>NC_051311.1:49345338-52290338 GCF_015220235.1 Choloepus didactylus | reverse complement strand
CTAACACCTTAACTGAGATTCAAGAGTTGAAACAACTAATTAAAGATGTTTGAAACAAATCCAAATCAAATCAATCAGTTGAAAGAAAATGTGACAAAAGAGATGAAGGATATAAAGAAGACACTATGTGACTATAAGGAAGAATTTGTAAGCTTGAAAAAACAAATGGTAGAACTTATGGGAATGAAAGGCACAGTAGAAGAGATGAAAAACACAATGGAGACCTAAAACAGCAGACTTGGAGAGGCAGAAGGAAGGATTATTGAACTAAGGTACAAGACACCTGAAATTCTACACACAAAAGAACAGATAGGGGAAAGAATAGAAAAATATGAGCAGGGGCTCAGGGAACTGAATGACAACATAGGCTCATGAATATACATGTTATAGGTGTCCCAGAAGGAGATGAGAAAGGAAAAGGGGCAGAAAGAATAATAGAGAAAATAATAAATGAAAATTCCCCAACTCTTATGAAAGACATAAAACTACAGGGCCAAGCACACCCCAAACAGAATGGATCCAAATAAACTTACTTCAAGACACTTACTAATCAGGTTGTCAAATGCAAAAGAGAGAGAGAATTCTGAAAGCAGCAAGAGAAAAGCAATCCATCACATACGAGGGAAGCTCGATAAGACTAAGTGCAGATCTCTCAGGAGAAACCATGGAGGTGACAAGGCAGTGGTATGATATATTCAAGACACTGAAAGAGAAAAACTGCCAACCAAGAATCCTACATCTGGAAAAACTGCCCTTCAAAAATGAGTGAGAGTTTAAAATATTTACAGGTAAACAGACACTGAGACGGTTCGTGAGCAGGAGACCTCCTCTACAGGAAATACTAAAGGGAGTGCTACAGACAGATAGGAAAAGACAGGAGAGAGAGGTTTGGAGAAGAGTGTAGAAATGAAGATATCAGGTGATAGAAAGAGGGTAGAGAGCAGACATTTAATATTGAAGGAATATAGAATGTTCTAGAGGATTGATTGTATAGATCCAGAAATGGATAGCAAAATATTGTGTGATGGTAGCACAATATTGTAAGTACAATGAAAAAAGATGACTGTGAATATGGTTGAAAGAGGGAGGTTAGGGGTATGTATGACACCAGAAGGAAAGATAGAAGATAAAGACTGGACTGTATAACTTAGTGAAACTTAGAGTGGTCAATGAGTGTGATTAAATGTAAAACATAAGAATGTTTTTGCATGAAGGAGCAGGAAGAAAGAATGAAGTTGTGAGATATGCAATCAGGTAAATGGACCACGAGGACAGTAGGCTGAGTGAAATAAGCCAGAAATTAAAAGACAAACATTATAATGCCTCGCTAATATGGACTAATAAAAATGTGCAAACTCCGAGAATAGAATCTGGGAGCATTGGTTATCAGGGGAAGGCTATGTAAAGTTTCCTAGATTTTAAGTTCTTACAGCAGTCACATCTATTCATGAGTTGTAACAGTTATTTCTAAATTTTGAGATGCTCAGCTATTTGTGAATGACGTGGTCAGTCCCTGGAGCTTTGAGTATCTGTGTGGCACCTGGGAATTGGAGCCAGAGATCAGCAGCTGTGAGGGTCAGCATTGTCCCATGAATCAGCTATTAAAGAGGCTGAAAAGGAGCTCAGACTTCAATTAGAGATATGAATGAAACGGACTAGGTTGAGTTTGGGATAGATCAGGCTAAAGGGTAGAGGACGATATTAACTGCATTTTAAAACTTTGGATTCTGTGTGGGACCAAAGGAAGAGATGTTTATTTGGTGCAAAATCTATATTTTCTGTAGCACACTACATAAATTAACTTGTATGGTCAGTTTACACAAATACCATAATTACATGGAACATTGACTAGGGAGTGAGATCTTTTTGGTTTGTATAGTATAGCATGAAGCCCTGATACAACCTAGAGTAATTTGGGCAGAGAATAAAAAGTATTTGCAAAGCCCCCTTGAACAACTGGGGGAAAATGTGGAAATATTAAACTTCCCCAGCTGGGGATTTCCTGATGTTCTCATAAGCATTGGGGACTGCCAGCTTGGTGGGCCAAGACCTCGATCTTGGGGCTTGCCCTTACGAATCTAGTTACTGCAAGGGAGATGCTAAGCTTACTCATAACTGTGCCTAAGAGTCATCTCCAGAGAACCTCTTATGTTGCTCAGATATGGCCTCTCTCTCTAAGCCAACTCAGCAGGTAAATTCACTGCCTTCCCCCTATGTGAGACATGACTCCCAGGGGTATAAATCTTCCTGGCAATGTGGGATGTGACTCCCTGGGATGAGATTGGATCCTGCATCAAGTGATTGAGAAAGCCTTCTGGATCAAATGGGGAAGAGAAATGTAACAAAATAAAGTTTCAGTGGCTCAGAGATTTCAAATGGAGTCATGAGGTCATTCTGGAGGTAACTCTTGTACATTATATGGATATCCCTTTTTAGTTTTTAGTCTATTAGAATAGTTAGAAGGAAATATCTGTAACTGTTGAAGTGCAATCCAGTATCCTTGATTCTTGAACACGAGTGTATAACTATATAGCTTATATAGTGTGACCGTGTGATTGTGAAAACCTTATGGTTCATACTCCCTTTACTAGTGTATGGACAAACGAGTAGAAAAATGGGGACAAAAAAGTAAATGAATATTACGGGGGAGGAGGGGTATGGGATGATTTGGATATTCTTTTTATTTTTCTTTTTATTATTATTCTTATTTTTATTTTTTGTAATAATGAAAATATTCAAAGATTGTCGTGATGTATGCAAAACGATATGATGATACTGTGAACAATTGTTTTACACTTTGGATGATTGTATGGTATGTGAATATATTCCAATAAAAAAAAAAAAAGAACCAGAAACGAAAAGACAAACATTACAATGCCTCACTAATATGGACTAACTAAAAATGCGCAAACTCTGAGAATTGAATCTGAGAGCATAGGTTATCTGGGGAAGGCTTATTGTAAAGGTTCCTTGATTGTAAGTTCTTAAAGCAGTTACATCTATTCCTGAGTTGTAATGGCTATTTCTAAATTCTGAGATGCTGAGCTCTTTGTGTATAACCTGGTTGATCCCTGGAACTTTGGGTATCTGTGTGACACCTGAGACTCAGAGCCAGAGTCCAGCAGCTGTGAATGTCAGCATTACTCCATACAGCAAATGTTAAAGAGTCTGAAAAAGAGATCAGACTTAATTAGAGATATGAACGAAATGGACTTGTTTAGGACTAAGGTAAATCAGACTAAAGGGTAAAGAACAATATTAACAGTGTTTTAAAACTTCAACTTCTGTGTGAGACCAAAAAAAGAGATGTTTATTATTTACAAAATCTATATTTTTTTTGTAGTACACTATATAATTTAATTTGTATGGTCAGTTTATTCCAACACCTAGTAATTATATGGAACTTTGAATAGGGAGTGAAATCTGGTTGGTTTGTACAGGTTAGTGTGAAGCCCTGATATATCCCAGAGTAATTTGGGCAGAGGATAAAAATGTATTTGCAAAGTCCCCTTGAGGGACTGGGAGAAAATGTGGAAATATTAAACCTCTCTATCTGGGGATTTACTGATATTCTCACAAGCATTGGGACTAATTTAGAAGGCCAACCCCTCGATCTTGGGGCTTCCCCTTATGAAGTTTGTTACTGCAAGAGAGAGGCCAAGCCTACTTAAAATTGTGCCTATGAGTCACCCCCAGAGAATGTCTTTTGTTACTCAGATGTGGCCTCTCTCTTTAAGCCCACTCTGCAGGTAAACTCACTGCCTTCCCTCTATGTGGGACATGACTCCCAGGGGTGTAAATCTCCCTGGCAACACAGGACATGACTTGTGGGGATGAGCTTGGCCCTGGCATCATGGGATTGAGAAAGCCTTCTTGACCAAAAAGGGGGAAGAGAAATGAAACAAAATAAGTTTCAGTGGCTTAGAGATTTCAAATGGAGTCGAGAGGTCACTCTGGATGGTATTCTTATGCACTATATAGATATCTTTTTTAGTTTTTAGTGTGTTGGAATGGCTAGATGGGAAATTTCTGAAGCTGTTGAACTGCAATCCAGTAGCCTTGATTCTCGAAGACAATTGCATAACTAGTACACGGTTTGACTTTGTGGTTGTGAAAACCTTTTGGGTAACACTCCCCTTATCTAGTGTATGGTCAGATGAGTAGAAAAATGGGGACAAAAATTAAATGAAAAATAGGGGTGGTTGGGAGGGATGCAATGTTTTAGGGGTTCTTTTTTATTTTTATTTTTATTTTTTTGGAGTAAGGAAAATGTTAAAAAATTGATTGTGGTGATGAATGCACAAGTATATGATGGTACTATGAACAACTGATTGTACACTGTGGATGACTGTAGGGTATGTGAATATCTCAATAAAACTGTATTAAAAAATAAACACCTTTGTGGCTCCCACTTCCTTTATCTACTGTAAGGACAGATGAGTAGAAAAATCAGGACAAAAAGTAAATGAATAATAGGGAGGGATGGGGGTGTGAGATGTTTTGGGTATTCTTTTTTACCTAAATTTTTATTCTTATTCTTTTTTTGTGTGGGAATGAAAATGTTCAAAAATTGTCTATGGTGATGAATGACCAACCATATAACGGTACTGTGAATAACTGATTGTACACTGTGGATGACTGAATAGTTTGTGAATATATCTCAATAAAATTGAATTTAAATGAATGGAGCTCTATCAGCCCTTTGATTTTAGGACATCTGACCTCCAGAACTATACAATAATAAACTGCATTGTTTTAAGACACTGAATTTGTGATAATTTGTTACAGTAGTAATATAAGGCAAATCCCAATATAATATCAGACCTACTGAAAAAAGTCACCTCTTCTTAAGAAAAGAGACCCATGCTTCTGGCAAGCTACCAGAAAGTAAGCCAGAGAAGGCAGCATTACCTACAGTGTACCAGTTTCCCAGTGGAGATGAGACCGTGACCCCGAGGGTTCCCTCACTCACGTTCATGAGCCAGACTGAGGGCCCAGAGCCGGAGGTAGGAGGCTGTGTTTGAAATGCAGCCCAGGCAGTATTCAATGGTGTGGATGGCTTGATGGACAAAGATGTCTCCGAAGTTGAACTGAAAGAATAAATTTTAAAATATTTTTATTAATTTTGTACATGAAGGGCATTACAAATGAACAAGACTTGGGCCCTGCTATTAAGATGCTTACAGTCTAACCAGGGCAAAATAAGTATTAACGTACTCATGGAAAGATAATTAGCAGTACAAAGTAGGATACAGTATGAGTGCAGTGACATTACCAGCAGTAGGTTCAGAAAGGTTCGAAGAAGAGCGATTACAGGGTCTTGGTGGGTGAGGGGAGGTTTTACAAGGAACATGAGATTTTCCTGTCATGCAGGATGGAGAAGGGTCCAGAAGTACAAAGAAAGCAAGATGGTTCCTCACGACTCCTCGTAAAGAAAAGTCAGGCAGGGTTGGGAACATTAAGTCAAGTTTGGGAGAAAAACAATTTGACTGGAATTGGGAGTTTGCATAGGTGAAGAGTAGGAAAGAGTGTTTGGGTGTGGAAGTTTCTGGAATGGCAAACTATGGATAGAGCAAGAATCTGTCCTGTTGTCAGTGAGGCAACTGATTCTATTCAGTCTCTTAATAGAAAAGTGGCCAGGAGATATAAAGAAATATTTTGGGGAAAACTGTTCTGGGAGCAAAATGGATCAGAGAAGGGACAGTTTATAAGCAAAAAAGCCAAGATTATTAGCTCAGTAATTCAGTAAAACAAGAAAGGGCACCAAAGCAAGGACAGTTCATTCTTTCTTTCACACATCCTGACAATGCAAGCTAAACAACTTCAACTTAGCATTGCACTTGTCCTCAAGGAGCTCACAGCCTAGAAGGGAAAAAATGCAGAGTTAACACAACAGTATGGGAAGTTTAATAATCAAAATATGCATCACTGTGGGAATAGAGATGTGCCCCTTCACCCATCAGGGTCTAGGATCACATAGGGCTCTTGCCTGAATACCTAAAACAATGGCCTTGGCAGAAATGGGTAAACTGGAAGAGATGAGGAATTGATTTTCAGTCATGTTGAGTCTAGGCAATAGCAGGAAATACAAGTAGAATCTCTCAGCACATAGCAGAGGTGGGACTGGGGCTCAGAAGAAAAGTCTGGGCTGAAAATGGAACCCCAACTCTACCTGTTAGAGGAAGTACAATGAGGATGAGAGGACTGAGATCAAGAAGGGAACGCTCATAGGAAGCAGAGAGCAGTGGAAGGAGTTCCCAGCCTTGGGAAACATCTTCATGCAGAGCTAAGGGGGGGAAATGAAGAAACAGAAGATCAATGAATCAGGAGAGTCTGGTGGCTGTAGTGTCACTGGCGTCAAAGGTAGAGAGACATCCAGGAAGGAACAGCAGCTATGATCAACTGTCAGGTACTATGGAGAAAAGACAAAAATCAATGCCTCCCAATTCAGCTAGAAAAACAGCTATTGAAGAATTGAAGGAGTAGGGATGGGTGAAATGAACAGAGTCAAGGTAAAATAGAAAGAAGTGGGAGAGGAACTTGAGGGGGAAGTAGGGCCAAGTCTGCGTTTCTCTCAAGATGGGAGACACATGCACAATTGCACCTGGGGGAGAGGAGCCTCCGGATATAAACCAAAGGTGTCCAAATAAGAGCAGCCAGTTCCTGAAGGAGGTGGAAGGGGAAGGATGCTGATGGAAATACACTGGATATATACTGAGAGCATGAGAATAGATGAGGGAGGTTGTAATGGACAAGCTCTGAGACTTGATGAGTCAGAAGATGGGTGGGAAGAGAAGGATTGGATTCTAAAATATTCCAGCAGGGTAATATCAATAGCCACTCATGTGGGCTACTCTCTGTACCTGAAATCTTGTTGGAAAAAAATTCCATGATCCAAGTTTTTCATTGATTCTAATGGACCATCAAATGAATTACTATTATTACTATTTTAGTAATTAACATCACAAATGGAGATAGCTGTAGCTTCTCTCTGGCCCAAACAGGAACCCAGTCACCAACCAGTCCAGAATCTGAATAGAGTTTCAGTTAAACCCCCAGCCTGGAATTCAGGATTGTGGGTCACTTTAATCATCTTATAAAAAACAGCCAGCTCAGATAATAAAAAAGTATTTGCTAAGTCCTTTGAGGAACTGGAGAAAAAATATGGAGCTATTAAACTCCTGATATTCTCTCAAGCGTTGGGGACTCCCAATTTAATAAGCCAAGCCCTCGATCTTGAGGCTGGCCCTTATGAAACTTATTTCTGTAATGGTGAAGCTAAGCCCACTTATAAACACGCCTAAGAGTCATCCCTAGAGAACCTGTTTTGTTGCTTAGATGTGGCCTCTCACTCTCTCTCTCTCTCTAAGCTAAACTCTGCAAATAAATTCATTATCCTCCTCCTTACATGGGACATAACTTTCAGGGATATAAATCCCCCTGGCAATGTGGGACATGACTCCCAGGGATGAGCCTGGCCCTGGCATTGTGGGATTGACAATGCTTTCTTGACCAAACAGGGGAAAAGAAATGTAACAAAATAAGATTTCAGTGGCTAAGACATTTCAAATAGAGTAAAGAGGTCATTCTGGAGGTTACTCTTATGCAAGCTTCAGCAAGATATTGCAAATTGCCTATGCCAAGTCCCAACCAACAGTATTCCTGAAAACACAAAACCCAGGGCTCTAAGACTCAGCAAAAGTTTCAGTCACTAAGTTTACTTTTCAGAAACGTAAAACCTGAAGATTATCTCTATGCCAGACAAATTCTGAAACAGAGGTAGCAGTTTCTCCCAGAACATCAAACAGTTGCATTCTACTAACTCATAATGTCAACACTTTTTTTGCAACACAAAGAAGTTAGAATGGCCATTGCCCAAATATCCCTGAAGATTGAGAGAATGATCAAATGAGAGGGAGGAGTGCAACAGAGAAGTTAGGATTAAACAAATGATTATGACAACTGAATCATTATATAGATATTTCTTTTTAGTTTCTAGTGTATTAGAACAGCCAGAAGGAAATACCTGAATTCGTAGAACTCATACCATACTTTGAAATTTGCTCTATAACCACTCGTCAAACTGAACTTTGAAATTTATCACTTTTCTGTATATATATTTCATAATAAAAAAAAGTTTAAAAATTTCTTTAAAATACACAAAAAAAACAGCCAGCTGCCTTCACCTGGGAAAATGGGGTACATATTCCTGAGGGGAGAGTAGCTGTCCTTGGACAGAAAAGGGGAGGGCGGGAATGAAGGAACCAAACAATTCACGCAAAGATGAGATAAGTGAGCAAAGTCAAGACAGAGCCAGGACTGAGGTAGGAGAACAAAGAGGCTAGGGCGTGCTTACACAGGGGAGGAAGTCTGGGAATAAATAATTCACTTGTTGGTTAAATATAGAGGGCTAGATCTGGGCTCTGCTCTCATTGTTCAAGAGGGATTGATGGGAAAGATCATAATAAATGTAGCCGACTTCCAGGGCTATGGTTCTGAGCCAAGGAGGCCTCAGCCTTTTATGTCACTAGACCCGAGACAGATATTCAGCCTCACTCACTGATACAGCAGCACCTGGGCTAAAAATTAAAATAGTCCCAAGACTGGTTGGTAAATAGCTGTTGCTGTGATCCTCTTAGATGTCCCCCATTCTATGGGACCTCCCCAGCTTCCCATGACTCAGCAATTACAAGGCTGCTGCCCCCAGTGGGGACCTCTGGAGGGTCCCAGCTCCACTCCCTGTGTCCTTTCTGATGAGTTGGTTGGTTGAATATTTTGAATAGTACCACTGACCAGATCCCACTTCTAGAATCTACACAAACTGCAAAGTCTTCCTCAAGTGTCTAGTCCCAGATACCTCTTCTTCATGGTCGTCCTGGGCCCCGTGGGCACCTGCAGGAGCACTCTTGCCAGAACCAACAGAACGGTTTAAGTTGCCAACTTCAATGTCCTCTGTGGAGTCTTTCTGGACCATGGATGACTGTAGCTGTCAACAAGCCAAAGAAATGAAGAGAGCACTAAATTCACTCATGAAGGAAAAATTGTAACAATTCTATATGATATAAAATACAACTTCTCATTAAATGTTAATTATGAACCAGACACTGTCCCAAACTCTGTATGTTATTTCCTTTAGCCTTCATAACGATCCTTTTATGCAAACATGATTATCATCCCACTTTACAAAGAAGTAAACTATAGCACAGAGAGGTTAAGAAATTTGCCCAAGATTATAGTAAGGCTAGAAAGGGGCAGAGCTAGGACTCAAAGCCAGGTAGTCTGATCCCAGGGCATGTGCTTTCCCCATGACACTATAGAATGTGCCAAATTATGCAGGGTTTACAGTAAGCCAGGGCATGTACAACAGTGGCACACTGGATATGACTCCCAAGGATGAATCTGGACCTGACATCATGGGATTGAGAACATCTTCTTGACCAAAAGGGGGATGCAAAATGAAACAAAATAAAGTTTCAGTGGCTGAGAGATTCCAAATGGAGTTAAGAGGTTACTCTGGTGGGTACTCTTACACAGTACATAGATAACCCTTTTTAGGTTTTGGGGTATTGGAATAGCTAGAGGTAAATATCTGAAACTATCAAACTGCAACCCGGTGGCCTTGACTCTTGAAGACAATTGTAGAGCAATGTAGCTTACACGTGGTGACAGTGTGATTGTGAAGGTCTTGTGGATTGCACTTTCTTGGTCCAGTGTATGGATGGATGAGTGCAGAAATGGGGACAAAAACTAGGTGAAAAATAGGGTGAGATGGGGAGGGGATGATTTGGGTGTTCTTTTTTACTTCCATTTTTTATTCTTATTTTTGCTTTTTCTGGTATAAGGAAGATGTTCAAAAATAGATTGGGGTGATGAATGCACAACTGTATGATGGTGCTGTGAACAGATGATTGTATACCACAGACGACTGTATGATACGTGAATATATCTCAATAAAACTGAATTTTTTAAAAAAAGACAATCACACTCTCATAAAATGGTTAGTTGTATCTTTGACACAGCCTTGTAGCCTGAACAGCCAGGTGTCTAAAGGCAAAATTAACTAAGAGAGATTAAAGAATATTAGGAATTGAATCATGTCCCCCACAAAAAGCAGTTCACACCCCTGGTCCTGTGGGTATGAAATCATTTGTAATTAGGACCTTTGAAGACGTTATTAGTTTAAGTGTGCCCAAACTGAGTGAGGTGGGCTTTAATCCAATATGGCTGACATCCTTATACACAAAGGGAATCAGACACAGAAAAAGAAGCCATGAGGAGCAGCCAGAAGCTGGATGTCAAAGGAAGAGAAAGGAGAAGACTCTACCAGGTACACTGCCATGTAATGAAAAAGTCAAGGAACCCCAAAGACTGCCTACCAGCCAGAAGATACCAATCCCGGGAGGAAGCTCACCTTCCAGCTTCTGAAACCACGAGCCAGTAAATCCCTGTTGTTAAGTCAACCCATTGTACAGTATTTGTTTTAGCAGCTGGGAGACTAATACAATGAGTTTTCCAGCACAAATATATATATATATATATATATATATATATATATATATATACACACATTTTTAAAGTATCATTTCATTAAAGTAGCTAAAAAACTTCAAGGGGAAAAAATCTAGGTATAATTACCATTCAGTCTAACCCAGGTTTTATCCCTTAATTTGAATAGAATATTTCTTTCAAGCCAATGTGAACCTTATCCCAAATCCAAAGGTTTCCCTAGAATGATTTCATGGCAGTAGAATTGTAATTCAGGCACTAACAGAGCTTCCTTCACCTTTCTCTCTTTAGCAGGTCTGCCCCTAATATTTGCAGGGCCCCGGGGGAAGGGTAACAAATGGAAACCCACACGCCATTTAAAAGTATCAAATAGGCCAAACAAAATGTTAAACAAAATATGTTCTATCCTCCTACTTTGGTAAATAAATCCTTACAAGCACTTAGAAGGTCAGGTTCAAATTCAGAGTTCCATAGCAGCACATGGCACAGGAGAGCTGGCCTGGACCCCAGCACACCACATGCTCCTTCTCACCTCTGCTTTTTAACCCCATCATCAGGGGCCAGTGTACACACGTATGGACACCCCAGCTCACAACGTCCAAATTTTGTCCACACTCCTCACAAACATCTACCCCTTGGCCACCCAGGTACCTAGGGATACTGTCATGGATTGAATTGTGTTCTCCAAAAAGAAATGTTCAAGTCTTAACCCCCAGCTCCATGAATCTGACCCTATCTGGAAACAGGACTAGTGAAAAGGAGGCCAAACTCCTCATAATGAGAAATTTGGACACACACAGAGAAAGAAGACAACCATGTGACAGAGGCTGAAACTGAGCCATGCCACAAGCCAAGGAACACCATGGAGTGCTGGCAAGCCACCTCCAGAACCAAACAGGCCTCAGGGAAGCACAGCCCTGCTCACACTATAGATTTCAGATGTCTTTCTCCAGAACTGGGAGACAATACATCTCCTTTTGAGCCACCCAGTCTGTGGCAGTTTGTTATTACGGCCCTAGCAAACTAAGACAGGTACCTGTGCCAGTGACGCAGTGTGCCCTCAAGGGACCAAGGGAAAAGCCTCTGTGGGGTCCACAAGTGTGCTCAGGAACACAGGGCAGGAATCCCAGACATCACATCTGCGGAAGCCTTTCCTCTTGCCCCATGGTGAGGAATGTGGCTCCAGTAACACTACTTTGTGGTTTTGAAATTCTACTTTCTTTCTCCTTAAACTCAAGGAAGAAAATATCAAAGAAGAAACAGAAGATAGTTTCTCCATTTCCATCCCTATCTCCAGTCTTTTCTGCTCAATATCCTTGAATTAGTTAAAAATAAAATGAATAATTTGGTAGAAGGGTGATATTGGACTTTGTGAGTCCTGGTGACTATCTTCTCCCTGGTTGAAATATACTTCTCTGTTCCCTCACTAAACATCCTGCAGTGCTTAAGCTGGGTGTCATGTGAAGTAAAATGTATAGCAATCAATTTTAAATTAGTTACTGGCAATGTTCTGAAGTTCTGAAAACACATGTGCCAAAACACATGCAAAGAATATTTACAGCAGGCTTCCGTAACTACTAAAACTGGATACAACTCAAAAAACTATCAACATATGAATGAATAAATAAATTGAGATATATTCATACAATAGAATACTGTAGAGCAATCACACACACACACACACACACACACACACACAAGATCTCTCAAATATAACACTGGATGAAAGAAGCCAGAGAGAGAAGAGAGCATACTATGTGATTCCATTTACCCAAAGTGCAAGAACAGGGAAAACCATGGTGTTTAGAAGCCAGGATAACGGTTGCCTCTGGGGTGAGAGTGAACAGGAGATGCAAGGAACTAGTAGGGTTCTGATGGTGCTCTGTGTCTTCATCTGATGCTGGTTACACCCATGCATTCACTTCGTGATAAGTCGCTAATCTGTGTCCTTATCATTTGTGCACTTTTCTGTATGTCATACTTCAATAAAGTTTACAATAGAAAACACAAATCTGACATAAAGACTTTATATAGAACTGCAAAGCTACTTCAGTGTAACCTGAGACACGTGAGTAAGGAGACTGGGTCCATGACAAAAAGTCAGAGGGGAGGGGAGCGTGTCTGTGCGCACAGCATAGAAAGGGGGGTCTAGGTGGATCAGGGGCCTGGCCATAAGCAGGTCTCTGGAGAGCTGTACTTACTGCCTGCCTATGAAGGCATATGCCACGAGGGCCATACCACAGGTGATCTTCCAGTGAAGGGGTTTTCAATCCACATTTCACAGGGGCCCCGGGCTCTAGGGGTTAACAAGAGGCTGAATGGTTGGGGCCTCTGTTCACATCCCTTGAGGTCCACCAGAACAAATTTATTTAAAACCTCATTGCATTGGGTCTTCTTATGGATTCATGGAGAAAGGGCGGCATGGGGTAAATAGAACCATTATAGAGTCCAGTCTTGGATGGAGGCAGTAGAAACATTTTGTAATATGAAAAGAACCATCAGGACCCTCATCAGAGCCTAGGGAACCAACCGTCAGTGGTTCCAAGCAGTGTTTATGATCTTCTGCTATCCAGAAGCAGTTTTAAGCAGTATCACCCAAGACAGTAAACTAAGAAAAACCTCTAGACTTTCTTCCCTACAGTACACATCACTCACTGGGTGAAAGGGGGAGATCTATCACTTTGAGATCAATGACTGTTTAAACAGCTCTTGTGGTATAAATAGCAAGACAAGTTATTATTTTAGAGTCCTGGGACTCAGATGAGCCAGCAGTAACCTGGCCTTGAATTTATCAACAGGTTTTGAATTGCATCTATTTCCTCAAACCTTCCTTTGGATTTTCACCTTTCTTTGAAACACCTGGTCATCTGTCTGGACAACCTTCCACCCAACTGCCCTTTACCATAGTTATCTCTCACCAATTAACCAAACAATAAATAGGTATTCTTTGCTTTGATTTCCTCTTTATTTATATCTCACATAATTTAGATCTCAGATAGGCTTTGGAACTGGTCAAGTCTGGCAGGAATTAAAGAGGCAGTGGGAGAGGCAGGTGATATTAGAAAAAGGGCCACACCTAGGGATGACTTCCCAAACTCCAGTCTCATTGTGCCTGGGTCCCTGCCCATATCATCCTCCAGGTCAGTATCCAGCAAAGATTTCAGAAAAATAGAACTTAATCTGAAAATATCCACAACCATCTAAAACATACTTCATCTCAACACATTCCACTCACTGTTTTGCACTAATGGAGGAAAGCAGAGACTGATAAATCCGAACAGCATTTGTGTATCATTTTACTCTTTGAGGTACCCTGGAGGGTAAACCTTCCTAAATCCTATTTGATTTAGGCTGATATGAAAGCCCTTCTTCACCCCTTGAGTAAATCTAAGGTTCAGGAGTAGCTTAAACAAAAGGAGGAAGCAGGTCAAACTGGTATTTGGAAGTAGGCAAAAAAAAAAAAATTACTAATAAGCCCTGACTGTATTTGAATACTTACTACTCCATTTGTCTCAAAAAATCCATGACCTAAGGTAATAAAATCTCAAAACTTTGGAATGCCGATGAAAAAAAACTTACAGTAGTCATTAAAAAACAAAAATAGGAAGATACTCTTGTCTTCAACCAATAAAATAATGACTTTCATTCCCTTATAAATCATTAAATAACACTAGAATCAACACACACACACAACACTTTTGAGCAAACTTTGCAGGACATAACACTTAAATGTGCTTGCCTTTAATAGAGGATTAAGCTAGAAATAAGATGCCTAGTAGAAAAGTTTAACTCTACAGAAGGTAGCAGCATTGAGTTAGGTTAGTTTCATAACACCTTTCCACTGTCCTTCAGGCCCGGGTAAACCCAGCTTTCTCGCCATATCCCAGACATCTATTTCCAAAGAACCCACATTCTGACCCACAGTGAATGAACTGAAATCCATGGCCCTTACCTGGGATTTCCGGTGATTGGCTCTTAGAATAAATGGCTTAATCAGAAGCATCCATGGCACAGAAATCAAAGCCATAATAACAAGGAAACTTTGGACTTCTTGCTGTAAGACCAAAATGGTGAGATCCTATCATTTTAATGTGGTAAGAATGTTAAATTTGGATCACTTCAGTCGTACTTTATTTGGAGCGTGCTGAAGCATTTCAATGAATCCATTCATCTTCACATCTTAGAATATTACTACTGCAGATAGAAAAATTTCATTCCAGTGGTACCCTGTGTCCAATACAAGGTGGACACTGGAAGCTCATTCTCTTTATTCCTTATTCCCTAAACTAGCCCCATTATGTGATTATGCCATATATAATCAGTTCTTTTAACAAGAAACACTCATGAGATACATCATAAAGACAACTTTCTTTTTCCCATGTTCCTCTATATCTGTTTCATGGGGGGAGTATCTCCTGGTCCTAGATGAAAACAGGGGCAGGTCTCACAACTTGGCAGGTCACTCTATAGTCATCAAAAGTCCTTAGGTCAATTTCAAGTCACAAACACTGTTTCAATCAGTAATTTTATACATTTAGTACTAGACAATAATCAGATCTCTCTTGCTTTCTCTCACTCTCTCTCTCTTCTTCAAAGCAAAAAGTTCCTTGCACTCTCCAGCCTGACTTTCACACCTTCCATGTGGTCAGTTATCTAACAGCTTCTGGAATACTCATGTTGAACTCTCATGGTCTCCCTCACAATTCCCTTTGGAATGAGGCATCAGTGGTTCTGGTGCCTCTGCTGAAGTCTGTAACAAGTCCCATTTTATCTCCTCATGCCCCACTTCTATTTTTAATCCACTTGCTAGTCACCAGTTTTGAAGACTTACCTATATCTCCTATTGTCAAACAAACCAAAAGGCTTTGAAGGCTTGGTCAGTTACTGAAAAGGACTAGAAACTGGGTGCAAGAAGTAAAAGGGAAATATTTCATGAGCCTTTGCATCTCTTCAACTGTTCTGACCAAGCTCTGGGTGAATGTCAAGAGGCATATGTTACCATAATTGTAGCCAGATTTACTCTAACAGTGGGAATACCTCATCTGCTCAATCTTCTACCCTTGCTTCACTTCTATACATTCAAAAGAGGAAGGAGAAATCACATGAATATGCATTGAATCTGCCAATTCCAGTCCCCTTGCACATAACTCTACCTCAACACCTTTTGTTCATTTTTTACACAACAATCCTTTTTCATCCCCTCATGATGTACAAAGCAACCACAGATTGATAGATATTTGTTGCTCTCCTTCTGCCAAAGCAGTATCAGGAAGGGGGCTTTATTTATTAACTTACATTGTCTTTTCCAGCTGATGACTAAGAAATGAGGTTATGGAAACTTCAAAGTGTGTCAAGTTAATTCATCTTCATAGTTGGGAGTGGGGAAACCAGCCAACTAACGTTTTTGAATGGAAAAAATTCAGAAAAATCATTTACTATGCATTGCTCATCCGCCTACATCCCAGATTAAGTAAGGACTTCTGTCTTTGTGAAAGCAGTTAGCACAGGAAAGTATTTGGTGAGTTTGTGCACTTTGCCTAAAGAGAAGACTTGCTTGGGAAATCCAAATAAACCTTAGACTCAAGCATCAAGTAAATGAACATTCCGAATATATTCATTTAATACCAACAGTCTGTAGATGGTTCAAGGTTACCATCTATGTGTAACCTAAAAGGGGCTACCAAAGTAAATCTCTTCTCTGGTTATCATCCAAAATCACTCCCAAATTGAAATGGGGACTTGAACAGATATTTGTATACCAATGTTCATAGTAGCATTATTCACAACAGGCAAAAGGTGGAAACAACCCAAGTGTGCATCAACAGATGAATGGATAAACAAAATGTGGTACATATATACAATGGAATATTATTCAGGAATGAAGTCCTGGTATATGCTACAACATGGATATGAAATATCTAGAACAAGCAAATTCACAGAGATAGGAAATAGATTACAGGTTATCAGGGTCTGTAACTGATGCTTAATTGATGCAGTTTCTGTTTAGGGTGATGGAAAATTTTGGTTATGGATGGTGGTGATGGGAGCACAAGACTCTGAATGTTATTAACACCACTGAATTGTACCACAATGAAAAGTTTGGAAAAAAAAAAAAAATCACTCCCTATGAAAACCCCTTCACAAGGCAATTTATTTTTCTTATCATTTGATGCTTGCTTAGGGGAGGAGAACACAACTAGGAATCAAACCCATGAAAATGTGCACGGCCACAGAAGTAGCATGACTTTAACCAGGATACCCAGGATGAGTGATCACAAGCAGATAGCAAGGGTCAGCTGGCATTGAACTAGCCCTACAGCTTGAGCCAAGGAATCAGAACCTATGTAAGTGGGCCCTCCTTTAGTGAAAACCTATCCTCAAGCAATATTACTAGGTTGATCATTGGGAGATGACAGAGGAAAAGAGCTATTTGCGGTACCAAAGAATTACTCAATGAGTTATTTTTCTATCCAGCTCCAATGGAACATTTATGCTTTTTGAAAATCACATCAAGTTGATTATGAAGCTGAAATATATGGTAAAGGTCAGAATGACAATACAGTCTAAATGTTGGGATTTACTGTCCATGAAAAAAAAAAGGAAAGCAAAAAATGAAAAAAGAAAGATCTCCAGCTAGCCATGGAAACTCAGAAAGCATGAGGTTGCTTGATAGTTTTCCAGGAACCAATCACTTATGGAAAGGAAAGAATTCCTTTTCTTGATTCTATTTTCATTTTTCTTCCTTGTAAACCTTAACTAGAGTATACTTTTATAATAAAAGATTATTACATATTAAGGTGCTATTTAATGCATTTTGTTTCAAGCCAATCAATTTGAAGTATTTTTTTTTCTTTCTTTCTTCTCTGCCAACTAATCAAGCCAGTTTTTTCCATAAATCCCACAGCACCAACCCCTCCATGTATCACCTGAACAGGAATGCAGGACCCCCACCATGGACCTGCCCACTGCAGTATGCATTCATTTAAAAGACTCTTTTAAAATATAAGGAACTTAAGACCCTTGGCTGGGTGCTAAGAGGGCTCTGCCTTGCAAATAACTTCTCTCTGCAATACTTAAGAGAATGACAGAGTTTTGACATAAGCTGGTGGATAAAAGAAAGAGAAAAAACAAATACCTGATGTTTGTACAGGGGCCCATTAGAAGGGTCATTATAGTTAAACAGAAACATGTTGATGAAGTGGATGAGGATGCTGGGAGCATGCTGGGACGTGTGGACATCAAACTGGCACCATTTAAAAAGAATCATGATAACCAGGTATCCAAAGAGACACAGGATAAAAATCATCTCAGGGATAAATTGCAGAGTGATATTGAGAGTCTTTCTGAAGTATCTGGGGGTAGAAAACACACAGGCATATAAGGTACATCACTAAGCGAAATTGAGCAACTAATTCTCCCCAAAGCACAAAATATTCCTTTCTTTAAACACTGTGTCCATTTTCCTGGTAAGCAACAATCGAGCATGGATGGAAAAGAAGAGAAAATACTTTTGCAGAAAAGATTCAGGGAGAATCAGGATCTAGAAGGTAAAATCTAAAGTAAAGATCATGTCCGCATAGACAGTGGGTGATGTGGTCACAGCTTCGTGTAAAGAACTAGCTCAAAGGACGTGTAATGAAGATGTGGCAGCTTTTCTGCTAAGGATGCTCTAAGACAGGAGTAGGCAGGCCAAATCAAGCCCATCACCTGTTTTTGTAAAGCCTGCAAGCTACAAATGGTTTCTGTTTTAAAATTGTTGAAAAAAAATCAAAAGAAGATCTTGTGACACATAAAAATTGTATGAAATTCAAATTTCAGTGTCCATAAAAAAGGTTTTATTGGAACACAGCCATGCTCATTCGTTTACACATCATCTATGGCCACTTTCACGCTTCAACAGCAGAGATGAGTGGATGCAACAGTGACGGGATGGCCTGTTAAACCTAAAACATTTACTAACTGGCCCTTGATTAGGAAAAGGTTGCAACTCCTGCTTGATTAGGAAAAGGTTGCAACTGAGAGCGCCACGGTTAAACTGGGGGCTCCCAAGTTAAAATGTCAGAAAGGGCCTGCATATCCTTTGTCAACTGCAAGAGTTATCTGAGGAAAAAAGGGAATCCCATGAAAAAAAGAAGATTCCTATAGATAGTAGAGACTGGCCTGACATGATGATGCCAATTACAGTCTAGTCCAGAAAGCACGTTCTCACATAATCTCATTTAATTCTCACTACACTTTTAGGTAAGCAGTAGAAACACAGTGCTTGCCATTAGTTTGCTCACTCAATATTTCTGGTTTCCCAAGTATGATTGTATTCTCTGCCCTTTTAAGTTTGGGTGGGTGTTAGGAGCATGTGACTGGCTCTGGTCAATGAAACAGGAATGGGAGAAGCATGTGTCACTTCTGGGTGGAAGTTTTAAGAATCACGGCTTTCTGCCATGGCACCTGACCATGGTTCCAGTTGGTGACTGCCCATCAGCGTAGGTCCCAGGCTAAGGATAGCAGGAGTGGAGCCCCTGATAGGTCCACAATAGACATGTATCATAAGGAGAAATAAACCTTCATGGTCTTAAGCCCCTGAGATTTGGAGGTTGTTTGTTACTACACAGCAACCTAACCCATGCTAACTAGTATATTCCCATTTTATAGAAGAAAACAAACTCAGAGATGTTAAGCCATGTGTCTAAGATCACACAGCTACTGAGAGTTGGAAGTGGCTCACACTTCTGGCTCCATTTTGGTGGCACCACACCACCCCACTTATTCCGAATGTACATGGTGGGTAGGATTTCAGCAACATTTACAGAGTCAGAGATCATGCCCACAAAAGATGCCTCTTACACATTTGAAGCTATTTCCCAACATTTATACCTCTAGTGTAAATAAGTTTAGAAGTGAGAAAGAGGTGAAATCACACCAAATGGAATTCAAAATCTGAGAGCACCTTGCCCAAAACTGGCCTGTGTCCCCATTTGCCTGCTGGTGTTAGCTAAGCCTGGATATACAGTTGATCCTCATTATTCACAGATTCCATATTTGTGAGTTTACCTAGTCACTAAAATTTATTTGTAACTCCAAAGTCAATACTCGTGACACTTTTGGGGTCATTTGTGGAGATTCACAGCGTTGCAAAATATCTGTGTCACCAACACACATGTTCCAAGCTGAGGTCAAACAAGGTGACACTCTGCCTTCTTGTTTCAGCTCTCAAACTATTTAAAAAATGTTCTTTTTTGGTATATATTTAGTGCGCCATTTTTTTTCATTTTGTGCTCTTTTTGTCAGTGATTTTGCTGTTTAAAATGGCCCAAGCATAGTGCTGAAGGGCTGTCTAGTGTTCCTAAGTGCAATAAGGCTGTGCTGGGCCTCGTGGAGAAAATGCACGTGTGAGATAGGCTTCACCTGGGCACAAGTGACAGTGCTGTTGGCCATGAGTGCCATGCTAAAGAATCACCAATATACAGGAAGATGTCTTTAAACAGAAACACATATAAAAAAAGTTATGTGTCATTGGTTGACAAAAATCTCATGACCAGAGACTCACAGGAACCTAACCCTGCATTTCCCCTAGGGGCAATAATTCAACCTTCACTAACAATATTCTCAGGGACTACAGAATGTTAACTACTGTGAGTAACGAGAATCAACTGTACCACCAGCCTGGGCCTTTCAAGTCGGGAGGACACAAGAGGACACAAGATGCCAGGGGGTTGTCAGTCTCTTTCTGAACCCTCAAATATTTCTAAGTGAGAGGTGCACTCACCTTTAGAAGACTCCGATTAGAAGAACTAGAGTTGCTGTTTCCAGCAAACCAGCTTGCCCCAGCACCAACCAAGAAATGCAGGGAAGTGCTCACCATGGGAAGGAACCCTTGTACAGAGGGACATGGGTCCAGACTGGTGGCTGTGTACTTACTCATCACTGGTTTGATCAGACAGACAGGCAGAAAGCTCATTGTGAAACTCACACGTGATTGAAAAGGCTAAGAATAACCCCGAACACCATCTGGACAATTCCCAGGATAACCGACATCTTCATTTTATAGGAGTTCAAAAACGTAAGCTTGTTGGACGCCAAGTTCCAAATCTGGATGGGAAACATGACAACAAATGCATGAGGCCAGAGAAATTCTATTGGCATTGGACTATAACATGATTTCCCCTAATGATGTCACTGTGGTAAGTACATTTTCAAATGTTAGGTGAGTCCAACATGCATTTCAGGCTCAGAAAAGGATAAGGACCCAGCCCTTTATAAATGCAAGTTTAATGACAAAAGTGTCAGAACCATCAGTGCCATTTAGCATTTTATGAATTTTCACCAAAAAGTGCAATGAAAGAAACCATCATTAGTTAAGGAGCAGGAACTATTCTTTTTAGAGTGAAACGTAAGGGCACAGGAAGAAAACTTGAGAATTTGCTGTTGCATCTCAAAAGCAACACATCATGTGAACAAAACAGTCTTAAAAAGATGGGTTGATGAAGAAAACTTGAGGACACTATATTGAGTGAAATTAGACAGACACATAAGGACAAATATTGCACAGTCTCACTGATATGAACTAATTATAATATGTAAACTCATAGACATGAAATATTAGCTACCAGGATATAGAATGAGGCTAAAGAATGGAGAGCAGTTTCTTATATTATGAGCAGAATGTTAAACTAGGTTGAACTTAAATGTTTGGAAATGAACAGAGGTGATGGTAGCACGTTGTGAGAATAACTAACAGTGCTGTAAGGTATGTGAATGTGGTGGAAAGGGGAAGCTTAGAGTCACATATGTCACCAGAAGGAAAGTTGGAGGTTAAAAGATGGGAATGTATAAAACAGTGAACCTTGTGGTGGGCAATGTCTGTGATTAACTATACAAATATTAGAAATCTCTTTCATGAACCAGAACAAATGTATGAATCTATAAAGAGAAGTTAATAATAGAGTGGCATTAGGGAAAAAATATACCTATTGCAAACTATATACTACAGTTAGTAGTATTTTAATGTTCTATCACCAACAGTAATAAATGTTCTATACCAATACTATGAGTCAACAATGGAGGGGGAGTGGTTAGGGTTATGGGAAGATTTGAGTTTCACTTTTTTTTTTACTTTATTTTCTGGAGTAATAAAAATGTTCTAAAAATTGAAAAAAAATAAATTGTGGTGATGGTTGCATAGCTGTATGACAGTACCATGGGCCATTGATTGTGCACTTTGGATCTTTGGATAATTGTATGGTATGTGAACAATCTCAGTTAAAAAAAAAAAAGAAAAAAAAGAAAACTAACACACCATGATGGTCCTAATGTCTGCTCACCTTCCCTCCTAGAACTACTTCCTCCTTGAAACGTCTTTGCTTCTGTTAAAGGGATAACATCCCCTGGACCCAGCCTCAATGCACAGTAAACTTGCAGCCCCTCTTCCCCATGGAGTCAGAAACTACATCTCACTGATTCTTTACAATGTCTTGAGCTGCTGCTGCCAACAGGGCTTCACTAAAGAGCCCACTGGGAAGGTGGAGGGAGGGGGGTCCCGGTAACAGACCCGAACACCAGAGGGGCTCCTCTGCCCTCCCCACCTGCCTCGGCATCTCAACTGCACCAGGCTTGCCCTCTGCCCACCTGGCTGCAGGTCACTCCACATGGCCAGGGCAAGCTTACCAGGCACTTGACACTCAGTCATATTTGACAAACTAAAAATGTTAATGATTAAGTAGCAGGTGCTCTTTAAAGGTATTTATCCCTATTAATTCTAACAAAACCCTTATGAGCTAGATATAACTATTCCATTTTACAGATAAAGGAATTTATCTGAATCTCAGAGAGACTGGTACACACTTACTGAGAAACAATCTAATAGCAACTAACATTCATAAAGCATTCACCATGTTTGTGTTCTAAGTGTTTTACATGTAAGTGCCATTTAATCTTCTGAGCTACCCAAGAATTAGGGCTATTATTATACCCATTCTACAGATAAGGAAACAGACAGAGAAGTTAACATGTTCAAAATCATGTAGCTAGTAAACACAAAAGCCAAGATTCAAAGGCAGGCAGTCTGATTGAAGAACAGAGACTCTTAACCATTTTATGCTAATTTATAAAATATTTAGAAATACCTTGAGCCTCTCAGCAATGATGAAGGCCAAATATTTTATGATTTGATTAACAAATAGATTCTGTATTTGGGAGCATTTGTTTTCTTTCTTGTTTTAAAATCTTATTTTGTATTATATGGATTTTTACCATATATAGTATTTTAAAATAAATTAGAAAATTTCAAAACTGTAAATGTAAAGCAGGAAAAAATTAATCACTTTCAACATTCCATCTTCTCTTTCACCCTTACTTTTTTTCTTTCTTTTCTAAATTGTGGGCAGTTGATAAAATTTCATACAGTGCAGAAACTCAGGGCCACTCAGTTCTGAAATGTGAAATTCCCTCCCCACCACCATCTGATGAGAGGACAGAGAGTGTCTAGACTTTGAATTTAGGAGTAGAAATTTGAGCCTAAGAAAGGGTGAGAAACTAGGAAGCTGCTAATAACTCAGGCCAGCAGTACAGGTGCTGAGAAGTTGCTATCGCCTCCAGAGGACTCTGGGAGATTGTCAGGCAGGTGGTTGGGCTCCAGCCCTGCCAGAGAAGCTCAGGGGTCACCTGGAGCAGGTGATCAACCCCACTGATCCCACCAATGACCAGCATACAAGGCCCCAAATTCTTCTGTCTATAAACATTTGTTGAACACCTACTACATGTCCTGTTCTAGTCCAGGCACAAGAGATAAAAAGGAAAACCAAGTGCCTGCCCTCCTGTAACATTCCAAAGAGACACAGACAATGAACAAACAAATAAAAATTACATTATTTCAGGCAGTGGTGAGTTCAATAAACAAACACAAAGCAGGGTAAGGGGAAAGAGACTTGACGGAATTAATTAGCAGGGATGTGTTTATGGGCCAGGGAAGTTCCTCAGAAAGTTAAGAATAGAACTATCATATGACCCAGCAATCGCACTCCAAAACAATAGAAAGCTGGGACTCGAACAGATCCTTGAACATCAATGTTAATAGTGGCGCTATTCACAATAGCCAAAAGGAGGAAGCAACCTGAGTGTCCATCAGCAGATGAATAGATAAACAAAATGTGGTATAGACATACCATGGAATACTGAGCCATAAAAAGGAATGAAATTCTGATATGTGCTACAACATACATGAACCTCGAAGACATCATGTTGAGTGAACAAGCTGGACACAAAAGGACAATATTGTATAATCTTACTGATATGAAATAATTATAATATGCAACTTCAGAGACAGAAAGTAGATTACAGGTTTTCAGGGACAGGGAGTGTGTGGGTTTGAATGTATTATGTCCCCCAGACGCCATTAACTTTGATGTGATCTTGTGTGGGCAGACGTTATCAGTGTTGATTAGATTGTAATTCTTTGAGTGTTTCCATGGAGATGCGCCCCACCCAGCTATGGGTGATGACTCTGATTGGATAATTTCCATGGAGGTGTTGCTCCACCCATTTGGGGTGGGTCTAAGTTGATCAGTGGAGCCATATAAATGAGTGGACATAACAGAAGGAACTCAGTGTAGCTGCAGCTGTGAGTGACATTTTGAAGAGGAGCTACAGCCAAGAGGGACACTTTGAAGAAAGATAGGAGCTGCAGATGAGAGACAGATTGAAGACGGCCATTGAAAGCAAACTCTTGCTCCAGAGAAGCTAAGAGAGGACAGATACCACAAGTGCAACTGAGAGTGACATTTTTGAGGAACTGCAGCCTAGAGAGGAACATCCTGGGAGAAAGCCGTTTTGAAACCATAACTTTGGAGCAGACGCCAGCCACGTGCCTTCCCAGCTAACAGAGGTTTTCCAGACGCCATTGGCCATCCTCCAGTGAAGGTACCCGACTGCTGATGTGTTACCTTGGACACTTTATGGCCTTAAGACTGTAACTGTGTAACAAAATAAACCCCCTTTTATAAACGCCAATCCATCTCTGGTGTTTTGCATTCCGCAGCATTAGCAAACTAGAACAGGGAGGGAGCAGGGGGAAAATGGGGAGTTATTACTTAATGGGTACAGAATTTCTGTTTAGAGGGTTGGAAGGATTTTGCTAATAGATGATTGTGATGGTGGCATGACGCAATAAATGTAATTAATACCACTGAATTGTGTGCTTGAAGTGGTTCAGTTGGACAATTTTATGTAGTATATATGTTACCATAATAAAGATTAAAACAAGCAAAAGAGATCACCACTACGGGAAGCTGGGTGATGGATACACTGACCTGTACAATTTTTGCAAACTTCTTGTGAGTCTATAATTGTTTTAAACTAAGAAATTAAGACAAAAAAAATTTAATATGCACAGAAAAAAAGCTTGGAATCAAATACAAAAAAACAAGCAAACAAAGGTGCCACTGTAGCTGGGTTGTCAACATTTTATAAAGAAACTTAAACAAGTAAGTGAGCCATGAGGATATCTGGGTGAGAGCTTTTTAGATAGAAGAGCAGCAGGGATAAAGGTTGTGGAGCAGAAGTGTGCTTAGCACATTTGAGGGACAGTAAGGAGGCCAGTGGGGAGTGGGCTGGGAAGAGCAGCAGGAGATAAGGCAGGAGAGAACGTCAAGGCCACGCTAGGGACTCTGGATTTTATTCTCAGTATGACGGGAAGCTAGTGGAGGGTTCTGAGCAGAGGAACGTTATGATCTGACATACATTCCAGAAGAATCACCCTGTGCTGTGCTGAGAATAGACCGGACAGGGAAACCAGTCAGAAGATGACAGTGGCTTTGAGGAAGGTGGAAGGAGCAGAAGCAGCAGAGATGAAGAGAAGTGGCGTGAGACGCAGAAAGAGCAAGAACTTTGTTGAAAACTTTCCAGCCAGCAATGTGGGACATGTCTCTCGGGAATGAGCCTGGACCTGGCATGGTGGGATTGAGAAAGTCTTCGTGACCAAAAGGGGGAAGAGAAATGAAACAAAGTTTCATTGGTTGAGAGATTTCAAATAGAGTTGAGAGGTCATTCTGGAGGTTATTCTTACGCATTTTATAGATATCCCTTTTTAGTTATTAGTGTATTAGAATAGCTAGAAGGAAAAACCGGAAAATGTTGAGATGTAATCCAGTATCTTTGATTCTTGAAAACGATTATGTAACTATATAGCTTAAACGTTATGACTGTGTGATTGTGAAAACCTTGGGGCTCGCACACCCTTTACCCAGTGTATGGAGAGATGAGTAGAAAAAAGGGACAAAAAGTAAATGAATAATGCAGGAGGAAAGGGACAATATGAGATAAATTTATTTTTATTCTTATTTTCATTTTTATTTCTTGGAGTAATGAAAATTTTCCAAACATTGATTGTGGTGATGAACACACAACTACATGATGAAACCATGAACTGATTGTACACTTTGGATGATTGTATGGTATGTGAATATATCTCAGTAAAATCGTGTTTAAAAAAAACAAAAAACAAAAATCCTTCCAGTCAGGATTCAACCAGGCAGTCCAACTCAAGAGCCTCAGCTCTTAAAACACTTTGTTAGGCTAAAACTATTATAAAATGTTCAGAAGACACCTTGAGAAGTCCCAGCTCTGATGAAGTCTGAAATTTTTTAGTTGTCATATTTTGATGCTGAACTTAAGTAAATAAATAACACTTTAGAAATTTATATTATGTAAAAAAGTAAGCATTTCATTCATAAGTGATATGAATGCTAATATACGCACAGAAAATGTCTCTGCAGAGCAGAAGTGGGCAGACAAGATTTGCTATAAACTAGATGTGGGCTGTGAGAGAAAGCGACAGGATGGTAAGAACCATGAGATGCAAAGCAAAGGAAGGTCACCCAGACCCTAAAATCATCCCTCCTCTACATACTCCCATGCTTGCTTACTAATCACGAAATTCATTTGGCCAAGGATGTAGCCTTCCATTCTACAAAAATAGTAATGTGCATTTGTTTTTAGTGCTTTGCAGCTCAGAATCCACTTTCAAGGGCATTGCATCTTTTGATAAAGCTTAGATTGCAAATGCCTCTGGGTGGCAGTATAAAGCATTCCTGGGTGATGCTTTCTGTTTTTATAAGGGGGAGGAAGCAGGAAGACAGTGGGAGGACCCTGGAAAACTGAGTGGGGAAGGAGGTGACCCACAAGATGGGAGAGGCTGGAAAACCAATTTTAGAGCCAGAACTGTTTACTTCCAGTTGAAAGCAACTAAAATTGAAGTCTCAGGTTCTCTCCCACAAAGAGAGCTTAGAAGTATTTATGGACAGCATTTGCCCACTTCAGGTCTAGACCACGCATTTGGAGCACAATACTGCCACCTGGTGGCAATGTGTGCTGGTTCAGCATGTGCATAGCTTACAAGAATGGCGTGTGTGTCTAAGCATGTCTGCTCTAAACTCCTGTAGCCTAAAGGCTGTGCAAGAAATCACCTTTGTTTTCCCTGGCTCAAATCTAGTTGACTGAGATAGATAAATAAATCTCTCCAAAGGACCAAGCATATAAGCATGAAAGTCCCTGATGGGTAGAAACTAAAGAAGATTCCTGAGGGTAATGCCATAAATACAGTACTGTAAGCACAAAAACAAATAAAAGGAAGAATGCACTTTTTTTTTTTAACTTTTATCAATTCTGTGCAATGAAATAAAGTAAATATAAAAGCAAATCCATACTTTTCTAGGAAAAAATGTTACCCATTGCAGAGAATCTCAGAGAAAGGGAACTATTTAGGGATGCTAAATAGCTTATCTAATCTAATCTATATACTTTCTGGGCAACCAAGGGCCTTTTTTTTTTTCTTTAATTCAATCTTATTGAGATATATTCACATGCCTTGCAGTCATACAAAGGATACATTCGATTGTTCACAGTACCATTATGTAGTTGTACGTCCATCACCAAAATTAATTTTTGAACATTTTCATTACCACACACACAAAAATAATAAGAATAAAAATTAAAGTGAAAAAGAACAATTAAAGTAAAAAAGAACACTGGGTGCCTTTTTTTTTTTTTTTGCCCCCATTTTTCTACTCATCCATCCATACACTGGACAAAGGGGAGTGTGATCCATATGGCTTTCCCAATCACATTGTCACCCCTCATAAGCTACATTTTTATACAATCATCTTCAAGGTTCAAGGGTTCTGGGTTGTAGATTGATAGTTTCAGGTATTTACTGCTAGCTATTCCAGTTCATTAGAACCTAAAAAGGGTTGTCTATATTGTGAATAAGAGTGCCCACCAGAGTGACCTCTCGGCTCCTTTTGGAATTTCTCTGCCACTGAAGCTTATTTCATTTCCTTTCACATCCCACTTTTGATCAAGAAGATGTTCTCCATCCCACGATGCCAGGTCTAGATTCCTCCCTGGGAGTCATATTCCACATTGCCAGGGAGATTCACTCCCCTGAGTGTCTGATCCCACGTAAAGAGGAGGGCAGTGATTTCACCTGCCAAGTTGGCTTAGCTAGAGAGAGAGGGCCAAGGGCCTTTTAAGAAGCAATTATTAACCATCAAGGATATAACTGATGGAGGACGAGGCAGTTGTTTGAGAAACTATACGGAAGACAACCCAGGTTCTGGGTAGAGGATGCACGTGGGGACTTTACTTGAAATACAGCTCTGTATGTCACAAAACTGCAGTATATGTTATTATACTTCAACCTAAATTTGTTCATTTGACAGGTTCTGGTGCTTTCTTTTATCCTACCAGAGATCTCTTCAACAAGTCATTTTTCATAATAAATATTTAACCCAAGAAGACATTATTACCGGATCAATCCCAAATGGATATGGATTTCCAGAGTACACTCCTGGAATTGCTGGGTCCAGCTGTAAATATGGACTTGTTTCCATTACATGTGAACTACAGAGGGAAAAAGGAGAAAAAATAAAATAAAACACAAAAAAACCATGATCAATCAGAGGCCAGAAAAACAGTACAGTTCACATACTATAGTTATGAACTTGCAGGTCAATCAAAGGTTAAATGTTGAGAAGGTGTAGCTCTTCATTCCATGAATGGATACTTAGTATCTACCAAGCATTGTCCTAGGAATTGAGGCTACAGAAATTACCATCTGACTCCCAACGAGTTCACAATCTGAGTGTGTCCAAAGAGCTCTAAGTTTGACAGGGTGTAGTAAAGAAAATCAACAATTATAATACATTTGAGAAGAGGTAGGTCAGCTTAACAGGCCGAGACCTCGATCTTGGAGCTTGCCCTTATGAAGCCTGTTACTGCAAAGGAGAGGCTAAGCCTACTTGTAATTTAGCCTAAGAGTCACCCCAGAGAACCTCCTTTTGTGCTCAGATGTGGCCTCTCTCTCTAAGCCCACTCAGCAGGTGAACTCACTGCCCTCCCCACTACATGAGACATGACTCCCAGGGATGTAAATCTCCCTGTCAACGTGGTTGTGACTCCTAGGGATGAGCCTGGACCTTGCATCGTGTGATTAAGAAAGACTTCTGGAACAAAAAGGGGAAAAGAAATGAAACAAAAAAAGTTTCAGTAGCTGAGAGATTTCAAATGGAGTCGAGAGGTCATTATGGAGGTAACTCTAATGCATTATATAGTTTTTAGTTTATCAGAATAGTTAGAAGGAAATATCTGAAACTGTTGAACTGCAATCCAGGATCCTTGATTCTTGAAGAACGTAACTATATCGCTTATACGGAGTGACTGTGTAATTGTGAAAACCCTGTGGCTCACACTCCCTTTACCCAGTGTATGGACAAATGAGAAGAAAAATGGGAACAAAAAGTAAATGACTAATGTGGGGGAGGAGGGGTATGGGACATTTTGAGTGTTATTTTTACTTCTGTTTTTATTCTTATTTTTATTTTTTGGAGTAATGAAATGTTCAAAAATTGACTGTAGTGATGAATGCGCAACTAAATGATGATACTGTGAACAAATGTTTTACACTTTGGATGATTGTATAGTATGTGTATATATTTCAATTAAAAATGGTAAAATAAAATAAAATGGTCTGCTCTGCTCAGCCATCAAAAAAAAAAAAAAAAAAAGGCAGGCAACAGGAATGCAGGGAGCATACAGTAAGAGAAAAACTCTAGCCCAGGGGACAAGCCAGCGAAGTCTCCCCCAAAGAACACCTAGATTGATCCTAAGAAGATAAATAGATCCTGACCTCTGTGAAACTTAGCCCTAAAAAGTTTAGGTCCATTGACTTTTTAAAATGTGACCCATTCTTTCCCAGAAGTTCAATTATCAATGGGAAAGAATTTCTTATTTTCTGTCTCTACAAGCCCTACAGGGAACGTTAGGGGTTATTTAAAAAATTTTTTTTAAAGAACGCACATCTGTGGAGGGTCCCACAAATAAGAATGAGTATTTGAAATGATGAACAAAGGGCTGACCACTTCAACAGGCTGCCCAGAAATACACTCCCTCCCTTCTGCAATAGAACTAGAGGGTATTAGCAGCAGGAGAATTAGGAAGCCTGGGAAAGCTGTCCAGGCCCTTGATAAACAGTGTAAACAGCTGGCCCGGCCTGGCCAACCCAGACTTAGACACCCTTCTGAATGGTATGTCTCAGTGCAGGTGGGTAGATTTAATTAGCAGGGATGTGTTTGTGTGTTAACAAAAAGAAAAGTCACGCCTGATGGCCAGGAACAGACCCGACACCCACAGGTTAAGCCATGGTGTCTCCTGCTGAACATAAACAATTTCACAGGACACCAACATCTGACAAAGCCAACCTGTAAGCATGATGAATCTAGACAAAAGCAAGGCCATTCCATAATCCTGTCTAAATACAGGCAAAAATAAGGATATTGTCAAAACCATGAAAGTGAGCAAATGTCCCGCTATCAGACCAAGTTTTTTTACTGATCATAGCTTCAGCCTCACCCAGGTCTTCTTTCCTAGATGAACACTAAGTTAACCAGTCATGGAAGGAACCCTACTTCCTTGCACTCCCTTGAACCCTCCCCAAAATTGCCTAACACAGCCTAAATTCTCTAAGTCCTTGCTAACACTCTCTTATGGAGATGCCCCACCAGGCTCAAAAGCATGTGATCTCTTTCACTGAGTCAACAAACCCAACACTGGGTGACTACGGCATGCTCCTGTTGGCCTTTGGCTGAAGGACATTGACAGGGAAAGCAGGCCCAGGACCCAAGATGTGGCTGGTAAGACAGCTTGTGGTGTCCCTTGCAGCTCTGATCTATGTAATTTGCTTCTGAATCACAATAATGAAGTTCTGCTTTGTACTATCCATGCACGAGTACGTGGCTGAATGCCTCTCAGATCGTCTTGAGCGTCACCAAAGAGCCGTGAAGTGAGGAAGAGGCAACCTGCAAGCGCATAAGAGAACAGATTTCCTACCTGTGTTTGCAGAGTAACAACCAGCCAGCTCACTCAGACCTTTTGCAATCACACTCCAGTGTACATGGTGAAATTATACCTGATTTACTGCATGTTCCAAAGCTCATCTTTTTATGAGTTTAAATCTAAAAAGCTGAACTAAGTAAGTTGTCTTTCAATTTATGAAAGTTTTGTTCTTCTAGGCATCTCTTCAGGATACCAATTGCAAAGCAAAGCAAAACAAAACAAAACAAACAAACAAAAAACCCCTTGCAGATACAGCCATGTGCAATTCTAAAAATAAGTCTTAATTCTTATCATTCCTGTATCTTACTACAGGGAACTTGGGCCTAGTAGAGAAATTAGAAGGGAAAGCATAAGACCCCCACACCCTACTACTTATACTAAAAATCTTCACAGTCCCTCAGAGCCTTCCCGAGCCTTCAAACAGGTATTCAGCATCAAACCATTACAATACACTTGGGAAAACTCCCAGTATAAAGGAAACCTGGCTCAAATCTCTCCTAAATGAAGAATCCTTTGATGTGATTAGTTATTTGTTCTTCCCCTCTCATTTTATGTTTTTATTTCAGACTTGGTTGAGCAGGTAAAAACCCTTGAAGAACCTTAAATAGAAAATTTAGAATTCAACCAGGCTAGGAGAAGCAAAATGGGAAAGGAGGTTGCAAACAGGTTTACCCATCTCTGCCCGCCCTTTCTTTCTGTCCTTTTCATCATAATTTTAGCTGGAAGGGTCAGAATGAGACAGAGAAACCTTAAGTTGACCTGAAAAGTGGGGCAGACAGGAAAAGAAATGTCACCTATGAATTGTAGGTTTTGCAACTTAGCCCTGAAGCTACTGTGGTTATCTCAGGTGTGTGATGCACCATCCTAAGATCCCTGAAGATCACAAGGCAGTCAAAATTTATAAATCATTTCCCTCACATTCCCCTATCCTCCAGGGCTCTTCTGTTCTCCCCCAACAGATCCAACTGATCCGTGTCTCATATTCAAGTCCTTCTCCCTCCCCAAGAAAGTCCCCATCCCTGAAGTGCTGTTTCCATCCTCATAAATACTGATTTGACTAACTGCATAAAATAATTCTTAGTAGGGAATGATTAAGTCCCATTGGCACCCCACTAGGATGCTTCCTCATTTTCAAAGATTGCTTTTTAATCCAGGAGAATCTCAAATTGTGGCTGCACGTGGCAGGTGAGGGTTGTGGGGGATCTGGAGGGCTTCCAGGGCTGCCTCTTTCTGCAGCTACCACCCCTCCTCTCCAGCTATCCCTTCCTCCCGCTCTGTCTTCCGCACTCATTCTGCCCTAAGACAAATACAGGGAGACAGTCTACTGCAGTCAACTGTCTCCTTCCCCTTTCCTTTTTTTTTTTCCCTCTGTACTTTCTTTTTATTATGAAATATAACCTATATATAGAAAAGTGATAACTTTCAAAGTACAATTTAACAAGTAGGTAGCAAATTTCAGAGTGTTCTGGGTTACAGTTCAACCAGTTCAGTTATACTACTGTGAAGTATAACATACATACAGAAATGTGGTGACTTTCAAAGTATAATTTAATAAGTAGCTATAGAGCAAATTTCGAAGCATGGTATATGTTACAGTTCCACCATGTCGATTATTTCCTTCTAGCTATTCTAGTACCCTAGAAACTAAAAAAAAAAAAAAAAGTTATACAAAGATTCAGCACTTGTAATCCTTTGTTGAATCCTATCTTGTCAGTTGCTCTCCCTCTCTCTCTTGATCACTCTCTCAATCTTCAGGGATATCTGGGCAGGGGCCACCCTAACTTGCTCAGATTAAAAAGGGGTGTCTACAGTATAGGGAAGGGGGATGAACCTGGTTGATGTTCTTGAAGAAGTTGTTGCCTCTGGGTTTGGGGACTTATTTGGCAAATTGTCTAGTTTGTTGGTGTATAGCTGTTCATATTATCCTCTTATGATTTTTTTAATTTCTTCTGGATCCACAGTAATGCCCCCCCCCCACATTTATGATTTTGTTTATTTGGGTCTTCTGTCTTTTTTTACTTTGTCAGTGTAGCTAAGGGTTTGTCAAAATTGTTGATCTCCTCAAAGAACAAACTTTTGGTTTTATTTATTCTCTCTATTGTTTTTTTGTTCTCCATATCATTTATTCCTGCTTCAATCTTTATTATTTCTTTTCTTCTACTTGCTCAAGATTAGTTTGCTGACCATTCTCTAGCTTCTTCAGTTGTTCAGTTAGGTCTTTGATTCTAGCCCTTTCTTCCTTTTTAATTTATGCATTTAGAGCTATAAATTTCGCCCTCAGCACCACCTTTGCTACATCCCATAGATTTTGATATGTTGTGTTCTCATTTTCATTCATCTCTAGATATTGATTCATCTCTAGAAATTGATTTCTCTTGCAATTTCTTCTTTGATCCACTGATTGTTTAGGAGTATGTTGTTTAACCTCCACATATTTGTGAATGTTCTGGTTCTTTAGTAGTTACTGATTTTTAGTTGCCTTCCATTATGGTCAGAGAATGTGCTTTGAATAATTTCAATTTTAAAAAATTCATTGAGGCTTGTTTTGTGCCCTGACATATGATCAATCCTGGAGAATGTAACATGAGCACTAGAGAAAAATGTGTATCCTGGTAATTTGGGTGTAATGCTCAATATATGTCTGCTAAATCTAATTCATTTATCACATGGTTTAGGTTCTCAATTTCCTTATTGGGCCTCTGTCTGGTTGTTCTATCTGTAGAAGAGAGTGATGTACTGAAGTCTCCCACTATTATTTTAGAAATGTCTATTGCTTCTTTCAATTTTGCAAATGTTTGACTCATGTACTTTGGAGAACCTTGATTGGGTGCATAAACATTTACGATCGTTATTCTTCTTGGTGAATTTTCCCTTTAATATATAGTGTCCTTCTGTGTCTTTTATGATGCATTTAAAGTCTATTTTGTCTGATGTTAGTATTACTATCAGTATTACTATTCCTGTTTTCTTTTGGCTGCAGATTACATGGAATATTTTTTTCTATGCTTTCACTTTCAATGTCTTTGTGTCTCTGGGTCTAAGACGAGTCTCTTGTAAACAGCATATTGATGGATCATACTTTTCAATCCATTCTGCAAGTCTGTATCTTTTAATTGGGGAGTTTAATCCGTTCACATTCAAAGTTATTACTGTGGAGGGAGTTCTTGAACCACCCATCTTATCCTTTGGCTTTTAGTTGTCAGATCTATTTTTTCCCTCTCCCCCTTTTTTTCCTTTAAGTTATCCTTACTACTACTTGTCAGTTCTGTGCCCTTCTCCAGATCTCTCTCTCCTCTTTTTTTTTTCCTCAACCAGTAGAGCTCCGTTTAGTATTTCTTGCAGGGCAGGTCTCTTGTTAACAAATTCTTTCAGCATTTCTTTGTTATGAAAATTTTAATCTCTTCTTCAATTTTGAAGGAATGTTCAGCTGGATAAAGAATTCTTGGCTGGCAATTTTTCTTTTTCAGAATCTTAAATATGTCATACCACAGTCTTCTTGCCTCCTTGGTGCCCACTGAGTAGTCAGTACTTAGTCTTATGTTATATCCCTTGTATGTGGCAAATCTCTTCTCTTTTGCTGCTTTCAGAACTTTCTCTTTCCCTTCAACATTTGACAATCTGATCAGTATATGTCTTGGAGTGGGTTTATTTGGATTTATTCTATTTGGAGTTCATTGGGCATCTTTGATGTGCACATTTATGCCATTTAGAAGCGTTGGGAAATTTTCACCAATTATGTCTTGAAACACCTCCTAGCCCTTTACTCTTCTCTTCCCCTTCTGGGACACCAGTGATTCTCATATTTGTGAGCTTCATGTTGTCCATCATTTCCCTGAGACACTTTTCAAATTTTTTGATTTTTTTCACCATTTGTTCTTTTGTGCATTCACATTCAATGTGATATCCTCTAGTACACTTTTTCTCTCTTCTGCCTCTTCAAATTTGCTGTTGTATGTCTCTAGTATATTTTTAATTTGGCCAACAGTATCTTTTATTTCCATAAGATCTGCTATTTTTTAATTTACCCTTTCAATTTCTCCTTTATGCTCTTCTAGAATCTGCTTATTGTCCTTTAGGTCTTTAGACAACTCATTGACGTTGTTTGGGAGATATGTGTGTACTTCTTTGATTGATTGCTTTATGTTCTGTGTCTCCTCTGGCTTTTTAATTGGGTCTTTTGTCCACATCTTGTTTCTTCATGTGCTTTATGATTTTCTGTTAGCTTTGGGGCATTTACTTATCTTGATAAAGTTATTTTGGGAAATGCAGGATTATTTGAACACTTGTATATATATATTTGGCAGAGCCACAGCTTGCTAGAGTGCACATTCCCTATTTTCCCAGCAGATGGAGCTCTTGAGCCACCTCTCACTCTCAAGCCAGCTTTCCTCCAAATTTGTCTGCCCACTGGGCAGGGTCCAAACCAGATGGGAATCTAATCAGCACACCTGTTCTCTGTGTACACTGTGGACTGCCAGCCCTGGGGTGCAGTGTGGGTACTGTGCAGTTCAGCAAGGAGTCCACTTAAGGGTACCATGTGTCTGGTGTTTACTGGGCCCCCAAGTGGATCACTCTCAGGCTGCGGGGCTGCAAGTCTCACCCTCCAGCTCAAATGTGCCCTGCTCCCTACCTGTTGTGTACTCACAAGCCTCTGGGGTGTGTGGGAGGGCTACTGGTGTTTCTGTGTGGCACCCTCTCTTATCCTCACCTGTCCCCCTGTGCACACCATGGACTTCCATGGAGGGAGAGTAAATGTGGTCAATACTGGTCCACTGCCTCCCAGGTTCCTTCATGGGAGCTCCCAGCCATGTGGCTGTGGAGGATTATCTCCCCAGCTATTTGCTGAGAGGGGGGAACAGGAGCGGAGAGTTGCTCACTCCCTGCTTGGTGGCTGGCTCACAACTGCCAGCTCCAGCAATGGGCCTGGCTGAATAAACTCACCTGATCCTTTGAGACTTGGTTTCTCCGCTTTTCCATCCAATTTACCACCACGTATTATAAAAGACCCTTTCTATAATGGTCACTTAGACCCTGAAACTGCTGTTCTGGGTGCGTTCCAGCCCTTCTCTAGTTTTTTTCACAGAGGAGAAGTTTGCTCCACCTCACCTATTCCACCATCTTCCTGAAATTCCCCTTTACTTTTAAATTTGAAACCAAGCTGCTGTGAGCAGCCAAAGAAAATGCCCTCACGTGGATACTGTGGCCTTAAATACTGGAAACCAAGAATGTATACAGTTCAACATCTGTATCAGCCTTTCCTAAATTAAAGCCTCTGACTTAAGTGCCCAGATTGTACAATTTCACTCTACTCCCATTTCCCTGCCAGAGTAAGCTATGTTTCAAACACCACCTTCTTCTCCATGAAGCCTTGCTTCTAGGATTCCTGCTATGACCCCCAGTTTATACCTGTTCTACCACATGTTTTCACAAGAGTATCTGGTACATGGTATGCACTCCACAGTGTGTATTTACTTGACGTGAAATTTTAAAATATATTTCTGTGCCTTCTAGTTACTGGCATAGTTACTGAGAAGTGTCACAAGGTCTCGCACTCAGTAGATAAACTGAATTATTTGTTGAATTTGTGAGTGTGCCTCTCAGCAGAACGAGCTGCCACAGACTTCCCCAACCCTGAAAACAGTCACTGAGGCCATGGATGGCCAGAGATGACCCATCCATCTGTAAACTTACTTCCATGTGCCATTTCTGAACATGGGTCGAACACTCCAAGAAGAGCCAAAGATGTTGAGAGACTTGGAGAAGCAGTCGTTATAAATCAAGCCCGTGTAGATGGAGAAGATGCCCATGAGTAGGATCAGATAGCGTCCGTGGAAGAAGGTGTTCCAAATCTGGCCTCAGGGAGACAGAGGATGATTATCAGTGAGCCCTGAGCCAGACTCCAGAGGCAACTCTGCTATAGAGATGTCTCCAGCACCACTCACATAGACACAGCAAGGCTCATAGGTATCCTACACAGTGACCACATGAGCAAGGCAGACATCAAAGTAATCCAAATAGAAGGAACATATGCATCATGATTTTCCTGCACTTAGATAAGTGAATAAGAAAAGTATTTGTTATTGTGGAAACAAAAATGTATAAGCCTCACATACTTTAATTCTATGTTGGTTAGAAAATGTAACTGAAGCAGAAGCTGGGGCCTCAAGAGCTAAAGATGGGATTTGAAAGTGGGTGGGTCTTGATTCGGGGACTCCCAGAAGTCAAGCACTGAGCTAGCCTCATATGGCTATTAAATTTTATGGCAAGTCAAATCTAGACTCATTTTAGGTCTTATGGTATAAAGGCAAGTCTCTATTAAGCATGTTTGCTAAAAAGAGCAAAGCACTTTCCTATAATCCTCTTGGTGTGCATCAGTCATTCCAAGGACTGCTAAGTGCAGTTTCTGAGGCTTTAAACTTTTTATAGGAAACTACACCTGTTGAAATGCTCATCATGGAAAACTATGTTGCTCATAGATTGACTTTGCCCACTAACCTTGGTTATGATTAACTCACTATGACATCACTGAACTTGTTCTAATTCAATCTGTAATAAAAGATTGTAGATACTCTTAAAATTCAGAACATAGCTAAAGGCATGTTTCCACTTTGTAAAACGTATTACAATGAGCATAAAGTGACTCTGAACTGATTAACTTTGAAACAATGCAGTCTCTTGAGTAGTTTTAACCTTGACAACACTCTGTGAAGGAGACCTCATAGAAGGCAGAGGAACTTAAGAGTGTAAAAGTGAGGACACAATATTCAGGATTTCTCTAGTTTTTACAAGAACACAGGCCAAGGGAAAAGGCTTCTGAAATGAAAAATTATTCATGCTATTGTAAGGGGAAAAAAGTGGACTACAAACTAATGTGCCCAAGTTTTAAAAATTATAAATTTGCTTATGGGCACAGTAAAAAATTTTTGGAAAGATACACAAAAACGCTAATGATTTTTTCTAGGTGGTTAGATTGTTACATTTTCCTATTTTTTTGTAATGAATATGTATTGCTGTTATAATCAAAGAAAAAAATTCAAACTGGAAAAAAGGAAAAGAGCATTGTGATATACAAAACACAAAAATGCAAAAAGAAACCGCACCAAAACATTCAAAAGGATTATTTTTGTCCAGAAATTTTTTGTTTAATTTTGTCCCTTTTTTTTCTGTTTTTCCCTTATTTTTCATAAAAACATATTTTCTTAATGAAAACAAAATCCATATCTTTTTAATCTTTTCAAAATCTGCATTTTTAATATTCTACTCATAATCTCAAGGAAATGAGACAAGGCAGTTGATGGACACCCACCTCATTGTTCGACTTCTGGGAGAGCAAGTGTCTCTCATTAAGGACCATCCAAAGGGCAGCCAGTAGCATCACCGCTCCATGACCACAGTCTCCAAACATCACAGCAAACAGGAAGGGGAAAGTGATAATGGTGTAGGGAGCTGTGGAGGTAAGACCATAACAGTCTGAGTTCTCCTAATGTCCTTTGTGTCCCCTGACCAAAGATTTTTCTATCGTAGCTGCATAATCCTCAGACTGGTTCTCCTGTGTCTTTCTGATTTTATCTACCCTCGCCATCCCCACCAATACTTGTTTAGATTCCACATACATAAGCTCATCAGAGAGTAGGCATTATCCTCTACTTTACAGAGGAGATAACCGAGTCATGGAAAGGCTAAGTGACTTGCACAAGATCACAAACTATGAGGGATATAAAACCAGGTTTCTATCTCTAAGTGCTACCTATAATCTTTCCACCACAATCTTCTGGCTGTTTCTCTACCATTCACGTGCATCACACACCTCTAGCAGTTATTCATGGATACCTTCAATCTAGGGAATCCCTGCATTATGGATGACAAGTTAGAATAGGACTAGAGCACATAAGGCATCACTTGGCTAAAGGGCATCTGGTCTACCTCCTTATTTCATAAACCAGGCTACTGAGGTCCCATGACTTAGAGCCACTAAAAACCCAGGCTTCTGACTCAAAGTTCTGGGTGCTCCATCTCTCTTACATAATAACTATAGATCTGTGAAGACACCTGGAGATGGCTCCCAGTGGACTGGCAAAGGAAACAAGAACTGAAGTGAGCTGCCTGATAAAGACTGCATTTTAGGGAGAACGGGCAAAATCTTAACAAATCTTTCACCAATCAGTATTTACAAAAGACAATATGTAGAGTATTAGGAAACCAAAAAAGATTTAGGACTATCACAGTTTTCACTAATTCACCTCTTAGGTCACCTCATGGGGTAAACTCTTACTCAACTTTCCCTTTTAAGCTGCCCACTTGTGCAACACATTGGAGCCTTTTACCTGGGTTTATCTCCCGATAACTGCCTACACCATAAGCATCTACAATATTCTGGAAGCCAGCTGTGAATTTATTGGTTCTGTTAAATGTAGGAGGAGCCGTTTTAGACTGTACTTTGTTCATGATGGGGACCATGGAAGAGCCACTTCGTTCCTGCAAAATGAACATGTGACAAAAATGTAAGGAGGAGAGCCTTGGGCTGGGGGTGGAGCATGCATCACAGTCCCAGCTCCTGCTGTCCCTTGCCAAGTGAACTTGAGACAATCTCTTGACCTCCCTGATATTCATGATCTTGACTGTAAAAGTTAAGACCTGCCTACTACTTATCTAATTTATCTTACAGGAGGTCTATCAAGAGAGTAGAGTGCCTCTTGATTCTCCAGCAATTTCTTCTCTCCTTCTTCAAATGCATTTCCCTGTCTTCCAAATGGCCCTGATCCTCCCCCAAACTTCAATCCGATTCTTTTCTAACTGCCTACTTAGGTTTTCAAACTCCATTGTCTCAGCAACCTCACCAAACCCAGGGGCCTAAAACTGAGCACTTAAACTTTCCCCAAAGCCAGGTCCTCCTCTGGACTTTCTATTTCTTTAGCAGAGCCTCCACTCTCTCCGATTTCCTGAAACTTTGTAATCACCTGATTTGTCCCTTCTCCCAATGACAGAGTCAATCAATTTCACAAATCAATCAATCACCAAATCTTGTTAATTCTCACTTCTGAATCCCTCTTATCTCCATTCCCACACCCCCATCCTGGCCACCACCCCAAGATTTGCCACCTTCCTCAAGTCTCTTTCCCTTCCATTTATCTTACACCCCAGACGGTTTAATCCTTCTTTTAATAAAAGAAAACAAGAAGAAGAAGAAAAAAAAACCCACTACTTTATTCATGTTACTCTCTTGCTCAAAAACCTTCAAAGGCTTCCTATTGCCTAAAGAATGAAATCGAAACTCTTTAGTCTTGTAATCAAGACTTCTTTACAATATTGACTTAATCCTCCATTCACATCTTCACACACACACCCCCCCAACTGCTTCCCTATGGAAATCTGCCAAACAGATTAAAACACATTATAAACATCCCTGCTTCTTCACCTTTATTTTCAAACCTTTCCCCAAATTTGGAACGATAACCACCTCTCTTTACCACTTACCCATCCTAATTTCTCGTTCCCCAAGAGCCTCTGGCCACTCTGATCTCCAACGGCACTTACCATCTGCACGTGAGTGGGACTTAACACCAGCTGAATGAGCACTCACAGTTCTCAGCCTTTTACAGGCATCAATTCTCCCAACAACTCCAAGCCCCATGTTACAGGAAACCAAGGCACAGACAGGTTAAGTAACCCCAAGGTCACAGAGCTGGCAAGTGGAGGAGTATCTTATCGCACTATTATATATGTTTTCACTTCTGTGATTATGACATTCTTCGGGGCAGACTGTGGTTTCCTTTTTTTTTTCCCCACATTCCCTAGCAGCTGACATACTATCTAGCATAACATAGGTGTTTTTTTTTTTTTGCCCATTGTTGATGACAATAATGACAGTGCCGATCCCACTATTGCCTCATGTCCTCAGTCCTCCACCCTCCTCTCATCTCCCACCCCCACAGGACCTTCTGTTCCTTTTACTTCATGGGATGGACGAAACTGTAAAAATAGTCCTAAGGTCTTGGTGCCCCTTTAAGTAACCTTGCAGAAGTTCAGCCCTTTTAGAGTTATAGGATGGCATTCAATTCAATTCAGTTCAGACCCTGCATTAGAGCACCTCCCCACGGGTCCTGCAGTCTTCTCCACAATGCAGTGAAATGTTCCTAAAATGTCAACTGGATCACATCACTCCATGGCATGGGAATAAAATCAGATTGCTTACACTGCTGTAAGTCCTTCGTAGTCTGCCCCACAGCACCTCTCCTTCTCAGAGTTCCTTCCCATTCTCTGAACTTGCCTGCGCTCTCTCCAGCCCCTGGCCTCCAGGTCATGGGCCTGCCTGGCTCCTCCTCACCCCCTTTACCTGTTTTCTGACCACTCTTCCAGGGTTCAGCTCACATGTGTCTTCTTCCAGGAAGCACCCCTGACCTTCCAGGTCTGCGTCAAATGCTCCTTTTAAGTGGCGCATTTGGGCATGTATTGAACCGTGATGTGGGGATAATGTAGTGTTGGGGGTTAAGAGGAACACTTGTGGATTCAAACTCTGCTTCCTAGCTCTGGGACCGTGGTCATGTGGCTTCTACTCACTGTGCCCCAGTTTCCTCATCTGTACAAAGGGGGTAAAGCGAGCTCCTACCTCCTAGTCCATGCCCAACTCAAAGCCCTTACCTTCAGACCTTGGCCTGAGAGCTCCTCTGCCCACCTTGCCATGGCCCTCCCTTGTGGCACGTAAGGAGTCTGCTCAGAAGTGTGCTCCGGCAACAGCCCCACTCCTCCCCACCCCCCTCTCACCATCCCCTATTTTATTTCCTGCCCACTACTCCTCGCTGCCTGAAATCACATTAGTTATGAACATGCTTCCTATCCATAAAGTCTATCAGTCAGGACCTTTGCTTTTGGTGTAGCCCCAGGTCAGTTCTTGGAACACAGTGAATATCTAAGAGATGAATGAAAAGATTGGGAGAATCAAATAAAATAAGGCACAGAATGTATTGAGAAGAGAACAGTTGCCAGCACAGAACGAGCAATCTATTCATTGTACTATTATTATAGGTGCTAGGTTATTTGTCTTCCAGGCCAGACTGTAGCTTCCAAGAGGGAAAGGATGGTGACTTTTACTGTGGCATCTCTAGTCATAACCAGCAGAGGTGCTGGCACATCGGAGCTCCAGATATAATTGCTGAAGATTAAACAAATGCTGACTATTTGTCCAACACTGAAAAAAGGAGTTTCTGTGACGTGCTCTTGCAGTGGATTAAGAACTGAAGATGCAAAGATGCAGACAACTGTACCACTAGGTCACTCGTGAAGTTCACTGGCCTAAGGAGGCCCCACAGGGAGGCTGATGAGGCTGGATGGGACTCACCCCCCAGCTCTGCCTGCCACTCACCATGCCTTGCTCTAACGCCCTCCTGATGCGTCCTGTGTCTGCCACTGGGAACCAGATCTCGGCGATGACGCACTGCTGGGTGACATCAATGTTGCACATGTTCAGGATGTGGTAAATGGCCTTCATCTTCTGCACTTTGACAGCCCACGAGTGCCAGTTGGCAGCCGCTTCCTGCAGCAGGCGCTGGCGGTGAGACTCCGTTTGCGTTATGACCTGTGAGACCAGGGCAGAAGCAGCAAGCAGGGAAACAAGGAACATTCGTGGAGATGGCTGGTTACGTGGCAAAAATGGAGGTTCATTACCCAAAGTGGCTACCCCTGCTCTGGGCCCCTGCTCTGCCCTGCAGCTCTCACCTGGTGTTTCACTTTCAGAAGCCAGTTTATCTCCCCAACCAGAGATTAAAACCCTTGGGCAAAGATTGCATCTTCCTTCTCTCCCAAATTCCTCTTAGCCCTATCAAAATGCTTTGATGCATAATCCCTCCAATAAATGTTAAATGAATTAACGGAGGAATGAATGCACAATTTGGCCCACATAGAATCTATTTAATGGAATTAGTTTACATGTTCAGGAGGCACAATAATTAGAATAACTTTTTTTCAGTAACCTTTCCATATGGCTACTCAAGTCACATGAAACAGAATTTCTTTTCCATCTACTCATGAAATTTTCATAAAACCAGGTCTGGGGTATTTGGAGGAAAGGTCTTCAAGGACGATTGCTCCAGGGAAACACAGTCTTCTTGACAAGTGACAAAAAGGGACTAGAGAGGATTAAGTTAAGAAATTAAACACATATTTTCTGGGAAGATAAAAATGTCAGCTTGAGAATTTTGAAACACAGACATGCTTATTCTGACTTTCCAAACGTCCAGTTGAGAATCTAGAACCATGCCAGCCAACACAGTAGACACATGCTGCTACTTAAATTTTAATTAATTAAAAGTAAATAAAAATTAAAAGTTTTTCAGTTGCACTAGCCATGTTTCAAGTGCTCCATAGCCACATATAGCTCAGGAGCACTGTACTGGACAGTGCAGGTTTCATAACACTCCCATCACCAGAGCAAGTTCCGTGGAACAGGACTGATCCAGAATAAGCAGTCTGAGTTAGGACCAGCTGCTTTCAGCGATGATTTTCAAAGCTGCCATGTATCAAAGGGTTCTAATCATAAAAAGCATTAAGCACCACCCTGGACGACTATAGTCTTTACAAGAAGACATGAATTTGGGGTGCATTCACATGACAGGACCAGGTTCACTACTTTTACAGAATTAACTGGTCAGCTCAAAAAACTGGGCAATTCAGTGGAAAAAGAACCAGTCAAACCGGTGATTCAACTTAATTAGCTAGTTTTTGCACAGATGCAGCCTAGGCAGAGACCAGCACTCAAGGGCTTCTTTTATCAGATTAGGGTGGCCTCCTGCAGGTTGACTAAGGCTGCAGTAAATTCTAAGCCTGGCCAGGCAAGACCAACAGGCAGATTCATCACCGATGACCTCTAGCTTACTGAACACTGTTTTTAAATTATTAAGCCTTCTGGAGCAACAGCTGAAGAAAAAGAGCAGAGTAAACCTGCCAACCTTCTAGCAAGGGCCCTGAGGGACAGGATTCCAACAGGAAAATGGCCCTATTCAGATCAGTCCCTGAACCCTGGTAGAGACGCGGGCCTCACTTACAGTGATTAAATCTTCCAGCCTCACGTTGACGCCAGCCAACATCTCTCTGCGCTCCACCACAGGCTCTGGGCAGGGGTATATGGTGGCTCGAAAACTGTGTTTGATACATTCCAAAGGAACGTGGTTATTGCTGACAGTATTCTGCACCCCCTTTTCTGCTAAGTCATCATTTGCTGACTGCTTGGATGGCCTCCTTTCCCTACAACAACTGCCTGCTGGGGGATGGGAAAATGAGCCCAGGTCATAAGATTCCAAAGCATTACTCGCCGGCCATTTGAACAAAGGCTGCATGCAGTTCTACATGAATGAGCTTCATTCAAACCATAAGGCTTTGTTTCTTCTTCCCCCATATTTTATTAATGTATTAATGTCCTTCTATAATTTCTGCCCATAAAGGGTTGTATATAGGACGATTCTGTAAAATCAGAAACAATTCAGCCATTCTGTTTGCCTACTCTTTAGCAGTTGATAAAGGACCCGAGAGGAAGTAAACTAAAATGATTAAAATGTCTACTTTTGTTACCTTTAAATTGTGTTTATTCATGTTCTCTCTGTTCCTATTCCCATGGCGATTAAAAGTCAGTTGCATTTTCGGCAGTATATTGTCAAATGTGGAAAAGTTGTTCTAAAATTCTAACAGACCTCAAAGAAACTCCGATAAGGAGTATTTTTTTTTTTTTTAATCATCATTTTATTGAGATATATTCACATACCACGCAGTCATACAAAACAAATTGTACTTTCGATTGTTTACAGTACCATTACATAGTTGTACATTCATCACCTAAAGCAATCCCTGACACCTTCATTAGCACACACCCAAAAATAACAAGAATAATAATTAGAGTGAAAAAGAGCAATTGAAGTAAAAAAGAACACTGGGTACCTTTGTCTGTTTGTTTCCTTCCCCTACTTTTCTACACATCCATCCATAAACTAGACAAAGTGGAGTTTGGTCCTTATGGCATTCCCAATCCCACTGTCACCCCTCATAAGCTACATTTTTATACAACTGTCTTCGAGATTCATGGGTTCTGGGTTGTAGTTTAATAGTTTCAGGTATCCACCACCAGCTACCCCAATTCTTTAGAACCTAAAAAAGGTTGTCTAAAGTGTGCGTAAGAGTGCCCACCAGAGTGATCTCTCGGCTCGTTTCGGAATCTCTCTGCCACTGAAGCTTATTTCATTTCCTTTCACATCCCCCTTTTGGTCAAGAAGATGTTCTCCATCCCACGATGCCGGGTCTACATTCCTCCCCGGGAGTCATATTCTACGTTGCCAGGGAGATTCACTTCCCTGGGTGTCTGATCCCACGTAGGGGGAGGGCAGTGATTTCACCTTTCAAGTTGGCTTAGCCAGAGAGAGAGGGCCACATCTGAGCAACAAAGAGGCATTCAGGAGGAGACTCTTAGGCACAAATACAGGGAGGCCTAGCCTCTCCTTTGCAGCAACCGTCTTCCCAAGGGTAAAACTTATGGTAGAGGGCTCAACCCATCAAACCACCAGTCCCCTATGTCTGTGGTCATGTTAGCAACCATGGAGGTGGGGTAGGCGAATACCCCTGCATTCTCCACAGGCTCCTCAAGGGGGCACTACATCTTTTTTTTTTTTCCTTGTTTGTCTTTTTTCTTTTTTTTTTTTTTTTAACTTTCCCTTCTTTTTTAAATCAACTGTATGAAAAAAAAAGTTAAAAAGAAAACAAACATACAATAAAAGAACATTTCAAAGAGACCATAACAAGGGAGTAAGAAAAAGACAACTAACCTAAGATAACTGCTTAACTTCCAACATGCTCCTACTTTACCCCAAGAAAGTTACATAATATAGCAACATTTCAGTGAACTTGTTCCTACTACATCCATCAGAAATTAACAGACCATAGTCATTTCTGGGCATCCCCAGAACGTTAAATAGCTTATCTGTTCTTCTTGGATTATTGTTCCCCCTTCCTTAATTGCTCTCTACTGCTAGTTCCCCTACATTCTACATTATAAACCATTTGTTTTACATTTTTCAAAGTTCACATTAGTGGTAGCATATAATATTTCTCTTTTTGTGCCTGGCTTATTTCGCTCAGCATTATGTCTTCAAGGTTCATCCATGTTGTCATATGTTTCACCAGATCGTTCCTTCTTACTGCCGTGTAGTATTCCATCGTGTCTATATACCACATTTTATTTATCCACTCATCTGTTGAAGGACATTTGGGTTGTTTCCATCTCTTGGCAATTGTGAATAATGCTGCTATGAACATTGGCGTGCAGATATCTGTTCGTGTCACTGCTTTCCGATCTTCCGGGTATATACCGAGAAGTGCAATCGCTGGATCGAATGGTAGCTCTATATCTAGTTTTCTAAGGAACTGCCAGACTGACTTCCAGAGTGGCTGAACCATTATACAGTCCCACCAACAATGAATAAGAGTTCCAATTTCTCCACATCCCCTCCAGCATTTGTAGTTTCCTGTTTGTTTAATGGCAGCCATTCTAACCAGTGTTAGATGGTATCTCATTGTGGTCTTAATTTGCATCTCTCTAATAGCTAGTGAAGCTGAACATTTTTTCATGTGTTTCTTGGCCATTTGTATTTCCTCTTCAGAGAACTGTCTTTTCATATCTTTTGCCCATCTTATAATTGGGCTGTCTGTACTATTGTCATTGAGTTGTAGGATTTCTTTGTATATGCAAGATATCAGTCTTTTGTCAGATACATGGTTTCCAAAAATTTTTTCCCATTGAGTTGGCTGCCTCTTTACCTTTTTGAGAAATTCCTTTGAGGTACAGAAACTTCTAAGCTTGAGGAGTTCCCATTTGTCTATTTTCTCTTTTGTTGCTTGTGCTTTGGGTGTAAAGTCTAGGAAGTGGCCTCCTATTACAAGGTCTTGAAGATGTTTTCCTACATTATCTTCTAGGAGTTTTATGGTACTTTCTTTTATATTGAGATCTTTGGTCCATTTTGAGTTAATTTTTGTGTAGGGGGTGAGGTAGGGGTCCTCTTTCATTCTTTTGGATATGGATATCCAACTCTCCCAGCCCCATTTGTTGAAAAGACCATTATGGCTCAGTTCGGTGACTTTGGGGGCCTGATCAAAGATCAGTCGGCCATAGATCTGAGGGTCTATCTCTGAATTCTCAATTCGATTCCATTGATCTATATGTCTATCTTTGTGCCAGTACCATGCTGTTTTGGCAACTGTGGCTTTATAATAAGCTTCAAAGTCAGGGAGTGTAAGTCCTCCCACTTCGTTTTTCTTTTTTAAAGTGTCTTTAGCAATTCGAGGCATCTTCCCTTTCCAAATAAATTTGATAACTAGCTTTTCCAAGTCTGCAAAGTAGGTTGTTGGAATTTTGATTGGGATTGCATTGAATCTGTAGATGAGTTTGGGTAGAATTGACATCTTAATGACATTTAGTCTTCCTATCCATGAACATGGAATATTTTTCCATCTTTTAAGGTCCCCTTCTATTTCTTTTAGTAGAGTTATGTAGTTTTCTTTGTATAGGTCTTTTACATCTTTGGTTAAGTTTATTCCTAGGTACTTGATTTTTTTAGTTGCTATTGAAAATGGTATCTTTTTCTTGAGTGTCTCTTCAGTTTGTTCATTTCTAGCATATAGAAACATTACGGACTTATGTGCATTAACCTTGTATCCCGCTACTTTGCTAAATTTGTTTATTAGCTCTAGTAGGTATATCGTTGATTTCTCAGGGTTTTCTAGATATAAGATCATATCATCTGCAAACAATGACAGTTTTACTTCTTCTTTTCCAATTTGGATGCCTTTTATTTCTTTGTCTTGCCGGATTGCCCTGGCTAGCACTTCCAGCACAATGTTGAATAACAGTGGTGACAGTGGGCATCCTTGTCTTGTTCCTGATCTTAGAGGGAAGGCTTTCAGTCTCTCACCATTGAGTACTATGCTGGCTGTGGGTTTTTCATATATGCTCTTTATCATGTTGAGGAAGTTTCCTTCAATTCCTACCTTTTGAAGTGTTTTTATCAAAAAGGGATGTTGGATTTTGTCAAATGCTTTTTCAGCATCTATTGAGATGATCAATTGATTTTTCCCTTTCGAGTTTTTAATGTGTTGTAATACATTGATTGTTTTTCTTATGTTGAACCATCCTTGCATGCCTGGAATGAACCCCACTTGGTCATGGTGTATGATTTTTTTAATGTGTCTTTGGATTCGATTTGCAAGTATTTTGTTGAGGATTTTTGCATCTATATTCATTAGGGAGATTGGCCGGTAGTTTTCCTTTTTTGTAGCATCTTTGCCTGGTTTTGGTATTAGATTGCTGTTAGCTTCATAAAATGAGTTAGGTAGTGTTCCATTTTTTTCAATGTTTTGAAAGAGTTTGAGTAAGATTGGTGTCAGTTCTTTCTGGAAAGTTTGGTAGAATTCCCCTGTGAAGCCATCTGGTCCTGGGCATTTATTTGTGGGAAGATTTTTGATGACTGATTGGATCTCTTTGCTTGTGATGGGTTGGTTGAGGTCTTCTATTTCTTCTCTGGTCAGTCTAGGTTGTTCATATGTTTCCAGGAAATTGTCCATTTCTTCTACATTATCCAGTTTGTTGCCATACAGTTGTTCATAATATCCTCTTATAATTTTTTTAATTTCTTCAGGATCTGCAGTTATGTCACCTTTTTCATTCATTATTTTGTTTATATGGGTCTTCTCTCTTTTCGATTTTGTCAGTCTAGCTAGGGGCTTGTCAATCTTGTTGATCTTCTCAAAGAACCAACTTTTGGTGATATTTATCCTCTCTATTGTTTTTTTGTTCTCTATGTCATTTATTTCTGCTTTAATCCTTGTTATTTCTTTTCTTCTACTTGGTTTAGGATTGGTTTGCTGTTCATTTTCTAGCTTCTTCAGTTGATCCATTAGTTCTTTGATTTTGGCTCTTTCTTCCTTTTTAATATATGCGTTTAGTGCTATAAATTTCCCCCTTAGCACTGCTTTTGCTGCATCCCATAGGTTTTGGTATGTTGTGTTCTCATTTTCATTCATCTCTATATATTTAGCAATTTCTCTTGCTATTTCTTCTTTAACCCACTGATTGTTTAGGAGTGTGTTGTTTAACCTCCAGGTATTTGTGAATTTTCTAAGTCTCTGATGGTTATTGACTTCTAATTGTATTCCATTGTGGTCAGAGAATGTGCTTTGAATAATTTCAATCTTTTTAAATTTATTGAGGCTTGTTTTATGTCCCAGCATATGATCTATTCTGGAGAAAGTTCTGTGAGCACTAGAAAAGTATGTGTATCCTGGTGATTTGGGATGTAATGTCCTGTAGATGTCTGTTAAATCTAATTCATTTATCAGATTGTTTAGGTTTTCAATTTCCTTATTGGTCTTCTGTCTGGTTGATCTATCTATAGGAGAGAGTGATGTGTTGAAGTCTCCCACAATTATTGTGGAAACATCAATTGCTTCCTTTAGTTTTTCCAGTGTTTCTCTCATGTATTTTGTGGCACCTTGATTGGGTGCATAGACATTTACGATTGTTATTTCTTCTTGCTGAATGGCCCCTTTTATTAGTATGTAGTGGCCTTCTTTGTCTCTCAAAACATCCCTGCATTTGAAGTCTATTTTATCTGAGATTAATATTGCTACACCTGCTTTCTTTTGGCTGTAGCTTGCATGAAATATTTTTTTCCATCCTTTCACTTTCAGTTTCTTTGTGTCCCTGTGTCTAAGATGAGTCTCTTGTATGCAACATATTGATGGTTCATTTTTTTTTGATCCATTCTGAGAATCTATATCTTTTAATTGGGGAGTTTAATCCATTTACATTCAACGTTAAAACCGTGAAGGCATTTCTTGAATCGACTATCTTATCCTTTGGATTATGTTTGCCATATTTTTCCCTCTCTCTATTAATATCCTTTATTGTACCCATACCGAATCTCTTTAGTACTGAACCTTTCTCCAAGTCTCTCTGTCCTGTCTTTGTTTCTCTGTCTGTAGGGCTCCCTTTAGTATCTCCAGTAGGGCAGGTCTCTTGTTAGCAAATTCTCTCAGCATTTCTTTGTCTGTGAAAAATTTAAGCTCTCCCTCAAATTTGAAGGAGAGCTTTGCTGGATAAAGTATTCTTGGCTGGAAATTCCTCTCACTCAGAATTTTAAATATATCGTGCCACTGCCTTCTTGCCTCCATGGTGGCTGCTGAGTAGTCACTACTTAGTCTTATGCTGTTTCCTTTGTATGTGGTGAATTGCTTTTCTCTTTCTGCTTTCAGAACTTGCTCCTTCTCTTCTATGTTTGACAGTGTGATCAGTATATGTCTCGGAGTGGGTTTTTTTGGATTTATTCTATTTGGAGTTCGCTGAGCATTTATGATTTGTGTATTTATGTTGTTTAGAAGATTTGGGAAGTTTTCCCCAACAATTTCTTTGAATACTCTTCCTAGACCTTTACCCTTTTCTTCCCCTTCTGGGACACCAATGAGTCTTATATTTGGACGTTTCATATTATCTATCATATCCCTGAGGTCCATTTCGAGTTTTTCAATTTTTTTCCCCATTCTTTCTTTTATGCTTTCATTTTCCATTCTGTCATCTTCCAGGTCACTGATTCGTTGTTCAACTTCCTCTAGTCTTGTACTATGAGTGTCCAGAATCTTTTTAATTTGGTCAACAGTTTCTTTAATTTCCATAAGATCATCCATTTTTTTATTTAGTCTTGCAATGTCTTCTTTATGCTCTTCTAGGGTCTTCTTGATTTCCTTCATATCCCGTACTATGGTCTCATTGTTCATCTTTAGTTCTTTGAGTAGCTGCTCTAGGTGCTGTGTCTCTTCTGGTCTTTTGATTTGGGTGCTTGGGCTTGGGTTATCCATATCGTCTGGTTTTTTCATATGCTTTATAATTTTCTGTTGTTTTTGGCCTCGTGGCATTTGCTGAACTTGATAGGGTTCTTTTAGGGTTTGTAGACCTATTGAAGTCCTTATCTCTAATTTATCAGATCTACAGCTTCGTGGAGTACACTTTCTCTAACTAACCAGCAGGTGGCGTCCACGAGCCACCTGTTCTCCACAAGCCAGTTCTCCCCTGCTTAGCCTTTTTGGTGAGTGGGGGAGTGAGTCTTGTGGGGCCCAATTGGTGTACCAAGCTTGCGTGTGTAGTTGGTGTTGCCTGCCCTGTATGTGGGGCGTGTTTCTGGGCAGTCGGGGAGGGGGTTGGCCCTAACAATCAAATCTCCCTGATGATCCTAGAGTTTTAAAGCTGCTGCAATAGTCTAATCCTTCAGTTCAGTCCTGCCACAGTTTGTCTCTGCCACTGACCCACAAGTCTTTGGTATTGGCGTATGGCTCCTGAGACTTGCAAGTGGGCCCCTCTTCCAGGCTGTGCACCCCGGGTCCTCTGTTGAGGGATGACTGTGCTATGTCACAGGTGAGTGCCGTCCCCCCAGGGCAGTTCTGGGCTGCTGGGCTGTGTAGGGAGGCTCCCAGTCTGCTCAAATGATGGCTGAATGGGGCTTTGTTAATTCACACTGCTCCACCTTCCCAGCTCTGGGACATTCAGCTGAGGTTGCAGGGAAGGCTAATGTCCATGCCCAGTTTTGTGGTGTGTGCCTGTTATTTGAAGCACTTCCGTCACACTGGGTTGTCTGGGGCAGCTCTGGGCTATGGGGCTGGCGATGGGCAGGAGTGTTTCCTGTCCACCAGGATGGTGGCTGTGAGCGGACACCCCCCTTTTCTTGGGAAGTTGTGTTGTTTAGTGAATTTTCTCAGCCACTGGATTATTGCCTTTTGTCTCAGAGCTCTCTTAGTTCTGCTCTTGACTTGACGTGCCCAAATTGCAATTCTTTGAAGCTTTCTGTATTGAGCTTCTTAGAGTAATTGTTTTAGAAAAAGCAAAAAGGATTTAAAAAAAACAAAACAAACAAACAAAAAAAAACGGCCCTCCTCAGAGATCTAATGGGTTATTGAAATGCTAATAGACAAAGCAACCAGGGCCATTAAGGAAAGGTGCACAGGGCAGAGAGATCAGCTTTGCTTCAGGATTTGCATATACGCCTCAAGGCCTGAGCTCCGCCCTTCCCCTTTCTGTGTTCACCAGAACTCCAAAAATCCTCTGCTTTTATTTTGGAGTTTTTCGTGTTGTTTTTTTTCTATGCCTGTCTCCTCTCTGCTGGGCTGGCTGCTCTCAGAGTCTCTGGTGTCTGGTCTCAGTCTATCTATTGTTGGAGTTTGAATCAGTAGAATGAGATTCCGATAAGAGCAGCCACTGCAGTTCTCCCTTCTCCTTCCCGGAGCTGACAGCCCCTCCTCCCCCGGGACTGAGCCTAGCAGGGAGGGAGGCGGGTCCCCTGGCCGCAAAAACTTACAGATTTCACTGATCTCAGCAGTTCCACGTTTTCATGAGTGTTGTATGAAGTATGCCCAAAGACAGATTGCTCTGTGGTGTCCAGTCCACGCAGTTCCTGGCTTTTTACCTACTTTCCTGGAGGAGTAACTAAAACTTACAGCTCACCAGTCTGCCATCTTGCCCCGCCTCCCAGGGTGGCCGATAAGGAGTATTTTGCATTGAACACCTCTACCTAATTATGATCCGAATCCCCAATGGAAGAGCCGTTAGCCTCTCTTACCCATCACAGATCTTCTTGACTTTCTGCCTGAGCTGCTCTCCTTGATAAAATATGATGAATATATTCTTTTTAATTTCTTCTCTCTGGAAAATCAGAACAAGTGAAAAAAAAAAAAAAGAGTTTTTCTTTCTTCTTAGAATACAGAAAAACATATTGTCCTGCTTTTAAGTTCTAAAAATGATAGCTGATGACAAGGCCAATGAGGTGGGCCCTACAGGGACTTTCAGACACCAAAGCAACCTGAGAGTGCAGCCTTATTACTTGACACACTAGTTAGACTGCAGCAGGGTCTTGCATTCAGCTTTAAGCCCTAACTTAAGAGATGTGCTAAAAAAAAAAAAAAAATCAAGAAAACGTCCGGAAAGGTGTACTAGGATATTTTGAAACCTAAAATAATAAAAATTGCCAACATATTCAGGTAACAGACAGTGGTGATAGCAGCACAACATTGTGAATATAATCAACACCACCAAATTGTACATTTGAAAGTGGTTAAAATGGGAAATATTATGTTGTAGATGTTGCCCAAATTAATCAATTATTAATTAATTAATTAATTATGTTTTTAAAAAGCTGACACAGCTCACTGGAATTAACCCATCTTCATTTCAGAGGCAACTGGGTATTTGCAATTTAACAAAGGTAAAACCTTACGCGCTTTTCCCCTCCGTTTCTCACTGTATGCCCATAATAATATGCTTTAAATTGCATTTTTAAAGTCCAGGTTTGACAATTCATAATAAAGGGAGACTACATATTTCACAAGTATATATGAAAATATTCAATTCTTAGTGTAAGCGAAAAAAAAGTGAACAAAAGCAATGTGCTGTTTTACTCCTATTTAGCTTGGAGAGGAGAGGTAAAATTACAAAACTCAATTTTGGAACAGTTGCAACAAATCCGATGCACTCCCATACCTCTCAGGGCAATGGAATCAGGTACAATCCCACTGAAAAGTCATTTGAGAGGACACATCAAATGTCATGAAAACACCCATACTTCAGCATCCTATTTTCTTGAATTCATATTATGGAAATCAAAAGAAAAGAAAACTCTACATGCTTGAAGATGTTCATTGTCCTGTATATATTCTAAAGAAATATTGGAAATAAAGCATGCAAAAATAGATGATGTCATATCAGCTCAATGGAAATATTAGGTTCCCATTGAAAATAACATCAAAATGAATCTCTCTTTGGCAGTTGCTCATTGTGGTAATGTAGGGGTGTTTTAGGATTATATTTTTGAAACTGACTGCTTTACAGCAGTCCAAAGTTTCCCTCATTAATGGAGTCTATCCCTGGTCCTTTTCTGAATCACTTAAAGCCTTCTTGTCTCCTAAGCCAACAAGTCCAGGGATCCATTCTGACCTCATGACATCTGCCCAGTGATCTTCAATGTCATCAGGCTAAAGTTATCTATCTCCAGATGCCTATTTTATAAATACTCTCTCTTTACTACTGTGGCTATTATATGTCAACACATGATTATTAAAAGTGATGATTCAATTCAAAATTTTAAAGTAATATTTATAAAGGATACATATAATATGGATCTAATAGTATCTAAAGGGAAGAAAAGGAGAAAAAAATTATTTTCATGTTATTACTACAACTATATAAAATTACATCTGCCTATGGCTATGGACTAGCATGAGAAAAAAATCATTACGTAGAATGGTAGGCTTTTGTGTTTTAAAAAATATTTGATATTTTTAAATATTTTAAATTTTGTTTCTTTTAACTATGAAGTTGCTTTCCAGCCACTAAAACACAGCAAAATTTATTTTTTTGGTTTCCATTCTGGAAGGGATTATAAAACTTCTCCAGAAACTAGCCCACCTTCTTGGAATTAAAGAGTAATTGGGTTTAAACACAACTGGAAAGGATGATGAGATACAACCCTAGGAAATTAAGGGCAATAAATCTGTGGTCCTCCAACGAAGGTCCTTGTTACTTAGAAGTGTGTGGTCCATTGACTAATAGCGTCAGCATCATCTGGGAACTTGTTAGAACTACAAAACCTCAAGTCTCACCCCAGCATCTCAGACCTACTGAATCAGAATCTGCATTTTAATAGGATTCCCAAGGTGACTCATGCATATTAAAGCTGAGAAGCACTGGCCTAAACCACTTATATTTGTTCTGTTAGTAAGACTCAGCTGCCATGGAGTAATATATTTAAGTTTCTTGGAATGAACCAATTATGAGGTGTTACCAAGAATCAATCTTTGAAATGACTTTTCGAATGTTAAGAAAAAAAAAGGAAAAGGAAAAAGAAAGGAATAGATATTCGCTTCATAGAACTAGAGACTTAATATTTTGAGAGGGGGACAAAATCCCTTTGGTGAGGACTACAGAAATTTAGAGGAAGTCTTCTGCAACTTGAGATACCCACTGTGACAGGATCCTCCAGGGCTGCGTCAATCTCACTGAACTTCAAGTAGATATTTCCTCGGCAAACTCGCCAGAGTAACCTCTCAAAGGAAGCCATTCTTTCCCTGTTTATCACACCAGCAGTGAACCTGGGCAGTAATAAGAGAAGGCATTACTGAGGGATAGGGAGAGAAGGTGCAGAGAGATGGCCCTGTAGGACATAAAGATGAGCAACCAGAAAAGGACAGAGCACTTCCCTTCATTTGCAGGAAGTAACTCAACCAAAGATCTGCTTGGACCAAAGATCCTGATAGGTCACCATAAGGCTACCCTACATCTCAGTCCCAAATTGCCCCTTTTCATCGTATGTTTCCTTTGACATTTTGATATATTTTGTAACCATCCAATATGATATATACAATTATTTGCAATTAAAAATGTGATAGATCAATGGCATTGTAGCTAAAGAAAGCAAATGTTCATAATGTTCAGCAATGAACATAGTATACTATGCGTTTTTACAAACAGTATACTAAAAATGACACACATGCATTGAAGACTATTTTTGCCATCATCCACTTACTTAGATTTTTTTCTGATCCAAATTTATCATATTAACCTTAAAATGGTTTCTTTCATTGTACTGTCACTTTAAATGGATATTCATCCTATTATACCATCTGAACAAAGATTTCTAATTTTTTTTCCTTTCATTTCAAATTCAATGTCTTGTGCCTGGCACACAACAGGCTCACACATATTTATGGAATGAAATAGTAGAATTCCAAAACACTCAACTTTCAATAAATGCTTTTAAATTCACCAATTTTACTTGGACATTGAATGAAATCCCACTATTTTGAGTCACTACATGTTTTGATGGGTATAGCCATGTCACAGCACAGCTAATTGCTGATAACTTAATTATGTTTCTAATCCCAGTTCTAATTACACTTACAAATTCAATCTCCAAATGTATTTTAATACCAAAGCAATATTTTAAAGATAAATAAAAACATATATATCCCATAAAGCCTTGTCCCAAATTCGGGAAGAGTTGAGAAAATCCACCTCAACAATTATCCCCACATCTTTCCCACACAGGAACAATGAAAACACCACATTTCTCAGGCTCACGAGTGTTAGCAACCTCATTACAAGAAGGTAACTCCACCTATAACTCCACTACAGCTTATTAGGTGACACTTGGGTTTATTACTGTATGGAGGCATTATACGCACATGAAATAGCCTCTATTCTGGTGACTACTTGTTTATCCAAACATTCAGAGAAATCTATCACATCTCAGACATCATGCTAAGGACCAGGGATGCTTCTACATGTAACTTTGAGAGCACAAAGTTACCAACCCCAGCTTTCCAGTCACGGCTGCAGGTGAAGTTCTTAACTCCAGGAGACCAGAAGTGTCTTCAATAAAGAAATCATCAGATAAATTGGTTTCAGTCTGAAAGGCAAAGCACAGCCCCTTTCATTTAAATGTATTCAGACTACCTTTAAAAGTACCCCCATCCTGTCTCAAGACTTTGTCTGTTTTTAATGAAGCTTTAATTTTCCACAAATAGTTCACAGAATTCAAAAAGTAGAGTGCTCCTTACCAGACCAGAAAGTTTTACCAGTCTCTTCCTACCAATAGCAAATCTGCTCAAACTAACTGCTCTAGATGGTTCCGGTCATTTCTGAGCCATTTCGAGCATATATTTTTTAATGAGCACCATGGCATTTTTGCATTCAATCCAACCAGAAGGGGCTGCCAGCCAGCACCACAGTTATTCCTCATGAAATACTCTCCCCTCTCAGCAATGGTTTAGCCATGGGACAGAGACAGAATGATTTATTCATATTCCAAATCAGGCAGTTTTCAAAATGGGAAATCAAGACTCTTAGGAAAAGGGCCCTTTAATAAACAGTCCCCAAATAACGACCTCAAAGAAGTCCTGGGTTTTCTTCAGGAGATGTTTGAGTTCAGTCAGTTCTAGGAAGCTTTTCTTCAAAGCCTGCTGGTTCTGGTTGGCTTCCTGTAACTCCCCTTCCAGTTTTTCCAAAACAGTCTATGCAGGGGGGCAAAAAGAGGTAAGCAAGGCAGAAAGTGGATTTACAATATAAATGCATAGTATAATGCATAGTGCCTACTATACCTTAACCACAACAAATAACTAAAAATCAAAGTATTCAATGTATTATAACACAGCTTAAAGTTGAGTGGCCTATTCAATTATAAACTTGATATGGTAACAAAGATAAGAGGGTAAATCAAAGAAATAAAGAATAAAAAAAATAAGAGAGATAATCAATAAAACCAAAAGTTGGTTCTTTGAAAAAAATAATAAAATTCACAAACCTTTAGCTAGACTGACAAAGATATAGAGAGAGGACACAAATAACTAAAATCAGAAATGCAAAGGGGGACATTACTGCTGACCCTACTGAAATACAAAGGATTATAAGAAGATACAGTGAACAACTGTATGGCAACAAATTAGATAATCTGAATGAAATGGAGAAATTCCTAGAAACACACGAACTACCTACCCTGACTCAAGAAGAAATAGAAAATCTCAACAAACCAATAACTAGTAAAGAGATTGAATCAGTAGTCAAAAACCTCCTAACAAAGAAAAGCCCAGGAACAGATGGCTTCACAGGGGAATTTTACCAAACATTCCAAGAAGAATTAACACCTATCCTGCTCAAATTCTTCCAAAAAACTGGAGAGGAGGGAACACTCATTAATCAATTCTATGAGGCCAACATCACCCTCAGACCAAAACCAAATAAAGATACCACCATATAAAGAAAAGACAACTATAGTCCAATAGCTCTTATGAATATAGACACAAAAATCCTCAACAAAACACTAGCAAACTGAATCCAACAATACATCAAAAGTATTATACACCATGATCAAGTAGGATTTATCCCAGGTATACAAGGGTGGTTCAACATAAGAAATTAAATAATGTAATACATCACATTAACAAAATAAAGAGAAAAAAATCACATATCTCAATTGACGCAGAAAAAGCAAAATCCAGCTCTGCTTCTTGATAAAAACACTCAGACAACTAGGAATGGAAGGAAACTTCCTCAACATGTTAAAGAGCATATATGAAAACCCCACAGCTAACAACATACTCAATGGTAACGGACTGAAAGCTATCCCTCTAGATCAGGAACAAGACAAGGATTCCCACTGTCACCATGGTTGTTCAACATTGTACTGGAAGTTCTAGATAGAAAAACTAGGCAAGACCAAAGAAGTAGAAGGCATTCAAATTGGAAAGGAAGAAGTAAAACTTTCCTTATTTGCAGATGACATGATCCTATATACAGAAAATGCTGAAAAATCCATGACAAATCTACTAGAACTAATAAACTAATTCAACAAAGTGGTGGGGTACAAGATCAACACCCCAAAATAATACTGTTTCTATACACTAGTCATGAACAATCATTGAAGAATTGTTTTAAAAAAAATTCCATTTACAATAGCAACTAAAAGAATCAAATAACTAGGAGTAAATCTAACCAAGGATATAAAGGACTTGTACACAGAAAACTACAAGACATTGCCAAAAGAAATCAAAGACGACCTAAATAAATGGAAGGACATTCCATGTTCATGGATTAGAAGACTAAATAGTGTTAAGATGTCAATTCTACCCAGTGATTTACAGATTCAATGCAATCCCAATTAAAATTCCAACACCCTTCTTTGCAGAAATGGAAAAGCCAATCATCAAATTTATATGAAAGGATAAGGGGCCCTGAATAGCCAAAGCCATCTCGAAAAAGAACAAAGTTGCAGGACTCACAATCCCCAATCATAAAGCTTATTACAAATCCTTGGTAATCAAAACAGCTTGGTACTGGCACAAGGACAGACACATAGACCAATGGAATGGAACTGAGAGTTTCAAAATCAACCCTCACACCTATGGCCAACTGGTTTTGACAAGTGTGCCAAGACCACTCAATTGGTAAAGGACAGTCTCTTCAACAAATGGTGCTGGGAAAACTGGATGTCCATATGCAAAAGAATGAAGGTGGACACTTACCTCACACCATATTAAAAAACTCAACTCAAAATGGATCAAAGAGCTAAATATAAGAACCAGAAACTATAAAACTCCAAGAAGAAAAAAAGGGAAGCATTCATGACCTCATGTTAGACAATGGTTGATTAGACTTTACACCAAAAGCACAAGCAACAAAAGAAAAAAATAGATAAATGGGATCTCACCAAAGTAAAAACTTTTGTGCATCAAAGGACTTATCATGAAGGTGAAAAAAATAACCTACTCAATGGGAGAAAATATTTGGAAACCACATATCCTATAAGGGTTTAATATCCAGTGTAAAGAAATCCTACAAGTCAACAATAAAAAGACAAACAACCCAATTTAAAAATGGTTATAAGACTTGAATAGACATTTCTCAAAAAAGATATACAAATGGACAAAAAACACATGAAAAGATACTCAGCATCATAGCTATTAGGGAATTGTTAATCAAAACCACAATCAAAACCAGTTCACACCCACTAGAATGGCTACAATCTTTAAAAATGGAAAATTACAAGAGCTAGAGAGGATGTGGAGAAATAGGAGCACTGGTTTGCTGTTGGTAGGAATGTAGAATGGTGCAGCCCCTGTGGACACACTTTGGCACTTCCTCAGAAAATTAAATACAGAATTACCATAGAGTGGGACCCAGCAATGTCACTTCTAGGTATTTAACCAAAGAATTGAAAGCAGGGACTGGAACAGATATTTGCAACTGATACTCATAGCAGCATTATTTACAATTGCCAAAAGGTGATTGCAAACAACCCAAGTTTCCATCAGCTGATGAATGGATAAATAAATAAAAATGGAATATTTTTTATATGTAAAAAAGAATGAAGTTCTGATAGATGTAACAACATGGATGGACTTTGAGGACCTCAATTTGAGTGAAATCACCCAACTACAAAAGGGCAAATATTGTATGATCTCACTGACACGAAAAAATTAGAATAAGCAAGCTTATAGACTTAGAATCTAGAATATAGGTTACCAGGGGATGGGTGGGAATAGGGAATAGAAAGTTAAGGCTTAAAATGTACAGAGTTTCTGTCTGGGTTTATGGAAAAGTTTTGGTAATGGATGTTGGTGATGGTTCCACTATATTGTGAACATAATTAACAGCACTGAATTATATATTTGAATGTGGGGAATTTTAGGTTGTATATATGTTACTAGATTAAAAATTAAAAAAAAAAATCCATAGAACTGCACAACAGTGAACCCTACTACAAATGACAGACTACAGTTAATAGTACAATTATAAAAATGTCCTTTCATGAACTGCAACAAATGTATCACACTAAAGCAAAGTGTTAATAACAGGGTGGTATAAGGAAACCCTATATTTTATGCATGACTTTTTCTATAAACCTACAACTTCTCTAATTTAAAGAAAAACACTGCCAGTAGAAATATATGAGAACAACGTAATATCTAGAGATGTTTATAATATGATAGTAAATGTAAAAAGTAGAAAACTAAAATATATATTATGGAACTGCAGGTATATTAAAAAATAGAGCGTCATAAGAATCAAACCTGAAAAGAAAGAAAAGTTAAGGAAGATTTTGAAGATGGTGGGTTTGTGGATAGATTTTTTTTTTCCTGAATTAGTATTTCCTCTAGATTTGTTATGAAAGCTTTTTTAGAAATTCTGCAAGGCAGGGACCCAAAGACATTGGCATACTGTTTGCCAGAAGAAGGATCCTTCTCTCTGGGAATTTAGAAGGGTTGTTCAGGTTATTTGAATTGATCATTCAATCCACCCCAGTGATCAGTGGCAAGACAGATATTACTCTCACGGTCTCCTTTTGTTTTAATTTCACCAAAATTAATATTCAGTAATAGTCATTAATAATATTCAGTAATATTCCTCAGTAAACTGAGGAAAAACTGTTGGCACACATCTGATTGCCCCTCCTAATTAGTTATTACTACAAAAGTATGGGAGTATACAGCCAATAACAAACTCAGTTGGATAAATTGATTTTTAAGATAATATCTGAAACATACAATCAACTCCATTTGGAAATAAAAATACATATTGTCTGTTTAACAAAATCAAGAGACTACATACTTATTAAGTTTCAGTGTAGTATCAAAGAAGAATCTCCACAATTATTGAAAAGGCTATTAAAATACTCTTCCCTTTTTAAACTACATATTTGTGAGACTGAATTATCTTCAGTTATTCCAATGAAAACAACATATTCCAGCAGATTCAATGCAGAAGTAGATGTGAGAACCCAGCTATCTTCTAAGCTAAGCATTTAAGAAATTTCCACACAATGCCATTCTTCTCACTAAAGTTTGTCTTAGAAACTTTATTTTTCATTTTAAAACTGGTATGTTATCATGTAATGTACTTAATGCTATTATTTTTAGATGAATAGATAAATGTGGTTTTTTGTTTTAATTTCTAATATAGTAAATATCAATAAGTATAACTGACATAAATAAAGCTCTTTGATATCCTCAATAATATTTAAGTGTATAAAGGAATTGGAGACCAAAAAGCTTGAGAACTGCTGTATTAGAGGATAAGTTATGAAAATGTAATATTAATCATAAGCCCAATGGAAGTTCAGAGAAACGTGAAATCTGTGTCCCTTGGCATAGTCAGAGAAGTTTTTATAGAAAAGGAGAGGATTCAACTGAGTCTGGAGGCATGAAGAGAATTTGGAGAAGTGGTGGAGTATAGGAAAGTCACCCTAAGCACGAGGTATAGCATGAGCAAGAGCTTGGAGTTCGGAAGAGAACATGAGGCCAGCAGGGAACAATCGAGGAAACAGACCGACCAGAGCGGAGGGCTGAAGAGGAAGGACAGGGCCGGGCGAGAGCAGACCCGATGGTCAGGGAGGTGGCTGGGCTCCCACAGGAAGAGGGAGCCATGGTTCACTTGAGATGGAAGTGGCAAAATAAAGCAATACCCATAGAAATCTATCTGATGGTGGTAGGTAGGTTAGATTGGAATGGTTAAAAAGAAAACTAGTGAACCTGGAAAACTCTGCCAAAATTCAGAAATAAATTTGCATAAAAGCTTAAAATAGAACGAGAGCTCACGGTCTCTAAGAGCAGGTCTAAGTATTAAGGTGGGTAAAGAGGATGATGGTGAGAGAAGAACTCATGAATTAAGATCTGGTGTTAGATGACCAGGGATAAAACTGAAACTGGAGATGATTTGGGGGAGGACCTATTCAAATTGGTTTCAAGTTTTCTCCAAAAATATTCAGGTTTTAATATAAGATCCCCAAATATTATCCAGGAGCAAGCAATCTCCTATTGCTACTACAGTATCAAGATTTATACAGCCAATGGCCTCAAAAATTTCAAGAATTTTAGGTACTGGAATCTTCAAGGAAAAAAATCCCACCCAGGTATAAGGTTCAGCTCAGTGAGTTCTTTCCTACCTGGCTAGAGGGCTCTTCCTCCCTCCAAGAGAATTATCCGATTTCTCATCAAGACCCAGGAGGCTCTACGTGATCTGGCCCTGCCTACCTCTGACTTCCTTTCCCACCACTCCACCCCTTACTCTCTCCCCACCATCAGCTTCTGCTCTGTAAGCATCTTGAGGGCACGGACCATGGTTTATTTCTCTCTAAGTTACCTTGCACATCTCAGTGTTTTATAAAAGAGAAAATAGGAAGGACACACTGAGAGAGAAGAAGGGAAGTACGGGGAGAGGGCGCCACCCGCCATCATGTCCGTGGCTAAAGAAAACAGCTGTCTTCTCACTGTTGATCTACAGAAGCCGGTCTGAAGAAAGGCCTCAATCTTGAGTGTATCCCATTCATCAGTGGCTTTTCATCAGCAGATAATTAGAAAACATCCAATTGTGCTAGCATATGGGCCTTTTCAGCAGCATCATACACATGAGACTTCACTGCCTGTAAGCATCTTATGCACACAAAAAGAATAATTTCTCAAACTGGGGTCAGCTTCCCTAGACCTGTGTTGGGTAAGGAGATGTCCCTTGGATCAGAAGAGTGATTCCTAGAATTGCTCGTTGGGATTTTCCTGTGGTAGTAACACTGAAAAGTGAACAACCACATAAATCTGTCTCAGTGCCTTCAACAACTGGGTAAAATATCCATGAGTGGCTGTGATGGCCGCAAAGTGAACTTACCTCCAGGGTGATCATTTCTCGTGGGAGAGGGGTCAGTGGATACTTCTCAGGCAATTGAATCGCAATCTCATTTTGCATCTCATCTTCCAGAAAACCTGAGTTGAAACCCCACCAGAGAGCCCAAGGTGATTCTCTCATGCCCAGGAAATGGCATCAAGCATGACAGGTGCCTCTCAACCAGCTCAGCTGCCCAAATTACCTCCAGACCTATCACAATGCCTGGATCCCATCCCTAACCTCTCCCAACCTCTGCCTCCAGGATCCTCTCCAAAAGCATTACAAACAGGGACTCATTTGTTAATGAAGTCCCACAACTATTTACCTCCCACCGATTCACATTCAGACCGTAAACAGAAAAAGAGCTTACGGAGGATTCTCTCCAGTGATTCACACCTTCTGACTTCATTCACAAATTTCCTTTGGAAGTTGTTCACATTCGTATTTAGCTACGGAGAGAAAACACACACAGGCACACCGAGTGTCAACGGCTGCCAACATATCACCTTTGGTTACTCTGTTACTTTTTCATTATGGAGAATGTTGCCAGAAGTGTCTTAGGAATAGATATTTATATACATAAGACAGCTGGGTTCAGGCAAACTGCACCTCGATGTTCTCACACTCAGTCCCCAAAATAACCTTCCCATTTCTAAGAGAAACAAACATCCAAGGTTTTCTTATTTCTAGCTGCATTTGCTATCCCAAAGAGCCTATGAATTCTTCATGAGTGTGACTGGACTTTCAAACTGCACAGCTCCATGTAATGGATCACAGTCATCAAAAAAAATGCAGCACTTTTATGTGGGCAGCCCAAAGCCTGGCCCAACAAGCAGTATTGAGGACCTTCCTTGTGCTAGGACGTGGGGATACAAAGATGAACATCCTGCAGGAGCTTAGTTTTGACCTTTCCTTGGCAAAGGCGGAAAGAAGAAGGATTAATTTTCTAGGTTCAACTCAGTAAGCCCTTGGTGAGGATTGCTGCCAGAGTCATCTAACCTGCCACTGGGAAATGATACTCTGACATCACACTCAAGGCAGCCTATCCAAAGAATGTCACTCTAGAAACTCAGGTCTGAGCATTACAACCAACTGTGAACTCCAGGATACTCTGTCCTCAGTGTGACCAGTCAGGAAAATTAGGTTTTGGATCTCAGACAACGTTTGGTAATCCACATACCCACTGGACATACACAATACTTTGAAGATGCTACATGGGAAATAAAATACAATGATGTCTAACACGTTGTGATTTGTAGCAGAACTACAAAACATTCCTCAAGAGGGCAGGTGTGAAGGGAGGGAGACCCATGTTTGTAAATGACTTGCCCAATATCATTGCAAATATTAGCCAGAAGGACAAAAGCCACGGAATTGAATTCCATCTACAAAAGTGTTATTGCGAAAGAGCTGTCTGCCCCCATCCCCACCTTGTTCTTTTTCCAAAGAATGCAGTACCTACATCTTTGAACTGAACCAATCCCAGCTCTCCAAGCTCAGCTACGCAGCAATATGCAGCCTCCGCCTGGAGAAAGAGTTGTGTCAAACACATCTCTTCACTTCGAAACACAGATGCCATCTTGACCCAGCCTTGGTCTGAAGGAGAAAAAGAGAAAGATATTTAAGGTAATAACTGTGTGAAAACCTTAGGATTACATTCTGTTTTTAGTTGAGTTACATTAATATCCATAAGGAATCACTCCTGATTTTAAAAATATAAACAAGTACCACTTTTCACCACCTATCAGATTAGCAAAAGATTTTTTAAAATATGATGAAAAGACTCACTTGGTGGAGAGTAAGAGGAAGCAGGACTTTCATACCCTGGTAGTTAAAGTGCACATTTGTGCAGCTTTTTCAGGGAGAAATTTGCCAATATCTATTAAATTTTATATTACTCATAGTTTGACCCAAGATTTCCATTGCCAGTTTATCCAGATAAACCTGGATATGTATGGAAAAATAGATGCACAAGGATGTTTCTTATAACATTGTATAATAATACAATAATAATCTAACCTGGATATCCATCAATAGGAAATAACTCCTAAATAAACTGTAATATAACAGGACCCTGTGCAGGAAGCAAGAATGAAATAAATCTGTATTTCTTGTATATGGAAGAAGGATATTCATCTAGAGAGGATTGAAAAACTTGGCAAGTTAGTTCAGCCAAAATTGTACCTGTAAAATACATTTCCAACATGTATTCATATGTATTGAATACATTGAAAAAAGGACTCACACTCCTGGGAGGGGATCTCAAATACACAGACTCAAATATACTAAAACATCCATGTTTAAACACGTCTAATAGGGAAACAGGGAGAAAAGCAACTAACGCCTTAACACAAAGCACCTGCCATCCACAAATAAGGGCAAGGGAATTAAGCCAAGGTAAGATCAGAGGCCTCCCAGCAATACAGATAAAATGCATTCCCAAATGTGGGGTGTGGCAGTTTGACACTGCTTGAACATTTCCCCAGTACCAATGTGTCATTGGTTATACAGCCTTTAGTATCTGTTAAAACAGATGGCAAGAGAGGAAACTTCCCAGTGGTTGGAAGAAAGATGATTTTCAGTGGCTAAATTGAAGAACGTAGGAAAGTAAAGGGGATGGAGGGGAGCACCAGGCACAGAATCCTTCCCTCCAAAGGTCCTCTTAGACGGCTGTCAAACCAAACTGTTTTTCCTTAAGTCTAGTCGTCTGGAAGAACTATTACATCTCCAGAGTGGGTCTCTTTCCCTCCTCTCATTTTGTAACATAAAAAGTATCTACCATTTGCTAGGCCCTGGAGGCCTGTCACTCACCTGGTTATATCCTTCAGTTGTCCAAATTTCCCTCCGGAGAAGGTCTAAAACCCTTGGTCTGCAGGCCAACAAGGGGCTGCTTGATCTGGCCTGTCTTCCCCTCTGGCTGTCACCTCTTCCTGTACTCCTCTTAGCTGCCCTGGATTTCTCCCCAGCTCCTTTTCCCATGCTTTCTCCTGGGTTTGTAACTTCCTCCTCTTCCTCCCTCCCCTCCTTATCCCACCCCCTCCCCACCCCCCACATCCCACCTAATCCTGTCATTCTCCCAATCTCAATGAAAGGATCCTCATTCTCAGAAACACCTTTCTTGACCATCCCCCAGCCTCCCATGAACCAAGCCCCCCTCCTATATATTCCCAGAATATCGATCATTTGCCAGGTACTTATTTACTAACGTCAGTCCTCCCTACTAGGCAGGAAAATAAACGAGATCATATTTTTCACCCTGTCAGCAGTCACAAAGTAGGATCCCAAAAAATATTTGCCATTTTACTAACTAGATGAAAAAACCTGATCCCTTTCTCAAGAAATGCATAATCTGGTCCTATCTTTTTTGCCTTTTGACACAGAAATGTATCAAAACTGTCCATCCTGCCCCCTTTTGATAAAAGCAGTATGTTCATATAAAAGAAACAGACCAGAAAGCACAGCATAAAGACCTTTCTTACCCCAGCTTCGTGCAAGCTCCTGGGCCCAGGTCAGGAGCTAGCAGAGGGGCCGCGGCTCCCCAGAGGCCGCCTCTGTGCAATCCACCGGGCAGGAGGCCTGTCCCTCGGAGGTGGCTTGCTAGTGGCCCGGGACCCTGGTGGGACCGGCCGGGCTGGTGGATTTCACAGGTGGCCTCCCTGGGGCAACAAGCCGCTCCCAGCTCCTTCTCGACCCCGGGCGCTGCCAGGAGCCAGGAGCTGGCTCTGTTGTATCAACACAGGCCTATTGCAGGTGAGGACAAACCTGCCCTGCCGGCCATCCCTGCTCAAAACCCCCGCCCCACCCATGCCATCAGTGACCTTGAGTCCCCACCAGGAAGGAGCCACTTTGTTTTCTAATCATTATAATTTATTCCCCCCCGCCCCCAGGGAGCAAAAGTTTCTTGAAGGGGCCTCCAAAGGGCTCTACAGACAACATTCCAATATATCTAAATTCCATCCCTCATATTATTTCTTTCAAAATATTTGTTTGTATCTAAAAAATAAGGGTAATTTATAAAAAGTATGAATTCCAAGGTCACACCTAAAGAAATTAAACAATAATTCTTTAATATCAAATATCCAGTCAACTAAGGGGTGCAGATTTGAACCATATCACATCAGCTAGATCTCCAGGGCAGAATCTCCCCCAATGTCTCCCAACCTCCATAACCTCCCGGGATGGGAAGGGGCCTGGAGGTTGAGTTCAACCACATGGGCATTGAATCTGCCAATCAATCCTAAGTGATGAAACCCCATTAAAAACCCTGGAGGATACTGGAAACTCTGGTGAGTTTCCATGATTGATAAGATATTTTCCTGTACTGGGAGAGTCACACATTCTGACTCCATGTGGAGAGGACACAGAAGCTTGGTTTTGACAGCTCCTCCTGCCCTAGACTTTGCTCTATGCATCTCTTCTCTTGGCTACTTCTTATCCACATCCCACAGTAAAACTGTAATAAGAAGTAAAGTGCTTTCAGTGAGTTCTAGCAAATTCTCAAACCTGAAGGGGTAGTGAGAATGCCTGAATTTGTAGCCAGGTGGTCAGAAGAGGCCCCGAGCTTGTAGCTGGTATCTGAAGGGTAGGCAGTCTTGTACAGGGCTGCTCTAGCCTGTGGGGTCTGGCCTGACTCCCAGGTAGTTGGAGACAGAATCGAATCGAATTGTTATTGGAAGTGTTTGAAGCTGCTGCAGTCATTTGCAGTTGGTGTCAGAAGTTTTTGCCGTCTTTATATTTTCAAAATCTCCAACTCCATACTTTGAAGGAAAATAATAGTTAAATTTGCCTTTAGCTCTTGAGAAAAACAGCTTTCTTGGAGCAGAATCAGTTGTCTATATTTTTCAATATAGCTTCCCAATAGTTTGACATTTGGTGTTTAAAACCAGGGCTCCCATTCCTTACAGAAGTCGGGGGCAGATTGCCAGATGCAACCACTTTACATTTGTTCTGCACAGGTCCTAAGAGAGGTACTTTCATGCCATGAGGACTGTCTGTAAAATGGCTCTTATGGAGCTGAGAGATGTGCCCTCCACTTACATGCTTTCAAAATAGACATTCCTGTAAACAAAACCAGCTTTGTTCTCATATCCTTGTACCTGGAATTAGGAAGATATTGTGCACAGCCACATGTTCAGCCATACAAGATCAATTTACAAGACCTCATTATAATTTAAAATATGAAAAGGTTAAGTAGAGAGCAAACTAAAATGCTTGCAAGGAACTTAATCTAAAAATAATAATCTAACAGGAAAAGCAACAATCTGATTTTCTAAAAACAGTTTCTAATTTTTCTGAACTGAATTTTAGCCAGATTACCTTTATTCAAATAATTGATTTTACCATTTGCTTCAGCCTATTATTTCTCCACCACTTATCAGGCCCTGAACTAGATCACCATCCACAATCCTCCTTCATCATCTGCACTAACAGAGAAGGTGCTGGAGAGAAAGAGAATGGTGTGAGGTTGCTAAAAAGAGTGGGCATGACAGTACAGTTCTCTCAAAACACACACTTAAATGCAATTTTGTTAACAATAACTTCCAAGAATTCCAGTACCAGTACATCAAGGTTAGAAGCAGGATCATCCCCTGACATGTACACTTCACTCCTTCATGACAATGGACTTTCTCCCAAGATGTGTCTCTGTGCACCTTGGTGCTATCTAACACCAACCTGGCCCTCACTACTGTCCTCCAGCTTGCTCCTCAGAGACAGCGTCCTCCCTGTGCCTCTGGCAGGTAGCTCCATTCTGCTCCACCCTCCATCTCACCCATCTCCTCTGGCTCACCACACAACCATCTCATTCATCATGAAGCCCTGCCACTTCCCTCTTCTCTACCTTAACACACCTTAGTCTTCTTTGTTTCTCTTTTCCATGGAGAAGGACTGCTTTGTGTCTGTGTCATTCCTGCCTTCACTTGCCAAGTCACAGAATCACTGGAAATGTGATTTAGGAAACAAAATCTCATTATAAATAGAGGAAAATGTCCCAGAGCTTGCTATTGATGGATTTTACCAACCACATCTACAAGTTTTCACTTGGAAGCACTTCTCCAGTTATTTGTCTTTTCTATAAAAATATTTACTGTAAACCAGTGAGGTTTTTTCCCAGCATTATTTCTACCTCTACTTTCTAACAAAGAAAAGAATTTACTAGCCTATTCCCATTTAATATCTTGTATTGTGCACAGAATCATAGAACTCAATCACTAGAAGAAAACTTTTAATCCAATTCCCTTAGTTTACAAAGGAGGAAACAGAAACCCAGGGAAGGGAAGTGACTTCCTGAGATCCTACAGCTAATTCCTGGCAGAGCTGGAAGCATTAGCAGGGATCCTAACTCTCTGGGGTCTTTTCACTCTATCACTGCAGCTCTCAGTTTATTTCTCACAGGACTTAACTCCCCTTTGTGTTAGGCACTATAAATAGCAAAACTCTTTGTGGGAATAATTTTTCCCTGGCTAGAGTCTGGAGGACCCAATCAAAGGTCTTGCCACAAAGTACTGAAGTCACTGTTCATGTGGATTTTTTCCTTTCTGTCTGCTTTCCAAAGAGTCCCTGCCGTATCCCTTGGGTAGTGCCAATATTGAGTTTCCCGTGGTTACACAGGAAGTGACAACATGAAAACTGGAATCCAGGACTCTTGTCTCTGGGCTGGTGGTGTTGGCCCTTAGGGACTATGGGCAATGTGGATAAGAGAAGATGAGGGAAAGAGACAAAAGTGAAGGAAGGTTATAGAATGGCAGAAAGGATGTAATAGGAGAGAAATTGCATGTTGGGAAGAAAGAGCCACAGATCTCTAACTCAGCTATCTGGTCCTTTTCAGTTTCAGTGGACCAAAGTAAAAAGAAATTTGGCTGAATGTTTTTCTATAACTTGCAGCTTATTTTCCAAAAACCTTAGCTTAAAATTACTCTTTGAGAGCACATACTTCTGTTTATTAAACACAAATGAAACTCACCACAAGCCTTGTTGTGCCAATAGAAATATTTTGCACAAATAATAAGACTAGGAATTCTAGGGAACCAGATATTGCCAATTATGGAGTTACAGAGCTGAAAGGCCTCCCCTCCAATTGTTTATTAACTTCACCTTAAAATGCCCTTACCTGTTTGATGCTAGTAACTCACTAACTTTTCTGACAGTTAGAGCTATCCCACAGTGGAATGCACTACTTTAAAAATTAGTGAAAAAACAGTCACTCGAGGTATTCAAGCAGAAGTTCAAGTAACAACCTTGAGAGGCAGGAAAGTTCAAATCCAGCTACATCAAACTCTGTAACATACAATTGTCTTTGTAAGAGGGCATCTTTGCTAGGTTAAGAATTGGGCCAGATGACCTCTGAGGTCCCTGATTGAGATTCAGTTTTTTTCTGTGTCCTGATTCTAGTCTTCTTTATGTCCTTCATATTTCTAGGTGTATCTGTATATTCTCGTCTAGTACTTGATCACCCCAAGATCATGCAAATTTGAATATCCTAGATATGACTGCTGTAACATCTTGATAGGATGCCTTCCAAACTATTTTCTTTGTACATGTGTGGCATCATACTGATTACATAGTCTTAGATCCTGTATTTTCTGCTTTGTATTATATAGCAGTGGTTTCCCAAATAATCAAATATTTTTCTAAAATATAATTTTTAATAGTTATCTATTATCCCAATAAGCTGCTTCTAAACTTTCATTATGACAAATAATCATAATGTTCTCCATGAGAACCTTGGATATACATTTTAATGTTTATTTCCCTGGGAAAAAAATTCTAGATGTGGAATTACTGTTTCAAGAGTAGGAATATTTTTAACGTCCTTAAAGTATATTGCCAAGTTATCTTCCAGAAAGTTTAAAGCAGTAGATTGTACCATCAACAAATTATGAATCCCTGCTTTGCCACACCCTCATCAACACTTGGTATCACAGTTTTTTTTAACAATTTTGCCAAATTAATGGGTGAAGAATAGTATTTTGTGTTTTTTTTTTAATTTATTGAATTATAAGTGAATTTGATAATGTTTTCATATATTAATTGAGAATTTTTATTTCTTCTTTTGTGAGATGCCTGTTCATTTTCTTTGCTCAAATTACTGTTGCAGTGTGTATATGTGTGTATATTACTGAGAACTGTTTTTAACATAAAATATTAACTTGTTGCTGCCAAGGGTCATTGTTTTTTCGTTGTTGTTGTTTTTACTGCAATTTTATTGAGATATACTCACACCCCACATAATCCATACAATCAATGCCACACCATATCATCATATAGTTATGCATTCATCTCCACAATCAATTTTAGAGCCTTTTTATTAAACAAAATAAAAAATATATATATATCAAATAAAAAAAGAAATAAAAAAGAACACCCAAACCATCCCATACCCCTTATCCCCTCTATTATATATATATAGTCATTCTTTTATTACTAATCTGAAGGGTCATAGTTTTAAGAGACTAAAAATCTAAATGAAACATTTCTCAACAAACTTCATTTGATAGAATCTGATGGTACTAACTGATAGCATATGGATAAATCCTGAAAAATGTGTACCGATGTGGTAATGGAGTTTGCCCTGCAGGGTTTTGGAATTGTTTGGGAACTGTGGCTCTGTTTTCCTTCCAATTTCTTGCTTCTGGAATGGAAATGTTTATCCTATGCCTGTCCCTCCTCTGTCTATTGGAAGCAGATAACTTGTTCTGTAGGACTCACAGGTCCCCAGTGGGAAGGGAACTGTACCAGGACAGACCACACCTACAACCACTTTTAATGAGACTTTGTACTTACCATTGTTACTAAAATAGTCTAAGGCTTGGGGGTTGTTGTGATGAAGTGAATGTATTTTGTATGCGGAAAGAAAATGTCTTTTTGGGGTCCGGTGATTGGAGTGTGGTGGTCTGAAGCTGTATTCACCCCAGAAAAACATGTTCTTAAAGTTAATCCATTCCTGTTGGTGTGAACACATTTTAAGTAGAATCTTTTGAAGAGGCTAATCCAGCTAAGATTTGACCCACCTCAATCAGGATGGGTCTTACTCCTATTACTGGAGTTCTTTATAAGAGAATGAGAGAGAGCCACAGAGGGAGCAGCCAAAAGCTGAAATCAATGGAACCTGGAAGAGAAAGGAGACACCAGGAGATACCAGGATGTGCCTTGCCATGTGACAGAGGAGAAAAGCATCACCAGCAGCCAGCCCCAGAACACCACAGTCTTTGGGGAGAAAGCATTGCTTTCATGATGCCTTGAATGGACATTTTCCCAGCCTCAAAACTGTGAGTGACAAATTCTTGGAACACCTCCCATCAACAGCAAAAGACAAACAACCCAACTGAAAAATGGGCAAGAGACTTGAATAGACATTTTTCCAAAGAAGATATACTAATGACCAATAAGCACATGAAATGATGCTCAACATCATTAGTTATTAGGGAAATGCAAATCAAAAACACAATGAGATACTACCTCAAAGCCATATTATTTTAAAAATGGAAAATTACAAGTGTTGGTAAGGATACATAGAGATGGTATGCTTGTTTGGAACTGTTATGTACTCCAGGAAATGCCATGTTCTTTTAATCCATTCTTGTGTGTGCATTTGGGTGGGACCTTTTGATTAGTTGTTTCCATGGAGGTATGACCCAGCCCATTCAGGGTAGCTCTTAATCCCCTTGCTGGAGCCCTTTATGAGAGGAGAAAAGACAGATGAAATTCACAGAGCTCATAGAAGCTAAGAGAGAAATAAAACACCCTAGGAGGAGCAAGAAGGATCCACAGAAACTGAGAGAGCCATTTTGAAACCAGGGCCCAGGAGAGAAGTGCCTTCCCATGTGACAGAGGAACCCCGGATGCCAGCAGCCTTTTCTCAGAGAAAGTATCCTCCTCTTGATGCCTTAATTTGGACATTTTCATGGCTTTAGAAATATAAATGTGTAGCCTAATGAAACCCCATTGGAAAAGCCAACACATTTCTAGTACATTGCATTCTGGCAGTTTTAGCAAACAGAAACAGATGAGAACCCTCATACATTGTCAGCAGAAATGTAAGATGGTACAGCTGCCTTGGTAAGCACACTGGCAAATCCTCAAAAGTTTAAACATAAAATTACCATATGATCCAGCAATTCTACTCCTAGGCACATACCTCAAAGAATCGAAAATATATTCAAACAAAAACTTGTACATGAATGTTCATAGCAGTATTATTCAACAATAGACAAAGGTAGAAGCAACCCAAATGCCCATCAACAGATGAATGGGTAAAGACAAAATTTAATATATCCATAAATGGAATACTACTCAGCCATAAAAAGGAATCAAGTTCTAATACATGCTACAGCAAGGATGAACCTTGAAAACATTATGCTAAGTGAAATAAGCCAAAGAGAAAGGACAGATATTGTATGATTGCACTTAAACAAAATATGTAGAATATCCAAATGCACAGAGACAGAAAGTAGCTTATACCCAGGGGATGGGTTGGGGAACGGGGAGTTATTGCTTATTGGGTACAGTTTCTGTTTGGGATAATGAAAAAGTTTTGGTAATGAGTAGTAGTAATGGTAGCACAATATAGTGAATGTAATTAATATTATGTAATTATACACATGAAAGTGGTTAAAATGGGAAATTTTATGTTGTACATATGTTACCACAATAGAAATTAAAAAAAAAAAATTATCAAAATGGTGGTGGTGGGGGAATGGTGAGCAAATAAATTCGCATCGTTTAAGCCCAACAATTTCATGGTATTTGCTTGGGCAGCCTAGAAAACTAAAACATAGATCATATATCTTAGTTTGTCTACCTTTGATTCCTACCACTCTCAGATGTAAGGGTTTTTCCCAGGTGGACAGTAATCATTTTGTCCTCATTTACTTTTAGCACAGCTGTCCAGAACTACATCTATAAACCTGATGGGAGATGGGCCAAGGGGATTTCTACTTCTGTTGTGGATCTGTTCCAGGACTCACAGACTCTCCTTCTTGAGAGTTTTGCGGAAGAAGTTCCTCTCCCAACTCCTGCCAAAGGATTACTTATAACTCCAAAACAAATCTATCAGCCCAGTGTCCAAGCAAACAGGAAATACATATTCTCTTGGTCTTGGAAAAAGTGCCAGGAAGTAAAAAAGCAAAAAACAAACAAAAACAAAAAAACAAAAAAAAAATTTAATGGGTGAGTTGACCTTTGAACTTTGGTCTTCTTCTTTGGTCAAGAAGATATTCTCAATTCCACAATTCCGGGTCCAGATTCATCCCCAGGAGTCATATCCTGCGTTGCCAGGGAGATTTACACCCCTGGGAGTTGGGTCCCACGTAGGGGGGAAGGCAGTGAGTTCACCTGCTGAGGTGGCTCAGTTAGAGAGAGAGGGCCACATCTGAGCAACAAAGAAGTACTCAGGGAGACTCTTAGGCACAATTATATGCAAGTTCAGCCTCTCCTTTGCAGTAATGAGCCTCATAAGGGCAAGTCCCATGATAGAGGGCTTGGCACATCAAACCGCCAGTCCCAATGTTTGTGACAACATCAATACCAGTCCAGGTGAGGAAGTCCAACACTTCTGCACCTTCCCCCAGCTCCTCGGCGGGGGGTGGGGTGGGGGGGTGGGGGTGTGGCTGTAAATATATTTTTTATTCTCTGCCCAAATTACTTTGGGATGTGTCACTATTACACTCTAACCTATACACTCTAACCTGATCCCTGGGGTTCTTTGGCCTCCTGCCCTGCTTCATGTCACACAATGATGTTCTCTCTTTTCTCTTCCAGGTTCTAGCTGTCTTCTGGCTTCTGGCTCCTCTCTGTAGCTTTCTCTATGTCTAACTTTCTTCTAATAAAGGATTACAGTCACATGGTTTAAGACCCAACCTCTTTCAGTTGGGCCATACCTTAACTAAAATAACATTTTCAAGAGATACTATCTACAACAAGTTCACACCCACAGGAATGCAGATCAAGATCAAGAATATATCTAAATTGGGGTACATAATTCAGTATACCACAAATCATTATCAAATTTAAGGCTAATTATCATTGCCTTATTGCTCACAGAACAGGTACGATAAGTCCACGTGAGAGGAACAAACTCTGGCTGTCAGATATGGCAATGAAGTTACTTTCTGGGGACCAAGACTAAGGCATATTAAAAGGAGACTCAGAGTAGAGTGAAGGTGGCAGGGAGGCGGGGTGACAGGAAAGTATAATGTAATTTGAAACAAGAGGTGGGCTAGGACTGGTTTATGCAGAACATTATAAGTCATGATTAAGAACCTTAGGCATCCATTAAAGTCTCAAGAGCACAGAGAATAGGTCCACATTGGAGTTATAGTTTCTAGAGTCATCAACAAAAAATGATGATTGAATGTAGGAGTGAGATCTCTAGGGAAACAGTATGGCGTAGAAGATAAAAACATCTAGGAAAAAGCCTTGCAAAACTTTAACACTTAAAGGTCAGGTAAAGGAAGATGAGTCTATAAAAGAGATTGAAAAGGAGTAATAGAAAGTAAGTAAGGAAACGTGGAGACTGTGAAGTCCTAGCAGCCAAGGGAAGAGAGTGTTTCTCAAGAGAGGAGTAGTGAATATTGTTGAATGCTGCTAAGAGATCAAATAAGGGGTGGACTGAGAAATCCCTACTGAATTGAGTGATGAGACTCTTCACGGTGGTCTAGAGATTGCTGTATTGAAGAGGAGGGGCATGAAGAGAGATTGGAGGGGTATAGAAGTAAATGATAAAATGGAGACAATTTGTAAACAGGTTTGTCTATGAAGAGAATAAAGATAGGGCTGTAACCTCAAGAAAAGTATGGGCTAAGAGGAGGTTTTTTTTTTTTTTTTTTTTAATCATCATTTTATTGAGATATATTCACATACCACGCAGTCATACAAAACAAATTGTACTTTCGATTGTTTACAGTACCATTACATAGTTGTACATTCATCACCTAAATCAATCCCTGACACCTTCATTAGCACACACACAAAAATAACAAGAATAATAATTAGAGTGAAAAAGAGCAATTGAAGTAAAAAAGAACACTAGGTACCTTTGTCTGTTTGTTTGCTTCCCCTACTTTTCTACACATCGATCCATAAACTAGACAAAGTGGAGTTTGGTCCTTATGGCATTCCCAATCCCACTGTCACCCCTCATAAGCTACATTTTTATACAACTGTCTTCGAGATTCATGGGTTCTGGGTTGTAGTTTAATAGTTTCAGGTATCCACCACCAGCTACCCCAATTCTTTAGAACCTAAAAAAGGTTGTCTAAAGTGTGCGTAAGAGTGCCCACCAGAGTGATCTCTCGGCTCGTTTTGGAATCTCTCTGCCACTGAAGCTTATTTCATTTCCTTTCACATCCCCCTTTTGGTCAAGAAGATGTTCTCCATCCCACGATGCCGGGTCTACATTCCTCCCCGGGAGTCATATTCCACGTTGCCAGGGAGATTCACTTCCCTGGGTGTCTGATCCCACGTAGGGGGGAGGGCAGTGATTTCACCTTTCAAGTTGGCTTAGCCAGAGAGAGAGGGCCACATCTGAGCAACAAAGAGGCATTCAGGAGGAGACTCTTAGGCACAAATACAGGGAGGCCTAGCCTCTCCTTTGCAGCAACCGTCTTCCCAAGGGTAAAACTTATGGTAGAGGGCTCAACCCATCAAACCACCAGTCCCCTATGTCTGTGGTCATGTTAGCAACCATGGAGGTGGGGTAGGCGTAAGAGGAGGTTTTTTAAAAGATAGAAGAAACTATAGCACAGTTAAATATTGTTGGGAAGGAACCAAAAGTTAGAGATGTTACAGAAAAGAAAAGAGATGATGGGAGAATTATGCTTCCTGTAATAGCAGGTCAGGTGATTTGGACCAACTGTCTGAGAACTAGAAAACCTGAGAAAAATATGAAAACCATCTGTGTGAAGGTATCAGAAGGTTGCCAAGAGAGAAAAGAAATTCTGGGCCAGGATCTGGGAAGAGGATAGAGACCAGGTTGGTGAGCCTCATGGTTGGAACTGCTTTGTCCCTGGGGTCATTTACTAGTTCAGGAGAAGACAATTGAAAGACCAAAATTTTTCTTTTGTCAGTCTCTCAGGAACAGGTGAACAGGTATGGATCCCAGGGCTCGTTATCGGAGATGCCCTGTGGGTTGGGACTCTAAAGGGCTGCACTGTAGAAGGAAAAATGACCAAAATAAATGGACCCTTACAAAGTCAGCTCAGATCTGAATCATTTCTATTACTGAGAAAGACTTTCATGATGCCAAATTGTTGTTGCCTCTGAGCACCTGGTTAAACAAACAAACAAACAAACAAACAAAAAAAAACATTTGCACAGAAATATTTCATTATCCTTGGTCTCAAGTTATTTCTAAAAACAATTGTGAAATTACAGTTCTGCACAGAATAAAAAAATAACCAGGTACACAAGTGTCCTTGATTTCCAGAGCTGCTGTCATACACATCACAATAAGCTTAACAATAGGAATTTATTGGTTTTGAGGCTAGAAGTCCAAAATCAAGATACTGACAAAGCTTGCTTTCCCCTGGAGTCTGTAGTGTTCTGGCCGCCAGCAATCCCTGGGGCTTCTTGCTTGTAATCTCTGCCTCCTATCACATGGCGATATCCTCTCCTTTCTGCTCTTCTGGTTTCCACTGACTTCTGGCTTCTGCCTCCTCCTTGTGGCTTTCCCTAACTGTGTCCAACTTTCTTCTGCTTATAAAAGACTCCAATAATATGGAATAAGACTCACCCTGATTCAGTTGGCCACAGCTTAACTAAAAATGACAACTTCAAAAGGTCCTATTTGCATGTGAGTTCATATCCACAGGAATGCAGATTATGAACATGCCTTTACTGGGGTATATAATTCAATCTACCACAAAAAGGAAACACAATAACATGAAAGAAAAACAGCGGAAATAATAGAAATAGAAACAGATCCATGGTGTGGAGAATGTCCAAACCTTGAAGCTATCATTCAAATTTAAAAATAACTATTCACTCTGTTCATGAAGATGAGAAACAGGACTGAGAATTTTGGCAGAGAGCAAAAAAACTTTTTTTAAAAAAAAGGACAAAAAGGAAATTCTAGAACTGTAAATACAATAACTGAAATTAAGAACTAAAGCTAGTTATAAAATGGACCACAAACATGATAAGAGGTTAAATAAAATAAAAGAGGGCAGAAGAAAGCACAGAAAATCAAAATCATGGGGAATAAGAAAGAGAGGGTAAGAAAATTCGAGGAACAGTGAAAAGTTCTAACCAATGTGTAACTAGAGTACCAGAAGGAGAGAAGAGAATGGGAGAGAAATAATGTTTGATGGCTGAAAACTTTCTAAAACTAATGAAAGGCATCAAATTCTAAAATCAATCATCTACTATCCCTGAGCAGAACAAATAAAAGAAATCCATACCTGAGTAAAACTGCTGAAAACCAAAGACAAAATAAAATCTTAAAAATAACCAGAAAAAAAGGAGCCAAATTATCTTCAAAGGATCACCAACAAGACTGGCAGTTTTCAACAGAAACAATGGAAGCCAAAAAGAAAAATAGAATGATATCTTTAAAGTACTGAAAGAAAATAGAGACAACTTAGATTCTACACCCAATGAAAATCTTTCAAAAATTAAGGCAGAATAAAAACATATCCAGACTAACAAAAACTGAGACATTAATCACTACACTGAGGAAATATGAAAACGTGTTCTTCAAAGAGAAGGAGAATGACCCCGGATGGGATCTCCCATCAGACATGCAGAAAGATCAGACATGCAGAAGATCAGACATGCAGAAGATCAGACATGCAGAAAGACATGCAGAAGATCAGACATGCAGAAAGACATGCAGAAGACATGCAGAAGATCAGACATGCAGAAAGAAAAAAGAATAATAAACTGGTAAATATGTAGATAAATTAAGTAATAATAATGAATTATCAAGATTAAAAATATGTATATAGTTAAAATAAATCAGAAGTGGATGGTAGAGTTAAATTTCAAGGTCTTTGCATTATCTATGAATACAACAAAAGTACCAATTAATATTAGGCTTTGATAAGTGACAAATGCAGGCTGTGAGCACTAAAACATAGAATACTAAAAAGAAAAAAGGAAAAAGGAACATAAGACAGGTGGGAAAACTAGAAAGCACTTAGTAAGATGGTTCATTTAAACATAAATATGTCAGTAAATACACTAAATGTAAATAGATTAAATAACCAAATTAATGACAAAGACTGTCAGACTGGATTTTTAAAAATCCAACATTATACTTTTTAAGTAAGATAAACATCTCATCTAAAGCGTAAAGATTTAGGAAAGTTAGAAGTATAAAGATGGAAGAAGATACAGCATGCAAAACTAAGTAAAAGAAAGCTGGTATACCTATAGTAATACTAGACAAAATAAACTTTAAGGCAAAAAGCATTACTAAAGACAAAGTGAGACATTCTAAAATGATTGTTTTAAAGAAGGTTCAATTCACCAGAAAGTTGTTACAATTCTCTATGTGTATGTATCTAATAGAAGCATCAAATATTTAATGCAAAAATTGACAAAATTACAGAGAGAAGAGAGAAATCCGTAATCATCTCTCTCAAGAGTCATTAGAATAAGCAGACCAAAATAAGAAAGCAAACAGAAAAAATGTAAAAGATCTGAATCAAACAATTAGCACTCTTGAGCTAATGGACTTGGTTAGAACACTGAACCCCACAATGGGAGAACACATTCTTTTCAAGCACCACAAAACATTTACCAAAAAACCAACAAACAAAAACAAAACAAATGATGCTTCTTAATAGTTATAAAAAGAAAGAAACCATCAAAGTGCATTCACAGTTTGCAAAGTAAATAAGCTAGAAATCAGTAAGACAAAAATCACTAGTAAAGTTCCATATGTTTGGAAATTAAGAAATGCACTTCTGAGATGATGGGAGGGAATGAGATACAGGACCCAGGTGGGAGATGACCTGAGGAAAAGCCCAAGATGACCAAGAGGAAAGCCCAGTCTTTACGTTAACCTCCAACTAGGTCTGGACCCTGTTCACAGGCCTCCCACTGCGGTTGTGTTGAAGGGAAAGCTGAATGAAATCACCCTGGACCTGTTTAGAAATGGTTCCAAATGGTGAGCTCAAAGCTTTGCTCGTTTATTTACTTTTATCAACTTGATCTCAACACTGGACTCCATGCAGCTTGCCGTTTTTTAAAAGGGCATTCCTCATTTTCTCCATATTATAGACCCATAATTGAATGGTAGAGAGTCAGGTTAGGCTCCTGCAAAAATTCAGTGGTGCTCGACTCCAGATCTAGATGTTTCAGTTCCATAAACTCTCTAGGGACTGACATTCTGTGAAAACAGTTCCTGACAAAGTCCCATGCAGGCACACTCATGTGTTCAGCTACAATTCTCTTCAAAAAGGATTTTGGATCAGTGGAGATGAAGCCCCAAGTTCAAGACCAGTGGTCCCTGACCAGAGGTGGACGGGTTCTAGTGGGGCCTATCAGAATCGTGTGGAATTATGGGAAGCTTTTCAATATAAAATATCTTTTCCATAGGCTGAGGCCATTCCAGGCCACAGAATGGTGGTTTTCAATCTTTTAGCACAGGAAACCTCTCTGTCCCCTCCTTTTCTTTTTCAGTGAAATCTCATCAGTGAAAACAGATAAAATTGGAGGCAGCTCCACTCCTCTGACTGTTCCCACCCCCAACCACCACCTTAGGGCCAGACAACAGACATTGTGGCCTGGACAGTTTTAAAAGTATGTGTAACCAAACACCTATCTCAACCACTTAAAAAAAAATCTTGGGTAAGTTTGTGCAGGACGTCTAGCTTTGAGCAAAGCAAGTTCCTGGTACAGCCTCCAAAGTAAACCTGATGCAAAATGTAAGAGAGGGTTACAAGTGACATCATTGGCTCCATGGAGCTGTTAGCCGCAGACTTGTTACCAACAGCTAATAATGATGACATTCGTAAAATAGTTGCCATGCAGCCCTTCCTTTGGGCATAGGTAATCAGTGGCCAGTCAAGTCCATCCTATTTTGGGGTAATAGTCATGTCATCTGTTGATATGAGAATGCTTGTCTTTTAATTGTCCTGCAAACAGAGGATCTAAAACAGTCTCAAATCAAATAACAATATGTTAAATAGAAAGGGGGGTGGGAGTGGGGAGAGCAATACTCTTTCGTCTCCATATCCACCACTTCCCAGAATTGCTTTCACCCATGTGATTGGATATGATGTTGTCAGCTTATAACTGGGTGCTATTAAAACCACCTCCACCACAACCCTAGGCAGGGTGCTATTAAATTGCTGTATGTCCCAGGCTTTCATAATTTGAGGGACATGCTGTGTTCACATCAAACATATTAAAATGTACCCAACATTCTACATTAAATTGTGTTTGCTTAAATGTTTGAAATGAATTTCATTAACTTTGCTCCTGAAATAATGATTTGATTTCATAGTTTTTGTTGTTGATCATATTTTGGTCTAATAATACTTTTTCAGGTCCCACACATTTTGAAACCCTTGACAATCATGGAGGCCCCAAGCTCTGCTGTTGTTTCTGGTACCCAATGGATAAATCAGTTCCAGTGTATTAAACTCACTGTGGAGTTTACCTGAGGAAAATGCTGACCACAAATGGTCATTCTGTTAAGCAATGTCCTGTCTGTAAGGACCAAAGTGAAAAATTCCTCTCTGGTTTTGTTATCACGAGCAGTTGTGCTTCGTTTTCATCCTATGAACCCATGAACCACAAGTGCATCATGTTTCTCCCTTCATCCTGGATACCAGAAAGCTTAGGAAAAAATGCATGAATTTTGTGATCTAAAATCACTCATGAATCCTTCTTAAATTTCCTACCCTGATCTTCCCACTGGCTCATTTTTCCTCACTTACTTTATATTTATTTTATCTTGCTCAATTAATCATAAGTAAGCATCCTTAAACCCTTTGTGGATCAAGGCAGAATATAAATAAATCAATAAATAAATTGCATTATTTTCCCCTGAAACTGCCCTTCTCTTGTACTTCCTATTTATAACAACCTTTCTGTTAAAATGGTACCATCCGCTAGGGCTGTGATAAGTGCTTTACGGGGATTACTTCCTTTAGTCCTCACAACCCCTGAGATAGGTGCCATTGTCCCATTACTTTTCAGATAAGGAACCTGAGGCTTGAATGTATTAAATAACTTGCCCAAGTTCACCCAGACAGTAAGAGCAGTGCAGGAATTCAGTCCCAGGCTGGCCCCATGGCCACTCACTCACCCCAGCTAGAAACCTTGCCATCATCCTGGATGCCTGCTCCCTGGTGACCCCTCTGTTGTTATGGCCTAACCACCCACCAAATCTTTTCTCTTCATCCCCTCAACTTCCTTATTTCAGGGCCCTTGTGAGCCCTGTTTGGGATCATTCCAGTAGCTCCTTAGGTGATCTTGTTGAATCCAGGCCCGTCCTCCTCAGATCTATCCTCCACATTTCTGAAATACAAATGTGCCCACATCTGTAAGTTCCTTTAGAGGGTTTCCTGATCCCATGCAAGATAAAGTCTGATTTCCACTGTCTGGCATTCTAGATCATTTACAATCTGTTCTTCACCTAACTATACAAACTGTGACTCCACTCCACGGTCCCCAGGATAGCAAATCACTCATCACTCCCCAAACACGGGGCACATGCTCATGCCTCGGAGGCCTGGGACATACTGTCCCCTTTTCCTATACCTTGGGTCAAAATACCATCTCTCTTGTGAAATGTTCTCTGAATCCCTTTGCCCCATGGTTTTCAGGGAGGTTGGTTTGTTTGTTTGGAGACATCTCCTCAACACATTTATGACATTGTGCTGTCATCATTTATTTGTCCATCTCCCTCACTGGACTGTGAACAACTTGAGGACAGGGACTGGGTTGTCTTACTCACCTTGGAGCCATGCCGAGGGCGTGGCACACATTAGCTACTCAGTAATTGTTGAATATTCATTCAATCCAGTGATAAGCCTACACTGGACTTTTGTCCACTGCCTGAAGATTAGCCTTTTGCCTTGCCCCCAGTCACCAAACCCATGAACTAAAGGTCACCACTAATTTGTATCCTTTGGCAAATTAGAAAAAAGCATCATCTCTGGGCTGATGAATTCCAATAACATATTTTTACTCTGGGCTTACACATGGTTTGCATGTCCTTCCATGTAGCTTGGAGTGGGCTTTTCCATCCCATACTCACTCTCTTCACCAGGCTCCTCTTTGTGAGGCATATAATGCATGTTCTCAAACATGGCAGCCCTGCAGGCACAGACTATAAGCTGCTCCAAGCTGATTCTGTCTCATAAATGCCATCAATTGTCTTGCCTGTGTACGTACTGTTCCTTTTAGTTTACATCAACTCCCATCTGGCATATGAACTTTAATACCCAGCCCAAATGTCACCTTCTCTGTGAAGCCTTCCCCTGCACCCCTCAGGTAGACGCAAGCACCCCCCTCCTTTTGTATTCTTATAACTTGTGGAACATACCCATATTTGAATCTCACAATATTTCATCAAAACTCTTTCTTCCCTGCAGGGTCTTCCTGCTGGACTGTGCTCTCCTCAAGATCAAGGACCTTATCTTATTCATCTTTGAGTCTCAAATGCTTAGGACAATGCCTTTCGTTATACATGGTGGGTATTCAACAAGGTGGGGATCGAATCAAGTTACTACTCAGCTCAATCTCTTCACTTTTGCTTCTCGACTTTGTTGCAGACTCTCCAGTGTGGCACACCAAACGTTCAGCCTCATGCCCCTCCATTTGCCTTCCTGGCCCACCTTCCTCAAGTCACCTACACGTTCTCCATGCTGCAGTCACAGTGGACTTCTCAGCACCCTCTTATCTCTGGGGCTTTGCTCACCTGTCCTTTCCACCCGCAATGCCCTCTTCTCCTCCCTGCCTGTCAAAATTCTATCCATTCTTCAAGGCCACATTTGAATGCCACCTTTTACATCAAGCATCCTTTCAGCAGATGTGGCCTCTTGCTGCCCAGACCAAAGTACTTTGTCTCTCCCCAGCCATTCCTAAAATGCTGAAATGCTCCTCTGTATTTTAATTATCTGTGCTAGTAATTAAAATACTTTGAGGGCAGGTATTCCCAGACTTTAGCATAGTACAGGGCACATAACAAGCACTCAGTAAATATTGGACTAAATGGGTTAGGTAATCCATTACTACATCTATAGATGGAAGAATCAGCAAACATCTCTAAAGAACGAGCAAGACACAAATCTCCTCTCCTCTCTTCCTGTCTTTTTTTTTTTTCCTTTGCTCAATAGACAAAATTTGATCTCAAGGAAGAACAGCATAAATCACCCCATCCCCTCCTCCTTTGGCTTGCCTTCCAGATAGGTGAGAGCTGGGTGTGACAGCCCGTTTCCTTTGCTCCACCCCTCCCCCCGCCCCCCCCCCCCCCCCCCAAACAAGAGCAGAAATCACCTCTGGCAGAGTTGTTTTTAAGCTCCCGCAGGGCAGGAGTCTGCCGGACAGCCCGGGGCGCACGCAGCACACGGGGCCCGGGGTGGTCAGCACTCGGCTCTGGGGACCCTGCAGGCGGATGTCTGTCCGTCCAGCATGAAGCCTCTCGCCTCTGTGACTTGGGCCGCCCTGACCCTCAGCCTGGTCTTCGCCTCCTTCCACTCGGCTTGCCTGGCAGGTAGAATTATGAGCTCTATTCTCAGCTCCGTCGTGCAGGGGGAGGGAGGAGAAGGAGGGGAGAAGCGGGGGTGGGGGATACCTTGGCCAGGGTTGGTCCTTCCCAAAGGAAAGAGGAAACAGAACTTTCTCATCCGAAGGATTAGGCAGGGGGTGCTGGGGTGGGGTGAGGGTGTCTTAAGGTTACCTAAGACTAAGATCAAATACTCAGCTCCTCAGCTAGGACAGAAGCTGTGTTGGTCTTGCTACAAAGAAAGAAGAAAAAGCATTTTACCATTTAGCAAGCTCCCATCCGGGTACCAAATTGGCCTAAAAAGACATCTTTCGCTCTACAGTTTCTCAATGGCTCTTTCTCGCTTTCCCCAAGCAGCTGATGTGCAATCCCCCTTGGCACTTTTTGTCTAACGATGCCTCTATCCCCTTATCTAATAAGGTCCTCTGGCCCTCCCTTGGCCCTATACTTCCTCTGCCCTCTTCACAAAACCATAATCATAATGCCTTGAAAGCTGCCATACAAGGTCTACACATTCTCCTCCTAATCCCCTCCCTATGCCACCCCTGGCCTCCACACAGAAAATGTTGGGGAAATGTTGGGTTATCATCGAATCCCCTGCCTTGCTCTCCCAGGCTGGGCTCTGCGCACAGGGTTGTGGATTACACTCACGTGTCCCTGGCTTTTCCCTCCAGCTTTGATCTTGCTTCTCAGCCTCCATCAGAACACTCCCTGCCCCTCTCCCAGACAGCCTCTCGCCTCCTGAAACCACTCACCAAGACTATGTGTGTCTCATCTTCACATTTTCTCCTGTAGCCACTACCGAAGGCTCAGTGTGGAAGATCAGAGTGCAGGCTCTTGAACTACTGAACCTCAACTCCAACTTCCACAATTTACTAGCTGTGTGACCTTGGGCAAATTAGTTAACCTCTCTGTTTCTCAGTTTCCTCATATTTAAAATGAGGATAATCACAGTGCTCGTTTATAGGGTTGCAAAGATGAAATGAGATGGCTACATGTAAAGAACTTAAAATAGTACCTGATAAACACACAACAAATGTTAGCAATTAGGGTTACAGTGTTCATTTTATTTTCCAACATCACCCCTCCTCCAAACAAGAGTGTTTCATTTCTTTCTGTTGGTCCTGACAGTGCTTTGTTTACAACAGGGGATTGAAAATTTGTTCAGTTTTCAAAATTGGGTCTTCCCAGCTGCCTATATTTTGGAAGTGACCCAAGTAGGGCAGTCCCTGGCTATCTGCTTATGAGGGAAGAGGGTGATATTTAAATTCTTGAGAAATTGCAGCTGAGCTATTCAGCTTCAAACATATAAACTTGCTGATATTGGGAACAATTTTGGACCTATAAAAATGGCAATTTCATATATTTTAACCTAATACTAGTGTGAGGTTAAAAACCAGGTTTTTTCTCACTTACTTGGTCTCAATAGGAACCACTACCATTCTCCAGGGGCAGAAGGGTGATGAAGGAAGTTATTTGGGGTATAAGGAAAATTAGAATGTTGAGGAATCAATTTCTTGAAAACAAATAAATACCAAGTTCTAAGCCATTTAGTTGTAAATGATTTACAGTCACAATCAGATTGCATCAAGGTAATCACTGTACTTTAAGCAGGCCATTGGGGTGGCTAAGGAGTTGAGTGGCATAAAATTAGTCTGAACAGCGATTTCATGGCTTTAGTGAAACAAGAAGTTTCTTCCTAACTGGTCCTTCTGTGTGTCAACAACCACCTTTGAAGGACATGCTGACCTAGAGTGGGCCTTGAGAGTTTTCAAACCATCCACAGGCTTTTTTTCCCCTTGCATTCTGAAAGAAGCAGAATGAAAAGCGATAGAATTACCAGAACTAGTCTTCAAAGCTGATCTCTTGGTTTTGGACTACCAAGATTAGCAATTAGATTACTAACTTTCTGCAGCAATGGAAATATCCATATCAGCACTGTCCAATACGGTAGCTACTAGCCGCATAGGGCAATTGGGCACTTAAAATGTGGCTAATGCAATTAAGGAACTGATTTTTTTTTAATAGTCTAAAAACTTATATGTAGAATTAGCCAGGTGAACTCAGTTTAGATGATCCCAATTTTGTTGACAACATCAAAGCATGACAGTCAGGAGCCGGTGAAACGAGCAGGGTGTTGACCTTGGTCACACCAATGCCACAGAGCTTTTCACAGCCTGTTTGTGCTGGTGCTTGTTGATCTTGACATCCACAGTGAACACAAGTGTGTTGTCTTTGATCTTCTTCACTGCTGACCCAGTGGTCAGGGGGAACTTGATGATTGCCTACTGGTCAAGCTTGTTTCTCCTGGGGGTGCTCTTTCTGAGGATCTCTGGGCTGCCTTCGGAGATGCAGCCTCTTGGTCTGCTGGAAGGTGGGTGACAGAGAGAATTCTCTCTTTTTGTGTGTGTGGCTATGGACCCCTTTCCGTGCTGCCTTCTTAGCTGTCAAAGCTTTTGCTTTGGCTTCAGTTTTGAGAGGGATAGGAGTTTCCTTCTTAACTTTCGATGCCATCTTCATGAAAAGGAGGATGATGAACCACATGGGACAGATGAACCTAGATACTTTTCTCAGTCATGGGAGGGAACATGACGACTGGCTTTTCTTCCTCTGGGAGTCTCAAACTCTGATAGAACTCAAGAATTCCTGCCAAAGTTCTTTTCATCTTTGTGCTTCTTGCTTATTAATCAAGGGACAATTTCAGGCATTGGATATTCCAATAGTATCTAGATTTGCTTGTATGGTGGTTAATTTTTTTTTTTAAATTTTTTTTAGAGCAGAAAGACCATGCAGAAAGTACAGAGTTCCCACATACCACCCCTTCACACACAGTTGCCCCATTATTAACATTTTGCTGTAGAGTGGTACACTTGTTACAACTGATGAACCAATATTGTATTTCTATTATTAACTAAAGTACATAGTTCACATTAGGGTTTACCTTTTGTGTCATACAGTTCTATGTTTTGGTTTTTTTGTTTTCTTTTTTTTTTTAATTTTTATTGTAACATTTATACAACAAAAAATTACCCATTAAGCATTAACTCCTCATTCACCACCTCCACTCCTGTCCCTGGTAACCTGTATTCTAGTTTCTGACTCCATGAATTTGCATATTCTCATTATTTAATATAAGTGAGATCATTCAATATTTGTCGTTTTGTGGCTGGCTTAATTTACCCAACATGATGCCTTCAAGGTTCATTCATGTTACATATATTGGAACCTCATTCCTTTTTACAGCTGAGTGATATCCCATTGCATGTATATACTGCATTTTGTTTATCCATTCATCTGTTGGACACCTGGGTTGCTTCCACCTTTTGGCTATTGTGAATAATGTTGCTATGAACATCGGTGTGCACATAACTGAGTTCCTGTTTTCAATTCTTTTGAATATATTCCCACAACGGAGTTGCCAAATCATATGGTGATTCCAAACTGTTTTTCACAGTGGCCATACCATTTTACATTCCCACAAACAATGTATGAGGGTTCCAATTTCTTCACATCCTCTCCAACGCTTGCTAAATTTCCTTTTTTTAAAAAAACAATAACTTTTTTTAAAAACAGTTTCCTAGTTTCCTAGGCTGCTCAAAGCAAATATCATGAAATGGGTTGGCTTAAACAACGGAAATTTATTCATTCATGGTTTAGGGGCTGGGAAAATGTCCAAACGAGGGCATCATCAAGGCAATGCTTTCTTCCCAAAGACCGGCTGCCAGCAATACTTGGCTCCTCTGTCACGTGGCAAGACACTTGCTAATCTCTCCCTTCTCTTCCAGGTTCCATTAATTTCTGCTTCTTGCTTCCATGGCTTTCTCTCCCTATCTGAGTTTTATTCTTTTATAAAGGACTCCAGTAATAGGATTAAGACCCATCCTGACTGAGGTGGGACACACCTTAACAGAAGTAACCTCATCAAAAAGTCCTACTTACAATGAATTTACACACACAGGAATGGATTGGATTTAAGAACATGCTTTTCTTGGGGACATACAGCTCCAAACCACTACAATAACCTTTCTAGTGGGAGTGAGGTGGTATCTCATTGTGGTTTTGGTTTGCATTCCCCTAATGGCTAATGTTGCCTGTTTTTTAATTGGGTTGTTTGTCTTTTTATTGCTGAGTTGTAGGATTTCTTTGTACTGGATATTAAACCCTTATCAGATACATGGTTTCCAAATGTTTTCTCCCATTCTTAGGTTGTTTTTTCACTTTCTTGACAATGTTCTTTGATACACGAAAGCTTTTAATTTTCAAGAAATCCAATTTATCTACTTTTAATTTGGGTTAATTTTTTGATAACCATCTACCTGAGTAGCAACATAATAGCAATCAGAAATAAGGAATCAGGGTCAGATTTCAGTGTTTATTTGTCCAAGATTTTGGAGGGAATCGGAGATGTTTATATGAGACATTCATAGATGTATCTATCTGCAGAGAAAGCTTGTAAAAGAGAGTGTTTTGAAAGTTATACATGGCAGACCCATGGTTACTGAAGGGCAATGAGAAATGAATATAAAACAACTCTGAATGAAACTAGAGAGTGATAGGAAAAGGAGAGTTTGCTTTGTAGTATAAAGCCTTGATAGACCTCTTATAGCACTTCTTATAATACTTACAATAGTCACATTCATAATATGCAGTACTAATTTACAAAAAAAAAGGTTTCAAACTATGCTTGGCAATGGCTTTTCCTACTGCCTAAGTATCTTCTGTCTTTTCTTCCAGAAGCAAGCAGCACCAACTCTTCAACCTTGGCCACCCACCACCCAGGCCCCGAGACCCTGGAGCAGTGCCCCAGTAAGCCTCTCCTCCGAACTGCCCAGCCCCACAGCTGGCCCTGGATCGGCGGGGGGTGGGGATGGGGGTGAGGTGGGGGGGGTGGTACCAGTAAGCCTCTTTGCTTTCTGTTGATTGGCATCAGGTGGCTGAGGGGTGCCGGCTTTCCTGTGCACTGGTGTGTTTTGTTATGGGCCCCAAGAACTGTTGGCAGAGCACATCTGAAAAGTTATCTTGGCCTTGCCCTGATCTAGCATCACAATTTTTGGCACAGATGGCTTTAATGACCCATCCCTGGGTCAGCAGCATGTAGAAGTTTGGAAGTGGAAGGACCATGGAAATCAGCTAATCCAATTTCTGCCTCGTGCAGGAGCTTCATTTTTGTATCCTTTGCATATTTCTTTTCTTTTTCTCTTTTTTTTCTTTTTTAATTTTTTAAGCAGTTTTATTCACAAACCATACAATCCTTCCTAAGTGTACAATCATTGGTTCCTGGTATAATCACATAGTTATGCATTCACCCTCACAGTCTATGTGGGAACATTTCCATTTCTCATGCAAAGAAAGAAGAAGAAAAAAAAAGGAGAAACAACAACAAAAATCTCATATCCCCCCCTTATATCCCCCTCTTATTGACATTTAGCTTTGGTATATTGCCTTTGTTACAATTAATGAAGGAATATTACAATGTTACTGATAACTATAGACCCTAGTTTGCATTAATTGTATTTTTTCCATATACCATCTGATTTTTAACACCTTGCAATGATGACATTCATTTGTTATCCCTCATGTAAAAACTTTCTTATATTTGTACATTTAATCACCATCATTGTCCACTCTGGGTTTTGTTAGGTTAAGAAGATCTTGTATCTTTCCTTCTGGTGTTCATACATGCCCCTAGCTGCCTTCTTTTGACATACTCACACTCAGCTTTGTCACTACACTTAGTGTATTGTGCTACCATCTCACAATACTGTGCTATCCATTTCTGAATCTTTACAGTCAATCCTGTTGAACATTCTGTACTCCTTCAGCATCAAATGCCCAATCTCTACCCTCTTTCTATCTTCTGATAACCTGTGTTCAAATTTAACTCTCAGAGTTTGCTCATTATAGTTGGTCCATATTAGTGAGACCATACAATATTTGTCCTTTTGTTTATGGCTTATTTTGCTCAACATAATGTCCTCAAGATTCATCCACATTGTTGCATGCATCATGACTATTCCATCTCACAGCTGCTTAATATTCCATCATATGTGTGTACCACAGTTTGTTTATCCACTTGTCTGCTGATGGACATTTGGGATGTTTCCATCTCTTGGCCATCGTGAATAACACCACTATAAACATCGGTGGGCAAATGTCTGTTCATGTCCCTGCTTTCAGTTCTTCTGAGTATATACCTAGTAATAGGATTGCTGGATCATTTGGCAATTCTATACTTAGCTTCCTGAGGAACCACCAACCTGCCTTCCAGAGTGGCTGCACCATTCTACATTCCCACCAACAGTGATTAAGTGTACTTATTTCTTCATAGCCTCTCCAGCACTTGTAGTTTTCTGGTTTTTGATAATGGCCATTCTAGTAGGTGTGAGATGATTTCTCATTGTGGTTTTGATTTGCATTTCCCTAATAGCTGTAAAGTTGAGCATCTTTTCATATGCTTTTTTTAAAAAATGCAATTTTATTGAGATACACTCACACTGTATAATCCACCCAAAGTCTACTATCATTGGCTCACAGTATCATCATATAGTGTGCATTCATGACCACAATCAATTTTAGAACATTTTCGTTACTCCAAAATAAAGGAAAAGATAAAAATAAAAAAGAACACCTGAATCATCCCATACCCCTTATCCCCAAATATATATTTGTCATTATTTTATTACTCATCTGTCCATACACTGGGTAAAAGAAGTGTCAGTCACCAGGTTTTCACTATCACACAGTCACATAATAAAAGCTATATAGTTATACATTATCATCAAGAATCAAGTCTATTGGATTACTATTCAACAGATTTGGGTATTTCCTTCTAACTATTCTAATACACTAGAAACTAAAAAGGAATCTCTATATATAATGTGTAAGAATAACCTCCAGAGTGACCTTTCGACTGTATTTGAGATCTCGCAGCCAGTGAAACTTTATTTTGTTTCATTTCTTTTCTCTCTTTTGGTTAAGACAGCATTCTCAATGTCATGGCCAGGCTCATCCCTGTGAGTCCTGTCCTCATTGCCAGGGAGACTTACACCCCTGGAAGCCGTGTCCCATGTTGGGGGGTGGGGTGGGGACTGTAGTGAGTTTATTTGCAGAGTTGGCTGAGCGAAAAAGGCCACATTTGAGCAACAAAAGACGTTCTGTGGGGGAAACCCATAGACATAATTTTAAGCAGGCTTAGCTTCTCCTTTGCAGGAATAAGTTTCATAAGGGCAAGCCCCAAAATCAAGGGCTTGACTTATTAAATTAGGATTCCCTAATGCTCGTGGGTATATCAGGAATTCCAGGTGAGGAAATGAAATGCTTCCACATTTTTTCCCAGTCCAACAACAGGATTTTGCAAATACTTTTTTATTTTCTGCCCAAAGTACTCTGGGTGCGCCGAGGTATATTAACCTGTACAGAATAACACAATTTCATTCCCCATTCTAGTCCATGCAACCATGTTGTTTAAATAAACTGACCATACAGATGATATTATTAAGTGCGCTACAGAGAATATAACTTCTGTACCAAATAATCATTTGTAAATAACAGTCAAAACTCAGGAATAGATGTGACTGCTGTAAGAGCTTACAATCTACAAACATTGACCCCAAGCCTCATTGAATACTCTGCACTCCTGCATCATCGATTGCCCACTTTCTGTCCACATTCTATCCCCCAGTACCTGTGCTCTTGAATTCAGTTCTCAGCATCTGCCCATTATAGTCTATATTAGTGGTGCCTTATTAATATTTGTCCTTTTGTTTCTGGCTTATTTCACTTGACATAATGTCCTCAGGTTTCATTGACCTAGTTGTATGCCTCATGACTTCATTCCTTCTTGCAGCCATTCAATATTCCATTGATGTATACACCACAGTTCACCCTTCCATTCACCCATCGATGTACTCTTAGGCCACCACCTCCATTCATTGAAAATCATGAATACTGCTACCATAAGCACCAGTGTGTAAACGCCTATTCTGTCCTTGATTTCAGTTCTTCCAAGCATATTCCAAATAACAGGGTTGCAGGATCATATGGTAATCCTATACTTAGCCTCCTGTGGAACCACCACACTGCCCTCCAGAGGGGCTGCACCATTCTACTTCCCTACCAACAGTGAATAGGTATATCTCTCTCTCCACGTCTTCCCCAGCACTTGTATCTCTCTGTTTATTTTTAAAACAGTTTATTTGCACAGCATGCAATCCATCCTAAGTGAACAATCAGTAGTCCCTGGTATAATCAAATAATTATGCTTTCACTACCACAATCTGTATGAGAACATTTCCCTTTTTTATACACCCACCCACACACACACACACACACACACACACACACACACACACACAAAGAAGAGGAAGAAAAAAAAGATAAAAGAATAAAGAATTTTAAAAATAATAAAGGAGAAACAACAACAGCAAGGATCCCATACCGCTCCCTTATATTTTCCACCTGTTGACATTAGCTTTGGTGTATTGCCTTTGTTACAATTAAAGAAAGAATATTATAATGTTATTGTTAATAGTAGGCCCTAGTTTTCATTGTATTTTTTCTCATATACCATCCCATTTTCAACACTTGGCAATGTTGACATTCACTTGTTCTCCCTCATGTAAAAACTTTCTTAAATTTCTGTTTAATCACCATCATTGTCCACTCTAGTTTTTGTTAAGTTATATAGTTAGTTTTATCCTCTATCTTTCCTTCTGGTGTCATACATGCCCTAGCCTTCCTCTTCCAACCAAACTAACACTCAGTTGTGTACATTATACTTACAATACTGTGCTACTATGACATAGTATTCTGCTATCCATTTATGGATCTTTACAATCAATCCTGTTGAACATTCTGTACTCCTTCAGCATCAAATGCCCAATCTCTACCCTCTTTCTTCCTCCTGATAACCTGTGTTCTTAATTTGAGCTCTCAGAGTTTGCTCACCCATACAGTATTTGTCCTTTTGTTTCTGGCTTATTTTGCCCAATATAATGTCCTCAAGGTTCATCCACATTGTTGTTGCGTGCATCATGACTTCATTCCATCTCACAGCTCTGTAATATGCCACCGTATGTATATCCACAGTTTGTTTAGCCATTCATTTGTTGATGGACATTTGGGATGTTTCCATCTCTTGGCCATTGTGAATAATGCCACTATAAACAGCAGTGGGAAAATGTCTGTTCACGTCCCTGCTTTCAGTTCTTCCGAGCATATACCTAGTCATGGGATTGCTAGATCATTCAGCAATTCTAAGCTTAGCTTCCTGAGGAACCACCAACCTGCCTTCCAGAGTGGCTGCACCATTCTACATTCCCACCAATAGTGAATAAGTTTACCTGTTTCTCCACTTCCTCCCCAACACTTGTAGTTTTCTGTTTATTTGGTAATGGCCATTCTAGTAGGTATGAGATGATTTCTCATTGTGGGTTTGATTCGCATTTCCCTAATAGCTGGTAAAGTTGACGGTCTTTTCATATGCTTTTGAGCCATTTGTGTTTCCTCTTTGGAGAAGTGTCTCTCCATGTGTTTTGCCCATTTTAAAATTTCCATTGTTTTTCTTTTTGTCATTGAATTGTAGGATCTCTTTCTATATTCTGGATATTAAACCCTAATCCAATATGTGTTTTCTAAATATTGTCTAGGCTGTCTTTTTACTTTCCTGACAAAGTCCTTTGATGCGCAAAAGTATTCGATTTTGAGGAGATCCCATTTATCTATTGCTTCTTTCATTGCTCACGCTTTGGGTGTAAGGTCTAGGAAACCACCTCCTATCACAAGATCTTTTAGATTTTTCCCTACATTTTCTTCTAAAAGTTTTATGCTCTTAGCTCTAAAGTTTAGGTCTTTGATCCATTTTGAGTTAATTTTTGTACAAGGTGTGAGATAGGCATCCTCTTTCATTCTTTTGCATATAGATCTCCAGTTCTCCAAGCATCATTTGTTGAAGGGGCTGCTCTGTCCCAATTGAGTCAACTTGGCCACCTTATCAAAAATAATTGTCTACAGATGAGAGGGTCTATCTCTGAACACTCAATGTGATTCCATTGGTCAGTATATCTATCTTTGTAGACACCTCTACAATAATAGTTGGAGACTTCAATACACCAATGTCATTAATGGGTGGAATATCTAAAAATTCAAATGGTTAAAATCCCAAGAGCTGACAAATCCAAATGCTGGCAAGGATGTGGAGTGACAGGAATTCTCATTCATTGATCATCCACCATGCCAAAGATCTAGATGTCAAATATTTGAGTATGACAGTTCCAAATAACCCAAATATCCCTGGATAACCTTAAAATCAATGAAATACAGCAGTCCTTTCATTACTTTCCTCATCGTGATAGACGGACTTCTCCGGCTGAGTAGGCTCCTTCAGCTCTGGAAGGGTCTGACCCTTCTTCTCCCAGCCTCACTGATGAGAGTCCCCTTTGCATATTTCTGTTCATCCTGTACTTGAATACTTCTAGCAGCAAAGAGTTCTGTACTTCATAAGGCAACCACTATTACTTACTTCTAATTAATAGAAATGTTTCTTTATTCTAAGTCTGGCTCTCTTTATCCTCACCTCATTGAATGACCAAATATGTGTACTCTGGGCACTTACAAAGGAGGATAATAGGCAATAACACACAGAGGTTAGGAGTATGGCTTTGGAGTCATACCGACTTGGGCTTGAGATCTTTTTCTGTGACCTTGGACATGTTACTACCTCCATTTCTTCATTTAAAATGGGAATAATAATTTAACCTACCACTTTGTGAGGCATAAATAAAGTAATGCATAAAACACTTAGCAGGGTGCATGGCACGTAATAGCGCGTAGTAAATGTTAGCCACCCCATCATGATTGATATTGCTAATATTAGCGCTGGAGCTGGGCAGTGTTGGTGTCATGCATCCTGTTGATCTTGCCCCCTCCCCCATCAGATGTCGAGTTCTGCCCACAAGCCGCCCGGTGCTGCCACACTGGCGTGGATGAGTATGGCTGGATCGCTGCTGCCGTTGGCTGGAGCCTCTGGTTCCTCACCCTCATCCTGCTCTGTGTGGACAAACTGATGAAGCTCACTCCAGATGACCCCAAGGACTTCCAAGCATGACACTCGGAATCACAGCCCCAAGAATGTCATATGCCACCAAGCTGGAGAACAGAGAGAAGGGAATAGTGCTGATGTGGTTTCTCTCATTTTAAAGTCATTACAACTTTCAGCTTCAGTTACTTTTAAAAGGGAAGGAAGTAAGAAAGGGGGATCAAAATAAGGAAAGACCAGTGCTGCCCTCACACATTGTTTCAAAAGGCACTTCAGCCTTCTGAGCCCTGATAATCTCCTTTCTCAAGATAAAACAGTCTCTTACGAGAATGGCCCCTACTCTAACAATAGCTCCCTTCTAGGTCCCAAGGGAGGTGCACATGAAATATAAGACTTACTCCTTTAGTCAACATATTTGAAACTATACTTGGGATTTTCTCACTGAAAACAGCTTCCTTAGTTCAGTCAAGGGCATCACTGTTATTTCAAAATGTGAGAATCACCTTTTTTTTTTAAAAGCAGTTTTGTTGAGATATAGTCACACACCATACAAACCATCAGAAGTATACAATCACTGGCCCACACTATCATCACATAATTGTGTATGCAAGCCCATGAGAGATCACCTTTGACCCTCTCACCCAGCTCACCCCCAAAGCCAGTTCCTTTTCTGCCCTTGTTTTTTCTTCAACATCTCTTCCATGGTTGTCCTATCCCACTCATTCTCACCACCACACCCTACTGTGGCCTTCACCACATTGTACCTAGATTATTTCAGGACTATTTCATTTCACTCTCACTGCCTTCAGGATCTGCTTCCCCAGCTGAATTCTCCCCGTAGGCAACTGCCAGAGTAGAAGTAAAACTTCTCAGCCTGGCATTCAATCTTTTGTATGCATGCAACCATCTTTCTAGTGTATCTCCCAGCATGTCCTGGAGTAAAGGCTCTGAGGGGCCACACTGGCCTTCTCCTCATCCTGGTGCCTTCAAGTTTTCCACCACCATTCCCTCTGCTGGGATGAAGGCCTTCCAACTCTACCTCAAGATGAAAACCATCCCCCAATGTCCAGCTCAGATGTTTGGTTTGCATAGAGGCTTCTCTGATCACCTGGGGGAGAAGCATCTCATCTGTGGGCCTCCTGAACATGTTGTGGGTTCTCTTAGGGCACTTCTGCTCTACACTAATGTGCAGCTATTATGAATGTGCTTCTTTACAGTTAGTTTATATCTACTCCAGCTCCTGGGACATAGTAGGCTTGTCATAAATGTTTGTTCAATGAATGAATCAATGAGTCCTTGCCCTAGCAAAACTTGTGATCATCACTCTGTATTTGGAATCTCCATTTTTCTCCAGATGTTTAAAATAACAAGCCTCTGAAGAAGCCAACTGTTTAGTCACTGCTTTCTCAGCAAGTGACAGTCCTCAACCCTTAGCAAAGAGAACGGCACACTTCATCATGAATTCTTTCTGTAGGGATCAGAGGAGAGGAGGATGGGTTCAATAGAAGGAAGAAAGGACAAATGATGCATCATGAAAGAATTTCTGCCCTTTGTGAGGAAACATGTATTTAGACTGGATCAACTAAATGGTCCTGAGACAAAAAAAAAAAATTGAGAGGGCTCTAAAATAGGAGGAAACATTTTCTAGAGGTAGAAAATGAATCAAAGCTACTCAATTCCTCTTTCGGGAACTCTAAATAAATATCACTGACAACAGGAACTGAAGGGATGGCCTTGCTCATCCTGCTGTCTTATGAAAAACCAATTTCTGAATCTTAGTTGCTTAATCAGCAAAATGTGATGGATTTATTGTCCACGAGTATTAAATGAGTATACAAAAATGTCTGCATAATGCTTGATGCATGCTGTTGACAAATACATTAGTATGTGTTCTACTTTTTTTTTTTTTTTAAGAAATTCAGTGAGTTTCCACAATATGTGATGGTTCAATTCCCTAGAGAAGAAAAGGTTCATAATTAATGCACTTTGATTTAATATCTGCAAACATTTTTGAGATAAAACTGTGTCATAGTGGAAAGAGCACTAGCCAAAAAAAGAAAAGGGATATCAAGATTTATTTCTGGCCAATGTGAACAGAAGCAAGACACTTTACTCCACTGGGCACCAATTTTCTGAGCAGAAAATGTATGAAATCAGTGGTTTCAAACTCAGTTGCAAAAGCACTAAATGGAAGAGGGATGAGTAGAAGGCCTGTCCCTTCAGCCAGAACAGCTTGGCTCTTATCTTTACGTATATTGGACCTTACATTAGCAAGATTTCATGTGCTGCGTTAAAAAGCAGAGTGCAGACCAGTTGGTCTGAGTACACTCCAGCTCTATGAGTCTGTAGAGTCTCAGACTACTCCAAAGTGAATTACGTCTAGTTTCTGCCACTATCATATTCAGATTTCAGACACTTTGTGAATTGCTTTTCTTTCATCTGCACCAAGAGGAATGATAGACCAAATCTAAATAACCACTTTTTTTTCTTTTAAGACTGGCAGAAGGAAGGAAAGATGCTTATATAATTTGATGGTTATGCTTCCCAGATGCTGCATCTCAGATTTATTATCAGCCTGGAATCTCTTCATTATAGCAGAGAGAACTATCAATATATTAAAAAGGAAAACCTGAGGGGGAAAAACAATCATCAACTTCCAGGGATCTAAGAGCTTCCTGGTATAAAGAACCTAACAGTAGATGTACTTCCACTTTAAAATTCTGCCTTTAGTAATTGATGCTATCCTCAGTGTGATGCAAAGTCAATACTGTACAGGGCTTTTCTATGTCCAAATGCCATATGTAGAAATAAAATATTAAACAACAAGCTCTGTGCCACAATTGTTTCAGTTTCAAAGTCATCCTTAAAAAAATCTTATTTCTTTTTATATGCATGATACCCAAGGACAAATAAATAAAAAATATAATTTTATATGAAAAATTAAATTTATAACATGCAAGATTAATCAAAGACAATAATCTAAGCATAGCTCAGGCCTCATTTCTACAAAAATACATGTGTCTTTTTAAACTTAGAGAAATAAGCTTCAAAAATATTTTTGATAAAGAACTGCTCTCTCTGAACCCTGGCATCTGTTTTGAAGTTACATGTATACGTACAGGGTGACCCCCTGGGTCTCTGCTGGTGTGTGGTGGAAGTGCTTTGCAGACAGCATCTCCCTGGCATCCACTTGCAGCCTTACCTGGCTCCAGTCCGTCCTCCCAGAGTGATCTTTCTAATACATGAATTAGTGATCAAGTCACTGCATTGCCTAAAACATTTCTGAGGCTTTCCATAGCTGACAGAGAAAAATCCATACTCTTTGGATGACCCATAATGGCCTTCTGTAATCGGATCCCTAAACACTTCCCTTGCATAGCCTTTGGAAATCCAGGGCTGAATTACTTTCGCTTCCCTCAATGGGCCAGGCCCTTTCTAGCCTCCAGGCCTCCCTGCTCTTGCCACTCACAGCCCTGGAAGAAACCCTCCCCAAGAGACAGATTTGCTGGGAACCAAGTGAAGCTTAAATTTCAGGGCCCTTTACTTGCATGAGTCCTTCCAAGCCCCTCTACCTAATTATGGATTTTTTTTAAAAGTGGGCCCCCTAAGTTTTAAGTCTCCCAAACCTGGACCTGCCCCTGCTCTTCCCCACTCCCCACTCTACCACTCCCAATTTAATTCATTTGGTTTATGGGGATTGGCTTTCCAAGACATGCTGCCACCTCCTCCCAGGAGTCTGCCCTGGATGGACACAGACGCATGCTCACAAGCCCTTTGTCGATGGCTAATGCTCTCCATGGCAGCAACACTCAACACTTTGTAAGAAATGTCTGCCTATTTGTCCTTCTCATTGGTCTCCCTAAAGGCAGGGATCGTGTCTTTTAATATCTGAGTCCTTCCACCTACCCACCATTACCTGGGTGTGTAGCAAAAGTTCAGTAAATGTTCAATGAAATAGTGAAGTTATTAATCAGAGGAGATGCAGAAACACGGTCCTGTGCAAAGAACCAGGGCAAAGCAATAGATCAGTGAAGACAAAGAGGAGGCTCTTGAGAAAGCTTGGGGTTTCAGAAGGTTGGGGAAAATGTTAAATTATTGTTTCCATAAGTTTTTTATTATACAGATTATCATGATTTATCGAAATGATAACTGGCAGGTCTACCCAACAAGTTAGTTCTGCGACTATTTTTCTACTTAAATTACTTTGGAGGAGACCTTTTTTAAGTGGGAGATTCCTATTATCAAGTCAAAACCAGGGAAACTGCTGAGAAGGAGGTTTGAAGTTTTTGAAAAAAGAGCAGTTTCAACTTGAAACCAAGGGTGGCCCTGGGCTCAAGCGCTTGCAATGGACGGACCACAGACATGGAAGCGTCTAGACAAACAGGCATGTTGCATTCCTCATGGAGCTACGAGCCACGGGAGTGCAGACTGATTCAAACCCGGGGACACTAGGCAGCCCAGCAGCCTCGCCACACCTCGCCTGCTGCAGCACACACCACTCGCCCTGGAACAGATCACGGGGTGGAGACGCTGCCTGGGGAGATGCGACCAGAGACGTAGGATGCCAGCCCCAGGGCCACCCCGCACACCCGTGCCATGGCATTTCCCATCCAGATGTATCTAAACTGTGCGAGCTGGGGTGGGGGATGGGTAGGAGATGCAGCGATTCCGGGCTCCAATCCAAGTCCTGGGGCGACACGGAAGCCCCCTTAAGTAAACCCCTCTAAACCCACGCTGCGCATGGGAATCCCAGCCCCGCTCTGGCGGATCCCTGAGCTCACTTCCCTCCTGCCTGCAACTGCCACTCAGAGGCCGGATTCCACCCCCTGCCTGACTCTGGACCGCAGAGGAGACAGGGACCGGGGGTGTTTTGAGAAGCCAACACTGGGCGTTCCCGGCTCTGGGGTGCATATTAGCCAAGGTTGCCGTCCACTGGATCGAGAAAGCCCCACCGTGGTAGTTCAGATTGTTCATAACATACTTACTCAAACAGTTTTACCTGAGGAACAGTCAGTTTTAAAATTTTGCATAGACGTGTCCTAAAACCTAAGAATGCAGAAACTACGTATATGATGCAACACTTGGCTTCATTTACAGGCTTGTCTGGTACATAACACAATTGCTACATAGCATGTCTGCAACTGTACTGAAATAAAAGACTAAATTTTGATAACAAACAATAATCAGCTGAGGCCAGACTAAGAGCCATTCCTGAAAGGAGCCATTGTGTGGACGACAAAAGCTCACTAGATGAAAATGCGTGTGGTCCCATTTCAATGGCCTAAGAAACATCCCATTTCTCCTACCCACCAAGGCAGACACCTGCCCCCAAGGCAACCATATGAGTCCCTGTATGTGCTCCTGTACACTGTAAAATGTAATAAAAAGTTCAGGTACTTATAGTTTACATAAATTAGATTGTCACTCTGCTTCTTACCTTTTTCACGCAGTAATGTTTTTAAGATCTATTTATGTTGCTAGGTTCATATAGCCCAGCGCTTTAAACCATTGCACAGGATTCCACCATGTGCTCCCCACTGTTTTCCATTTGCAGGGGATGGACACCTAGATTGTCCCCTGGGCCCACTGCCATATCACACTGCGATGGAAATCCTCACCTGCCTCCTTTATGGGCCTGCAGAAGCATTTCCCTGGGAATTCCTGTCAGATGAAGTATTATTGGGTAATGGATAAACACATTCTTTTTCTTTTTTTTTTTTTTTTCTACTTTTTTTTTTTTTTAATTCAGTTTTATTGAAATATATTCACAAACCATACAGTCATCCATGGTATACAATCAACTGTTCACGGTATGATCATATAGTTATACGTTCATCACCACAATCTATTTCTGAACATTTTCCTTACATCAGAAAGAATCAGAATAAGAATAAAAAATAAAAGTGAAAAGAGAATACCCAAACCATCCCGCCATCCCACCCTATTTGTCATTTAGTTTTTACTCCCATTTTTCTACTGATTTTTTTTCAATTTTTTAACTTTGTTTATCAAAAAATTAAAAACAAACAGGCAAACAACAACCAAAAAAACCCCACAACATTTCAAACAAAGCAATGGATTAAGGAAAACAAATAACCTAAAATAACTACTTTGCTTCCAATATGTTCCTACCATACCCCAAGAAAATTAATAAACCATGTCCAAACAGAGGAGTAAGAAAAACAAATAATCTAAAATAACTACATTGCTTCCAACATGTTCCTACCATACCCCAAGAAAATTAACAACCCCTAAGAAAATAAAGGAATAAGAGAAAAAAAAAACCTAAAATAACTCTATTGCTTCCAACATGATCTTACTATATCCAAGAAAGGGATAAACACATTCTTAATTAAACTAAGTATTGTCAGATAATCTGCTATATCTGAGGGTTCTCTAGGGAAACAGAACTGATAGTATATATATGTGTGTGTGTATATATATAGCTTATACATACATAATGTATATATATGTAAACATTATATATATAATGTAAATATTATGAGGTTTTTTTTGCTAGGAATTGGCTCACACAACTCGGGATGGGCAAATCCCAGTTCCATAGGGCAGGCTGCAAGCTGGGAAATTCAATGAAGGTTTTTGATGAATTCCCCGGGAGAGGCTGGCTGGCAAAAGTAGAGTTGGAAATTCTCCCTTCCAACCGCTGAAATCATCACTTCTCCTTTTAAGGCCTTCAGCTGATTGGATGAGATGTCTGTCATCGCTGAAGCAGTCTTCTCAGTTGATTGTAGATGTAATCAGCCACAGATGCAGTCAACTCACTGACGATTTAAATCTGCAAAATGTCCTCACAGGATCAATCAGGCCAGTGCTTGCTTGACCAAACAACTGGACACCATAACCTGACCAAACTGACACAAGAACTTAACCATCACAACTGCTTCACTGAGTTATACCAGAAATTGAAATAGACTTTTCATTATTTCTATCTATTTCCCTGTACCAGGATTGACATCAGTCATGTCCATGCCTCACTCAAGAATAACATGTGCTAAATACTGAATGCAATTTAGTGAATTCAATTTCATTTTGAACTGATGACAGTATTGCTATGATTTTCTATCAGAATTAGCATTTTTCTTTTAAGGTGATTTTTTTTTTAAAGGTTGGCTATAAAAAATTCTAGGCAGCATGCATTTTAGTTGAATTTTAAAAATGAAATTTTCTTCCCTGTCACTATATTCCTTGGTCTTGGATATGCTATAATCCTGCCAGGTTTGCAGACATGTGGGGAAAATGTGTTCAAGAGGACACCTCTGTGATTGGCCTTTTTAGAACTGAGACTTTGGTGTGTTTTTTCCTCAGGAATGAACCAAAATGTAGATGCTATTGTTCAGCTCTGAAAGTCTGTCCTCACAGTGAGAAGAACAAATAATAGGACCAGGTTACGAGGCTGGATAACAACCACATCACACACCAAGACTGTGAGAAATCTCTAACACTGAGAACTACCTAGCTTATATTGACGATATTTCAGACTTTTCTTAGTCTTTAAAATACTAGAATGTTGATTCCTGTTAGGCATGGTGTTTTAAAAAATAATTTTAAAAGTAATTTTTAATATTTTAAAATAATTTTCACAGACTTGCTAATACACTTGCAAGAGATAGATTTTGCCATAGACAATCAACCTTCCATATTTCCCAGCATCTCCAATTTGCATTCAGATACAGCAGGTTTCCAATCAAGTCTGGATAAAGACTACATGGAAGACACCAGATCAACAGAAGCAAACAAAGCTCTCAGCAACTCAACATCCAAGGGCAATTCATTCTGAAAAACCCTAGGGTGGGGGTGGTGCTTGGCAAGGAGACAATCAGATGAGATCTGTGTGATGCGAGGAATTTACATTAAAGCAAATCAGAAGTCAGTGATGGTCTAAGGGTGATAACATTTGTAATTGCATACCCAGAGATGTTTAGTTTTACATTTAGTGACATTTACATAAATTATTTTTACTTGAATCTGTGACTTTGAATGAAACCAAGGAGATAATGTGTGTTGGCTAAATTACATTAGACTAAGCAGCTCAGCATGGAATAACATTATAAAAAAAAATTGGATCCTTCTCTGGCATGGAATTCTCTGCTTTAAATCCACATCAGCAAAACCTTGAATACCAGGCAATGTAATGAGTCACAGAATCAGAGCTGGAATATCCTCAGAGGCCAATGGGTTCAGTCTCTCTCATCCTTTGTACTTGTACACACAGTCCACTCATTCAGCCACACCTCAACAAGGATGACTTGACTCTGCCTGGTAATTTCTAGTAAATGATATCTACCACATGAGGAGAGGACCAATCAAAATCCTTAAATACTGACAATGTCCACCTCTTATGACCTATTTGTGATCATTTGTCTAAGAGAGAAATAATTCAAAGGGAAATAAAAGTGCTAGAATATAGTCTGGAAAAATATTAGTTTTTTTTTCCAGTAATTTGCTTTTCTAGCTAATGCAATATATTGGGAAAAGAAACCTAAATATTAAACAATAAAGAGGTGGTAAAATTATATTACTATGGGATATTATATAGCTGTAAAATGACAACTATAAGTGGAAATTTTTATTAGGCAAAATATAAAGTATTTTAAAAATATATAGTCCTATTACTCAATGCTGATGAGGAGGGTACAATGAGATGTAGTCATTGGGAATATGGACATTGGGAGTATAAATCAGCAAAGGATTTCTGAAATATAATGGACAATATGGAATAAGAACCTTTAAGTCTACTCAGATCATTTGCCTCAGTCATTTCATCACTAGGAATCTAATCTAAGGAAATAATCTGAAAACTAGGCAATAATTTATACACAATGATATTTAGTACACCATTATTTTAACAGCAAAATTAGGAACAACAAATGGCTAACATTAGCAGAATGGTTATTTAAATTATGGTAGAACCATAGAGAGGAATATTATGCAGAAGAATATATATGTAGTGGGCATAAAATGATGGATACAAATGTGTCTTTAAATGACATGGGAAAATGTTTATGACAATGCTAAAGAATGAAAGCAGGATAGAAAATTGTATATATATAGTATGTCCTCAACTAGATAATATAAAATGCATATGAAAAAGCCTGAAAGAATTTCACCAAAATATTGAGAACTGTCTCATATGGTCAACTCAGGGATATATATTTTTTCCGCTACTTGTATGTATGTTTCAAAATTTCTATTAAAAACCATGACTTTCATAATAAAATTGTATTTTAAAAAGTAGAGAAAAACAAACTGTGAACTTCTGGGATATTCTGAGACATCAAAAGGTAAATCACCTCCTCTTAAAATACTGTCCTTGTTCAGTTAGGTCTTCAAGATTATGCCCAAGAACCAACCACCAGTTACAGCAGTGGAGGTTGAAAGGGTCATACCCAAGGTCATATATATAGTAAGAAGCATAAGCAGAACTGAGCTCAGGTATTGGGACTGCAAAATAAATGCCTGATTCTACTATTCTATAGTTTATTATTATTACTATTACTGAGACATACCCTATCCTAAACATTCTGACAATTATTTTAAGAGCATTCTAACAAAACCCCACTCAATGTTATTTCTCAAAAAGTTTTTTTGTATTATTATGTTTTGTATCAAATCTTGAGCTTTGACCCTGGGAAAAAAAAGTTTCCATGACCATGAGTTTGGGCTACCTGACCCATTGCTCTGAGCATGCTGCAAAGTATGTTCAGGCAATAATCATGGGATAAAGTGTATGTTGCATACAAAATATGAATTAAATACTATCCTGTCCCTCAATCATTATCTTACACCAAATAACAGACACCATTAATCTCAAAGTATCCTACTATCCCAGAAAATGAAGCAGAGCTCATCTTTTTAAAAAGAGCACAAAATGAGACAACTTACTATGAAATTAAGTAATGTTTTTGCCACATATCAAAAAAAAAAAAAATTCCTGGACTTATAAATCTAAGGAAATGGTAACATATTTATTTGGAATTATCCTTTTAATAGAAAAGAAAAGTTGTTGCACATCTATGGATTCACCTGTAACTTTCTGTGCTTGTGTTGTTTTCCACCTTTCGCAATGGGAAGATGTCCTTGTGCCTCTGAAGGCCAATTTCCCCATCGTGCGATGGATCCCAGCCCCTCTTACCTTCTCTCTCTTCTGTATTATGTATAACCTCCTCCTCTCCATGGATCATTCCCATCAGCACACAAACACATCTGGTAGCTGTCATTTTAGGGTTGTTTGATTTAGTAAATAAAAACACAGGATGCCTAGTTAAATTAGAATTTCAGATAAACAACAAATAATATTTTAGTGTGTGTCCCCCTGGAATATTTGGGACATACTTAACTAAAAAATTATTTATTAATTATCTGAAACTCAAATTTATCTGGGTGCCCTGTATTTTACTAATCCTATGTCATTTAACCTACATCCCTACCTTCCAGTTAACATCCTATTTCTCTGCTCCCCCTCTCAGCAAAACTTCTTTAAACTCCTCTCTTTTCTCACCTCCTAGTACTACTTCATCCCCCTCTAAGCTAGCTTCTTTCTCCAGCACTCCCCTGAAACTTCTCTTGCAAGGTCACTGACAACCACCATACTGTTTCGTCTACAGCCCCCAAATGGTGGGCTTTGTCTGTCTCACATCTCAGTGTATTCCAAATCCTTGGTGCTTACAATAGAATCTAACACAGTTAGTATTCAATAAATAGTTGGTGAATGAGTACAGTCATGTATTAGTAGTGTTTTTACATAATCTAGTCAGTTTTCAGTATTAACGTTTCATACTTCTCAGTATTGGAATTGAGATTGTTTGCTCTTACAAGTAACATCCCATTTTCTAAGAATTTAAAAAATCATTCAACTTTATTCATAGCTACTTTTCCAAAACATACCAAATAATACTCCTCCTCCCCCTTTGTTTTATGGCATAATCCAGCATAAGGGAATGCAAGGGGGGTTGAGTATTTCCCCACTGCACTGACTTTGGGGAGATCCTGAGCTGGGTTTTTTTTTTTTTTTTTTTTTTTGGCTTTTATAAAGGGGATTTATTAGGTTACAAATAACCTAAGTTCTAAGGCCATAAAAGTTTCCAAACTAAGGGATCAACAAAAAGACACCTTCACTGAAGGAATGCTGATGGCATCTGGAACAACTCTGTCAGCTGGGAAGGCATGTGGCTGGTGTCTGCTGGTCCTTTGCTCCCAGGTTGTGTTTCAAAATGGCTTTCTCCAAAATGCCTCTTGGCTTCTGTCTCCCTGAGCTGGTTTTGTTCAGTTTCACCCAAGAGCATATCAGAACATCCCATTCCTAGCACCACCTCCTTTCCAGGTCTCTGGGTCCTCACCTTCCATCTCATGGGCTCATGAGAGTCTTTGAAAAGGACTGGATGGGGCTGAGAGGTTGACAGCCCTTTTGCTGGAGGACACGTGGGTGATGAACTTACAGCAGTGAGAGGGAGGTCTTGCTGAAATGGGAAAGGCTCCTAGGGACTGCCTTTTCTGTACTGATGTCTGGGATAATTGTTAAATTCTTTCTTCTAACACATCAAGATCTTTCTCTGAAGGTTTTAGTTCTCTCTTCTGGAATATCATAAAGTGAATCAACCCTCTTTCTCATGACAACTTTTCAGATATTTGAAAACAGCTTTGCCTCTTTCTTCCTCAAATGACTTAGTTTCCAGACATCCTGCCATTCTGGCTCCCCTTCTTTCAGTCTCTCCATCCAATTCATAAGCAATCTTTTCAAAATGTGGCACCTAAATTCTTCAAGTAATCAGCAGAGGAGATAAAAATTCTCACATCTCCTCACTGGGTTAACATATGTCTATTAATAGAGTCTAACACTGCTTGATCTTTTAAATATCCCCGGTGCCCCGAATGTTCCCAAACATGTCTGTTAATACCCCAAAATCGTTTCTTGTGAAGACCTACTAGCCCATATTTCTTCTATCCCATGTGCATATTACACATTTTGTGAACCTCAAAGTAGGATATTAAAGTTAATAAGAATAATGGACTTTTGTTGAATTTTGACCCCATGTTTTAACCTGTCAATATATTTTGAATTCTAGTTTTACATCCCATCACAATATCATCTGTGCTGGTTTGAATGTATATGTCCCCCAGAAAAAGCCATATTCTTCGATGCAATCTTGTGGGGCAGACACATTAGTGGGGATGAAGTTGGAACGTTTAGATTAGGTTGTTTGCATGGAAATGCACCCCACCCAACTGTAGGTGATAACTCTGATGAGATATTTCCATGGAGGCATGGCCCCACCCATTCAGGGTGGGCCTTGATCAGTGGAGTTATATAAATGAGCTGAGAGGCAGAGGGAACTCAGTGCAGCTGTGAGTGACATTTTGAAGAGGAGCTACAGCCAAGAGGGACACTTTGAAGAAAGCACAGGAGCTGCAGATGAGAGACAGATTGAAGATGGCCGTTGAAAGCAGACTCTTGCTCCGGAGAAGCTAAGAGAGGACAAATACCCCAAGTCCAACTAAGAGTGACATTTTTGAGAAACTGCAGCCTAGAGAGGAACATCCTGGGAGAAATCCATTGTGAAACCAGAACTTTGGAGCAGACACCAGCCACGTGCCTTCCCAGCTAACAGAGGTTTTCCGGACACCACTGGCCATCCTCCAGTGAAACTACCTGGTTTGGACACTTTATGGCCTTGAGACTGTAACTGTGTAACCAAATAAACCCCCTTTTATAAAAGCCAATCCATTCCTGGTGTTTTGCATTCTGGCAGCATTAGCAAACTAGAACATCATCCTTTCAGATTTTGAGGCATTGGAAAATTCAGTAAGTAAATCTGAACACATTGATGTGAAGAGTATAAAGATATTTACCCCAACTTCTGAGGTTAGGGTCCAGTAACCTCAGAAGGTGACACCTTAATATCCTGAAAGGGGTCAAGGCATGCAGGACTCTGTCATCGGCCAAAGCATACTTTGGTCCTATAGAAACAGCTCAGATGCTACTCCTGGTTCACCCTCTGTTTGGTCAGTGGGTTGGGGAAAGAGAGGGCTCTCCCGGGCAGGAAATGTGTTAAGGAGAGGTAATGTGCATGCCTAGTTAGCCAGTTAAGGAGAATCCCACAGTCAAGGAAAAGAAATCAGGCAGACATTTTTCACAATAGTCCCTCAAAGATAGTGGCTTTCTAGACCACACCTGCCTAGCCTCAAAGTTCCCTATCTCAGCAGCAAATGCTGGTAAGTACCTGCAAAGTGTGTCAGGAGGTCAACTGGGCAATGCTTCCATTAGAGCACAGAATTAGCACAAAGTGTGTATCTCAAGCTGATGGTGTTACTGTCAGGTGCCATTTTCTTCTAGCAGTAAGAAAAATGGTTGCTGGAGATCTCTAAGCACATTTTCTGACCCTTCTTTCCAGATAACACCTAGTACAAATTCTTATATTTCTCTCTCCTCCCACCCCCCCCATCCCCCACCCCTTTTATGCTCTGGAATCCAGATCAATAGTTTATTGTCAAGTCAATTAGAAAGCAAATAATCTTGCTTGCAGTCCCAACCACCAACAAGATCAAATCAATTGAGATTTAAACCAACAAAAACCCTACCAAAATTCACTGAAATTCTCTGGTGGTAGGGTTTCATGTTTTTTGTTTTTTGTTTTTTTTTTCTAATCTGCACTTTGACCAGGAAAGGTAGAACAAAAAGGTTAATGGGCTGCACTATGATGTCCTGTGTTTAAATCTGATTAACTATGTCTTTTTTTTTTAAACTGTATTTCCTCCTAATTTGTGTATCAAATAAGGAACCTAGAAAGAAAAGTACTTAGGAAATGTAAAACAGATATAAACACATTCTGGTTCTTGGACTTCAAACCCATGCAGTGAACACACTCGTCTTTTTTTCACTGACAGCTTTGGGAGGATCTCAGGGAAATAGCTACTTCTGGATTCTCCTAAAAATAGAACATCCCTGCTGCTCTTCAAAAGCAGCCACAAGGGCCCTCTCTCTCTCTAACTGAGCCATCTTGACAGGTGAACTTGCTGCCCTCCCCACTACGTGGGACCCGACTCCCAGGGTTGTAAATCTCCCTGGTAATACAGAATATGACTCCCGGGGATGAATATGGACCAGGCATCGTGGGACTGAGAGTATCTTCTTGACCAAAAGGGGGATGCAAAATGAGACGAAATAGTTTCAGTGGCTGAGAGATTTCAAATGGAGTCGAGAGGTCACTCTGGTGGACATTCTTATGCACTATATAGATAACACCTCTTAGGTTTTAATGTATTGGAATAGCTAGAAGTAAATACCTGAAACTACCAAACTCCAACCCAGCAGTCTGGACTCCTGAAGACAATTATATAATAATGTAGATTACAAGGGGTGACAGTGTGATTGTGAAGACCTTGTGGATCACACCCCCTTTATCTAGTGTATGGATGAGTAGAAAAATGGGGATAAAAACTAAAGGACAAATGGGGTGGGATGGGGGGATGATTTGGGTGTTGTTTTTTCACTTTTATTTTTTATTCTGGTTCTGGTTCTTTCTGATGTAAGGAAAATGTTCAGAGATAGATTGTGGTGATGAACGCATAACTATGTTATCATACTGTGGACAGTGGATTGTATATCATGGATGATTGTATGGTGTGCGAATGTATTTCAATAAAACTGAATGTAATAAAAAAAAAAAAAAAAAAAAAAAAAAAACAGCCGCAAGGCAGAACTATTGTTGGGAAAAAAAGACCAATACTCATTTGTACTGAGATGCAGCTACCCATTTTAGCTTTTAACCTACTCTTAAAAACAAAACAAAACAAAAAACACCTCTTTAACATTTTCTTTAGAACTATACCAGAATTTTTTTTTTTTTTTAATCATCATTTTATTGAGATATATTCACATACCACGCAGTCATACAAAACAAATTGTACTTTCGATTGTTTACAGTACCATTACATAGTTGTACATTCATCACCTAAATCAATCCCTGACACCTTCATTAGCACACACACAAAAATAACAATAATAATTAGAGTGAAAAAGAGCAATTGAAGTAAAAAAGAACACTAGGTACCTTTGTCTGTTTGTTTGCTTCCCCTACTTTTCTACACATCGATCCATAAACTAGACAAAGTGGAGTTTGGTCCTTATGGCATTCCCAATCCCACTGTCACCCCTCATAAGCTACATTTTTATACAACTGTCTTCGAGATTCATGGGTTCTGGGTTGTAGTTTAATAGTTTCAGGTATCCACCACCAGCTACCCCAATTCTTTAGAACCTAAAAAAGGTTGTCTAAAGTGTGCGTAAGAGTGCCCACCAGAGTGATCTCTCGGCTCGTTTTGGAATCTCTCTGCCACTGAAGCTTATTTCATTTCCTTTCACATCCCCCTTTTGGTCAAGAAGATGTTCTCCATCCCACGATGCCGGGTCTACATTCCTCCCCGGGAGTCATATTCCACGTTGCCAGGGAGATTCACTTCCCTGGGTGTCTGATCCCACGTAGGGGGGAGGGCAGTGATTTCACCTTTCAAGTTGGCTTAGCCAGAGAGAGAGGGCCACATCTGAGCAACAAAGAGGCATTCAGGAGGAGACTCTTAGGCACAAATACAGGGAGGCCTAGCCTCTCCTTTGCAGCAACCGTCTTCCCAAGGGTAAAACTTATGGTAGAGGGCTCAACCCATCAAACCACCAGTCCCCTATGTCTGTGGTCATGTTAGCAACCATGGAGGTGGGGTAGGCGAATACCCCTGCATTCTCCACAGGCTCCTCAAGGGGGCACTACATCGTTTTTTTTTTTTTTTTCCTTGTTTGTATTTTTTTTTTTTTTTTTTTAACTTTCCCTTCTTTTTTCAAATCAACTGTATGAAAAAAAAAGTTAAAAAGAAAACAAAAAAAAACAAACATACAATAAAAGAACATTTCAAAGAGACCATAGCAAGGGAGTAAGAAAAAGACAACTAACCTAAGATAACTGCTTAACTTCCAACATGTTCCTACTTTACCCCAAGAAAGTTACATACTATAGCAACATTTCAGTGAACTTGTTCCTACTACATCCATCAGAAATTAACAGACCATAGTCATTTCTGGGCATCCCCAGAACGTTAAATAGCTTATCTGTTCTTCTTGGATTATTGTTCCCCCTTCCTTAATTGCTCTCTACTGCTAGTTCCCCTACATTCTACATTATAAACCATTTGTTTTACATTTTTCAAAGTTCACATTAGTGGTAGCATATAATATTTCTCTTTTTGTGCCTGGCTTATTTCGCTCAGCATTATGTCTTCAAGGTTCATCCATGTTGTCATATGTTTCACCAGATCATTCCTTCTTACTGCCGCGTAGTATTCCATCGTGTGTATATACCACATTTTATTTATCCACTCATCTGTTGATGGACATTTGGGTTGTTTCCATCTCTTGGCAATTGTGAATAATGCTGCTATGAACATTGGCGTGCAGATATCTGTTCGTGTCACTGCTTTCCGATCTTCCGGGTATATCCCGAGAAGTGCAATCGCTGGATCGAATGGTAGCTCTATCTCTAGTTTTCTAAGGAACTGCCAGACTGACTTCCAGAGTGGCTGAACCATTATACAGTCCCACCAACAATGAATAAGAGTTCCAATTTCTCCACATCCCCTCCAGCATTTGTAGTTTCCTGTTTGTTTAATGGCAGCCATTCTAACCGGTGTTAGATGGTATCTCATTGTGGTCTTAATTTGCATCTCTCTAATACCTAGTGAAGCTGAACATTTTTTCATGTGTTTCTTGGCCATTTGTATTTCCTCTTCAGAGAACTGTCTTTTCATATCTTTTGCCCATTTTATAATTGGGCCGACTGTACTATTGTCATTGAGTTGTAGGATTTCTTTGTATATGCAAGATATCAGTCTTTTGTCAGATACATGGTTTCCAAAAATTTTTTCCCATTGAGTTGGCTGCCTCTTTACCTTTTTGAGAAATTCCTTTGAGGTGCAGAAACTTCTAAGCTTGAGGAGTTCCCATTTATCTATTTTCTCTTTTGTTGCTTGTGCTTTGGGTGTAAAGTCTAGGAAGTGGCCTCCTAATACAAGGTCTTGAAGATGTTTTCCTACATTATCTTCTAGGAGTTTTATGGTACTTTCTTTTATATTGAGATCTTTGGTCCATTTTGAGTTAATTTTTGTGTAGGGGGTGAGGTAGGGGTCCTCTTTCATTCTTTTGGATATGGATATCCAACTCTCCCAGCCCCATTTGTTGAAAAGACCATTATGGCTCAGTTCGGTGACTTTGGGGGCCTTATCAAAGATCAGTCGGCCATAGATCTGAGGGTCTATCTCTGAATTCTCAATTCGATTCCATTGATCTATATGTCTATCTTTGTGCCAGTACCATGCTGTTTTGGCAACTGTGGCTTTATAATAAGCTTCAAAGTCAGGGAGTGTAAGTCCTCCCACTTCGTTTTTCTTTTTTAGAGTGTCTTTAGCAATTCGAGGCATCTTCCCTTTCCAAATAAATTTGATAACTAGCTTTTCCAAGTCTGCAAAGTAGGTTGTTGGAATTTTGATTGGGATTGCATTGAATCTGTAGATGAGTTTGGGTAGAATTGACATCTTAATGACATTTAGTCTTCCTATCCATGAACATGGAATATTTTTCCATCTTTTAAGGTCCCCTTCTATTTCTTTTAGTAGAGTTATGTAGTTTTCTTTGTATAGGTCTTTTACATCTTTGGTTAAGTTGATTCCTAGGTACTTGATTTTTTTAGTTGCTATTGAAAATGGTATCTTTTTCTTGAGTGTCTCTTCAGTTTGTTCATTTCTAGCATATAGAAACATTACTGACTTATGTGCATTAATCTTGTATCCCGCTACTTTGCTAAATTTGTTTATTAGCTCTAGTAGGTGTATCGTTGATTTCTCAGGGTTTTCTAGATATAAGATCATATCATCTGCAAACAATGACAGTTTTACTTCTTCTTTTCCAATTTGGATGCCTTTTATTTCTTTGTCTTGCCGGATTGCCCTGGCTAGCACTTCCAGCACAATGTTGAATAACAGTGGTGACAGCGGGCATCCTTGTCTTGTTCCTGATCTTAGAGGGAAGGCTTTCAGTCTCTCACCATTGAGTACTATGCTGGCTGTGGGTTTTTCATATATGCTCTTTATCATGTTGAGGAAGTTTCCTTCAATTCCTACCTTTTGAAGTGTTTTTATCAAAAAGGGATGTTGGATTTTGTCAAATGCTTTTTCAGCATCTATTGAGATGATCAATTGATTTTTCCCTTTCGAGTTTTTAATGTGTTGTAATACATTGATTGTTTTTCTGATGTTGAACCATCCTTGCATGCCTGGAATGAACCCCACTTGGTCATGGTGTATGATTTTTTTAATGTGTCTTTGGATTCGATTTGCAAGTATTTTGTTGAGGATTTTTGCATCTATATTCATTAGGGAGATTGGCCGGTAGTTTTCCTTTTTTGTAGCATCTTTGCCTGGTTTTGGTATTAGATTGATGTTAGCTTCATAAAATGAATTAGGTAGTGTTCCATTTTTTTCAATGTTTTGAAAGAGTTTGAGTAAGATTGGTGTCAGTTCTTTCTGGAAAGTTTGGTAGAATTCCCCTGTGAAGCCATCTGGCCCTGGGCATTTATTTGTGGGAAGATTTTTTTTTTTTTTTTTTTTTTTTTTTAGTCACAGTGACAATTTAATGTGTAAATACGGGCAAATTATACGTAACAGTAATTGTATTTTGAACTGTAGCCGTACAAACATTTTTCATTCTTACTAACACTAATAAAGTTCTCGACTTTCTTTACTGACTTCTACTTAGTTTTTTTTTTTTTTTTAATCATCATTTTATTGAGATATATTCACATACCACGCAGTCATACAAAACAAATTGTACTTTCGATTGTTTACAGTACCATTACATAGTTGTACATTCATCACCTAAATCAATCCCTGACACCTTCATTAGCACACACACAAAAATAACAAGAATAATAATTAGAGTGAAAAAGAGCAATTGAAGTAAAAAAGAACACTAGGTACCTTTGTCTGTTTGTTTGCTTCCCCTACTTTTCTACACATCGATCCATAAACTAGACAAAGTGGAGTTTGGTCCTTATGGCATTCCCAATCCCACTGTCACCCCTCATAAGCTACATTTTTATACAACTGTCTTCGAGATTCATGGGTTCTGGGTTGTAGTTTAATAGTTTCAGGTATCCACCACCAGCTACCCCAATTCTTTAGAACCTAAAAAGGTTGTCTAAAGTGTGCGTAAGAGTGCCCACCAGAGTGATCTCTCGGCTCGTTTTGGAATCTCTCTGCCACTGAAGCTTATTTCATTTCCTTTCACATCCCCCTTTTGGTCAAGAAGATGTTCTCCATCCCACGATGCCGGGTCTACATTCCTCCCCGGGAGTCATATTCAACGTTGCCAGGGAGATTCACTTCCCTGGGTGTCTGATCCCACGTAGGGGGGAGGGCAGTGATTTCACCTTTCAAGTTGGCTTAGCCAGAGAGAGAGGGCCACATCTGAGCAACAAAGAGGCATTCAGGAGGAGACTCTTAGGCACAAATACAGGGAGGCCTAGCCTCTCCTTTGCAGCAACCGTCTTCCCAAGGGTAAAACTTATGGTAGAGGGCTCAACCCATCAAACCACCAGTCCCCTATGTCTGTGGTCATGTTAGCAACCATGGAGGTGGGGTAGGCGAATACCCCTGCATTCTCCACAGGCTCCTCAAGGGGGCACTACATCGTTTTTTTTTTTTGTTTTTTTTTTTTTTTTTTATCCTTGTTTGTCTTTTTTCTTTTTTTTTTTTTTTTAACTTTCCCTTCTTTTTTCAAATCAACTGTATGAAAAAAAAAGTTAAAAAGAAAACAAACATACAATAAAAGAACATTTCAAAGAGACCATAGCAAGGGAGTAAGAAAAAGACAACTAACCTAAGATAACTGCTTAACTTCCAACATGTTCCTACTTTACCCCAAGAAAGTTACATACTATAGCAACATTTCAGTGAACTTGTTCCTACTACATCCATCAGAAATTAACAGACCATAGTCATTTCTGGGCATCCCCAGAACGTTAAATAGCTTATCTGTTCTTCTTGGATTATTGTTCCCCCTTCCTTAATTGCTCTCTACTGCTAGTTCCCCTACATTCTACATTATAAACCATTTGTTTTACATTTTTCAAAGTTCACATTAGTGGTAGCATATAATATTTCTCTTTTTGTGCCTGGCTTATTTCGCTCAGCATTATGTCTTCAAGGTTCATCCATGTTGTCATATGTTTCACCAGATCGTTCCTTCTTACTGCCGCGTAGTATTCCATCGTGTGTATATACCACATTTTATTTATCCACTCATCTGTTGAAGGACATTTGGGTTGTTTCCATCTCTTGGCAATTGTGAATAATGCTGCTATGAACATTGGCGTGCAGATATCTGTTCGTGTCACTGCTTTCCGATCTTCCGGGTATATACCGAGAAGTGCAATCGCTGGATCGAATGGTAGCTCTATATCTAGTTTTCTAAGGAACTGCCAGACTGACTTCCAGAGTGGCTGAACCATTACGCAGTCCCACCAACAATGAATAAGAGTTCCAATTTCTCCACATCCCCTCCAGCATTTGTAGTTTCCTGTTTGTTTAATGGCAGCCATTCTAACCGGTGTTAGATGGTATCTCATTGTGGTCTTAATTTGCATCTCTCTAATAGCTAGTGAAGCTGAACATTTTTTCATGTGTTTCTTGGCCATTTGTATTTCCTCTTCAGAGAACTGTCTTTTCATATCTTTTGCCCATTTTATAATTGGGCTGTCTGTGCTATTGTCATTGAGTTGTAGGATTTCTTTGTATATGCAAGATATCAGTCTTTTGTCAGATACATGGTTTCCAAAAATTTTTTCCCATTGAGTTGGCTGCCTCTTTACCTTTTTGAGAAATTCCTTTGAGGTGCAGAAACTTCTAAGCTTGAGGAGTTCCCATTTATCTATTTTCTCTTTTGTTGCTTGTGCTTTGGGTGTAAAGTCTAGGAAGTGGCCTCCTAATACAAGGTCTTGAAGATGTTTTCCTACATTATCTTCTAGGAGTTTAATGGTACTTTCTTTTATATTGAGATCTTTGGTCCATTTTGAGTTAATTTTTGTGTAGGGGGTGAGGTAGGGGTCCTCTTTCATTCTTTTGGATATGGATATCCAACTCTCCCAGCCCCATTTGTTGAAAAGACCATTATGGCTCAGTTCGGTGACTTTGGGGGCCTTATCAAAGATCAGTCGGCCATAGATCTGAGGGTCTATCTCTGAATTCTCAATTCGATTCCATTGATCTATATGTCTATCTTTGTGCCAGTACCATGCTGTTTTGGCAACTGTGGCTTTATAATAAGCTTCAAAGTCAGGGAGTGTAAGTCCTCCCACTTCGTTTTTCTTTTTTAAAGTGTCTTTAGCAATTCGAGGCATCTTCCCTTTCCAAATAAATTTGATAACTAGCTTTTCCAAGTCTGCAAAGTAGGTTGTTGGAATTTTGATTGGGATTGCATTGAATCTGTAGATGAGTTTGGGTAGAATTGACATCTTAATGACATTTAGCCTTCCTATCCATGAACATGGAATATTTTTCCATCTTTTAAGGTCCCCTTCTATTTCTTTTAGTAGAGTTATGTAGTTTTCTTTGTATAGGTCTTTTACATCTTTGGTTAAGTTTATTCCTAGGTACTTGATTTTTTTAGTTGCTATTGAAAATGGTATCTTTTTCTTGAGTGTCTCTTCAGTTTGTTCATTTCTAGCATATAGAAACATTACTGACTTATGTGCATTAATCTTGTATCCCGCTACTTTGCTAAATTTGTTTATTAGCTCTAGTAGGTGTATCGTTGATTTCTCAGGGTTTTCTAGATATAAGATCATATCATCTGCAAACAATGACAGTTTTACTTCTTCTTTTCCAATTTGGATGCCTTTTATTTCTTTGTCTTGCCGGATTGCCCTGGCTAGCACTTCCAGCACAATGTTGAATAACAGTGGTGACAGCGGGCATCCTTGTCTTGTTCCTGATCTTAGAGGGAAGGCTTTCAGCCTGTCTCCATTGAGTACTATGCTGGCTGTGGGTTTTCATATATGCTCTTTATCATGTTGAGGAAGTTTCCTTCAATTCCTACCTTTTGAAGTGTTTTTATCAAAAACGGATGTTGGATTTTGTCAAATGCTTTTTCAGCATCTATTGAGATGATCAATTGATTTTTCCCTTTCGAGTTTTTAATGTGTTGTAATACATTGATTGTTTTTCTTATGTTGAACCATCCTTGCATGCCTGGAATGAACCCCACTTGGTCATGGTGTATGATTTTTTTAATGTGTCTTTGGATTCGATTTGCAAGTATTTTGTTGAGGATTTTTGCATCTATATTCATTAGGGAGATTGGCCGGTAGTTTTCCTTTTTTGTAGCATCTTTGCCTGGTTTTGGTATTAGATTGATGTTAGCTTCATAAAATGAATTAGGTAGTGTTCCATTTTTTTCAATGTTTTGAAAGAGTTTGAGTAAGATTGGTGTCAGTTCTTTCTGGAAAGTTTGGTAGAATTCCCCTGTGAAGCCATCTGGCCCTGGGCATTTATTTGTGGGAAGATTTTTGATGACTGATTGGATCTCTTTGCTTGTGATGGGTTGGTTGAGGTCTTCTATTTCTTCTCTGGTCAGTCTAGGTTGTTCATATGTTTCCAGGAAATTGTCCATTTCTTCTACATTATCCAGTTTGTTGCCATACAGTTGTTCATAATATCCTCTTATAATTTTTTTAATTTCTTCAGGATCTGCAGTTATGTCACCTTTTTCATTCATTATTTTGTTTATATGGGTCTTCTCTCTTTTTGATTTTGTCAGTCTAGCTAGGGGCTTGTCAATCTTGTTGATCTTCTCAAAGAACCAACTTTTGGTGATATTTATCCTTTCTATTGTTTTTTTGTTCTCTATTTCATTTATTTCTGCTTTAATCCTTGTTATTTCTTTTCTTGTACTTGGTTTAGGATTGGTTTGCTGTTCATTTTCTAGCTTCTTCAGTTGATCCATTAGTTCTTTGATTTTGGCTCTTTCTTCCTTTTTAATATATGCGTTTAGTGCTATAAATTTCCCCCTTAGCACTGCTTTTGCTGCATCCCATAGGTTTTGGTATGTTGTGTTCTCATTTTCATTCGTCTCTATATATTTAGCAATTTCTCTTGCTATTTCTTCTTTAACCCACTGATTGTTTAGGAGTGTGTTGTTTAACCTCCAGGTATTTGTGAATTTTCTAAGTCTCTGATGGTTATTGACTTCTAATTGTATTCCATTGTGGTCAGAGAATGTGCTTTGAATAATTTCAATCTTTTTAAATTTATTGAGGCTTGTTTTATGTCCCAGCATATGATCTATTCTGGAGAAAGTTCCGTGAGCACTAGAAAAGTATGTGTATCCTGTTGATTTGGGATGTAATGTCCTGTAGATGTCTGTTAAATCTAATTCATTTATCAGATTGTTTAGGTTTTCAATTTCCTTATTGGTCTTCTGTCTGGTTGATCTATCTATAGGAGAGAGTGATGTGTTGAAGTCTCCCACAATTATTGTGGAAACATCAATTGCTTCCTTTAGTTTTGCCAATGTTTCTCTCATGTATTTTGTGGCACCTTGATTGGGTGCATAGACATTTACGATTGTTATTTCTTCTTGCTGAATTGCCCCTTTTATTAGTATGTAGTGGCCTTCTTTGTCTCTCAAAACATCCCTGCATTTGAAGTCTATTTTATCTGAGATTAATATTGCTACACCTGCTTTCTTTTGGCTGTAGCTTGCATGAAATATTTTTTTCCATCCTTTCACTTTCAGTTTCTTTGTGTCCCTGTGTCTAAGATGAGTCTCTTGTATGCAACATATTGATGGTTCATTTTTTTTGATCCATTCTGCGAATCTATATCTTTTAATTGGGGAGTTTAATCCATTTACATTCAACGTTAAAACCGTGAAGGCATTTCTTGAATCGGCCATCTTATCCTTTGGATTATGTTTGCCATATTTTTCCCTCTCTCTATTAATATCCTTTATTGTACCCATACCGAATCTCTTTAGTACTGAACCTTTCTCCAAGTCTCTCTGTCCTGTCTTTGTTTCTCTGTCTGTAGGGCTCCCTTTAGTATCTCCAGTAGGGCAGGTCTCTTGTTAGCAAATTCTCTCAGCATTTCTTTGTCTGTGAAAAATTTAAGCTCTCCCTCAAATTTGAAGGAGAGCTTTGCTGGATAAAGTATTCTTGGCTGGAAATTCCTCTCACTCAGAATTTTAAATATATCGTGCCACTGCCTTCTCGCCTCCATGGTGGCTGCTGAGTAGTCACTACTTAGTCTTATGCTGTTTCCTTTGTATGTGGTGAATTGCTTTTCTCTTGCTGCTTTCAGAACTTGCTCCTTCTCTTCTATGTTTGACAGTGTGATCAGTATATGTCTCGGAGTGGGTTTTTTTGGATTTATTCTATTTGGAGTTCGCTGAGCATTTATGATTTGTGTATTTATGTTGTTTAGAAGATTTGGGAAGTTTTCCCCAACAATTTCTTTGAATACTCTTCCTAGACCTTTACCCTTTTCTTCCCCTTCTGGGACACCAATGAGTCTTATATTCGGACGTTTCATATTATCTATCATATCCCTGAGGTCCATTTCGAGTTTTTCAATTTTTTTCCCCATTCTTTCTTTTATGTTTTCATTTTCCATTCTGTCATCTTCCAGGTCACTGATTCGTTGTTCAACTTCCTCTAGTCTTGTACTATGAGTGTCCAGAATCTTTTTAATTTGGTCAACAGTTTCTTTAATTTCCATAAGATCATCCATTTTTTTATTTAGTCTTGCAATGTCTTCTTTATGCTCTTCTAGGGTCTTCTTGATTTCCTTCATATCCCGTACTAGGGTCTCATTGTTCATCTTTAGTTCTTTGAGTAGCTGCTCTAGGTGTGTCTCTTCTGGTCTTTTGATTTGGGTGCTTGGGCTTGGGTTATCCATATCGTCTGGTTTTTTCATATGCTTTATAATTTTCTGTTGTTTTTGGCCTCGTGGCATTTGCTGACCTTGATAGGGTTCTTTTAGGGTTTGTAGACCAGTTGAAGTCCTTATCTCTAATTTATCAGATCTACAGCTTCGTGGAGTACACTTTCTCTAACTAACCAGCAGGTGGCGTCCACGAGCCACCTGTTCTCCACAAGCCAGATCTCCCCTGCTTAGCCTTTTTGGTGAGTGGGGGAGTGAGTCTTGTGGGGCCCAATTGGTGTCCCAAGCTTGCGTGTGTAGTTGGTGTTGCCTGCCCTGTATGTGGGGCGTGTTTCTGGGCAGTCGGGGAGGGGGGGTGGCCCTAACAATCAAATCTCCCTGATGATCCTAGAGTTTTAAAGCTACTGCAATAGTCTAATCCTTCAGTTCAGTCCTGCCACAGTTTGTCTCTGCCACTGACCCACAAGTCTTTGGTATTGGCGTATGGCTCCTGAGACTTGCAAGTGGGCCCCTCTTCCAGGCTGTGCACCCCGGGTCCTCTGTTGAGGGATGACTGTGCTATGTCGCAGGTGAGTGCCGTCCCCCCAGGGCAGTTCTGGGCTGCTGGGCTGTGTTGGGAGGCTCCCAGTCTGCTCAAATGATGGCTGAATGGGGCTCTGTTAATTCACACTGCTCCCCCTTCCCAGCTCTGGGACATTCAGCTGAGGTTGCAGGGAAGGCTAATGTCCACGCCCAGTTTTGTGGTGTGTGCCTGTTATTTGAAGCACTTCCGTCACACTGGGTTGTCTGGGGCAGCTCTGGGCTATGGGGCTGGCGATGGGCAGGAGTGTTTCCTGTCCACCAGGATGGTGGCTGTGAGCGGACACCCCCCTTTTCTTGGGAAGTTGTGTTGTTTAGTGAATTTTCTCAGCCACTGGATTATTGCCTTTTGTCTCAGAGCTCTCTTAGTTCTGCTCTTGACTTGAGGTGCCCAAATTTCAATTCTTTGAAGCTTTCTGTATTGAGCTTCTTAGAGTAATTGTTTTAGAAAAAGCAAAAAGGATTTAAAAAAAAAAAAAAAAAAAACGGCCCTCCTCAGAGATCTAATGGGTTATTGAAATGCTAATAGACAAAGCAACCAGGGCCATTAAGGAAAAGTGCCCAGGGCAGAGAGATCAGCCTTGCTTCGGGATTTGCATATGCGCCTCAAGGCCTGATCTCCGCCCTTCCCCTTTCTGTGTTCACCAGAACTCCAAAAATCCTCTGCTTTTATTTTGGAGTTTTTCGTGTTGTTTTTTTTCTATGCCTGTCTCCTCTCTGCTGGGCTGGCTGCTCTCAGAGTCTCTGGTGTCTGGCCTCAGTCTATCTATGGTTGGAGTTTGAATCAGTAGAATGAGTTTCCGGTAAGAGCAGCCACTGCAATTCTCCCTTCTCCTTCCTGGAGCTGACAGCCCCTCCTCCCCCGGGACTGAGCCTGGCAGGGAGGGGCGCGGGTCCCCTGGCCCCAAAAACTTACAGATTTCGCTGATCTCAGCAGTTCCACGTTTTCATGAGTGTTGTATGAAGTATGCCCAAAGACAGATTGCTCTGTGGTGTCCAGTCCACGCAGTTCCTGCCTTTTTACCTACTTTCCTGGAGGAGTAACTAAAACATACAGCTCACCAGTCTGCCATCTTGCCCCGCCTCTCTGTGGGAAGATTTTTGATGACTGATTGGATCTCTTTGCTTGTGATGGGTTGGTTGAGGTCTTCTATTTCTTCTCTGGTCAGTCTAGGTTGTTCATATGTTTCCAGGAAATTGTCCATTTCTTCTACATTATCCAGTTTGTTGCCATACAGTTGTTCATAATATCCTCTTATAATTTTTTTAATTTCTTCAGGATCTGCAGTTATGTCACCTTTTTCATTCATTATTTTGTTTATATGGGTCTTCTCTCTTTTTGATTTTGTCAGTCTAGCTAGGGGCTTGTCAATCTTGTTGATCTTCTCAAAGAACCAACTTTTGGTGATATTTATCCTTTCTATTGTTTTTTTGTTCTCTATGTCATTTATTTCTGCTTTAATCCTTGTTATTTCTTTTCTTGTACTTGGTTTAGGATTGGTTTGCTGTTCGTTTTCTAGCTTCTTCAGTTGATCCATTAGTTCTTTGATTTTGGCTCTTTCTTCCTTTTTAATATATGCGTTTAGTGCTATAAATTTCCCCCTGAGCACTGCTTTTGCTGCATCCCATAGGTTTTGGTATGTTGTGTTCTCATTTTCATTCGTCTCTATATATTTAGCAATTTCTCTTGCTATTTCTTCTTTAACCCACTGATTGTTTAGGAGTGTGTTGTTTAACCTCCAGGTATTTGTGAATTTTCTAAGTCTCTGATGGTTATTGACTTCTAATTGTATTCCATTGTGGTCAGAGAATGTGCTTTGAATAATTTCAATCTTTTTAAATTTATTGAGGCTTGTTTTATGTCCCAGCATATGATCTATTCTGGAGAAAGTTCCATGAGCACTAGAAAAGTATGTGTATCCTGTTGATTTGGGATGTAATGTCCTGTAGATGTCTGTTAAATCTAATTCATTTATCAGATTGTTTAGGTTTTCAATTTCCTTATTGGTCTTCTGTCTGGTTGATCTATCTATAGGAGAGAGTGTTGTGTTGAAGTCTCCCACAATTATTGTGGAAACATCAATTGCTTCCTTTAGTTTTGCCAATGTTTCTCTCATGTATTTTGTGGCACCTTGATTGGGTGCATAGACATTTACGATTGTTATTTCTTCTTGCTGAATTGCCCCTTTTATTAGTATGTAGTGGCCTTCTTTGTCTCTCAAAACATCCCTGCATTTGAAGTCTATTTTATCTGAGATTAATATTGCTACACCTGCTTTCTTTTGGCTGTAGCTTGCATGAAATATTTTTTTCCATCCTTTCACTTTCAGTTTCTTTGTGTCCCTGTGTCTAAGATGAGTCTCTTGTATGCAACATATTGATGGTTCATTTTTTTTGATCCATTCTGCGAATCTATATCTTTTAATTGGGGAGTTTAATCCATTTACATTCAACGTTAAAACCGTGAAGGCATTTCTTGAATCGGCCATCTTATCCTTTGGATTATGTTTGCCATATTTTTCCCTCTCTCTATTAATATCCTTTATTGTACCCATACCGAATCTCTTTAGTACTGAACCTTTCTCCAAGTCTCTCTGTCCTGTCTTTGTTTCTCTGTCTGTAGGGCTCCCTTGAGTATCTCCAGTAGGGCAGGTCTCTTGTTAGCAAATTCTCTCAGCATTTCTTTGTCTGTGAAAAATTTAAGCTCTCCCTCAAATTTGAAGGAGAGCTTTGCTGGATAAAGTATTCTTGGGTGGAAATTCCTCTCACTCAGAATTTTAAATATATCGTGCCACTGCCTTCTCGCCTCCATGGTGGCTGCTGAGTAGTCACTACTTAGTCTTATGCTGTTTCCTTTGTATGTGGTGAATTGCTTTTCTCTTGCTGCTTTCAGAACTTGCTCCTTCTCTTCTATGTTTGACAGTGTGATCAGTATATGTCTCGGAGTGGGTTTTTTTGGATTTATTCTATTTGGAGTTCGCTGAGCATTTATGATTTGTGTATTTATGTTGTTTAGAAGATTTGGGAAGTTTTCCCCAACAATTTCTTTGAATACTCTTCCTAGACCTTTACCCTTTTCTTCCCCTTCTGGGACACCAATGAGTCTTATATTCAGACGTTTCATATTATCTATCATATCCCTGAGGTCCATTTCGAGTTTTTCAATTTTTTTCCCCATTCTTTCTTTTATGTTTTCATTTTCCATTCTGTCATCTTCCAGGTCACTGATTCGTTGTTCAACTTCCTCTAGTCTTGTACTATGAGTGTCCAGAATCTTTTTAATTTGGTCAACAGTTTCTTTAATTTCCATAAGATCATCCATTTTTTTATTTAGTCTTGCAATGTCTTCTTTATGCTCTTCTAGGGTCTTCTTGATTTCCTTCATATCCCGTACTAGGGTCTCATTGTTCATCTTTAGTTCTTTGAGTAGCTGCTCTAGGTGTGTCTCTTCTGGTCTTTTGATTTGGGTGCTTGGGCTTGGGTTATCCATATCGTCTGGTTTTTTCATATGCTTTATAATTTTCTGTTGTTTTTGGCCTCGTGGCATTTGCTGACCTTGATAGGGTTCTTTTAGGGTTTGTAGACCAGTTGAAGTCCTTATCTCTAATTTATCAGATCTACAGCTTCGTGGAGTACACTTTCTCTAACTAACCAGCAGGTGGCGTCCACGAGCCACCTGTTCTCCACAAGCCAGATCTCCCCTACTTAGCCTTTTTGGTGAGTGGGGGAGTGAGTCTTGTGGGGCCCAATTGGTGTCCCAAGCTTGCGTGTGTAGTTGGTGTTGCCTGCCCTGTATGTGGGGCGTGTTTCTGGGCAGTCGGGGAGGGGGGGTGGCCCTAACAATCAAATCTCCCTGATGATCCTAGAGTTTTAAAGCTACTGCAATAGTCTAATCCTTCAGTTCAGTCCTGCCACAGTTTGTCTCTGCCACTGACCCACAAGTCTTTGGTATTGGCGTATGGCTCCTGAGACTTGCAAGTGGGCCCCTCTTCCAGGCTGTGCACCCCGGGTCCTCTGTTGAGGGATGACTGTGCTATGTCACAGGTGAGTGCCGTCCCCCCAGGGCAGTTCTGGGCTGCTGGGCTGTGTTGGGAGGCTCCCAGTCTGCTCAAATGATGGCTGAATGGGGCTCTGTTAATTCACACTGCTCCCCCTTCCCAGCTCTGGGACATTCAGCTGAGGTTGCAGGGAAGGCTAATGTCCACGCCCAGTTTTGTGGTGTGTGCCTGTTATTTGAAGCACTTCCGTTACACTGGGTTGTCTGGGGCAGCTCTGGGCTATGGGGCTGGTGATGGGCAGGAGTGTTTCCTGTCCACCAGGATGGTGGCTGTGAGCGGACACCCCCCTTTTCTTGGGAAGTTGTGTTGTTTAGTGAATTTTCTCAGCCACTGGATTATTGCCTTTTGTCTCAGAGCTCTCTTAGTTCTGCTCTTGACTTGACGTGCCCAAATTTCAATTCTTTGAAGCTTTCTGTATTGAGCTTCTTAGAGTAATTGTTTTAGAAAAAGCAAAAAGGATTAAAAAAAAAAAAAAAAAAAACGGCCCTCCTCAGAGATCTAATGGGTTATTGAAATGCTAATAGACAAAGCAACCAGGGCCATTAAGGAAAAGTGCCCAGGGCAGAGAGATCAGCCTTGCTTCGGGATTTGCATATGCGCCTCAAGGCCTGATCTCCGCCCTTCCCCTTTCTGTGTTCACCAGAACTCCAAAAATCCTCTGCTTTTATTTTGGAGTTTTTCGTGTTGTTTTTTTTCTATGCCTGTCTCCTCTCTGCTGGGCTGGCTGCTCTCAGAGTCTCTGGTGTCTGGCCTCAGTCTATCTATGGTTGGAGTTTGAATCAGTAGAATGAGTTTCCGGTAAGAGCAGCCACTGCAATTCTCCCTTCTCCTTCCTGGAGCTGACAGCCCCTCCTCCCCCGGGACTGAGCCTGGCAGGGAGGGGCGCGGGTCCCCTGGCCGCAAAAACTTACAGATTTCGCTGATCTCAGCAGTTCCACGTTTTCATGAGTGTTGTATGAAGTATGCCCAAAGACAGATTGCTCTGTGGTGTCCAATCCACGCAGTTCCTGGCTTTTTACCTACTTTCCTGGAGGAGTAACTAAAACATACAGCTCACCAGTCTGCCATCTTGCCCCGCCTCCCTACCAGAATTTTTAAATGCTGAAACAAACCACTGATTTGAAGTACATCACCACATCACAGAAGCAAAATCCAAGTACTTACATTATTCTGTATTTTCAAGATACTAATGCAAATCATCCATGACCTAGCCCTATAAAACAACTTTACACTCTGAGCTTTCAAGATATGTTCTGTGTTTTATGCTTCTGTAATGCTATACTTTGGCACAAGTACAACAAATAATGGTTTAAGTACACAAATGAGATTTACCTAATCGGACTTCTGGCTATAATTTTTCAAGTGTTTAACACAGTGGAAATCAAGCATCCACCATCCCCATTATTCCAGAATGGGAGAAAGATGTGGAAACGAAAGATCTTTAGAGGGATAAGTTACTAGACAAACAGACCATGGTCCAACAACAACAAAAACATTTCATCAATCTAATTATCTAACTCAGGCACCTGACCAAAGGATCTCCCTTCTTATTTGCTATTGTTGCTTGTTTTCCTTTTTTTTTTTTTTTAATTAAATTCAGTTTTATTGAAATACATTCACACACCATACAATCATCCATGATATACAATCCACTGTCCACAGTATGATAACAGTTATGCGTTCATCACCACAATCTATCTCTGAACATTTTCCTTACATCAGAAAGAACCAGAATAAGAATAAAAAATAAAAGTGAAAATACAACACCCAAATCATCCCCCCATCCCACCCCATTTGTCCTTTAGTTTTTATCCCCATTCCTCCACTCATCCATACACTAGATAAAGGGGGTGTGATCCACAAGGTCTTCACAATCACACTGTCACCCCCCGTAATCTGCATTATTATATAATTGTCTTCAGGAGTCCAGACTGCTGGGTTGGAGTTTGGTAGTTTCAGGTATTTACTTCTAGCTATTCCAATACATTAAAGCCTAAGAGGTGTTATCTATATAGTGCATAAGAATGTCCACCAGAGTGACCTCTCGACTCCATTTGAAATCTCTCAGCCACTGAAACTATTTCGTCTCATTTTGCATCCCCCTTTTGGTCAAGAAGATACTCTCAGTCCCACGATGCCGGGTCCACATTCATCGCCGGGAGTCATACTCTGCGTTGCCAGGGAGATTTACAACCCTGGGAGTCGGGTCCCACATAGAGGGGGGAGGGCAGCGAGTTCACCTGTCGAGATGGCTCAGTTAGAGAGAGAGGGCCACGTCTGAGCAACAAAGAGGTACTCTGGGGGAGACTCTTAGGCACCATTACATATGAGTTTAGACTCTCCTTTGTGGTAATGAGCTTCATAAGGGCAAGTCCCATGCTCGAGGGCTCAGCACATCAAACCGCCAGTCCCAATGTTTGTGACAACATCAACACCAGTCCAGGTGAGGATGTCCAACACATCCGCACCTTCCCCCAGATCCTCGGGGCTGGGGAGGGGGAGGCTGTAAATATATTTTTTATTATCTGCCCAAATTACTCTAGGATGTGTCACTATTTCACTCCAGCCTACACTAACCTACCGTGTCTCACTTCCTATTCAAAGTTCCATGCAATTGTGGTGTTTGAACAAATCGACTGTAGAGTTTTACCGTTTAGAAAATTTAGATCCTGTACCAAATAGATATTTATTCCCCTGGTCTCATATGGAAGTTGAAGTTTTAAAACACAATCAGTTTCAACCTTTACCCTTTGGCCTGGCTTGCCCTGGCCTTAAACTGTGCTTGGTAGGTGCAAATTGGAGGAGGGGAAAGAGGGATAAGAAATGTCAATTATGGTTCAAATCCACATTCATTTCAACTCAGTGTTCAGGCTCTGGTCACGGACAAACTTGCCCTTTTCTATAAGCTTTAGCGTCTTCTAAGAACCCCTTGCTCTTCAAACATTTTGAACCTATCTACAATCAGAGTATGTAAAACTTCTTAGGGTAATGAGTTCTACCAGTTAGACTCCACTGTGTTTTGTAGTTCCTTTTGCTTTTCTAAGTTTCAAGTTCTTAATTTCTTGGGTTTCATAAACAACTCCAGGTTACTCTATTAATTACCTTCCAACATTCAACTTCGATCTTCTCATTTATTCTTCTAGATTGTAGAATCCTAATCCTATAACTCCAAAATGAATCTGCTCTTAGTCGATTCATGAAATTGATGAGTGGGTAGCCAGTAAAACAAAACATAGTGAGCAGGAGGGATGGCATCAGTATATGTGAGTAAAAACAATTCTGCAAATTCCACACACTGAACAGCATGCTTTCAACTTTCTTGGAAACTGAAAGTACTAGATGTTTTCACCAGGGACACAGAATTAGAGAACTAAGAGATTGTCTCATTCAACTTTTAACATTTTACAAATAAGAAAGCTATTATGTTGCAAAGGGGGGAAAAAAGGAAAATATAATTTTGACACCAATTCATAGCATTTATTGACATTTACATTTAAAATGCTAGGAAAGCAGTATAAATTGTAAACAGGGAAACCAAACACTTGAATAAATTATTTCAAAAATTCTACAGCACATTAGAAAACAGTGCAGCTAACTGAGTAGAAACATAACCGACAAATAGAAGGGAGGGTTCAGTTACTAAATTATATACTCATAACTGAGATTTAACTGCCCATTGGAGACCAGAAAACCATGATTGTCAAGTTCAAGTTGCAGTGTTGAGGCCACTTGTGGCCTCAACTTACTCTGCACGTTTTCATACATTAACACTCAAAATCTAGGAATGAGGGGCAGGAAGGGTCAGAAGAGCAAGGACCTTACAAATTAGGAGGAGATGAGAGGGCATTCCAGAGAGGCTCTGCTATGCAACCTTTCCAGGAAGGGTAACCCTGGTCCAAGCTCTAGGCTCCTCAGGTGATGCTCTGGAGGGCAAAGCTGAGTAGGTTTCTACCCCCTCTTTCCAGAAATGAGTCCTCTGGTGCTTGGTTGAGTTAGTAAGTGGAGCCTCAGTTCCTGATGCCTCCCTCTTCTCTCCCCACATCTGCAGGAGGAACAGTGCAGGGTGTCTGGCTTTAAATGGACCCTGCAGTGCTCCTAACTTGCACACTTAGGAAGTTATGAGCACTTGAAATTTGGTGGGCATGAGAAAAGACTATTCACAATGTTCCAAGTTGTCCATAAAGTTCACGTGTCATCAGGGATTCTGAGAACTCAAATCATTTGAATTTTATCTCTGTCCCTTCTACCTATCCACTCTTTGTTTAAATGTGAAGTAAGTACCCCAGAACAAATACAGCTGGAGGAAGAAGGAAAAGTAAGGAGTATGCAATTATCCACCCTGTGGGAAACTAATTTGGGCTACAGTGCATCAGATTAAGACATTCATTTCTTCTCTCATTTTCTCACTGGTTCCCAACTTTGTTTTATTTCCAAAGGCATTTCCTATCCTTTTCCTAAATTTCAGTGCTGCTGTGTGTTAAGTTGTCAAGTGTACTGTTACACATACAGCATGGAAGTAGGATTGTACTGTGAGGTTTAGGTTTTCAAATATTTAGTACTAGAGAAAGGAATCCTAGTTTAAACACTGAAAATCACCCTCAGGACTATCAAAAGAAATCTGAATGTACACATTCCTTGTTCATTAGGTTCTAACTGTAAGCCTACTAAATTTTATGAGTATGTTACTGCAGTTTCTCACAGAAACCCCTCTCCTGTTACAACATCAGCTAAATGTGTGGGATTAAATTTAAAAACACAAGTTCAGTGTACTATCCCATAAAAATGTGTTTTTCATTCAAATTATTTATTTGCCTTTAGAGTCTTCCTTGGGCTCCTTCTGGGGACAAATGTGAATGAGGGGGCTTTGGAGACTTGCTCTAGAGGTAGAAATGAAAGGGCTAAAACTCTACGAGAGCTAAAGTTAGTGCGGTAGTTAAGACTGGAGCTCCCCCTTCGCCCCTGCCTAGAACCTTCACTAGCTTCCCTTCCAACCAACCATTTCATTCATGTCAAAGAATCTACAAAGAAAGGGATAATAAGAGAAATTCACTTAATGACTAACTTGTAATTACTGCAAATGCAAATCAGTGTCTCAGTGACTGGTCTGGCCACTGGAGCATTTACTGAAAGGTTATGCAACTGCAGCAAGCACTGACCCTGTACCTGGGACATGAGAGGCTCACCAAGCACAGAATTACTTCTTTCAGCCCAAAGCCCTTTTGGGGTACCTTCACCTGTGCTTCGCATCACAAGCCTCACACCCTGAAAAATCTGGCTGGCAAGGACTTGCCTAGCCTGGTGTGCAAAAGACACATACTACCCAAATCAAAATACCCTCTAAAATTCAATACAATTTGGAGAAAAGTGTGTAGGTAGCTGTAAAGAAGCTGAATATGTTATTTGTAACCTGCTATGTTCCACAAAAGATGTAATGTGGCCGCATGGCTGACCGTTGAGATCTGCTCTAATAAACAACCCTTGGTGTAATCTTCATCACTATTTTCATACCTTGCATTTAGCCCTTCAACAGTTTTTAGTACTCTCCCCTGCCCTCTGTAGATTGGATCTCTGCCTCTACAAACCTTCATGGATCTGGTCACTTTCTTGTTTTATCATTACAAATGTATCCTCACAGCTTCACTTCCTCCTCTTCTAAAAATCCTTGATTGGTGCAGTTAAAGGACTTTGTCCCTATTATTGTACTAGATCCGAATCAAGGTTTTTTCTGTGCAGCGTTGCCCCATTTCTCAATCCTTTCCTAGGTCCACTCTCAGCACTGCCCAAGCCTTCTCACCTTGTGCTTGGGCAACTCCCGTCCCTGCATCATTTCTGAACGTGCAGTTTCCATGACTTCTCACTGAGTACCTAATGAACTTCTGTACTTTCAAGGAATTTTACTGATGTTTAAACCATGTTATTTATCTGCATCTTCCATCTTACCGGACAGATTCTAAGGTCTCAGAAGGCAGGGCCCACATCTGCCGACTTGTTTGGTACCAGAAACAGAAAACCAGTAGCAGAAAGATGTTTAATAAATGGTGTTTGAAAATGAATGGAGAAGGAAGTGACTTTAAAGCAAGCCAGGAGTGATAAAGAGGAGACAGACTGGGCTTTTGGTTTTGCTCTGGTGTCCTGTACACAAACTCATTCGCTGTTAGATCACAGTGTATCATGTTACCCATCTGTGCCAGTCTGAATGTATTACGTCCCCCCAAACGCCATTATCTTTGATGTAATCTTGTGTGGGCAGACGTTATTAGTGTTGATTAGATTTCTTTGAGTGTTACTTTGGAGATGTGCCCCACCCAGCTGTGGGTGATGACTCTGACTGGATAATTTCCACGGAGGTGTTGGCCCACCCATTGGGTGGGTCTGAAGTAAATTACTGGCATGCTATATAAGATCAGACAGAAGGAGCGAGCTTGCTACAGCCAAGAGGGACACTTCGAAGAAAGCACAGGAGCTGCAGATGAGAGTTTGAAGACGGCCGTTGAAAGCAGACTTTTGCTCCGGAGAAGCTAAGAGAGGACAAATACCCCAAGTGCAACCGAGAGTGACATATTTGAGGAACTGCAGCCTAGAGAGGAACATCCTGGGAGAAAGCCATTTTGAAACCAGAACTTTGAAGCAGATGCCAGCCACATGCCTTCCCAGCTAACAAGAGGTTTTCTGGACACCACTGGCCATCCTCCAGTGAAGGTACCCAACTGCTGATGTGTTACCTTGGACACTTTATGGCTTTAAGACTGTAACTGTGTAACCAAATAAACCCCTTTTTATAAAAGCCAATCCATCTCTGGTGTTTTGTGTTCTGGCAGCATTAGCAAACTAGGACACCATCCCAGGGAATCAGTACAGACACCACCTTAAATTTCCACAATGCTTTAAGTTCCTCGAGGGATCACATCTGATTCCCACAAGCAGTGATCCTTTGAGAGGGGCAGGTGATGGGGAGAATGGGGCTCAGAGAAGTGAATTGAGACAGCAAGTCAGTGACAAAGTAGACTCTGAAAACATCAGTTCTCCAAACAATTTTCTCTAAAATTATGACTTGGATTTATAGCTCACGTTACCTCTAGAAAATTTGAAATAGGAAAAAAAAAAAAAAAAAAAAGAACATAAAATGTAACTTTAGAGTGCTCTAAATAAATGGAGTTCCAAAGCCACACATGGTCAACGGGAGGATCCTTTTTTTTTAAAAGTAGATGACATTAATTTCATTTCTGAAGACATTTTTAAGTGGTATTATCCACTCCAGCCATTTTTTTCTGAGTTTGGTGATTTGTGAAACTGCTGCAGCAGGATGTTTAGAGGGAATAAATTGCAAGCTGAGTGTGCTTTATAACCAGTACTAGCAGTGGGGAGATCCAGCTGGCCTGCTCCCACCATTCCATAAGCCACTGGTTGGTTGTTTCATGTCATCTTTGGTCCTGACTTCTTTTTTAAAAGTGTATCAGTCTTCACAATAAAAATACAGGTAGAATCCCTTTATGCTAGTTTGAAAGGCATCAAAATTGCCGTTTCATTCAACCCTCTTTAAAACAGAGGCCCATTTCTGCAGTGTACAAAGGAGGTAACCGTTTTTGGTACGCTATACGTGCAGACAGTTATGCAACGAGGCAGAACGGGGAGAAGAGGGAGCCTGCATTTATTCCATTTGCTGTCACACAATTTGAATGTACCACAAGATATTCATAATAAAATCCTGCTTGGATTTCCGAAATTCTTAATAACTTATAGGAAACCTGGTATCTTCTGAGAGACGTGCAAACAGCATCCTCGACTTTGGGGAAAGCCTGACATCGAATCAAGGCTGAGAGGCAAGAAATCAACTCCAGAAGGGGGTCTTTTCTCATCCTCTTTGGAGCCACTGAGGATGAACTGAACAGGAGTTTCCATTCCTATATTTAACATTTTTAAGAGATTTATTATCCTGTACCCCTTCTCTTTTAGGGATGTACAGATTTTTTTAAATGCTACATTTAAATTTTCCAGAATTAGCTTTCCCTGTATTGTTTTAGTCTATCAGTCTGTTAAATAGTCTCCACTAAGAAACTGCTGAAATATGAGTGTGGAAATCAATGATTACACTCTGGAAACCTTTCAGGCTGTTTCAGGGTTCTTAAAACTTGACACAGATACACAAGTTTTCCTTAGTTAGAGCCCCTAATCCTGTCAGTTTGTTTATCTTTTGTTTAATTAAAAGTATTAGGTGATCTAATAAAGAAGGATTCATAGTAGAAATCTGTTACCTGAGATGGTTATTCTAAGTTTCACTCAGGTACCAGGAAACAGAATGGCCTTTGTCATCAAATTCCCTATTATAATGTGGGAAGTGGGGAAACATTCACTTTGGGAGCAAATCTCAAATGAAATGATCCTCCTCTTTTAGCCCAAAGTGCATGCAATAACTTTAACAGTCATTCAACAGAATAATCACACAGTAAAATCAGAAATTAGGAGCAGAACTTAGGACTGTTCCTTTCCCTCAGGTCTCAAAGCTCTTCCTTACATTTCTTGATTCACAACAGAAAGGCTGAACTGAACTCAGTTTCATTTCCAGGTCTTGAACACACGGAATGTGATAACTACTGACGCATTCATGAACAGCAATTGGAATTTTTACAAGTAAATTTTGCTTACATAAGATTTCTCACTGAAACAATCTGTGAGCAACTCATCATAAAGTGCAAGGATTGGTTGGGGCCTCTCGAAAGCCTCACCCTCTAGCACTGGCCTTCATGATGATATGTGCCGAAATGGATGTTATCTGTAGTCGTACATGGCCAATTAATAAACAGCAAATACAGTTAAGAATGCAAATCTAAACTTTGATATGTATTTTGAGTAACCAAATAAATACCAAGCTCCCCCCACCTCCCACTCCTCCCCATTTGGGAGGTTTTTTTTTTTCTCCTAGAACAAAATGAAACCTTCAACATATTCTTCCAATGAAAAAGCTGAAGTTTCATTTCACAGACTTAAAGGTGAAAGGGCCCTTGGAGCTGTAGCACCAGAAGAAATAGAAGGAAGAATGCGGATGATGGCTTCGTTTGGAATCATCAGGCTCTGACAACCTATCATTTTGGTTTCTCACTAGTAGCTTTTTGTAAAATTCCCAAACAGTCTTATTATTCTCGGTGTTAATATCACTATTAAAATAAGTTCCTATGGAGGAATGGGGGAAACAAACTGTTAATAAAATGTCTTCAAATCTCTTTTCTTAGAAAACAAAGCAGCAGGTTCATCATACAAATCAGTCTGGATTACATCTTCCCATGAAAAACGCTTGAATCCTTTAATCCCGACACCATCTACAAATTTTAATCTTTTGCCTTTACAAAGGAGACTAACTTTTTATTTTGTTAGCTTAGGTTTGTATTTTGTCCTTCATGAAGTGCTGTTGGCTTCCGGCCAAAAGTACATTAATTTCGACTGGACCCAAGTGGTCAAAAAATCACCAACATATTAAAAGTAGCATGAGCTGTTATTCGACCTATGGCATCTTCAGAAACTGCAACTTTTTCCCTCACATTGATGCCTTGCACAGAAGATGTTTATTCTGCTTACAAACGAGCACTCGGTTGACTTCCCTTTGGTCTTGCTTCCACAGGAAGCAGATACTTGGCAAATGTGCGAGGAGAGGACGATCAGCTGTGGAAGTTCTGCACAGCCGTCTGTTTCTGGGAGAGCCGGAGGAGCTCCTCTCGGATTGCTTTGATGAGAGAGGCTGAGGAGTGGCCAGGCTGCAGGTCTTCGGTGGAGCTGGTGGGGTAGCCCAGGCTCGGGCCCTGCAGACCCCTGTGGTGGAGGTTGCCGGGGGGAGCTGAGGGCTCCCTGCCTGAAGTCCTTGGCACCTGGAATAGCGGTGAAGAATACTCTTGATGTCCAAGCATGTGTGTCTGAAAAACATGGCAAACATTACTGTACTTCCCACAGAGGAACAAGAGGAAAAATTAAATTCAGATCAGCATTTGGTGTGCCCTCATAGTGTCCTTTCCTATTCAAAACTCAGCCCTGCAAAAGGGCCGCCTGAGATTGGAATGGAAGTATCAATTGTGGAGAAATTTGTTCAAGAGAAAGGATATAAGGAAACTCTTGAACTTAACAGATGCTGAATGAACACTGGGTTCAAGACAGACAGAAAGGATGAATGAGTGTCTAAATAAATGGATGGCTCAGCTCTCAGTCCAGGTGGCTAAGTCCCTGTGCCACTGCGTGTAGAGGTGAGTGGGTGAAACAAACGGGGGTGGGGGTGGGGGGTGGCCTGGAGCTCCTGGCCCACTGGGAGAATGAGAACGGACCTGGGCTGGAAGGGAGGGTAGAGTACCCACAGAGGTGACAGGTAGGACAAGTAACCTGAGAGTTGAAAGAGGTAAGCAGAGAGAGGCAGAGGAAATGACAAGGAAGACAACCAGCTTTGCTGAGGTTCTGCAGCCCAGGGAAGTTTGCGTGTGAACACATACAGGGACCATGAAACAGAACACAATCATGAGATTATTTTCTCTCTCTCTCTCTCTCTCTATCTATCTATCTATCTATCTGTCATCTAGCACTGTAGAGCCTTTTCTTTAAAAAGTTATCTGCACTAAAACATACAATAATAGTCTTGCTGATACCTGCATAATAAAGATTAATTAGCTACTAGTTTGATAAGAATTATATTTTTCAGTGATTTTTTTCCATATTTTTTTCAGTGGGAGTAAGTTTTTTTGCATATATATATATATATGCAAAAGTGCTAACTCTGTGCTTTTACTCATGCTAAGAGCAAGTTATTAACCTGGTAAGCATGGCCTAATGAAGGAGAATATTTAAGAAAACAACAAATCTTTCATTCAATTAATTCAATAAGCACTTCTTAAGCACCCAATCTGCATTGAGCACTGTGCTAGTCTGGGAACAAGACAGTGAAAGATGCATCCCTGTCCCCAGTGACCTTATAGTTAAGCTAGAAAAAAATGCTCTTAAAAGAAAGACAATATAGCAAGTGTCCAAATTCAAAACCAGAGGGTGGCAAACTACAGCCTATGGCTGACCTGCCAAATTCAGCCCACTATCTGCTTTGTAAATAAAATTTTATTGGAAATGCAGCTATACCCATTCATTTACATGCTGCCTATTTCCAGCTACAATGGCAGAGGTAAGTGGTTGCGATAGAGCCCATAGGGCCCAGGAGGCCTAAATATTTACTCTTTAGTGCTTCACAGAACAAGTTTGCCAACTCCTGCTCTAGACCACGGCTTGGCATCCTTACAGCTGGCAGGCCAAATCTTAACTTACTCACTCGCCTTGAGCTTTTACATGTGTATGGCTGGCTACTCCCAGTCACTGCATATTAGAAGGTACCCGCATACAGAAACTGCCCCTATGTCCTGGACAGAAGCCTGAGAATCACTGGGGAAATGCCAGTATATGGAAGAGGTAGAAGCCAGAAGGATTTGGAGGTGGTAGGGTGGCCACCCCCATTCCAAATGCTTCACATGTTGATTACGACAGCCCTGTCAAGTAGTCACTATTATTAAACCCACATTGTGGATGAGGAAACACAGGCACAAGGAGGAGAAATAACTATTCAAGGCTGACACGGTTAATAAGTGGTAGAGACAAGATTTGAACCCAGGCAGCTGAATCCAGAGATCAGGCTCTAACCACTAGACTTCACTGCTTCTCAGCTTTCACTCCTCCCATGTTTCGCTCCTCCAAATTAGTGATAGACACCTCCAAAGATGACAGTAGAGTTGACAGGAAGACCCACAACACCTTCATGAAACGTTAGGTACAATGAAGAAAGAAAAATAAAAATGTCAGCCAACTTAAAGCAGATACCTGAGATTACTGTATTCTTCAGGGAAAATACTGTATTCTTTAGGGAAAAATCAGATCCTGAAGTTAATTTCCTCTCATTGGATAAAAGTATTCAGTATCAAAGGAATTTTGTGTCTTTGCTGGGAATGGTACATAAATTCAATGGAAGTTATGGCATAATGATAAGGATAAAACAAAACATATTATTTTGTTTTTTTTCAAAGTTCCTTAATTTATCCCCCGAGGATATAAAATTTTTGAGGAAAACAAATGAAAGCATTCGTAGAAATTACCTGTGACCACAGTGTTAGTACTTGATGCTAATTTTTCTCCCAGTGAAGATTCCATTCTCATAAAGAATGAAAGAGAGTGATTAGAAGTTTCAAAAAGAAAATCTGTGCCTTGAAATGCCCCAGCTGTGTGCTTATTGCAAAATCATCTTCTCATGGTGGTTATAATGGAAATGATGTTAATCAACTCAGAGTAAAGCACAAACAGTAAGTGAGTAGGTATAAAAGACCATGAATATTTATACAGCAATCACATCAAAGATAGTCTAGATTTTAGTCACCTACAGGTTCAAATTTACTACCTTTGAAATCTGCCCCAAGAAAAATTATAGACGTTCCAAAAGCTCAATGTCAATTCTCTCCCACTCTGGGTGGAAAAGAATTTATTACCTAAGAACTGTAACAAAAAACATAATTAAGGAAGAGGAAAATGTGAGGGAGATTAAAACTTTTAAAATGGAGATTTAAAAACGGGATCCCCAAAGCACAAGCAGCTATTTAAGTCATTATGTCTAAATTTCAGTTGATGATCCAAGCACAAGAAACTCACGGCTTCTCTTCGCCCTGCTTCATCCTCCCCGTACGAAGGCCATCCGGGTCCCCCGTACTGGCCGCCTCTGCTGGCTGGGACCTCCACTGGCTGAGCGCCAATTCTGCTGGCAATTCCCACCTGCGTAAGCTGCTGGACCTGGGAGCCTGGGAGGGGACACGTGGGGAGCAGACTGGTCAGCACTGCAGGAGAGTGAGGCTGTCCTGCAAGACACCTTCAGCTCTGACTGATACCGGGCACTGTTCACACCTGGGACCGATTCTACTCCAGAGGATGGTATTTCCGCAAAAAAACTGTGCCATGGGCTTTCACTTCCTTTTAATAGGGAGGTTGACAGTGATGTTTTTTCATTTTCTTGAGTAGACACCAAAGAACTGAGAATAAAGGGATATTAGAGGGCACTTCCAGTCACTTCTGTTACAAACAAGGATTATCTTATTTATTCAGAAGAAAGGAGTAGAAGGGTTTGGGGCCATAATGAAGCTGAATGAAAATGGCTCCCTCCAGACTGTGGCTTTACAAGGAAGCTAGAAACACAATATGCTTTTTTTCTTAAAAGGCAGGGTATATATTTATTTATTTGAATTCAGAATATTAAAGTAAATTTTCATTATACTTACCACATACTTACCAAGTTTCCATCACTTGACTATATCACTTAAAATTTTAAAACCATTTATCCAACTTCATCAATGAGGCACACTGATGGGAAAGCTAGAAAGCTACAGAGTTAATTTAGAGTTAATTCTCCTACACTTACACATGCTATGGCCTCATGTGGATATGAAAGCCAGTCTTTAAACAATTTTATTTTCCTCCTTCATCAACTTCTAGCATAAGGAAATATCCCTAGACTTTAAATTAAGGGAGGAAAAAGGTGGTCTTAAAGCACTGTGAAATACAGTATTTATTTCCAAATGCTACGAGGATCATCCGATAAATCTATGATGTTTAGACTAGTACTACAAATATCCATAAATTTCACAGGGGTAAGGGAGGTAGCCCTCCGAACCTCAAGTCTACTCCCAGTCTAGCTGTGTAATTAACAACCTCAATTAAACAACACATTTCTAAAAACTCCTCAATGGTTTTATCTGGATATAATTAAAGGTCAAGAAAAACCATCCAGGCTCCTACCAGAGCAACGGACTCTGCTGGAACATGTAGTGACTGCAAATTCATAAGTAATAACATTATTAAGACTTTGAGCACCGTTGTCCAACAGTCATGGTTTAAGCAAACCTTTGCAAAGAACTACAAATGCAGCGCAGTGCCCCTCATTACTGACAGAGGTTCAGACAACCACATAAGGAGAAAAGCATATCATTTGTGTTAAAATCACAATAGTAGTTGAAATCATAATTCAGGCACTTAAAAAAACAGCATAGCCTTTCCCCTCGATTCAACATGGGTCACTCCAACCAGCAAGGCTGGGTTTGTATTCCAGCTCAGTCTCTGACAAACCCTAAGACCTTGGCAAACTGCCGCTATCCTGCTGAGCCTCAATTCTTCACTTTTCAATTGGGGATCAAAAACGCTACCTAATGCAGTTATTTTGGGGATTAAAAGAGATAAAATAGGTCAAGTGCCAAGCACATAGGAGGCATCCAGTTAATCTTAAATTCCCCTATTCAGGCTCTTCAGGAGCTCTTCATTTTAAATAGCTGTACAATTTACTCACTGGTGCCCTTATTACTAGCTATTTAGAAGGCTAACAATTTTTTTTTTTTGCTATTATGAATAATGCTGTGATAAATGCTTTCAGAGATTCTCCACAATATTTTTGATTTCTTTGGGCCTGGGGGCTAGGGAGTAGAGGAAAGGAAGGATGTGATTTTCAAAAGTAGAATTACCAAATTAAAGGCTTGTAAGTCATATGGCCACACTGCTCTCCAAAAGTTTAATAATTTACAGCACCACCAGAAAAAATATAATAGTAATAATAACAGCAGCTAATATTCATTGAAAGTTTATGATATGCCAGGCACTATTTTGAGCACTTTACATTTGCAAGTGTCTTTTTTAACCATCAAAGCAACCATGGGAGGTGAATACTAACATTCTCTCCATTGTACAGATGAAGGAAGTAGATGTTAATTTTATCACACCACATTATCATCAAAACAATTTCATAATTGATGGTATCTCATTGTGGCTTTAATTTGCATTTCTTTAATCATTATCAAAGCTGGGCATTTTTTATGTGTTTATTTTACAACATGGACACACAGACACACACCCCCTTTGTGAATTTTTTTCCTGTCTTTTGCCCACTTACTTTTATTTTTTTTTTTAATAACATGTCATACAATACAATATACTACTAAGGACAGCAAATAACACCATTACCAAGAATCCCATATTACTCCCCTATATCCCCCTCTCATATACATTTAGCATTGGCATATTGCCTTTGTTACATTTAATGGAGGTATATCACAGTGTTACTGTTGACCATAGACTCCAGTTTGCTTTGATTATGTTTTTTCCTGAATACCATCCCTTTTTCAAATTTCTACATGATTGACATTCATTTGCTTTCCCACATGCAAAAACATTTTTATATTTGTATATTTAGTAACAGTCATTGGCCACTCCAGTTTTTGCCACGTTATACAGTCCCAGTCTTTATCATCTATCTTTACCTCTGGTGTCATACATTCTCCTATCCCACCTCTTTCAGCTTTACTCACAGACATCTTTGTTAAGTGTACTTACAATACCATGCTACCATCACACAGTATTATGCTATCTATTTCTGGATCTATGCAATCAATCCTAAGCATTCTGTAGTTCTTCAGCATCAAATGGCTGATCTCTACCCTCTTTCTATCTCCTGGTTGCCTGTGTTGTCAGCTTTTAACTCCCAAAGTTTGTTCATTAATGTCTGTTCATATTAGTGAGACCATACAGAATCTGTCCTTTTGTTTCTGGCTAACTTCACTCAACATAATGTCCTCAAGGTTCATCCACATTATTACATGATCCATGTCTTTGTTCTGTCTTACAGCTGCATAATATTCCATCATGTGTATATACCACAGTTTGTTCATCCACTCGTCCTTTGATGGACATTTGGGCTGTTTCCATCTCTTGGCAATTGTGAATAATGCTGCAATAAACATTGGTTTACAAATGTCTGTTTGTGTCTTAAGTTTCAGTTCCTCTGAGTATATACCCAGCAATGGAATAGCTGGGTCATATGGCAAATCTATATTTAGCTTCCTGAGGAACCACCATACTGTCTTCCAGAGTGGTCCCCACTTACATTTGAAGGCTTTTTTTTAACCAGTTTATATTAGCTATCCTCTATAAAAAAAATATTCTTAGTCACATTTGCTGTAGATTTTCCCTAGGCGCTATTCATCGTTTATTTATTTATTTATTATTATTATTTTTTTACTATGAAAAAGTTTTTTTTTTTGGTGAGTAATAAAAAAGATAATAAAAAGAAAAATAGTGTCATACAATATATTAGTAAGAACAGAAAACAACACCACTACCAAGAATCCCATATCCCTGTCTTATATCCCCCTCTCACACACATTTAACTTTGTTATGTTGCCTTTGTTACATTTAATGGAAGCATATTACAATGGTATTGCTGACCATAGACTCCAGATTGCTTTGATTATGTTTTTTCCCAAATACCATCCCTTTTTCAACACCCTGCATGTTTGACATTCATTTGTTCCCCCATTGTTTATTTTTAAACATTTTTAGACATATGATTTTTTTATAGTCAAAAGATCAGCTTTTCTGGACAGTTTAACATTTTTCTATTACTTTAAAGTTACACAATTTAATCTTTTATTATTAGAAATTATTTGAATATAATTTCCACTTTAAATGCTTGATGAATACAGTTTCTATAGTCTTCTAGATTTTTTATTTAACAATACATCTGAATTTATTTTGATAGATGAAGTGTCACAAGGCTCAAATACACAGTAATTAACTGGAGAAATGACACTCACTGCAAATCATAGCACTTGTACAATATGGGAAATCCTGTAGGATATCAGCATAGATTATTTGTTTTGTCGACTGGCTGTAGGTAGACAGAATAATGCTCCTGCAATTGTTCACAGCCTAATCCCCAGAACCTGTGAATGTGTTAGGTTATATGGCAAAGGGGGATTAAGTTTCCAGATGTAATTAAGGTAACTAATCAGTTCACCTTAAGAAAAGAAGTCCTGGCTTAACTGGGTTAGCCCTAAATAATCACAAGAGTCTTTATAAGTGGAAGTGATAGGCAGGGAAAGAAGCGTCAGTGTCAGCATGACGCAATGTAAGAAAGACTCCGCCAGAACTGCTGCCTCTGAAGATGGAAGGGGGCCGGAAGCCAAGGAATGTGGGACAGCCTCTAGAAGCCAGGAAAGGCATGGAAACAATTCTTCCCTAAAGCCTTCAGAAAGAATGCAGCCCTCGTGGCACCTCGATTTTAGCCCAGGAAGACTTCTGTCAGACTGCTGGCCTACAGAACTATAAGATAATAAATTTGTGTTGTGTTAAGCCACCAAGTTTGTGGTAATTTTTTACAGCACCATTAGGAAACTAATTCACTGGCAGACAGTACAAAACACAGAACTGCCTAGAAGGCCAGAATGGTTAAATATCCACCAATTATTCCAAATTTAGAATTGGTCTATACTAGCTTCTTGGTGACATTATGAAGGTGCATATTCTCCAGCAGGTTACTAGCAAAATAAATTATTTAAAATGTAATGATTCCTCTTATCAGAGCTTCAATCTTCAAGAAGGTGGAAGAAGAAATGAATGGAGAAAAGAAGAGTGACATTGAATCCTTATAATAAAACTCGTAAGATGGAGTGATAACGAACTTGAGAATTTTTCAAACTATGCAAAGCTCTACAAGAAACAATAATTGCAGAATTCTCCAAGGATACATTATGGTTATAAAATTAATAATAGAAAATACCCAAATTGATCTACAGATTCAATGTAATACCAATCAAAATTCTAACAGCCAACTTTGCAGAAATGGAAAAGCTAATTATCAAATTTATTTGGAAGGGTAAGGGGCCTCAAATAGCCAAAAACATCTTGAAAAAGAAGAATGAAGTGGGAGGACTCATGCTTCCTGACTTTAAAGTATATTATAAAGCCACAAAGGTCAAAACAGCATGGTGCTGGCATAAAGATAGACATATTGATTAAAGGAATTGAACTGAGAATTCAGAAACAGGTCCTCATATCTATGGTCAATTGATTTTTGACAGGCTCCCAAGCCCACTCATCTAGGACAGAACAGTCTCTTTAATAAATGGTGCTGGGAGAACTGGATATCCATATCTAAAAGAATGAAAGAACACACCTGTCTCTCATCCCATACAAAAATTAACTCAAAATGGATCAAAGACCTAAATATAAGAACTAGTAACATAAAATTCCTAGAAGAAAATGTAGGGAAACATCTTCAAAGATCTAGTAATAGGCAGTAGTTTCTCAGACTTTACAACTAAAGCACAAGCAACAAAATAAAAAATAGATAAATAGGACCTTTTGAAAGTTGAATACTTCTGTGCTTCAAAGGACTGTGTCAAAAGGGTGAAAAGGCAGCTGACTCAATGGAAGAAAATACTTGAAAACCACATATCTGATAAGGGTTTGATATCCAGAACACATAAAGAAATTCTACAACTCAACAATAAAAAGACAAAACAACCCAATTAAAAAATGGGCAAAAGACATGAATAGACATTTTTCCAAAGAAGAAATACAAATGGCTAAAACACACGGGAAAAGATGCTAAGCTTCACTAGCTAGTAGGGAAATGCAAATCAAAACCACAATGACATATCATCTCACACCTACTAGAATGGCCACTATTAAACAAGCAGGCAACTACAAGTGTTGGAAAGGATGTGGAGAAATTGGAACACTTATTCACTGCTGGTAGGAATGTAAAATGGTGCAGCTGCTGTGGAGGGCAGTCTGGTGATTCCTCAGGAAGCCAAGCATAGAGTTGCCTTACGACCCGGCAATCCTGCTACTCAGTATATACCCAGAAGATCTGAAAGCAGAGATGTGAACAGACATTTGCACACTGATGTTCAGACCAACATTATTCACCAATACCCAAAGATGGAAACAACCCAAGTGTCCATCAACAGATGAATGGATAAACAAAATGTGGTATATACATATGATCGAATATTATTCAGCAGTAAGAAAGAATGAAGTCCTGAAGCATGTGACAACATGGATGAACTTTGGGGACACTATGTTAAGTCAGACACAAAAGGATAAATATTGTATGATCTCACTAATATAACTAATTATAAAATGTAAAATCATAAAATATAGAATCTAGGTTACCAGGAGATAGAATGAGGCTAGAGAATGGGGAGCAATTGCTTAATATGTGCAGAATCTTTAACTAGGTCAAACTTAAACATTTGGAAATGGATAGAGATGACAGTACCACACTATCGTGACTGTAACAGGGATGAATTGTGGGTGAATGTGGTGAAAAGGGGAAGTTTAGACTCATGTATGTCACCAGAGGGAAAGCTGGAGGCTAAAACATAGGAATGTGTAACACAGTGAATCTTGTGGTGGACGATGACTGTATACTTCAACTGTATAAATATAAAAAAGTTCTTTCATGAACTAGAACAAATGTATGACACTATTAAAAGGAGTTAATGACAGAGGGAACAATATGGAGAAAAATGTACCTATTGCAAACTGTGGATATTAACAGTAATATCTTAATATTCTTTCAACAGTAACAAATGTACCACACTACAACTAGGAGTGAATAATAGGGAGGGAGAAGAGGTACGGGATGTTTTGGGTTGTTTGTTTTTTTTTTTCATTATTATTTCTTTTTCTGGAATAATGAAAATGTTCTAAAGTTGATCATGGTGATGAATGCACAACTATGTGATGATATTGTGAGCCACTATTGTATTCTTTGGATGGATTGTATGGCACGTGAACATACCTCATTAAAATTGCATTTTAAAAAAAAGGGGTAGGGAAAAAATTAATAAAAGCAAATAGGCCCAATGTAACATCTTGCAGGCTGACACTATGTATCACTTAAGAATATGATGCAACCAGGGGATTTCATTAGCTAGGGCCACTTCAGTACAGAGGTAACTTTCAGAAACCTGAAAATCAGGCTTACCCTTACAAGCATAGTTCACAACTCCCATTATGAAAGAAACACCTGGTAACTGACCTGGACTGAATGCAGGTATAAGAGAGGGGAAAGACTCCCCCAAATTTGAGAGTTATCTATTGATGGAGACACTCCCAGTCAGTCGGTTGCAAGACCCCCTGATTATAAGGTGCCCACGAACCTCACGCTCCCACTGTTACTCGTGGAAAAGCCTCACGTGAATAAACCTACGCAAGCATCAGACGATGCCTAAGACTCATCTCTGACATGGATCCAACTAAAAGGAAACATCGCCCCTGGGGACTCTGCCACCACAGGCTCCTGAACATGACAGTAATACTTCAGGATCTTAAACTACACAGATGTTTTAGGGACACTGAACAGTAAACCCCTGGTATTCACAAATATGGTTCATAGTGTCAGAGAGTTCATAGTACCAACCATTCAGTTTTATGATTTCAGATGTGAAATAATAATTTGCATTTTGAGGTACAAGTATGAATCTCAGGTAAACTGGTAAGAGAGACCAGCTAACTGCCATATACATCTCAGCTTGGTCACATTGGGTGTCTCTTGTCATCCTATATGTGGTGTCTCCCGTTATGGCAATAAAGGGGGGGCTCTTAGCATTTCATTTACACTTTTGTACCATATAAGAAAACTCCGTCCAGTAATGGTATACCATTAATCATACAGCAGAGCAGTATTTGAAAATCTGGGAATTTACAAAGACCTTAGGACAAATTCCCTGTAAACATCAAGCATCTACTGAATTTAATAAGGATTTGTTTGGGGTTCAACTATTAATGCAAAACTCCCTGGAGACTGCAAAACTAAAGTATTTTTCTTTTCTTTACTGCTCATTTTATGAAAATAAATTTATTCCTAATCTAGTTGTTAAACATTGAGGATGCTCAATTCAGGAAACAATTTATTTTTTGTTTTACCAAAAAAATTGAGGACCCCCCCCCCTTTCCTTAAACATTTAGATTCATCTAAAAAAACAGACAAAAAACTAAAAGTAGATTCTAAAAATAAAGGAGTTTATAGCTCTATTTCTAAAACACAAAGCTGGATACATGAAAATAAATTTAATTACTAAATTTTAATTGTGGTTGGAAAAAGAAACCTGTATCTTTAAATCAAATATATTGAATATTATACTTTAATAAGTAAACCAACATGTGTAATGTTTCTCAACTAATTAAATACATTAAAATTTTTTAATGGAATTTATTTTCTCTATGGTTTCAAAATATCAAGAAACTGTACACCTTAAGTTATATGTTCATTTAAGAGCATAATCTGGGAGCTTTAATTTCTATGTGGAAATCTGCATTCCACCAAGTAATTAAAGGAAATAATCTTTAAATTCCAAAAGTAGAGGAAAGCTTTGTGCCATGAGTTCTAAGTCTGATCACAAATCAGAAGACCACTCTAGAAAACATGATCTTCCACTGTTAAATTCTAAATGAAGAGCTGCATTGCAATGAATGACATTAAAGCTATTCTTTTAACAAGGGCTTGAAAGTAGGATGGAAAGGAACTAGAACAGTTACACAGGGACCACCAGGGGCCTCAGCCACTGATTCCTCTCATGCCTGCTTCTGGGAGGGAAAGTGGGACTTGAGTGTAGGAGCATGAGAAAATGACAGGAAAATGGGAGGACATGAAAGTGAGAGATTAACGAGGGTAAAAGGGGAAAAGTGAGGGTGGTAAGCGTTAAGGATAAAACAGCAGATGTACCCTCCCAGAAGTGACAAAATAAAACAAAAATCTGTCTCCAATCATCGTCCAGCAACTCTACAAATTGTTTACTCCAAGCTGGAAAAGAACCTTCCTTAAAACAACAAACACTTGCTTTAGTGTCTTGGTAAGTGCTCAGATATAGATCTTTCCGACTACCATAAGAATTTGGAAATGTTTCCCCTGGATGGACGTGCAGTAAATTCCATTTGCGGGGACTGCTTTGGAGATGCCGATCAGTGGAGATCAGTCTTAAGGATCTCGGTCAGCATCTCCCTTCCCATGTCCCCTGCCCTACATCTCAACCAGGATCCGAGGAAAACAGTTTTACCAGTGGTGCGAAGAGGCCACCAAGACACCAGGACCCTGATGCTTTGGGAAGTCTAACGTACTCTAAGAAGGTAGCCACAAATAAGCGTCCACTAGTTTGGAAATGCAAGGTAAATTGCCACATGTACCTGTGGTGCCCCCGACAGGCCGAGGCCGGGCCACTGAAGGCATCTCCTCAGAATAGATCCCTCTGGCAGCAAACGGAGCTTCGGCCGATGCCTGTGGCTGCTGGGACTGGGTTGGCACCAGTTCCGAAGACTGCAGCAAACCAGGGCCAAAACTTGGTCTGAAGGCAAAGCACATCCAAGCATCAGAATAACATTTTACCAGGGTATTTTATTGGGTCTACCCTCAGCATGACAGAAAAGTGAGAAGACTTATGTGTCCACTTGCTTATTGTCCATCTCCTCTACTAGAACACAAGTTCCCTGAGGGCAGGGACGTTTTCTACTTTGTTCACCACTGTATCTGAGCACTAAGAACGCTGCCTGGCATATAGTAGATGCTTGACAAATCTTTGTTGGATGATGGAATGTATTTTTCCACTAAAAAAAAAAAAAAGAAAAGAAAAGAAATGCTTTAATTCACAGACCAAAAGGCGGCACAGATAAAGTTCCAGGACCTAAGACTCTACAGCCTCTGACTAAAGTAGTGGTTCCCAACCCTGGCAGTACATTAGAATCAGCTGGTGTTGGGGATTGAGTCATGTCCCCCACAAAGAGGAGTTCAAGTCCTGAGCCTCAGTCCTGTGTTTGTGAGCTCATCTGTAAACAGGAACCTTGAAGATGTTATTAGCTAAGGTAGGACAAACTGAGTCAGGGTGGGCCTAATCCAATATGATGGGAGTCCTAATAAGCAAAGGAAGTTTGGACATGGTAGTAGGAGACAGATACTATGTGACAGAGGCAGACTGAGTTATGGATAGCTGGCAAGCTACCACCAGAATGCTACAGACTTCGGAGAAAGCATATCTCGCTGACACCTTGATTTTGGATTTTTGGCCTCCAGAACTGTGAGAATAAATTCCTGGTGTTTAAGCCAACTGGTCTGTGCCAGTTTGAATGTATTATGTCCCCCCAATGCCATTATGTTTGATGTAATCTTATGCGGGCAGACCTATCAGTATTAACTAGATGGTAATTCTTTGAGTGTTTCTATGGAGATGCGCCCCACCCAACTGTGGGTGATGACTCTGGATAATTTCCATGGAGGTGTTGGCTCGCCCATTCAGGGTGGGTCTAAATTAATCACTGGAGCCATATAAATGAGCTGACAAACAGAAGGAACTCAGTGCGGCTGTGAGTGTCATTTTGAAAAGGAGCTACAGCCAAGAGGGACACTGAAGAATGCACTGGAACTGAGAGAGGAGCTTCAGCTTACAGAAACAGTTTGAAGACGGCCATTGAAATCAGACTCTTGCTCCAGAGAAGCTAAGAGAGGACAAATACCCCAAGAGCAACTAAGAGTGATATTTTTGAGGAACTGCAGCCTAGAGAGGAATGTCCTGGGAGAAATCCATTTTGAAGCCAGAACTTGGAGCAGACGCCAGCCACATGCTTTCCCAGCTAACAGAGGTTTTCCAGACACCACTGGCCATCCTCCAGTGAAGATACCCAATTGTTGATGACTTACCTTGGACACTTTATGGCCTTAAGACTGTAACTTTGTAACCAAATAAACCCCCTTTATAAAACCCGATCCATTTCTGGTGTTTTGCACTCCAGCAGCATTAGCAAACTAGAACAGGTTTATGGTACAGGACTTTGCTACAGCAGCCCTGGCAAACCAAGACACCCACGGAGCATTTAAAAATCCTGATGCCCAGTCTTTTTTTTTTTTTTTTTTTTTTTTTTAATTTTTTAATCATCATTTTATTGAGATATATTCACATACCACGCAGTCATACAAAACAAATTGTACTTTCGATTGTTTACAGTACCATTACATAGTTGTACATTCATCACCTAAATCAATCCCTGACACCTTCATTAGCACACACACAAAAATAACAAGAATAATAATTAGAGTGAAAAAGAGCAATTGAAGTAAAAAAGAACACTAGGTACCTTTGTCTGTTTGTTTGCTTCCCCTACTTTTCTACACATCCATCCATAAACTAGACAAAGTGGAGTTTGGTCCCCATGGCATTCCCAATCCCACTGTCACCCCTCATAAGCTACATTTTTATACAACTGTCTTCGAGATTCATGGGTTCTGGGTTGTAGTTTAATAGTTTCAGGTATCCACCACCAGCTACCCCAATTCTTTAGAACCTAAAAAAGGTTGTCTAAAGTGTGCGTAAGAGTGCCCACCAGAGTGATCTCTCGGCTCGTTTTGGAATCTCTCTGCCACTGAAGCTTATTTCATTTCCTTTCACATCCCCCTTTTGGTCAAGAAGATGTTCTCCATCCCACGATGCCGGGTCTACATTCCTCCCCGGGAGTCATATTCCACGTTGCCAGGGAGATTCACTTCCCTGGGTGTCTGACTGATGCCCAGTCTTTACCTCCTGACAAATTAAAACAGACTCTCTATAGGTGGGACCAGACATTAGTACTTTTTAAAGCTCCACAGATGATCTCAATGTTCATGAAGGCTGAAAACCAGGGTTCTAAGGTAGTGGTTTTCAAAGTGTTTGATCTCAGGACCTCTTTACATTCTTATAAAATTATGGAGGACTCCCAAGAGCTTTTGTTTTTGTGGATTATGTTTATTGATATTTACCATATTAGAAATTAAGATAATTGATTTAAAAAATACCCAAATTAAACCTATTATATATTAATATAAATAACATTTTTAATGAAAATATTCTGTGGAAAAAAACAAGTGAAAGTATCTTCAATAGAGGGCAGCTGGACACATATTCTTCTGCATTCAATCAGCTGCCATAGTTATTTTGGCTGATGTATATGAAGAAAATCTGCCATAGATATGTAGTTGGAAAAGAGAGGAGTATTTTAATAGCTGTTTCAGATAATTGTGGATACTGACACCACACTATCCTTAACCATTAGGTGCAAGATGAATCTGAAACAACATCAATGAACTTTTTACACTATCACATTAAAACACACTCATCTTTCTTGCACTTTGAATAGATCTTTAGCCCCTTGCTGATTTTATGGCATTGGTCATTCTGAAAACAATTGGTTCAATAATTATGCAGATCATCTAAATATTGACACGTTTAAATTTACAGTATCAAAAAATCATAGTCATTAATATCGCCATCAATGTCATCAGAAAAGTCTTTAAGTAATGGGAAGCTGTCAAGCTCATGGTGGCAGACAAGTTTCCAAAATTCTAATTTTCAATTGAAAGCTCTATTTTATCACTGGCAACAAACACTGTCAGTTGTTTTTCTTAAAGTGACAAGCTCACTTTGTTCATTTTGGGATAGTATCTGCCAAACACCCAAGTATGAATAATGATGTCTGTCGGTTGTTCTTTGAAGTAAAACGCGTGGAAAAGCAGTTAGTTCAGTTCAGTTCTCAATTCAAACGATCTAACAAATGCTGTTCCTTCATAACTGGGTAGTCAGCTGAACTGCTTTATACTTATTTCCTATTTTATCACAAGACTATTAAAGACTCAAGGGTCTAGATTTAACAAAATTGATGATTTTTTATTATTTCATGCAGGACATACTAAAATAAAACTGGCATTTAAAAAAAACTGCAATTGCATAGCAATGAAGAATATGACTACCAATACAATTTGGTGACACTGTCTTGATTTGTGCTAAGTCACCAGCGGTTTTACCCACCATTGCTTTTGCACCTCGTACAAATGTCAATACAATGAAAAACAGAAAATACCATCTCTAGACCATCTACCCGCTGAACTAACTTTTGCCCTTAATTCTTTTTTCTTCACCCAATTAGCCCTCTCCTGCCTAGATTTGTTTCCCTTTTATCTTTTTTTCTTTTTTTTTTAAATTCAGTTTTATTGAAATACATTCACACACCATACAATCATCCATGGTATACAATCCACCGTCCACAGTATGATAACATAGTTATGCGTTCATCACCACAATCTATCTCTGAACATTTTCCTTACATCAGAAAGAACCAGAACAAAAATAAAAAATAAAAGTGAAAAAAGAACACCCAAATCATCCCCCCATCCCACCCCATTTGTCCTTTAGTTTTTATCCCCATTTTTCTACTCATCCATACACTAGATAAAGGGGGTGTGATCCACAAGGTCTTCACAATCACACTGTCACCCTTTGTAATCTACAGTATTATATAATTGTCTCCAGGAGTCCAGACTGCTGGGTTGGAGTTTGGTAGTTTCAGGTATTTACTTCTAGCTATTCCAATATATTAAAACCTAAGACATGTTATCTATGTAGTGCACAAGAATGTCCACCAGAGTGACCTCTCGACTCCATTTGAAATCTCTCAGCCACTGAAACTATTTCGTCTCATTTTGCATCCCCCTTTTGGTCAAGAAGATACTCTCAGTCCCACGATGCCGGGTCCACATTCATCCCCGTGCTTCTCTTTTATCTTAAGTTCTGTGTTCAGATGGGTCAGTGCAATCCACACACTCTAGAATTCTTTAATTTAGGGTGACCAAAAAATTTGTCATCCAAACCAAAATCATTAAAAAAAAATAAGTTATTAATAATTATGCCGGAAAATAAGACGTAAACTGGGACTGAACTGGGCAAACCAGATCATATGGTCAGCCTGTCTTTAAGTTCTGTCCTGTATCACCTGTTCCACTTGCCACTTTACCTTCGTTACTTTCGGACCACAAAGCAGTACCTGGTGGGGCAAGAGAGTTGAGGAAAAATAAACCAAAACCTTCTGAAAATTAGGGAGAATAAAGAAAAGTAACCAAAAATAAGGAGGAAGCAGGTAACAACATTCTTACTTCCTTGTGGCTTCTGGTCCTTAGTTGAATTTGACTTTTGAGATTAACTGTTTTTCTGCAACTCCATCTTTCTAACAATTCAAGTGTTCATACATGTTCGGGTCTGTTTATGGAATCTCTATTCTGTTCCATTGGTCTATTTGTCTAACCTTACACCAATACCACATTGTCTTAATTACTTGGAAGAAATTTTAAAAAGATAGCATTTAAAATAGTCTGAACACCCCATTCTCAAAAGTGTTTGGCTAGAGCCCTCTATCTTGGGGCTTGCACTTATGAAGCTCATTACTGAAAAGGAGAGACTAAACCTGCTTATAATTGTGCCTAAGAGTCTCCCTCTGAGTGCCTCTTTGTTGCTCAGATGTGGCCCTCTCTCTCTAGCTAAGCCAGCTTGGCAGGTGAACTCACTGCCCTCCCCCCTACATGGGACCTGACTCCCAAGGGTGAAAATCTCTCTGGCAATGCAGGATGTGACTCCTAGAGATGAATCTGGACCTGGCATCCTGGGATTGAGAACATCTTCTTGACCAGAAGGGGGAGGCGATATGAAACGAAATAAAGTTTCACTGGCTGAGAAATTTCAAATGGAGTCGAGAGGTCACTCTGGTGGACATTCTTATGTACTATATAGATAACACCTCTTAGGCTTTAATGTATTGGAATAGCTAGAAGTAAATACATGAAACTACCAAACTCCAACCCAGCAGTCTGGACTCCTGAAGACAATTATATAATAATGTAGATTACAAGGGGTGACAGTGTGATTGTGAAAATCTTGTGGATTGCACTCCCTTTAGCCAGTGTATGGAGGATGAGTAGAAAAATGGGGAAAAAAATTAGATGAAAAATAGGGTGGGATGGGGAGGGATGATTTGGGTGTTCTTTTTCTACTTTTATTTTTTATTCTCCTTCTTTCTGGTATAAGGAAAATGTTCAAAATTAGATTGGGGTGATGAATGCATAACTATATAATGGTACTATGAACAGCTGATTGTACGCCATGGATGACTGTATAGTATGTTAATATATCTCAATAAAACTGAATTTAATTAAAAAAATTGTTTGGCTATTCTTGGCTCTTTGCATTTCCACATGAATTTTAGAATCAGCTTGTCTGTTTTCACATATTAAAAAAAAAAAAAAACTATTAAGATTTTGAATGTGACGGCAATGAATCTATAGATCATTTGGAGAGAAGAGACATCTTAACAATTCTGAGCTGTCCAATACCCGTAAACATCTTCTTTAGAGGGCTTGTACATCTTTGGTTTGATTTACCCTAAGATATTTTAAATTACGAATGCTATTTTAAATGGTATCTTTTAACTTTTTAAAAAAATTTTGTTTGTTGCTTCAATACAGAAATAAAACAGATTTTTGTGTACTGATCTTGTTTATACGTACCTTGCAATTTAGCCATCTTGCTAAATTCCCTTAATTCTAACAACCTATGTGTTGACATTTCAGGATTTTCTACTGTAACTTAATTGTATTATCTGCTAAGAGTAATGGTATTATTTCTTTTTCTGAATTCCCTAATCATTTTGTTTCTTCTTCTTGTCTTATTACACTAGGTAGGACCTCCAGGACAATGCTAACTAAAAGTAATGTGTACAGGCATCTTTGTCTTGCTCCTGCTCTCAGAGGGAAAGTTTTTTTTTTTCCCCTCTTTAATGAAGTTTATTGAGGTATAATTTGCATACAATAAAATTCACCCCTTTTAAGTGTACTGTTAAATATATTTTAACAAATGCATACAGTTGTGCAACCACCATCATAATCAAGATATAATATTTCCATTACCTCAGAAAATTCCCTGGTGCCCCTTAGCTCTCAAGCCACCTCCTGCCTCCAGTCTCAGAAACCTCTGATGTGCTCTGTCACTGGAGTTTTGCTTGTTCCAGGTGTAAACAGTTGTTGTTTATATGTATATTTGTAGTTCTGTGACAGCAGGGATTTTTTTGTCTGCTTTGTTCACTGTTATAAATTGAGTCCCTAATTCAGTGTCCGACACACAGTAGTTAACAAATATTTGTTGAAAGAAAATGAGTGAATGAATGAATGAAGCAGATTGTGACATAAAATAATTATTATGGTCGACTAAGGTAAAAAAGAGAAGTTTGAAAGCCCCAGCTGCAGACAACATCATATATTAGCTTGTTCGATGTCAATACAGAGCTGCCACATAGTTTTCAGGTTGTTTTTCCTAATTTTAATTTTGCAGTAATTTCCATCATAAAAGCATAATCATAATACCATCTTTTATCTTCTTAATGTGTGTTAGACATGTATTTATATGTCCTTTGTTATTCCTGCTATTGGTAATTTGTTACACAGATTTTTTTTTGACCAACTATGCCACGGATTTATCAATTTTATTAGCTTTTTCAAAGAACTAACTTTTGGTTTTGTTGATCCTCTCTATTGCAGTATTGTTTTCTTTTTCATTAGTTTATTCTTATTTTATTATTTCCTTTTTTCTACTTCCTTTAGGTTTAATTGGATCTTCTTTTTGTAACACCTTGAAGTGGTTGCTTAGATCACCATTTTCCCTTTCAAATATACGCATTTCAAGGCAAAAATTTCCCCCTAAACATGCGAATAGTTGCATCCCACAACTTTTGATATGTTGTATTTTCAGTGTTACTCATTTAAGAACATGTTCTGATTTCCATTACAATTTCTTCTGTATACCATGGGTTACTTAAAAGGGTACTGATTAATTTGTACACATACAGTGATTTTCTAGTTATCTTTTATTATTGATTTCTAGCTTATTTCAATATGATTAGAGAATACACTCTGAGTGATTTCAATTATTAGAAATTTGTTATAACACAGCATTTGGTAAATTTTTAAAATGGCTGTATTTAAAAATAAGGTGTATTTTATAGTTATGGAGCCCAGGGTTCAATATACGTCAATTGGGTCAAGTTTATTAATTATATTGTTCAGATCTTCTATATCCTTTCTATATCTTATTATTCATATCTCTTGCAAACACATAGTTTTTTTCTTTTTGATTCGATATAACAACCTTTGTTTTTTAATTAGAATATTTAGTAATTTACATTTAATGTCATTACATAAATATGTTACCTATGACTTTAAATCTCTACCATGTTATATTTACTTGCTGTATGTCCTGCCAATTCTATGTTCCCTTTTCTATAGTTTCTTGACTTCTTCTGGATTACTTTCTAATTACATTATTCCCCCCTCTACTATTTGGATATTTGAATATTCATATAGCATTCTTTTAGTGGGTTATCCTAAAAATTACACTGGAATCCTTGAGTTACTACAGTCTAACATAAATTAGTACTTTTATATCTTCTCAGACAATCTAAGGACCTGAGAAAATGTTAACTCCATGTATCTTCTCTGTTGGTTTATATGCTATTATTGTCATGTATTTATTTAACCATTTACATGACATTATTGCTTTAAACTATCAATATTCATTTAGATTTACTCTCATTTTTAAGCCTTTGTTATTCTTCATTCTTTTGTGCACCTCTAAACTTCCACCTAGGATCACTTTTCTACTATCTGAAGAATACCACTGAGTACTTATTCATTTTTTTCAGTGTGGATCTGCCAGTTACAAATTTCTTTTTTGTGGAAATGCCTTTATTTTAACTTCATTCTTGAAGAATATTTCCACTGGCTACAGAATTTTAGGTTGGCAATTATTTTCATTCTATCACAATGACAACTAGGAAGTCATCTTAAGCTCAACGAAACATGTGGCACCAGAACACTTGGAAGGATTTAGAACAAGAACCACAGCTTGCTCTGGGCAAGCTTCCCCGTCTGTATGAAAACTTGAAGCAATTCAGCTGAAAGGAGACAGGTGCCGCCTCACACAAGCACAGGAACTTCACTGCTTTAAAAGTCTAATTGCCACAGGAGGCAATATCTCTTGTAACAACCCCGCAGACATACCTTTTAGGGTTCCTGCAAGGAACATGCCCTGACAAAAGTCACTACACTCAATAAGCCGCAAATTGCAGCTTTTTAGCAGGTACTTATAGTTCATATATGGAATTCCAGTACAGTTGTAGTTTTACCAATTAGAGATAATTGTTATCAGTAGCAAAATTGCCTAGTAACATAGTTGACATTCTTATTTTATCAAGTCATCAGGGAAACAAAACTGGACAGTTCACCAACCAAAGGTTAAATTCTCATATGGAAGGCAAAAGAATTTTATTACTCCTTTGACTATAGGCTCTTTAAAAATATCACATGTTATCTTCTGGTTTGGACTGTATCTATTGATATTTGTCAGTCTTACCATTGCTCCTTTAGAGGAAATGTTTTCCTTCTTGGAAGCTCATAAGACTTTTATCTTTGGTTTTCAGAGTATTTCTATGACAAACCTAGATATATGATTTTTGTAATTAACCTGCTTGGAGTGGAGTCCACAGGTTTTTTCAAATTTGTGACTTGATATCTTTTGACAGTTTTGGATATTTTCTTTTGAAACTATTATCCACTTTACTATTTCTCTTGAGTTCTATTCATTAGATTCTAATCTGCTATTAAAACCACCCACTGAGGTCTTAAGTTTGATAACTGTATTTTTCAGTCTCAGAATTTTCATTTTGTTCTCTTTCAGAGTTTCCAGATCTATGCCAAAATCTCAATCTTGTCTTCTGTTTCCTTAAACATATTAGGCATAATTATTTTAAAATCTGTTTTCAACAACTCCACTATCTGTATCCCCAGTGGTTCCATTTCTATTGTCTATTATTTCTCTTAATTAAAAAAAAAAATCCTATTTTCTTTTTTTCTCATATGCCTGGGTTATGTGCATGCATGTGTGTGTACTGTGTATCAAACATGTACATGACAGACTGTAGAGATAATGTGAAACCCAGAGTGAAATTATCTTCCTGTAAAGGATGTTTACATTTGTTTCTGCCTCGCATTTGGAAGGACTATCAATACCTGATCACCATAACCCAATCAGGGGTTAAGATGACTGGAAGTTGAGTGGTAGTTTCTACAGAGAACTATCTACTTACAGTTCACTGTTTCTCCCAAGATATAACCCTTAAGGGTCCCAACCCAAAGCCTAGGGAAACTTCTCCTTGTCCTAGTAGTCCTATAAGTCTGTCACAAGTTTTGCTCAGATTTTTAGCTTCTTGGCTGCCCTTTGCAGGATCAGCAAATGTCTTTGGGAGAAAAGTGGTTCAAAATGCAGGGCTCACCTCTGGGTTTCCTGGATCTCAGTCCCATTATGCTTCACTGCTCTGTTAGTTCTCTGCTTTTTCTTTTCTTTTCTTTCTTTTTTTTTTTAAATATGTGTCTAGTTTTTCTAGTTTTCCTCAGAAGGAGAGTTAGTCCAAATTATCTAGTCTGTCATTACTGGAATCAGCACTTAAATCCCATCCGTTTTCCCTACTGTTTTGGTTATGTCAGGAGAACATGTAACTCTGAGTTTTGTGCCCATTCATATTAGCTAAAAGAAATGAGTTTACAAAATTAAAGTAACAACCTGTGTGAAAGAGTCATAATACATTTCCTTTTGAAAATCTTACCTTGGCAATGGGCCTGATGGGGGAGTCAGTCCATAGTCCTCATATCTCTGAAAGAAATTCACAAGAAGAGGAAGATTAATATTTGATACTTATTATGAAGTGACAACAGCAACTTCATAAATTCAGGTTTGCAGGATCAACTTTTGAGAGAATTATTTTCTCATAAAAAGTTAGCATGCTATTAGCATCTTGCCATCAAGTAATGCCAGAAGTTTCAGTTTGGGAGAATGGGCTACCAGGTTTCAGAAAAAACATAATTTCTAGATCTTTCCTTCTTTCGTATAATTAAAAATATGAATAATAGACAACTCTTCTGTGCCTGCTCTTCCCTACAGCCTCACTCTCTACAAACCCACCTCTCCTGCCAGAAAGGCAGGCCTAAGGGGCCTCATCTAGTGCAAGTGACTCTGCCAACAAGGGCCAACAGTCACCAGGTCTAGTGTGTGCCCAGTAGTAATTCAAATCCGTTCAAAAACTAAACTATGCAAATACTACATGTGGTAGAATGTTGCAGAAAGGAAAGATTACAAAGAAAACTAGGAATTAGAGAGGCCCGTAAAGATAAAGTGAGAACTTTCAGTTTATCATGCTCTGGTTCCAAGGAGGCCCAGCTACACTTCCTGCCCTTTAGTTCCATGACTATCCCCACATCCTTCAATCATCTCTTTACTTGAGCAAATTTGAGGTTTCTGTCCATTGCAACTAGGGCTCTTTGACTACAACAACATGGCATATGATTCAAGAAATATACATCTCTGAAATTTCTCATTAAATCAACATATTCTAACCCTAACATACATGAGACTCTTATTTCAGCATTTCTTTTCAACAACTCTGAGTCTTTACCTTGGAATCAGATATTTGGCAGAATAGTAACTCTGGATAGAGATCATCCAACTCAAGTCAGTTTAAAACAATCGTTTGTCTGGGATCAGAAGCTCCAGGTTAAATGCTACGTCAGCCTTGCTTCTGGGTCTGCTCTAACAGATCTTTCTTCTTTTTAAGCCGCCATTTACTGAATCTGTATTTTGTGCTGAGAATTGTAGGAGCATTAACTCAGACCAACAATAACATTAAAAAGTATGTTTACTACCTCTGTTTTAAGGTAAAACCAACTAACAAAGAAGTTAAATATTTCCTCTTAATAAGTCTTTCTGACTCCAAAGACCATTCTTTTAACCACCACACTGCACTGCTGTGGTTCCCAACCCTACTTTGCCCTGTGAACAAATTTCTACTTTGTGAGGAAAAAATAGAGGCTCTGGAGTCAGATCAGCCAAGCTACATAACTTCCCTGGCCTTTTTCCTTAGGCCAAGAAGGATATATGATTTCCACCACATAGAGTTCTGAAGGGATTATTAGATACGAAACTGTAGTCAAATTACTTCACCTTCCCACCCTCTCTATTTCCATCCTGTTGGCAGAGAGAGAGACATTGGAACCTTGACGAGTTCCTCACAAGCTAAAGGGGATTATAGAAGAAGAGAGGTAAAGAAGAAAAAGGCACTGTGATTCTTTTCCCAAATAATTAAAGAGAAACCAGAGATGGGATAAAGATTATTCATGGTGGCCCTTGTGTTTTCAGCACAGCTTGGATTTTTAAAAATTATTCATATGCAAAATAAAACAAACGAACTTAAGACTATACAGAGTACCTATTAGGATTTCAGGAGATCTATGCTAAGGGTTGAATTGCGCCACCCCAAAAGATATGTTCAAGTCCTAAGCACGTTGTCTGTTAATGTGACTTTATTTGGAAATGGGTCAATGCAAATGGACCGGTTAAGTTAAAATGAGGTCATACTGGAATTGGGAAGGCCCTTAATCCAACATAACTGGTGTGCTTACAAGGTGGGGAGAAGAGACACAGAACAGATGCAGGAGAGAAGATGGCCATGTGAAGACAGAAGCAGAGACCAGAGTTATGCTGCCACAGCCAAGGATTTCTGCCACCACCACAAGCCATGAGAGAGGCATGGAACAATTTCTTCCCTAAAGACTTCAGAGGAAGCATGGCTTTGTCAATGCCTTGATTTTGGACTTCTAGCTTTCAGAACTGTGAAACAATAAATGTCTTTTTTAAGCCATCCAGTTTGTGTCAATTTATTACAACAGCCTTAGGAAACTAAGACACCTAAATGATAAACTAAAAGCTAAGCAATAAACTCGAAGAGATACAGTGAAAAACAGCTGTCCTCTCTTTATCTGTTGTACCACTACAGCACTAGGCATTTCAACTCTATTATAGTCAGAAAAAGGATATTATTTTTCTAGAGATTTCATGTCCCAATGAAAACACACAGACACACACACAAATTCATAAAGAATGGCAGGCATTGATTTTAAGTGGGTCACACCTATCTAAAAGTTTGGAGGGAAAAATAGAATTTTAAGGTTTGAATCACCTATCTCAACAAAAATCCCATTTTAAAGCATCCTTTCTTTCTAGTCAATATAAAATAGGCCAATAGAGCAAGAGAGGCAAGTCAAATGGATGGTGGAGTCTAGGGCTAGGACTGAGGTAAAGTAACCAGACGTTAAGGGCTGCTTGTGAAATTTCTTAACTCAGGTATCCACACCTGCTACTTAGAAGACTACCCCAGAGAGGATTTAACTTTATTCAGGGAAGCAAATATAAAACCTATCAAGTGCCCCAACTCACTAATGCATAACTAATACCCTTAGGTTGGCAAAAACAAAAAAAAGGAGCATGACTGTCATCAGATGATAAATAAAAGTTCCCATGGTAACTGAAGGCACCTTGAAATCCACATTCCTGTGGTCTTTACTGTAATCAGAAGCAGATAAAGGGTGATCAGGTTCCTGCTGGCAACAAACAGTGAGTTTACAATCAACTTATAAACATGTTGGAATGATATTAGATATGCACTACAGATACAGCCAATATTCTGGTTTTTCACTAGATTAAACTGCTTCCAATAACATAAAAATACATAAGGGTAACTTCAACAGTACACAATGAGAAAACCACTGAATAACAATTTTATAAAACTCTTGATACGGATTTGAATTCTAGTTCAAAATGGTAGATTAAGGCATTATCATGGAATCTTCAATCCCAACATCTATACGCCTACAGAGGGATGGGGTGGTGATAGAATCAAACCAGCCACAGATTTCTCCATAGAAAAATTCAAGGAGCATAGGGAGCAAAAAGGAGTAACAAGCAGAGCCCAGCAGTGAACAAGTTCAGGTATGAAAGCGAGATGAGAACTTTCCCTTTGGGAAACTGAAGACAAGAGGCTCTGGGTAAGTGCTCCTCTCCATTCCAAGTCCTCCTGACATCCCGAGCAGGCATCTAGCATATTACTCTCTCAACTCCTTGGCCTGCCTGGCCACCAGAATTGTTCCACCCTGACATCCTAAATACTTGAACTGCTGTCTTGGACCCCAAACCTCTATATTTTCCCTTTTCAGTGTATCACTTATCTTTTCAATTCCATTCTCTTGCCACTTGGCCTTTCAACACATTTGTCTGATAAAGCCCTAGTCCTGGATCAATAAAATTGCTTGCTTTCTTCATGCCTATACCTGAAAGCTGATAAAACTATAGAACTTCAATTTGTGCCACTGTAATTTCACGATGATCAATCTCAACAAGGGCCTCAGTGTTGCTAAATCATTACTCCTGTGTCTCTAACCTGCTTTTCTCATTCTCTACAACAGCTACTTGAAGTCTCTACTCTCCCTGAGACCTCCTACCCTGCCACACTTCTTGCCTCATTCTTAAAAGATGACTCTCCTTTCTCTACTGTGAGAACAGAAGCCATGAGATGGCTACTCTATAGTTTGTAGTCCTAGCTGCTCAACTATAAACTTCATTGCGTCCGCACTCAACCCTTTCTTTCTCTCTCTTGTTAAACTGGAAGAAATATATCCCCTCAATTCTAAAGATAACTTACCCATCTGTACTCTGGATCCATAGCATTCATTTTCTCTCCTGTATTATCAAATTGTCCCTTTATAGTGGCTCACAGCTGGTTTTTGTCTTCTTGTTATATCAATTATTGAGAGGGAGGCATTGAAATCTGACTATAATTGTGGATTTATTTCTCCTTGAAATAATTTTTGAGGTTTGTAGCATATGTGTTTTGCTTCATGTATTTTGAAGCTCAGTTATGACAAGCATAAACATTTAGGATTGTTATGTCTTCTGGAGGAACCAACCCTTTTATTATTATGAATAGTCCTCCTCTGTATTCTTGGTAATATTCTCTACTATGAAATCTATTTTGGCTTATATTAACATAGACATTCCAGCTTTTTGTGATTAGTATTAGCATGGTATATCTTTCTCCAAATTTCTACTTTTGACCTATTTGTGCCTTTATATTTAAAGGGAATTTGTAGGTAATATATATAGCCAGGTCTTGCTTCTGATCTAATCTGACAATTGCTGCCTTTTAATAGGGATGTTTAGACCATTTACACTTAATGTGATCATTGGTAGGGCAGGATTTAAATCTACCACCTTGGTATCTGTTTTCTAGTTGTTCCATGTGTTCTTTGTTTCTTCTTTACTCTTCTTCTGCTTTCTTTTGGACTATTTTTTATGATTTCATTTTGGTTCCTTTGTTGGCTTATTAGCTATAAGTGCTATGGCTTTTTACTGGTTGCTTCAGAGTTTATATTGCACATTTTTCACTTAACACAGTCAACCTTCAAGTTATATTATTTTACTTTGCATATGGTATAAGAACATTAAAACAGTGTACTTCCATTTCTTCTCTCTTGGCCTTTGTGCTAATGTTTTCATACATTTCATACATATGCTACAAACCTCAAAATACATTATTATTTTACTTTAAACAGTTGATTATCTTTTCAAGAGATTTAAAGAATGAGGAATTTTTGTGATTACCAAATATTTACTATTTCTGGTGCTTTTCATGCACTTATATAGATCCAGACCTCCATCTGGGATCATTTTCATTCTGTCTTAAGGAATTTCTTTGACATTTCTTGTAATACAGATTTGCTCGTGATTCAGTCTTTCCATTTTTTATGTCTGAAAAAGTTTTTATTTCTATTTAATTTTTAAAAGACATTTTCACTGGGCATAGAATTCTAGGTTGACAGTTTTTTCTTTCAGTACTTTAGAAATATTCTTCTACTGTCTTCTAGACAATGAGAATTCTCCTGTCATCCTTAATTCTGTTCAACTCTATTAATGTGTCCTTTCTTCTACAGCTGTTTTAAATATCTTTAGCACTTGTTTTAAGCAATTTGATTATTATGTTTCTTGGTATACTTTTCTTCACGTTTCTTGTGCATAAGGGTTTGTTGAGCTTTGTGGATCTATGGATTTACAGCTTCCATCAAATTCAGAAATTTTTAGCTATTATTTCTTTATTTTTTTCTGTGTCTCTCTCCTCCTTTGTATATTAGTATTCAATTACATGTATATTAGTTCACTTAAAGTCCCACAACTCACTGTTCATTTTTTTTCTATTTCTTCCTTGCATTTCTTGTTGAACAGTTCTTATTACTATGTCTCCAAGTTCACTAATCTTTTCTTCTGCAATATCAACCCTGCCATTAATCCCATCCAGTATACTTTTCATCTCAGAAACTAGTTTTTTCTTTAGAAGTTTGATTTGTATTCTTTTAATTTCTTCCTTGCCTCTAATTAACATGTTCAATCTTTCCTCTAGCTTCTTGTATATATGGAACTCTATTATAACAATACTTTTAATATCCTTGTCTACTAATTTTATCATCTTGTCACTCTGGGTCAGTTACAATTAATTTATTGTTTGCCTAGTTAGTTTTGTTTCAATGCCAGGCATTGTTCGTTTTACCTTGTTGGATGATGTATAATTTTGTTTTACTATAAATGTTCTTGAGCTTTGTCTGGGTTCAGGTCTTGCTTTTATGCTTTTTAGGCAGACCAGCGTGGCTTTTTTTTTTTTTTTTTCATTTTTATTGCGCTTGTTCAGATACCATACAATTATCCAAAGATCCAAAGTGTACAATCACTTGCCCCTGGGTACCCTCATACAGCTGTGCATCCATCACACTTAATTTTTGTTCAATTTTTAGAAACTTTTCATTACTCCAGACAAGAAATAAAGTGAAAGATGAAAAAAGAAAAAAAGAAAAGGAAACTCTAATTCTCCCCTATCCCTAACCACCCCCCCTCAATTGTTGACTCGTAGTATTGGTATAGTACATTTGTTACTGTCTATGAAAAAATGTTGAAATACTACTAACTGTAGTATATAGTTTGTAATAGGTATATAGTTCTTCCCTATATGCCCCTCTATTATTAACTTCTAATTGTATTGTCATACATCTGTTCTGGTTCATGGAAGCGATTTCTAGTATTTGTACAGTTGATCATGGACATTGCCCACCATAGGATTCGGTTTTATACATTCCCATCTTTTGACCTCCAACTTTCCTTCTGGCGACATATATGACTCTGAGCTTCCCCTTTCCACCTCATTCACACACCATTCGGCGCTGTTAGTTATTCTCACATCTTGCTACCAACACCCCTGTTCATTTCCAAACATTTAAGTTCATCCTAATCGAACATTCTGCTCATACTAAGCAACCACTCCCCATTCTTAAGCCTCATCCTATATCTTGGTACCTTATATTTCATGTCTATGAGTTTACAAATTATAATTAATTCCTATCAGTGAGACCCTGCAATAACTGTCCTAATGTGTCTGGCTTATTTCACTCAGCATATTGCCCATGAGGTTTTGTCATCAACCCATTTTTTTTTTAATATGGTTTTGTTCACTCACCATACATTCCATCCCAAGTAAATAATCGATGGTTCTCTGCATGGTCATACATTTATGTGTTCACCACCTTCACCACTATCTATATAAGGGCATCTACATTTCTTCCATAAGGCAGGAGGGAGAGTCAAAGAAGGTAGAGAGGCAAAAGAAAGAGGAAAAAAAAATGACAGCTAGGAAGCAGCAAAAGGAAAAATAACCTTAAATCAAAGTAGAATAAAGAATCAGACAATACCACCAATGTCAAGTGTCTAACATGCCTCCCCTATCCCCCCCTCTTATCTGCTTTTACCTTGGTATATCATCTTTGTTATATTAAAGGAAGCATAATACAATGATTCTATTAGTTACAGTCTCTAGTTTATGCTGATTGCATCCCTCCCCCAATGCCTCCCCATTTTTAACACCTTGCAAGGTTGACATTTGCTTGTTCTCCCTCGTAAAAGAACATATTTGTACATTTTATCACAATGGTTGAATACTCTAGATTTCACCAAGTTACACAGTCCCAGTCGTTACCTTTCCTCCTTTCTTGTGGTGTCTCACATGCTCCCCACCTTCCTCTCTCAACGGTATTCATAGTTACCTTTGTTCAGTGTACTTACATTGTTGTGCTACCATCTCCCAAAATTGTGTTCCAAACCACACAGTCCTGTCTTCTATCACCCTGTAGTGCTCCCTTTAGTATTTCCTGTAGGGCAGGTGTCTTGTTCACAAAGTCTCTCATTGTCTGTTTGTCAGAAAATATTTTGAGCTCTCCCTCATATTTGAAGGACAGCTTTGCTGGATATAGGATTCTTGGTTGGCGGTTTTTCTCTTTCAGTATCTTAAATATATCACACCACTTCCTTCTTGCCTCCATGGTTTCTGCTGAGGGATCCACACACAGTCTTATTAAGCTTCCTTTGTGTGTAATGGATCGCTTTTCTCTTGCTGCTTTCAGGATTCTCTCTTTGTCTTTGACATTTGATAATCTGATTATTAAGTGTCTTGGCGTAGGCCTATTCAGATCTCTTCTGTTTTGAGTACACTGCGCTTCTTGGATCTGTAATTTTATGTTTTTCAGAAGACATGGGAAATTTTCATTAATTATTTCCTCTATTATTGCTTCTGCCCCCTTTCCCTTCTCTTCTCCTTCTGGGACACCAATGATACGTACATTATTGTACTTTGTTTCATCCTTGAGTTCCCGGAGACGTTGCTCATATTTTTTCATTCTTTTCTCCATCTGCTCCTTTGCGTGTAGGCTTTCAGGTGTTTTGTTCTCCAGTTCCTGAGTGTTTTCTTCTGCCTCTTGAGATCTGCTGTTGTATGTTTCCATTGTGTCTTTCATCTCTTGTGTTGTGCATTTCATTTCCATGGATTCTACTAGTTGTTTTTTTGAACTTTTGATTTCTGCCGTATATATGCCCAGTGTTTCCTTTAGAGCCTCTATCTCTTTTGCAATATCTTCTCTAAACTTTTTGAATTGATTTAGCATTAGTTGTTTAAATTCCCGTATCTCAGTTGAAGTGTACGTTTGTTCCTTTGACTGGGCCATAACTCTGTTTTTCTTAGTGCAAGTTGTAATTTTCTGTTGTCTAGGCATAGTTTCCTTGGTTATCCAAATCAGGTTTTCCCAGACCAGAACAGGCTCAGGTCCCAGAGGGAAGAAATATTCAGTATCTGGTTTCCCTGCGGGTGTGTCTTAGAAAATTGCTCCACCCTTTGATGCCTCGGGTCACTGTGCTTTTCTGCCCAGCAGGTGATGCCTGTTAGCCTATAATTCTTGACTGGTGTGAGGAGGTATGGCCATGTTCCCCCAGGCTCTGGGGTCTGGTTCTGAATGGAAAGGGCCCCACCCCTTTCCTCCTAGAGAAGACAGAGCCCCCAGGTGGAGGTCATTAGCATTTAAACGGTCTTGCTCTCTGCTTGTGCTGTCTCCACCCTTCCCAGAGTCACAGCCCTGGAAACTGAAAATGACTGGGGCTTTCTCCACTGAGCCAAAAAAGAAACAGACAGTCCCCTTCAGACCCAGTCCAAGGCGACCCTCCGGCTCTCCAAGGTCAGTCGTCACCCAAAGCCTCTGTCTGTTTTTTGGGGATGCATGCCTGTAGTGAGCAGTTCACACTCGCTACTTAAAACCCCAGTTGGAGCTCAGCTGAGCTATATTTGCTTGCTAGGAGAGAGCTTCTCTCTGGCACCACAAGGCTTTGCAGCTCAGGCTATGGGGTGGGGGTCTCGTGACTTGGATCCGCAGGTTTTACTTACAGATTTTATGCTGTGTTCTCGGGCATTCCTCCCAATTCAGGTTGGTGCATGATGAGTGGATGGTCTCGTTTGTCCCCCCGCAGTTATTCTGGATTATTTACTAGTTGTTTCTGGATTTTTGTAGTTGTTCCAGGGGGACTACTTAGCTTCCACTCCTCTCTATGCCGCCATCTTGCCCTGCCTCCCCCAGAGTGGCTTTTAATCTGGGGCAAATTTGGTCCTGCTACAGAGGCAAAACCCTAACTTATGCTTCCTGAATTACAAGGTTTTTCTACTTGGGCAGGTGGGAAAGGAACTTAACCCCAAGCCTGTGGGAGCCCCAAGAATTGTTCCCCCTCATCTTTGTGAATCGTTCTTTCCCCAGCCTTGGGTAGTTTCCTCATAGCTTTGCACAGATCAGTTCATAGCTGAAAACTCTCTGAAGATTTTTGGAGCTCCTGCTACATGCATTTCTCTGCTTTCCAATACTCTCTACAGAGAACTCCAACTGCCTCAGCCTCTCCAGACTCCCAAATCTGTCTCATCAATTCATGGAGACTACTGAGCTCTGCTTGGGGCTCCCCTCCCTGCACTGTGGCTATAAACTTTCTCCAGACAGTAAAGTGGAGCAATTGTAGGGCTCATCTCATGTTTCCTATTTCTCAGTAAGCCCAGTCCCTTGTGGCCTAATGTCCAATGTCATGAAAACTTACAAATTTTGTTCAGTTTTTCAGTTGTTTCAGGAGGAGGGGAGGTAAATCTAGACCCCGCTCCTCCATCTTGTCCAGAAGAGGATGCTTGTACAAGCACTTTTATTTCTCTGTCTCTGCTATGCTTCCATGCTCCCTGGAATACTCTTCTTCTTTACCTGACAACCACTAATTAGCCTTCAAGCCTCCACTTAGATATCATTTTGTACAAAAAACTTTACCAAGACTCAGGTAGGTGCTCCTCCCACACACTTTCCCCCTACCATGGCACGACCACTACACTGTATTAGAATTACTGCTTTAACAGTCTATACAACCCCCACTGGAATGTAAGAGCTGGAGAACAGGGACTCCACGTTGTGCAACACTGTACCCTCAACACCTATCAGTACTCAGAACACAGCAGGTGCTCCTTAAATACACCTGAATGAATAAAGAAGCGAAAGAAGCTTAAAGTGAACAGATGGCAGCTGTACCTGCATTCATTTTATCACTGAGTTCTGTTCTGTATCATCCATTTCCTTAAAGGTTATAAAATAGCAGTTGTAATTATGAAGTAGCTCAATATTTATTTGATTTATTAGTATTTATTCTGTTTTAAAAAGCCATATTTTAATATTAATTACTAGATTGAATGGTATTTTTTCCCACATGCTAGCAGTCATCCACAGTGCAGACACAGTGCCTACCATGCCTTGGAGAAAACAATCCATTATTAAGGGCACATTGCAAATTCAAGCCGATTACAGAGATAAAAACTCTTTTAATATGTTTATTGCCACCCAATTTCACCCTAACGTTGACAACAAAACGAGAGGAATCCAGTATAAACATTCTCTGAAGAACAAATTTAAATTGTAACTGTGAAGGTTAATTTTATGTGTTGATTTTGCTAGGTTATGGTGTCCAGCTGTCTGGTCAAACACTGGTTTAGCTGTTACTGTGGAGGTATTTCATAGTTGGGATTAGCATCTACAATTAGTTAACTTCAAGTAAAGGCGATTATCTCCATCAATATGGGTAGACCTCATCCAACCAACTGGAGGTCTCAAAAGAGAAAACTGAGAGTTTCAAGAATCACAAGGAATTCTGCCTTGAGATTCTACAATCTTCCCTGGTATTCCCTAGAGAGTCAGAGTAAAGACTTCAACATCACTCCTCCTGGAATTTTCAGCCTCCAACCTGCCTTATAAAATCCAGACTTGCCAGCCTCCACAATTGTGTGAGCCAAGTCTTTAAAATAAACAAATAAACACACACACATACATACACTGCCAGGGAAGTCACAGATACACACTCATGTCCCAGCCCTCACCTATCCCCTGCTGGTTTTCCTTTTGTGTGCAGATATTTCAGTCTGTTTCCATTCTGCAGCCTGAAGGAAATGTTAGATCTAATGAAAAGGCATGAGCAGACCTGAAGCCCAGAGACTGGGAACAAGCAGCCCCAGATGAGTATCAGGAAGGGAACTCTTAATGGCAGTCCCCCTGGGTGTGTAAATACTCAACACTCAAAACAGCCCATGGTCTCTCCTCCAACATAAAGTGGGCTCCCCGGGAGACCGGCCACAATGGGATCTCTTTCCCTGCTCTTCTGGACCTTTCGTGCTGTGTAAGTAATACAGTGGTCACTTGCTGGAAGTTTCTGTTGTGCCTGAGGCTGGGTTCCCAGGATGCACCATGTGGCAACTCACTCCACGCACACACAAACACATACCCTGAAAGTCTGATGGTTCTATTTTTCTGGAGAACCCTGACTAATACAGTGACCTATTAATTTCTCTCCAGAATCATATCTTTTGGTGGTCCAAACATTTCATCTGAAATTAGCAGAAAACAGCGATACTTCCTTGAGTTTACTTCTTCTCCAGGTCTTGAGAAAGTACATTGGAAAGGAATGAACTAAGAAAAAAATAAAGAATAATAAAGGCAGAAAGGCTGAAATGCCAATTCTCAAGAAAAAGTTTGATATTTGCAAATGGTTGTCTCTGTCTGGTTGTGGACCAGCTGCCTCCACTCACAGAGCCTCAAGGGCCTCCAGTACTCAGGTAGTTATACAAGAAGTTAAATGACTTAAGCACATTCTAAGCTGCACCCTTTTTGGAGACATCAATGAGTATGTTTTGGCAGTTACAAAATTGTGAAGAGCCCAGGAAGATGATTCCATAAAATCCCCCCTTCTCTCTGTCACATTCTTCAACAATCTAAGCTGCATAAAAAGATTGCTTCTAATATTAAGAATGAACTTAGTAGAAGATAATGAAAACTAAGACCCATCATCCAAGCTCTAAGTCTGATCATATGCAATCAGAGTGCTGCAGGGATTCTGAAAGTGAAGCAGTCAGGCAATGAAATGCCAAAATCTTGCCCATAAGAGAACTCCAGGAGTCCAGCACTTACACTGCATGGGTTGTTGGCCGTCTGAGCCGGGCTGCAGAAGGACCCCCACTGTGTGGCTCGTCTCTCTTCCCGGGAAGGGGTGCTGTTCACAGGCAGGCCGGCTGGGACCCCAGGGCCTGCACTCACAGCTGGCTGGGTGCTGGGAGCCACGAGGGCAAAGGCGTCGTCCAGGAGGGAATGCATGGTTTGGCGTGCCTCCTCGATGGATGGCTGGGGTGGAATGTACTGAGAGGCCGGGAAGGGCAAGCCTGGATATCTTCCCAGCTCAGCCGAGGATGGGGTCTGCACATCTGCCGGGAGGTCAGGATCAGACTACGGGGGGGAAATGCCAAAGGAAAGAATCAGACAAGAGGTTCTCTGATGACCCCAAAATAAAACTCTAGGACCAAAACAGCATTTAACATTCTGTACTGACATGGAGGAAAAGGTCTTCCATTAAGAATTAAAAAAAAAGATAGCTGAGAATGTGCATTACATTATATGGGAACAAAAAGCTTGAATTGAGAAAAAATGTTAACAGTAAAAACATTCAACAGGCATTTGTCCAGCAAAACTCAACTATCTGAAATGTAGTCAAGAACCCATTAGTATATATCTATTTTAAAAGTCCCTAAGAAGCCAAAAGAGATGTCTCAAAGACTATATACTAATAAACCCAGTCATTTTCCTTAGCTATAGAAACCAAAGAGTAAAGCAGTCTACTGAGTATTATCAACAGCAAAAAAGTCCTACACTCCAACCCCCAAAACATTTCAGTCACCATCATGTTACAATTGTATGTGTATGTGTGTAAAAACAATTCAACAACTATAGTAAACAGCAGCAGTTACTCATTCAGAAAACTTGTGTCTTTAAAATTGAGGTATCTCTGAGTAACATGAGTCAGGAAGAAAGGTTTAAATTAGGTTCTATACCTACCATTTAAGAGGCAGGAATATAAGTAACTGGAATAAGATTTCTTTTAAACCTTATTTCCTGATACTGCTTTAAGAGCAAAATGTTGCCATAATATGTACTGGGTAAATTCTCAGAGGCCAAAAAGGAATGGTAGAAGAGTCCTTTCTGGTCTCAGTGGCACCATAAGCCCAAATATCCCTGCAGCTGAAACTGAAACCCTGAAGAGCAGTTTTGCACAAGGGGCTGGTGATCCCATTCCCTCTGTGAGAAAGGATGGACTCGTCTGTCCAGAATGCTTTGATGCTTCGCTGGCCCATGGTTTGGCTCAGCTGGTTGGCTCACTCTACTCAAGGAGCCAGGGAAGACACTTTCAGATCTGTTTGGATCAGTACGTCCACTACAAAGAAATACTCAATACCATAGACACATGCCAACTGTCTGGAAAATGCTTCTTAATGATTATGTTCTGTCCAGTGGATGACCAGTGAGTTATAACTCATGCCAGCACCAAACCCTAAGGGCAGCAGTTGCTTACCTCCAGAGGGAAAGCAATATTACAAACTGGAAAACCCACAAACAGCCCACAGACTGGATCTGCTTGGCCTGCACAGTCTTTTTAAAAATAGATAACCAATATTTTTAAAACCTGGATATTTCATATTAAAACTCAGATTTCTGGATTCTGTTGACAGAATCTGAAGCCCTGGCACTGCCGTGCCCTTATGCCTACACAGAAACAGCCCATTCTGCTGCCCTCTTGAGATGGACCAGGTGCTCTCCTATTTATGATCATCCTCGTCCCCATCCCCTCGGCAGCCTCACTCTTATGTACGTTACACGCTGGGCCCCATACGTTGTTTCTCCCAAACAGTCACATCCCAGGAAAGGTTCTGCTAAGTGACACTTATCATTAGGAATTCTTAAAAAGGATTTTGGTCCCCACAGGCAGTCTATGATTTATGAGGTAATATCAAAAGGAATCTGTGATCCTTTCCTTATGAAATAGATAAAAGGTCCACACACCTGCTCTTCTTCAATTCTTAGTTTCCTTCAGGTTCCGACAGGAAGCCTGTGGTTGGTAGTTTAACAATTCACTGGTAGAGAGAAGGAAAAGTGTGTCTGGGAAAACACCTTACTGGTAAGTAAGAGGGTTTCGCTAAAGTATCCCTGGCAGAGGTTCCATAGTTGACTATATGGCTATATTATAAAAAAGCGAACGGAATGGTCACATGAAAAGCTACAGGTTCAAACAGATTCCACTGTAGGGAAAGGATCTTAATACACACTTGAGGAGAGTCCCTAAGAGCTATGGCCACTGCCAATCTTACCCTTAGTGGTCACAATTTTAGAGAACATTTAATTTTTATAGCAAGAAAGACATGTTCTGAAGGTGGGAAGCAAGGTGCTCTTAGGTGCTCTTTGGCCCCAGGAATCGTGCCAAGAAGGCAAAGAACTACAGAGCCATGACGTTAGAGCTTCTTGTTCTTTCATCTTCTATTCCCTCCTCATTTTGCAGGCTAGACTATCAGTAATCTGCCGGCCAGGAGGAGGTCTTACTCATTTTTCTATATCCCAACATCCAGCATTGTGTTTCACATGTAGATAGTACTCAAATGATGACTGAGGTCTAGGGAAGTTGAGATTTACCCAGGATCCCTGAGTTTGAATTTGAATTCTATTCTCCTGAACTCCAGCCTGGTAACTGTTGTTATTCAATGGTGTTTCCTTTGTGCAGAAATATGTTCACCCATAACTCTACAGAAATTCATTATGAATATTTTCACCTTTAGTCATCAGAGAGAACATATTTGGTTCCTGTTTTATAGCCTTCTGTAGATATAAGAGGATAGTCATACACCCTGTTTTGTCCAGGACAATCCTAATTTATGCCTGTTGTCCCAACATAATAATTAACTGTGCCCCCTTTCACTCTCATGAGTGTTCTGGTTTGGATGATAAATATTTCAGGGGTTGGCAAACTTCTTCTGTAAAGGTCCAGGCAGTAAAGTCTCTGGCACCTACTCGACTCTGCTGTTTCAATAAAACTTTATTACAAAAATAGGCAGCAGGCTGGATCTGGCCTGAGGGCTGTAGTTCGCAGAGGAGGAATTATAATGATAACCCTAATCATAAGGAACCAAGGAGTATTTCCTTTGCCTTAGGGAAATACAGCCCTTGAGGAGAAGATATTTTGAAGAGAAAGTGGAAATGTTGAAATAATTTTAAAAAAAGAACCACATTTATTACATACCTAATATGATCCTAAAAAAAAAAGGATGAGTTCCAAGTAAGGCTTTATCTTTGAATGTATGTGGTTAAGAATTTTTAGGGAGAGGAAGTGAAAAATACGTCCCTCTGACGGAGATTTTCATTTTAGGGGCTCTCTGAAACAGGAACCATTGGAGACAAGCAGCAGACTGATGCAGGGGTCTCAGGAAGGGCTTCTTTCTACCTGCTGCACTTTCTGCTAAGAAAATAAGGATGGTCCAGGTCACCACAAAAGAACCCTGATGGACGGAGGCAAATGAGGAGAGCAAGGGAAGTCAGGTTATTTCCGATACAAAATTAAATGGCACTGGATGACCAAACTCAGGGCCATTAAAAAAAGAAGGGGTGGGAGAATAAAAAGACTCCCCTATGGATAACTTGGAGAGAATGAGCCAGGCTGAAGCGGGAAAAAGGAACGCGTCCCCTTCTTCCATACAGAAGTTACATTCAACACAGTCTGCAAGGCCCTGCACAAGACAGAGCCAGAAAGGCTGCTCCAGCTGCCCACCTTCAGGAGCCGAGGGTTCAGCCATCTCGGGATCAAGCCAAACACGAGACGCCGTGGACAGAACACCTTTTTGAAAACTCGGCAGCACAAGAGCACCATCTACTGTAAGAACAGCCAGGGAGACATCCTCTGGCTACAGAGCAGACCACTGGGAATCTAACAGAATGTAACCACTTGGTTAATTCTACCAAGGAGGTATGTAGTCTAATTTGTAGACCTTCTGACTCTCTGGAATTGCACCAAATATGAGTAGTTTGTGAAAGTCACAGGCCATCTTTAGGACACTAGAAATACATAAGTGAGCCCCTCTCAAGGAAAAAAAACCAGCGGATCATGGCTATATTATATTTTGGCTCAATGTCATTTGGCACATTTGTGTATTTATATTTACTGCCTTTCAGTGCAGTATAATTTGAGGTAATATCAAATTACTTGTATAATTTGAGAAAACCCCAAACCTCAGCTGATTACATAAGCTCTATCTGAAGTTATCATGTACAACACAAATCCCTTTTCCAAGGATGTGTATTTTGCTGAACACAGTTTCTTTCTAACGAGGACGGCTTCTGTGAGGTTGCCTCCAGGAGAAGGAAAGGGCGCCATACAACACGGCAGGGCTGCACCCCGGCACAGGGCTTTAGGAGTGCACTCTACCTCCCCAGCACAGCCAGCGTTAGCCGCATCTGGCTGTCCCTCTCTGATGAGCTTGGAGGTGGGAGTGTTTGTCTTTGTGTTTGTGTTTCTCACAGCCCCATAGTGGGGCTAGCGCTTATTCCCAACTCAGTGAGGTCTGTGTATGTGTGCATCTTAATGCTATCAATGTCCACCAACTCTGTGTCCCTTTCTGTGTGTGTGTGTGTGTGCGCGCGCACGCGTGTGGGTGTGTGGAAAGGGGAGTTTAATTCTTTGTATCTTAATTTCCATAAAGCCCGTTTTCCCATAAAAGTAAGAAATATATTAGGAAACACAGTATCTTTGCAGCATGGCTGGGAAGGGCAAAAAACCCTAAACACTCATCTTGCCACAAGAAACACAAATAACCCCTAGTAGTTCTGGGGTGAGAGGGGGGTCAGGGAGGAGAACCTTCTGGATGTTTCTCTCTCCCTCTTTTCCAATGAACCCCAAGAAGTGCTCATTCTGAAGCCTGAGAGGTTAGAGCTTGAATAAAGATAAGTAAAACATGGAGTATGTTTCCAGAGGTATTGCCCAGCAGCCCCTGCTTTGCACGACTTGAGTCTCCCATGAGGGAGCCAATCTCCTCACACCCCCACTCCCACCCCTTCATGACCCAGCTAGCCCTGGAATGTGGGTGCATGGCAAAGCCCCTGGGCTTCATCAACACACAGGACAGCAGCCACCACTGTCCTCCTCTCCCATCGGTGCATTTCCTAAGAGCCACCTGACTCTGATTACAGAAACAGGAGACGGCATTACGCACTGGGCATCCGATATAGGCAGAGTTGTGGACACCGGGAGGCCTTTTGTAGGTGCCGTCACTGTCTGTGGTAATCAGTCTGTCCTTCTCAGCATCAGCAGGGCAGCCATTGACCTGGTGTTTCCGGCGTGGCTTAGGAGATCGTTTTAACCGTGAGCTGCCAGGAAAAAAGAGAAAAAGAAGTTATTTTCATAGGAAAGAAACTTTCTTGCCTCTGACTTACTGACTAAACACGAAGTATTTCCTTAGTTCCTATGATGTGCTGGTCACTGTAGCAAACACCACATAGGACATAAGCAAAGTCTAAGACAGAGTCTCAGTTCTAAGTGAGCTCTTAAGTCTATGTGGGCAGATGATACCAACACATATGGAACAAGAGAGAATAATACAACACAACATATAAGCACAGCATATGTTAGATATACAGATATTCAGGAAAGAGAGAGGTCATTGTGAGCTATTAATATTATCACTGGCTAAATGAGACCTGAACTAGGTCTTGAAGATGTGGGAAGAAGATTTAATATGCACACCAAGGGCCAGAAACAGGGATGCAGACAGAATGTTTGGGGGACAGTTGGGTGACCATCTAATGGAATGGAAGGTCTGTCTATGGTATGGTACCCCGGAAAACAGATGGAATGCAGAGGCAGGACCCCACCTGTCACTGGAGTGCAGATTCCCTGTGGCAGGAAACAAAAGCCAGAAAAGGTTTGAGCAGGGAAAAGCACATGTGAGAGCAGTGTTTAAACAAAATGGAGGCAGGAGTCTGGGGGCCAGTGGGAAGGTAAAACCCAAGGCTGGCTGGAGCAGGTAGGGGGAAATGTGGAGACAAACCAGGTACCAGACCTGGGTGACTAAACATAGGAGATGAAAGAGAAGGATGACAGGAGAGTGAAAACCAAGGAAGCTACCGGAGGGGCTGGTGGGAGAAGGAAAGGATGACAGCAATTTCAGACACTTTGAATTTGAGGAGAAAAAATTAAATCTGAGGCTCCTGCACATGCAGGAGGAGAGAATGCAAGTGGTCACCTCGATGACAGAAGCTAGAAAAAAGTCCTCCCGGTAACCTACACAGCCTTCCTGTGTATGAACCTCTTTAACTGATTTTCAGAGACTGTTCACTTAAAAATGCACGAGACCCTTTTAACACAGGTAATCCAAAAGCAGAGGGCACCCTATTTGACTTCTGTGAGCTGGTGATGAGCTGGTGCTGCTGCCAGAGACGCGCAGAGATCCAGGCACTTCCGCCCCAGCTCCGCCCCAGCCCCGCCGCTGCACCGCCGCCCGGACCCCGCCCCACCTCTTCCTGGGCTCGATGAACACGGTGGGCACGCTGGCCGTGGGGTCCAGGATCTTGTCAATCTGCATCTGCGCCCGGCGGTACACCCGGTGACGCTCTTTGGTGTCGCCCGAGGACAGGTCGTCCACCACTGGGAACTCGTAGTGGCCGCGGCGCTTGGCGCGGAGCCGGATCTTGTTTCGGTGATGTTCGATCTCTGACTTATGCCGCAGCGCAGTCTGAATCTGAAGAGGGACAGTGTGATCATTGCTTAAGGGGCACAGAGCTTCTGTGACAGGGGATGAAAAAGTATTAGTAATGTATGGTGGTGGCGATACCACAACATTGTGAATGTAATTAATACCAATGAATTACACTTAAAAATGGTTAAAATGGCAAATGTTATGTTACACCACGATAAAAAAAATTAATTTAAAAAAGGAAGGAGATGAGAGAAAGGGAGAAAATGTATGCTTTCAGAGGTTTCTGTGGTACACCTTTAAGAAAGCCTTCCTGTGACTTCCCTTCTTCCCCGCCATGATAGGCTGTCTGCAGCTCTGACTGAGCCACTAGAAGCAGTGATAAATACCCTGAGGCAGGCACCACAGACACCCACGAGCAGTGAACCTGCTGAGAGCCAACTAGCTTTATTCCCAGAAACCGTGGTGGTGTATTTTAGAGGGTAAGTCATTTTCCTCCAAAGTAGGAAAAAATACCTCAAAGCTTTAAAATTGGGCAGTAACAGCTTTGAAGATACATTTATTTGGCAACTAGATTTAATACCCCTTGAGAAAAGAATAAATATTTTCCACTGAATAATATCACTACTTTAGAGATTTCTAATTAAGTCTGATAGATACAAAGAAAATATGTGCATTATACAATAGACAGCCTATTTACTGATAATTACCTAGTATTACCAAAACAAGTTCTCTGACATGAGACACCCTCCCCACCTCAAAGTGGAGGCATTTATTTGGAAACATGTCAATGCTGGCTACATAGGACCTGCACTAGGTCTTGAATAATGGGTAGGATCTAAGGACTAGGAAGGGATGTAGGAAGAAGATTTAAGGTGCAGGCACAATCATGCCAAGGGCCAGAAATGGGACAGCAAATAAAATATTTAGGGGACAATGAAGGGGCCATCTAATGGAGTAGAAGTTCCATCTATGGAAAACAGAGTGGAAACCACCTTTCAGGCAATGGAAGGGCACAGCTTTTATTAAGGTGTGTTCTGTTGATTTGTAAGCATTGAGCTCTGCTGCAGAGGTCTTAATATCAAGCAAGACTAAAACAGAGGGAGAGAGGGGAAACCAAGCTAGGAATCTGATTGGGAAGAAAAGAGCAGGACCCACAGCCCAAGGTAAGATGTGGCAATGCCACAGTGGACCAAAGCCATGTACTCTGAGGTTGTCTGAGGAGAGCCAGCTGGATGAGGTCCGTGGTGACCTACCAGCAGCAGTATTAAGAGTCCCTCTTACTCTGTCAGGACTGAATTGTTTTTTAAGACATAGGAGTTCCTCCAGAGGGAAAAGATATGCTTGGAATTTCCACCAGAACCTCCTATTGAGAAAACGTAAGACCTTCCTTCAAATTTAAATGTGTGAAGCACATAGTTGCTGCAATGGTATTGATAATGGTCTTCTTCTTAAATTGGGTGGTAGATACCTGGATTTTCACTCTATTATTATGCCTTATAATCAACATATATGTTACCTATATCTGTACACATGTATCAAACACCACAATGAAAGGTACTAAAAGAAAAGAATGTAGATATATGTTCTCCAGCCATGAGCCTCTAGGAGGCCACAGGCCTGGTGACTGCATTCTCCTCTTTCTTTCCACCAGATGGAGGACCCACTCCAGGGTGCTGACACATGGCAAGTCTTACATGGACACAAGTACCATGAGACTTAGGGCGACAGGGCTAGGCTAGGATTGGAGCCATGCTGGGCTAGGGCTCCTGAGGAGTGGTGTAAGGAGGCGGATCCAGCTCGGTCTTCCAGGATTCACTAGAATACAGATCTATCAGGATCACAAAGTATGCTGTGTCAGGATTCCCCCAGACCACCACCAAGTTCAATGATTGGCTAGGAAGACTCTCACAGGACTCAGCATACAGTACTCATGGCCAAGATTTATTACAGCGCAAGGATATAAAGCAAAATCAGCAAGGGAGAAAAGGCACGTGGGGTGAAGACCAGAGGAAGCCAGATACAAGCTTCTAAGAATCCTCTGCCACTGGAGTTACACAGGACACACTTAATTCTTCCCGCAGTGAGCTGTGACAATATGTGTGAATGTTATCATCTACCAGGGAAGCACATTAGACTCAGTGCCCAGGGCTTTTATTGGGTACCTCCTGCCCGGCTCCCAGAAGGAAATTCCAGGCTCCCAGAAGGAAAACAGATGTTTAGCATAAATCATATTGTTTGTAAAAGCAGTCTAGGAACAGTGAGTCACTCTTATCAGTTCTAGGAGTGGTGGGAACACTCCTGAAATCCAAGTTCCCAGCCAGTCAAGGGCAAACCCTGCCAGCAGGCCTTTCTAAGGATCGCAGTCTCAGGCCTGCTACGTTAACTCTTTTCTGCACATCTACTAATGAGGCTAACAATAACCTTGAACAGCATCTCATCTAAAATAACCAAGTTTAGTATTTAAAGTTAAGAATACTTGTCAGCAGCTCATATCTTTAGTAATCTTTTGTCATTGGAACTTTCACTCAGTTTTAAGCCCTGACCAAATAAGAATGCTAGTTTTTTTTAATGCACTTTTTAATAAGAAAAAATACCTCTTTGTTAATTTTGTTGGTTTCTGCCACTCGGTCAGCCAGTATGGGATGCTGAACTGGAGGTGCTGGGATAGGCTGCATGGCAATCAACTGGATCTTACTGGGGACCCGCCGACTGGCCTCCGAGGAGCGGGAAATTCTGTCCACGTGCTCAAAGATGGAGGCCGAGGAGTGCTGCTCCTTCCCTGAACTGGGTGGTGGGGGCACTGAAACAGAGGGAAAAGCAAAAAGCTCGTCATCCTAAAGAAATAGTAAAATAATCAAAATTATGCATTTTTCCTTAAAGAATCCTTAGAAGGGCCCCTGACTAAAAATATATCGCCACTCCAGTGGCAGAGTACTTCAATTTTCACTATCTGAGTGTAAATTTTCTGGGTTAAATATCATCTCTTTAGCCTCCTTATTGACAATACAAATGCCCTTAGAAAAGTTGTCAAGGAATCATTTATGTCAAAAATTGCTCTGTTTTATCTACATGTGTTTCAAATTCTTCAGTGAGAAAAGGAAAGGTCAGGAGGAGCCTGTTGTTGCTCAGTTAGTCAATAATCAATTTATAGAACTTAAAAGAAAAATGTTTATAGCAGCTCTGAGTCAGCTATCTTTTGGAAGTGAGCTCACTGGAGGAATATAAATATAGTTGCCAAGGAAATGCTCTACTGTTGAGAGAGAAAAAAAAAAAAGATGAGGGAATTGTGAACATGCAGGCTTGTATTGGTTAACAGTGAACATTTCTGGCTTTTCAGTTCTGATGTAGAAAGAAAACAAAATTGAAGAGGCATGGAAAGAAAAAACTGTTGCCTGCAGGGAATTGGTTCCCACTTTAAAAAGATGATGAGGGGGTGAACAGATAGAAAGAGCTCTACAGAGCTAGTTAGACACCTAAGAAGATGAACTAATGCCCTCCCTCTGACATGCCACACTCAGTCAACAACAAGCTCTGGGCACGGCTTTTAAAGTAAATGGCCAGCAGGCCCATAGAAGGAGTGAGAACATGTAGAAAAGGTTTGCAAACAAAAGGTTTGCAATTCAGCATCAGTAGAAAATATAAAGTTTTCTCCTCAGTGTAAAAAAGGTAAAGAGGTAAGCAAAGCAGTAAGAAATAGTAGTTGATATTTTATATAACGAACACATGCCATTGGTATGGAAGTCTTTCTATTTCCTCTCAACTTGAACTGTATTTATTTGTTATCCCAAGCGATTAGAAATTATTTATATAGACTACTTGAATGAATGATGTCTCTCTTAGTGGGAAAGCATGGTTGTGTGGATTCAGGTTATCTCAGGCTTCCTTTCCCTCGCTCAGGCCTGGTGGGAGCCTGACAATTTGTGCAATGCAAATGAAGCCAGGCATCACCACTGATCTTGGGGCAACTACTCAAGTTGCAGGCATAACACCTAAAAGGAGATAATTAGCTTCGACAGATAGGCTAGTCTTCCCAACCCCAAGTTATAAAGTAACAGCACATGTCGCAAGGGTAGCATTAAGCTACTGATACCCATAGGTGAGGTGACTTTCCTGCAGAACAGTATAAAGACCAGGGTGGCTGGGAGCTCGGAGTACAGGTGGTGGAGAAAGAAAGCCCCTCCCTATTGTGCTGTTAAGCCCTGCCCAGTACAGGAGCTGCAGGCCTGCCTGTGCTGCCACCCCATCCCCTCCGCAGTGCGGTCACAGATCCTGGCTCTGTAATTCACCAACCGCAACCTGAGAAGCAGGGGACACACAGGCTTTAGGCATCTCTCTGCAGAGCTGAGGGACTAAGCGGAGGACAGGAAGTAAGGAGCTTTCATATTGCCTGGAACCAAGCCTTTTGAAATGGCTGAAAAGAGTATTCTTAAAAAAAAAATTATTTGTTTGAAATTTCAAAAAGGAAGAGGAAATTTAAAAAAGCAAAGGAAAAACTGGGTTATTTTTATTTTTTCCTATGCATTGTACAAATTTTAAAAAACTACCTGTATAATAATGACCAATAGAAAGGTCCCTGCATACATACAGGGGAAAAGCAAAAAACTTGTCATCCTGCTTTAAGCAAGTATGAACTTTGGATTAAAACCTTTTTCTCTTCAAATATTATTTAAAAAAAAAAGATAATGATAGAAATTACAGTATAGGAGAGTGTCACCAAAGCAGAATGACAGAGGAAAGGGCAGTCTGAATTACTGAAATGCCAAAGTAATAGAAAATTTTAAAAGAAATATTATTTTATTATCTATCTGTAAATATAGTCAAACTGCCTTGTTATAAATGCCGGTGATGCAATTAATATCCTGTGGGACAGAGATCACACTTCTTTCTTTCCATCACCATATCCCCAGCACCTAACACATCATAAGCACTTAATAAACATTTGCCAATCGGATGAATAAATGACTCCAGTCACGTTGGCTAACTTTATAAAAGTTTACCTTGATGAGGCCTTTGGGAATCTGCCTTAATAAAAAGATGAGAAGTAACAATTTGTGATCTCAACCATTTTATAGATAGGTGCTCCAAAATTACCTGAAAAAACTTTAATGTTTTATGTAGTCAAAACAGTCACCTGCAATCTCATAAAAACTATCAATTTCCTTTGCCAACTGTTTAGCACATGCAAGAGTAAATGCCAGAGCTTGGTTCCAAAGTTAAATTCTACAATTTGGAACTTGTGGAATCCAAATTAACAAAGTTTATTTATGCTACTTAAAAATCACACACTTGCACACATGCAACCTAAGGAGAGACTAAAGTAGATACTCAGCGTTTTGAAATCCTTACCTACTTTGTCTATTCCTGATAATAAAGAGAAGAGAGCAAAACTACAATTATGTGCAGATACAGTAACAACAGCACAATAATACCCTGAATGTAGCTACCTTCACACAAGGGAGCTAATTAACTCTCTATCCCATCTCCCTCTCTCTTACATCTTCGTAAAGATTAACCTCTGCTAATGACATTACTTATTTAATCACTATGAACACAGTACCATCTGAGTAAATAATCTCTTGATGGTCCATGGATGATCATAACGGTATGTCACATTCAAAAAATGCTCAGTGGGGACAGAAATAAAACACAACTTGTAATTTCTTAAAACTGAAACAATGGTCTTTTCTCAGACTCCATTGGGAATGCCAGATGGGACTTGGGATAGCCCTTGAAAGCTTTGCCCAGGAGATGAAAGTGACACACTGGCAGCGACCCACTGGCAGCGCCCCCTGCTGCGGTGAGAGGGAAAGCTGTTCCCGGGGAAACATGGAGGGTCTGAGAAGGGTTCTCAAGCAACCCCCCCCCACACACTAATTTTTATTTCATTATGAAACAAAAAAGGATTTTTATGTGACTTAAAAAATAATTTAAAAAAGCTATAATAAAAACTCAGACTCTTTTTTATAAGGTATTCAAGTTCCATGCAAGCATCTTTAAGGCAGTATGAAAGCTTTATCATGGCCCCTTTTAAAAAAGTAAAGTTTTAAAAGTGAACTGATAGTTATTGTGAGAAAACTATCTTTCTAAAACATGAAAACAATGTACAGATTCTGATGTCTCTGTAAATCATAATAGCAATCTATCTGAGCATGTTACTCATAAAAACATCTAGCCCACTTCTCTAGCAGTCAACTTTCAGTTCACAAACTAGAAGAGTACAAAATGCTTACTACTTGAATTTTGAATAGATGTTGAGAGTGATGTCTCATTTTTGGTAGCCATGTAGAATATTACTGATGGTATTACTGTCAGCAAGAAGTTAAATGCAAGAACTAAAAGGAGGAATCTCAAGTAAGCAATGATCAGAAATTGAGAAAATATAGAGCTGATCTCCACACACCCACCCCCCCAAATTCCTTTCCCAGGATTCAAAATTAGATTTTAATCTTGTCTGTCTGAAACAGTACACCTGTTACCATGGATTCTGTGAAACTGGATCCCAAGAGAAAACTCTTTCCTTATTGTCAGGGGCATTTCCTTAGAAATGTTCTCACAAAAGAACACTTAGAGCTGGAAGGAACCTCAAAGATCAGCTGGTTTAGTCCCACGGGGCCTCAAAGTGAAGCGATGTGCAAGGCCTCAAGCATTTCAGTGATAGAACAGGCTCTCCAGCTTCCCTCCAGATTAATTCATTTACAGATATGGTTTGTTCTGCATTGCATTTTCATTTGGAGAAATTTGTGCCAAAAGGTGTATTAAAAATTACTATTAAAATCATATCCTATGGCATCCTAATTATCTTTGCATTATTGAAACACAATCCTGAAATATAACCATGGCAGCAGCAGAGATAACAGCGGTGCTAGCACATTTAATTTAACAGAATCCATTAAACAATTACATAGCTACCTTACCATCATTCTAAAAAATGCTCCTAGACCAGTAAGGCCTGTGAGCTTAGCTTTATTACAGAGTATGAGTTTCCTGGTAATATCCTTTAGAATGGGAGTGAAGCTCATTTATTTATACCTAGCCTATGAACATACAGCAGCTGGCTTCAAATGCAAATATGTTAAACCATCTGATCACACTAAACTATCAGCTGGAAGAATGAGCTAGGAACAGGACCGAACAAAATGGATTTGGCTCTATGATAAATGAACAACAACTTTCTGACAGTGACAGCTGTGAAATCCTTGAATTGGCTCCTAAGAATGCCAATGAACACTGGAGGCATTTTTTGAGACTATGGTTTCAGTTAGATTCCTCCTTGTTCTTTGGGGAGGAAAATCGTTATGACTCTAAATTAGAATGAAACGTGGCTATTAACCTCAAAACATACCTCAGTGGATCTCCACCATCTAGCACAGTCCCCCACCTCAGAGCAGACACCCAATACAATACAACTGATGCTGAGAAATTCACTATACAATGAAATACTACACAGATTTTTAAAAAATAGTTTAGCGTTTGAAGTAATGCAAAATCCTAACCTATCAGAATCCCATAATTACTACTTTTAATTTGGAGAATGAGAAGAGTCACAGACCACTCCGTGGGGCTTTGTGGGGCTTGCCATCATTGACAGCTCCTGACGTCTTGTCTCCTGCCTCTCTCTCACTGGACTCTTCACTTACTGTCGAGTCAGCATCTGAGGGAGAAACTCTGCAGCCACAAAACAAATTACAAACATGAAAAAAAGAAAGAAAGAAAAGAAAAAGATCATATTAATATAGTTATGGAAGTCAGGCTTCCAGGCAAAGCAGGTAGAAATGAAAACAGTATGAACAATTATTTCGCTGCACGGCATCTTCAAGGATCACACTGAAATTCCATAGTCACCTCCTGAGGACAGCTTCATATGATTTAGTAAATGGCTCAGTGGTTTACATTTCAACAAATAGTAGAAAGCTAAATAGGACTTAAATCCCAGCTCCTGCACCTAGGTCATTTCTGGACATTTCTAGTATGATCTGGACAGAGAGGATCTTGGTTCAGACCTGGTTCACAATTAACTGGGTCTTCAAAATCTCTAGGAGGTTGGATTAGTTCTGCAGTTGTCCCAAGACCTGCTACCCAAGTTTCATCCCCCAAATAACTACCAATCTGTGGGAGGAGCCTATACTTAAAACTCTAAGGCACTGACCACTATTGAGATTTGATTCCATATATAAAAAGAGTATCACAGAACCCAGGCTGCACCACGCTAGTGAAAATCCTTAATCAGTTGGCATCCTTCTCTTTGGGCTCCCTTACTTAAACTGCAACGTGAAATGCCAAGACATTCTGGTACCCCTTAAGGAAAGCTAAAATATCATATTAACTATGCAGACCATTGAGATATTGTGGCTAAATGTTTGGGATGAGACTACCAGGGGAGGAAAATACTGTGAAAAATTTTACAAGCTTATTAAATAATCTTTAATGATTTAATTTATTCTTAGCCTGACAAAGAATTAAGCAAGTAACATCTCTCTGCATAATTCACATCTATGAAATTCTAAAAACTAGGCCATAACCCATGGGGTAGGTTTTCTGATAATTCAGAAAATATGACACAGTTTTAAATGTTGATATGATCACATAAATTTCCTCCTCTTAGCAGAAAATAACCAAGATTTGGAATTCAAAAACTCAAAGGAAGGCTGATAATGTGTGGCTTTGGCAGCCAAAGCCTGATGGTGCTATGACTTATTAAAGACAACTTAATAAAATCTAAGTCTGAACTTTGCTTTGTCTTTTTAACATAGCTGTAGCCCTTCTCTCAGGATCAGAGAGTGACAGGGAGGGACTTCTGGTAGTTTGTTAAGCAATTCCTCATGAACTTTACTTCCATAGGATCAGTGGAAATGAAATTTGGGAATATGGAGCCAGGCAGGGAGGGGGTGGTAAAGAGTCCTGTGCAAACATGCTAACAAGGGTGACAACATGGGCAGCTGGGGAAAAACAAAGCAAAACCAGGAGGACACGATGAAGGTTAGCTCAATGAAGTCATAGCCACCTGCTGTCATAATGGGCAAGGGTAGAGAAGCTAATGCTGGCTGAGTGTGTATCATGTGCCATGCACATTTTTGTACAATATTTCTGATATTACTTCTAGAGGGTCTAACATGTTCACCTCAAAATATATACTCTAGAGCTGTTCAATTTCTAATCAAGTCCTAGGGGTACTGCCAAATCATCACAGATAGTGTTCATTCATTACCTTAAATCACTTCTAGGAAAGAAATCATGCAACCATCTTTGGTCATCCACTAGAGTGGACTGCAACCATGACAGGGTTCATGTTAACTTTAGGCAAACTATCATCAATCCCCTAGGCTGTAGACTCAGAGCAGTACTCACCATCAGCCCCTGTATTATCAGAAATTGATAAACGGAATACAGAAATATGCTCTGCAACAGAGAGAACAATACAGAATGCCCAATAATAACCTTCCCCTGTGACGGATGTTCTTGGAAGGGATCTTTGACTTGGGGCTTGGCACGTCTCCGTTTTCAGAGGGGGTGGTATGGTCCTTCACAGGTCCTGGTAGTGGTGCTGGCTCATGAATAATCAGTATGTCATCTTTATTGTGCTGACCCAGATGCTGCTTAGCAAAATCGAAGCCCTTCACACTAGGGATCTGCAACTAAAACACACACATGCACAAGCAACATAGTTACTCTGAAATTTGAGGACTGTGAAAAGAGACAGGGAGCGCTGACAAGAGGGGCACCAATTTCTAACCCAAAATCATACTTGCAATTCAACCAATCCAATTCCACAAGCATCTCTAAAACTCTACTGTATGCAAGGTACTTTTTATACCTACAATTTAAGAAAGACAGAAACTTGTGAAAGATTAAACAAGGGTACAAAGATTAAATAACTAGGCCATAATACAAAAGACATCACAAGATAATACCTGACCAATTGCCACAGTAGCATAACCATGCTATACAAGTTTAGAGAGAGTGACACAGCAGGATGTGCTTCTTAGGAAAATTAGGGCTTGAGCCAGGCCTTGGAGGACAAGGCAGGACTTGGAGGAAAACAGAGGCTACATGGAGGATGTTCTAGATCATGTCAAGGACCAGAGAACACTTGAGGAATCTGGGAGATCATAGTAGTTGCACTAGAAAGGTCAAAATGTAGGTGAGTGAAAGAGAAGGTTGCCTGTATGTGGACAACTCTATATGCCAGCTTCTAGAGCTTGCTCTATGGGCAGTGAGAAAACCGCTAAACATGTCTGAATAGCGCAATGGCATTGTCCAAGCAGAAGGGATCAGTAAGACAGCCCGGTGATACCACGAGCAGGAAATGATAAAACCACGAAGGTCTGAGCCCAAAGACTTAGCAATGAAAATGGAAAGAACAGACAGCTTCTAGAGGCAAGGGTAAGACTTGGAAGCCAAACAGATATGAAAGGCAAAGGACAGAAAGAAGGCAGTAAGGACTCGAAAGTTTTAGGCCGAGTATCCTGACCAGTGGAAGTGACATTAAGGGAAAGAGGTAAGTCATGAAGGAAAGATGATTTGAGATAAAAATGACAAGTTTCACTACAAACACGGCTAGTTTGAGATGAGAGAGAAAGTCCCAAAGGAAAGTATTCAGGTATAGTTGAAGAACAATAATTTGCAGGAATTTTCAGGCTAGAGATGTGACTTTGAGAGTTATCTGTAAGGTGACATGTAGGGAAGTTGAGATTTTTAAAGATGAAAACAGTCTATGGATAAAACTTTGGGGAACATCTAATAGTTTGAGGATAAGAGGAAAAGAAAGAAGGAAGAAAACAGAAGGTGTCTTCAAAGAAACAGAAGATTTAGAAAGTGCAATGTAATACAAGCTAAGAGAATAATTTCAAGAAAGGAGTGGTCAAGAGACTTAACGGGTCTTCAAAAAGTAATTGCAATAGAAGGTAATGACATCTTTGATGTCCCTTGAGAATGCAATTTTAATAGAGTACAGAGAGTATCGGTTGCCAAAGAAGGGAAACAGAAGAGTAGAGGGAGGAGGCAATACATTTGAAAAAAAGAATTTTTCAAGATTGGGAAGATATGATGATGATGAAATGCAGAGGAGGAACCAAGAAAAAAATTAAAAGTGCCTAGACCAAGGTGATAAATTGAAGGAACAAGGTTCCAGAAAAGTTGTGGAAGGTGAGGCAGAGCACAGGTAGAAGGATTAGTTTTGGAAAAAGAGAAGTGCTGCTTTTTCTGAGATAAGAGAGAAGGAGCAAATCGGTGTCTAGTTGCTTGGAACAGAGGGAATAACAAATAAGGTGGTTTATGTTTGTTGGCTCCAATTCTTTCAGTAGAGAACAAGGACATCTGTGGAGACTCAGAGGAAGAGGTAGGGATCTGGGGAAAGCAGAATAAGCAAGGTATGTGTGGAGAATGTGCAAGCAATGGCCTAGGGTCCTGCTGAGGGAAGAGAGCAGGTATCTGAAACAAGCCCAGTTGGCTAGGTTCTTGACTCTCTCCGGCAGCGCAGCAAAAGACGGTGGGAGAAATCCAGGGTTAATTCAGCCAGCCGGAAGATGATAGGATGAGGGTATTTGACATGGCAGAGCCAGGTGACCCAGAAAGGATCAAATCACTGGCGTGAGTGAAAGCATCTGTTGGGAGAATAGACCATGGAGAGATAGAAGCAAGAAGGGAGACTTTACCTTCAGAGGAAGAGCATTAGGATCCTCATGGTGGGATAGTGCCCTGGGGTGGGGAGGGCCTAGACTGCTGGTATAAAGAAGGTGAAGAACTTGGCATTTTTATGTTAGATTAGGGGCTGGCAAACTTTTTCCATAGAAGTCCAGATAGTAAATATTATAGACACCGCAGGTGAGGGGGTCTCCGTTACAACTCTTCAAGTCTGTCGTCACAGCATGGAAGCATACATAGACAATACCTGAATGAATGAGCATTAGCTGTGTTCCAATAAAATGTTATGGACACTGACATTTGAATTTCAAATAATTTTCATGTGCCACAAAATATTCTTTTCTTTTTCTCTAACCATTTAAAACCGTAAAATCCATTCTTTGCTCCTTCACAGTATAAACACAGGTTGCAGGCTGGATTTGGCCTGCAGTGCTGCAGTTTGACATACCCTTGGTTTTGATGGAAAAAAAGGTGGGGTGGGGGGTAGGGTGTGAAATTTCTTGAGATGAAAGTAGAAAAAGCCCTGAAGGGAATCCCCTCAGCTACCTAGCCTGACCCTCTTATTCATTTCTGCCACCATGGCTTTGAGTTAGGCCCCATGAGTTGGCCTGGACCATTTTAAAGAGTCTCTCTCCAACCCATATGGTCTTCGACAATCACTCCTCCTTGCGGTTTTCAGGATGAGACTCCTAAAATACAAATCGATGACTCCTCTCCCTTGCTTCTAATTCTTCACTGTTTTCATGTAGCTCTGATGATGTCACCAGCCTCCATGGCTTAGCGTGAGGCCCTGCAACATCTGGTTGCAACCCCTCTTCAGGCACCATGTCCCACCACCCCCAGGAAGCTCCTGCTTTGCCCACCACAGTACTACATGGACCATCCCCAAAGCAGTAGTTTCATGCACACCACAGGAAATGCTGTTCTTTCTGCCTGGAATGCCCAACTTCCCTGTTCCTCCCTCTTCTTGCTAACTACTTACTAATGGTACCTCAAAACTAAGCTCGGTCACCTCCTCTAGAAGGCCTTCCTTGACAGCCCTCCCCACCTCCCCCTTCTTTTGTGCTCCTGGAGTACTGTGCACTTACCACACTGTGCTGGATTGTCGCTCTACCTGTCTCTTCCCCCAAAGACAGCAAGCCCTTTCAGGGTGGAAACCACATCTCAATTTGTTCTATACTCTCTGTGCAAAGCACTGGGCTTGGTGCACAGTTGACCTCAATGAACACTTGAATGAATGAATGAAGACAGTACAAAGGTCTCTGAGGAAGGCAGGATCCCGCAGGAGAGCAGATGCTGGCTACAGTAACAGACTGACCCTTCTTTCTCACCCACTGAGTCCTAGACAGCAGCAAGCAGGACTCGAGAAAGCTGCAGATGGGGCAGCAGAGAGAAGACAGGATAAGCTGGAGAGGGAGTGTGGGAGGCTAGACCAGGTTAGAGAGAGAATTCTGGGAGAGGCAGAGTATCAGGGTCCCTGAGACCTCCAAGAGGGGAGAGGAGCTTTAGGAGGAGCATGCGGTCAGGCAAAGTGGGAGGAGCACATCAGCATCTGGAGGAAACTGCACGTACCAGCAGCTGGCTGACCAGTGAGGAATTGGGAAAGTGCTGCATTCTGATGGACCCAGGGATCCTACCTAAGTGTACATAACACCAACACCAAACCCTACAACCAAGACCCCATGAGCCTGCAACAACAGGGTGCAGGCCTCAGCTTCCAGACCTGTGGTTAGATAGGAAAGGTGCTCTAAGGGCTACAAATGTGGGAACCATTTTAAATGATACACTAAAATGCCAAGACTGGGTATTAACAGTTCCCTTAATTTGAACTTCCAGAGTCCACGGAAATAACCATGCATAAATGATTGTTCCAAAGGGTCTCTTCAGAAGGAACCCATGTGCAAACCAAAGCCCCTCTAGTTAGGTTGCCGTATGCCACACCTACAGTCCTATCAGTCAAAAGATGAAGGCCAAACAGATCTAAGGAGTGCTTTTACACAACACACTACGTGTAGAAGCAAAATCTTTTGTCTTATTTGTGTTAACTTCATGCCCAAATGAGTGACAACACCAGTGGTTTAGATTTGTGACCTTTAAGGTCTTAGCACAAAAATGTAGGATAAACGGGTAGAAGGAAAGAAGTCTGCAAAAGTGATTTATGCCAGCAGAGGGGATAAAACTTACTGTAAACATAGTTTGCAAAGATGTTGCTTGGAAATGAAAGGCAAAGACTGCTGTGCCTATATTTTGTAAATTAATGAGATCATGTTGCAAGAACAGGCAACGATACCACATGGACAGATTGGGAGCATACACCCACGCAGCTGAGAAACCCTGTTTCTTGGTGCCAAATGATGGTGAGCCCAAACCTTTCTCTGTAGCCCACACTCTCTGCCTCATTAGCCACCATAGATCAATTTATTTCCTCCTCCAAGAAAAGGTGGATTAGAACAGTGAGCTTCAACTGGCCTAGCCAACTCCTGGGGGTCTACAAACACTTTCCTAGGGATATGCAACCCTTTCAAGACCACCAACCTCTTTATATGTTCTTACCTAAAAGTGATTTTTCTCAGCACGTGCCTGATCACACACATTCCCCTTTCACAACAGTCCTTCTCCCACTTTACAGAAGAGAGACCCAGCTCTCACACATGCACTCTTCCTAGGATGCGCTGTCCTGAAGTTAGAAACCTCTGGGATGTCACGTAAAGGGACAATTCAAAATGCTGGTGTTGGTAGTCTCCCTTTCTTTCCCTATCTTGTATATATTTCTTTAAGGGAGAAATGTGGCTGAGAAATAGGCTAATTCAGCCTGTGCTGGGATGATGTGAATTCAGATACTCTGTAGGGGGGCAGCAGGAGCAATGACATTTTTATTTAACAACCTCACCTTTATCACCTCCCAACCATCAAAGAATGCATCGCTCCTGTGGATGAACCCAATGAGAACAAAGCACAGAGGCTGTCAGTGAGAAATACGGAGGGTGGCAGTGTCATTGCAACCAGGTGACAAAGTTAAGACAAGGCTCTGTGTTTTAGAATATGCAAGATCTGTAAAAGTATGCTGTGAAACACCTGTAAGCTATGCAGCACAGGTTCTTTGCATGCTCCTACTTCTTGGAATGAGAGCAGCTTGGCAAGCACACTTGTTCACCAGGGTCTCAGACTGGGTCTTCATGCAGTATTTTGCATTACAAGGACAAGGGAGTGAAGGTTGCCATGTTTACCTCTGAAAGTTCAGCATTACAAACAAAAGGAACAAATATTGGAGCTAAGTTAGTGTTTTATACTTTTCTGGAGCATTTTTTCAGTCTCACAGGATATTTTTCATTAACTTCTTTCAAAAGATTACTCGATACTCTATGTTCAGTTTATCTGAAGGCAAATCTCTTGCTCACTGGCCCTCATGTATTTATTATATTTAGACGAGCAGGTTTGGAGTCCTCCGTAAATAACAATCATCAATTTGCCTTTTGTAAACCCCACACTTACTAGTCCAATACTTTTTCTCCTTTTTGCTGTAAGTTTCCACAAAGATTAAACTGCATTCTTAAAAGCAAAGCATCTATTTACGTACTAGTAGAGGAAAAAATATGCAAGCTAGAAGGTAACACCTGAACTTTAAGAAACCCTTCATAGGAGGATGAATTCCTCTCTCTAAGAAATTGATATGCTGTCCTAATTTATATAAAAAAAATTATAAATATTATTTTCATCATGAAATGAAATTACAAAATGCCAATACTATCTTATGGAATCTTACTTTTAGTTTCTGTGTTTGTACTTTACATGAATTACTTCATCATAGCCTCACCACATAATAAGGCAGAAAACATAATTACCAATTTTATAGGCAAAGAAATTAGGGCTCCAGAGCTTAAACTTGCCCAAGGTCATGCTATCATTGAGCAGGTAAGGCAGGTGGTGAGCCCCAGCTTTGCTGACTCTGAAGCTTGGGCTCCTGACTCTGGTTGTTATCCCCTGCACTGCTATCTCATTAATTGGTTTCACGCATCTCACACTTAGTCAGCTGCTCTCATGTTTTGCTAGGTGGCAGCAATTTAGGAATTCCTTACACTGGGCAAACTCTTTGACCAAACTACTCTCTACTTCATGGAATTCATCCTAGAATTCACCTTGGTTAGAGCTTCAGATCATCTCCCCTACTCTGGCAGAGGATAAGAGTTTTACCTTCTGGAAAGGATGAACCAAAAAGGATATGGAATAAAAGACACCAGGTACAGCTGTGGTCAGAAACACCAATGCAGAGAGTTAAATGAAGGTTTGCAGGCAGTTTTATTATAGCTGGCAGACAGCTTATTATACACTCCAGGCAGGAGACCAGAAGATTCTCCCTAGGAATAATAACTAGACCAAGAGAAAAAAAACTTAAAGATACTGAGCTTGGGAGAGGAGGTGGAGCAAAAACAGCCAGTCCCACCACATCACCCTACAATGAGGCTCACCAGGAAAAATGGTCCGGGCCTGCACACAGAGCTTCCACTCATCTTTTGAGTCCTTTACATTAAAAAAACAATCGTGTTAACATATATAACATAAAACTTTGCATTTTAAGTGTACACTTCAGTGGCATTAATTACTTTTACAATACTATACTACCATCACTACCTTCCATTACTAAAACTTTTTCATCACACAAAACAGAAATTCTTTACCTATTAAGCAATAACTCCCTTGAGTACCTTACTTTTTTTAAATTATCTGACTTTATTTAATATATCAACAGTTTATCCTGGTAATAAATTAATATGTACAGTTATCAAAAAATGTTGGGTGCTTTCCAAAGAAAATGTTTCTTTCTGGAATGTATGTAGAACCATTTAAACAGCTGTCTTTATAATTTTCAAAATCAGAAGTGTAGTAACACCAACTCTTTGAAGAATAGAGTCTCTTTTCCTGTAATTCATGATTTAGATAGTTTGAGTTTATAAAGGTTTCAGATGCCATTTCAGTTCCTGCAAGCTACCAAAGCTGACATTAGAACTGACAGTTCAGAAACCGTCTGATCCAATCACCTAATTGTACAGATAAGGAATCCACTGGCATCGTCAACGATTACAAAAGCTAATGAGAGGCAGAGCTTGGACTACAAATCGATTCTTAGAAAGGCTCCAGAAATGTCTGTTGGGCAAAATAAGGCACATTTATCACACAGAACTCTATTCATATCTAAAACAACCCTGGTTTTACTTTAACATTGAATTCTGATGGCTCTTTTGTGGTTCACAAACATATTTTGTCATTACTATTACTGCAATAGTCCCTTACTTTTAAAATTGATCAGGTAGCCAAAGATCACCAGATATTTGAGATAGCCTTGAAAAGTTAAGAGAAAGTATTGCATCCATGAAACTACAACAAGACATCAAAAACAAAGAACAAGAAAGGGCTCTTGAAAATTAAATATGTGACCAAATAAATAAAGAAATCAATAGAAAAGGTAGAAAATAAAATTGAGGAAATATTCCAGAAAGTTGAATGAAAAGGCAGAGAGATAAAAAATAGGAGATAAAATATAATATAAGAAAATCAGAGGATTCATCGTGAACCAAATATTCAAACAATCAAGTGAGCAACAGTATCTAAGAAATAACCCAAGAAAAGTTTCCAAAAATGAAGGAAATGAATTTCTATATTGGAAGAGCCCACCAAACTCCCAGCACAATTGTGATGGTTAGGTTCATGTGCCAACTTGTCCAGGTGATAGTACCCAGCTGTCTGGTCAAGCAAACAGTGGCCTAACAATTGCTGCAAGGACAAATAAAAAAAGACCCAAAATAAGACATAGCATCATGAAATTTCAGGACCAGAGATCTGATCTTTCTTGGATAGAAGAAATCCAAGTCAAAATGTAGGGGTTTGCCCTTTTCAGCATGAAGAAATTAGAATGATCAAATGAGAGGGAGGAGTTGTAACAGAGAAGTTAGTATTTAACAAATGATTATGACTACTGAATCATGATATAGCTATTTCTTTTTAGCTTCCAGTCTACTAGAACAGCCAGAAGGAAATACCTGAAATTGTTGAACTGTATCCCAGTAGTCTTGATCTTTGATAACAACTGTATAATTACATAGCTTTTATCTTGTGACTGCGTAATTGTAAAAACCTTGTGACAGATACCCCCATTATCCAGTGTATGGTTAGATGAGTAATAAAATAAAGACATGCATGGGAAAAAAATTAACAATAAAATTAACAGAAACATATTTAGAAAGTGACTCTCACAAATATAATACTCTACAGAAAAAACAATTCCCAAAGGTGATTCCATTTATGTAATGTCCAAAAATAGGCAAAACTCAACTACCATATATCATTTAGGGGTGCATACCTTTGTGGAGAAAAAGGAGGTTGTGACCAGAAATAAATACAAAGGAGGCTTCTAGGGTGTCAGCAATGTTGTACCCTTGACAGGTGTTTGCTCTGTAATTATTTGTTAAACTATACTTTGAAATTTTCTCTGTAACTATTTGTTAACCTGTACTTTGAAATTTATCACTTTTCTGCATATATATTATATTTCACAATGAAAAATGTTTAAAAAAATGTAGGGGTTTGGATTACACAGATGTTATGCATTTGTCAAAACTCAGTGAACTCATACCACATGTAAAATTTGTATATAACATATATAGAATGCAAATTTTACATCAAAAGATAAAAACTGTAAACATATAATGAAGTCTTAACTATCATATGCAGAGTGCAATATTTAGAAGGAAAGGTACTAATATCTGTTATTGACTTTGAATTCCATCAAAGATGGAATGATGGATGACTAGATGGATAAATACATGCCAAAATTAGCATAAAAATTTTCATGATACAATCTAGGTGGTAGGTATACAGGTGTTCATGGCAAAATTATTTCAAAGTTGCTGTATGTTGGAAATTTTTCATTAGAATTGTTTTTATAAATGGCAATGAACAGCCACAATGGAAGCTGGAAGATAAAAGAACTGTGCTTTCAAACCTAGAATTTCCAAACTAGAATTCTATCCCCAGCCAGACTATCATCAGGCATGAGGTTAATATAAAGTTATTTTCAGTCTTAATAGATTCTAAATGTCTCTCTATGTATCACCACTCATCCATGTTGGAGATCTTCCTATATTTCAGGACCTGTATATGGAATGAACAATGACTTCTAAAACTGCATGCTGCAGTCTTAACATTGATCTTCTAAACCAACCAACATTATTTGCTTATTATACACCCTTAATCACTGGTGTCTACCTGTAAACCAATCTCGAGCCCTTTCCCCAAACTAAAAAACTCATCCTTTCATAAATATTCAGCAGCCAAATCACAGACAGTTTAGTTTTGCTGTTACTCTAATTTTTTCCCCATTCCAGGAATAGTTTTGCTAAAGACACTTGATTCATTTTGTAAGTTTCTGATTTTAGGACGACTGCTTCCTCTAAGCAAAGGTCTCCAAAGTAAATGAGATAACACAAATTCTTCTGCCTGTATATTGCAGTCTGTATAACCCAAATCTAGGTATGAAATGCCTTCCCTAAGAAACTCTCAGGGATCCTATAAGAAATAAGCATGAGGACTTTAACACAGATATGTGAAAATGCTTCATGATACAACAGTACTATACAAATGACACTGACAGCATCATTATTTCTGTTGCTGACAAAACATCAGTTACAAATTATCAGCTAAGAGTTCTTGGGCATCAGATATAGATATAAATATACATACAATGTTATATAAGTCACCAAACGGATGTGACATATGGTAGACCCTCAATAGTATTTGATTATTGAATAAATTTCAAAAAGGTCAGTTGAAGCACCAAACTTACTGGATTTTGTAGGGAACGAAGAAGTGAGTATATGTCATAAATGAAATACACATCCATTATGGTCTTGAAGTCCTGTTGGCTTAATTTTGTATTCCAACTAATATCTTTATATCAGTTAGATCCTTGCACTGCTCACAGGCTTGGTGAATCACCACCTTTTATAACAATAAATTTGGCAACTAATCTGTGCATATGCAAAAAATAAAAGCCATCTACACACACAATGGAAAAAATCAGAGAATTAGAGGAAATCTTGCCCCCACCCCCACCCCCACCTCACCCCCCTTATGGAAGTAGCTCCTTTTGTTTCTTTCATCCCTACTTTCTGGACCACTTTTTCTAATTTTTTCATTTCTTTAAAAAAAAAGTTAAGTCTGGCTGCTATTACGTCTCCAGCTTCTACATACAGAGTAAGCTTCAGTCAATGTTTTATGAATGAAGAGTCAAGATTAGTTCGGGACTTCTATATTCGTATTAGGACTCAGTTATTCCTGAAGAAGGATGGTTCTTTTGTTCCTTCTTTCTCAAATATATCTCAGAGGGAACAGATCACATTGTCTGTGCCCCACTGGAAATAAGCCGCTGACAAGTTGGGGAGGCCTGGTGGAGCAGGTCAGCCAAGTGACAAGATAGAAGCTTGATGAATTTTTTTTTTTTCCATCACCACAAATGATTTTATTTTTCAATTTTTAGAACATTTTCATTACTCCAGAAAAGAAATAAAGACCAAAAAAAGGAAACTCAAATCTTCCCATACTCCTAACCACCCCCCTCCATTATTGACTCATAGTATTGGTATAGTACATTTGTTACTGTTGATGAAAGAATGTTAAAATACTATGAACTATAGTATATAGTTTGCAACAGGTATATATTTTTTTCCTATATGCCCCTCTATTATTAATTTCTAGTTATAGTATCATACATTTGTTGTAGTTCATGAGAGAGATTTCTAAAATTTGTACAGTTAATCATGGACATTGTCCACCACAAGGTTCACTGTTTTATACATTCCCATCATTTAACCTCCAACTTTCCTTCTGGTGACATACATGACTCTGAGCTTCCCCTTTCCACCACCTTCACACATCATTCAGCACTGTTAGTTATTCTCACAACATGCTACCATCACCCCTGTCCATTTCCAAACATTTAAGTTCACCCTAGTTGAACATTCTGCTCATACTAAGCAACCGCTCCCCATTCTTTAGCCTCGTTCTATATCCTGGTAACTAATATTTCATGTCTATGAGTTTACATATTATAATTAGTTCATATCAGTGAGACCCCGCAATATTTGTCCTTATGTGTCTGTCTTATTTAACTCAATAGAGTGCCCTCAAGTTTCTTCATCAACCCATTTTTTTTTTTTAATTCAGTTTTATTGAAATATATTCACAAACCATACAGTCATCCATGGTATACAATCAACTGTTCACAGTATGATCATATAGTTATGCGTTCACCACCACAATCTATTTCTGAACATTTTCCTTACATCAGAAAGGATCAGAATAAGAATAAAAAATAAAAGTGAAAAGAGAATACCCAAACCATCCCCCCATCCCACCCTATTTGTCATTTAGTTTTTACTCCCATTTTTCTGATTTTTTTTCAATTTTTTAACTTTGTTTATCAAAAAATTAAAAACAAACAGGCAAACAACCAAAAAACCCCACAACATTTCAAACAAAGCAATGGATTAAGGAAAACAAATAACCTAAAATAACTACTTTGCTTCCAATATGTTCCTACCATACCCCAAGAAAATTAATAAACCATGTCCAAACAGAGGAGTAAGAAAAACAAATAATCTAAAATACCTACATTGCTTCCAACATGTTCCTACCATACCCCAAGAAAATTAACAACCCCTAAGAAAACAAAGGAATAAGAGAAAAAAAAACCTAAAATAACTCTATTGCTTCCAACATGATCTTACTATATCCAAGAAAGTTTACAAACCATAATCATTCCTGAGCATTCCCATAACATTGAGATTACCCTCCATAGTTTATCTGTTCTTATTAGATTATCATTCCCCCTCCACTAATTGGTATCTCTAGGTCCCCTACATTCTACAGTATAAAACATTGTACATTTTTCACAGAATTCACATTAGTGGTAACATACAATATGTCTCTTTTTGTGCCTGGCTTATTTTGCTCAGCATTATGTCTTTTTTTTTTTTTTTTTTTTAATCTTCATTTTATTGATATATATTCATATACCACACAGTCATACAAAACAAATCGTACTTTCGATTGTTCACAGTACCATTACATAGTTGTACATTCATCACCCAAATCAATCCCTGACACCTTCATTAGCACACACACAAGAATAACAAGAATAATAATTAGAGTGAAAAAGAGCAATTGAAGTAAAAAAGAACACTGGGTACCTTTGTCTGTTTGTTTCCTTCCCCTATTTTTCTACTCATCCATCCATAAACTAGACAAAGTGGAGTGTGGTCCTTATGGCTTTCCCAATCCCCTTGTCACCCCTCATAAGCTACATTTTTATACAACTGTCTTCGAGATTCATGGGTTCTGGGTTGTAGTTTGATAGTTTCAGGTATCCACCACCAGCTACCCCAATTCTTTAGAACCTAAAAAGGGTTGTCTAAAGTGTGCGTAAGAGTGCCCACCACAGTGACCTCTCGGCTCCTTTTGGATTCTCTCTGCCACTGAAGCTTATTTCATTTCCTTTCACATCCCCCTTTTGGTCAAGAAGATGTTCTCTGTCCCACGATGCCAGGTCTACATTCCTCCCCGGGAGTCATATTCCACATTTCCAGGGAGAGTCACTCCCCTGGGTGTCTGATCCCACGTAGGGGGGAGGGCAGTGATTTCACCTTTCAAGTTGGCTTAGCTAGAGAGACAGGGCCACATCTGAGCAACAAAGAGGCATTCGGGAGGAGGCTCTTAGGCACAACCATAGGGAGGCCTAGCCTCTCCTTTGCAGCAACCGTCTTCCCAAGGGTAAAACCTGTGGTAGAGGGCTCAACCCATCAAACCACCAGTCCCCTATGTCTGTGGTCATGTTAGCAACCATGGAGGTGGGGTAGGCCAATATCCCTGCATTCTCCACAGGCTCCTCAAGGGGGCACTGCATCTTTTTTTTTTCCTTGTTTTTTTTTTTTAACTTTCCCTTCTTTTTTAAATCAACTGTATGAAAAAAAAGTTAAAAAGAAAACAAACATACAATAAAAGAACATTTTAAAGAGACCATAACAAGGGAGTAAGAAAAAGACAACTAACCTAAGATAACTGCTTAACTTCCAACATGTTCCTACTTTACCCCAAGAAAGTTACCTAATATAGCAACATTTCTGTGAACTTGCTCCTACTATATCCATCAGAAATTAACAGACCATAGTCATTCCTGGGCATCCCCAGAACGTTAAATAGCTTATCTGTTCTTCTTGGATTATTGTTCCCCCTTCCTTAATTGCTCTCTATTGCTAGTTCCCCTACATTCTACATTATAAGCCATTTGTTTTATATTTTTCAAAGTTCACATTAGTGGTAGCATATAATATTTCTCTTTTTGTGCCTGGCTTATTTCGCTCAGCATTATGTCTTCAAGGTTCATCCATGTTGTCATATGTTTGACGAGATCGTTCCTTCTTACTGCCGCATAGTATTCCATCGTGTGTATATACCACATTTTATTTATCCACTCATCTGTTGAAGGACATTTGGGTTGTTTCCATCTCTTGGCAATTGTGAATAATGCTGCTATGAACATTGGCATGCAGATATCTGTTCGTGTCACTGCTTTCCGATCTTCCGGGTATATACCGAGAAGTGGAATCGCTGGGTCGAATGGTAACTCTATATCTAGTTTTCTAAGGAACTGCCAGACTGACTTCCAGAGTGGCTGAATCATTATACAGTCCCACCAACAGTGAATAAGAGTCCCAATTTCTCCACATCCCCTCCAGCATTTGTAGTTTCCTGTTTGTTTAATGGCAGCCATTCTAACCGGTGTTAGATGGTATCTCATTGTGGTCTTAATTTGCATCTCTCTAATAGCTAGTGAAGCTGAACATTTTTTCATGTGTTTCTTGGCCATTTGTATTTCCTCTTCAGAGAACTGTCTTTTCATATCTTTTGCCCATTTTATAATTGGGCCGACTGTACTATTGTCATTGAGTTGTAGGATTTCTTTCTATATGCAAGATATCAGTCTTTTGTCAGATACATGGTTTCCAAAAATTTTTTCCCATTGAGTTGGCTGCCTCTTTACCTTTTTGAGAAATTCCTTTGAGGTGCAGAAACTTCTAAGCTTGAGGAGTTCCCATTTATCTATTTTCTCTTTTGTTGCTTGTGCTTTGGGTGTAAAGTCTAGGAAGTGGCCACCTAATACAAGGTCTTGAAGATGTTTTCCTACATTATCTTCTAGGAGTTTTATGGTACTTTCTTTTATATTGAGATCTTTGGTCCATTTTGAGTTAATTTTTGTGTAGGGGGTGAGGTAGGGGTCCTCTTTCATTCTTTTGGATATGGATATCCAACTCTCCCAGCCCCATTTGTTGAAAAGAACATTATGACTCAGTTCAGTGACTTTGGGGGCCTTATCAAAGATCAGTCGGCCATAGATCTGAGGGTCTATCTCCGAATTCTCAATTCGATTCCATTGATCTATATGTCTATCTTTGTGCCAGTACCATGCTGTTTTGGCAACTGTGGCTTTATAATAAGCTTCAAAGTCAGGGAGTGTAAGTCCTCCCACTTCGTTTTTCTCTTTTAGAGTGTCTTTAGCAATTCGAGGCATCTTCCCTTTCCAAATAAATTTGATAACTAGCTTTTCCAAGTCTGCAAAGTAGGTTGTTGGAATTTTGATTGGGATTGCATTGAATCTGTAGATGAGTTTGGGTAGAATTGACATCTTAATGACATTTAGTCTTCCTATCCATGAACATGGAATATTTCTCCATCTTTTAAGGTCCCCTTCTATTTCTTTTAGTAGAGTTATGTAGTTTTCTTTGTATAGGTCTTTTACATCTTTGGTTAAGTTTATTCCTAGGTACTTGATTTTTTTAGTTGCTATTGAAAATGGTATCTTTTTCTTGAGTGTCTCTTCAGTTTGTTCATTTCTAGCATATAGAAACATTACTGACTTATGTGCATTAACCTTGTATCCCGCTACTTTGCTAAATTTGTTTATTAGCTCTAGTAGCTGTATCGTCGATTTCTCAGGGTTTTCTAGATATAAGATCATATCATCTGCAAACAATGACAGTTTTACTTCTTCTTTTCCAACTTGGATGCCTTTTATTTCTTTGTCTTGCCGGATTGCCCTGGCTAGCACTTCCAGCACAATGTTGAATAACAGTGGTGACAGCGGGCATCCTTGTCTTGTTCCTGATCTTAGAGGGAAGGCTTTCAGTCTCTCTCCATTGAGCACTATGCTAGCTGTGGGTTTTTCATATATGCTCTTTATCATGTTGAGGAAGTTTCCTTCAATTCCTACCTTTTGAAGTGTTTTTATCAAAAAGGGATGTTGGATTTTGTCAAATGCTTTTTCAGCATCTATTGAGATGATCAATTGATTTTTCCCTTTTGACTTGTTAATGTGTTGTAATACATTGATCGATTTTCTTATGTTGAACCATCCTTGCATGCCTGGAATGAACCCCACTTGGTCATGGTGTATGATTTTTTTAATGTGTCTTTGGATTCGATTTGCAAGTATTTTGTTGAGGATTTTTGCATCTATATTCATTAGGGAGATTGGCCGGTAGTTTTCCTTTTTTGTAACATCTTTGCCTGGTTTTGGTATTAGATTGATGTTAGCTTCATAAAATGAGTTAGGTAGTGTTCCATTTTCTTCAATGTTTTGAAAGAGTTTGAGTAAGATTGGTGTCAGTTCTTTCTGGAAAGTTTGGTAGAATTCCCCTGTGAAGCCATCTGGCCCTGGGCATTTATTTGTGGGAAGATTTTTGATGACTGATTGGATCTCTTTGCTTGTGATGGGTTGGTTGAGGTCTTCTATTTCTTCTCTGGTCAGTCTAGGTTGTTCATATGTTTCCAGGAAATTGTCCATTTCCTCTACATTCTCCAGTTTGTTGCCATACAGTTGTTCATAGTATCCTCTTATAATTTTTTTAATTTCTTCAGGATCTGCAGTTATGTCACCTTTTTCATTCATTATTTTGTTTATATGGGTCTTCTCTCTTTTTGATTTTGTCAGTCTAGCTAGGGGCTTGTCAATCTTGTTGATCTTCTCAAAGAACCAACTTTTGGTGATATTTATCCTCTCTATTGTTTTTTTGTTCTCTATGTCATTTATTTCTGCTTTAATCCTTGTTATTTCTTTTCTTCTACTTGGTTTAGGATTGGTTTGCTGTTCATTTTCTAGCTTCTTCAGTTGATCCATTAGTTCTTTGATTTTGGCTCTTTCTTCCTTTTTAATATATGCGTTTAGTGCTATAAATTTCCCCCTGAGCACTGCTTTTGCTGCATCCCATAGGTTTTGGTATGTTGTGTTCTCATTTTCATTCGTCTCTATATATTTAGCAATTTCTCTTGCTATTTCTTCTTTAACCCACTGATTGTTTAGGAGTGTGTTGTTTAACCTCCAGGTATTTGTGAATTTTCTAAGTCTCTGATGGTTATTGACTTCTAATTGTATTCCATTGTGGTCAGAGAATGTGCTTTGAATAATTTCAATCTTTTTAAATTTATTGAGGCTTGTTTTATGTCCCAGCATATGATCTATTCTGGAGAAAGTTCCATGAGCACTAGAAAAGTATGTGTATCCTGGTGATTTGGGATGTAATGTCCTGTATATGTCTGTTAAATCTAATTCATTTATCAGATTGTTTAGGTTTTCAATTTCCTTATTGGTCTTCTGTCTGGTTGATCTATCTATAAGAGAGAGTGATGTGTTGAAGTCTCCCACAATTATTGTGGAAACATCAATTGCTTCCTTTAGTTTTGCCAGTGTTTCTCTCATGTATTTTGTGGCACCTTGGTTGGGTGCATAGACATTTACGATTGTTATTTCTTCTTGCTGAATTGCCCCTTTTATTAGTACGTAGTGGCCTTCTTTGTCTCTCAAAACATCCCTGCATTTGAAGTCTATTTTATCTGAGATTAATATTGCTACACCTGCTTTCTTTTGGCTGTAGCTTGCATGAAATATTTTTTTCCATCCTTTCACTTTCAGTTTCTTTGTGTCCCTGTGTCTAAGATGAGTCTCTTGTATGCAACATATTGATGGTTCATTTTTTTTGATCCATTCTGCGAATCTATATCTTTTAATTGGGGACTTTAATCCATTTACATTCAACGTTATAACCGTGAAGGCATTTCTTGAATCAGCCATCTTATCCTTTGGTTTATGTTTGTCATATTTTTCCCCTCTGTCTATTAATATCCTTTATTGTACCCATACCGAATCTCTTTAGTACTGAACCTTTCTCCAAGTCTCTCTGTCCTTTCTTTGTTTCTCTGTCTGTAGGGCTCCCTTGAGTATCTCCAGTAGGGCAGGTCTCTTGTTAGCAAATTCTCTCAGCATTTGTTTGTCTGTGAAAAATTTAAGCTCTCCCTCGAATTTGAAGGAGAGCTTTGCTGGATAAAGTATTCTTGGCTGGAAATTTTTCTTACCCAGAATTTTAAATATATCGTGCCACTGCCTTCTCGCCTCCATGGTGGCTGCTGAGTAGTCACTACTTAGTCTTATGCTGTTTCCTTTGTATGTGGTGAATTGCTTTTCTCTTGCTGCTTTCAGAACTTGCTCCTTCTCTTCTGTGTTTGACAGTGTGATCAGTATATGTCTCGGAGTGGGTTTATTTGGATTTATTCTATTTGGAGTTCGCTGAGCATTTATGATTTGTGTATTTATGTTGTTTTGAAGATTTGGGAAGTTTTCCCCAACAATTTCTTTGAATACTCTTCCTAGACCTTTACCCTTTTCTTCCCCTTCTGGGACACCAATGAGTCTTATATTTGGACGTTTCATATTATCTATCATATCCCTGAGGTCCATTTCGATTTTTTCAATTTTTTTCCCCATTCTTTCTTTTATGCTTTCATTTTCCATTCTGTCATCTTCGAGGTCACTGATTCGTTGTTCAACTTCCTCTAGTCTTGTACTATGAGTGTCCAGAATCTTTTTAATTTGGTCAACAGTTTCTTTAATTTCCATAAGATCATCCATTTTTTTATTTAGTCTTGCAATGTCTTCTTTATGCTCTTCTAGGATCTTCTTGATTTCCTTTATCTCCCGTACTATGGTCTCATTGTTCATCTTTAGTTCTTTGAGTAGCTGCTCTAGGTGCTGTGTCTCTTCTGGTCTTTTGATTTGGGTGCTTGGGCTTGGGTTATCCATATCGTCTGGTTTTTTCATATGCTTTATAATTTTCTGTTGTTTTTGGCCTCGTGGCATTTGCTGAACTTGATAGGGTTCTTTTAGGATTTGTAGACCAATTGAAGTCCTTATCTCTAATTTATCAGATCTACAGCTTCGTGGAGTACACTTTCTCTAACTAACCAGCAGGTGGCGTCCACAAACCACCTGTTCTCCACAAGCCAGTTCTCCCCTGCTTAGCCTTTTTGGTGAGTGGGGGAGTGAGTCTTGTGGGGTCCAATTGGTGTACCAAGTTTGCGTGTGTAGTTGGTGTTGCCTGCCCTGTGTATGGGGCGTGTTTCTGGGCAGTCAGGGAGGGGGGGGTGGCTCTAACAATCAAATCTCCCTGGTGATCCTAGAGTTTTAAAGCTGCTGCAATAGTCTAATCCTTCAGTTCAGTCCTGCCACAGTTTGTCTCTGCCACTGACCCACAAGTCCTTGGTATTGGCGTATGGCTCCTGAGACTTGCAAGTGGGCCCCTCTTCCAGGCCGTGCACCCCGGGTCCTCTGTTGAGGGATGGCTGTGCTATGTCACAGGTGAATGCCGTCCCCCCAGGGCAGTTCTGGGCTGCTGGGCTGTGTAGGGAGGCTCCCAGTCTGCTGAAATGATGGCTGAATGGGGCTTTGTTAATTCACACTGCTCTACCTTCCCAACTCTGGGACAATCAGCTGAGGTTGCAGGGAAGGCTAATGTCCACGCCCAGTTTTGTGGTGTGTGCCTGTTATTTGAAGCACTTCCGTCACACTGGGTTGTCTGGGGCAGTTCTGGGCTATGGGGCTGGCGATGGGCAGGAGTGTTTCCTGTCCACCAGGATGATGGCTATGAGCGGACACCCCCCTTTTCTTGGGAAGTTGTGGTGTTTAGTGAATTTTCTCGGCCACTGGATTATTGCGTTTTGCCTCAGAGCTCTCCTAGTTCTGCTCTTGACTTGACCTGCCCAAATAGCAAGTCTTTGAAGCTTTCTGTATTGGGCTTCTTAGAGTAATTGTTTTAGAAAAAGAAAAAAGGATTAAAAAAAAAAAAAAAAAAAAAAAAAGGGCCCTCCTCAGAGATCTAATGGGTTATTGAAATGCTAAGAGACAAAGCAACCAGGGCCATTAAGGAAAGGTCCACAGGGCAGAGAGATCAGCTTTTCTTTGGGATTTGCATATGCGCCTCAGGGCCCTTCCCCTTTCTATGTTCACCAGAACTCCAAAAATCCTCCGCTTTTATTTTGGAGTTTTTCATGTTGTTTTTTTTCTATGCCTGTCTCCTCTCTGCTGGGCTGGCTGCTCTCAGATTCTCTGGTGTCTGGTCTCAGTCTATCTATGGTTGGAGTTTGAATCAGTAGAATGAGTTTCCGATAAGGGCAGCTACTGCAGTTCTCCCTTCTCCTTCCCGGAGCTGACAGCCCCTCCTCCCCCGGGACTGAGCCTGGCAGGGAGGGGCGCGGGTCCCCTGGCCGCAAAAACTTACAGATTTCGCTGATCTCAGCAGTTCCACGTTTTCATGAGTGTTGTATGAAGTATGCCCAAAGTCAGATTGCTCTGTGGTGTCCAGTCCACGCAGTTCCTGGCTTTCTACCTACTTTCCTGGAGGAGTAACTAAAACATACAGCTCACCAGTCTGCCATCTTGCCCCGCCTCCCTACTCAGCAATTTTTGAGTCCCCAACCCATTTTTTTTTTAAAGGCAGTTTTGTTCACACACCATACATTCTGTCCTAAGTAAACAATCATTGGTTCCCTGTATAGCCACCTATTTATGTATTCAGCACCATTGCCACTATATATATAAGGACATCTCCATTTCTTCCAAAAAGGAGGAAGAGTCAAAGAAGGTAGAGGGACAAAAGAAAAAGAAGAAAGAAAGAAAGAAAGAAAAGACAGCTAGGAAGCAACAAAAGGAAAAATAGCATTAAACTAAAGTAGAATAAACAGTCAGACAACATCACCAATGCCAGGAGTCCCATACCCTTCCCCTATGTCCCTGCCCCCACATGCTTTTAGGTTTGGTATATTGCCTTTGTTATATTAAAGGAAGCATAATACAATGTTTCTGTTAACTACAGTCTCTAGTTTGCATTGATTGTATTTTCCCCCCAATCCCACCCTATTTTTAACACCTTACAATGTTGACATTCATTTGTTCTACCTCATGTAAAAACATATTTGTACCTTTTATTACAATTGTTGAGCACCCTAGGTTTCCGAGTTACACAGTCCCAGTCATTATCTTTCATCTTTCGTTCTGATGTCCCTCATGGTCCTAACCTTCCTCTTTCAACCATGCTAACAGTCATCTTTGTTCAGTATACTTACATTGCTGTGCTACAATCTCCCAAAATTGTTTTCCAAACCTCTCACTCTTGTCTTTTCCTTTCTGTCTGCAGTGCTTCCTTCAGTGTGTCCTGTAGAGCAGGTATCTTGTTCACAAACTCTGTCACTGTCTGTCTGAGAATATTTTAAGCTCTCCCTCATATTTGAAGGACAGTTGTTCCAGATATAGGATTCTTGGTTGGTGGTTTTTCTCTTTCAGTATCTTAAATATATAACTCCACTTCCTTCTTGTCTCCATGGTTTCTACTGAGAAATCCATACATAGTCTTATCAAGCTTCCTTTGTATGTGATGGATCACATGTCTCTTGCTGCTTTCAGGATTCTCTCTTTGATGCATGATAATCTGATTATTAAGTGTCTTGGCATAGGCCTATTCAGATCTATTCTGTTTGGGGTACACTGCGCTTCTTGGATCTGTAATTTTATGTCTTTCTTAAGAGATGGGAAATTTTCATTGATTATTTCCTCTATTATTGCTTCTGCCCCCTTTCCCTTCTCTTCTCCTTCTGGGACACCAATAACATGTACATTCCTGCATTTCATTTTGTCCTTAAGTTCCCAGAGACGTTGCTCATATTTTTCCATTCTTTTCTTTATCTGTTCTTTTGTGTGTAGGCTTTCGGATGCCTTGTTCTCCAGTTCCTGAGTGTTTTCTTCTGCCTCTTGAGATCTGCTGTTGTATGTTTCCATTGTGTCTTTCATCTCTTGTGTTGTGCCTTTCATTTCCATAGATTCTGCCAGTTGTTTTTTCGAACTTTCGATTTCTACCTTATGTACGCCCAGTGTTTTCATTATATTCTTCATCTCTTTTGCCAAACTTCCCTAAACTATTTGCATTGATTTAGTATTAGTTGTTTAAATTCCTGTATCTCAGTTGAAGTGTAAGTTTGTTCCTTTGATTGGGCCATAACTTCATTTTTCTTAGTATAGGTTGTAGTTTTCTGTTGTCTAGGCATCTTGTTTCCTTTGTTACCCCAATCAGGTTTTCCCAGACCAGAACTGGCTCAGGTCTTCGAAGAAGGGAATAGTATCCAGTTTCCCTGAGGGTGTGTCTTAGAACATTGGTACACCCTGTGAGGCCTCAAGTTATTGTGCTTTCCTTCCTAGCAGGTGGCGCCTGTCAGCCTGTAATTCCAGACTAGTATAAGGAGGTGCGGTCCATGGCTGTATTCCCCCAGGCTCTGGTGTCTGGTTCTGAATGGAAGGTGGGTAGTAGAGCTTGGCACCACCTTTTTCTTCTTAGGGAAGATATACTCCCTAGGGAGAGGCCATTTGCATTTGAATATTCTCTCTGCCTGTGCTATCTCCACCCCTGTCTGGGTCACAGCACTGGGAACTGAAAATGGCTGAGGCTTTCTCCACTGAGCCAAAAAAGGGACAGAAAGCCCCCTTCAGGGCCAGTCCACGGCCACCCTCCAGCACTCCAAGGTCAGTCTTCACCCAACACCTCTGTCTGCTTATTGGGGATTCATATCTTGTATTGAGCAGTCCATGTTTGTTGATTAAAACCCCAGTTGGAGCTCAGCTGAGCTTATTCACTTGCTCAGAGAGTGCTGCTCTCTAGCACAGTGAGGCTGTGCTGTTTGGGAGAGAGCTGCTCTCCAGTACCACAAGGCTTTGCAGTTCAGGCCATGGGGGGAGGCGGCTCCCGGCTTGGACCCGCAGTTTTTACTTACAGATTTTATGCTGTGATCTCAGGCATTCCTCCCAATTCAGGTTGGTGTATAATGAGTGGACAGTCACGTTTGTCCCCCTGCAGTTATTCCAAATTATTTGCTAGTTATTCCTGGTTGCTTATTAGTTGTTCCAGGGGGACAAACTAGCCTCCACTCCTCTCTATGCTGCCATCTTCTTCCATCTCCCCTGATGAATTTTAAAATGTGTGGGCCATAAATATAATACAACGCAGAAGGTACAGGACAGAGTAAAGCCCCCAATACTGGGGTTGCCTGATCCCCTGGGAAGGATCAGTTCAGATGACAATAGAAACCACAGAGCAAATCCCAAAAGTATCTGAATAAAACTTTGCAATCATGAACAGCTTGCCATTGTAAGCATTTATTACGTGATTGATATGATTTGTGAAAAATCACCACAATGGCTATGCCGTTCCCATTTAGTAAGTGTGACAACAAGGGAAAGTTATTGCATCTGTTTGTCTTCAGTGAGGCCCACAAGGACTCTGGTAACGCTGTGGTCTGGGAGTTTGGGAGGGCGCTCACCCCAAGATTCTCCTACCCACAGAACAAAGCAGGTCATGGTCAGCCGACTATGGGTGATATGGAACAGCACAACTACTACCAACACTACCGATACAGTGCATCCCTGCAGAGAATTGAAAAGCAACAGCAGGGCTGAGCTGAGTTTGACTGAGACAGAAGAAAAACCCATTTAGCGTCTCTTCAATCTACTGTCCACGCTGTCTCCCAGAGTGACCCAATCATAAGTATATTCACACTGTTCTCCCTGTTGAAAATCCTTCAATGGTTCCCCAGTGCCTATAGTGTAAGTTCAAATCCCTTCCACATCATATAAACCCTTCAGGATCTGGCTCTTGCCTCCCTCTGCTGCCTCAATTTGCCCTTACATACAACTTTGCTCCATCCATCCTTGCCATTCCCTCTGCCCTACTTCACCTGGCTTCATGTCTTCAACCTTTAAGCTTCAGTCCAAGAAGTACTTCCTCTCAGAAGCTTTTCCGTATGCCTACCACCTAGAGTGAGTTGACTGCCCCTCTTCCAAGCTCCCAGGGCATCCTAGACATACTTACATTCTTGTATTTTAACTTTTGTATTGCAGGTCTTTTCCCTTACTAATGCCCTTAAAGGTTGGGATCATATGTTATTTTTGTTTGTACCCTACCTGGTCCTGCCTGGCTCAGAGCAAATGCTCAGTGTTTGGGGAATGCATGTCCAATGGCTGAGGCAGCTCTTCCGGCCACATTGCCAGCCCCAGGAGCAACGGAGGGCGCCAGCCGGTCAGCAGCTAAGGTCCCACACCAGTAACGGGCTGTCCCCATCAGAAGAAACAAGTTCCCACGGGGCCAGCGTCATCTAGCCAATGCCATTTGCATCTTTGAATAGAGCCTTCACAGGATGAGGAAGAGCCAAGCAGGAGTTTTTTTCAGTAGAGTAACAAGTGACAACTTGGGACTACAGATTGAAGAGAATGAGAAAGATACAGGTGTTTTTTTTCCTTTATTATTGGAAATAAGAAAAGACCCTGCCTCAAAACATGACAGAATGACCACTCTTTTGTATCATATTTCAAGACTAATCTACTCCCAGACAATCTGAAGAGGTTTCCTTCTCCTTATAAGGGGAAGGGAGGGTAGATTTTCAGTCAGCAGATTTATGGTTTCCAGATGTTTGCAGCTCTGGGATTTGCTAAAGGATTTTAGAGGGTAGTGGTGATGTAGCATTAGGGGTGGGGCAAGCAGAATGGAGAGAAAGAAAACAGAAATCCAAGCCATCAGGAAAGAGAACTCTTGCAGGCATAGTGGAGGATAGTATTTTTTCAAATTACCTCCAGAAACAGGCTACAGGGACTTCACTAGTGCCATATAACCTCAGAAGCAATGTTTAAGAAGGAGGGTTTTGCTTTTAAATTAAGTGAAGATAATTGTTTTCCTATTATAAATACAGGACAAGATGAATATTGTAGGTTACTATGCCAGCAAAATACAGCCAATCTTCTGAAATGTCAGTGAGGTTTCGCCTTCCCTAATAGTGTCAGAAAACAGTTATTGTCTGGGGTAAATCCTCCATGCAGAAGAGGATTCTAAATACATTGTAGAAATTTATGCACAAATCCTTGTAGCACTTGAAGAAAAAGAGCAACTCAAAGGGCTGGGAGTTCTATTTAAAATCCTGCATATTTGATTTATATGAACATCTGGGACACAAAAATATTTTGGAAGTAAAAGTGGAAGAAGGATGCTTAGGGAATATCCTGTTTCGAACCCAAGAGACGCTGTCCTCTGACAGATGATGGATGAACTTCTACAAGGAAGGTTTATGTTAGGAAATATGGAAAATAAAAGATCAAGATACATAACCTTCTATACTGGTTAAACGTCTCTGTAACAGTACTCTTTCATAGAACAAAAAGTTCCACATCTATTGTTGACTGTATTGCAATGAAATTCATAGTGTGAATTCATTTGGTATATCAAGTACTTTTTTCTCAGACCATTCATTAGTATAACAACAAAACAGTCTTAGCAGATTATATAAATAATAAATGAAGACATTTATTATATAAATATAATACTAGTGTATAAAATATTAAGGCTTCTAATATTCTTCATGAAAATAAACTTACAATTTAGTCAAGATTTTGCAAGTTTTGGTTAATTCATAAGAAATAATAATACCTTTCCTATTAAAATAAATTTAAAAATACTTTTTTTTCATTCAGTAGGTCTAGTTTTATAGTGTGCAGAATTTTTCATACTTAGACAATCAGAGATAAGTTAATAAAATCAAAAGGAAAATAGGGCAAACCTTTGTTACTTGTTCTTTTGCCTCTTGCTTGCTTTCTCTTATCAAACTTTTGGAGTAGAGGGAGTCCTCTAAATTTGTAAGACCCACAGAGGGTATATGTTCCTAAATATAGTAAATGGACCACCACTTTTCATTCCCTCGGTAAACACTCTGACTGCCATGCATGCTGTGCTAAATATTTGTAGCTACCAAGCTCTTCTCTAGTACCCTTGCATGTTTTGTTCACTGGGTGAGCTAGAGTCTGACCAACAGTCAATTTCTTTGCTCTGCAATCTGTATGAAACAATTAAATATTATAGAAACTGTTGAAACCTAACCGTGAAAAGAGAATTGCTGTTTCTATAAAAACTGAATTGAATGCTTTGGAAAGACTCTTGAAAAATGAGCTGCTGAAAAAAAACTGCTGTCAAATTAGGTGTAGGCGAATTAATTCTTAAAAGATCTCAGGAGGAGAGATTGAAAAAATATAGAGAATTTCGCACTCAGGTTGCTTTGCTCTTCTCTAAAGAAACTCAAATTGGAAACTGTAGCTGATATATTATACGTGTTGTTTATTACAAGAAAGACCACAAAGGATTACTCTCAGTAGACCAACACTCAAAGAAAAAAAAATGCTTCAAGGTGCACTGAATGATTGCCAAATGAATAGTCATTCATATATTTATATATTTTAAGTTGAAATAAAATTCTTAATGATTCCCCACCCAATAAGACTTTTTTACTAAGTGGTCTTGATCAAGGTAGATAACTGGGCTTCTGATACGGTGGATAAAAAATAAAGGAACCATCTAGTGAGGCTGAATATGAAAGAAATAGATACACAGAATGGAAAAAAACCTCCCTTAGCTCCTGTTCTCTGAAAATACATGAGTAAAATAGATCAGAGTCCACACAGAGAATGGATGTGATCTCCCAAACAACCCTCCCAAAGAAAAATTATAGTTGAACCCAGAGCTCATATCACTGCTAAACCTTTATACAGCTTCAGAGTCTCTGAATATATTGAATACTACAGAAGAACTGGGGTTTCAGTAAGCAGATGTGAAGGCAAAGGGATACCACCATTAAAGCCAAAAGATTTCCTTAATAGTCCACTACCCGTCTTTCAGAATCAAGAGCCCAACTCATCCTCTCCCTGCCCTGCAGTGTTATGTGAACACGGGGGGCTTTTTGCCTCTTACCTTTTGACGCTGCTGAATGTTGGCCACAGTGTCAGGCTGAAAGTCCAGCTTGTCCGTGCGGCAGAGTTTCCAGTAGAGGATGACTATGATCACCATCACCACCAGTACTGGAATGACCACGCCAACAATGACCCAGAGATTGTTGCTATGGGACTCTGCAGACGGCCTCATCACTCTGTCCACAGCTGTGGACAAGGACAGGGGAGGACAAAGAAGGAAAGTCTTTCAATAATTCCTTTTTAAGCCATTTACCGGACTGCCCTTCTGTGGAATGAAAGTGCCTTCTTTTATGAGAACGTTGGAGAGTCTCTGTCATTATAGAGGTTATAATTTCCTGATGCCTGGAAATGTGACCAGGCAAACCAACAAAGTACAGATTGTTATATCTAGAAATACACAAGGGATCATAACAACATATATGATGTGTCTGAAGGCCCATGGCTAATTTAATGGCAAAGCTAGGCTAAATTCTAGGTCTCCTGAGTTCCAGTTTATTCTACTAGCTCACCCTTAAACTCTCACTGCAGGAACATTTCTATCCCAAAAATTGTTCTGTACAATGTGGTACAAAATTCTCTCTCTTCAAAACTGAAGAGAAAAGCAAGTACTTCTCCAGAATTTAGGTTGACCACTGCAATAAGCATAGCAGGAACACACACTTCCAAATCCCACAAGAGCACACAGTCTGAACCAAGAGTTTTGTGGAAGGAAATCGTTCCCTCCTTCCAGCCCTCCTTGCTCTCTTTCTCTTCCCTTTTTTCCCTCTTTACTTCTCCCTTTCCCTCTTAACCTCTCTCTCCTTCTCCACTACTCTCTCCTCTCTCCCTCTCCACCTCTCTCTCTGTCTTGCTTTCATACATTCACTCAAGAAACGTTTATTGAATGAACCAGAGACAGTTCCAAAGTTGGGACGTATGATGAACAAAGTCCCTCAAGGAGCTTATGTTCTTGTGAGGGGAAGGGAAAATTATCAAGTAAATCAATCGATACATAATTTTATATAGTACTAAGTGCCACATAGAAAACAAAGCAGAGTAATGAGATAGTGCATAGTTATTTTATTTCAGCAATTTAAAAATGACAAAGATGACCCTGAAGTATCTTTAAAAGAAGCTTCACTGTATTAATTTGAAAATCGGAAGTCCTAATCAGCAGGCTATGAACACTGCCTTCATTTCCTCACCTGTGTCTCTCTTTAAACCCTTGAAACACAGCTTTTAATTAAAACTGCTTTATTTTAAGCTCTCAGGTGTCAACTTTCAAATTCCACAAAATTAAATCTTATTCATTTCAAATCTATGTCCTCCATCCCCTGGTGTCGGCCCCCTCACCCTTCACGGCCCCAGACAATTATGTTTCAACTACTTAATTTCTTTCCCCAGCTGTACTCACGCTGTCAAAGGACCCAGCCTCTCTCAAGGCTCAACTACTTTCCTCAAGCAAGTTTTAGTCACCAAGTTCCTGAAACCAAAACATAGCACCCTCTCTTTCCATCCCTCTCATATTTTAAGGCCACCTCCTTTAAAAAGAAGCTTGGCTAGCTTCTTTTGCCTTGCAAGTGGTACCTTACTATTCTTTTAACATGCATTTTGTTACATAAATTTATCATCTTGATACACTTCACTACTTTGCTCATTAATATTGTCATGATTCTAAGCCTTGTCTTTTCAAATACATCTTAGTCTTCATGGACAGGGACTAAATCAGGTGTTCTTTTCATAGCCTGTAACGGTTAGTTAACACCTGCTCTGAGATGAAAATGAGTCTGCTTAGAGATGTCACAACAAAAAAGGATTCTTGGTGCTGCTTTAAGTTTGGGTTTAGGCCTCTGAGAGAGTGACAAGTGACTCAAGAATGAGCATTCTAAAACAAATGCACTACGAAAGAAGCACAAACTACAGGGCAGAGACGGCATGGGCAGCGGTCAAAGGGACAAAGTGTTAGACATTTGTACTTTTAAATCTGGCCTATATATAATTTATATACATAGCTTGTTTTGCAAAAAAAAAAAAAACAACAAAAAACAAAAAACTGGCAAATTATAGAAGTAATGACAGAATTAAACCGAGGAGCTGAGAAAATGGACACTTTTCTTAGTTGTAACCTAGTAAAACCCAGTGAGAGGCACAGAATGATCCAAATGAGCCCTAACACCCAGTGTCCTCCGGGCAGCCTCTGGAATGGCCCACAGACTGGCTGAGGCTTCCTTCTATCAGCAACCTGAAATCCTAGGATGGCTGCACCTGTGGTTTTCAGCACAACTCTGAGGAAAGAGAGGTGCAAGAACAGATGGAAGTTGGCTTGAAGGCTGCCCATAACCTACTGCAATCAATCTTTTGTAAAAGGTAAAACTAAGGTTAGCTAGAATGGAGGCATCGCTCCAATAATCAGAAATGTAATATATGAAGAAACATAAATAAATGCTTTTGCTATTTTTTTCTCATTGCTTTGGAACAGAATATTTTAATATGCAATTATATCTGAAATACATGAGTATAAGCCACCAATGGTTAGTCGCTTAAACTCTCCTATCATCTTCAATAAAATGCAGAAAGTATGCCAGTTGCTCATCATCCTGGTTAATTTCCAGGGACGAGTACAGATCCCACAAAGAACCTACCATTACTGAGGATCATTTCAAAGCTGTCGTTTTTAAAAACAGCCTTTGTCTCCTACATGTTCTCTATAGAGTTTTCAAATATTCTCTGATGCTCAATTCCTTCAAAACACTGACTTTTTCTTGTTGAGGGCGAGCTTCACTGTGCTTTCACAAGGACTGCTCTCTGGATCACAAAGAAGAAAGACCCACATTAAAATAGCAGTCTGACTTGTAAAGGCATAGTTAGAGAAGCACACTCTACTAAGCCTCTCCTTTTTCTTAATTTCAAACACCCCAAATCTGTGAGTCGGACAAGAAGGCACTCAGAGCAGCCACTGCCAGCCGGGCAGGAGTCAAGTATATTCCAACAATAATAAAGAAATATCACAATATCTCTTTCTAAACGGTGGAGTGGTGTGAAGGTAGTATAGGAGAGAGACAGGATGGAAAAGGGTGAAGATCAAGGACTTCTTTGTGCTAAAAGATCCTGAAGGAAGCCAATAACTCCAGAGCGTACCTCCCAGTTTCCTGTATGACTCACTGTCCCCATCCCCACCAACCTTCAAAATAGGACATGCAAGATTTTGGAATAAATACAGGACAAACACATTATTTTGCCTGAAACAAAATTTTAAAAAGAGACATAGTAGAGGAGTAGAGGAAAAGATATTAAAGGTAATTTTATCCAAAAAACCCTAAAGAATACCCAGATACCTACCTCAGACTCTATAAAAGTTTCACTCACTAAGTTAATTCTTCAGAAACTTAAATCCTCCAGAGAACTCCTATGCCAGCTAAGTCTCCAAACCCAGAGGCAATAGTCTCTTCAAGAACATCAACCAGATGTGTCCCCTTTTCCAATAAAGTCAACACCCCTTTCCAACGCGAACAAGTTAGGGTGGTCACTGCCTAGACATCTCTGAAGATCGGGAACGTGATTAAACTAGAGGAAGGAGTAGCATCAGACAAGATAGAATTTAACAAAGGATTACGAATACTGAATCTCTATATAATTTTCTTTTTCTCAGTTGCTAGAGTATTAGAATAGCTAGAAGGAAAGCACTGAAATGGTGGAACTGTAACCCATAGCATCCTTTGAAATTTGTTCTATAGCTACTTGTTAAATTGTAATTTAAAAGTTATCATCTTTTTGTATATATGTTATATTTCACAATAAGGAAATAATTGAAACTATGGTACTGTCTAATAACATTTTTGGAAATTCCCTATATAACTGCTTGTTAAATCATACTTTGAAAGATATTACCTTTTTGTATATATATTTCACAATAAGGAAACAACTGTAACTGTGGAACTGCAACCCATAACATTCTTCAACATTTGCTCTTTAACTACTTGTTAAATTGTACTTGGAAAGTTATCACTTCTAGGTATATAAGCTATAGTCTACAAAAAAAAAAGATTCAGAAAAAAGGTAATTTAAGATACTATAACTATAACACTATGAACACAAAATGCTAGGTAGGAAAAGCAGCAGAGAAGACTACAACTACAAGCAAATGAAATGCACAATAAAGTTCTTGGCAAATGAAATTTAACAACTGACACCTTATGTAAGTGCCTCTTAATAAAAGTTTAAGACATACATCTCCTATACACACCTAAAAATGCTTTAAATTCAGAGTTCACTATCAGAAAAAGACTGGCCTTGACCTCTCATAGCACAGAAGGCTATGTAGGGCCAAGCCTCACAGACTTACGTTGGGCAATAGTGCCTTGAATTCGGTAACCCAAGATAATGGCTGCTCGCTGGATATCTATCTTGTTAATCAGGTCTGAAGACTTCACTGCACTGAGTCTTTCTCCATCTTGATCCTCCACAAAGTAGATGAGTTGCACTGGATTGTCATCTCCCTCTAGCCTCGACACATTTACCACCTGAAGGACAACGGAAAACCATTAGCATTTTTGAAGCTCATGTTTCAAGTTGCTCCTTCTTGGGTTACTTAATCCCTGCACTATTCAGAATTTATTCTAATCCTCATACTAAACTCCTTGGACCATTCTGAGTCCTGGAATCACAGTGGTGATCCTTGATGGGAAGAGGGACAGTTAAAAAAAAAAGTTTTTCTGTGCAGAATAACAAATGTGCTTCATCTTGCTCAAAATCTTCTCTGAGACTAAAGGGCAAGTAGGATGCTCATAGGGTTGGCAAGTCCAGGAAGTCTAAAATTGTTTCCAGCAAGCTTGAACATGTCATGGGAGGCCACCCAACATCAACCTTAAAGGTTAGGTATATCTCTGGTGTATTGGGGTGAATAGTGTCCCCCAAAATTCATGTCCACATAGAATCTGTGAATATGATCTTATTTGGAAATAGGATCTTTACATATGTAAACAAGTTAAGACAAGGTCATCCTACATTACGGTGGGTCTTTGTAAGAGGGGCACTTGGACACAGACACACACAGAGGGAAGACAGCCATGTGAAGAAGGAGGTGGAGACTGGAGTCAAGGAACGGCAGGATTGCTGACAACCACCAGAAGCTAGGAAGAGGCAAGGAAGGATCCTTCTCTAGGGCCTTCAGTAAGAGCGTAGGCCTGCCAACACCTTGATTTTGGACATCTAGACTCCAGAACCGTGAGAGAAGAAATTTGTTGTTTTATGGCACCCAGTTTGCAGCAGCTCTAGGAGACCAACACACCTGGTTCTCTGATGCTGTTATTAGTTCTATCCAAGCTCTTTTTGAGTCTATTAGCCTTTTCTCCCTGTTTTTCTAGAGCAAGCCTTCTAAACCTTGGTACTACTGACATTTTGGACCAGATCACTTTATTGTGGGGTGCTGTCCTGTGCATTGTAGGATGTTTAACAGCATCCCTGCCTCTACGCACGACGTACCAGAGGTACCAGTAGCAACCACACTCCCCGACCTCTGCCAGCGTGACAACCAAAAATATCTCTAGACATTACCAAATGCACCCTGGGTGGCAAAACCACCCCTAGATGAGAACTACTGCTCTAGGGAAAATAAACCTCATAAATTCTTAATCTGCTGGATCAAATCATGCTTTGACTTGTCCCAAACTTATATCTCTGTGGTGTTAATGGGCTTTTACTATTAGTATTTCAGAATCTGGTACACGTGATATATTACAGTTTTGCATAAATGCAGCTTTCTATTTTGTTGCTATTTCTCTTAATAAGGTGCAACACTTTTATTGCCCCTTAAGATCCAGCAGGACATTGGACTGATGTCCTGAGAAAATGATCAATAAAAATTCAGATTCCTATATTTTATACATGTAATTTGAATTTTAGGTGCCACATTTGTTATCAGCAAAATGCATCTGTTACTTCTCTATCCACGTGCACAGATTATAATACTGCCCTACACTCTGGATACAGCTACTGAACTCTTTCCTCACCACAGGAATAACAAATCATCAATTCCATTATTTCACTGTAAACTCCTCTTCCAGATCCAATTAAAGATGCTTAACAACACAGGCCAAAACTCCCCTGCTTAGAGAATCTGTTCTTTCTATTTCTCCATCCTGAGTAATCATTTGTTTGCCGTTTCTAGGCCAGTTCCCTAACCACTTCTATTCCCCAAATAACCATGCTGTAGGAATTAATTTTTTATTAGCCTTTGGAATGTAACACTATCAAAGGGCTACTGAAAATCAAGGTGATTAGATTTGCCTATTCTTCTATCTATGTGCCTATTGATTCCATTGAAAAGTTCTGTTCTATTTTAAAAGTATGGTTTCTCCTTATAGAAATCATAGGACCTTTTCCCCTCAGGATATTTCTGTCCAAATGTCCAGTGACACCACCTTTGAATAAAGAATCCACAAATTTACAAGCTTGCCCAGTCTGAAAGCAACGGTCACTAAAATCTAATTCCAACCTCTTCTCAATGACATCTGTGATGATTAAGGTCACGTGTCAACTTGGCCAGGTTGTGGTACCCAGTTGTTTTGTCAAGTGGGCACTGGACTGATGGTTACTGCGAGGATATTTTGTGGGCTTAAATTATCAGCAAGTTGACTACATCTACGGCTGATTACATCCACAAAACTCTCTTCCAATCAGTTGAAGGCCTTAAAAGAAGACATGATGATTTCAGCAGTCAGAAGGGAGAATTTCCCTCTCTACTTCAGCCAGCCAGCTTCTCCAGGGAAATTCATCATAAACCTTCATCAGAGTTCCCAGTTTGCAGCTTGCCCTAAGGAATTGGGACTTTCCCATCCCACAGTTATGTGAGCCAATTCCTATAATAAATCTCATAATATTTACATAAATATACATACATATATTATACACACCTCCTGTGGGTTCTGTTTCCCTGGAGATCCCTGACTAATACAGATTCATATCTGGAATCCATATAACCATGGCATCATGAAATCATTACTTTGGGCCACACTTGTAATTTCATTTTTAAAGTTATTTTCTGATTAAAATTACATATTCACTATAGAAATTATATGTTCAATGGGGAAATTTTGAAAAATACAAAACAAAGTGTAAAGAATAAAATTAAAATCACCTGAACTTCAACCAACCAAAGAAAAGCGCTGTAAACCTTTTGGCATATTTCTTTCCATTCTTTTTTTCATGAATTTTATACTAAAATTTGGATTTTTATATATCCTCCTTTTATACCACTCTCTTCACTTAGAATCATAGGATGAGCATTTTCCATATCACTCACTAATCATTCAAAAACATTTTTAATGGCTGAATAATACTCCAACAGACAAGGATTCACTAAAATTTATTTACCCATTCCCCAATTCATTTAGGTTATTTCAACAATTTTCACTTTTATAAATTATGCTTTGATGAAGAGCCCTGGACTTTTGAGATAAATCCTTGCCTATACCTTCATATCTAATCACTCTAAAGGGGAAGAAAAGCAGGGCATGGTTTCTACATTATCCATCAGATGGCAATGGTAGATTCCGGTAGCTTATTGACTTTTCACAAATCTAACATTCTTATCTTCGAGAGCTTGCATATCTAATTTAGCACCTTACTATATAGTTTAAGGTACTCTATAACTGCTCTATAACTGCTCTATGTCTATAAATTAACTTCTGCCCAAACCTTGAGCTCTATGAAGCCAGAGGATGTAGAATAAGCTTTCGTTATCCATTTAAATAATTCTTTGTTTTATACTTATTTGTGTGATATTATTCCCAATTTTTATTATTCATTTTTAAAGAATTTCCCTATATTCTAATGCATCTGGCAAAGAAACTTAACCACATTTCTGGCAGGGGGGACCAAAAAGGGATGCTTAGAGGGAAAAACTAGGTAAACAAGTTGGGAGATGTTGATGTGAGGTCTGGGCAAAACCGCCATATTCCTTTTCCCACCATTGTTCTGTATCTTTCTGTTCTATGGAGTTCTAGATTCCAAAGCCTTCATCCAGCCCCATCCCTACACTTCAGGGCTTCATCCTAGTTTTCTGTCTCTGAAATGCCATAGCTCTATATATCCAATTTTTCTAGCTCTACAAGTCAGCAGTTGGTAAAGAAAAAAAAAAAATCCAAAATAATAAAATTTACATTGAGATGGAAATAAGTAACAGCCCCAACCCCAACCCTCTCTGAGTATCTGCATTTTAAAATGGGTCACTTTTCAATTCAAACGAATCTCTAATTTGTGACCTTTCTGTTAGTTTATCAAAGTGAAAAAGATCTGGGGCAAAATGAGATGGCTGGGGTTTGGCAGGAGGAAGGGAAGATGAAGTACTAGAATAGAAAGTGGAAAATTTTCCTCTTTCTGATCTTTTAAGGTCTCTTCTAGCTGAATGATTTATCTCTATGATGTTATCAATACTTGCCATTCCACAAAATAGGACACATTTTTGGTAATTAAAAAAAAAAAAAACTACTCTAAAAAACAAGGTCATCTGATAGTATAACAAGTCATTAATATAATTCTTTTGCTATGCTCCTCCATTATGTCTACTGCTATACCAATCACTTACTAAAGAATCAGTAATATTTGCCTAGACTCTAGTTGAACTGAAATGCAACCACCTTTAGTTGTTACCTAATGCAGAAATCAGTCTAAATCAGGATTTTCTCATGGCATTTCCCATTAGGGTGAAACAGAGCCCGTTTTAAAACATCTTTCTCTCCTCTGTCTCGCTTCCTTTGATCTTTCTGCGTACCTGCACCACTCTGTTCCCAGCTGCGACGGTGGCCCTTTTCCACATCCGCGTCCTGGTCAGAACCTCACTGAGCAGCTGGGCCAGCTTGCGCTCCATTTCAGCTTGAAACACTTCATTCTGAAGCTGCTTCTCAAAGACACCCAGGAGGACTACATTTAAAATAAAACATACACAGGCCCCAAAACAAGTTAGTGGAGGTGGTGAGGAAAGGCACACATGCAAGCAACACATGTGCATAGGAGAAAAATTAATATGGAATTACTGTATTAACTCAGAGTCATTCAAAGAGGAAAAGCTAACATGAACAGGGTGAAGAAGAGCCCAGTAAGTGCAGCTCATGGGTCTTATCTACAATTCTAAGCTTTGAGTGTTATAAAGACTGGTGGCCAGGAGTCCCAGGAACTCAATCCTACAGGAGTTCTGGAGTTAAGAGTTCCTACATTAAGATCAAACATTTCATCTGCACTTACTTCAAACTTCTGGAAATAGTTTGAGTTCATATCTTGTCTGGACTTAAGACTTGGACTTACAAACTAACTGAAGGTAAATGTGCCTATCTTCTGTCTGCTTTAAAGCAAGGTTATCTAAACAGAGAAATGGCTTATTAGCATGGAATTGGGAGAAAAACTTGTGCTCTGCAGCTACTGGTTCAAATCCCCTTTGAGATATGACCATGGGCAAGTCATTTAACCACCATGAAAATTATCTGGGAAATGGGGCCAATACACCTTGCAAAGAGGTGGGAACTTTATATGCAGTGTTGTACGTTAAGCAAAGGTACAGGGACACCGGAAATACTCAATAAATGATAACTGCAACTACTCTATGCACTGTCTCCCTCAATCAGTGACTTACATGCTAGGTACATGGTGAGGCAGCAACTATCACATATACTTTTTGCAACAGGTTAGAAAGTCTTTATCTGAAATGCCATTCCTCCAAATATCTGACCAAGGATCCCAGGACAACCAAAGCTTATCTGCCTGCTGAGCTACCTTGCTCGTCCTTATAAAACCAAAAAAAAAAAAAAGACCTTAAGAAAAAAGAGATTTTTGCTTCTGAAGTTCATACTGTTCTGGGTCAGAAGATTGTCAGTTCCTGTTAGACTCTCCTGTGGATTTGATATATGAATTTTAAAGGAAAGCCAATACTTTTTGTGCCATAACTCAGTGGGACAGATTCCCACAGCCAAATTTTAATCCCTTTCCCATTCATTCTTTGCCAAGAATTTTAGGTACATTTTGCCCTGAATTTAAGTCTTGGAAACAGGAAAGGTGGCATCATTCTCAATACACCCACACAGACTTCTTATTCTTACAGTTCTCAGAACATTACTTAAGTTAAACATACCTGTTCTTACCCAAGAAGACTTCAACAACTGAGATAAGTTGAGCTGTGGGTACTGAAAGGCTGTAAAAAGAAAAGAGTTGGGGAAGGAGAAAAATCTGTAAAAAAAAATATGTTTGCCACAGTCAGAACGGTAAATGTAAATGTTCTAGGGAGTATTGGGTAAGTCACAATACCCTATCTTTCCCACACTGTTTTCCTCTAAACGTGGAAGAACAACATGCCACACTGATGTGAAAACACAGAGAGCAAGCAGTTTCTGAGCACATTAGTCTCAAGGACAAAGAAAGGGAAAAAAAGAAATAAAGGACCTGCTCCTGCTACACCAGGAACTCTCTGCTTTGTAGAGGTCACCCACAAACTCTCCTTTAAATGACTTTCGTTAAATATCATTGTTCCATAGTAATGAGATTTCACACTGTTCCTCAGAGCTCTACAGTTCCCCAGCAATGACTCAAGGTAAAGTGACCTATTGTCCCAGCATTAATTGTTATTCTTATTATTTTATTATCTGATTCATACATGCATTGTGTATAACTGAAAGTTGCTCTTTGTAAATAACTTCATCTCTGCCTACTTGTACAAGTTATTCTTTCAAATTTAATTAACAGAATATTAAAACACATTAAGATCATTAGGTCATTTGGCTGTTGCATTTTGAAAAGGAATTTGAGATTTTTTGCCCTGCTTTCAACTCTAGAATCTACTAATTTTTGAAGCAGATGGCCCCGTCGCCTTCATTTACACTGTGAATCTAATTGCTTCATCTGGGAAGTAGGTTTCGTTTGTTTTCATTTATTATTTGTTTCATTTTTAAATTTACACACAACAAAATTCACTCCTTTTAGCATACACTTTAATGTACATCAACAACTGTGTAGAGTTGTATAACCAACGCCACAATCAAGATACAGAATAGTGTCATCCCTCCCATAAGTTTCCTTCCGGCTTCCCCTTTGTAGTCAAACCTTCCTCCCGTCCTTACCTGGCAACCACAGATCTGTTTCTCCATCCCTATAGCTTTGTCCTTCCCAAAACTGTACTTTTTAAAAAGCACTTCACTCTCCAAAGAGAATAATAAAGGGAAGGTGTAGCAGGGGAGAACGGCCTTGGAGACCTGCCCTGGCTGAATCTAAGAAGCTCCAGTTTTATCTGATTCATATTCTGGGGTTCAGCCAAATATTTCAATCTCAAAAAGAGGTCTGCTGATGAAAAATATTCGCAATCACTCTCCTGGTGCTTCAAAGGAGTGTGGTACTCACGCTCAGCAATCTGCAGCACCGGGTATCCCAGATAGAAACTGAACTCCACCATGCTCAGGTTCCTGAGCAGCTCGCTCACTTCTGACCCATTCAAAAATCCCTGCTGGCTTTTAACAGCAAAGATAATATTCACCGGGCCCCGCCGAGGAGCCAGCCTTGAGGAACCCATGGTGATATTCAAGATCTGAAACAATAAACTCAGAATAAGTGGCTAAAACCAATTAAAATGTTCAGCTAAAAGACTGGCTATTATTTCTCTATCACAATTTCTCCAATTGATTTTTTTTTTGAAGGGGGTAAAGTTTCAAGAGGAAGAATGACTGGTTTTACAACCTGGCCCCATTTTACAATACTTTAAATTATAAGGGTATTGAAAATGTTTTTTACTTTAAGTGATAAACTAAGCACATGTATTTAGAGTCCCTCCCATCCCAAATCCCACTGACATAACAATAAGCTGGAGAAAAGGGAAAAAATCTACAACAGCACTGAGAATGGGTGGAAAACAGGGAGGCTGTCAAATTACTGGAAGATGGAAAGACGGGATCATTTTGAAATACACCAGAACTGAGGGAACAGTGACCCAAAACATACACAGGCACAGACTGCGGCAGGGCTCAGAGCCATTCTTCCCAAGGGGCTCTGGAGAGCCTCCAAGGTAGCAATCAGCAGGAACTGAGAGAAGTAATCAGTATAATTGATTAAAGTGCTGTCTGCCTAAGACCTGAGTCAGTTATCTCCCTCCCTCTTTCCATCCTGCCATACCCAGGCCAACACAGAGCTACCAGCAGCAGCCTTATCTTCACCCAGGATAACCCAAAGAACTGGTCCCTAAGGAAAATGAACTCCGTGCCAGAGAAAGCTAAAAGACCTGTTGTAGGTTTGACCCATGCGAAGGTTCAGTTCCTGTGTCAACTTGGCCAGATTACGGTGTCCAGTTTTTTGGTCAAGCAAGCACTGGCCTGATTGTTACTGTGAGGATATTTCGTGGACTTAAGTAATCAGTAAGTTGACTGCATCTATGGCTGATTACAACTACAACTAACGGAGGCGACCTTCAACAATGAGAGAAGTCTTATCCAATTAGGTGAAGGTTTAAAAGGGAGAAAGTGATGATTTCAGCAGTCAGGGGAGAAATTTCCATCTCTACTTCAGCCAGCCAGCTTCTCCTGGGGAATTCACTGAAAACCTTCACTGGAGTTCTAAGCTTGCACCCTGTCCTATGGGATTTGGACTTGCTTATCCCATAGTCATGTGAAACAATTCTTATAAAAAATCTCATTATGTTTACATATATCTCCTGTCAGTTTTATTTCCCTAGAGAATTCTGACTAATACAATCCCAAACCAGTCTCTCTGCTGGGCAGAGACTGAGAACTCCAGAGTACACAGAGACAAAGAAGAAAAGAAAAAGACAGAAAGAGCAGCTCTGCCTAGAAAAATACATTAAAATGCTCCACTCCAGAGAAAAACCTCCTTATCTTTGCATTGGGGAGGTGCCAGTCTGTCTGTCTGTCTCTGACTAGGAGAGAGAAACACCACCAGCCACACGGAGAGAGAACCTATCACCAACACATTCTGCCCCCATATCCAATGCACCAATCAGTTCTCCCATTAACAGAGAGGGTTGTTGTAGAAACAGGCCACACAGCTGAAAAGGAAAGCCATACAAGCTTCCAAAATCACAACCAGTTCTTCATTTATAATGACAAATAACCAAACAGTGATCTCTAGACATTTATGAATAACTAACAGGATGAAAGAGAAGGACCACGGGCAACACACAAAATAGTGACTGCAGAGAAAACACAGATAATTTAGGGAATGGAAGACAACTTTTAAAATTCTAATTAATGTCCTCAGAAACTTTCAAGATGACATGCATCTACGAAATAAGGCTGCAACGAAAAAGGAGAAAGAACAACAAAAAAAATGATTGCTTAAAACATTCAATTGAATAACATAATGGACACAGCTAAAGATGAAATTAATGACTTGGAGGACAAAGTTTAGAAAATCTGTAAAAACAGAGAATTAAAAAAAGATATAAAATCTGCAGGAAAAAAAATAATATTAAAGATGAATCCAGGAACACCAAAATCTGTTTCAGGAGTTCCAGAAAGAGAGAAAATAGGAAATAAAGAGAAAACTCTCAAAGAAATTTAAAAACAAAAGCAGTTACCATCCAAACCTGATCTTGGATGAGGTGTCTAGAGTGAGGCACTGAAGTCTATGGTATTCCAACATATGAAAAGACCACGGTGGAGTTAGGCAGTCTCCTACTGAAATTTGGATTGATACTATTCTTTTTCACAGCATTGTTGACTTTATTGCATATGGTCATCTCTCATCAGCTCACCACGTCCGCAATCCCTATTATCCATCTACTCTGCAATTTTCAAATATGCTGAGCCCATTCATAGCATAGAGTCAGCATGAAAAGAGGGCAACCTGACTAGAGAAAACTGAATTTTCACTGGAAGAAATAAATAAAGTTAACTGTATCTTACATGATACATTATGAAATTATTCCCTCTTTAAAAGGATAAAGCATTTTGTTCTGCATTCAGTGATGTTCCCACCTGCACTGTGAGATTAAATGTCCCCTGGTGGTGTTTTCTCACTTCAGAGAGCGCTATCATCAGGCCTTTCTCAATGCGCTGGGTGAAGTTGCAGAAACCAGTATCCACACTCTGAGGCACAAACTGAAGTACTGAAAAGAAGGAGAGCAATCAAAGTCCCATGAACTAGGTGTTTCTTTAGTATTACGGAAAGTAGATATAGAAAAAATAGTATCTGAGTCAACTAATTAATCCATAATACAAGATTAAGTATTATGATCTATTATTTATATATATATATATATATATATATATATATATAACACATCATGCAAATATAGAAAGTCAAGTTTGCACCAAATGAATGTATGCAATGTGAAGGTCACTTGTATTATTTTAAAATGGAAAAAAATACCTAAGATAATTTGAGCATCAAAAGGAACAAGTGATTGAAACATTTCAAATATATATAAATTCATTAGTTCATAATGATATTAAGAATTCATTGGTCATGACTAGAGTTTGCCAGGACATCAACTTATTACCCTGAAAACTAATATATAAAAGAAAAAAATCAAGCATTTATTCTGCCTTTCCTGCATAAACTGTATTTTGGTGTAATCAAATAGTTGGTGAAGGGAAATTCCTTTTTTATAGATGAATTCCAGCTAATAAATGCAGAAGGAATGATAGAAAATCCTCCATTTTCCCAACAATCATCAATAGACGTTAAAACCACAGATGAAAGGTTGACAGAAAACTTTATGATGTATGGATCAAGCTGATGCCCTTTAGCACCTTTTTAGCATCTGAATCATTTTAGCATTTTTAACAGTGGGACAACCAGACATTAAGTGCCTCTTACGGTGATATAAGAAGTATACCACATCACCTAGGAGGTATTCTTTCAACAACAATAACAATTGAACCTGCTAATCAAGCCTCTAGATAACAGCAGTTCAAAAGAATTTTCTATGATGGTGGGTATGTTCTACACCTGTACTGTCCAATATGATATAGCTACTAGTAACAGGTGGCTATTAAGCACCTGAAATGTGGCTAGTGAAACTAACTGAATTTTTACATGTTATTTAATTTTAATTAATTAAAATTTGAAGACCCACATGTGGCTAGTGACTACCCTGTTGGACAGGGCAGCTCGAGATCTAACCATCAGTATATGGAAATTACAGGGGAGAAAGGAACAAGTTAAATGGCACAAGGAAGCAATCACTTAAATCTAGATTGTAAGAGATTTTATGGAACAAATGACCCATTTTCTCCTAGAAATCAGTGGCATGAAGAAAAACTCCCAGGAAGGGTAGGGATGGGGAAGAGACTGTTGAAAAATGTAAGCGATTCAGTGATATAACAATGAAAAACAATGTGTGCAAACCAACTTAAAAATGTTTATCCCTGATTAGGGAAATTTAAATAAGGTAATCATGGAAATTAGATGACATAAAAGAATCATTGTTAATTTCCACAATAGCATGGAGGTTGTGTTAAAAAAAAATGAATTCAGGCAGTTTCCTGGGGAAGATGGAGGACTAGGGAGCTAAAAGACTCACTCCTCCCCCCAAAACAGGTAGTGGACAGGCAAAAACTGTCTGAAACAACTGTTCTGAGGCTCTGGAGCCCAGGGGAGGACTATACAGCATCCATGGAAGAATGGGAACAAGAGACTGAGAAACTGTGGTAAAAAACCATAACTCACTCCACAGCAGTGGCCAGTGCCCATCCCCCACCCTTGAAGCGAGCTACCTTGGGTCTGGTCCCTTGCAGGCTGCTGCAGATGGAGAGGGACATGGAAGCCCTCCCTCCTAAGAACAGTGGAAAGGGTGTGCAGCCAAGTATTGACCACAGTTTTTGAATGGAGAATTTAGAATGCTGGGTCCCGGCTCTCAGCCTGGACAGGAACTGCTATGGCCACTGTTTCAACCCTGCCGTCAACAGGGGCAGAGCTGAAAGAGGTTTAAAGACTACTTAGGACTGCAAGGAACAGTTTGCTGAAGAGCACCATCTTCTGGGCAGGCCATGAAAGTACAGCCTCAGGGACTGACAAAAAGGCTTTTTGGCATCTTTCCTGACCCTCTCCCCAGGGCTCTTCAGAACTGGTCTGTGCCCCTTTTGTGGGCTCCTGGCCCTGTTTTGGCTGGGAAATACTGTCTCAGGGAAGTCTTTTCCAGGGTGACAGTCCTCCTAGAATTTTCCCTTCAGGCAAAAGCAACTAGAGACAATGAAAGGAGAGCAAAAATAAATAAATAAAATAAAACTATAAAATAAATAAATAAAACTATAGAGCCAAAACAAAAACAAGTAGAACAGACAAAGATCCCAGGAGAAGGAACAGAGGAAAGGAAGCTTTCTCCTGGGGGTGAAACAATTGCACAAACCAACCAATCTGAAAAACTGTACCACATACCCAGGGCAAGAATCAGATGGAAAAAGTTGAATAAATATGATCAGTTAAACCAATGCAATTCAAAAGTTCTAGAATAAGTTGAACCAAGTTTCAACAAAGAGCCTTAATGCAAAGCCAATCAACAATTCATCAAGATAATCAGATGCCTAGAAATCAGCAAAAATTACAAGTCATACTAAGAAACAGGAAGATATAGCCAAGTCAAAAGAGCAAATTAAAAAGTCAGAGGAGACACAGAATTTGGAACAGCTAGTCAAAGATGTTCAAACAAATCTCATAAATCAATTCAAGGAGATGAAGGAAAATGTGGCTAAAGAGATAAATGATATTAAGATGATACTGGATGAGCCTAAAGAAGAATTTGAAAGTATGAAAAGAAACAGAACTTATATGAATGAAAGGCACAATTTAAGAGATTTAAAATACACTAGTACACTAGAGGTATAGAATAGAAAATCTGAATAGGCAGAAGAAAGAATCAGCAACTAGAAGACAGGACATTTGACAACTTACAGACAGAAGAACAGATAGAGAAAAAAATGAAAAAAAAAAATGAGCAGGCTCTCAGGGAATTGAATGACAGCATGAAGCACCCAAACATATGCATCATGGGTGTCCCAGAAGGAGAAGAGAAGGGAAAAGGGACTGAAAGAATATTTGAGAAAATAATGGCAGAAAATTTCCCAACTCTTATGAAAGATATATATATATTCAAGAAGCATAACACAATCTAAATGGAACAAATCCTAATAGACCTACTCCAAGACACATTTTAATCAGAATGACAGATACCAAAGATAAAGGGAGAATTCTGAAAGCAGCAAGAGAAAAGTGATTCATTACATACAAGGGAACAGCAATAAGAATAGGTTCTGATTTCTAATCAGAAACCATGGAGGTGAGAAGGCAGTGGCATGATATATCTAAGTACTGAAAGAGAAAAACTGCCATCCTAGAATTACCTTAAACCCAAAGACACAGATAGTTTGAAACTGAAAGGTTGGAAAAAGATATTCCAAGCAAGCAATAACCAAAAAAAAAAGCTGGGGTAACCATACTAATATCAGACAAATTAGACTTTAAATGCAAAACTGCTATAAGAGAAAAGAGGCACACTATATATTAATAAAATGGGTAATCCACCAAGAAGAAATAACTATCATAAGTACTTACGCACCTAATCAGGGTGCCCCAAAATACATGAGGCAAACACCAGTAGAACTTAAGGGAGAAATAGACGTCGCTACAATAATAGTTGAAGACTTCCATAAACCACTTTCATCAACAGATAGGACATCTAGTCAGAGGATCAATAAGGAAACAGAGAACTTGAATAATATGATAAATGAACTAGACCTAACAGACAGATATAGAACACTGCACCCTCAAATAGCAGGATATGCATTCTTTTCAAGTGCTCACAGATTATTCTCCAAGATAGACCAATGTTGGATCACAAAACAAGTCTCAATGAATTTTTAGAAACTGAAATTATAAGAAGCAATTTCTCTGACTGTAATGAAATAAAGGTGGAAATCAATAACAGGCAGAGAACTGGAAAACTCACAAATATATGGAGGTTAAACAACATACTCTTAAACATTCAGTGGGTCAAAGAAGAAATTGCAAGAGAAATCAATATTTATCTCAAGACAAATAAAAATGAGAACACAACATATCACAACTTATGAAATGCAGCAAAGGCAGTGTTGAGAGGGAAATTTATCGCTCCAAATGCCTACATTATAAAAGAAGAAAGAGCTAAAATCAAAGACCTAATTGCACACCTGAGGAACAAGAAAAAGAACAGCAAACTAATCCCAAAGCAAGCAGAAGAAATAAAGATTAGAGCAGAAATAAATGAAATTGAAAATAAAAAAATAATGGAGAATTAACAAAACCAAAGTTGGTTCTTTGAAAAGATCAACAAAATTGACAAATTCTTAGTGGAATGACAAACAAAAAAAAAAGAGAGAAGATGCAAATAAATAAAATAAGAAACAAGAGGGGGGCATTACTATTGACCCTAGAAAAATAACAAGGATCTTAAGAGGATACTATGAACAAATGTATGCCAATAAATAAGACAACTTAGATGAAATGGAAGAAACACATGAACAACCTACACTGACCCCAGAAGAAACAGAAGACCTCAATAGACCAATTAGAAGTAAAGAGATTAAATCAGTCATCAAAAACCTCCTAACAAAGAACAGCCCAGGACCAGATGGCTTCACAGGTGAATGCTACCAATCATTCCAAGAAGAATTAATACCAATCCTGCTCAACATCTTCCAAAAAATTGAAGAGGAAACAGTACCTAAGTCAATTCTATGAAGCCAACATCACCCTAATACCAAAGCCAGATAAACACACTTCAAGAAAATAAAATTACAGACCAATTTCTCTAATGAATACAGATGAAAAAATCCTCAACAAAATACTTGCAAATCGAATCCACTAACATATTAAAAAAATTATATACCATGATCAAGCTGTTTTATCCCAGGTATGCAAGGGTGCTTCAACACAAGAAAATCCATTAATTGTAATATACCACATTATTAATCAAAGGGAAAAAAACACATGATCTTTTCAATTGACCCAGAAAAGGCAGTTAACAAAACCCTTTCTTGATAAAAATGAGTTCATATCAGTCAGAGATGAATTCTTAGGCATTTTGAATGACATGACATGATGTCTGATGTTGCTTTAAAACACTCTTTTCTCAAAAAAAATCTTTTTGGGATAAGGGAAACAAAATTGGTAAAATGTTGATGCATTTTTAGGCTTACTGATAGGCATATGTGGGCTTAATATATTATTCTCTCTCCTTTTGCATATGCTTGCAAATGTCCATAATAAAAAGTTAAATATTAAGAAATGTCAGTGTGTGATAATGATATTGTAGATAGATATGTATGCAGTTAGGATGTATATGTACATATATATGTATGTATTTAATAGTACCTTTCTTTTAGAGGCATAGGCTGAAATATTTATGGATGAGATATGAAGCCTGAGATCTACTTCAAAATAATATGGGGTGAGGGGGATAAAGATGGAGGTGTAGATGAAACAAGACTGGCAAGGAGTTGAAAACTGTTGAATTCAGACGATGGGTACATGGGGATTCATTAAAATACTCAGTGTATTTTTACATATGTTTGAATTTTTTCATAATTAACAAGTTTTTAAAAGTTGAATAATGAATTTAGAAAACAACCCACCCCAAATTTTTAAAAACAAAAAATATAACAGAATTCTATTTACAAATCAAAACAACCATGCTCAGTTGTCTCACCTGTTTGAACTTGGAACCTGGAATCTGGGACAAAGAAGGAAGGTTTCACAGAGATGATTAAAGGAGTTTGGTCACGTACAAGTTTACTATTTATTAGAACATTTATAACTGATATTGCCGTATAAATGAAAGGACCAGAAGTAACCAGAAAAGTGAAGTCCGGGAATATCTCATAAACCTATGAAAATAAAAAATACAAAAGAAAAGAACTGTCATCACATTTGATATTATTAAAATTCAAACTTACAGTAAGTTGTGCGGAGTTAAAAACAACAACAACAACAAAACAGTTTTAAATGAAGGGACAGTGCTTCATAGAAAATTAAAATTTTATCTCAGTAATCCCTTTCATACAGATGCCAAACTTCTGATAACAGCACAAAATTACACGAGTCAGGGCAGTGAGAAAGAAGAGCAAATAATAATGAGTTGAAAAATGAATTACTCACACTCAAGAATGGAGAATTCAAGGTATGTGTGCTTTTTAAACCGAACAGAAAAATGTAATTATTCTATAGAGCAGCATTGTCCAAGAGAGATATAATATGACCACATGTGCAAGTTAAAATTTCTTGTAGCCACATTTAAAAATGTAGAAACAGGTGAAATTAATTTTAAATATATTTTATTTAACCTAATATATCTAAAATATCATTGGAACATATAATCAACAGAAAAATTACTAATGAGACATTTTGCGTTCCTTTTTTTCATACAAAGTCTTTGAAATTGGTATGTATTTTACACTTACTACGCGTCTCAATTCGAACAAGCCACGTTTCATGGGCTCAGTCACACGTGGCTTGTGGCTGTCATACAGGACAGCACAGGGCTAGAGCATGGCTTTCCCAAGCATGGCTCTCCCCTCATCAGAAGAGAGGAGGCACTAGCTTGAGTTCCAGTATAAAAGATTTGGAAATCTTTCTCTACCTCACTGAATGTATAGAAAGTTCACTCTGAAATCTCAGTCTAAACCAAGTCCTTTAAGGTAAATCACAGGAAGCAAAATCATTAAGATCATCACCCCAAATTCTGCCGCTTCCCGTCTTAGAGCCCCTTTTGTGTTCCAACTCTGCCAATACATCCTCCCTGATGGACCAAAGGTGACCTCATTGGTATCAGGAAAGACTTCCCTGAAAAAGTGACATTTGAGTAGAGATCCAAAGAATGAGCAGGTGTTAACCAGGAGAAGGGAGGGAAGAGCAGAGAGAGAATGATTCAACTGCTGTAATTTGCTTTCAACACAGGGCTCTTGCATTGCTCTGGCTGCATTAGACATTAGAGGTCCACACCGCAGGAACTCACCTTCAGATCCACTGCACGGTTGAAGTGAATCCTAAGCACTTCTTTGATGGATGTAATGATGTACTCCTGCACAGCTCTTCTGGCCAGCACTACAAATTAAAGTCAACCACCAAATGAACTTTAGTTTCATGATAAATAACCTAGTCATAACACTTCCAAACACTGCAGAGCCTAAACTGCACCAAAGTGTGTTAACAGCTCCAAAAATTGTTTGTTTTTTAAAAATAAGGCCCAGATTAGGAAAGAAATAATTTAAGAATCTAACTGCTCCTAACTATCTATAGAGGAACAGCAGTGGAGATCTTAAAGTTACAAGGTAAACTGCCCACAGCGTTATCTCAATGTGCTAAGAAAGTGCTTGACTTTCTTTGCTCCTGGTGAGTGAGATTAAAGAATTCAACATCTAGTTCTCATTTTCATCTGAGCAAAACCAGGTTTTCTCTTGGTTATACCCATAGTTGCAAAACACAAGGCTTTAAACACTCTCAGCATAATATTTTAAAAGGCCTTAAGACGTTACTCAACAAAACTAGATGACATCTTCCTCTATAAAACGAGGTATCCAACACCCAATGTTCAAAGCATCAAGTGATGGGCTTTCACCACTAAGAACAGGAATGAAAAATTTCTCATCATTCCCATGTATTAAAAGTTTATGAAGCAAATAGAATATTTCTCTTGAAGAACTCTAGGTATGTTTAACTTTTTTCACATCTAAAAAATTCTGTTTAAAAATCTGTATTAACAAGTGAGCCTGTTTCTCAGTGTTCAGTAAGCACTTCTCCGCTTCCTTCTTTTCCCTATTATTTTTTCCTTCTTCTTCGATTAACTTCTCATAATGCAGAAATAGAATACATTTGATGTTATTTATTATTCAGTTCTTTATCTCCTGTTTTCAATTTTTAAAACTGGAGAATCACTCTGCATTTGTCATTCTTTAAAATTACCCTGCATTCTTCATTCTTTAAAAAACAAATGGTTAAGTTACATTTGATAGGCTTTTCTATGGATCAGTAGACGTGATATTACAAAAGGGCGGGGGGCATCTTTAGTTCTTGAGGCCTTTAGAGAAACCCACAGCCCCCTGGCCACTTGCTAAGTGACCCCAGCGGCCAACTTGCATGGCCTGCATGGGCTCCTAGTGAACTAGACTAGAACACAGCTTTTAAAGGGAAGCCAAATAAGGAAATGAAATGGAAAAAAGAGAAGGAGGGAGGGAGTAAGAAGGGATAGGAGGAAGAAAGTCTTAAGAATTAAATTTGAGGAGAGTAGAGACAGAATAGAAAGTGAGAAACAGAAAAACTCTAAAGAGGAAACCAGGCGGTACGTATCGTAAAGACTACACATAGCTAAAGGTATTACTCGGTAGAACCAGACCCAAGCACTACCCCACCACCATAACCTTCACCTTCTCTAACTAAACTGACTAACATAGAAAATGGCAATATTGGGATATGACCACATGAATCATTGGGGAAAAAAGGATCACCAGCAAACATACATCTTACAGCTTTCAAATGGTGTCTTCTCTGAGCCAAGAAAAAGGAGGTGAGGGAGACCCCAAGTGGCAGGGCGTTGGGAAGGTCCTGGGTGAAGTGCAGACTCACCACTGCATGGTGGTACATGGGAAAGTGCCTTCCTAAGAGTCCATCGTGCATCAACAAAGAGAGGTTTTACTTTTATTACAGAGCCCCATTTAAAAAAAGAATTCTTTCAGAGGACAAGGAGTCACCCCCTGTCTCTGGACTCTTGCACCAACCTAATTACTAAAAGAAACTGAGGTCAAATTTAAATGAGAACTAGAAATGAGCTGATACGTCCTCTGGATCAAAGGTATCACTGAGAGCAAAAAATGGTATTTCTCCCCTACTTTAAATACAATATAATAATACGGATACTTATGTACAACTCGGTAAATTTACTAAAACTGTTGAAGCGTACACCTGAATAGATGAAAATTACCCCCCAAAAGTTGTTAAAAACGTACAGATACCTAATAAAGGACATTAAACATATGCCATATATGAAGTTTAAATCCATACTATATGACACCTGATATATTTTTAGATACTTCTAAAATGATTTCTAATTTTTATAGAAACATTCTAAAAGACACAATATTCAAACTATAAATATCATAGAATCCTAGCAACTAAGAAGCTTTCAGTAAGTCTTTTAATACGCTCTTTATAAGTGACCATTCTATAGCTAATTTGTAATAATTTTGTGGGAAGGAAAACAAGTATCATGTCCATGAAGAACTCTTTTTTGTCTCCCTCAGAATACTCTAATCCTGCAGATTAAAGTTCATAGTTCCTACTCCTCCTCTTACCTAATCTAATCACCAGTCGCAGTGAATTCCCTTGGACTTTCCAACCTCCAACTTTGTCCAACTCCTCCACCTGGAGCACACTTGCCCTCCATCTCCAGATGACAAAAATACATGACATCCTTGCATGTGACTCTCCAATTTCACATCCTTTGAAACCCTTAATCACCCCAAGTACTCACTCTTACAGAACTCTGCTTTAAGGTTTCTTACGACAGCCACCAAGAAAACACAGCCCTTCATCAATCCTACTAGACTCTGAGCACCTTGAAAAACAGAATCGTGTTTTATTCACCTGTATAATGCTTCAGGCTTCTAAAAGCACCTCACACAGACTATTCAACAATTATTTGTCACATGAACTGTTGTTCCCCTTTTTGTGGGGGGAGGGGTGCCAAGGAGAGCAAAGCCTTCAGCTGCTTCCAACACCCCCAAAGGGTGGTAGCCCCACCTCAGTGAGCCGATGATCAACGGCCCACCGCACCCAGGATGAAGAAAAAAGATTAAGCATGTTCTTCTCTTTCCTCACCTCTGCCTGAGCCCCCTCCTCTCCTTCCTAGTCCACTTTGCTCCTCCTCCATTTCTCCTTACATTTTCTTCCCCTTCCTTCATTTCTATCCCCCCATCCCCCACCTCCACCAAAGTCAATACACAGAGCCAGGCTACTCATCAACATTAAGGCCATGAGACCTCATTTACAACAGAATTCATTTCTCATGAAGAAAAAGCTGGAAGATCCTAATCAAGTCACTGGAAATTAACCTTGAAATAAGTGTACCTTATATATAAATGCCATCAACTAGCTATACTCTGGTTTAATATGGCTAAAGCAGCCATGCGAATACAGGAGAAGCACCACTTGGTTGGCCAGGAACTCAGGCTGCAGATCTGGGAGAAGATGAGAGTATTTGACAGAATTCAGAGGATATTTAGTCCCTCCAGTTTTCTTTCCTTGGGAACCAAGTGACATTTATAGGAATATTTAAGGACAAAGTGCCCCCTCCTTTCAAAGAAAAGTAAGAATAAAAACAGTAAGAAATTGCAATGGCTGCCCCTACAGATTTGCCCAACTCATCATCTGAACAAAACATGGAGGTGTTTTATGTGTTTTAACCACGCCAACTATGCATCCACTGGGTTATGAGAAACAGAGAGAAAGAGCCTACTAAAAACTTTTAAGACTCGTTTAAATCTTGTATTTGTTCTTATTGCTACCACTAACTAATATACATCATATTTTTGTGAGTACTTCTTACGTGCCAGTCACTGGGTTAGGTATTTTATATGAATTAATATAAAAAATAAATAAAATATAAATCTTTAAAATAACTCAATAAAGTAGGTGCCACTATCATCCCTGTTTAACAGATAAGGGAACTGAGGCTTAGGGTGGCTAAATAACTGCTTAAGGAATTCACAGGAGGTAGGCAGAGGAGTGAAGATTATCATCCAGGGATGATCTGATTCCAAAGGCTTCGCTCTTAACCGTGATGCTAAGCATTTCATACCAGCACTAAGAAAGATCACCCCAACCACGAGAGGTGGCTGTCAGCAGGGCCTTACCAGCTGTGATCAAATAGGCATCGGGAACTGTAATATCACACACAGATGGCTGCTTGGTGGTAATCAGTGCTGGAGTATCAAGCATTGCTTCGGGAGTGGAGGTGGTTCCCGGATGAAGTGATGGCAGGGGAGGGGCAGTGTTGCTCTCCTGGGGATTGTGACTCTCAGTTCTGTTGCTCGGGGTGGTGACAACAGTATGAACAGTAGTAGCGCTGGTATTAGATGTGCTAAGTTCGGCGGAGGTGTTCACTGGTAAATCTGTGGGTACGAATGATGGGCCCATAAATATTGGCTCTGAAAGTACAGGTGAGCGGATCACCTCAGAAACAAGTGAGGATGCTGATGATGGGTACACACCAGTTATCAGTACTGTAGTGGTAGGAGTGATTTTGGAGAAAGAGGATAAGATAGATGCATGATAATTTGTAGTACTGATATCATCAGTAGGTACAGGAGTTGAGAACAGAGAAGACTCAGGTAAAACGGGTGTCATATGAAAAGCAGTCAACTGTGATGTTAAGTGAGTTCCATCAATCAAAACATCAACAACATGCTCAGAGCTGGAGGGCACCAGTGTGGTGACTGTAGACTCATGGAAGATGAGTGAAAATTCAAAATAGGAGGTAGTTTCAGTGAAAGTTGAGGTAAAATGAGCTTCAGAATCTGTCAGTGAAACTGTTGATGCATCAGAGAACTTGAGAGAGTCAGAGGGGAAACTTGACAGTGATGACATTTCAGGGTAACTAGGTAGAAAACTGAATGTATTTAAAAGAAGGTCTGAACTTGGCCAGAGCTGAGAAAATCCATGGTTTGTGGTATTAGGAACAGTAAACTGAGGTGACTGCAAATTGATCGAGTCAGACAATGCAAATGTGTCAGCCAATGTAGAAGAAGTCTGAGAAATGAATGTTGACAAATCACTCGACATCACAGACGTAGACGTATAAGCAAGCACGTCGGAAGATGAAGACACCAAGCTGCTGAATTCCAGTGGTGGAGTTGAGAAAAAACTGGATGCAAAATCCAAAGTATTTTCAGTTCTGTGTTCTGAAAATCTAGCAAGTCCTTGATCAGAGTAGAGTAAAGACTCGCCTGAAGGAGTCAAACTATAAGACTTAAAAAGACTCGGGTCCCTGATAGTCAGCAATGGTGTGTTTTTATTTGCTATGATGGAGAAAGATGAGTCAAGGAAAACACTGGACATGACGGAGGAAAACGCAGCTGTTACATGGGATGGCATTACTTGAGTTTCAGCAGCAGAGGAAAAGCTATAGGGAGCAGTATCCAGTGACCCTGCTACAGAGGAGTGGCCATGGGAAGTATAAACTTGTGTGGTCATAACACTACTCATCTCCATCTTGGCTGAAATACCAATGCTCACTTCTGGGACTCCCACAGATCTAGAAGAAAGTGGAACTATAGGTCTTGACGGGAAAAGTGTATTAAATTCTTGAGGATTTTCCTCAAGTTCAGAGAAGTCCTCTACTATGCTGCTCAGTGGAGTGATGCTGCTTGCTTCTGATCTGGTAAAGGACAAGGTCTCAGCACCATCCCCTGACCCCACATCCTTCTCTAGGAGGCTTGTTGACAGAACTTGCCGTGGTGAAGCAATACCGCAGGATGCACACCACGTAAACGGTCTGAATGAAGACAGCAGGCTCATGACATGAGTGTCATCCGCATGACTTGGGACCACTGAACTGCCAGGCAGTTCTGATGTTGCACTGGAGTTGCTGGGAAGAAAGGGATTATATGAAACATCAGCTGTTTGAGTAGAAAAGGATACAAATGCAAGAGGAGTTGAAAACAAAGCAGAATCTGTGCTGCTACTGAAAGCAAGGGCTGTGTTTGACATATTTAAGGTAGGGCCTGTTCTTGGAGAAATGGTTTCTTTTAGACTTTGACTCAAAGCAGGGGTCATATCAGGGAATTGGTCTGTACTTGTTGCCGAAACATCCTCTGGAGGCTGCGTGACCTCTCCTGAGGAGAAAAATGGCTGTTGCGTATTGTCATCGCCTAACTGTGGGGGCACTGACGACTGGGAACTAAAAAGGAGTGTTTCTATATCCTCTGTTACTGAAGTCACAATCTCTGGCAAAGTCCTGCTTGACAAACGCCCATGTGTGTCAGTAGGATAAAGCACCAAATTCCTATGAGGAGTTGGAATCATGACCAAGGAAGTGGGAAATCTTGACCCAAAAGTGTTGAAATGACTGGGGGATTCAGTATATGTCGTTTGTTGTTGCACTGAGTTTTGCCCGATTGATGCTTCTTCTTTATCTTGTAAAGAAATAATGGGTAGTGATGGAGTTAACACAGCTTCTAATGTTTCTTTTGGCGACCTGGGTGGGCTGACTGTGATACATTGTACTGGAGAAAGCTTCCGTGAAGTGGTCCAGTGAGTATCTGGCAAAAAGTTATCCATTTCATCATCATCTATAACCACCTCATTACCCATCACTGAAACGTAATTTGCCACAAAGACGCTATGATCTGCTATACTTTGGGTCATTTTTTCTTGGTTAAAAAAGGTTGTATCAAAAGTAGTGGCAGATGGAGATGATATGACATGGAGAAAACTGCTTTCCTGGGACTCTGGAGCAGTTTCTGTTAAGGCCACATGTGCAGTGCTGTGCATGGTGCTTTTCTTCAGCATGAGCTCCACGGAGTATAAAGAAAGATTGTGCAGTTCCAGAGAGAGCTCATCTATTGAGAAAATAAAAGCTGGGTTAGTTACAACGCAATCATCGTTACACTGGCTAACATTTTGTTTCAGACATAAGAAGTTACTCATTCAACAAACATTTGTCTAGCTCATTGTCTCTCATGAAAGAAAGGTTCAGAGAAAATAAATAAATCAATTACAGGACACCCAGCGAGTCCATGGTGGAGCTGGAATCTGCCTGTGTTTTATCTTGTCAGTGATACGGGCTGCCTCTTAAGAGAAAAGGAGATGGCAACTTGAACAGCATCACTCACTATCCAAGTAAGAGAGTTCAACAGTTTCCCAGTTGTATTCTCAGACACAGCTTATGAGACCCTCCACATTTATGCCCCAGACTACCTCCAGGCTCACCTTTCATCATTCACTGCCCCCCTCTCAAGCCTCTGAACTATACTCCAGCCAAATAAGCTACCACAATTCTGTCTGGTCTCGGTGACTTTGTGTATGCCTCTCCCTCTGCCTGGAATCTTTTTCTCCGACTCTCTCCCTGGTTATTCCTCCTGGTCCTTCGAATACAGCACAGCTACTACCTCCTTTCCTGGCTCTCCAAAGTTGAGTCTCTAAAGCCTACCCACTTCTACCTATCACATCCCTTGCTACACCCCTCTGAAATTAACTGTCTGCTCATTAGGCTGTGAGCTTTGAGGGCAAGGACTGTTTCTTGTTTAACTGTGCCCCTAGTGCCTACCCTAGCACAGTGAATGATATATACCAGGAGCTCAATAAACATCTGTTGAAAGAATGAATGAACAAATGAACAAATGGTGTCTGATGATACCAAGCTCTGAAATGTGCCAAAATCATCCTTTCTATCATCCTCTCAAATTTTCATATTCTTTATCCTTGTGATGGTTGTCACTATCATGTAATAAATTTAGGTGTCTCCACCCACAATTAAGATATGTTGCCTAGAGAGCAGCAGGACATGTGATGGCCCAGACCCCTGATGAAGGCCCCAGACATAGGGCACTTATAACTGCAGCACAGGCTGGAGTCTGAGCAGCTATCACCACTCAAAAGAACACACTCCTTTCATCCAAACAGTCTATCAGGACACAAGTACTTGAAATAGGATAGGGAAATTTGGATTCACTCTATTTTTAAACAGTAAATACCTTTTATTCTATTTCTTACAATGTCACACCCTAGAGATCTTAAAACCCTCCACTTCATAGCATCTAAGAATGCTTACTAAATATTTGAAAACATCCTTTTAAGAGACTGGCTAAGCCAGCAAGATAGTAAGGGAAATGTGCTGAGCACAGGAACAGAGCAGGAGCTGGACCAGGGAGGTAATAAGGCACTACAGCCACATACTGCCGAGGGGAGGCTGGACCAGACGGCGTGGAGCTTAGGCCACAGGGGAAGGAGACAAGCATTGGGCCTGGAAAGGTAAACAGCCCAATTAAAGACCGTCTCCAAAAGGTGGAGACAAAAAGAGAAATATCCACCCCTCAGAGGAGAACAGCAATATAGAGGGTATGTCTCAAGCTTTACTTTGTACAGATATTTTACCAAAAGTCTCCCATGAGTTTGGAGTCTATGCTACTTGTATGGTCTAAAACACTGTGTACTAAGCTTTATAATTTAAAGTGGACTGGGTCTCCATTGTCTGTCAAAAACTAACATAAATCATTCCCAGAAAAGCACACTCTCAAATCAGGCATCAAAGAATTTCCAAAGATAGAGCTCTGTGCTGGTTTGAATCTATTATGCCCCCCACAAAAGCTATGTTCTTTAATACAATCTTGTGGGGGCAGACTTATTAGTCTTATTAGTCTTTTGGAAACTTTTGATTGAGTGTTTCATGGAGACATGACTCCCCCAATTGTGGGTGAGTCCTTTGATTAAATTATTTCCATGGAGGTGTGGACCCTGCCCATTCAGGATGGATCTTGATTAGTTCACTGAATTACTTAAGAGAGCTCAAGCGCCAATACAGATGCTGATAATTGGAGACGCTTTGACATGCGGAGAGAAGGATGTTCGGAGATGCTAAGCTAAGAGATGAAGCTCAGAGTTTGCCCCAGAGAAGCTAAGAGAGGACCCCTATGCGCTTAGAGAGAAACGTCCTGGGAGAAAGAAGCAAGGATGTACAGTAGCTGGGAGAGAGGAACTAAGACAGAAGCCCAGAGACATTTTGGAGAAAGCCATTTTGAAACACAACCTGAGAGCAAAGGACCAGCAGACACAAGCCACATGCATTCCCAGCTGACAAAGGTGTTCCGGATGCCATCGGCCATTCTTCCGTGAAGGTATCCTCTTGTGGATGCCTTAGTTTGGACACTTTTATGGCCTTAGAGCTATAAATTTGTAATTAGTAAACCCCTTTTATAAAAGCCAATCCATTTCTGGTGTTTTGCTTAACAGCAGCTTTAGCAAACCTGAACAAGCTCCAGCAAATATAAGCCACAGAATTAAAAATTACAAAACAAGGTACCATGAACCAAAATCAAAAGAAACCAACCCAAATAGCATCAGCTCTATAAAGACTTCAGATATTGAAATTATGGGATACATTTTTTACAGTAGGTTTAATTCATTTAAAACAATAAAGAGGGGACTGAAAACATGAGTAAGGAGCAAGATACTATAAAAATGGTCAGAAAGATGTTGAAAAGAACTAAAAAGAACATTTAAAAATGAAAAAGTATGATAATTAAAATTACAAATTCAGTAGACAAATAAAAGAGCAATGTAGACATAGGTGAAAAGAGATTTAGTGAACTCAAGGACTGATCTGAAGAAATTACTCTGAATGGGACAGAGAGAGACAAAGCAATGAGAATAATAAAAAGAGAAATTAAGAGACATGGAAGATAGAACGAAACAGTTCAAATATTTGATCAAAACTTTAGAAAGAAGTCTAATGGCATAGGGTAGAGACAATATCCATAAGGCAGTGCTGAGAATTTTCCAAAATTAATAAGAGACATGAATCCTTCAGTTCTGGAAGACCAACAAACCCCAAGCAGGGTAAATTAAAAGAACGTATATCTATACACATTATAAGGACACCATAAAACACCAAAGACAAAAGAAAAATATTAAAAGCAGTCAGAGAAAAACAAATGGCAACTAAACCAACAACTATTTCACGGCAACAATAGAAACCAGATGACAATGTAGTGAAATCTTCAAAGTGCTGGGAGAAAATATATGACACCTTGGGTATTAATAGCCAGCAAACTTACCTATCAAGAACATGTGTAAAACAAAAACATTTCCTGACAAACAAAAACTAATTATGCAAACAGAAGACCCTTAGTAAAGCAGCTTCTAATCAGAATATATTTCAAGAAGAAGGAAAATGATCCCAGAAAGAAGCTCTGAAAAGGAATAGAGAGTAAATAAGTGACTTAAAATATTGTTAAATCTAAGCATATTTTGATGGTACCAATGAACAATAATACCGAATTTGTGAGGTTACAAAAGACAGCACAGAATTAAAATAGTTGATTACAATTGTACAGAAGCTGAAAGAGACACATTCAGAGGTATTGTGGCTTACTAGCTGAGATGGAAGGAATCAAGAGTTAAGACAATATTCTGTGAATATATCTTGTCTGTGTTTATTAAAATTTATAAATAATATTTAGTCTTACAGATAAAATATTTTAGCTGGTTCCCTTAGTATCGGAAAATCACAAAATTACACCAGATATAAACTGCTTACTTTAAAGGGTTATACTCCTTTCAATGTAATATGACGTGTAAAAAAGAACAAACAATAAAAGAAGCCATTTCTGAAACAGAGATTTTAAGTTGTTTCTTAGCAATACTATCAGGCATTTGTGATCTTCCATATGACCTTGCTCTGGGATTTCTTGCCTAAGTGCTTTTATTATTTACCTGTCACATTCCAAGCATGGGTAAAAGTAAACATAATATTTATTACAACTGCAGTAAAGTAGCAGCTGTTCTTTTCTATATCAAAGGTTAAAAGGTTATAAATTTAAGAATTAATAATATCACAAATCTGTCAAATGATATAGCATATAGAATTGAAAGTTTTCCCAAAGAGAAATAATTTTATGTCTCGGTTTAAAAACTCTGCTATGATATAATTTATTCTGAAATATAAGGTCCGAAAAGGATCAAGATCCCTTTTAAAATGAATCAGAAACAGATCTGTAAGTGAATTGGTAGTCTGCAAGAGATAAAACAGCAAACAAAAGCAACATTTAGTGGCTAATTTATGATCCCAGGTATCTGATGCAAATTACAATTAAGTCAATTCTGCCTTCAAAGGCAGGGAACTGGGAGGGCAAAGCGGTCAAAGGGAAGAAAAATTCTCCTGACTAGAAAAGTACAGCACTAAAAACACCGTATTAAGAAAATGAGGGAGTGCCAAGCTGTGATTTTTTTTCTTCTTTTGGCCAAGTCCCAGGGGAGAAAAACAAGCTCTGAAGAGCCAGCAGCTGAAATGCCATAGGGAAATCTTTGTACTTAATTCAGGAAGAGGTTAGAAACCCGAGTGAGTCTCTCTCAAAGCATAAAAAGGCTTCAGGGACTCTAATTTCAAGCCCTAGAGATCAATTTTCAAGCTCTAAAGCGTTAGTTCACAAGAGCGTGAAAAGTTCTCTCTTTGACGAAAGAGAAAGGGGTTGGAGTGACAGGTGCTCCTCAAGCTTTGGGGATCTTGCTAAAATGTAGGTGCCTCAGCAGGTTAGGATGGGCACTGAGCTTCAGCACGGCCCCAGGTGGTGCCAAAGCGGCAGGTCTCCCAGCATACTTCACGTCATCAGTGTTGAGGTACTGGATCTCATTTAGACTGCAGAACATGCATTTATTGGGGGCTACAATGTGTCTTGACCTATGCTAGGCTCTGCCATGCTGTAAATAAAAGCAGGAATTGCCCCCTTTGCCCTTTCCACGACCCCATGCTGATTTGTAGCCATTAAAGATTAGTGAGGAAGATGTCTAACTATATCTAGAAACGTGCCTGACTTAGACTCACACAAGCAAGATAATCTGGTGTTTTCATTTACTTTTTAAATTGAAGTCATACTTTTCTATCTGGAAATCCTTCCTAAATAAAGGAGTCAAGCATGGAATTACGAATCTTCAAGCCAGATGGATCCCTGAAGATGCAGGCCAATCCCTTCATGCTGCAAATCAGGCTCAAAGAGTTTAAGCTGACTTGCTCCAACTAGCACTCAGGGGCTATTAGCCAGCCTAGAACGGCAGGTTCATACATTCTCAGCAGTTGGATATGCTTTCACACCACCATGTTTAGCCAAATCAGTCCATTTAAGGAAAACTGTTGGTGAAGAAATTAAGCTGAAAAACATACTAAATTATATTTTCTTATAATTGAGTTGAAAAGATGCTAAATTGTTTAACCTATGCAAAGTCATGTCTTTTGGTCCACACTGACTGCCTGGTAACAGCTTACAGCTATAGGCATGGGTGCTGGGAAAACATCCTCTGAGAGTTGGCCTGGGAACCCCACAGGACAGACAGGTCAAAAATTCCTAAAGAGCTTTAAATCCAAACGGAATCATTATTTCTTTCCCTTTGATAAATTGTGGAGTTTTCAAAACACAAGTCATCCCAAATCCCTATGGATAATCTACCATTAAACACAAACCTCCTGGAATTTCTAAGAGTTAAAAGAAAAAAAAGTAAGTAGATGATTTTAAACCACAACCCCAATTCAGCAAATCTTCAGCAACTTTTATTCCTCATCTAGTTCTCAAGTTGTCCTGAGAAGATTTTAATGGCATTACAAAAGTCACACATTTCCCTCCCTTCATCATGTTTCTCCTGGTTTAGAAAAGTCTCTTTCCACCCTTCCTTTTTTCAACTCCTCTACCAGATTACTCCCTCCTCCAAATAGCTGGTATTACTATTATTATCAAATGTCAAGTCAGTAAGAAATACTAATTATAAAAAATACATATCAGGCATGTAGATGATAATGCAAAGAACACCTGAAAGCCCACCTCTCAGTTTAAGAAAAAGGAACACTACTCTTACCTTTGAAGTCCCCTGCATGCCCCTCCCATCACCTTCCCTTCCCAATGAGGTCCCAATGCCTTGAGTTATGCATTTTTCATAACTTTGCTTCTTTATAGTCTTACCACATGCATGTATCCCTAAAGAGTATATTCTTCAGCTTTGTATATTTTCAAATTTTATCAAAATGGAATTGTACTGCAGGTATTCTATGACAATTTGTTTTTTTTTTTACTCCACATTGTTTTTTAGACTCATCCATGGTTTTTTTTTTTTTTTGACATGTAGCTAAAACTCAATCATTTCCACTGCAATATGAATTCCGCCCTATGAACATACCAAAATTTATTTCCAATTTTTATTATTACAAACATCTCTGAAATTAACTTTCTTACTCATCTCCTGGTACGTGTGTGTGTATGTGTGTGTGTGTGTGTGTGTGTGTGTGTATGGCATAATGCATGTATGTCTGTGTAGGAATAGGATTGCTGGGTCAAAGGTTACGTTCATCTGCAACTTTACTAAGTAACACCAAATAATATTTCAAAGCAGTAGAACAAATTTGCATTCCTACCAGCATTATACAAGAGCTCGATCACCACAAATCCGCACTAATACTTGATATCCCCAGACTTTCACATTTTTGCCAGTATGGTTGGTGTGAAACTTCATGGTTTTCGTTTGCATTTCCCTGATTATCATAGGCTGAGACCTTTTCCATTTCTGCTGGTCAGTCATGTTGCCTCTTCTAGTATCTTTTCAACTCTATTGCCCATTTTTCTTTTGGGTTCTCCTTATTTAAAGGCATTCTTGATATATTTTGATTACTAATCCTATGTCAGTTATAACTTCTCCCAGTTTGGGGCTTGTTGTTTGATTCTCTCTATGGCATGGTGTCTTGATGAACAGTTCTCAATTTTAATATAATCAACTTTATCAATCTCTTCTGTTATTGTTTGAGATTAATGTGTGTGTTTGTGTGTATCTTGAAGGAAGACTTAAGAAATCCTTCCCTACTCTAAAAGGCATACTTGTATTTTTCTATATATTGTCCTCTGAAGTTTTAAGGTTTTGCCTTTCACATTTAAGCCAAATGTGCCTGGAGGTGTGAGGACGTGTGTGTGTGTGTGTGTGTGTGTGTGTGTGTGCACATGCATCCATGCATGTTGGCAAGATGTTTGAGTAATGGACAAGACGTCCTAGACCACCTTTACTCAAAGTGTTGTCCACAGCTTTTTGTTACTGGTATGCAGTGAGATAAGGTGCTTAAGCCAGCACGTAAATCAATGCACTGCTTCCTTCAGAGAGTAGGTTATGCCATAAAAATATGTCAGCTGGACTAGACAGCACACTCACTGAGGGGTTGATTCATGCTGTAGTGTAAGCCCCTTATCTCATCTCAGACTGAAAATGGAAAACATGAGTGTGCCAGTTTGAATGTATTATGTCCCCCCAAACGCCATTATCTTTGATGTAATCTTGTGTGGGCAGACCTATTAGTGTTGATTAGATTGTAATTCTTTGAGTGTTTCCATGGAGATGCACCCACCCAACTGTGGGTGATGACTCTGACCGGATAACTTCCATGGAGGTGTTGGCCCGCCCATTGGGTGGGTCTGAATTAAATCACTAGTGCACTATATAAGATGAGATAGAAGAAGCAAGCTTGCTACAGCCAAGAGGGACACTTTGAAGAATGAACAGAAGCTGAGAGAGTAGATGCAGACAAGAGACAGTTTGAAGACGGCCGTTGAAAGCAGACTCTTGCTCTGGAGAAACTAAGTGAGGACAAACAACCCAAGAGCAACTAAGAGTGACATTTTTGAGGAACTGCAGCCTAGAGAGAACGTCCTGAGAGGAAGCCATTTTGAAACCAGAACTCTGGAGCAGACACCAGCCACATGCCTTCCCAGCTAACAGAGGTTTTCCTGACACCACTGGCCATCCTCCAGTGAAGGTACCAGATTGCTGATGTGTTACCTTGGACACTTTATGGCCTTAAGATTGTAACTGTGTAACCAAGTAAACCACACTGTTCTGAAGGGGTTGAGCAAACTAGAACAATGAGTTTGGAAGCCAGCACTTTGAGGAGCACTGCCTGGGCAGAAGATGTGTGATGTATATGAGCCCAGTGGGGAGATAGGGAGCAGTTCTAATGCAGCCAAATGAAGAACACAGAGGAGGTCAGTATGTCTAGAAAGAAAGGAAAGGAAAGATAAAGAGCTTCTTGACTGGGCTGGAAGGGAGGTAGCGGATCAGATCATGCATGGCTTGGAAGCCACAATGTTGAAGACACTGAACAGTATCATAAATGTCATGGGACGATGTTGAAGGCATTTAAATGCATGAGAATGACACAATTAGAATTACATTTAAAAAAAATCCCCCCTGCCACAATATGAAGAACAGATTAATAGGGAGTGAGAAGAGATGTGGAAAGATCAGTTATGCAGTCACAATAGTGGAGCTGACGGTACCTTAGAGTAGAGTGATCAGTGAGGTCCCCAGGCAGTCAGCATCACCAGGCACGGTTTTAGAAACGCAGCACCTCAGGCCCAATCTAGACCTACTGAATCAGAAACTGCGTTTCACAAACAATTCCCAGGTGAGTTGTGTGCCCATTAAAGTATGAGAAGCATAATCCTGAGATTTATTTTAGAGAAATCCATATGGAGATATCAAGTACACAAATGGATAAATGAGCCTGGAGATAAGACTGCAAAAGTGAAAAGAGGCCAGGAAGGCAGCGGAAACCAGGAAAGTAAGTGACAAGAAAACTGAAAAAGTGTTTAGGAATCAGGTAAGGGTTACCTGTGTTAAATGACCCTGAGAGATCAAGAAAATGATGAATGAAAAGTACCTCCCAGATGTGATAACAGGTTTCTTGGGTCTCGTGGTGGCAGAAGCCAGAATGCCACAGGCTGATGCATGAATCAGAGACGTGGTAACAGCACATGCACAGAGATAACTTTTTTGAGAAGTTTAGCTGTGTAGGGCTAGGGGAGGGATATGTTGGCAACTGAAGGGGTCCAGGGAAGGTAAATTTGGGTTTTTAGAAGATAGATAAGCATCAATGAGGAGCTAAAGATGCCGGATTCAAAAAATGCAAAACCTGAATTATAAGAAAAACATCAGATAAACTATAAAATATGTGACTCCTCAAAAATGTCCATGTTGTGAAAGACAAAGAAAGACAAAGGAACTGTCACAGACTGGAAGAGTCTAGGGAGAAATGACAACTAAATGCACTGTGGGGTCCTGGATTAGATCCTAGAGCAGAAAAAGTGGAAAATCAGCAAAATCCAAAGAAAGTCTGTAGTTTAGTTAATAGCATTGTACCAATATTAAATTCTTAGTTTTGATAATTGTACTAAACTCATTTAAGATGTTAGTATTAGGGGAAGCTTAGAATATGGGAACTCAAACTAAAGGGGATGAGGGAAATTCAGGAATTTTTGCAACTTTTCTTTATGTCTAAAATATTTTCAAAATAAAAACTAAAATAACTCAGCTTCTCATTCAGGAGGTTTGGATGGGGCTCTGGAAGCTGTGTTTGTGGGTGTTTGTTGTTGTTGTTGCTCTGAACCAACACAACCAACATGGGTGATTCTGAGACAAGTGCATGGACCTTTTTAGAAAAGTACTGGACTAGAGCAATGCTGATGGGACATTCCAGAAGAAAGAAGAGAAGGAAGATGCAATGGACAAGTGATGAGCCCAGGTGGCTGAGAAGGAGGAAGAAGGAAATGGGATCCAGAGGGGAACTTAATCCTCCATTGGAGAAGAGACCCAGAGGGTAAGTGCAGAGACAAGTAAACTTTACAGAACTAAGGGAAATGTGGTCAGAGGGGATATGTGTGTTTATTCTTTTTCCTATAAAAACTGGGTTCAGGACATCCACTGAGAACAGGGTGCAGGTGAGGGTAGGATAGAGTGCACCATGAAAGTAGAGAATTATCAATTAGATCTGGAGGAGTAGGGAGATGGGGAATGCCTGGAGAAATGAAATGAGATTGCCAGGCCAGGTTCAACCACAGGAGCTACAGTTTGAAACCAGGTCCAAGTGTCGCATTTCCCATGTGATGAAAAACTGCTGTTCCCAAATCAGTGTTTTAGGCTTCAAATGGATTTGGGGACTTATACAAAGGACAATCAGGGATAAGCTCTGTGCACAGAAGAGTATTCACCCAAGAGCAAATGAAAAGTAACTGACTACTTATTCCCAATATTTTAAGATCGTTAACTATTTTAAAACTTTAGAAATCTTCCTTTGATATCCTTTGTTTCTCAACTTTTATTAAGTCACAGACAACATTAAAATGACTGAATTGCCACATTTCACATCTTTCATCCTTGACTCAAACAAGAGGCATGGTGAAGTAGCAGATTCCTGGAAACAAGAGCCTTCAGGCCTTGGGTCTCTTCCTGGTCCTCCACAAGTTAATCAACTGCAGGCCTTGGAGAACTCACACAATATTCCTAGGTCTCAGTTCCCTTATTTGCTAAATAGGATATGGGGTTCCTAAAACTGCCTACCTGAAAAATGGGTGTTAAAGTGTTGACTTTCCACGTATAGAACTGTACTATGACCCCAGGCTCATGCCGTGAGGTCAGGGTCAGGTTCTCAGGCACTGGTAATGGAAACAGCTCTGGCTACCATAAGAAGGAAAGGGATTCAATGGAAGGATACCAGAGTCCAAAGAATGGGCAAGAAAGCTCCGGTGCAGAAAAGAGTCAAGAGCCAAGTGAGGCTGGACAGCTGAGCACCCCACTGGGGTCACGCTACTGGAAGGGTTGGCCGGGGCTGTCACAGCTGGCACGACCACAGACAGGGCTACCCAGCGACTTCTCAACTCCTTGGTTGCCTCTGACCTATGGTATCACTCCCTTGAGACTGAAAATCCAGGAGAGTGTCCAACTGGCCAAGCCTAGGCCACATGCCACGTTGCCCCATCAACCCTGTGGCCCTCTGACACTTGCACAATGAGGTATTTCCCAGAAAAAGAAAGGGTGGTTCACCAAAATGACAAACGGCCCCTACAGGGCCATCAGGACCTCAGTTTTGCTGGAAAAATCTCCACAGATAAAATGTACAACTCTTTAGCACCACCAGAGAGGGGGCAATGTCTATCTTCTACTTGTTCAATTCCTTTGGGAAAATCCCATGTAATTAGTCACACCATTTCCTTGTCTAGATGTGGGGATACAGGTAACAATTAGTGACTTTACTGAAACAATGAAGAGAACTAATGAGTAACTTCAGAAAGCAACAACTGCAACATGATACTGAACTAATGGTACTGTAAATCTTTTTAAAAATTCATACTATTATAGTTAAAATATCTGTATTTTGGGATTTAGGGATTCTCTATTTCTTTGTCTGATGTTCTCACCTGAGAAGATAAGGATACCAAAATGTTGGTGTAATTCAAAGCACAGTAAAGAGTATTTATTGGAAGATGTTCTGTTTGGCTTTGCTTTGTTTTATTCTTTCCTAAATAAAATACAATCTTTCACCAACCTGGAAAGCAAGAAGGTCAGCACTTTAAGTAACTAAAACAAACTAAACTAAATACTCAATTCACTGAGAACAAAGGAGAAAAAATTCTCAGTCAGCCATCTGTTTCTGGAATGATTTAATTCAAAACACGTCCCATGACAACAGGGAAAAGGACACCATCAGCTTCAAGATAATCTCCTGTCTCTGATTACACTCAGAGCTGGACTGGCACACGACATCCATGACTAAGCATGAGGCAGCACTTTCCTTCTCAAACAAGCAGCCAGCAGCAATTAATTCCCACGCAAAAGCAGAAGTCTGTAACAAAGCAGCCAGAAGACACCCCTACATCCCTGGGTGGGTCTAATTCCAACAAACAGTAAACAGCTTATGCTACAGGCTCAATTCCTTAATTCAGCTCTAAAGCAAGTTTTTACTTTATATCAAAGAAGCAGGAGGTTTAACAGAGAGAGACGGTCACTCCAGCTGAAAGAGGCTGCATGGACAAAGGCACCGAGTCTGGACCATTGTGGGATGTGTTTGCATAATAAACAGGAGTAGCTCAACTTGGTTGGAGAGAATATTAGATAAGTTGGCTGAAGAGTGTGAGAATGTCAGTAGACAATGGGCAGCCACTGAATATTTTAAGCAAAGCAGCCTTTTTAATCAAAATCATGCTGCAGAAAAATTAATCTGGCAGAGTCCAGAGAAGCACAAAATGGTGATCATCATATGCACATATACACAGGGAAGGAGTAAGGGAAATATGATCAGGGCAGTGACAGGAATGGAAAAGAGGTTACAAATAAGAGACACACACAAGGTAAACTATATTATAAAACGTAGCAGCTGATGGAGCATACAGAGCAAAAGAGGAAACCAAGACAAAGATGACTTACAGTCACAGATTCATCTGTCGAGTTGCCAACCTCTAAAAACACCGGATCCTCCCCATATGCCAGTTAATAACTCACTCTCACAGCCAGGCTCTTCTAGTGCTGTCATCTCTCAAATCCCCTCGCCCTCACTGCCACTCCTTAGTGCCTAGCAAACCTCCACGAGGAGACAGGCTTCCCAGGGTACTGGAGTGCAAGAGACAGAGATGTTCTGCAATACTGGACACTGACCCTCCTTCCTCGCTTACTCTAAGCTCAATTCAAGAACCAGGAGAGCCCAAAGTGTCTGCAAACATCCCTTCAAATGGCAAGCCCTAGATTGCATCTATAAGTGCTTCTTGAATGGTGTTGTAAGCCCCAAGTACAAAAAGGTGGTAACCCAGCAAGGGCTCAGCACCTCCAACACGACCGTTCCCTACCCTGTGCAGATGGTGTCACTGGAGATGTGTGACACCCCCACACACACACTCACCCCCACCTCTTGGAGCTGTGGGGCCAAGGGAAGTTGTGCTGAGGAAGGCTGTACCTGCCCCTGCCCTGGTCATGGGTGTGCTCCCGGCCACGGAAATCAGCCATGGCTATGGGCGCTCCCCACAAGCCACAGCCTCTTCTAGCCCCATCTGGAGTTTTCTAACATGCAGATATAATGGATCCATCTCTATGCATCTGAGATTCATCCAAAGGAAGTAAAAAACATAATCCTACCATGTCACCCCATTTGTAAAATCCTACAGTGGTTCTTATTTGCTTTCAGAAATCCAAAGTCCTCAGCTGCTATAAAGAGCCCTCATGTCCTAGTCACTGCCTGCCCTGCTGGAGTCACCCTCCTCCACAACTAGCCTGTGCTCCAGCCATCCAGTGCTCTCTCTGACCACCATGCTTTTGCAATGGCTGTTCCCTCTTCTGGAAATACCTGTCTCTCCTTCTTTTCCTAACTACTACTATCATGCTCCTAGACTACCCTTTTCCATCTTCCCAAGAACCCAGTGCATGATTTTCTCATAAAACTTAAATTGTAATTTTTGATTTGCTCAGCTGCTTTCCCTAGTAGACAGACTGTGTGTTACTTGAAGGAAAAGGCTGTATCACTGTGTCTCCATGTCTGGCCCAAAGCCTAGCATGTTCATTCAATCATTCATTCATAAATTCAACAAAAATCATGTAAGCTAAATACAGTATTAGAAAGAAACAACACCACCACCCCTTTATGGATCTTACAGTCTAAGAGGGAGACAACAGTTATAAATTGTAAGGACTTCTAACAAGGAAATGAGCAAGGTGCTGTGACTGAGAACCATGGACAGGAAGGTTGGGAAGAAAACACTGAGGAGGTGTGTTTGAGCCGAGACCTGAAGGATGAGAAGCCAGAAGAAAAAGAGAGCAGAAGGGTCCTCCAGGCAGAGGGCATGGCGTGTGCAAAGGCCTGAAGTGGGGAAGATCTTACATGTGAAAATAGCTGGTGCAAAATAGCCACAGCATGCCACAACCTTACCAAAAGGAGTTCCCAAATACCTAGGTCCCTACCTGAGATTCTATAAAAGAGTCACTCACTAAGTCTTACCTTTCAGAAACTTAAATCCACCAGAGTATTCCTATGCCAGACAAGTCCTAAAACTTAGAGGCAACAGCCTCTTTAAGATCAACTATCAGATGCAGCCCCCTTCCCCATACTGTCAACACCCCCTTTCAATATGAACAAGTTAGGGTGCTCACTGCCTAGACACCCCTGAAGATGGAGAAAGGGATTAAGTGAGAGAAAGGGGTAGCAACAAACAAGATAAGATTTAACAAAGGTCTATGAATGCTGAAACTTTATATAATTATATATATACTTTTGGCTGCTGGGGTGTTGGAATGGCTGGAAGGAGGAAAATGACATGGTGCAACTGTAGCCTATAGCATCCTTTGGAGTTTGCTCTATAGCCGTGCCTTGAAGGTCTTCACCTTTCTGTATATAACTTGTATTGCATAATAGGGAACGGACTGAGACTGTGGAACTGTAACCCATAACAACTTTTTTTGAAGATCACCTAAATAACTGCTTGTTGAGCTGTACATCGAGAGTTGACGCCTTTCTATATGTATGTTATATTTTACAATAGGGGAAATGGCTGAAGTTGTGGAACTGTGACCCATGACAGTCTTTGAAATTTGTTAACAACCTGTGAAATCGTACTTTGAAAGTTATCACTGTTATGTTTATGTGTTACAGCTCACAATAAAAAACAAACAAACAAAAAACAGCTGGTACAAACGGTGTAGAGGCAGCAAGGAGAGCCTGGCACTGGATGAGGCTGGTGTGGAAGGCAGGGAGCCGATTCTAGGTAGGTGGAAAAGGGATTCTAGTGCTCCAGAGAGCAATGTAAGCCGAGAATACAGGTTTGGTGACAAACTGCAGAAAGACAATAAATGAAATCAAATGACACCATTGAGGGAGAGAGAGAAGAAAAGGATGGACTTGGGGTGGGTGGAGGACCCCGTGTTCTGCAGAAATCAGAGTAGTCACCTCTAGCAGTCATACCAAATTGAGTGGTATTTACAAACACTTCCACCATCCAATTCAGTACATCACACAAATTATTCTCATCTTAATTTATTTCCATTCACTGACGATCTTTCTCACTGACTTCTTGGTATGAAAAGCCTATGATTAGTAATTACCCATAGCAATAACTCTCTAAGTATCCATAATTATGACTTCTCTTGGTTTATTGAAAGGTTCCTTGTGATGCCAGGATGAAGAATAAGAAGAAGTTAATATAAATACTAATTTTCCAGGAAAATAACCAGATCAAATGTGTAAATAAGCCAAAGGCAATTTTTCAAAACTGAAGTTCTACCAATATGGGGAGTTTTACATTAATTTTTGTTATTTAAAGTAAGATGTTTAAATGCTGCCAGTAAATCACTTTAACATTTAAAACTTTTTATTATAGAGTTCTCAGGAATACACGAAAGTTGAGAGGCTAGAACCCATTACCCAGCTTCAACACCTTCAGCTTTCTACCATTCTTGTTTCATATGTCCCTCACAACTTTTTAAAATGAAAGGAAAGTAAATCCCAGAGATCATTCACCAAAACTTCAGTATCTCTAACTGATAAGGACTTCAAAAAATCATAATCATAGTATCATTATCATACCCAGCAACAATGAAAATAATTCCTTAATATTGTCTAATTATCTAGCCCATACCCAGTTTTCTTTGATGGTCTTAAAATACTTTCGTACAATTGGCTTTTCAAATCAGGACCCAAACAAGGTGCACACATTGCTTTGGCTGATGATTCTCTTAAGTCTCTTTTACTTTATAGCAGTCCCCCCTCGCCTGTTTTTTCTTTTAAGTTTTCATCATTTATTTGTTGAAAAAGATAGGTCATTTGTCCCTGTGGGTAGCCTACATTCTAAAAATGGCTAACTGTATTCTCATAGTGTCATTTAACATGTTCCTCTAATACCCAAATTTTCTACAAACAGGTAGTTAGATTGAGAGACTTGATCAGATTCAGGATCAGCATATTTGCCAAGAATACTTAACAAATGGTGCTCTGTACTTCCTGCTGCATCACATCAGGATGTGCCTAATGCCTCATTACCCCACTTTTAGTGATACTAAAATTGATCAAGGGGTTCAAGCAGTGACAGCCTGGTCCATGCATATAAGGCTCCTCGTCAACTTTTCACCTAATGATTAAGCAGTCACTGGTGATCATTTCTTTTTTTTTTTTTTTTTTTTAATCTTCATTTTATTGAGATATATTCACATACCACGCAGTCATACAAAACAAATCGTACTTTCGATTGTTACAGTACCATTACATAGTGGTACATTCATCACCCAAATCAATCCCTGACACCTTCATTAGCACACACACAAAAATAACAAGAATAATAATTAGAGTGAAAAAGAGCAATTGAAGTGAAAAAGAACACTGGGTACCTTTGTCTGTTTGTTTCCTTCCCCTATTTTTCTACTCATCCATCCATAAACTAGACAAAGTGGAGTGTGGTCCTTATGGCTTTCCCAATCCCATTGTCACCCCTCATAAGGGTGATCATTTCTTACAGCCATTATTTCACTAGGGAGGTTGGGTTTTTTAAACCCGTGTTAATTAAAGATATTCCAAAGCTCAGATACAATTTTAGAAAGAATAATAATTATTTGGTATCTGAAATAATGTGTGTGTGTTAGACCGTATCACAAGTCACTTAATTAGGAATTCAATACGAAGATGCTGATCTGTATTGTCCTTTAGAAAGATTACAGATAAATTAATGACTCTGTGAATGAATTAGAATAAAGCCCTTGTTGTTCTCCATGTGGAGTTCAAAGTTCCAAAAAGATAGTAAAGAAAAAATAAAGTAGATCTTGAAAATTATGACAATTATGGAAAATAAGGAGAGGAGGAAATTGAAATGTCAGAATATTTCCAAAGCAGTACTTTTATTTTATTTCCTTTCCAAAGGATAGATTAATGAAGTACTAAAACAGTTTCAATTTCCACTTCTTCCCAGGCACCTTAACTAGAGCTTCTAGGAAACAGCAAAAAAGAATTTGAATCCTTTTCTTTCCTACCCTACACTCAGAGAAGTGTTAATAAACAATACAATGTCTATGTGAACAAAGGAAGAATTCCCTCCACCGCCTCCAAAAACTGAGACTAATTAATGCCTCAGACATAATCATTTAATCACCTAGAGAAAGCCTCTATTAATAGCCAAGCCTCACGGGCCACCTACATTTCCCCCTGGATTAGGGGACTTGCAGCTCTGAAGAGCAATCAGCTCCCAACTGAATTTTAGCAGCCTGGTGCAAGCAGTGGAGAAGGCTAGCCTGAACTCCTCAAAGAAAAGAATTAAGGAAACAAAAACGCTGCAATGATCAATTCAGAGGTTTATAGGCTCATGTCAATAATAACCTCCCATACCAGTTTGTACTCCAAACCCGTATTTCACATAATCCTTTCTACCTAACAACCTTCCAGACAGCTATCATTATTCTTCCCACTTTACTGGTAAAGAAACTGAGGCTCTGACAGATTAAGTAATTTATTCAAGATCCTACAACTAGTAAGTGGTGGAGCCAGGATTTAACTCAAACCTATCTGGCACCCAAACCCCTTGTGCTCTCCACACCACACTGCCTCGCTTGGGAGATACATATTTTGAACTGCACCTAAGAGTTTTCAGGGGAAATTTCTAAATAACCATTCCTGAATCTTCCAGCCTGTTCCCCAGAGTTTCTTGTTAATCAACTCTTTAATAATGCCCCAACCCCTACATGTCTACAGAAGTGGTGTCGTTTCTAGCTCCGTTGTTGGCATCTGCTGTGTTTAGCTCTCAGCTACATTTTTCAAGTCAACGCACATAACATCCTTGCATATGTAGCTAACTTCACATTTTGTTTTCATAATTTATATTTATTATAAAACATTTCAAACATTTAGAAGGCTATATGGAATAATAAAAAGAACATCATATACCCATCCCTATGCTTTAAGAAATATTAACACTTTTGCCTATTTCTTTAAGTATTTTTTTTTTTTTCTTTTCAGAAATAAGACTTGAAACGGACAGGTGAAACCCTTTATACACTCTCTTCTCAATCCCACTCCTTTCTCCTAAAGGGGTGATCACTTTCCTGAATTTGACGTTTATCATTGCCATGCCTATTTTATAATATTACTACATATGCAGGGATCCATAAATAATATATAGCATGGTTTTGCATGTTTTCAAACTTTATATAAATATTAGCATACTGAATATATCATTCTGTTAACTGGCCTTTTCCCCTTAACATTGTTTTGGAGATTTATACTTGCTGCTACATGTAGCTCTAGTTCATTCATTTCAATAGCCACATAGTATCCCTTTGTACATTATATCCCAATTTATTTATCCATTTTCCTGTTGATAGATATTTAAATGGTTTTCTTTATTTTTTCTATTTCAAAGAACAATGCTATGAAATTTTTGTACATGCCTTCGCAAACACAAGTGCTACTGTTTTTTTAATTCAATTTTATTGAGACATATTCATATACCATACAGTCATCCAAAATGTACAATCATTTACAGCACTATCATATAGTTGTGCATTCATCACCCTAAAATCTATTTTTGAACATTTTCCTTGTATCAGAAAAAGTAAAACTAAGAATAAAAAATAAAAGTAAAAAAGAACACCCAAATCATAGCCCCCACTCTATTTTTCATTTAGTTTTTTGTCCCCATTTTTCTATTCATCCATTGATATACTGGAAAAAGGGAGTGTGATCCACAAGACGGTCACAATCACACTGTCATCCCTTATATGCTACATTGCTATACAATCATCTTCAAGAGTCAAAGCTACTAGGTTGCAGTTTGATAGTTTCAGGTATTTACTTCTAGCTATTCCAATACACTAAAACCTAAAAAGGGTTATCTATATAGTGCATAAGTATGCCCACCACAGTGACCTCTCAACTCCATTTGGAATCTCTCAGTCACTGAAACTTCATTTTGTTTCATTTCACGTCCCACTTTTGGTCAAGATGTTCTCAATCCCATGATGTCAGGTCCAGATGCATCCTAGGGAGTTATATCCTGTGTTGCCAGGGAGATTTACACCCCTGGGAGTCAGGTCTCACGTAGTGCAGAGGGCAGTGAGTTCACCTGCCAAGTTGTCTTAGTTAGAGAGAGAGAGAGGGCCACATCTCAGCAACAAAGAGGTACTCAGGGGGAGACTCTTAGGCACAATTATAAGCAGGTTTAGCCTCTCCTTTGCAGTAACGAGCTTCATAAGGGCAACAGCCAGTCCTCAAAGTCTGTGAGAACATCAGCAACAATCCCGGTGAGGAAGCCCAACACCTCTGCATTTTCCCCCAGCTCCTCAGAGGGCCCTGCATATGTATTTTTACTCTCTGCCCAAGCTACTTTGGGATGTGTTGCTATTTCACACTAACCTATGCAAACCTACCAGGTCTCACTTCCTATTAAAAGTTCCATGCAGTTATGGTATTTGAACAAACTGTACAAGTTGAATTGTTTAGGAATTATAGATCCTTAGTGCTACAGTTTTTTAAGAGGCAGTGGTTCTCAACCCGGTCTGCACATAAGAATCACCTGAAAAACTTTTAAATTACTGATGCCTAGATTCAATTCCAGGGGCCTGGAGTAAGGCTTAGAAAGACATTTTTTTAAGCTTCCCAAAGTTGAGAATATGCTGTTGTACAGTAAGTATATACTTAGAAAGAGCATTGCCTCATATAATATGCACATGTTCAACTTAAAATATAATGCAAATTTGTTTTCTAAGGTGGTTATTTGCTACCATTTGACAGTGTGTTTTGGCCACATTTGTAAAGACTCTGTGAAAAGAAAAAGAAACATTATTTCTGTAGGTCATTGATCCACCCAGCTCAATATCCATATCACTTAGCTCTAAAACAAGTTTATGGAAAAGCAGAGGTAACCCTCAAATAAACTATTTAATCCATAAACTTATCCACATCCATGAAAATGCCACAGAGAACCTTAGGATTCTGATAGTGAGTGGTTCAGATATCCATATACTCATAGCATCCACAGAACAAATACTCCCCAAACAAAACGCATTCTCTAAGTTCTAAGAGACACTCAAAGCATTAATAATTTTGTCTTTTTTCTATTTCTGGCTTTTTTTACTTTTTTTTTTGCACTGTCTTCTCTTCTTCAGCATTCCATATCACAACAAGTATGAAAGTAGTTAGGAAAAACTAATCTTTAACAGTAGGACAAAAACTGAAGTTAGCAGTGAATGTTTAACCAATCAAATTCACAACAAGCTAGAAAATGGAAGAGTTTGGGGTTCAGAGGACATATATTCTTCATGTCTGGAAAATCTCAATCAGTTATGTCACCTGGTAGATATTTACACATCATAAGTTGTACTTTGCTGTGATGGAGTAAGTAGGGGAAACTTTCTTTTTAAAGTGTGGATTTAACACTACATGATTGAGTTGGGAAACATTAAGAAAACATTTTACTTATTAAAAATAAAAGTCCATCCTTTAAAGAACCAACCTGTATGTAAGTTTCCCATTGGGGGAGCATTCTCATGGAGATACTATAAGGTCAAGGCTCCCTCTCCATTTCTTGCTCTTTTGTTCTTTAACAGATCCCTCTGTGCTATCTTTTTCCTGATAGGGTCCAAAGTGCTCACTCCTCACAGAGCAAGACACCTTCTCTCCCTGCAGCCAAAGCAGACCTCTCCATCTCTACACTGCTATCCATTCAGGTTTACCAGGTAGAAGTCTCCCTTGCAATGCCTGCCACCCTTAATTTTAACATACTTGCTTAACTATAAATTTTTTTTATAAATTTTTTAAATAAATAAGATTATTTTAAGTCTGAAATGCTTCAGTATTTCCATCCATTCTAAAGGCATAGTTTAGCACATTTTACTACCCATTAAATAATATTCATAATCCCCATCATTAGAATGTATCCCATCTATGAGATTTTTAATCCAACAATATTTTTCATTTCTAAATTTTCTCATTGATTCTTATTTTCCTCTCCTTGTTTCCTTCATATGTTTTAATTTCATAATTTCTTATTCTTTTTTTTCATTTTTTATTACTTTGTGTCACAAAGAGCTTTGACATTTTTAAGCCTCTATCAATTACTCAAAAGATTTTTTTCATTAAAAAGTATCATTAATAAGAAACACAAGCAAGAGAAAAGAATATCTAAAATTCTAGGAAGGCAAGTAATATCAGGTTAGACTTGCTTAAGGTAAGAGTCTTGCCCCCTTACATGACTGGAATACCCCTTGATTTCTGGGCTAAATTTTGCATCTTCAAGGTCTTAATTAATGGTTGAAGCATTGATTAATGATTGGTGAAACAAACCCTGAAACTTAAGACTTGGCACACATTATAAAAAAGTTGATTTATCCAACGCACACTGAGGAATCCTTGAGAAGTGGTGATTTTAAGAAGCTGGAACACTGACAATAATAAAGTTAAATAATGGTCATGAATCTTTAAGACAACAAAGTGGCACTCAGCAGAAAAGAAAAATAGCTGTTATAACATCGGGATAAGGAGAAATGGATTATTTTTTGTGTAGTGTGGAATAAGTAAGAGGCTCAGGAAAACTTGGCAGAGGCTTTCCCTCATCAGCATTTATGCAAAACTGTGTTTGAGGATCAACAAAAGGGTGAATTATTTCCATTCTATTTCCCCATTCAAGAATTCTTCCAATTATTGGAAGATCTTCTTTATATACACTTACCTTCCCCTCTTTCCAGTCTTCAGAAAAGGGGAGAATTCTTAAAAAACAGATCTAAGCTCTCATTCCAGATATGCATTTCATAGTTACAGTAGTTACCTCAAAAATAGAAGTATGAGGAGTGAGTGACAATCTGGTTTCAAATTATACTATGAGTCTCCCTATAGCAACCTTGCAGGGGCAAATGGTCCTGGAATAGATCTTAGTTACAAAGGTATTCCAATCCTAGGAAACTGTTAATTACCTGAGCAAAGCTGGCAAATGAGGTTGGTCAGCAATAGGAGGAGATTACTCCTAATGGACTGAGTCTGGAAGAAACTTGCTCCTAACGGCCCCTTGTAGGCATGACGACAGCAGGTGAAGAAAGAAAAGCATCTTCTTTCCACTGAGAAGTGATGGTATTTAACCCAGTGTAGAACTGGATGCCCTGTTTGCCACAGAAACTGGTGTCTCCCTTGAAGGAAGATCGAAAGCCAGTGAAAGAGAACACTGGCAAAGGCATTGGAATGGGAACATTCACACCTATCTGTCCGAATCCAGCAGGTGGGAATATTTTTGAGCTGTGGCTCCACTGGTGGTGAAGAAGGCAGTTCCATTTCCTTCTGGGTTATCATTTATAATCTTGATGGCTTCATCCAATGTTTCTGTCTCCAGAACCACAAGAACTGGACCAAAAATCTCTTCTTTGTAACAGGTCATATTTGGCTTGACATTTGAGATGATGGTTGGCTCAACAAAGTTGCCATTTTCATAGCCTTTGACTTTAATTTTTCATGCATCAAGGAGGATGGAAGCTCCCTCCATTGTTTCACTATCAATAAGATCACAGACTTCCTCTTTAGCCTGGGGGGTTACCAGAGGGCCAAGATCAGCTCCAGGCTGGTCTCCTGCATTCACTCAGGTTTTTGGTGCACTCCACCAGCTCTGGCAGCCACTTCTTGGCATCTCCCACAAGCACTGCTGTCGAAAGAGCCATGCAGCACTGACCGGCTGCTCTAAATACTGCCCCAAGCAGCTGGTTCAAGGTATTTTCCTTATTAGCATCTGGCATGACTACTCCGTGGTTCTTGGCTCCCATGTTGGCTTGAACTCTCTTGCCATGTCTTGATCCTCTCTTGCAGATATTCTTTCCTGTCTGGTTGGATCTCACAAAGCTCATTGTTTTGATGTCCGGATGATCGCAAATGTAATTTACAGCTTCATGTTGTTCATGGATGATGTTCACTGTTCCATCTGGAGCACCAGAGTCCTGGAGCAACTCAGCAAGAAGCACAGTTGCTCCAGGGACTCACTCTGATGGTTTCATTAGTCAGGTATTTCCACACACCATGGCTGTGGGAAACATCCAAAGGGGGATCATGGCAGGAAAATTGAATGGTGCAAGGCCTGCACATACACCCAGGCACAAACAGTAGGAATAAAGGTCCATGTCTTTGGTGATGGGTGGCATGGTCTCTCCCAGCATGAGGGATGTCACACTAGGGGGATGATGAACCACCTGAAGGCCTTGAAATACATCTCCTTCAGCATCAGCTAGGGTCTTTCCTTGTTCCAATGTGATCAACCTTGCAATTTCTTTCAAGTTTTCTTTAATAAGTTGCAGCAGAACAGGACCTGCTGACAGTTTAATATTGAAGCGTCTGCCCACGCGGGAAAAGCACGTTTGCAGGAAGCAACAGCTGCAGCCATTTCAGCCCTGGTGGTCTGAGGGACCCGACCAATTACCTCATTGGTGGCTGGGTTGTAGATGTCGGCTGGGTTGTAGACGTCAATCCATTTGTCACTTTTGGATTCAACAAATTTCCCATCAATGAAGAGTTTTACAGTTGGCACTGAAGAGGAAGAGGAGGAGGATGCTGGAAACCAGGTGGAGTTTACCTTGGAAGAAACCTGCAGGAAACGGGCCCACATTGCTGCCGAAGCCGCCGTGGCTCTGGGCCTCTTCTCCACCTCCTCGCTCCTCTACTGCTGGGCAGGTCCCCAGAAGGGCCACCACTCTAAGCCCCCATTTCTTGCTCTCTTTGAAACAAATACCATTTACCTCTTTAATTCTAAACATACCCATTTTAAAGTCTCTATCAGACTATTCCTCAAAATTAACTTCATCTGTATTATTGTCATGTTCTGCTCAGTGATTTTGTTCGTTATTTTTTCTAGCATTCAATTTCTTCATATATTTCAGAACTCACAGCAGGCTTTTGTCCCCCCCCCCCCCATCCCCGTCTTTGTCCTCCTACTCCTCTCCCTCTTCCTGAAGTTTTGCAGCAGCTACTACCTAGATCCTGGATTCCCAGCCCAGGTCTAGAAGCTGTCTTATATGATATTTTGGGCTCAGGTTCTTCAGTGATGCTGAAATATTGTAAGTATAGTCAGAAAGCCATAGGTTCTGTTTCTGTCCTGTCCTCCTAGATACGCAGCTTGCAAAAAAAGCCAACTTTTTCTCTGTTTCTTCACTTTTTTCTCTAGCCCCATTTCACCACTGGGGCAGCCCTACCAAGCCCTGGCCTAGTCTGACTCCAGGCCCCCCTCTCCCACCCTCAGCCAGAGCATCCTCAGAAGCTGGCAGAACCTGACGTCAGCCCCAAAATTCTGTACCAAATCTGGTCCCCAGAGGTGCCTGTCTTGTTTTTGAGACTGGATATGACTTTTCAGTTTCCTGTTTGTATTTCTTCTATCAATTTTAGGTGTTTAAAGCACAAATTCATTCATGCCGTCATGCCCAAGAACTGTGATTGATTCCTGACCACCTCCATTTAAAAACAGACTGCTAACATGTTTTCTTCTAGACACATGATATCATCCCATAAAACAGGCCAATTTTTCAATAAGATTATAAAGGTTTTTTTTTCCATAATATGATGTGGCAATTTTAAATATATCCACAGCCTACATCAACAGAAAGCTTGACAAAGAACAAGTTTAAATGGATGCTCTCATCTCTGAGCTTACTCTTCTCCCACTCACACACACCCCCTCCTCTCTCCGTTCTTTGTCTGTCTCTCCCGGTCACTAGTTCTTATCTGCCTCTCATCTTCTCCATTTCCTCCCTAACTGTTTTAACATATCATAATAATTTGAAACTGAACCATATATTTTATTCATTGCTGCATTTACTGAGTGAGGTTTTTTTTTATTCTCTGCTTTTAAAGACTGGGTTATCATTTGTTCTTTAAACACTATTTTCTACTTGTATGTGAGCCTTAGCTGATTTCTCCCTTTTAGGAATCAGTGGTCTCTAAGAGAAAAGGGCTCTTGATTACTGATGTTACTTAAACAGGGCATCCTCAGCAAGGATTTTAAACCACTCTACTGTCTTGATACAATTACTCTTTATTTTGCTTGGCTACAGGGACAAGGAGAGAAGTCTCTTACAGACAAAAATATTCTAACACAAGAACGTTAACTAAAAATAATTTTAAAAAATAAAAAAAGCTTTTAGCAGTCCTACATAGAGGCACCTGGAGGTATCCAGTTATTTAGAATCCCAGGAAATGTCTGTAATGCCACCAGGCATTTTCAGATGCCCCTGCAGGTGACAGTGCCCCATCTGAGAACCACAGATGGCCAGGGGACAGAGGCTGACGGGAACAGGTAAGCAACCTCTAAGGCACCCCTGGCACCACCACTGCTAAGTGGTGTACAAAAACCACAGTAGTGCATTCACTCGGATTCTACTGTCAACATGTTTACACCAAATGGGAGGGAAGTCAAATGAAAACTTTCCCTCACTTCCACACCCATCTCACGGTTTTTAAACCCATTAGTATAGAATCCTTGTAACAGTGCAATTGAATTTCTTGTGTAATTTGTGGCCCCTGTGTTGACCAATTTCCCCAAGATGAAATATTAAATAAAATAGGTTACCATGGAAAACCACTGTAATAAAAATCAATTTAGTAATATCCATGTCAGCTAGTATTTATTGTCTCCCTACTATATACCAGGTTCTGTGCTAAGCACCTTTCAGATCATATAGCACTTAAATTCTCCAACAGTCCACTTTACAAATGTGGAAACTGAAGCTGGAGAGGGTTAAGTAACCAGTGAAGCTAATATATTAGTAAGAGATGGTGCTGGGATTTGCACGAAGGTCTGGCCTCCAACGGAGTTCACCTGACCCCACTGGTTTTCCAGCCCAGAAAGTGATCTGCAAACTCACAGGCTCACATACTCCTAAGCAAAAATTCCCAAGCACATGCCCACATTTATACTTTTATTTATTTAAAAACTAAACATGATACTACTGTTTTAATATTATGAGCTGTATAAATCATGTACAAAATCAAATTTTAAAAAGAATGAAGTAAACATGCAATGAATAACATCATCGTAACATCTGCTAACATCAGAAGGCAAAAACAAAATTTAGTCTGAGGTTCACTGATAACAACTATTGATGTAAACTATATTTTCCTATCACCTTGATGAGTGTCAACATTTAGAGCCAATTTCCTATTTCATCTGATTAGATGGTATCAATGTTTTTACCACACAGTGAGACAGACCAAGAGCTCATATTAGGAGTAAGAGCAGTTTAGCTTGTGTTTCCATTGCTAAAATTATCTTCAATCCACAAGCCTCTGCCCTTCTCCCCACCCCACCCCTCAAAACATTTTAAGTCACTTGTCTACTAAGAGGGAATTTGTTTATACGCAACTAGATAGTGTAAATTAAAAATCCACTTAATTAAGCACTCATACATCTTCTTCCACTGATGACAAACAGACCCACTGTCAACTCCTCCAAGCTTCAGGAATCCTGTTTGTTATGCAGGATACTTTATTCTGCATATGTGACATGAAACCCTCTATCATATAGATCAAGTGAGATTATCAGGGTCAGGCATTAGGAAACTTAATACACATTTATCTATACAAAATACATATTTTCAGAATTAAATAAAAGTTCTAATATTTTCTTCCCACATCCCACTCTGGAAACCACAAGCCTATACAGCTACCCCATCACACAACTGGTAAAGACACAGGATTCTAATACAACCCTATGGAGTCATCTACATTTTAACCACCATTCAGGAGACCAACCAACTCTGAGTTAAGAAAGATTGAATAATCCAGGCTCATCGAATCAATTTTATCGAATATTTACTAGCAAACCCCTACGTGCCATAGAAACACAAAAAAATAACCACGATGAATTTATAAATTCTTGGGGAAGTGAGACGATTAAGTACCATTGCAAGAGCAATAGAATTTCCAAAAATAATGTGGGAAGCAGTCGGGGAAGACCTTCGTGGAGTAAGCTGGTCAGCACTGAAGGATGGCCAGGACTTGGGAGCAAAGGCATGTGTCCAGGCGGTACTGCATCTTAACACAAAGTCGCTGCGGGGAAGGCTCTAGGGAGTAGCAGGGCTTTGGGTCAACTGAAGAGTATACACTTGACCTCAATGCATGAAATTCAAATTATTTTTTTTTAATTCTTCAAAAAATACCAATATATACAACAACTTAAGGGGAAGTTCCTTAAGTACCAATATAAAACAATATCTAAGATAACATTATTAAATGAAAACAAGTAAGCATAGTATGTTGTTTGTGTAACAGGGATACATGCAGGCACACACATTTTTTGTGTATGTATGTATTTGCACTAAGTATCTCTGGCAGGAGATACAAGACACTGATATCCCTCAAGGAAGGGATTTAGGTGGTGGGTCACAGGATGGGAGTGAGATTTTACCATCTACAATTTTGTGCTTTTTGACTTTTGAACCATGTGAAAGTATGCACTATGCAATCAAAACTGCATTAATAAATAAAAACAAAATAACAAAATATAGTACCACGCCTGCCGATTCTGGCTGGAAGCTTGTGATCCATGATTTAGATAATATATTTGCTGGTAAAAATCAGATTGCTCAGAAAACCCCCAAATCAAAGATATAAAAAGATGCAATGTTTCTTGAAGTCCTCACCTTGCAATCTCAGGAGACACTTAAACACAAGTGCCTAGAGAAGCCGGAGAGAGAAGAGGTCCAGGAGCAAACTATGCTGAGTGAAGGGCACACACCCATCAAAAGGCAGCAGGGGCCACTGGTCCCAGCACACCTAGAAATTCAGGCAAGTGCGACGGGTGTGGCCAGGGACTTAATCATTCAAGACAAGAGAGAAATCCAAATTATGTGATTTCTTTGTATTTTTAAATGTTGGCAACTGTTTCAACATTTAAAATGAAATAAATCTACAGGCCAACTGAACCACTTCTTTAGGCTCTAGCAAGAGCCAAGAGTACTGCATCAAAGTTGAAAAAGCAACTAACAATACGTAACAATTGCTTGCATTCCCAAGCACTGAGGACCTGCAACAGATCCCAGAACTACCAGGCTCACAATGACCCAAGGGTAGGTCACACATACCAAGCAAATACATCTGAGCCAAACCCCAGCAGGGAACTGGGGGTGGCTTGTGTACGTTCATAAGAGCAGTGAACAGATCTGAATACAAAGATTAAGTGCAAAGCCACAATCTTCTCAAATTAATGCCACATTTCCAAAAGATGGCTGAAGCCATCTTATTTCAAGATCTCACAAAAAAAAGTGACCTCAGCAACATAAGTTAACACTTTGGTGGTTTCCATGGTGTAGAAGTTTGTGTGTGGCATGACTGCACATTGAGCTCTTAGAAATCAGGACAGTGATTACCCTTGGGGGTGGGCTCAGTGGCTGGACAGGGACACAAAGGGGGTTTCTGAAGAACAGGTAATGTTCTGTCTCTTGATCTCGGTGTTGCTGTATGCTATTCACTTTGTAGGAATTCATCAAACTGTATACTTATGATATATGTATGTATATATGTATGTATAAATACTTTAATTTTTAAAGTTAGAAATAAAACATATATATATATATATAAAATTTCAAAAACAAAAATTTCTATCGAACTTGCAAAATCCTTAAAACACTTCTAACAGATCCACCAAATATCGTTTGGATGACACTCAAATGAGCTGATCAAAAATAGAAATTTTGCCTATAATCTTCTCTCTAGCCTTACTAGCAGTCTTCAAGAAAGGAGAATATGCTTTGTAAGCCTTCATTTGTGATTTGAAGAATTCCTGAAAAGTTGTATGGAAATTACACCAGAAATCTGAGTATTGTAAATGCCTTAGGAGATCCCTGGTCATTTGACGACCACTTATTAAAAAAATAATCACTTCCAATGCAGCTTTCACATTAATTGTAATCCACATGAATCTAGTTTGCTTAAAAAGGGACACATTTCCCATATTGGCTCCCAGGCACTTCAACCTGATGGTGCAGCTCTGGCCCAATCTTGTCTTATCTCATTGCTTGCTGAATTCCTTCCTTACTGCATCTACTCTACTCTTGCTCTCCCCTGGGGCTGAAACCTCACACTCATCAGATAACCTCTCCTACTTTACTGAAATTATCAGCACCATCTGACAAGAGGTCTCCAACCACCCTTGCCCTCAGCCCATCTCTGTCACTATAGCAACCACCCAATCATCCCTTCATCCCAGAAAGGTTAGGGACACCTCTCCCCTTCCCCGCCTTGCCCCCAGCTGCCTTTCTGAGCAACCTGAATCCCAAACCTGGAATCAACAAATGATTCAACAACGAACCAACAAATGACCTGCAAGCTTCCCGAGAAAGCTTCCCTCCACCGGCATCTTTGTCTCTTCCCTCTCCTTTGGTCTTCTCTCTTGCCTTCTCTTCTCTCCCTTAACCCTGCTATTGCCCCAGCCACTATTTCTCTTTTCTCCTTCCCTTTCCTGTGCATTTCCTTGAATGCACAGTTGACCTTTCATTCCTCTTTGATAGGGTTGCATACACGAGGTCTCCCTTAGGACTATTTATGTCCACCTTTGCAGTTCAGTGAGCTGCTCCCTGATGAACAACTGCTAGGCTTAAACTATAAACCACTGTAATTTGTTAGATTATACCGCCTATTTTTCCCACAAAACAATTAATTAAAATAAGCACCAAAAACTTAATAAGATATCCCTCTAGGATCGATCAGGGACAATGAGCCAACGAAAATTCTATACATCCAGATGAGCAAACTACATGAGTAAAAGAACATAATCTAGATGGCTGCACAACAGCCAAGAGCTTAAAAGTACTTCATGAATTGATTTTAAAGAGATGCCTTTATAAATATTATAGGATGCAATGCAACTGCTTTGTTTTAAGCAAACAGGCATCAATACATAATTAGTATGTATTGAAAGAATGGCCTCTGCAATCAGTAAACTGGGCTTGAATCCCCACTCTGTTACTAATGTTGGGTTAACCCATCTTGTCCTCTGTGTCTTCATCCATAAAATGAAGAAAAGAATACACATTGCACAGTGTCATTATAAGAATTCAATGAGATAATGCGTGGAAAGGGTTAACCATGGGTGCACATTCGAATCACCTGGGCTGCTTTACTGGCTCCTGGGTCCTACCCCAGGGATTGTGACTTTAGTGCCTGGGTCCAGGTGATACTTATGTGCACAAGATCAAGAGCCACTGGCCTAACACATGGCAAGCTTGGAAAACACGCCAGTTATTAGTGTAATTATTCATAATACATCCTAGAAAAGTAAGAATTTAAGGTTCAATGTCTAAACAAGATTAGACACACAAAAGAAATTAGGCTAAGGCAAGTGAATACTAATCAAGAACAGTAAGGAGAAATACAAATTTGGAGGCACATAAAAGCAAACGTACTTTTTTGTTTCTGCTCTCTTGGCTAGTAAATTACGAAAAAATATAGTTCCCAGGAATAAATCAAGGACCCTACATGTCAAGTGATGTTCATGAAGGTCACTCATAGTCAAGCAGTGGGAACTGTAAATTGTTTCTGTGAATTCAGGGGCCTGAAATTCCAAACAGCTGCTGATATAATAACTATCTAATGGACCTGTTTAGCCAAATATTTATATTCTAGTCTAGAAATGTATTTTTCACACGTTGAATTTTGCACTTGGCATTAGAAATTCTCTTACTCATATCACTTCTGTTATTTTTTATAATTTTGAGAAGACTTTCAGATCCAGAAGTATTCTAGAAAAGAGGATCTATGTGAGGTCTTAAAAACAAAGGTCACCCCTCCTATATGAAACACTGCCAAAAAAACACAACAAACTGACAAGTATATAGCAAAAAACAAAAAGATGAGAGAAAAGATGAGTGAACTAAGATTAAGAAAGCCACCTTAGGAAAGAAGGTATACTTTAGGAAGTGTGCTAAATTCAAAAGGGAAAGTTATGTAATCCACATCCCAAGAAGAGAATCAATAGGAATTTAATCAAGAATTTTTGAAAGATAACTTTTTCCTACAATGACTATAACCTTTCTCATCTATCCTCCACACAATAAAAAAAAAATACACACAATAAATAAAACAAACTAAACAGGCACTTATTTAACACCTTTTGTGTTTCATCCATTAAGACGCATTTTTTTCACATTTTAAGATCTCTGAAAACAAGAGTATTTACAATCCATGGTGTGTGATGGTTTAATTGGCAGTGGTTTTTCTTTGATGATTTTTCTTTCTCAGAAGAACATAAAACAAATGATGCATCACATTATCAATGGCATCCTAGCACCAATTAAATATTACATTAGAAATTGACAGTACTATTACAATGTACAGGTATAGGGTTAATAATCTGAAGAGACAGGACATACACATAAAAAGTTAGGTTAATAATAATAGTAATTAGCTTCTAATAAGGGCAAATGAATGCAGGAGACAGAAACCGCTAAAGATTTTGAAACAGATGGCATTTGTGTAATTTAATTACATCAGTAAAAATAAGAGCTGCCCTTTGCTCAGATAGCTGGTCAGAATTCAGATAACTGAAGAGGAAGGGAAGGCATTCCCTCTGGGAAAACAGTTGAGTAAGATGTGAAGGAAGAATGCAGAGTTCCTGACTGGGATAATTGCACTGGGTAGAGTAAGTTCAGGTGTTCAGGTAGGTGAGTAATGGGAGGTTGGGCTGGAGAGAGGACCTGGGTTAGACCAGAGAGGACCTGACTGCCAACCTAAGCAGATGGATTTTATTGAAGAGGTTGGCTTCACAACTTTAGCATCTACCCCAGTCCCTGCCAAAGCACAGGCTCTTTACAAAGGTGAGGGGAATTTCCCCAGGCTCCTACCCTCTGACCAAAAATGATTGGGTACTACCCCCAAGTCTGTCTGGTAATCTCTCCTTGGGCTCTGCTCTGTGCCATGCCATCCCCACCCTACACCCAAAGTGAAGCCACAGTTAGCTGTCCACTTCGGTTTCCCTCTGGATGTTGTCTCAGACCACCCTTTCTTGCTCACTGAAGCTTCTGCCTCTCCTGGAAGGGTATTTGGACTGTGCAGAGTCACTGAAGTTTTGTGAAAAGGGGACATTATGCAACAACTGTAGAAAGATTCGTGTGGTGCAAAACAGACTGAACTGTCTCGGGACTGGGTGATGGGGCTAAGGTAGTGGCAGGGAAAAGAAAAGCAGTGGGTGTGAGGAACACTGGAAGGTAGATCCAGAGATTGAGGGCAAGAGGGACAGGGAGATACCAAAGTCACAGATGCCCAAGAGAATGACTGTGCCACAAAAACAATAAGAAAGACTCCCAAACGGTATGGCAAGGACTCAGACTAAGTCCACACACACAGATGGCCTCCTTGGAAGTGCCCTTGGGTGGCCACACCACTTGTTCATCCAAATACTGACTGACTACCTACTGTGTGCCAAGGACAGACCTGGATTTCCAGGGCACGGAGATGAAGCAAAGACTCTCCCTGGCCGTTGAGTTGCTCACAGTATGGTAGCAAAAACAGAACTATAAATAAATCCCTGGAATACAATGTGGAGACAGATGGAATAGAGACAATGAATACAGTTGTGGCACAAAGGAGGGTCAGGAAGAGGCACTTAGTAAAGGAAAGACAGCTTGGGCTGGGTTTGGAGGATGAACACACAGAACACTACAGAAGAGAGCCCTGTACTCCTCTCCAGCTCTCATCTTTTAGCACACTTCCTAAAGTATACCTTCATCAGTTCCCCAGGAAATAACAGTGCTGATCCTTTCACAAACCCCAGTGTGGCTAGGATTCCAAATGCCATCCACCCTCTGATTCCTGGGCTCTGGATCTTTAATGGTGACACTTTTATGGGTCAACACATGTTCACGTATAAGAAAAATGAGACAGAACATAGCCAGACAACAGGCTGTGAAAAACAACAGTCCTGGCCAGGTACACTCTTTCCATAAAATGTCTGAACTTTAAAAACTATAAATCTATTTCCAAAATCCCAACAGAGGGCTGTTCTGGTTTGCTAATGCTGCCATTTTGCAAAACACCAGAAATGGATTGGCTTTTGTAAAGGGGGTTTATTTGGTTACAAAGTTACAGCCTTAAGGCCATAAAGTGTCCAAGGTAACACATCAACAATAGGCTACTTTCACTGGCAAACAGCCACTGGCATCCAGAAAACCTCTGTTAGCACAGAAAGCAGGTGGCTGACTTCTGTTTGCTCCCAGGTTGCGTTTCAAAAATGGTGTTCTCCCACTGTTATTCAACATTGTGCTGGAAGTGCTAGCCAGGGCAATCCGGCAAGACAAAGAAATAAAAGGCATCCAAATTGGAAAAGAAGAAGTAAAACTGTCATTGTTTGCAGATGATATGATCTTATATCTAGAAAACCCTGAGAAATCAACGATACACCTACTAGAGCTAATAAACAAATTTAGCAAAGTAGCGGGATACAAGATTAATGCACATAAGTCAGTAATGTTTCTATATGCTAGAAATGAACAAACTGAAGAGACACTCAAGAAAAAGATACCATTTTCAATAGCAACTAAAAAAATCAAGTACCTAGGAATAAACTTAACCAAAGATGTAAAAGACCTATACAAAGAAAACTACATAACTCTACTAAAAGAAATAGAAGGGGACCTTAAAAGATGGAAAAATATTCCATGTTCATGGATAGGAAGGCTAAATGTCATTAAGATGTCAATTCTACCCAAACTCATCTACAGATTCAATGCAATCCCAATCAAAATTCCAACAACCTACTTTGCAGACTTGGAAAAGCTAGTTATCAAATTTATTTGGAAAGGGAAGATGCATCGAATTGCTAAAGACACTTTAAAAAAGAAAAACGAAGTGGGAGGACTTACACTCCCTGACTTTGAAGCTTATTATAAAGCCACAGTTGCCAAAACAGCATGGTACTGGCACAAAGATAGACATATAGATCAATGGAATCGAATTGAGAATTCAGAGATAGACCCTCAGATCTATGGCCGACTGATCTTTGATAAGGCCCCCAAAGTCACCGAACTGAGCCATAATGGTCTTTTCAACAAATGGGGCTGGGAGAGTTGGATATCCATATCCAAAAGAATGAAAGAGGACCCCTACCTCACCCCCTACACAAAAATTAACTCAAAATGGACCAAAGATCTCAATATAAAAGAAAGTACCATTAAACTCCTAGAAGATAATGTAGGAAAACATCTTCAAGACCTTGTATTAGGAGGCCACTTCCTAGACTTTACACCCAAAGCACAAGCAACAAAAGAGAAAATAGATAAATGGGAACTCCTCAAGCTTAGAAGTTTCTGCACCTCAAAGGAATTTCTCAAAAAGGTAAAGAGGCAGCCAACTCAATGGGAAAAAATTTTTGGAAACCATGTATCTGACAAAAGACTGATATCTTGCATATACAAAGAAATCCTACAACTCAATGACAATAGTACAGACAGCCCAATTATAAAATGGGCAAAAGATATGAAAAGACAGTTCTCTGAAGAGGAAATACAAATGGCCAAGAAACACATGAAAAAATGTTCAGCTTCACTAGCTATTAGAGAGATGCAAATTAAGACCACAATGAGATACCATCTAACACCGGTTAGAATGGCTGCCATTAAACAAACAGGAAACTACAAATGCTGGAGGGGATGTGGAGAAATTGGAACTCTTATTCATTGTTGGTGGGACTGCGTAATGGTTCAGCCACTCTGGAAGTCAGTCTGGCAGTTCCTTAGAAAACTAGATATAGAGCTACCATTCGATCCAGCGATTGCACTTCTCGGGATATACCCGGAAGATCGGAAAGCAGTGACACGAACAGATATCTGCACGCCAATGTTCATAGCAGCATTATTCACAATTGCCAAGAGATGGAAACAACCCAAATGTCCATCAACAGATGAGTGGATAAATAAAATGTGGTATATACACACGATGGAATACTACGCGGCAGTAAGAAGGAACGATCTGGTGAAACATATGACAACATGGATGAACCTTGAAGACATAATGCTGAGCGAAATAAGCCAGGCACAAAAAGAGAAATATTATATGCTACCACTAATGTGAACTTTGAAAAATGTAAAACAAATGGTTTATAATGTAGAATGTAGGGGAACTAGCAGTAGAGAGCAATTAAGGAAGGGGGAACAATAATCCAAGAAGAACAGATAAGCTATTTAACGTTCTGGGGATGCCCAGAAATGACTATGGTCTGTTAATTTCTGATGGATGTAGTAGGAACAAGTTCACTGAAATGTTGCTATAGTATGTAACTTTCTTGGGGTAAAGTAGGAACATGTTGGAAGTTAAGCAGTTATCTTAGGTTAGTTGTCTTTTTCTTACTCCCTTGCTATGGTCTCTTTGAAATGTTCTTTTATTGTATGTTTGTTTTCTTTTTAACTTTTTTTTTCATACAGTTGATTTGAAAAAAGAAGGGAAAGTTAAAAAAAAAAAAAAAGAAAAAAGACAAACAAGGGAAAAAAAAAAAAAAAAAAAAAAAAAAAAAAAAAAAAAAAAAACGATGTAGTGCCCCCTTGAGGAGCCTGTGGAGAATGCAGGGGTATTCGCCTACCCCACCTCCATGGTTGCTAACATGACCACAGACATAGGGGACTGGTGGTTTGATGGGTTGAGCCCTCTACCATAAGTTTTACCCTTGGGAAGACGGTTGCTGCAAAGGAGAGGCTAGGCCTCCCTGTATTTGTGCCTAAGAGTCTCCTCCTGAATGCCTCTTTGTTGCTCAGATGTGGCCCTCTCTCTCTGGCTAAGCCAACTTGAAAGGTGAAATCACTGCCCTCCCCCCTACGTGGGATCAGACACCCAGGGAAGTGAATCTCCCTGGCAACGTGGAATATGACTCCCGGCGAGGAATGTAGACCCGGCATCGTGGGATGGAGAACATCTTCTTGACCAAAAGGGGGATGTGAAAGGAAATGAAATAAGCTTCAGTGGCAGAGAGATTCCAAAACGAGCCGAGAGATCACTCTGGTGGGCACTCTTACGCACACTTTAGACAACCTTTTTTAGGTTCTAAAGAATTGGGGTAGCTGGTGGTGGATACCTGAAACTATTAAACTACAACCCAGAACCCATGAATCTCGAAGACAGTTGTTTAAAAATGTAGCTTATGAGGGGTGACAGTGGGATTGGGAATGCCATAAGGACCAAACTCCACTTTGTCTAGTTTATGGATCGATGTGTAGAAAAGTAGGGGAAGCAAACAAACAGACAAAGGTACCTAGTGTTCTTTTTTACTTCAATTGCTCTTTTTCACTCTAATTATTATTCTTGTTATTTTTGTGTGTGTGCTAATGAAGGTGTCAGGGATTGATTTAGGTGATGAATGTACAACTATGTAATGGTACTGTAAACAATCGAAAGTACAATTTGTTTTGTATGACTGCGTGGTATGTGAATATATCTCAATAAAATGATGATTAAAAAAAAAAAAATAATAATAATAAAAAAAAAAAAAAAAAAAAAAAAATGGTGTTCTCCAAAATGTCTGCATCAGCTTCCAATGGCTGTCTTCCAAATGTCTCTTCTGTGAGCTCTTATAGTGCTCAGGTAAACTAATCAAGACCCAGGCTGAATGGGCCAGGCAACACTTCTATGGAAACATTCAATCAGAGGTCACCCCCTAATCAAAAGTGTCACTCACAGTTGGGGGGGCCACATCTCCACAGAAACAACCTAATCCCAATATCTCACAAGATTGGATTAAAAGATCATGGCTTTTTCTTGGGGACATAATATATCCAAACGGGCACATTTCACCCCCTGGGCCCCAGAAAAACATGATCTTTCCAAATACAAAATACATTCATCCTATCACAATATCACAAAAGCTTAAATCATTTCAGTAACAACAAGTACAAGATACTACCAAAATCAGTTACAAGCTTGGTCTGTCCTAAGGCAAAATTCCCCTCTAGCTGTGGATGTGTGAAACTTAGAACAAGTTATCTGCTGCCAATATACAAAGGAGGGACAGTCATGGGATAAACATTCCCATTGTCACAGGGAGGAACTGAAAGGAAAACAGGGGTCACTGGACCAGAACAATTCCTGAAACCTGCAGGGCAAACTTCATTAGATTTCAAAGTCTGAAAGTCATTTCCAGAAGGACATTGTATCCTTGGGTCTTCAGAAAGCAGGAGTCCAACCCTTTCCAAAGGCTTATGAGACAGCCCTTTTCTCTCCAAATGCTGGGGTGACTGCTCCAACGTATCCACACATTGGGGAGACCACCTTATTCTCGGCCCCACCCTCCTCAAGCATCGGGGTACCACCCGGACTCAGCGTCTCCAGGGCAACGGCTCTCCCCTGTCTGAAGAGTGGGGTTATGGCCAGGCTCTCCCCAATTCCCGGGGAATGTGATCCACCCTCTCTGAGGCCTGGGGTGGCGGCACTCTTCCTGAACATTGAGGAAGAAGGCTCGCACTCTGCCTCCAGGGCAAACTCACCCTTTCCACATGCCCGGGCCACTCTGCTCTCCCTGCCCGAGACCTCTTGATTCCAGACCTCAATCTCCATGGCTCTGTTTTTGAAGAAATTTTTCCTTCAATTCGTTCCTTCATCCCCTCCAGTCCAAACTGGCAGTGACTCCATTTATACAAATCTCGCAAAAATCTCGTTGCCTTCACATGAAGCACACAGGGGTCAAAACCATCAGACAATAGGATTTTCCACAAATCCTTTCTGGATAACTCCATCTCCAATCCTAGCTTGTACTAAAATGGCTGTCGGATTCCATGTTTGCTTAAATCCTCATGTAGGGCTGTAGTCTCTGGGGTTCCACCTTTAGGAAGCCCAGAATTTTCCAAACTTTCAGTTTCTAGTTTCTTCGTACCCAAGAGTTCATTTCCCAGCTTATCTCTGTCCTCTCGCATTTTGCTATAAGCTGCAAGGAGAAGCCAGGCTACATCCTCCACACGTAGTCTGGAGATTTCCTCAGCTAAGTATTCCAGCTCGTCACTTTCAAATTCTGCCTTCCATCTGACACCAGGACACAATTTTGCCAAATTCTCTGCCATTTTAAAACAAGGATTGCCTTTCTTCCAGTTTGCAATGACACATTCATCATTTCTGCTCAAGGCCTCATCAGAAGTATCTTTAGAGTCCATAGTTCCACAGTCTCTTCAAAGCAGTTTAGGCCTTTTCTATCAAGCTCCTCATAATTCTTCCAGAATCTTCCCCTTATCCATTTAAAAAGCCATTCCAATATGTTTGCAAACTCAACAGCACCCCACTTCTCTGGTACCAAAATCTGTTCTGGTTTGCTAATGCTGCCGTTTTGCAAGATACCAGAAATGGATTGGCTTTTATAAAGGGGGTTTATTTGGTTACAAAGTTATAGTCTTAAGGCCATAAAGAGTCCAAGGTAAGGCATCAACAATAGGCTACCTTCACTGGAGAATAGCCATTGGCATCTGGAAAACCTCTTTAGCTGGGAAGGCACGTGGCTGGTGTCTGCTTGCTCCCAGATTGTGTTTCAAAATGGCATTCTCCAAAATGTCTGTATCAGCTTCCAAACGCCATCTTCCAAATGTCTCTCTAAGCTGTAGCTCTCTCCAAGCTCCTTCTGTCTGAGCTCCTATAGTGCTCAGGTAAACTAACTGAGACCCATACAAAGAGATATAATGCATCTATTTAAAAATGCTTTTGAAGACTATTTAATAACATGGAGAAACTTACAATAAAATGAAAATTTCAAAATGCAAAAATTACAGAAAAAAGTACCCCTTTATGAAAAACAGTCTGTTATATACATAGTCATGTGAATTTTTTAAAATAAGACTAGAAAGATGCATATCCAACTGTTTATGAAATAGTTGTTGCTAGATGATAGAAATAAAAATGTTTATTTTCTTCTAAATATATTTCCGTATTTTCCAAAGTGTCTATAAATGAGTACCTATTACATTTATAATCAGAGACAAGATAAACTTTTTTTATCCTTACATAAAAGGAGCCTACTTGCAGGGAGCTCAGACATTGACAATATTGATTTTAAAATGACAGGTGATCATCCACAGAGTTCAAGGAATAAGTCTGGGATGAAGAAGTAGTTTTGAGGTTCAATGATGTATAAGTGACTCCTAAAGCTAAGAGAGAGATTGTGATCTTCAAGAGAGAAGAGAGGGTGTGAAAAGGAGTCCTGAGTTATAATCTAGGCAGAGGAAACAGGTGCGGGGACCCAAGGCCTGAGATCCGCCTCCCTAATGCGGAATGAGGTCCCACAGCAATGTGGCAGCCTATGTGACTGGGACAGAAGTTAAAGGTCATCAGACCTCCTCGGGGAAGAAAGTATGTATAGACAGTATCACAAACAAAGCATCAAAATTCCCCTCCCCTGATTACTGTTGATAACAAACCTCCAGGCCCCTGTGTCACGGGACTCTACTGAAACTCTGTTCTCACACCCTATGGAATGTCTTTGTCCTAAACCCTTATAAGCTGCCCCTCACACTCCCTGTTCTTGCAGAGCACTAACTCCATTTTCTGGCCGGCCTCCATCGGGAAGAATCTTCTCCTGTTTGTAAGTCCTAATAAACCCATGTCTGACTCTGCCTGGTGTACTCTTTGGTCTTCGGGCTGTGCCAACCCAAGCCCTTTGGGAGTTGGGTTGGAACAACAGCTAAAGACAGTGAAAGATAAAAGGAAACCCAGCCCCAAGAAGTGATTTCCAGAAAGGACCAGAATATCCTAGCAACCCCTAAAAGTGAATGGCAGGCATTTCTTCAGGGTCACTCAGCAACAATCCAATACAACAAAGTGGTGGCTCAAAAACTGTTCCTATCCTATTAGAGAAATATGAATTTGTTTTTACACTATGACCAAAAGTTCCGATGCATAATTTTTTAACCAAACAACCTTAATTCCATTATAAAAATCTGGTATATATTCCTTCTTCCCTCATGGCAAATAAAGCTAAAAGACCACCACAAATCACAATCAGAAACTACTAGGAAAAGTATCATTCATTCATTCATTCACTCATTCATCTAATAAAAGACACCGTGTTGGGCACTGTGGAATAAAAAGACAACTTATCACAGGGTTTCTGCCATTGGAAAAAAGTGAGTGGGGGTTTATGGTGGTGTCTCAGGATGCTAGGTCTGCCACTAACAACACACCACAAACTGGGTGGCTTAAAACAACAGAAATTTATTGTAACAGTTGGAAGTCTGCAATCTGTAGGGGAGAATCCTTCCTTGCCTCTTAGCTTCTGGTGATTTGCCAGCAATCCTTGAGCTTCGATCTCTGCCTGAGTTATCACATGGTATTCTCCCTTCCTGTCAGCCTGTGTCCTGTTCTCCCCTTCTTATCACAACACCAGTCATATTGGATTAAGGGCCCACCCCATATCAGAAGGACTTCATTTTGACTTGCCTAATTTCATCTGAAATGACCCTATTTTCAGATAAGGTCACATTCTGAGGAACTGGGGATTAGGACTTGAACATGTCTTTTTGGGGGACATGATTCAACTCATACAGGTGGAAAGACCCAAATGCTTAAAGAAAAGGATCATTATATTTATTCCACAAAAAGTATAAAATTAACAGAACCCAAACTTTTATAAATGGAGACATTGTAATACTTGTTCTGATAATTTTAACCCTGATATCAGTTATTAATTACTTCAGCAATATCATGAAAGCTTGGTTATAAAATAAAACTTATTTAAATTTACTTTAAGTTAGAAACATTTTTTTCTTGAATAGGGAATCCATTAACAAACATTTTCATAAATTTATGTAAAGTTTTTTCTAAGAGTTGAATTGCTAAGGCAAAGGGCATGAACAAAACCTCATCTATGATGATCAGAAAGCAACTGTGCAGGGAACTGTGCCTTTCTGAATCAGACACTACCCTTCCTTAAACAATACTCTCAAGGATTAATAATTTTTCAATTCCAAATGTCATGACTGTGTTTGATCAGGTCAGCTCTCAGGACTAGAGGGCAAGAGCCAGGGGTGATTGCTCATGGAAATGGATAAGACCTATTCTGGTCAGTCCTCAGCTTACACCACCAAAGTTACTCCAAGATAAGGTGAATCAAAGCAGGGATTAGAATGATGTTCTAATTTCAACTGGTCAAAAGTGGATTGGGTAGCTGGGGTCCAGGAGAAACAGAATTTGTCTCTTAGAATTCTTTTCAATAGGAGATGATGAAAACTACGTGTCAAAAAAATACATGTTCCAATTTCAGCAAAGCACTGAATCTCCCAGACAACAGGGGCTGGAGCCCAGGCTCCAGTCTATCTGGAGCATCCTGGGGGAACAGTGGATCCAGGTAAAGCTGCTCCTTCCATACTGAATGTGCTTTCCTTGAGGAATGCTTTCTGAGGCACTGTAAACTAGAAAGGCATGTAGAGGTGTCTTTTGGATTTCTAGAGATCAAATGAAGAGATTCTCCTATGAATTGGGCAAAATCTCCAAGAATATAAATGATAAAGTGCTGGAAAACTGCAGACCTTATGCAATACGATCAATTAAAATGGAAGCATGGAACGCAAAATGTAATCTTTCCCTCAGTTTCCTCAAAAACTCTCCCCCGTGTGATTATGTGAACAAATGGCCCCTTCCAGTCACTCAGCACGGCCTGAATAACGGGCCATTTGTCTCTCAAAGTGATCTGGATGACAATCAATACCTACATCCATTTGCCCACCAAAAACAGTGGGATCTCTTTGGGGTGCACCATGGGTAGATAAAACCCCCTTCTCAGCTGTCCTAGGTACAGACTCAAGACTGGAAGTTTGGTTCTGGTTGACCAAGATGGTGGCATAAGACACAGGAGGGTGCTGTTCCCCACAGAATCTTTGAACAACTAATAAAAACTGGCAGAGTCACCTCCCTCAAAACTCCAGAAAACAGTTAAAGGGTTATAGTTACTGGGTGAGTACAAATCAAGAAGCCACAGCTTTAAAAATGGTAGGAAAAGCTTGTGGCACCTGGCTAGCCCCTCCCCCATGCCCTCCCCAGTGCAGTGTGGAGGCTGCACTCCCATTGCGACTTCCTGGCCCTGTTACAGAGGGAGCAGAGTAACCCCTATGTGCATCCCGGGATGCCTATATGTCAGTGGCAGTCTATTGGGTGGCACACTGAAAAGTTTAACCAGGAAACTCCTCTTGGGCTTCCCCTCCCAGAACTTGCCCTATAGGCACAAGCAGCTTGGGGATAGTTAAAGCAGTGTAAGAAACAATTAAGTCAAAGCAGCCTGGAGCAAAAGTTTACCTGCTTTAAGTTATCCAACAGAGTGCCCTGGAGGAGGAGAATGGGAGAATGTCTGTTTCATAGGGAGTAAAGCAGGCATTCTAATTCCTGTAAACAGAGGAATTCCAAGGGCCATGAGCAAATGCTGGCCCAGGACAAGAAGCAGACTCAAATAAGACAGAGAGGACACTGCACTTGCATCCTCCTCAACCTGATCTTCTGATAGGAGGGTGTGCCAGTTTGAATGCATTGTTTATGTATCCCCAAACTCCATTACCTTTGATGTAATCTTATGTGGGCAGATGTATCAGTGTTGATTAGATTGTAATTCTTTGAGTGTTTCCATGGGGATGTGCCCTACCCAACTGTGGGTGATGACTCTGATTGGATAATTTCCATGGAGGTGTTACCCCACCCATTCAGGGTGGGTCTAAATTAAATCACTGGAGCCATATAAATGAGCTGACAACAGAAGGAACTCAGTGCAGCTGTGACATTTTGAAGAGCAACTGAGAGTGACATTTTGAAGAGGAGCTACAACCAAGAGGGACACTTTGAAGAACGCACAGAAGCTGAGAGAGTAGACACAGATGAGAGACAGTTTGAAGACGGCCGTTGAAAGCAGACTCTTACTCCAGAGAAGCTAAGAGAGGACAAAACTCCCCAAGAGCAACTAAGAGTGACATTTTTGAGGAACTGCAGCCTAGAGAGGAACGTCCTGGGAGAAAGCCATTTTGAAACCAGAACTTTGGAGCAGACACCAGCCAGGTGCCTTCCCAGCTAACAGAGATTTTCCATACACCATTGGCCATCCTCCAGTGAAGGAACCCTTTGTTGAAGGACACTTTATGGCCTTAAGACTGTAACTTTGAAACCAAATAAACCCCCTTTTATAAAAGCCAATCCATTTCTGCTGTTTTGCATTCCAGCAGCATTAGCAAACTAGAACAGAGGGCTAAACTCTGAAGAGAGCACCAGGCAATACACAGCCAATTGGCAAAGACTATGGAAGATGTTTTTTGCTTTGGTTTGTTTGTTTCTGTAACAGAAGAATTAAAAAATGAGTGGCACTCAAGGAAAGCTCTCTCATATCACTAGCTGGATACAATCTTAAGGAACACACAGTTCAGGAACTAAATCCCAGAGTTAACACTTTAAATATTAAAATGTATGATATACAACAAAAGGTTATAAGACAAACAAAGAAATAGAAAACGATGGCCCATCCAAAGAAATAAGAGAAAAATCAAGAAACTGTCAACAACAACAATAAAAGAAAACAGACTTTAGACATAGTGGACAGAGTTTTTAAAAAAATGATACTCAAGGAGATAAAAGAAAACGTGACAAAAACAAAAAACAAAAAACTAAAGTATAATAGGAAAACAATGAATGAGCAATATAAGAATCTTAATGAAGAGATAGAAATTTTTAAAAGGAACCAAACAGAACTGCTGGAGTTGAAGCCCACAATAACTGAAGCAAAAACTTCTCAGAGGGTACTGACAGCAGATTGGAGCTGGCAGAAGAATCGGTGAACCTGAAGACAAGATAATTGAAATGATTTAGGCTGAGGAGAAAGAAAAAAGAATTTTACAAAGTAAATAGAGCCCAAGGGACCCTTGAAACACCATCAAGCAAACCAATATACACATTTCAGGAGTTCCAGAGGAGAAGAAAGAGAGAAAGGGGTAGAAGAATCGTCCAAAGAAATAATGGCAGAAAACTTCCCAAACTGACTGAAAGACTTGAATATATATATTCAAGAAGCCCATTGAACCTCAAAAAGGATGAACTTGAAGAGGAACATGCCCAGATGCACAGTAGTCAAACTGTCGAATGCAAGGATAAGAAGCCAGTGGGGGATCTGCTCTGTAATGTACCTTCTCTACCATTACAGGGAGCTGCAGAAACTCACACAGGATCACTCACTGCCACACACTATCATTATTCCCATTGTTGTTACAATTTCTTCCTGTCTTCTCTGAGAACTTGCTTCAGTAATTACACCTTTCTCTCCATTATTTTCAACCAGCCTCCGAAAACAACCACCACCAATGCCCTTCCTTCCTGTAAGTCCATGATATCCCATCCATCAATGGGTAACACCTAGTCCCTCCAGTCCCTTGAAAATGGATGGACTGGCCTGTGACTTGTTCTGACCGATACAATGCAACCAAAACAACATTCTGGAACTTGCACACCCAGGACCTTAAGAGAACTGGCAATGTCTGCTTCATCCCTCTTGGAAGCCAGCTGCCATGTACGAAGTCCTACTACCCTGAGACCACTGTGCTATGAGGAAGCCCAAGCTGCCTGCCAAATGCTGCCAAGTGAGTGACCCAGCAACGCTACATGGAGCAGAAGAATCACCCAACCGAGCACTGTTCAAATTCCTGACTCACAGACTCATAAGAAATAATAAGTCATTGTAGTTTTAAGCCATTAAATTTTGAGGTAATTTGTTATACAGCAATAGATAATTGAAACAGTGCCCCCCCCCCCACATTAAAAAAAATATTGGTCCTTCTTACATCCCAACTTTAAAAAAAATCCCACACAGCATTTCAATCCTGTATCTACCACCAGTTGACTGCTTTCTTGTATCACCACTGCAGTCCTCTGTTTGACAGTTATTTATATATGGGGCTACCTCTCCTACAAGACCACATTCCCTGAGGGCAATGACTGACTACCATATTTATCTTAATATTCCAGCATCTAGCATGGTGCTCAGCACATGGTAGTGAGCACTTAATACAAGTTAGCCAAATCATGCATGCCTGATGAATGGGACCTCCACAGAACCAGTCTGCCTGTAGGCATGCATTCTTCACTAGAAGACTCAAGACGAAGGTGGTAAAACAAAACATTGGATTAAGGTAAGCAAAATTCCCAGTACCAGACAAAATGCAAAAGGTGCAAGAAAGAGGTAAAGGGAACTATCAGTGGGGTGGAGTCAGAAGCCACAAGTTGAAAGTCACTGAGATTAGGGAGTTATTTGTTTCTGTAGCATAACTAGTTTATTCTGACTGATAGAGTACATATTGTACAAGTGTATTTTGTTTTCATCTCAGTCTACTGGAAGAGAAAGTAGAAGAGTGTGAAGGTTGTCAATGAATAAAGTCAATATAAATGGAGATGGAAAAAAAAACAGAACAATTGCAGGCCTAAGATTTCTGGAATTATTTAGGTTAAACTTTAGCACCAGATCCAGGCAAGAATAAGAGGTGTTTTCTGAATAACTAAAAAGGCCCGAGGGGCACATAAAACAATGGAAGGAAGACAGTTTGACATACTGGTTGGGTTTTGAGCAAGGTGCTTATTTTAAAGCATTGACTTCCTCCCACCAAAATTTCAAAATTAATGAGAAATTTATTTTAAATCAATGGCATATAGCTAATTTATCAACAAAGAGGATGTATTACAACCACACTCTTTGCTGTCAGAAACAAATCACAGAAAAACAGTAGAATTGAAACAAAGTAGAAATATTATCAAAACCACAAGGACGTGATCTAGGAGTTGTTAAAAGAGAAAATGCAGTATGAAAATGTCACCCCACATTAAGAAAATTATCATCTGTGCTGGAGGAAATGGAGTGTGGCTCATAATTAGTAATTTAACTTTAAAAAGTTTTCATTTTTAACCTGTTGAATACAAAATAAAATGAAATGAAATGATGCTTTCATAAAATACTATAGCTTTCACAAAAGCCTGCTTCATTCATTTCTCTTAACCAATGTGTACTGAGCACCCACCACGTGCAAGGGCTTAGGCATGTCCTCATAGTCAGGGCTTCCGCCGCGACAAGGGGCTGGCCAGGGCCCACGGAGGACTCTGACTGCAGCTCGCTGTCCACAGAGCTCACCCCATCAAGCAAGCAAAGCCCGAAAGACCATAGAGTCATTCTGTCACAGGGACCCAGGGCAGAGGAAACCCTTGCTAGGGAGTGCACACACACACACACACCAACGCTTACGAGGACTCGTACTGGCTGTGTGATCTTGGACAAGTTAGGGAACTTTATTTTGTTCATCTGTAAAATGGGGATAATAATAGTACCTACCTCCTACAGTTGTACAGCTTAAAAGGATTACCCATACTTAGCACAAAGTTTGGCACTTGGCTAACACTCCATAATTGTTGGATACTGTTACTATTCCCAGGTCAGCCCTGAGAATTTTTGCTGGACAGGACTACAGACAGAGTAGAATGGGGGCGTTAATCAAAAGCCCAAATACCTAGTAATAATCAAAGAAATATAACTTTAAAGAAGGCACATTTCATCTATGAGTTTGGAGGACAAAAGCAAAACTGGCACTCTGATTCATTGCTAGAGAGAATATAGATTGCTTCAACCTTTCTAGAGAACAATTTAGCAATATGTATTAAAATTGAATATGTGCATCCCTCCCTAGTCCAGCAACTCTATTTCTGGGAACTTATCCTAAGCACATAATTTTAAGTATGCAAAGATATATGTACAAAGATGCTCGTGGAAGTGTCACATATAGGAACAAAAAATTGAAAACAATTTAATTATCCATTAACAGAGAACCGGTTAAATAAACTACAGAGCATCCATAGGGACAAAATAACACCATGGTGTGGATCTATATTTCCTGACAACATAAAGATTCCATGACATCGTGTGAAGTGAAGAAAGCAAGTCACCAAACAATACGCAGTAGGGTACTACTACTTTACACGACCATGGGGGCTGGCAAGTCTGAACTCTGTAGTGCAGACCTGTGAACTGGAAATTCCAATAAAGGTGAAACTGAAATTTTTAGTCCAAATTCCCCAGAGGAGTTCTGGCAAGAGCCATTGCTGAAGTTGAGGTAGAAATTCTTCTGACCTCCAAAACCCTGAGTTCTGTTTTTTAAGACCTCCTATCGATTGGATAAGGAAACTCCCCACATTGCTGAGGGCATTCTCCTTTGTTGATTATAGATGCAATCAACCGACTGTAGATGCAAAAAAGCTAATTATAGATGCAAATTCCACTATGAAACACCATCACAGTAACAGTCTAGTGCTTGACCAAACAACTGGACACATGAAATTATGTTTAACACATGAAATTAAGCATCACCTGGTTTCATCTCTGTGACATGGGGTGATTTTTACTTTCTAACTTATACCTTTTTGTACTGTCTGAATGTACTCAATATGCAATATACTTTACATTTTAAGTCTCATCATATCATCCTTCTGCTCAAAACCCTCCAATATCCACCCACCTCACATGGAGTTAAATGCCAAAGTCCTTACAATGGCCCATAATTTCTTCCTCCCCTTTCCTCTTACCCCTCAGCTCCTGTTGTTCTCTGCTTCAGGCACACATCCCCAAAATCAGGCATGTTCCTGCCTTAAGGCCTTTAGACTGGCTACTTCATCTGCTGGGAACACTGTTCCCCCAGATACCTACTTGGCTCAGCCTCATACCTCCTTCAAATCTTAGCTTAAGTATCACCTTCTCAATAAAGTTCCTAACCACCCAAATTAAAACTGCAGCTCCTCACTCCCACGCCCTTCACCCACTCCATCTCTTCATGGCAGTTACACTTAGTAACACAACGTATATTTGACATTGTGCGCTGATGATCCCAACGGCCCAGCACAGTGTCTGTACAGAGAAGGCAATCAAGAAAGATTTGCTGAATGAATGAACAAACAACACTGAACAAAACAAAGAATCTGCCCTGGTGGAGCATACTGTCTAGTGGAGGGGAGACCAAGAAGAAAGAAACAAACACATATAAGATGGTGGTAAGTGCTACGGAGAAAAATAAAGCAGGGTCAGAAGCACAGGAATTATGGAGGAGGGTGCTATTTTTTTTAATGTGGTTATGGAAGTTCTCTCCAATAAGGTGAGATCTGAGCAGACACATGAAGGAATGGGAGTAGTAAACCATGTAGATAATATCTGAGGTAAGAATGTTCTAGCAGGAAGGAACGGCAAGTACAAATTACTGCAATAAACATGTTTTGTTTTTAAAATCAGGAAAAAAAATAAAGCTATAGTAACCTTGAAAATGCATACAAATATTAGAAGCCCAATAACAAGGGGTAGCAAAGAATCTGATTTTAGAAAAACCGAAGACCCCATTCAGTCCTTATTCATTTGGGCTGACAACTCCAAATCCTTCCTACACAGCCCCTCTCCCCTCATGCATCCCTCTATCACAGAGCTGACCAGGAGAAAAAAACACTCAATACAAGGATGGTAAGGTAAGGTATGGTAAGGTCATGTCTGGTAATGTAAGGTAACGTAAGGTAAGGTAAGGTTACGTAAGCCTAGGTAAGGTCAGGTAAGGTAAAGCAGTCCTAAAGAGGAGAGATCTGGAGATCCTTATTGGTACAACAGAGTCAATGGCAGAAATTATGACTGCTGTCCTAGCTGCCAGCTGCTGGCCTGCCCCCCTCCAGATGTGGCCTGCATTGGTCTGCAGATACTTTATCCCAGCCTGTCACCTGCCCTGGTGGGCACTGTCAATATCCCTCCCCTACACTCAGAACATCTGTGGCTCCCAGTCCTGACAAATGTTCACTCCTGCTACTCCATCAGCTAGTTCCCACTCTAAGTTTTAACAACTGTTTGTCTCAACAACATTATCTCCAGACTATCCTTGATAGTCACTCACTCTGCCTCTTTCTTTTTTTAAAATGCAATTTTATTGAGATATAATCACATAACATACAATCATTCAAAGTATACAATCAGTTGTTCACAGTATTGTCATACAGTTGTGCTTTCATCACCATAATCAAACTTTGAACATTTTCATTACTCCAAAAAATAAAACAAAAACTAAAATAAAAAAGAACATCCAGAACATCCCATTCCCCTCGTCCCCCCATTGTTCATTTACTTTTTTTAATACTGTTTAATTGAGATATATTCACACACCCTACAGTAATCCACAGTGTGCAATTATTCACAGCACCATCATACAGCTGTGTGTACATCACCAGAATCAATTTTTGAACCTTTTCCTTACTCCAAAATAAAAATAAAAGCAAAAAAGAACACCTAAATCTTCCCATCCCCTCCATCCCACCCTATCCTTCATCTAATTTTTGTCCCCATTTTCCCACTTATCTGTCCATACACTGGATAAAGGGAGCCACAAGGTTTTCAGTCACAGTCACACTATGCAATCTACATAGTTATACAATCATCTTCAAGATGATTATGCATCTACATAGTTATGCATCTACATAGTTGATGATTATGCAATCTACATAGTTATACAATCATCTTCAAGAATCAAGGTCACTGGGCTGAAGTTTGACAGCTTCAGGTATTTCCCTGTAGCCATTCAAACACACTAAAAACTAAAAGGTGATATCTATACAGCATATAAGAATACCCCCCAGAGTGACCTCTAGACTCCATTTGAAATCTCTCAGCCACTGGAATCTTATTTTGTTTCATCTCTCTTCCCCCTTTTGGTCAAGAAGATCCTCTCAATCCCAGAGTGCTGGGTCCAGGCTCATCTCCAAGAGTCATCTTCCACGTTGCCAGGGGGATTCACACCCATGTTGCCCTGACTCTTGCTGAGATCAGTTCAGCAGAATCAATGACTGAACAAAAGGCTTCAAAACATGCTCAGCACCTGTTTCAGTTTGCTAATGCTGCCGTTATGCAAAATACTAGAAATGGATTGGCTTTTATGAAGGGGGTTTATTTGGCTACAAATCTACAGTTCTAAGGGCATAGAAGTGTCCAGACTAAGGCATTAACAAAAGGATACCTTCACTGAAGGAAGGTCAGTGGCGTCCGGAGCACCTCTGTTAGCTGGGAAAGCATGTGGCTGGCGTCTGCTGTTCCTTTGCTCCTGGGTTGTGTTTCAAAATGGTGTTCTCCAAAATGTCTCTGGGTTTGTCTCTCTTAGCTTCTCCAGAGCAAACTCTGGGCTAATATCTCCAAAAGTCTCTGAGCATCTGCTTTCAATGGCCTTCTCCAAAATGTCTCTCTCAGCTACTCTGAGCTCCTTCTGTCTGTGAGCTCTTATAGGATTCCAGTGATTTAATTAAGACCCAACCTGAATGGGCGGGGTCCGTATCTCCATAGAAGTAATTTAATCAAGGGTCTTGCCCACAGTTGATTGAGTCATATCTCCATGGAAACAACCAAAAAATTAATGTCTGCCCTCACAAGATAGCATTAAAGAATATGGCTTTTGGGGGGACGTAATATATCCAAACTGGCACAGCACCTTTGGGGGAACACTGAGTGTGTTGGTTAGGTTCATGTGTCAACTTGGTCAGGTGATGGTACCCAGATGTCTGGTCAAGCAAGCACTGGCCTAACTGTTGCTGCGAGGACATTTGTAGCTGCTTGATAAACCAGAAGGCTGGTTTGTTAAATCATCAATTGGCTGCAGTTGTGACTGATGACATCAAGGAAGGGCGTGTCTTCCACAATGAGAGAATGCAGTCAGCTGGATTTAATCCAATCATTTAAGACTTTTAAGACAGAGAGATAAAGGATCTTCACTTCTTCTTCAGCTGACCAGCAAAGCATTTCCTGAGGAGTTCGTCGAAGTTGCCAGTTCGTTTCCTGAGGAGTTCATCAAACATCTTCATTGTAGTTGCTAGTTTGCTGCCTGCCCTATAGAATTTGGACTCATGCATACCCACAGTTGCGTGAGACAACTTTATAAATCTTATATTTATAGATATCTCTTGTTGATTCTGTTTCCCTAGAGAAGCCTAACTAATACACTGAGCAAGGGCAATTCTCTGAGCATGTCCAGCCAGCCAGCCACCAGTTCAGACTGAACCTGGGCTGGACTGTTGAATTAATGACATCCAATGGATTAGACAGAACCCAACCTCAATGAGAAAAGGCTTAGGCCAGAGCTTCTCATTCCTTAGCATACACACAAATCACCTGGTGATCCTTTTAAAAGATGGACTCAATAGGTCTGGGGTGGAACCTGAGATCCTGCATTTCTAACAAGCTCCTAGCTGAGGCCAATACTGCTGCTCCATGCACCACACTTCATACCAGTTCACATCCTTCCCCCATGCTTTGTCCAAGTTCCCCATGAAGTTGGCTTTATCCAATCACTTGTTTTGTATGTTTCAAGCTTCTCCTTTGAAAACTCCCAGCAGTATTCACCCATTGTTTTAAAGCAGTTAGTCCTTCAGGCTGCCTGGCTCCAAAGTCAACTCTAGCACTCAAAACAGTTAAGTGATGAAGGGTCCCTTTCACAGGCCAAAAAAGAGACATGGGAACAAAGAAAGAAGCAAGGAGAGTTTCAAAAGGATTCCAGAGGGCTAAGGACTACTTGTCAATCACCGGAAGCAGGCGCCAAGTCCAAGCTTCCTCGTCTATCCACCAAGGAATGCCAATCAACAACCCAGGACCGCTGTCACCTGCTCATTTCCCACAATGTCTCTGGGCCATCCAGAACTGCTGGAAGGATAGCAGAGAGCTGCCCACCTAGCATGATGCCAAGCCCGGCCTTCAATTTCTACTGGCCCTTGCCACTGCCTAGCAATTCTTTTATTTGCCTCTTCTTGATTTCTTCTGGAAAGCTCCCAATTCCACTCTAGGTTTGAACTCCCCTCAACAGATTTTCTCATCCCTTACTCTTTGGTAATAGTTACTGTGCTGGTTTGAAGCTGTTATGTACCCCAGAAAAGGCCCTGTTCTTTTAATACACCCCTATGGGTGCAGACCTATTGTGGTTGGGACCTTTTGGTTAGATTATGTCAATTGAGAAGTGACCCACCACATTCAAGGTGGGTCTTAATCTTTTAACTAGAGCCGTCTATGAAGAGAAAAAAAGACAGAAAAGGGACAAGAGAGCCCAGAGAGAAACACCCAGAGAGCTTGGAGAGAAAAACCCTGGAGATGCTGAGAGAGAACCCACAGAAGCTCAGAGAGGAGGCCACTGGAACCAGAAGCTGGAAGAAATGAGACCCAGGAACGAAGAAGCAGCAGACACTGGTCATGTGCCTTGCTATCTGACAGAGAAGCTCCAGATGACAGCAGCCTGTTCTCTTCAGAGTACAGGTATCATCCCGTTGATTCCTTAGCCTTAATTGGGACACTTTCATGGCCTTAGAACTGTAAATTTGTAAAGTAATAAATCCCCTTTGTAAAAGCCAACCCATTTCTGGTATATTGCATTCTGGCAGCTTTAGCAAATCAAAAGTTACCTACTCCTCAACACAATTCTGTCCCCAGAACTGGCCTCCTATATCTCCTATTTTCCTCCAGTCCAAAATTAAGCACTCCACTCTTGCCCTGGATCCCACCCCTTCCAAGCCCTGGAGAGACTCTGCTCCTACCCTCACTGCCTCCATTTCCAGCAATATCTGTTTCCTCCAGCTTCATCCCATATGGGCTTCTTCCTCTCTATTTCCTCACCTGTACACATCACCCTTACTTTACCACTCCCGTTACCATCCCCTAACTTACTACCTTATTTCTCTCCTGGAACACAGCACACACCCACACCTCAAAGCAGCAGTAGTAGACCCTCTGAGGGGTTGGGTCCAACCCTGTTAGCTGCTTGACTGTCACAGCAATCCACATCCCTTGGGACTGAAAAGCAGCCTCTCTGCTGCTGGACCTTGAACTGGGAAAGGCAAAACCCAGTCTTCAAATCACATCACTTCACCTCTCATGCTGGGATGATACTACTGATTCCTTTCAACACTAACATTTTGAATATTCTGTACTCACTGTGCCCATTTTTTTCATGAATCCCTACATCCTAGATCCCACCTCTACCCATCGCATAAACTTAGCGTCTGAGAGTACAGGCTTTGGACTCAAACCTGAGAATAATGAAAACCATGAAGAGCCACTGCAGATTTTTCAGCAAGGGGAGGATGAACTGGAGCAGAAGTGAAGGCCATGTCAGTAATCAGAGAAAAGACGATGGGAAGTTGAATGAGTACAGTGACCACAGTGGTGGTAAAAAAATGTGGTAGATTCAAGAGATATTCAGAAGGTAACGTTGACAGAATTTGGTGACTGACTGGATACTGGAGATAAGATATGGGGCCAAGGACAGATTTCTGGCTTGCATAACGGACAACCATTGATGCCTTTCACTGTGATAGACACCCTGGGAAAGGACAGGAAACGGGCAAAAGATAATGAGTACAGTCTTAGACAAGTTGAGTATGAGGTGCCAATGTCAAACCCTGGTAGAGAGGTCAAGTTGGCAGATGAAGAGATGGTCATCTGGAGAGGTCTGGGCTACAAGAAAGGTGAGAGTCATCTCTGTGGAGATGGACCTTGGAATTATGCCCATATCCCCAGAGAGTGAGCTCAGGGGAAAAGAGAGAGCCCAGGATGGAGATCTGGGAACTCCAATACCTGATGTCAGCACAGGTTCAGCATGTCCAAAACCAAACTCTTCATCTTAGCCCATCCTCCCCCCACCCCAACTTGTTTACTTCTCTCAGGGGCACCAACAGCTTCCTGTTTACCCTGACTTGAAATTTTGAAGACTTCTTTGCCCCCTCCCTTGTCTTCATATGCCATACCCGGCCACTATGTGCAGTCAACTCATCCTTCAACATACCTCCTGCACTCATCATTTCCTCTCCATTTCTGCTGAAGCTCCCTGAATATCTGCTACAGCCTTGAGGCCCACTTGACTCATGTCTTCTCTCCCCCTTCTATCCGGCCTCATAGCACTACTATGCTAAATCTGCACACAGTCTCTCCCCAATTCTATACAGACTGGTCTCCTCATTGTCCTGCCAATACTAGCTCCTTCCTACTTCAGTGCAGAAAGGTTCTTCATGTCTTGAATGCCCTCTCCTCTCCCAACCAACCTCTGAAGCCTGGAACTCTCCTTAAGCCTTCTCTGACTCCCCAGCCCTCAGAGAGCTCCTTTTCCTCAGAGCTTTCTTACAATTCTTTCATACAATTCAGCACTTAATTACATGTGGCCACAATGTCTTCAGTAGCTTGATAACAATTTCATGTGTATCAGGTCTTTCTCTGTACCAGATTGAAAGCTTCTTGAAGGCAAAAGCAATGCCTATATTTTATGCCTGTCATGGTGCAAAGCATGGTGGAGGGTCAGGAAAAGTTAGCAGCTGACTGCCCTTGAGTGCACATCTCCCAAATGGATTCCAAACACAATTCCTCACCATGTCACATTTATAACCCTAAAAAGAACGCCACTGCTGACTGGGGTCCCTCCACCAACACCCACATCAAGCTTCCGACCACCTCAGGTTTCCACATTTGCCCAGAACCTCAAGGCTAATCAATACCTCTCCACCTTTCTGTACCACCCAACACACAAGCGTCTCCAGACCTCTGCTGGCACAAACTCTCCAGCCCTCACATTCCGTGCTTCCTCCCTTACTCTTCATACTACTGTGCAATTCTCATCCAACTTTTCCCACCAGGTCCTCAACAACTTTCCTACATTCTCAGCCTCTTAACTCAATTCTCCCTCCACCTCCCTGACTTTTCAAAATGTAGCTCTCATCTAAGAAACTGAGTAAGAAGCTCCAGCCTTGAACAAGGATTGTTCATTCTCCAACCCACCCGACAACCACGCCCACCCCACCCCCTGCCCAGAAATGACAGGGCCTAGAGTCTAAGCAGGTATTTTGTATTCAATTTTATTGAGATATATTCACATACCATACAATCATCCAAAGTATAGAATCAATTGTTCACAGTACCATTATATAGTCATGAATTCATCACCCCAATCTGTTTTTTGAACATTTTCCTTATACCAGAAAAAGTGAAAATAATAAAAAATAAAAGCAAAAAAGAACACCCAAATCATTCCCCTCCACACACACCCTATTTTTCATTTAGTTTTTTGTCCCCATTTTTCTACTTATCCATCCATACACTGGATAAAGGGAGTGCGATCCACAAGGCTTTCACAATCACACTGTCACCGCTTGTAAGCTACATTGCTATACAATCATCCTCAAGAGTCAAGGCTACTGGGTTGTAGTTTGATAGTTTCAGGTATTTACTTCTAGCTATTCCAATGCATTAAAACCTAAAAAGGGTTATCTATATAGTACATAAGAGTGCCCACCAGAGTGACCTCCCGACCTTTCTTTTCATTTTGCATCCCCCTTTTGGTCAAGAAGATGTTCTCAATCCCATGGTGTCAGGTCCAGATTCATCCCCGGGAGTCATATCCTGTGTTGCCAGGGAGATTTACATCCCTGGGAATTAGATCCCATGTAGCGGGGAGGGCAGTGAGTTTACCTGCCAAGTTGGCTTAGCTAGAGAGAGAGGGCCACATATGAGCAACAAAGAGGTACTCAGGGGGAGACTCATAGGCACAATTATAAGCAGGTTTAGCCTCTCCTTTGCAGTAATGAGCTTCATAAGGGTAAGTCCTGTGATAGAGGGCTCAGCACATCAAACCGTCAGTCCTCAATGTTCATGAGGACATCAGCAACAATCCAGGTGAGGAAGCCCAACACCTCTGCATTTTCTCCCAGCTCTTCAGGGAGGCCTAAGCAGGTTTTGTTTTAAATCTCCACAGCCATTTCCAAGCCACTGTTTTCCCTGCTCTTATATAAAACCCCTACTTCCTTTGAGGTACCAGCCCTCCTCTTCTACCATCCATAGTTCTCCTGGTCTATTCCATTCATTTTTGAGAATTTGGTATCTAGCTCATTGTCCTCCTCTTTACCTCACTTCTGCCTTCATCACTGGAAATTCAACATCCACACAGATTATTCACCCAAAAGCCTTCATCCACATTCCACTTCAACATCTGACTCCTATAGCTACACTCTACCTTTGGTCATTACCCAAGACCAAAACCAGAGATGATCCACTTCTGAGATCTTAAACACATCGATCCCTTGAGCTCTCTCTTCTCCTAAACCAGCTGCTCTGTGATCTCATCCAACCTGGCTTTCCCCTAGTCCTTCATCCACTGTTTCACTTCCTGCCTCACCCAGCCTAGATCCCACAGTGCATCATTGAGACCGTTCTCTCGCCAGCACCCTCAATTCCCCTTGGCTCTTCACCACACCCACCTATGACTCCCCAACCTTGACTCAAACCAATCATCCACATTTCCCTTGCCACACTCAGATTGCCAAATGCTACAGGACAAAATCCAGCATTTGGACTGATGTCACTACCAATTTCTCCCATCACCGTAGGCTTCACTTCAAACCTTCCACCAGTCCTTCTGATTCCTTCTCCCATATTACTTCTCCCCAACCCTCTTTAGTGATGATTCTGCCATCTGCCTGCATGAACGTCTTCACTTTTTTCCATCAGTTAATTCTATTTCTTAAATTTTCAACTACTGTATCTTTACTGATTATTCCTTAACATCTATAAACATAATCAAGTATATATCATCTTTTAAAAAAACCTCCATTGACCCCATGCTACAAGTAAGTTACTGGAAGTAACCCAAACCTCACTGTGCATAAGAATTCCTGAGGAGCTTGCTGAACATTTGAAAAATACAGATCCTTGTGACCCACCTGTGACCAAGCAGGTCTAGCTTGACCATGAGTGTGAATTTTTTGTTTTTGGTTTTGTTTGGGGCTTTTTTGTTGTTGTTGTTGTTGATTATTTAGCTCTCTTAATTTTTTAATTTTAAGTTTTTATTTTGAAATACTTTAAAACTTACAGGAAAGTTACAAAAATAATGCAAACCCCATAAAGAGAACTCCATCAGACTCCTATCACCCCTAGATACCCAGATCCACCAACTTTACCACTTTGCCACATTTGCCATATCATTCTATCTACCTATACATCAATATATCAATCCATCTATCTATCCAGCTATCTATTTATTGATCCATTTTCTGAACGACTGAATGTAGGTTGTATTCATCATGTTCCTTGAACACTTAAAACTGCCATGTACATTTCCTAAGAACAAGGATATTCACTTATATATCCATTATAAGGAGTTATCCAGTTCAAGAAATTTAACATTGATATAAAGATTACAGTCTATATTCCAATTTTTTCATATGTCCCAATGTCCTATTGAGCCTTCTCTCCTTCCTTGCTAGATCCCATCCAGGATCATGTACTGCCTTTAATTGTCATTGTCTCTTTAGTTGCTCTTTTTTTTTTCTTTTTGTAGGAACATAAACACAACATAAGCTTTTCCTTCTCAATCACTCCCAAGCATATTCTTCAATGGGATTATTCAAATTCACTGTGCTGTGGTACCCTCACCACCCTTTCCATTATTAAAACTTTCTCCCCAAATAGAAACCCTACACCCATTTTGTATTAATTCCCCGTTCTCCCTGTGTGCCACTCCTGGCAAGCTGTACTCTAATTTCTGACTCTTTGAGTTTGCCTATTCTCTCACATTTTCTGTGTAGTTACCACAAGGTTTAAATTTAAATTTATAACAATCTCATTTGCTTTGATACCTACTTAACTTCAATAGTACACACAATCTATGTTCCTATACCCCTCCATCCCTCAACCTTTCTGCAGTTCTTGTCACAAACTACATTTATACATTATGAGTCCAAAGCCACTGATTTATCATTACATTTTACACATTTGCCCTTTAGGTCCTGTAGGAAGTAAAAAGTGGAGTTACAAAACAAGAATACAATAGTACTGGCATTTATATTTATCCATGTTATTACCCTCACTGGAGAGCTATATTTCTTCATGTGGCTTCAGTCAATTGTCTACTGTCCTTTCCTTTCAACCTGCTGAACTCTCTTTAGCATCTCTTGTAGGATCAGTCAGTGGTGAACAACAACCTCAGCTTTCATTTATCTGGGAATGTCTTAATTTCTTCCTCATTTTTGAAAGGCAGTTTTTTCAGATATGGAATTCTTGGTTGGCAAATTTTTGCTTTCTGCACTTTAAATATGTCCTCTCACTGCCTTCCTGCCTCATGGTTTCCAATGAGAAACAAGCACTTACTCTTATGGAGGCTCCCTTGTAAACAAGTTGTTTCTCTCTTGTGACTTTAAGAATTCTCTCTTTATCTCGGGCATTCAACAGTTTGATTATAATATGCTGCAGTGTTGGCCTATTTGGGTTTATCCTGTTTGGAGTTCATTGAGTGTCTTGGATGTGCATATTCATGTCTTTCATGAAATTTGGGAAGTTTTCAGTCATTGTTTCTTTGAATATCCTCTCAACCCCTTTCTCTCTTTCTTTCCTTCTAGGACTCCCACAATGCATATGTTGGTGTGCTTGATGGTGTCCCACAGGTTCCTCAGGCTCTGTTCACTTCCCTTCATTCTTTTTCCCTTCTACTCCTCCAGTCTGCTCCAGTCAGGATGATTTCAATTGTCTTATCTTAAAATACAATGATTCTTTCTTTTGCCAGCTCCAATATGCTGTTGAACCCCTCTAGGGAATTTTTAATTTCTATTACTGTGGTCTTCAGCTCTGTTTGGTTCCTTTTCATAATTTCCATCTCTATATTGATATTCTCTTTGTGTTCATCTGTCATTTTCCTGATTTCCTTTAGTCCTTTGTCCATGTTTTCCTTTAGCTCTTTGAGTTAATTTAAGACCATTAAAAAAAATCTTTGGGTCTGTAATGTCCCAGGTCTGGTCCTCCTCACTGAAGGTTTCTAATGCTTTAAATGTCTCCTTTGCCTGGGCCATTGCTTCCTGTTTCTTTGTATGTTTTGTAATCTTTTGTTGAAATTAGAATGTTTTGATACTTTATTGTGTTGTCATATTAAGCTCTGAGGCTTCTGTTCCTTATGTTCATATCCAGCAAGTGTTATGACAGAGCTTTCCTTGAATGCCAGGAGCCAACAAAAAAAAGAAAACACCTTTAACAGGCTTTTAAAATTGACCTACGGGAGTGCTCTCTGTCAGGGCGTCTCCATACAGTGAGTTTAGAGAATAGCTCCAGGCCAAAGCATACGTCCTTGATCCTTTCTGTACATGTCTTGGGCATGCACAAGTGGCCCTGGGAGTTCTCCCTAGAAATAGTTTCCTCACCATCCTGGGTACTGCATTGTTACGTCCTGCAGCCAGTAATCCCTTGCCCCAGGCAGCCACTTTACTCCTCTCCTGACAGTGCTCTGTAGGAGAGCTTTACAAGCTGCCTTCTACATGTAGGGCAAGTTCTAAGATGGCAAATCCCTTGGGCCACCACCAAACAGATTGGGCCAGTCATACATGCTCCCAGTATGTGCATGAGGGTTATTCTGCTCCCTGAAGAACCAAGGCCAGGGATCCATACTGGGAGCATGGGCCAGCTCCATGCCAAGCTGGTGAGGGGGGTGGGGGGGCAGTCAGCCAGGGCACCATGAGATTGTACCACTTAAGTAGGCTTTTTCTTGATTTCTCGCTTGCCCTAATACTGCAGTTCTTTAACTGTTTTCTGGAGCTTTGAGAAAGATGTTTCTGCCAGTTCTTGCTGATTGTTCAAAGTTTCTGTGGGGAGACAGAGCCTGACGTGTCTCATTCCACAGTGTGGATTGGGGCAGGCCACGAGTATGGGTTTTTAATAAGTACCCTTGATGATTCTGTTCTGGTGACCTGCACACTACACTATGAGAGATAGTTTAGTAGAACAGCATTTGACACAATAGATCACTCTTATATATATAAACTCCCTTCCCGTCCCCTGGCTTTCACAAACACCATTGTGTCACGATAGTTTCCTTTGTGGGCTCCTCTTTGTTTTCCCTTTCCTTTATTGTTAGCCTCCTAGGCTTCTGTCCTTGGCCATCTTCTCTTCCCACCTACATGCTCTCCCTCAGTAGTGTTTTCCAGGTCTATGACTTCAACTACCATCAAATGCATCCATTTAACAATTTTTTTTAATGTGCTATGCTGGTTTGGATGTATTATGGCCCCCACAGTGCCATTATCTTTGATGCAATCCTGTGGAGGCAGACGTATTAGTGTTGATTAAGTTGGAAACTTTGGATTAGGTTGTTTCCATGGAGATGTGACACACCCAACTGTAGGTGATAACTCTGTTTAGATAATTTCCATGGAGGCATGGCCCTACCCATTCAGTGTGGGCCTTGATTAGTTTACTAGAGCCCTATATAATTGCTCAGACAGAAGGAGCTCAGAGCTTCAGCCAAGAGAGAGCAGCTAAGAGTGACATTGTGAAGAGCAGCTACAGCCAAGCGGGACACTTTGAAGAATGCACAGGAGCTGAGAGAGTAGCTGCAGCTGAGAGACACATTTTGAAGACGGCTGTTGGAAGCTGACACTATTCTGGAGAATGCCATTTTGAAATGCAACCTGGAAGCAAGCGGACACCAGCCACGTACCTTCCCAGCTAACAGAGGTTTTCCAGATGCCAATAGCCTTTCTCCAGTGAAGGTACCGATTGTTGATGTCTTACCTTGGACGCTTCATGGCCTTAAGACTGTAACTTTGTAACCAAATAAACCCCCTTTATAAAAGCCAATCTGTCTCTGGTGTTTTGCAAAAAGGCAACATTAGCAAACTGGAACACGTGCCAAATCTGGGATGGCTTGGTGAATGAATAAAAGTATGAGTTATGGTCAACACACATAACAGCAGGTGGGCATGAGCACAGACCTATCAGAAGGAACACAGTCCTGAAGTAGGGCCCTTGAGGCTTCCACTATGCTGAGCACTGATCCTTCAGTGGCTGGTTCTTGAGGAGGTGGGGGGAAGGGTCCTGGAGGAAGAGTCCTGAGGAAGGACAAGGAGGTTCAGGACACTTGGATGGGTAAGGCGGCTGCTTAGTGCAGCAGCTATGTACCAATTGGTATGGCAGTATTTCAGTATTTTAACACCCAGCCAAAAGTCGGTAATAAATGAATATGTTATATATTAGTACAGACCTAGAGGATCATTCTATCCAGAAACTGCCTGGCCAGAGGGAATAGGGTTCTTGCACACTATTCACATAGACTCAGTCCCAAAGGCTGTCTAGAACAAGTACATTCCAAGGCATCCAAGATGTAGGACTTGAAACATAAGAGCTAACAGGGAATTTAGGGATCATCTAATCTAATCCCCTTCTTACACTGATGAGGAAACCAAGGACAAGACAGCTTGTCCACAATCAAGTAAAGTAGCAGCAGAAATGAACACAATCAGGCTTTCTAACTCACAGTTCAGTGTACGTTCCAACAAATCATGCTGCCTAAGTACATGAAAGAGAAATGTCATTGTGAGCTCCAGATGAAAGGCGGCTGGTCACAACTTGAAAACAAATGAGATCAGTAAGAACAGCATCTTCCTATCTGGGAAAATCAACCTAGTGTAATTATAATTACAGTAATTAGCTGCCTTTATCACCCAAGGCACTGATAGAAAACCTGTGCCTCCCAAGTCCCTGGTGACTTTTTAACAACTCCCTGGCTGGGTTTTGTTTTCAGGATTAAGTGAGACATTTCCTGACAAGGACTGAAGCAGCTGCTCCCAAGTGGCCAGGAGTAAGAATTTAAAATAAAGTCCTCCAGCTCTTTTTACTCTCAACCTAAAGAAAACCAAGCAAACAAAATATAACAAAGAAAACTGATTCAGTGTAACCATTTTAAACCAATTGTCCTAACAGTGAGAAGATAATTGAAAGAGAGTAAGTGGCGTATCTCCAAAATACTATTAGTTCCCAATTACTGGGTTTACAGTATCTGGATCAGTGTTTCAAAGTTTAAAGTGCCTAAAAATCATCGTGAACTTAAAAATGAAGATTCCCAGGCACTACCACCAAAGATTCCAATTTAGGAGGTCAAAGGTGAGCCCCCAAAATCTAAATTTTTAACAAGCACTCCCACTGCCATCTCCAAGTGATTCTGATGCAGAGCTTTAGGGCCAACACTTTCAAAATACCTATCTAAGTCTTGTTTTATAGGATACTAAATCACAAAGCATAACAAATACCTCAAAATGGCAAGTAATAAAATAGCACATTAAGATAAAAATTTAACATGCCTTAAATATAAATACAAAGTTACAAAAAGAAAAAAAGGTTTTGATAATCAAAATAACCCAAAACTCCTTAATCTCAAAATTATACAAAATTAAAAAAAGAATACATTGAAAGGGGATAAACACAACAAATAGAAGAAAAAAAATGGCTGCTATCCTTAATACATAAAGTAATATTTTTAAAAATATATATCACAACAGATAAAAGAGCAAAAAATGGAAAATTCACAGAAAAATACAAACAAAATAAAGATGACAAATTCAACTCAAAAGTAAGCAAAAATGCAAATTAAAACAGTATATTATAAACTTGTTTAACAAGGATTTTTAAAAATAATATTCAATGCTAGTGAAGACAAAGAGAAACAGGCAACCTTATAAATTGCTAGGGTTTATTTCAGCATTACAGCTTTCAGAAAGTTGATTCATTCAACAACCATTTCCTCAGCATCTACTGGGTGCCCAGCACTCTATGAACAAAACATGCAAAGAACCAGCCTGGTGGGCCTTACATTTTAAGTACAGTCTAATTCCCCTTCTAGAAATGTTTACTAACATGCAGAGAGAGAAAGAGAAAGAGAGAGAGAGAGAAACAAATGCTTATCTACATAGATAATACATCACAACATTAAGTATAAGAGTAAAAAAAAAAAGCTGGAAATAATAAAAGAATAAATAAATTATTTGGATGGAAAATTGTGTTTTCAAAGAATACTTAATGAACAAGAAAATGCTTAAGTTAAATATGGAGTGAAAAAGCATCTAATTTGATCCTCATTTTAATTTTATTTAATGCTAACAACTAAAAAAGCCAAAACCATTTGTAGTGTTATTCACAGATTACAGGATTATGAGATTACGGGTGAGTTTTTCTTTCCTATACCTTTCAGTAATAACCAAATTCTCCATTCTCTACAAGTTATTACTTTCACAATAACTATTATTTTAACAGAGACTTATCTGTGAGTAAGGTAAAGACAGGAGGCCCAATTCTTTCTCTTGTTCCTGTGGATGTCAGATACACCACATTCAGAAGCAGGTCCAAAGTATTACAAGTTGTTTCCACAGCAGTGAACCGTCAAGACCAAACTTGTAAATGTAAAAAGGGGGGGGAGGGGCAGATTGGAAGATGGATTTCATTGAACAAACATTAAAGAGAAAAGAGAAATCGGCTGCAGAACAGTTTTCAGGCATAACAGGAGGAGCTGATGCCTAACACAGAAAATCCAAAAGAGGATTAAGAAGTACCATCTTCTGAGTAACACTGCTTACTTTTTAGAAAGAGAAGCACCTAGCAAGGTTCAGCAAAGGGCATCTGCCAAACCCAAGGCCCCAGCTCTGCTGGTGAAAAACAGAATATTCAGGACTGGGAGCAAGAGGGGCCAGATGGCACGGAGAGGAGCTATGGGGCCAAAAAATTGAAATTCCGCCTTTTCCCATTTACCTTCCCCAGGTGTCCTACAAGCAGTCTAGCTATAGTAAGAAGCTGTTTTCCAGCATTACTGTCCCTCACAGCTTTCAAGAAGTGGATCAGGAGCCGCCTTCACAAGTCTTGCTGAGAAGCCTAGCAGGTTACTAGCTGTCTTTCAAAGGTCTGCCCTTGCTTATTCTTTGTGTTTCCTTCTGGCTGTTTCCTCCTTCTTCCAATTACACTGTTGGATCCTTGCCCACAGGGGGTCATGTCTTCTACTTCTTTAGTTCCTGTTCTATTACCCAACCTGGAACCAGCTGTGCAAACCAGAGGAGCAGAAGCACAAAACACAAATTAGTGAAAGTCTGGAGTCTCTGCTCCCACTACGTCAGCTCTAATAGAACTATAATTGATTTTGCATCTCCTGGTTGATGATTTGTAGTGAGGGGTGCAGGCGAAAAGGGAAAGGACTTATAAAGAAAAGACAGTTATGAAGGGACAGAACAAACAGCTCCACTATTTATTTTAAATTTATCAAAATAATTACTCATATTCTTCACAGTGTCTGCAGTATATCCAGATGGCCACATTCCTACAGGAAAGCAGTAGACCATAGAAATTAAGTGCATAGTTTGGAGCCAAACCAACCTAGCAGAACACAAACTCCTGGAGCCTTAGTTTCCTCATCTGCAAAATGGGAACAATAACAAATAATTCATAGAGTAACTGGATCATGGATATAAAATGCAGCACGTGGCACTAAGAAAGTACTCAATAAATGGAAACTACTGGTTTGCTGTGTCCCACAACAGATGAATTCATTAGTCTCTGATGGCTTTTCTTTGTGGGCTATCACCAAGGGGACCCTTCATGATTATCTCCTCTCACAGAAAACCCAGGATCTTATCTCCTCTGGATACACAGAGAGCAGGACTGAGACCTGAGGTGCTAGGTTAGGCAAAGTTGTTTGCCCAACTATCTGTATAATGCCCAACAGAGACCCATTTTGTCAACCCCAGCTCTGGTCCAGCTCCCTGGGACAGGGTTCCACCCAGCTATGAGAAATCTTTGTGGACATCTCAGATGTATGTACATCTATGAGTCAAGAGCAATGAGAGAACAGTAAAGTGATGACCATGCACCAACTAGCCTGTGACCTTGAGCAAGTCATTTCTCTGCATCAGTTTCCTCTTCAGTAAGGAGTAGTTGCATTCTATGATCTCTGCAGCCTCTTCCTACACTTCTATTGTACCATCCTCTACGTGGCACTGGTTATAATTCTGACACAGTGACTCAAGGGACACCTTCAAATGTGTCTCATTTCCTTCCAAAGCCACTTGGCAGTCCTTTGGCCCTGCTCCCATGAGAAGGAAAGGTTTTTGAGTAGCCATTGCTTTCTGTTTTTTGTTCTGTGTGCAGTAGCTCTCCACCCACAGCTGGCCATTCCACCTTTCTTTTCTGCCCCCTAAGTGGTCAAGTGAGTGTGGTGGGGCAATCACTGGCTTGCAGCACGTCAGCTCAGAGATGGTTTCCAGACCAATGGAGAGCCAGTGTGTATGCTATGGGTGGACAAATGAGCATTCTAAAGAAGCAATATGAAGTAAATTATTTGCCTAATAACAAAACCCACCCACATGCTTCTTTATAAATCATGCCTCTTAATTCCACGCTGATGAACAGTCACTAAATTGCCTCTATTATAAAAATGACCCTTAGTTCTTTCATACCCTGACACTTAAGAATCACAATATTTTCACACTCCACTGTACTAATAATGCCTTTGCAGAAATAATACAAATAGCTATTTCCCTGGACAGATCCATGGCCAGGGCACTTGCCAAGAGATTTTCTTTGAATGTTCTTTGTGTCCTGGTGCACTGGGGGACACGCCAACCTGCTTGCATCTGGGGGATGTGGGGCTACTCTGGGTAATGAAATTCTGTTTCAAAGCGTACAATGAATGCATCCCTTCACCCCGAACAATAAAGTATTCCAAAACATTTGATATGTCACATTCATATTATCATGCACGAATACAATTCCAGTGCCTACATTTTGCAGGAAAAATAAGGCACGTTCTGAGGAGAAGCCACCAGACCTGCCTCCGGCTCCATGGATAGCAGGAGGATGGCTTTGCAGACCTTTAGCAAGATTGGCCAGAATCCGCTCTCTTTTTCATTTTATTTATTTATTTATTTCCATGCCTTTATTTGCCGGGCCCAAGAAGGGAAATGCATCTCAAGAAAAGAGGGCTTGGGAGCCGTGGAGAATAAAAGCGGATGGGCGGGGAAACCCAGGATTTTGAAAATAACAGCAATAAAGGAAGGCAGGGTCGCGGCCGCATCCGGGGGGGTGTCCGCGGAGCTTACCTGGGGCGCACGAGGCCGGCCGGACCAGCAGCAGCAGCCAGAGGCCGCGAAGCAGCAGCCCCGGGCGGCGACCGGAGAGGCGGGCGGAAGGCCTGCGGCCGCACGGCCCCGGGACCAGCGCGACCCCGGCGCGGGTCTTCCCCTCCATGGCCGCGCCTCGGCGTCGGCGCCGCGCCCCGGCGTTCGCGGCCGGCGCCCCTGCCGGGCCTCGCGGCTTCGCGCTCTCGGGCTGGGGAGGGGCGGCCGATGCAGCTGTGGCTGGGACTGGACGCCGCGCACCGGCGCGGAGGGAGGCCGGCAAGGCGGGGGCGGGCCGGGGGCCGGAACGGCGGACAGGGGCTGCCAGCCGCACGCCGGCCTCGCCGCTCCGCCCCCTTCGGAGACTCGGAGCCGCTGCCGGGCAACGCGCGGGCCCCGGCGCGGGGAGGCGAGCACCACCTCCCGGCCGGCCGGGCGCCTGCCTCTGGGGCTGCCCAGGCGGCGGGGCCCGGGTGACGGGCGCGCCGGGGCTGCAGGGCGCGAGCTCGGTTCAGCCCGCCTCGGGCGGCGGCGGCAGCGGCGGAGCCGGTGCCCGGCCCTCTCCCCGCCCCAGGACCCGCCTCCCGGGAAGGGGCGCGGGTGAATGGATGCTGGAGGCCTGGGCCGGGCCAAAGTCCAGCGCCGCCCCGACCCCGCAGCTTCCACGGGGTGCCGCCGTGCTGGTGGTTTCCGAGCGTTTCGCCCCCGGGGGGCTCCCGGAATCTGGCGGACAAGGCAGGAGGGAGGACCGCGAGCAGGGGGCTGAGCTGAAAAACCTGGAAGTCGGGAGAGTAGCGGGCCTCTCGCTTCTTGTCTCCGCCTGGCTCCGCTCTGTTCGGTTCGGTGGGGGGCAGCAGACGTGTGTCGAGTGCCTGCCTTTGTAAGACAGGCTTCCGAGCTGTAGAGGGTACAAAGAGTAAAAGTCGGGCTCCGTTCCCAAGAGCCCTCAGTCAAGAGGGTGAGAAAAGCGCTCACACAGCTCTATACATCCTTTCTCCTTTCCAGAGGCTCTGCCTTCTCTCCAGGTCCTGGTGAAACGACCGGGTGCTTTGGGCCTGGGATGTCGGCAAAACCCGACACATAGTACGCGTTGAGAAGGCGTCTTCTGAACTAAACTGAAGCAGAAGCGGTCCAAGCCCTTTTGAGGGAAAGCAGCATTCTTGAATGGTGGAGAGAAATGTCAAATGATTAGTGTTTGGGGGGCTAGAGAACCCTGGGGAAATTAGGAAAGTGGAGAAAGGAGTTAACATTTGTCTCCTTATCTGCTGTGTGCCAGGCATCTAATTAGTTGCTTTGTTTGTTTTCGGTACTTTAAAGAGAGCCGTGGTTTAAAGGTCTTGGAACGTGGACTTAGCTATTTTGGAGTATTGCATCCTGTTGGAGGGCTTGCATCAGGCAGGGCCTTGAAAGGGTGGGTGGAGTACACTGTCTTCTTGTGCAAAAAGCTATGGCAGACAGTGGAAAATGTGAATCATTTACGCACTGGTACTGGTTGCTGTCCAGTCCTGTTTCCCAAGTAGGTGAGCTAAAGAAGGGGCTGCCCAAGGGAAGATTTTTGGAGAATCAATAATAGTTCTTCCTCAGAATTAAGACTGGGGCACCCCTCCTGTAAGTACCTCTTAGTTTCAAGAAAAATAATTGAGAATAACAGTTAAAGAGAGCTTTTTTTTTTTTGTACATGGTAGCAGCTCAATGAATGGGTTTAATAAACAAATAAATAGCATTTAGAAACAGTTTCCTTTAATCTAGGTTTACCTACTGTTTGTAGTTTGCCATATGTTATCTTTTTTAATGCAATTTTATTGAGATATATTCACATAACATACAGTCCTCCAAAGCGTGCAATCAGTTGTTCATAGTATCAGATAGTTGTGCATTCATCACCACAATCTTTGAACATTTTCATTACTCCAAAAAATTAAAATTGAAATTAAAAAGAACATCCAAAACATTCCATTCCCCTCCTCCCCCCATTGTTCATTTACTTATTTACTTTTTTTTAAGCACTCATAAGAGAGCTTTTTTTACTAATTTTTTTGTACTTTATTATCCCCACCCCACCTCTAACCCCATCATAAACAGTCCGTGTCATTAGCAGGTGATTTCCCTTGGATAACAGAGGGCTTTGCTTACCTTGTCTCCACCTCTTACACTCTTGGTGAGTCCCTAAGTGGAACACATTTCTGCCAGGGCAATTCTGGTCCCTAGATGTCATGACCCTATATCTGGGGCCTCATTCCTTCTGGTCTCATTGTATAAACATCTCAATTGACCATAAACTGCTGCCTTGAGTGATTTTTTAATTGTCTTGTACTGTTGTTATTTTATCTTTTATGAATTTATGCTTTGCTTCCCCAACCAAATTAATGTGAAGTTCAAAGATGGTGTCCTCATCCTCAGAATTTCCCATAGCACCAGAAAACCCTCACTATACATTTGTTGATTTGAAAAAGAGCATCCACTCCCCTAGTGATGAGGTTCAGCCTTTCAGATTTAGCTCCAGCCTCCAGGAAGCTCCCACCTACTCTAGACCCAATGTCAGTGAATGAGGGCTTCTGCTCCATTCTCAGCCAACCCAGTGAAAATGGAATGTTTACCCAGGCAGTGAGAAGGGTTTGATAGCAGTCAGAAATAAAAGTCTTAACTTTGAGATATAGAAATGACTCACAGCTTCAACTCTCTAAGGAAAGTGAGATCCCTAGGGTCCTATGGTCTCTGAGCTCTAAAGGCATAAAACTAAACATTACCTCTTTTAGGATTTAGAACATTCTGCCTCAGTGTCTAGGAAAATATCTCCCAGGGCTCTAACACCCCAGCTGGTAGGTTGTGTGACTTTAAAGTCCAGAGGGACTGAGAGTATGAGTTAGGTATTTGTGTGTGCATGTGTGTATACATGCCCTCACATATATAAAGCTACACACACACCCCTACACACACTTGTGCCTCTGAGGAGAAGGGATTGAGGCAAGGCCTTAGGGCATTTGTGCCAAATTATGCAACAAATAAATCTAGTAGACACTTCTGAGCACCTACTATAGACCTGTTAGTGATGTAGGGGGATATAAAAGAAGACAAAAGAAGCAATTTTTGAGATTATCTCATCTGACCCTTGTTTTATAGATAAAAACACAAGCCAGAGAGGTTAGCTTACTTTCCTAGGGCTCAGCCCCATCTGGAATACTCATCTCCTATTTTCCATTCAAACCCACACAACCTCTGCAGGAATGGGGGTTGGCAATTAGCCTGGGTCCTCAACAAGCTTATAATGGAAGGGTGGGATCACCCTTCCTTAGACCCAGGCAAAAGGGCCGCAGCTTTAGAGGCCCCAATCTGGGCCTCCTCCCCAATCTGGCCACTTCCTGGCAGGAGTTTGCCAGGCCATGGGGAACACCCAACCAGGAACCAACCTACTTTCCCCCATGCTCAGGTACCCAGAACTGCAGAATGCCCTGGCCAGTCAGCCCCAAGCTCACTTCTAGAACCTGTGTGGCCTTTTCGCAAAATCTGTCCTCCCACAAGTGGACTGCACAGCTGATATGCACATCCCTAGTCCCAAGGGGGACCAAAGGGTAATTGTTTTCAGAATGATCGAACTTGGATATGTAGGTGTCTACAGATATGCACATGAAACCTAAAGAAGTAAAGCCTGGAACCAGGTGTAGAAAGAGAAGGATGGGCAAGGACAGGGAGGAGAAGCTGCAGGCAAGAGCCTGGGCCTGGCTCTGGGAATTCTAGGAATTCTGCACTTGAACCTGGACTGTCAGGTCTTTATGAAGATATATTTGTCAAGGAAGGAGGATAGATCATTTTTTTTCTTTTAGTTTCAAATATTGATTTATTGGTTGCATATTTTTAATACAGATTTATTGAGACATATTCATATACCCTGCAATCATCCACAGTGTACAATCAACCATTCACAGTACCATCAAATAGTTGTGCATTCATCACCAGAATCAACTTTTGAACATTTTTCTCACTCCAAAATAATAATAATAATAAATAAATAAAAATAAAAGTAAAGAACACCCAAAACATTCCATCGCCCCCATCCCAACCTATTTTTCATTTAGTTTTTTCTACTCATCTGTCCATACACTGGACAAAGGGAGTGTGAACCACGAGGTTTTCACAACCACTCCGTTATACTGTGTAAGCTACATAGTTATGCAGTAGTCTCCCAGAATCAAGGCTACTGGGTTACAGTTTGAGTTTCAGGTATTTCCTTCTAGATATTCCAATACACTAAAAACCAAAAAGGGATATCTATGTAGTGCATAAGAATGCCCTCCAGAGTGACCTCTTGACTCCATTTGAAATCTTTCAGCCACTGAAACTTTGTTTTGTTTCATTTCACTTCCCCCTTTTGGTCAAGAAGATTTTCTCAATTCCATGATGTCGGGTCCAGGCTCATCACCAGGAGTCACGTCCCATGTTGCCAGGGAGATTTATACCCCTGAGAGAGGATAGATCATTTTATATTTAATAGTTTACTTGCTTGACATGTAACTTTCTGATATTTAGATTTGTGGTCTGTGAGCTTCCATTTGCACTTTTGCCCTGGGTCCCTCAATTCTTAGGGGTGGATAGGAATGGGTAGAAAAGACTGACAAACTCAATAGTTAGAGGATGGCTGGAAAGCAGTAGGGGATAGTAGGCAATCTGTCTCCTCCTCATTCCTGCTATCTTGTCCAAATTTCCTTTGCTTATAAGGACCTCTAAGGCCCACTCTGGTTCATTTTGGCCTCTTCATAATAGGATCTTCAAAGATCTTAGTTACAAATGAGTTCACGTCCACAGGATTGGGAGTTAGGACTCGAACATATCTTTGTGGGGGACAGATTGAATCCCTTATAGTCTCTAAATTCATTCATTAAATTCAGTGACTAGTTTTGAGCACCTAATATGTGCCAGGCACTGCAGTGGGCACTGGAGATACAACAGCAAACAAAACAAAGGCCTTTTCTCATGATGCTCACATTCCAGTGAGAGGAGACAGGCAACAAACAAATAAGTTAATATTCAGCTGACGATAGATATGTGGAGAATAATGAAGGTGGGAAAGGAGTGTGGGGAACTACAGTGGTACGATGTTAACTAGAGTGGTGAGGAGTGATCGCTCTAATAAGGTGACCTTGACCATGGGGTATCTGGGAAAGAGGGTTCCAGGCAGAGGGAGCAAGAGTGTAAAATGAAGAAGCTGGAATACAGTAAACATTCAAAAAAATATTTACTGGGCTACTACTGAGTGCAGAATATTGTGCTAAGTGATAGTAAGTGAGGTTACTACAGTTTTCTCAAAGATCTTACAATCTTATAGGAAAAAACAGTATATTACTAGCAGAAAATGGTGAATATCAGAAAGAAGTTACAGAATGTTCATTTAAGGAAGACATTGTATTTGCTAAGAGGTACCAAGGAAAGCCTTCTTGTGGAGACAGCAAGTAAGCTGGGCTGTGGGAGTCCTTAAAGGATGAGTAGGATTTGGACAGCTAAAGAGGACAGGGCAGGTATTCCAGGTGGAGGAACAGTGTGAACCAAGACATACAGGCAGGAAAGCCTGAGGGTTATCTAGATAGTGTTCTAGAGCAGTTAGAGCAGTGGGTCTCAACCCTGGCTGCAAATAAGAATCGCATGTATGCAAAAAACAAACAAGAAATCTCACACACACTCAGTCTATACCAAAGAACAGCTAAATTCAAATCTCTGCAGATGCGGTTTGGGCAGCCATGTTTTTTTTTAAAAACTCCCCAAGTTCTGATGCGTAGCTGGGAATAAGATCATTGAGTTAGAAATTTAGGAGTTTATCATCTACTAAAAGAAATAAGACAGATAATTAGAGCAGTATGGTAAGAAAAGATAGAAAAGGGGACAGAACACAGTGGGCCTAAATATAAGTTCTGGACTTAATTTTGTAGGCAATGGGATATCATTAAAGATTTGAAGGGATATTATTAGAACTAGGCTCAAGAAGGATTACTCTATTAACAATATATAAGATGATTTGGAGAGAAAAGACTGCAAGTAGGGGACCAATTAGAGGTCTTAGTACATGTACAAAGTATTCAGGATTGTAACATTTTTCATTATCAGATAGACAAAATTTAAAAAGTTGATTATAACCATTTGTGTGGTAGAACATGGGGAAATCACTCTTAAACTCTACTAGTGGGGGTTTGAAGTGGAATAGACTTTTTGAAGGATAATTTGACTTTTTCCATCAAAATTTAAAATCATTTGGCCCAGAGTGTCCACTTCAAAATACATTTTTCTTTTTTCTTTTTTTTTTTAAGTCAGGTTTAATTTAGCCAGGTAAATTGAGTCAAGTTATTCAGTTAGATAAAATTCACCTTTTTAAAATTATATAGTTCAGAGGAGAAACTAAGATGGAGGCTAGGTGAGACAGGGCAAAAAAACACCTCTGTGAAAAACACTAGATAAAAACCAGAAAGTGACCCAGAATACCACTTACAGAGATGCACCAGCTGGGCGAGGTCTGCTAGATCCACAGGGGCCGTATACTTGGTGAAACCGGGAGTCTACATTCTGAAACGAGTGAGTAAGCTGGCTGGAAGACCCGCTGCCGCGTGGCAGTCTGGGGAAGCCAGGGCTTGGCGTTTGGAAACCAACTGGCACTTTTAAAAAAAAAGAAAAAGTGGGGGCGAAACCCAGGAGTGGCTGCAGTTGCGATAGTGGGAACCATGCAGTAAAACACAGCAAGACGGGGCTGGGCTGGCCTCTCGGTGTCTGGCCTGGAAGATAGCCCACTGCAGATAGCCTTGGGGCCGGGGGAATGGAGGGGAGAGCCGGAAACAGAAAGAAACCCTGCGGCTAGCAGCTGGCTCCCCGGAGGGCTGGATAAACTCCTGCCCGGGGCCGTGCCCACAGCCCAGAGCCCCGCCAGTTGCCCCAGAGCTGGGAAGGAGGAACTGTGTGAGGAAGGGGGTGTTGAGACGCCCCATTCAGCCATCTTTGCATCAGGCTGGGAGTGCCCCTGCACGGCCCGGTGGCCTGGGGCTTCCCTTGAGGGATGGCACGCACTGGTGACATAGCACGGCATTCCCTCGGCAGAGGTCCTGGAGGATCACAGCTGGGCGGGGGGATCTGCTCGGAGAACCCAGGGATGCTACGCCGAGTCCGGTGGTTTGTGGGACAGCAAGAGAGAGGGTGTGGGGCTGAACTGAAATGAAGGCTTAGACTCTTGTGGCGGCCTTGAATCTCCGGGAACCTGGGGGATTTGAATATTAAAACTGCCCTTCCTCCCTGGCCACCCGTACACAGGCCCCACATTCAGGGCAGACAGCTCCAGCAACACACCCAAACTGAGTTCTCCAACTGAACCCCACAAGAATTATTTCCCCACACACCACAGGAACAAGGTAGAGAACTGACTTGAGGGGTATAGGTGACTCACAGATGCCATCTGCTGGTTAGTTAGAGAAAGCATACATCACCAAACTGTGTTTCTGAAAAATTAGATTGATATCCTTTTTTTTTTACAACTTGAAAGAATCCTATCAAGCAAAACAAATGCCAAGAGGCCGAAAACAACAGAAAATCTTAATGCATATGACAAAACCAGACGACATGGAGAATCCAACTCCAAACACACAAATCAAGATATCGGAAGAGACTCAGTACTTGGCAGAATTAATCAAAGAACTACAATCGAGGAATGAAAACATGGCAAAGGATTTAAAAAACATCAAGAAGACCATGGCCCAGAATATAAGCGACATAAAGAAGACCCTAGAAGTGCATAAAGAAGACATTGCAGGAGTAAATAAAAAAAATAGAAGAGCTTATGGAAATAAAAGAAACTGTTGGACAAATTAAAAAGACTCTGGATATTCACAACACAAGACCAGGGGAAGCTGAACAATGTCTCAGTGTCCTAGAAGTCCACAGAACAGAAAATGAAAGAACAAAAGAAAGAATGGAGAAAAAAATTGAAAAAATCAGAACGGATCTCAGGGATATGATAGATAAAATAAAACGTCCAAACTTAAGACTCATTGGTGTCCCGGAAGAGGAAGGGAAGGGTAAAGGTCTAGAAAGAGTATTCAAACAAATTGTTGGGGAAAACTTCCCCAACCTTCTACACAATATAAATACACAAAACATAAATGCCCAGCAAACTCCAAATAGAATAAATCCAAATAAACCCACTCCGAGACATATTCTGATCAGACTCTCAAATACTGAAGAGAAGGAGCAAGTTCTGAAAGCAGCAAGAGAAAAGCAATTCACCACATACAAAGGAAACAACATAAGACTAAGTTGTGACTACTCAGCGGCCACCATGGAGGCAAGAAGGCAGTGGCATGACATATTTAAAATTCTGAGAGAGAAAAATTTCCAACCAAGAATACTTTATCCAGCAAAACTCTCCTTCAAATTTGAGGGAGAGCTTAAATTTTTCACAGACAAACAAATGCTGAGAGAGTTTGCCAATAAAAGACCTGCCCTACTTCAGATACTAAAGGGAGCCCTACCAACAGAGAAACAAAGAAAGGAGAAAGAGATACAGAGAATTTTAACAGACATATATAGTACCTTACATTCCAAATCACCAGGGCACTCATTTTTCCCTAGGGATCACGGATCTTTCTCCAGAAGGGACCAAAAGCTGGGACATAAAACAAGCCTCAAGAAATTAAAAAAAAAAAAAATTTGAATATACTCAAAGCACATTCTCCAACCACAATGGAATACAAATAGAAGTGAATAATTTTTGAACTGTAACTCCACTATTTACTTCCTACATGATATAAAATGCACAAACTCTAATGACAAATCAGTGGTTTTGAACTCAATGTAAAATATGTAATTTTAGACAACTACATAAAGGTGGGGGAATGGAGGAGTATAGGAACATAGTTTATGTGTCCTATTGAAGTGAAGGTGGTATTAAAGAAAAACAAGATTGTTATGGATTTAAGAGGTTAATTTTAAGCCCCACAGTAAACACAAAGAAATTACCAGAGAATATAACCATAGAGATGAAAAGTAGAGAATGGGTAAAGAGAAATGGGGGAAGGGGCAATGGGGAGTTAAGAAATGAGTGTAGGGTTGCTGTTTGAGGTGAAGGGAAATTTCTAGTAATGGATGGTGGGAAAGAGCATTACAACATTCTAAATGTGATTAATCCCACTAATGGAAGGCTAGGGAGGGGGTGGAATGGGAAGATTTAGGCTGTATATATGTCTCCACAACTGAAAGAAAATAAAAAAGACAGTCTAAATAGATGACAATTGAATGCCAAGTATGAACTTGAATGGTATTGGAGGATGGAGGACAGGAGGCTTGAAGGGACACAGTTGAGACATAAGGAAAAGGAAATACAGAATGTAAGCTTTGTATCATTGTTGAATCTCTTGTACTTCTTAGCTGCACTTAATGGGATTGCATAAAAGAATGTTCTTATGCATGGGAAGTGTATATGTGAATTATAGTGTATGTTCAAGGATGTGTGCAGCTAGCTCTCATATGTTCAGAAGACAACAATAGACAATGGATGATAGGGAGGGAAAGAAATAGCGATGTGACAGCATGTTAAAGTTGGTGGATTGGGCTATCGAGGGAGGGGGGTCAGGGTATGATGGAATTCTGTGTATGGGGTTAGTATTGTTTTTGCAACTGTTCCTATAACTTTGAATTTATTTCAAAATAAAAAAAATTACATAATTCAGTAAGATTTGACAAATGTATGAAGTCCTGTAACTCCAATGCATTCAAGATATAGAACATGTCCAGGGCCGTAAAAAGTTCCCTTGTGCCCACTTAGTCTATCCCCTGCCCCCATACCCAGTCCCTGGCAACCACTTTCTGCTCCTATAGTTTTGCCTTTCCCAAATTTAATAGAAATGAAATCATACACTAGGTAACCTTTTGTATCTAGTTTCTTTCACTAAGCATAATGCCTTTGAGATGCATCCAGATTATTCCATTTATCATTGGGTTCACGCTTTTCTATTGCTGAGCAATATTTCATTGTATGGATGTACCACAATTTGTTAATCCACTCATTAGTTAATGGACATTTGGGTTGTTTCCAGTTTGGGGCTATTATGAATATAACTGCTAATAAACCTTTGTATATCAGTCTTTGTGCAGACATATGCTTTGATTTCCTTTGGGTAAATACCTAAACATGTGTTTAACTTTATGAGAAACTTCGTGAGTGGCTGTACCATTTTACATTCCCACCAGCAACGTATGAGTGATCCATTTCTCTGCATCCTCACCAGCATTTATTGTTGTCACTATAGTTTATTTTGATTGTTCTGATAGATGTATAGAGATATCACTGTTACTTTAATTTGTCTCATGGCTAATGGTGTCAAACATCTTTTCATGTGCTTATTTGACACTTGTGTATCCTTTCTGGAAAAATATTTGTTCATATCTTTTGTGCATTTTCTTATCAGATTTTTGTGTTTTTACTATTGAGTTTAGAGAGGTCTTTATATATTCTAAATACAAGTACTTTGTCAAATCTGTGTCTTGCAAATATTTTCTCCTAGTCTGTAGCTTATCTTTTCATTCACTTAGCAGCATCTTCCAAAGAGCAGAAGTTTTAAATTTTGATGAAGTCCAATTTTTAAAATTTTTATTTTTTGCTTATGCTTTTTGTGTCCTATATAAGAAATCCTTGCCTAATCCAAGATCACAAATATTTTCTCCTATGTTTCCTTCCAGGAATTTTATAGTTTTAGCTCTTATATTTAGGTCACTGATCCATTTGAGTTAATTTTTGTATACTGTGTGAGGTAAGGGTTGAGGTTAATATTTTTTGCATATGGCTGTCCAATGTTTTAGCATCACTCATTGAAAAGACTATTCTTTCTCCATTGAATTGACTTGGTACTTTCCCAAAATCAAGTGACTATATATATGTGGGGCTATTTCTGGACTTTGAACTCTGTTCCATAAAGAATCCATATATTACATATGGGGGGAAAAAGCAAGACAATGTCAATGCAATCCTATTTGTGAAAAAAAAAAAGTATGATTATAAATATTTGTTTTAAAAGACTAAATGTTAATAATTACCACTGGGGAAAGAAATAGATTTTGGAGAGGGGTTAGGAAGCAAATATACGAAAAGGAATGTTCACATTTTTCTTTGTATATCAATCCATCTATATTATTTGAATTTTTAACAGAAGCATGTACTAATTTTGTGTTTAGAAATTTTTAAATAAAAACTCTGGGGGTTTGAGTGGAAATCAGGAAATGGATGAGACACATTCTGGACTTTAAATCAAATCAACAGATTTAGGAACTTGTGAGATAGAAGAAGAGGAAAGAATAAAAGATGACCTAGAGCCTGGAAACTAGAGATGGATGGATAGGTAAAAGGAAATAAGTTGCAGAGGCTGAATTAGGAGAAAAGATGAAGTATTAAACATGTTGGCTGTGAGGTGCTGGGGGAGCACCCAGGGAGTGATGCTAATACAAGCAGTTGTAAAGGTGAGCCTGGGGCTTGTGAGATAAGGTGGGTAGGCTGAAGATACGGACATGGAAATCATTTGCACTGAGTTATTAGCTTTGGACTTAAGAGTAAATGACTGTGCCTAGATAGAGAGGAGAGAAGGAAAGAAAACAGGGCTGAGGATAGGGCCTCAAGAAAGACCTTCATAGTTAAGTATAGAATTACCATATGATCCAGCAATCCCAATCCCACCGCTAGGTATATACCCAAAATAACCAAAAGCAGGACTCAAACGGATATTTGCACACCAACGTCCATAGTGGCATTATATTTATATTTAATAGTTTACTTGCTTGACATGTCACTTTCTGATATTTACAATTCACAATTGCCAAAAGATGGAAGCATCCCAAGTCAAGTGTCCATTAACTGATGAATGGATAAATAAAATATGGTATATACACACAATGAAATATTATATGGCCATGAAAAGGAAGGGACTTCTGATGCACGCTACAACATGAGTGAACCTAGAAGACATCATGTTGATTGAAATAAGTCAGACACAAAAGGACAAATACTATATGAACTCATTTACATGAATATTAGAATATGCAAATTCATAGTCAGAATATAGGTTATCAGGGACAGGTGTGGGTGGGGAATGGGGAGTTGATGCTTAATTGGTACAGAGTTTCTGCTTAGGGTGATGGAAAAGTTTTAGTAATGGCTGGTGGTAATGGTGGAACACTGTGAATGTAATTAACACCACTGAATTGTATATCTGAAAGTGGATAAAATGAGAAATTTTAGGTTGCATTTTTGTTATCAGAATAAAATATTTAAAAAAAACAGAACTGTACAGCACAGTGAACCCTAATGTAAACTATGGACTATAGTTAATAGTATAATTATAATAATATTGTTTCATCAATTGTAACAAAAATATCACACTAATGCAAATTGTTAATGAGGAAAATCGTTGGGGGGTGTATATGGGAACTGTGTACTTTTTGCATGATTTTTCTGTAATTCTGTAACTGCTTTTTTTAAAAAAAGACCTTCATTTAGGAAAAGCTGAAGAGGAGTCAATAAAAAGGGCAGAGAGACTCCAAGAGAAGGCTAGGGAGAACAAGGGAAATGTGGTGTCGCTGAAAGCCTGAGAGGGAGGCTTCAAAATGAAGGGAATGGCCAATGTTAGGGACAATAAAGATGAGAAAACCTCTTTGGACTTAATGATGTGGTCATTAAAAGAAGATTTTCTGTTGGAGTGAGGATGGGAGGAGGCAAATAACAAGGGGTAAAAAGTGAGTTGCCTGGGAAGTGGGAGAGGCCACAGAGAATAGTGCTTTGGGTATGTAGTAGGATTGATAAGACTGAATGTCCTTTTAGATAGAAAGGAAGGTATCTTAAGACTGTGAGAGAATGAACTGCAAGGGAGGGATAATTGATGGGAGATGGAATCAAGAACCACGCAGAAGACCTTGGAAAAAGCAGAGCCAGCAACCCGAATGTCCAATATCAGGAGAGTGGTTTGGTAAAATGACAGTACAGTAACAAGATGGAATGTTATGCTTCTGTTCCAATAACTGTGAATAAACATAGAAGTGTTTGGGTTATAAAGTTAAATAGGGGAAAAAACCTAAAAATAGAATGGCTTATGAACTGAAATAAAAACATGTATGACTAGGAAGGTATTGTACAAAACTTAAGACTGTTGTATTAAGATAACGGGAGTATGGGCATGGTTTGCTTTAATATTGTTACATTGTCTTTTCAATTAAAAATGTTTAGAAGGATGCAGTATCTTCCTTCAAGAGAAGAAAGGATAGATGATGATGGGTCAATATGTAGGACTGAGGTGGTTTCTAATGTTACTTATCTCTCTTCAACACTCTAATTCCCAGTGTTAGACTGCAAAATTTGCACTATAAATATAGAAATCCCAAAAAGGGAAGGTCAGCATGAGCCACATGTAGATAGGGAAGATTTCATAGACTAGATGCATTTGAGCTAGATCTTGAACAATGGGTAACATTTTTTAAAGAAAGGAAGGGAAGAGGGTTTTGCAGGTGAAAACAAAGGCAAGAAGATAGAAATGAATGGAACGTGGCACAGAATGGTGCCACTTGCTTACCTGAAGGAAAATCTAGTCAGAGTAATTTTGGGACAAAAGAGCAAATTAAGTAGGATAAGGTCAGATTATAGAAAGCAAAGAGTTTAGACTTGCCATTTTGTAAACTAGATAATTTACACCTCAGTTTACCTCAGGCTCAAGGGAGGACTCCAGCTGGGGCACAACTTCTGCTGCTGGAAAGGGACCCTGGGGAGGGAGAGACATCACCAGAGTACCCATGACCAGCAGGTAGGTAGGGTGTTTAAAACCAGAAGGTTTGTCCTGGATGGAAGGGGTTGAAGATGTTCTGTCCCTCCGGCAGAGTTTTCTATCAATAATGGCAAGTAAGAAAGTTCCTGTGGCAGGTTCCCTCACTTTCCTTCCCCCATCACCTCCAAATACCCTTCAAACACAGGTGCCACAGAACCACCGGCTTGATACTCTGGCCACACTCTCCATGATCATCTCCTACAATAGCCCAAACCCACAGGCAGCTCCATCTGCATTAGAATCACCAGCAACAGTTGGTGGAGGCTATTTTTAGAATCACCCTCATTCTCTGGCATGATACTAACTCCAACTCCCATATGACTAGGTATTAAGACTCATCAGCTCTGGCTCAAATTCAGAATGAAGGTAATGATAACAGTCTAGTTCAGTCTCTTGTTCTTCCATCTTGTCATATGTCACAATCAACTACATGAGCCTTGTAAATAAAAGTCAAACCCACACTAGCAATATTTGTCTTAACATCCCTGCTTCTCTAGAAAACCCCTTTCTCACTCAAATCCCTAGGTTGGCCCCCTTTTTTAGGACAGAGAGTTCTGCTCTTGAACATCCTAAAGTTGCAGGCATCACTTCTCCAGCCTTCCCTGTTCTCCCCGGCTTGGGGGCCCTTGCTCTGTGATCCCACAAGTCCCCATGGCATCTCTGTCAGTGCATTGACCACATCAAGTTCAATCTTCATGGGTCTGCTCACCCACGAGATTCTAAGCTCCTCAAGGGCAGAAACTTGGTCATTTCTAAGGTACGCCTGGTGGACGTCTACTGTGGTGCTTGATGGGTCATGTGGCTCAATTAGTGCTTGTTGAATGAATAAATGGAAGTATGGAAACTAGCAAGGTCTCTTTCCTCACCTCATCCTTTCCCTGCCACCCAGATAGTGAATTAACCTATGGGGAGCATGAGTTTGTCCATAATTCTTTGGTGCTAGGACCAGAAGCGATATAGTGTGGCAAATACTTATGCATCTCTACACTGACAGAGTAACTTCTCAGAGTTCAAAGTGTGTCAAGAAATGCATTATCCCTCTGCTACACACTAGTAAGCACCAACCAGAGATTGCTTGAAAAGTACAAAAGGTCACTTCAGACATGACATTAGCTGGGTCCTGTACAGAGTTTGGTAAGCGAGGGTAATTGACACCAGAAAACATTTATTAAATTTAGTGAAATAAGACACTTCATGGAAATAGAGAAAGAACACATTCTCTGCCCTTTAAAAAATGACAATCTTCAAACAATAAAACACATTTACCAATATTGAAGTGTATAGGTTCTGGGTAAGCTTTTGTGATAAAATTATCTGCCACAAACAACTCATTGTGGAATTCATCCTCTATTTTAAAGGGCAAACTAAGAAGTTTCTAGACCATAGCCATTCAATAGAACTTTCTGCAATGATGGAAATGTTCTATAAATCTATGCTGTCTAATGTAGTGGCTGACTGCCGTGGCCACTAGCCACAAATGGCTATTGAGTACTTGAAGTGTGGCTAGTGCCACTGAGGAACTGAATTTTTATTTAACTTTAATTAATGTAAATATAAATAACCACATCTATCGTGTTGGACAGCACAGCTCTTGGTCATAAAAAAAACAAATGCCATAGCTACCATGTTGTAAACTAAGTACAGAAATTGCCAACTTATCATACGCTCTTAATAAATTCTGGACTTGGTTCATGATAGCCACTGATATCTAGGGCCAACAAAGCTCTCTGTACCTGAGTTTCCCCATCTGTAAAATGGCAGTGATAATAATAGTAACTACCTCACACCGCCTTTGGTTTGACACCGATTGTGTTCCCTCAGCCTTCTGAGAATCAACCTGAAATTCAAGGTGTGAGGTGCTTCCTCTCCCTGAGCGGTGGGCCAGACTCTAGCTCAGCCCTGTAGTCTGTGGCCAAGGAACATGTCTGAGGAATTCCTGTGCACAGTACAGACTAGCTGCCCGGAAAACAGAAAATACAGGATTTCTGCAGATAAAACATCTGCAGTGCAAACACTTCATCAATATAAAAACAAAATTTCAAATGCTCTCCTTCCACTTTCAAATAAAATTCATTGCCTAAGGTGCCCTGCAAAGGTTCACAGACTTCACAGGTGAGTTGAGCCACTGGAGCCGTCCTACCATGCCATGAAAGAGCCAGGCACTGCCCTGAGCCTTTTCATGTGCTCTCCCACCTGCCCTTTGCCCTCACCCGCCCTTCACCTGATGAGCTTCTTCTCACCCAGGTCTTTTCTGACAGCTCCTGCCAGTATCCTTTCCTTTAGCGTTTACTATAATGTGAAACTGGATGTTAATTTTGTGTTTGGTCTGATGTCTCTCTTCTCACTAAACTGTAATCTCCTTGAGGACAGATACCATTACGTTTTGTTTACAGAGGGGTTTTACAAGATGTGTAAATGCCAAGACTATCTGTATTCGTCTCATAGCTCCACCACTTATTAGCTGTGACAAACTCTATACCTCAGTTTCCTCATCTATAAAATGCAATGGTAATAATAGTGTCTTAGTTTGCCCAGGTTGCTGTAGCAACAGATTGGTTGGTGTGCCAGTTTGAATATATTGTGTCCCCCAAACGCCATTACCTTTGATGTAATCTTGTGTGGGCAGACCTATCAGTGTTAATTAGATTGTAATTCTTTGAGTGTGCCCATGGAACGTGTCCCACCCAACTGTGCGTGATAACTCTGATGAGATAATTTCCATGGAGGTGTGGCCCCACCCTTTCAGGGTGAGCCTTGATCAGTGGAGCCATATAAATGGGCTGACAAACGGGGAACTCAGTGCCGCTGTGAGTGATGTTTTGAAGAGGAGCTACAGCCAAGAGGGACACTTTGAAGAAAGCACAGGAGCTGCAGATGAAAGACAGTTTGAAGACGGCCATTGAAAGCAGACTCTTGCTCCAGAGACGCTAAGAAAGGATAAATACCCCAAGTACAACTAAGATGACATTTTTGAGGAACTACAGCCTAGAGAGGAATGTCCTGGGAGAAAGCTATTTTGAAACCAGAACTTTGGAGCAGACCCCAGCCACATGCCTTCCCAGCTAACAGAGGTTTTCCAGATGCCATTGGTCATCCTCCAGTGAAGGTACCCAATTGTTGATGTGTTACCTTGGACACTTTATGGCCTTAAGACTGTAACTGTGTAACCAAATAAACCCCCTTTTATAAAGCCGATCCATCTCTGGTGTTCTGCATTCTGGCAGCATTAGCAAACTAGAACAGTTGGCTTAAACAACAGAAATTTATTGTCTCACAGTTTTGGAGGTTAGAAGTCCAAAATCAGCATGCTGGCGGGATCCTGCTTTCTCTGACATCTGTGGCATTCTGGTGGTGGCTTGGCAGTGATCCATAACGCAGTCTGCCTCCATCACATGGCATCTCTTTCCATCTGTCTCCTACTACCATGTCCAAATATCCTCTGCTTATAAGGACTCCAGTCATATTGGATTAAGGCCCACCCTGAGTCAGTTTGGCCTTATCTTAAGAGGCTCTTCAAGGATTCCTTTTACAAATGAGTTCACATCCAGAGGACTGGGAGTTAAGACTTGAACATACCTTTGTGGGGGACACAAGTTAATTCATAACAAATCACAACTGCTTCATGGGGATTATATGAAGATTAAATGAGTTGCAATACATAAAGCACTTAGAACAGAGCCTAGCTCATAGCAAGCTCTACATAAGGGATAGCTATTATTACTTTTTGCCATTATATGCCCAACCATTGGTACAGTGTCTGGTACATAGTAGGTTCACAGTAAATACTTCTTGAATGAATAATTGAATTTTTAATCAAGCTTCTGTAATACTGTTTTGATCTTTTTCTTTACACCTGGTTCTTTTTTTTTTTTTTTTTTTGGATCCCGAACCAAAGATGCAGGGCCTTGTATAGGGGCTCAGAGCTCTCTAACAATGACTCCTTGTGAGGTCATCATAACCAGTGGACCAATCCGGTCTGTGGATCAACCACAGTGGCTTCTCCTTACTTTTTGGTCTCAAAAACCCTTTACACCTTTTTTTTTGTTAATGAACATAAGCTTCATTACATCAAGTAATAAATAAATACAAAGATTCAAAGAGTTTTAGTCATTTTTTCCCAGACATTTTGATCAACTTGCAGGAAACACAGAACAGAAATCTACCAGTCTCAGTATGAAAATTTTCAGGGATCCTTGTTACCTATGGTAGGATGCTCTTTCTCCTGTATTTGTAATGTGTGTACTTTTTAATTGACTTCACAGCACTAATAGTTATGCATAAGCTTAAGCAAAGAAGAAGCTTTATTAAGGAGACTACATTGTACGGCAAAACTGGAACCAGCTACTAAGTAAAGTATACTGTCAGTATTTACTAAAAACAGAATCCTTAAAGTTATATTAGCTTGTGAAATGGAACAAAGAACAATTTAGGTAACATCAGGACCCAGGGCCTGTAACCAAATTTTAAAAGAAACTGTTGTAACTAAATCTTTTTTTTTTTTATTAAATTCAGTTTTATTGAAATACACACACCATACAATCATCCATGATATACAATCCACTGTCCACAGTATGATAACAGTTATGCGTTCATCACCACAATCTATCTCTGAACATTTTCCTTACATCAGAAAGAACCAGAACAAGAATAAAAAATAAAAGTGAAAAAAGAACACCCAAATCATCCCCCCATCCCACCCCATTTGTCCTTTAGTTTTTATCCCCATTCCTCCACTCATCCATACACTAGATAAAGGGGGTGTGATCCACAAGGTCTTCACAATCACACTGTCACCCCTTGTAATCTACATTATTATATAATTGTCTTCAGGAGTCCAGACTGCTGGGTTGGAGTTTGGTAGTTTCAGGTATTTACTTCTAGCTATTCCAATACATTAAAACCTAAGAGGTATTATCTATATAGCGCATAAGAATGTCCACCAGAGTGACCTCTCGACTCCATTTGGAATCTCTCAGCCACTGAAACTATTTCGTCTCATTTTGCAACCCCCTTTTGGTCAAGAAGATACTCTCAGTCCCATGATGCCGGGTCCACATTCATCCCTGGGAGTCATACTCTGCGTTGCCAGGGAGATTTACACCCCTGGGAGTCGGGTCCCACATAGGGGGGAGGGCAGCGAGTTCACCTGTCGAGATGGCTCAGTTAGAGAGAGAGAGGGCCACATCTGAGCAACAAAGAGGTACTCAGGGGGAGACTCTTAGGCACCATTACATACGCCTTTAGACTCTCCTTTTACACCCGGTTCTTGCCATCTTAAAGCAATGATAAGAATTTCTAAAGGTACACTAAATAATAATGATAGTGACCAATTAATTTTTAGCTAATGTGACTTTTGTTTTTAAAGACATAGACATCAAATTAATGAAGGATCTACTTGGTTCTAATTCTGAAAATATTATATAGTGCCCTTGCAGTATCTATAAAGTAATCTCACGATATTCACTACCCATTCTATTGATGTGATACAACACATTCACAGCTTTCTTCTTGATCTGCTCATCTTGTATTCAGAGATAAGTTCTACTTAGTTGTGTTGCAGTATATAGCATTGTAGTTGAGAGTACTGGCTTTAGATAAAATACCTGTCTTTGCATGACAGCTTTAGCATTTAATAACTTTGGGCACAACTTTTCTAAGCCTTGGTTACCTTACCTAAAAATGGAAATGTTAACATATAGAGTTTTATGAAAATAAGCTAGACAATCAAGTCACTCTGTATTGTAATTAGCATCTCGTTAAATATACAGTGATAATGATTATTATTGCTCAATTCTTTGCTGGAATTTTACTTAAGAAATTTGTAACTAAATGCATAAATGAAATTGGTTTCTAATGGAATTTTAAAGGAATTTTCCTTATCAGTGTTAAGAATAACTCCTATTTAAATCACAGAATTACTTTGGGATCATGTCATCTTTTTCATTTTTCTAAAAGAACTTTTATTTCTTTATTACACATTGTAGAAAAATCCGAATATACAAAGAAGCAAGTTATTAACATTAAAATTATCTGTAGTCTCGCCAACTCAAAAAGAACCACATGAGGCTATATGCTCTTCCAGATGCTTTAAATGCATGTTTAAAAACAATGGAAAATTGGAATCAGACTGTACATAAAATTTTGTTTCATTCAACAATATATTATAAACATCTTTCACCTGATTAAATAATACTTCCAAAACATTGTTTTTAACAGTAGCATTGTATTCCAAGACATGAACCTATCAGAAATTGTTCAGCAAATTCCCTAATGCTGGACACTTAGGTAATTTCCAATATTTTACCATTTTAAACAAGGCTGCAGCATCAAACCATATGCTGGATGTTTTTGTTCATCCTTAGTCCATCCTCTACCTTTCTCCACCATACTCTTTGCTTTGGGAGGCTGACCTTGCAAGACCGCATCACCGGACTTCCTTCCCATAGTTCTTGGCTTTTAAGAATTCATTAACATTTTAGCTGATTTTTATCTTACCCATTTACGCAGAAGCCACCTCTTTCTGCCGTGCTCTGCCAAAGGTGAAGCTATTTTTTGTGTCATATCTCTACTTGCGAGTCTGATCACTCTTTGGAATTCAGTTAACTTAGTCGCTTCATCAACTCAGCTCTATTAAAGCTATGCTCAAGAAGGTGTCAGGGATTGATTTAGGTGATGAATGTACAACTATGTAATGGTACTGTGAACAATCGAATATACGATTTGTTTTGTATGACTGAGTGGTATGTGAATATATCTCAATAAAATGAAGATTTAAAAAAAAAAGCTATGCTCAAGAAAAGTTATTATTTTGTGCATTATCTGGCTTTATCTTGTGACTTTCTATATCCTAAGGAGAAGTGCAACTCACCATTTAATTTTCTGAAAATTTAATTAAACTTAAGAGTATTTTTATAAAAATAAAACAAAATTCAATTCAATTCCACATTCAATGTGCATGTAATTGCTAATGGAAAGAATGGTATCATGTCTCATATGTTACATCTAAAACTAATTATATAAATACTGAAAAGTAATATGAATTATTTAATATTGCATAATGTTCCCCAGATGCCATGTCCACTTGCAGTGACTATTATATTATTTTCTGCATGCCTCCAGCACTACTGATTAGAACACAAAGAGAAGAGTGGAAAATGGAAACCAGAAACCACAAGGAAAAAATATTTCCTTATGCAATGATCTATTGCATTCATGATTTTGACAAGTTAATTTCTTTTTGCTTACCTATATGCTTCCACGGCTGAAATGCTCCCCCAAGTCCAAAATCATGCATGTTTTCAATGTTGACAATGGCACAACCCACAGAAATACACCGCATTCAGAAACAGTCGACCTTTTATTTCGAGGACATAGGATAAGAGATGTGGAGAAAAATTTCCCTGGGGCCTGAATGGTGAGGCCCAGAGAAGGAGGCACTCTTGCCCAGGTCTAAAGTCAGTACTGATCTAACTCTTTTCTGCTTTGATAATTAAATGAGGTCATATATCTAAAGAATTTACTTAGCACAGTACCTGTCACACAGTAAAGGGACAATTAATGGAGGCTATTACAATCATCACTATTTCTCATCACTGATGAGAAGTATTTGCTTTAAGGATCATAAAGATACTGATTTCAGTCCCTCTGACTCACTATTTATGAGTCCAATGTCCAAAATAATTCTATTTGGTATTTCACTAAATGTTATCTATTTCTTCTTAGTTGTGTAAAAAAATTCCTTATTGTTAAAGTTCAATAATTAAAATATTTATTCAGGTTTTTTGCCTTAGATGATGATAGTTGACAGGACCCTGGATATCTTTTTAAATTCCAGGTTCAGCTGTTTTTTTGTTTCCAGTTCTTGGAAATGCTTCTCCATTACAAGCCTGATTAAGTTGCTACACTATTGCTTCCTCAGGAATTCCCTTTAGTCTACAGTGTATGTCTGTGCTCTATTGCCTAGGTAAATAATTTTGCTACTAATATTATAATCCTCTGACTCAGTCCTTAGGTATCTTGAATTTGACTTTTCAATTAATCTTTGGCATTACTGATTGGCTACACTGTAGAGTTGATTATATGGTTTTATACTTCCATTATTCATGAAATAATTATTATCTCAATTTTTATAGCATTAACAAATGCACATCTCAGTGATGACTACAAGGATGCATTTCTCCATCCCAACAAATAATGGCCAACACAATTGGGCACGTGAGAGACTGTGCACCGCCAGTGCTCCCATCTCCTCGCTGCATTGTCCCACAGGGGCAACACCGCCCCCTTGTGAGGAAAAGGACATTACAGAACTCATAAAGGACCTTCTATCTGCGGGTGTCCTCTGCTCCATTATGTCTGCCTATAATAGCCCAATGTGGCCAGTGAAAAAGGGAATGGCCAGTGGAATGTGGTGGCTAACTATAGACTCTATCAGTGCTTGAATGCAGCAGTGCCCACTTAGGTGCCTGTGGTCCAAGACATTGTAACTCTCATGGAAGCCATTATGGCCTCCACTAGCATTTGGAATGCAGTCAACGGTCTGGCAAACGCCTTTCTTTGCTATCCCATTCCAGGAGGAGGCCAAGATCGATTTGCTTTCCAGTGGCAAGGCCTACAGTGTACCTTCACTGCACTGTCACGGGGGTATTTAAACTGCCCCACTATCTGCCATCAGTGGGTGGGACAGGATTTGAGTAAGCTACCCCTACCCAAAGGACTCCAAGTGTTCCATTATATTGATGACATCATATTGGTGGGCCAGAGTGAGGGTTTGCACATATTGCTGACTGGACTCTGACAGTCCAGCTGGACCATAAATCCCAATAAGACACAAGGCCTAGTCAGCAGGTCACCTTCTTCGGCAGCATATGGGCTGTAGCTCAGTGCCAGATCCCTGACCCAGGACAGCACAAATTGCTGTCCCTAAAGTCACCCGTCTCCAAAAAAGGCCAGTGGGTGACTGGGCTATTTGCATATATCAGCAGTATATTTCTCATCTTGGTATCCTCTGGGCACCCCTATATTGGATGACAAGGAAAGCAGGTACTTCCCACTGGGGAATGGAGGAGAAGCAGGCCCAACAGAAGGTAAAAGTGGCTGTTTCAGTCGCCCTGCCTCTAGGAACTTTAGAGCCTAGATCTCCGTTCAGGCTACTGGTTTCTGCCACCCAGATCCATGCCAACTGGTTTCAGGGTTGATTTATAGACCTGTAGAAAAATGTGTGCCAAAGGAAGGTTTTATCTGAGACATGTCCAAGTTTCTTTGGCCAGAGTAGCTCCTCCAAATCTTGAAAGCGGGTATAGTCCACTCAGGTTAGCAAATACTTCTTCATTAAACCGAGAGCTTGCTATGTGTGCTGGAGGGAAGCAGTATCTCTTTTAGAGGAAATGAAAAATAACCTGGGAGTGAGATAAATATCTGGGAGTGAGTTCCTAGGAGGCACCATGAGGTTAAAATATTGCCTCTATAAGATGAATGCATGAGCAGTTCACCAAAAACCTGAGCATGTAAATGTAAAGCAAAGGGAAATCTCAGTAAAGTTAAAACATCAGAAAATGCACAAACTTTAATGTTATTATATAACAAAAGATTATAATAAAGTCTTTGATGTGTAGAAATTAAGAATAAGTAGAAATTAATACAAACACAGATTTCCAAATATCTACCCAGAAGAACCCCTTGGGAAACAAAAGTATCCTTTCATCAGAATGTGCTTTACAACACATGCTGTTGAAGGTGTACCAAGATAGGCAATTCCCATGCTGATGAGGAGTGTAAACTGGTACAGTCACTTTTGGAGACAATTCTGGAATATTTTTTCAGTCTTTAAAATATTTGTGTGAGGGACATTCTTATGCACTGTATAAATATTCCTTTCTAGGTTTAGTGTATTGGAATAGGTAGAAGGAAATACCTGAAACTGTCAAATTGCAACCCAGCAGGCTTGATTCCTGAAGAAGATTGTATAACAATATAGGTTATGTGGTGTGACGGTGTGATTGTTAAAACCTTGTGACTCACACTCCGTTTATCCAGTGTATGGATGGATGAGTAGAAAAATGAGGACAAAACTAAAGAACAATAGGGTAGGATGGGGGAGATGGAATGATTTGGGTGTCTTTTTTACTTTTATTTTTTTTCTTATTTTTATTCTTTTCGGTGTAAGGGAAATGTTTAAAAATTGAATGGGATGATGAATGCGCAACTATATGATGATACTGTGAACAGTTGATTGTACATTGTGGATGATTGTAGCGTATGTAAATATATCTCAATAAAACTGAATTTTAAAAAATATATTTGTGTCTTCTGGCACAAAATATTCAGTTCTGGAAATCTATTCTAAGAAAACATTCAAAAATACAGAAAAAGATTTATGGACTAAAATGTTCCAAACAATAAATTCCAACAGTAGGACTGTGATTAAATAAATAATATATTAAAATATAATGTAAAAAAAAATATATATAATGTAGCCATCATCTGTAACAATTTTGAGTGTTTTCAACTATGTAGAGGAATGTTTACAAAATAACATCAATCCAAAACAGCATAATATGAAGCTGTATTTATAGTATGTTCTCCATATTTAAGAATATGTGTATGAAAAAAACTGGAAAAAATCTCAAAATATTAACAGTGATTGTCCCTATATGGTGGTTTATGGGTGATTATTACTTCCTTCTTAAAATGTTCCTGTATTCTCCAAATTTTCCACAATATTGTTATATTTTCCAAAAACATTATTTTGGAAACAATATTTCTAAATAATAACATAGAGAATAGTTCCAGAACACAATAATCAATTATTTTTAAAATAAAGACATTACAAATAAATTTATAAAAATCTCAAAACAGTACTTAGAATAAAAGTTATACTTTTAGTAGATAGCAATAAAAGTAAAAAGGAAATTATTACATCTACCTATAAAATATAAATGAATTTTATTTATGACTATATAGATGTATCAAATTTAAAATAAAAGTTACCAAATAGGAAAAAAATACATTATAACCAAGTAGGGTTTACCTTGGGAATTTAAGGATGTTTTAATATGATGAAAACCATTAATATAAAGAATAATATTAGATGATGTAAATAAAAATTATATTATTATATCAAAAGATACAAACTCCTACTAAAAGCTTCCAATTAACAAGAATAGAAGATGCTAGCTCCCTTATTATAATTAAAAAAATAAATTTCATAAAATTTTTATTTTATAAAATAAAAAAATAAAAAAATTAACAATTAAAACTAAATGACAGAACTTGCAAAATTATCCTCTGTGAAAAAGAACAGAAAGTGCTCCAGCACAGCCAGGTAGGGACTTCTACACCACAGAGTATGTATCTGGGCAAGCTGAGAGACTGCGTTTAGGACAGGTGAGTGTTCGGCCTGGAATGCCACCAGGAAACAGGTGGAGTTGGCTGACGAGCGTGGAGGAGAGCAGCCTTCCACATCCCATGCACCCTTCTCAGCAGTTGGCTGGGGTGATAACCCTTCACCCCACAGTCACGAACTGCCAAGCTGGGGACTCGCCGCAGAACACAGAGCAAGCAACTTTCAAAGTGCCATCTCAGCAGTTGGCTGGGGAGATAGCCCATCCACCCCCAGGGCCAAGAGTTCCCATGAGGGAAATTGGGATTCAGTGGACTTCTGCAGCTTACATTCTTCCTCCACAGAAGCCTATGGTGTGCACAGCCAACAGGCAAGGGTGCCGCACAGAAGTGCCAGGATCCCCTCCCTATCCCCAGGGACTCGCAGGTGCATGGTCAACAGGGACTGTGGGGCATTTGAGCTGGAAGGTGAGATGTGCAGCTCTGAACCCACAGAATACTTCACCCACAGCCCCGGGAACTGCCAGGACCACTGTGTCCTGGAGAGGACTCCCTGCCAAAATGCACAGGGCATGCCCTTACCCACAGGGCTGGCAGTCCCCAGTGCATACAGAAAACTGGTGCGCTGATTGGATTTCCACCTGGTTTGGATTCCACTCAGTGCACAGACAAAGTTGGGGGAGAATTGGCTTGAGGGTAAGAAGTGGCTCAAGAGCACCACCTGCTGGTAGGACACGGAAAGTGCACTCCACCTACCTGTAACTCTGCCAAATTATAGATAAAAGTTCAAATAATCCTGCATATCCTAAAAGAACCCTACCAAGATAAGCAAATGTGAAGAGACCAAAAACAACAGATAATTATAAAGCATATGAAAAACCCAGAAGATACAGACAACCCAAACATCCAAATTAAAAAGCCAGAGGAGACACAGAACTTGGAGCAATTAATCAAAGTATACATAAATCTCCAAAACAACTTCAATGTGATGGCTAAGGATATAAAGGACATCAAGAAGACCACAAAGAAGAATTTGAAAGAGTAAATATAAAAAACAGCAGATCTGATGGAAATAATAGATACTGTTGATCAAATTAAAAACATTCTTGAGATACACAACAGCAGATTTGAAGAGGCAGAGGAAAGAATTAGCGAACTAGAGGGCAGTGATGGAATGTGAAAGCACAAAAGAACAAATAGTGAAAAAAGTCAAAATATTTGAAATGGATCTAAGGCAAATGTAGGACAACATGAAGCACACAAATATAAGAATCATTGGTGTTCCAGAAAGTTAAGAAAAGAGTAAAGGGCTAGGAAGAGTACTCAAAGTTGTTGGGAAAAACTTCTCAACCCTTCTGTTCTGGTTTTCTAATGCTGCCTTTACACAAAATACCAGAAACAGAACGGCTTTTGTAAAGGGGATTTATTTGGTTACAAATTTACAGTCCGAAGACCATGAAAATGTCCAAATTAAGGCATCAACACGAGTATACCTTCACTGAAGAATTGCTGATGGTGTTCAGAAAACCTCTGTTAGCTGGGAAGGCATGTGGCTTCTGTTTGCTGTTCCTTTGCTCCTGGGTTGCGTTTCAACTCCTCTCTCCGCTCCTGTGCATTCTTGGTTCTTTCTCCCAGGACATTTCTCTCTAAGTGCCTGGGGGTCCTGTCTTAGCATATCCCAGGGCAAACTCTGGGCTTCATCTCTTAGCGTACCATCTCCAAATGTCTTTCTGTCTGCATCTCCAAGCATATCCAAGTGTTAGCTCTTAGCTTCTCTCCAAAATGTCCCTCTCAGCTGCTCCTTCTGTTTGTGAGCCCTTTTATAGGACTCCAGTGATTAAATCAACACCAACCTTGAATGGGTAGGGACCATATCTCCATGGAAATAATTTAATCAAATGTTTTGCACATAGTTTATTGAGTCATATCTCCATGGGCCCACTCAATCAAACAATTCCAACCTAATCAGAAAGATAAATAAATCTGCCCCCCAAGGTCGCATTAAAGAATATGGCTTCTTCTGGAAGGCATAATGTATATAAACCAGCACACCTCCTAAATGACATAAATATGCAAATCAAAGATGCCCAACAAACTCCAAATAGAATAAATCCAAATAAACCTACTCCAAGATATATTCTAATCAGACTGTCAAATGCTGAAGAGAAGGAGAAAGTTCTGAAAGCAGCAAGAGAGAAGCAATTCACCACTTACAAAGGAAACAACATAAGACTAAGCAGTGACTACTCTGTGGGCACCATGGAGGTGAGAAGGCAGTGGTATGACATATTTAGAATTCTGAAAGAGAAAAATTGCCAGCCAAGAATTCTTTATCCAGCAAAGTTCTCCTTTAAAATTGAGGGAGAGTTTAAAATTTTCAAACACAAACAAATGCTAAGAGAATTTGTTAACAAGAGATCTGCCCTGCAAGAAATATTAAAGGGAGCTCTGCTGGCTGAGCAAAAAAGACAGGAGAGAGAGGCCTGGAGAAGGGCACAAAACTGAAGAGTTATTAGTAAGGGTAACCTAAAGGAAAAAAAGAGAGGGGAAAAAATAGATCTGACAAATAAAAACCAAAGATAAGATGGATGATTCAAGAATTGCCTCCACAGTAATAACATTGAATGGGAATGGATTAAACTCCCCAATTAAAAGATATAGATTGGCAGAACAGATTAGAAAATATGAACCATCAACATGCTGTTTATAAGAAACTCATCTTAGACCCAGCAACACGAAGAGTCTGAAATTGAAAGGATGGAAGAAAATATTCCATGCAAGCTACAGCTGAAAGAAAGCAGGGGCAGCACTATGAATTTCAGATAAAATAGACTCTAAATGCAAGGATGTCATAAGAGACAAAGAAGGACAGTATACACTAATAGAAAATTCACCAAGAAGAAATAACAATCAGAATTGTTTATGCACCCAATCAAGGAGCTCCAAAGTACATGAGACAAACATTAGCAAAACTGAAGAAAACAATAGACATTTCCACAATAATTGTGGGATACTTCAATATACCACTTTCTCCTATAGATAGAACAACCAGACAGAGGACCAATAAGGAAACTGAGGACTCAAACAATGTGATAAACAAATTAGACTTAATAGATATATACAGAATGTTACACTCCAAATTACCAGGATATACATTCTTCTCTAGGCCTCATGGAATGTTCTCCAGGATAGATCATAAGCTAGGGCATAAAACAAGCCTCAGTAAATAGAAAAAGATTGAAATTATTCAAAGCACATTCTCTGACTACAAGGTAAAGCAAATAGAAGTCAATAACCATCAAAGACCCAGAATATTCACAAATATGTGGAGGTTAAACAACACACTCCTAAACAATCAGTGAGTCAAAGAAAAAATTACAGAATAATTGCTAAATATCTAGAGATGAATGAATATGAGAACACAGTACAGCAAAACCTATGGGATGTGGTGAAGGTGGTGTTGAGGGGGAAATTTCTAGCTGTAAATGCATACATTAAAAGGAAGAAAGAGCTAAAATCAAAGAACTAATGGAACTGAAGAAGCTAGAGAATGATCAGCAAACTAACCCTAAATCAAGTAGGAGAAATTACAAAGATTAAAGAAGAAATATGTCTGCCCTCATTAGATTGCATTAAAGAATATGGCTTTGGGGGGACATAATATATCCAAACTGGCACAGGTAGTATTCCATTTTTTTATGGATATGGAGAAGAAAAAAAAACAATAGAGAATAAATAAAACCAAAAGTTGGTTCTTTGAGAAGATCAACAAGATTGACAAGCCCTTAGCTAGACTGACAAAGTCAAAAAGAGAGAAGACTCAAACAAAATCAGAAATGAGAGGGGGAACATTACTGTGGATCTCAAAGAAATTTTAAAAATCATAAGGAGGATTCTATAAACAACTGTATACCAACAAACTAGACACTTTAGAGGAAATGGACAATTTCCTGGAAACACATGAACAACGTAGACTGACCCAAGAAGAAATAGAAGACCTCAACACACCAATCACAAGTAAAAAGATCCAATCAGTCATCAAAAAGCTTCCTAAAAATAAAAGCCCAGGGCCAGACAGCTTCACAGGGGAATTTTACCAAACTTTCCAAAAAGAGCTAACACCATTCCTGCTCAAACCATTTCAAAAAATTGAAGAAAATGAAATACTACCTGTGCCAGTTTGGATATATTATGTCCCCTCAAAGCCATATTCTTTAATGCAATCTTATGAGGGCAAACATTAATCTTTTGATTGAGAGTTTCCATGGAGATGTGATTCAATCAGCTGTGGGCTACAACTTTGATTAAATTATCTCCACAGAGCTGTGGGCCCCACCCATTCAGGGTGGGTCTTAATTAAATCATTGGAGACCTATAAGAGAAAGACTTCTGGAGAGATGTTTGCTGACTTTTGGAGAGATGTTTGAAGTTGTGGACAGGACATTTGGAGATGCGAAGCTAAGAGATGCTAGCCCAGTATTTGCTCCAGAAAAACTAAGAGAGACCCCCAGATGGTTAGATGCATAGGAGCTGAAGAGGGCAAGAGAGACAAGCTGAGAGACATTTGGGAGAATGCCATTTTGAAATGCAACCCGGGAACAGCAGATGCCAGCCACGTGCCTTCCCAGCTGACAGAGGTGCTCCGGGTGCCATCGGCCATTCCTCAATGAAGGTATCATCTTGTTGATGCTTTAGGTTGGACACTTTTATGGCCTAGGGACTGTAAATTTGTAACAATAAATCCTTTATAAAAGCCAATTCATTTCTAGTATTTTGCAAAACGGCAGCATTAGCAAACCGGAACACTACCTAACAAATTTTATGAAGCCAACATCACAGTAATACCAAAAACAGATAAAGATGCCACAAGAAAGGAAAACTACCGGCCAATCTCCCTAATGAATATAGATGCAAAAAACTGTCAACAAAATACTTGCAAACTGAATCCAAAGACATATTTAAAAAATCATACATCACGACCAAGTAGGGCTCATCCCAGGCATGCAATGGTGGTGTACCATAAGAAAATCAATGAATGTAATACAACACATTAACAAATCAAAAGGGAAAAATCAAATGATCATGTCACAGATGCTGAAAAAGCGTTCGACAATATTCAGCATCCTTTTTGGATAAAAACACTTCAAAAGGTAAGAATTGAAGGAAACTTCCTCAATATGATAAACGGCATATACGAAAAACCCACAGCCAGCATAGTACTCAATGGTGAGAGACTGAAAACCTTCTCCCTAAGATCAGGAATGAGACAAGAATGCCTGCTGTCACCACTATTATTCAACATTGAGCTAGAAGTTCTAGCCAGAGCAATTCAGCAAGAAGGCATCCAAATTGGAAAGGAAGAAGTAAATCTGTCATCATTTGCAGATGATACGATTGTATATTTGGAAAATCCTGAGAAGTTGAAAACACAGCTACTTGAGATAATAAACAAATTCAGCAAAGTGGCGGGATACAAGATTAATGCACAAAAGTCAGTAATGTTCCTATACACTAGAAATGACCTAACTGAAGAGACACTCAAGAAAAAATTCCATTCACATTAGCAACTAAAAAAATAAAGTACCTAGGAATAACTTAACCAAGGATGTAAAAGACCTCTACACAGAAATTTACATAACTTTACCAAAAGAAATAAAATGGGACCTAAGAAGATGGAAAAATATCCCGTGTTCCTCAATAGGAAGGCTGAAACTGTTAAGATGTCAATCCTATCCAAACTGATCTACAGATTCAAGGCAATTCCAATCCAAATTTCAGCAACCTACGTTGCAGACTTAGAAAAAGCTAGTTATCAAATTTATTTGGAAGGGAAAGGGACCTTGAATTGCTAAAAGCATTCTAAAAAAGCAAAATGAAGTAGGAGGACTTAAAACTTTCTGACTTTGAAGCCTACCATAAAGCCACAGTAGTCAAAATAGTGTGGTATTGGCAGAAAGATAGACATATTGGTCAATGGAATCAAATTGAGAATTCAGAAATAGACTCCCAGATCTACGGTCAACTGATTTTTGCTAACGCCCCCAAATCCACTGAACTGGGACAGAATAGTCTCTTCAACATATGGAGCTGGGAGAACTAGATATCCATATCCAAAAGAATGAAAAAGGACCTCTACCTCACTCCCTATACAAAAATTAACTCCAAGTGGATCAAAGACCTCAATATAAGAGACAGTACCATAAAACTCCTAGAAGATAATGTAGAGAAACATCCTTAAGACTTAGTATTAGGAAGTAGTTTCTTAAACCTTTCACCCATAGCACAAGCAATGAAAGAAAATAGATAAATGGGAACTCCTCAAACTTAAAAGCTTCTGTACCTCAAACAAATTTGTCAAAGGGGTGAAGAGGCAGCCAACACAATGGGAGAAAATATTCGGAAACCATGTTTCTGATAAGAGACTGATATCTTGCATATATAAAGAAATCCTGCTACTCAATGACAATAGTACAAACAGCCCAATTATAAAATGGGCAAAAGATATGAAAAGACATTTCTCTGAAGAGGAAATACAAATGGCTAAAACACACATGAAAAAAATGTTCATATTCACTAACTATTAGGGAAATACAAATTAAGACCACAATGAGATATCATTGCATACCAATGAGAATGGGTGGCGTTAAACAAAAGGAAACTACAAACGCTGGAGAGGATGTGGAGAAATTGAACTCTCATTTATTGCTGGTGGGACTATGTAATGGTAAAGCTACTCTGGAAGACAGTTTGGTGGTTTTCAGAAAACTAGATATCGAGTTACCTTACCATCCGGCAATTCCACTTCTCAGTGTATACCCAGGGGATCTGAAAGCAGTGACACGAACAGATATTTGCACACTGATGTTCACAGCAGCATTGTTCACAACTGCCAAGAGATGGGAATAATCTAAGTGTCCTTCAACAGAAGAGTGGATAAACCAAATTTGATATACACATATGATGGAAACTATGCAGCAGTAAGAAGGAACAAGGTCTTGAAACATATGACAACATGGATGAAACCTGAAGATATAATGCTGAGTGAAATAAGCTAGACACAAAAGGAGAGATATTGTATGTTTTCACTCTGTGAAAAATGCAAAATAAGTATATTATAATGTAGAATATTGGGGACCTAGAAATAGAAGCTAGTGAAGGGGGAATGATAATCTAATATATGCAGATTTGATAATGAACTTAGTGGTATGGGAATGGACAAATGTGATTATGTTTCGTTCATGAGATTATACATATCAGTGATGCATTGACGGTGAACATGTTTGTAAATGGTAGCTTTAAGTCATGTAATCCACAAAGTATCACTACAAACATAAATAAGTGTTAGCATGATATAAGGTATAACAGTGGTACAAAGAGTTAACAACAGAGTGGTATATGGAAAAAATACTTATTACATATTATAGACTATATTTAATAGGAATATCTACCAGCACTACACTAATACTAGGGATGAATAATTAAAGGCTGATCAGAGCTCTGGGATGTTTTATGTTATAATTGTTTAAAGTTGAGAGTGATGATGATTGTACAACTAAGTGAAGATAATGTGAGAAACTGACCGTTTATCTTGGGACAGAATATATATTATGTGAAATTAGGAACCCACTACTTAATAAATCAGACCTTCAACTTGAGGCTTGCTCTTGTGAAACTTAGGGTTATAAATGGGAGACTAAGCCTTCCTATAATTATGTCTAAGAGGCACCTCCAGAGAACCTCTTTTGTTGCTCAGATGTGACCTTCCTCTCTCTAAGCCCAACTCAGCCAATAAATTCATTAATCTTCCCCCGATGTGGGACATGACTCCCAGGGGAATGAATCTCCCTGGAGACGTGGGACCCGACTTCCAGGACTTCCAGGATTGAGCCTAGCCCTGGCTTTGAGGGATTGAAAATGACCAAAAGGGGAAAAAAGAAACATAACAAAATAAGGTTACAGTGGCTAAGAGATCTCAAATAGAGTCAAGAGACTATCCTGAAGGTTTCTCTTATGCAAGCTCCAGCTAGATACCCCAAATGGCCACAGTATGCCATGACCTTACCAACAGTAGTCCCAAAATACCTAGGTCCCTATCTGAGATTCTATAAAAGATTCATTTACTAAGTTTTATCTTTCAGAAACTTAGATCCACCAGAGTGTTCCTATGCCAGACAAGTCCTAAAACGCAGAGGCAACAGCCTCTTTAAGAACAATCAGATGCAGCCCCCTTCCCCATACTGTTGACACCCCTTTTCAATATGAAAAAGTTAGGGTGGTCACTGCTTTGACACCTCTGAAGATGGAGAAAGAGATTAAACAAGAAGGGGTAGAGCAGAAAAGATAGGATTTAACAAAGGATTACTAACACTGATCATATATATATATTTAGATGCTAGGGAACTGTAACCTATAGCAGTCTTTGAAATTTGCTCTATAGCTATTCATTGAATTGTGCTTTGAAAGTTTTCACCTTTCTGAATATACCCCATATTTCACAATAAGGAAAGAACTGAAACTGTGGAACTGGAACCCATAACAATTTTTGAAACTACCTATATAATTGCTTGTTGAGCTGCACATCAAAAGTTAACACCTTTCTGTATATACGTTATATTTTACAATAATGGAAATGACTGAAATTGTGGAACTGTAACCCAAAACATTCTTTGAAATTTGCTAACTACTTGTTAGAGCATACTTTGAAAGTTTCACTGTTATGTATATATGTTAAAGTTCCCAATAAAAATGCATTTAAAACATTAATGAACATCAAAAAATATCTTATTACAATTTTATTTAATTCAAAAAAAAGAAAGACTTTAGAAAAGAAATATTTTTGCAGCTATGATTTTATATTTAGAAAAAACAAATAGGCCATCTACAGCTGTCAGAACAATAACAATTCACCAAAAGATAAGTATTTTAAAAATTAATAGCATTCTAATGATAAAAATTCCCATATTGAGTAGCAATACATATATAAAATATTCAGGAATGAATACATGTAGGAAGAGATACACAAGACTTACACAAAAACAAGAATAAAGCATAATGAAAGGAATCAAGAGACACATCAATAATGGAAAAAATTCCTGATGGAAAGAATTAGTATCATAAACACGGTAGGTCTTAGAGTTAACTCATAAGCTGAGCAGAATTCAAATTAAAGCACTAAAAAAATGTTTAGGCTTATATAATACATTCCTTAGAGGAAAACACTTTTTGAATATTAAAAAAGAATAATGGAGGCCAATATGATTCTGGCTCAGAGAAATACAGAGTTTAATTTATTACATGGCAAAAAAATATTTATTAAATACTACCAAGTATTAGGAACTACCAAAAAGAATACATAACGTTTCTGCTCAAAGCCAAGGGAATGAAAACACAAACCAATGCAATGTAATATGGTAAGTCCTGTGCTAGAGCTGTAAGAAGAATGCCACCTCTCCTGGAGTCAGGAAACGTTTCCCAGCTGTGCTAGTTTGGATATATTATATCCCACCAAAAGCCATATTCTCTGATGCAATGTTGTGGGGGCAGATGTATTAGTGTTGATTAAATTGGAATCCTTTGAGTGTTTCCATGGAGATGTGACTCAATCAACTGTGAGTGAAACATTTGATTGGATAGTTCCCATGGAAGTGTTACCCCACCCATTCAGGGTGGGTGTTAATTGGATCATTGGATTTGTATAAAGGAATTTACAGACAGAAGGACCTCAGAGCAGCTGTGAGTGACTTATTGGAGAGCAACTGAGAGTGACATTCTGAAGAGGAGCTGCAGCTAAGAGAGGACAAAATGCCCCAGCAGCAACATTTTGGAGAATGCCATTTTGAAATGCAACTTGGGAGCAAGTGGACACCAGCCACGTGCCTTCCGAGCTAACAGAGGTTTTCTGGACGCCAAAAGCCATCCTTCAGTGAAGGCACCCTATTGTTGATGACTTACCTTGGACACTTTATGGCTTTAAAACTATAACTTTGTAACCAAATAAACCCCTTTTATAAAAACCAATCTATTTCTGGTATTTTGCATGACCGCAGCATTAGCAAACCAGAATGCCAGCTAAACCCACAGGTTTTGAGGCAGGAGAAGGGAGGAAGGAAGAGCACTTATAAAAGATGGAACACCATTTACAGATACAGAGTCACAAAATAAAATAGCACAGTCCAAAAACTTCAAGTACATCTGCATTTTTAAAAACCAATTAAAATCAATATTAAAAATCAGAAACTTTCTCATAAAAACCTGGGCCCATATTCCCACATGGATATGAGGTAGCTACTCCCTTTGGATGGGATTTGTCCTCTACAATTTGCCACAGCACTTCTCTCCCTTTTCTCATTTCTGTTACATCCAGCCCACTTCATCCATTTAAGTCACCTTGTGGCCCCTATAGTCATTTATGTTTTGGCTCCTATCTTACAGGAAGGTTTCAAGCAGAGAAAGGAATAAGGTTAGGTCTGTAAAAGACCAACCTGGCAGCAGGATGGAAGGCATGGGGAGGAGATTCGTGATAGACAGATCAATCAAATCCACAAAAGCCTATTATTTAAAAAATTTAAATGGGGCCGCCATCATTGAAGTGGAATGGGCAGCTCACTGAGCACATAAAATCCCCACAGCACAGAACTTGAAAACTACTGAACTATGCATCTGTGGAAAAAATGCAAGAGATGATGAGGGTTTGAAACAAGGTGGTGTGGATGGAGGGGTGGAAAGGAAGAAGCAGGGAAGATTAAAAATTTGAGAGGTTTTTTTGAGGAGAAAAAAAGTCCCTCAACACTGGGTGTTTTGGTTTGCTAAAGCTGCCAGAAATGCAATATACCAGATATGGATTGGCTTTTACAACAGGGGTTTATTAGTTCACAAATTTACAGTAAGGCCATGAAAATGTCCAAATTAAGATAGCAAGAGGAAGATACCTACTCTGAGGAAAATGCTGATGGCTACTGGAACACCTCTGTCAGCTGGGAAGGCACGTGGCTGGTGTCTGCTGGTCCTTTGCTCCCGGGATGCATTGCTTTCAGCTTCTGATTCCAGTGGCTTTCTCCTTAAGCATCTGTGGGTTCTCACTTAGCTTCTCCAGGACAAACTCTGAGCTTCATCTCTTAGCTTAACATCTCCAAATGTCTGAGTCTGTGTTGGCTCTGGGCGTTTTCTCTCTAAGTGTCTCTCTGCTCTCTTCAAAATGTCTCTGACTTTTATCCTCTCATAGTGGATGCCAGTAAACTATTTAAGACCCACCTTGAATGGGCAGGGTCACATCTCCAAGGAAAAAATCTAATCAAAAGATTCCACTTACAAGAGGTCTGCCCCCACAAGAATGGATTAAAAGAACCTGGCTTTTTCTGGGGTACATAATAGATTCAAACCAGCACACTGGGTAACCAATTGGATATAGGGACAAGGAGAAAGAAGGGTATAAGACAATTATCAGTTTTTTGGCTTAAGTCTTTAGGTGGATGGTGGTGACACTCAAAAATAAGGAAGTAAAAGGAGGAACAAGTCTGAAGGAAAGTTAATTCAATTTAGCATATGCTGAATTTGTGAAGCCTATAAATGTGCAGCATAACCTCATAAATCCCAATAAATTCCCAAAGGATTAAAGAAAACTCTCCAACTCTAGAGTGATGATAACTCCCTAACAGCTGAATCATCAGAAGAAAATTTGAGGTAAACAGGTATGATTGTATCTTTACAGAATGAATAACAACAGAACTAAGATTAAAATGGAATATTATATAATTGAATAAAACATTGAATAGATTGCAGAGAGCCAATAAATTCATATATAAAAGCATAATTATAAGATATATTTTAAAAAACACAATAATATAAAAGTCCACCAAGTCTCCCAATATCAAAGGATATCTATTTATATCTTACACTGTTTCCATGGAGATTTAAGATGGCTTACAACAAAAAATATAAATGATAAAATGTAAATAATAATAAAATGTAAAAATAATCTTTAAAAATTAGCACCAGGGAGAAATCAGAACTAAGAAAAAAAATATGCAGAACTTACAAAAGTTTTCAGAAATACTGTTGCTGACAACCAAAGTGAAAAGATTAACTTAAGTTGCATGACTCTCACTGTCCATTAGGAGAAAACACAGCAATTTCTCCCTTTAAAAAGGACATGTTTATACCTTCTCCCCCAGATGGAAAAGACAGCATTTCATAATAAGCATTTCTCTAAGTTAAATAAATTCAGCTTTATGAAAAACTCACTGCATTGTCCCTATTTCACAAATGTTATGTTACTGCAAGACAGTTACAATTTTTTAAACACCACTTCACACACTGACATTTGGGAACATTACTGCAACAAACACAGGATTTTCTTTGTGTCAAAGAAAGCAGCTTCTTTGTGGTACTCCTTGATGGACATAAAGGACAAAAAATCTAAATGTACCTTGATGAAGACACCTGGGTGATAGGGGCAGCGAGGAAGGGAGAAAGAAGGAAGGGGAAAGTCAAAATGACACGGGTGAGGTATATAGATTTCTGATCGTCCATCCTGATCCATGGAAAGAATGGGGACAACTTAGAGGAACAGATGAACCGTATATCATCCTTCGAGCTACAGTAACTGGATTTTTGGTAAAAGTACAATAAGAGATAGAAAATAGGTAAATTGAGGTAGTGATCTCTGGTGACAACCCAAAAGTCATATATTCTGCTGTTTGGCTGAGGATGGAGCCACAAAAAATGGCTGTCTTATGAGCACAGTATGGTTGACATCTTTTTTGAAAATCAAGGAGCCTAATTAAGGGCCATCCCACATCAGTACAGAAAACATCCCCAGTAATAAAAGGACATGTAAAAAAAAAGCACAAAATAAAGGCATACAGAAACACAGAAAAATACTCACACATATTTAAAGAAATGGAAATTGAAAGATGGTATCATTTAGCACCTATAAACTAAAGGAAAGAAAAATTTAAGAATTTAATACTGTGGTGATTTTAAGAAAACAGTTATATTCAAAATTTATTAGACAGACTCTAAGTATTCCAGAATGAGGGCAACAGTTGAATAAACCACAATATGATATATTAACTTGTTGAAATGTATCCATGCATAAAAATGATTATGTATGATAAATGTGAACAAAAATGGAAAGATGCTTATGGAACAACATTAAGTTTAAAAAAAAGTACAAAAGTGTGTATAGTCTATGTTTATCACCATGTAAACTATGTACATAGGCATATAGAAAGACAATGGCTAGATCACAGAACAATGTCAGCAGAACCCTGCCCCTTTAAGAACTGGTGAAAGTGCTGGGGGAGTGTAGGCAGAAGCTGCAGGATGTTAGTGAATTTACTTTGGCTTGACCCCAGCTGCACTCAGACTTCACCCTCTCTCTGCTTGATCAAGGTCCAACCTCATCCCCAACCACTTATCCCAGATTTATCTTCCCAATCTGACATTTTCTCCTTTTCCATCTTCTTTAATTCTCACAACAACCTGTGAGGTAGGTATTATTATGACCATTATTAATAAATGATTAAATGAATGAATGGTTACAAATTAAAGCTCAAAAGAAGCCTTGTTTACAGACCTTCCAAGTTAAGCAAGCTTCTTCTCATTTCATGGGTGCCCTCATTTTGCCTGGGCACGGATTCTTGGCAGACTGAGTCTGGACAGATGCTGGAGGACTGGCTTCTGCAGCCCCAGCTACATGTCCTCCTTGTTTCTCAGGGCCCTGGGAGCACTCAGTAGAAGAAGCTGAATTACCTAAAAAGAAGAAAGGGATGAGCTTTCCCAAGACATACTTTTTATCACCCTAAGGTTCATTTCATGTTGGGAGCATCAGCCTGGATAACCAGACCTCGGACAAGATTCCCAACACCCTGGATTTGGAGAGTTCATGTCTTTTAGATGGAATAAAAGGAAAAAAGGTATCAACAACAAGCAGGAAGTCACTATTTCATAGTTCAGAAAGACCCACTAAACAAGATAAAGTCATAGTATAGAGCAGAAGGTCCCTATCTGCCACTCTTCGGGTTTCCCAAGAAAGCCTCTGACACTGGTATATGCAGAGCTCTTTCCGTCTTCAAAGCACACACTCATAAAGCCTGCCACTAACATCCCAACATAAGAAAACCCAAAATTTAAAGAATTAGTGACTCTGACTTTGATTTTTTTCCACATTAGCAAGTCTCCCAATGCCCATCACCCACTGAAATTGATTTTCAGCTACAAGCAAATATACTAGAATATGTAACCCAAATGCATTACAATGAAAAGAACACCAAACTATACTTTGTAAGCCTTAAAAAATCACATATAAAGACTGTACAGCAATATGGGAAGATATTTATAATGTATAAAGTGAAAATTTAAGATACTACACTAATGCATAGTTTGACCACAACTGGTTGCCTATAAAAAATGGTAACAATGATTGTGGATTAGGGCGAGTGGAATCATATGCAATTTTTATTTCTACAGTTATCCCTTCTACATAGCAACTTTCCCCATGGGGGTTTCAATACATCACGGGTCGGCATAAGAAATTAAATGGGAATTTGGGGGGAGTTTTGTGGAAGCCGTAGACAATACAGGAAGAATCTGCAAAGCTGTTGCTGCAGTTACACCAACAACTGCAAAGCATTTGCATAAACCACGAGATCTACATCTCTATAGCATAGAAAGGGCAACATTTTTTTGAGTGCAGGATTGTTATTAAAAAGGCATTCCGGTAGGCTCTGGCATCATACAAGAAAAGGTTAAGTCCGTATATGGTTAAAGGAAAATGAAGATGAAGGGTCTACCCTATGGATTTTCATGCCAGTGAAGTCTGGTTTGAAAATTTTTTAAAAAGGCTTAGCCTATGCAATATAAAAATAACGGGAGAGGCAGCATCTGTGGATCAACAGGCAGCTAGGGAGCTTCCAGAAACCGTGAAAAAAAATTTATGCGTATTTTCCAGATCTTGGGGCACCATGCTCCTAATCCCTAAGATGTGGAAGGAATAACCAGTCTGTTTTCCAAATTTTTCTGTCATGTGGTTAAAATTACTTGGAATTTTAAAAAGAAAAACTTTAATTATGTTTAATAAAAGAAAGCCATCCCTGCATTATTGTTACCCTTCTAGTCACTGGCCCATCTCCCTCTTCTTTTTTCCTCACCAAGCTGTTGAGACTGTTTTACTTACTTCCTGATGCCCAACTTACCAAGGAGTTACACTGTTTGACACTTGGTAGATTCTATTAGCTGGCAGTGCTTAAAATAAACTATATCCCTTCCTTTCTTTGGGTTAGAATCACTGTTCTATATCATAAAATGTTGACCATCCTAAGCTTTCCAAAAGACAAAGCAGCAGTTAACATATGAAGTGTTTTCTCCCCAGACTCACTTTCAGTCATTGTTGTTTCTCTATGGTAAGAAATCTCAAAACTACATTGATAGATAGTGCTTTGTCTACCTCTGATACTCTTACCTTTATTCTCAAGCATCTTTTGCAGCTTCATATGTTTGTATGTGGAGATTATCTGAAAATTGACAATACTTGGAATATTCAGTCCTTGGTCTTGTAGCAACTTCAGGGCTGTAGCATAAATGAGCTGATGTGATCGTTTGCAGTTCTGAAGCTTGCACTCTCCCCTGACAAGGATTTGCATACATGAAACTTGTTGCATTTGTCCTTGAGGTTGCAGTAACCATAGAGTGCTTCACCTTTGTTGTAGAGCAAACAGACCTGGTACAGAAATGAGTCAACACATAAAATATTAATTTTCATTATATCTTTAAGCCAATAAACTACAATCTCTGTAGCTTACCTGGAGATTAAATGGAATCTTCAATCATCAATGGCTGTTAAAAATCATTGAAAGAAAGGCTGATGGATTGTAGAATAGTGCTATTAGCGCCCCACCCAGACCTCCTTTCCTGGGTGGTTGCACGAATCCCCACCACTGCTGTGAGTGTTGGCTGCTGGTGACTCACAGCTGGTCCTTCCCTTCCCTCTACTGTCCCCGCCTCCTCCATCAAAGCTGAAGTCAGTGAGTGACTGACAAGGAGCTAAAAATGCTGCCTGCCCTCACCCCCTCAAGGCTAAAACAATTCTGCAGTGCAATTGTTGCTTCAGAGTCCTCCATGAATAAAGTCAAGGACAGACTTTACCTTGCTTGTAGCTTTTCCTTCCCTCTCTCCTTTATTGGGTTTTCTTGAGGGGAATCCCTCCATAAATCACAGGCACCTCAATTCCTACATCAGGCTGTTTCCAGGGAAACCAACCTAAGACAGGTAGCGTGAGCATATAATTTATCATCCAAACAAGGGCATTTTTGAGGATGAAAGGGAGTACTATTAATAATTACATTGGGACAACTAATATAAACTGAGACTGTCCCAGGCAAACCAAGACTCTGCTGTTGTGGAACTTTATAATTACGGATCAGGCTGTCTGACCTGAAACCACTAATCAATATTAACATCACACAAAAATGGACATCCAGATATTATATGCCCTATCTTGTGATGTAACAGGAAATACCACGTCCTAGTTTTAGTCCTGAAGTCCGGCACTCCAAGAAACCCCTCAGTCCCAGGCAAACTGGGACAGTCACTCTGATAGTGTCCCACATATTAAAAATTCTTACCATAAATTAAAACCTAATTTGATCAAGCCTCCAGATCTATCAATTTATAGAAAATTCAAGGGATAGAGAAACATGTTAAATGATACTCCAGGAATGCAATCAGTCAAATTCATAATGTGGAATACATGACATAGATATCTGGTTTAAAACAAAACGGCATTCCACCCATAATTGTGATGCCAATTTTCCAAAATGAAGTTATAACTTTAATGCAATTTGCAACCCTCCACCTCAAATCCTATAAAATATTTTAAGATATTTAAATGATTCTAGTGTTTGAAAAACAAGGCAAGTGAGAACTGATTAAACAAAAAAAAATTGCAAAACAAGAGTAATGGGTGAGGAGATTTGTTTTATTGGATATTAAAATATATTATGAACTATTTTAATTAAACAATGTGATAATACTACAAGAATGTATGGGAGATGAAGGAAAATACATCCTAAACCTAGTCCAAAAATTAGAATAATCTGTTTCTTGAAGATGCAGTACAACTCAATGATAAAACTACATGAGTCTCTGTTGCTGCAAAGGAGAGGCTAGGCCTCCCTATAATTGTGCCTAAGAGCCTCTTCCCAAATGCCTCTTTGTTGTTCAGATGTGGCCCTCTCTCTCTAGCTAAGCTACCTTGAAAGGTGAAATCACTGCCCTCCCCACTACATGGGATCTGACACTCAGGGGAGTGAATCACCCTGGCACAACCCAGAACCCATGAATCTCGAAGACAGTTGTATAAAAATGTAGCTTATGAGGGGTGACAATGGGATTGGGAAAGCCATAAGGACCACACTCCACTTTGTCTAGTTTATGGATGGATGAGTAGAAAATAGGGGAAGGAAACAAACAAACAGACAAAGGTACCCAGTGTTCTTTTTTACTTCAATTGCTCTTTTTCACTTTAATTATTATTCTTGTTATTTTTGTGTGTGTGCTAATGAAGGTGTCAGGGATTGATTTAGGTGATGAATGTATATCTATGTAATGGTACTGTGAACACTCGAATGTAGGATTTGTTTTGTATGACTGCATGGTATGTGAATATATCTCAATAAAATGAATTAAAAAAAATATGAGTCTCATGTTTTCTTTTAGAAGACTTTTAACTAATGCTTTGGTTTTTAAAAATATTTATAAGACTATTCTGGCTTTGTAGTTCTTTTTGAATCAATTTTTTTTTTTAATCTTCATTTTACTGAGATATATTCACATACCATGCAGTCATACAAAACAAATCCTACATTCGAGTGTTCACAGTACCATTACATAGATATACATTCATCACCTAAATCAATCCCTGACACCTTCATTAGCACACACACAAAAATAACAAGAATAATAATTAGTGAAAAAGAGCAATTGAAGTAAAAAAGAACACTGGGTACCTTTGTCTGTTTGTTTGTTTCCTTCCCCTATTTTTCTACTCATCCATCCATAAACTAGACAAAGTGGAGTGTGGTCCTTATGGCTTTCCCAATCCCATTGTCACCCCTCATAAGCTACATTTTTATACAACTGTCTTCGAGATTCATGGGTTCTGGGTTGTAATTTGATAGTTTCAGGTATCCACCACCAGCTACCCCAATTCTTTAGAACTTAAAAAGGGTTGTCTAAATTGTGCGTAAGAGTGCCCACCAGAGTGACCTCTCGGCTCCTTTTGGAATCTCTCTGCCACTGAAGCTTATTTCATTTCCTTTCACTTCCTCCTTTTGGTCAAGATGTTCTCCGTCCCACAATGCCGGGTCTACATTCCTCCCCGGGAGTCATATTCCACGTTGCCAGGGATATTCACTCCCCTGGGTGTCTGATCCCACGTAGGGGGGAGGGCAGTGATTTCACCTTTCAAGTTGGCTTAGCTAGAGAGAGAGGGCCACATCTGAGCAACAAAGAGGCATTCAGGAGGACGCTCTTAGGCACAAATATAGGGAGGCCTAGCCTCTCCTTTACAGCAACCGTCTTCCCAAGGGTAAAACCTATGGTAGAGGGCTCAACCCATCAAACCACCAGTCCCCTATGTCTGTGGTCATGTTAGCAACCATCGAGGTGGGGTAGGCCAATACCCCTGCATTCTCCACAGGCTCCTCAAGGGGGCACTACATATTTTTTTTCCTTGTTTTTTTTTTTTTTTAACTTTTTTTTTTTCTTTTTAAATCAACTGTATGAAAAAAAAAATTAAAAAAAAAAACATACAATAAAAGAACATTTCAAAGAGACCATAACAAGGGAGTAAGAAAAAGACAACTAACCTAAGATAACTACTTTACTTCCAACCTGTTCCTACTTTACCCCAAGAAAGTTACCTAATATAGCAACATTTCTGTGAACTTGTTCCTACTATATCCATCAGAAATTAACAGACCATAGTCATTCCTGGGCATCCCCAGAACGTTAAATAGCTTATTTATTTTTCTTGGATTATTGTTCCCCCTTCCTTAATTGCTCTCTATTGCTAGTTCCCCTACATTCTACATTATAAACCATTTGTTTCACATTTTTCAAAGTTCACATTAGTGGTAGCATATAATATTTCTCTTTTTGTGCCTGGCTTATTTTGCTCAGCATTATGTCTTCAAGGTTCATCCATGTTGTCATATGTTTCACAAGATCGTTCCTTCTTACTGCCGTGTAGTATTCCATCGTGTGTATATACCACATTTTATTTATCCACTCATCTGTTGAAGGACATCTGGGTTGTTTCCATCTCTTGGCAATTGTGAATAATGCTGCTATGAACATTGGTGTGCAGATATCTGTTCGTGTCACTGCTTTCGGATCTTCCAGGTATATACGGAGAAGTGCAATCGCTGGATCGAATGGTAACTCTATATCTAGTTTTCTAAGGAACTGCCAGACTGACTTCCAGAGTGGCTGAACCATTATACAGTCCCACCAACAGTGAATAAGAGTTCCAATTTCTCCACATCCCCTCCAGCATTTGTAGTTTCCTGTTTGTTTAATGGCAGCCATTCTAACCGGTGTTAGATGGTATCTCATTGTGGTCTTAATTTGCATCTCTCTAATAGCTAGTGAAGCTGAACATTTTTTCTTGTGTTTCTTGGCCATTTGTATTTCCTCTTCAGAGAACTGTCTTTTCATATCTTTTGCCCATTTTATAATTGGGCTGTCTGTACTATTGTCATTGAGTTGTAGGATTTCTTTATATATGCAAGATATCAGTCTTTTGTCAGATACATGGTTTCCAAAAATTTTTTCCCATTGAGTTGGCTGTCTCTTTACCTTTTTGAGAAATTCCTTTGAGGTGCAGAAACTTCTAAGCTTGAGAAGTTCCCATTTATCTATTTTTTCTTTTGTTGCTTGTGCTTTGGGTGTAAAGTCTAGGAAGTGGCCACCTAACACAAGGTCTTGAAGATGTTTTCCTACATTATCTTCTAGGAGTTTTATGGTACTTTCTTTTATATTGAGATCTTTCATCCATTTTGAGTTAATTTTTGTGTAGGGGGTGAGGTAGGGGTCCTCTTTCATTCTTTTGGATATGGATATCCAACTCTCCCAGCCCCATTTGTTGAAAAGACCATTATGACTCAGTTCCGTGACTTTGGGCCTTATCAAAGATCAGTCGGCCATAGATCTGAGGGTCTATCTCTGAATTCTCAGTTTGATTCCATTGATCTATATGTCTATTTTTGCGCCAGTACCATGCTGTTTTGACAACTGTGGCTTTATAATAAGCTTCAAAGTCAGGGAGTGTAAGTCCTCCCACTTCGTTTTTCTTTTTTAGAGTGTCTTTAGCAATTCAACGCATCTTCCCTTTCCAAATAAATTTGGTAACTAGCTTTTCCAAGTCTGCAAAGTAGGTTGTTGGAATTTTGATTGGGATTGCATTGAATCTGTAGATGAGTTTGGGTAGAATTGACATCTTAATGACATTTAGCCTTCCTATCCATGAACATGGAATATTTTTCCATCTTTTAAGGTCCCCTTCTATTTCTTTTAGTAGAGTTATGTAGTTTTCTTTGTATAGGTCTTTTATATCTTTGGTTAAGTTTATTCCTAGGTACTTCATTTTTTTAGTTGCTATTGAAAATGGTATCTTTTTCTTGAGTGTCTCTTCAGTTTGTTCATTTCTAGCATATAGAAACATTACTGACTTGTGTGCATTAATCTTGTATCCCGCTACTTTGCTAAATTTGTTTATTAGCTCTAGTAGGTGTATTGTCGATTTCTCAGGGTTTTCCAGATATAAGATCATATCATCTGCAAACAATGACAGTTTTACTTCTTCTTTTCCAATTTGGATGCCTTTTATTTCTTTGTCTTGCCGGATTGCCCTGGCTAGCACTTCCAGCACAATGTTGAATAACAGCACAAGGTGACAGCGGGCATCCTTGTCTTGTTCCTGATCTTAGAGGGAAGGCTTTCAGTCTCTCACCATTGAGTACTATGCTGGCTGTGGGTTTTTCATATATGCTCTTTATCATATTGAGGAAGTTTCCTTCAATTCCTACCTTTTGAAGTGTTTTTATCAAAAAACGGATGTTGGATTTTCTCAAATGCTTTTTCAGCATCTATTGAGATGATCATTTGATTTTTCCCTTTTGAATTGTTAATGTGTTGTAATACATTGATTGATTTTCTTATGTTGAACCATCCTTGCATGCCTGGAATGAACCCCACTTGGTCATGGTGTATGATTTTTTAATGTGTCTTTGGATTCGATTTGCAAGTATTTTGTTGAGGATTTTTGCATCTATATTCATTAGGGAGATTGGCCGGTAGTTTTCCTTTTTTGTAGCATCTTGGCCTGGTTTTGGTATTAGATTGATGTTAGCTTAATAAAATGAGTTAGGTAGTGTTCCATTTTCTTCAATGTTTAGAAAGAGTTTGAATAAGATTGGTGTCAGTTCCTTCTGGAAAGTTTGGTAGAATTCCCCTGTGAAGCCATCTGGCCCTGGGCATTTATTTGTGGGAAGATTTTTGATGACTGATTGGATCTCTTTGCTTGTGATGGGTTGGTTGAGGTCTTCTATTTCTTCTCTGGTCAGTCTAGGTTGTTCATATGTTTCCAGGAAATTGTCCATTTCTTCTACATTATCCAGTTTGTTGCCATACAGTTGTTCATAGTATCCTCTTATAATTTTTTTAATTTCTTCAGGATCTGCAGTTATGTCACCTTTTTCATTCATTATTTTGTTTATATGGGTCTTCTCTCTTTTTGATTTTGTCAGTATAGCTAGGGGCTTGTCAATCTTGTTGATCTTCTCAAAGAACCAAGTTTTGGTGATATTTATCCTCTCTATTGTTTTTTTGTTCTCTATGTCATTTATTTCTGCTTTAATCCTTGTTATTTCTTTTCTTGTACTTGGTTTAGGATTGGTTTGCTGTTCATTTTCTAGCTTCTTCAGTTGATCCATTAGTTCTTTGATTTTGCCTCTTTCTTCCTTTTTAATATATGCATTTAGTGCTATAAATTTCCCCCTCAGCACTGCTTTTGCTGCATCCCATAGGTTTTGGTATGTTGTGTTCTCATTTTCATTCGTGTCTATATATTTAGCAATTTCTCTTGCTATTTCTTCTTTAACCCACTGATTGTTTAGGAGTGTGTTGTTTAACCTCCAGGTATTTGTGAATTTTCTAAGTCTCTGATGGTTATTGACTTCTAATTGTATTCCATTGTGGTCAGAGAATGTGCTTTGAATAATTTCAATCTTTTTAAATTTATTGAGGCTTGTTTTATGTCCCAGCATATGGTCTATTCCGGAGAAAGTTCCGTGAGCACTAGAAAAGTATGTGTATCCTGGTGATTTGGGATGTAATGTTCTGTATATGTCTGTTAAATCTAATTCATTTATCAGATTGTTTAGGTTTTCAATTTCCTTATTGGTCTTCTGTCTGGTTGATCTATCTATAGGAGAGAGTGATGTGTTGAAGTCTCCCACAATTATTGTGGAAACATCAATTGTTTCCTTTAGTTTTGCCAGTGTTTCTCTCATGTATTCTGTGGCACCTTGATTGGGTGCATAGACATTTATGATTGTTATTTCTTCTTGTTGAATTGCCCCTTTTATTAGTATGTAGTGGCCTTCTTTGTCTCTCAAAACATCCCTGCATTTAAAGTCTATTTTATCTGAGATTAATATTGCTACTCCTGCTTTCTTTTGGCTGTAGCTTGCATGAAATATTTTTTTCCATCCTTTCACTTTCAATTTCTTTGTGTCCCTTTGTCTAAGATGAGTCTCTTGTATGCAACGTATTGATGGTTCATTTTTTTTGATCCATTCTGCGAATCTATATCTTTTAATTGGGGAGTTTAATCCATTTACATTCAACGTTATAACCGTGAAGGCATTTCTTGAATCGGCCATCTTATCCTTTGGTTTATGTTTCTCATATACATTTTTCCCCTCTCTCAATTAATATCCTTTATTGTACCCATACCAAATCTCTTTAGTACTGAACCTTTCTCCAAGTCTCTATGTCCTTTCTTTGTTTCTCTGTCTGTAGGGCTCCCTTTAGTATCTCCAGCAGGGCAGGTCTCTTGTTAGCAAATTCTCTCAGCATTTGTTTGTCTGTGAAAAATTTAAGCTCTCCCTCAAATTTGAAGGAGAGCTTTGCTGGATAAAGTATTCTTGGCTGGAAATTTTTCTCACTCAGAATTTGAAATATATCATGCCACTGCCTTCTTGCCTCCATGGTGGCTGCTGAGTAGTCACTACTTAGTCTTATGCTGTATCCTTTGTATGTGGTGAATTGCTTTTCTCTTGCTGCTTTCAGAACTTGCTCCTTCTCTTCCGTGTTTGACAGTGTGATCAGAATATGTCTTGGAGTGGGTTTATTTGGATTTATTCTATTTGGAGTTCGCTGAGCATTTATGATTTGTGTATTTATGTTGTTTAGAAGATTTGGGAAGTTTTCCCCAACAATTTCTGTGAATACTCTTCCTAGACCTTTACCCTTTTCTTCCCCTTCAGGAACACCAATGAGTCTTATATTCGGACGTTTTATATTATCTATCATATCCCTGAGGTCCGTTTCGATTTTTTCAATTTTTTTCCCCATTCTTTCTTTTATGCTTTCATTTTCCATTCTGTCATCTTCCAGGTCACTGATTAGTTGTTCAACTTCCTCTAGTCTTGTACTATGAGTGTCCAGAATCTTTTGAATTTGGTCAACAGTTTCTTTAATTTCCATAATATCATCTATTTTTTTATTTAGTCTTGCAATGTCTTCTTTATGCTCTTCTAGGGTCTTCTTGATATCCTTTGTATCCCGTACTATGGTCTCATTGTTCATCTTTAGTTCTTTGAGTAGCTGCTCTAGGTGCTGTGTCTCTTCTGATCTTTTGATTTGGGTGCTTGGGCTTGGGTTATCCATATCGTCTGGTTTTTTCATATGCTTTATAATTTTCTGTTGTTTTGGCCTCTTGGCATTTGCTGAACTTGATAGGGTTCTTTTAGGATTTGTAGACCAATTGAAGTCCTTATCTCTAATTTATCAGATCTACAGCTTCATGGAGTACACTTTCTCTAACTAACCAGCAGGTGGCGTCCACGAGCCACCTGTTCTCCACAAGCCAGTTCTCCCCTGCTTTGCCTTTTGTGGTGAGTGGGGGAGTGAGTCTTGTGGGGTCCAATTGGTGTGCCAAGCTTGCGTGTGTAGTTGGTGTTGCCCGCCCTGTATATGGGGCGTGTTTCTGGGCAGTCAGGGAGGGGGGGGTGGCTCTAACAATCAAATCTCCCTGGTGATCCTGGAGTTTTAAAGCTGCTGCAATAGTCTAATCCTTCAGTTCAGTCCTGCCACAGTTTGTCTCTGCCACTGACCCACAAGTCCTTGGTATTGGCATATGGCTCCTGAGACTTGCAAGTGGGTCCCTCTTCCAGGCCGTGCACCCCCTGGTGCTCCGTTGAGGGAAGACTGTGCTATGTCACAGGTGAGTGCCGTCCCCCCAGGGCAGTTCTGGGCTGCTGGGCTGTGTAGGGAGGCTCCCAGTCTGCTGAAATGATGGCTGAATGGGGCTTTGTTAATTCACACTGCTCCACCTTCCCAACTCTGGGACAATCAGCTGAAGTTGCAGGGAAGGCTAATATCCACGCCCAGTTTTGTGGTGTGTGCCTGTTATTTGAAGCGCTTCCGTCACACTGGGTTGTCTGGGGCAGCTGTGGGCTATGGGGCTGGCGATTGGCAGGTGTGTTTCCTGTCCACCAGGATGATGGCTGTGAGCGGACACCCCCCTTTTCTTGGGAAGTTGTGGTGTTTAGTGAATTTTCTCAGCCACTGGATTATTGCCTTTTGTCTCGGAGCTCTCTTAGTTCTGCTCTTGTCTTGACCTGCCCAAATTGCAAGTCTTTGAAGCTTTCTGTATTGGGCTTCTTAGAGTAATTGTTTTAGAAAAAGACAAAAGGATTAAAAAAAAAAAAAAAAGGGCCCTCCTCACAGATCTAATGGGTTATTGAAATGCTAAGAGACAAAGCAATTAGGGCCATTAAGGAAAGGTCCACAGGGCAGAGAGATCAGCTTTTCTTCGGGATTTGCATATGAGCCTCAGGGCCTGAGCTCTGCCCTTCCCCTTTCTATGTTCACCAGAACTCCAAAAATCCTCTGCTTTTATTTTGGAGTTTTTCTTGCTGTTTTTTTCTATGCCTGTCTCCTCTCTGCTGGGCTGGCTGCTCTCAGATTCTCTGGTGTCTGGTCTCAGTCCATTTATGGTTGGAGTTTGGATCAGTAGAATGAGTTTCCGATAAGGGCTGCCACTGCAGTTCTCCCTTCTCCTTCCTGGAGCTGACAGCCCCTCCTCCCATGGGACTGAGCCTGGCGGGGGGGGGGGGGGGGCGGGTCCCCTGGCCACAAAAACTTACAGATTTTGCTGATCTCAGCAGTTCCATGTTTTCGTGAGTGTTGTATGAAGTATGCCCAAAGTCAGATTGCTCTGTGGTGTCCAGTCCACGCAGTTCCTGGCTTTCAACCTACTTTCCTGGAGGAGTAAGTAAAACATACAGCTCGCCAGTCTGCCATCTTGCCCCGCCTCTTCTTCAATCAATTTTGATGAGCTGTATTTTTCTTGGAATTTGTCCATTCCATCTAAGTTTTGAAGTGTATCAGCATAAAATTCTACATATCTGTCCCTTATCTTTTTTAATTATATACTGTATCTATAGTTATCCCATTTTCCTCCCTAATATTTACTTATACCATTCCCCTCAACCATTTTTCCCCTTGATCAGTCTTACCAGATTTACAGATTTTATTAGACCTTTCAAATACCTAATTTTTTGGCTTTGTTAAGTCCCCCTACTGCATTTTTATTTTCCATACCATACATTTCTATATTTGTCTCTATTAATTCCTTTATTCTACTTTCTCTGGATTTATTCTGTTGGTTTTTTCCTAACTTCTTAATTTGAATTATCAGCTTCTTTCTAAAAAGAGAAAGGACAGCACATGTAAGGCTCTACTCCTTCTAAGTATGTTTTACCTAATCCTTCAGTTTTAATTATTTAGTATTTTCATTATTGTCCAATTCAATTTTAATACTATTTATGAGTTTCTCTTGGACACGTGTTATTTAATATGTATTTTAATTTCCAGAAATAATGGGGATTAAAATTTTTTTCTTTTTGTTTGACTAATTTAATGAAACTGTGGTCACAGAATGTGGACTCATATCAATTATTTGAAATTTGTGGGGTTTTGCTCCAATGTGTGAGGAGCTCGGAAGTTGTCACTCCCACCCTAACAATAAGAAAAAGCTGAACAAACTGAAAAACAACTCTTCTTAAATCCATTGGAGAACTAAGGTCACAAAGGCAAGCCACTACCCTAAAAACTGGAGAGAGAGGCAGAAACAGAGAATTACAGCTTACTTGGAACAGAAGCCCACTGGAGCCAGTACCAGAAGTTACAGTGGAAAGAACTGCAAGGCTCAGACCTTATTTAAGAAGAAGTCTCAAAGGAAAACAATGCGGGACACAAAAACAAGGAGACCAGGGAAGTTATCTTCTAAAACCTACAAACAGTAAACACAGCCTAATTCCTAGTCAGATAAGCATAAAGCCTCACACTAAAGGCCTATTTGCCTTAGTTCCTTTAACCCAGTACATCATGACTGGCTTTTAACAAAAAATAACATGCATACTAAAAGGCAAATAACACAGTCTGAAGAGACAGAACAAGCATCAGAACCGGAATCACATATTAGCAGAGATTTTGGAATTATCAGACCCTGGGAATTTAAAATTACTATGATTAATATGCTAAGAGCTCTAACGGAAAAATTGGACAACATGAAAGAACAGATGGTAACGTAAAAAGAGAGATGGAAACTCCCAGAAAGAATCAAAAGGAAATGCTAGAAATCAAAAACACTGTAAAAGAAATGAAATTTGTTGAGACTTGCTTTATGACCTAATATAAAAGTTCCATGTGTCTTGGGAAAATATGTATTGTTTAGAGCTCTATACATATCCAGTAGATCAAGCTTATTAACTGTGCCGGTTTGAATGTATTGTGTCCCCCAAATGCCATTATCTTTGTGGTCTTGTGGGGCAGAGATTTGCTTGGAATGTGCCCCACCCAGATGTGGGTAATGATAATTTTGATGAGATGTTCCCATGGAGGTGTGGCCCCGCCCATTCGGGGGTGGGCCTTGATCAGTGGAGCCATATAAAACATGCTGACTCAAAGAGACTAAACTGAGTGCAGCTGGAAGTGATGTTTTGAAGAGAAGCAAGCTTGCTGGAGAGGAATGTCCTGGGAGAAAGCCGTTTTGAGGCTGGAGCTTTGGAGCAGATGCCAGCTGCCTTCCCAGCTAGCTGAGGTTTTCCGGACGCCATTGGCCATCCTCAGGTGAAGGTGCCCGGTTGCTGATGTGTTGCCTTGGACGCTTTGTGGCCTTAAGACTGTAACTGTGTAGCGAAATAAACCCCCATTTTATAAAAGCCTATCCATCTCTGGTGTTTTGCATTCTGCAGCATTAGCAAACTAGGACAGATTTTGGTACCGGAAGTGGGGTGCTTTTGCTGCTGAGTTTGCAAATACCAAACATGTTGGAACGGCTTTTTAAATGGATAAGGGGAAGTTTCTGGAAGAATTGTGAGGAGCTTGATAGAAAAGGCCAAAACTGCTTTAGAGACTGTTTGTGGAAATACGGACTCTAAAGATACTTCTGATGAGGACTTGAACAGAAATGATGAATATGTTGTTGTAAACTGGAAGAAAGGCGATCCTTGTTTTAAAGTGGCAGAGAATTTGGCAAAATTGAGTCCTGGTGTCATATGGAAGAATCTGGAAGCAACAACCTGGAATACTTAGCTGAGGAGATCTCCAGACTACCTGTGGAGGATGTAACCTGGCTTCTCCTTGCAGCTTATAGTAAAATGCGAGCGGAGAGAGATAAACTTAGAACTGAACTCTTGGGTTCAAAGAAACCAGAAGTTGATGGCTTGGAAAATTATGAGCTTCCAGGGGGTGGAATCCCAGAAGCTACAGCCCAATGTGAGGATGTAACCAAACATGGAACCCAGCCGCCATTTCAGTACAAGCCAAGATTGGAGATGGAATTATCCAGAAAGGATTTGTGGAAACTCCTATTGTCTGATGGCTTTGACCCGTGTGGTTCATGCAAAGCCAACAGAATTTTTGCGAGAACTTTATAGACAGAGCCGCTGCCAATCTGGACTGGAGGAGACAGACAAGGAACAAATTGCAGGAAAAATTTCTTCAAAGACAGAGCCATGGAGGTTGAGGTCTGGAGTCAAGAGGCCTTGGGCTGGGAGAGTGGAGCAGCCCACATGCATGGAAAGGGTGAGTTTGCCCCAGAGGTCGAGGGTGGGCATTCCACCTCAATGCTCTGGAAGAGTTTTGCCACCCGAGGTCCCAAAGAGGGTGGAGCACATTCCCAGGGAATTGGGGAGCCTGGCTGCCACCACACTGTTCTGAAGGGGTTGAGCGTGTGCCCCGGAGATGGAAGGGAATCTGGGAGCTGCCCCGATGTTTGAGGAGGGTGGGGCCGAGAAGGCGGTCTCCCCAATGTGTTGAAATGTTGGAGCACTCACCTAAGCATTTGGAGAGGAAAGGGCTGCCGCGGAGGTCCTTAGGAAGGGTTAGACTCCCGCTCTCTCAAGCCCCAAGGATGCAACGTTGTTCTGTTAATGACTGTCTGACTTTGAAATCCAATGGAGTGCAGCTGTGAGTGATGTTTTGAAGAAGAGCAAGCTTGTTAGAGAGGAACATCCTGGGAGAAAGCCATTTTGAAACCAGAATTTCGGAGCAGACGCCAACCACGTGGCTTCCCAGCTAACAGAGGTTTTCCGGACACCATTTGCCATCCTCCAGTGAAGGTACTTGATTACTGATGTGTTACCTTGGACATTTTATGGCCTTAAGACTGTAACTGTATAGCCAAATAAACCCCCTTTTTATAAAAGCCAATCCATCTCTGGTGTTTTGCATTCCTCACAGCATTAGCAAACTAGAACATTAACCATGTTCAAATTTTCTATCTTTAAAATATTTTTCTGCTTGAGCTACCAATAATTGAAAGCATATATTGAAATCTAACATATTAATGGTGAATTTGTCAGTTTTCTGTGATTCTATCATTTTTTGCTTTGTATATCATAAAGGCTATTTTATTAAATATATACAACTTTAAAATTGTTACATCCTCCTGGTGAATTAAATATTTTGTTATTACGTACAACCTCCTTACTTCTGATAACACACCTTAAGTCTATTTTGTTCAATATTAATATCCTTTCCAACCTGTTTGTGCATTTTTCAGCTCATGTTAGGTATAATTTCCTTGATGGACTATAACTTGTGTTTACCAATGTCCATGGTAAACTTCCCTTCCCACATTCTATAAATGGCTCCCTTCACTCCTGACTTTTTCAGAACTGCATCTTTAGAAGTCCAAACAGAATTGCAGATAAAAATAGTTTTTTAAGTATTTGCAAAAAGAGTTGGACAAAGGCAATCCAGAAAACCCTGTTCTAAAGCAATATGTACCAAAGTATGCTTCATTGAACCCCAGTTATAAGATATATTCCTTGAAAACCAAGTTCTCAAATAAATTTGGGAAATCCAGTATACTATCTCTTCTTGGAGAGTCATAAACAGTCCTTGCAATTAGTTATCCACAGAAAGTCCTTTGATAAACACTGCCCTGGCATATTGGGCTTAGGGAAAAAATTGAAAACTGAGTTCAGAAAGAGAAAGAAAGGAGCCACAAAAGACAGTGTTTGTAAGACAGAAACCAGACAGTACACTAGCTTAGTCGGTAAAGGAGGTGTAACAAGAAGCCAGAGTAGTCCCAAATACATATATATTGAGAAATTAGTTGAGACTTGCTTTATGGTCTAACATATTACCTCCAAAAGAAATAATTAACTTATTTACTTTTCTAAAGGCCACAAATAAACCTAAAATTCAACTTAGTACCAGTTGATGGGAAGTAAATTAATTAGAAAAGCAATATCCTCATTCATTAATTTTGTAAAAAAAAATTGAAAATATTCAGGTGCTAAGTAATTGGTGAGTTAAAGATAAGTAGGATGTTACTTATCTTTGGGAGAATGATGAAAAGTGTTCATCAGGCATTTTCGCAAGAGACATAAAGCACCGTTCATGCCTCAACCAATGTTCTTGTTCATGGTCCTTGTATCTAGGTGGCCATGTTTTGTGGCATATGACACACACACCCAGCTGAAGAGCCAATGATGTCTTCCTGTCTTAAGTACAGCCAACCCATAGGCTGCTCACTGAACATGAAGTAGTCTGAGATGGCAAGAGGAGGATGGGCCCAAGTTACTCAGAAGCCACAAAGAAAAAGACTCATAGGCTTGACAACATAAAAAATGTTAAACCTAATAAATTAAAAAATACCATAAAAAATAAAATACCACTGCCCCTTCTCTCTGAGAGATGGAGGACCAGATCTGACCTCACAGCCTCACAGCTGCCACCACCCTCCTCGTTCTCCCTGCCAACAACCTTCTCCAGTTGCTGGTTGGATTTACTTTTGGCAACATGGCTGAAATGTATCTGGCTTACAGCTATGACATAACAAACCTGAGTTAAAAGCTTGAAGAAATGAAAAAGGAGTTGGATGCTAAGAAGAAACCTCTTGGCTCCTAAGGCTAACTCCAGTGCTGCTTTCTGGGTACACTGATTCTGCTGCCTTGAGGGAATCCTCTGCATCTGAACCAAAGACTCCTGTTCATACTTCCAGCCCTGTGACTTTCTTCACTTCTAAACGCTGAACAACTCTAGTGCTAATATGTTACCGCCATCAAGAACTGCCCTCTATTTCCTCCAGTATCTTCCCTTCTTCCCACCCCTCTTTCAGCAACTTGTAAGTGTCTATGATAGAATCATGGTGCTAGATTAGAAAATGCCACCTTTAATTTAGTGGTCTCCTCTCATAATATTGTCTTCTGGGATTCCTACTATTTTGTTTAAAAACATTTTTTGTGTATAGCTACACACATACCAACATGCTAATTTTATCATTATAGCAATTATGATGGGTACATGCTAATCATTTGGACCTAAATCATGTTGTTTTAAAATAATTAAAGTTAATATCTAAAGCCAAACAAGTAAATGGGGAAAATACTTTGTAAAAAATGCAATTAAAAAGGGGTCTATATCATTAAAGACATCTGCTTAAAAATTAACAGAAAAAGACAGATGCCTCAATAGAAAAATAGGCAAAAGCATAAACAGGTAACTCACAAAACACAAATGACTAAGAGATTAAAAGTTAAAGCAAATTAAATGAAATTCAGCACCATTTTCACCTATGAGATTAGCTGGAAAATGTTTTATGATATTGTCTCTTGGAGATCTTTTCAGGAAAGTTTCAAGGAAATTCTAACTGGTTCACTCTTTTCTGGATGTCTCTCTGGCAAAACATGTCAGAAAGCTTGAGATTCTATATATCCTTCCAACCAACAATTCCACTTTAAGGAATTTATTCCTAAGGAAATTATCATGCACATGAACATCTACCTTCATGGATGCTTGCAACAGCACTATTTATGACAATGAAAAACTAGAAACAAACTAAACATCCAACAATTGGGGATACTTAAGCAACTTACATTAAAGCACTATGATAGAATATTGTGAAGCTATTAAAATGGCATTTTAAAAGAACTTTACTAAAATGGAAACAATTACACCCACACCCAGATACAGGCATACAAACACATGTAAATGAAAAATATGTAAAGGACATATGTCAAAATATTAACAGTATTTCTCTCTGGGAGTTTTGAGGCATTGAATGACTTTTATTTTTTCCTCTTGTTCATCATAGAGAAAATTTTCCACAGTCAACATGTACTGCCTTTGTAACGCACAAAAATAACACTACTCAGAATTAAAAGAGAAATAACAAATTCAATCATTTTCAAAAGGTAAAATCTGGACTGTAGTCTCTGGGACCACTCTTTGAGAAAGGATAACAGACACTTAAGCTGAGCCCTTCTAAATAGTCAAATCTGCTTGTGTCCTCTAGGAATCACATACCTGTTGAAAAAAATTAATCAAATTAATTACACCAAGTACAAATGCCTGGGCTTCTGTACTCTCAGCCCAAAAGAGGTGGATGTGGATGCCACACCTGGACCCAGGTAACCTCAACAAGGCACTAACAGCACTCAAGAAACTGAGGCCTAGAAAAGGATTTACCTGAAGTCTGTCAGAACTGGTAGCAGAACCAGCCCAAAGACTTTGGTGTCCCAGTTCTGTCATCTTTAAAGTACAGGGATAACAACACAGGCTTCAGAGTCAGACAGACGTAAGTTCCAAATCTATTCCAAGCCTAGGGAATGGGGAGTTAATGCTTAAATTGTCCAGAATTCCTTTTTGGGTTGATTGTAAAGTTTTGGTAATGGTGGTGGTGATGATAGCACACATTATGAATGTAATTAACAGCATCGAATTATATATGTGAATGTGGTTAAAAGGGGAAATGTTAGGTCATACAAATGTTACTAAAATAAAAATTTAAAAAAAAACAGGACTGTACAACATAGTGAACCCTATAATAAACGATGAACTATAGTTAACAATACAATTAAAAAAATGTTCTTTCAGGAATTATAACAAATGTACCACACTAATGCAAGGTGTTAATAATAGGGTGGTAAATGGGAACTCTATATTTTATATATTTTATGCATGATATTTCTGTAAAATTACAGCTTCTCTAACAAAAACAATTACTAATTTAAAAAAACTAAAAAAATATTCCAATCTGCTACTTACTATGTAACCTTGACAAATTATTTAATCTCTGAGCCTCAGTTTCCTCACCTGTAAAATGGGGCAAGAATACCTAATTCACAGGTTATTAATGAGTTTAAATGCATGTAGTGCTTAGCACGCAGTAAGCACTAAAAAAACAAAACAAAACAAAAACAGTAGCCATTATTATTTCCATACCATATAGGTTCATCACTCCCTGTGTATCAAGGTCCAGTAAAAAGCATAGACTCTAAAAGGTCTGCATTGTACCATAATCCCCATCCATACATCTGCAGGCTGTCCTCTTTAAATAGACTTTTAATGTTCTCTCCTTTACGTTTTTCACGGTGTAGACTACGTGAGGGTGACTCCTTGGCAACTCACCTCTGGTAAAAGGCAAGGGTCATTCTGCAAAAGCAGGATCCGAAGCTGGGCCTCATTGAGGCCAAAAAGTCCATAGTTTTTCAGGACTTGGATGTTGACAGATGTGTGGATATCGTGGGAAAGGGTACAGGTAGACCTAGGAGAACACAAAGTTCTTGATGAAGAAGGGGCCAGTCTGTCAAATTCCTTGCCTCCGGTCATTTTGAACTTAGATAGGAAGTTTTTGACTGTAATTTTCCTTGAACCCACAGAATAATAAACATCCATGGTAATAAACCCTGATGATAAGACAGTGGGTGACACAAGTCCCCTCCCAGAGTAATTTTCATTTTAAATGAGGATATTTTAAAGCCAAGAGTATGCCCCCACCCAAGCCATCTACCTTGACTGCACGTGGCCGCACTTAACCTTCTCCATCCTAAAAGCTACCCCTTAACCCCAACCCCACCGTCCACCAACGGAAAAAGGAAAGCATCCCTCTCACTCCTGCTTTGGTGAGCTAGAATGAACAAAGGAAGATTCGGGGATGTGGAGCCCAGTACTGCAGTTAGGAGGCAGCAAATCCCAGCTCTGGCAGTCACTAGCCATATACCTCGCTCAAATCATCCATCCCTTACGACTCAGTTTCCTCAGGATCAGGCTACATCAGGGTTTTTAAACCTAGAGAGCACAGACGGGCTTCGGCAAAACTTTGGTGGTTGTGGCATTCTCTGGATAAAGGGTCCATGGATCTTCCTGGATCCTCAAATGCCCCCAAAGGACCACTGGAGGAGTAAATGAACTCAAAAGTCCCGCTCCGGAAAACCCGGCATGTTGTGGAGGATCCCGGGGGCCAGGGCAGTAACTTTTTTTTTTTGGCGGTGGGGGTAAGAAATCCAAAACTGGGAAGACATTCTTTTTCATTCCGCACAAAGCTTGAGAGCAAAGGAGGCCACCCCTAGAGGGCCCCGCAGCGTCCGGGCTCGAGCCGCACTGGGCCCCTTCTGGAGGTTTCTTTTACGCCCTTTCGAAGGGGGTCGCCTTGCCTCTCGCCCTGGGCTAATAACTCGTTTATTTATTTATTTACTTATTCTTTTCCCCATTTCTCTTCGGTCCCACTTCCAACTGGAGGGGTCAGGCCCGCAGCGAATTCCTTCGCGCGGGTGAAAAAGCCGCCGCCGGGCGCTGCCGCTCCCTCCCGCCCCGGCCGCCCGCGCAGGCCGCCGCCGCCGCCTCACCAGCAGTCCCGGTTCGGGCACTTGCCCAGCATGTGCCGGCGGCAGAAGTGCAGCTGGTCGCAGGCCTGGCACTCGCCGCGCTGGTAGCGGGCGCAGAGGCGCGCGGAGGACACAGCCACCACCCTCCAGGCGGTGGTGCCGCCACCGCGGCCGCTACCGCTGGCGCCAGCCGCGGCCTCGGCCTCCTCGTCCCAGAGTCCCTCCTTCATCTCCACCTCCTGCATCAGGAAGCGGTCGGGCCCGGCCTTCTGCAGCACGTCCTGGAGCTTCGCCTCCGAGAGCTCCACGTTGCGGCGCAGGTCTTGCAGGAACATGCGGCCGCCATTGGCACACAGCACCTTGGTGAGGAAGGAGCACACCGTAGGGTCCGCCATGGTCCGTGGCCGGGGTCCTTTTGCTGCGGAGCACGGAAATCCAAGGCAAGGCAGACTCCTCCCAATCACGTCCACGGTTTAAAACTAATATCCCGGGGATGGGCCTGCAGAAGGGAGGGCAAGAGGCGGCAACCCCGGGCTCCTGGCCGGGCTTCTCCTGGCCGATCGCAGCTCGAGGGGTAGGTGAAAGGAGAATCCCGGGGGGTTGGAGTCACCCAGGACACGGATTCAGGCAGGGACGGTATTTATTGAGCGCCTGCTCTGTGCTCACTGTTCAAGGTGAGCCTCTGTCTTGAGGGAGTTTTATTGTGGGTGAGTCACAAAAAAAAGCATGCAAGCACGTAAGATAATTTGAGGTACTGGTAAGGGCTATGGAGACGATAAAATAAGTAATGTGCTAGAAAGCGAATTGCTGAGCTGCTATATAGGTAGTTGGTAGAAGGTCTCCGAAAAAGTACCCACTAGCCAAATGTGGCTGTTCAGCACTTGAAATGTGGCTAGTCCTAAGTGAAATGTGATCCAAGTGTGAAACAGAAGCTGGATTTGGAAGATTTGGTATGGAAAAAAAAGTGTAAAATAATTTTTATGTTAATTACATGTTAAACTGATACTTTCTATATTTTCAGTTAAATAAAGTATTAAGATTTCATGTTTCTTTTCTTTTTCTAATATAGCCATGAGAAAATTAAAATAAAATATGTATGTAGCTCCTCTCGTGTTTCTATTGGACAAGCCAGGTGTAGACCTGTATATTTATCAAGCACCTATCCTTTTTGCCCAACATTGTGGTCGTTTGTTGAAACAATTATTGTAACACAATACAAAGATGGGTAAGATGTAATCAGAACTCAACCAGGCTAGTTGCTATCTTACAGGGTAGTTATGAGGAATAAATGAGTAATATCATGGCTGTAAAGTTTTGGGCACAGAAGTAGGTATACAAATAATTAAAATGTCATTTATTAGTGTGTGTGGGAGAAAGGTGAATAAATAATTAAAATACAGTGTGACGAAAGTTTTGAAATGGAGGATGAGCACCTGAAGTGGGAGATAATATGGGAAGCTTCCTAGAAGATAAGTTTGAACTGTTTTGAATAACTGATAGTTAGCCATGGAGAAAAACTGTGTTCTTGACAGGAAACATGAGACGAAAGGAAACCTGCAAATCAAACGAAAATGGAGAGCAAGGCAAAGGCCAATTGCCTAAGACCTTCTCTGCCATGCTATGGAATTTGCATTTATAATATGAAGATTTTGTGAAGCCACTGAAGGATTTTCAGCTGGGGAGTGACATGATTCCTTTGTCTAGAAGCTTTTCCCCCTAATCTTTGCATGCATGGCTCCTTTTTGTCTTTCATCTCTGAGCTGAAATATCTTCTCTTCATTGAGGCAGGTCATTCCTGACCTCCCAGTCTAAATTAGCCCCCCAGTCTCTGTATGGAATTTATCACTGATATTTTTCTTCTTTCTCATTTATTTATGTATTTACTTGTAGAATTCAAGCTCATGAAAGTCAGAATCTTGTTGGTCTTGTTCACTGCTGTATGTCCAACATCTAAAACAGTATCTGGCCATTGTATTTTATAAAGATATCCCTGGCAGCAAGAAGAAGAATGAGTTTCCAGAAAAGCAAGATAAGATAGGGAATAATGCAAGAGAAACAGGTTTTCAGGAAATATAATCCCAATTTTTACTAAGTTGAGTTTGCAGTGGACAATCCAAAGTAAAGTAGTAGATATAAATATACAGGTCTAGAGTTTATAGGAGATGATTGGGGAAGGGATATATATTTGGGTGTCATCAGAGTATAGGTAATTGAAGCTGTGAGATAAGATCATCCAGCAAAAATAAAAAATGTGAAAAGCAGAAGTGGAAAAACAGAACCTTAGGGAATACCAACATTAAAATAGCAGGTGAACATTTTCCTTGCATCAGAAAGAACCAGAACAAGAATAAAAAATAAAAGTGAAAAAAGAACACCCAAATCATAACTATGTTATCATATTGTGGACAGTGGATTGTATACCATGGATGATTGTATGGTGTGTGAATATATTTCAATAAAACTGAATTTAATTAAAAAAAAAAAAAAAGCAGGTGAAAGAAGAGAAAAATCAAGAAAGAAACTAGCAGTAGGTCTTAATGCCTTGCTTTATCCTTTTGGCAGTCAGTGTTCGCACTTGGACTCTCTGCCCAAGATCTTTTTCTTGTAGAAGAAGCAAGCTCAATTGCAATAGAGGCAAACTAAAATTACCAAGGAGTTAACATCCCTAGGGAAGAGCCTTCAACAAGTTATTTTAGGGAATTGGTAAGTAAATATCCCAGCTCATCATCCCTCAGGTGGAACAACTTATCTCCCAAAGTTTCCTTAGCAGAATTGCACCCTAGTTTCCCACAGACATAACCTGCTCATTAGCACATCCTGCACTGTCTGCCTTCCTTTCCGGTCTCACCTCCCCACTTCCCTACCAGTGTGTTGTGACTAGGAGCTAGGTATCCCAGAGAAATGTATTCTTTTTTTTTTTTTTTTAATCATCATTTTATTGAGATATATTCACATACCACGCAGTCATACAAAACAAATTGTACTTTCGATTGTTTACAGTACCATTACATAGTTGTACATTCATCACCTAAATCAATCCCTGACACCTTCATTAGCACACACACAAAAATAACAAGAATAATAATTAGAGTGAAAAAGAGCAATTGAAGTAAAAAAGAACACTGGGTACCTTTGTCTGTTTGTTTCCTTCCCCTACTTTTCTACACATCCATCCATAAACTAGACAAAGTGGAGTTTGGTCCTTATGGCTTTCCCAATCCCATTGTCACCCCTCATAAGCTACATTTTTATACAACTGTCTTCGAGATTCATGGGTTCTGGGTTGTAATTTGATAGTTTCAGGTATCCACCACCAGCTACCCCAATTCTTTAGAACCTAAAAAGGGTTGTCTAAAGTGTGCGTAAGAGTGCCCACCAGAGTGATCTCTCGGCTCGTTTTGGAATCTCTCTGCCACTGAAGCTTATTTCATTTCCTTTCACATCCCCCTTTTGGTCAAGGAGATGTTCTCCGTCCCACGATGCCGGGTCTACATTCCTCCCCGGGAATCATATTCCACATTGCCAGGGAGATTCACTCCCCTGGGTGTCTGATCCCACGTAGGGGGGAGGGCAGTGATTTCACCTTTCAAGTTGGCTTAGCCAGAGAGAAAGGGCCACATCTGAGCAACAAAGAGGCATTCAGGAGGAGACTCTTAGGCACAAATACAGGGAGGCCTAGCCTCTCCTTTGCAGCAACCGTCTTCCCAAGGGTAAAACTTATGGTAGAGGGCTCAACCCATCAAACCACCAGTCCCCTATGTCTGTGGTCATGTTAGCAACCATGGAGGTGGGGTAGGCGAATACCCCTGCATTCTCCACAGGCTCCTCAAGGGGGCGCTACATCTTTTTTTTTTCCCTTGTTTTTCTTTTTCTTTTTTTTTTTTAACTTTCCCTTCTTTTTTAAATCAACTGTATGAAAAAAAAAGTTAAAAAGAAAACAAACATACAATAAAAGAACATTTCAAAGAGACCATAACAAGGGGGTAAGAAAAAGACAACTAACCTAAGATAACTGCTTAACTTCCAACATGTTCCTACTTTACCCCAAGAAAGTTACATAATATAGCAACATTTCTGTGAACTTGTTCCTACTATATCCATCAGAAATTAACAGACTATAGTCATTTCTGGGCATCCCCAGAACGTTAAATAGCTTATCTGTTCTTCTTGGATTATTGTTCCCCCTTGCTTAATTACTCTCTACTGCTAGTTCCCCTACATTCTACATTATAAACCATTTGTTTTACATTTTTCAAAGTTCACATTAGTGGTAGCATATAATATTTCTCTTTTTGTGCCTGGCTTATTTCGCTCAGCATTATGTCTTCAAGGTTCATCCATGTTGTCATATGTTTCACCAGATCGTTCCTTCTTACTGCCGCGTAGTATTCCATCGTGTGTATATACCACATTTTATTTATCCACTCATCTGTTGAAGGACATTTGGGTTGTTTCCATCTCTTGGCAATTGTGAATAATGCTGCTATGAACATTGGCGTGCAGATATCTGTTCGTGTCACTGCTTTCCGATCTTCCGGGTATATACCGAGAAGTGCAATCGCTGGATCGAATGGTAGTTCTATATCTAGTTTTCTAAGGAACTGCCAGACTGACTTCCAGAGTGGCTGAACCATTATACAGTCCCACCAACAATGAATAAGAGTTCCAATTTCTCCACATCCCCTCCAGCATTTGTAGTTTCCTGTTTGTTTAATGGCAGCCACTCTAATAGGTGTTAGATGGTATCTCATTGTGGTCTTAATTTGCATCTTTCTAATAGCTAGTGAAGCTGAACATTTTTTCATGTGTTTCTTGGCCATTTGTATTTCCTCTTCAGAGAACTGTCTTTTCATATCTTTTGCCCATTTTATAATTGGGCTGTCTGTACTATTGTCATTGAGTTGTAGGATTTCTTTGTATATGCAAGATATCAGTCTTTTGTCAGATACATGGTTTCCAAAAATTTTTTCCCATTGAGTTGGCTGCCTCTTTACCTTTTTGAGAAATTCCTTTGAGGTGCAGAAACTTCTAAGCTTGAGGAGTTCCCATTTATCTATTTTCTCTTTTGTTGCTTGTGCTTTGGGTGTAAAGTCTAGGAAGTGGCCGCCTAATACAAGGTCTTGAAGATGTTTTCCTACATTATCTTCTAGGAGTTTTATGGTACTTTCTTTTATATTGAGATCTTTGGTCCATTTTGAGTTAATTTTTGTGTAGGGGGTGAGGTAGGGGTCCTCTTTCATTCTTTTGGATATGGATATCCAACTCTCCCAGCCCCATTTGTTGAAAAGACCATTATGGCTCAGTTCGGTGACTTTGGGGGCCTTATCAAAGATCAGTCGGCCATAGATCTAAGGGTCTATCTCTGAATTCTCAATTCAATTCCATTGATCTATATGTCTATCTTTGTGCCAGTACCATGCTGTTTTGGCAACTGTGGCTTTATAATAAGCTTCAAAGTCAGGGAGTGTAAGTCCTCCCACTTCGTTTTTCTTTTTTAGAGTGTCTTTAGCAATTCGAGGCATCTTCCCTTTCCAAATAAATTTGATAACTAGCTTTTCCAAGTCTGCAAAGTAGGTTGTTGGAATTTTGATTGGGATTGCATTGAATCTGTAGATGAGTTTGGGTAGAATTGACATCTTAATGACATTTAGCCTTCCTATCCATGAACATGGAATATTTTTCCATCTTTTAAGGTCCCCTTCTATTTCTTTTAGTAGAGTTATGTAGTTTTCTTTGTGTAGGTCTTTTACATCTTTGGTTAAGTTTATTCCTAGGTACTTGATTTTTTAGTTGCTATTGAAAATGGTATCTTTTTCTTGAGTGTCTCTTCAGTTTGTTCATTTCTAGCATATAGAAACATTACTGACTTATGTGCATTAATCTTGTATCCCGCTACTTTGCTAAATTTGTTTATTAGCTCTAGTAGGTGTATCGTCGATTTCTCAGGGTTTTCTAGATATAAGATCATATCATCTGCAAACAATGACAGTTTTACTTCTTCTTTTCCAATTTGGATGCCTTTTATTTCTTTGTCTTGCCGGATTGCCCTGGCTAGCACTTCCAGCACAATGTTGAATAACAGTGGTGACAGCGGGCATCCTTGTCTTGTTCCTGATCTTAGAGGGAAGGCTTTCAGTCTCTCACCATTGAGTACTATGCTGGCTGTGGGTTTTTCATATATGCTCTTTATGATGTTGAGGAAGTTTCCTTCAATTCCTACCTTTTGAAGTGTTTTTATCAAAAAGGGATGTTGGATTTTGTCAAATGCTTTTTCAGCATCTATTGAGATGATCAATTGATTTTTCCCTTTCGAGTTTTTAATGTGTTGTAATACATTGATTGTTTTTCTTATGTTGAACCATCCTTGCATGCCTGGAATGAACCCCACTTGGTCATGGTGTATGATTTTTTTAATGTGTCTTTGGATTCGATTTGCAAGTATTTTGTTGAGGATTTTTGCATCTATATTCATTAGGGAGATTGGCCGGTAGTTTTCCTTTTTTGTAGCATCTTTGCCTGGTTTTGGTATTAGATTGATGTTAGCTTCATAAAATGAGTTAGGTAGTGATCCCTTTTTTTCAATGTTTTGAAAGAGTTTAAGTAAGATTGGTTTCAGTTCTTTCTGGAAAGTTTGGTAGAATTCCCCTGTGAAGCCATCTGGCCCTGGGCATTTATTTGTGGGAAGATTTTTGATGACTGATTGGATCTCTTTGCTTGTGATGGGTTGGTTGAGGTCTTCTATTTCTTCTCTGGTCAGTCTAGGTTGTTCATATGTTTCCAGGAAATTGTCCATTTCTTCTACATTGTCCAGTTTGTTGCCATACAGTTGTTCATAATATCCTCTTATAATTTTTTTAATTTCTTCAGGATCTGCAGTTATGTCACCTTTTTCATTCATTATTTTGTTTATATGGGTCTTCTCTCTTTTTGATTTTGTCAGTCTAGCTAGGGGCTTGTCAATCTTGTTGATCTTCTCAAAGAACCAACTTTTGGTGATATTTATCCTCTCTATTGTTTTTTTGTTCTCTATGTCATTTATTTCTGCTTTAATCCTTGTTATTTCTTTTCTTCTACTTGGTTTAGGATTGGTTTGCTGTTCATTTTCTAGCTTCTTCAGTTGATCCATTAGTTCTTTGATTTTGGCTCTTTCTTCCTTTTTAATATATGCGTTTAGTGCTATAAATTTCCCCCTTAGCACTGCTTTTGCTGCATCCCATAGGTTTTGGTATGTTGTGTTCTCATTTTCATTCATCTCTATATATTTAGCAATTTCTCTTGCTATTTCTTCTTTAACCCACTGATTGTTTAGGAGTGTGTTGTTTAACCTCCAGGTATTTGTGAATTTTCTAAGTCTCTGATGGTTATTGACTTCTAATTGTATTCCATTGTGGTCAGAGAATGTGCTTTGAATAATTTCAATCTTTTTAAATTTATTGAGGCTTGTTTTATGTCCCAGCATATGATCTATTCTGGAGAAAGTTCCATGAGCACTAGAAAAGTATGTGTATCCTGGTGATTTGGGATGTAATGTCCTGTATATGTCTGTTAAATCTAATTCATTTATCAGATTGTTTAGGTTTTCAATTTCCTTATTGGTCTTCTGTCTGGTTGATCTATCTATAGGAGAGAGTGATGTGTTGAAGTCTCCCACAATTATTGTGGAAACATCAATTGCTTCCTTTAGTTTTGCCTGTGTTTCTCTCATGTATTTTGTGGCACCTTGATTGGGTGCATAGATATTTACGATTGTTATTTCTTCTTGCTGAATTGCCCCTTTTATTAGTACGTAGTGGCCTTCTTCGTCTCTCAAAACATCCCTGCATTTGAAGTCTATTTTATCTGAGATTAATATTGCTACACCTGCTTTCTTTTGGCTGTAGCTTGCATGAAATATTTTTTTCCATCCTTTCACTTTCAGTTTCTTTGTGTCCCTGTGTCTAAGATGAGTCTCTTGTATGCAACATATTGATGGTTCATTTTTTTGATCCATTCTGCGAATCTATATCTTTTAATTGGGGAGTTTAATCCATTTACATTCAACGTTAAAACCGTGAAGGCATTTCTTGAATCGGCCATCTAATCCTTTGGTTTATGTTTGCCATATTTTTCCCTCTCTCTATTAATATCCTTTATTGTACCCATAACGAATCTCTTTAGTACTGAACCTTTCTCCAAGTCTCTCTGTCCTGTCTTTGTTTCTCTGTCTGTAGGGCTCCCTTTAGTATCTCCAGTAGGGTAGGTCTCTTGTTAGCAAATTCTCTCAGCATTTCTTTGTCTGTGAAAAATTTAAGCTCTCCCTCAAATTTGAAGGAGAGCTTTGCTGGATAAAGTATTCTTGGCTGGAAATTTTTCTCACTCAGAATTTGAAATATATCGTGCCACTGCCTTCTTGCCTCCATGGTGGCTGCTGAGTAGTCACTACTTAGTCTTATGCTGTTGCCTTTGTATGTGGTGAATTGCTTTTCTCTTGCTGCTTTCAGAACTTGCTCCTTCTCTTCTGTGTTTGACAGTGTGATCAGTATATGTCTCGGAGTGGGTTTATTTGGATTTATTCTATTTGGAGTTCGCTGAGCATTTATGATTTGTGTATTTATGTTGTTTTGAAGATTTGGGAAGTTTTCCCCAACAATTTCTTTGAATACTCTTTCTAGACCTTTACCCTTTTCTTCCCCTTCTGGGATACCAATGAGTCTTATATTTGGACGTTTCATGTTATCTATCATATCCCTGAGGTCCATTTCGATTTTTTCAATTTTTTTCCCCATTCTTTCTTTTATGCTTTCATTTTCCATTCTGTCATCTTCCAGGTCACTGATTCATTGTTCAACTTCCTCTAGTCTTGTACTATGAGTGTCCAGAATCTTTTTAATTTGGTCAACAGTTTCTTTAATTTCCATAAGATCATCCTTTTTTTATTTAGTCTTGCAATGTCTTCTTTATGCTCTTCTAGAGTCTTCTTGATTTCCTTCATATCCCGTACTATGGTCTCATTGTTCATCTTTAGTTCTTTGAGTAGCTGCTCTAGGTGCTGTGTCTCTTCTGGTCTTTTGATTTGGGTGCTTGGGCTTGAGTTATCCATATCGTCTGGTTTTTTCATATGCTTCATAATTTTCTGTTGTTTTTGCCCTCGTGGCATTTGTTGAACTTGATAGGGTTCTTTTAGGGTTTGCCGACCTATTGAAGTCCTTATCTCTAATTTATCAGATCTACAGCTTCGTGGAGTACACTTTCTCTAACTAACCAGCAGGTGGCATCCACGAGCCACCTGTTCTCCACAAGCGAGTTCTCCCCTGCTTAGCCTTTTTGGTGAGTGGGGGAGTGAGTCTTGTGGGGCCCAATTGGTGTACCAAGCTTGCGTGTGTAGTTAGTGTTGCCTGCCCTGTATGTGGGGCGTGTTTCTGGGCAGTCGGGGAGGGGGGGTGGCCCTAACAATCAAATCTCCCTGATGATCCTAGAGTTTTAAAGCTGCTGCAATAGTCTAATCCTTCAGTTCAGTCCTGCCACAGTTTGTCTCTGCCACTGACCCACAAGTCCTTGGTATTGGCATATGGCTCCTGAGACTTGCAAGTGGGCCCCTCTTCCAGGCTGTGCACCCCGGGTCCTCTGTTGAGGGATGACTGTGCTATGTCACAGGTGAGTGCCGTCCCCCCAGGGCAGTTCTGGGCTGCTGGGCTGTGTAGGGAGGCTCCCAGTCTGCTCAAATGATGGCTGAATGGGGCTTTGTTAATTCACACTGCTCCACCTTCCCAGCTCTGGGACAATCAGCTGAGGTTGCAGGGAAGGCTAATGTCCACGCCCAGTTTTGTGGTGTATGCCTGTTATTTGAAGCACTTCCGTCACACTGGGTTGTCTGGGGCAGCTCTGGGCTATGGGGCTGGCGATGGGCAGGAGTGCTTCCTGTCCACCAGGATGGTGGCTGTGAGCGGACACCCCCCTTTTCTTGGGAAGTTGTGGTGTTTAGTGAATTTTCTCAGCCACTGGATTATTGCCTTTTGTCTCAGAGCTCTCTTAGTTCTGCTCTTGAGTTGACGTGCCCAAATTGCAATTCTTTGAAGCTTTCTGTATTGGGCTTCTTAGAGTAATTGTTTTAGAAAAAGAAAAAAGGATTAAAAAAAAAAAAAAAAAAAAAAAAGGGCCCTCCTCAGAGATCTAATGGGTTGTTGAAATGCTAATAGACAAAGCAACCAGGGCCATTAAGGAAAGGTCCACAGAGATCTAATGGGTTGTTGAAATGCTAATAGACAAAGCAACCAGGGCCATTAAGGAAAGGTCCACAGGGCAGAGAGATCAGCTTTTCTTTGGGATTTGCATATGCGCCTCAAGGCCTGAGCTCCGCCCTTCGCCTTTCTGTGTTCACCAGAACTCCAAAAATCTTCTGCTTTTATTTTGGAGTTTTTCGTGTTATTTTTTTTTTTCTATGCCTGTCTCCTCTCTGCTGGGCTGGCAGCTCTCAGATTCTCTGGTGTCTGGTCTCAGTCTATCTATGGTTGGAGTATGGATCAGTAGAATGAGTTTCCGATAAGGGCTGCCACTGCAGTTCTCCCTTCTCCTTCCCGGAGCTGGCAGCCCCTCCTCCCACGGGACTGAGCCTGGCAGGGAGGGGCGCGGGTCCCCTGGCCGCAAAAACTTACAGATTTCGCTGATCTCAGCAGTTCGACATTTTCATGAGTGTTGTATGAAGTATGCCCAAAGACAGATTGCTCTGTGGTGTCCAGTCCACGCAGTTCCTGGCTTTTTACCAACTTTCCTGGAGGAGTAACTAAAACTTACAGCTCACCAGTCTGCCATCTTGCCCCGCCTCCCCCAGAAATGTATTCTTAAACCTAACCCATTCCTGTGGGTGTGAACCCATTGTAAATAGGACCTTTTGAGAGGTTACTTCAGTTAAGGTGTGGCCCAATGGAATCAGGATGCATCATAATCCTACTACTGAAGGCTTTATAGGGAAGGCCACAGAGAGAGAAAGCCACAGGTAGCAGCCAGAAGTTGGAAGTCAACCTGGAAGAGAAGCCAGGAGAGGTTGCCATGTGCCTTACCATGGGACAGAAAAGTCAAGGACTGAGGATCGCCAGCAACCAGCCCCAGAACAACACAGTCTTCTGGGAGAAATCATGCCTTGATGACACCTTGATTTTGGACTTCTCTAACTTCAAAACCATCAGCCTATAAATTCCCATTTATGCCAACCCATTTCATGGTCTTTGCTTTGGCAGCCAGGAAACTAAAACACGGTATTTCTTGAGATCACCTCCAAAATGAACTGCTTGTATTCAAATCCTTGTCTGTTGGCTTCTGAGGGAACTGAACCTAAAATATAAACTGAGAAAGAGAGGTGAGAGAAAAATGAGAGTAGTGTATATACACAGAGGAGAGAGTTTCAAGGAGGAAATAGTCAGCATTGTGAAATACTACAGAGAGGAGATTTCTTAAAAGGAAGGCCCTTATAACAGGCAAGAACATTTCAGAAGTATAATAAGAAAAGGCAGATTTCTGTAGGTTTAAAAAAACAAAAACAGAAGAATAAATAAGCCCATGGATTATAGACTACTTTTTAAAATAAGATTTCTGAAAAGGTAAGGTAATGATGAACTAGTAAGTAGAGGAAGACATAAATTTGAGGGAGGTATTTTACTTTAAGAGAGATAAACATAGTTATATGCTAAGTAGAAAGAGCCAGTGTAAAGGGTAAGTTGAATATATAACTAGGAAGGATGGTAATTCATTGGGTGTGGGCCATGTGGCAGTGGGAGTGGATGCAAAGTGGTGGAAGAATTAGCCTTAGGAGGATAAAAGTGTAGAGGACCCTGCCAAGGTTGAAGACCAAGACTTTTAGTGGCACTAATCCAAATAGCTTGCAATTCTCCCTTAAAATATCAATGCATAGAAACAGAATTTGATTAATCCATGGTTAAATTTTTTTATTAATTTCTTTATTAGAGAAGTGTGGGTTTATGGAACAATTGTGCATAAAATACAGGATCCCCATAAACTACCCCACCTCCAACACCTTGCATTGGTGTGGAACATTTGTTATAACTGATGATAGCACATTTTAATAATTGTACTATTAATTAAAGTCCATGGTTTAACTTAAGGTTCACTGTTTGTATAGTGTTCCATGGATTTTTCTTTAAATTTTTATTGTTACCATATATATAATCTAATATTTCCCCTTTTAATCATTTCAGATATATATTTCAGTGCTGTTATTTGCGTTCACAATGTTGTACTACCATCACCACCATCCATTACCAAAGTATCCCCATCATTCCAAATAGGAACCCTGTACATTTTAAGCCTTAACTTCCTATTCCCTATCCCCAACCCATCCCCTGGTAACCTATATTCTAAATTCTGACTCTCTGAGTCTGCTTATTCTAATTGTCTCATACAATATTTGTCCTTCTGTGTCTGGCTTATTCACTCAACATTACGTCTTCAAGGTTCATCCATGTTGTCACATGTCAGGACTTCATTACTTTTTACAGCTGAATAATATTCCATTATGTATAAATATATATATATATATATATATATATATATATTTATTTATTTATTTATTTTATATACACACACACACACACACCACATTTTATATACCCATTCATCAGTTGGTGGACACTTGAATTGCTTCCATCTTTTGACAATTGTGAATAATGCCACTATGCAAATACCTGTTTGAGTCCCTGCTTTTGATTCTTTTGGGTATATATTGTCAGGTCATATGTAGTTCTATACTTGTCTTTGCGAGGAACCACCAAACTGTCTTCCACAGAGGCTTACATTGTCACCAGCAATGATGAGTGTTCCTGTTTCTCCACATCCTCTCCAGTGCTTGTTATATGTTTTTGTTTTTGTTTTTCTTTAATAGAAGCCATTCTAATGGGTGTGAAATGGTATCTCATTGTGGTTTTGATTTGCATTTCCTTGATGGCTAATAATATTGAGCATCTTTACATGTGCTTTCTGGCTATTTGTATATCTTCTTTGGAGAGATGTATATTCAAATCTTTTGCCCATTTTTTAAATTGGGTTGTTTGTCTTTTTGTTGTTAAGTTGAAGTAATTCTTTATATATTCTGGATATTAATCCCTTTTCAGATATGTGGTTTCCAGATATTTTCTTTCTTACTTTCATGATAAAGTCCTTTGAAGAACAAAGGCTTTTTTATTTTGATGAGGTCCTATTTATATATTTTTTTCATTGCCTTTGTTTTAAGTGTAAAGTCTTAGAAACCATTGCCTAACACAAGTCTTGAAGATGCTGCCCTATGTTTTCTTCTAGGAGTTGGATAGTTCTAAGTTCTGGCTCTTATATTTCGGTCTTTGGTCCATTTTGAGTTGGTTTTTACGTATGTTGTAAGGTAGTGGTCCACCTTTTTTTTTTTTTTTTTTTTTTTCAAATAGAGATCCAGTTTTCCCAGCACCATTTTTTGAAGAGACTATTCTTTCCCAATTGAGTGGTCTTTGCCACCTTGTCAAAAATCAGTTGGCCATAAATGTCAGTGTTGATTTCTGAGCTCTCGATTCTATTCCATTGATCTATATGTCTGTCCTTGTGCCAGTACCATGCTGTTTTGATTCCTGTGGCTCTGTAATAAGTTTTAAGATCCAGAAGTTTGAGTCCTCCAACTTCATTCTTTTTCAAGATGGCTTTAACTGTTTGGGGCTCCTTACCCTTCCATATAAATTTGATGATCAACTTTTCCATTTCTGCAAAGAAGGTTTTTGGAATTTTGATTGGGGTTGCATTGAATCTGTAAATTGCTTTGGGCAATCCATTTAAAATTTTTCCAAGTGGATGGGACATTAGGTCATAATTGAAAGTATTAATGAAATAGTGCTTTGGGTGCTGAATGATGGGGTCTAAGCTAGATAAGGAAGGAAGTGAAGACAGGAAGGGTCTGAATGTGTAAGCAGATGCAGGGAATGTAAAACTGAGTGGGCTAAAAGGATGGATTATGGTCAGAGGTAGAATATATGTTTAACATTTCAGAAAGAATGGTTCTAGAGAACTTCTGAATAATGGCAGTATCTAAGGTGAGGCAATGGATGAATATCTCTGGATAAGAGTGGTGATGGAAACCAAGAAGCTAAAGTGATAAAGTTAGGGGTTTTGGGTGGATTGTTCACAACAAAAATGTTGAAGGAAGAGGGGTGGCCTAGAAAGGAGAGGAAGCCCATGAGTCAGAAAAAGTCTTGGATGAGTATGGAGGAAGGGCCAGGAGTATAAACAGGAGTTAACAGGGAAAGTGGTGAGGTGAGAGGGAAGAAGTAGAAGCCATTCCTGTAGAGAGGTGGGATAGTGTTTAATGTGTGGGTTCTTGAGCTGAATCCCTGGGTTCATAATCCTGGTTCTGTCACTCACTAGCCATGAAACCTTGGACTATGGCTCAGCAAAGGTATAGATTCTGGAGTCAGAAGTGTGTAATAACTGAGGTATAGAAACAAATGAGGCCATTCATGGGCAAGTGTGTAGAGAGGAACAAAGAAGAGATCCCAGAGTAGACTATTGGGGAATATAGAGTTTGGTGGAAAAAAGGGACATCCCCCAATGGGGGGTGAAGATGACAAGTAAGTTCCCAAGGGAGTGGAAAAGAGAAGCATAGGAGATTGATATACCTTTCAACTCAAATTCTGAAGCCAGTCTTCAAAACAAAACAAACTGATGCCCACTCTGGGGACACTTCTCTAGCACAAACTCTTTAACAAGTCATTCCAGGGACATACACTAATACAAGTGTTATAAATTCATTCACTCTGTCTTTAACTTTCTAAATGAAATCTGTTATCCCCTGTACTCTTTCAAAGCCATATCCTTGCAAATAGGTCAGTGACCTTAACCACTCATTTAGAACTCAGCATTCATGGCCTTTTAAGGTAGTTAGCTTTACAGTACTAAGGTGTGACTATGAATAGTTAATATCTAGCTTTGCTTCTACCAAATGTTAGACCAAGAAGTTCCACTACACAAAGCAAATAAGCACAGATTTTCCAATCATGGGATAAAAAATTAAGATTTTAAATAGCTTTGTGCCAGTTTGAATGTATTATGTCCCCCAAACGCCATTATCTTTGATGTAATCTTGTGTGGGCAGACCTATCAGTATTAATTAGATTGTAATTCTTTGAGTGTTTCCATGGAGATGTGCCCCACCCAACTGTGGGTGATAACTCTGATGAGATATTTCCATGGAGGCATGGCCCCACCCATTCAGGGTGGGCCTTGATCAGTGGAGTTATATAAATGAGCTGACAGGCAGAGGGAAATCAGTGCAGCTGTGAGTGACATTTTGAAGAGGAGCTACAGCCAAGAGGGACACTTTGAAGAAAGCACAGGAGCTGCAGATGAGAGACATTTTGAAGACGGCCATTGAAAGAAGACTCTTGCTCCAGAGAAGCTAAGAGAGGACACATACCCCAACTGCAACTAAGAGTGACATTTTTGATGAACTGCTGCCTAGAGAGGAACGTCCTGGGAGAAAGCCATTTTGAAACCAGAACTTTGGAGCAGACGCCAGCCACGTGCCTTCCCAGCTAACAGAGGTTTTCTGGATGCCACTGACCATCCTCCAGTGAAGGTACCCAATTGCTGGTGTATTACCTTGGACACTTTATGGCCTTAAAACTGTAATTGTGTAACCAAATAAACCCCTTTTATAAAAGCCAATCCATTGCTGGTGTTTTGCATTCTGGCAGCATTAGCAAACTAGAACAAGCATTTTCTCAAGTAAATTTTACTTTCTCAAGTAAAATTTTCCTCTGAAAAATTTGGCACTTGCTATGACAAAGTAAATAAACTAATAGAAAAAATAATTAATCAAAAAGCTCAAATATCAGCTAATGCTTGATAGAGTTTTTGTGTATTTCAGTGTGGATATTTCGACAGCAGCAGGTTTTCCATAAATCATTTTATTTACACTGAAGTCTAATCAAATGGCAGTTTTACTTTCATTTTAATCAAACTATGCTGCCACATAGGGACTTTCCCCCACCCTTTTCCCCTCTCTTCCTCTTCATCCAAAGTTTTGTGATTAAAAAAAAAAAGAGACAGAGAGAGTAGAGAAGACTGCCTGCTGATAGGACAATACTGCTGATAACCATTTACATTTGTATATGTTGTAAGGTAGTGGTCCATCTTTTTTCTTTTTTTTTTTTTTGCAAATAGAGATCCAGTTTTCCCAGCACCATTTGTTGAGGAGACTCTTTCCTAATTGAGTGATAACCATTTATACTTGTAACTTTTGTGCCTTAGGTTGGCCCTATCCTCACCCTTGGGACCAGAGGAAGAAAGATGTGTTAGCAGCTTCCAGCCCCTTGCCCCTCTAAGTCCCAGACAAAAGATATGCCAACCGACTCCCGGCTTCTCCACTCCCCCTACCCCCCACCCCCGCCCCTCACCCTGGCAGCATGCTAAGGGCTCCTCCTTGGTCATCAAACCCTGGAGTGGGAAAACTGGAAGGGAAAAACACATCATCTATTTCATGTTGAATAAATTGGTGTCTGCAGTTGATTATCTTTTTGGAAATAGCTAGAAAGAGTAAATAAAAGCAGCATAGCAAAATTAATATTTATTTCTTTTTATTAGATAATTTCAAACTACGCTTGAAGAACAAGAGGAATAGTTGGACTTAATTTAATTAACAAAATTTATCCAGCACTTACAGTGTATCAAACACCAAAGTAGGTTAGGCATTGGGCATGGCACTATAAACAAGATAGATTTAGATTATGCCCTCATGGAGCTTACATTCTAAAGCAGAAAGCAGACGATTTCAAATTAGATAAATGCTACAAATTAACAAAGCAAGGTACAAAGTATTTTAAAAACAGGGTTTGGGAGACAGGGGCCTGACCTACTTGCGTAGGAGTCCTTAAGGAAGTAAGAGCTAAACTGATCTAAGGATGTTAGACATTAACTAAATCAGTGGTTTTCACCTGTGGCATTCTGAAAACTGATGGGGTTGTTGTTGGGGCTATTATTGGCATTGAAGGGGTGTAGCCAGGGATAACAGATGTCCTGCAATGTGTGGGTCAGTCTCGCACAAAGAATGTTCTGCATCCTCTATGACTTTCTAATGTCCTGTTGGACATTTATGTAGGGACTTAGAGCTCATCTGAGAGAATATAATTCATTTTTTCCTCTTCAACAATCATAATTTGTCTTGTCCTATTATTCTTAATTCAATTACAGTAATTTCTCTCTTTCCCATACTATATACAGATAAGGTATATGGTCTGTTATGGCTTACCCTATTACTGGTTTTCATTTCTAGTGTCACCCACACGTCTCATCTTTCCCTTTCCTTTACTTTACGTGGTAGCCTCTGCCCGACTCTTAAACCCAAACTTATTCATTATAAGTAGGAATAAACATCTGTCTGTTTCATGATGTCTTATAACGTAGTCATGCCTGAGCATTTACATATTAGAATTCATATTATTTTCATTCCAAATTTTTATTTCTCCATTATAATGAAGTGAGGGCATTATGTTGAATTTTTAAAAATTCATCTGTACAAGGAGATTTTATCTATGAATCATGTCAAGAGCGAAGGGGATGTTACAAAACACCTATTCTAAAAAGGGTGAATAGGTCTGATAGGGTGTGTGGTGCCACTGTGACTGCGGGTGGTGGGTGCTACTGGCATTTAGTGTGTGACAGCCAAGTATGCTGAACATCTTGCAAAACATTGGACAGTTCCACACAATAAAGAATTACTCTGCACCCTCTACGAATTTTGAATGTCTCACTGGACATTCTAGATCGTCAGCAAGAATATCGTATTGCCTCATTTTCTCCGTATCGACAATCTGTAAGTTTTCTTGCATATTATCTCTATTTCAAAAGGTTATTTCGTTCTTCCTCTTATCATAAACATATAAATATTATCATGTATAAATAAGTTATTGTATCACTAGTTTTTATTGTAAGGTACACTCATATCCCTACTTTTTTATGATTTCTCACACTTTGTACAAAATAGCTTCTTAATCTCAAGTTCAAATTTATTCATTATAAGTAGGTAAAAGCATTTGACTACTTCATTATGTCCTCTAATATAGTCATGCTCAAGTTACATTCCTTTTATTTCCCTTTTATATTAATATGAAGTTTATTTAATTTTTAATTTCTGAAATTAAGTGAAGGTAGAGTGTATTACCTATACATTGCATTTCAGGATCATAGAGGGGACATTACAAAGTATTTGTCATAGAAAATAAATGGCAGAAGTGCTAGTTGAGAAATACTGAACTAGGGGAAGAAAGGGGCGCCAAGAATTGAAAGAAAGCCAGAATGGCTTGAGTGGAAGAAAGGAAATGACTGAGAGGTAGAAAGGGAAAGATTATGGAGGACCATGATAATGATTTTGAAATTTATCCTAAAGGCATGATCAGATTTGTGTTTTTAAAAGGCTGTTAATAAATACATTTTTAAAAATATGACCATGCTTGCTGCTACATAGAGCTTATAAAGGGACAAAGAGAGATTTAAGAGATAAAACTGGACTTGGAAACTGCTTGGATATATAGACGGAGGGAAATGAAGGGGTTAAGAATGAGTGGATAGACGGATGGTGATACCCTTTACTCATATACAGAATACTCAAAGAACTAATTAGTTTGAGGGAAGCAAATCGAGAGTTCTATTTTGGACATGTTAAATTAAAGATGTCTGTAAAATATCCAACTAGAGATTTCTAATAATCACTTGGATAGAGTTGGATAAATTGCACCTCTATGAGAATCAAGTTCAAGAAATGAAAACTCCAAAACAGAATCTACCATGAAAAAAATAAGTGAATAAGAATAGCCACCTGTGGCTTTCCTCCCAGAAAATAACACTATGCTAAAAAAAAACTCTATACATTTGTTCCTGGGGCGGAGGTGGGGTGGGGTGGGGCTGTCTAAATCAAAGAGTTGTGGGAATCGTCACACTGATATAAAATCTGCCTAATATAAAGTCGACTCTAGAGCTAATTAATTATTTGTAAAATCTGCTGGAAGGACTGTAACAGGAAATCTTGGCAACTAATACAGAAAGTTCAAAAAGGAAAACTGGATGGAGAAACCTGATTCATAGTAAAGGAGGAAATATTGGTCCAGGTACCTCGACTAGTCTAAAAACTGATTGTACCACATATACAATCAGTTATATTTTTTAAAAAAAGAAGTCCCCAGCAGGCACAAAGCCTGTTTGAGGTGCTCTTCTTTTTGTTCTAATTCTGTGCTCACCAGGAAACTAATAATGCTTCTACCTTGGGGGCCATCCCTCACTAGGGATGGCCCTGGTCCAAATTCCGAAGTGAGCTTCATCTGCTGCCGCAGCGAATTACTAAAATAGCACTCGGGTTTATCGGTCATGCTTGTGCGAATCTGGTTACTGCAACTCAGTCTTCTGCTGAGCCTGCTCACCCTAAGAAGTGACATCATTTTGCTAAACAACCTGGGAATGTGGCATACCCCCCAAAATACAGGCAATTCATGAAAGCCTAACATGAAAAAGCCTTCTTCCTTGTATTCATATTAATCAGAAGATAAATGTCTAGTATAATTGTACCAAGAGCCCAAATGGGCAATTAACTGGTTGCTTTTCTCTGAGCCATATTTGGTGGCTCTTGTTATATTCCAGAGTTAACCTGATGGGTGTCTGTCCCTTAAATAACTGTAGAGATAAATATGTGTGCCAAAAATCAGTTTCATCATAAAGATAGCAGGAAAAGTGCCGCAATTAAATCTGTATAGCGTTTAAATTACTTTTACTCTTTTTCTGGCATGGCTGTAAGCATTTTTCCTCAATCTTTCACAGTCTTCCATCTAAGACTGTAATGTCTTATGTCCTTATTTTTCAATAGGAATTTTTAGATTTTTCCCAATTTTCCCAAATTAATTTTCATTAAATTTAATCAAAACAAAATCATGACATATGGTGAACTGAAAGAGTAGTTGGGAGAGAAACGTTACTGAAATTACAGAAAATTTAGAAATCAGTCTTTACCAGTTTATTCTAAAATAATGGTTCCCAAACTTTGCTACACATTGGAATCATCAGGGATAGGGTGTCTTTAAAAAAATACTGCTGCCTCGCTCTTTTCCCCAGAAATAGTGATTTAATTGATATAGGGTGCAAATTGGGTATCAGGACTGTTTGAAGATCTGCAGATGACTCAAATGTGCAGTCAAGTTTGGGAACTACTGATCTAAGACTTTACACAACTTGGTGAGGAAATGTAAAAGTTTTGTTATTATCTGGGGCAATTTGGTCCATATGTGAACAGAATAGTTATGTCATCTATTATGATGTATTTATCATTTCTAACTAATCACACAGGGCTTGTCTATTTCAGTATATTCAATCACATATGCTGGGTAAATCTGATCTTTCTGGAAGATAACAAAAATGGAAGGATTCGACCTGACATCCACACAGCTGTCATACAGTGTTCTCTGTCCATCAAGTTTGTAAGGAGGTCTTATGTACGTCATATTTCCTTCAATAAAATCTCCAACCAAGACTCGGGCTACAAACATAGCTATGTTTTTGGCTTCATGCCCACAACTTTTGTGGGAACAAATGGCATCTTTTGTGAAGTAATTTCCTAGAAATAATTAGAAAAAGAGAAAGGATAAGAATTATTATTATTATAAAAGAGGGTACATAGTTTATAAGAATATTTACACATAGTCAAGATGTTGGGCATCAACAATTCATTACTGATACTTATAAACCTTCCTTTATATGTAAAAAATGTTTATTACACAAATAAACTTGAATACAGTATATAACCACTGAAACAGCTGAGAAACATTTGCTACAGTACAGGGCTCACAGTGAAGTGTGTGCTACTGAGTACAATGATCAAGTGGTGGTATCACAATGGCCTGATGCATGCAATACACGGAGAGTGAGCTAAATTATAACTGATGAACCAAAACACTCCAGCAGAGACCATTTTATATGGTGAAAATGTACATTTTAAGAAACAAAGATAATTTACTACTGATGGGAAGGTCCTGAAAAACGTGGAGGGGAGTGGTGTAGTTATGAGCAAGCAATTGACCTTGACAGAACTTTTCAAAGATAGTTGATGCATTGCCCTCATTTAACAAACCCTGATACTCTCTTATGTTTTCCTACCAGCAGATCAACAAAGATTTCTGGACAACTAAAATTTCTTATCTTTATTCTTATCATTGCTATCATTAGCCATTTTAAAGGAAACGTGTATATATTGCAAATTCTGATTTTCCATGCAAAAATTAATAAATAAAATGAATTTGTTGTATTTATAATGGCAAATATTTAATATATTTTCCATTTATTGTTTGTTTTTCATTAATGATTTTTTATAGTGAGGATGTTTGAATTCCAAAAACACTTCTTATCCTGAGTTGTTCATATACTGAATAATCTGGGTAAATGATATTTTATTGCATTTAGAGTAAAAAATGAAAGTACACCTACATAACCCATTCCTTCCAATCCCACTCCCCTTCCCAAAACAGTGATAGGAATACTCTCAGACCTGTTTCTGTGTAGTCACATACACATATATGCACATATATGCTGATACAGTTTTCTGTTGGTTTATTTGTTCATAAACAGGATCATACATTTTTTTTCCCCACCTTAGTCCTAGAAATCTTGCCATGTCAGTACATCTATCCCCACCTCATTCTTTTTAATGGTGGCATAAGATTCCTCTGTATGGATGTATCATAATTTAATTTAACTACTCCCATATTGATGAAAATGTAGGTTGATTTCACTTTTTTGCTATTACTAACATTTTTAAAATGAATGTTTCTAAAACACCCTCGTAAATACATCTTTACAGAATTTCTGTAAACAAACTACAAAAGTGTAACTGCTGGGTCAAAGGATACAAGCATATTAAATGTTGACAGATATTGCCAAATTGCCTTCTGAAAGTGGTCTAAAAAGTGGCCCTAACAATGAAGAAACTCCTGTTTCTCCACATTCTTGCCAACACTAGATATTACCTATCCTTTAAATTTTTGTCAATCTAGTGGGGAAAAAAAAATCTGATTTTATTATGCATTTCCCTGAATATTAGTGACATTGAGCATCTTTTCCTACGCTTACTGGCATATCTGATATGCTTTTTCTCTGAACTGCTTGTTCATATCCTTTTTTTTCTGTTGTATTGTTTGCCTTTTCCTTACTGATGTGTTACTTAATCAAGACAATCTTATATTCAGGAGACAGTAGGTCCATCAGGATCTTTTCACAATCTTATAAAGTGGATCAGTAGATAAACTGGAAAATGACCAAGGAAAAAATAAGCAAACAATTACCAACCCACATTTACATTGGGTCATCCTACTCTACCTCTGTCACTGCCAACTACTCTCCTTCCTCACTGTTTTCAGCTTCTCAGTTTTACCATATTGCTAATTACAGCTGTATTCAATACTCCTCTGCTCTAGCCTCCTCAAGCAACTTGGGGGTAGAGGCTGTGCCTTGTTTAATTGCATTACTTCTGACTGTGATGGCTGTGCATTATATATCCTGTATTACACTGTTCATCTCTCCATATCATAATACAGTCATACCCCATTTCTTGAGTGTCTGCAAAGAATCATTTATCTTATCTCAATTTCCAAAACTTTAAACAATTTAAGCTGTTTTGGAAAGAATTTTTCTAAAGCACATAATTTTCTCTGATTTAGAAAACAGAACAAACCCATTTTAACCTTTCTTTTACTAATCAGTCAGATGTAGATATTAATTCTGATATGTGGTGATGTAATTCAAAGATGACCTCTTAGTTTCTGAGGTGGACAGGGCTATTTATCCCTATGCAAATGGGCCCACAATGGGGAAAAGGTTGTTATTGTGTGCTTGTTTGGCAGACTTATCTTTTCTCATTCCTCACCAAAAAGCTGTTAGCTTCTACTTGCTGCCTGCCTCTAACATCTCTTTAAGCCCACTCCACATTCACTAGGTTAGGAAAATGAAATAAGACTAAATAGATTCTGAGGGGCTCCTAAAGATGAACATACATGATCTTCAGTGTAGGAATTTTATAACAAGCACTTAGGCTACTCATAACATAGTTTTCACCCTTTCAGTTTCTTAGTTACGTTCCAGAAAGTTAACATTTCCAGTTAAGTGAACTCCAGTTATGCGTATAAAAGATGTAATATAAAAACTATGCAGTTACTGGTGAAAAATAGATTTGACTTAAGGAAAATGGAAGTAATCAATAGTTAGGAATCACATCCATTATTTTCTTTAGAGTTCATTCTTATTGCTTGATAAAGTCACAATACCTATTTTTCAAAATTCAGAGATAGTTGTGGTGGTTTGAAATTGTATGTACCCCAGAAAAGCATGTTCTTAAAGTTAATCCATTCCTGTGGGTGTGAATCCACTCTAAGTAGGATCTTTTGATAAGGCTTTTTCAGTTAAAATATGACCCACTTCATTCAAGATGAGTCTTAATCCTATTACTGGATTTTACAGGAGAATGAAATTCAGATAAAGAGAGGAAAAGGCAGAGAAGCAAGAAGCTGAAATCAAGGAAACCCAGAAGAGAAGGGAGAGAACAGCAGATGCCCTGTACCTTGCCATGTGAGGAGTTAAGGACCCTGGCAGCCAGTCTTCAGGAGGAATGTCTTGATTTGGACATTCTCATGGCCTCAAAACTGTAAGCTTGTAAGTTAATAAATTCCCATTATTAAAGCCAACTCATCTTATGGTATCTGCTTTTGGCAGCCAAGGAAACTAAAACAGTTGTACATACATTTTAATGGCACTGAATTACTTCTATACTTGTTCAATTGAATTTTTTTATTTTGTAAGAAAGTCTGAATGCTGGTTTGATTACATGATCATTTTTGTTTATCAATACTAACTTAATGACTTGTGAAGTCGAAGAAAAATGTTTCTTAAGGCAGGTTTTATAGATCTTTGGAGGATATCTTTATCATTTTCCATTCAGAAAAGAATAATCATTACCCTAAATAACTTTTTTAATGAGGCTTTAGTTGTTTTTAAATCCAGCTTATATTGTCTGCAATCTACCTTTGCTTAAATTAAATGAACCACCCCAAGACCCAACTCTGTAGCCCACTAACTTAAGACCTGGACTCTGTTTTGCTGTTGCATATACTCCTCTCGGAATAAACCTCCTGAAACCAGTATCTTCTTCATCCCCTCTGCCAGTACCTTGGTCTAGACCACACTCATTTATGGCCCGGATTCTTCAAACGGCCTCCTAGCTCCCACTGGTCTCTCCACCTCCAGTCTCCACCACTTCCATCCTTCCTTGACACTGCAGCCAGAATTATCATGTCAGTCTCCTTTCTAAAGCCAGCAGGTGGTTTACCATTGCCTTCAGGATAAAATCTATATCCCTCAGCATAGCCTGCAAAGTCTTTCAGCATCTGACCCCATCTTACAACTCCAACCTCACCTTTTGTCACTCCCACCACCCCAAACTCCTGACAGTTCCTGGAATGTGCTGGGCTATATCCAGCCTCTTCTGGCCTTTGTGAATCTCTCATCTTCATGAAATCCTCTTTTCCCAACTTCTTTTTGCCTAGCTAGTATTTGTCCTAAAGGTCTTAGACTTCACAACATACTGCTTTTCTGCAACCTACATTGATTCATTTTTAAAATTCATTCTATATAATTGATAATGGGATAATATTGTTAAAAAATTGTACTTTTTTATTTTTTGGCAATTATTGAAGATAGCCACCCTTCTATTTAGCCAGATGCATTCTTTGCCTCAGGGAGAAATAGAATCACTGTAACAAATATAAAGAGAAGGAAGGAATCACGGTCCATTTTTGATTACCAAAATAGGATCCTGACATCAGTGGCAACTGAGTCTGAGTCAAACCATGGGAAGGAATGGTGGGGACCTGGAGGGGGCTGGCTCGGTCATTCACGGGCCCTGAGCCCCACCGTCCTGGGCCTCGGCCAGAAAGTCAGAGAAGACAGGTGGGAGCCAGTAGCAGGAGAAAGCACATGTCCCACGGCCTCTGTAGAGCACCTACATTTTAATTCTTTACAGATTTTTGGGAGGGTTTCTACATAGACACTTATATTATATCCCCGAATAATAATTTTGTTTCTTTTCAATCATTTAGTATTTGAGGTACCTGGGTTGTAGAATCTTGGAAGCATTTATTGATGTTGTTATGTCTGCAGCACCCTGAGCTTAGATATATTCTCAGGCCCTTTATGCCTGTGTCTAGACTCTTGAATCCACTTTGTACCAGGACTGGCCTTCCTTTCCTTAGCTACTTCCCCCCCAAAATTGTGTTTCTCTTTATAGTTTCACCCTCCTCTACTTTTTTTCCAAAATATGAATTAAACTTTTATAATCTCCTCTGACTGGTAGAATGGCTTTTACCAAATTGCTATATTTTAGGCTTTTACCTAATTCTTATGCTTGGTCCAGACTGATCAGCAGTTCTGGCCCAGTTTCCTATGAGCTCTCTTACCAACCGGTCTCCCATTCTTACCCCTCTTCTCCCATTAGACACCCAAGTTCCACTTCTAATTTATCACTGTGTAGCCCAGAACCTACTATCTTTCCAGGCATGTGCTTTGCCTCCTAATACTCTTAAACATAGTCACATACTAAACTATGCAGATAACAGCCTACATAGTAGTTTCACACATCATTGGGGTGGGGGAAAGAGGACATGACTTTTTTTCCACACCAAAAAGTAGCAGTATCTTTGAGATTTACCACCTGATGCCTTTTAGGATAACTCTAACATTTTTAAGATTATAGGCCCAGTGATTCCTATCAGTCTATCTAGTGAGTATCAATAGCATCAAAGGAGATGAGAATGGAAAGCTGACACTTAAAATAAATATAAATAAAATAAAACAAAAACATCTAATTCTATATAACCTGAGACAGGTAAAAGAATCACTCTCTGACCTTCATGAGGAAGGATACCATGGGAAAATGGGCAAATGTCCTCGAGAGTCACCTTTCCTGTCCTATAATAAAGTGCAGATCACATCCTTGCCTCTTTCCTCCTTGCAGCACAAGGGGGTTTTCTGGCTATCAACAACTCTCCCCTCTGACTAAGCTAAGTGAAAAATGATAGCAAGTAACACTGTCAAACCATCAAAATGTATTTAAGGGAATTTCAGTATCCTTCTGTTTTGAAAGGAGAAGAAACAGACTAAATAACTATACATATCACTGTCAACACCAGCTATGGCCAAAAACTGGGAACGCAAACATACCAGATTTCATTTTTTAGAACAAATATTTGTTTGGTTTCTGACATAGGACAGACCCATGAGAAACTAATGGGTTTAAATTTTACATGTTATATTTCACTCAAGATGGTTACCCTGCTTTATCCAAACATTTCTAGATAAGTTTTAGTGATATATTTAAACTTAATAAATGTATGGAAGCCTCATCAACCTATTTCTCAGCTTAAAACCTTTCATTAGCTTCCAATGTCCTTAGGGTAAAGTCTAAACTCTCTATTATGTGGCCAAATCTTGCACCATTAGTTTCTTGTGCATGACTACTAGGCAGGTGAATCTTATGATACATCTTTCCTCAGGAACACATCTTCAGCCAGGTTAGGTGCCCACAGGGATTGTATTTCTCCTCTACTATTGCAATCATTTAATTAATCATGAAATAATTTGTTTGCTAGGGAAGGAAAAAAAAAAAAAGAAATAATTTGTTTGGGGCCATTCTAACTTGTTCACTACTGTGTCCCCAACATCAAGCATACAGAAGGCACACAAAAAATAGGAGCTGACTGACTTACTCTTGTGTTATGGGGTGCCCTGATTGAGACTAGACCTTAAAGTTTTTGACTGCTTTGTTTTTCTTAAACTTTTCTTTATGGGAAATTTCAAACATACATCAAAGTAGCAACAACAAAGTGGAAAGAATAGTACAATATACCCACCACTCAGCTTCAATCTTGTATAATCTATTCCCCTACCACCACCAATTTGGAGAGGGGAACTTGGAGTATTATAAAGCAATTTCCACATATCATGTCATTTTATCTTTATCTACATAAGCATGCATCTCTAATCAATAATGACTTTTTGTTTTTTTAACATAACCTCTGTGTCATTATCACACAAAATGGAATTAATAACAGCTCCTTAATATTATTTAGTAAGCCATCCATATTCAGATTTTCCCGATTGTCTCTAAAATGTCTTTTTACAGTTGGTTTGTTTCAATCAGGATCCAAACTAGGTCCACACATTGCATTTGGTTATTCTATCTAAGTCCATTTTAATAATGGTCCTTTCTTTTTTCTTTTTTGTCATTGATCTTGTTGGAGAAGCCATCAACCCTAAAAACCCTTAATATAACACTCTGTAATAGTGCTGTCTAATAAAAATATCTGCGATGGCATAAATGTTTTATATCTACACTTCCAATACCATAACCACTAGCCACATGTGGATATTGAGCACTTGAAATGTGTCTGGTACAACTGAGGAAATGAAGTTTTACTTTTACTGAATTTTAGTTAATTTAAATTTAAATATTCACATGTGGCTAGTGGGTACTGTATTGGAGGGCAGAGCTCTATTATATCAACTCCATGAGAGCAGGATACAGAAAAATCTGTATCCCCAGAAGGTAGAATAATGCCTGGCATAAAGTAAAGGTTCGATAAAATTTAATGAATGAATGCAATAGAAGTGTTGGGGAAGATGTTTTCCAAAAAGCAAGTGGCTTTTGCCTTTATAAGTAAAGACTTCAATTCACCAATTGGGTAAATAATTTCTTGTATAAGGAAAAAATTATTAGGATGAATCCTTTATTTATACCAATGTAAAGCACCCAGAGTTCTTGGGGAAAAATCCTGAAATTCCCATTAACTTTACTTTAGATATGAAATGTTCTGGTTATGGTTGACTATTAGGCTTCTTGCTTTTTGGGGATATGTGTGAATTTAATCCTAGTCATATGAATTGAGCTCACTTTAACACTGTGATAAAGTATTTCTTTGTTCCCTAAAGATGAGCAGTTCTTTGTTTTTTGCCTTTTGTTTAACAGTTGCATGTAGGAGTTCAGGAGCAAAGAGGAAAAGCTGAAAAGATTTTGCATGTGGGCAGAACTGTGATGCCTCAGGTGAGATGGCATCTCAGGCATGAGAAAGGAAGAGTTCTCTTTTCCCCTTTGTGGCAACAGGAGGCTACTTCTAGGGGCTTCACAGGCATGGGCACAGGTCAGGAAGAGCTACAGCCAGAACTTGGGGTGACATAGACATTGTAGTCAACAGATGGAGTAATTTGCAAGCACATGTGAGACCACTGGGCATACTCAGGAAAAAAGAGAAGGCAGGAGCAGGGCTGAGGTCCAGCAGTTAAGCCACAAGTCAAACAGACCACCATAATTTGGGCTTTTATGGTTAATGAGAGCTTATTTTCTCCCCATGACTGCAAAAGCCTGGACATGCTGGTTAACAGAAAGTAATACACATACCTCATAGTAGAAGCATATGTAGAGCCTGGTGACTACCAACTAAGCTTAATTATTCTAGCACATACCTTTTCCATATTTGGTTTCAAAAGGTCCATGATATGTCCAGTCAAAATTATTTGCACAGATATACTCCAGGTGGGCACGGTATGTTGCAAAAAATAGGAGTTTTTCACAGCTCAGCTTCATCTTCGATTTTTTCCTAATATAGGAAATGTGAGACTTCTTAACACTGAGAACATCTCTCTCCCACTCTGGCTAATAACACTAATCACAACTAAAATCCACTCATAAAATTTTATTCTACCAGATTTCAGAATACAGCTACTCACATTAAGGCAGCAGCTGAAAAAAAATAAATTTATAAAAAAATGTTAAATGGTAGACACATGAAATTGCTGAATTTTAAAATTGTAAAGCTGAAAGAGAAGTCCAAGTTTACACAATGAAAAAAAAAACCTACTAAAAATTGAAGAAAGTCTTCAATATTCAAATAAACCAGTGAATATAAATCTAAAGGAATAAATCTTAGCTAATTCTTTCTAACTTGATATAAGGAAACCAGATAATATGGTCACCAACTTCTCAAAAGTCTGCAAGAGCTCTGGATTCTGGATCTTCTTTATCTTTTCAATCTTGAAGTTTTTCATGGAAGCTTTAAAACGTGCACTTATGGCAGCATATTCTGTAGTTTGATCATTGATCTCTGACAACTAAAAAATAAAAATAAAATTTTATTGTGATATGGGAAACGTCAAGTATAGTATGTCCACATGTGTGGCCCCCTCTGCCATACAGTCTCATTGCCAAGCCACTGACCACAGACGGGACAAGCTGACTTAGGATTGTCACATCTGGCAGTTCATTCCAATAATGACTGAACTAGATCAATTCACGTTGGCTTAAGGATAACAAAGCATTATGCCTAAAGAAGGCATCCCCAGTATGTGGCAAATTCCTTGCCTAATACTCCAAAACCAGTGTAGGGGCAAAGGAATTGAAGATACCATGGAATCCAAGCAGAGCTGCCTGCACCCAAGACTTGAGCATGATGTGGAGACCAAACAATCTAGGAGTAGTCTCTTATTTTTCTTCATGAGACATACACTTTGTATTCTAGGAACATTTTTCCCCTAATCATGCTAGGTGAGGCACAATTTATTTCATTCCCATGGAAACCTGCTTTGTAACTCCAACTGATGGACAAGTCACTTTTACTCTCTCCAGTTTTCCTGTCCTTAAAATAGAGGTACTAATATCTATCTCACAGTGGTGTTGTCAGATTACATGTGAATTCTGTAAACAATGAGGTACCACGTACAGGTTAATTGTTCCCTGGTAAAGGAGGGTAGCCATGTGATCAACATTTAGATTTCTGCCTTTGAATCTTGATCCAAGAGTTTTGTAGAAGCAATTAATTCATTCAAACACACACTGTCTTGTACAATATACTTTTCCCCACCAAACAAGTAAAAACCAAGTACCTCATATCCATTTATGGGCAGGTAGTGATGGTCCCACTGAGGATGAAATTTCGAGGTTAACGCATCTGACGGGGTCTGCGCCAGCTGACTGTTACAAATAAGAAAGAGTAAGAACTTGCTTGGTTCCCTGTGCCATGCCCGTGACTTTCTAGCCATAACTTCCAGTCACTACGTCAAGGTTTCCTAGAGAATTACAGAATGTTTATTTCTGTATTTTCCTTTGGACCACATCCCTGCATATTCCTGGTATGGATGCATCAGTAATCATGATTTGAAAAATGCAATAGGTATACATAAATTTAGTAAATTAATTGTTCTTTTCCCATTGATTTAAAATGTAAAAGCATTGATTCTTTTTATATTTCTGCTCAACCTTCAAATGTCCCAGTATGTTACTATTAAGCTAGTAGGTCTTCCAGCTTCTTTGTCAAATAATAAACATTTAAGAGTATTAGGGATATAGCAGAAAGAGTCAAGCATTTATCTTGCCTTGCCCTTCCTATATTAACAATATTTCAGGGTAACCATACAAGAGGAAAAAATTCTACTTTATAGACAAATGACAGTTAATCAGTGCAGAAGAATTGAGAGAAGTAATGAAATAATGGATCTCTATTTCCCCAAATAAATAATGGATTTAAATACTGATTGTCAATGGATGCTAAATTCATTAAGTGAAATAACAGATGAGTGTTTTAATGGAAGGATCAGGTTGAAATGACTTGAACCCAATCTTCAATCTTAGCATTACTAGAAGTAGGACAAGCAGACATTATGTACCTCCTAATAAGACGTGATAGGAAGTACAAAGCACCACTTGTATACTATTTGTGACCAAAAGAAAACTAAACTTGAATCTAATCATCTAAATCAATCAATTTACAGAAATTACACATCAAATAACCCCATGGGGTTACAATCAGTAATCAATAATCATCTAAATCAATAATCATCTAAATCAATCAATTTACAGAAATTACACATCAAATAACCCCATGGGGTTACAATCAGTAATCAATAATCATCTAAATCAATAATCATCTAAATCAATCAATTTACAGAAATTACACATCAAATAACCCCATGGGGATACAATCAGTAACATTTTTAAATTGGGAGATTCTGCAGATCAAATCTTTGGAAAAAAAAAAAAAAGCCATGACAAAAGTGGAGGAGGGTAAACTGTAATAGATTTAAAAGAGATTTACAAGACACATCCAAATGCAATGTACACTTTCTGCTTGAACACTGGAACAAACCAACCATAAAAAGTCACTTTTGGGGCAGCAGGGGAAAAACCGAACATGAACTGGGTTTCAGAAGATATTAAAGAATTATTGTTCATTTTGGTGAGTAGGTTAATGGTATTGTATAATGTTTTCTAAAACTTTTTATCTGTTAGAAACACATTTGAAGTATTTACAGTGAAGTATAATGCTTTTTAAAACTCTTTATTTGTTAGAAACACATTTGAAGTATTTACAGTAAAATGATATGATGTGTGGTATTTACTTTAAAATTCTCTGGCAAAGGAAAAAAACTAAGAGGTGATAGTGAGGATAGATAAAAAAAGAATGTGAAGGTATGGACAGTCATAGTCAGGAAGATGGGCTGGTGAGAACTCAGGGGTTTATTATACAATTCTCCCTACTTTTGTTTTATGGATGAAATTTTCTATAAAAAGTCAAATTAAAAAATGCTTTAAGGAAAAAACTCTTTAAAGACTCTCATAACATGAAGGCTCTTTTTGTAATGAGAAATATTGCCCCCAATTTATGTGTATTTTAAGCTCAGATTTCTTTATAAGGTATTGAATTTGCATAGTGCAGAGGAGACTGACTGAATTACTGTTTCAAGATGCCCATGAACAGTGAAGTGCTATAGTTGATTTCTCCTCTGACTATTCAAAATAGTCTTCACAGCCCTTTTTCTATCTGAAAGCAAGTGTGTCTCCTCTGGGCTAGCGACAACAGGATTAAAGCTGGTTCTCTAAATCACCCACCACTAACACATTTAGCTCAACTCATTTTATTCATTCACTGACTTAAGTCTATTTAGCATAACTATGTACAATGCATCATGCAAAATAATTCAAGAGCTTTAAGGGGCTAATAACTGTGGGGTAGGGGAGTGGTGCTAGGAGAGACATTTACACAAATAACTATATTATGAGATGAAATGGAACAGGTACTATAAGGAAGTGACAAGGTGTTATTGGAGGGCAAAGGAGGAGAGTTACAAGTAAGGTCGTTATGGGAAAAGTGGCATTCCAGCTGAGCCATGACAGATGCCCAATCCATGTGAAAGCTGGGGAAGAATGTCCCCGGAGATGAGAAGAGCTGAGGCAAAAGCATTAGGCAACTGTGACATATGTAAGTTACTGAGGCAGACAATGTACTGACTATATGAGATATTTGGAAATGCCACAAACCAATTTCTTCCCTTGGAAATATATGTACACAGAAATCCTATTGAGAGTCAAAGATAGCACATTCTTGACAGGTTCTGCTGTCTGGAAAAGCAACAAAGTATGATCCCTCTAGATGAGACTACCTAGGAGTATCTCAGTTGTTAAACAGTCAGAATTACAGGTCTTATTTTTAAAATGCAGTTTTGTTGCTTTAAGGAAATATAGTTTAAACAAAATTCTGTCAAACTCCCAGGAGTGTAAATCTCCCTGGCAATGCGGGACATGACTCCTGGGATAAACCTGGACTTGGCATCATGGGACTGAGAAAGTCTTCCTGACCTAAAGGGGGAAGTGAGATAAACGAGATGAAGTTTCAGTGGCTGAGAGATTTCAAATGGAGTCGAGAGGTCATTCTGGAGGGTATTCTTATGTGCTACATAGATATTCCTTTTTAGTCTTTAGTGTATTCGAACAGCTAGAAGAAAATACCTGAAACTCAAACTGCAACTCTTGATTCTTGAAGATGATTGTATAACTGTATAGCCTGCACAGTGTGACTGTTATTGTGAAAATCTTGTGGCTCGCACTCCCTTTATCCAGTGTATGGACAGATGAGTAGAAAAAGGGGGACAAAAATTAATTGAAAAATAGGGTGGAATGGGGAGGATGGGATGTTTTAGGTGTTCTTTTTTTACTTTTATCTTTATTCTTTTTTTTTGGAGTAATGAAAATGTTCAAAAATTGATTGTGCTGATGAATGTACAACTATATGATGGTACTATGAGCAACTGATTGTACACTGTGGATGACCATATAATATGTGAATATTTCTCAATAAAACTGAATTAAAAAGAAACAGAAGTAACAGTTTCCATATATTCAATTAAAAAAAAATTGCCAAGACATCCTGCCAGAACCATTTTATTGAATAAAAAGTAGCTATGATGATTTCAGTAGTTTGAATGCAAATCGCACCTTCCATCCTTACTCTGCTTTTTCCCTCCACCTAACACACTTGTCACTAGCTGAAATAGCCTCTCATATTACCTCATCCACCAGAATATAAGCTCCCTGAGGGCATGAACTTTACCCTTCCCTCCCCATAACCTTACACTACTTTCTACTTTATTAATCTGAACATTAAAAAACTGAAAAAGGATAACCAGGTCAATCAGATTCTAACTTGGGATTCTAACTACCTTTTGGAAATTTGAAATAAACAATTCAGAGAAAATTTGGCAGTGAGTGGCAGAAGGTGAAGCTGCAGGTTGAAGTTCTGAGGTAAACAATAAGTCAAGCTTTAGCCAGAGAATGGATTATATAGCATATGTAGGATTTATAGAAGATTTCCAAGTCTTCTAATAACAACCGCAGCAGTTAACACTCTGATGTGCTAGCCACTATTCTGAGTGCCTTGCACACATTAAATACAATCGCCTCGAGGAAGATAATATTGTTAAGCCCATGAGGAGGTGCAGAGTGATGCATTTGTCCACATCCACACAACTAACGAGTAGCATGGCAGAATATGAACCCAGGCCACCTAGACCCAGAGCCCGGTCTAGTTACCTGGGCCCAGACAAGGTTCTGTGTCCCCAGGCTGCTCCCTTTCTAAAGAACAACTGGAACCAGTTCCCATTCCTAAGCCCTGATAGATTCCATTCCCATTCTTGGATTCTTGGGAGAGGGAGACAAGACTTGGATTCTTGTTTTCCTTACTGCCTCGCATTTATTACCCTTTCAGTAACTTCCCCCTTCCTGAAACACCTTGAAGAGCCCAATCAGAACGCCTTGATTCTACACCCGCCTTGAGGTCTGTTTTACATAACCACACATCACCCAGGAAAAAAAAATCCAACTCCAAAAATGTTGATGAACAATGTAGATTTTACTGAGGGTTTCATAAGCAGACAGAGGAGAAATACATTGAACCCCCCACAGCAAAGCTTATTAAAAACTAACTTTCCTTCCCCAAAGCCCTTGCTCAGGCAGCTTCCTCATCCCTTCCTTTTCTCCAATATCTCCTCCTCAGCTCCTACCTGTTCCACCTCCTCTATAAATCCACTCAGCAAAACTAAAGATACAAGCTGTAAAAAGGAATGACGTTTGTTACATGCGACAACATGGACGAACCTTGAAGACATCGTGTTGAGTGAAATAAGCCGGACACAAAAGAACAAATACTGTATCATCTCACTGATACGAAATAACTAGAATAAGCAAATTCATAGGGTCAGAAACTAGAATTCAGGTTACCTAGGGAATGAGGAGTTAATGCTTAATTGGTACAACATTTCAGTTTAGGGTGATGGAAAAGTTTTGATAATGGATGGTGGTGCTGCTAGCACAACACTGTGAATGTAATTAACACCACTGAATTATATATCTGAATGTGGTTACAAGAGGAAATTTTAGGTTGTATATATGTTACTAGAATAAAAATTTTTTGAAAACCATACGACTGTACAACACAGTGAGCCCTAATGTAAACTATGGGCCATAGTTAAGAGTACAATTATAATATTATCAACTGTAACCAAGGTAACCATACTAATGCAAAGTGTTAATAATGGGGGGTGGTAAAATTGGGACCCTATTTTCTGCATGATTTCTGTGTAAAACTTACAATTTCCCTAATTTAAAAAAACAAACCAAAGATAAACAAAAGCATCCACAACAAAACAAAAGCCCAGTAATCATGCATTCTCTTATTTCTTAGGCATACCCCATCAATCCAGCCATTCACAGCTGAGGAAGACGAGGGCCAGAATATTTAAAAGATTCACCCAAAGTCCCACTGTGAGTTAGAGGGAAGGACTGGTTTCCTGGTCTATTATTCTTACAGTCACACCATGCTGCCTTAATAAGCTCCTTATTTCATAAATAATGCAAAAGAAAACTGTCGTATAACACAAGCAGGAACTTTTCAAGAAAACGGAGTCCAGATTCACAAGTGATTCGACGAGATCAGTGCATGAACATCTCAAACATCTGCCAGCAAGCGGTGCATCAGAACACTTACTCTGCCCCCTTTTTAATCTGTTCCACATCTTCGGAAGACACAAACTTTGGCCTTCTGATGACATCCTTTTGAGTCTTGGAAGCTATGTTTGTCTGAATCATCCCTTGAGACAGAAAAAATAAACAAGAATCAAGAATTATTCCTAGCAAATGACTTCTTTTGATTTTTCAGGGGCTAATAAAGTAGCAAATATTCATGACTGTATGAAGAGAGAAAATCATTTTGGATGGTAATTATCCAAGATAAAAACTTGTGTCCTTCAGTGTCCTTAGTTGTAAGACTTAGAAGGCAAAGAGGTAGATGAGTATTCAGGAATTAATCTAATCTTCAAATCAAAGTCAGACAGTAAAAGAGGAGAGCTAGGACAGGCACATAGCAAGAGACCATCCATTTAAGCTCCCCAAAACAGACATCAGTGATTATGGGTTGGAATGTGGTAGCTATATCTTGAAGCTTTGTCCTATGGCAAGTGTGAAAAGTCATTTTCATTTTGTGCATGTTGTAGACCCAGGTTCAAACTGCAGCCAAATGATGCTTTTAAAAAGTAAATCATCATACACTACTGGTGAGAGTGTAAAATGGCATAACCAGATGGAAAATGGTTTGGCAGTTTCTCATAAAGGTAAACATATACTGACTATGTGGTCTAGCAATCCCACCCTATGTTATTCAAGACAAATGAAAACTTATGCCTACACAAAGACTTGTATATGAATGTTCATAGCAGCTTTATTATAATAGCCCCAAAGTGGAAACAATACACATGTCCATCAACAAGTAAATGTATAAACAAATTATGGCATATCCTTAAGTGGAATATTACTCAGCAATAAAAAGGAAGGGATTACTTACTATACATGCCACGATATAGACGAATCAAAAAGTATTATTCTGAGTGAAAGAAGTCAGCTGCATGCAGAGTACATACTGCATAATTCTATTTATATGAAGTTCAAGAAAATGTACAACTAATCTATAGTAACAGAAAGTAAACCAGTGATTGCCTGCAGTGAGGAGGGAGGATGTGGGTGTGGGTAGGAAAGGGGCAGAATGACTGCAAAAGAGTCTGAGGAAACTTTTTGAACCGATAGAAAAGTTTTCTATCTTGATTACGGTGGTGGTTACATGCACTTGTCAACACTCATCAAACTGTTCGGTTAAAATGGATGCATTTTATTGTAGTAAATTATGCCCCAATAAAGTTGATTTAAAATAAAACAAACAAAAACAAGTAAGAATAAATCAAAGCATGCCACAACTCCGCTCAAAACCTTCCCATGGCTTCCATTTAATAAGTTACACAAGTTTCTGTCTCTGCCCTCATCTTCTATAGACCTTCTTACTGTTCTTGGAAACCTGAAGCACGTCTGCACCTTGCAGCCTTAGCCGTAGCTATTCCTTGGAGTGCCCTCCATCGTATGTGCATAGCTGGCTCCCTCCATTTCAAGGGTTCTTCCCTATCAACTCCCCCATTCTCCCACTGCTTCATCACATTGCTTTATTTTCTCCATAGCTCTTATCACTTTCTGAAATTGCCTTATTTGCTGACTTGTTTATTGTCTATCACCACTCTCTCAAACCTAGGCTTCAAGAGAACAAGTTCACCACTGTATCACCAGCCCCTAGATCAGTGCCTGGCACACAGCTGGAACTCAGCTATTAGTTTAATGAATGATAGGATGCACTTGTCATCTAGATAAGAAAGAGAAAAAATTCTTCTGGAATCCTGCAAAATGCTCCGAACTGATTTCTGTGAACCAAGTGAACAAAAGTAGCTGGATAAACTGCTCCCAATTCAGGAACAAGGTGCATTACTTCTCATCTCTCTTTGAAATTATAAAAAGAATTTAATACCACCAGAGAAAAAAAATCTTTAATGTAAGATTTTTAATTCTACCACCCAATATAACAGATTTTTATTCTTCTCTATTGCCTTCCAGTCTTGGTCCATGTACATGCATTACTGAAATTACAGTGCACATTAAAAAAACTTCTTAAACCTTTCCAATTTTAAATATAACATACAAAAAATGTGAATAAGCATAAATTTTGGTTTCTGCTTTTTTTTCATTTAACAGTATCACATAATGCATTTGCTACATAGTTTTTAACAACTGCCCAAATTTCCACTGAAATTTAACTCTCTAATTTATTTGGTCCCTACCCCACTGGTACACAGGCTGTTCCTATTTTTCAGTACTATAGATAAACCTTCAGTAAATATCTTCATGCCTATGAGGTTTTTTTTCTTCTGGTGAATTATTTCTTTAGAAAAATTCCTGAGAGAATGAGAAAGCAAGCATATTTTAATAACCCTTAATATGTATTGCCAGGTTCATTTCCAAAATGAAAATGGTTGGTATAATGGTTATTAAAAGATATGTTGCTTAAGACCCACTAATTAATAAAGGATTCAAATCTTAGGTACAACCTGGGACTGGCAAGGACCTGAGATGGTCCTTATCTACCTCTTATCAAAGCACCCGCAGGGCTGGTCCTGAAAAGGCACATTTCTGACCCTAGGCAGGAAGTGTTTCAGGGGTTAGATCGATGGAACAGTATATTCAGAGGGAGGGCAGTTCTGCTCTGCTTTTTGACTGAAGATAGCAGACAGAGTGATAGATGCTAACCTGAGCCTTTGGGATCTTTCCAAGGCTGCTCAAATAGATATGATGGAAGACAAAGTGCTTTAGTCAATGTGATGGATAAAACCATTGACTCACATGAAGCCTAAAAGAAACGGCTAGATTTTAAAACTCTGAAGGCACCCAAAGGCCCTAGACCTCTACTGTAATCATCAGCACCTGAAAATTCTTCCTCATCCTCAGAGGCAGCCCACTCAGAATCAGAGACTTAGAATGGCTTAGGCAGAAGCACCACTGGAGACCATTTAGTCCAATCCCCTCATTTTAGAGATGAGAAAACCTGAAGCTGAGGTCTAGAAAGGCCAGGCGACAACTAGTTTCCTCAAGTAGAAACTGAGGTCTAAAGAAGCCAAGGTAACACAGCAAGTGTGATTCAGAGTCACTGGCTTCCACTGGACTGCTCACCTTGCTGAAAATAAGCGGGAGAAGGTGAACAAGCTGACCCTGATCCTGGCACAGCACACACAGCCATTCTGCTCTGATTCCCACATAAACACCACATGCCAGATTTGAAAGACACTCACCATAGTCAAATGCAAAAACTTACCTTGGAAACTCAGTTCGTAGGTCTGCGAACCTGCCTGAAATGATACAATTCCCCTTCGACAAGACAGAAACCAAGACTCCAGGTATGAAGAGTTGATGTTCGAAGTTTTCTGATTACCTTTCTAATTAAAAAAAAAAAAAAAGGTAAATACTTCAGGGTAGGCTTTTAAGAAACCTCTACCATTGTATCTTACAAAACTTATTTTTTTCATGGGATTTGAACAGAACTGCATCTTGCTTCCCAAACCAGATTGGAAGTGCTTCTGGGTCAAGGCATGTCATAGTCTTCTGTAGTCCTCTCCATCATGGTGCTTAGGAGAACACTGTCTACACTGCAGAAACTGACTATATGCATGACAGATGTCTGAAAAGTAAAGCTTTTTGCAATACTCTTTCTACATCTTCCATAAATATAAACCAAGTGTACAAGCAACTTGAATGCCCTCTCCAGTGTGTCTGCACTGGCTATGTAACAGAATCTAGTACTCTACTCTTGCAAGAAGTATAACCTCATGGGCTCTTTTATCCAGTCACATGGTAAGAAAGCACAGTTTAGGGTTGTAGTGAAAGAATGCAACAGTGGACCTTCTATTCCTCATCCAAGCTCCAATAGGTATACTGCTATTCAAATACATAAAACCTTAACCTTCTCCTTTGTCCTGAACCAGAGTAAGTAAATAAAATTGCCCCAATCTCCTGTCAGTCAACAATACTGAAAAACCATCTGATTATGCCCCTGACTGGGGCTATGATAAAAGGAATACCAAAAACAAAAAAAAAGTCAAGATATAATCTCTGATCTCAAGGCATGTAAGAAAGGTCCAAAAATCAGAATGGTTGGGTATTCTATCAAGAGACAGGCTAGGCCACAGTTCCACTGTCCCCACCCTTAGCAAAGGTGGCCAACCAGGGCAGCCCCTAATAGCAGGGGCTCCCAACATTTAATGGTGAGGAGACCCTTGATCTTTGTGATCTAGAATGGAGGAGCTAGCGACAGTTAAAGTCCTGCTGGCAGCACATGGTGGGGCGTGGCTCACAATCCTTTAAAAAGACATTCTATGTTCTGCTTCTTTCAGGTACATTCACCTTCTTTTCTTTTCCCCCCATAAAAATGCCTGCTGGATGAAAGGGAGAGGGCACCAGAATGAATGCATCCAAAGGAAAGTGTCCCGGATGGAGAAAGGCCTGAGCTGAGTCTCTTTAGCCTGGAATTATGGCCCACTGAGTAATAACTAGGAGAAGCCGAAGGCTCACATCATCTTGTCCCTGCTTTATTTTTGGCTTCCATTTTAAGCTCTTGCTTTTATGTTCTTTCTCATCACTCTGATTTCATTACCTACCTCAGATCTTTTTTCTTTTTTATCCTATGAATTGATGGGAGGAAGGGATGCAGACAGAAGGAAAGAAGCTCTGCCTATCTCAACTTGTATTCCCTATTTCTGTGGCCCCTCTGTGGGAAAGCCTAGAATTTTCTGGCTCCAGGTCTTCAAGTCCCTGTGAGTCCAGGCTCCATCAATCTCCTGGCTTCTCTCTCTCACCCTCTTTTCTGGCTCAAGAGGTAGTCTTGATACATCTACCTCTACATCAAAACGAAAGTCCCTGACAGTGAGGAAAGAGGGACATGGGCTGACTCATGTCTCAAAGGGTTCCTCAGAAATAATTAATATTCATTTTTGTTTTTACTTACCATCAGTGTCCATGCTTGTTGAAAAAATGCAAATACGGAAAATAGAAAAGCACCGCAAATGCAGGCTTCAGGCATTTCTAAAATAGATTTCTTTCTAAGTTGGCAAGTTTAAGCAAGAGCCTCCCACAAGGAAAAATCATACTCACATCTTCCCCATATTGAATCCAATTGTTAGAGTCATCCTTCCAATACCATATCCATTTTGTGGTAAAGACGGAATCGCTCAGCTTTGCCATAGATGAAGGAGTGGAGATACGGCGCATGGGATTAGCATCACAAGTCATTTCCTGGAAATTGATGTTATGATGTCTTATGGAAATGCTGAAAGAGAAAAGGTTAAAGTTAACAAAATGCTATATTGACCTCTGTTTGCTGCAATCTGGTCTTCTTGGATGAGAGCACAGAATTAAAATGTTGGAACTGAAAGGGATATTTAAAATTTCATTCTAAAGCTCTAGATCTTATACACAAAAGGAAAACTAAAATACAGAAACGTAAAGTAACTTGCCTAAGCCACAAATTTGATGGTGTCATAAAATAATAATATTCTCCCAAAAAGTATCCCAAAATAAAATTGTGCCCATGAAACTCTATTTGTAGATAGAGGACTGAGCACCAAAAATATAAAACATGGATTGGTTCAATGTTAGAAAGTTATGATGTATCTGTTGCATCTTCAGCTAACAGTAAGTCAGTTTTAAAAATTATTTAATTATTGAGCTAACTCCAAGATGTTTGCTACCAAAGTGTGGTCCAAGAGCCCTTCAGAGAGTCCACAAAGTCAAAATTATTTCCATGATAATATTAAGACATTATTTGCCTTTTTCAAACTTTCATTCTCTCGTGAGTGCACTGTAGTTTTCCAGAGGCTATGCTGTGTGATTTCACTATCAATTGAATGCAAAAGCAGAAATGAGAATCCAGTTGTCTTCTATTCACCAAATATTAAAGAGATTTAAAAAATATAACATTCTTCTCAACAAATTCATTTTATTTTGGAAAATAGTTATTTTTCATAAAAATACATTATTTATGTTACCATGTAATAGGACTTTTTAAATAAATCAATAAATATTTAAATTTTTCTAAGTTTTAAATTTAAGATAGCAAATATTGATGGTGATAATCCACATTAACAAAAGCTCTTTGAAGTTCTCAACACACATTAAGAGTGTAGAGAAGTCCTGAGATTCAAAAGTTTGAGAATTGCTACCCCAAGAAACACCTCTTAGAACAGTGGTTCTCAACGAGGAACGATTATTCACCCCAGGGAATATCTGGAAAACTGAAGACATTTTTGGTTGTCATAACTGGAAGGGATGGTGCTTACTGGCATCTAGTGAGTAGAGACCAGGGAAGCTGCCGGACAGCTGCCTCCAACAAAGAACTGTCTGGCTCCAAATGTCAACAATGCCCAGGTGGAGAAGCCCTGCTCTAGACTCACCTGGGGGTGGGGGATGGGGGTGGGGAAGCATCTAGAAACAAGACAATAGTTGATGCCACCCTCTAGTGGCAGAGTGCAGCAATGCAGAATCCCCACCAAAAATTCACTGTAGTCAACTATGACGATAATTTTTTTTTATCTCAAAGAATTTCCTTGTAAAACTGGGATACATCCTATACCCCTGCACATCACTGCTAAACACGGTCATGCGTAGTATCACCCATATCAACTCTGACAGAAACAGAAATGTAAGGTATCCTCTTAAGATACGTCCAGGATAGAGAAACTAGCAAAAATAAAGTAAGCCCAGAATTTCTCTAAAAAACATATATTTTTTAAAAATAAACAAATAAAGGAAGACAGAAAATGCTAATGTATTCCATGCAGAATTCTGCACAAGAGCTACATGAAATTATTCAAACCATGTTTTAAAATTATGAAATTAAGCCAAAGGCTATTTTGTCCTAAATCATTTAGTATTTTTAATAGTTCTCTGATGAACTCATAGGAATACAAACTGCCTCAGCATTGTGTGTCTCTGCAAGACACACTGACAAATACTGACTAAACAATCACGTTACTGTTTATTTCCATTGGGTTAGCAAATCGTTCCAAATCCCCAGTATAAGCCAGGCTCAGTGCTTCTGCAAATCAACACATAACTCAGCAGTGCAAGTGCCATTTTGATCTCAGGAGGTATTTCAAACTTGAATGAGCTTCTGAAGGAAATTCTTTTCTTTTTCCCATAAGACTAGCACTATACTTTCCTTTGATTAAGTGGATCTTGCAAGCCAGAGTACAGCCACCAACTTACATGCAGTTGTTTGGGTCACAGTAGGCCTCCTCAATCATCTCCATGAGCTTGAGATCCATCCATGTGTTTGCAGTTAACATCTGCCACCGATAGGGCAGATGGAAATGAACTTTGCTGCAGCTGTCTACAAAGATAGGGAGAAGATCTGAGGGCCTGCATAGCAGGAGGGAGTTCTAACTAACTCAACCAAGTTCACGGCTGACTCTCTCCACGTAGGCCTGCCATCCCACCCTGCCACACCTGCAGGCAAGCACGTTTCCTGCCTACCCCTCTGCTCTCACTGGCCTCTTGCTTACGCTGCCCAATATCCATTATCCAGGTTCCTTTAATACCCATGGAGACTCATCAGAAAACATAATACTCCACTTCCCCAAAAGTCACTGTAGCCACGTGGAAATTTGAGGTAGCCTTTTTGCATCCCCGAGTGTATATATAAAGAAAAAAATGCTCTCCAGCATAGACACTGCCTATATTTTCTTGAAACCCTGGCCAACAATTCATCTCTTCCAGAAAGATTCCTCAACTAACCTTACTCCATTCTGATATGACTTTTATTTTGTATTCCCTTAGCCTGTATTTAGTACTCAGTTTGGGCTTTATTGTTTATATATTTACTTTATGCAGTTTTCTCATTTTTGCATGTCTCGATGCCCCACTAAATTGGAAACTCATTGAGGAAAAGGTTGCATCATTGTTTAGCTTACATCTCCTTCACATAACTGACTCAGGGCTGGGTATGCAAAAGATGGCCATTAAATGAATGCTTGCTGAATAAATGAATGAAGACTATGTTTGTATAATGTGTATATAATGTATTACATATAATGCATATAGAATGTTCCATAATAATACAAAAGTACAGAAAATAGTTTTTTATCAAAATTTGCATTATGCAATATTTAAATCATTTTGAAATGTCAAAAGCGGTATGACTACTTTGTAACAAAAAGAGAAGGTTCAGTCACTTACAGGCAAACTCACAGAGTGGCCCTGCCTGAGTCTTGGCTGATTAAAAAGTACAGAGTCACCCATGGGAATTATGGAGCCTGAATTCATGATCCCATTTTCCACCTGGTGGGCTTTGGAAGCGACTGCACACGGGATGCCTCAACTGCAGCTATAATGTTTTATCTATTAAAAATAAACAAATAAATAAGAGGCTAGATAGCAAATATGGCATAGTGTTAAAATTGGCAAAAGTCAAGCACAAGATACACAGGAGTTTCTCTAATATAGTCTTCTTACTGTTTTCAAAAAATGTGAAATATTTCAAAGTCAGCTTGGCAGCAGAAAGGAAAACAGAGGAGGGTCACAAATGATGTCATTGATGTTGGCAGCAGAAAAATGGCACTAAGAGTTAAATGCTCCCCTGACAAGGAAGGAAACACTACAGAACTGAATCTGACCAGGGGCCCAGAAGACCTTGAATAGCGAGCTCTTTTCTGTCTTTGCTGTTTTGACTAGTACACTGACAACTGAAGGGATTAACAGAAAAAGGCCACAAGAAGTTTTCCCTAAGCTCTAGAGGAGACACACAAGGACAAGTGCCTGCCTGGAGAAAGCACATGGAAACGGACAGCTTTAGAGCAGAGGTGCACATTCAAATCCCATGGGGGACATCAGGAAGGACCCCAAATGGATCTACTTCTAAAAACCACACAAGTAGCTAAAGGGTCTCAGGATGAATAGATATTCAGGATCCCTGCCTCTGAAAGAAGATGGGACAGGCTTGTAACAAGTATGGGTGTATGAAGTTAAATCTCAGGATTTTCTTCTGCAAACTAAAATCTGCAAGTTCATTTGCCTTGATTTAAATAGCTACATGGGCACAGGGTTTTAATGGCTATTTTCCTTAAAGACAGTTCATTTAAAAACAACTTTAGCTTGGAACCACTAAGCCTAGGGAAGTTCAGTACAGTTTTAAAGGGAACAATAAAAGGTACCTATATAAACAGAGCCTCTTGCAAGTCAGTCCCTGTGAGCCAGGCAGAGGGGAGAATGAAAACTCAGGGAACTCAAGTTGGAATCCAGGTCAGACTGCATCTAGGCCACAGCCTTTCTAATACACCACCTACGTGTGTACTCAGTTTCTGTTGTTTTTGGAAGGGGAGGAGAGTATACTTTCTATGAAAATTATCAGATGCTTATGGAATTAAAGAGATTTGTTTCAAAGCCACATAAGAACAATCTGGGCTAGAGCCGAAGATGAAGAATTATATGTAAAGATATTCATCACAACATTATTTACAATCGGAAAAAACAGGAAAGAAAATACTCAATAACAACTGAGAAATAGAGAAATAATGTCATAGCTATAAGACAGTTTGTAAACCATTAAAATATTTTCAAAAAATGTTAATAACATAGAAAAATACTCAGAATAATAAAAAATCAGGATGTAAAACTGTACATAGCTATATCCAAGTTTGCAGTTAAAAAAAAGTACACAGAGAGAAAAGAATGGAAGGAAATACACCAAATTGTTAGCAAATCACCTCTACATGCTGGGGATATGGGTGACTTTTAAAATTATCTTTTTGGTAGTATATAGACTTCCTAAATTTTCAACAATAAAAATGAGTCACACTAATAATTTATCTAATTGCTGTTTTAAAAAGTTAAAGACCTTCAACGGATTTAGAGAATACAGGGTAGAATCCTGCTGCCAGACACAAGGCAAATGAGTCACAAGCCTCTAAGAAAGTGATCTGGAGACCAAGCAAATGAAATCAGACATAATGTCTAGGCCTGGAGACAGGTCGGCAGCAGAAAGTGGTACAAGAATGAGAGGAAAGCAATTTGCCCAACATGCAGTCCCGTGGGAAACACTTCCCCAGGAAGCCTGCTGGGAGGGACAGTGAACAGTGTGGTCACCTGGCTGAAATGACACCAGGCCTGTGGGGCACAGGTTTCTTCAGGACAGGTGCAAGGAGAATCTGCAAAGAGCCCACTGGGCCAGAAAAGAGACTACGTCTGAACAATGACAGGAAATGAACTTTTACAATCTCTCTGCTAGAATACTTCATTTTTGTTTGGTGGATTTGTTTGTTCTGTTCTTAGTATATGAAAAGTTGGGTCCCTGATTAAGTAAAATGTTTCACCTAAGACTGACTGGCAATGGAGGAAGTGTAATATTATGCAGCGGTGAAGAGCACAGGCTGGACGGCAGTTTAGGATCAAGGCCTTAACCTTTCCATGCCCCAGTTTCCACATCTGCGAAATGGAGTAACAACAGCACAAACTCGAGCACTGATGTGAAGTTCAAAAAATACACATGAAAGCGTCTAGCATTGTGCCTGGCATATAGTAAAAGTTGGCCATACTACTATTAATAAAATTTCTGCTTGTGGAAAAGTCCTTAAATTACTCACTGCTAAGTTGACAGCCCTTATACAGATGGTCAAGACAAATTTCTTCTGAGCCATGATCATCTATCTTGGAAAATGCGGTACTGTTGATGTCAGAAATGGAATCTATAAAACAAAAGAAGATGCATGTATGCTGATCTTAATGTTTACACCAAAAACCAGTCCATCTGGTCTCATGATAGGAAAGAATATCTGAAACTGTGGCCACATTCAAGAAAATGACCAAGATTTGTGTATTGCTCATGAGAGCCTAGCTATCCCCTCCATAAAAGGAAACATGAGCATGAGGGGCACACGAGAGGTATGTTTACTTCTTAAATCATAACTGAACTATTCCTATTTTCATTAAATGTAGCAGCTTATTCCACATACTTCCCTGGCTTCATATGTCAAGCTCCTCACCAATGCAACACCTAAACAAAACCCTCTAACTCCAAACTCTTTAATAACCACTGATGAACATCTAAGAAGAACTAGCCACAACCACCTTGTGGTAGGCACAAGACATGACAGCCCCCCCCCCCGCCCTTTTTTTTCCAGTAACTTACACAGATCTGGGTCTTGGATCCTCCCTTTTGGAAGCACACTGGCAGAGGTAACGGAGGCTTGGGCAGAGTTGTCACCGTGGGTCCTGCAGGCTGCAGCTCTGTTGCTTGAGGAGGGAGTAGCAGGTGACATCATAGGCGGACTGCTGACTTGTGCAGAGGCAGTGATGTCCCCATGTGTGGGAACTACCTGGGTTCTCAGATTCTGACTTCCAGAGTGTAACACATCTTTATCCCTGCTGACTGCCACACTTCGGCTGAAACCAGTGGCACCAGTTTTATCCACACCTGTAGATTTATTAGTAACTTTACTCAAGTCCTTTGGTGCACTGTGGACACATTTACTAGCCCAATATGTCTTCCCTCCAGATTTAGCATTAACAGATGCCACTCCTTGATCGCCTTCTGCAATTCTGCCAGTGATTTGGGGATTCCCATGAGTGGTTCCGGTGTCCTGATTCCTGGATAATGATTTTTCTCTCTGTCTATTGCTTGTGGTCTTATAATTTAAAGATCTCATGGAAGTTGTACCTGTGGCCATTTCATCAATGATATTATTTAAAAAAGAGAAAAGCTGGACATCTTGATTTCCGCTTCTGCCCTCGATGTTGGAAGACAAGTCCGAGGAAGGTCTGCCTGGGTTCTTTGTGGTGGTTACGGTTTCGGGTGTTTGGACAGAAATAAGACCTGAGAAGGAGGCAGCTTGATTCTCAGAAAACAAGCTCTCTTTCTCAGTGCTCTGGTCATTCAGCCAGGAGGTGGGGCCCTTCCGGTTGGCGGCTGATGTTGAATTAAAAGCAGAAAAATGGTTCCCAAATAAGAGACCCTCTCGACTGTCATTCTCTGAACAGCTGTGGCTTGCTCCCACCTGTCCTGTTCCTACAAGATCGGTGGGCCTGGATGAGACGGAGGGTTGAGAGCTATCTTGACTCCCCAAATACATGAATTTATGGGTGAGATCCTTCACATCATCCAGGGGAGACCCACTGTCAATGTTATCTGGACTGGATGTGCAGGACCTTGGAGTAGAAGCTGAAGCAGATGGAAGGAATTCTTGACTGTCCAGAAATGATCTGTCTCTACTTTTGCTTCTGCCTCTATATGCCACACCTCTACGATTTGAGGAAGGAGCTAAGAAAACAAAACAAAAGAATGAAAATTAAACTTAACAGACTTGAGTTCTTACCTACCATTCCTCCCTTCAGCTTTTCCAGGTTTGCTATTCAACTTCTATCAAAATTACATATTTTAATCTGGTGTATAAAAATTCTTGAGGAAGGGTGGTTATGAAGATGAAGGATTCCTGACATTTCCAATAGCACAACAGAGAACATCAAGCCATCTTCTATGATAAGAGATGGATCCTGGTTCTTCTCTGGCTTCTCTGTTGGGATTTAGATGTAGCCCCCACCCCCAAAACTCTTAAGTGGGGCTGTCTGCTATCCCCTGGTTAGAAGTCAGTATTCATTACTATGGTGAATAGAGGGAAGAAGTGGAGAAAAGCAGGGAGGGTTTTCCAAAAATCACTTAGATTTTGCCCATGTTGTGATACGGGTGTACTTTACAATTTAAGGATTCACAATACTTAAAACAAACACACAAAAAATGAAACCGCATCCTAAAGCTCTGCATTCATTTGAGCTGGACATTCTCCCAGATTTCTTAATCCAGTCCCACCAAAGCCCAAGCTTAAAGGAGCAGCATCAAAAGCCAAAATAGACAAAGCAGCAGCCTGGAGGGAAATGGCTTCTCTATAAACCTGATGAATCACACCCTTCCTTGAAGCAGACAGGAATGAGTGTGTATGTTTGTGAGCATGTGTGAAGTATGTGTGTGTGGTATGCACACATTTGATGTCCATGTGTGAGGTATGGTGTGGGTGTGGTTTGAGTGTGTGATGGATGTGTGTGCATGTAATGTGTGTTGTAAGGTGTGTGTGTGAGATATGTAGTACGTGTGAAGTGTGCATGTCTATGTGTGAGGCATGCATGCATATGTGGTGCATGGGTGTGAGGTGTGCACCTGTGTATGTGGTTTGCACATGTGTGTGGTATATGTGTAGTGTGTTCATGTGAAGTGTGCATGAGACACGTGGTGTGCACATATGTGAGTGGTATGTGGGTGTGCTTGTGTGGTGTGTATGTGTGTGTATATATGGATGCATGTGTGTGTGTGAGGTGTGGTGTGTGTGTGAGCGGTGTATGTATGCATGTGTGCAAGCTGTGTGAATAATTGTGTGGTGTGTATGGTGTGCCTGTGTGGCATATCTGTGTATGATATCTGCATGTGTGAAGTGTGCATGAGGGGTGTTTCTGTGGTGTGTGGTGTGCACGTATGAGGTGTGTGCGGTGTGTTTGTGTATGTATGTGGGCGTGTGTGAGGTTTGTGTGGGTATGTGCTGTGCATGTGTGTGGCATTTGTGTGTCTGAGGTGTGGATGGTGTGCATGTATATGTCAGGTGCGTGTGCATGTATGTGGTATACATGTGGGGTGTGTGTGTAGCAAGTGTATTTGCATGTGTTGTGTGCATGTATGTGTGTGGTGTACTATGTGTGCTGTGAGGTATATGAGGTATGTGTGAGTGTGTGAGATGTGCCATTGTGTGCATGTGCATGTGTGTAGGGAAGGGAAGGAAGAGCGGTCATTTTTTCCCAAACCCAGGGACAGCACTAATATAATAAAAGCAAACATCCTGCTCCTGTCAACAAAACAGTTAGTTAAGTAGATTAGCTGGAAATGCTAATAAAGATCTTTCTCACATACAGAAAAAGACATTCATTATCATGGGAAACTGCACCAAGACCATCCCTCTAGACGCTCTCCAGTTCAGAGAGCATTATGGTATAGAAGAAAAATCACTAGATATGGAATCAGAACATGTGAGCTCTGCTACTTTCTAGTGGTCTGAGACGAGATCTTAAAAAAATTACTTTTGATTTATTCATAGTATTACCCTTTGTGCTTCTAAAAATGACTTAAGTCTGCTTGCAATAAAAGTCACTTAAAATTTCTTACCCTGCTACCTTACACATTAAGTAATGCTGCTAATATACCTGCCTTTCCTCATGGTTTTGCTGAGAGGAACAACGAGATATTTTGGGTGAAAGTCCCTTAAGCTATAAGGCATTTCCCAAATATAAGGGGGGGGGGGTTGTTTATTACCTTTTACAGAATATTAGACTCATGTATTCTACTTCATAAAATTCACCTCGTCTACAACCACTTCAAAAAAGCATTAAAAACTGCATGTATTAATACCATTAAACAATACAAAATTGTTTAAGAAACAGTACTGAGGACTGTAAATTAAATTGTATGTAGTTCTGTATTAATGTTAATTTCCCTGTGTGTGAATTGTACTGTGGTTATGTAAAAGTATGGCCATGTTCATAGGAGATATATGTTGAAGAATTCAGGTGTGAAATGTCATAATGTCTGCAAACATCAAATGGATTAACCACAAAACATCATATGTGTCTATCTGTACACAAGGAGAGAGAGAGATAAAGCAATCGTGAAAAAAATGTTAACCATTGGTGAATCTAAAAAAATTATTTGGTTTCTTCCCTCTCCCCTCCCCCCCAAAGGTTTTACCAATTAGCTTCCAGAAAAATGAAAAACATTTTTTAAAATCTGGGGGGAATTGGTGCACAAAAATAAAATTGCAAAATCACATACAATGATTATAATTAGGTAAAAAGTGTGTACACATACAGATAAGGTCTAGAAAGGAAAATGAAAACAGTTTTATGTGGCGAGGTAGAGAGTACAGGTAAAATTTTTGTTTCCTGGCAATTTCTGTTTATTTGAAAGTTTATATAATTAAAAAGGAAAAAGCATTTACCTCTCCGGCCAGGAGGGTTCTTTCTCCCTCGGGCGTGCTTGTTGTTGCAGATGTCCTGGATGTTCTGAACCACTTCTGGGCTCAGCCCGTGTTTCCTCATGACAGCCAGCACCTTTCTGTCCATCAGGTTATGGGACCTGAAGCAATTGGAGTAACTACAATCCCCGCGGGTGAAGTGGTCGCAGATGTGGAGCCTTTCACAGGAGGGCTGCTGGCTACAAATTGGTGTTCGACCCTCTCCCTTATAACTTTTGCATATCTACGGAAGGGAGAAACAGGTGGGGAATGACAGTAGCAAGACAACACTCTCTGCTGTATGTGCCAACATTCATTAAGGAAGGTTTAAGTACACAAAAAATCTGATATTTTTTTAAAATGCATATTCCACAATCTTTGCCTAGTTACATTCAATCAATGGTTTATTTTGGGCAGAGGAGGCATGCAGATGACCTAAAAGATGCAAATGCATTTGTTAACCCCTTGGAAGAATCCAAATAAGATGGCCAGCTACAGATAGGACCAAGCAGGACTCAAGGCGAGCCCTACATTACAAACGAACCCCAAAGAGGAAGGCCCATCTTTGGATATGGACTCATTCTGCAATTACAAGGACAAGTGGGTTTTCACTGCAACTGTTTGGGAATCCAGAATCTCGTCTCTGCTAGACAGAACTTGGGTAAGTTTCTCAAGAGTGCAATTAAAGAAGATAATTTTTCTATTTCTATCTAAATATCTAGCTCTACAGAGACACAGCTCCTACTGAAAACAAGGCAGAAGGAATGCTGTCCTTGAGGCCAGACAGCATGAGGCAGTAGGAGGAAGATGCTGGTTTTAAAGTCAGAGACCCTGGAACCAGCTGTGTGATCTCAGTACATCATTTATACACTCTCAGCCTCCATCTCCTTTGCTGTCACAGGAGGAAAATGTTTGCTCTGTCTACCTAAACCAAGTTGTTGAGCAGATCAAATAAAATATGTGAAAGTGTTGGGCAAAATATAAAGTCTCATGCAAATGTTTAGACCATTAAATGAGGGAGCCAATATAAATTAGTGAGAAACCTGAATTTTCAGACATCTTAAAAATTAAAACATTTATAACTTGCTTCAATAGACTGAACAAACCAGGTCAGCAAGGTTTACAGTGATTTATCTAATGGCAAAGACATAGATTCAGACCCCAGTAGCAAAGATTTAGCCACTTAGACAACTAGTAAAATCTGATTCAAATAGATATACTTGCCAAAGAGTATTATCTAGCAGCTCTGAAAGCATGGCTCCCCAGAAACTTGTTAGAAATGCAAATCCTCAGACCCCACCCCATATCTATAGGATCAGAACCTCCAGGAGTGGGGTCCAACAATCTGTGTTCTAACAAACCCTCTGATTGATTCTGATGCACAGTTCAGTTTGAGAACCACTGTCTTAGAGGCTCTCATGAAAAAAAGCAATTATTACTTTAAAAGAAGTTAATGTTCTTAGTACTATCCTGATGTTTAAGCAAGAATGTCCCTTTACGATTTGCAATGGATGGAAGTGGCCTAAGAGTATGTCAACAGATGAATGGAGGGGCAAACTGTGGTATATACAAAAAACGGAATATTGAGCGGCTGCAAGGAGAAATGAAGTTGTGAGGCATGCAACTGGGTGAAGGAAACTTAAGGACATCAAGTTGAGTGAAATAAGCCAGAAACGAATGGACAAATATTGTAAGGCCTCACTAATATAAACTAACTATAATGAGCAAATGCTGAGAATTGAATTCAAGAGCATAGGTTCTCAAGGGATAGAATATGGGCAGAGGTTGGGCAATCGACAATGCAATTGACAACTGGACAATGCAGAATGTCCAATAAGGCTTATTATAAGGTTCCTAGACTGTAAGCTCTTACAGCAGTCACATCTATTCCTGAGTTTTAACTGTTATTTAAGAGATGTTTATTTGGTACAAAATTTATATTCTCTGTAGCACACTATCTAATTTAACCTGTACAGTCAATTTATTTAAACAACATAAAAATACATGGAACCTAGAATAGGGAGTGAGATCTTGTTATTCTGTACAGGTTAATGTAACACCCTGACACATTCCAGAGTATTCTGGGAAGAAAATATAAAATATATGCAAAGACCACCTTGAGGGACTGAGGGAAAATGTGGAAATATTAAACTTCCCCACCTGTGGAATTCCTGATATTCTTGCAAGCATTAGGGACCCACCCCCACCCCCAATTTAATAAGTCAAGCTCTCAATCTTGGGGGTTGCCCTTAGGAAACTTATTCCTGAAAAGGGGAAGTTAAGCCTACTATAATTATGCCTAAGAGTCACCCCCAGAGAACCTCTTTTGTTGTTCAGATGTGGCCTCTCTCTTACTGTAAATAAACTCACTACCATCCCCCCTGCATGAGACATGACGCCCAGGGATATGAATCCCTCTGGCAACATGGGACATGACTCCCAGGGATGAGCCTGGCCCTGGCATCATGGGATTGAGAAAGCCTTCTTGGACCAAAACGGGGAGGAGAAAAGAAACAAAATAAAGTTTCAGTGGCTGAAAGATTTCAAATCGAGCCAAGAGGTCTTTCTGGGGGTTATTCTTATGCATTATACACTTATCCCTTTTTAGTTTCTAGTGTATTATAAGAGCTAGAAGGAAATACCTGAGTCTGTTGAACTGTAATCCAGTAGCCTTGATTCTTGATGATGACTGCATAACTATATAGCTTTTATCATGTGACCATGTGATTGTGCAAACCTTGTGACTGATACTCCCTTTATCCAGTGTATGGGCAGATGAGTAATAAAATAAAGACAAAAATACATATATAAATAATGGGGGAGGTGATAAGGAGTAGGGATGTTTTTGTTGTTTTTTTTTAATTTTAATTTTTTTCTTTATCTTGGAGTAATAAAAATGTTTAAAATTGATTGTGGTGATAAATGCACAACTATATGATGATCCTGTGAGCCACTGATTGTATACATTGGATGGATTATACAATGTGTGAATATATCTCAATTAAAAAAAAAATTAGAATGGCCCTGCCTTAATTTGGCTACAGAAGAAGAGTTCACTTTGGCCACACATAAAATGAAAGCAGTTCTTCCTTTAATAAGCACATTTCAATTTTACAAGTTTATATACCCGGCAACCAGGTTTACCCAATGCTATTATGTTCCCACAGTTCAAGGCAAAGTGAAAAAGTGTGAAAATTTTCATGTTTTGAGGACAAGGAATGTATCTTGTCTTACTGGTGCCTCCATTATTTAACAAAGTTCCTAACACTTAGCATGCATTCTTAAGTATTAACTGAACGAATGAAAAAACCAACAATAAATGAAGTGGGATGCAGAGAAGTTAAATACCTTGTGTAAGATCACACAGGTGGTTAGTAGCATAGTTTGGACTGGGAGGGACAAGGAAGATCTGAGAACATTCCACTGTGGCCCTCGCAGGTCCTTGGGGCCTCCCCTCCGCAAGCCATACCTCCCCACTCTTTCTTGCACTTAATTTAGCGCGGAACTCTCCCTCCCTGTCCCTACTGATAAAATGCAAATTTCACAAACAAAGGGTGCTACTCTGCAAGGACAATTCCTCCCTCTTTGGAGAACCACCCTTAACTAACTCTTGAAACTTAGTTGAATTCTGGCTGACCTCCTCCAGCTAAAGCCCTAGGCAAATATTCCGCCCTCCTCCCACAGGTTAGAACACTCCTTTAGAGACTTCTCTGGTGGAGCATTTTTGAATAAAAATGTATGCTAAGGATGCTCTGATTGATTTTCTACTACAAAACTACATACCAAGCTCCTCAGAACCGCTAGTTCAGGAAACAACCCGGTCTCCCAGTTTGTGATCTTACAACCCTGACAAGTGGTAAATTCAAGGGTACTGAATTCTTAAAAGCAAGAGAAAAATTCAGATGACACTCCCCCTTCTTTTGACAGCACTTTTGTCAATGGGATATTCTGGGATCCCTGGCACAACAGCACCTTCTGCTAGGTTCATAATTATGAACCTCCTTCCTAGAGAAGGAAACGGCCACCACTCCCCTTTTCCTCCAGGGAGCAACAAAGAAATGATTCAGATGTCTGTCATGACACAAAAAGTCATGGGTGGTTTTGAAGAACTAAAGCTGAGATACAGTCCTTAGCCCTTTCTAAGCCTCAAAGTTCAACTGGACTAGGAAGGGACAATGGGTAAACACTATTCCCAAGTTTCATCACAAGTCTTCCTCTAGTCATTCCCTCAAACAAAACGAAGAAGATGGGATGCTGCTTAACCCCTTTAAGAAGCCTCTGACTGTCAATGGGAATTTTGCTGGGACATACACCAAGGGCCATAGACATCCTAAGATAAGATCTCTAAACCTTGGGTTCCTGGAAAACAGTGAGCGAGAGACAAACCCAAGTATGTAGATGGAAGAATGCACCACGTGGGGGAAGGAAATGAGATATATTTTCCTTCCCCTACCAAATATTTATAAAGTATTTGCAAACTCAGTGGCTAACTCAAAATCATCCTTCAGGACATAAGCTTCTTTTTTAAAAAAATTCACTTTTATTGAGATATAGTCACATACCCTACAATCAACCACAGTGTATAATCAATTGTCCACAGTACCATCATATAGATGTGCACTCACCACCACAACCAATTTTTGAACATTTTCATTGCTCCAAAATAAAAAAAAAAAACAAATAAGAATAAAAATAAAAGTAAAAAAGTACACCCCAAACATCCCATCCCTCATGCCGCACTATTATTCATGTAATTTTTGTCCCCATTTTTCTACTCATCTGTCCATACACTAGATAAAGGAAGTGTAAGCCACAAGGTTTTCACAATCACACAGTTACACAGTGTAAGCTATATAGTTATACAATCCTCTTCAAGAATCAAGGCTATTGGGTTGCAGTTCAACAGTTTCAGAGGACATAAGCTTTAAATCTGCAGGTTAATACAATGAATTCAGGGTCAAGGAGAGTTTAATCTTCCAGAGGTCCCTAACAAGCCATATTGTCACATATTAACAGTGCATCTGAATTTCAACCTACCTTACATTAACTACAACCCTTCCACCCTTCCTACCTGGGTCTTCCATTATGTTTCTTTGCCTCTCTTTCAGTGTGAGGCTAACTTCTCTACCATGCTTTAAACAGCATCCTCTGATCCTGTGTGGGTGAGACTATTAATTATCCACTATTGTCCCCATCTTTCTTCTGGTAATAGAAGCTCCCAAGTTTTACCTAAACACTTGGCTACCCATACAGAAATTACATTTCCCAGCCTTCCTTCCAGCTATGTGTGACCGTGTGGTAAGTTCTGGCCAACAGGATGTGAGCAGGGTGTTGCATACAATGTATATGTCATATCTTTTGGAAAGAAAACTGCTTGCCTTCTACTGACTTCCTCTCTACATTCCTGCTGGCTAGAAAATGGTAGCAGTGAGAACAGCCTCATTGCACCTAGAGATGGAAGCCGCATGTTGAAGATAACAGTGCTGACCTACTGACTTGAGTCCCTGGAGGACATCATGGAGTCCAGCTGCCTGACCACCCTGGCCACCTGCCTGCCTACATCTAGACCAAGAGGCAGTAAACTACTTTTGTGAAGAGCCAGAGAGTAAATATTTTAGGCGTTGCAGGCCACTTGGTCTCTGTTGCAACTACTCAACTCACCTTTGTAGTGTGAAGGCAGCACAGACAATATGTAAACACATGGGTGTGGCTGTGTTCCAATAAAACTTTATTTGTAAAAACAGGTGACAGGCCAGATTTGGCCTGTGGGCTGTAGTTTACCAACCTCTGTTCTAGACTATGAAGTGAAAGAGACATTAAATTAAATTTTATTTGAATCACTGTGGCTTGGGGTCTCTTTGTTACCACAGCTTAGCCTGTACTCTCACCAATATATCCTGTCATCTTCCAAACCTCGCCTCAAAGTCCACCTCTTTCAGAAGACTGCCCCCAATGCAAAGCATCAATTAGTCCTACTACTATTACATCTTCAGATCGTAATTCCTCACACAGAGTTCCTTAGCAGCCTAGCAGAGGAGGCATTCCAGGCTCAAATTCTTATAAAACCTCAAATAGGAGGGAAATTGCTGGAATTTCTCAGGATATTCTGCAACAGCCTTGAACACTGCCTGCAGAGACCTGGTGTAACCTTCATTTTTTCTAACATGTCCATGACAGAACACCAGAAATAACATTTGCCCACCTTTTCAACTGAGGAATCATAACTTACCTCAGGCATAAAAAAAGGGTCACTTTGGATGAGGAGCACACCTAATTCCTCTTGGTTAAGTCCAGAGAGCTCATGACTTTTCAGGATTCTGAAGTTTTCTTCTGAGAGAATGTCATGAGAATATTTGCATAAATTCCTAGAAGAAAACATGACAATCATCAGTGTTTTCATTTCATAGAAGTAAAGAAAAAGAAATCACCTGTGGAACTTTGTCAGAGAAGATCAATGCCCAAGCCCCTTGGTGACTAATACAGACCAGTCCGCTTAAAGAATGTATAAAGTTAAACTTACAGAATACCTGGTTGGGATGGGGATGAGAATTTTCTTCACAAATTAAACACATTCACACAGACATATCTGCCTTTTGAATAATTATTGTGGTAGTTCTTTAAACAGTACTCCCCTAATATACATAAGTTATAGTTTGGGTATCGCTCAGAAAAATGAGAAGAGGGAAAAATTGGCAGATTTATTAGAAATGACTACCTAAGAAACAAAGATAATTAAGCTAACACATCTATGAACTGACAATAAAAGTCAATGGGAAAAGATAATTCTCTTTATCAAACATTTTAATTATGTGAAAATTTTCACTGTTAAATCTCCTCTACATTTTACATACCACTGTATACCTATACAAAGGAATGGAACAAGCTCTTAATTGTATAAGCTTTGTCTCTACAGAAAAAGAAACGAAATTCCCCTTCAATTTAACACGTTAATGATTTAGATCAACACTGTCCAGTAGAACTCTCTGTGATGATGGAAATGTTCTGTAATCTGTGTTTTCCAGTATGTAAGCCACTAGCCACCTATGACTACTGAACATTTGAACTATAGCTAGTGAGACTTAGGGAATGAATTTTGTTATTTTATTTTAATTAGTTTAAACTTAAATAGCCACACATGATTAGTACCCAGCATATTGGAAAATGGAGATTCAGATCTTTGCTATTCTAAGTGTGGTGGGAGAACCGGTAGCATCAGTATCCCCTGGGAGCTTGTCAAAATTCTCAGCTTTATGGCTTTAATAGTTATTAATATGATAAGATATAATGGTTTGACAACAGTTAGCACAACCATTATATCCAGTTGTCAGGCATCTATTTAGTAGTTATAGCCAGATATTCTCTATCAACGGTATGGCCCAATTACCTTCGTACAAATAACTCTCTTGTTTTATATTACTTTCCAGGGATTTCTACTTTTGAAACTATTGCCTCAAAGGGTACAATAATTTTCTTGGTAGCCTGTGTATCCCTTTGATCTACTGCTCTCCAGAAAACATACCAGGAATCTGTGTGTCTGTCTTCCCACAAGCACTTTAACACTGAGGTTTATCACTTTTGCGACTTTTGATAGGTATGAAACAGACTTATGCTTTTATTAATTTGTACTTTAATTGTTAGCAAGACTGAAATCGTCCCAAGTTTTGGCTTGATGTTTGTGTGTCCTTTCATTTATACTGCTTGTTCATATCCTTTAACTGTTTATCTAATGGACAATGTATACTGACTGACAGATTTGTAATTGTTCTTTATATTTTTTAATATTAATCTTTACTAGTCTTTTTCATTTCAAGTATTTTTGCTTTTTTTTCATTTTTATCAAGGATGTATTTAGGCTGTTGTTGCTGAATTTTTAATATGATCAGGTCCTTCCTATTAGCCATTCATAATTTAGCCAATTGTTTTAATGCTTGCAAAATTCATTCCTTCCCCATAGCTAGGTAACTATAATATACCAATTTGCTTCACTTTTAAAAGAGATATTTCCTACTTTAATTCTTTAAAATATCCGAAGCTTATAATGACAAATAATGTTAGAGGGGGACATAAAATGTTTTATGTCAACTCTTCTCATTAACATCTACTAAGTATGATTCCTTTCTTATTTTGTCATCCTGGACTACTGGATATTAACCTTTTAACAAGTTTAGAACTACTGGAATTCCTATCGTGTTTTATCAATCTACTGTTCTACTTTGAATCCAATGCCACATAATTTAAATGTCATTTTCAGCAGATTTTAAATATTAACAGAGTAATTTAGCATATAGTTGGCTCATTCCTTTTCAAAAGACTGAACTATTATATTCTCTATAGAAATCTTGTTCATTTCTATAAAATATCATATTGGGAATTTAATTCATGTTAACTCTATAAATTAGATTGGATATTAAGTATGTCATCTTAACATTCAATATTCTGATTCTAACAAGAAATATCTCTTCATTTATTCAAGTCTTGTTCTGTTTTTCCTACTAAGATTTAAATTTTTTCTTTTAATAATTCTCTTTAATTTTGCAAATATCAGATAGTATCTGTCACCACTATTATTTTTTAGTTGTATGTTATTGGTAAACAGAAATGCAAACGCCTTGCAAAATTGTCTCACTGAAATTGATAATATTTTCAAGAAAATATAAACAATCCAGGTAAAAATTATTCTCTAAGAATTAATCTTATAAAGTCACTTATTTAAACATTGCTGCCAGCCTGTAAAATATTTCTGAAATTCTCTGGAAATGCCTTCAGATCTAGCTGTGGAGCTTCGTTAAAATAATCACAGTATCACCCACAGCTGTGTCACCCACAGCTCAAGCCCTTGAAACTTAGCCAGCCCTCCCACATTCCTTGCTTCAGCAAGAAGTCAATGGCAAATGGTCAGGTACTGGTGATGGCCCCAATCCTAACTACTTTCCCAGGCAAGCCCCCTCCTTGCTTTCTCCACCGGGTGTCCCAGACTTTGAGTGTCTGTTTCTGGCCCTCCTTGATAAGACTGACCTCAGCTCCCTGGCATGCCTTTGAGTTTTGCACTGTGGTTCCAGATAACTGCTCTCCACCAGCTCCCACCACCCAGAACCTTCACAAGCTTGGCTAGGTCTCCACCTTATCGTCCTGCCCTCACCCTCACAGGAGGGGGGCTGAAGTGACTCCAACAGTTGGAAGGGCCTTCTAAAGGTAATCACCAACCTCCTGCCCAAAACAGAAATGTCCTCCATTATAGCTTTACCAGGTGTGCACCTTGCTACCTCATAGGATATCCTATTCCATTAATTTGGCCAGTGATTGCTATTAATATTTTTCTTGATATCAAGCTGAAAATTGACTTCACTGAAACAACTCACCAATAGGCAGACTCTGCCCTCCACTTCTGAACTATGTGACAATTGTTATCGGAAGGCATTAATAATTTTTACTTTCTCTTTAGCTCTAGTCCAGCCATGCTAAACACCAAGCCAAGCCTGAGGCAGCTCTCCTCCGCCAAATAAGGGTTGCAGAGGAGTACCCAGCGCCTCTCCAGGTTACAGCAAAATGCAAGACTAGTTACATCTGCCCTGTCCTCACCCAGGAAGAGTGTGGCACTTCTGAGGCCCCTGGAGTGAACACTTCCTCTAAATGACTAACTTCCTTCTGTCTGGGAAACCCGCGTGTCCAGGCTTTTCCAAGCGTACCCAAGACACGAATGCCCAGGGAAGAGTCCCAGCCAGCATTCACTGTGCTGGCCTGGATCCTTGATGCTGCCTTCTCCAGTTTTACCTCTAATTTCCCATCTCCATACTCAGGCAAACCTCAGCAGCCGTCAGCCAAACTCCCTGTACCCAAGAATCATGACCCTCTAGCTTTTTCCAACCTGTGTTTCTCTGGATTCTATGATACGCACCTTGAACCCAGCTTTAATCTGCAACTTCTATTTCTATGCTAGTTTCTGACCAGCAGCCCCTTCTCTGGGAGGCTCTGCTCTGTTTCCCCACATTCCCGAGACTTCTCCCCAACTACTTAAAGGCTTTATCTTGTTCCTAATTTCAGCACATTGATCAGCCACAAGGGCTGTGATCATCTTCTACATGGGACTAAGTATGAATGGAAGTACAAAAACAAGCATTTATTACATATTTACTAAGTGGCAGGAACTTTAAGTTTGTTATTTAATTTGTCATAATAACCCTATTATGTAGCAGTTTACTTTTCCCTTTGGGAAACTGAGCCTCAATGAAGCAAGAAATCAAAATCAAAGGTAACTCAGATGAAAGGAAGATCCAAAAATTAAACCCAAATCTCAAAAAAAAAAAAAAAAAAAAAGAAAGAAAGAAAGAAAGAAAAAACCACAATCTAGAAAAACAAACAAAAACAGATAGACCTGAAACTTTTCCAAGCCAAAAAAAAAATAATGCACTGTTCTGGATTATTTAACCACTGTTCCCTACTAAACGGAAAACTGAGAGGCAAGGAGAGACAATGTGTATAAATCACATAAAGGGTGTAATAGGGATACAATAAATGACAGAATCTATTTGTTACGATTAGCACTGAGGAGACAAGCTCAGCAGCGTAGGTCACGGTTAGAACTGATGAAGGTCATGTTTAGGTTTCAGGTGGCAGAAGCTTTCTTCCCACCTTCCTCTGATCACTCTGTCCCAGCTCCAGGCCCCTAATGTTGACAAACTGCCTTAATCCAGAAATAGTGTGACTGTTTCCCAAGGCCTCTCCAACCTCTCTAGGCCAGTTGTCCTCAAAGTGCAGTCCCCAAACGAGCAGCATCAGTAACACCTGGGAGGTTGTACAAAATGCAAGTTCTTGGACCCCACCCCAGACCTACTGGGTGATTCTCAAGCTTCGATGGGCACCAGAATCACCTGGAAAGTTTGTTAGAATACAGACTGCTGGGCTCCACTCCCAGAATTTCTGAATCAGGAAATCTGGAGTGTGGGGCCAGCATTTGCATTTCTAACAGACTCCAGTTGACGCCAATGACACTGGTCCAAGGAGCACATTTGGAGAAGCAAGGCCTCTTCATAAAAAGGACAGTGGGTCCTACAGCAGTAACTCCCTACCTCCTGATGCAGAAAGGAGCTCACCTACAAACCAGTATGAATTTCCCAGGGAAAAACATGCATTTGCAGAATGCTGCCTGCACTTGGAGCACATAAACTTGAAACGGCATGGAGTAAGGAAGGAACATGGTAACCTTAAAAAAAGAGCAAAGATGGCCTTGAAAGATGCAGAATTGTCTCTTTTTAGGGAATTCCAAGCCAAAAGCCTAAAAACAAATGACATTTTCCCTTTTCTCTTCTGGCTAGAGAACAAAATATTATTTCAGTGCTGGCAACCAATTTTCTCCCCCGTAACTGGTGAAGTCTAAACAGCTGGCTGCACAGTGATTTGCCTCCCCAGCTACACAAAGTAACCAACTGGGGAGTACTTATAAATAGCTATGTCGGGGCTCCGCCCTTAAACTGATTTAATGTGACTGGGTGGAACCCCAGATGATTCGAATGTGCAGTCAGGGCTGAGAACAGGTGATTGCACCGGTCAGATTAGATTATAGGTTAGATTCCTGAACTAGACGCTTACCCCTGAGTTCTTGCACTTTACAAGTCGGTAAACACAGGCCAGCCCTTGGCTCAACAGCCAGACAAGAGGTAAGAGAACATGACTGTCCCAAAGGAAAGCTTTGTTTTTCGACAGCATTTTATATAGAAATACCCTTTTCCAGTCTTCCCCTCACCCCTCTGTGAGCCAACACCTTATAGGGGTTGATAAAAACAAAAAATTGATTTCTACAGAAAACAAGAAAGAGCGCACCATGCTATAAGTCAGATAAGAAAGCAACATGGATGTGTGAAAGATGAAATCTAGAGAACATCAATCTAAAGAATAAAATATCATCAATCAAAAACAGCCCTAATAACATATTAATTTTAAGCCATGAGTCTCATATTCTTTATGTGTTTGTACTTCTGATATTCAGGAAAAAATAGCCATGTTTCTAGGAGGCGGGAGTAGGGGGTTCAGTGAATCTGAAACTTCTAGTATGAAGGGGGAGAAAGAGAGTAGGCCAGTAGAAAGCACATGAGCAGGTTAGCAACAATGTCAGGAAAGAGAAAAGGTGGAGCTGAAGAAATGGGCTTGCTTTACCCACAACTGTATTACTCAGAACTCACTAGGCAAAAGGCAGAGAACCCCAACTGACTGTTGCAACATGGGTGAGCCCCAGCTGCAGATGGCTGCAGGCCTCAACCTAGGAGAGGAATATACCCCAGTAGGCTCCAAGACTCTGGGCAGCAGAGGGCAACCTAATGGGACCAGGCCGGTTGAGGATGGAGATAGGAGGAAGCCAAGGATCTGTGCTTATTTTATTGTTGTACCAGGAATGGAGCAATCAGCACCAAAAATCATCTCTCTGTTATTGTGGACCATCTCCCCAGTCTTGATCTATTTCTCTAGTCCAGCTCCCTAAGGTAATAGGATTCCCCAAACTTTGCTCAACATTAGAATCACCTAGTGATTTTTAAAAAATCTTGATGCCCAAGTCACACCCCAAACCAATTAAATTAGAATGTCTGGGGCTGGGAGCCAGGCATCAGTATTTTAAATGATTCCAATGTGCAGCAAAGTTTGGGAACCAAAGTCCTAAATCCATATCAGGGCTGAGAAAAAACCTAGGAAGTAAAGAGAGTAAAGAGTAGGAGGTGAGGAAGGTATTGCCAAAATCTTGATGATGCTGACAAAGTAGGTCACACAAACCTCCTCCCCTCTCAGATGACCCTTCAACCCTAGTCATATTTCCCAACACAAATCTCTTTGGAAGTTAAGAAGAATATTGAAATAAACCAGAGACGAAGACAAATTAACTGGTTAACAGTATTTGAGGGATACTTTAAGATCCCTTAGGACAAAGGAAGGGGTAGAAGCCTCTAGAATAGTCTACTATTTGCAACACCAAGCACATGCCCAATAAATGTTTGTCCATCGGGTTACTAGAATGCCAAAGGGTTCCTATGGCTTGTAGGTCTATCATATACAGAAACCAACAAGTCACCCTGACCAATGAGAAAGCAATGCCATTTAAAAAAAAATCTTTGTTCACTCTGTAGTAAAGAATCCTTTTCTCTTTTACTCCCTCAAATTGAAGCTGTTTATACCTTGCATTAGCACTATGCCAGGAAGCATACCTCCAGGTACTAGTTCTGAAAGTGTAGTTCCTGGACCCTTGCAAAAGAATCCTTTAGTGTGATGGTTATCATGCAGATTCCCAGACCCCAACCCACACCTTGTGAACCAGAATTTCTGATGTGTGACTTGGGAATCTGTGTTTTAAGCTCCCACACTTCAAACATGCACTGAAGTTTGAAAACTGCTCCAAAGCTGGGTACCTATACCCCAGGGGCTGCCCAAGAGATCCATTAGGGTGTGGAAGAAATATTAGAACTTCTCTTTATATTTATTTCTTAATCTAAGAAGTAAAAAATAAAGTCTTATTTAATAATTAATATAAAACTTTAGAATTGTACTTTACATAATGTATAAGTAAATATACACATATTAGGATTACATGCTCAAAATGTTCTCTACTGACAGAAGTGAGGGATCAATACAAACTACTGGCCTAGACAACCTCTCTTAACCCAATGCCCTAAGTTGGTCTGACTTGTATTAAAATCTTTTCTCTGTATGGGAAAGATCTAAGAAAACCATGAAATGGGTTTCTACTCTCAACTTCCAACCTGAGTACAGCTCCCCTGATCCAACTTGGATAAAGTGATTTCTCACTGGGCCTGAAGTCTAAGATCCTTCTGGATTATTTCACTCCCTTTCCACCCCCACTTTGGGACCAAAGTGTCTTTTGATGTAGCCCATTGGTAAAGATCACAGGCACCTGTTGAAAAGTAAATGTGGCAGGAGCAGTAAGCAAATCAGAACTATTTTATGGAAGGAAAACAGATCTACACTTATTTTCAATGTTTAATTTTGGTATCTCCAGACTATGTAAAAAGTAGAAAATATTTTGTTATCAGACGCCCATTTGTCACTATTTAAGATTTTATCATGGTTCACAGTATCACTTATAATGACAAGTTTTTAGATTTACCAATATCTGAAGCAAACTGCAGAAATTAAAGGTTAAATTTGCCCAAGTTGAAATAAAAATGAGCAAATTTGAAAAGAAGCAAAAATTCCCAAATGATTTTTACAGGGCACACCCTTCTGTGCTATGTCATCCCAGAAAATAACATCTCTGAGGCCTTCAGCCTGACAACGTGACTCCATGGACAGTACACAATTAGTAACAGAATGAACTTCCAGGAAGACTCCTCCTGGGTAAATACACCCACACAAACAAAATGTAACATGCAAAAGTAAAATGCAAACCTTGGAATCATGCTAAGTGAAAGAAGCCGGACTCAAAAGGCCACATATTGTATGATTCGACAGAAAGCAGATTATTGGCTGCCAGGAGCAGGGGGAAGAGGGGAATGAGGATGACTGCTGATGGGTGTGGGTTTCTTTTTGGGATGAAGAAAATGTTCTGAAACTAGACAGTGGCAATGATCGCACAACATTGTAAATGTACTTAATGCTACTGAGTTGTATACATTAAAATTATTGAAATGTTTTTTAAAAAGGCTATTACAAATATGTGTGTGTGTGTGTGTGTCACTAAGCTGACAAAAAAAGTAAAATGCAAATAAGAAGCAATTACTAATAACTAGACACCAAGTAAGACCATCATCAACAACAAGCAATATGACTAAAAGGGAAGAGAGACCTAGAATACAACAAGAATTAAAATCACAATGAGATACAATTTCATATCCCTTGAATTAGCACAAATTGTAAAAGTCTGATGATGCCAATTGGCAAAGATATGAAGCAAGAGAATTCTCATACTCTTCTGGTGGGAGTATTACTTAGTATACTCTGGAAAACAATGTGGTATTATCTGGTAAAACTTGAGATAAGTATGGGAATTCTACTACTAAATACCCTAGGGAAACAAGGAGACATATACAAAAATGTCCAGAGCATCATTGTTTGTAATAGCAAAAGATGAAAAAAAATCTAAATCTTTTTTGTTTGTTTGATTTTCTTTTTATTGTGAACTTTAACATATACACGTAACAGTGGTAACTACGATTTCACAAGTAGGGAGCAAATTTTAAGGAATGTCATGGGTCACAGTTCCACGACTTCAGCCATTTCCATTGCTGTAAAATATAACGTACATACAGAAAGGTGTCATCTCTCGATGTACAGCTCAACAAGCAGTCATATAGGTAACTTCAAAAATTGTTAGGGGTTACAGTTCCACAGTTTCAGTTCTTTCCTTATTATGCAACACAAGGTATATACAGAAAGGTGAAGACCTTCAAGGCACAATTCAACGAGCAGCTATAGAGCAAATCCCAATAAATTTTTAATAATAGGAAAACTGATATATACATCATATATGTTCATACAAAAGAAATTTGTGGGGCCCAGGCAATCCTATAAAATGGAGGCCCACATACCATATGCCTAAATATTTAAAAGTTATAAATCAAGCCAACAAATAGTTAAATAAAATATGTTCTACCCTCCTATCTTGTCAAATAAACTTTCATAATCACCTGGAAGGCCAAGTTTGAATTTAGAATTCCCGGACTCCTCAGAGTTCTATGAGAGTGGGGAAAGCCAGCCCTGGCTCCCAACCCTCACCTACACTTCTCTTTTCACCCCTGGCTCTGTCCCACACTGCTAATAGCCTCACAGAGAGGCAGTGGACAGGCCAGCCTGCACATCTAAATTCCTTCCACACTTAGGAAGACCCAGAAAAGGAATTCACACGGGTCTTGAAAGTGGGCGTTAGAATTCCAGGGTCCCAAGAATCCAAAAATGGTCTAGAAGTGGGGTGGGAGCCACGGGCCCCAGATAGGCACATTTCCTTGGCTCCACGGACTCTTCTTCCAGTAAGTAGAGATAAAAGTGCAAGAGGGCCAGAAGTAGGCCCTTTCCCACATCTCAAGGTGGTAGAGAAACAGGGCTCTGTACATTAGGAATGAGTCTCAGAAACATCATGGTGAACAAATAAAGGTCGCAGAACATATTCAGTATTGAGATCGATAGAGTTGCAATTTTGAAAACATGCAAAACAATCCTAAATATTGTTTAAAAAAATACACACGTTGTAAAATACTAAACAAATATATGTTAAAAATAAACACCAAATACAGAACAGTATTTATCTCCAGTTACCATCTCTAGGAAGAGGGAGATGATCGAGGAAGTGAATGCAGGAGGATTTAACTGTACATTGTATTTCTTAAGCTGGTTTATGCACACACAAGTCTGATAATATGAAGTGTTGGGTGGCCATAAATGGGGAAACTGGGACTATCATACATAAAAGTGTAAGTTAGTAAAACCACCTTTAAGACTAATTTGTTGGAATCTGGTAATGTTGAAGCAGTGCAACCATCCAACCCAACAATTCCACTTCTAATTATCTACTCTGGAGAGGCTCTTGCCATGAGCACCAAGAAGCACTGGTATGTATATTCTTGACAGCATAGTTTGTTGTAGCAAAAACTGGAAAATAACCCAAATGTACATTATTATGGGAATAGATAAATAAATAAGTTTTTTATATAAGTCATATGATGGAATACTATACAGCTCTTAAAATGAATGAACTAGATCTTTAAGAACCAACATGAACAGATCTCAGAAACATGATGTTGAGTAAAAATTGTAAAACACAGAAAACAATACTACATTTTGTATATAGGTACAAATATAAATGTGAGGAAGATATAAAAACATGGATGGGCAGGATGCACACCAAAAGCATGACTGAGGTTGCTCCTGGGTAGGAGGAGAATGGAACTGGGGAAGAGGGGAAAAAAAAAAAAAAGAAAAACAGATCTTAAGCTTGTTATGATTGTTTAATTTTATTTTAAAAGATAAGCAAAAACGAACATTATAAATATTTATTTAATCTGGGAGATGAGTGTTCTGATGTTTGTTATATTATTCTATGTGCTTTGGGATTTTTTTTTTCAATTTATGAAAAAGTTAAGGCTTCCCACCTACCCACCCCCACCCAAAGTTTCAATTAACCAAAAGGGAAAGGCATACAAACAGGAAAGAGCCCAGAGGAAACACCCACATTGGCAGAAACCACAAAGCAAGATGAAAACACTCAGACAGTATGCTTTAAAAAGTTTAAAAGAAATCGTGTTTGCAAAAAATAAATTAATGAAACATCATACTTCATACAGCTACTTGACAAGGCAAGTATTGGTTAAGAAGTTATCCAGATCTAGGTTCAAACACCGACTCTGCCAGCTACTAGCTACATGACCTTTAACAAATTTCTAAATATCGCTGCGCCTGTATTTCTTTACATTAAAATGGAGCTTATGATACCTACTTTGGAAGCTATGGTAAAGATTAACTTTTATACCATCTCTGAAGTGTTTATCATAGTGTTTGGTACACAGTTATTTGTTCAATAAATGGGAGATGATGTTTGTGTCAAAACTGGGATTAGAACTCAGTGTGGGAGCATATACTTCAGCAAAGCAAATAGAAATATCAGAATTTATCCAGCAAAACAAATAATTATCCAACACTGAAGTAAGTCCTAGTCTCAATTAAAATATAGAGCTAAAAGCAGGAAGTACAGAATAGATAATAGAAAGCCCACCTCTAAATAATAGCACTACAGAGAAAATTTTTTAAGTCCAGCAAAACGCAAACTGTCACCAGGTAAATAGAGAAAATTTTCCTGAACTGAAAGGCAATTTCAACTTGGATATCAATAGGTCAACAGATTCCATTAACCAGCAATTCACAAAGAAAGTCCTTTCAATTGCCCATGTCAAGTTTGTAACAAGAAGTTTTATTAAGTTGCTGAGAGGGGGGAAAATATTTAAAGATATGCTTGGGATAAAAACATTTTTCTAGGCTCTGAGGACCAAAAAAAACACAAATTCTTCCAGTAGTGATCATTATGAGAATTCAATAAATTCAATGTATACTAATGGATTAAAAAAGTGTAATCCCCAAATTCAAAACTGAATATGACCAGGCCTATATATATAAGAAATAAGATTTTATTACCCCACTAAAAAAAATAACTTTAATGAATCTCTGGAGTGTGCAGTCAAACTTGCACAGATCAAATAATCCCTATAATACATACCCTGAAATTATAATTTCAGATTAACAGCCTAATTTATGAGTTAAAAATGGGTTTGATGTTTCAAAAGAGGCAAAAAAAATACCATAATAAAATTAATAAAACCAAAGTTTCTAAATATATCATGTGGGTCCATATTGAAACAAAGTTTCTAAACATATTGTTGTGGGTATACATTGAAACAATTAAGGATTATGTCTGTGTAGGATTTTTCTCCCCTGAAAATGCAAGGCAGATTTATGAAACAATCAGGAAAATTTTAACACCAACTGGATATTAGATGACATTAAGGAATTATTGTAACCTTACAGAAATGATAATTGGACTGCAGTTATGTTAATAAAATATAGCCCTTATCTTTTAGTGCTACTTACTAACATATTTGTGAATGAAATGATGTCTGGGATTAGCTTTAAAATAATTCACTGGAGTTAAGAGCAGGGATGGAAGGACAGGATAAATGAAACAAGATTGGCCATATTTTGAAAACTTTTGAAGTCAAAGGATGAGTACCAGGGGCTTCAGCATACTCTTCTCTCTACTTTTGTACATTGAAAATATCCATAATAAAAAGTCAAAAGATAAAAGCACATGTATTTAAAACTGAAAGCCACCATTAGTTGGTAATTTCTCATCATTCACCTTAAGAACAGAAAAAAGTTATGAAAATCTAACCCTATTGCTATTCAGTATTGTGCTAGAATGTTCTTTCTTTTCTATCCCCTGCCCTCTTTCCTTCTCTCCTCAGTGGTTTCTTCTGTCCCTGACTCAGGTGACTTCCTCTATACACATAACTTCCAGGAACTCAGACACAGACATTCAAATTGTTGCCTCACAAGGTACTAAATAAATAGTTTTAAAATAAAAAATTATATTCAAGCACATTTTTAAATTTTAGACTGAGCAAAAAGGCTTTTTGCTCTAAACAAATACATTTAAAAAATATTTTCTCATTTATGTCATCCATTTAAAACATGTATCTTCTGTATATTCATACTGCACGTATATCAGGTGAGTGATCTAAAGTTTTTTGCTAACAGGAAGTATGTGATCAAACAGTTTGATGGCCACCATTTTAGACACTGGGTCACCACTTAATGTTTTTAAGGAGGGCAATAGTGTAAAAGGTGCCATAGCAAGTACATATCATGTACAAAAGTAAAGAGGGGCAGATTCGATGGAGGAAACCACTGCGGCTAGAAAGAACCATCTATTTATCAACAACGCATGCATTAGGAAGTGAGATGGGAAAGAGGAACTGGGCAGGAGATAGGTATGGGAGACTTCACAGAAAGCGCTTGGAATTTAATAAATTGTGAAGGAGGAAGAAGATGAAGAAAAGGTGAAAGGGAGTATCAAAGACCCTGCCTGGGGGAAAGACCGTGAGTTTGACCAAGTATAGGCAGTTCAGCTGTTCCGGAGGCACTGAGAGATGAAGAACCTGAACTCAGTAGGCAGGCCTGAGCAGGGGGTGCATACTGGGAAGCCATCTTTGTAGCCCAGGTAGCTGAATCAATGGAGTGAGCTCTTTTAGTGGGAAACTTGCAAGACAATCAAATCAAAAGGCTTAACCCAAACCTTGGGACACACCTATATTGAGAAAGTAGAAAAGAGCAGGTGGAGACACAGAAGCAGCGCCTGAGAAGGAAGTTGAGCTATTTCAAAAGACCATTTTAAGGCAGTTGTCCCTAGAGGGGTGGTCAACCGTGCGGGCCACTGCAGACAGGCCAAAGGGAAAGTGCTCGGGGGCACTTTATCACAGGTAATCTAGAGGAGGGCCATTCCGGCCAGGTGGCGTGGACTAGCGCCAGATTTCAGAAAAGTGAAAATGGGAGGAAGGGAGACGGCTAAGATCGGAGAGGGCCGAGCAGAGACGAGCCGCTCGCGACGGTGGAGACCGATGGGGGTTCCCGAGCGCGGCTGTAGTACCGGGAAGACCGCAACAAGTCTAGGGGCGAAGGTAACAGAAAGGGAAAGACTAGAGAATCCAGAAAGCAGAGACATTTTTCTTCATTCGTAAGCCTGCCTCCAACTTCACCAGGATCGGCTTGCCCAGACAGCACTTTATTCTTATCCGGATAATGGGGCAGGAGGTGGATAAACGCTGTCTCCACCTGGGCAGTGTCGCGTTAGCTATATTCGAGGAAAGGTCTTGAGGCATCAGCGGGAAGGGAACGGCAAGGATTAGAAGCGTCGGCAGGGCAGAGACTCTCCAAGGGGAGGAGAGAAGTCAGAGACTGGAGAAAGAGGCTATCGGGTGCGGGAACCCGGCGAGGGGCGCCCCTCCCGAAGCAGCAGCCCCGACCATCTTCCCCCAGCAGAGCCGCGGGTAGCCTTCCCTCTTTCTGTGCACTTACCGATCCGAATGGGAATAGTTGCACCGGCCTAGCAGGTGGAGCTTGCAGAGGTGCAGGTTTTCGCAGGGTCTATTGCAGAACTTGCGACGGCAGACCCGGGCTCGAGTGGTGGCCAGCACCGACCGGGTGACCTCGGCCGGGCCGCCAGTCTCCAACATCACGAAGCGATCGGGCCCGGCCACCTCCAGCACCTCGCAGAGCTGTGTCTCGGACAGTACGATTTTCTTGAGCAGCTGGTCTAGGGCCATGCGGCCCCCATGAGCGCACAGGATTTTGGTGATGAAACAGCACACCTCTGGGTCCGCCATCGCGCACTGCCCTGCCGGCTCCGCTGCCCTGGCCTAGCCGAGTGCGCAGAACTCAGCTTGGCCGGAATCGAAACTTACAAGTGTCCCGGGGGCGGGGGCGAGAGCGGGCGGTGCTCCGCTCGGCGCGCCCAGAGCGAGCGCGCGCTCTCTCCTTCCGTTAGCTAAACCCAGAGGTTTCGTTTTCCTACTCAGCTCTTGGGTGGAGAAGCCAGATATCACCGACTAATCCTTATGTCAGATTTGAAATCTAACGCCGAATGGGAAGCAAGCGGAAAGTGAATAAGCACGGAAAAGTCTCGGTTCTAGGCTTGGCAAGGATGGGGTTTCCCAGCTAGTCGCCGCGAGGCTTCTTCGGAAACAAGAGAAACTAAAAATTGCCTGGGCTTTGGTTTAGTTTTTGTAAGTCATACTAAGTGGCGAATGACGCGAGTCTTGGGAGCCCTCTTAAGGAGTCCTCTCGCTCTCCACCCCATCCGTCCCCGGAAAGAAAGGAGCCCAGTGAGCGCTTCTTCCGAGTGGGCGCTCTGCCCCCTGTATTTCAATTTTCCAAGTTTCGTGGAATTCACAAGACCTCACGACTTAGATATCGTCATCACTATGTAATTGAGGAAATAGCTTGGGCAAAGGTGCACCGCCACCGAGCTAGAGCCGGATGCCACCCGAGGTTCCCAAAATCTGGCGCCGGGTCCCAGATCGAGGTCCGCCTAATCCAGTACCAGTGAGCACTTCATGCCACATCACCATGTCCCCGTAAAGAACAGTGATTATTACTCGCCCTCTTTGTCTTCTCACAAGCTTTTTGAAGAACATGTTTTTGACCCCTTCTTTCCTGCCTATAATCGCTGACAGCGATGCCCCAGACATTGCTTCATCTTCTCAAGAAGTTACAGGTGTGCATCCCAAGATTTCAACTCTGTTCCCCTCTTTTAGACATGTGGACAAGACCTTTTACCCCCGAGTAAAATAAATGGGGCATTTATCAGGTAGGAAATAAATCTTTTTTTTTTTTTTTAAGTAATAGAATATGGTTACCAAATGAAAAATTCTTCAAAATCACTAATGGGAATTCTTCTAAATGACTAGCAGGAATTCTTCTCATTCCGTGGCAGACAAATTGTGCCTCTCAGAAGAAGAATACTCAAACATGGGGCTCACAAAGCTGCAGCACTGTGCCATCTGATTTCCTGTTCTTCACACTTGTCTTTTCATCTACTTGGCTTCAGTTGTGGTCTGACAAGTTCCCAAGTTCATTGCCAAATCAATTAAGTTCAATATATTTATTGAGTATCTTTTATGTGGCTCTTACCACATTAATCATTCTGAAAATGTGTAAGCTTAAGAAAATAGTCCCTGCACTCAAAGAGCTTGTGTGTGGAAAGGCTTGAAAAGAACATTTAAATATAAGGAAATGGTTGATTAAATGCTACAATGATTATATAGGAGATTAGAGAATGAAGAGCCCAGTTTGGCTAGAGTGGTTGGGAACAGAGAGAGAAAATTCCTCTCAATTTGAAACCATAAATGCTTTAAGGGATGTGGGAAGGGGAAAAAAAGACATTTGGGGAAATTTAAAAATATGTGCTGTCACACTTGGGTTCTCCAGGGAGCAGCTACTGACCCAGAGTTAGGGGTACAAAAGATTTTCTGGAGCATAACACTAGTGAAAGACAAGGGATGGAGCAGGATTGGTCCATGGGAGCTGTCAAATTGCATTGCAGACCTGACAAGGGGGAGCTTCAGAGCATAAATGGCTAGACCTTTGTACCAGTCATTGCCAGGGGCCACCAGAGAAAGTGTGTGACTTCAGCTCGACTTCTGTTCCTGAAGGAGTTAAAGCTGGAGGCTATCTGTTAAACATTAAACACATTTCTCACAGCTGGACAGCAAGTCCTGGCTTGAAGGGAGAGCTGAGCAACACATTAGTCTGCTATCGTCTAGGATTTGTATCACGTGGATCTATTTCTCTGTCCATGTTCAGAGAACAGCTCCTTCAGGGCTCTGAGGGGCCTCCCTTCATAAAAGGAAACTCAGAAGAGGGATGAACTATAATCCTCTGTCACCACTGTAGACCTCAAGGCCACAGTGGGTCCTCATTATAAGACCACCTCATCTGGTCTTGGTGGCTTAACTGCCTGGGTACCCTGAATCCTCATTCCTGATGGGTCTGTGCACCTGGTTTCTATTCCCTTCATAGGCCAGGGTTGCTGCTCTTGTCCATTCACAGTCACAGATGGGCAAAGGAGTCCCAGGAAACATCCTCTCCCCATTGTGTAATAGCAGCCCCACTTCTTCCAGCTGACCAGAGTCGGTTACCTCCGATAAGATTGTAACTGAGAAGTTGAGTTAAACAATTACAATTACTGAATCACTATACAGATATCTTTTTAATTTCTCGTAGGTCGTAGAAAAGCCAAAAGTAAGTACCTGAACCTACTGAAACTCACTGAACTGTAACCCAGATGCCTTAATCTTTGATAATGATTTTATCTTTACCTTATGATTGTAAAAGCTTCATGCTAACTCGTGACTGGCCCAGGTTGTACCCCCTTATCCTGTTTTACAAGTTTAGAGTCTTGTGATAACTGGACAGCTCCATCATGTTTATTAATGAAGGAACCTGAGTCAGCCCAGAACTAACCCACAGCAATTCCTAAACTGTCTTAATAGACAAAGCTAGATCTAACCAAAATCGGCCCATCTCACATGTGCACTAGCTTGAACCTTAACCTAGAAGTGACCTATACCTCATGATAATACTAAAAATCATGCGCATTATCATTTAAGGCTACCATTTTCTTACCTATGTTCTGTGACTCAGCATGTATTCAATCTGCGCATGCTCAATAATTAGATCATTTCTAACTCCATCATCTCAGCCATTATACTCATTATCCTAAAACCTGCCCATCTTATTTTTTTAAAATTTTTATTAAAGAAGTTGTGGCTTTACAGAACAATCATGAAAAAAATACAGGGTTCCCATACACCACCTCACCACCAACACTTGCATTGGTGAGGAAAATTTATTACAATTGATGATAGCACTTTTTTTGGTAAATCTATTTTTTTTAACAGTAGTTACATTTGTTACAACTGATGAAAGATTATTAAAGTAGTACTATTAACTATTGTCCATAGTCTACATAGGGGTATTGCCCCCATATTCCCAGCCTATTTTTTTTCATGCATACCTTTATTACTCATCTACCTGTACACTGAATAAAGGGGGTGTCAGGCACAAGGGTTTTTACATCACACACATAGGTATATAGGTATGCAATCATTATCAAAGGCTATATAGGTACACAATCATTATCAAAGATCAAGGCTACTGGATTACAGTTCAAGTTCAGGTATTTCCTACTAGCTATTGTAATATACTAGAAACTAAGAGGAAATATCTATATAATGATTCCATAGTCATGATCATTTGTTAAATCCTAATTTCTCAGTTATACCTCCTCCCTCTCATTTGATCATGCTCTCAATCTTCAGGGATATCTGGGCAATGACCATTATAACTTCTTCATGCTGAAAAGGGGTGTCAATCTTTTGGAGCAGAGGCATGAAACTGGTTCATGTTCTTGGAGAGACTGGTACCTCTGGGTTTCAGGGCTAATCTGGCATAGGAGCCACCTGGAGATGTTAACTTTCTGAAAAAATAAACTTAATAGGTAAAACTTTTATAAAGAGTCTTAGATAGAGCTCAGGGTGTCCTTTAGGGTTTTCAGGAATACTATTGGTTGGGGCTTGGCATACTGTGGCAATTTGCAATATCTGGCTGAAACTTGCATAAGAGTAACCTCCAGAATGACTTCTCGACTTGATTTGAGATCACTTAGCTGCTGAAACTTTATTTTGTTTCATTTATCTTCCTCTTTTTGGTCAAGAAGGCATTGTTGATCCCACAATGCCAGGATCAGGTTCATCCCTGGGAGTCACGTCCCATGTTGCCAGGGAGACTTACACCCCTGGGAGTCAAATACCAAATAGCGGGGAGGATAGTAAATTTATTTACAGAGTTTGGCTTAGAGAGAGACTAAACTCTGAGCAACTAAAGAGTTTCTCTGGTGGTGACTCTTAGGCATAATTATAAATAGGCTTAGCTTTGCCATTATAGAAATAAGTTTCATAGGGGCAAGCCTCAAGATTGAGGGCTTGGCTTATCAAATTTCTGCCCATATTTTGATACTATAAAACTCTTAGAGTTACTGCAGTTTGGGGAGACAGATTTTAGGCCCATAGGCCATCTGTTCTCCTTGCTTCACACTTGGCAATAAACTTTTCCCCTTTGAAACCCAGTGTCTCAGGATGGTCATTTGTGCACATCTGGCAGAAACTCCTGCATTTGTTTAGTAACAAGACGGCCATTACTTTTCTTACCTGCTAGTCTCTGATATCCGAGTCCAAAGTGCCTGATGGCAGCCAAAGCTTGTAGCCCAATGGGATGTTTGCTCTGTCCTCAGGCAAGAGTGTATCCCTTTTGAGGAACAGGACCTCTAACCATGCACAGCCCAGAACTGTAGGCATCAGGAAGCCCACTGTGTCATTGGGAATGATGGCAAGTGGGGCCACACATGTTTCTACTCTTTATTTCCAAACGCACTGGAAATGCAACACCATACTAAGTTCTCTGACTCACTGCATATACCAAGCAAGTACTGGAGAATGTGTCTTCATTGCAGTATATTGCCTCCAGTCTGGTGCTTCAGCTGCATCTTTAACAGGCCATTTCAACAATTTATCCAGTAGCTTCTGGGGAATGAAGTAAGTGGATATGACCAGTGGATCCCATGTCCACGGGCCCACTACCCCACATCCTTTGCTTAAAAAAGAATCCTCTGTTCAGATGCTATTTTATGTAGGATTTCATGTCTGTGGATCAGGCAATCTTTAAGCTCCCTGAGGCCCTGTGGGCAGGAAAGGCAAATGCATACCCAGAATAAGTGTCTATTCCTGTAAGAGCAAACCCATGGTCCTTCCAGGATAAAAAGGACTCAGTGGAGTCTACTTGCTGCCAAGTAGCCTGTTGGTCTCCTTAATGAATAGAGCTTAGTGTTTGGTCTGTATGGCTGGATGATTGGACACTGAGAAGTGGCAGCAGCAAATTTGTTTTGGTAAAAGTCAGTCCATGCTGTTAAGTTCATGCATAGTCTCCATCTCTGCCACCATGGCCACTTTGTTCATATATCCGTCATGCAAAAGAAGAGTGGCCTCTGTCAAAGGCTGACTAACATGAACTAACCAAGTTATTTTGTCTATTTGGTATGTCTTCTGTAATAGATGCTTACTAGTGGGATTTAATGTATGATACAAACATCTTCCCACTTTGTGCTCACTCCTATATGTCCATCGACATGCCTCTACTACAGACATTTTTGTCTCTGATTTTCCAGTCTTTTCCCTTTTAGTCCCCTGAGCTGCCAGCCAGGCCATTTGTCACTTCTGATGAGACCAGATATGTTCTAACTTTGGGCCACTTCTCCTTCCATACAAAATGCATGGCCAGGTGCACATCTCAAATCTCTGCCCATTGGAAAGATTTTCCTTCACCTTTGTTTTTCAAGCCTTCCATGAAAGACACTGTAATATAGCCACCATCTATTTTTAACTTGCACCCACATACTGAGCTAACTCATTCATAACCCAAGCTTGGTCTTTTTCTTATTATTATTGCTGGTTATATGGGACCCCCTCCTATGGCCATAGGTATAGGGTGGGGGATGGGTGCTGGTGCAAATGTAGCACGTGACCTGGATATCCTGGCTACTCATCATGCAGCTTGCTTGTACACTCTGGTCCTGCTTGTGCTCAATCCCAGAAATACCAGTTTCATCTTATGATGGCTTGATGCTGGACCTGCCTGGTTTCATGAGTTGATGTGTCCAACAGGACCTAGCTCATGATGGCTAGTTCCAAATCCATGGTTATTTGGTATCTTTACCAGGGCCCAACAGAAAGTCAGGAGTTGTCTTACAAAAGGAATGTAATTTTTAACCACAGTTGGCTTGACCTTGTTCCAAAATCCCAGGGATCTGCGATGTGATTCTTCTGTTAGCACTTGTGATAAATCCCATGTGACATCTATTCCCTTCACAGATACCTCCAACACTATAGGCCCAGCCAGATTGTATGGCACAAGCAGAAGAACTCTTCCCTGCTCTTGATCTCCCTCAAAGCTGGCAGCCTTCTGTGTAATATATGAGCAGCAGTAGTATTCTTAGGTGTGGAATGTGTTTCCTCCAGAACCAAAAGAGACCTAACAGGCTTTGTGCTTCCTTTTTTCCAGTAAAGGATGCAAGATGCAGTGACTTGTCTTTTACTTTGAAAGGGAAAGTCTCAGCACCCTGCTGACAGCTAGACCCAAAAAATCTTTAGGTAAGTGGCAGGTTGCTGAATCTTGGTAGGATTTATCTCTCATTCTGGGTACGTTTCTTACCAAAGCCTCTAGCATGCTCTCCTCCTTTTTCTCATTTTGCCTAAGCAACATGATATCCTTATGTAGTGGATCACTGTGATCCATATATGGGATTTCAAAATGTGCAGGTTCTCTTCAAACTAGCTTATAAGAGAGGATGGAAGAGTCAACATAGCCCTGTGAAAACTGTAAATGCTTGTTATCTATTCCATGTGAATATGAACTGTTTCTGATCCTCTTACTGATTGGGATATAAAAGGATGCACTCACCAAATCGATGACAGCAAATTATGTACCTGAGGTTGTATTAATGTACTTTAGCTAAGATACTATATCTGGCATAACAGATGTGACCAGAGCTACTACTTAGTCTGTAGTCATTCTCCAAGATCCATTTAGTTGCTTCAGGGTCTGTGCTGACAAATTAAACAGAGATGTGATAGGGATCACACTTCTTCATCATTTAGATATTTAAGAGTAACGCTAATCTCTACCCTCTCTGCCTCCCGGGATACAATGCTATTTTGTAGCTACATATTATATTGGCCAGGGCTAGGAGTAGTGGGGGTGGTAGTGCATTTCAGAAGCTTCCACTGGGCCTTCCCTACTATGACAGGGCAAGGAGGCAATGTCAGGGTTAGTTCAAATATGTCAATCCCAATTATACATTTGGGGACTGACCACAAGGTGAGCCCACAGACCCAGAGGACCCACTGTAAGCTCAACCTTGATCAGGACTTCATTTGCCCTCACTCTAACAGGGCCCATGAAGATGCTTCAGGTCTCTGTTTATCAATATGAAATAATCCTCTATTGGGTCTTCTGGCCCAATATAATACATCTATTCCATTATGTCCACTTAATCCTTTCCTCTACTGTCTGCCATGACAACTTAGGCATTCCAACCTTGCTTTTCATGGACCATCACTTTTCCAGGATTCTAGGAGCCACCGTAGCATCAAGTTTGCACCATCCCCTCATCCTTGTCAGGTTGCTAAATCTTGTGTCATGAGAGAGTGCCCCTAAGTCAATAAAGTCTCCTTTATTCAGTCTTTTATTCCATCTTATTTGATAAAGCAGCAGTTTTCTTAGAATGGTAAGGTTGGAAATCAAAGTGTCCATAGTAAAGAAATAGAATCATTGTGCATAGATTACTATTATCAAAAGACATGTTGAAGTCCTAACCTCCATTATCTCAGTATCTGGAAATATGGTTATTGCAGATATAATTAGTTGTATTAAGATGAGATCACATTGGAGTAGGGTGGCCTCTAATCCAATATGATGATGTCCTTATAAGAAGTGGAGAAGAGACAGAGACAGACAGGGAGAAGAGGAGGCAGAAACTGGAGTTATACAGCTACAAGCCATGGAACACCAAGGATTTCTGGCCACCACCAGATGCTACAAAGAGGCAAGGAAGGATTCTTCCATTGAACCATTGGAGAGAATGTGGCCTTGACTTGCCTTTGGACTTCTAGTCTCCAGAACTGTCATAGAATAAACTTCTGTTGTTTTAAGCCACCAACTTTGTGATACTTTGTTATACTAGCCCTAGGAAACTAAGACAAATATTCATTTTAGAAAATTGACAAGAGAAAAAGAAGAAAGGAAAAAGAAAGAAAGGGAAAGAAAGAAAAGGAAAGGAATTATTTAGGTAGCAAGGAGAATTGTTTCATTGGTTTTCCTTGTTGATTGTTGTTGTTTTACTGGAAGATCCTATCATATGTGAAAGTTTCAAAAAAATAAATCTGGGAAGCATGCAAAGCTGAAGTTAAAGGGCACATTAGTGTGATATCAGGCTATATGAATTGGCCCCACCAATCAGAGAGGGACGCAAAACCTACACAAGGTAGTGATGCCAGCTATGCTAAGTCATAGTAATTAAAAGTATATAAACAAAAGAGGGTGAGTCAGATGGAACATCCAAAGTCCATGGCAACTACGTGTATTCTACAGGAGCCATGGGAGTCAAAAGCAGCATTAGTTAAGTGGTCAGTCAGAGGAGTGCCAAGGTAGGGAGCAGGCATGGGTGTTTTCTCTAGATGGAATCTGTGTAACAGCAAGTTTCTCTAGGAAGAACTGAACTGGGAAAGGATGGACTTGCAGGTATAGGTGAAGAAGTTATCTTTAAAGAAGGAACATAACCTTCTTCACAGATAAATGTACAGACATTGCTTTGATGGTGCTAAAATGAGAAACTTCAGACTGCAAACTTTCCACTAACACTGGTCTGAGAGCAGAAGAGTGGGCATGGAGTAACACAGAGAGGGGATCAACTTGGTGAAGATGGCTTGATGTGGTAGCCAGATGACCTCCAGTGAGTCTTGCCTCCTGATATTTGCTTCCTTGTGTATTCCCTTCCCACAATGAATAGGGCACACCTGTGCAATCAATCAGATAATACAGAAATGACAGTGTGACTTACAAGGCTAGGTTATAAAAACAATTGCAGCTTTCTCTTTGTTTACTCTTGAATTTTTCACTCTGGGGAAGCCAACTGTTATGCTGGGAGGACACTCAAGCAGCCCTATGGAGAGATCCACGTGGCAGGTAACTAAGGCCTCCTGCCAACCACCAGTATTAATTTGTCAGGCATGTGGGTGAGCCATCTTGGAAGTGGATCCTCCATCCCTAGCCAAGCCTTTAAATGACTGCTGCCCCAGCCAACAGTTTAACTGCAACCTCAGGAGAGACTCTGAGCCAGAACCATGCAGCTAAGCTACCCCACAGAAATTGTGGAAGATGATAACGTTGAGTTCTTTAAGCCATAAATTGTGGGTTTTATCACAATTTTATTGAGATATAATTCATATAACATATAATTCACCCATTTAAAGTATACAATTCAATGGTTTTTATTATATTCACAGAGTTTTGCAACCATCAACCACTGTCAAATTCCAGAACATTTTCATCACTCCAAAGAGCAACCCTGTACACTTTAGCTGTTGTCCCTTTTCCTCAATCCCTCTATGCCCTCTACCCCAGCACATGCAACCACTTATCTATTGGCTGTGTCTATAGATTTATCTATTCTGGACATTTCATACAGATGAGATCATACACTATGTATGATTTCACTTAGCATAGTGGGTTTTTTTTAATTAAATTCAGCTTTATTGAAATATATTCACATACCATACAATCATCCATGGTGTACAATCAACTGTTCACAGTACCTTCATATAGTTATGCATTCATCATCCCAATCTATTTTTTAATTCAATTTTATTGAGATATATTCATATACTATACAATCATCCAAAGTGTACAATCACTTTTCACAGTACCATCATATAGTTGTGTATTCATCACCCCAAACTATTTTTTTAAATTTTATGTTGAAATAAATTCAAAGTTATAGAAACAGTTGCAAAAACAATACAAACCCCATACACAGAACTCCAGCATACCCTGACCCTCCTCCCCCAATACCCCAATCCACTAACTTTAACATGTTGTCACACCGCTATTTCTTTCCCTCCCTCCCTCCCTCCCTCTCTTCCTATATATCATCCATCATCTGTTGCTGTCTTCTGAACATATGAGAGCTAGCTGCACACATCCTTGAACAAACACTATAATTTACATATACAATTCCCATGAACAAGAACATTCTTTTATGCAATCCCTTTAAGCACAGCCAAGAAGTACAAGAGATTCAACAATGATACAAAGCTTACATTCTGTATTTCCTTTTCCTTATGTCTCTTTGAGCCTCCTGTCCTCCATCCTCAGATCCCATCCAGGGTCATCCTTGGCATTCAATTGTCATCTATTTAGACTGTCTTTTTTTTTCCCCTCAATTGTGGAAACATATATACAGCCTAAATCTTCCCATTCCACCCCCTCCCTAGCCTTCCGTTAGTGGGATTAATCACATTTAGAATGTTGTAATGCTATCACCTTCCCACCATCCATTACTAGAAATTTCCCTTCACCTCAAACAGCAACCCTACGCTCATTTCTTAACTTCCCATTGCCCCTTCCCCTATTTCTCTTAACCCATACTCTACTTTTCATCTCTATGGTCATATTCTCTGATAATTTCTTTGTGTTTACTGTGGGGGTTAAAATTAAACTTTTAAATCCATAACAGTCTTGTTTTTCTTTGATACCAACTTAATTTCAATAGGACACACAAACTATGTTCCTATACTTCTCCATTCCCCCACCTTTATAAAGTTCTTGTTAAAAGTTACATATTTTACATTGAGTTCAAAACCATTGATTTGTCATTAGAGTTTGTGTATTTTGTATCATGTAGGAAGTAAATAGTGGAGTTACAATTAAAAAATTATTGACTTCTATTTGTATTCCATTCTGGTCAGAGAATGTGCTTTGAATATGTTTAATTGTTTGTTTTTGTTTTTGTTTTTTTAATTTATTGAGGCTTGCTTTATGTCCCAGCATATGCTCCATTCTGGAGAAAGATCCATGATCACTAGAGAAAAATGAGTGTCCTGGTGATTTGGGATGTAAGGTTCTATATATGTCTGTTAAAATTCTCTACATCTCTTTCTCCTTTCTTTGTTTCTCTGTTGGTAGGGCTCCCTTTAGTATCTGAAGTAGGGCAGGTCTTTTATTGGCAAACTCTCTCAGCATTTGTTTGTCTGTGAAAAATTTAAGCTCTCCCTCAAATGTGAAGGAGAGTTTTGCTGGATAAAGTATTCTTGGTTGGAAATTTTTCTCTCTCAGAGTTTTAAATATGTCTTGCCACTGCCTTCTTGCCTCCATGGTGGCCACTGAGTAGTCACAACTTAGTCTTATGTTGTTTCCTTTGTATGTGGTGAATTGCTTTTCTCTTGCTGCTTTCAGAACTTGCTCCTTCTCTTCAGTATTTGACAGTCTGATGAGAATATGTCTTAGAGTGGGTTTATTTGGATTTATTCTATTTGGAGTTTGCTGGGCATTTATGCTTTGTGTATTTATATTGTGTAGAAGGTTTGGGAAGTTTTCCCCAACAATTTCTTTGAATACTCTTTCTAAACTTTTACCCTTCTCTTCCCCTTCTGGGACACCAATGAGTCTTAAATTTGGATGTTTTATTTTATCTATCATATCCCTGAGATCCTTTTTGAATTTTTCGATTTTTTTCTCCATTGTTTCTTTTGTTCTTTCATTTTCTGTTCTGTGGACCTCTAGGACACTGAGTCGTTGTTCAACTTCCTCTAATCTTGTATTATGAGTATCCAGAGTCTTTTTAATTTGGCCAACTATTTCTTTTATTTCCATAAGATCTTCTATTTTTTTATTTAATCTTGCAGTTTCTTCTTTATGCTCTTCTAGGGTCTTCTTTATGTCCCTTTTATCCTGTTCCATGGTCTTCTCCATGTCTTTTATATCCTGTGCCATGTTTTCATTCCTCAATTGTGATTGTTTGATTAATTGTGCCAAGTACTGTGTCTCTTCTGGTATTTTGATTTGGGTGTTTGGGATCGGGTTCTCCATATCGTCTGGTTTTATCATATGCATTAAGATTTTCTGTTTTTTTGGCCTCTTGGCATTTGCTTTGCTTGGTAGGGTTCTTTCAAGTTGTTAAAAAAAAAATACCAAACTAATTTTTCTGAAATACAAGTTGGTGGCGTACACTTCCTCCAACTAACCACAGATGGCGTCTGCGAGTCATCTATACCCCTCAAGTCAGTTCTCCCCAACTCTGTCTCTGTGGTGTGTGGGGAAATGATTTTTGTGGGGTTCAGTTGGTGAACTCAGTTTGGGTTTATTGTTGGAGCCGTCCGCCCTGAACGTGGTGTGTGTGTCTGGGTGGTCAGGGAGGCAGGGCAGCTTTAATATTCAAACCTCCCAGGTGTTCCCAGAGATTCAAGGCTATTGCAAGAGTCTAAGCCTTCATTTCAGTTTTGCCCCAGACCCTCTCTGTCACTGACTCACAAACCACTGGCATTGATGTAGCGTCCCTGGGTTTTCCGAGCGGGCTCCCCTTCTCAGCTGTAATCTTCCAGGACCTCTGCTGAGGGAAGGCTGTGCTACATCACTAGTGCGCGTCGTCCCTCAAGGGAAGCCCTGGGCCGCCGGGCCGTGCAGGGGTGCTCTCTGCCTGATGCAAAGATTAGCCTATAATTCTTGACTGGTGTAAGTTCTGAATGAAAGGCAAGTAGTAGAGCTGGGCCCCACCCCTTTCCTCTTAGAGAAGACAGATGCCTTAAGGGGAGGTCATTAGCATTTCAATGGTCTCTCTCTGCCTGTGCCACACCCTCGTCTGGGTCACAGAACTGGGAACTGAAAATGGCTGAGGCTTTCTCCACTGAGTCGAAAAAGGAACAGAGCTAGTCCGAGGTGACCCTCCGGCTCTCCAAGGTCAGTTGTCACCCAAAGCCTCTGTCTACTTGTTGGGGATTTGTACCTCATAGTGAGCAGTTCACACTCACTAATTAAAACCCCAACTGGAGCTCAGCTGAGCTATATTCGCTTGCTGGGAGAAAGCTTCTCTCTGGTACCACAAGGCTTTGCAACTCAGGCTGTGGGGGAGGGGTCTCCCGATTTGGAGCCGCAGTTCTTACTTACAGATTTTATGCTGTGATCTTGGGCATTCCTCCCAATTCAGGTTGGTGTATGATGCGTGGATGGTCACATCTGTCCCCATGCAGTTATTCCAGATTATTTACTAGCTGTTTCTGTTTTTTTTTAGTTGTTCCAGGGGGACTACTTAGCTTCCACTCCTCTCTGTGCCGCCATCTTAGATCCTCTCGAGAGTGACATTTTGAAGAGGAGCAACAGCATTGATATGATTGTAAATGCGTCTTTCCTGCAGATATGTTGCATGGAGAGCATTTCTTATTTTTTAAAGCCACCTTCATTGCCTGAATTCTGGCTTTGGGAAAATCCTTCTTTCATCAGTTTCTCTACTTGATTGAACTTGGAAACTACATCAGATTTGTAGATCTGATTTCTTGGTGCTGGATTTGAATCATGCTGCAGGGGATCCCACCAGTGCAATTCACGTGCAGGCGGCCTGAGTACACCCAGAGCCCTGGGCGCCTGCTCCGTGGGTTCCACGCGAGTGAGTCCCCAATTTTTGAACATTTTTCTTACATAAGAAAGAATCAGAATCAGAATAAAAAATAAAAGCAAAAAGGAACACTCAAATCACCCCCCCCATCCTACCCTATTTTTCATTTAGTTTTGTCCCCATCTTTCTACTCATCCATCCATACACTAGATAAAGGGAGTGTGATCCACAAGGTCTTCACAATCACACTGTCACCCCTTGTAATCTCACACTGCCATACAATTGTCTCCAGACTACTGGGTTGGCATGTGATCGTTTCAGGCATTTACTTCTAGCTATTCCAATACATTAAAACCTAAGAGGTGTTATCTATGTAGTAGTACATAAAAATGTCCACCAGAGTGACCTCTCGACTCCATTTGAAATCTCTCAGCCACTGAAACTTTGTTTTGTTTAACTTTGCATCCCCCTTTTGGTCAAGAAGATATTCTCAATTCCACGATGCTGGGTCCAGATTCATCCCCGGGAGTCATATCCTGCATTGCCAGGGAGATTTACACCACTGGGAATCAGGTCCCACGTAGGGGGAAGGGCAGTGAGTTCACCTGCTGAGGTGGCTTAGTTAGAGAGAGAGAGAGGGCCACATCTGAGCAACAAGCACAATTATATGCAAGTTTAGCATCTCCTTTGTGGTAATGAGCTTCATAAGGGCAAGTCCCATAATAGAGGGCTCGGCACATCAAAGCGCCAGTCCTCAATGTTTCTGACAACATCAGCATCAGTCCAGGTAAGGAAGTCCAACACTTCTACATTTTCCCGGGCTCCTCAGAGGGGCCCTGCAAATATATTTTTATTCTCTGCCCAAATTACTTTGGATGTATCACTATTTCACTCTAACCTATACTAACCTACCATATCTCACTTCAGCATAGCATTTTTAAAGGCACATCCACAGAGTAGCATATATCAGGATTTCATTCCTTTTTATGGCTAAATAATATTGCATTCTATGAATATATCACATTTTGTTTATCCATTCATCTACTAATGGACATTTGGGTTATTTCCACCTTTTGTCTATTATGAATAATGTTGCTGTGAACATTCATGTACAAGTTTTTCTGTGGAAATAAAAGCTATTAAGTTTGGGAGTAATTTGTTATGGGGCAATAGATCATACAATACAACTGAGGCCCAGAAAGCAAAATAACATGGACTTTAAAATACTGAATAGGTTCAGAGGGGCCTAAAGGGATTGATCACAGTTGAGAGGGAATGGAAATTGTAACAGGTTACCAGGTTGTGTTGGTTGGAGAGAGAGAGTATGTAACTTGAGCTCTCTGAGACTAGTGTATGGAAAGTCAAAGCAGAACTGGACATGACAGGCCAGGAGACGCCCAGGCTGCATCTGTGTGGCCTTTCATGGGTTAGACTAATTCCTTGAGCACTCTATCCTACCCAGGATGCAATAGGATCAAGGCTTTGCTATGGACTCCAACGCACTGGGGCAAGAAGCTTACAAGACTTCCATGCCCTGAGCATTTACTATGCACTAAGTGTTTTAAATAATATAAATAAATAAAGACTTAAACAAAAATGTAGTGTGTCCATACAATGGAATATTATTCAGCCATAAAAAGGAATGAAATTTTGATTAATGCTACAACATGAATGAATTTCAAAAACATGCTAAGTAAAAGCATCCAGACACAAAAAGCCACTTATTATATGATTCCTTTCCTATGAAATGTCCAAAATAGGCAAATCCATAGAGACAGAATGCAGATTAGTGGTTGCTAGGGGCTGGGAGGAGGGTGAAATGGGGAATGACGGTTAATAGGTGCAAGGTTTCTTTTTGGGGTGATAAAAATGTTCTCAAGTCAGTGATGATAACTGCACAATCCTGTGAATATACTAAAACCCATGGAATTGTACAATTTAAAATGATGAATTTTATGGTATGTGAATTGTTTCAGTTTGCTAAAGCTGTTGGAGTGCAATATACCAGAAATGGGTTGGCTTTTTCAAAGGGGATTTATTAGATTACAAATTCATATTTCTAAGGCCGTGAACATGTCCAATCTAAGGCATCAAGAGGAAGAGACCTGCTCTGAGGAAAGGTTACTGGAATCCGGGGTCGTCTGTCACGTGGGAAGGCACATGGTGACCTCTGCTGGTCCTTCTCTCCTGGATTCTGGTTTCAATGGCTCTCTCCAAATGTCTCTGGGTGTTTCCTTCTGAGGTCTATGGGTCCTTTCTTAACTTCTCTGGGGCAAACTCTGTATTTCATCTCTTAGTTTCTCTCAGCTCTCTGAGTTTCATCTGTCTTTTATCCTCTCATAAATGACTTCAGCAAGGGGATCAAGACCCACCTTGAATGAGCTGGGTTACTTCTCCAAGGAAACAACCTAATCAAAAGGTCCCCCCACAGTAAGTCTGCACCCATAAGAATTAATTAAAAGAACATGGATTTTCCTGGGGTACATGCCTTTCCTGGGGTACATAACAGCTCCAAATTACTACATGGATTATCTCAACTTCTCTTAAAATCTCAATTATCTCAGTAAAAATAATATGAAAACTGTAACACTGACAATGTGCCCAGTATTATTTTAACTGCTCTCTTTGTATAACATTTTGTTTTCACAACCAGTGTACCTAGGAGGTAAATACTATTGTTATCATTTTTGTTTTACAAGTGAGAAAATGGAGGCACAGAGAGGTTAAGTGACTTACCTAGGTCACACAGCTGAAGTAAGTGGTAGAGTCAAGAACTGAACCCAAGCAGTTTATCTCAAAGGCTGCATGCTTAACTACTAAGTTATACTGCCTTGCACACAAGTTATCACAGATGATTCTTATGGCAATTCAGTGAGTTGAGTTTTAATATCTTTATTTACAGAGGACAAAACTGAAACTCAGAGTTTAAGCAAACTGCTCAAGGTCAAACATGTAGGAATCAACTGAGGAAGGATTCAAATCCGGGTCTCTCTCTGACTCCAAAGAACATAACCCTCTCTTATCTCCAATCCTTGCTAATGGCTGCCGTCTGCGGAGGATGGAGCGAACCTGGCTGTACCCCGCTCCCGCCCCGCAGCGGCTGGCTGACTCAGAATGTTCCTTCTTTCAGTGGTCACCAGATTGGAATGCGTAATATTTTTCCTGTTTACATTTTCTTATGATTATATTGCTTTCTGTTTTCTAAGTTATCTTTCCAGCAAATGAACGATTGCATTTTAGCAGTCAGAAGTTGAAAAATTTTTTTTCTCCATATCCTCACATTGACAAAGCTACTTAGTTTTAGTATAAATGCAAGTTATTTTTTATGTTAACATAAATATTGACTGTCATGTCTTTGACTCATGTAAGTTGAAAATTTGGCCATAAGAAATAATTTGAGAGTTTTCAAACATACAGACTTCTCTTTTTAATTTTTTATTATGGAAAATTTCTATTCAAAAATAGAAAGAATGGTGTATTGCACCCCAAGTACTCTTCATCTAGGTTCAACAATGATCACCTATAGCTTGCTTATCAGCTAGGTCTGCCAACATAGTAGTAGTTCAGCCAGGACTATATTATCCGTTAGTATTTGTTAAATCACTTTATAAAACACTAAAATGTTAATAGGTGTTGTTTCTTAGTTCTAAATTTATAGGTAATTCACATTTTTCATTTTAATCCTCAGCATCTTCCAGAATTTTCATAGAGTATAAGCAGTACTTTTGTAGTAAGAAAAAATAAGTTATTTAAAAATAATTGAAAAACAAATTTCCTTAAGGAGTATTATTTTCAAATGCTTAATACTGGACTCATTCTTGCTTTTACTTAGAATAATCAATCAGGCATCTTCTTCCCATGAGCACATATATCTTACCTAAGAGGGAAGTAGAATAAAAATCGGTTTTTAAAGCATTCTTTTTGATAGTAACCTCATGAACAAAAGAAGGAAAAAAAGCAACAGCATTCAAATAGAGCCACTGAACAGAGGTACTCTGGTTCTGTAGCAGAAATGTTGAGGATTCTTTTTTTCATGAGATTTTTTTCCTTAAGGAAAATCCACTCTAGCTAGAAATGCCAAAAGCCTTTTACATTCCCTCAGCAACTCTTGGCCCTGTTAAATGACAGGGCCATAATTCCTACACATGGTTTCTAAGGACCCAGAGTCAGTATCACTGTGAATCAGGGTTAAATTGGAGCAATAGGGACTCGGGACTAATTGTCTGAGAACAAAGGTGGATTGTTTTCTTTTAAGAAACGGATTTAGTGAAGTATAATTTACAATCATAAAATTCATGTTTTAAGTGTACAGTTCACTGTTTTTTAGTAAATTCATATAGTCATACAATCATCACCACAAACTGTATTATCTTAAAATGTTAAGTTAGTAACATAACTTTACTAACTGCAGTAAAGTTGCAAGGGCCAGCTGTGCTTCTTAGTTGTGCAACCAGATTTTGTGTACCTATGCTATTTGTGTTTCACAGTGCCTGGGTGATTCTCAAGCTGTAGTTGGGAATCATAGCTTCTTCTCAAGTGTATTCAATACCATATTCTGCCCTTCCTAGCTATGGCTACATCAAACAGCCTTAAAGTGGATGTAGAGAATTAAAGCAGTATCCAGAAATGCTGGAAATCAGGGATCATTTCAATACATTTAGCAAATTCAACAGGGTTGTTTATAGTATTATCAGCAATACTACCCTTAGACCTTGGTGACAGGGCCCCTGCTCTGGACTGTGTGCCTTGGCTGCCCTCTATACCAGGTATGAGGAGTCCCTGGGGCCCAAGTGTTCTAGTACTCCAGCTAACCATGGCCTGGTACCCAGGACTCTTAATTACCTTCCATACAAGCCCAACCCTGTTTCCACACTTGAATGGGTATCTTCCACGGGTGTCCTCCCCTTGGGTCTGTCAAGGGTGACAGCTAAGGGAGAGTGGATGACTAGAGCTTGGACTTATGGGCTGGGTGTACAAACTCACACACAAAGCCCCTCATAGTGTGGGATGGAGCCTGGGATAAGACGTGAAAGTTTTTGGGCTGAGGGCCACAGCTGAGGCTTGCTCTCTCCACACTGCCACGTTCCAGCACAGAATTCCGGGAAGCCCTAGAATTCTACATTGAACATGATCTCCTTCATGATGGTATATTTGTCAGGGTAAAAGGATGTAAAACATTTAACAGTTTTTTAGGCTGATTTTTAAATGTTCAAGATTCAGAGATATGGTATCCCATATGTACTCTTGCCTCAAGCCCTGCGCATGTGAAGTAGGAGTCAGCTTGATTATTAGAGTTTGGTAAAGCTTTATAAAGCACTCTAATAAAAATAACTGGTAAGCAACATTTTCAAAGCACTTTTGCATATTAATATTAGACACTAGGAGAGGAAAGCCAGTGGGAAGCTACTTCCCTTCTAGGTTGGCTCTAGCTGCATTTTCCCGAATGGAGCCACATATGTTCTGGCTAGTCTCCATTCTCTGATGCAGTTTGTTCATCGTGAAGCAAAGGCCTGGAAAAAGGCTCTCATCAAGCAAGCTCAGCTCTTGCTCCTTGATTCAATGCAAAAGACCCTATGGAACACAGAGGATATGAGCTGCTTTCTGCTCCATTTAATCCCAGTTACTACTTGCATCTAAACGAGGGAGGATAGCCCTAGGTAAGGAATGCACAAATTGCTATCACAATCTTCATTCAGCTTCTGTTTGGATGCAAATATGTATTATAATCCTGTTTCAACATATATTGGATTCCACTCGATGATATTGCAGTCTGATCAAAGGGCAAATAAAATTACAGTTAAATATGAACTTCAGATAAACAAGTAACTTTTTAGGATAATTATGTCCCAAATATTGCCTTTGTTTTTTCAAGTAACCTTATTACAACAGCAAACTCATCATGATTTCTTTTGTTCTTTGGTTTACAATTTTATATCCAAACCCACTAACACTTTCCCAAAGAAAGGTGCTTACACTGTGACTATATTTCCCATTTTTAAATCAACCAGGTAATTCTCTCATCACTTGGCCTAGTCTCACCTGCAGCTCCCCTTCTTTGGCTGGCTTCCAGGTTTGGTCCTTCAGCTAACCCTGTTGAATCCACTTCATTGACTTTATAATAACTAACATTCATTGAGCACTTACTATATGCCCTTACTGTAAGTGCTTATAATGCTGTAGTATGAATAGTACCTACAGCACTTACTATAAATGGAGTATGTCATAATCCTCTCAATGACACTATGAAGTAAACACTGTTATTATCCTCATTCTGCAAATTAGGAAACTAGGTCTTATAGATACTAAATATTCTGCTCAAAGTCTCACAGCCAGGAAATGGCAGATGTAGGCTCAAATCCAGGACACACCTTTAAAGACTACATTATGCCAATTCGCTATAAAATCTTTATTGAGAACATTTACTCAGTTTGATAGAGTTTGGCTCTGCATAAATTGACTATCTTCTCAACTGTGTTAACTGGGTTAAGGAGTAAGATAGATAAATTATGTCGTTCGATCAAAAAATATTACATATTCTTATTATGTGAAGATATGTCTATGAAATAAGAAACTGCATTTTGGTGTCCTCTCGCCTCCGAACGTCGACTGCCTCGATTCAGCAGAATTTTTTTTCCCAAGCTTCCCACACCCTCCAGAGACCGAGATCACGTGTCAGACAGCGCCTGGGGGTTGCTAGGGAACCTGACGCTGTCCAAATCGGAAGTGGTTCCTTGAAAATTACTATCCCAAGAACCTTGCTTTGAGAAACAGTGCGATTCTAACTGATTTCTTCCTGAAGTAAACTCATAAATAGAGATACAGCCAAACTTTTGTTCTCACCAGAGAGAACGACGATCTCCTCCGAGAGAGGACCTTCCACTCTTCTGCTGGCAGAAATGGAACAGAACCAAGAAGCAGAGGGCACTGGTTCTCGGACGAGCACTTCTGCAGAACGGACCCAGCGCCAGCGTGGTTGCCATGGAAACGGAGCGTGCTGAGTGGATGCTGGGATCCGCTGAGGCCAGGCCTTTGCTGTGTGTCTACGGAGCGGGTTCACAGGACCGACGCCAAGATGGTTAGTAGTTAGTAGTTCTGAGTAGTAAGGGAGAACTTTGAGTGTAGGTCCTGGGACTGGGGATTAGAGGTTACCAGGATACTTCAGGGTTAAGTCCGAGAGTGTCAGCAGAGGATGATTCGATTCCCCTGCCCTCCCTGTGTTTCCGCGGGTACAAGGATGCAACTGTAAACACTTCGATGCTTTCTTCCCTGTTGCTTCTCCATTTCCCCCTTCCTGAGCTGCGCGTGGGATGGAAAGCAGACCAAGGGCAGCTGAGATGATAGAAGTTGCACGAAAGTATCTCTCACCCTACCCTAACTGGAGAGGATGAAGAAGTTGACAGTAGCTGTTTGGGTCAGCTGAAGTACTGGGTGACGACCCCTTTGTTACAAAAAGAGTTTTGAATAATTTTCCTTGGTGTTCCTTATTAGGTATTTGACTTGTAAATCTTGGAGCTGTCTTCTTCCGTTTAAAACTTATAAAGGGAATTGGACCATACAGCTGTCTTCGTTATTTCTTTCACAGATGCTTTCAAGGGCCAAACCTGCTGTAGGTGGAGACCTACCACACACCGACAAAAGAAAGAAGAAAGGTAGGAAGATTCCAAAACTAGAGGAGCTACTTTCACAAAGAGATTTCACTGGAGCTATTACCCTATTGGAGGTAATGTCCAAAGAAGGTTGCTTCTTAGGAGATGAATACCAAATATAGATGAATGCTTGGGTGAAGGGCTGGTTGCACTGTGGTGGAACAGATAGGTTCGTTTTGGCACTTCTTTAAGGAATCCTCTGTAAATGTAGTCAGGTGCAGATTCCGTGCTAATTGTCAAAGAAACGTTTCACTAGACAAAGTTAAATAGACAAGGATGATTTTATTCATAGATACAGGTAGGGGAGAGAGAACTCAGAATGCTGTCTGATCTCAACTCTGAGGGAGACAGGGGATTAGTTAAATTTCATAATCAGGGTAAGGACAGTGGAAAAATACCAGTGGACCGTCTGGCAAAAGAGGGGAGAGAAAGATTAGGGATGTGTTTGATTCTCAGAATATCTAGAATCTGAAGTTGTTGTTTTTTTTCCCTCTCTTTTTTTCCTGCAGTCCAAGTTGTTTTTCACTGCAGTCCTATAGCTGCCAAATTAGTTTCCAGGAAATCAGGGCTGGTGGAGGGAGCAGGTAGGGTCACACTAGAGATAAGATCTGGAGTTCAATTAATGAAAAAGCAGTCATGATCACTGTAAAATAGATTAAATATGAACTAAAATTTATTTCTTGGGGGCCACTTTTGATTATGTTTAGTCCTGTTAATGGTGAATCTAACCTAAGCATATGGAGGAACATTTAGTACAGTGTTAGTTCACACATTATTACAGCCCCTAACAAGTTTGAGGTTTGTTAATTACTATTATAAATTGCTGATCAAATTTGATTTTATGTTTATTTTTTAAAATATTGTATTCTCAGAAAACATTTCTAATCTCTATTGCAGTAGTTCTCAACTTTTAATATGCATTGGAATCACCTAGGCTGGTTATTAAAATGTAGGTTCTTGGGCTCCTGCCCTGGGGGTTCTCATTCTTTAGGTCTGCAGAGCTGTTCAGGAATCTGCATTTTAAATAAGTAGCCTAAGTGCTTCTGATGTAGGTGGTCCAGGGAGACTGCACTTTGAGAACTGCTTTGTGGGATGGGCATGTTATAGGAGGGTGAAGAGATGTGCCAAAGGATGAAGAGTTTTGATGGTGTTGTCTGGTTGTGTTATGCCACAATCATTTCTCCAAAGCACTACAAAGCATTGTTCTGAATTGATCAAGAATAATTGTTTTCATTAGCTTTGCATGTATTTCTCCACCACCCATATGTAGTCCTATCTTTCATATTAGTGCTCTTGTGTTAAGCTCATTGTTTAACCTCTTTGGTGTAAGTTTTCTCATTTTTAAAGTGAGGGAGTTGACTCTGAAGGGCCTTCTAGCTCTAAATTAGGGGGCTGAGTGTGTATATATGTCTGGTTTTTGTCAGTCTCTGTTTTTCTTCTCTCTTTTCTTTAAAGCAGTGACTATATTTTCCTTATTGTATAATCCTAGACTGTCTTTAAGTTGGCAGGGAGACTCTGCTCTATGCTTACATTCTTAGCTTGTCAGTTGGAGTGCCATGCTGGGTAAGAATGGGAACTGCCATGGTTTGGGGTGAGGACATCTCATGAGCTCTCCTATGGCTTCAGGACATTTCTGGGGCAAATTTAAGAGACATCAAGTAAGGATTTCTCCAGTCTTAAGGCACTGTACTCAAATTCATAGCATTTGGTGATAGGAAGATTTCTAATGCTGTGGAGCTGGCTACAAGAATAACTTCATAACCCAAACAAGTATCAAAGAGGTATTTTCATACTATAATGGCTAAGGTACCGTAAGTTCTACAGTGATGCTCTGTACACATTTGATTTTCCACCCATGTTTTTTATTTATCACTCTGCAGAGTGAAAAAAATTTCATCTTACCATGGTAATTCAGACTCCTTCAAGGTGTCAATCCTTTCCACTAAAATAGGACTCTTCTTTTGTTGAGGCTGAGGAATTCATAAATATTGTTCATGATGGATGTATATGAGGCTAGTCCTCTGCAGATCCTTAACTCTTGTAGCCCTGGTAGGCTAACCTGTTCAAGTGTAGCTGAGTGATGTGACAGCTTGTCCTTAGTGAAAGTTTATAACCTAAAAATAATTGAAGTGTGAAGTTGAATGCAGTAGAGCATGGAGTGTTAGTGTGTGAGCTTCAGTCAGACATTAGTTTAAGGTTCCCTGACACCAGACTTACTGGCTATATGGCCTTGACTGCATTGCTTAATCACTCTTACTTTCAGTTATTTAACATTAAATATTTCACATAATTTTTCTGTTCCCTACATATCTCCCAGAATTGTTATAAGGGTACTCTTAAATACTTTCTAGAGTAAGGTGTAAGTAAATACAGAAAAACAAATATGAAATATTTGAAAATATAAATTTCTGTAACAATTACAAGGTAATTGCACTCAGACCCATAGGTATAGTTTTAATTGAACTGGTTATAGTTTCGCTTCTATTTATCATTCATCAGTAAATTAGTGTAGAATTTTTTTAAAACAAAGGGTTTAACTCTGCAAAGTTTTTCATGATTGTTTTTCATGAATTTTTAATCTGAAGTTCAAACGTCATGTTGGGGAACAAGAAGAGGATACTAATTTGTGGATTGGATATTGTGCTTTTCACCTGGGTGACTACAAGAGAGCTTTGGAGGTTAGTAAAAAACAATCTAACACAAGTTTATTAAAAATTTTATTGAACTTTGTCTTTTAATAATACATGTTCATGGTGAAATTCAAACAATCTAAAAGGGACCAAAAAAAAAAAAAAAAGAAAAAAGATCCTATCTGCCTTTCTTAGTCCTACTTCTCTGTTAGCAGAAGTAGCCACTGTTAACAGTTTTCTTGATATATTGTTTCAGAAATGTTCTATATATATTCAAGTATATGTGTGTATTTCTTGTTTTCTTTTTGTTTTTACAAATATACTAAAGAGATTACATAATGTATTAGCAGTAGTATTTAAGTACATCTTCAGGAGAGGAAAAATAAGCCATTTTATAAAAATTTTCATGAGTATTTTCTCCAAAGAAGTTCATTTTTTACTTTGTTTGTTATTTCTAGATATAAAGATTATCTTATCTTTATATTTTTCGAAGTATAATTGTTTTGAAAATTGTTTCTTCTGGTCATTGTAAACCCTACCCATCTACAACGATCAATCTGTAGAATTATGGATTCAAATCTAGATAAAATTATAAATGCCCTTTATCAAGCAATTTTTCATTCATAAATGAAATTGTTTAAACATTTTCCTACATATTATTTCTCCCAAAATATAATCTAAGGATATTTGAAGAATCTGCATAACTCAAATGAAAGTATCCAAGGTCAGGTAATGAGGAAGGGAGATGAAGAACAAAAGGAACAAAATTGGTGAAAGAAAAGAGAAGATGTAAAAAGGACAGAACACAGGCTGGTGGTATTTGTGAAAAGTTTAGGAGAAATAAAGAGAAATCCAGAAGTAGTATGAAAAACAAACAAAGGTATGTGGTAAAGACTTTTAAAAAAAAGAGAATATAGAAAATGTAGTCAACAAAATAAATCTCAGAAAGTGTCCTTGGCAGAGAAAAAAATTACCTTTTGCTTAGTTAAATGTAAAACTAAATAACAAAGCCAGAAAACAATTAGAGTGAAATGGAATTTGTTGTTTAGTTAGGTTATCATATTTTAGATTAGCTGAACCTGTGTATTTCTTATAGGTTATCTTTTGTATACCTTTTTTTTTTCTTACCAATTTAAAAGATTTGTCCTTTTTGTTAAACCATCTAATTGACTCACCATGTTAGATGATAAGTATAATTTTGAATGTATTTTCATTGTAATAGTAGCAAGCTGGAAATCAAGGACAGAATGGGGCAATCCTAATCTAAATGTTTTAATAAAGAGCTATGGGAATAGGTGAAAGAGCAACTCTTGCTGACTGAGGCTTCATAGAGTGTTGAATAGAAGAAGTGGCATTTTCACAAGGCCTTGGAGGATGAGTAGGATTTTAGGAAGCACTAATGGGGCAGTGGTGGGAAGGGCTTTGTAGAGAGAAAAATCTGTGATTCTTGAAAGGACTACCTCTTACTGGAGTAGCGAGTGGTGGCATGGGAGATGTTGGCTTCTATGTCAGTGAGTGCAAAGCACTTTTGGATAGGTGACCTAAGAATCATTATCTAGTGTTAGTGTTGTATATACCTGATGTATGCCTTTTTTTTTTTTTAATCTTCATTTTATTGAGATATATTCACATACCACGCAGTCATACAAAACAAATCGTACTTTCGATTGTTTACAGTACCATTACATAGTGGTACATTCATCACCCAAATCAATCCCTGACACCTTCATTAGCACACACACAAAAATAACAAGAATAATAATTAGAGTGAAAAAGAGCAATTGAAGTAAAAAAGAACACTGGGTACCTTTGTCTGTTTGTTTCCTTCCCCTATTTTTCTACTCATCCATCCATAAACTAGACAAAGTGGAGTGTGGTCCTTATGGCTTTCCCAATCCCATTGTCACCCCTCATAAGCTACATTTTTATACAACTGTCTTCGAGATTCATGGGTTCTGGGTTGTAGTTTGATAGTTTCAGGTATCCACCACCAGCTACCCCAATTCTTTAGAACCTAAAAAGGGTTGTCTAAAGTGTGCGTAAGAGTGCCCACCAGAGTGACCTCTCGGCTCCTTTTGGAATCTCTCTGCCACTGAAGCTTATTTTCTTTCACATCCCCCTTTTGGTCAAGAAGATGTTCTCCGTCCCATGATGCCAGGTCTACATTCCTCCCCGGGAGTCGTATTCCACGTTGCCAGGGAGATTCACTCCCCTGGGTGTCTGATCCCACATAGGGGGGAGGGCAGTGATTTCACCTTTCAAGTTGGCTTAGCTAGAGAGACAGGGCCACATCTGAGCAACAAAGAGGCATTCGGGAGGAGGCTCTTAGGCACAACCATAGGGAGGCCTAGCCTCTCCTTTGCAGCAACCGTCTTCCCAAGGGTAAAACCTGTGGTAGAGGGCTCAACCCATCAAACCACCAGTCCCCTATGTCTGTGGTCATGTTAGCAACCATGGAGGTGGGGTAGGCCAATACCCCTGCATTCTCCACAGGCTTCTCAAGGGGGCACTACATCTTTTTTTTCTTTGTTTTTTTTTTTTTTTTTTTTTTTTTTAACTTTCCCTTCTTTTTTAAATCAACTGTATTGTATGCCTTTTTAATTTATCAAAAATAAAATATTTTGGTTACTTTCATTTTTTGTGGTGTGTAAATGCATATCAGTGTTCGAAGGGGAAAAACAAGTGTAAGATTCTGTGAATGGCTCTGCATGGGTAGGTTGAGCTTTAACTTCAATATTTAACCTTTTCAGGAGCAGTTGAGGAGCATGTAGGATTCCCTAAATGTCAAGTTGTCCAATCTCACCAAGAAATCCTGTTCCATTATAGAAGAATGGCCCCATCAATTGCTTTACTGCCAAAACGAGATCACTGCTTAATTTATATTTCAGGAATATGAAAATGCAACAAAAGAGGAAAATTGCAATCCTGAAGTCTGGGTGAACCTAGCCTGTACCTATTTCTTTCTTGGGATGTATAAACAAGCTGAAGCAGCTGGATTTAAAGGTGAAATGGCCCTTTTAATATCTGATATTTTTCACTCATAGTTTAAGAGTTATTTTAGAGATTTTAAAATTTATTTCATTCCTTTTTTTTTGAGTGAAATGAAATTAAAAAGCCAAAAAATAGCTTCATTCTTCAAAGAATATTGGATTTGAACAACTTATGTTTTAAGAGAGAGTTAATATTCCTCTCAAGAAATTACAGCCATAACGGAGAAGGATGAGAGAGGAAAAAGGGCACGTTGTTTTTTTAAGTTCCGTTATGGTAGGATATTCATGCAGATGGTAGGAGTTGGATATAGTTGTTCAAGTTCTTATGGCTGTGGATTATATAGCCACTTTCCTTACTTCAGAGCAGGAAGCCCAGTAACTATGGCTCGAAGAAGCCAGGCTTCTTGTCATGACAGTCATCTCAGAAGAACTGTACTCAAGTTTTCAATAAAAATAGGGCAAAAGGGAAAACATGAGAGAAAAGATAAAGGATAATAAGAGTAAGAATGAAATTAAATTCAAGAAAATGCAGGGAAAGTGGGTATTTGTTAGGGAAGAATATATTCCAGCAGTGAATTCTTAGACAATTAACCTGATTATATATATATATATATATATATATCCGTGTTCTTTATATATATATATAAAGGTGTATATATAAAGGTATATATATAACAAGGTATCCATGTTCTTTATATATATATAAAGAATTCTGGCTCAAATCCATGGAGAATGTGAACTTGAAGCCTTCCTTAATTTGTATCCAAATTGTCTCATATGTGCTAGTTTAGTTATAAGGTCCTTTAAATTACTTACTTAATCTCATGTTTCTAGACTTTATTTCAGAAACATAGAAGGTGATATATCTATTGAGTTAGCTATCTTGCTTTCCATGTATTATTTTTTTTTCTTTTTAATATATTGAAGTATGACTTTTTACTGTAAAAGAGATAATAGGATGGAGTGTCCAGAATTAGGAAAATTTTCCAAGAGTAAAAAGGGAATCTGAAGCTTGAATGGTATTAATTTCTTTGCTTGGCTCACTGTTTCATTGTGGTAGATTATTATTCTAGCAGATCTATGTTAGAGAGACTGGACTAGTATTCAGGAAAATATGGCAGTATGACGGTGAGAAAGGAGATTTCAGAAGAAATTGACAAAGAATGCTGGGAAGAACAGTTAAATGAGACTGAATTCATACACATGTTGAGATGACCATAACTATCTATTACCTGTGTTTGGTTTAGCATTCGAACATCACAAAGGTGGGCTGCTACTATTACCATGTGTGTGTGGAGTATTGTTTTGTGGATCACAATAATAGGCAGAACGAGTGGTGGGGAAGAGCAGACTCTAAGAACATTTTTCTTCTGGTTCTTGATGCTGTTGCTGCTACTGCCTGTGGAAACCAGACTAAAACAATATATATTACAGCAGAGATATATCAGAATCATAAAGGTAAGGATTAGGGAAGAGTCATTGGAGTTTCATTTCATTCCTGCAAGGGACTAAGTGTCATAGACTATTGAATTCTTTGGTAAACAGTTTGGATTTTTCTTTCAGCTACAAAAAGCCGACTACAAAACCGCCTGCTCTTCCACTTGGCTCACAAGGTATCCATGTTCTCATTTCGTGCTTTTTGTTTTTAAAATACTTTTCTTTCTTTCTTGTTACCAACAATGGAGAAAAAGAACGAACTAGAAATTCTTGTTAATGGTAGTTCTAGAACAAGCAGAATATAGGCTGTAATTTTAGTATTTTCTTCCCCATTAATGATCTTTACCCTCTTAATTTATTTAGCCTTTATTTCTTCTTAAGTAGTGGTCATTTAAGGTTTATTTGAGTCAACTAACTGATAGTCTCATGAGAAACAGACTCAAAGACACCTTGTCCTGATTCCTAGAAATAAACATACACTTTTCAGAATTGTCTTATGTCAGTAATTTTGAACATCATCATAAAATGATTTTTTAAATAGTATTTTTTGAAATTGTTAAAGTTGTATGTGTTCATTCTATTAAAGAAAATATAAATAAGAGAGAAAAAAGAAAATAGCATCCACCATCTTCAAATTTAGCCAACTTTTAACCTTTTGGTATATTGTGTCTTCTTTTAGGATTATTAATTTTTATTGCATCTTTATTTTGTTTGTTTCTTTGTTTTACAGAATGGGACTCATGCTGAATATGTATTTTTGTATTCTGCTATTTTTCACTTACTTTTATACTATGAGCTTACTCCCGAGTTGCTAAATGGTCTTCAAAAACATGATTTTTAAATGGTTTCATAACCTTCTATCATAAACATGTGCCATAATTTATTTAACATTTCTTAGTTATTTGGCTTTCAGATTGTTTTACATTTTTAATTATAAAAATGCCATTCTTAGCATACTAGAAATGGAATTACTGAGTTAATGGTTATGAACAACTTGAAAGCTTTTCATTCATATTGCTACCTCGTTTAACAGAAAGTTAATCATCTACAGGCAGCATATGAAAATAATAATTTTTAGAGCAGCTTAAAATTTCACATCTACTTGTAGACTTGTGTCTTTCTCTTTTTAGTCTTGTCAATTGTTGCTTTACTTGTTTTTCAAATTCTGTTAGGTGCACACAAATTTAGAATTATGTCTTCCTAGTGGATTAAAACATTTATTGTTATGAAATGCACGTTTGTCACTAAAAATTCCTCTTAAAGTCTACTATGTCATATTTGTATAGCTACACCAGCACTCTTGGCTTAGGGTTTGCCTAGTCTATCTTTTTCCATGTTTTTAATTTCTATTTTTCTTATATTTAAAGTATCTTTCTTATAAATAGCATATAAATGAGTTTTACATTTTTCAAAATCCAGTTAAAATATCTTCATTTTTTGGAAACTCTAGTATTTAATTTACTTAATATAATGTAATTACTGATATGGTCAGCTTTGTAACTGCCATCTTACTATTTGTTTTTTATTTGTTCTAACTGGTCTATGTTCCCTTTTCTCTCCTTTCTTGTCTTCTTTTGTATTGATTGTTTTTATTATTCCATGTTTACTCTTCATTCACTTCTTAGTTATGCAAACTTTTAATATTATTTTAGCAGTTACTCTAGCATGGGTCTTTTATGTATTACAGTTTAATATTAGTTAGTACTTTTACCAGTGTTCACACCATAGGTCATTTTTTTTTGTCTGACAGTGTCTTCATTTGTCCTCTTTCTTAGCTAGGTACATAATTTTAGGTTGCCAATTATTTTCCCTTAATATTTTTTAGTCACTTTTTTAATTGTGCAATGTAACATGTATACATAGAAGTGATAACTTTCCAAGTGCAGTTTAACAAGTTGTTAGAGAGCAAATTTCAAAGAATGTTATGGGTTACAGTTCCACAGTTTCAGTTTTTTCCTTATTAATGACGTACAACATATATGCAAAAAGATAAAATCTTTCAAAGTATGATTTAACAAGTAGATATATAGGACATTTCCAAAAATATTACGAGTTACAGTACCATAGTTTCAGTTATTTCCTTATTGTGAAACCTAACATATATACAAAAAGGTATAGCTTTCAAATTACGATTTAACAAGTAGCTATAGGACAAATTTCCAAGGATGCTATGGGTTACAGTTCCACCACTTCAATTCTTTCCTTCTAGCTATTCTAATACCCTAGCAACTAAGAAGAAGAAAATTGTGTGGAGATTCAGTCTTCGTAATCCTTTGTTACATTCCATCTTGTCTGTTGCTACCCCTTCCTCTAGTTTAATCACTTTCCCGATCTTCAGGGATATCTAGTCAGTGACCACCCTAACTGTTCATGTTGAAAAGGGGTATTGATATTATGGGAAAAGGGGACACATCTGGTTGATGTTCTTAAAGAGGCTATTGCCTCTGGGTTTTGGGACTTAGCTGGCATAGGAGTTTTCTGGTGGATTTAAATTTCTGAAGAGATCATTTAAACTCATTTACTCCCTCCGATCTTTTGTGCAGATTTGAAATGTATTTTAATTAATTTTCTCTATGTTTCTAATTCCACAAGACATTACTATTGCTGTTTTTTGAAGTCAATAATGCATTTATATTTAACTACATTTATTCTTTCCATTGCTCTTCATTTCTTCCTGCATCTTTGTGCTTCCACCTGAAATCATTTTACTTCTATTTGAAGAACTTCTTTTAATATTTCTTTTGCTATAAGTCTGCTTGCGATGGATTATCTCAGTTTTTGATGAAAAATCTCTATTTCACCATTTTTAAGGATTTTTTTTCTGGATATAAAATTCTGTATAGATAGATGGGTGTTTTCCTTTACTTCTATGAAGTTACTTATTGCTTTTTGGTTTCCATTGTTTCTGCTGAAAAATGAGTTGTCAGTCTTGTTGCTTCTTTGGAGGTATTTTTTTTCTATGTTTGAGATTTCTTCATTGCCTTTGATTTTTAGCATGTTTATTATGATGTGCCTAGGTTTGGTTTTCTTTGCATCTTAACCACATGGGTTTCATAGTGCTTTGGTATCTTTTCTCAGTTTGGGAAAATCCTTGGCCATTATCTTTTCAAATTTTCTCTGTACTACATTCTCCTTTTTCCTCCTCAAACCTTAATTATATGTGTGTAATATGTCTTTTCATTATGTCACCCATGTCTCTAAGTACTCTTTTCCATATTTTCTGTATATTTTCAGCAGCAATTTCTTCCAGTTTACTAATCCTCTCTCCCCATCTGTATCTAATCTATGAAACCCATCCTCTTAGTTCTTAATTGCAGTTATTTTATTTTCAGTTCTATTTTTGCTTTTTTAAAAAATTTCTAATTCTTTGTTAAAATTCCCCAATTTTTAATTTAATTTCTTAAACATATTGAATAATGGGTATTTTAAAGCCCCTGTCTAATAATTCCAATAACTACATCTCCTAAGAGATTGTTTCTGTAGTCTGTTTCTTTTCTTATTTTTTGATCAGATACTCTTGTCTCCTGGTATGCTTGGCCATATTGAATGCTAACTATTGTGTGTGAAAATATATACAGATAATTTGAGAGATGATATTATCTCTTCCAGAGAGGATTTACTTTCTTCTGTCAGGCACTTCTTCTGAGACAAATAACCTTATTCCTGCCAGGGATTGCACTAATTTAAAGTTGGTCTTTAGTCTTTCTGAGGCCTGGTCTATTTTCTTTTCACCTCTGCTGCTAAGGTAGCTTTTCAACCAAACCAGATGAAAATCTACTGGGCCCTGAACACTAATTTTTGTCCATTAAGCCCATATGACTTCTTGAAACTCTGCTTCATTTTTGGTATCTCAGTTGCCAGTTGAGAATTGGCAGATGCCTGGAGGAAAAAAGTGATGCTAAATATCAGGCTCACCTCTCTGCACTTGTCTTTTCTTTTGGAACATGGCATCTCAAGTCCTCACTGCCTTGGTTGCTCTCTAATGGCTTCACACAGATTTTTCAATATTTTTCAAGCTTTTTTAGTTCTTGATGGGCGAACTTGTAACAAGCTACTCTACTATTAGAAGTGGAAGTCTTTGATTCAATTTTAAGAAAAATATTTTATTGTGTTTTTTTCGCTGATTACAAAAATAAATATGTTTATTACAGAACTTTTAGAAAATAGAGAAAAATCAGAAGGAAAAAAATTGATTTCATGTAAATTTGCCACTTAGAGATAACTACTATATTATTTAGCTCTTTTCCAGTCTTTTAAAAATGCATTTCTCATTTTACAAAATTGGGATCATAGTATATATTCTGCTTTATAACAAGGTTTTAAACTTAAAAATATATGAACGTTTTCCCACATCACTAGATATTCTATAGACGAGAATGTAAATGAGTTCATGGATAGAGAATGGACAGCAGATATGTTTTCAAAATAGTATTCCAAATTTTAAACATTTAAATAATAGGGAATGTCACAAACATTTGGATTTCTGGTTTCTCTTAAAAAATTAGAAAATTTAAATATTCTGAAGTCACATGTCTACAAGCAACAGTTGTTTGAAACTAAGCTTAGGGTGCCACCTCTGAATGGACTAGTTTTTCTCCATTTTTCCCTAGTCCTATGTTGTCTGTAGAATTTTAATTTGGAACCTCACATCTATGCCTTGAATTTTAATGTCTTTATAGTGTCCCGCTACTAAATATGCCATAAGTTACCAAATCATGTTCCTATTCTTGGTCAACTGAATTGTTTCCAGTTTTTTATGTCCAGTGAAATAGTGATATTTAGAACCTCTGTTTTCATGATGTTTATTTTTCAGTTAACCAAAGTAAAAGTAGATAATAAAAAGTTAGACTCAATAGAAACCTTTCCAAGCTAGACTTTGGAATATAGTAGCTGCATCCATTTACCTACCACATCAAGACAAGATTTAAATACTTCATGAAAATTACTTATAATATATCAATGATCAAACTAGAAGTCAGCTTCAGAGTTTATTTTTTTTTGAAAACAGCTTATTTTTAAAAATTTTAAAGCTCAGAAGTCAATCTCTATACTATAAATGAGGAATCTACATACTAAAGATCACTATCAAAAAGAATATGTCTGTTCTATCCCATGTGTAACTAGTACCCACTTAACAAAATAAGTGTACAAGGTTGGAATGGAATTTTGACAACCTGAAACAACAATGTATAGAAACTGAAGCGTGAATTAAAAAGTATAGAAGAGAAAATTGAAAACTGTAGTCACTAAGTCACATTACATTAAAAAAATTTTTATTAGAGAAGTTGTGGATTTAGAAAACAATCATGCATAAAATACAGAATTCCCATATACTATCCCACCACCACCATCTTGAATTGATGCAGAACATTTGTTACAATTGGTGATCGCACATTTTTATAATCGTACTATTAACAAAATCCATATCTACAATAGGGTTCACTCTGTGTAGTGCAGTTCCATGAATTTTTTTTTGCTCTTTTTTTAGCCATTTTTTATTTACGGTTTGTATTCAATGCAAATCAATCCTATTACATGATAAGTTACTATGAATCAAAGCATAAATACACAAACACAATATAGAATCCAAAGTAGATGGATAGCATTCAAATATAGAGCAAGAGGGAGTGTTCATTCACATACACAGTAGCTTGTTGGAGTTGGTTGTTCCCATGTACGTTTCTAAAGAGGGGGAAAAGATGACTGGCTATGAAGACTACTGTGGCCATATTAGATACTGGAACATCAGAGCATCAGTGTGTGACCATGTGAACAAAAAACTTCATAGGGTATCTATTTTTTTAATTAAATTCAGTTTTACTGAGATGTATTCATTCACATACCATACAATCATCTATGGTGTACAATCAACTTGTCATAGTACCATCATATAGTTAAGGGTATGTATTTTTATAAAGGTTTCTGTGCATTGAGGCCATTGTAAAAGATTTACTTTCTGGAATCAAGCCAACTTTAGGCTTAGGACCAAGTTCTAACTAGCTAAAAAATATTAACTGATACAGAAAGTGTTCCAAATGTGGCTATCCTGATTCATAAAATTTAAAAAAAAGTATTTACAGGAAAAGTATTGAAGTTTTTGCAAATTTAATGCAAGATAGGTTCCATTCCTCACTTCTCAAATACTGGATTTATGTTATTTTTGGCTCCTTCACATTTGCCTTTTAAATTTCAAGACTTGTCAATTTTACTTTCAAGACCGATCACTTATTAAATTGTAAAAAGTATTCAACATATGCAGAAACAAAAAAGCAGCGTTTTGACATTGGTTGAGGTCAGTGCACTTCTACTCTTTGGAATCAGTTCAGCTAAATGAATCTGGTGCTGTTGGTGGATGGGAATGTGATGGGAAATGCCTCCCATATAATTTTAGAAGTGTATAAGCAAGATTTATTCATTCCAACACATCATTGCACTGGCACATGTCAATTACTACATAAAAAGTCAAATATAATGTCAAATCCAAAGCCTCAGAAATAAGAGTTCAGTTCCCAACAGAACAGTGATAGCTTAACAATGTAAAACTTTTATCCAGAGTTTATCAGCATTAAATTAGTATTGGTGAAATAGTACATGTGGAATTTACAGTAACACCTGGAGGTTCCTTCTAATGTACACATGAATAGAATCATGGAAGCTTTTGTGTTGCCTAATCATTTCATGGCCCTATATATTTAATGTACCAAATGAAAACTGAATCTCCATTCCACACCCCATTGCTTCTCTCTAGATAAGAGAAAATCTATTTGTTTTTCAAGGTACGCTTTTAAGGGTCCATATTTCTTGTCACATTTAAGGAAATCCTCTCTTCATTTTGGATGTTGTCTGTCTGCATCTTCTACATAAAACTCCAGAATATTTAATATTGGCATTCATCATCTAGTCAAATCCTTCACGTGTTCTTCAAACCAGTTAAAATTGGGATTCTTAACATTTTCTGCATCAATAAGGTGTGGAACCAACAGATTCAATGAAGAACTGTTTTTTCCTTGTCACACTGGACTTTAGATGCCATTTGGGTTGGGTTCAGAAGATGGGAAGACTCTTGACCTGAGTCTCTTAGCAGTAAAGTTGTAAAAGGGAGAGTGAGATCACTAGGAGGCTGGCTATAGACTGCAGGGCACTGCCACCTCCTGGGGTGGTGGCATTAGCTGGACTTGGGGCAACCAAGGTGTTCTGGGAGGAGTTACTTGAAAGCGTTATGGCAGTTGTTTGATTTGAATAGATCTGCATGGGTAAGAGCAGTGCCAGAAGCAGCAGCCCCAGTCCGATCCTGGCCACTATCGCTTTGCCCATGTCCACTCCGTCGGCACACTGAGAGTCTTGCTGGATGCTGGGTGCATGGACAACCACTGGCTAGGAGCGGGCACAGGCAAGGTGGGCAGTTCCATGGATTTTTTAAAAAAATTTTATTCCATTACCATATATACCCTTTTAATCATATTCAGATATATATTTCAGTGCTGTTAATTGCGTTCGCAATGTTGTGCTACCATTGCCACCATCCATTACCAAAACATTTCCATTATTCCAACTAGGAACCCTGTATATCGAAAGCCTTCACTTCCCATTCCTTACCCCCCACCCTGACCCATTCCCTGGCAACCTGTATTCTAAATTCTGACTCTATGAGTTTGCTTATTCTAATTGTTTTCAAAACAGTGAGATCATACAATTTTGTCCTTTTGTGTCTAGCTTATTTCACTCAACATGATGTCTTCAAGGTTTATCCATGTTGTTGCATGTATCAGGACTTCATTCCTTTTTATGACTGAATAATATTCCATTGTGTGTGTGTGTGTATATGTATATATATGTATTAATGTGTATATGTGTGTGTATATATATATATATACACACACACATATACATATATATATATATACATATATATATATATATGTATATGTATATATATACCACATTTTATCCATTCATCAGCTGAGGGACACTTGGGTTGCTTCCATCTTTTCCATCTTTTGACAATTGTGAATAAAGCCACCATGCAAATGTCTATTCGAGTCCCTGCTTTCAGTTCTTTTGGGTATATACCTAGTAGTGGGATAGCCAGATCATTTGGTAGTTCTATACTTAGCTTTGTGAGGAACCGCCAAACTGTCTTCCATAGCAACTGCACCATTTTGCTTTGCCACCAGCAATGCATGAGTGTTCCTATTTCTCTGCATCCTCTCCAACACTTGTTATTTTCTGTTTTTTTTTTTTTCCTTTAATAGCAGTTGTTCTAATGGGTGTCAAATGGTATCTCATTGTGGTTTTGATTTGCATTTCCCTGATAGCTAATGACCTTGAGTATTTTTTCATGTACTTTCTGGACATTTGTATATCTTCTTTAGGGAGATGTCTGTTCAAGTGTTTTGTTGGTTTTTTAATTGAGTTGTTTGTCTTTTTGTTAAGTTGAAGGATTTCTTTATATATTCTAGATATTAAACCTTTATCAAATATGTGGTTTCCAAATAATTTCTACCATTTTATAGGTTGTCATTTTACTTTCATGATAAAGTCCTTTGAGGAACAGTAGTTTTTAATTTTGATGAGGACCTGTTTAATTTTTTTTGTTGTTTGTGCTTTGAGTGTAAAGTCTGAGAAATCATTGCCCAACACAAGGTCCTGAAGATGCTTCCCAAAGTTTTCTTCTAGGAGTTTGATAGTTCTGGTTCTTATATTAAGGTTTTATATTAAGGTTCTTGACCCAGTTTGATTTGATTTTTGTATATGATGTGAGGTAAGGGGTCCTCCTTTTTTTGTTTTGTTTTGTTTTGTTTACAAATGGAGATCCAGTTTCCTAGTACCAATTGTTGAAGAGTCTATTCTTACCCAATTGAGTGATCTTTGCCACATTGTTAAAAATCAGTTGGCCGAGGAATTTCTAAGAAATATTTCTGCTCACCGAGAGCCTTGTGCTGGAAACATGAGGAAGTCCCATACCGGGCACTATACTCCCACTACTTCTAAGAGAAGGGAGGCTCTCCACAAAGCAGCAGTAGGTGATTACAATTTTGAGAAGCACAGCTTGATGCCTAAAAAGGAAAAGACCTGGAAGAAGGGAGTATTTGACCACAAGAGAGCAAAGCATCCTAGGAGGGTGAGGCAACGTCGAGTCAGCAAGCCCCTCCTGGAGACACTGTGGATCCATTTCAGACACACCAGAAATGTTGATGCCCGGCAGGTACAAATGCTGGCACAATGCCTGGACCTGTCACCCAGTCAGGTCAAAAACTGGTTCCAAAGAAAGAGTTTCCTGTATAAAAAATGTTTCCACAGACAGCAGAGATCAGCCGGATATGTACTGGACCTACAACCACAGCAACAGCAATACCAGCTAAAGTTCCTGCCTGGAACAAAAGCCCCGAGTTTCACATTCCGTGAGACAGATCAGAAACAGAGTCTGTGGAAGGCTGTTACTAAGATCTTTCTCTGCATAAAAGACTTGCTAATTAACGTCTCCAGGTACAAGTCATTAGAACTTGCTCCGGTGTCTTCAGTCATCAACTCTATTTTTTCTTACGTCAATTCTGATTATATGTATTTATCAGCTCACCTAAAAACAAAAACAAACAAAAATTTCCCGCTTTGAATTCCCATCTCCCAATTGTTCTCCATCCTTTTCAAAGTCAAATTTCTTGAAAAAGTAATCTCCTTTCCCTATTACTTTTTCTTTTCTAAAAAAATTATTTTATTTTACTTTTTTACATTTTCCACTGTGAAATGTAACATATATACAGAACAGTGACAATTTTCAAAGTACAATCTAACAAGTAGCTAGAGAGCAAATTTCAAAGAATGTTATGGGTTACAGTTCCACAATTTTAGTTTATTTCCTTATTTTGAAATATATATACAGAAAGGTGGTAACTTTCAAAGTACAATTTAACTAGTTATATAGGTAACTTCAAGGGATGTTATGGGTTACAGTTCCATATTTTTAGTTATCTCCTTATTGTAAAATATACAGAATAGTGATAACTTTCAAAGTACCATTTAACTATAGAGCAGATTTTAAAGAATGTTATGGGTTACAGTTCCACCTTTTCAGTTATTTTCTTCTAGCTATTCCAATACTCTAGCATCTAAAAAAGTGTTAATATAAAGATTCAGTATTCATAATCCTTTGTTAAATCCTATCTTGCCCGTTGCTACCCCTTCCTCTCATTTAATCACTTCCTCAACCTTCGGGGATATCCAGGCAGTGCCCACACTAATGTTCATATTGAAACGGGATGTCAACATTATGGGGCAGGGGGCTGCATCTAGTTGATGTTCTTGAAGAGGCTGTTGCCTCTGGGTTTTGAGACATCTCTGGTATAGGAACACTCTGGAGGATTAATGTTTCTGAAAAACTTAGTGAAACTTTTACAGAGTTTCGTATAGGGACCTGGGTATTTTGTTGGTTAGGGCTTGGCATAGTGTGGCCTTTTGGGATATCTAGCTGGAGCTACTGCTACTTTCACATTTCTAATTCACACTACTCAAAAAACTGTCAGTCACCAGTGAAAAGACTTTACTATGAGATGTTACTTTTTGTGGAAAAATGTCTTTGTAAACTAGGACTGGGAATAGTCCAAGGTTGACTTTGTTTTAATATCATAACTTGGCAAAATCAGAAGTTTTCCATTTTTTGGTATCTGCCCTTCCTGCATATCTGATCTTGACTCTAGGTTTGCAGTGTTTTGAGAACTTATTAATCTGTTAAATAATTTTTAAAACAGTCATCTATTCATTAATCACAGGTTATGTATTCTTCCTTACAATTTCGACATATTAATACTTTTATAATAAAATCACTGACATACTGCTAAAAAAAAAAAAAAAAAATCAGTTGGCCATAATGTGAGGGTTTATTTCTGAGCTCTCAGTTCTATTCCATGAGTCTATATGATTATCCTTGTCATAGAGACTCATGGATAGTCTATATGACTATCCAGTACCATGCTGTTTTGATTATTGTGGCTCTGTAGTAAGTTTTAAGATCAGGAAATGTGAGTCCTCCAAATTCGTTACTCTTTTTCAAGATGGTTATGACTATTAGGAGCCTGTAACCCTTCCATATGAATTTGATGATTGGGTTTTTCATTTCTGCAAACTGGAATTTTGATTGAGATTGTATTAAATCTATAAATTTCTTTGAGTAATATTGACATCTTAACAATATTTAGTCTTCTAATCCATGAACATGGAATATCCTTCCATTTATTTAATTTTTCTTTAACTTTTTTCAGCAATGTTTTATAGTTTTCTGTGTACAAGTCCTTTACTATCCTTGGTTAAATTTATTCCCAGTTATTTGATTCTTTTAGTCCCTATTGTGAATGGAATTTTTTCTTAACTTCTTCCCATTGTTCATTGCTTGTGTATAGAAACAGTACTGATTTTTGTATGTTGATCTTGTATCCCGCCACTTTGTTGAATTCATTTATTAGCTCTAGGAGCTTTGTTGTGGCTTTTTTCGGGATTTTCTTTATATAGGATCATATCTGCAAAAAGGGAAAGTTTTACTTCTTCCTTTCCAGTTTGGATGCCTTTTATTTTTCCTGCCTAATTGCTGTGGTGAGAATTTCCAGTACAATGTTGAATAAGAGTGGTGACAGTGGGCATCTTTGTCTTGTTCCTGATGTCAGAGGGAAAGCTTTCCGTCTTTCACCATTGAGTAGTATGCTAGCTGTGGGCTTTTCAGATACGCCCTTTGTCAAGTTGAGGAAGTTTCTTTATATTCTTAGTGTTCTAAGAGTTTTTATCAAGAAAGGGTGCTGTATTTTTTCAGATACCTTTTCTGCATCTTTGAGATGATCATGTGTGCTTTTTCCTTCAGTCTGTTAATGTGGTGTATTACATTAATTAATTTTCTTTTTTTGAACCAGAGGTAAATCCCACTTGATCATAGTATATAGTTCTTTTAATATGTTGTTGGATTTGGTTTGCTAGTATTTTGTCGAGGATTTTTGCAGCTATATTCGTAAGAGATAGTGTCCTATGGTTTTCTTTTGTTATCTTTGTCTGGCTTTGGTACGAGGGTGATTTGGCCTCACAGAATGAGGTAGGGAGGGTTTCCTCCTCTTCAGTTTTTTTGGAAGAGTTTGAGCAGAATTGAAGTTAAGTTTTCTTGGAATATTTAGTAGAATTCCATGTGAAACCATCTGGTCCTGGGCTTTTCTCTTTTGGGAGATTTTTGATTACTGATTCAATCTCTTTACTAGTAATTGGTTTAAGATCTGTTTCTTCTTGAGTCAATGTAGGTACTTTGTGTGTTTCTAAGAATTTGTTCATTTCATCTAGGTTATCTAATTTATTGCCATACAGTTGTTTAAAGTATCCTCTTATAGTCCTTTTTATTTTAACAGAATTGGTGGTAATGTCTTCCTTTTAATTTCTGATTTCATAATTTGTATCCTCTTTGTTTCTTTGTCAGTCTAGCTAAGATTTTGTTGATCTTTTCCAAGAACCAACTTTTGATTTTGTTGATTCTCTCTCTAGATTTTTTGTTTTCTATTTCATTTATCCATGCTATGATCTTTGTTATTTCCTTCCTTCTGCTTACTTTGGGTTTAGTTTGTCTTCTTTTTCTAGGTTTTCCAGTTTTAAGGTTGCAGCTCTGATTTGAAGTCTTTCTTCATTTTTTAACATGAACAGTTGGAGCTATAAATTTCACTCTCAGCACTGCCTTTACTGCATCACATAAGTTTTGATAGGTTGTATTTTCATTTTCATTAGCCTCAAGATATTTCCTAATTTTGCTTGTGATTTCCTCTACCCATTGGTTGTTTAAGAGTGTGTTGTTTAATTTCCTCATATTTTTGAATTTTCCATTTCTCCCTGTTACTGATTTCTAGCTTCATTCTGTTGGTTCATAGAATGTACATTGTATGATTTCAATATTGTATAATTTATTGAGACTTGTTTTGTCACACAACACATGGTCTATCCTGGAGAATGAGCTGTGTATACTTCAAAAGAACGTGTATTCTGTTTTTGTTAGGTGAAGTGTTCTAGACACGTCTGTTAGATCTAGTTGGTTTAGTTTATCATTCAAGTCCTGTACTTCCTTACTGATCTTCTGACTAGATATTCTATCCATTGTTGAGAGTGGTGTGTTAAAGTCCCCTGCTTAATATAGAACCATCAGTTTCTCCCTTCAATTCTGTCAGTATTTGATTCATGTATTTTGGGTCTCTGCTGCTAGGTACATATATATTTACATGGTTTCATCTTCCTGTTGAATTATCCCCTTTGTCAGTATATAATGACCATCTTTTCTCCTCATGACTGTTTTTGACTTAATGTCTATTTTATCTGATACTAGTGTAGCCACCCCAGCTCTCTTTTGGTTACTACTTGCATGGTATATATTTTTTCCATCCTTTTACCCTCAACCTACTTATATCTTTGACTCTAAGGTGAGTCTCTTGCAGACAGCATAAAACTAGGTCATGCTTTTTTTTAATCCATCCTTACAATCTCTCTGCCTTTTGACTGGAACATTTAATCCATTTATATTAAAAGTCACTATTGATAGTACAGGACTTTCTTCTGCCATTTTCCTATTTAGCCTTTGTAAGTCTTATACCTTGATTGTCCCTCATGTCTGTTAATGCCTACTTTTATATTTATTTGCTTTTTTGTGTTCTACTATGTTGACTGCCTTCTCACTTCTATCTGGATATATTTTTCATCTGTTTTCCATGTGGTTACCATGGGGTTAAAATTTAACATCCTGTTCTAGTTTGCTAATGCTGCCTGAATGCAAAACACCAGAAGTGGATTGGCTTTTATAAATGGGGTTTATTTGGTTACACAGTTACAGTCTTAAGGCCACAAAGTTTCCAAGGTAAATACATCAACAATCAGATACCTTCTCTGGAGGATGGGCAATGGCGTCCGGAAAAACTCTGTTAGCTGGGAAGGCACGTGGCTGGCATCTTCTCCAAGTTCTGGTTTCAAAATGGCTTTCTTCCAGGATGTTCCTCTCTAGCCCTCAGCTTCTCTTCAAAATGTCAATCTCAGTTGCTCTTGGGGTGTTTGTCCTCTCTTAGCTTCTCCAGAGCAAGAGTCTGCTTTCAGCGGCTGTCTTCATACTGTCTCTCATCTGCAGCTACTCTTTCAGCTCTCTGTGCATTCTTCGAAGTGTCCCTCTTGGCTGTGGCAAAGCTTCCTCCTTCTGTCTGAGCTTATATAGTGCTCCAGTAAACTAATCAAGGCCCACGCTGAATGGATGGGGCCACACTTCCGTGGAAACTATCCAAGCAGAGTCTTCACTCATAGTTGTGTGGGGCACATCTCCATGGAAACACTCAAAGAATTACAATCTAATCAACAGCAATACACCTGCCCACACAAGATTATGTCAAAGATAATGGCGTTTTGGGGGACATAATACATTCAAACTGGTACACATCCTAAATATGTAACAATCATATTTAATTTAATACCAATTTAACTTCAATGGCATGCACATATACTTTTCCTAAATCGCCCTCTTCCCCCCCCCAATTTTTTTTGTACTTGTTACCGCTCTTTGTCCTTGATGTCCAAAAACCTAGGTTATCATTACTTTTTATGCATTTACATTTTAGCATCACAATTTTTCTGCCCCTTCGTCCCACTCTTCCCTGGATGCTTTACAGTGTTCTTTGGGCCTCTAGAGTATCAAAATAATTGTTTAAAACAGCTCCTGCCTGTTTAATAGTTGTTTGGGTGGGAGGACAGAGTCTTGGCGCTCCCTACTCCACCATCTTCCCTGGAATTCCCCACATTACATTTTGTTTCCACGTTGTCCACTAAGGAAAAAGAGATAAAAAAGAACATAAACATTGTGTAAAGGGTAAAAGTAAGGAGACATATTAAAAAGAAAGGGGAGGAAATATTAAGAAAGAAATAGAACAGGAAAAGAAGATAAGAAGGGGGGATGGTCAAGGTCAAGTAATTTATGTTAGTTGTCATTTAAAGGCTTTCCTTGTTAAGGCTCTGCCTCCAGAGGCTATTTTCATCCTTTCCCTGAAAGAGTAAGGAGAAGACAAGGAACAGAAGGGAAATAGGGAGAAGATAGAGACACAAAGACAGAAGGGGAATGAGTTAAAGTCTCCATAAGATATGTATTGATCTCTTAACTGTACACCAATGTGGATCTTTACATGTATTTTTCTCTGTCACAATTTTAGTTTAATGATGAGAAGAAATTGATGAACTTTCATCAAAATCTTCAGGATATCACAGAAGATCAACTTAGTTTGGCCTCAATACACTATATGCGCTCTCACTACCAAGAAGCTATTGATATATATAAGCGAATACTTCTAGATAACAGGTCTGTGTCTTTTTTTGACTATTCAAAATCTCTTTCATTTTGTCGGTTTTTCTGTAGCTAGTTTGGCTGAGGACCTAGATCAGGTTTGTATAGATCAGGATGTCTCTACCTCTTTTTCATTGTCACCTAAGGAGCCTTTTTAGGCTTTTTTCCCCCCTAATTGCGTCTACCCTGCCCCCATGAAATTTTAGTACCTCAGATATACTGTATATCTATTTATGCACTGTATATATATTTATATATATACACACTTTACACATAAAATGAATATGATTTTTTCATACCTCTCTACCTCCCTAATCAAAAACTTACTTTTGCAGTGATATTGCCCCAGTTGGGAATGATGGTCTAGATGTATACATCTCAGTGTTGTATTTACACTATAGGTAACTTGCTGACAAAATTAGAAATAAACAATTTTGAAAAATTAACATTCCAATTTTATATCACTGACCACTTACATATACCCCCACAATAGCTCATCCACTTCTTTTCTCTCCTCTTTTGCTTTACCTTCATAATCGCCCAATTTTTCTTCCTTCTCTAGTTGTTATTTTTTACTCTATTATATCAAAACACCAAAATATTACAATGCAAAAAGGAAAAAATAATGTGTGATTATATATTGCTTTTCTTCTTTACAAGGCAAGTTCGTTGACTGTCCCATTTGCCTTACTGTCTATTTGAGCCATTAAAAAATACCTTTGTAGTTTGGTAGTATTTCTGTGAAGTAGAAAAACTGTTAACCCTTATTTCTTTCATTTAATAGGGAATACCTTGCTCTCAATGTTTATGTGGCCCTCTGTTACTACAAGTTGGATTACTATGATGTGTCTCAAGAAGTTCTGGCTGTTTACCTTCAGCAAATTCCTGATAGTACCATCGCACTCAATCTTAAGGCCTGCAATCATTTTCGCCTTTACAACGGCAAAGCAGCTGAGGTAGTCATGGAAATGTGTTTTTAACTTACTTAATTCCAATTTGAAGTACTTTATATTTTTCAGGTTATTGTGAAACTCTATAATTCTTGATTAATATCCCTTTTTCATTGCCAGTGTGATTCTATAATAACCTGTTTAAATATTTGTTTATCAGATCTTCTAAAAAGAATTTTGACTTCTGAGTTCTGTGTTTTGTCTAATATGTTATAGATATCTTTACTTAGATGCCTTACATAAATAGGTTTTAAACCAAATACTTCATCTTCTTCCTCTAAATTATGTTTATGGCTCTGTAGGTGAGTGTCACTAATATATACCTAGTAAACCACATCAGAAACCTGAGATATCCTTTACTTCTTTCTCCTTCATCACCCACATCTAAATATGCACCAGTTCCTATCAGTTATGCATCCTATCTATCCCCTTTTATCCTTTATCACTGCCCTAGTCCATTCACAATATTTTGCCACCATTACCACCATTCTTACCAAAACTTTTCCGTCACCCCAAACAGAAGTTCTGTATCTATTAAACAATAATTCCCTATCCTTCCTCCCCTGCCGCAGTCCCTGGTACCCTGTAATCTACTTTCTGTCTTTGTGAATGTGCTTATTCTAGGTATTTCGATAGGTGCATCTTGCTTCTTTCACTCAACATGATGCCTTCAGTGTTCATCCATGTCATCACATGTATCAGAACTTCATTCCTTTTAATGTCCAAATAATATTCCATTGTATATATAGACCACATTTTGTTTGTGCATTCACCTATTGATGGTCACTTGGGTTGTTTCCACCTTTTAATTATTGTGAATAATGCTATTATGAACATTGGCATACAAATATCTGGCCAAGTCCCTCTTTCCAATTCTTTTTGTTATATACCTAAGAGTAGCCTACCTCTACTCTTGTCCTCTCCAGTCCAGCCTTTATATTTGTTCCAATACTCCATACTGTCTTATCACCATAGCCTTGCATACACTGTTCTATTTCCTAGAATGACTTCTTTCTTTCTCTGCTTGGTATACTTCTATTTCTCCTTTAAGGTTACCCCTAGAGGCAATAATGATAGATGTTTTACAGGTAATTATTGATTGAATAACTTATAGGTGCTGTGAAAAACTTTGTATATCCATTATGTCATTTCCCTGACAATCCTGTGGATAAATGCTGTTACAGCTCTTATTATATAGAAAGCCAAGAGAGCATAGGAGTTTATATATAATCACCTCCTTTTCTTTTACTTAACATTGTGTGTGTGTGTACGTGTTATTACCTGATTTGTTGATTCTAGCCATCCTAATGGATGCGAAGTAGAATCTATTGTGGTTTTAATTTGCATTTCCCTAATGACTAATGATTTCGAGCATCTTTTCTTATGCTTTTTGGCCATTTGTATATCTTTTTTTGGAGAAATGTCTATTCAGATCCTTTGCCCATCTTTTATGGGGTTGGTTTTTTTTTTAATTTGACAGTTGCTATTTTATTTTTACAGCATAGATTGATTAATCATTTCAGTATTATGACGGTAAAGATTTGCAGTTTTAATCTTAGGTTTTAGGTATCGTATAGGAAAAATACACAAAAGAAGAAACTAGGCTTGTATTGATTTTCTAAGATTATTCTAAAGATTTGCTCAGTAAAAAGTTGGGTATATAATTTTGCATTCTGGTAGTGTCACAAAGATGTAGGCTTGCTATTTAAAGTAAAAACATACTTTTAGCATCCACATAGGTAAAGGACTATGGATAAGAAGGTAATTGGGAAATCTCTAGTGTTTAGAAGTCATGGAAGAGAAGGTAAAAGAAAATTCTAATTTTTCTGGCAAGTCAGTTTTCCTCCTTCTGTACTAGTCAATTTTGAGTTTCTATTCTTCTGTTTAATACTATTTTGGTTTGGTAAAGCTGACAAAATGCAATATACCAGAAATGGGTTGGCTTTTACAATGGGGATGTATTACCTTACAAGTTTAGTTCTGAGCTTGTGAAAAATGTCCAAATCAAGGCAGCAACAGGACGATACCATCTTTCTGAAGAAAGGCTGCTGGAGATCTGGGACTCCTGAGGCACATCGCAGCTTCTGCTGTTCCTTCTTTCCCAGTTTTTATTGCTTTCAGCTTCTGGTTGCTCCATCTGTGGCTTTATTTCTGAGCTTAGCCTTTGTTTCCCTTAGCTTCTGTTGGGCTTTTCTGTAAAATTTTGTGTGTCCTTGTTCTAGTTTGCTAATGCTGCTGTTATGCAAAACACCAGAATTGTATTTATTTGGTTACAGATTTACAGTTCTAAGGCCATAAAGTTCTTAGTCCAGACTAAGGCATCAACAAGAGGATACCTTCACTGAAGGAAGGCCGATGGTGTCCAGAAAACCTCTGTCATCTGGGAAGGCATGTGGCTGGCATCTGCTGGTCCTTTGCTTCTGGGTTGTGTTTCAAAATCGCTTTCTCCAAAATGTCTCTGGGCTTCTGTCTCACTTACCTTCTCTCTCTCATCTCCTGTGCATCCAAGCTTGTTTGCCCAGGGCGTTTCTCTCTCAGTGTCAGGTGTCCTCTCTTAGCTTCTCCAGGGCAAACTCTGGGCTTCATCTCTTAGCTTAGCATCTGCAAACATCCTTCTGTCCGCATTTCCAAGCATCTCTAAGCATCAGCAAGCGTCTGTGTCAGCTCTTGAACTCTTAAATACTCCAGTGAACTAATCAAGATCCATCCTGAATGGGCAGGGCCACACCTCCATGGAAATAACCCAGTCAAAGGTGTAACCCACAGTTGGGTGAGTCACGTCTCCATGGGAACACTCAATCAAAATGTTTCCACCCAACAAGATTGGATTAAATGATCATGACTCTTCTCAGGTCCATAACAGTTTCAAACAGGCACAGTCCTTTACCCTCGTACAAAGAACTCCAGAAACAGGATTAAGACCCACCCTAAATGAGGTAGGTCGCATCTCAACTGAAATAGCCTAATCAAAGTATGCCACCCACAAAAGATCTGTACGCACAGAAATGGATTAAAAGAACATGATCTTTACCCAAGCAAATGGGTAAATACCATTTTAGATACTTAATTGGTCAATTTTTTTCCTCATTTAAAATTTTACCTATGCTCAATCTCCCTGATCAATTCTGATACATGTTATTCCTAGCAATCCAAATCTTTTAGATATATATGCCTTTTAATTAGTGGCAAATTATCTCACTTGTGTACATGAAAATATAGTCAAGAATTTTAATTAAAACAAATTAAACATGACAGTTTAGAGAAACTAATTACCAACTAGTCATTTTATTTAATAAATGCATTAAACTGATTTTTCCATTAAATAATCTAAAAACTGTAGCATGTGTGCCAGTTTGAATATATTGTATCCCCCTAACGCCATTATCTTTGATGTAATCTTGTGTGGGCAGACGTTATCCGTGTTGATTACATTGTAATTTGAGTGTTTCTGTGGAGATGCACCCCACCCAGCTGCGGGTGATGACTCTGATTGGATAATTTCCATGGAGGTGTTGCTCCGCCCATTCCGGGTGGGTCTAAATTGAGTCACTGGAGCCATATAAATGAGCTGACGGACAAGGGGAGCTCAGTGCAGCTGTGAGTGATGTTTTGAAGAGGAGCCACAGCCAAGAGGGACACTATGAAGAAAGCACAGGAGCTGCAGATGAGAGACAGTTTGAAGACAGCCGTTGAAAGCAGACTCTTGCTCTGGAGAAGCTGACAGAGGGCAAATATCCCAAGTGCAACTAAGAGTAACATTTTTGAGGAACTGCAGCCTAGAGAGGAATGTCCTGGGAGAAAGCCATTTTGAAACCAGAACTTTGGAGCAGACGCCAGCCACATGCCTTCCCAGCTAACAGAGGTTTTCCGGACACCATTGGCCATCCTCCAGTGAAGGTACTCTATTACTAATGTGTTACCTTGGACACTTTATGGCCTTAAAACTGTAACTGTGTAACCAAATAAACCCCCTTTATAAAAGCCAGTCCATTTCTGGTGTTTTGCATTCTGGCAGCAAACTAGAACAGCATGTTCTAGAAAATTATATCAATATCAGTATCAATTATATCAATAATGATCAATCATTTATATACATTTATTTCTACAAAAATATAACACATAGATATATTGCCCATATCTATTGCAAAGTTAAGAGCCAGTGGTTTCAAATTTTAAAAAGTATTTAGCCTTAATTTTGAAACCTCATAATAAGAAGATGTATTGCATAAACTGAAAAGACATATTGTAGAAGTTGAACTAATTATCCAAAAAACACACAGACAACTCTCATATAAGTAAAGCAGATTAGCTCACATTTAAAAATTTTTAATATTATGTCTTCTTATGTTATAAAAATATTAAAACAATATAATATCAAACATCCCATTTAGTAAGTTCTTAATTATACAACTGTGTGATGTAATCTATGAATAAAAGAGTTGGCCTTGAAAGTTATTGCAAAATGCATTCTTAGCCAATTCTCATCCATAATATTTTGTATTTTTTTCAGCAACTATCAAGTAAGTTTTAATATTTTAAATTTTACATCTAAATTAGCAAAAAATAATTTAAGAAAATTCTCCAACAACCTGCAAATACTAATTGATTTTTAAACATGTTAAAAGGTCTATCACTATCCAAAAGTAAGGCAGGCAGGAATAATAGAAAAACATAAATCCCTACATTAAAAGCATGTTAGGGGCCTTTGAGTTTCTTCAGGAAAATGATACTAAAGGTCAGAACTTGGAATTTCATAAAGTTACTAGGTATAGGGACTTCATGTTAGAGACATAGTCTCTAACCAAAGTGTTAGAAAATATGTGAATACATTTAGCAAGTGAAAGTTTATTCCCATAATGTCTAATTTTTAAGCGAAGAACTTAAAACTCTCTAAGAGAGTGCTGTCAGGACAATAATGATGCTAAAGTAATGTAGTTACAGATTTAATGAGCCTTTTGCACTGCCTTTCCCAATCACGATGCCATTTGAGTTTTCTTTTTAAATGCCTTTTTATTGAAATATATTCAAACACTATATAATGCATCCAGAGTACACAATTAATGGCTTACAGTATCATCATATAGTTGTGCATGCCACAATCAATTTTTGGAGCGTTTTCATTACCCCAAAATAAGGAAAAAGAAAAAAATAAAATAAAAATATAAAAGAACACCCAAAACATCCCACACCCTCATCCCCCCCATTATTTGTATTTATACTTTTTGTCTTTATTACTCATCTGCCCTTACACTGGATAAAGGGGGTCAGTCACAAGGTTTTCTCGAGCACATGGACACATGATAAAAGCTATATAGTTACACAATCATCATCAAGAATCAAATCTATTCGATTACAGTTCAGCAGATTCAGGTATTTCCTTCTAACTATTCTAATACACTGAAAACTAAAAAGGGATAGCTATATAATGCATGAGAATAACTTCTAGAATGACCTCTTGACTCTATTTGAAATCTCTTAGCCACTGAAATTTTATTTTGTCCATTTCTTTTCCACCTTTTGATCAAGAAGGCATTCTCAATCCCTTGGTGCCAGGGCCAGGCTCATCCCTGGGAGTCATGTCCCATGTTGCCAGGGAGATTCACACCCTCTGGGAGTCATGTTCCTCATAGGGGGATGAGTAGGTAGTTTATTTGCAGAGGTGGCTGAGAGAAAGAGGCCCCATCTGAGCCACAAAAGAGTTTTTCTGGGGGTGACTTTTAGACACAATTCTAAGTAGGCTTATCTTCTTCTTTGCAGAAATAAGTTTCACAAGGACAAGTCCAAAGATTGAGGGCTTGGCTTATTAAATTGGGAGTCACTAATGCTTGTGAAAATATCAGGTGGGGAAATTTAGTATTTCCATATTTTTCTCCAGTGCCTCAATGGGACTTGGCAAATACTTTTTTATTTTCTTCCCCAAATACTCTGGGTTGTATTGGGGTCTTACATTAACCTGTACAAAATAACAAAATCTCATTCCCTATTCTAGGTTCCATGTATTTATGTTGTTCAAATAAACTGACCTTACACGTTAAATTAGGTGGTGTGCTACAGAGAATATAAATTTTGTACCAAATAAACATCTCTTAAATAACAGTTAAAACTCAGATATAGATATGACTGCTGTAAGAGCTTGTAATCTGGGAACCTTTACAATAAGCCTTATTGAACATTCTGTACTCCTGCATTGTTGATTGCCCAATCTCCTAATAACCTATGCTCTTGAATTCAATTTTCAGTATTTGCTCATTATAGTTAGTTTATATTAGTGAGGGCTTGCAATATTTGTCCTTTTGTTTCTGGCTATTTCACTCAACATAATGTCCTCAAGGTTCATTCACCTAGTTGCATGCTTCACAACTTCTTTCCTTCTTGCAGCCTTTCAATATTACATTGTATTTATACACCGCAGTTGGCCCTTCCGTTCACCCGTCAATGTAAATTAGGCCGTCTTCCACAAGAATCACATAGCCCTCCCTTATATCCCCCTCTACTGACATTTAGCTTTGGTATATTGCCTTTGTTACAATTAGTGGAAGAATATTACAGTGTTACTGTTAACTATAGACCCTAGTTTGCATTGATTTTGTGTTTACCCATATACCGTTCTATTTTCAACATCTTGCAGGGTTGACACTCACTGTTCTCCCTCATGTGAAAGCTTTGTTATATTTCTACATTTACTCACTATCATTATCCAGTCTAGTGTTTGCTAAGTTTTACAGTCCAAGTTTTTATCCTCTGTCTTTCCTTTTGGTGTCATACATGCCCCAGCCTTCCTTTTTCAACCATCCTCACACTCAGCTTTGCTCATTATGCATGCAATATTGTGCTACCATGAGATAGTATTGAGCTGTCCATTTCTGGATCTTTACAATCAATCTTGTTGAACATTCTGTACTCCTCCAACATCGAATGTCGAATTTCTACCCTCTTTCTACCTCCTGGTAATCTGTGTTTTCAAATTTAACTCTCACAGTTTTCTCATTATAGTTAGTTCATATTAGTGAGACCATACAGTATTTGTCCTTTTGTTTCTGGCTAATTTTGCTCAACATAACTTCCTCAAGGTTCGTCCACATTGTTGCATGTGTCATGACTTTATTCTGTCTTATAGCTGCGTAATATTCCATTCTAGGTATATAACACAAGTTTGTTTATCCACTTGTCCATTGATGGACATTTGGGCTATTTCCATCTCTTGGCGATCATGAATAATGCCTCTATAAACATAGGTTTACAAATGTCCATTCTTGTCCTAGCCTTCAGTTCCTCTGAGTGTATACCTAGTAATGGATTTGCTGGATCATACCACAATTCTATACTTAGCTTCCTGAGGAACTGCCAAACCACCTTTCAGAGCAGTTGCACCATTCTACATTCCCACCAACAGTGAATAAGTGTACCTCTTTCTCCACATCCTCTCCCACACTTGTAGTTTTGTTGTTTTTTAAATAATGGCCATTCTAGTAGGTGTGAGATGGCATCTCATGTGGTTTTGATTTACATTTCCCTAATAGCTAGTGAAGTTGAGCATGTTTTCATATGTTTTTGAGCCATTTATATTTCCTGTTTGGAAAAGTATCTGTCCATATCTATCGCCCATTTTTTAATTGGGTTGTATGTCTTTTTGTTGTTGAGTTGTAGGATCTTGTTCTGGTTTGCTAAAGCTGCTGTTATATAAAATGCCAGAAATGGATTGGCTTTCATAAAGGGGATTTATTTGGTTAGAAATTTACAGTTCTAAGGCCATAAAAGTGTCCAAACTAAGGCATCAACAAGAGGATACCTTCACTGAAGAAAAGCCAGTGGCATCCAGAACACCTCTGTCAGCTGGAAAGGCATGTGGCTGGCATCTGCTGGTCATTTGCTCCCAGAGTATGTTTCAAAATGGCTTTCTCCAAAATGTCTCTGGGCTTCTGTCTCTCTTAGCTTCTGTCTCTCTTAGCTTCTGTCTCTCAGCTCCTGTGCATCCATGCTTGTTCTCCCAGGGTGTTTCTCTCTAAGCATCTGGGGGTCCTCTCTTACCTTCTCCAGGCTGAATTCTGGGCTTCATCTCTTAGCTTGGTATCTCCAAACATCTTTTTGTCTCCATCTCCAATCATCTGGGTCTTGAGTATCAGCTCTTACTTCTCACAGGGGTAAACTCTGGATTACATATTTTAACTTTTCTCCAAAATGTCTCTCTCAGCTTCTCTGAGCTCCTTCTCTCCGTGAGCTCTCTTAAAGGACTCCGGTGATCTAATTAAGACCCACCCTGGCTGTGTGGGGTCACATCACCATGGAAATATTGAATCAGAAGGTCCCACTCCACAAGATTGGATTAAAAGATCATGGCTCTTCTGGGGTCCATAACAGCTTCAAACCAGCACAGTTCTCTTTATGTATTCTGGATATTAAACCCTTATCTGATAATGTGGTTTCCAAATATTGTCTTCCATTGTGTAGGCTGCCTTTTTTAACTTTCCTAGGAAAGTCCTTTGATGGTCAAAAGTTTTCAATTTTGAGGAGACCCCATTTATCTATTTCTTCTTTCATTGCTTGCACATAGGGAGTAAGGTCTAGGAAACAGCCTCCTATCACAAGGTCTTTACGATATTTCCCCACATTTTCTTCTAAAAGCTTTATCATCTTAGATCCATTTTGAGTTAATTTTTCTATTAGGTGTGAGATAGGGGTCCTCTTTCATTCTTCTAGATATGGATATCCAGTTCTCCAAGCACCATTTGTTGAAAAGGCTGCTCTGTCCCAAATGTACCGACTTGACCACCTTATCAAAGATCAGTTGTCCGTAGATAAGAAGGTCTATTTCTGAACACTCAGTTTTATTCCATTGGACAGTATGCCTATCCTCATGCCAATAGCATACTGTTTGTCCACTAAAGCTTTGTAATATGCTTTGAAGACAGGTAGTATGAGACCTCCCACTTCAGTCTTCTTTCTCAAGATATTTTTAGCTATTCAGGACACTCTGCCCTTCCAAATAAATTTAATTATTGGTTTGTCTGTTTCTGCAAAGTAAGTTGTCAGGATTTTAATTGATATTGCATTGAATCTATAAATCAATTTGGGTAGAATTGACATCTTAACTATATATAGTCTTCCAATCCATGAACATGATATGTCCTTCCATTTTTTAGGTCTTCCTTGGTTTCTTTTAGCAATTTTTTGTAGTTTTTTTTGTGTTTAAGTCATTTATGTCCTTGGTTAAATTTATTCTTAAATATTTGATTCTTTTGGTTGCTGTTGTAAATGAAACTTTTTTTTGATTTCCTCCTCAGATTGCTTGTTACTAGTGTATAGAAAGACTACTGATTTTTGCATGTTGATTTTGTATCCTGCCACTTTGCTGTACTCGTTTACTAGCTGTAATAACTTTGCTGTAGATTTTTTGGCATTTTCTACTTATAGGATCATGTCATCTGCAAACAGTGAAAGTTTTACTTCTTCCTTTTGATTTTGGATGTCTTTTATTTCTTTTTCTTGCCTAATTGCTCTAGCTAGAACTTCCGGGCAAAATGTTGAATAACAGTGGTGACAGTGGGCATCCTTTTCTTGTTCGTGATCTTAGAAGGAAGGCTTTCAGTCTTTTCCTCTTGAGTATGATGTTTGCTCTGGGTTTTTTATATATTCCCTTTATCGTGTTGAGGAAGTTTCCTTCTATTCCTATCCTTTGAAGTATTTTCATCAAGAAAGGATGCTGAATTTTGTCAAATGCCTTTTCTGCATCAATTGATGTGATCATGTCACATCATGTGGTTTTTCCTCTTTAATTTATTGATGTAGTGTATCACATTAATTGATTTCCTTGTGTTGAACCACCATGGCATACCTGGAATAAAACCTACTTGGGACTTAGAAGCAGGCCTTGGAAGTGGGCGGGGAGAAGGTGTTGCTGCTGGAGCTGAGACCAGGCAGCCTGAGACTGCAGGGATGAACCTTGAGTTGTCGGGAAGCTGATGGAACTCTGGATTGTATCAGCATAGCCCTGACATACACCTTTAATAGGTGGGGCACATTGCTTGCAGTTGGCTGTAATGATGGCTGGATTGTCATCTTGACAAGAGGCATTGCTAAAATAAGTGCACACATCCATCCAGTCTGTTCTTTATGCTGTAGTCGAGATGGTCATAAGCTCTTGAGTGCTTCCACTGATACCATAGTGTCGCAGTGGGATGTTCTTTGAGGTGACTGCAACCAGAGGTTTCAATTCCCTTCACCCATCTTAAAATTCCAGTATCATCCACAAGATCACAACAAGGTACACATGTGTCCCATGAAATCTGTTCCTGTCATGTTGACTCTTTCAGATTCCAAGCATGTTATTCTGCTGGTGGATGATGACTCCGACCTGAATGTGGTTGCATCTTTTGATAGGCAACAGAAATATATCTATATGGGAAATGCAAAAGGCAAGATTTTGGTACTAAAAACAGATTCTCAGGATCTTGTTGCTTCCTTCAGAGTAACAACTGGAACCCACAATACCATGGCCATTAAGTCTATAGAGTTTGCACAGAAGGGAAGTTGCTTTTTAATTAACACAGCAGATCAAATAATCAGAGTTTATGATGGCAGAGAATTTTAACCTGCGGAAGAGATGGAGAACCTGAACCCATGCAAAAGTTGCAGGACTTAGTAAATAGGACCCCGTGGAAGAAGTGCTGTTTCTCTGTGGATGGGGAATACGCAGTGGCAGGTTTGGCCCGGCAGCACACCCTGTACATCTGGGAGAAGAGCATTGGGAACTTGGTGAAGATCTTCCATGGGACTAGAGGAGAACTCCTCTTGAATGTAGCTCGGCATCCTATTCGACCCATCATAGCATCCATTTCTAGTGGAGTGGTATCTATCTGGGCACAAAATCAAGTAGAAAATTGGAGTGCATTTGCACCAGACTTCAAAGAGTTGGATGAAAATGTGGAATATGAGGAAGGGGAATCTGAGTTTGATTTTGAAGATGAAGATAAGAGTGAACCTGAGCAGACAGAGGCTGATGCTGCAGAGGATGAAGTGGATGTCACCAGTGTGGATCCTATTGCAACCTTTTGTAGCAGTGATGAAGATCTGGAAGATTCAAAGTCTCTCTTATATTTACTCATTGCCCCTGAGGTAGAAGACCCAGAAGAAAATCCTTATGGCCCCCCAGCGGATGCAGTCCAGATCTCCTTGATGGGCGAAGGGGCTAGTTCAGAGAAGAGGCAGTTGTCAGCAGATAGGTCCCAGCCGCCTAAGAAGAAACCCAAAGCAACCAATATAGAACTTCAAGGAGTACCAAATGATGAAGTCCATCTACTACTGGCTGTGAAGGGGGGTAGCAAATCCAAGAGGAAGCAAGCTGGCTAGCCTAAAGGATGAAAAGGTAAAGAGAAAGATTCTCCATTTAAACCGAAACTGCAATGGGGACAGAGGTTTACCTCTGGAAGGATCAGCGAAGGGTAAAGCTCAGGCAGAACTCAGCCAGCCCTTGACAGCGGGGGAGCAATCTCAGAACTGTTGTGAAGACCCTGAAGTTCTTCATTCTTCCCCACTTTGCCATCATGTGGCCTGTGGACACTGTGGTCAGTCGTTTGAGATTGAGTTTAATTTAAAACACAGGCCTCTGCCTCCCACCCAGGAGGTGAGGTAGAAGGAGTGAATTTTATGTTTGAATGAAGAAGTGAATTATGGAAGAATATATGTCCTTTTCCTTTCAAGTTTAAGTCCAAATAGGCTCTCAGGAATTAAGATTTGTGAAGACCTCAAATAGGAGTTTTGACTCATTGAAACATTAATGTTTCATTATGCTGCTGGAGAAAAGATACCTATGTTTTGCTCATCTAACCCAGCATCATTTAGACCTGTCATATCCTATCTCCAGTTTGCTTTCGTCCTCAGGACATATCCTTGAGTGATTTGTACTCATCTGCAATTTTGTTATCAGTATCCTGTCAAAACTTGGGTTGTATGTTCTGTTTCTTTCATTTTTAAATGTACTGTCTCACAAGATACCGCCTGTATTTCCATATTGTCTGCAAAGGATGGGCAGTTAAAAGAAAGTACTTGAAAGACTACAAATTTTCAGAAAGGGAAGAAAGATAAGAAGGCTCTTCCTACTATACCATATTTTGCTCAAGAAGCTGGGTTGTAAGAACCTCAGGGTGTTTTCTTGTTTTCCTTTCATTTCACATTTCCCTCCAGTAATGGTTCACTCTCATTAATCATGGGTTTTGAAGATGGTTAGTTTCATCTGTCTCCAGCAAAGAATCATCAATAGTTTATATTGTTACCTGTATTGGCTTCCAGAGATAGAAACAAACCAAGCTGTCTCTAAGCAAGCTTCTTTTTTATTGGGGTGGGGAATCTATGCAAGGATTAAAGTAAAACCATCCAAAATCAAAGTAGCAACAACACAGTTCAAATCAAAGATCAAGGTAAATTTTTTATCATTGTTTGTGGATATCTGGCCCTCCCATCAGTCATTGCATTTTCCCTTCCTGTATTTATGCTTGTTTTTCTTACTACGTTTCCATTCACTTTCTTTCTGTGAAAGCTTGCTTAGCTTTCTTTTTTTTTTTTTTATTACTTTTGTTGTTCTTTATATAAAAAGTAGCAGATTGGATGGATGTGTATATTAGATGTTTGAAATTCTCTGAAAATCTGGAATAAAGAAACCAGGTGTGGAAACGGTTCACTAGCCTCTCGGAGCAACGCTTTTAGCTGACCAAATGTACTTAACCTGGGTTGTCATTTTCCTAGAGGTCAGTGAACAAGTTGATTGCCTTTTGGAATTTAGGATAGAAATCAAAGTAGAATACATCAGTATTCTTTTTCCCATTCTATCTTTTAGAATGAATATATTCAGTAGCTATGAAAGCATTCTCTCTGAGGCAGTTGGAAAATATCTGTATTTTTGGATGCCACTACTTTTTTCTTCAAATGCCCCTTCTGTGAATTGCATATTAGTTAGACCAGTAATAGAGATTGGTTAGTAGCTCATTAGACATATTTTTGTTTTACAAAATTTATACCCATTCCAATTTTCTCTGCACCATGCACTGCAATAGTGTGATAAAAGGCTTTCTGCATTATTTCCATGTGTGAAGTAGCTTGGTTTCCTCTATCTCTATGTTTGGATGTTTATGCTATGTCCACTTCCTAAACTGGCTACTGAGAAAATCAGCTTAAACCCTGTCAGATGGTCTTTGGCAGCAGCTCCTAATAATTATTTATGCTTTGGGATTTTTTTTTTTCAGCTCCTAAAAACTTCCACCCATTTCAGTTTGAATTTCTCAATTTGTACAATATATACATATATATTCTCTTCTTCCCTTCTGTTTCCCCTGTTCTGGTTTTTAATGTTCTGTAGTTTTGTATAAGATGAGACTTAGCCTTGGGTACTTTTTGCTGAAGGTTTAATGCTTTGTAAATAAAATTGGATGTTATATTAAAAAAAAAAACCCACTTGATCACAGTGTATACTTCTTTTAATGTGCTTCTGGATTCGATTTGCAAGTATTTTGTTGAGGATTTTTGCATCTGTATTCATTAAAGAGATTGGTGTTTAATTTTCTCTTCTTGTAGTATCTTCATCATGCTTTGGTATTAGGGTGATGTTGGCTTCATAGTTAGGTAGCTTTCCCGCCTCTTCAGTTTTTTGAAGTGTTTGAGCAGAATCGGTACTAAGTCTTTCTTGAATGCTTGGTAGAATTCACATGTGAAGCCTTCTTGGACTTTTCTTTTTGGAGAGTTTTTTGATGACTTATTCAGTCACTTTACTTGTGATTAGGTTTGTTGAGGTCTTCTATTTCTTCTCGAGTCAATGTTGGTTGTTCGTGCTTTTCTAGGAAGTTGTCCATTTTGTCTAAGTTGTCTAGGTTTTTACCATGTAGTTGTTCATAGTATCCTCTCATTGTCCTCTTTATTTTTGTGGGGTCAGCAGTAATGTACCCCCTCTCATTTCTGATTTTATTTACATCCTCTGTCTTTTTGCTTTGTCAGCCTAGCTAAGGATCCATCGATTTTATTGATTTTCTCAAAGAACCAACTTCTGGTTTGTTGATTCTCTCTATTGTTTTCATGTTCTCAATTTCATTTATTTCTGCTCTAATTTTTGTCATTTCTTTCCTTCTGTTTGCTTTGTGGTTAGTTTACTGTTTTTTTCTCTAGTTCCTCCAGGTGAGGAGTTAAGTCCCCGATTTTTGCTCTTTGTTCTTTTTTAATATAGATTTTTGGGGTAATGCATTTCTCAGCACTGCCTTTGCTGCATCCCATAGGTTTTGATACATTGTGTTCTCATTTTCATTTTCCTTGAGATATTTATTGATTTTTCTTGTAATTTCTTCCTTGACCCACCAGTTTTTTAAGAATTTGTTGTTTAGCCTCCATGTATTTGTGAATTTTCCAGCTTTCTGCCTGTTATTGATTTCCAGTTTTATTCCATTATGCTCTGAGAAAGTGTTTTGTATAATTCTGATCTTTTAAAATTTATTGAGACTTACTTTGTGACCCAACATGTGGTCTCTCCTGGAGAATGATCCATGGGCACTTGAGAAAAATGTATATCCTGCTGTTGTTGGGTTCAGTGTTCTGTAAATATCTGTTAAGTCTAGTTCATTTATCATATTATTCAACATCTTTATTTCCTTACCGATCCTCTGTCTAGATGTTCTATCCATTGATGAGAGTGGTGAATTGGTCTCCAAATATTATTGTAGAAGTGTCTCCTTCTCCCTTCGGTGTTGTCAGTGTTTCCCTCATGTATTTTGGAGCACTCTGGCTCAGTGCATAGAAATTTATGATGTTCTGTCTTCTTGATGAACTGTCCCTTTTATTAGTACTTAGTGTCCTTCTTTGTCTCTTTTAGTTATTTTACATTTGAAGTCCACGGCCACCCTCTGGCTCTCCAAGGTCAGTCCCAACCAAAAGCCTCTGTCTGCTAGTTGGGGATTTGTAGGTTGTATTGAGCAGTCCACGTTTGTTAATTAAAACCCCAGTTGGAGCTCAGCTGAGCTATATTCGCTTTCTTGGAGAGTGCTGCTCTCTAGCACAGCGCAACTTTGCATTTGGGGCCATGGGGGTAGGGGAATCCCAGCTTGGATCTGCAGTTTTTACTTATAGATTTTATGCTGTGATCTCAGGCATTCCTCCCAATTCACGTTGGTGTATGATGAGTGGACAGTCGCGTTTGCTCCCCTGCAGTTATTCCAGATTATTTACTAGTTGTTCCTGGTTATTAGTTGTTCGAGGGTGACAAACTAACTTCTGCTCCTCTCTATGCCACCATCTTTCTGTCCCTGTATGTTGATCTTTTATCCTGCAATCTCATTTATTAGTTCAAATAGATTTTTTTAGTGGATTCCTTTGGATTTTCTCTATATAAGATTATGTCACCTGCAAATAGAGATAGTTTTACTTCTTCCTTTTCAGTCTAGATGCCTGTGGTGGCTTAAAATAGTGTCACCCAGTGTTCCAGTTTGCTAAAGCTGCCAAAATACAATATACCAGAAATGGATTGGCTTTTTCAATGGGGATTTATTAGGTTGCAAATTTACAGTTCTAAAGCCATAAAAGTGTCCAAACTAAAAGCATCAACAAGAGGATACCTTCACTGTAGAAAGGCCAATGGCATCCAGAACACCTCTGTCAGCTTGAAAGATACATGGCTGGCATCTGCTGTTTCTTTGCTCCTGGGTTGCATTGCTTTCAGCTTCTGTGCATCTTTGCTTGTTTCTCCAAGGGTATTTTCTCTCCAAGCATCTGGGGGTCCTCTCAGCTTCTCACTCTGGATTTCATCTCTTAGCTTCTCTCCTGGTTCTGGTTTCAACATCTGTCTCCAAAATGTCTCTGGGTGTTTTCTCTCTAAGCATCTCTGGGTCTGTGTCAGCTCTCTTCAAAATATCTCTGCCTTTTATTCTCTCATAGAGGACACCAGTAAACTAAGACCCACCTTGAATGGGCAGGGTTACATCTCCATGGAAATAATCTAATCAAAAGGTCCCATTCACAATTGGGTGGGTCACATTGCCATGGAAACAACCTAATCAAAAAGTCCCACCCACAGTAAGTCTGCACCCACAAGACTGGATTAAAAGAACAAGAAGTTTATGGGTACATAATAGATTCAAACCAGCACACCCAGGAAAGCATGTTCTTAATTTTAATACATTCCTGTGGGTTTGAACCCATTATTAATACGACCTTTTGATGAGGTTAGTTAAAGCATGGCCCAACTGAATCAATGTTTGTCTTAATCTTGTTACTGGAGGCTTTATAGAGAAGGCCACGGAGAGAAACCATGGGGAGCAGCAAGAAGGCACAAGTCAGTGAAACCCAGAAGAGAAAGGAGAAGAAAGACACTGCTGTGCGCATTGCCATGTGACAGAAAAGCTAAAGAACCCCAAAGATTGTTGTCTAGTTAGAAGATACCATCCCAGAGAGGAAGCAAGCCCTCTATCCTCTGAAATAGTGAGCCAGTGAATTCCAGTTGTACAGCCAACGCATTGTGTGGTATTTGTTTTAGCATCTAGGAAACTAATACAATGCATTTTATTTCTTTTTCTTGCCTAATCGCCCTGGCTAGAATCTCTAGTATACTGTTGAAAAAACATGGAGAGAGCAAACTGCCTTGTTGTGCTCCTGATCTTAAGGGGAATGTATTCAATCTGTCGCTATTTTTTTTTACATTTTTTATTGTGAAATATAACATATATACAGAAAAGTGATAACTTTTAAAGTACAATTTAACAAGTAGTTAAAGAGCAAATTTCAAAGAATGTTAGGGGTTGCAGTTCCACCATTTCAGTTATTTCCTTATTATGAAATATAATGTAAATACATAAAGGTGATGACTTTCAAAGTATGATTTAACAAGTAATTAGAGAGCAAATTTCAAAGAATGTTATGGGTTATAGTTCCACAGTTTCAGTTATTTCCTTATTGTGAAATATAAACAGAAAGGTGATAACTTTCAAAGTACAATTTAACGTGTAGCTATAGAGCAAATTTCAGAGAATGTTATGGGTTACAGTTCAACCATTTCAGTTATTTCCTTCTACCTATTTTACTACCGTAGCATCTAAAATATACATATATTTATATAAAGATTCGGTATTTGTAATCCTTTGTAAAATCCTATCTTGTCTGTTGTTACCCCTTCCTCTCATTTAAGTAATTTCTTGATCTTCAGAGATGCCTAGGCAATTACTACCCTAACTTGTTCATATAGAAAAGGGGTGTCGCCATTATGAGGAAGGGGGCTGCATCTGGTTGATGTTCTTGAAGAGGCTGTTGCCTTTGGGTTTTAGGACTTACCTGGTGTAGGAACATTCTGGAGGATTTCAGTCTCTGAAAAAATAAACTCAGTGAGTGAAACTTTATTATAGAGTCTCAGATAGGGACCTAGGTATTTCAGGACTACTGTTAATTAGAGCTTGGCGTACTTGTGGCCATTTGGCGTATCTAGCTGGAGCTTACATAAGAGTAACCTCCAGAATAGCCTTTCGACTCTGTTTGAAATCTCTTAGGCACTGAAACTTTACTTTATTATCTTTTTCCTCCTTTTGTCAAGAAGGCATTCTTAATCCCTTGATGCCAGGGCCAGGCTTATTCCTGGGAGTTGTGTCCCATGTCACCAAGGAGACTCACTCCCCTGGGAGTCATGTCCTATGTAGGGGGTGTGTAATGAATTTTTTGGCAGAGTTGGGCTCAGAGAGAGAACATCTGAGCACCTTGGAGAGAGCACACTTCTTTTGTTCTCTGGAGGTGCCTCTCAGGTATAATTATAGCTATATTATAATTATAGGTAGGCCTACCCTCCCTTTTATAGCCGTAAGTTACACAAGAGCAAGCCTCAAGATCGAGAGCCTGACTTAAGTAGGGGGGTTCCTAATTTCACATAGCATATATTCTGTCCAAGATAAACGAACATTGCCTCATATTACCTTAACTTAGTTGTACAGTCATCACTCAGTTTTAGACAATTATTATAACACACAACACTTCAAAGCTCTTATCAGTCCCTAATTACTTATCCCTAGTATTAGTGTGATACTGGTAAGGTATTCTCATTACATATAGTCTATAATATGCAATAGGTAGTTTTCCCATATACGTCTCTGTTGTTAAATCTTTTTACCAGTGTCATACCTTAGAATTAGATCATGCAAGCACTTATTTATGTTTATAGTGCTAATCTATGGGATACATGCTTTTAAACAACCGCTCTCAATCATGTTCACCTTCAATGTGGCACTGATACTTATAGTCCCATTAATGAACTGTTGTTACCCCTGCCCATTCCCATACCTTTAAGTTCACCCTCATTAATATTAAGTAACCATTCCCCTGTCACTAGCTTCTGTTGATCCCTAGGTCCCCTATATTCTACATTATAAGACACTGATTTTATGTTGTTCAGGGAGTTCATATTAGTGATAACATACAACATCTCTCCTTTTGTGTCTGACTTATTTCACTGAGCATTATGTCTTCAGGGTTCATCCATGTTGTCATATGTTTTAGGATCTCATTCCTTCTTACTGATGAATGGTATTCCATCGCATCTATATACCACATTTTGTTTATCTACTCATCTGTCAAAGGACACTTGGATTGTTTCCATCTGTTGGCAGTTGTGCACAGTGCTGCTATGAACATCTGTGTGCAGATGTCTGTGTCACTGCTTTCATATCTTCTGGATATATACCAAATAATGGAACTGCCGGATCATAAGGTAACTCGTATCTAGTTTTCTGAGGAACTGCCAAACTGTCTTCCACAGAGGCTGTACCATTATACATTCCCACCAACAATGAATAACAGTTCCAATTTCTCCACATCCTCTCTAGCATTTATAGTTTCCTGTTTGTTTAAGGGCAGCCATTCTTACTAGTGTGATGATATCTCATTGTGATTTTGATTTGCATTTCCTTGATAGCTAGTGAAGATGGACATTTTTTCAGGTGTTTTTTAGCCATTTGTATTTCCTCTTCAGAAAAATGTCTTTTCATATCTTTTGCCAATTTTATAATTGGGCTATTTGTGCTATTGCCGTTGGGTTGTATGTTTTCTTTATATATGCTGGGTATCAGTCTCTTATCAGATATATGGTTTCTAAATATTTTCTTCCATTGAGTTGGCTACCTCTTCACCTTTTTGACAAAGTTCTTTGAGGCACAGAAGCTTTGATTTTGAGGAGTTCCCATTTATCTATTTTTTCTTTAGTTGCTTGTGCTTTGGGTGTAGTCTGTCACTATTAAGTATGATGTTAGCTGTAGGCTTTTCGTAGATGCCCTTTTTCAGGTTGGGTAATTTCCCTTCTATTCCTAGTTTGTTGAATGTTTTTATCATGAGAGGGTGTTGGATTTGGTCAAATGCTTGTGCTGTGTCTACTGTGATGATTGTATAGTTTTAATTTTTTTCTATTGATAAGTGTATTACATTACTTTTTGGAAGTTAAACCACCCTTCCATTCTTGGGAATGGAAGTTAACCCACATGGGGTTCAGTTTGCTGGTATTTTGTTGTGGAATTTTGTGTCCATGGTCAAAAGAGATATTGGTATGTTGTTTTCTTTTTTTATGATGTCTTTTTCTGGTTTGGGTATAAGGGTAACACTGGTCTTATAGCATGAGTTTGGAAGTATTCCCTCTTCTATATTTGGAACAGTTTGTGAAGAATTGGTATGAATTCTCTAAATGTTCCAAGAGAATTAAGCTGTGAAATACTGTGGTCCTGGCTTTTCTCCAGGGTAGTTTTATTACTATTATTAATTCAATCTTGTTATTTGTTGTTAATCTAGTCAGATTGTTTATTCTTGAGTTCATTTTTGTAATTTGTGTGTTTTTAGGAACTTGCCCATTTCATCTGTTATCTAATTTATTAGCTTGTAATTGCTCATAGTATTTCTTTATAATCCTTTTTATTTCTGTAAGATTGGTAGTAATGTTCCCTCTTTCATTTCTAATTCTGGTAACTTGAGTCTTCTCTCTTTTTTTCTTGGTCAGTCTAGCCAAAGGTTTGTTGATCTTTATTAATTTGATATCTTTCTTCCTTTTTAATATAGGCATTTACAGATATAAATTTCCCTCTAAACACTTCTTTACGTGTGTCCCATAAATTTTGTGTTGTATCTTCATTTTCATTCATATCAAAGTATTTTCTGATTTTCATTTTGATTTCTTCTTTGCTGCATTGGTTATTTGGGAGTGTGCTGTTTGATTTCCTGTTTTTCCTTTTATATTTAAGTCTATAATCTACTTAGAATTGATTTTGTGTAGCCTGTGAAGCAGTGTTCAATTTCATTTTTTCCATAAGGATAACTCTCTGTCCCAGAATCATTTATTGGAAAGGTCATTCTTTTGCCACTGTTCTGCTACCATAGATAGATAGATAGATAGATAGATAGATAGATAGATAGATAACTCTCTGTCCCGGAATCATTTATTGGAAAGGTCATTCTTTTGCCACTGTTCTGCTACCATAGATAGATAGATAGACAGACAGACAGATAGATATCTACATATAGGTAGATATATAATGATTCTGTGGTTCTGTTCAACTGATCCATTTTTCTATCCCTGCCCTCAATACCATACTGCATTACTGCATTAATCACTACTGTTTATAATCAGTGTTGATATGCAATGGTTCTAGCAAGGGCTGCCATCTTGTTGTTGTTCTTCAAGAGCATCTTGGCTATTCTCTGCATTTTGCATTTCAATATGAATTGTGAAAACAAGCTTATCAATATTTAAATGAACACACAAACTTGTTAGGTCTTTGATTGGTGTTGCATTGAATCCATAGATGAATTTGGAGATAATTGACATCTTTTCATTATTAAATCTTCCAAACCATGAATGTGGTATCTATTTATTTATTAATTTGATTTTTTCAACTTTTTAAAATACTGGTTCTTTATGTGTTTTGTTAGATTTATGACTAGGAACCTGATTTTTTTATGATAGTGTAAGTGGATTTTTATTTTAACTTTCACTTTTTAACTGTTTCTAATTGATATATAGAAATATAATAGACTTTTTTATCATTTTTTATTGTAGAATGTAAATATATACATAAAAGTGATACTTTCCAACTACTACTTAGAGAACAAATTTCAAAGAATATTATAGGTTACAATTACACAGTTTCAGTTATTTCTTTATTATGAAATGTAGCATATATGAAAAAGGTTTATCTTTCAAAGTATGATTTAACAAGTAGATATATAGGAAATTTCCGAAGGTATTACGCGTTATAGTACCATAGTTTCAGTTATTTCTTATTGTGAAATACAACATATATACAAAAAGGTATAGCTTTCAAATTATAGTTTAGTAGCTGTAGAAAAAATTTCAGAGTATGCTGTGGTTACAGTTCCACCATTTCAATTCTTTCCTTCTAACTATTCTAATCCTAGCAACTAAGAAAAAGAAAATTATATAAAGATTCAGTATTCATAATCCTTTGTTAAATTCCATCTTGTCTGTTGCTACCCCTTCCCCTAGTTTAATCACTGTGTTGGTTTGAATGTATTATATCCCCCAAAACGCCATTATCTTTGATGTAATCTTGTGTGGGCAGACATATTAGTGTTGATTGGATTGTATTTCTTTGAGTGTTTCCATGGAGATGCAACCCACCCAACTGTGGGTGATAACGCCGATTGGATGATTTCCATGGAGCTGTGGCACCGCCCATTCAGTATGGGCCTTGATTAGTTTACTGGAGCACTATTTAAGCTCAAACAGGAGTGAGCTTGCTAGAGCCAAAAGGGACACTTTGAAGAATGCATAGAAGCTGAGAGAGTAGCTGTAGATGAGAGACAGTTTGAAGACAGCTGTTGAAAGCAGACTCTTGCTCCGGAGAAGCTAAGAGAGGACAAACGCCCCAAGTGCAACTGAGAGTGACATTTTTGAGGAACTGCAGCCTAGAGAGGAACATCCTGGGAGAAAACCATTTTGAAACCAGAACCTTGGAGCAAATGCCAGCCATGTGCCTTCCCAGCTAACAGGTTTTCCAGACACCATTTGCTATCCTCCAGTGAAGGTACCCAATTGTTGATGACTTACCTTGGACACTTCATGGCCTTCAGACTGTAACTTTGTAACCAAATAAATCCCCTTTGTAAAAACTGATCCATTTCTGGTGTTTAGCATCCTGACAGCATTAGCAAACTAGAACAATCACTTTCCTAATCTTCAGGGATATCAGGGCAGTGACCACCATAACCTGTTCGTGTTGAAAAGGGGTGTCAACTTTATGAGCAAAGGGGACACATCTAGTTGATGTTCTTGAAGAGGCTATTGCCTCTGGGTTTTGGGACTTAGCTGGCATAGGAGCACTTTGAAGAATTTAAGTTTTTGACAAATAAACTTAGTGAGTGAAACTTTTACAGAGCCTTAGATAGAGATCCGGGTATTCTTTAAGGTTTTTGGGACTACTTTTGACTTGGGCTTTTCATATGTTGGTGTTTTGGCATATCTAGGTGAAGCATGCATAGGAGTAACTTCCAGGACAACCTCTTGACTCTATTTGAATTCTCTTAGCCACTAAAACCTTATTTTGTTGCCGCCTTTGGTCAAAAAGGCATTCTCAGTCCCTCAATGCCAGGGTCAGGCTCGTTCCTGGTATGCATGTACCACGTCACCAGGAAGGCTCATGCATCTTGTGGGTCCTGTCCCACGTTAGGGGAAGGGTGATGAATTTGTTTGCAGAGTTAGGCTTAGAGAGAGAAAGTCCACACTTGAGCAACAAAAGAGGTTCTTTGGAGGTGACTCCCAGGCATAATTACAGTTGGACTCAACTTCCTCTTTACAGCCATAAGTTTCACCCGAACAAGCCTCGATATCGAGGGCTTGACTTATAAAGTAGGGGGTTCCTAAGTTCACATAGCATATGTTATATCCATGATAATCTATTCATATCTCACATTATCATCACTTAGTTGTACAGTCCTCATCACTCTCCATTTTAAACAATTCTCATGACCCAAAACATCTCGTATTTCTTGTCAACCCTTAATTATTTGTCCCTAGTATTTATGTAATACTAGTATGGTATTCCTATTAATTATAGTCCTTAGTATGCAATGTGTAGATTTTTCCCATGTACCCTTCTGTTGTCAACTCTCTGCGCTAGTGTCATACCTTAGAAGTATATCATGCAAGCACCTATCTGTATTTTGGTGCTGATCTGTGGGAAACATGCTTTTAAACAATTCCTTCATTCCTATTCACCTTCAATACAGCTCTGATACTTATAATCCCTTTAACAAACAGTTGTCACCCCTATCCATTACCATACCTTTGAATTGACCATCATTAACATATCTGCACATGTTAGATTATCATTCCCCCTCACTAGCTTCTGTCTATCACTAGGTCCCCAATATTCTTATAAGACACTGATTTTACATTGTTCAGATGGTTCACAGACATGGTAACATGCAATATCTCTCTGTTTGTGTCTGACTTATTTCACTTAGAATTATGTCTTCATGGTTCATCCATGCTGTCATATGTTTCACAACCTCATTCCTTCTTACTGCTTGATCGTATTCCATCATATCTATATACCACATTTTGTTTATCCACTCATCTGTTGAAGAACACTTGGATTGTTTCCATCTCTTAGCAATTGTGAACAATGCTGCTGTGAACATTGGTGTACAAATGTCTGTTTGTGTCACTGCTATCAAATCTTCTGGGTATATACTGAGAAGTGAACTTGCTGAATCATAGGGTAATTCAGTATCTGGTTTTCTGAGAAACTGCCAAACTGTCTTCCAGAGTGGCTGTACCATTACACAGTCCCACCAGTGATGAATAAAAGTTCCAATTTCTCCACATCCTCTCCAACATTTGTAGTTTCCTGTTTGTTTGATGGCAGCCCTTCATATTGGTGTGAAATAATATCTCATTGTGGTTTTGATTTGCATCTCCCTAATAGCTAGTGAAGATGAACATTTTTTCATGTTTTTTTTTTTTAGCCATTTGTATTTCCTCTTTGGAGAAATATCTTTTCTTATCTTTTGTCCATTTTGTAATTGGGCTGTTTGTACTATTATAATAGACTTTTGTATATTGATCTTGCATCTAACTATCTTGCTAGATTATTAATTCTAATAATATATTTATAAATGCCTTTGGATTTTATATGCACCCAATCATATCATCGTTTTGTTTTTCCCTTTCCAATTTTTAGGATTTTATTCTTTTTCTTGCCTTATTGCACTGTCCAGGTGCTCTGGAACAGTGTTGTATGTTTAGTACTTCATTGTATGTTCTGTATCTCAAAAGGAAAGCTTTTGATATTTCACCATTAAATATGATGTTTAATTTAGATTTTAAAGGTAGCCTTTATCAGATTTAGTTTGCCAAGAGTTTCTATAATGGTTGGATGTTGAATTTTATCATCTATTGTTAAATCAACTTTACATTGATAGAATAAACCCAACTTGACCATGGTATTTTTTTTTTTTTTTTTTTTAATGTGCAGCAGGATTCAGCTCATTTATATTTCATTTAAGATACGATTGGGCTGTAATTTTGCATTTTTTTCACACTGCTCTTTTCAGGTTTTGGTACAAAGGTTATGCTAGCCTTATTAAATGAATTGGAGAGGATAGCATATGTTTCTAATGTCTGCAAGACTTTATTTAGATTGGTATGATTTCTTCCTTAAATGCTTTGTAGAACTTATTGATAAAGCTGTCTGGATTCAGAGGGTTTTTAATTACTACTTCAATTCTTTAATGGTTATAGGACTATTCATGTTTTCTGTTTTTTCTTGTGTCATTTTTGGTAGGTTGTATTTCCTAAACATTTGGTCACTTTTTTTTATGCTTTCATTCTTTTTTTGTCTTTTATAAAACCAACTTTTGGTTTTGTTAATCCTCTCTATTATCGTGTGATTGTTTCTGTTTCAGTAATTTCTGTATTTAACTTTTTTTATTTCCTTCTGTTTTCTTTCAGTGTATTTTGCTGTACTTTTCTGAATTCTTGAAATGGATGCTTAGCTTATTAATTTTTCAATTTTTCTTCTCTTCTAAAATATCCATTTAAGGTCAAAAATTTCTTTCTAAGTATTGCTTTAGTTGTATTCTGATTTTGAATATCCAATATGACTTCTAATTTCCAATATGAGTTCATATTTTTGGTTAATTAGAAATATACTTCCTAATTTCTCCATACATGAAGGATATTCTAGTTTTCTTTTTGTTAGTTATTTCTAGCATAGTTGCATTGTTGTCTGAGAACAGATTCTGTATGATTTTGTTCCTTTGGTGTTTCTTGAATCTCATTTTATATCCCTAATATGGTCATTTTTCTAAGCTTTCCATGTATACTTGAATAGAATGTGTACTGTGAAGGTATTTGGTGCAAGGTTCTTTGTATGTCTATTAAGTTAAGTTGTTTTTTTATGATATATCAAAGCTTGTATAACCTTACTAATTTTGTTTCTCTCCTTACTGTCGTTTATGGAGAGAAGAGTTAAAATCTCCTACCACAATTGTGAATTTGTCTGTTTCTTCTGTTCCTTTCCATTTTGCTTTATGTATTTTGAGATTGTGTTTTAGGTATATACAAATTTAAAAATATTACATCTTCCTGGTGAATTGAACATTTTGTTAGTGTAAACGACTCTTATTTAATAATGTTTTTTACCTTAAAGATTATTTTGTTTGCTGTTAATGAAGATATATCAGCTTTCTTTTGGATTCTGTTGGTAGGGTATATTTTTTACCATACTTTTGCTTTCAACCTCTTTATAACTTTATATATTAAGTGTGTCTCTTATAAACGTATAGTTGGATTTTATTTATCCTGTCTGAAAATCTTTATCTTTTAATTAGAGCATTTAATACAATTAAGTTAATGTAATTTCTGGTTATTTAGGTTTAAATCTACTCTTATTTTGTGTTTTCTATTTGTCTTACATATTCTGTTTCTTTTTCTCTCCTTTTTTGGTCAGTTTTTGGATTGGTTTTGATTGGATTTTTTTTTTTTCTAACCTTTCTTTTTCTCCTGTATTAGTTTCGGAAGTTCTACATTCTTTTTTTCATTTTTTTTTTTAGTGGTTACCATAAAAACTACAACAGACATCTTATATAAACAAGTTTAATATTAATACCTTTACCTGCCTCCTATGAAATAAAAAGACCTTAAAATATTTCAATTTCATTTAGGACCTTCCTAACTCATATGCTATTTTTGTCATGCACTTTAATTCTATATTTAAAACAAAAGAAAATGTTACTGCTAAATATAGTCAGTATTTATTTAGAGTTAGAAACATACTTAAATATTATATTATATCCTCTTTATTCTTGCTTGTAACTCTAATCTTCCATCTGGGATCTTTTTCCTATTGCTTATGTATATCCTTCAGAATTTCCATTAGTGAGGGTCTGGTGGCACACTGGTTTTTGTTTGTCTGAAAATGTCTTTATTTTGCCTCTGTGCTTGAAAGATATTTTCACTGGTTATAGGATACTAAGTTGGTACATTGAAGATATCTTTCCATTGTCTTCTGACTCCATTTTTATGTGAGAAGTCAGCTATCAATCTAACTTTATTTGAAGGTAATCTATCATTTTAATAATAAAAATTTTCTTTAAACATTTTCCCATTTTCTTTTGTTTTCTGAAGTTTCACTGTGATGTAATTAGGTGTAAATTTATTTATATTTGTCCTTTCTGGACTTAATGAATTAATGGATTAGTGTTTCTCATGAGTGATGAATAATTCTCAGTCGTCTTTCAGATTTTTCTTTGTTACATTCTTTCTCATATTTCCCTCAAAGTTCAGTCAAGCATGTGTTAGACCCTTTCACTATAACATATCTCCTACCACCTACCCTCTCTCCTCTGCATAATTTTTTCATACCTATCTTCCCATTTCCATTACATTTCTTATGATGTGTCTAATTTGTTGTCTCACCTAGCCATTAAGTTTTTTATTTCATTTATTGTATTTTATAATTCTAGAGATTCTATTTATTTTTAGCTGTACTTTTTAAGTTTCCTGTTTTCTACTTTTTCACTTGTCTCTTATTTTCTTAAACATTGTCCACTTGACTTTTTTTTATGATCTGATTTTGGTAATTTGAATTTCTGAAGTCTTTATGAGTTTGATTCTGTTTCTCTTATCTCTCCTGGTTCTTCCTTTTTTGTATGTCAGGTTATTTGACTGTGTGCTGGACATAATATATGAAAAATTAGTTATAGGAATAATTTGAGGCCTACATTTAGGTGCTTTCCTCCCTAAATGATATGCATTTACTCTTCCAGATATCTGGGAGAACCACTTAAACCAAATCCAAGACTTGAGATGACCTGAACTGTCCATTGGATTCTAACTGGGCTATGATTCTATTAAAGGGATGTTCTAGTTCCATTTCTTCCTTCCACTTGCCAGTATAGTTCTTTTGGGGTTCCAACTTATTGTAGAGAAGGTCCCTTGTTAGACTTCCCTATTCATACAGGCCCTAGATTTTGCTTTTTGTCCTTGTTGCTTGACAAGGCTGTCATCTAAGGGTTCTAATTTTACAGAATCATTAAAGCCTTCAGGGTAAAAATGGCTTCCATGCCTGCTTATTTCTCCTGGTTCTGTTTTTCCCCTCATTTTTGGCCTTGTAATCCCTTACTTTCTTGTCATCTCATTAGTATATTTAAGAAAATGTTTTTAATATATCTATTTTTGGGGGTTGTTTTCAGTGAGAAGACACTGAAAGAACACTTTCAGTAGTTCTTATAGTGTGATGTGGGACCCCTGGGGATGTTGAGAACCTTTCAGGAAGGCCATGGGTCAGGCTGGGACTAGACTGAAGCAAGCAAGCTGCTGAGAGTGCAAAATTTAAGAGTCAATACTTGCACTAGTTGCACAAACCTGAGTGAGTGCCTCCTGAAATTTTGTGGCCAAGGTACCTCACTTGCCTCACCCTTGTCCTGAGATCAAAACTATTCTCATAATACTAAAATATTTTTGCCTTTTCACTCTCATTCTCTCACAAAGTTGCAGTGAAGTTTTCCATAAACAATGTGATTTCAAAATAAATTGAATGCAGTTACAGATATCCGATCTAGTTCTCTTCTGTTAAGGCACACATTGAAGAGATTTGCAAAAATGTAACACAGTGCTATTCTTCTCACTAAATTTTTGTTTGGGTTAATACAGTTGTTGCTGTTGTTGTTTCAAAAAAAAAATTATATTAACATGTAATGTTTTTTTTTAATAAATTAAATATTTAGAATTTCTGTGTTTTAATTTCTAATACAGTAAATATTAAGCACTGAAGCCCACATAAATAAAAGCTCTTTGGTGTCCTCAATAATTTTTAGAGGTTGAGAACAAAAAGTTTAATATTAGTCTGATTTAGACTAATATTACCCAAAACTTTGGAATTACTGCTATGAACAAAAAGAAGAAAATAATGAAGGCTTACTGAGCAGACATGCACTCCCCTCAGGTAGAAGGTGTTTGTAGTGGTTAGTGAATCCCATCAAGAACTTAATGATTTTATCCAGAAGAGTTTAGCTACCCATTATTGAAAGTAAAAAAAGAGGGAAGGATCTCTCAAGTTATAGATTGGGAAGGTAGGAATAGCAAAAAGCTGAGAAAGGAGGTAAGTGAGTCTAGGATGTTAGTGAAAACACTGTGGAAATGGCTGACAACATTTGTTCTAGGGCGAGAGAATACAGAAGAGAGCTGAAAGCTCTAATAATAAAATAGAGGGAAGAAGGCACTTGAATTGTTTTTAAGTAAATAAAGGTCAATTTTTTAGCAGGAAGGAGGTTCTATGACAATTCAAGATATAGGTGAATGGTCAGATTGAAGAATTAACCTTGGTTGTCAAAGGACTCACTCCTTTATCACCTTTGGCACTGAAAGAAAAAACTAACTCTAGGAGTCTTCAGACTTGGGTTCACTAGTTTTTCAAACGTGCTCCTTAGTATAAGGGTCACGTCACTTACTATAAACTTTAATTTTCTCATCTGTAAAACGGGTATAATAGTAATTACATTAACTATTTCTTAGAGTCATGAAGACTGAATGAAATAGCACAATAAATTATTTGTAAATTGTGAGATATTGTGCAAATATGTGGCATAAGATTTATACAGTTGTCATTTTCATAATCCTTTCCTTTTTAAATTTCAGGCAGAACTCAAAAGCTTGATGGACAATGCTTCTTCTTCCTTTGAATTTGCTAAAGAACTCATCAGACACAATCTGGTAAATGATGGATTCCAGTCTTGACTGATTTGAATCCTACCCTGCTTTGGTACATTATAGCAATTAGAAAGATGAGTAAAGGGAGATAACCCAGCAAATATCACTCTGCTCCAAGGGAATTCCTTCTTGCTGTGGAGGAGAGAAAAAGAATTTTAGATATTAATCCTTTTCCTCAGGAAATTCTTTGGGGAGGTTAGTAATACATACATGAAACATTTAGAAAGAAGCACAAGGAAATCCTTTTTGGAGGGTAGTAATGCACACAGAAAACATTTAGAAAGAAGCACAAGGCAGAATAGATCCAAGTATTAGGGATTTTTTGGCAAAGGTAAAGGAATATATCATTGTGGGTTAGAGTAAATGGGAAAGATTTTCTGATGAAAGTGAAACTTGAGCTGGTCTTTGAAGAATGAGATTTAGAGGGTTCATTCTAGGCAAGGACATGGAGTTAAATGAGAATGAAGTGAAAGGATGTGAGCAGATTGATCTTAACTGGAACAGAAAGTTTGCAATGGAAAATAATGCAAAGTAAAGTCGTATAGGTGTTGTTAGGGTTAGGGATGGATTATAATGATGGGCATTGCTAAAAAAGTAATCCAGGTTGAGATTAAATGTGATTCTCTTGACCTTTCAATATAGTGAGATGCAGAGCATCTACTTTCAAGTCAGATACTAGGGATATTGGAAAATTAATACTGCTGGGTCTCAGGTTCCCCAGATAAAAATGGGGATAATAATAGTTGTACCTTTTCCTTCTGATTTCCCTATTCCTATCTTTAGCACTCCAATTTTCTCAGTGCTCATGCTAAAAACCACAGCCATTTTATAGACTTTTCCCTCTGTTTATTTCCAGTATATACTCAGTCATTAAATCCTATTAATTCTCTTTTGGCAATGCCATATTTTATTCCATTCCTTTTCTGATTCAGGCCTCCCTCACAGATAGTTTTATTTGCATAGTTTCCATTTGGGCTTCTGCCCCCAGTCTTTTCATTTATAATCTAGTTTACAAATTGAAGCCAGATTAATTTTTGTGGAGAATGATGAGGTAGAGATAGTAGTCTGAATTTCAGCTTGGAGAGCGATTAAGACAAGAGAGAAGGTTTAGGAGTTATCATAAGAGATGTGATTGCTGAAGTCCTGACAATTGAATATGGAAGAAAGGATTAAAAACAGAAAAAGCTATGGTTCCAAGGGGCATCTGTATTGAAGGGGCTGAAGGAGGAAGAATCAGCAAAGAAGGTAGGAAAGAGCAGGCAAGGAAAAGCACCTAAATAATGCAATGTCATTTAAAGCAGTGGTTCTCAACCCTGGCTGCACATTATAATCACCTGAGAAGTTTTTAAAACTCCCCATAAATTCTTATTAAATGATTGGTCTGGTGCCCAGCTATCAGTATTTTTCTTAAAATCTTCCCAAGTGATATATGTCCAGCCAGGGTAAAGAACCACTATAGCTATAACAGGAAGGAGCACATCAGGTAATAAATAAGGACTATCCTTCAAGAAGGGGTTTAAAGAGAGACGTGAGCATATGGAAAACTTCCTTTTTCCTTTGTTAATACTGTTGAAGTTTGTTCCCCAATGAACACCTATTACTTTTATAATTAAAAAAAGAAACCTGAAAAATACTGAGGCAATTTAAATGGTGGTTTATAGCATCAACGTTTGAAGTCAGACTTGCCCCAAGAAGGGGCAAGGTGGCAGCATAGAGAGGAGTGGAAATTAGTTAGTCCCCTGGAGCAACTAATAAATAACCAGGAACAACTAATAAATAATCTGGAACAACTACTGGAGAACAACCGTGACCATCTACACACTGTACACCAACCTGAATTGGGTGGAATGGCTAAGATCGCAGCATAAAATCTGTAAGTAAAAACTAAAGAACCACTCCGGGAGTCCCCTTCTCCCATGGCAGGCTGAGCTGCAAGCCCTTGCTGTAGGAGAAACCAGCATTCCCAGAGCCAGCAAATACAGCTCAACTGACCTCTAACTGGGGTTTTAATTAACAAATGCGGAATGCTGAATACAAGCTATAAACATAGACAAAACCCGTAACAAGCAGGCAGAGGCTTTTAAAGACAACTGACCTTAAAGAGCCAGAAAGACCAGGGGCTCTCTCTCACCGATGGGCGAAACTACGGGGCCATGGACAGGCTCTGAAAAGGGGCTTTCTTTCCTTGTCTCTCTTTCTCAACCTGAGTGGTTCAGTGGAGAGAGCCTCAGCCATTTTCAGTTCACAGCACTCTGACCCAGACAGAGGTGGAGATAACAGATAAAGCAATTCAAATGTAGAAGATAACTCCCTAGGGAGTGTATCTTCCTTAAGAGGAAGGAGGTGAGGCCCAGCTCAGACCCCAGACCCTGGGGGAGAACAGCCAAAACAGAAACTAAAGAGGTCACACCTCCTTATACCAGTTGGGAGCAACAGGCTGACAGATGCCACCAGCTGGGCAGGTTAAGAAAAGCACAGCGGCTAAGGGCCTCACAGGAAAGCCTGTCATTCTTGTAAGATACACCTGAATATAACCCTATTCTGAGACTAGAACCCTTTCTGGTCCAGGAAAATCTGATTGGGGTAACCAAGGAAACCAGATGCCTAGACAACAGAAAACTACAAATTACAATAGGAAAAACAAAGATATGGCCCAGTCATACCTCAGTTACACCTCAATTAAGATACAGATAAGATATTTTTTCACTTTAATGAAACAATCAATTAAAGATTTTCAAAGAAATATGTTGTGCCGGTTTGAATGTATTATGTCCCCCAGAAAAAGCCATATTCTTTGGTGCAATCTTGTGGGGCAGACAGAATAGTGGGGATTAAGTTGGAATGTTTGGATTAGGTTGTTTGCATGGAGATGTGCCCCACCCAGATGTGGAGGTGACTCTGGTGGGATACTCCCATGGAGGTGTGGCCCCACCCATTCGGGGTGGGCCTTGATCAGTGGAGCCATATAAATGAGCTGGCTCAAGGAGAGGAAACGGAGTGCAGCTATGAGTGATGTTTTTAAGAGAAGCAAGCTTGCTAGAGAGGAACATCCCGGGAGAAAGCCATTTTGAAACCAGAACTTTGGAGCAGACGCCAGCCATGTGCCTTCCCAGCTAACAGAGGTTTTCCGGATGCCATTGGCCATCTCCAGTGAAGGTACCCTATTACTGATGTGTTACCTTGGACGTTTTGTGGCCTTAAGACTGTAACTGTGTAGTGAAATAAACCCCCATTTTATAAAAGCCTATCCATCTCTGGTGTTTTGCATTCTGCAGCATTAGCAAACTAGAACATATGTTAAATCAAATCGAAAACCAAATCAATGAGCTCAGGGAAGATATGGCAAAAGAGATGAAAGCTATAAAGAAAACACTGGTGAACACAAGGTAGAAATCAAAAGTTTGAAAAAGCTATGGGCAGAATCTATGGAAATGAAAGGCACAACACAAGAGATGAAAAACACAATGGAGACATACAACAGCAGATCTCAAGAGGCGGAAGAAAACACTCAGGAACTGGAGGACAAGATACTTGAAATCCTACACACAAAAGAACAAATAGGGAAAAGAAAGACAAAATATGAGCAGTGTCTCAGGGAATTGAATGACAACATGAAGTGCATGAATGTACATGTCATGGATGTCCCAGAAGGAGAAGAGAAAAGGGGCAGAAGCAATAACAGAGGAAATAATCAATGAATATTTCCATTCTCTTATGAAAGACATAAAATTGCAGATCTAAGAAGTGCAGCATACCCCAAACAGAATAGATCTGAATAGACCTATGCCAAGACACTTAATAATCAGATTATCAAACATCCAAGACAAAGAGAGAATCCTGAAAGCAGCAAGAGAAAAGCAATCCATCACATACAAAGGAAGCTTGGTAAGACTATGTGTGGATTTCTCATTAGAAACCATGGAGGCAAGAAGGAAGTGGTGTGATATATTTAAGATACTGAAAGAGAAAAACCGCCAACCAAGAATCCTATATCCAGCAAAACTGTACTTCAGGTATGAGGGAGAGTTTAAAATATTCCCAGACAATGAGAGAGTTTGTGAACAAGATACCTGCTCTACAGGAAATACTAAAGGGAGCACTACAGACAGAAAGAAAGACAGGAGTGAGAGGCTTGGAACACAATTCTGGGTGATGCTAGCATGACAATGTAAGTACATTGAACAAAGATGACTGTGAGTATGGTTGAAAGAGGAAGGTTAGGAGCACGTGGGACACCAGAAGGAAAGAGGAAAGATAAATACTGGGACTGTATAACTCAGTGAAACCTCGAATGCTCAGCAATTGTGATAAAATGTACAAATATGTTTTTACATAGGGAGAACAAATGAATGTCAACCTTAAAAGGTGTTAAAAATGGGGTGGTATTGGGGAAAAAACAATCTATACAAACCAAATACCACAGTCAATAGAAACATGGTATTATGCTTATTTTAATGTAACAAAGGCAGTATACCAAAGCTAAATGCCTATAATAGGGGGACATAAGGGAGGGCTATGGGACTCTTGGCATTGATGATGTTGTCTGACTCTTCTATTGTACTTTAGTTTAATTCTATCTTTCATTTTGCTTTTTAGCTGTCATTTTTTTCTCTTTCTTTTGTCTCTATACCTTTTTTAACTGTTCCTCCTTCTTTGTGGAAGAAATGGCAATGTCCTTATATAGACAGTAGTGATGGTGGCGAATGCATAAATACGTGATTATACAGGGAACCATCGTTTGTTTACCTAGGACAGAATGTATGGTGGGTGAACAAACCCGTCTTAAAAAAAAAAACAGGTTGATGAAGAAACTTTGAGGACATTATATGGAGTGAAATAAGTCAGACACATAAGGACAAATATCGCATGGTCTCACTAATATGAGCTGATTATAATATGTAAACTCAGACATGAAATATAAGTTAACAGGATATAGAACGAGGCTAAAGAATGGGGAGTGGTTGCTTATTATGAGCAGAATGTTCAACTAGGTTGAACTTACATGTTTGGAAATGGACAGACGTAACAGTAGCACATTATTTTGATAATAACTAACAGTGCTGAATGGTGTGTGAATGTGGTGGAAAGGGGAAGCTTACAGCCACATATGTCACCAGAAGGAATGTTGGAGGTTAAAATATGGGAGTGCATAAAACAGTGAATCTTGTGGTGGACAATGTCCTTGATTAACTGAACAAGTATTAGAAATCTCTTTCATGAACTAGAACAAATGTATGACACTATAAATAGAAGTTAATAATAGAGGGGCATATAGGAAAAAATATATACCTATTGCAAACTATATACTACAGTTAGTAGTATTTTAACATTCTATTTAACATTCAACAGTAACAAATGTACTATACCAATACTAGGAGTCAATAATGGAGGGGGTCAGTTAGGGTTATAGGTGGATTTGAGTTTTCTTTTTTGTTTTTATTTCTTTTCTGGAGTAATGAGAATGTTCTAAAAATTGAAAAAAAAATTGAGGTGATGGATGCACAGTTGTATGATGGTACTGTGGGCAATTGATTGTGCACTTTAGATCTTTGGATGATTGTAAGGTATATGAACAATCTCAATAAAAATTTAAAATTAAAAAAAATCAAACTGCTACTTTATAACTCTGGGTAACTCACTTAACATTGCTGAATCTCAGGGTTCAAATATAGAATAGGTGAAATTAGAGTACCTGCCTTTTTTTGGTGAGGGTTAAATGAAGTAATGTGTGTAAGGTACTTTGCACACATTACCTAGTACATAGTAAGCATTTAATAAATGGAGCAATTTTTCTTATTGTTGTCCTCATGGAGCAAGAGAACTGCAAAAAGTCTATTGAATTTGGTTAAAGAGGTTAATTCGTGACATCTGAGAGTAACTTTACTAGTATGCTGAGAGCAGAAGCCAGTTTTCTGGAAGGTTAAGGAGTGAGAGGACAAGAAAGCAGAAACAGTAAGCCATAGACTTTTTTTTTTTTTTTTTTTTGGAGAAGTTAAAGTTTTTAATGATTCCAAGTCATTCACTCAAAAATATGTTGTACCATATATACATTACAAACTGTCAACAAAGCTAGAGCAGTGATTTACATCTCTGGTGCTATTAGGATTGGTAAATGCACGGCGTAGGCTCTTCTTTCTTAAATAGCCTCCATGAATAGGGCATTTTCCTTCCTCATTTGGAAGGAAATTAGGGCATTTTCTGCCATTCAGAGTCAGATTTGTAGTTGCCTAGCCCTTCCTGGACTTTGTGGACACTTCAGCTTGGTGCGCTGGTGTGATAATAGGGAACTCTTTGTTTCTGCACAACAAAACTATGTGCTCCAAATCTCTGTCAAAAAATATATATGGTGGAGAACCTAAGATGACGGCTAGGAGAGACAGGGCAAAAAAATACCTCCATGAAAAATACTAGATAAAAGCCAGAAAGTGACCCAAAACACCAGTTCCAGCGATGCACCAGCTGGACAAGTTCTGCTAAATCCACAGGGACCGTGCACTTGGTGAACCCGGGAGTCTGCGTTCTGAAACAAGTGGGTAAGCCGCTGAATATCTGGCAGCCACGTTGTGGTGTGGGGAAACCAAGGGTTGGCTTTTGGAGGTGGACTAGTTCTTTTTTAAAAAAACCCAAAAGCAGCTGCATGTACGGCAGCATGAACTGCACGGTGAAGCGCGGCAGGAACGGGCTGTGCGAACGCCTCGATATCTGGTGTGGAAGATAGCCTTTTGTGCACCCGCTGCTAATTGTCTCGGAGTGAGGCAAGCAGAGGTTAGCCAAAGAGAAAAAATAACCATGCCCCTTGCAGCCATCTTCCCAGCAGGCTGGGAATGCTCCTGCCCAGTGCCGGATCCCCAGCCCAGACCTGCACCAGAAAACCCAGTGAGATGGGAAGTGTTTCCAGCAATGCATGCACACACTACAATATTGGGCAATAGCCTTTCACTCACCCAAAGCTAACTATCCCAGAGCTGGGAAGGCAGAGCTGTGCGAAAAGGGGGAAATTAACACGCCCCATTCAGCCATCCTTACAGCAGGCTGGGAACGCACCTACATGGCCTGGCGGCCCAGAACTTCCCTTGAGGGATGGCACACACTTGTGACATAGCACATCCTTCCCTCAGCAGAGGCCCTAGAAGGGCATGGCTTGGAAGAGGGACCCACTCAGAAATCCCAGGGACCATACACCAGTACCAAAGACTGGTGGGTCTGTGGCAGAGACAATCTGTGGTGAGACTGAAATGAGGGTTTAGACTCTTGCAACAGCCTTAAATCTCCAGTAACACCTGGGAGGTTTGATTATTAAAGCTGCCTTCCCTCCCTGTCTGCTCAGACACACCCCATGTTCAGGGCGGACAGCACCAACTACACACCCAAACTTGGTGCACCAATTGGACCCCAGAAGAATCAGACCCCCACACACCACAAAGACAATGTTGGGGAGAACTGACTTGAGGGGAATAGGTGACTCGCAGACGCCATCTGCTGGTTAGTTAGAGAAAGTGTACGCCACCAAGCTGTAGATCTGACAATTAGAGATTCATCTTTGAATAATCCTACATATCCTAAAAGAACCCCATCAAGTAAAGCACATGCCAAGAGGCCAAAAACAACAGAAAATTTTAAAGCATATGAGAAAAACATGATATGGATAACCTAAACCCAAACACCCAAATCAAAAGATCAGAGGGGACACAGTACTTGGAGCAATTAATCAAAGAACTAAAGACAAACAATGAGCATGGCACAGGATATAAAGGACATGAAGAAGAGCATGGCACAGGATATAAAGAACATGAAGAAGACCGTAGAATAGCATAAAGAAGAAATTGCAAGAGTAAATCAAAAAATAGATGATCTTATGGAAATAAAAGAAACTGTTGACCAAATTAAAAAGATTCCGGATACTCATAGTACAAGACTAGAGGAAGCTGAACAACAAATCAGTGACCTCGAGGACCACAGAACAGAAAATGAAAGAACAAAAGAAAGAATGGGGAAAAAAATAAAAAAAATCAAAACGGATCTCAGGGATATGATAGATAAAATAAAACGTCCAAATACAGGACTCATTGGTGTCCCAGAAGGGGAAGAGAAGGGTAAATGCCTAAAAAGTGTATTCAAAGAAATTGTTGGGGAAAACTTCCCGAACATTCTACACAATATAAATACACAAAGCATAAATGCCCAGCAAACTCCAAATAGAATAAATCCAAATAAACCCACTCCAAGACGTATTGTGATCAGACTCTCAAATACTGAAGAGGAGTAAGTTCTGAAAGCAGCAAGAGAAAAGCAATTCACCACATACAAAGGAAATAACATAAGACTAAGTTGTGACTACTCAGTGGCCACCATGGAGGCGAGAAGGCAGTAGCATGACATATTTAAAATTCTGAGAAAAATTTCCAACCAAGAATACTTTATCCAGCAAAGCTCTTCTTCAAATTTGAGGGAGAGCTTAAATTTTTCACAAACAGATGCTGAGAGATTTTGCTAATAAAAGTCCTGCCCTACTTCAGATACTAAAGGGAGCCCTACTGACAGAGAAACAAAGAAAAGAGAGAGAGAGATGGAGAAAGGTTCAGTACTAAAGGGATTCCATATTGGTTCATTAAAGGACATTAAGAGAGAGAGGGAAAAAATATATCTGACAAACATAAACCAAAGGATAGTATGGCTGATTCAAGAAATGCCTTCACAGTAATAACATTGAATGCAAATGGATTGAACTCCCCAATGAAAAGATACAGAGTGGCAGAATGGATCAAAAAACATGAACCATCAATATGTTGCATACAAGAGACTCACCTTAGACACAGGGACACAAAGAAATTGAAAGTGAAAGGATGGAAAAAATATTTCATGCAAGCTATAGCCAAAAGAAAACAGGAGTAGCAATATTAATCTCAGATCAAATAGACTTTAAATGCAAGGAAGTTGGGAGAGACAAAGAAGGCCACTACATACTAATAAAAGGGGCAATTCAACAAGAAGAAATAACAATCATCAATGTTTATGCACCCAATCATGGTGCCACAAAATACATGAGACAAACGCTGGCAAAACTAAAGGGTGCAATGGATGTTTCCACAATAATTGTGGGAGACTTCAACACATCACTCTCTCCTATAGATAGATAAATCAGACAGAAGACCAATAAGGAAACTGAAAACCTAAAGCATCTGATGATAAATGAATTTGATTTAACAGATATATGTAGAACATCACATTCCAAATCACCAGGATACACATTCTTCTCTAGTGATCATGGAACTTTCTCTGGAATAGACCATATGCTGGGACATAAAAGAAGCCTCAATAAATTTAAAAAAAATAGAAATTATTCAAAGCACATTCTCTGACCACAATGGAATACAATTAGAAGTCAGTAACCATCAGAGACTTAGAAAATTCACAAACACCTGGAGGTTAAACAACACACTCCTAAAATAAATGGTTTATAATCTAGAATTTAGGGGAACTAGCGATAGAGAGCAATTAATGAAGGGGGATTGATAACCCAATAAGAACAGATAAGCTATCGTGGGTAAATTTAACATTCTGGGAATTTAACATTTCACAGAAATGTTGCTGTATTAGGTTATTTTCTTGGGGTAGAGTAGGAACATGTTGAAAGTAAAGTAGTTATTTTAAGTTAGTTGTCTTTTTCTTACTCCCTTGTTATAGTTTGTTTGAAATGTTTTTTTTTATTGCATATCTTTTTAAAAAATTTTTTTTGGATATAGTTAATTTAAAAAAAGTTAATTAAGAGTTAATGACAATCAATGCAATATATGATACTGGAGTGGATCTAAGAATGCAGGAGAAAAGCTCAAAGGGGGCATAAGGAAAAATTGGAATATAGAATTTAAGCTTTATAACCATATTAATTTTCTTGACTTAACTTCAGTTAAGTTAATGACATAAGAGAATATCCTTGTTCGTAGGCAAAGTACATGGAAGTGTTATGAGTTCAAGGAGTATGATATATGCAACCTGCTCTCAAATGTTCAGAAGATGATAAATTGGTAGATAGATAATTGATATAAAGATAATAGATATAGTTGAAAGAAAGAGAGAGAGGGTGGGGAGGGAGGGAGAGAGGAAGGGAGGGAGGGAGGAAGGAAGAAAGGAAGGAGGGAAGGAAGGAAGGAAGGAGAAAGAAAGGTAGCAAAATGTGAAATTGGTAGATACAGATATCTGGGGGTGGGAGGGTGTTGGAGTTCTCTTTATAGGGTTTGTATTGTATTTGCACCTGTCCTATATGTTGGAAATTATTTCAAAATAAAAATTCAAAAAATAATAATATATGTATATATATATATATAGTATCTGATATCTATTTAATTGTCATTTGTCTTCCTTTAAATTCAGAAATGCTGCGGGGAAAAGAGATATAAGTGGTTATCCCAAATCCCAGCACCAATAATGTGCTAGGCACCAGTGCAGGTGCTGGAGACATAAATTGACAGTTAAACAAAAAGAAATTTTCTTGCCTTCTTGCCAGTTACCTTACAGCAATATACAGAAATGCAAAGATAAACCATGGAACAAAAGAAAATAGCTTCAATATGAAGAAGGTATTGAACTCAAACAAATCTGTCTGCCAATTAATATTGAAAATGGTAAACCCCTCATCTCAGATTGGATCATATATCAAATCCCATCCTTTCCTGATATTCAACATCCAATATATCCCCAGAAATTCAGTCATGATGACAGTAGAATGAATTCAAAGATTTATTGCAAGGCTGCCATGGCCCAGCAGCCTGTGCTTTCCAGTCAGTACCTGAGAACTTTATTGGGGTTGCCGACACAGGGCCACCAAAACATGACTTGGGTCTGGACTGCATCACAGGACATAGGGAGATGTAGATCCTTGGAAGCTCTTTAGTGCTGGAGCTCAGGCTACAGGCATCCCATGAAGGTGGAGGAACAGAACTTCTGAGTGAACTCTCCTGGGGAAGCTCTGCTAATTTGCAGCAGTGGCATAATGTTTCTCATTAATTTATGTCAGCATAGTCACTACATGATTTCACGGTGTTGGCAGGGACTAGTTCTGAAATTCTGTCTAGAAAGAGCCAGTCTTTCTATGGCTTTGGGACAACCAGAAGTGTTTGCTCTTGATCTAACTTTGTGACATAACTACTTCACTTCCTGGCTAGTTTGATTTTTAAGTCTTTGGAGTTAGAACATGTTCGGAACTCTGGTAGGGCGTATTTTAGTCTAGAGATGTGAGCACACGGTTCAACACCCTGTAATTTAGTCATAGTCTCAGAAGGAAGGAACTCTTGGTAGGTTCCCATTTAATGAGGTTTTTGGGCTACCTTTCATGTCCAGCAGACCCAGTCTTCTGGCTCCAGATTTTGATTAATGGAGTGTCTGTCATGTGAGTCAGGAAAGGTGTCCTTTACCTGGTTGTGTCAGAAATCAGTGTTGGAAGTCCATGTCTAAAGGACACAGTAGAAAACTTGAAGTACTTCCCACTGATGAAATCTTGAAATTGATGAAATATGGTGGTTCTTTCATCACTTTTCTCATTGTGATAATATAGGAAGATGAGTTTCTGTGGCTGAGTAGGCTTCTTTCACCCCAGAAGGGGTCTGTGCTGGTTTGTATATATTATGTCCCCCAGAAGAAGCCATGTTCTTTGGTGCAGTCTTGTGGCGGCAGACATATTAGTGTGGATTGGGTTGGAACCTATTGGTTCAGTGTCCATGGAGATGTGACTCACCCAACTGTAGGTGATAACTCTGGATAATTTCCATGGAGGTGTGGCCCTGCCCATTCAGCGTAGGCCTTGATTAGTTTACTAGAGCACTGCATAAGCTCAGACAGAAGGAGCAAGCTTGCTATAGCCAAGAGGAACACTTTGAAGAGCTCACAATTGCTGAGAGAGTGGCTGCAGCTGAGAGATACATTTTGAAGACGGCCGTTGGAAGCTGACACTGACATTTTGGAACGCCATTTTCAAACGCCACCTGGGAGCAAGCGGACACCAGCCACATGCCTTCTGCGCTAACAGATTTTCCAGACACCAATGGCCATCCTTCAGTTAAAGTACCCAATTGTTGATGCATTACCTTGGACACTTCATGGCATTAAGACTGTAATATGTAACCAAATAGACCCCCTTTATAAAAGCCAATCCATCTCTGGTATTTTGCATTCCAGCAGCATTAGCAAAATAGAACAGGGTCTGACCATTTCTTCCAACCATAGACTTTTGAAGTATGGCAATGAAAGAAAGGAGAAAAATAGGCTGTTATCTAGAGGGAGCAACGGAACCAAGGGGAAGAGCTTCACGATAACAAAAACCCTCGAGTATGTTTAAAGTTGAGAAGGGACCAAGACTTCAGGAGGTTTGAGGATACAATAATTAATGGAGAAACAAGGTCCACACAGAGTTAGAAGTCATGCAGTCAAGAAGACAAGTGAAGGAATTAATCTTGGCCAAAAACATGGACATCTCTCATAAGGAGGAACAAAAAAAGATAACCAAATAGCTATTTTGAGATAGAAAGAAGAGATTAGGTAGTTCATGCCTGATGGCTTTGATTTCTGTTTGTTTATTTGTGAAATACCTTATTATGGGCCAGGCACTGGGCTAGACTCTGGGAATACAACAGTGAGCAAAATAAATTGTCCTTTCATGGAGGTTTTTTCCCTTTTAAAATTTTTCTCTATAGCATTATTATTACCTGACAACATATTTGTTTGCTTTTTGAAGGTCTCTCCCCACTTGAATATAGCCTCCATGATGACAGGGGAGTGACTTGTTCCTGCTGTAACCCCAGTGCCTATTATAGTACCAGGCATGTAGTAGGTACTGTAAATATTTACTGAATTAATTAAATGAAATATTATCTATTATGTGCAATGCTTTTAGTGCACATGAACTCATTTAATCCTCATCATAACACTGAAAGGTAGACCTTACCAATGCCATTTAGAGTGAGGAAACAGACCCGGAAAGGAGATATAAATTCCTTCATGTTGTTTTTAATGTAGAATATCTGTCTAGAAACAGTTTCATCAATTATTGGGTAGTATAAGTAAGAGTTTTTTGTGGTTGTTATAAGGATGAAAGGAAATGTATGCAATAACAGTCATGCCTTTTTTCTGTGTTTTATAACTTACTGTCATTTAGCTGATGTCTTTCTTTCAACGAGATCAAGTTCATGTGTAGAGAGAGTTTTTCAGAAACATTCATTCTTTCAAAACAACTGAATGCCTACTATACTAGTCACAGTAAGGGTTGGGAATACACAGTAAATGCAGAGTTCCCTGTTATATGGAGCTGTATTCTGGTGGGTGTAACCAATAAATACAGATGAACAAAGAAATACATAATAAAATGTAGTGATAAGTGCTATGAATAAAAATTTGGAAGGTATAGAGAGTGATAGTGAAAGTATATTTTAGATAGGGTGAAAAATGAAATATTCAGATATAGCAGGGCTGTTAAGAAGGATCAAGATCAGAGAAGAGGGAAAAGGAGAGAGTAAGAAGCGCAGGCAGTAGGTTAGACAATACTAAACTCAGCAAATGATAAAAGTTCTTAATACATTATTGATTCCAGAATTCTTTTGGTTGGATATTATTTACCCAGTTACAGAAAGCAGCTCCTTAAGTACTTCCACGAAGAAATATATACATACTTATTGCCACATAACATAATTTCTCTATCTCTAGGTTGTTTTCCGAGGAGGTGAAGGGGCTTTGCAGGTTTTACCTCCCCTTGTCGATGTCATTCCTGAAGCTAGGCTAAACTTAGTGATTTACTACCTTCGCCAAGGTAAGAAAAACTTGTCTTTGTTTGCTTAGAATGAAATATTTTAGAACACTTAATCTCAGGTTGAACTAGTTTAACTTTTTAAATCCATAATGCTTCCAAAAATATATTTTCATTGGGTTCATAGGACAGAATTAATTTATTGGTCCTTACTTGTTACACCTTTTCTCTTTATTCTCTCCTTGCTCTTCTGGTGCTTCCAGCCTTCTTCTCTCTCATTCTGTTTTTCTTTTTATTTTTCTGCCCTTGGCTCTCTACCCATCTTCTTTCAGTTTACCCATTGTTTTTCCTCCCCCCTCCTTTGTAATTCTTCATTCTTTTTCTAGTTTCCCCGTGTATAATGTACTTCCCCATTTTCTTGTCTTTTTTTTTTTTTCTTTTTTTTTTGATCTTTAACTTCTCATTAGCTCCGATTTCCTGCCTTTCTGTTTCTTTTTACCCATGGTTTCTTATGAAAAATATTATGATTCAAAGAGAAAATATTTATTGTCCCTAAGTGAAGGTAAAATTGACACAACCCTAAAGAGTCCTGTATCTGATGGCAGGGTAGTAGCTACCAGGCATTGGTGGTGGCACCCTATCATGGACCTCAGGCTAACAGTGTGGGCCTTTTTAGGTGGATGGTAGAAACCAGCTAGACAACATATTCCTCATGGAAGAAAATGTGTTTATCAGATTAAGAACATGAACTTGAAAACAGTTTTCTCTATTAGATAAGCAAATATAAATATACTTTTGAACAAGAAACAGCTTCTATATTTTATAAACTAATTTTTATTATGAACATTTTCATACTTAAACATAAGAAGAGAATAGTATAATGATACCTAAATATTCATCCCATATTCAACAGTTTACAAGTTATTGCCAACCTTTGTCATCCCTCCCCTTTTTCTGTGTGCTGAAACATTAGGAAAATCCAAGGCTTTGTCATTTCACTCTTACACACTTATATAACTTTTAAAAATGGTCTTTTTAAAAAAATATAACCATAGTCGTTAGATAATAATACCCAGTCCATATTCTGAGATTGAATCTTTTTTTAGGTGCCTCATGGCTTAATCATGAGTTTTCTAAGGATGTAATCTTTAGGATAAGTACCCAAAACTGAACTTGATTAAGAGTTAAAAAACAGATAAAACAGTCTATATTTCCCATGAATGCTTGTGTATTAAAGGATCTTATATTTTGGAGGGACTGCTTCAGAAGAGTTTGATGGATTACAGACTAGTATAACTACTTCCTTCTTGTATTTCAGATGATGTACAAGAAGCTTATAACTTAATTAAGGATCTGGAACCTACTACTCCTCAGGTAATTGATTATGTTTTGCAATTTACTAACCAAGGTCTACTGAGAGTCAGTGGAACTTCAGAAATTTAGCTGGAAGCATACTAGAGGAGATTCCTGTTTGTGGAATCCCAGGAAGCTAGGAAAAACTCCATGTATATTGTTCTAGGAATGTTATGAGACTTTTGATATGAGAATGTCTGGGCTTGTTCATTTCTTCAGAAAGGTTGAGGTTTGAAAATACTCAAATCTATAACTGTGATGAAACTAGCAATTAAGTATACATTTATCAATATAATTGTCTATAACTTGTCTCCTCCGTTAGATTGTTAGCTTCTTGTAGTCAGGGACTGTGTCTATATTTTATCTCCAACCCTAAGTATAGTGCCTGGTACATAGTAGGCATTCCATTTATCAAATTAATGAATGAATGAAAAATGTTTTCAGACCCTGTAAAGTCTAAACAGGTGTGTTCTCAAGTGTATTAAAGCTTAAGTATCTTTTGTATTCTTTTCATGAGACCTTTGAATAAAAATAGCCCTCTTAAAAATTGCTGCTAAGGAGGGTATCTGTTAAAGAATTGAACCAAATCTGACAGAGATTCAGGTGAGTCCCCAGGACACCAAAAAAGAGAAAATGCCTTACAAATGGAAACCAGAGGAATTTTTTTTTTTTTTTTTTTTTTGAGGGAAAGGATCTCTAGCAAAGGAAGATTATTATATCATTAGTAGGGGAAAATATTTTTGATATGGCCATAAAATGGCATTATCTGATAAGGTGATAAAAATTATTACATAAACATTTTACTACTAATTTTTTCCGTTGAATTGAAATAAAACAAAACTTACCACCTGGAAGCTTCCATTGATTTATTCCTGCTTAAGACTGAGAATTTACAAATATGGTGAATTCTGTTACATGGACATTTGCCAGTTGGCAACTAAACTGAAGTGTCCTAATTCTTTCATTCAAGCCAGGGTTACAACAAAGAAAAGTGCCTCTGGACAACTTTTGATAATATATATAAAGTATAGAGTTGATGGAAAGAATTAACTTGAAATGTATCTACTAACTTCACATTCCTCTTAAATGAATCAGTTTTTTTTTTTTTTTTAATCATCATTTTATTGAGATATATTCACATACCACGCAGTCATACAAAACAAATTGTACTTTCGATTGTTTACAGTACCATTACATAGTTGTACATTCATCACCTAAATCAATCCCTGACACCTTCATTAGCACACACACAAAAATAACAAGAATAATAATTAGAGTGAAAAAGAGCAATTGAAGTAAAAAAGAACACTGGGTACCTTTGTCTGTTTGTTTCCTTCCCCTACTTTTCTACACATCCATCCATAAACTAGACAAAGTGGTGTTTGGTCCTTATGGCTTTCCCAATCCCATTGTCACCCCTCATAAGCTACATTTTTATACAACTGTCTTCGAGATTCATGGGTTCTGGGTTGTAGTTTGATAGTTTCAGGTATCCACCACCAGCTACCCCAATTCTTTAGAACCTAAAAAGGGTTGTCTAAAGTGTGCATAAGAGTGCCCACCAGAGTGACCTCTCGGCTCCTTTTGGAATCTCTCTGCCACTGAAGCTTATTTCATTTCCTTTCACATCCCCCTTTTGGTCAAGAAGATGTTCTCCGTCCCACGGTGCCAGGTCTACATTCCTCCCTGGGAGTCATATTCCACGTTGCCAGGGAGATTCACTTCCCTGGGTGTCTGATCCCACGTAGGGGGGAGGGCAGTGATTTCACCTTTCAAGTTGGCTTAGCCAGAGAGAGAGGGCCACATCTGAGCAACAAAGAGGCATTCAGGAGGAGACTCTTAGGCACAATACAGGGAGGCCTAGCCTCTCCTTTGCAGCAACCGTCTTCCCAAGGGTAAAACTTATGGTAGAGGGCTCAACCCATCAAACCACCAGTCCCCTATGTCTGTGGTCATGTTAGCAACCATGGAGGTGGGGTAGGCGAATACCCCTGCATTCTCCACAGGCTCCTCAAGGGGGCACTACATCTTTTTTTTTTTTTTTTTTTTTCCCTTGTTTGTCTTTTTTCTTTTCTTTTTTTTTTTTTTTTTTTTTTTTAACTTTCCCTTCTTTTTTCAAATCACCTGTATGAAAAAAAAAGTTAAAAAGAAAACAAACATACAATAAAAGAGCATTTCAAAGAGACCATAGCAAGGGAGTAAGAAAAAGACAACTAACCTAAGATAACTGCTTAACTTCCAACATGTTCCTACTTTACCCCAAGAAAGTTACATAATATAGCAACATTTCAGTGAACTTGTTCCTACTACAACCATCAGAAATTAACAGACCATAGTCATTTCTGGGCATCCCCAGAACGTTAAATAGCTTATCTGTTCTTCCTGGATTATTGTTCCCCCTTCCTTAATTGCTCTCTACTGCTAGTTCCCCTACATTCTACATTATAAACCATTTGTTTTACATTTTTCAAAGTTCACATTAGTGGTAGCATATAATATTTCTCTTTTTGTGCCTGGCTTATTTCGCTCAGCATTATGTCCTCAAGGTTCATCCATGTTGTCATATGTTTCACCAGATCGTTCCTTCTTACTGCCGCGTAGTATTCCATCGTGTGTATATACCACATTTTATTTATCCGCTCATCTGTTGAAGGACATTTGGGTTGTTTCCATCTCTTGGCAATTGTGAGTAATGCTGCTATGAACATTGGCGTGCAGATATCTGTTCGTGTCACTGCTTTCCGATCTTCCGGGTATATACCGAGGAGTGCAATCGCCTGGACGAATGGTTTTAGCTCTATATCTAGTTTTCTAAGGAACTGCCAGACTGACTTCCAGAGTGCTGAACCATTATACAGTCCCACCAACAATGAATAAGAGTTCCAATTCTCCACATCCCCTCCAGCATTTGTAGTTTCCTGTTTGTTTAACTGGCAGCCATTCTAACCGGTTGTTAGATGGTTATCTCATTGTGGTCTTAATTTGCATCTCTCTAATAGCTAGTGAAGCTGAACATTTTTTCATGTGTTTCTTGGTCATTTGTATTTCCTCTTCAGAGAACTGTCTTTTCATATCTTTTGCCCATTTTATAATTGGGCTGTCTGTACTATGTCATTGAGTTGTAGGATTTCTTTGTATATGCAAGATATCAGTCTTTTGTCAGATACATGGTTTCCAAAAATTTTTTCCCATTGAGTTGGCTGCCTCTTTACCTTTTTGAGAAATTCCTTTGAGGTGCAGAAACTTCTAGCTTGAGGAGTTCCCATTATCTATTTTCTCTTTTGTTGCTTGTGCTTTGGGTGTAAAGTCTAGGAAGTGGCCTCCTAATACCAGGTCTTGAAGATGTTTTCCTACATTATCTTCTAGGAGTTTTATGGTACTTTCTTTTATATTGAGATCTTTGGTCCATTTTGAGTTAATTTTTGTGTAGGGGGTGAGGTAGGGGTCCTCTTTCATTCTTTTGGATATGGATATCCAACTCTCCCAGCCCCATTTGTTGTGAAAAGACCATTATGGCTCAGTTCGGTGACTTTGGGGGCCTTATCAAAGATCAGTCGGCCATAGATCTGAGGGTCTATCTCTGAATTCTCAATTCGATTCCATTGATCTATATGTCTATCTTTGTGCCCAGTACCATGCTGTTTTTGGCAACTGTGGCTTTATAATAAGCTTCAAAGTCAGGGAGTGTAAGTCCTCCCACTTCGTTTTCTTTTTTCGAGTGTCTTTAGCAATTCGAGGCATCTTCCCTTTCCAAATAAATTTGATAACTAGCTTTTCCAAGTCTGCAAAGTAGGTTGTTGGAATTTTGATTGGGATTGCATTGAATCTGTAGATGAGTTTGGGTAGAATTGACATCTTAATGACATTTAGCCTTCCTATCCATGAACATGGAATATTTTTCATCTTTTTAAGGTCCCCTTCTATTTCTTTTAGTAGAGTTATGTAGTTTCTTTGTATAGGTCTTTTACATCTGTGGTTAAGTTGATTCCTAGGTACTTGATTTTTTTTAGTTGCTATTGAAATGGTATCTTTTTCTTGAGTGTCTCTTCAGTTTGTTCATTTCTAGCATATAGAAACATTACTGACTTATGTGCATTAATCTTGTATCCCGCTACTTTGCTAAATTTGTTTATTAGCTCTAGTAGGTGTATCGTTGATTTCTCAGGGTTTTTCTAGATATAAGATCATATCATCTGCAAACAATGACAGTTTTACTTCTTCTTTTCCAATTTGGATGCCTTTTATTTCTTTGTCTTGCCGGATTGCCCTGGCTAGCACTTCCAGCACAATGTTGAATAACAGTGGTGACAGCGGGCATCCTTGTCTTGTTCCTGATCTTAGAGGGAAGGCTTTCAGTCTCTCACCATTGAGTACTATGCTGGCTGTGGGTTTTTCATATATGCTCTTTATCATGTTGAGGAAGTTTCCTTCAATTCCTACCTTTTGAAGTGTTTTTATCAAAAAGGGATGTTGGATTTTGTCAAATGCTTTTCAGCATCTATTGAGATGATCAATTGATTTTTCCCTTTCGAGTTTTAATGTGTTGTAATACATTGATTGTTTTTCTGATGTTGAACCATCCTTGCATGCCTGGAATGAACCCCACTTGGTCATGGTGTATGATTTTTTTAATGTGTCTTTGGATTCGATTTGCAAGTATTTTGTTGAGGGATTTTTTGCATCTATATTCATTAGGGAGATTGGCCGGTAGTTTTCCTTTTTGTAGCATCTTTGCCTGGTTTTGGTATTAGATTGATGTTAGCTTCATAAAATGAGTTAGGTAGTGTTCCATTTTTTTCAATGTTTTTGAAAGAGTTGAGTAAGATTGGTGTCAGTTCTTTTCTGGAAAGTTTGGTAGAATTCCCCTGTGAAGCCATCTGGCCCTGGGCATTTATTTGTGGGAAGATTTTTGATGACTGATTGGATCTCTTTGCTTGTGATGGGTTGGTTGAGGTCTTCTATTTCTTCTCTGGTCAGTCTAGGTTGTTCATATGTTTCCAGGAAATTGTCCATTTCTTCTACATTATCCAGTTTGTTGCCATACAGTTGTTCATAATATCCTCTTATAATTTTTTTAATTTCTTCAGGATCTGCAGTTATGTCACCTTTTTCATTCATTATTTTGTTTATATGGGTCTTCTCTCTTTTTGATTTTGTCAGTCTAGCTAGGGGCTTGTCAATCTTGTTGATCTTCTCAAAGAACCAACTTTTGGTGATATTTATCCTTTCTATGTTTTTTTGTTCTCTATGTCATTTATTTCTGCTTTAATCCTTGTTATTTCTTTTCTTCTACTTGGTTTAGGATTGGTTTGCTGTTCATTTTCTAGCTTCTTCAGTTGATCCATTAGTTCTTTGATTTTGGCTCTTTCTTCCTTTTTTTTTTTTTTTTTTTTTTTTTAAAAATGTTACAGAATTTATTCAGTTGTTAACAATCCTTGCCCCTTGCTCAGATAGTAACTGGATGCTCTAGGCCTTTAGCACTGGGCTTTTACTCTTCAGTAAAAGAACTCAGCCCTTCTTTTGAGTTCCCCCATTCTGCTCCCTCCAACTTGAAGGACTTCCTGAAGTCCTTCATGAAGCCCATGGAAGATGGGACTTCCGAAATAGTACACATACAAAGGTAATTTGTATCCTTTAAGTGTGTGACCTTGGGTACTGACAACCTCTCATTATTTCCTAATTTCTAAAATGCTAAACAAAACATTCATCTGAACAGTTTTTGTGACATTAAAATGAGATACAATCTATAAAGTGAGTGACATATAGTAGATGGCCAGCTGAAGTTTGACTCGGCCTCACTCAGAAATGATCCCCTGTGGGCATTTCCCCACAAAGTTTCAGAAGGCGATTTCTGTAATTCTCTTTCCAGTTTTCTTTAGTATATACTCTAGAGCACACTAGGCTTTCCACAAAAGTGACTAAGAAATGAGTGAAAACTCCTGGCGGCGCCCCCCCTACCCCCCTATTCCCCTACCCTCCAGAGCTCCAACACAAACACACTTTCAGCAAATGCTGCTAGCGGACAGAGGTACGTTTCAGAACCCCCTCAAGATGGTCGCACATCCCGCTTGGCTGGCCTGTACCAAATAGCTCATTTACCCAGGTAAAACTAAAAAAATTTACCAAACGGCTAAAATTTACCATCCGCTCCTGCACAGCAGGAGGCAAAGGAGGCAGTTGCCAAGCTTTTTTTTTTTTTTTTTTTTTTTTTTTTTTTTTTCCTGGTTTTGGTATTAGATTGATGTTAGCTTCATAAAATGAGTTAGGTAGTGTTCCATTTTTTTCAATGTTTTGAAAGAGTTTGAGTAAGATTGGTGTCAGTTCTTTCTGGAAAGTTTGGTAGAATTCCCCTGTGAAGCCATCTGGCCCTGGGCATTTATTTGTGGGAAGATTTTTGATGACTGATTGGATCTCTTTGCTTGTGATGGGTTGGTTGAGGTCTTCTATTTCTTCTCTGGTCAGTCTAGATTGTTCATATGTTTCCAGGAAATTGTCCATTTCTTCTACATTATCCAGTTTGTTGCCATACAGTTGTTCATAATATCCTCTTATAATTTTTTTAATTTCTTCAGGATCTGCAGTTATGTCACCTTTTTCATTCATTATTTTGTTTATATGGGTCTTCTCTCTTTTTGATTTTGTCAGTCTAGCTAGGGGCTTGTCAATCTTGTTGATCTTCTCAAAGAACCAACTTTTGGTGATATTTATCCTTTCTATTGTTTTTTTGTTCTCTATGTCATTTATTTCTGCTTTAATCCTTGTTATTTCTTTTCTTCTACTTGGTTTAGGATTGGTTTGCTGTTCATTTTCTAGCTTCTTCAGTTGATCCATTAGTTCTTTGATTTTGGCTCTTTCTTCCTTTTTAATATATGCATTTAGTGCTATAAATTTCCCCCTTAGCACTGCTTTTGCTGCATCCCATAGGTTTTGGTATGTTGTGTTCTCATTTTCATTCGTCTCTATATATTTAGCAATTTCTCTTGCTATTTCTTCTTTAACCCACTGATTGTTTAGGAGTGTGTTGTTTAACCTCCAGGTATTTGTGAATTTTCTAAGTCTCTGATGGTTATTGACTTCTAATTGTATTCCATTGTGGTCAGAGAATGTGCTTTGAATAATTTCAATCTTTTTAAATTTATTGAGGCTTGTTTTATGTCCCAGCATATGATCTATTCTGGAGAAAGTTCCGTGAGCACTAGAAAAGTATGTGTATCCTGGTGATTTGGGATGTAATGTCCTGTAGATGTCTGTTAAATCTAATTCATTTATCAGATTGTTTAGGTTTTCAATTTCCTTATTGGTCTTCTGTCTGGTTGATCTATCTATAGGAGAGAGTGATGTGTTGAAGCCTCCCACAATTATTGTGGAAACATCAATTGCTTCCTTTAGTTTTGCCAATGTTTCTCTCATGTATTTTGTGGCACCTTGATTGGGTGCATAGACATTTACGATTGTTATTTCTTCTTGCTGAATTGCCCCTTTTATTAGTATGTAGTGGCCTTCTTTGTCTCTCAAAACATCCCTGCATTTGAAGTCTATTTTATCTGAGATTAATATTGCTACACCTGCTTTCTTTTGGCTGTAGCTTGCATGAAATATTTTTTTCCATCCTTTCACTTTCAATTTCTTTGTGTCCCTGTGTCTAAGATGAGTCTCTTGTATGCAACATATTGATGGTTCATTTTTTTTGATCCATTCTGCGAATCTATATCTTTTAATTGGGGAGTTTAATCCATTTACATTCAACGTTAAAACCGTGAAGGCATTTCTTGAATCGGCCATCTTATCCTTTGGGTTATGTTTGCCATATTTTTCCCTCTCTCTATTAATATCCTTTATTGTACCCATACCGAATCTCTTTAGTACTGAACCTTTCTCCAAGTCTCTCTGTCCTGTCTTTGTTTCTCTGTCTGTAGGGCTCCCTTTAGTATCTCCAGTAGGGCAGGTCTCTTGTTAGCAAATTCTCTCAGCATTTCTTTGTCTGTGAAAATTTAAGCTCTCCCTCAAATTTGAAGGAGAGCTTTGCTGGATAAAGTATTCTTGGCTGGAAATTCCTCTCTCTCAGAATTTTAAATATATCGTGCCATTGCCTTCTCGCCTCCATGGTGGCTGCTGAGTAGTCACTACTTAGTCTTATGCTGTTTCCTTTGTATGTGGTGAATTGCTTTTCTCTTGCTGCTTTCAGAACTTGCTCCTTCTCTTCTATGTTTGACAGTGTGATCAGTATATGTCTCGGAGTGGGTTTTTTTGGATTTATTCTATTTGGAGTTCGCTGAGCATTTATGATTTGTGTATTTATGTTGTTTAGAAGATTTGGGAAGTTTTCCCCAACAATTTCTTTGAATACTCTTCCTAGACCTTTACCCTTTTCTTCCCCTTCTGGGACACCAATGAGTCTTATATTCGGACGTTTCATATTATCTATCATATCCCTGAGGTCCATTTCGAGTTTTTCAATTTTTTTCCCCATTCTTTCTTTTATGCTTTCATTTTCCATTCTGTCATCTTCCAGGTCACTGATTCGTTGTTCAACTTCCTCTAGTCTTGTACTATGAGTGTCCAGAATCTTTTTAATTTGGTCAACAGTTTCTTTAATTTCCATAAGATCATCCATTTTTTTATTTAGTCTTGCAATGTCTTCTTTATGCTCTTCTAGGGTCTTCTTGATTTCCTTCATATCCCGTACTAGGGTCTCATTGTTCATCTTTAGATCTTTGAGTAGCTGCTCTAGGTGTGTCTCTTCTGGTCTTTTGATTTGGGTGCTTGGGCTTGGGTTATCCATATCGTCTGGTTTTTTCATATGCTTTATAATTTTCTGTTGTTTTTGGCCTCGTGGCATTTGCTGTCCTTGATAGGGTTCTTTTAGGGTTTGTAGACCAGTTGAAGTCCTTATCTCTAATTTATCAGATCTACAGCTTCGTGGAGTACACTTTCTCTAACTAACCAGCAGGTGGCGTCCACGAGCCACCTGTTCTCCACAAGCCAGATCTCCCCTGCTTAGCCTTTTTGGTGAGTGGGGGAGTGAGTCTTGTGGGGCCCAATTGGTGTCCCAAGCTTGCGTGTGTAGTTGGTGTTGCCTGCCCTGTATGTGGGGCGTGTTTCTGGGCAGTCGGGGAGGGGGGGGTGGCCCTAACAATCAAATCTCCCTGATGATCCTAGAGTTTTAAAGCTACTGCAATAGTCTAATCCTTCAGTTCAGTCCTGCCACAGTTTGTCTCTGCCACTGACCCACAAGTCTTTGGTATTGGCGTATGGCTCCTGAGACTTGCAAGTGGGCCCCTCTTCCAGGCTGTGCACCCCGGGTCCTCTGTTGAGGGATGACTGTGCTATGTCACAGGTGAGTGCCGTCCCCCCAGGGCAGTTCTGGGCTGCTGGGCTGTGTTGGGAGGCTCCCAGTCTGCTCAAATGATGGCTGAATGGGGCTCTGTTAATTCACACTGCTCCCCCTTCCCAGCTCTGGGACATTCAGCTGAGGTTGCAGGGAAGGCTAATGTCCACGCCCAGTTTTGTGGTGTGTGCCTGTTATTTGAAGCACTTCCGTCACACTGGGTTGTCTGGGGCAGCTCTGGGCTATGGGGCTGGCGATGGGCAGGAGTGTTTCCTGTCCACCAGGATGGTGGCTGTGAGCGGACACCCCCCTTTTCTTGGGAAGTTGTGTTGTTTAGTGAATTTTCTCAGCCACTGGATTATTGCCTTTTGTCTCAGAGCTCTCTTAGTTCTGCTCTTGACTTGACGTGCCCAAATTTCAATTCTTTGAAGCTTTCTGTATTGAGCTTCTTAGAGTAATTGTTTTAGAAAAAGCAAAAAGGATTTAAAAAAAAAAAACAAAAAAAAAAAAAAAAAAAAAAAAAAAGGCCCTCCTCAGAGATCAAATGGGTTATTGAAATGCTAATAGACAAAGCAACCAGGGCCATTAAGGAAAGGTGCCCTGGGCAGAGAGATCAGCCTTGCTTCGGGATTTGCATATGCGCCTCAAGGCCTGATCTCCGCCCTTCCCCTTTCTGTGTTCACCAGAACTCCAAAAATCCTCTGCTTTTACTTTGGAGCTTCTCGTGTTGTTTTCCTTCTATGCCCGTCTCCTCTCTGCTGGGCTGGCTGCTCTCAGAGTCTCTGGTGTCTGGCCTCAGTCTATCTATGGTTGGAGTTTGAATCAGTAGAATGAGTTTCCGATGAGAGCAGCCACTGCAATTCTCCCTTCTCCTTCCTGGAGCTGACAGCCCCTCCTCCCCCGGGACTGAGCCTGGCAGGGAGGGGCGCGGGTCCCCTGGCCGCAAAAACTTACAGATTTCGCTGATCTCAGCAGTTCCACGTTTTCATGAGTGTTGTATGAAGTATGCCCAAAGACAGATTGCTCTGTGGTGTCCAGTCCACGCAGTTCCTGGCTTTTTACCTACTTTCCTGGAGGAGTAACTAAAACCTGAATCAGTTTTATTCCATGTTTCCAGGAGTATATCCTCAAAGGAGTGGTCAATGCAGCCCTTGGCCAGGAAATGGGTTCAGTAAGTATGAAATCACTGCTGGTTCATAGTTTGCAAAGTTAGTGTGTATAAAAGATAAAAATGGATATCAAAGTACAATTAGCAATAAGCTTACAGATAGACTCTTCTTCAGTTCTTTTCATTTCTCCATATCCTTCAAACCAGATTCTATTATAAAAAGAATTCTATTATTTAGAGACAAAAAAAAACCAACCCACAACTGTAATCCTAAAAATTGCTGCTTTGTTTAAAAAGAGCCCCATCTTGAAACAGTGCTCATACCTAACAACAACAATATAGACAAATTATGCACAGCTTCATTCTTAATTGCTGTGACTCTTTTTTTAACCTCGGACTTCTCTGAGTTATAATTCTGACTTCTTTACAATGAGGATAATTATTTCTCTAGAAAAGCTTTTCATAAACACTAAAAACTATCTAAAAACGAACTCTTATTCCTCTTAATATGCCATATTAAGTTCTTTTTGTTAGTTAGTAGGATGTAAATAAATCTTGACATCCCTAGTTCACTCCACAGTCTCTCATATAGTAGACAGGCTGTAAATAGTTGTCAAATAAATAAATTAGTTTATTTAGTAAATACTCACTGTTATAACAGTAACTCCTACTGCAAGGTCTGATTTAAGGTAAGAGAGCGATAATAATTTGTTGAAAGAATGAATGAGTTCATTTAATTAATATACTATTAGGATAGAATTTGGGGATTGGATTTCTTTTTCTTTTTTACTATCTAACCTTGAATAGCTTTAACTCAGTTTCAAGTTATTTTCTAATTGCTTATGCTAGTAAGAATTAGTATTGTTTTTATCAAGATTCAAAACGAGTATATGTTAAATTCTGACAAATATATTGTAACTATAAAGTGTAATGCAAATAAAATATTTTTACCTTATTCCTATGTATCACCTCTGCTTTGTTTTTCAGAGGGACCATATGAAAATTGCCCAGCAGTTCTTCCAGTTGGTGGGAGGATCAGCTAGTGAATGTGGTATGTCTGAAATCTGAACTTACGAGCATAGTTCGTAATTGAATTTGAGTATATTGACTGGTGAAGTTTGATTCTTTGTCAAAGGGTACATCTGTTAGGCTTCCCATTATTAAAGGAGGGGAGGTCAGAAATAGGAGAAAATATTAGAAAGAGCGCTGTTCAACATGGATAAAGAGAATAAATTTGTTTTTAATTCCTGAGAGTTTTAAAATGTTAATTCAGTTTTAGTTTTGAAATGTTAGTTTTTTTTAATTTGTCAAGAGCTCTTTATATATTAACCTTTTGTCATGTTGCATTTTTTCCAGTGGGTCTTTTGCCTTTTAACTTTGCCTGTGGCATTTTTCCCATATAAAAATAATAAAAATTTTATTTAGTTAAGTTTTATCTTTTCTATAAGGATTTCTTACATGGGTATCAAGCTTAGAAATTCCTCTCTTTCCCCTTGGCTTCACTAGTAGACTTGTGGCTTTATTTTTATTATTATTTTTATTTTTTATTTTTTTATTTTGTTTACAATTGATGATGTCATAATTTAATTGGCAGAAATCTTTTCTTCATGGTACATAAATTAATGCAGCATCTTGGAATCAGTATCATCTTAGATTTGATGGAATAAAATATATTTACTGTACACAATCTTCATCCTTCTCAATCCTTAGAAATCTTTAAGAACAACAAAGGAAACCATTTGACCTAATGTCTTTTCATTCATTTTCTTATAAGCTTGTTCTGATAAGATGCTCTTAAAAAGTTGCATAGTTAAATAAACTTTGGGAATATGATATAATCTATCCATCTTTCGTATAACATGCAAGAATTCCAGCAAAACAAAACATTTTTAACTTTAACTCATTATTGTAAAAATTTATTTGGCTACAGAATCCCCCACACCACTGCCTCTTTCTTTCTTTTTTTTTTTTTTTCCATTGTTTTTAATTGTGAACTTTAACATGTGTGCATAACAGTGGTAACTTTCAAAGTATGATTTCACAAGTAGTTAAAGAGAAGTATCAAAGAATGTCATGGGTCACGTTCCCCAACTTCAGCCATTTCCATTATTGTAAAATATAACATATATACAGAAAGGTGTCATCTCTTGATGTATGGCTTGACAAGCAGTCATATAGGTAATTTCAAAAATTGTTATGGATTACAGTTCCACAATTTCAGTTCTTTTCTTATTGTGCAATACAAGGTATATACAGAAAAGTGAAGACCTTCAAGGCACAATTCAACAAGCAGCTATAGAACAAATCCCAAGGGATGCTATGGGCTGCAGTTCCACCATGTCATTTACCTCCTTCCAGCCATTCCAACACCCCAGCCTCCAAAAATATATATGTAATTATATAAAGTTTCAGTATTCACAGGCCTTTGTTCAATCTTACTTGTTTGTTGCCTCTCCTTCTCTCCCTTAATCTCTTTCTCCATCTTCAGGGATATCTAGGTAGTGAGCACTCTAACTTGTTCATATTAAAAGGGGTGTCAACCTATGGGGAAGAGGACCGCATCTAATAGTTGATCTTCAAAAGGCTGTTGCATGGTCTGTTAATTTCTGATGGATATAGTAGGAGCAAGTTCACAGAAATGTTGCTATATTAGGTAACTTTCTTGGGGTAAAGTAGGAACATGTTGGAAGTTAAGCAGTTATCTTAGGTTAGTTGTCTTTTTCTTACTCCCTTGTTATGGTCTCTTTGAAATGTTCTTTTATTGTATGTTTGTTTTCTTTTTAACTTTTTTTTCATACAGTTGATTTAAAAAAGAAGGGAAAGTTAAAAAAAAAAGAGAAAAACAAGAAAAAATGATGTAGTACCCCCTTGAGGAGCCTGTGGAGAATGCAGGGGTAGTCGCCTACCCCACCTCGATGGTTGCTAACATGACCACAGACATAGGGGACTGGTGGTTTGATGGGTTGAGCCCTCTACCGTAGGTTTTACCCTTGGGAAGACGGTTGCTGCAAAGGAGAGGCTAGGCCTCCCTATGGTTGTGCCTAAGAGCCTCCTCCCGAATGCCGCTTTGTTGCTCAGATGTGGCCCTGTCTCTCTAGCTAAGCCAAATTTGAAAGGTGAAATCACTGCCCTCCCCCCTACGTGGGATCAAACACCCAGGGGAGTGAATCTCCCTGGCAATGTGGAATATGACTCCCGGGGAGGAATGTAGACCTGGCATCGTGGGACGGAGAACATCTTCTTGACCAAAAGGGGGATGTGAAAGGAAATGAAATAAGCTTGAGTGGCAGAGAGATTCCAAAAGGAGCCGAGAGGTCACTCTGGTGGGCACTCTTACGCACACTTTAGACAACCCTTTTTAGGTTCTAAAGAATTGGGGTAGCTGGTGGTGGATACCTGAAACTATCAAACTACAACCCAGAACCCGTGAATCTCGAAGACAGTTGTATAAAAATGTAGCTTATGAGGGGTGACAATGGGATTGGGAAAGCCATAAGGACCACACTCCACTTTGTCTAGTTTATGGATGGATGAGTAGAAAAATAGGGGAAGGAAACAAACAGACAAAGGTACCCAGTGTTCTTTTTTACTTCAATTGCTCTTTTTCACTCTAATTATTATTCTTGTTATTTTTGTGTGTGTGCTAATGAAGGTGTCAGGGATTGATTTGGGTGATGAATGTACCACTATGTAATGGTACTGTGAAGAATCGAAAGTACGATTTGTTTTGTATGACTGCGTGGTATGTGAATATATCTCAATAAAATGAAGATTAAAAAAAAAAATATCTTACTAAAGAAAATCAACTTCCAAAATAAATGTTGATGATTTTGTTAAAAAAAAAAAAAAAAAAAAAGGCTGTTGCCTCTGAGTTTTAGGACTTGTCTGGTATAGGAACACTCTAGTGGATTTAAGTTTCTGAAGGATAAAACTTAGTGAGTACATCTTTTATAGAATATCAGGTAGGGACCTAGGTATTTGGGGACTACTTTTGGTAAGGGCATGGCATACTGTGGCCATCTGGGATATCTAGCTGGAGCTTGCATAAGAGAAACATCCAGGATAGCCTCTTGACTCTATTTGGGATCTCTCAGCCTCTGTGACCTCGCTTGTTACCTTTCTTTTTTCCCCTTTTTGGTCAAGTAGGCATTTTCAGTCCCTCACTGCCAGGGCCAGGCTCATTCCTGGGAATCATGTCCAACGTCACCAGGGAGATTCATTCCCTTGGGAGTCATGTCCCTCGGGGAGGGGAGGGGTTAATAAATTTATTTGCCCAGTTGGGCTTAGAGAAAGGGGCCATATCTGAGCAACAAAGAGGTTGCTTGGAGGCGCCTCTTAAGCATAATCAAAGGAGGGGTCAACCTCCTATTTACAACCCTAAAGTTCACAAGAGCAAGTCTCAAGTCAAGGGCTTGATTTATTAAGTAGTGGGTTCCTAACTTGACTTAATATATATTCTATCCCAAGATAAACAGTCTCTTACATTATCTTCACTTAGTTCTACAATCATCATCATTCTCAACTTTAAACAATTGTCATAATATAATACATCCCAGAGCTCTTACCAGCTGCTAATTATTCATCCCTAGTATTAGTGTAGAGTTGGTAAGATATTCCTATTAAATATAGCCATTAACATGTAATGGGTAGTTTTTCCATATACCACTCTGTTGTCAACCCTCTGCAGCAGTGTCATACCTTATGAATATATTATGCTAACACTTATTTAGGTTTGTGGTGCTACTCTGTGGGTTAGTTGCCTTTAACCATTTATGAACATGTTCACCTTCAATGCGTCACTGATTCTTTTTTTTTTTTTTTTTTTTTTTTAAATCATCATTTTATTGAGATATATTCACATACCACGCAGTCATACAAAACAAATTGTACTTTCGATTGTTTACAGTATCATTACATAGTTGTACATTCATCACCTAAATCAATCCCTGACACCTTCATTAGCACACACACAAAAATAACAAGAATAATAATTAGAGTGAAAAAGAGCAATTGAAGTAAAAAAGAACACTGGGTACCTTTGTCTGTTTGTTTCCTTCCCCTACTTTTCTACACATCCATCCATAAACTAGACAAAGTGGTGTTTGGTCCTTATGGCTTTCCCAATCCCATTGTCACCCCTCATAAGCTACATTTTTATACAACTGTCTTCGAGATTCATGGGTTCTGGGTTGTAGTTTGATAGTTTCAGGTATCCACCACCAGCTACCCCAATTCTTTAGAACCTAAAAAGGGTTGTCTAAAGTGTGCATAAGAGTGCCCACCAGAGTGACCTCTCGGCTCCTTTTGGAATCTCTCTGCCACTGAAGCTTATTTCATTTCCTTTCACATCCCCCTTTTGGTCAAGAAGATGTTCTCCGTCCCACGGTGCCAGGTCTACATTCCTCCCTGGGAGTCATATTCCACGTTGCCAGGGAGATTCACTTCCCTGGGTGTCTGATCCCACGTAGGGGGGAGGGCAGGCGTCACTGATTCTTAAAATCCCATTAACGAACCATAGTCACTCCTGACTATTCCCATGCCATTAAGATCACTCTCATTATCACATCTGTACATATTAGATTATTGTTCCCCCTTCATTAGGTTCTGACTATTTCTAGGTCCCCTATATTCTACATTTTAAGACACTTATTTACATTTTTCACAGAGTTCACATTAGTGGTAACATACAATATCTCTCTTTGTGTCTGGCTTACTTCACTCAGCATTATGTCTTCACGGTTCATCCATGTTGTCATATGTTTCACAACCTCGTTCCTTCTTACTGCCACGTAGTGTTCCATCATGCGTACATACCACATTTTGTTTATCCACTCATCTGTTGAAGGATACTTGGATTGTTTCCTTCTGTTGGAAATTGTGAACAATGCTGCTGTGAACATTGGTGTGCAAATATCTGTTCGTGTCACCACTTTCAGATCTTCTGGGTATATACCAAGAAGTGAAATTGCTGGATCATAGGGTAACTCGCGATTAGTTTTCTGAGGAACCACGAAACTGTCCTCCAGAGTGGTTGTACCATTATACAGCCCCACCAGCAATAAATAAAAGTTCCAATTTCTCCACATGCTCTTCAGCATTTGTTGTTTCCTGTTTGTTTAATTGGTGTGAAATGATATCTCATTGTGGTCTTGATTTGCATCTCCCTAATAGCAAGTGAAGGTGAACAATTTTTTTCATGTGTTTTTTAGCCATTTGTATTTCCTCTTCAGAGAAATGTCTTTTCATATCTTTTGCCCGTTTTATAATTGGGCTGTTTGTACTATTGTCGTTGAGTTGTAGGTTTTCTTTATATGTGAAAGATATCAATCTCACATCAGATACATGGTTTCCAAATATTTTTTCCCATTGAGTTGGCTGCCTCTTTACCTTTTTGACAAATTCTTTGAGGTGCAGAAGCTTTTAAGTTTGAGGAGTTCCCAGTTTTCTGTTCTTTCTTTCATTGCTTGTGCTTTGGGTATAAGGTCTAAGAAGTGACCTCCTAATACTAGGTCTTGAAGATGCTTCCCTACATTACCTTCTAGGAGTTTTATGGTACTGTCTATTGTATTGAGGTCTTTGATCCACTTTGAGTTAATTTTTGTGTAGGGTGTGAGGTAGGGGTCCTCTTTCATTCTTTTGGATATGGATGTCCAGTTCTCCCAGCCCCGTTTTTTGAAGAGACTGTTTTGTCCCAGTTCAGTAGATTTGGGGGCCATATCAAAATCAGTCGACCATAGGTCTAGGTGTCTATTTCCAAATTCTCAATTTGATTCCATTGATCGATATGTATATCTTTGTGCCAATATCATGCTGTTTTGATTACTGTGGCTTTATAATAAGCTTCAAAGTCAAGAAGTGTAAGTCCTCCCACTTCATTTTTCTCTTTTAGAATGTGTTTAGTAATTCAAAGCATCTTTCACTCCCAAATAAATTTTATAACTAGCTTTTCCAAGTCTGCAAAGTAGGTTACTGGAATTTTGATTGGAATTGCATTGAATCTGTAGATCAGTTTGGGTAGGATTAACGTCTTAATGATGTTTAGCCTTCTTATCCATGAACACGGAATATTTTTCTATCTGTTTAGATCCTCTTCTATTTCTTTTAGTAAAGTTAGATAATTTTCTGTGTAGAGGTCTTTTACATCCTTGGTGAAGTTTATTCCTAGGTACTTGATTTTTTTAGTTGCTACCGAGAATGGAATCTTTTTCTTGTGTGACTCTTCAGTTAGGTCATTTCTAGTTTATAGGAACTTAGTGACTTTTGTGCATTAATCTTATATCCCTCCACATTGCTAAATTTGTTTATTAGCTCAAGTAGCTTTGTAGTTGATTTATCAGGGTTTTCTAAATATAAGATCATATCATCTGCAAATGATGAGTTTTACTTCTTCCTTTCCAATTTGGGTGCCTTTTATTTCTTTGTCTTGCCGAATTGCTCTGGCTAGAACTTCTAGCACAATGTTGAATACAGTGGTGACAGCGGGCATCCTTGTCTCATTTCTGATCTTAGAGGGAAGGCTTTCAGTCTCTCACCATTGAGTACTATGCTGGCTGTGGAGTTTTTATGTATGCCCTTTATCATATTGAGGAAGTTTCCTTCAATTCCTACCTTTTGAAGTGTTTTAATCAAAAAAGGATGCTGGATTTTGTTGAATGCTTTTCAGCATCTATTGAGATGATCATTTGATTTTTTCCCTTTTGATTTGTTAATGTGTTATATTACATTGATTGATTTTCTTATGTTGAACCATCCTTGCATGCCTGGAATGAACCCCACTTGTTCATGGTGTATGATTTTTTAGTGTGTCTTTGGATTCAATTTGCAAGTATTTTGTTGAGAATTTTTGCATCTATATTCATTAGGGAGATTGGCCTGTAGTTTTCCTTTCTTTTATCATCTTTATCTTGTTTTGGTATTAGAGTGATATTGGCTTCATAAAATTAGGTAGTGTGTCCGGCGCTGCCCCGCTCGGTCCCCGGTTCCCGGCCGGCGAGGGGAAACAGGGAAGGAGAGAGAGAGATGCAGACTGCGCGAACTAACCTGGTCATGAATCACGACTCGAACCACACGGCAGTTGTGAAAGCAAGCCCTTTACTACAGCTAGATGAACATTCTGTGTTACTGGTTCCCACATGGGGCACGGCGCCTCGTGGGAGAGCAGCCTCGATGTGGCCGTCAGGCACGGCTCCTTGTGGGCTGTCTCACCCTACCCCGTCCGGGTAAGACCTTTTATACACAATTAACAACCAATAAGCTTCTAGGCTAGTATCGCGTATACAGGATTTCGATTGGTAGGAGCGGGTGGCGGATACATGCGTCACTATGCGGAAACAGGATGCAGGCGCCATCTTGGCTCACTCGATGGGCGGGGGTAACTCTAGAGCAGGCTGCAGCGCATACGCTAGGCCCGATTCGGGAGGCGGCTTTCCACATCTCCCCCTTTCTTATTTATTTTTGACCCAGTGTCTCCAGTGATGAGCGTGCTCCCGTGAACCCAAATGGTTCACAACCTCTTTGGTGCTTTGGGGAGTCTGGACTAGGCCTCAGCCATCCAGCGGCGGAGCCTCTAGCACCAACCAGAATGCTCACGTCATATGGAGACCGGAGAGTCCGTAAGCTGGAAGCAACGTGACTCTCCCTGCATTGCTTTGCCTGGCAACTGGGGAACAACGACGGGGGCAGGAACAGCAGTAACCAGAGTCGGGGGTGTCACTAGGTGTCTCTGTGCAATGGCTAGGGTCCAGTCTGGCCACAACTAGGACTCTGCCCTAGAGACCCACCTGAGACAAAATTATGACTACTGGTGTCGCCTTTTACACCCGAGAAACAGCCATGCGATTCGCTACAAATTTTGCTCCAAAGCGCCCCACCTGAGGCGACCAGGAAGGGGTATGGTTAATAAATCGGTCACTATCGGGGGTAACAGAGGTGGGAGTCATAGCCATCATAGTGGTAACACGCAATTGCTGCTGCGCTTGAAACAGGCGTTCTAGCAAACATTTAACAACGACTAATCCCACCAATAATCCCACTGCAATGAGGATCCAATTAGTTAAATTGGGCCAAGAGAACCAGGAAGAAACACTGTGCAATAGTTTCTGTAGAACCTCGCCTAACCCGGAGAGATCGACTTTAACGGGTTTTAACTTGATCCCCCCAATTGTGTCTAAACTAGATTCCACCTGTTGGGAGAGATTAACAAATTCAGGAAAATATGACCTTTTCAGCCAATCAGAGACTCTGGAAATGCTTCCGGTCACGTTGGCCCTGACAGGAGTGACACAGAGTCTAACCGTAAGCCACCGGGTGTCACATGTTTGCTGAAGCACTCTCCAGAGTCCATCTATTTCCAGTCCAAGTTCATCTATCTCCGCTTGGAGTTTCTGAATGGCCTGGAAATTTAAGTTCAGCATCTGATTGTGGCGGCGTAGCACGTCTCGGGTAAGGTTGACCAAGCCATTTACCGTTTCCATCGTTATGGCGAGCTGCCGATCTGTCCATGCTTGTAGCACAGCCTGCCCGATCGTTGGGACAAACAAAGAGGAAGCTACACTGGCAGCATTCGATAGCCATTCTTTTATGCCTCTTGGACGCCTAGACTTAGAGAAGGGGATATTGTTAAGTGAAACAACTTGAGAAACAGGGCCAACCCAGTCGGTTGCCTTGACGGGGAGCCAGACATAACTTGGGCGATACACTAGGATAGCGGGGCGGCGAGGCATCCGGGTCTTTGGAACGGTTGCAGACTGTAGGAGCAAGCCCTGGAAGGAAAAGGCACCTTTGAGTCTCCTTTTTACTCAAGATCCCTTCACAAGACTGGCGGCTCTTCCCTGTAACGTTAAGAAATTCAAGCAAGACTCCCTTACTTAACTCGCCATTACCAGTTTCACAAGTAGCATTCGCCGCAACTGTGGTGTTGACAACCTTGACAGAGAGGTTAGCAAAAGAGAGGATCAGTGTGTCATTGGTGAGGGGGAAGGACTCGTTGAAGCTTGTGGAGGGTCAGAAGGCAGGTGGTGGAGACCTAGAGACAGGGTAGGCGGGAGACCCAGCAGAGAATGGGGCCAGGGTCGGGGGATGATGCCACAGGCCCCAAAGACCACTCTCCTGCGCTACCACAGTTCCACTAAAAAGAAAAAGGCAGATTAGAAGGATTGCTATAGGAGAGCAAAGAACAGAGTTACCGATCCTCTTTTTGGGCAACCGCGGGGTGGTCAGTCCTACTATTATCGTCTTGTCGGTCGTCGCCATCATCAGCAGGGTCGGAGGCTTGGTCTAATGGTTCAGGTTGTATATTCGTTGGCGTTTCTGACAGCTGTTCCTTGGCTTCTTCAGGTGATGTCACGGTTCTCACCAGTCTTTCCGGAACCCACACTGGTTGACGTCCTGGTTCCTGGGGAAAAACACAAACAGAGCCTCTGGCCCAGCTGAGCACCGGGTCAGGGCCTTTCCACTGCCCCGACAGGACATCCTTCCAACGGACTAGACCTCTATGCGGAGGACTCGGGGTGGTGTGTTGCAGGGCAGGTGTCATTCCTTGTGAATTTTCGTTTAAAAAATTATATGTGAGCAAGGCTACAGACAGTCGAGCTTTTGGGGACAGGCCGTGGCCTATACCCTCTTTCTGTTTTTTAAGCAAGTCTTTGAGAGATCTGTGCGCTCTTTCAATGATTCCTTGCCCCTGAGGGTTATAGGGGATGCCATGTTTTAATTGGACATCCATGTTGTCACAAAATTTTTGGAAGGATTTACTAGTGTAGGCAGGCCCGTTATCCGTCTTTAACGTCTTTGGCTTACCCCAAGCTGCCCATGCAGCAAGGCAGTGTGCAATGACGTGGGAGACTCTTTCTCCTGGTTCAGCAGAGGCAAATAAAACTTGGGAGCATGTGTCCACCGACACATGTAAGTACTTGATCTTACCATACTCTGAATGATGAGTGACATCCATCTGCCAAGTATCCCCTGGGGTGAGACCCCTAGGGTTGACCCCAACCGAGGGGACTGCTCTCTGCTCTGCACAATTGTTGCAGGCTCGGACAATATCTCGAGCAGCTGCACGTGGTATGCTGAACCGCTTAGCTAGGGTACCTGCATTGATGTGAAACTTGGCATGGAATTCTCGGGCTTGTTGATACGGTACCAGCGTCGGAAAGATGTGCAGCTGTCGAGTGGCTACATCTGCGCTATGGTTCCCCTGGGCCATAGGGCCAGGCAAACCTGTGTTGGCTCTAATATGGGTTATGTAAAAAGGGTGTTGCCTGGTCCATATAACCTCCTGTAGTTTGGCAAAGAACGTCCTTACTGTAGAGGAATGTTTAACAATGCCCACCGTTTCTAAAATTTGTACAGAGTTCACAACATAAGCAGAATCCGAGACGACATTTAAGGGCTCGGAAAGGCTTTCCAGGACTGCAATGATAACCTGCAGTTCTACCCATTGAGGCTTTTGTGGTTGGAAGAGCACTGTTTTAGGAGTGTCCCCCTCCACACAATACGCCCCTGTTCCAGAGCTGGAGCCGTCCGTGTATACGGTGGGGGCGCCTGCTAGTGGCCTAGGAGAGGTTACTTTGGGAAAAATCACTGGGTGCCGGGTGACAAACTGCAAGAGAGGAGCCTTAGGGAACTGATTGTTAATGGGACCAAGAAATGTACACCGGAGAATGGCCCATTGATCTATGCATCCGGTGAGTATCTCAAGCTGCTGGGAAGAATAAGGCACCCTGAGATTTTTGGGCTGCTGACCGAAATGCTGCACAGCCCTTTTAATGCATTCTAGGGCCAAGTCTGCAACCGCTGTAGGATAGTGCTCTAGGACTTTTTTGGGGGAAACTCCAGGGTGGACCCAGAGCAGCGGCCCCCGCTGCCACAGTACCGCAGTGGGCTGTAATTCTGTCGGCAGCACGCAGGCTTCAAAAGGCTCATCAGGGTCTATTCTCTTCAATGCAGCGCCACTGAGCGCCTGTTCCACCTGGCATAGTGCTCGCCTTGCCTCTGGAGTGAAGCTTCGAGGTGAGTTTATATTAGAATCCCCCTTCAACAGGTCGAACAAAGGTGTTAGTTTGACATTGGGTATTTTTAGGTATGGACGGATCCAATTGATATCCCCCATGAGTTTTTGTAGATCATTGAGAGTGTGTATATTGTCTAGCCTGAGAGACACCTTTTGGGGGGAAACATGAGTGGGTGCGACTTTCGCCCCCAGGAAAGTGGTAATGTCAGTCATTTGGATTTTTTCAGGGGCAATCTCTAGGTTAGCTTCTCTAAGACTAAGGACTAAATGTGACAAAACTGTTTTAAGAAGATCTGTGTCTCTATGGGCTAAGAGAATGTCATCCATATAATGGATGATTTTCACTTGAGGGAACTGCTGCCGAGTGCTAGCTAGCTTCGCAGCGACATACAGCTGGCACATGGTAGGACTATTAGCCATGCCTTGGGGCAGGACTGTCCATTCAAAGCGTTGACAGGGCTCCTCTTGATTACTAGAGGGCACAGTAAAGGCAAACTTAGGGGTGTCTTCAGGGTGGAGCGGAATAGAAAAGAAGCAATCTTTCAGATCTATGATGAAAATCGACCAGTGCTCCGGTAATGCCGAGAGGAGGGGCAGTCCCATCTGAACGGGCCCTAAAGGCTCCATGCAATCGTTAATAGCTCTTAGATCATGTAGCAGTCTCCATTTACCAGATTTCTTTTTTATTACGAATATAGGGGTGTTCCACGGTGACGTGGAAGGGGCGAATGTTGTGAAAGGGTTCCATCTCCAGAAATGTCTCCCACCACTACCTAATGGCAAAGGGTCCTGAGGGCCTGTATACTCGGGCGGGGGGTACGGCAAAGGTTGCCCCTCCCCTGACCGACCCATCGGGGTTTCCGGGTCTGGCAGCAAAGGATAATTACATTTACTGGGCATGGCCACTAGAGGGAGCTCTCGGCAAGGTCCTTTGGTGGGACCGCCCAAGGCGTCAGTTGGGAGCTGGGGTGTCCCTGGGGGTACAGCGGTAGACACTGGCGGGGCGGAAGGCCGCACGGGTGTGGCGGGAGGCTCCTCCCACTCAATTAGCGGGGATGCTTCCGCCTTCTCGTCAGTATCGCTATCTGACTCTGAGTCAGAGTCACTGGACTCCGGCGGTTTGCCCTTACAGGAGCCGTCCGCTGACGAAACTGACTGGGTTTCTTGGAGCGCGCACCGTGCTTCTTGCAAGACAGAGGACGGGCTTAGGCCGGTAGCCGATTCTAGTTCAAGGACCGCACGGACGGTCTCCCATATGGGTACTAGAATCGGGTCCATACACACGCCCATCTGGCGCGCTCGGTCTATGTCGCGACCGAGCTTCATCCAAGAGGGTAGGCTAAGGCTGCCGGTGCAGGCAAACCAAGGGGCAAAAGTATCAACATCATCAAGAAAACGCTGAAGGGAGCTTTTCCTGACCGAGATACCCCGTTGTTTCAAAAGGTTCTTTAAGGGAGCTAAGAGAGGTGAACTTCCGGACTGCCCCATGATTGCAGTCGGCACTATACTTCAGTCACTCGGAGAGCTCTTCCGAGTCCCCCGGGGTCACCTGAAAACCCACGGGCCCTAACTATCATGTAATAAGACGCACTCACCTTCTCGCGTTGATCAGGCGCGGGAAGTCCGCCGTAAGCTCGACGCGCAGCGCTGCTCTCCTCACAGAGGGACCGTCGAGAGCGAGGCAGGAGGAGGAGCTTCCCCGTACGGGCCACCACTTGTCCGGCGCTGCCCCGCTCGGTCCCCGGTTCCCGGCCGGCGAGGGGAAACAGGGAAGGAGAGAGAGAGATGCAGACTGCGCGAACTAACCTGGTCATGAATCACGACTCGAACCACACGGCAGTTGTGAAAGCAAGCCCTTTACTACAGCTAGATGAACATTCTGTGTTACTGGTTCCCACACGGGGCACGGCGCCTCGTGGGAGAGCAGCCTCGATGTGGCCGTCAGGCACGGCTCCTTGTGGGCTGTCTCACCCTACCCCGTCCGGGTAAGACCTTTTATACACAATTAACAACCAATAAGCTTCTAGGCTAGTATCGCGTATACAGGATTTCGATTGGTAGGAGCGGGTGGCGGATACATGCGTCACTATGCGGAAACAGGATGCGGGCGCCATCTTGGCTCACTCGATGGGCGGGGGTAACTCTAGAGCAGGCTGCAGCGCATACGCTAGGCCCGATTCGGGAGGCGGCTTTCCACAGTAGTGTTCCATTTTCTTCAATTTTTTAAAGAGTATAAGTAGGAATGGTGTCAGTTCTTTTTGAAAAATTTGGTAGAATTCCCCTGTGAAGCCATCTGGCCCTAGGCTTTTATTTGTAGGAAGCTTTTTGATGACTGATTGGATCTCTTTGCTTGTGAATGTTTTGTTGAGGTCTTCTATATATTCTCTAGTCAGTCTAGGTTGTTCATGTGTTTGCAGGAAATTATCCATTTCCTCTGAATTATCTAGGTTGTTGGCATACAGTTGTTCATAGTATACTCTTAGGATTTTTCAGATTTCTTTGGGATCCACAGAAATGTCCCCTCCCTCATTTATTATTTTGTTTATTTGGGTCTTCTCTCTTTTCGACTCTGTCAGTCTAGCTAAGGGCTTGTCAATCTTGTTGATCTTCTCAACGAACCAACTTTTCATTTTATTTGTTCTCTCTAATTTTTTTTGTTGTTCTCCATATAATTTATTGCTTTAATCCTTCTTAGTTCTTTTCTCTGTTTGCTTCAGGATTAGTTTGCTGGTCATTTTCTAGCTTCTTCAGTTCTTCCATTAGTTCTTTGATTTTAGCTTTTTCTTCCTTTTTAATGCATGCATTTAGAGCTATAAATTTCCCCCTCAATACTGCCTTTGCTGCATCCTATAAGTTTTGATATGCTGTGTCCTTGTTTTCATTCGTCTATAGATATTTAGCAATTTCTCTTGCAATTTCTTCTTAGACCCACTGATTGTTAAGAAGTGTTTTGTTTAACCTCCAGATATTTGTGAATGTTCTAGATCTTTGAAGGTTATTGACTTCTAGTTTTATTCCACTCTGATCAGAGAATGTGCTTTGAATAATTTCCGTTTTTTCAAATTTATTGAGGCTTGTTTTATGCCCCAGCATATGATCTGTTTTGGAGAAAGTTCCATGAGCACTAGAGAAGAATGTATATCCTGGTGATTTGGGATGTAATGCTCTATATGTCTGTTAAGGCTAATTCATTTATCACATTGTTTAGATTCTGTTTCCTTATTGGTCCTCTGTCTGGTTGATCTATCTATAGGAGATAGTGATGTATTGAAGTGTCCCACAATTATTGTGAAAACATCTATTGCTTCCTTCAGTTTTGACAATGTTTGTCTCATGTACTTTGGAGCACCTTGACTGGGTGCATAAACATTTATGGTTGTTATTTCTTCTTGATGAATCGTCTCTTTTATTATTATATAATGTCCTTCTTTGTCTCATATGACATTCTTGCATTTAAATTCTCTTTTATCTGAAATTAATATTGCTACCCCTGCTTTCTTTGGGCTGTAGCTTGCATGGAATATTTTTTTCCCAGCCTTTCACTTTGAATTTTTTTGGGTGGCTGGGTCTAAGATGAGTCTCTTGTAAGCAACATATTGATGGTTCATATTTTGTAATCCATTCTGCAAATCTATATATTTTACTTGGAGAGTTTAATCCATTTACATTCAGTGTTTTTACTGTGAAGGCAATTATTGAATCAGCCATCTTATCCTTTGGTTTTTATTTGTCAGATTTATTTCTCCCCCCTCTCTCTTTATTTCCTCTAAGGTACCCTTTACTGAAACGCTTCAGGTCCGTGCCCTTCTCCAGACCTCTTTCTTCTTTCTTTTTTTTCTCAGCCAGTAGAGCTCCCTTTAGTATTTCTTGTAGGGCAGATCTCTTGTTAGCAAATTCTCTCAGCATTTGTTTGTCTGTGAAAATTTTAAGCTCTTCCTCAATTTTGAAGGAGAGCTTTGCTGGGTAAAGAATTCTTGGCTAGCAATTTTTCTCTTTCAGAATTTTAAATTATGTCATACCACTGCCTTCTCGCCTCCCTGGTGCTCCCTGAGTAGTCACTACTTAGTCTTATGTTGTTTTTCTTGTATGTGGTGAATATGGTCTCTCTTGCTGATTTTAAAACTTTCTCCTTCTCTTCAGCATTTGACAGTCTGATCAGAATATATCTCAGAGTGGGTTTATTTGGATTTATTCTATTTTGAGTTTGTTGGGTGTCTTTTATTTGCATATGTATATGGTTTAGCAGGGTTGGGCAATTTTCCCCAACAATTTCTTTGAATACTCTTCCTATTCCTTTACCCTCCTCTTCCCCTTCTGGAACACCAGTGATTCTTATATTTGCGAGCTTCATGTTTTCCATCATTTCCCTGAGATCCGTTTCAAATTTTTTCAATTTTTTTCACCATTCATTCTTTTGTGCTTTCATTTTCCATCACACTATCTTTGAGTTTGCTAATTCATTCCTCTCCTTCTTCAAATGCAATGTTATGTGTCTCAAGAATCTTTTTAATTTGGTCAGCAGTATCTTTTATTTCTATAAGATCCATTATTTTTTTATTTACTCTTGCAAATTCTTCTTTATGCTCTTCTAGGGTCTTCTTCATGCCATTTATATCCTGAGCCATGATATTGATGTTTGTGAGTACTTCTTTGATTAATTGCTCCAAGTTCTGTGTCTTCTCTGGTTTTTTAATTTGGGCATTTAGGTTATCGTATCTTCTGGTTTCTTCATATGCTTTATAATTTTCTGTTGTTTTTAGCCTCTTGGCATTTGCTTATCTCGATAGGGTTGTTTTAGGATATGCAGGCTTATTTGAAAATTTATCTATAATTTGACAGAGCTACAGCTTGGTGGAGTGCACTGTCCCTGACCTACCAGCAGATGGTGCTCCCAAGCCAACTCTTAAACTGAATCCAGTTCTCCCCAACTTCATCTTTGCACTGAGTAGGGGCCCAAACCATGTGGAGGTCCAATCAGTGCATCAATTTTCTGTGTGCAGTGGGGACCGCCAGCCCTATGGGTGGAGGGCATGCCCTGTGCATTTTGGCAGGGAGTCCACTTCAGGACACAGTGGTTCCAGCTGTTCCAGGGCTCCGGGTGGAGTACCCTGGGGATGTAGACCTGCACATATCACCCTCCAGCTCAGATTCCTCACTGTCCCTCTCTGCCATGGGCCCATGAATCCCTGGGATTGGGGGAGGGCTCCTGGCACTTCCATGCAGCACCACTGCTCCTAGGCTGTGCACACTGTGTGCTTCCATGGAGGAAGAGTGGGCTCTGTCACAGGCCCACCAAATCCCAGGCTCCCTCAAGGAAGGTCTCGGCCGCAGCACTATGAAGGGGTGTCTCCCAGCCAGCTGCAAAGATGGCTACTCAGGACGTGGAAACTAGCCCCTTCCACTATCATCTGCCTGCTACAAAGGCTATTCCCTGGCACAGGGGCTCTTGACTTTAGGTCTGTGAAGGGTTATCACCCACACCAGGTACTCAAGAGGGTGCCTAGGGCATGAAAGGGTACTCCCCGCCGCACTCAACTGTGGCTCTAGCTGCCTGTTCTCTGGCGGCTTTCTGGGCTGAACACTCACCATTCTCCGAACGCAGCCTCTCAGTTTCTCCAGTACACAGCCACTATGGGTGTAGAAGTCCCTGCCCAGCTGGTGGAACCCTGAAACCACTGTTCTGGAGCACTTTCTGTCCTTTATCTAGTGTTTCTCATGGAGGAGAATTTTGCTCTGTCTCTCCTAATCCACTATCTTCCATTTTTATTAAAACCTTGATATTATCAGTCAATATTCAGCATAAGCTTTGAAAAAGGGCTCTAAAAAGGACGGTAATCAGCCAGTCTGCGCTATTATGGCTGCCTGTAGTATTGTCTATGGCTGATAACTGTTCTCATTAATCATTGTTCATGCTAAACTTGTTATTAAATATTTTTATAACCTCTGGATATTCATTTTCTTTCAAATGTTTAGCTAACACCATTTATTGAATTCATTCATTCATGCATCAAAATTTATTCAGGAGGTGGGGATACATCAGTGAATCGTTTACAATCAAAAACCCCCTAACTTTGAATAACTTACAATCTGGTGGGGACAGACTGACAATAAGCATAATAAATAAAGAAGTATACAGTTTATCAGACTGTGTTAAGTGCTATGGAAAAAAAATTGAACAGGGCAAAGGGGATTGGGAGTGCCAGTAGCAAGGGTGTGAATTAAAGTAATCCTCTGCTGCCTCAAATAGAAATCTGATATCAGACAAAAAGTTGTATCAGCGTTCAGGTGGTTCCATGGCAAATTACTTCTGCCTTTGAGATCAGAAGTGCTGGGTTGTCCTAGGCAGTTGATGATAGAAACCAGGTCACATTAATTGAATCTGGCCAATACTGTTGCCTGTATACCTACAGGGCATTTGTTCCTCTTGGACTCTTGGGAGTTAACCCCCAGAGAGATTACTGGTCAGTCTCAAGTACCCTGACATCCATTTTGCTAGGTTTTGGTCCACTGAACAGAATCTATCATTTCAAAATCTGGAAAGGTGTCTCAGAAAATATTCCTATCTCTAAGTTATAAAATAATTCTTTCAGCTACAGAAAACTTTTAGTTCCATGAGTATATGTGGTTTCTTTTTCCTCTCCATTCAGACACAATACCAGGGAGGCAGTGCATGGCTTCCTGCTTCTTCCTACTTAAGCAATTTGATGATGTCTTGATTTACCTCAACTCATTTAAGGTTAGTATTTAGAAGTTTTTATAAATGACTTGGTATGTGAAATACTATATAATGTGTCAAAGAAGATAATAGGTTTGGAGAGCTGGTCTTTTTATGTGGTGGCATTACTGACATCAGCTAATTACTTAAGACTTTTTATGTTTACCTGGTTTAACTGATATTTTTATATTTTACATATTCTTACTCAATATAACCTGTTCTTGGGCTGTTTTTCAGAGTTACTTCTATAATGATGACATCTTTAACTTTAATTATGCACAAGCCAAAGCAGCAACAGGCAATACTAGTGAAGGTGAAGAGGTAGGTACTTATTTTTTTTTTCTGTAATAATTTTTCTTATTTTGAAATAATTTCAAACTTAGAGGACAGTTTCAAAAATAAAAACCCATACAAAGAATTCCAACATACCCCCACCCAGATACCCAGATCCACTAACTTTTAACCTTTTGTCACATTTGCCATATCATTCTATTTATCCATCTGTCAATCTGTCTACCTAACTCTCTCTTCATCTATTTTCTAAATATTTGAGAGTAGGTTGTATACTTCATGCTCCTTGAACACTTAATATTTCCATGTGTATTTCCTAAGAACAAGAATATTCACTTATGTAACCACCATAAATAGAGTTATCAAGTTTAAGAAATTTAACATTGATATAAAGCTTATAGTCTATATTCCAGTTTTTTCATAAGTCCCAGTAATGTACTTCTGGACCTTTTCACCTTCATTGTTAGATCCATTCCAGGATCATGTGTTGCATTTAGTTGTTATTGTCTCTTTAGTATCAGTCTCTTTTTTAAAATTGTGAAAAAATATATACCCATCTCAGCCACTTTCAAGCATATCACTCAGTGCAATTAATCACATTCACAGTGTTGTGCTACCTCTCCAGCACCCATTGCCAGAACTCTCCCATCAACACAAGCAGAAAACCTGAACCCATTATGTATCAACTCCCCATTCTCCCGTCCCTCCACACACCAATAACCTGTGGTCAACATTCTGTCTGTATAAATTTGCATATTCTAGCTGTTGCATGTAAGGGGAATCTTACAATATTTATCCTTTTGTGTCTGGCTTATTTACTCAGCATGATGTCTTCAAGGATCATGCATGTTATAGCATGTATCAGAACTCCATTCTTTTTTCAGGCTGAGTAATATTCCATGGTATGTATACACCACATTTTGTTTATCTATTCATTTGCTAATGGACATGTGGTTTGCTTGCACCTTTTGGCTTTGTGAATAATGCTGCTGTGAACGTTGGTGTATAAATATCTGCCAAGTCCCTGGTGTATACCTAAAAGTAGCATTGCTAGGTCACATGGTCATTATATGTTAAAGTTTTGAAGGACCACCAAACAGTTTTCCAAAGCAGCTGCATCATTTTATATTACCACCAACAATGTACTAAGGTTCTTGTTTTTCTGAATCCTTGCTCGTACCTATTATTTTCCTTTTTATTTTTTTAGGGAAGTTATAGGTTTACAGAAACATCATGCATAAAACATGTAAAATACAGAGTTCCCATATACCACCCTGTTATTAACACTTTGCGTTAGTGTGGTACATTTGTTACAATTCATGAAAGAATATTTTTATAATTGTACTATTAACTGTAGTCCATCATTTTTGACAGGGTTCACTGTGTTGAACAGTCCTATGGGTTTTTAAAAAATTTTTATTCTAGTAACATTTATACAAACTAGAATGTCCCCCTTTAATCACATTCACAAATACAATTCATTGCTGTTACTTTCACGATGTTGTCCTACCATCACCACCATCCAATACCAAAATTGTACAATCAACCCAAGTAGAAACTCTATACAATTTAAGCATTAAATCCCCATTCCCTACCAGTAGCCCAGTCCCTAGTAACTATACTCTAGATTTTGAGTCGGTGAGTTTTCCTTTTTAATTGTTTCATATCAGTGAGCTCATTCAATATTTGTCCTTTTGTGTCTGGCTTAGGTCACTTGACATAATGTCTTCAAGGTTCATCCATGTTGTCATATGTATCAGAACTTCAGTTCCTATTTATGGCTGAATAATATGCCATTGTATGTATATACTACATTTTGCTTTTCCATTCATCAGTTGATGGATACTTGAGTTGTTTCTATCTTTTGACAATTGTGAATAATGCCACTGTGAACATTGGTGTGCAAATATCTGTTCACATCCCTGCTTTCACTTTTTCTGGGTATATACCTAGAAGTGGGATTGCCAGGTCATAGGGTAATTTTATACTTAGTTTTCTGAGGAACTGTCAAACTGTCTTCCACAGTGGCTGCACTATTTTACATTCCCACCAGCAGTGAGTGAGTGTTCCTGTTTCTCCACATCCTTTCCTACACTTGTAATTTTCTGTTTTTTTTTAATAGGAACCATTATAGTGGGTGTGAAATGGTATCTCATTGTGGTTTTGATTTGCATTTCCCTAATGGCTAATGTTGTTGAGCATGTTTATGTGTTTACATATTATAATTAGTTTATATCAGTGAGATCATGCAATATTTGTCCCAATGTGTCTGACTTATTTCACTCAATGTAGTGCTCTCAACGTTTCTTCATCAACCCTTTTTTTTATGATGGTTTTGTTCACCCACCATGCTTTCTGTCCTAAATAATCGATGGTTCCCTGTGTAGTTACATATTTATGTATTCACCACCATCACTACTATCTGTATAAGGACGTCGCCATTTCTTCCACAAAGAAGGAGGAAGAGTCAAAGAAGGTAGAGAGACAAAAGAAATTTTTTAAAAAACATGACAGCTAAAAAGCAATGAAAGGAAAGACAGAATTAAACTGAAGTAGAATAAAAGAGTCGGACAATGTCACCAATGCCAAGGTCCCATACCCTCCCTTATGTCCCCCACTTATAGGCATTTAGCTTTGGTGTATTGCCTTTGTGACATTAAAGAAAGCATAATACAAAGTTTCTGTTAACTATAGTCTCTAGTTTGCAATGATTGTATTTATTTCCCCAATACCACCTGTGCCAGTTCAGTGTATTATGTCCCCCAAAATGCCATTATCTTTGATGCAATCTTGTGTGGGCAGACATATTAGTGTTGATTAGATTTTGGAATCATTTGGGTGTTTCCATGAAGATGTGATTCAATCAACTGTGGACAAGAATTTTGGTTGGATAATTTCCATGGAGGTGTTGCCCCACCCATTCAGGGTGGGTCTGAATTAAATTACTGGAGCACTATATAAGCTCAGACAGAAGGAGCAAGCTTGCTACAGCCAAGAGGGACACTTTGAAGAAAGCACAGGAGCTGAGAGAGGAGCTTCAGGTTACAGAGACATTTTGGAGACGGCCTTTGATAGCAGACTTTTGCTCCAGAGAAGCTAAGAGGGAACAAACGTCCCAAGAGCAACTAAGAGTGACATTTTTGAGGAGCTGAAGCCTAGGGAGGAACGCCCTGGGAGAAAGCCATTTTGAAATCAGAACTCTGGAGCAGATGCCAGCCACATGCCTTCCTCAGCTAACAGGGGTTTTCCGGACACCATTGGCCATTCTCCAGTGAAGGTACCCGATTGTTGATGTGTTGCCTTGGACACTTGATGGCCTTAAGACTGTAACTGTGTAACCAAATAAACCTCCCTTTATAAAAGCTGATCCATTTCTGGTGTTTTGTATTCCAGCAGCATTGGCAAACTAGAACACCACCCTATTTTTAACATCTTGCAAAGTTGACATTCGTTTGTTCTCCCTCATGTAAAAACATATTTGTACATTTTATCACAATTGTTGAACACTCTAGGTTTCACTGAGATATACAGTCCCAGTCTCTATCTTTCCTCTTTCCTTGTGGTGTCCCACGTGCTCCTAACCTTCCTCTTTCAACCATACTCACAGTCATCTTTGTTCAGTGTACTTACATTGTTGTGCTACCATCATCTAAAATTGTGTTCCAAACCTCTCACTCCTGTCTTCTCCTATGAGTCTGTAGTGCTCCCTTTAGTATTTCCTGTAGCACAGGTATCTTGTTCACAAACTCTCTCATTGTCTGTTTGTCAGAGAATATTTTAAACTCTCCTTCATATTCAAAGGATAGTTTTGCTGGATATAGGATTCTTGGTTGGCAGTTTTTCTTTCAGTATCTTAAATATATCACACCACTTACTTCTTGCCTCCATGGTTTCTACTGAGAAATCCACGCATAGTCTTACCAAGCTTCCTTTGTATGTGATGGATCGCTTTTCTCTTTCTGCTTTTAGGATTCTCTCTTTGTCTTTGATGCTTGATAATTTGATTATTAAGTGTCTTGACATTGGTCTCTTCAGATCTTTTCTGTTTGTGGTATGCTGCGCTTCTTGGATCTGCAAGTTTATGTCTTTCATAAGAGATGGGAAATTTTCATTGATTATTTCCTCTGTTATTGTTTCTGCCCCTTTTCCCTTCTCCTTCTGGGACACCCATGACATGTACATTCATGTGCTTCATGTTATCATTTATTTCCCTGAGACATTGCTCATATTATGCCTTTCTTTTCCCTGTCTGTTCTTTTGTGTGTAGGATTTCAGGTGTCTTGTTCTCCAGTTCCTGAGTGTTTTCTTCTGCCTTTTGAGATCTGCTGTTGTATGTCTCCATTGTGTTTTTCATCTCTTGTGTTGTGCCTTTCATTTCCATAGATTCTGCCAGTTGTTTTTTCAGACTTTCGATTTCTACCTTATGTTCACCCAGTGTTTTCTTTATAGCCTTCGTCTCTTTTGTTTTAACATCCTTGAACTCATCGATTTGGTTTTTTATTTGATTTAGCATGCTTTCTTTGAAAATCTTTACTAGATTGTTTCATTAAAGTGAAACAATATCTCAACTGTATCTTGACTGAGGTGTAAGTTTGTTCCTTTGACTCGGCCATATCTTCGTTTTTCCTAGTATATATTGTAGTTTTCTGTTGTCTAGGCATCTGGTTTCCTTGGTTACCCCAGTCAGATTTTCCCAGACCAGAACGGGTTCAGGTCTCAGAATGGGGTTATATTCGGGGTGTATCTTAGAGGAATGACAGACTTTCCTGTGAGGTTTCCAGTTGCTGTGCTTTTCCTAATCTGCCCAGCCAGTGGTGCCTGTCAGCCTGTCGCTCCCGACTGGTGTAAGGAGTTGTAGCCTCCTTAGTTTCTGTTTTGGCTGTTTTTCCCAGGCTCTGGGGTCTGGTTCTGAAGGGAAAGCTGGGCCCCACCTCCTTCCTCTTAGGAAAGATACAGCCCCTATGGAATTATCATCTACATTGAATAGTCTGTCTGACTCTGTTATCTCCATCCCTGTCTGGGTCAGAGTGCTGCAAGCTGAAAATAGCTGTGGCTCTCTCTTCTGAGCCCCTCAGGCTGAGAGAGAGAAAAAGGAACAGAAAGCCCCATTTTGGAGCCAGTACACGGCCCCCCAGTTTCACTTGTCGGCCAGAGGTAACACCCGGTCTTCTGGGCTCCCTCTCCCAGGACAGAGGAGTCCTCCGGCTCTTTAAGGTCAGTCATCACTAAAAGCCTCTGTCTGCTTGTAGGGGGTTTGTAGCTTGTATTCAGCAGTCCACGTTTATTAATTAAAACCCCAGTTGGAGCTCAGCTGAGCTATATTTGCTGGCTCAGAGAGTGCTACTGGTTTCTACCACAGCGAGGTTTTGAGCTCAGCCTGACATGGGGGAAGGAGCTCTCGGTGCGGTTCTGCAGCTTTTACTTACAGATTCTATGCTGCGATCTGAGGCATTCCTCCCAATCCAGGCTGGTGTACAATGCTTGGCAGTCACGGTTGTCCCCCAGCGGTTATTCCAAATTATTTACTAGTTGTTCCTTGTTGTTTATTGTTCCAGGGGACTGACTAAATTCCACTCCTCTCTATGCCGCCATCTTTCCCTTCCTCCAGTCACAAGGTTTTTACAATCACAAGGGCTCAAAATAAAGGCTATACAATCATTATCAGAGATCCAGGCAGCTGGATTACAATTCAGAGATTTCAGGTATTTCCTTGTCTACTGTAATATCCCAGAAAGTAAAAAAGTAAGATCTATATAATGATTCAGTAATCATAATCATCCCTTAAATCCTAACTTCTCAGTTACAATATATCCCAAATGCCTAGCACATAACAGTAATTCAATTAAATTTTGTTGAAGGAGTACATAAGTAAATCAGTCATTAAATCTCAATAACATAGTGTTGACTGGACAAAAGTTGCAGAAGAAAACCTATATTTTGATTTATTCATTTAAAGTTCAAATTCATGCAAAATTAAAGAGTATTGTTTAGTATGCAAATACGGTAAACTATAAAGAAGAAAAGGAAATATAATATGCAATCAGATGATTATTTTTGAAAGGGGCAATAAATGTGATGGCATTAGGAAGGAACATACCAAAGATTTCAAAGGTAATGGTAAAGTCCTTTTCTTAAATTTAGTGCCAGGTACACATTCATTCACTGCTTCTTACTCTTTATTCCTTATTCTTGTCTGTACCCTTTTGTATATTCTCAGTATTTTGTAAAAGCAATTTAAAAAGAATATTGCTCATGACAGCTATTCAGACCTATAAAAGTGTATTACAATGCATAAAAATAAATGTTTATGTATGAAAACTGAAAACCTTTTATCATTCTCAGGTACTTCTGAACAACTTACAAAGTTAACATAGGAGTAATATTAGTTTCTATACTCTGATATTATCAAAGCATTTTCCCATAGTCTCTAATGGACTCCCTATCATAACGAAGCTTACAATTTAAGGAAATGTTTGCATTATTTGTGATATTTTCATTAAAGTAGTTTCACATGCATATTAGAAAGTGTATTCATGGAATTATTGAAAAGATTTCTGTAGAGGAAATCTTATTTATTCTTTGATAATAGCAAAGAAGTATAGAGCTGGCTCAGTGAGCATGTAGAATGCATCATTATCTTCTCTAATTTCTGACACTTTGCTTTTCAGTAGCCTCAGCTTTGAAAAATAGCTTCATCCCAGAAGAAAGTATAAAAAAGACTCTGTATATCCTATATTACTATCACAAAAGTCTGCTTCTAACGCCAAGTACATTATTCTGGAAGCTAAGCTCTTGAATACTTGTTCTGCATTGATTTAGTCTTAATAAAATATAAAGCTTAACCTTGGTTTGTTGGGTTTCTTAATCCCATACATGTTTAAAGATTGCTCCTGAAATCTGATTCTAAGAAGAAATATATTTATTAAATAAATCAAGCATTTACTATGTGCTGGCACTGTGGATAACCGTGAACAAGACAGATGTAATCCCTGACTTCATGGAACTTACTGCATGGAGAAAACAGACATTTTAAAATAAATACCTGATATGGTGAAGGTAATGGAAAGGAACAACTGACAAGAAAGGAGGAATAAAATCTTAAGAGCAGTAGTAGAAATTGTGCTATTATATCACAGTGTAGTAATGGACAATCATAGTGATAATTCTCATTCAGTAAGAAGTTAAATAATACTCAGTAACCTCTAGTTAAGAAGATAAATTTGTAATTTCATTTGTGTAAAAAATGTTCATTTGAAAATGTATTAAAGATTCTTAAAGGTTATAAATATAATATTGGTTACCTCATGGGGCTAGAGCTGGGCAGAGCTGGGCAATGAAGAGGGGACGTTTTATTGCCTTCATATCCTTCCTTTACTTTGGATTTTTTGCCAAGAGTATGTATTGGTTTTATAATTTTACAAGGCTTTAAAATGCAAGAAAAGTTACTTAGAGAGGTTTTACCAAAGATAGTCAAACACCTTCAGAGTTTGCATGTTGGCTATGCTAAGCCTGTGATTTTGTTTGGAATACTTCATATTCCAGTAATATTGGATAAATAATGTGTTACTGTTCTGAACCTGTTTAGAATTTAGCTGTCTATAAGTCTATATTTATTGTAGCTTTATAGGTAAGCTCATAATGGATATTTTATTTCAAAAGCATCTTCATGTTTATTGTCCTTCTTCCCTCTTTCTTTGTACAGGTGTTCCTCCTGATCCAAAGTGAGAAGATGAAAAATGATTACATTTATCTCAGTTGGTTAGCTCGGTGCTGTAAGTCTTCTTTTACATGTTAAAGAGGAATCCCGTCTTTTTTCTTTGTTGAATAATTTTCTGGATGGAAATTACTTTGAGTGTTTTTACATTTTGTTTCATAGTTTGCTCTGTAAATAAGTGAACACTGAAATTAAGCATTAATGCTGCACATAAAGAGTGGCATGTACACACATTATATGTTTGCCCTGGGATTACTTCTACCATACCTAGCACTTAAAGATTTGTAGTCCTGGAAGATGCTAAGTTCTTCCTTTAGCCCTGTTAAAGTTTCCAGAGTTTCATTTTGCAGTGTCCTTTGTGAGATAATATTGTTATGCTAATTTTACCTTTTAGCTATGGTGTTGGCCTGAAAAATAGCAAAATGTTAAAAACATAATTTTTTATACATTATACAGCCTACAGTTTCTCTCTCTCTCTCTCTTCCTCCCACCTCCTTCTCTTTCTCTCTCATTTCCTCTTTCCCTCTCTCCTTTATTCCACTCATTTAAAATGTTCAGTAAGGTTTTGTGGTCACAGGAAATTTTTTGGCAATCAAATATTCTTAGAGGCTGAAACTTAAGACCAGGTTTGAATGAATGATGAGTGTCCTCTTTCAAGCAAATAAGCAAAATGGGAGCTACTGGAAATCAACCCAATCTAAAAAGACATAATTATGTAGAATCCTAACTTACATGTTTCAGTATGTAGAATTCTGATCAAGAACCAGTTTAATACCAACATTGTAAGTTTTCATGTAAGAGGTATTTTACCATTGCTTTGTATTTTATCATTTATTTGGATGATAGAACCAAATCCATAGAATAGCATGATGCAGAAGTATGTTTCTTATACATTTGAAAGGCATAAATCATTTTTTCTTTCTGTAGATATCATGAATAAGAAACCAAGGCTAGCCTGGGAACTTTATCTCAAGATGGAAACTTCTGGCGAGTCCTTTAGCCTCTTACAGCTCATTGCTAATGATTGCTACAAAGTGAGTCTGAGTGAGACTAAAGGGAAAATTGAAGATCAGTGTCACATTGCTGCTGTTGGCTGAAATTAGGGGAAAGAGTGCTAAAGACTGAATTTAGTCTTTGGAGAAGTGGTTCACATAGTGATAGCAGAAGTGTTATCCTCTATGAATAAACTGACATTAGAGATAGACAACATTTCAGGCTTAAATGTATATAAAGGGAGGAGGTTTTAGATTTCTAAAGAAAGTGAATCTTTAATTACCACCCAGGTAGAAATATTCATCTGGTAGGTGGAAATTTGGTTCTGAAGCTCAAGAAAGATGTCCCCTGACATCTAAAGGCATAGATTGGGAGTAATCAACATTTAAGTAGCAATTGAAGCCCTGAGAAAAGTGAGAATACTCAGGAAGGAAATAAGAAACCTTGGAGAATATTAAGGTGCAAATGGTGGACAAGAAAGATAAAGGAACTACAAAAAGAGAATAAAAAAGCAGTCAGGTTTAGTAAATGGCAGTGTGTGTGTGTGTGTGTGCATAGTTGAAAAGCCAAGAAGAGGGAAGAATTTGGGGCTCAATCTCATAAATTAAAAGCTTTTTTTAAAGAATTAGCCTCAAATTCTGGGAATTCCTATTTTTAGAATATCTCATCCTGTCCAAAAGACAGGAAAATGTCATGTTAAGAGAATCAATCTAGTGATAAAATAATCAACAATAGTTCATTTCAAAATGAATGATTAAAAAAAGGTGAAAAACCATCAGTGGAAAAGGTTTTCAAGCCCAGAAAACTTGAAAATAGTTTGACATGACTCGTTGGATGACAATGCTGTTAAGTCAGTTAGAGACAGAGGGAAAGAAAACAATAAAAGACAGGAAATTAGTTCAAGTATATTTGGAGCTCCCAGTTGGAAATAATACATGTGGGAAATACATGTGTAGTCTGGAGCTCAGGTGTTCATGTGAGAGGTTGGGATTGGCGACGTAGAGAGTCGAGAGTAATCAGTAATAGTAGTAGTAGTAGCAGCAGCAGAGTCTGGAAGGAATTGAAATTAACTAGTAAATGTAGTGAGGAACCATGTGGGACACCAGTATGATTAAGGAGTAGAAAAATAGAAGAGTCAGTGAAAGAGACAAAGGATGATCAAAGAGGAAAGAAAACATCTAGGAGAAAATGAAAAGCTTTTCTGGTTCCTGTTTTATCAAAAGCCAAGGAATGAGAGTGTCAAATCAGCAACGAGATGGAATTGAATGAGGGCTGAAAAGACAGCTGAGTTTGGGTTTTTAAAAGAACATTTTTAGCCAGAAGGTAGAGAACAGAATCGGATTAGAAAGTGGATGCAATGAATGTAACCTTGACCACAGTCTTTTGAGGCTGAGAATAAGGAGGGAAATGTGGCACTAACTTGAAAGGGCAAATGAGGTTAGGGGAAGGATTTGGGGGCTTTTTGATGGGGGGAGAGTCTTTTTCTTTCAGAAAGGGGAGAGTTAAGTGTATATCAAGGCCAAGAAAAGACCAGCCTCTCAGGTTGAAACTGATTAAATTAGCATAAAATGAATGATAGTCATCTACAGAATGTATGGAGGGGACTTGAAAAATATTCAGTTCAAATCACAGTCATCAAAGTTTGTCTTTTAGTTATTTTAGATTATTTGTTTTTTCTTATTCCTTTGTTTTGGTCTTGTTTTAAAATTTTTTTTTACTGTGTGTTTTTTAATTTTATGATAAAGTTAAAAAAACAGTGAATGAGTGTGGAAACAAAAGTAAATGAACAATGGGGGGAGGACGGGATGGAATGTTTTGGATGTTCTTTTTTCTTCTAATTTTTATTTTATTTTTTGGAGTAATGAAAATGTTCAACAGTTGATTGTGGTGATGAATGCACAACTATATGATGATATTATGAACAACTGATTGTACACTTTGAAGGACTGTATGTTATGTGAATATATCTCAATAAAAAATTGCATTTAAAAAAAAGTCCCAGAGTGTCAGGCAAAATTAATTAAAATAAGTTCTAAATGCAACCTGGTCACATTTTGAATTTGAAAGGTAAAGGAAAAATTCTGTAAGAATACAGGAAGGCCTAATAAATAATTTATTACATTGAAAAAAAGGATATAATTAGAAGAAATGACAAATGACAGAACATGTTGAAACTGAATGATAGAAGGTAAACTGATTTAATTTGAACACGTGTTCAAAGTTGTGATTTTCCTTCTTCTTGTTTTAGTATGAGATTGGAATCTGTTTTTACCTGTGCAGTTGTTTTATACAATTCTGTCTTAACATCTTGATGTTTAATTTCATTCTGTGCAATCTTTTGGCTACAAGTATTACCACAATACTTTCTTTTATTCAGATGGGCCAGTTTTACTATTCAGCCAAAGCTTTCGATGTCCTAGAAAGGTTGGATCCCAACCCTGAGTATTGGGAAGGCAAGAGGGGTGCCTGTGTGGGCATTTTTCAGATGATCTTAGCTGGAAGAGAACCCAAGTAAGTAAACAGACAAGAAATACTACCTCTATTCATTTTCTGGTTTATGAGAGAAAATAATTTTTTTCTGACATGACATCTTCTTCTGAAATCTCAAAATTATAATGATGTTTTAGAATGATAAATAAAATGTTAAGGTGTTAAATATTTTATCTGGTCATTTTCCTCCAGAAATTTTTTTACTGTGTAGAATCAGGTCATTCTACATCATATGTACAGGAGACATTGAGTATACCTATAACTCTCAATTATAAGAGCAAGATGTGTAATTGGCTTCAAATAAATCTCCATTTACATAAAGACTTTTTCACTCTCTTCTACTCTTTCTTTATCTGTAGGCTTCTTCTTGTCTTATTTTAGGCCTGAAAGAATTAGGAATGGAGCGGATATGACCATTAGCATATAAGGTTGATAATTCTTCTTCTTCTTCTCCTTCTTTTTATTGCCTTCTTATATTCCAGGAAATACTGAGACATTAGATTACATAAAATTAAGTAGCTTATAGCTCCATTTGTAACAAATATTAGAACACTTAAAACTAAATTGAGGTTTCCAAAAATAACTATGGAATGTATTTGTTGTTGATGTATGAATAATCATAATTTTTTAAGTAAATAATCTGTCAGAAATTACTTCCTGCCTCATATCTACTTCTAAGCCTGAATAAATAAAAATTAATAAAAGAATAATTAAAATAAAATATTAAGAACTTTGGTTAAGTGAAAGCAGTTGCTTGAGGGAAAAAAAGAGTAGAAAATGTCAGCAGTCTAAGGGAAGAGGGCCAGTAGGCTGTTCCCTACAGATTGCTAAGGTTATAGGGAAGTTTTATTGCTTAAAATGTTTTAATTTTAATTAATTTGCATTTAATTTAAATTACTTAAATGTAAATACTGGGCATTTGCCAAATCTTAGATCTTAAATCTCATCTTCTGTATTTCTTAATATATTATTTCCCTTGAAGAAGTTAGCCATTCCTCTGACTTGGCAAAATTTTACAAATGTGATAGTGACACTCACATTCTCATTGCCTTAAACAAATGAGAAATCTGAGACCCAGATGGCTTAAGTAACTTGTCAGTGACAGAACTAGAATTTAAGCCCAACTCTTTCAACTTCTAGATTTCTGCTGTCTCATGCAGAATAAGCATGGAAATGGGCATATTGATGTCATATCAGAGAATGCAAATAAATTAACAATATGTATAGAGATAGTGTAAATAAACAGGGAAAACTTGGGTTGGTGAGGACTTTGCAGAATTTCCATTTTACTATGCCACCCTAAGAACAGGAGGCTAGGACATGGATAATTGGTTTATGAGTGCTCAGTGGAAAAGTCTATTACCAAAAATTCCCTACTAGAAGTATATTAAGAAGTTAAGAGTTTATTGTTAATTTGCATTCTGTATTGAAACACTTTTTCCTTTCAAATTTTGTCTTCAGAGAGACCCTTCGAGAAGTGCTACATTTACTGAGAAGCACTGGTAACACCCAAGTAGAGTACATCGTCCGGATCATGAAGAAATGGGCCAAGGAAAACAGAGTACCTGTCTAAAAGAGCATCAGAGTCCTAGGGAACCAGTCACCATTTTGACATAAAATTGGAAATCCTTTTCCACATATTTAATGCAAGATGCAGAGCTCTATTTTATTGAAGTCTCTTCAAGCCTCAAGGTCAGTGACTGACTTGCTTAGCTCTAGCCTCCTGGCTGAACAAAATGCCAAGGTCTATGCTGCAGCCCCTGTATGATCCACAAGCAATAAGACTTGAGACTTACCTTGTGCCTTTTTTCCAAAAATGCTCATAGTACTCTTGTGTAACTTACTTGTTTTAATGAGAACGGCATAACTTCTTTTTTTATATTAGCATTTCATGGCATTTTCTCCTAGCTGCAATAACAAACATCTTTGAGGCTCAAGAGCCACCATCATTCTGTCAACCTTTGTTTAGCCATCTCTGCACATTATCCTGTTTTACTAGGGAATTCCAGTAAAACAGGTTTTACTAATGCATCTCTGAAACCTGGGAGAACAGAGGCTGTAACTAAGTATATGATTCTAAGAATGGCAGTGAGATCTTTTATCAAACTGTCCAGTCATTAATAGATAATAGGTTTATGGAATTACTCTTGCAACAATTTGATTCTTTATGATAATAACATGTTACAATGGAGTAAGATGAGTATTGCAGTTTTTAAAAAGGTGAGTCCTATGAAAAAATCTGCATGGTACCTCTAAAGGTATTCAGGAAACAAAATATACTAATCTCATTGGTCATATCTCCATATGCTTTAGATAACAAAAAGTTAAGTTTTTTAATGATGTATCTTGCTGAATAAACATCATTTTTGAAAGTAGGGCTACTGAGATTATATATATGTATTTGTGACCATTTGTTAATGTAATGACAATAGAATACAAATTGTGTAGAGCCCTTTGAGGGATCTTCTAATGGCTAGACTCTATCCTAAATCATAAACCAGCCCCATATTTCTTAGCTCTCACAACATAAACCCATTATACAACTGCATATTACCTTTGTTTCTACACCAAATTATTTTTTTCTATTAGTTCAAAGTACCCAGTGGTATAGGTTTGGAAAGTAGAAAGCCATCCCTATCTAACAGAGAATGGATGGGAAAAGAAATGGAAGAGAGTCCATAATTCCTTGAAGCACTAAAATAGAATAATTCCTATAGACACTGTGCCAGGTGTTCTGCTTATGCTCCCAACATTCCACTGTGGGTGAAGCAGTTGTATTGAATGGTGATGGGAACATGGCAGGAGTCAAAACCGCCAAAAAGAGATGAAATCACTGAAGATAGCCTTTGCCTTCTGGACAGTTCTTTCATTTGCACTCAGGAATATGGCCAGTTTTTCTATTGTTTATCTTAGACCCAGATCTAATCAGTTTAGAGCACAAATCAAAATAAGCTGGCCTTACTTGTTAACTGAATTTTAGAAAACAAAACACTTTTCATATGTCAAAGCCTCTGTTTCCTCATGATGTTGTTCCTACTTTTTCAAAAATCACTGGTTCTCAGTATCTAAGGTACACGAAGAGTCAAATCTTGAGAGAACCTGCTATAGTTTTTAGAATCATTCTTGTAATTTACTTACCTCACTTAAAATATTAACAAACACAATAGTGGAAAAGACTGAGATGGAACTCATCAGTGGCTGTTGGCAATAAAATTTGTCTTCCAGTGAATTATTTTCAAATTTACTATACTTGAAAAGCTTTTTCATTGGTGAAAATTTACTTTAAAATTAGCTTTTGTTGAATGTGACACTCTAGATTCTCCCTGACATTTTCCTGTCTTTTGGACAAAAACATATTCTAAAAATAGCTATTCCCAGAATTTTAGACTTTTAAAAAAGTTTTTAAAATACAGGATTGAACCAAAAAACAAAAGACTAGTCTAAAGAGAAGTACCATACAATTCTGTTGTTTTTTGGGATAGTTTTATAAAATGTCTTGACAGGGTCTCAAGATTATGCAGTAGTATCTCATGGCTGTTTTTTCTTATGTGTGACGATATTAGGGAGAGAGGAAGGTCCAGGCTTAGAAATGTAGTATAATGTGTACAGTTCATAGCATCAATGTACTGTTTATAGTTTGTAGAATACATCACTTGCAAACAGAAAAGTATCTCTTACAGTTATTTTTGTACTTCAAAAGAATTATTATATTCCACTATAATATGTTCAAATTAAAGTTTATTATTTGGTTCTTATTATGGTATTCTGTTGAATGTAGTGAGTTACAGTCCTGCATCTTGTCCTTTCTCCCCTTTCTTTCCTGGCTCCAGAGTGAAGAGAATACCAAAGTTTCAGGCCCCACCAGTTACTCTTTACAGGAGAAGAAAGTAGATGTTCCCTAAGAATTCCTGTCCACTAAGAGACTGTTGATTCCTGCTAAAGCATATTAGATTTGTCTCTTTGCTGAATTACTAGGCCCTGCATTGACCAGTGCCTAGTGTAATACCTGGAACATAGAAAGCACTCAAATACTTGTTAACTAAATAATTAAACATGTAGTAACTAATAGAGCAGGAACTTGTGAGACCTGACTTCACATATTCTAGTTCCCAACTATTTCTTGTTTTATTGTGTCCTGAGCATAGGCCGGGAGCTAAGGGTGAAAGATAAATAATGCATAGTCCTGGCCTTTAAAGAACTCAGTCTAACAGAACTATACAAAACTAACCACAAGAACATGGGATTAGTGTCATCGGGAGGAACAAAGTATTGAGAGTTAAGAGAAGGCAATGGGGATGTTCGTATCCTTGTAGGTGGAACACCTTCCACCTACTTGTGAGAAATAATCAGAATGAATCCCAAAATTCAGCAGTTGGCAAGATGGCCAGGCTTTTGCCACATGTGTAGCACATGCAGCATACACCCAAGTACATAGAATCCAAAGGACTGCTTTTCTTCTTTATAGCTTTTACACTTCCAAAAGTTGCAAAGCAATCAGGCATTGTATCACAATATTTATATCTACTTTCTAATGGCAAAAGGGAATTAGTAGTTTACTAGTTCCTATATTCAGGACTCAAATTGACTCAATATGACTTAGATAAATTGTCATCTTTATCTCTCTCTTCCTCTTCATCCTATAAAGTACTTCTATACTAAGGTTTATGTGTACTCTATAATAGGGCTCAAACAGTATTCCTGCCTATTTAGAGATGGTCTCAGAGAATCAGAGCCAGAGGCTTGGTGTCTGTGCCTGTAGCTTACTAAACTCTTGACTTCAGGAGTATGTGAAGAACAGACAGCACACAATAAAATTCTAAATAAATACAATCAGTTGATGTGTGCCTTGCATATATAGTGCATAGACAAGTGTGCAAAATTTTTTAGCATTAAAACCCTTTATTTAAATAAAATCTGAATGCCCCCGATGGGTGGGCAAAGAAAGGGTAGGAGGGAAATACAGGAAGTCCACCACTCAGGCTGCCCCTCTTAGGGTAACACAGTTTACAAACCTCAGAACATGGGAAATAAGTGCTCTGCTCAGACAACCTCGGGTGAGAAGACAATGGGAAGCACAGATTTGTGCATCCATAGCATTAACTATGGATATATTTTTACCTACTTTTTATTACATTTATGTATATTTGATCATTTATTTGTGTATTTATTTGGTCAGTTAGTTATATCCCAATTTGTTACCGAAAGAATTTGAAGTAAATTACCAAAAAAATACATAACAAAATATGAATCAGTAGAAGACATTCAATAAGTAAAGGAAGCTAAGAGTAAAATTAATACAAAAAGTTTCCTGCCAACCAAAGCAAAGGTTGAAATACAACCAGCTACAAAATTCACAGTCCATTTGTGTGAATGAACTAAGAGGGGAGGGGGATTTGATTATTCAGTGAAATTTGATTTCCATTGGTTTCTGAATTAGGTTTCTCTGCACTATAACTTGCACTATAACTTGAACATAATGTACTATATATTCTTAACAAGAATTTAAAGGGACTTGATTGTGCTCAAAACTTGCCCAGCTTTTTCCTACTGAAAAATGGTTTTATAGCTAAATAATTGCACTTGCCCTTCTACTTTAAATTTTCACTATAAAATATATTCTCCTTTGCCAGATTTTTACTGGGGAATAGTTATTAATGTGGTGGAGTTGAGACATGTCATTCAAGTTTCAAAAATTACAAGCACATGTTAAGATGAAAATGTAATTAACAGTAACTAAAGATTAATTACAAAGTACTGTAAAAGCAATGAAATGATGGTATAGTATAGCTTATACATTTACTGAGGAAATTTAAAGGAGATAATCGCTGTGGAGTAGGCTAAATAGAAAAGACTCCATGGTAGAAGTGAATCTTCAGCTGAAACTTTAAATATAGAATTTAGCTAGATAGAGGATAAGTGTATTAGGGCTCTCTAGGGAAACAGAATCAACAAAAGATATCTATAAATATAAGATTTTATAAAAGTGTCTCACACAACTGGGTATGCACAAGTCCAAATTCCGTAGGGCAGGCAGCAACCTGGCAACTCCAATGAAGATGTTCGATGAACTCCTCAGGAAACGAACTGGCAACTTCATTGAACTCCTCAGGAAATGCTTTGCTGGTTAGCCAAAGAAGAAGTGAAGGTCCTCGATCTGTCTTGTTTAAAAGTCTTCAACTGATTGGATTAAATCCAGTGGATTGAATTCTCTCATTGTGGAAGACATACCCTTCATTGATGTAATCAGCCACAGCAGCAGCCAATTGACTGATAATTTAATAAACCAGCCTTCTGGTTTATTAACCAGCCACAAATGTCCTTGCAGTAACGGTTAGGCCAGTGCTTGCTTGACCAGACACCTGGACACCATCACCTGGCCAAGTTGACACATGAACCTAACCATCACGATAAGTAAACAAGTATGCCAGATTAAGTAAATAACATACATGAAGTAATCAGTGATATTTACAGATGTTTAGATGTTTAATCTTAATCTTGTTCCTATTCTTTTAAAAAAAAAAAACATTTTATTGTGAATTATAACATATATACAGAAAAGTGATAATTTTCAAAGCACAGTTTAATAAGTAGTTATAGAGCATCTTTCAAAGTATAGTATAGATTACAGTTCCACAATTCCAGTTATTTCCTTCTTGCTGTTCCAATACACTAGAGACTAAAAAGTAATATCTATATAATGATTCAGTAGTCATAATCCTTTGTTAAATCCTATCTTGTCTGTTGCTACTCCTCCCTCTCACTTGATCACTGTCTCAAACTTCAGGGATATCTAGGCAATGACCACTTAATACGGCATTGTTACTTACAATCCCATTAACAAACTGTCATCACCGCTGTCCATTCCCATACCTTTAAGTTCAACCTTGTTAACAAGTCTGTACATATTAGATAATCATTCCCACTTCACTAGCTTCTATCTATCTCTAGGTCCCTATGTTCTACATTTTAAGACTCTGGTTTTACATTAACAAGGGGGTTCATGTTAGTGAAATCATACAATCTCTCTCCTTTCATGTCTGACTTATTTCACTCACCATTATGTCCTCGTGGTTCACCCATGTTGTCTCATGTTTCAGGACCTCATTCCATATTACCACTGCATAATTTTCCATCATATGTATATACTACATTTTGTTTATCCACTTTTCTGGTGAAGGACACTTGGATTGTTTCCATCTTTTGGCAATTGTGAATAATGCCACTATGAACATTGGTGTGCAAATGTCTGTTCATGTCACTGCTTTCAGATCTTCTGGGTATATATCAAGTAGTGGAATTGCTGGATCATAGGGAACTCAATATTTAGTTTTATGAGGAACCTTCAAACTGTCTTCCACAGTGGCTGTACCATTATACATTCCCACCAACTGTGGATAAGTGTTCCAAATTCTCCACATCCTCTACAGCATTTGTAGTTTCCTGTTTAAGGGTAGCCATTCATATAGGAGTGAGATGATATCTCATTGTGGTTTTGATTTGCATTTCCCTAATAGCTAATGAAGATGAACATTTCTTCATGTGCTTTTTAGCCGTTTGTATTTCCTCTTTGGAAAAAAATGCCTATCCATATCTTTTGCCCGTTTTATATAATTGGGTTGTTTGTACATTTGTAGGTGGGTTGTAGGATTTCTTTATATATGCTGAATATCAGTCTTTTATCAGATATATGGTTTTCAAATATTTTCTCCCATTGAATTTGCTGCCTGTTCCTGTTTGCTGAAGCTGCCGTTATGCAAAATACCAGAAATGAATTGGCTTTTATAAAGGGGATTTATTAGGTTACAAATTTACAGTTCTAAGCCCACAAAAGTGTCCAAATTAAGGTATCAACAAGAGGATACCTTCATTGAAGAAAGGCCAGTGACATCCAGAACACTTCTGTTAGCTGGAAAAGCACATGGCTGGCATCTGCTGGGCCTTTGCTCCAAGACTGCATTTTGAAATGGCTTTCTCCAAAATTCTCTGGCGTTCTGTCTTTCTTAGCTTCTCTCAGCTCTCTGCTTGGTTCTCCTGCAGCATTTCTCTCTAAGCAACTGGGAGTCCTCTCTTAGCTTCTCCGGGGCAAACTCTGGGCTTCCTCTCTTAGCTTAGTATCTCCAAACATCCTTCTGTCTGCATCTTCAAGCATCTCCAAGTGCCAGCATCTGTATTGGCTCTTGAGCTTTCTTAAGTACTCCAGTGAACTAATCAAGACCCACCCTGAATGGGCGGGGTCCACACTTCCATGAAAATAATTTAATCCAAGTTCTCACCCACAGTTGGGTGAGTCACATCTCCATAGAAACACTCAATCAAAAAGTTTCACCCAACAAGATTGGGTTAAAAGATCATGGCTTTTCTGGGGTCCAATTTCAAACCAGCACACTGCCTCGTCAACATTTTGACAAAGTCCTTTGAGGCTCAGAAACATTTGATTTTGAGGAGTTCCCATTTATCTATTTTTTTCTTTTGTTGATTGTGCTTTGGGTGTAAGGTCTAAGAAGCTACCTCCTATTACTAGGTCTTGAAGATGTTTCCCTATATTATCTTCTAGGAGTTTTATGTTACTGGCTCTTATATGAGGTCTTTGATCCACTTTGAGTTAATTTTTGTATAGGGTGTGAGGTAGAGGGCCTCTTTCTTTTGGATATGGATATCCAGTTCTCCCACCCCCTTTTGTTGAAAGAGACTATTCTTTCACAGTTCAGTGGATTTGGGGATCTTGTCAAAAATCAATTGACCATAGATCTGGGGGTCTATTTCTGAACTCTCCATTCGATTCCATTGATCAGTGTCTATCTTTGTGCCAGTATCATGCTGTTTTGACCACTGTGGCTTTAGAGTAGGCTTTAAATTCAAGAAGTGTAAGTCCTACCACTTCATTCTTCTTTTTAAGGATGTTCTTTGGCAATTCAAGGCCCCTTTCCCTTCCAAATAAATTTGATGACTAGCTTTTCCTAGTCTGCAAAGTTGGTTTTTGGAATTTTGATTGGTATTGCATTGAATGTGTAGATCAATTTGTGTAGAATTGACACCTTAATGACATTTAGCCTTCCTATCCATGAACATGGAATATCTTTCCATCTAATTAGGTTCTCTTTCATTTCCTTTAGAAATTCTGCTGTGATGAAATATTGTTTTAAATTTTCTAATTTTTCTGACCATTGCTTTCCTGTGAGTTGGGAATATTGAGCTTAGTCTGGTAATGTGACATTACTGTATTATTTTAGCACAATTACAGGGTCATTGCATAATAAACACAATGCTTTGCCATCTAATCGATAACAAAATAATCCACGCTGCACTTTGTCTTAAAAATACCAGTACCACAGGCCAAGGACCATTGTTGGAGTTTCTCCAACTGCCAAGTGTGTCAGTCCTAATTAGACAATAAGGGGATGGGGAAATCACCAGGTCAGTTTGCAGATGTAGTGGAAATATAGTAAGCTGGACTTTGACCAGGAATCCACTCCATTTATTACCTGGCTCCAAAAGGGAGCCGTGATGACACTCTGGGTCTTTGTGTGCCAGTGTCAACTAAGACCCTGTGTACAATAATCCTCAAAATGTCTTGGTATTCCCTAGTGTACTGTCACCTGAGTAAATGGCCATAGGTTCCTTTGGGAAAGGACTAAGGAAATCATTAAAGTATATATATATATGGCGGTCATTACATGACTGTATGCATCTGCCAAAACTCATCAACTTTACACTTAAAATAGGTGAATTATTTTAGTATAATGAAGATATGTAAGGAAAAAAATAATCCCAAGATAAAGTTCATGCTTACTCTCCATGGTCACAACTAATATCCAGACTGGGATTAGACCTGGGCATCTGTCCAGAGTGTTGGTGGAATTTTTTTAAAAAAGTATAGGAACATTTGAGATAAAGAAAAATATAACCTTTTAGGGTGGGGGATGGAAAGTGGGGAAGAAGGAAGAGTTGCATACAAATGGTCAAGAATCATTTCTCAAAAGCACCTCTGGCAGCTGTAAAACAATGGCACAATGCCTTAAGAATGCTGAGGGAAAAATATTTCCAACTGAAAATTGTTGTTTAAATATGAAATAGAATATATTTTCAGATATACATATATCATAAAATTGTCTCCTGAATGGTGTGTTACACCGAGAACATGGGAATAAACCAAGAAAAAAAGAAGACATGGTATATAAGAAAAAGTGGCTTGAATTTAAGAGAGGGTAAAGGGAATGCCCAGGACCTATTTAAAGACAGCTGAGCAACAGTCCAGAGATGAACCAGTACAGATTAGAGCCAGGAAGAAGGCTCCAAGACAGATTCATTCAAGCTTAAATATATAGAATGCCTCTTAATTTATTAAGATATAGAAAAAAAGAATTTGGGTGAGAGTTTGCAGAAAAGATATATAGAAAAAAAATTAATTAAAAAAAAAAAAGAAAACCAAGCAAATGAGAAGATAATTATTAAGATGAGCAGGAGAGGAAAATTAATCATAACGTAATTCATGGATCTGCTTTAAAAAGCATTTGCATAGTGATAAAACTGTAAACACTGAACATTGATATAATCAAAAATTAATCCAACTCTATCAGAATGAGGGGACGGAACGTGCGTGCATTTGTGTGTGTGTATATATGTGTGTGAGAGAAAAAAAGAGTACGTGAACTAAATCCTCATATTTCATTGCAATAGGTAATATCTAAAATTTAGTTCTTAGGAACAGAGCAAAACAAAGAATCACAGAGACAAGTCATATTTGTAGGAAGAACTTTGCCCCTGTAGGAGACAGGACATCATTGTGGACAGCTCCACAGCTGCTTTTCAAAGGAAATGGAGATGCATAAATGCAAAGCCCTGAACTTGGCCCAGGGGACATCTCTACATGAATACAGCATATTCATTAAAATAACTGGTCCACAACCTCATCTTCCTTAAAAATGAGTAATCACAACAAATAGACCAGCTTAGGATCTATACAAAATTAATACCAAAAAAAAGTGGAAAAAAAAAAAAAAGAAAATCAAATGATTATCAAAGATTATCCCTAGAAAATTGGTGTGTATATGAAAGGTGTAATCAATATTTTACTTTGACAGAAATGTAGAAAGTATTATTAGTACATTGATTTATCATCTTTAAGATATCATTTAAGCCTCCTCCTGAATGCCTCTTTGTTGCTCAGATGTGGCCCTCTCTCTAGCTAAGCCAACTTGGCAGGTGAAATCACTGCCCTCCCCCCTATGTGGAATCTAACACCCAGGGGAGTGAATCTCCCTGGCAACGTGGAATATGACTCCCGGGGAGGAATCGAGACCTGGCATCGTGGGACAGAGAACATCTTCTTGACCAAAAGGGAGATGTGAAAGGAAATGAAATAAGCTTCAGTGGCTGAGAGATTCCAAAAGGAGCCGAGAGTTCATTCTGGTGGGCACTCTTACGCACAATATAGACAACACTTTTTAGGTTCTAATGAACTGGAATAGCTAGCAGTAAATACCAGAAACTATCAAACTACAACCCAGAACCCATGAATCTTGAAGACGATTGTATAAAAATGTAGCTTATGAGGGGTGACAATGTGATTGGGAAAGCCATATGGACCACACTCCCCTTTGTCTAGTTTATGGATGGATGAGTAGAAAAATGGGGGAAGAAAAAAAAAAGGTACCCAGTGTTCCTTTTTACTTTAATTGTTCTTTTTCACTTCAATTTTTATTCTCATTATTTTTGTGTGTGTGGTAATGAAAATGTCAAAAATTAATTTTGGTGATGAATGCATAACTGTATAATGGTACTCTAAACAATTGAATGTACGCTTTGTTTTGTATGACTGCATGGTACGTGAATATATCTCAATAAAACTGAATTTAAAAAAAAGATATCATCTAAAGATGAAAACTCTTAGTAAGTTAATAAGTGTATTTTGCAATACCATGTTAAACCAAAAGAAAAAGAGAAAGTACGTAAACTTCATCATTGCTCAGGGTACGGCCTTAAAGACAATGTTCCGAGAAATCAAGGATTATAGGATTATAAAATTATCCCTTTAGTATAAAATCATCATCCTACTAAATTGTCAGAAATAACATACACAAAAAAAGCAAAAAGACCACTTTGTGGAGGATTTTTTCATAGGATTAAAGGAGAAATCATGACATAAAATAATGTAACAGATCTATGCTTATACATACTTCTTGTGTTAAAATATGTAAATGGGCTTAACTCACTTATTAAAAGAAAAAGATTGGCAGATTGGATCATAAAGCAAAACCAAATTCAGAACAAAGCAATCAATAAATGTTGACAATAATAAGATGGGTAATAGCACAACCAGGTAAGTACAAACACAAAGAGAGCAGGTCTCACAATCAAACAAGGTTGAATTTAGGGCAAAATCATTAAGCAAGTCAAAGAAACACACTTTGAAAGATAAAGGGTCCATTTCTCAATGAAGATGATAAGTTATGAATTTGTGTTCTGGTTTGAATGTATTATGTCCCCCAGAAAAAGCCATATTCTTTGATGCAATTTTGTGGGGCAGACATATTAGTGGGGATTAAGTTGGGACATTTGGATTAGGTTGTTTGCATGGAAATGCGCCCCACCCAACTTTGGGTGATGACTCTAACTGGATAATTTCCATGGAGGTGTTACCCCACTCATTCAAGGTGGGTCTAAATTAAATCACTAGAGCCATATAAATGAGCTGACAAACAGAACAAACTCAGTGCAGCTGAGAGTGACATTTTGAAGAGGAGCTACAGCCAAGAGGGACACTTGGAAGAAAGCACAGGAGCTGCAGATGAGGGACAGTTTGAAGATGGCTGTTAGAGAGGACAGATACCCCAAGTGCAACTAAGAGTGACATTTTTGAGGAACTGCAGCCTAGAGGAACATCCTGGGAGAAAGCCATTTTGAAACCAGAACTTTGGAGCAGATGCCAGCCACATGCCTTCCCAGCTAACAGAGGTTTTCTGGACACCATTGGCCATCCTCCATTGAAGGTACCTGATTGCTGATGTGTTACCTTGGACACTTTATGGCCTTAAGACTATAACTGTGTAACCAAATAAACCCCCTTTTTATAAAAGTCAATCCATCTCTGGTGTTTTGCATTCCGGCAGCAAACTAGAACAATATGCAACAAAGAAAATAGCACCAGTGTTCAAAAAAATCATACGGGTTGCAAGGACAGTAGTAGTAGAAGATTACAGTTCATGACGGCAGAAATGAAAATGTAAGTAAAGCTTATAGATAACAAATACCACAAATAATAAGGAATCACATATTAATATAGCTCACACCTTGAAAACAGATAATATATCTCCTTTTCAGGGACCCATCAAATAGTCAATGAAACTGTGCCACAAAGAAAAGAACATCAAACCCTTTTATAAGTGCATACAATACATCAGCCACTCTTCTAGGTTTATATATATTAATTCACTTAATCCCAACTACAACCTCATAATGGGTATATATTATTTTTCCCATTTTGCCAATGAAGAAACTATGTCACAGAATTTTTAAATCATTTGCACAAAGGTCACAGAGCTAGTAAGCAGCAGAGCTGGAATTTATACCCTGCCAACCTAGCTCCCAATCTATGCTCTTACCCACTAAGCCAATAGTCCACATATCAGAATCAATGTAGATCTATTCTAATAACAATGTCATAAAACTACAAATTAAATATAAAACCAAAAAACCTAAGAATCCTGCCACCTGAAAAAATCCGCACAACTAACCAATCAAAGAAGCAAACAACAAGCAAAAGCCAACACACACTCTCTCTTTACTCTTGGAGAGAAAATCCAAATTGTATCCAAACTGAATTAGAGTTAAAGGTAAGACAATTTAAGGACTTGACTCCTTATATTAATAAAAAAGAAAAGGCAAGATGGCAGACTGGTGAGCTGTATGTTTTAGTTACTCCTCCAGGAAAGTAGGTAGAAAGCCAGGAACTGCGTGGACTGGACACCACAGAGCAATCTGACTTTGGGCATACTTCATACAACACTCATGAAAACGTGGAACTGCTGAGATCAGCGAAATCTGTAAGTTTTTGCGGCCAGGGGACCCACGCCCCTCCCTGCCAGGCTCAGTCCCGGGGGAGGAGGGGCTGTCAGCTCCGGGAAGGAGAAGGGAGAACTGAAGTGGCAGCCCTTATCGGAAACTCATTCTACTGATCCAAAATCCAACCATAGATAGACTGAGACCAGACACCAGAGAATCTGAGAGCAGCCAGCCCAGCAGAGAGGAGACAGGCATAGAAAAAAAACAACACGAAAAACTCCAAAATAAAAGCGGAGGATTTTTGGAGTTCTGGTGAACATAGAAAGGGGAAGGGCCCTGAGGCGCATATGCAAATCCCGAAGAAAAGCTGATCTCTCTGCCCTGTGGACCTTTCCTTAATGGCCCTGGTTGCTTTGTCCTTAGCATTTCAATAACCCATTAGATCTCTGAGGAGGGCCCGTTTTTTTTTTGTTTTTTTTTCTTTTTAATCCTTTTTTCTTTTTCTAAAACAATTACTCTAAGAAGCCCAATACAGAAAGCTTCAAAGACTTACTATTTGGGCAGGTCAAGTCAACAGCAGAACTAGGAGAGCTCTGAGACAAAACGCAATAATCCAGTGGCTGAGAAAATTCACTAAACACCACAACTTCCCAAGAAAAGGGGGGTGTCCGCTCACAGCCATCATCCTGGTGGACAGGAAACACTCCTGCCCATCGCCAGCCCCATAGCCCAGAACTGCCCCAGACAACCCAGTGTGACGGAAGTGCTTCAAATAACAGGCACACACCACAAAACTGGGCGTGGACATTAGCCTTCCCTGCAACCTCAGCTGATTGTCCCAGAGTGGGGAAGGTAGAGCAGTGTGAATTAACAAAGCCCCATTCAGCCATCATTTGAGCAGACTGGGAGCCTCCCTACACAGCCCAGCAGCCCAGAACTGCCCTGGGGGGACGGCACTCACCTGTGACATAGCACAGTCATCCCTCAACAGAGGACCCGGGGTGCACGGCCTGGAAGAGGGGCCCACTTGCAAGTCTCAGGAGCCATACGCCAATACCAAGGACTTGTGGGTCAGTGGCAGAGACAAACTGTGGCAGGACTGAACTGAAGGATTAGACTATTGCAGCAGCTTTAAAACTCTAGGACCACCAGGGAGATTTGATTGTTAGAGCCACCCCCCCCCCCACTGACTGCCCAGAAACACGCCCCATATACAGGGCAGGCAACACCAACTACACACGCAAGCTTGGTACACCAATTGGGCCCCACAAGACTCACTCCCCCACTCACCAAAAAGGCTAAGCAGGGGAGAACTGGCTTGTGGAGAACAGGTGGCTCGTGGACGCCACCTGCTGGTTAGTCAGAGAAACTGTACTCCACGAAGCTGTAGATCTGATAAATTAGAGATAAGGACTTCAATTGATCTACAAATCCTAAAAGAACCCTATCAAGTTCAGCAAATGCCATGAGGCCAAAAACAACAGAAAATTATAAAGCATATGAAAAAACCAGACAATATGGATAACCCAAGCCCAAGCACCCAAATCAAAAGACCAGAAGAGACACAGCACCTAGAGCAGCTACTCAAAGAACTAAAGATAAACAATGAGACCATAGTACGGGAGACAAAGGAAATCAAGAAGACCCTAGAAGAGCATAAAGAAGACATTGCAAGACTAAATAAAAAAATGGATGATCTTATGGAAATTAAAGAAACTGTTGACCAAATTAAAAAGATTCTGGACACTCATAGTACAAGACTAGAGGAAGCTGAACAACGAATCAGTGACCTCGAAGATGACAGAATGGAAAATGAAAGCATAAAAGAAAGAATGGGGAAAAAAATTGAAAAAATCAAAATGGACCTCAGGGATATGATAGATAATATGAAACGTCCAAATATAAGACTCATTGGTGTCCCAGAAGGGGAAGAAAAGGGTAAAGGTCTAGGAAGAGTATTCAAAGAAATTGTTGGGGAAAACTTCCCAAATCTTCAAAACAACATAAATACACAAATCATAAATGCTCAGCGAACTCCAAATAGAATAAATCCAAATAAACCCACTCCGAGACATATACTGATCACACTGTCAAACACAGAAGAGAAGGAGCTAGTTCTGAAAGCAGCAAGAGAAAAGCAATTCAACACATACAAAGGAAACAGCATAAGAGTAAGTAGTGACTACTCAGCAGCCACCATGGAGGCAAGAAGGCAGTGGCACGATATATTTAAAATTCTGAGTGAGAAAAATTTCCAGCCAAGAATACTTTATCCAGCAAAGCTCTCCTTCAAATTTGAGGGAGAGTTTAAATTTTTCACAGACAAATGCTGAGAGAATTTGCTAACAAGAGACCTGCCCTACTGGAGATACTCAAGGGAGCCCTACAGACAGAGAAATTAAGAAAGGACAGAGAGACTTGGAGAAAGGTTCAGTACTAAAGAGATTCGGTATGGGTACAATAAAGGATATTAATAGACAGAGGGGAAAAATATGACAAACATAAACCAAAGGATAAGATGGCCGATTCAAGAAATGCCTTCACGGTTATAACGTTGAATGTAAATGGATTAAACTCCCCAATTAAAAGATATAGATTCGCAGAATGGATCAAAAAAAATGAACCATCAATATGTTGCATACAAGAGACTCATCTTAGACACAGGGACACAAAGAAACTGAAAGTGAAAGGATGGAAAAACATATTTCATGCAAGCTACAGCCAAAAGAAAGCAGGTGTAGCAATATTAATCTCAGATAAAATAGACTTCAAATGCAGGGATGTTTTGAGAGACAAAGAAGGCCACTACATACTAATAAAAGGGGCAATTCAGCAAGAAGAAATAACAATCATAAATGTCTATGCACCCAATCAAGGTGCCACAAAATACATGAGAGAAACACTGGCAAAACTAAAGGAAGCAATTGATGTTTCCACAATAATTGTGGGAGACTTCAACACATCACTCTCTCCTATAGATAGATCAACCAGACAGAAGACCAATAAGGAAATTGAAAACCTAAACAATCTGATAAATGAATTAGATTTAACAGACATATACAGGACATTACATCCCAAATCACCAGGATACACATACTTTTCTAGTGCTCACGGAACTTTCTCCAGAATAGATCATATGCTGGGACATAAAACAAGCCTCAATAAATTTAAAAAGATTGAAATTATTCAAAGCACATTCTCTGACCACAATGGAGTACAATTAGAAGTCAATAACCATCAGAGACTTAGAAAATTCACAAATACCTGGAGGTTAAACAACACACTCCTAAACAATCAGTGGGTTAAAGAAGAAATAGCAAGAGAAATTGCTAAATATATAGAGATGAATGAAAATGAGAACACAACATACCAAAACCTATGGGATGCAGCAAAAGCAGTGCTGAGGGGGAAATTTATAGCACTAAATGCATATATTAAAAAGGAAGAAAGAGCCAAAATCAAAGAACTAATGGATCAACTGAAGAAGCTAGAAAATGAACAGCAAACCAATCCTAAACCAAGTACAAGAAAAGAAATAACAAGGATTAAAGCAGAAATAAATGACATAGAGAACAAAAAAACAATAGAGAGGATAAATATCACCAAAAGTTGGTTCTTTGAGAAGATCAACAAGATTGACAAGCCCCTAGCTAGACTGACAAAATCAAAAAGACAGAAGACCCATATAAACAAAATAATGAATGAAAAAGGTGACATAACTGCAGATCCTGAAGAAATTAAAAAAATTATAAGAGGATACTATGAACAACTGTATGGCAACAAACTGGATAATGTAGAGGAAATGGACAATTTCCTGGAAACATATGAACAACCTAGACTGACCAGAGAAGAAATAGAAGACCTCAACCAACCCATCACAAGCAAAGAGATCCAATCAGTCATCAAAATCTTCCCACAAATAAATGCCCAGGGCCAGATGGCTTCACAGGGGAATTCTACCAAACTTTCCAGAAAGAACTGACACCAATCTTACTCAAACTCTTTCAAAACATTGAAGAAAATGGAACACTACCTAACTCATTTTATGAAGCTAACATCAATCTAATACCAAAACCAGGCAAAGATGCTACAAAAAAGGAAAACTACCGGCCAATCTCCCTAATGAATATAGATGCAAAAATCCTCAACAAAATACTTGCAAATCGAATCCAAAGACACATTAAAAAATCATACACCATGACCAAGTGGGGTTCATTCCAGGCATGCAAGGATGGTTCAACATAAGAAAATCAATCAATGTATTACAACACATTAACAAGTCAAAAGGGAAAAATCAATTGATCATCTCAATAGATGCTGAAAAAGCATTTGACAAAATCCAACATCCATTTTTGATAAAAACACTTCAAAAGGTAGGAATTGAAGGAAACTTCCTCAACATGATAAAGAGCATATATGAAAAACCCACAGCCAGCATAGTACTCAATGGTGAGAGACTGAAAGCCTTCCCTCTAAGATCAGGAACAAGACAAGGATGCCCGCTGTCACCACTGTTATTCAACATTGTGCTGGAAGTGCTAGCCAGGGCAATCCGGCAAGACAAAGAAATAAAAGGCATCCAAATTGGAAAAGAAGAAGTAAAACTGTCATTGTTTGCGGATGATATGATCTTATATCTAGAAAACCCTGAGAAATCGACGATACAGCTACTAGAGCTAATAAACAAATTTAGCAAAGTAGCGGGATACAAGGTTAATGCACATAAGTCAGTAATGTTTCTATATGCTAGAAATGAACAAACTGAAGAGACACTCAAGAAAAAGATACCATTTTCAACAGCAACTAAAAAAATCAAGTTTCTAGGAATAAACTTAACCAAAGATGTAAAAGACCTATACAAAGAAAACTACGTAACTCTACTAAAAGAAATAGAAGGGGACCTTAAAAGATGGAAAAATATTCCATGTTCGTGGATAGGAAGACTAGACTAAATGTCATTAAGATGTCAATTCTACCCAAACTCATCTACAGATTCAATGCAATCCCAATCAAAATTCCAACAACCTACTTTGCAGACTTGGAAAAGCTAGTTATCAAATTTATTTGGAAAGGGAAGATGCCTCGAATTGCTAAAGACACTCTAAAAAAGAAAAACGAAGTGGGAGGACTTACACTCCCTGACTTTGAAGCTTATTATAAAGCCACAGTTGCCAAAACAGCATGGTACTGGCACAAAGATAGACATATAGATCAATGGAATCGAATTGAGAATTCGGAGATAGACCCTCAGATCTATGGCCGACTGATCTTTGATAAGGCCCCCAAAGTCACTGAACTGAGTCATAATGGTCTTTTCAACAAATGGGGCTGGGAGAGTTGGATATCCATATCCAAAAGAATGAAAGAGGACCCCTACCTCACCCCCTACACAAAAATGAACTCCAAATGGACCAAAGATCTCAATATAAAAGAAAGTACCATAAAACTCCTAGAAGATAATGTAGGAAAACATCTTCAAGACCTTGTATTAGGCGGCCACTTCCTAGACTTTACACCCAAAGCACAAGCAACAAAAGAGAAAATAGATAAATGGGAACTCCTCAAGCTTAGAAGTTTCTGCACCTCAAAGGAATTTCTCAAAAAGGTAAAGAGGCAGCCAACTCAATGGGAAAAAATTTTTGGAAACCATGTATCTGACAAAAGACTGATATCTTGCATATACAAAGAAATCCTACAACTCAATGACAATAGTACAGTCGGCCCAATTATAAAATGGGCAAAAGATATGAAAAGACAGTTCTCTGAAGAGGAAATACAAATGGCCAAGAAACACATGAAAAAATGTTCAGCTTCACTAGCTATTAGAGAGATGCAAATTAAGACCACAATGAGATACCATCTAACACCGGTTAGAATGGCTGCCATTAAACAAACAGGAAACTACAAATGCTGGAGGGGATGTGGAGAAATTGGAACTCTTATTCACTGTTGGTGGGACTGTATAATGGTTCAGCCACTCTGGAAGTCAGTCTGGCAGTTCCTTAGAAAACTAGATATAGAGTTACCATTCGATCCAGCGATTGCACTTCTCGGTATATACCCGGAAGATCGGAAAGCAGTGACACGAACAGATATCTGCACGCCAATGTTCATAGCAGCATTATTCACAATTGCCAAGAGATGGAAACAACCCAAATGTCCTTCAACAGATGAGTGGATAAATAAAATGTGGTATATACACACGATGGAATACTACGCGGCAGTAAGAAGGAACGATCTGGTGAAACATATGACAACATGGATGAACCTTGAAGACATAATGCTGAGCGAAATAAGCCAGGCACAAAAAGAGAAATATTATGTGCTACCACTAATGTGAACTTTCAAAAATGTAAAACAAATGGCTTATAATGTAGAATGTAGGGGAACTAGCAATAGAGAGCAATTAAGGAAGGGGGAACAATAATCCAAGAAGAACAGATAAGCTATTTAACGTTCTGGGGATGCCCAGGAATGACTATGGTCTGTTAATTTCTGATGCATATAGTAGGAGCAAGTTCACAGAAATGTTGCTATATTAGGTAACTTTCTTGGGGTAAAGTAGGAACATGTTGGAAGTTAAGCAGTTATCCTAGGTTAGTTGTGTTTTTCTTACTCCCTTGTTATGGTCTCTTTGAAATGTTCTTTTATTGTATGTTTGTTTTCTTTTTAACTTTTTTTTCATACAGTTGATTTAAAAAAGAAGGGAAAGTTAAAAAAAGAAAAAAAAAGAAAAACAAGGAAAAAAAAAGATGTAGTGCCCCCTTGAGGAGCCTGTGGAGAATGCAGGGGTATTCGCCTACCCCACCTCCATGGTTGCTAACATGACCACAGACATAGGGGACTGGTGGTTTGATGGGTTGAGCCCTCTACCACAGGTTTTACCCTTGGGAAGACGGTTGCTGCAAAGGAGAGGCTAGGCCTCCCTATGGTTGTGCCTAAGAGCCTCCTCCCAAATGCCTCTTTGTTGCTCAGATGTGGCCCTGTCTCTCTAGCTAAGCCAACTTGAAAGGTGAAATCACTGCCCTCCCCCCTACGTGGGATCAGACACCCAGGGGAGTGAATCTCCCTGGCAACGTGGAATATGACTCCCGGGGAGGAATGTAGACCTGGCATCGTGGGACGGAGAACATCTTCTTGACCAAAAGGGGGATGTGAAAGGAAATGAAATAAGCTTCAGTGGCAGAGAGAATCCAAAAGGAGCCGAGAGGTCACTCTGGTGGGCACTCTTACGCACACTTTAGACAACCCTTTTTAGGTTCCAAAGAATTGGGGTAGCTGGTGGTGGATACCTGAAACTATCAAACTACAACCCAGAACCCATGAATCTCGAAGACAGTTGTATAAAAATGTAGCTTATGAGGGGTGACAATGGGATTGGGAAAGCCATAAGGACCATACTCCACTTTGTCTAGTTTATGGATGGATGAGTAGAAAAATAGGGGAAGGAAACAAACAGACAAAGGTACCCAGTGTTCTTTTTTACTTCAATTGCTCTTTTTCACTCTAATTATTATTCTTGTTATTTTTGTGTGTGTGCTAATGAAGGTGTCAGGGATTGATTTAGGTGATGAATGTACCACTATGTAATGGTACTGTAAACAGTCGAAAGTACGATTTGTTTTGTATGACTGCGTGGTATGTGAATATATCTCAATAAAATGAAGATTAAAAAAAAAAAGATACAGATGGTAGACTGGATTAAAAAGCATGATCCATCAATATGCTGTTTACAAGAGACTCATCTAAGACCCTGTGACACAAAGAGATTGAAAGTGAAAGGATGGGTAAAAATATTCCACGCAAACTGCAGCCAAAAGGAAACAGGGGTAGCTATACTAATAGCAGACAAAATAGACTTTAAATGTAAAGATGTCATGAGAGACAAAGGAGGAGAATACTATACATTAATAAAAGGGGAAATTCACGAAAAAGAAATAAAAATAAAAAATGTTTATGCACTTGTGCCAGTTTGGATGTATTATGTCCCCCCAAACACCATGTTCTTTGCAACCTTGTCAGGGCAGATGTATTAGTGTTGATTAGATTGGAATCCTTTGGTTGAGTGTTTCCATGGAGATGTGACTCAATCAACTGTGAGTGAAACGTTTGATTGGATAATTTCCATGGAGTTGTTACCCCGCCCATTCATGGTGGGTGTTAATTGGATCACTGGAGTCCTACAAAGGAATTCACAGATAGCAGGACCTCAAAGCAGCTAAGAATGACATTTTGGAGAGGAGCTACAGCCAAGATAGACACTTTGAAGAATGCACAGGAGCTGAGAGTGGAGCTAGAACACAACCTGGGATCAGCAGATGCCAGCCATGTGCCTTCCCAGCTAACAGAGTTTATCTATATACCAATGGACTTTCTCCAGTGAAGGTACCTTATTGTTGATGCCTTACCTTGGATATTTTCATGGCCTTCAGACTGTAACTTTGTAACCAAATAAGCCTCCTTTATTAAAGCCAATCCATTTCTTATATTTTGCATAACTGCAGCATTAGCAAACCAGAACAGCACCCAATCAAGGTGCTCCAAAGTACATGAGAGAAACATTGGCAAAACTCAAGGGAGGGGAAATGGCCACGATCACCACATCCACCAGCCCTCTGATGTGGCAGCTACAGAAGAAGAGTGACTGCAGCCAGTTTGGGTTACTGAATTTTTCCTCTTCAACTTCTAATAGAGGGTTTCTAAAAGTGACCCTCCATCTTGAACCATGAAGGGGAATCAGTTCCAGGAAGGAGCAGAAAAATGAAAAGAATGGAGATCCTTGATGGCATTGTTGAATCAACCAATCCTGAAGTCTGCCTAACATCTGATTTCCAGAGTAAATGTAAGTAAGGCTGTGTGTCCCTGGTGGCCAAAGGAAGCAGAAAGGCAGCGGCGGCAGGACCGAAGCCAGGACATCTGATCATCCAGGGCTCACTCTGTGATGTCACCCAAAACAGGAAACTTCAGCCGCTGAAATAAGTCCTATTGTATGACAAACGACCTTGTAAACAAAGTTAGAATAGGCGCTTTGCAGCAAATTGTCACACCAGACCTTCACTTCTGAAAGGTATAATGAACGTTTCAATGTGGTGAGAAGTTTATGGATTGAAAAGGAGTGTCACGGTTGGAACCAGGCGCTGACCCCTTTTATCGGTGCACCTACCTCGGCCGCCTCCCACGTTGGTAAAACGAGGAAAGGATTACTAAATAGAACACAAGAATCCTGTTTACATGTTCTGACTTTGAGTAAAAGTGAAAAAGAAGCTTGCCTGTGTCTGAAGCTCTGTGTTGAAGCAGAGAAGTTACAGTGGGGAGCAATTTGCACAGGAGAAGGATTACAGAGGGGTTAGGAGTCGGGGAATGAACACTTTTAAATGCACATTTCGGAAGCTAACAAAACTTCAGTTTTGAGTTATTTGAAGTTGCTTCATCCAAATGGGTGAACTTGTTTGTCTGCTAAGCTATCAAAGAGAGATGTCCGGCTTGAGATTGATGAAAGATACACTCAAAGTGCTTGCTGTCTTCTTTCAAGCATTAGAATTAAAAATTAGTAGTTGGTTCCTCTCACTTGTCCAGAAATAGAAGCCCTGGTTTTGAAAGTCTCATGTTTTGTATCTCAACCCAGGTGTCTGTGGATGCACTTACTCTGATATACATTGTCTATCCTTGGAATTTGTTCATACCAGGAATGGAATGATGTATACCTCAAAGAGTACTTTCCATTACATCTTCTTTCAAAACCTTTAGAGTTACTAACATTCATTTATATTGACATTAAATTAAAATGTAGAAATATTTTAAAAGCTGAATTTTGATCAGAAAGAGATTTTCATCTGTGGACCCTTATTCATATCCACGGATTTGGAGGCTACCTTCATGAAACACTCCCCAAACGTGTTATTTTCTTTCTTTTCAACTGCAGATAATTGTAGTTTATTTGCATATGTGGATGTTCCTGGTATATATTTACACATAACAAACCATATAAGAACTCTTCCTAATTTACATTTTTGACATTTAAATCTTTGACAACTTTAACGTAGATGAGCAGAATAATTGATAGCTTAGGCCTTCTGAAAGAATAAGTCTCTGTTGACCAATTTTTTGGTTATTTTAACTACTGGGAATAAATTATATTTATTTAATTTATAATTAAAGAGAAATAGATCATTCTTGGGTAGTTTTGAATAAAACCTCCTTATAAATAAGAATTCAAATATATAAAGCTATGGATTTTTTTTCTGCTTGAAAGTTGAAGGTAGTATTTTTAACATTGTATTTATATTCACCCAAACTTTGAAAAGATATTTTTCCTGCCACAGAGTCATAGGCCATGGGGTGTAATGGCCTGAAAACTGGTGTCAAGAGGTAAGAGAATTAATTTGACCACTCGTTGGTTGGATGACCTTGAAGAAGTCCTCAGCATCTCCACTGAGCCTCTGAAGAATGGAGGGGTCCTGACTCTTTGGTTCCTTTTAGTTTTAAAAATCCTAGGAACTGATTGTCTTAATGCTTTCTTGAAGAATAGAAGACTTCTGCCATGGATATGCTTAAATTCTGTTTGCCAGTTAAATAGTGGAAAGTATCACCAGGATAAAGGATTCCACTGGCACACAAATACTAATTTTGACTTGGAAATAGGAAGACTAATGGTTCACTAATATCCCCTGATACAGGACAGTGAGTCACTACAAGGCAGGCTTAACCCAAGGAGAATACATTGTTTTTGTGTGACAGACTGAGAATACAGAATCTACTTTTATTCTACATGAATGCACTTCTTGTTAAAAGAAAAGCAATGTGTTCAGAGCTGATCTTGGATGCATTAAACCTCACTGTAGGTTCTCAAAAAATGTTTATGACAGTGATCAGTAAATAATGAATGAATGAATGATACAAGTAAAGCAGTGACACATGAAGTGTGTATTTAAAAACAAAAAAAAAACAAAAAAAAACTCAAGGGAGCAATAGATGTTTCTACAATAACAGTGGGAGAGACTTCAGTACACACTCTCTTCTATAGATAGAACAACCTAGCTAGACTGACAAAGTCAAAAAGAGAGAAGGCCCAAATAAAATCAGAAATGAGAGGGGGGACATTAGTGTGGATCCCAAAGTAATGAAAAATATCATGAGGATATTATGAACAACTGTACACCAACAAACTAGACAATATAGAGGAAATGGACAATTTCCTGGAAATACATGAACAGCCTAGGCTGACCTGAGAAGAAATAGAAGACCTTAACAAACCATTCACAAATAACAAAATCCAGTCAGTCATCAAAAAGCTTCCTACAAATAGAGCCCTGGACCAGATGGCTTCACAGGGGAATATTACCAAACTTTCCAAACAGAACCAACACCATTCCAGCTCAAACTCTTTCAAAAAATTGAAGAAAAAGGAACATTACCTAACTTATTTTATGAAGCTAACATCACTCTAATGCCAAAACCAGATAAAGATTCTACAAGAAGGGAAAACTACACACTAATCTCCCTAATGAATACAGATGCAACAATTCTCAACAAAATACTTGCAAATTGAATCCAAAGGCATGTTAAAAGAATCACACACCACAACCAAGTGGGATTCATTCCAGACATGGAAGGGTGGTTCAACATAAGAAAAACACATTGATAAATCAGAAGGAAAAATCAAATGATCATCTCAATAGATGCTGAAAAAGCGTTTGACGAAATTCAGCATCCCTTTTTTATAAAATCACTTTACAAGGTAGGAATTGAAGGAAACTTCCTTAATATGATAACGGGCATATAATTGAAAAACACAGAGCCAGCCTAGTACTCAACTGTGAGACAATGAAAGCATTCCTCCTAACATCGGGAATGAGACAAGAATGCCTGCTGTCACTACTATTATTCAGTATTGTCCTAGAAGTTCTAGCCAAGGCAATCCAGCAAGACAAAGAAATAAAAGGCTTTGAAATTGGAAAGGAAGAAGTAAGGCTGTCATTATTTACAGACAATAGATCATATATTTGGAAAATCTGGAGAAATTGATGACAAAGCTATTTGAGCTAATAAATTCAGCAAAGTGGCGGGTTAGAAGATTAATGCACAAAAGTCAGTAATGTTCCTATATACTAGAAATGACCTAACTGAAGAGAACTCAAGAAAAAAATTCCATCCACAATAGCAACTAAGAAAGTCAAATACCTAGGAATAAAGTTAACCAAGGATGCAGAAAATTACAAAACCTTACTGAAAGAAATCAAAGAGGACCTAATTAGTGGAAAGATATTCCACATTCCTGGATAGGAAGGTTAAACATTGTTAAGATGTCAATTCTACCCAAACTGATCTACAGATTCAACACAATTCTGATCAAAATTCCAATAACCTACTCTGCAGACTTGGAAAAAAGTTATCAAATTTATTTGGGTTATTTGGGGACTTCTGGGAAGGTGGCAGAGTTGGTGAGGCAGAATGGGCTTCCCCCCCTCTGTGAAACTAACTAGAAAGGAGCCGGAGGATACCAGGGACTGTTGTTCCAGGATATGACTGGCCATAGAGGGTCCCCCAAAGTATGTGGAGGGGACATCTGACAAGAATGGAGGAGAGATGGAGGCTGGAGGGATGCGGTGAGAGTGTTCCCTGTCGGGACCCCCCATCCAAGCCAGCAGCAGCAAAACTGCTGCCGGGCAAGGGAGTGAGCAGCGGCTCTCCACTCCTGTCCACCTACTTGACAGTTTGCTGGGGATGATCCTCCATAGCCAGACAGTGGAGAGCTCCCATGAGGGAACCCGGTGGATGGCAGTTACTCTCCCCACACAGAAGTCTGGGTGGGTACAACAGCAAGAACCGGGGAAGGGAGAGGCGCAATACCGGCAATCAGGAGCCCCTCCCACATGTCAGACACTTATGGGTGCAAGGCAGGCAGAGAACCAGCAGGCAGGACCCACGTCCCACCTGCGGGGTGCTTTTCATCAGGCTCCCTGCCTGCCTGTTCAGGTCCCATGTTGCAGCTCCAGGACCGGGATTCCCCCAGAGCACATGACATGGAAATCCAGTGCACTGATTTGTTCCCCACCCAGGTTGGACTTCACCCACCTCACAGGAGAAGTTTGGGGAAGACCAACTTGAGAGCACCACCCACTGGTATGTTGGGGAAACTGCACTCCAGCAAGCTGTACATTAAGAGCACAAACTGCTGGTAGGTTAGGGAAACTGCACTCCAGTGAGCTGTACCTCAAGAGTTCCACCTGCTGGTTGGATTGGGAAACTGCACTCCAGGAAACCAAATTGTATATAAAGGATCACTTAATTCTGCTCTTCCCAAAATAAACCTAACAAGCAAATGCCCTGAAGCCAGGAGAAAATTACAAAGCACTTGAAAGATGTAGAAGATATGGACAATCAAAACTAACAAATTAAAAAGCCAGAAGAAACATAAAATTTGGAGCAATTAATCAAAGAAATACACACAAATAGCATTATTATGGCTCAAGATATAAAGGACATGACAAAGACCCTAGAAGAACATGAATTTATTTGGAAAGGAAAGCGGCCTTGAATTGCCAAAACATTCTTAAAAAAGAAGAACAAAGTAGGAGGACTTACACTTCCTGACTTTAAAGCCTACTGTAAAGCCACAATGGTCAAAATAGCATGGTCCTGGCACAAATGTAGACATATTAATCAATGGAATTGAATCAAGAGTTCAGAAATAGACCCTCAGATCTAAGGTTGACTGATTTTTTTATAAGGCCCCAAATCCACTGAACTGAGACAAAACAGTCTCTTCAACAAATGGGGCTGGGAGAACTGGATACCCATATCCAAAGGAAGGAAAGAGGACTCCTAGCTCACACCCTATGCAAAAATTAACTCAAAGTAGATCAAAGACCTCAATATAATAGTACCATTAAACTCCTAGAAGATAATGTAGAGAAACATCTTCAAGACCTGGTATTAAGAGGTAGCTTCTTAGACATTACACTCAAAGGACAAGCTATGAAAGAAAAAAAATAGATAAATGAAACTCCTCAAAATCAAAAGCTTCTGTACCTCAGAGGACTTTTTTCAAAAACATGAAGCAGCAGCCAACTCAATGGGAGAAAATATTTTGAAACCATATTTCTGGTAAGAGACTGATACAAAGAAATCCTACAACTCAATGACAATAGTACAAACAGCCCAATTATAGAATGAGCACAAGATAGGAAAAGACATTTTTCCAAAAAGGAAATACAAATGTCTAAAAAACACAGGAAAAAGTGTTCTTCTTCACTAGCTTTTAGGGAAATGCAAATCAAGACCACCATGAGATATCATCTCACAGCAATAACAATGGAAACAGGAAACAAGAAATGCTGGGGAGGATGTGGAGGAATTAAAACTCTTATTCATTGCTGGTGGGAATGTATAATGGTACAGCCATTGTCGAAGACAGTTTCATGGTTCCTCAGAAAACTAGATACCGAGTTACCCTATGACCAGCAATTTCACTTCTCAGTATATACCCAGAAGATCTGAAAACAGTAACACAGACATTTTCACATTGATGTTCATAGAGGCATTGTTCACAATTGCCTAGAGATGAAAACAATCCAAGTGTCTTTCAACAGATGGGTGGATAAACAAAAGTGGTATATACATACAATGGAATACAATACAGCAGTAAGAAGGAACAAGGTCTTGAAACATATAACAACATGGTTGAACTCTGAAGACATAGTGGTGAGTGAAATAAGTCTGACACGAGAGAAGAGATATTGTATGTTACCACTACAAAGAACTCCCTGAACAATGTAAAACCAGTGTCTTATAATGTAGAATATAGGGACCTATAGATAGACAGAAGCTAGTGAAGGGGAAATGATAATCTAATATGTACAGACATGTTAATGATGGGAACATAAAGGTATGTGAATGGACAGGGGTGGTGATTGTTCGTTAATGGGATTATAAGTATCAGTGCCACATTGACGGTGTATATGATCGAAAGTAGTTATTTAAAGGCATGTATCCCACAGATTAGCACTACAAATATCAATAAGTATGTGCATGATATACTTTTATGTGATGACAACTGGTACAAAGAGTTAACAACAGAGTGGTACATGGGAAAAGCTACCCATTGCATATTATAGACTATATGTAATAGGAGTATCTTACCAGTACTACACTAATACTAGGGATGAATACTCAGGGGCTGACTAGAGTTTTGGGGTGTTTTCTGTTATGACAATTGTTTAAAATTGAGAGGGATGATGATTGTACAACTAAGAGAAGATAATGTGAGACACTGATTGTTTATCTTGGATAGAATATATGCTATGTGAAATTAGGAACCCCCTATTAATAAATCAGGCCCTCCACTTGAGGCTTGCTCTGGTGAAACTTACAATTGTAAATGAGAGGTGTGCAAGTTTGGATATATTATGTCCCCTAGAGAAAGTCATGTTCTTTAATGCAGTCTTGTTGGCACAGAGGTATTAGTCTTGATTAGATTGGAATCATTTTGATTGAGTGTTTCCATGGAGATGTGACTCACCCAACTGTGGGAGATACTTTGATTGGATTATTTCCATGGAGGTATTACCCCACCCATTCAGGGTGTGTCTAAATGAGATCACTGGAGTCCTATAAGAGAGCTCACAGACAGAAGGAGCTCAGAGCAGCTGAGAGAGACTTTTGGAGATTTGCTTGGGAGCTGATGCTTAGAGATGCATGGAGATGTTTGGAGATGCTAACCCAGAGACACTTGGGAGAAGCCATTATGAAACCAGAACCTGGAGCAAAGGATCAGCAGACACCAGTCACATGTCTTCCCAGCTAATAGAGGTTTTCCAGATGCCATCAGCCTTTCTTCAGTGAAGGTATCCTCTTGCTGATTCCTGATTTGGACATTTTCATGACATTGGACTGTAAATTTGTAACCAAATAAACCCCCTTTATAAAAGCCAATTCATTTCTGGTATTGGTAATGTGCTAAATGGTAGCATTTAGCAAACTGGGACAGGAGACTAAGGGTACCTATAATTATGCCTAAGAATCACCTCCAGAGAACCTCTTGTTGCTCAGGTGTGGCCTTTCTGTCTCTAAGCCCAACTCTGCAAATAAATTCATTAATCTCCCCACTTTGTGGGACATGACTCCCAGAGGAGTGAATCTCCCTGGCAACATGAGACCCAACTCTCAGGAATGAGCCTGGCCTGGCAGCAAGGGATTGAAAATGCATTCTTGATCAAAAGGCGGAAAAGAAAGGTAACAAAATAAGGTTACAGTGGCTAAGAGATTTCAAATAGAGTTGACAGGCTATCCTGGAGGTTACTCTTATGCAAGCTCCAGCTGGATATCCCAAATGGCCCCAGTATGCTAAGCCATGACAAACAATAGTCCTGAAATACCTAGGCCCTATCTGAGACTCTACAAAAGTATCACTTACTAAGTTTATTTTTCAGAAACTTAAATCTTCCAGAGTGTTCCTATGCCAGATAAGTCCCAAAACTCAGAGGCAACAGCCTCTTCAAGAACATCAACCAGATGCACCCTCCCTTCCCCATAAGGTCAACACCCCTTTTCAATATGAACAAGTTACGGTGGTAATTGCCTAGACATTCCGGAAGAGCAACAAAGTGATTAAACAAGAGGAAGGGACAGCAACAGAAAAGATAGGATTTAACAAAGGATTATGAATACTGAATCTTTATATAAATGTATTTTTAGATGCTAGGGTATTAGAATAGCTAGAAGGAAAAAACAGAAATGATGGAACTATAACCCATAACATTCTTTGAAATTCGCTCTTTAGTTACTTGTTAAATTGTACTTTGAAAATCGTCATCTTTCTGTATATATGTTATATTTCACAATAAGGAAATAACTGAAAAAGTGGAACCGTAACCCATAACTTTCTTTGAAATTTGTTCTCTAACTAGTTGTTACATCATTCTTTGAAAGTTAAGAAAATAAATTTAAGGATGGTGCAAAGAGAAAGTAATAAGCTCTGAAATTAATGAATTTAAAAATAGTAAAAAGGTAGCATTAATAAGACAAAGAGCTGGTTCTTTGAAAAAAAAATTAAACCAATAAAATAAATGAATCTTTCTAAACAAGAGAAAACACAAAAATACAAAATATTATAGCTCTAGGATATATTCATAGAAGGGGAAAGGCTGACAAATATGGCTGAATTGCCATCTACAGAAACTATTCCAATTTCCCTATGTACCAGCAATGAATGAAAGTGATTGCTTCCCCATATCTTCAGCAGTGCCATGTGTTACCCATTTTTTAAAAATCTGTTAACCTGAAAGAAAAATAGTATCTTAGTATAGATTTTTATGTCCATGGTTTTGTTTTGTGGCTGCAGTCTTTGCTAGAATTTCTATCAGTGATTTGCTTTGGTTATGAAAATAAATTGGAAACTTTTCTCTTATATATGCTATACCATTTTAAGTAACATTAAACCTCTTTCTATAAGTGCTTGGTAGAATTTCCCTGTGAAATTGCTTGGATTTGGTCTTTCTTTTGGGGTGGGGGATGGTGCATAGGAGTGTGTAGCTCTTTTACAACTTAAAAATATTTTTTTTCTGTATTAATTCATCTTGATTTTTCTGTCTGTTGTGGAATCAGTTTTATTATATATTTTTTCCCTATGGATAGGTCATCACTGTGGTTCACATTTTTACCACAAAGAGTCATCCATAATCTTGTTCTGCAATCTAATGTAGTGACCATCAGTTGAATTGCCTGACAGACCCTTTACCTTTTCTCTGAACAGGGTTCTGCCCTCAACCTCCTTCCACATCATCACTGACTCCTGGTAGCCATACAGTTGGTCACAGTTGTTTAATCTAGGGGTGAGCACCTGACCCATACTAGGCCAATCAAAGATCCTTCCCTATTAGTTTGGGATTGGGTGTAAGTGTTTCCACTCTTAGTTTGGGCTGGTCTCTCCAGCAAAGAAAATGTAAAAATTGGGGGAATAATAATGAGGCCATATTTTCAACCAAGTAACTTGGGGAACAGATAAAGCTAGTCCACAGAAAGAGGGTGCAGAATGAAGCAGATCTGAGACAGAAGCAGAATGAAACAGAAAGAAGAGTGCCTTAACTCCATTTGGCTTTTCTAGTTCCCAATCCTAGTACCATCTTGTTGGGGTTCTGAGATGATTGCTCATCTTCCATTCAGTTCTAAGAGATACCCTTATATTCACTTTATAACTCCTCTAGTTAAATTAACTTAAGTTGATTTCTTTTATAATACTTGCAACAAATGGACCATACCAATGCAAGGTGTTAATAAAAGTGTGATTTATGGGAATCCTATATTTTATGCATGATTATTCTGTAAACCCACAACTTGTCTAATTAAAAAAAAAGTTTTAATACATTATTCAATTCTAATTCTTACTTCTTGCCTTACAACCCTGTTGTTGAATGGAAAACTCTCACCATCTTCTTAAGCTGTTATATTTAGTCCACCTCTAACTCCACGGACATGCCTTCACCATGTCTATTTATCCACATCGTCATCATCCTAAAGATGCATTTTCCCATTTCCTCCAAAAAGTTTTCCCTGTTTCAAAGATCTCTCATTTTTCCATTTTCTGAACTTCCATGTAACATTTGTATATTGGAAGGAAAAGCTTGAAAATGTTTTCCCAGCAATACCAAATAATACTCAAAGCTTTTTCCATCTCAAGCATATGAGTGACTTTTACACAGAATCTTTGTTTAGCCCTCCTGCTTCTTCAGTGTGAAATTCCCATAGCCTTTCCCCACAGGTGCAATCTCATGGACCTATTCAAGACTAAATGCAGTGTTAGTTTGGTATTACATTATGTATATCATAATTTGTAAAATATATGTTCTGTTCTATGAAACTGTCCAACATTAGCTCCATGACTTTCCCTTAAAACTGGATAAAAGAAAATTGTTACACTTTATAAGTGTAAACTCTGAATAGTATATAAAAAGTCAGTAAGTTCACTGAATAAACAAATTGTATATTTTTAAATGGAATACTACACAGCAAGAAAAAAGAATAAGCTATTGATAATAAAGAGAAGACCAAACTAAACCCAATGCTAGCAGAACGAAAGAGTTGTGATTAAATAGAGAAAAGAAAAGCACTGGAAAAACTCAGTGGCACCAATATTTGTTCTTTAAAAGGACAAAAAATTAACAGATCTTTAGGTACATTGACTTGATTAAAAAATCCTCAAATTACTAAAATCACATGTAAAAGAGGGAGCATAACTACAAACTTTGCAGAAATAAAAAGGATTATAAGATAGACTATGAACAACTGTACACCAACAAATTGGATAATAAAGGAAAAATGGACAAATTCCTAGAAACACAAAAACTACCAAAACTGTTGTCAGGAAAAAGAGAAAAACTAAATAGTAATGTGATCAAATCAGTAATCAAAACCCCCCAACAAACAAAAGCCCAAGACCAGATTCTTCACTGGTGAATTCTTCCAACATTTAAAGAATTAACACCAATCCTTCTCAAAGTCTTTCAAAAAATTGAAGAGGATGGCACTTCCTCACTCATTCTATGAGGATAGACTTACCTTGATGCAAAACCAGACAAAGACTCTAGTAGAAAAGAAAGCAATAGACCAATAAGCTTTATGAGTATAGATGCAGAAGTCCTCAACAAAATACTAGCAAACCAAATTCAGGAGCCTGTTAAAGGGATTATACGCCTTGACCAAGTGTGACTTTTCCCAAGAATGCAAGGGTGATTCAACATACAAAAATCAATGTAGATGACCACAGACATAGGGAACTGGTGGTTTGATGGGTTGAGCCCTCTACCGTAGGTTTTACCCTTGGGAAGACGGTTGCTGCAAAGGAGAGGCTAGGCCTCCCTATAATTGTGCCTGAGAGCCTCCTCCCATATGCCTCTTTGTTGCTCAGATGTGGCCCTCTCTCTCTAGCTAAGCCAACTCGAAAGGTGAAATCACTGCCCTCCCCGCTACGTGGGATCAGACACCCAGGGGAGTGAATCTCCCTGGCAACGTGGAATATGACTCCCGGGGAGGAATGTAGACCCGGCATCGTGGGATGGAGAACATCTTCTTGACCAAAAGGGGGATGTGAAAGGAAATGAAATAAGCTTCAGTAGCAGAGAGATTCCAAAAGGAGCCGAGAGGTCACTCTGGTGGGCACTCTTACGCACAATTTAGACAACCCTTTTTAGGTTCTAAAGAATTGGGGTAGCTGGTGGTGGATACCTGAAACTATCAAACTACAACCCAGAACCCATGAATCTCGAAGACAATTTTATAAAAATGTAGCTTATGAGGGGTGACAATGGGATTGGGAAAACCATAAGGATCACACTCCACTTTGTCTAGTTTATGGATGGATGAGTAGAAAAATAGGGGAAGGAAACAAACAAACAAACAGACAAAGGTACCCAGTGTTCTTTTTTACTTCAATTGCTCTTTTTCACTTTAATTATTATTATTATTATTTTTGTGTGTGTGCTAATGAAGGTGTCAGGGATTGATTTAGGTGATGAATGTACAACTATGTAATGGTACTGTGAACAATCGAATGTACAATTTGTTTTGTATGACTGCATGGTAAGTGAATATATCTCAATAAAATGAAGATTTAAAAAAAAAAATCAATGTAGAGAACCTAGAAGATGGCAGTTACGTGAGACAGGGCTAAGGAACACCTCCATGGAAAACAGTAGATAAGGACCAGAGAGTGACCCAGAATACTGGTTATAGCAATGTGCCAGCTGGATGAGATCTGCTAGTTCCCAGGGGCTGTATACTTGGTGAAACTGAGAGTCTGCATTCTGAAAGGAGTGAGTAAGCTGGCTGAAAGTCCCACAGCCGCACGGCAATCCGGGAAAACCAGGGTTTGGCGCCTGGAGACCAACGGGCTCTTTTAATAAAAAAAAAAAGAAAAAAGAAAAAGGGGGAAAAGCCAGGAGCGGCTGCAGGCACGATCGGCTGCAGGTGCCATTGTGGGAAACACGCAGTAAAACACAGCAAGAGGGGGCTGGGCTGGCCTCTCGGTGTCTGGCCTGGAAGATAGCCCGCTGCAGATATCCCTGGGGCCAGGAGAACAGAACAGAGAGCCAGAAGCTGAAAGAATCCCTGCGGCTAGCAGCTTGCTCCCGGGAGGACTGGATAAACTCCTGCCCGTGGCCGTGCCCACAGCCCAGAGCCTCGCCAGTTGTCCCGGAGCTGGGAAGGAGGAACTGTGCGAGGAGGGGGGAGTGGAGACGCCCCATTGGGCCATTTTTGCATCAGGCTGAAAGCGAGCCGGCTCCACCCGGCAGCCCGGGGCTTCCCTTGAGGGACGGCGCACGCTGATGAGTAGCACAGCATTACCTCACCAGAGGTCCTGGAGGATAGCGGCTGGGCAGGGGGACCTGCTCGGAGATCCCAGAGACACTATGCCAAGTCCAGTGGTTTGTGGGTCATCGAGAGAGAGTGGCTGGGGCTGAAATGAAATGAAGGCTTGGACTCCTGCGGTGGCCTTGAATCGGGAACCAGGGGGATTTGAATATTGAGGCTGTCCTTCCTCCTTGACCGCCTGTACAAGCGCCCCGCATTCAGGGTGGACAGCTCCAGCAATACACCCAGGCTGAATTCTCCGGCTGGACCCCACAAGAATCATTTCCCCATATAACGTGGGGACAAGATGGAGAACTGACTTGAGAGGTATAGGGGACTCAGAGACACCATCTGCTGGTTAGTTAGAGAAAGTGTATGTCACCAAACAGTGTTTCTGAAAAATTAGATAAGTTTTTTGTTTTTTGTTTTTTTTTTTTTTTACAAATTAAAAGAACCCTGTCGAGCAGAGTAAATGCCAAGAGGCCAAAAACAACAGAAAATCTCAATGCATATGATAAAACCAGATGATATGGAGAATCCAACTCCAAACACACAAATCAAGTTATCAGAAGAAATGAAATTCCTTGCAGAATTAATCAAAGAAACACAATCAAGGAATGAAAGCATGGCAAAGGATTTAAAGGACATCAAGAAGACCATGGCCCAGGATATAAGCGACATAAAGAAGACCCTAGAAGAGCATAAAGAAGACATTGCAAGGCTGAATAAAAAAATAGAAGATCTTATGGAAATAAAAGAAACTGTTGGCCAAATTAAAAAGACTCTGGATATTCACAATACGAGACTAGAGGAAGCTGAACAACATCTCGGTGTCCTAGAAGTCCACAGAACAGAAAATGAAAGAACAAAAGAAACAATGGAGAAAAAAATAAAAAAAATCGTAATGGATCTCAGGGAAATGATAGATAAAATAAAATGTCCAAACTTAAGACTCATTGGTGTCCCAGAAGGGGAAGAGAAGGGTAAAGGTCTAGAAAGAGTATTCAAAGAAATTGTTGGGGAAAACTTCCCAACCTTCTACACAATGTAAATACACAAAGCATATATACCCAGCGAAGTCCAAATAGAATAAATCCAAATAAACCCACTCCAAGACATATTCTGATCAGACTCTCAAATACTGAAGAGAAGGAGCAAGTTCTGAAAGCAGCAAGAGAAAAGCAATTCACCACATACAAAGGAAACATAAGACTAAGTTGTGACTACTCAATGGCCACTATGGAGGTGAGGAGGCAGTATTTAAAATACTGAGAGAGAAAAATTTCCAACCAAGAATACTTTATCCAGCAAAACTCTCCTTCAAATTTGAGGGAGAGCTCATATGTTCAGAAGACAGAGCAGTAAATGATGGATGATAGGGAGGGAGGAAGGGAGGGAGGGAAAGAGAAATGGCGGTGTGACAGCATGTTAAAGTTGGTGGATCAGGGTATCGGGGGAGGGGGGTCAGGGTATGCTGGAGTACTGTGTATGGGGTTTGTATTGTTTTTGCAACTGTTCCTGTAACTTTGAATTTATGTCAAAATAAAATTAAAAAAAAAATTTGAGGAAGAGCTTAAATTTTTCACAGACAAACAAATCCTGAGAGACTTTGCCAATAAAAGACCTGCCCTACTTCAGATTCTAAAGGGAGCCCTACCAACAGAGAAACAACAGAAAGGAGAAAGAGATATAGAGAATTTTAACAGAAATATATAGTACCTTACATCCCAAAGCACCAGGACACTCATTTTTCTCTAGTGATCACGGATCTTTCTCCAGAAGGGACAATAAGCTGGGACATAAAACAAGCCTCAAGAAATTAAAAAAAAAAAAAAATTGAATATACTCAAAGCACATTCTCCAACCACAATGGAATACAAATAGAAGTCAATAATTTTTGAACTGTAACTCCACTATTTACTTCCTACATGATATAAATTACACAAACCCTAATGACAAATTAGTGGTTTTGAACTCAATGTAAAATATGTGATTTTATACAACTATATAAAGGTAGGGGAATGGAGGAGTATAGGAACATAGTTTATGTGGTCCTATTGAAGTGGAGGTGATATCAAAGAAAAACAAGATTGTTATGGATATAAGAGGTTAATTTTAACCCCCACAGCAAACACAAAGAAACTATCAGAGAATGTAACCATCGAGATGAATTGTAGAGTTCAGGTTAAGAGAAATGGGGGATGGTGCAATGGGGAGTTAAGAAATGAGGGTGGAGTTGCTGTTTGAGGTGAAGGGAAATTTCTAGTAATGGACGGTGGGAAAGAGCATTACAACATTCTAAAGGTGATTAATCCCACTAATGGAAGGCTTGGGAGGGGGTGGAATGGGAAGATTTAGGCTGTATATATGTTCCCACAACTAAAAAAAAAAAAAAAAAAAAAAAAAGACAGTCTAAATAGATGATTGAATGCCAAAGATGAACTTGGATGGGATTGGAGGATAGAGGACAGGTGGCTCAAAGGGACACAGTTGAGACATAAGGTAAAGGAAATATAGAATGTAAGCTTTTGTATCATTGTTGAACCTGTTGTACTTCGTAGCTGCGCTTAATGGGATTGCATAAAAGAATGTTCTTGTTCATGGGAAGTGGATACGTGAATTATAGTGTATGTTTAAGGATGTGTGCAGCTAGCTCTCATATGTTCAGAAGACAGAGCAATAGATGATGGATGATAGGGAGGGAGGGAAAGAAATAGCAATGTGACAGCATGTTAAAGTTGGTGTATTGAGCTATCGGGGGAGGGGGGTCAGGGTATGATGGAATTCTTTGTATGGGGTTAGTATTGTTTTTGCAACTGTTCCTATAACTTTGAATTTATTTCAAAAAAAAAATCAATGTAATATACTGCATTAATAGAATGGAGGAAAAAAAGCACATGGTCATCTCAATAGACACAGAAAAAGTATTTGTCAAAATCTAACACTCTTCCATGATTAAAACACTCAATAAACTAGAAATAGAAGGGAACTTCCTCAACATGATGAAGGTTGCATATGAAAAGCCCACAGCTCACATCATAGTCAGTGTTGAAAGACTAAAGGCTTTTCTCCTATGATCAGGAACAACACAAGAATGCTCACCTTGATTCAATATTGTACTGGAAGTTCTAGATAGAGCAACTAGTCAAGAAAAAGAAATAAGGCATACAATCAGGAAAGGGAGAATTAAAACTATCTTTATGTGCAGATAATATTGTTTAATATGTAGAAAACCCTGAAGAATACTGTGCTTGTTCGGATATGTTATGTCCCGCCAAAAGCTGTATTCTTTAATGCCATCTTGTGGGGGTAGACACATTAATGATTAGGTTGGAATCTTTTGAGTGTTTCTATGGAAAAATTGTGGGTGTACCATTTGATTAAATTATTTCCCTGAAGATACGGACCTGGCCCATTCAGGGCAGGTCTTGACTTAATCACTGGAGTCCTATAAAAGAGCTCACTAACAGAAGGACCTCAGCGCACCCAAGAGAGACATTTTGGAGATGGCCGCTGAAAGCAGATTTTTGCTGACACTTTGGTGATACTAGTGCAGTGTTTGCTCTGGAGAAACTAAGAGAGGACAAAACGCCCCAAGAGCAACATTTTGAAGAAGGCACAGGAGCTGAGAGAGGAACTGGAACACAACCCAGGATTGGCAGATGCCAGCCACATGACTTCCCAGCTAACAGAAGTTTTCCAGGTGCCAATGGCCTTCCTTTGGTGAAGGTATACTCATGTTGATGCCTTAATTTGGACATTTTCATGGCCTTCAGACTGTAAATTTGCAACCAAATAAACCAAATAAACTCCCTTTATATTATTTATATTATTTCTGGTATTTTGCATAATGGCAACATTAGCAAATAGGAGCAGATTTTGGTACCAGAGAAGTGGGGTGGTGCTGAGTTTGCAAATACCAAACATGTTGGAATGGCTTTTAAATGGAGAAGAGGAAGATTCTGGAAGAATTGTGTGGAGCTTGATAGAAAAGGCCTAGACTGCTTTGAAGAGCTGTTGGTAGCAATATGGACTCTAAAGATAGCTCTGATGAAGCCTTGAACAGAAATGTTGAATATTTCTGTGCTGGTTTGTATATATTATGTCCCCCAGAAAAAGCCATATTCTTTAATGCTGTCTTATGGGGGCAGATGTATTTAGTGTTGATTAGATTGAGTGTTTCCTTGAAGATGTGAATTAATCAACTGTGAGCGAAACGTTTGATTGGATAATTTCAATGGAGGCAATACCCCGCCCATTCAGGGTGGGTGTTAATTGGATCACTGGAGTAGTATAAAGGAATTCACAGACAGAAGGACCTCAGAGCAACTGAGAGTGACATTTTTGAGGAGCTACAGCTTACAGAGACATTTTGGAGGATGCAACCCAGGAGCAAGCAGATGCCTAGAGAGGAACATTGTGGGAGAAAGCCATTTTGAAACCAGAACTCCAGAGCAAACACCCAGCCGTGTGACTTCCCAGCTAACAGAGTTTTTCTGGACACCATTGGCCATCCTCCAGTGAAGGTACCCAATTGATTGTTGATGCCTTACCTTGGACACTTTATGGTCTTAAGACTGTAACTGTGTAACCAAATAAACCCCCGTTATAAAAGGCAATCCATTTCTTGTATTTTGCAAAAAGGCAGCATTAGCTAACTGGAAGAGATTTTGGTACCAGAGAAGTGGGGTGCTGCTGACTTTGCAAATACTTTATTGGTTGGAACAGCTTTTTAAATGGATAAGGGGAAAATTCTGGAGGAATTATGAGGAGCTTGATAGAAAAGGCCTAGACTGCTTTTAAGAGACTGTTGGTAGAAATACGGACTCTAAAGATACTTCTGACAAGTCCTTGAACTGAACTGATGAATGTGTCATTGCCAACTGGAAGAAAGGCAATCCTTGTTTTAAAGTGGCAGAGAATTTGGCAAAATTGAGTCCTGGTATTGGACAGAAGGCAGAATTTGAAAGCAATGAGCTGGAATACTTAACTGAAGAGATTTTGACACTAACTGCCGAGAGTGTGGCCTGGCTTCTCCTTGCAGCTTATAGCAAAATGCGAGCAGAGATTGATAAGCTAAGAATTGAACTCTCGGGTACAAAGAAATCAGAAACTGATGGTTTGGAAGATTCTGGGCTTCCAGAAAGTGAGACCCCAGAGGACACAGCCCCATGTGAGGATTTAACCAAACATGGAACCTGGGTGCTATTTCAGTACAAGCCAAGATTTGAGATGGAGTTTTCCATAAAGGATTTGTGGAAACTCCTGTTGTCTGATGTTTTTGACCCCTGTGTGCTGCATGCCAAGCCTACAGAATTTTTGCAAAATCTGTATAAACAGAACCATTGCTGGTCTGGACTGGAAAGGACACAAAAGGAACAAATTGAAGGAAAAATTTCTTCAAAGACAGAACCATGGAGATTGAGGTCTGGAGTCAAGAGATCTCAGGCTGGGAGAGTGGAGCAGCCCATACACGTGGAAAGGATGAGTTTGCCCTGGAGACTGAGCATGGGCCTTCTGCCTCAATGCTCAGGAAGGATGCTGCCATCCCAGGCCCCAGAGAGGGTGAAGCACATTTCCTGGGGACTGGGGAGAGCCTGGCTCCTGCCCTCACTATTCAGACAGGGGAGAGCCTTTGCCCCAGGGAGGCAGGGTCAGGGTGGCACCCTGATGTTTGAGGAGGGTGGGGCTGAGAAGAAGGTGGTCTCCCCAATGTGTGGATATGTTGGAGCACTCAACCCAGCATTTGGAGAGAAAGGGGCTGCTACAAAGGCCCTTAGAAAATGTGGAAAAGCTGCTCTCTCAAGCTCCAAGGATGCAACATCATTCTGTGAATGACTCTCAGACTTTGAAATCTAGTGGAGTTTGCCCTGTGGGTTTAAGGAACTGTTTTCATCCCTTAAACCTGTTTTCCTTACTGTTTCTCCCTATGACAATGGGAATGTTGACTATCCCTCCTTTGTATATTGGAAGCAGATAACTTGTTTTAAGCTTCACAGGTGCACAGCCAGAGGGGAATTTTGCTTTAGGACAAGACCACGCCTGTAACTGATTTTCATGGGATCTTGTATTTACCTATAGTTACTGAAATGATGTAAGTTTTTGTGATCTTGTGATTGGATGAATTTATTTTGTATTTGGAAAGAATATGTTTTTCTGGAGTCCAGGGGGTAGAATGTACTGGTTTGTATGTTATGTCCCGCAGAAAAAGCCATATTCTTTATGCAATCTTGTGGGGACAGATGTATTTAGTGTTGATTAGATTGGAATCCTTTGATTGAATGTTTCCACGAAGATGTGAATCAATCAACTGTGAGTGAAATGTTTGATTGGATAATTTCCATGGAGGCATTACCCCACCCATCCAAGGTGGGTGTTAACTGGATCACTGGAGTAGTATAAAGGAATTCACAGACAGTAGGACCTCAGAGCAACTGAGAATGACATTTTGGAGGAGCTGCAGCTTACAGAGACATTGTGGAGGACATAACCCAGGAGCAAGCAGATGCTTAGAGAGGAACATCGTGAGAGAAAGCCATTTTGAAACCACAACTCCAGAGCAGATGCTGGCCATGTGAATTCCCAGCTAACAGAGTTTTTCCAGACACCATTGGCCATCCTCCAGTGAAGGTACCCAATTGTTGATGCATTACCTGGGACACTTTATGGCCTTAAGACTGTAACTATGTAACCAAATAAACCCCCTTTACAAAAGCCAATCCATTTCTGGTATTTTTCAAAAAAGGCAGCATTAGCTAACTGGAACAATGTCATTGCCAACTGGAAGAAAGGTGATCCTTGTTTTAAAGTGAACTTGGAAAAATTGAGTCCTGGTGCCCGATGTAAGGCAGAATTTGAAAACAATGAGCTGGGATACTTAGCTAAAGATATTTTGACACTAAATATTGAAAGTGTGGCCTGGCTTCTCCTTGCTTATTGGTGCTGACAGGGTGGCGCAGGAATGAGACACAGACACAAAGTTAAGAACTAAGGGAGCAGGGGCCCACTGCATCTTATGCTAAGTGGACGATAATGCACCTTTGCTACAGCTATTTATTTCAGAAGATAAGGGAATATATGCTAAATGTCCTCAGGCATGGGAGAGCCCACCAGATACCTATGTTTACATCCTGTTGCATATCAGAAGGAACAATCTAGGTTTAGGACAATGGTAAACGTTGTCGTCATAGTCACAAGACATATCTTTACAGGGTGTGCCTGCACAGCATTCCATGCAGGCCTGTGGCTTAGCATTCCAAGCCACCACCCTAGATACGGCTCAGGCAACATGGAAGACTCGGTTTCCCACACTTATAGTAAAATGTGAGAGGAGAAGGATAAGCTGAGGATTGAACTCTTGGGTACAAAGAAACCAGAAATTCATGGTTTGGAAAATTGTGGGCTTCCAGAAAGTGAGACCCCAGAGGATAGTGCCCCACATGAGTATTTAACCAACATGGAACCTGACTGCCATTTCAGTACAAACCAGGATTGGAGATGGAGTTATCCAGAAAGGATTTGTGGAAACTCCTGTTGTCTGATGGTTTTAACCCCTGTGAGCTTCCTGCCAAGCCAACAAATTTTTTGTGAGATCTGTATAAATAGAGCCACTGCCAGTCAGGACTGGAGGGGATGGAGAAGGGACAAATTGAAGAAAAAATGACTTCAGGGGCAAAACCATGGAAGCTAAAGTCTGAAGCCAAGAAATCTCCAGCAAGGAGTGTAAGCAACCCATGCACATAGAAAGGGTGAGTTTGTCCCTGAGGCAGAGGGCGGGATTCTGCCTCGATGGCCAGGAAGTGTGCTGCTGCCCCAGGCCTCAGAGAGGTTGGAGCACTTTCCCCAGGAACTGGGGAGATCCTGGCCATAATCTGCCCCACCCCCCTCCCCCCCGCTTGGAGAGGGGAGAGACTTTGTCCCAGGGAGACAGAGTCCAGGTGGCACACCAATGCTTGAGGAAGATGGCTGAGAAGAAAGTCGTCTCCCCATTGGGTGGATATGTTGGAGCATTCACCCCAGCATTTGGAGAGAAAAGGGTTTCTGTATCAGCCACAAGAGACACAAAATTTTGAGCAATTAATTAAAGAAGTACAAAACAAATCTCCAAAACAACTTCAATGAGACAGCTAAAGACATAGAGGAAATCAAGACACTACAGGAGTATAAAGAATAATTTAAAAGAGTAAATAAAAAAATGGTAGACCTTGTGGAAATAAAAGACACTTCTGCTCAATTAAAAATATGTTAGAGACACGATAGCAGATTTTAAGAGGCAGAAGAAAGAATAAGAGAACTTGAGGATAGAGTAATTGAATATGAGCACAGAAAATAACAAATGGGAAAAAAATCAAAACATTTGAAATGGATATCAGAGAAATGATGGACAACATGAAGTGAACTAATAGAATCATTGGTGTCACAGAAGGAGAAGAGGAGGGTAAAGAATTATGAAGAGTGTGTCAAGACATAGTTGAGGAAAATTTCCCAAACCTTCTAAATGATATAAATATGCAAATCAAGGATGCCAAATGAACTTTAAATAGAATAAATCCAAATAAACTTACTCTGAGATATATACTGATTAGATTGTCAAATCCTGAAAGCAGGAAAAGAGAAGTGACTCACAACATACAAGGGAAACAACATAAGACTAAGTAGTGACTACTCAGTGGGCACCATGGAGGTGAGAAGGCAGTAGTAAGACTTATTTAAGATTCTGAAATCTAAATATGATAAAAGGCATATATGAAAAACTCACAGGCTGAATAGTACTCAATGGTGAGAGACTGAAAGCTTTCCCTCTAAGATCGGGAACTAGACAAGGATGCCTGTTGTCACCACTATTATTCAACCTTGGTCTAGAGTTCTAGCTAGAGCAATTCAGCAGGAAAAAGAAATAAATGGCATCCAAATTGGAAAGAAAGATGCAAAACTCATTATTTGCACATGATATGATCTTATACTTGGAAAATCCTGAGAAATTGATGACCCACATACTTGAGCTAATACATAAATTTAACAAAGTGTCAGTATATAAGATTAATGCACGTAAGTCAGTAATGTTCCTCTACAGTAGAAATAACATAACTGAAGAGAAGCTCAAGAAATAGATTCCATTCTCAATAGCAACTAAACAAATTTAGTACCTAGGAATAAACTTAACCAAGGATGTAAAAGACCTTTACACAGAAAATTACATAACTCTACTCAAAGAAATAGAAGGTGACCTAAAGAGACAGAGAGAGATTCTGTGTTAATAGATAGGAAGGCTAAATTCTACTGAAACTGATCTACAGATTTAATGCAATTCCCATCAAAATTCCAACAACCTACTTTGCAGTCTTGGAAAAGCCAGTCATCAAATTTATTTGGAAGGGAAAGATGCCTTGAATTGCTAAAAATATTCTAAAAAAGAAAAACAAAGTGGGAGAACTTACACTGCCTGACTTTGAAGCCTACTATAAAGCTACAGTAGTCAAAAGAGTATGGTATTGGCACAAATATAGATATATTGATAAATGGAATTAAATTGAGAATTCAAAAGTAGACCCCCAGATCTATATTCAACTGATTTTTGATAAGGCTCCCAAATCCACTGAATTGGGACATAACAACCTCTTCAACAAATGGGGCTGGAAGAATTGGATATCTATATTTAAAAGAATGAAAGAGGACCCCTACCTCACATCCTACACAAAAATTAATTCAGCATGGATCAAAGATCTCAATATAAGAGACTGCACCATAAAACTCCTAGCAGATAATGTTAGGAAACATCTTCAAGATCTAGCATTGGGAGGTCGCTTCTTAAATATCAAATCTAAAGCATAAGCAATGAAAGAAAAAATAGATAAATGGAAACGCCTCAGAATTAAAAGTTTATGTACATCAAAGGAATTTGTCAAAAAGGTAAAGAAGTAGCCAATGCAATGGGAGAAAGTATTTGGAAACCATGTTTCTGTTAAAATCTTGATATCTTGCATATAAAAAGAAATCCTACAACTCAACCACAATAGTGCAAACAGCCCAATTATAAAATGGGGAAAGATATGAAAAGACATTTCTCCAAAGAGGAAATACAAATGGCTAAAAAAAAAAAAATAACAAATGTTCATCTTCACTTATTAGGGAGATGTAAATCAAGAAGACAATGAGTTATCTCACACTAGTAAGAATGGCTGCCATTAAACAAACAAGAAACTACAAATGCTGGAGAGGATATGGAGAAATTGGAGCTCTTGTTCATTGGTGGTGGGACTATATAATAGTACAGCCACTCTGGAAGGCAGTTTGGCAGTTTCTCAGAAAACTAGATATTGAATTACCCTATGATCTGGCAATTCCACTTCTTGGTATATCCCCAGAAGATTTGAGAGCAGTGACACGAACAGACATTTGTACACTTATGTTCATAGAAGCATTGTTCACAATTGCCAAGAGATGGAAACAATCCAAATGTCCTTCAACAGACGAGTGGAGAAACAAAGTGTGGTACATACATATGATAGAATACTATGCAGAGTCAGAAGCAACAATTTCTTGAAACATATGGCAACATGGATGAGCCTTGAAGATATAATTCTGAGAGTAATAACTCAGACACAAAAGGAGAGATATTGTATGTTACCGCTTCTATGAACTATCTGAACAATGTAAAATCAATGTCTTATAATGTAGAATATTGGGGACCTAGTGATAGACAGTAGCCGGTGAGGGGGAGTGATAATCTAATATGCTCAGATATATTAATGTTGTGGATGGGGAGACAATTGTTTGTTAATGGGATTATAAGTATCAGAGATGTATTTAGGTGAATATGATTGAAAGGGATTGTTTAAAGGCATGTTTCCCACAGATCAGTGTTTGCATGATATATCTCTAAGGCAATGTACTAGCACAGAGAGTTGACAACAGAAGGGTATATGGGGAAAATCTACATATTTAATACGAGGGACTATAATATTACATGACTTCTACGGACAAATAATTGAAGGCTGACAGGAGTTATGAGATGTTTTGGGTCATGAGAATTGTTTAAAATGGAGAATGATGAGGATTGCACAGCTAAGTGATGATAATGTGAGATACGGATGGATTATCATGGACATAACATATGCTATGTGAACTTAGGAACCACCTTCTTTATAAGTCAAGCCCTCTATATTGAGGCTTGCTTGGGTGAAACTTATGGTTGTAAAGGGGAGGAAAAGCCCACCTATAATTATGCCTAGGAGTCATCTCCAGGGTACCTCTTTTGTTGCTCAAATGTGGACTTTCCCTCTCTAAGCCTAACTCTGCAAATAAATTCATCACCTTCCCTCCAACATGGGACAGGACCCCCAAGATGAATAAGCCTTCCTGTCAATGTTAGACATGGATTCCAGGAATAAGCCTACCCCTGGCATTGAGGGATTGAGAGTGCTTTTTGACCAAAAAGGGGGAAAAGAAAGGCAACAAAGTAAGGTTTTAGTGGCTACAAGAGTTCAAATAGAGTCAAGAGACTGTCCTCGGGGTTACTACTATGCAAGCTTCACCTAGATATGCCAAATGACCACAGTATGATAAGCCCAAGTCAGCAGTAGTTCCAAAAACCTTAAAGAATACTCAGATCCCTATCTTGGACTCTATAAAAATTTCACTCCTAAATTTATTCTTCAGTGACTTAAATCCTTTAGAGTGCTCCTATGCCAGCTAAGTCCGAAAACCCAGAGGCAATAGCCTCTTCAATAACATCAACTAGATGTGTCCCTTTGCTCATAAAGTTGACACCTCCTTTCAACATGAACAGGTTAGGGTGGTCACTGCCTAGATATCTTTGAAGATCAGGAAAATGATTAAACTAGAGGAAGGAGTAGCAACAGACAAGATGGAGTTTAACAAAGGATTATGAATACTGAATCATAATATAATTTTCTTTTTCTTAGTTGCTAGGGTTCTAGAACAGCTAGAAGGAAAGAATTGAAATGGTGGAAATGTTATCCATAGCATCCTTTCAAATTTGTTCTATAGCTACTTGTTAAATTGTAATTTGAAAGCCATACCTTTTTGTATATATGTTATATTTCACAATAAGGAAATGACTGAAACTATGGTACTATAACTCATAACAACTTTGGAAATTTCCTATATATCTACTTTTTAAAACTTACTTGGAAAGATATTCCCTTTTTGCATATATGTTTTCTTTCATAATGAAATAACTGAAACTGTAGAACTGTAAGCTATAATATTTCTTGAAATTTGCTATTTGTTGAATTGCACTTGGAAAGTTATCACTTCCATGTATATATGTTATATTCAACAATAAAAAATATGATAAAAAATTGTGAGGAAATAAACTCTTATTTTTAATCCACATAATTGCATGGTATTTGCTTGAGCAGCCCAGGAAACAAAAAGAAGCCCCAAATGGCCAATATAATCTTGAAAAAGAAGAAAATGTTGGAAAATGCACACTACCTGTACCAGTTTGGTTGTGTTGTCCCCCAAAATGCCAAGTACTTTGATGCACTCTTGTGAGGGCAGAGGTATTAGTGTTGATTAGGTTGGAATCCTTTGAGGGAGTGTTTCCATGGAGACATGAGTCAATCAATTGTGAGTAAAATGTCTGATGGGATAATTTCCATGGAGGTGCGGACCCCACCCATTCAGGGTGGGTATTGATTTAATTACTGGGGTCCTATAAAATAGCTTACAAACATAAGGACCTTAGAACAGCTGCAGCACAACAGAGATATTTTGAAGATAGCCATTCAAAGTAGACTTTTGCTACTGCAGAGTTTGCCTGGGAGAAACTAAGAGAATACCCCCAAATGCTAGGGAGAAATATCCTGGGAGAAAGCCAATTTGACACACAACCTGGGAGCAAGCAGGCACCAGCCACATGCCTTCTGGGCTAACAGAGGTTTTCCAGATGCCACTGGCCATCCCTCAGTGAAGATACCCTATTGTTGATACCTACCTTGGACACTTAGTGTCCTTAACACTGTAACATTGTAACCAAATAACCCCCTGTTCTAGTTTGCTAATGCTGCCAGAATGCAAAACACCAGAAATGGATTGGCTTTTTTTTTTTTTCTTTTCTTTTTTTTTTTTAATCATCATTTTATTGAGATATATTCACATACCACGCAGTCATACAAAACAAATTGTACTTTCGATTGTTTACAGTACCATTACATAGTTGTACATTCATCACCTAAATCAATCCCTGACACCTTCATTAGCACACACACAAAAATAACAAGAATAATAATTAGAGTGAAAAAGAGCAATTGAAGTAAAAAAGAACACTGGGTACCTTTGTCTGTTTGTTTCCTTCCCCTATTTTTCTACTCATCCATCCATAAACTAGACAAAGTGGAGTGTGGTCCTTATGGCTTTCCCAATCCCATTGTCACCCCTCATAAGCTACATTTTTATACAACTGTCTTCGAGATTCATGGGTTTTGGGTTGTAGTTTGATAGTTTCAGGTATCCACCACCAGCTACCCCAATTCTTTAGAACCTAAAAAGGGTTGTCTAAAGTGTGCGTAAGAGTGCCCACCAGAGTGTTCTCTCGGCTCGTTTTGGAATCTCTCTGCCACTGAAGCTTATTTCATTTCCTTTCACATCCCCCTTTTGGTCAAGAAGATGTTCTCCGTCCCACGATGCCGGGTCTACATTCCTCCCCGGGAGTCATATTCCACGTTGCCAGGGAGATTCACTCCCCTGGGTGTCTGATCCCATGTAGGGGGCAGGGCAGTGATTTCACCTTTCAAGTTGGCTTAGCCAGAGAGAGAGGGCCACATCTGAGCAACAAAGAGGCATTCAGGAGGAGACTCTTAGGCACAAATAAAGGGAGGCCTAGCCTCTCCTTTGCAGCAACCGTCTTCCCAAGGGTAAAACTTATGGTAGAGGGCTCAACCCATCAAACCACCAGTCCCCTATGTCTGTGGTCATGTTAGCAACCATGGAGGTGGGGTAGGCGAATACCCCTGCATTCTCCACAGGCTCCTCAAGGGGGCACTACATCTTTTTTTTGTTCCTTGTTTTTCTTTTTTTCTTTTTTTTTTAACTTTCCCTTCTTTTTTAAATCAACTGTATGAAAAAAAAAGTTAAAAAGAAAACAAACATACAATAAAAGAACATTTCAAAGAGACCATAACAAGGGAGTAAGAAAAAGACAACTAACCTAAGATAACTGCTTAACTTCCAACATGTTCCTACTTTACCCCAAGAAAGTTACATAATATAGCAACATTTCTGTGAACTTGTTCCTACTATATCCATCAGAAATTAACAGACCATAGTCATTTCTGGGCATCCCCAGAACGTTAAATAGCTTATCTGTTCTTCTTGGATTATTGTTCCCCCCTTCCTTAATTGCTCTCTACTGCTAGTTCCCCTACATTCTACATTATAAACCATTTGTTTTACATTTTTCAAAGTTCACATTAGTGGTAGCATATAATATTTCTCTTTTTGTGCCTGGCTTATTTCGCTCAGCATTATGTCTTCAAGGTTCATCCATGTTGTCATATGTTTCACCAGATCGTTCCTTCTTACTGCCGCGTAGTATTCCATCGTGTGTATATACCACATTTTATTTATCCACTCATCTGTTGAAGGACATTTGGGTTGTTTCCATCTCTTGGCAATTGTGAATAATGCTGCTATGAACATTGGCGTGCAGATATCTGTTCGTGTCACTGCTTTCCGATCTTCCGGGTATATACCGAGAAGTGCAATCGCTGGATCGAATGGTAGCTCTATATCTAGTTTTCTAAGGAACTGCCAGACTGACTTCCAGAGTGGCTGAACCATTATACAGTCCCACCAACAATGAATAAGAGTTCCAATTTCTCCACATCCCCTCCAGCATTTGTAGTTTCCTGTTTGTTTAATGGCAGCCATTCTAACCGGTGTCAGATGGTATCTCATTGTGGTCTTAATTTGCATCTCTCTAATAGCTAGTGAAGCTGAACATTTTTTCATGTGTTTCTTGGCCATTTGTATTTCCTCTTCAGAGAACTGTCTTTTCATATCTTTTGCCCATTTTATAATTGGGCTGTCTGTACTATTGTCATTCAGTTGTAGGATTTCTTTATATATGCAAGATATCATCAGTCTTTTGTCAGATACATGGTTTCCAAAAATTTTTTCCCATTGAGTTGGCTGCCTCTTTACCTTTTTGAGAAATTCTTTTGAGGTGCAGAAACTTCTAAGCTTGAGGAGTTCCCATTTATCTATTTTCTCTTTTGTTGCTTGTGCTTTGGGTGTAAAGTCTAGGAAGTGGCCGCCTAATACAAGGTCTTGAAGATGTTTTCCTACATTATCTTCTAGGAGTTTTATGGTACTTTCTTTTATATTGAGATCTTTGGTCCATTTTGAGTTAATTTTTGTGTAGGGGGTGAGGTAGGGGTCCTCTTTCATTCTTTTGAATATGGATATCCAACTCTCCCAGCCCCATTTGTTGAAAAGACCATTATGGCTCAGTTCAGTGACTTTGGGGGCCTTATCAAAGATCAATCGGCCATAGATCTGAGGGTCTATCTCTGAATTCTCAATTCGATTCCATTGATCTATATGTCTATCTTTGTGCCAGTACCATGCTGTTTTGGCAACTGTGGCTTTATAATAAGCTTCAAAGTCAGGGAGTGTAAGTCCTCCCACTTCGTTTTTCTTTTTTAGAGTGTCTTTAGCAATTCGAGGCATCTTCCCTTTCCAAATAAATTTGATAACTAGCTTTTCCAAGTCTGCAAAGTAGGTTGTTGGAATTTTGATTGGGATTGCATTGAATCTGTAGATGAGTTTGGGTAGAATTGACATCTTAATGACATTTAGCCTTCCTATCCATGAACATGGAATATTTTTCCATCTTTTAAGGTCCCCTTCTATTTCTTTTAGTAGAGTTCTGTAGTTTTCTTTGTATAGGTCTTTTACATCTTTGGTTAAGTTTATTCCTAGGTACTTTATTTTTTTAGTTGCTATTGAAAATGGTATCTTTTTCTTGAGTGTCTCTTCAGTTTGTTCATTTCTAGCATATAGAAACATTACTGACTTATGTGCATTAGTCGTGTATCCCGCTACTTTGCTAAATTTGTTTATTAGCTCTAGAAGCTGTATCGTTGATTTCTCAGGGTTTTCTAGATATAAGATCATATCATCTGCAAACAATGACAGTTTTGCTTCTTCTTTTCCAATTTGGATGCCTTTTATTTCTTTGTCTTGCCGGATTGCCCTGGCTAGCACTTCCAGCACAATGTTGAATAACAGTGGTGACAGCGGGCATCCTTGTCTTGTTCCTGATCTTAGAGGGAAGGCTTTCAGTCTCTCACCATTGAGTACTATGCTGGCTGTGGGTTTTTCATATATGCTCTTTATCATGTTGAGGAAGTTTCCTTCAATTCCTACCTTTTGAAGTGTTTTTATCAAAAAGGGATGTTGGATTTTGTCAAATGCTTTTTCAGCATCTATTGAGATGATCAATTGATTTTTCCCTTTCGAGTTTTTAATGTCTTGTAATACATTGATTGTTTTTCTTATGTTGAACCATCCTTGCATGCCTTGAATGAACCCCACTTGGTCATGGTGTATGATTTTTTTAATGTGTCTTTGGATTCGATTTGCAAGTATTTTGTTGAGGATTTTTGCATCTATATTCATTAGGGAGATTGGCCGGTAGTTTTCCTTTTTTGTAGCATCTTTGCCTGGTTTTGGTATTAGATTGATGATAGCTTCATAAAATGAGTTAGGTAGTGTTCCATTTTCTTCAATGTTTTGAAAGAGTTTGAGTAAGATTGGTGTCAGTTCTTTCTGGAAAGTTTGGTAGAATTCCCCTGTGAAGCCATCTGGCCCTGGGCATTTATTTGTGGGAAGATTTTTGATGACTGATTGGATCTCTTTGCTTGTGATGGGTTGGTTGAGGTCTTCTGTTTCTCCTCTGGTCAGTCTAGGTTGTTTATATGTTTCCAGGAAATTGTCCATTTCTTCTACATTATCCAGTTTGTTGGCATACAGTTGTTCATAATATTCTCTTATAATTTTTTTAATTTCTTCAGGATCTGCAGTTATGTCACCTTTTTCATTCATTATTTTGTTTATATGGGTCTTCTGTCTTTTTGATTTTGTCAGTCTAGCTAGGGGCTTGTCAATCTTGTTGATCTTCTCAAAGAACCAACTTTTGGTGATATTTATCCTCTCTATTGTTTTTTTGTTCTCTATGTCATTTATTTCTGCTTTAATCCTTGTTATTTCTTTTCTTCTACTTGGTTTACGATGGGTTTGCTGTTCATTTTCTAGCTTCTTCAGTTGATCCATTAGTTCTTTGATTTTGGCTCTTTCTTCCTTTTTAATATATGCGTTTAGTGCTATAAATTTCCCCCTTAGCACTGCTTTTGCTGCATCCCATAGGTTTTGGTATGTTGTGTTCTCATTTTCATTTGTCTCTATATATTTAGCAATTTCTCTTGCTATTTCTTCTTTAACCCACTGATTGTTTAGGAGTGTGTTGTTTAACCTCCAGGAATTTGTGAATTCTCTTAGTCTCTGATGGTTATTGACTTCTAATTGTATTCCATTGTGGTCAGAGAATGTGCTTTGAATAATTTCAATCTTTTTAAATTTATTGAGGCTTGTTTTATGTCCCAGCATATGATCTATTCTGGAGAAAGTTCCGTGAGCACTAGAAAAGTATGTGTATCCTGGTGATTTGGGATGTAATGTCCTGTATATGTCTGTTAAATCTAATTCATTTATCAGATTGTTTAGGTTTTCAATTTCCTTATTGGTCTTCTGTCTGGTTGATCTATCTATAGGAGAGAGTGATGTGTTGAAGTCTCCCACAATTATTGTGGAAACATCAATTGCTTCCTTTAGTTTTGCCAGTGTTTCTCTCCTGTATTTTGTGGCACCTTGATTGGGTGCATAGACATTTACAATTGTTATTTCTTCTTGCTGAATTGCCCCTTTTATTAGTACGTAGTGGCCTTCTTTGTCTCTCAAAACATCCCTGCATTTGAAGTCTATTTTATCTGAGATTAATATTGCTACACCTGCTTTCTTTTGGCTGTGGCTTGCATGAAATATTTTTTTCCATCCTTTCACTTTCAGTTTCTTTGTGTCCCTGTGTCTAAGATGAGTCTCTTGTATGCAACATATTGATGGTTCATTTTTTTTGATCCATTCTGCGAATCTATATCTTTTAATTGGGGAGTTTAATCCATTTACATTCAATGTTAAATCCATGAAGGCATTTCTTCAATCGGCCATCTTATCCTTTGGTTTGTTTGTCATATTTTTCCCCTCTGTCTATTAATATCCTTTATTGTACCCATACCGAATCTCTTTAGTACTGAACCTTTCTCCAAGTCTCTCTGTCCTGTCTTTGTTTCTCTGTCTGTAGGGCTCCCTTTAGTACCTCCAGTAGGGCAGGTCTCTTGTTAGGAAATTCTCTCAGCATTTGTTTGTCTATCCCTCAAATTTGAAGGAGAGCTTTGCTGGATAAAGTATTCTTGGCTGGAAATTTTTCTCACTCAGAATTTTAAATATATCGTGCCACTGCCTTCTTGCCTCCATGGTGGCTGCTGAGTAGTCACTACTTAGTCTTATGCTGTTTCCTTTGTATGTGGTGAATTGCTTTTCTCTTGCTGCTTTCAGAACTTGCTCCTTCTCTTCTGTGTTTGACAGTGTGATCAGTATATGTCTCGGAGTGGGTTTATTTGGATTTATTCTATTTGGAGTTTGCTGAGCATTTATGATTTGTGTATTTATGTTGTTTTGAAGATTTGGGAAGTTTTCCCCAACAATTTCTTTGAATACTCTTCCTAGACCTTTACCCTTTTCTTCCCCTTCTGGGACACCAATGAGTCTTATATTTGGACGTTTCATATAATCTATCATATCCCTGAGGTCCATTTCGATTTTTTCAATTTTTTTCCCCATTCTTTCTTTTATACTTTCATTTTCCATTCTGTCATCTTCCAGGTCACTGATTCGTTGTTCAACTTCCTCTAGTCTTGTACTATGAGTGTCCAGAATCTTTTTAATTTGGTCAACAGTTTCTTTAATTTCCATAAGATCATCCATTTTTTATTTAGTCTTGCAATGTCTTCTTTATGCTCTTCTAGAGTCTTCTTGATTTCCTTCATATCCCGTACTATGGTCTCATTGTTCATCTTTAGTTCTTTGAGTAGCTGCTCTAGGTGCTGTGTCTCTTCTGGTCTTTTGATTTGGGTGCTTGGGCTTGGGTTATCCATATTGTCTGGTTTTTTCATATGCTTTATAATTTTCTGTTGTTTTTGGCCTCGTGGCATTTGCTGAACTTGATAGGGTTCTTTTAGGGTTTGTAGACCTATTGAAGTCCTTATCTCTAATTTATCAGATCTACAGCTTCGTGGAGTACACTTTCTCTAACTAACCAGCAGGTGGCGTCCACGAGCCACCTGTTCTCCACAAGCCAGTTCTCCCCTGCTTAGCCTTTTTGGTGAGTGGGAGAGTGAGTCTTGTGGGGCCCAATTGGTGTATGTGTAGCTTGCATGTGTAGTTGGTGTTGCCTGCCCTGTATGTGGGGTGTGTTTCTGGGCAGTCGGTGAGGGGGGGTGGCCCTAACAATCAAATCTCCCTGATGATCCTAGAGTTTTAAAGCTGCTGCAATAGTCTAATCCTTCAGTTCAGTCCTGCCACAGTTTGTCTCTGCCACTGACCCACAAGTCTTTGGTATTGGCGTATGGCTCCTGAGACTTGCAAGTGGGCCCCTCTTCCAGGCTGTGCACCCCGGGTCCTCTGTTGAGGGATGACTGTGCTATGTCACAGGTGAGTACCGTCCCCCCAGGGCAGTTCTGGGCTACTGGGCTGTGTAGGGAGGCTCCCAGTCTGCTCAAATGATGGCTGAATGGGGCTTTGTTAATTCACACTGCTCCACCTTCCCAGCTCTGGGACAATCAGCTGAGGTTGCAGGGAAGGCTAATGTCCATGCCCAGTTTTGTGGTGTGTGCCTGTTATTTGAAGCGCTTCCGTCACACTGGGTTGTCTGGGGCAGCTCTGGGCTATGGGGCTGGCGATGGGCAGGAGTGTTTCCTGTCCACCAGGATGGTGGCTGTGAGCAGACACCCCCCTTTTCTTGGGAAGTTGTGGTGTTTAGTGAATTTTCTCAGCCACTGGATTATTGCCTTTTGTCTCAGAGCTCTCTTAGTTCTGCTCTTGACTTGACGTGCCCAAATTGCAATTCTTTGAAGCTTTCTGTATTGGGCTTCTTAGAGTAATTGTTTTAGAAAAAGAAAAAAGGATTAAAAAAAAAACAAAAAACAAAAAAGGGCCCTCCTCAGAGATCTAATGGGTTATTGAAATGCTAATAGACAAAGCAACCAGGGCCATTAAGGAAAGGTCCACAGGGCAGAGAGATCAGCTTTTCTTCGGGATTTGCATATGCGCCTCAAGGCCTGAGCTCCGCCCTTCCCCTTTCTGTGTTCACCAGAACTCCAAAAATCCTCTGCTTTTATTTTGGAGTTTTTCGTGTTATTTTTTTTTTTTTTTTCTATGCCTGTCTCCTCTCTGCTGGGCTGGCAGCTCTCAGATTCTCTGGTGTCTGGTCTCAGTCTATCTATGGTTGGAGTATGGATCAGTAGAATGAGTTTCCGAGAAGGGCTACCACTGCAGTTCTCCCTTCTCCTTCCCGGAGCTGGCAGCCCCTCCTCCCACGGGACTGACCCTGGCAGGGAGGGGCGCGGGTCCCCTGGCCGCAAAAACTTACAGATTTCGCTGATCTCAGCAGTTCAACATTTTCATGAGTGTTGTATGAAGTATGCCCAAAGACAGATTGCTCTGTGGTGTCCAGTCCACGCAGTTCCTGGCTTTTTACCTACTTTCCTGGAGGAGTAACTAAAACTTACAGCTCACCAGTCTGCCATCTTGCCTGGATTGGCTTTTATAAAAGGAGGTTTATTTGGTTATACAGTTACAGTCTTAAGGCCATAAAGTGTACAAGGTAACACATCAGCAATCAGTTACCTTCACTGGAGGATGGCCAATGGTGTCCAGAAAACCTCTGTTAGCTAGAAAGTCAAGTGGCTGGTGTCTGCTCCAAAGTTCTGGTTTCAAAATGGCTGTCTCCCAGGATGTTCCTTGCTAGGCTGCAGTTCCTCAAAAATGTCACTCTTAGTTGCACTTGGGGTATTTGTCCTCTCTTAGCTTCTCCAGAGCAAGAGTCTGCTTTCAACAGCCATCTTCAAACTGTCTCTCATCTGCAGCTCCTGTACTTTCTTCAAAGTGTCCCTCTTGGCTGTAGCTCCTCTCCAAAACATCACTCACAGCTGCACTGAGTTCCCTCTGCCCGTCAGCTCATTTATATGGCTCCACTGATCAAGGCCCACCCTAAATGGGTGGGGCCATGCCTCCATGGAAATACCTCATCAGAGTTATCACCTACAGTTGGGTGAAGCGTATATCCATGCAAATCTAATCAGCACCAAAACTTCTTCCCCATAAGACTGCATCAAAGAATATGGCTTTTTCTGGGGGACATAATACATTCAAACCAGCACACCCCCCTTATAAATCCAATCCATTTCTGGTATTTTTCAAATGGCAGTATTAGAAAACCAGAACACTACCCAATAGCAAAACTTACTACAAAGCTACAACAATTAAAAAAAAAAAAAACATGATATTAACATAAGAATAAACATATAGACCAATGTAATAGAAGTTCAAGCTCAGAAATAAACCCTCACATCAATGGTTAATTGATTTTTGACAAGGGTACCAAGGCCATTCAATGCAAAAAAGCAGACTCTTCAACAAATGGTGCTGGGAAAACTGAATGTCCATATGTATATGAAATTGAACACTAACCTTACATCATATAAAAACAATTAACTCAAAGTGGATCAATGACCTAAATTTAAGATCTAGTGCTATATAAGCCCTAGAATAAAACATGAGGGAAAATCTTCATGGTGTTGGATTTGACAATGGAGTCTTAAATATGACACCAAAACCACAACAAAAGACAAAAATAGATCATGGACTTCATTAAAATTGAAAACATTTGTGCATCAAATCACACTATGAAGAGAGTGAAAAGACAATCTACAGAAAGAATGAGAGAAAATATTTGGCAATCATATATCTCTTAAGGGTTAATGTCCAGAATACGTAAAGAGCTCCTACAACTCCACAATGAAAAAATAACTCAATTAACAAATAGGCAAAAGAGTTGAATAGACATTTCTCCAAAGGAAACACACTAATGGCAGATAAGCACATGAAATGATGCTCAACATTATTAGTCATTAGGGAAATGCAAACCAAAACTTCAGTGAGATACCACTTCACACCCACTAGGATGGCTATTATTTTCAAAATAGAAAATAGCAAGAGTTGACAAGCATGCAGAGAAATAGGAACCCTTATACATTGTTGGTGTGAATACAGCCACTATGGAAAACAGTGTGACATTTCCTCAGAAAGTTAAACATATAATTACCATCTGACCAGGAAATCCCACTTCTAGGTATATACCAAAGGAACTGAAAGCATGGACTCTAACAGACATTTGTTCACCAATGTTCATAAAGTCATTATTCACAATAGTCAAATGGTGGAAACAACCAAAGTGTCCATCAACAGAGGAATGGATAAACAAAATGTGGTATATCCATAGCATAGAATATTATTCAACTGTAAAAAGGAATTAAGTTCTTTTACATGCTACAACATGGATGAAGATGGAAGATATCATGTAAAATGAAATAAGCCAGACACAAAAGGACAGATACTATATGATTTTATGTATATGAAATAAATAGATTATGCAGATTCATAGAGACAGAAAGTAGATTACAGGTTACCAAGGGCAGGAGTTGGGATGGGGGGATGGACAGTTAAATCTTAAAGGATCCACGTTTTTTTTTGGATTAATGGAAAATTTTGGTGATGAATGGTGATGATGGTAGCACCATATTGTGAATTTAATAAATGCCATTGAATTGTATACTTGAAAGTGTGTAAAATGGGAAATTTTATGTTGTACATGTTACTACAATTAAAAAAAACACATCAGCTTGGCAAAGATAAAAATGTTTGACAATATGTTGCCAAGCGTATTGGCAAACAGAAACACTCATAAATTAGTACTTTCTATGAAGGACAATTTATTGAAGTTAGTGATGCACATATTCCTTGATTCAGCAGCTGAGTCAGGTTAAGCATATTTCATTTGCTTAAGAGATATTTGTATTTCCTTTCCTGTGAACTATCTGTTCATACCCTTTTCTCATATTTCTATTAGGTTATTGTTGTTACTTTTTGATCTGTAGGAGTTATTTATAGATTAGAGACTGTTCTAGTTTGCTAATGCTGCCGGAATGCAAAACACCAGAGATGGATTGACTTTTATAAAAGGGGGTTTATTTGGTTACACAGTTACAGTCTTAAGGCCATAAAGTGCCCATGGTAACACATCAGCAATCAGGTACCTTCACTGGAGGATGGCCAATGGTGTCTGGAAAACCTCTGTTAGCTGGGAAGGTATGTGGCTGGCATCTGCTCCAAGTTCCAGTTTCAAAATGGCTTTCTCCCAGGACGTTCCTCTCTAGGCTTCAGCTCCTCAAAAATGTCACTCTTAGTTGCACTTGGGATATTTGTCCTCTGTCAGCTTCTCCAGAGCAAGAGTCTGCTTTCAACAGCCGTCTTCAAACTGCCTCTCATCTGCAGCTCCTGTGCCTTCTTCAAAGTGTCCCTCTTGGCTGTAGCTCCTCTTCAAAACATCACTCACAGAGTTCCCTCTGTTATGTTAGCTCATTTATATGGCTCCACTGATCAACTTAGACCCACCCCGAATGGGCGGAGCAACACCTCCATGGAAATTATCCAATCAGAGTCATCACCCACAGCTGGGTGGAGTGCATTCCAAAGAAACACTCAAAGAATTATTCTCAAATCAACACTGATAATGTCTGCCCACACAAGATTACATCAAAGATAATGGCATTTGGGGGACACAATATATTCAAACTGGCACAGGGACATTAGCCCTTTGTGAAATATGTTGCCCCTTTTCTTCAAGTCTGTCATTTGTCTTTTGACTAACGCTGTCTTTCTGTCTTGTAGATATTTATTTTAAATAGTGAAATTTTCAATCATGTCTGGAAAGGCCTTTCCTACTCTGAGGTTATTTTTTGTTTGTTTGGTTTTTGTTTTGTTTTGTTTTAAATTCAATAATATTGAGATACATTCACATACCATAATGTCATCCATGGTGTACAATCAATTGTTCACAGTACCATTATATAGTTATGCATTCACCACCACAATCAATTTTTGAACTGAGATTATTTTTAAAAATCTCATCTGGTTTCTTCTAAAATTTTGTATAATTTTGTTTTACACTTAAAACCTTGATTCACTAGAAAATTATCCTTTTGTAAGATGTGAGATATGGTTCCAATTTTATTCTTGTCCAGAATGTTATCTAGTCTGTCTGAAACTATTGAATAATCCATGCTTTCCTCACTGATCTGAAAAGCAACCACTATCATATATTGAGTGTTCATATCTATGGATCTATTTCTATATTCACTGTTCTGTTCCAATGATCACTCTATTTGTGTGCCAGTACAATTTATTCTTCAGCTCACTCCAATATGGCTTCCACTCCCACCTTTACACTGACGTTGCTCCTGTCCAAGGATGCCCTGTCTCACTGCTGTTTAACATAGTACTGGAGTTCCTTGATATGCTGTATAGAAAGAAAAAGAAATGAGATGTGTCAATATTGGAATGCAAGAGATGAAGCTATCATTATTTGCACATGTTAAGATTATGTAAAAAACTAAAGATTTCAACAGAAAAATTATATGAGCTAATAACAACCAAGATTGCCAAATAAAAGATAAATTTACAGAAATCAATAGCATTTCTTTTTTAATGCAGTTTTATTGAGATATATTCACATACCATTCAATCATCCAAATTGTACAGTCAGTTGTTCACAGTATCATCAAATACCTGTGCATTCATCGTGATCAATTTTTTTAACATTTTCATTACTCCAAAAAATAAGAATAAGAATAAAAATTAAAACAAAACTAAAAAAGAACACCCAAAACATCTCATACTCCTTCCCCCACCATTATTCATTTACTTTTTGTCCCCCTTTTTAATACTCATTTGTCCTTACACTGGATATTGGGAGTGTGAGCCACAAGGTTTTCAAAATCACACAGTCACACCATATAAGCTACATAGTTATATGATCATCTTCAAGAATCAAAGATAGTGCATTGCAGTTCAACAGTTTCAAGTATTTCCTTCTAGGTATTCTAGTACACTAAAAACTAAAAAGGGATATCTATATAATGTATAAGAATAACCTCCAGAATGATGTCTCCACTCCATGCGAGATCCGTCATCCACTGAAACTTTATTTTGTTTCATTTCTCATCCCCCTTTTGGTCAAGAAGATTTTCTCAATCACATGATGCTGGGTCCAGACCCATCCCCAGGAGTCATGTCCCATGTTGCCAGGGAGATTTATACCCCTGGGAATCATGTCCCACATAGGGGGGAGGGCAGTGAGTTTACCTGCCAAATGGGCTTAGAGAGACCTCATTTGAGCAACAAAAAGATGTTCTCTCAGTGTGAGTTATAGGCACCATTAGAAGTAGGCTTTCCCTCTCCTTTGCAGTAACAAGCTTCATAAGGGCAAGCCCCGAGATTGAGGACTTGGCCTGCTACAATGGTGTTCTAGTTTGCTAATGCTGCCAGAATGCAAAACACCAGAGATGGCTTGGCTTTGATAAAAAGGGGTTTATTTGGTTACACAGTTACAGTCTTAAGGCCATAAAGTGTCCAAGGTAAACTCATCAGCAATCGGGTACCTTCACTGGAGGATGGCCAATGATGTCTGGAAAACCTCTGTTAGCTGGGAAAGCACGTTGCTGGCATCTGCTCCAAAGTTCTGGTTTCAAAATGGCTTTTTCCCAAAACGTTCCTCTCTAGGCTGCAGTTCCTCAAAAATGTCACTCTTAGTTGCTCTTGGGGTGTTTGTCATCTCTTAGCTTCTCTGGAGCAAGAGTCTGCTTTCAACAACCATCTTCAAACTGTCTCTCATTTGCAGCTACTCTCTCAGCTTCTGTGCATTCTTCAAAGTGTCCTTCTTGGCTGTAGCTCCTCTTCAAAATGTCACTGTCAGCTGCACTCAGCTCCCTCTGTCAGCTCATTTATATGGCTCCAGTGATTCAATTTAAAGCCACCCCAAATGGCTGGGGTAAAATCTCCATGAAAATTATCCAATTAGAGTCATAACCCACAGTTAGGTGGGGCACATTTCCATGCAAACAACCTAATCCAAATCTTCCAACTTAATCCCCACTATTACGTCTGCCCCACAAGACTGCATCAAAGAATATGGCTTTTTCTGGGGGACATAATACATAGTACATAATACCAGCACAAACAGTATTCCCCAATACTTGCAAAAAATATCAGGAATTTTCCAGGTGGGGAAGTTTAATGTTGCCAAATTTTTCGCCAGGCCCTCAAGGAAGCTTTGCAGACACTTTTTATTATCTGCCCAAATTACTCTGGGATGTATCAGGGTTTCATGCTACCTTGTACAAACCAACTAGATCTCTCCCCCTATTCAAGGTTCCATGTAATTATGGTATTTGAATAAACTGAACATACAAGTTAAATTATGTAGCATAGATTTTGCACCAAATAAACATCTCTTCCTTTGGTCTCACACAGAAATTTTAAAATACAGTCAATATCATCCTTTTAGTTTACCTTAGTTTTAATCATGTCCATTTTGTTCATATCTCTAATTGAATTCTGAACTCTTTTTTCAGCTTTTTAAACATTTGCTGTATGGGGTAATGCTAACATTCATAGCTGCAGAACTCTGGCTCTGAGTCTCAGGTGTCACACAGGTACCCGAAGTTACGGGGAATGACCAAGTTATACACAAACAGCTCAGCATCTCAGAATTTAGGGATAACCACTACAACTCATGAAGAGATGTGACTACTGTAAGAATTTACAATCTAGGAAACTTTACCATAAGCCTTCTGATAACCTATACTCTCAGATTCAATTCTCAGATTTTGCACATTATAGTTAGTCCATATTAGTGAGGCGTTACAATGTTTGTCTTTTTAATTCTGGCTTATTTCACTCAACCTACTGTCTCAAAGTCCATTCACCTAGGTGCATACCTCAAAACTTCATTTCTTCTTGCCACTGCTCAGTATTCCATTGTATGTATACACCACAGTTCACCATTTCTTTTATCAGTTGATGAACCGAGGCCACCTCAATCCATTGCGAATTGTATCTGGCTGTCATAAACACCAGTGTGCAATATCCACTTATGTCCCTGCTCTCAGTTCTTCCAAGGATATACCCAATAACAGGGTTGCAGGCAACCCCATAGTTAGCTTCCTGTGGAACCACCACACTGCCTGCCAGCTGGGTTGCACCATTCTACTTCCTTACAAAAAAGAAATAGGTGCATCCCTCCCTCTACATTTTCTCCAGCACTTGTATCCCTCTGATTATTTTTTTAACAGTTTTATTAATACAATCCACCCTAAGTAAACAATCAGTGATTCCCAGTGTGCCAGTTTGGATGTATTATGTCCCCCAAAACATCATGTTCTTTGATGGAATCTTTTGTGGGCAGATGTATTAATGTTGATTAGGTTGGAACCTATTGATTGTTTCCATGGAGATGTGACTCAATCAACTCTGGGCAAGACCTTTCATTGGGCAATTTCCATGGATGTGTTATCCCACCCATTCAGGGTGGGTCTTAATTAAATCACTGGAGCCATGTAAAAGAGCTGTCAAACAGAAGGAACTCAGATCAGCTGCAGCTTAGAGAGACATTTTGAAAGACAGCAGTTGAAAGCTGATGCTGACATTTTGGAGAACACCATTCTGAAATGCAACTTGGGAGCAAGCAGATGTCAGCCATGTGCCTTCCCAGTTAACAGAGGTTTTCCAAATGCCATCAGTGTTCTTCGGTGAAGGTTACCCTACTGTTGATGCCTTTGTTTGGACATTTGCATGGCTATAAGACTGTAACTTTGTAACCAAATGTACCTCCTTTATAAAAGCCAATCCATTTCTGGTATTTTGCATAATGGCAGCATTAGCAAACTGGAAAACCCAGTATAATCACATAATTATGTATTCACCACCACAATCTATATGAGGACTTTTCCATCTCTTCCCTGAAGAAAGAGGAAAAAGAGGGAAAAAATGAAGAATAAAAATACAATAGAAGAAAATAAAAATAAAATACAATGAAAAGTTCAGACATCACCACCATCACCAAGAATCCTATATCACTCCCTTATATCCCCCTGTTATAGACATTTAGCTTTGGTATATTGCCTTTGTTACAATTAATGGAAGCATCTTTTAATGTTACCATTAACTATAGACCCTAGTTTGCATCAACTGTGTTTTTCTCCTATACCATCCAATTTTCAACTCCTTGTAATGTTGACATTCATTTGCACTCCCTCATTTAAAAACGTTCTTATATTTGTACATTTAATCACCATCATTGACCACTCTAGGTTTTGCTAAGTTATACAATCTCAGTCTTTATCTTCTATCTTTCCTTCTGATGTCATACATGCCCCTAGCCTTCCTCTTTCAACCATACTAATACTCATCTTTATTCAGAATGCTTACAATATTGTGCTACCATCACACAGTATTGTTCTATCCATTTCTGGATCTATGCAGCCAATCCTGTTGAACATTCTGTATTCCTTCAGCATCAAATGCCTAGTCTCTAACCTCTTTCTATCTCCAGATAACCTGTGTTCTCAGCTCTCAAATGTACTCATCATTATTAGTCCATATTAGTGAGATTATACAGTATTTGTCCTTTTGTTTCCTGGTAATTTCACTCAACAAAATGTCTACTGTCTACCATTTTGTCTTTGGGATTTTATATGTCATGTCTTACTTATTTTAATTTCTACCCTCTCTCTCTTTTTTAACCCTTACTTATAGTCTTCATTTCTACATTCTTCTCCAAAAGTCTCTCTCCTGTCTTTTCCGATCTGCCTGTAGTGCTCCCTTTAGTATTTCTTGTAGAGCAAGTATCTTTTTCACAAACTCTCTCCATGTCTATTTATCTGAAAATATTTTAAACTCTCCCTCATTTTTGAAGGACAGTTTTGCTGGATATAGAATTCTTCGTTGACAATTTTTCTCTTTTAGTATCTTAAATATAGCATACCATTGCATTCCTGCCTCCATGGTTTCTACTGAGAAATCTGCACATGGTCTTATCAAGCTTCCTTCGTATGTGATGGATCGCTTTTCTCTTGCTGCTTTCAGAATTCTTTGTCTTTGACATTTGATAATCTGATTAAGTGTCTTGGTGTTGGTCTATTCAGATCTATCCTGTTTGGGGTATGCTGTCCTTCTTGTAACTGTAAGTTCATGTCTTTCATAACAGATGGGAAATTTTCAGTGATTATTTCCTCCATTATTCTTTCTGCCCCCTTTCCCTTCTCTTCTCCTTCTGGGACATGCATGACAGGGATATTCATGTGCTTCATGTTGTCATTCAGTTCCCTGAGACACTGCTCATATTTTTCCATTGTTTTCCCTATCTGTTCTTTTGTGTGTAGGATTTCAGATGTCCTGTCCTGCAGTTCATGAATCCTTTCTTCTCCCTTTTCAAATCTGCTGTTTTATGTCTCCATTGTGTTTTTCATCTCTACTATTGTGCCTTTCATTCCCATAATTTCTGCAAATTGTTTTTACAAACTTTTGCATTCTTATGTTTGCCCAATGACTTCTTCATATCCTTCATCTCTTTTGCCATATTTTCCCCCAACTTATTGATTTTTGAATTGATTTAGATTTTTTGATTAATATTGTTTCAATTCCTGTATCTCAGTTGAAGTGTAAGTTTTTTCCTTTGACTGGGCCATATCTTCATTTTTCCTAATGTGATTTGTAATGTTTTGTTGTCTAGGCATCTGGCTTTTGTTCATTACCCCAACCAGATAGTCCAGACCAGACAGGTCCAGGTCTCAGGAGGAGGCTGTATTCAGTATCAGGTTTCCCTAAGGGGGAGACCCAGAACATTGTCCGACTTTACTGTGAGGACCATAAACTCTGTGCTTTTCATATCCTACCCAGCAGGTGGTGCTTTTCTGCCTGCAGCTCCTCACTGGCCTAAATAGATGCAATGTATTTAATTTCAGTGGGCCCTGTCCCATCCAGGGACCAAGAATGTTAGAAGCCAAGCTTAAAATGTTTCTGTTCCCACCACCCCCAGCCCCAGAGTCAGAGTTCTCCAAGGGAGGGCTACCACATGAGCTGGGCCTCGCACCCCTCTTTTCTTAGGGAAGATAAGCCCTTTAGGGAATTGTCTCCTACACTTGAGTTTTTCCTTTGATTCTCTATCTTTTTAAATTCAGTTTTATTGAGATATATTCACATATCATACAACCATCCATGGTGTATAATCAACTGTTCACAGTACCATCATATAGCTGTGCATTTGTCACCCCAAACTATTTTTTGAACATTTTCCTTATACAAGAAAAAGTAAAAATAAAAGTAAAAAAGAACACCTAAATCATCCCCCCACCCTATTTTTCATTTAGTTTTTGTCCCCGTTTTTCTACTTATCTATCCATACACTGGATAAAGGGAGTGTGATCCACAAGGCTTTCACAATCACACTGTCACCCCTTGTAATCCACATTGTTATACAATCGTATTCAAGAGTCAAAGCTACTGGGTTGCAGTTTGATAGTTTCACATATTGTAGCTATTCCAATATCTTAAAACCTAGAGAAAGGGTTATCTATATAGTACATCATAGTGCCCACCAGAGTGACCTCTTGACTCCATTTGAAATCTCTCACCCACTGAAACTTTATTTTGTTTCGTTTTGCATCCTCATTTTGGTCAAGAAGATGTTCTCAATCCCATGATGTCAGGTCCAGATTCATCCTCAAGCGTCATATCCTGCATTGCCAGGGAGATTTACACCCCTGGGAGTCAGGTCCCACTTAGGTGGGGAGGGCAGTAAGTTCACCTGCCAAGTTGGGTTAGTTAGAGAGGGCCACAGTTAAGCCACAAAGAGGTACTCTTTTAGGCACAATTATAAGCAGTTTTAGCCTCTCCCTTGCAGTAACGCGTTCCATAAGGGCAAACGCCAAGATAGAGGGCTTGGTATACAAAACTGTGAGTCCTCAATGTTTGTGAGAACATCAGCAACAACCCAGATGAGGAAGTCGAACACTTCCGTATTTTCCCCCAGCTCCTCAGGGGCCCTGCATATATATTTTTATTGTCTGCCCAAATCAGTTTGGGATGTATCTTTGATTATCTTAACTCCACCCTTGCTGGGTCAGTTCTGACAACTGAAAATGCCTGAGGCTTTCCTTAATGAGCTACTTATAGATAAAGAAAAAGGGAAAAAAGCATGAAGTCACCTTTTCAGAGCCAGTCCCCAGCTTTCCAGTTCACCAGGCAAGTACTGGAATTGGTACCCATTTCTATGTGCCCCTTTCCTTGGGGCACAGCCCTTTTCCAGTATTCTGATCTCAGTGGACTCCAAAAGCCTCTGTTTTTATTTATGTATGATTTTTTCCATCCGCCCTGCCTCCTCTCTGCCAGCATACACCTCTGGGTTCCTCTCCTGCTTGCTCCATGTTTATCTGTGATTGTAGCCTGTATTCAGTAGTCCAAATTTGTTAAATAAAACCACAGTTGGAGCTTGCTTGAGCTACATTCCCTTGCTTCAGGCAGGGACTGCTTCTGTTTTTTTTTTTTATTCTTTTTTTTTTTAATCTTCATTTTATTGAGATATATTCACATACCACGCAGTCATACAAAACAAATCGTACTTTCGATTGTTTACAGTACCATTGCATAGTTGTACATTCATCACCTAAATCAATCCCTGACACCTTCATTAGCACACACACAAAAATAACAAGAATAATAATTAGAGTGAAAAAGAGCAATTGAAGTAAAAAAGAACACTGGGTACCTTTGTCTGTTTGTTTCCTTCCCCTATTTTTCTACTCATCCATCCATAAACTAGACAAAGTGGAGTGTGGTCCTTATGGCTTTCCCAATCCCATTGTCACCCCTCATAAGCTACATTTTTATACAACTGTCTTCGAGATTCATGGGTTTTGGGTTGTAGTTTGATAGTTTCAGGTATCCACCACCAGCTACCCCAATTCTTTAGAACCTAAAAGGGGTTGTCTAAATTGTGCGTAAGAGTGCCCACCAGAGTGACCTCTCGGCTCCTTTTGGAATCTCTCTGCCAATGAAGCTTATTTCATTTCCTTTCACATCCCCCTTTTAGGGACCGCTTCTTTTTCCCACAGTGTTTTGCAACTCAGACTGCCATGCCAGTGGGAGAGGGGGCACCAACTCCACAGTTTGGGGAGCTTTACTTACAGTTCTATGCTGCAATCTCAGCTGTTCCACCCATTCCTTACTGGTGTACAATGTTGTCCAGTCACAGATGTCCCCCCTCAGTTGTTCCAGACTATTTCTATTTGTTCCTGGCTATTTACTAGTTGCTCTAGTGGACTAACTAAATTCCACACCTCCATATGCTGCCATCTTAACACAGTGAGTCTTGGGGTGGATGATGACTGTGATTAATAGTACAAACATAAAAAAAGTTCTTTCATGAAATTGAACAAATGTATGACACTATTACAAGGATTCAATAATAGGGTCATATATGGGGGGAAATGTACTGATTGCAAACTATGAAGAATAGTTAACAGTACTATCTTAACAGTCTTCAATCAACAGTAACAAATGTAGCACATCAATATTAGGGGTCAATAATGGGGGTGGTGGATAAAGGGTATGGATGTTTTGGAATAAGGAAAATGTTCTATAATTGTGTAGAATGCACTACTTTGTAATGATACTGTGAGCCACTGATTGAATACTTTGGATGGATTACATGGTGTGTGAATATATCTCAATAAATTGCATTTAAAAAAAGCCTGGCAAAAATTAAACTGAATTTATTGGTGGCTGTGGGGTGAGAGGCTGGAGATGATATAGGAACCCTCATGCACTGGGATAGCCATTTTAGAGCGCAATCTCTTAATTTTCTCCCATGCCCCAGGACCCTTTGTTTCTCCCCTGGGTAGATTGCCCAAGTAAATTTTTACTCAGATCCAAATTGCACATGAATTAAGGTGCCAATTAGTTTTCTTTGTTTTTCTGTGTCTTTTGCTATCTGTGTCATGACTTGATGTGGATTTGTGTTTGTATAAATTTTATTTGTATGATTTCACATTAAACCTCACATATGCTTCCTTATGTGAGAAAAAAGGAATTAGGGTGGAAGGGTGAGACTGAGGGGTCTTGCACAGACCAATGATGATAATGTGCCACAAAACATGGATTATGATCGATTCAACCTTCTTCATCTGAATTAAAAAAAAACCACAATCATCAAGGTCACCAATAATCTCCATTTTACCAAATCCAGGAATTGTCTCTCTGCCCTCATTTTACTAGACTTCTTGGTACATTTAATACAGTTAGTTGACTACTCCCTCTCTTCTGAAATGCTTTTCTGCTAAGATTACATTACTTGTCTACTTAAAAATTTTCAATGGCTTCTGTTTTTATTTATAATAAAATCCAAATTCCTTAAGCCATGACATGCCCTGGCCCCTACCTCCCTCTCTGATTTCATCTCCTACGTTTCTCTCCACCTTTCTCATTGCACTCTGGTCACTTTGGTCTTTATTGCAATTGACCAAGTTCAGTCCCTCTGCAGACTTTCATACTTGGTGTTCTCTGTACTACACTTCCTTTGGATCTCCACAAGGCATTCTGTTCTTAACTCAAATATGTCTTCCTCAAGTCTTGAACTATGGATTCTTACACCTATTTATGTTGATTCTGTATGTCTTGGTTATTTTCAATTAAGTTTTTCCTATTGTTTTAACTCCAGAGGGCAACTATCTTATCTTACTGTTAAATTCATTGTGTGTGGGTGTATATGTGTGTGTAGCAATAAGGGCAAATCTTGCTGCTCTATAAGATATAGGCATTAAATAGTAGTGCTGGTTTATCCCTCTTCTATAAATACACTTCTCCATGGGTGCAAGATTACCACACCCTGGACTGAATATTACTCCTTGTACCAGTTTGTATGACACCCTGGATTGAATATTACTCCTTGTACCAGTTTGTATGTTATGTCCCCCAGAAAAAGCCATATTCTTTAATGCAATCTTGTGTGGGCAGATGTATTAGTGTTGATTAAGTTGAAACCTTTGGATTAGGTTGTTGCCATGGAGATGTGACCCACCCAACTGTAGGTAATAACTCTGATTAATTTCCATGGAGGTGTGGCCCCACCCATTCAGCGTGGGCCTTGATTGGTTTACTAGAGTCTTATAGAAGCTCAGACATAAGGAGCTCACTGCTGTAGCTGAGACAGATATTTTGAAGATGGCTGTTGGAAGCTGATGCAGACATTTTGGAGAATGCCATTTTGAAATGCAACCTGGGAGCAAACAGAGGTCAGCCATGTGCCTTCTGAGCTAACAGAGGTTTTCTGGATGCCAATGGCCAAATAAACCCCCTTTACAAAAGCCAATCCATTCCTGGTATTTTGCATAACAGCAGCATTAGCCAACTGGAACATTTCTCAACATTAGATTTAAGAGTTAGTGAGACTATCAAACTATCAAAATTAATGATAATTAACCAGATTGGTTGATCTGATTTTGCAGACGGTAATTAATTATTCAAAAGGTATGAGTAGCTTTTATCATGGGAGATACATATACAGTAGCTTTTATTATGGGATATATACACACACACACACACATATAAAAAAAGAAAGTATACCTGATCTTATAGTACTGCAGTTAGACAACACTATTTTAAAATGTTCTGACTTTGCATTCAATAGGAATTGATTTTGACCTCATCTGAGCTTGTTTGAAGGACCCCACTGTTCAATAAAAGCATTAGGACTCTTCCTAAAGAGAGTCTAGCAACAAAGTTACTTTTTCCTCACCTCTCCAGTCTCTAACTGCTAAGGTGGCTATCTATTTCAAATTGGTGATTGTAACCAACTAGAGGATTGTGAAATTAATTTTGAATGTCATAATCAGCATTTTTCAAAAATGAAATAGACAACAATACTACTTAATAGAAAATATCAGAGTATATCACATTTCTCCTTATCCAGACTGCTCACATTTCAACTGATGGTGAAGAGCAGGGTCATGGAGGGAGGAGGAGAGATGACACATGCACTGCTATCTCACTGGAACTCCTGGAGCTTGTTGGAGAGATAACGTTGCACATCTTAACTTTATATTATTACAACTAACTGTGACTTTGCAATGAAGCAGAGAGAGAATTTTTCTTGCTGATAGAAAACCAGAATTTTCAATTGAGTCTAGTGAAGAACTTTAAGTGTGTTTTGGGCAAAAGATGTCAGCAAGTATAATTTGTGTGTGTGACAACTATCATATCTTAAGCAAACTATTACAAATTGCTCTCAGAGAGGTTGTTTTATTACAACAAAAAGTAATAGTAATGTGAAAAATACAGATGAATATTCAAGTTCAGCTGCTGGATCTGGAAGTGTGAATAGTGAAATACTGAAAAAATTGTTCACTCTAAAAAGCAAACATTGATTTTGCATCTCATTCTAAAAAGAAAACTCAAGGAAACTTTTTAATATGATACTTATTTAAAATGCAGTTTTATATATAGCTTTTATTGTATGACCATATGATTGTGAAAACCTTGTGACTGACACTCCCTTTATCCAGTATATGGCAGATGAATAATAAAATAAAGACAAAAAATATATAAATAATGGGGGGGGGATAAAGGGTATGGGATGTTTTGGGTGTTCTTTTTAATTTTTTAATTTATTTTAGAGGAATGAAAATGTTCTAAAATTGATTCTGGTGAGAATGCACAACTACATAATGATACTGTGAGCCACTGATTGTATACTTTGGCAGGATTATATGGTGTGTGAATATATCTCAATAAAATTGTATTTTTCAAAAAAATCAATAAAATGCATTTTATCAAATGTTCAAAACCCATTATAAATGAAAGACCCCAACATATTATTTTAATGATATGCTTGCAAATCAAAGCTTAATACCTTCAAAAGTAAGAGGACATTTGGAAAATATGAGTATGATGAATTTGTCAATAAGCCCTTTGAAGACGTTCTTTTAAAAAACTGTAAAGTTACTGGCACAATTTCTCAGTTGTTCCACAATTGTAATGGGAAAGCCAATCTTTGAATTTAGTTGCCTATTAATGTGTCAAAAGGGAAATGTATCATACTAAATGCTAAGAAACTTCTTCATCCAGTATGCATGGATATGGAGCATACAACTTTTGGTAACAAATCAGCTGGTAACTTAAAAACTGTACTTCTTTGTGATAACACAGTATTAACTCTGTTATCACAAAACATTTAGTAAAAGCCATGATCATTATGCAGTTACAGTCCAACTTTATGAGAATTCTAATATTGCAAGTTGCATAAGACTTTTATGCTAGGTATGTGTAGCAAGACAATTTTATACAGGAGTTATTGTCTATATGGATCAAAATATATATTCAGAATTAGAAAATAGCATTGTAAATTAAACTATACAAATTATAAAGGAATTACAAGTGATGGAACAGCAAATATGACCAGGAAATGGAATATATTTAAAAATTGTTAGAAACTACTAAAACCAGAAGATAATTTGAAACATTAAAAACAACTATATATAAGGTTCATTTTTCAAAACCTTAACTGAATTAAACTTGGTGCTCTATGAATAAAAAAAAAATTAGTGCAGCCTAGTACTTCAGTTATACAATGAAATGATTGCCATGTATGAAATTATTATGTTGGATTAAGATTAAAGAACTTTTTATTACTAAGAAGAAAGTGGACTCACATTATTACTATTCACAACAGATATACATATAGTACATATCAGACATATGTCCATGGTATTATAATTTAATGAATGTGAATTAGCATTTTCAATTTTGACTTCTAAAAATTAAAGATCAGGCTCAATAGTAGATCAGATGCACTTGTAGCATTGTCCTGATACATTCTGGACAGGAACAAATTTATGAATAGGCAAGGACCTCCATGGCATCAAATACATTCTTTCCTAATTTGCTTTTGAATTATTTACATTGAAATTTGTTTCTACATTTTATTATAAAATATGGTTCTATCATATTCATTTTTACTTTATCCTACACAGTAAGATAGGCACAATATAAAATCTATTTCTTACTGCAGGTTATGGTTCAAAAAGTTGGAAAAACACTCAGTGCCTAAGAGGTTAGCAAGGATAACACTGAATAAGTAACAGGTCCGCAGAATGGTTTGATTCACAGACCAACAGTAGTTTGCAGTCTTCGAGCTAAATTGTGGAGGACTTTTTAGAAGTTACTTTGTAGGTAAATTGACAGCTAGGACAGAGAATGATATAACAAAATAGTGTTTTAGAAGCGTTAATATGGCCATATTGCAAGACTGGCAGGAATAAAGACTGAGGGCAGAAAGGTCAATTAAACGGAACTGCGACCATCCAGAAATGAGACCCCAGTGAGGAATTACAAGAGAAGCAATGGAAAAGGAGATGATGGAGGTAAAAGAGTGTGCCAAGGAAAAATAATAGCATTTTAGGGCTGGGAGGGACCTCTGAAACATCAATTCCATCACCATCTTCGTGCAATTAAGTAATACGGGAGCAAAGAAACGAAACCTAGTTGCAATGTCTGTGCCGTCCGCTGACTCAATCGAGGAGTCATCCGTAGGAACATAATTAACCCGGTTAATGTAATTAACCCAAGGCGTGGATTCTCTTCAGGATGAGGACAGCGAGCCCTCAAAATTACTTTCTATTGAATGGATAAAAACGGACGGTAATTCTCATCCTTTTAAATCTTAATGCAAATTAGTTTATCACAGGTGTGCCCTACAAGGCTTGCCTAATTAAGTCTCTTCTCACATCCCGAAATGGATCATTTAGCATTCCACTTTCAGAGTATTTCCCCTAAAATACCATCTACCTCCCTTAAGAGGTTTTCTATTAACTTCAACAGTTTAGGCCTTACAAACGTGTCACACACAATCGCCATCGCTGGGCGAGAAAAACAGGAGTAGGTCTAGGAAGCAGGATGCTGAGGTCCGGAAAGGGAGGACTCTGGGATTCAGCGTTGTACTTTTGGGAAGGGAGCAGCTGAGTCGAGTCTGGTTGGAATTAGCTATTTCCTTTCTTTCTTCGATACGTCGTGCTGTAGTAGCCAGGCTGAGGGGACACTGGGCGGGCAGGTACAGTGGCAGATCCGCGCGTCTCTCTACCCCTCATCCGTATCCACCTTGAATAACCCTATTCCCAACTCTTTTCAGCCGAGAACGGAAGGCAACTGTTTGGCGGAAGCCGGCGCCATGATTAGGTCGGTCCCAGACACATCCCCGACGTTCGCCCTCGGCGAACCACCTGAGCGCCTAAGGTTTCCGGGTGCGAATAGGAAGCTACTCGGAAAACCCCAGGCCCCTCCCTTTTAGGTAGGGCGCAGACAGCGTCTCCGTTTCCAAGGAAACAAGCAGAGCCCTTACGTCATTTCCGCGAATCTGTCTGGACTCTAGGCTGTTGGGAGGAAAAGAGAAAAACTGAGCAACAGCCACGATTGTGGACACGAGCGTCTCTTGTCTGCGCATGCGCCCGCTAAGCGGCCTGCTTCTATTTATGTGGGGGATCCAACATGGCGGTTGCAGCTACCCGGGCGATGGCGGTAGAGCCGATCAGAACATAGTAGCGGGGAAGGGGGAACGGTCTGCACACACGGTGGAGTCGGAAGAGACGGCTGAGCGTGGTGGAGGGAAGAGAAACGACGGAGAGAAAAAGGAAGGACGGGCAGGCAAACAACTCGGTGTAGAACCGAGCGCCGGCTCCATCGAAAGCACAGGGCCAGAACAGTGGGGATGGCGGAGCCGCGCAGAGTAGCGTTTATTAGCCTGTCACCCGTGAGGCGGCGCGAGGTCGACTACCCGATGGCAGAACGCGAACCCGAGTACCCCCGCGAGCCTCCCCGGCTGGAGCCGCAGCCCTACCGCGAGCCGGCCCGGGCGGAGCAGGCAGCCCCGCGGGAGGCCGCCTCCCGGTCGGACGCGCAGCCCCCGGCTCGGGAGAAGCCGCTCTCCCAGCGCGAGGTCAGCCGCGTGGAGCCTCCTATGTCGCTGCAGCGCGAGCCCCCGCGGCCCGAGCCGCCGCCGCCGCCGCTCCCGCAGCTGCACTTGCAGCCGCCCCCGCCGCGGGACTCAGCCTCCCGGGCCGAGCAGCAGCGGAGACCGCCGAGGGAGACAGTGCGCCTGGAGCTGGTGCTCAAGGATCCCACCGACGAAAGCTGTGTGGAGTTCAGTTACCCGGAGCTGCTGCTGTGCGGAGAACAACGGGTACAGAAGACTCCTCTCTCTCATTCCCCGTAGACCCTGGGAACCTCAGGACCCGTCCGCCTCCCCCGAGCTGGTTTGCGCCTTTGGACGCCCAACCTGCGCGTCTCTGGTCGTCCCAGAGGGTGGGGTGGAGGGGGCAGAGAGAGTGGCCGGTACGGTTAGTGCTGCTTCCCTCCTCTCCCCAGTGCTGCCAAGGCTCTCACCCGGCTCACTGACCCACCCCACCCCCCACTCGCTCCACACAATGTTTTTCTCTGTTCCTAGCCTCAGATTTTTCTCCTTGTCTTTCTGTCCCTCACCCAAAATCTTGGGGTCCTGCAAGTTCTGTGGTTGGGTTTTCCTGTGGAACTCCAGCTGTCGTTTCGATAGAAAGGAAGAGAAAACCTTGGGGGACACGCCCCCAAATCTGAAGCGGAGAGATTGTGTAACCCCTTTGGTATCATCCTCATCTTCATCAGTATTTGTTAATGCATGGCGCTGTGGCTACTGAGATGTGCTTGTGTGTATTTTTGTGTGGTATTTCTCTCAATTGAAGGGGATTTAAAGGTAGTCTTTCAGAGACCGAGAATTCCGCTTTAGGAATGAAGGAGGAGTGAGTTATCTGAATATTTTTCTCTTCCGTGTTGTTATTGGTAAATCTTTTTAGCTTTGCTTTCTGTGGCGTTTGTTCATATTGTTTTCGAGTTGGACGGTGTCTCTCCTATCTGTTTTATATGGTGCCTATCATCATATTCTTATTTGATTGTAAATAATTAGTTTATAGCTCCAAGTTGGAGGATATTGCACTTGACAATTGCAGTTTTTGGAGAACGATTTTTTTAAATGTTAGCTTTGACCTTTTAAAAACTTACTGAAACAATATAGCTATGCCTTCCATGGAACTGGTAAACAATGGTGATAGGAAAGGGGTTTGTCAATAATTGTAATTTTTATTGTTGTGGGCTGTTGAGCTATAGAAGTTAGAAAGGGAAACTGTAAAAAGACAACAGTTTTCTCTGTTGTTTAGAGATTATGGCCTTTATTAGATTTTGTTTAGCATAGGTTTAATGGACTCCAGAAGTCACTTGTTTTGTTTTCATCCTCAGTTGTCTTGAGTGTTGAAATGAATGGCTCCTTAGTAAAAAAAAATATATTAGACAATATCACTAGATTTTGACTATTTTATGGCCAACTAATTTTGTGATCATTATTTACAAGTATTGTCTTATCGTTAAATCATTGCTAAATGTTTTCACTCTTAAGTGAATTGTTAAGGGTAGGGATTATTTTGTTCACTTTCACATAGCATTTTGCCCTTAATTTTCAGTTTTAATCTACCTCATGAATTATAGGTTAAAAAATATATTTGGGTAAAAATATATAATACATAATAACATTTATTGACTCCTTACTATGTGTTAGACACAGTTCTAAGCACTGTACATTGCTTACCTAGTTTAATCAGAACTCTTGTGAGGTAAGAACTATTATCCTCATTTTATACATGAGGAGCCTACCCACGGAGTGATTATATATAATTTGTTAGTACTATTTTCTGTAGTAGTGCTAAGTCTGAGTAAAACAAAATGTTTCATAATTAACTTGTGTAGTTTAAATTTAGATGATCCTGCTGAAATGAAGTAGAAGAGTGGTAGTAGAAATACAAAGATCTTTCTTGTGACTCTCTTTGTTGTAATATTCGTGCCATGATAAATTAATAGATATGTATCTTATAATTATAAAAAAGAAGAAAATTTCATTTTGACGCCCTAGCTTTGTTAACCTGATAATATCAGAATCAGTACTTTCAAGTAATAGGAAAAAAAATGAAATTCAGTTTAATTTTTGTGTTCAGTTTATGCTATCAATTTAGGGTCCATTTGGACCAATAATTGATCCAGTTTTCTCATTGTGTATTCAGTCATAAATGATAATTTTGGTGAGAGCCCACATATCATTTGTTATATGTCACTGAACGGAAAATAAGTTGTTTATACAGTATGCTTTTGCAACAAAGACTTGCCAGATTTTCCTATGATTACTCCCAATGAATATATTTCTTACATAGCAAAATGTAGAACATACCCTTACAAATAAAGTAGTCTTGCTTCCATAAAAGGAAATCCTAGGAGGGAAGACCATCAAAAAAGCAAAGTGTGACCATTAGAATTATTCTGGAAAGTGGTGATTCCTGAATTTGGTTTTTCTTCCCCTCTGGGAGTGTCTAGTTATTTTTAGGGATTTGTAATATTTTCTAATTAGATTTAATTTTGAGTTATTTTAATTGGACAGTGTATCACATAGCAGGCTGAGAGTAGAAAGAGAAAAAGAGATCTTTAAAATTGAAAGAAAAGGCTATAAAATTTTTTCTATCACTGAAAAAAGATTTTAGTTTCAGATCCTCAGGTTGATAGGTGTGGGAGTATTAGAAAATGTTTGTTGTTTGTGAATACCATCTATATTGGAGTGTATTTAAATCAGCCCCTTCATAAATACTAAGTGAACAGTCAAACCCTGATTATCTGAAAGGCAATCAGAATTATTCTGTACTCTTTTTATTAACAAGGAAAACCACAATTAACTTAACATGTATTAGAAAATATGAAAAACAGAACCATTTTCCTTGTTAGGACAAAGTTTAGCTAAATCCTTAATTTTGTCAGTCTCTGTACAAGAGATGATTGAGGTTCAAGATGATGAGTGAGGTATTACAATCATGCCTGTCCTGAAAGATTAATTTGGTCACCATTTTTGGGTAAATTGTAATAGTGCACTTTACAAATAAGTTTTGTCAGTGATTGATACGTAAGAAATTCTTTTTTAACTCTTAATAAACCAGAACACCCATATTTGAACATGATTAATTGAGCATATACTGTAAAAGGAAAAATAAGTGATTGTAGTGTTAGTATAACTGTACTATTTGAGAATTCTGTGGTATTTCATTGCTGGTCATATTGCATATTTTGGGTAAGATATATGAAAGCATTCTTTAAAAAATGTTAATTAAGATCAGAGGGCAAAATTATTGCATTAATTTTGCATTGATAATTTTAATATTTTCTAATTTAAGATCTTTTTCTTCACCTGAAAAAACATAAAGAAGTTATGTCTAGATTTGGGGGATGGTGGGCAGGGGAGTGGAGTTCTTTCTTGACTGTGAGAGAAAAATGAGTCAGTTTTCTTAAATTTATTTTCATAAACTGTCAAGAATAAATAGATTTACTTTTTGATACCTTTGTAAAGTCTGTATAAAATATTTTAAAATGGCAAGTAAGGTGATTCTTATTAAAAATATATACCATGTGTTTATATTTGTACTTATAAAATGGGTCAGACCAGTTAGCAAGACTTAGTATTTGGACTTCACAGTGATGTGAAAGAACGATTTATAATGGCAAGAAGTGATGATTTCTCACTGTCCTTAACTTTAGCCTAAAGACATGCCCAGTATTCCTCATTTCATTTTCAGTCTATTCCTGTTAGTTTGTTTCTTTCTGGACAATATTTCTATTTTCCACTAGTAATACTTATTGGAATAAAGGATTCTATATATTTATTACTTTTTACAACAGATAATTTAAAAAATGAGCTCCTTTAAGCTTTAAGGAGTATCCTTTTGTTCTAATGTTCCAGGTATAAGAAATTGGCTTACATTCATTCTATCCATATTTTTCTGTCCCTGTGTACAAATCTTCATTCCTTCTGGAATTTTTTTCATGCCCTTCAGGGTCAGCCAAATCTGACCCTGTTATGTTTCAGCTATAACATACTTTCATTTTTAAATACTTGAAGATGCTATTTCAATAACAATATCTGGCCTTCTTTTTTTTCTTTAAATTTCTAGCCAACTATCCATAATAAGTAACTCCTTGTTTTGGCTTTTTTTTTGGTATATTGAAAAACCATATATATGAAATGTGTCTGCTAAACTGGTAAACTCAGGTAAAGGATGTGATTTCTCTTTGTTCTGGTAAATAGATGGTGAATGTGAGATCCTGGTTCTATGTGTGTCTGTTTTTTGAATCATGTATTATACTGAACTTTAATTCTCTGCCTTGCTAGAAGGAAGCCATGGTAATGTAATCTTTTTTGCAGCTATTTCACGTTTCTTGCTTTGTTTAAAAGTAGTGTGTATTCCCTAGATGGATATCTATTGACAGGATGTAGGTGATATAGAGGGTGTTAACAACTGAGTCTCAGCTACTGATAAACTAGTGGCAATTCAGACAGATGATTAAAAGTTGACTCTAAGTAATGATCTAGAAATTCTTTTAGATGCATTCCCTGACCAAAGCAATTAATCTTTGTTAGGGAAGATAACAAACTAGAGTTATAAGTGGGTTTTTCATTTTTATTTAATTTCCTTGTTTTTCTTTTTTTTTTTTTCCCAACATTATTATTTTGAATGGGCTGACCAGAGGATCATTTTGCAGAGACAATTTAAATAATGTTGAGTTCTTAGCCATCAAAAATCTGTGGAATGTGTGTAAGAGTCCATGAAAACCGAATTTTTTTGCGATGAATCAACATTTCTTTCTAGTTACTTGTAATGTTTCAGACTTGTTTCAAAAAATTGACTTTAATTATTGATTAAATTTAAGAATATATTCAGCTCTGGTTGAGGTAATACTAATACTTCTATTTCTTTTCCTATTCACTTTGAATCAGAAAAAGCCCAGTCATACAGAAGATCCATTTAATGATGAGCATAAGGAGAGGCAAGAAGTGGAGATGTTGGCTAAGAAGTTTGAAATGAAATATGTGAGTATAATAGTGTTCGCTTAGGTAATTTTATCCTATCAGCCTATTTTCTTCCTAGGATTGGTTGGGAAGGATTATTAAATATCCATTGCTCACTTAGCCTTATTTTCACAAATCAAGTGTAAATGAATGGTTAGACAGTCAAAAGAAAATTCTGATAGATTTGTGATGGTTATAGTAGTAGCCATCATTTATTGTTCTCCTTTATGGTCCAGACTGTTTGCTTAGCATATATTGCTTCAATCTTTATAATAAAACTCAAGCTAAGTATTATTTGCTACATTTTATGGATGAAGAAATTGAAACGCTGAGCTCAAGGTTCAGTAAGATCTCACAGTGACCAAAATTAGGCTTTATATCCAGATCTGTCTAGCTCAAACCCTTTCCCCTGGCCCCACTGAGTATGCTATTTTAATTCCTTTAGGCTAGTGGTTTTTAATCCCACTCTGGGATCAGAATCAATCAAAAGCAGCATGAAATTTCTTTGAAAGTGTTCTATTTACCTGAAAAATTCATGTACATTTTATATTCTGTGCTATAATATATTGGTTTTCATTCTAATACAAAATAATTTTTAATTGCCTTTTTAAATTGCTTAACATTTTTCTTCAAATTTTCTGGTAGGACAATTCTTATAGGAGGACCCACTCCCTACCCAGTGTGTATCCTATTGCTTTAAGCACTCTTGGCACTTTACCCTACCATGAAGAATTTTTCATATCAAAGCATAGAGACTTTCTCATTCCTTTTTTTAAGGCTTCTTGATAGTTCTTTATATGGAAATATCACAATTTATTTAACAAGTCCCCAAATGATTTAGGTTGTTTCCAAAAATTTGCTCTTATAAATAGTACAGTAGTAAATAACTTTGTAGCATAGCATTTCGTACATTTTTAAATATATCTCTAGGACAGATTCCTAGAAGTAGAATTTTTAGGTCAACAGCTACATGTATATGTAATTTTGGTATACATTGCTAAATTATCAGTTTCCACTCCCTTCTGCACTGTTGGAGTTCCTATTTTTCCACAGGTCACAAAACTAAGGAGGATTAGAATTGCCTTTTGCAGATGGGAATCTCTGTTATCACCTCAGAGTTAGCATTAAATCTTACTGAGGAGCCCTAGGAAAGTACTTGACATAGAAAAACCAGTGTTCACAAGAAGTTGGTTGACGTGTAAAATTGAGTTCTAAACAACATGGATATATCCAGGCACTAGAATAGAGCATTGATAAAATATTACTCTTGTTGTAATCCAAATTAAGTGTAAATTTTTCTCTAGCGTTTTATTTTGGCCACTCGTTTTCTTATTTCCATTCTAAATGGAGATTTAAAATGTCCTGTATCATGAAGGTTTTATGTGCGTAAACCTAAAAACATGACATGAGTATTATACCTATGAATAATAAACATACTATATATTTATATTAAGTAAAATGAAATCTTTTAAATATTGAATGTGGAATCTTGCAAATTGTTGACTCACTTCAGTTGGTTAATTCTTTGAAACTTAGAAAACAAAAACAAAACTTACGTCCCTAGCTACGTTTTCTTCTTCATACTTTTATTTCATTCATTTTATAATCTATATGTCCTTGTTATTATGAACATACAAAGGGGTATGGCACTTGTCTTCTCCTGGATAAACTTGAAAGATAGTTGGGAAAACAAGACATTTATATGGCACACAAATACAATGCCAAACAGTGCCTATAGAAATGAGTGATTCTCCTTTGGAGGTTTGAAAGTGAATAGAAGTGTCATGTTAGTTGCACTCTTGGAATTGGAAGGAATTTTTTGAGACTCTAGTGCACAGTCATTGAATGGTTATTTCCAGTACCCTGTGGAACCACATTTCTCTGTAATCCCTGGAATAGTTTTCTACCCTTTGTAGGATAGTGGTAGATGAGAAGGAGTAGAGGCAATGAATTATAGTGGATGGAGCACTACATTATGAGTTAGGACAACTAAATGTTGATCTCATTTTTGCCATATTAACTAGCTCTGTGACCTTATTTAAGGCTCTTGGTTTTTTTATGCTTTGGTATCTGTCAGAGGAAAATAATATTTGTCCACCCAACTTCACAGCACAGGGTTTTTGTCAACATGAGATGAAAAATAGATTGTGGTGTTTGAAATATGTAAGGTACTATATAAATGTGTGATACTGTGTCTTTTCTTATTCTGCAACCATTGTGGATACATTTTAACATAAATATCTTGTGGGGTTTTTAACCTCTGTTAACTCACTCTACCCCACTGGTTTTGATCCTTTCGCTCAGGTATTCTTTTCCAAATGGCCTTTTTCTTTGATCCGTGAATCACTTTTTCAGATTTTTCTTAATTAAGTGGTTTTTTTAAAGACCACAACAAATTATTTGAAGTCTTTTAAGAAAATCATAGGCCAAAAGTGACCTTGGAGAGGATACCTCATCCAACTTGAGCCTCTCACACAAGACTACTCTTAACAAATGAAGATCGTTTTTGGTATCCTGTAGTTCAGGTGGAACGAATTCAGATGTCCACAGTCTCCTCATGGAGAATGAGAAGTGTGGGGGAATGTCCCAAACTGGTGATAGCACTTGCACCATCTGAAGGGGGCAGCTGCCATGCGCAACTCCAGTCTGTTATTACTTTGCAAGAACTTGGGCTTAGGGTTGTTGGATCTTTCCATTTCTCAAAAGAAGGCAAAAATCTGGATTTTCCTCTGGCATCTCTTATTTTTAAATGTTGACTTCTACTTAAGCAATTCCAAGTGAACCAAACCAAATACATCCGTGGGTCAAATTCAGCTCTTGAGCCCTAGTTTGGGACTTGTTTCCCTTGTTCCCCCCCTCCCCCCAATATATTTAACTCAAAAATCCATCTACTTTTAAATTTTATCCTTTCTCTTCTGCAAGCAGAGTTGGTGGTGGTGCATGTGGGAGGATATTCCATTTCCATTGTGGAGGGGAGTGTATTTGTAGGAAGTTTCAGATAAATGAGTGAGTTAAATTCATTTGGGGTTTCCAGGTATAGGAAGAAATAAGATACATTGAGATGTGGCTGGGTCTGTGGGTGATGTTAATGATGAATCCTGTGGTTTCTTGGAAGTCCTGAGAGGAGAGTTTATGGGCTTTTGTGGTCTTGCAGTATGTACAGCTATTGCCTGTGCTGGAGAGGAGTTGCATGAAATGGAGTATGCTAGCCACTTGAGGGAGTGAAGAAGGATAAGCATGGAGTGTAGGATGTGTCCTTTCACCACATTTCAGCTACAGTTCGGGTAGTTGAAAAGTGGTGATATCAGAAATTCTAGAGTATAAAATAGTAAAAGGAGCACCCTTATTTATTTATGGGTTTGTTTTCTCTATTCTGTCCTATTTTTACTGCATTTACAGGCATACCTCAAAGATACTGCGGGTTTAGTTCCAGACTTCTGCAGTAAAGTCAATGTCATAATAAAGCAAGTCAAATGAATTTTTTGGTTTTCCAGTGCATTTAACAGCATTATGTCTAAAAAACCAAGGTACATACCTTAATTAAAATGTGACACAGAGGCACAAAGTGGGCGCATGCTGTTTGGAAAATTGGCACTGATAGTCTTGCTCAAAGCAGGGTTGCTACAGACCTTCAATTTGTAAAAAATGCAGTATGTGCTAAGCTTGGTAAAGCAAAGCATAATGAAACAAGGTATGCCTGAATCCTATTTCCTGTTGTGCTACTCTGTGTGCTCTATGTGACAGTGCATATCCAGTATCAATTGCTAAATGTGTGTGTTTTGTTTTTTGATAAAAGGGCATACGTCTATTAAGTGTTTATTTTTACCTGAAGTATGCTTAACTTGTAAATAAATTTTATTAAATAGGTAATTTTTATTACTCTGTAGACTCTGCATTAGTCTTGTTGGTTACTGTAGGAAGAAAGCAGGCTATAGTTTGAAGAGGCCATTGTTCTTTTCCACATTCCCAATTTCAAGATTCCAAATGTTTAAGCTAAATATCTCATTTCCAACTCAGTTTCCAAATGGTTTCTAGGTTGTGTATGCTTTTTCTGAGGCCATGTTATACTCTAGAGTGGGGAATGTGGTTCATTTTGATGGATATAGACTTGTTCTCATAGCCTTCTAGGATAAAGGATAACCTGTGATGACTGGAAGATTTGTGATTTTCCTCACCCTGTTACCCTACCCATCTTGAAAGATACTCTCCTAAAACTGGATATAAATTCAATAACCTAAATGAAAGTGCCTAGCACCAGCAGTATCTGGTGCCTAGCAGGGGCTCAGTTAAGGCTGTTTGAATCTGAATGATTTTCAGAAATGGAAGACATGTATCCTGCCATGCACTTACCAGCATTTATGAAATCACATTATGACTATAAAATCTGTTTACTGTACAGACTTTGAATACTACCTTCGATGGTTAATTCTATATGACTTTGCAGTTTCAGAGATCCAGTAGCTTCTTGCTTATTTTTAAATGGAGGATAAGGATAGATTTGATGGTAAAAATAATTCTTAGCAGTTTTACAAAATGAAGTCCATCAAATGGAGTAATGGTGTTTTACTCAGAAACAAAGTATATTTATAAAATGTCTTGATATTCTTTTGATGTTACTTTTAAAACTGATTTTTGATTTAAAGAATATGTTTTAAAGAATTGCAAGATCTTTAAGAAACTATGATTTCCACTGGGAGATTTCTTCATAGTTAATACTACTCAATTTAATAGAAAATATGTTTTTGTACTTAAAATAATTATGGGTTGTTTTAAAAAAGTGTTCTCAAATACGAGACCAATATACAAAGTGGCTGATAGGAGAGCATTTATACACTCTTTCTGAGAGTTTTTAAATCTGTATCTGTTACTCCTATTATTAATTGTTCATCCACATTTGCTGAGAGATTAGAGCTTACTTGTGGACTTTCTTGGCTAGTTTTCTTCTTTTTGTTTTGACATTATATTAGGTTTGGTGTTTGAGGATCAAGTCAATTGGGCTTTGCGTAAAGGAGTTTGTTTGGGTAAACTTATTAATACCACCACAAAATAAATTCTAGTTACAAAGCATAAATACTGGTGTATTTAAGGTTCTTTAAACCGGTAGTAATAATACAACTACATATGCAGTAGAAACATAAAGTAACCTTTTAAAAACAAACCAAGGTGTGGGGGAGGGGGTGGTTTACATAAAGGGCAAGGAAGAATTCCAGTATAAGTAGTAGTTTCCTTTATTACCATTATCAATTGTAATCACTTGCCATGACATGCCCTTTTAATTCCTTGACCTCTCTGAGCTAAATAAATTCTCCCTTCAGCCTCCCTTTAAGTCCTTTAGGAACAATTGAGAGTAAGCAATTTTAGGGTATTTGGGAGGAAGGTCCTAGATCTGTAAGTGGTGATTATAAAAATCTGTGTCTGCTGTTTCTGTGCTATGAAGTCAGCTCTTGGCTGACTTTCCACTGACTTAAAACTATTCTTCTATTAGTAGTTTGGGGAAATCAGCAGAGATAGAGAAAGATAAGGCTGGGACAGGGCTGGGACAAATAAGGAAGCTTTGAGGCAAGGGATTTTTTAGTCTATAAGACTGAAGTCTTAACAATTAGTATCATGCTCTGTCTACTGTAGGTGATCAATGAATGTTGGTTATTGGTTAGGTTTACTGTTATGTGGAGACAATAGGGGATCCTGTAGTAAGAACATCTTGTTTTCTAGTTCGGTGTTACAGTGTAACTAGACTGCATTGGCTTAAAACAGTGATTATCAGGTTAAGCAGATACTAATGACTCAGTAAGTAATATTATTCTGAGTTATAGTGAGCTAGTACTTTGAGGAATAGATTTCAAGGAATTTCTTCGTTTTAGATGTAACAAAATTAAAAGTTTTTTTTTTGGTTGGAAAATAAATTTTGAATTTTTATAAGATATATTGAATATGTAAACTGTAGTATAAGCAACTGCAAAGACCCAGAGAGTCTGTCACGTTAGACTTTGTACTGCTTGGAGTATTCTTGCTAAGGATGTTGAAAAACCAAGCAGTTCAAAATAGGCCCCGTAGGGAAGACACTGTGATATAATCCTTTGCCAATCTTGAATTCCTTTAGGTGAAATTTTAATAGTTATGGATTAATTTATAAGTGACTTTTTGTCAGCTGCTGAAAATTTGGTTCCAGTTTATTCAGTTTGCACCTCATTGCATCTCAGCATAATTAGGGAACTAGAAAATTGGGGTTGGAGAATGGCAAGGGGAAAATAAGACAGAAGGCAGGCTAAGGGTAGATGTTTTCCCAGTAAGGTCAAAGGGTAAGGAACAGTAAACTGAGGCCAGAAAACTACCCTGTTGGCCTCAGGGAGGAAGAAGGGAACTGGGATGTGCCTTACAGCAAGTGCTTTGCAGAAAGCTGTTAATAGGTAGAACAAAAGCCTGACTATTGGAGAGGGATTTGAGAAATAGCTACTCAGGTATGGATGTGTTTCCCCACAGTGGGCCTGGAAAGCAGAACCTTATAAAAAGGAGTTGAAAAATCTGACAGGTATTTAACATTTGGTGGATCAGAACTAAGAAAGTAAAATTTCTTGAATGGGTAATATATGAAAAGTAAATCTCCCTCCTATGCTTGACTGCCAGCTACACTGTTCCCTGTTGAGAGACAATCACTGAGTTTTATCATCTTTGTATATGTAAAAAGTTACTTTTGTTTGTTTTGTTCACTGTAAAATAATGTGTAAATACAGATTAGCCAAAAGAAAAAAATCATCTAGACATCTGTAAGCCCGCTGCCAGATATAACCACTGTTAATAATTTGATGTATATCTTTTCAGGGCTTTTTAAAATACATGTATACTTCTGTACGTTCTCTTTTGGACTTATTTTTCAAATTTTTAATCATCTGAGTAATATGTGAATACATTTCTTTTATTAAAATTATTTCCAAATAATACATATTAAACCAAAGTCTCCATCACCACCTCTTTAAATTATATTCCTTCCTCCATGGTAATAACCACAGTTATCTGCTTATATATTCTTCCAGCTTTTATATATGTCTGTAAACATGTATTGCTTTATTGTATTTTTCATAAATGAGATCATACTGTGTGTTTAATAGTTGAAAAAGCTGTATCTTGTGATTTTAATGTTGTCTCCTTGATTACCAGTTAGGTTGAGCACCTTTTCAAATGTTTAATGAGCTTACCTTTTCTGTGAATAGCCTGAATTATACATAGCATTTGGTAAATTGCTTTTTTTGCTTTGTATATTAATAAATATTATTCTACCACATTGTTTTAAAACGGCTGTTTCCATTGAATGGATGTGTCATAGTTTACATAATTTATGCCTTTTTCATTGTCGTAATGCTGTAATTGTTACGATGCTTTCTGAAGATTCTATACTTTTAAGATCCTCTTTTGGAAGGCATTTGGTCAGATAAATACTATTATAATCAAGTAAAACTTAAGCCATTTTGTTTATTATGATTGATAAGATTCACATTTACTTATTTAACCAGCACTAACCATTTTACTGCAAGTATTAACAATCATAGTTTCCTGTGGAAACAAGCTGGTCACTTTGATTAGATATTCCTAATTGTCTCTAGTTACCCATAAATTATTTGCACTTCTGTATATGTCTGATGGTACCTGTATTAGGGTTATCCAGAGAAACAGAACTGAGATTTATTATAGAAATCGACTCGTGCCAGTAGGGATTGGCAAGTCCAAATTCCATAGGGCACGCCACAAGTTGGAAACTCAGTGAAGGTAACAGTGTATTCCCTGGGAGAAGCTATCCAGCTGAAGTAGAGATAGAAGTCCTTCTTTTTCTGAATAAAAGAAATCCTTAATTCTGCTTAATCTGCTAATCTGCTAAATTCAGCTGCAATACTTAGTTCTCTCTTTAAGGCCTCCAGCTGATCGGATGAGGAGACTCCGCTCATGGCTGAAGGCAGTCGTCTTTGTAGATTGTAGATCTAATCAGCTATAGATGCAGTCGATATAGATATAAATCCATCTATGAAATATGCTTACATAGGCTGGTGCTTGCTTGACCAAACTGGACACCATAACCTAGCCAAATTGACACATGAAATTAACCATTGCGTTATCCATTACAACAGAACCTATTTGCTTTTTAAATTTTTCCTAGGTAAATCTTGTAGGCAGCTGGTTGTGCTTAGGTAAAAAAATATATTAGAAGAATAGAAAAAGATCACTGTGATTTTAATTAGAAAATTTCACAGAGAAAAGGTTTAAAACCTGGGCTGAGCTGTCAAGGGTAGGATTCAGAGAGAAGAGACTATTCCAAATAATTGGAAAGGATAAGGAAAGATAAACAAGCATGTTTTGGGAAGAGTAGATTGATAGTTTGAATCGATCAAAGTGCTCAACTTAGAAAATTATAAGAGAAATGTTGGAAAGGTAGTTTGAGTCAACTTATCAAAGGCATTTATTAATGCCCTATTAAAGAGTTTTGGTTTTCCTCATAGTAAGTGGGATGCTTCTGAAGCATTTTGAACAGGGGAATGATATGACATCATATAATAGAAATATAATAGATATATAACAGAAACATTAATTAGGTGGTATTATGCAGGATAAATTTGAGGGGAGGAGAGACTAATTAAGGCATTCATTGCATTTAGGTGAAAAACAAGGGGCCCCATTAGAACAGTGGCATTAACATGGAAAGGAGGCAATAGATATAAGCACTTATATGAACAAAGGTTTGAGGGGAGAGAGTTGAAGTAGAAATTATAATGAGGTTTTTTTTTTTTAAATCAGTATTATTGAGATATGTAAATATGGTTCATCCATTTTAAGTATACTGTTTGAAGAATTTTGACAGAAGCATACAGTTGTATAACTGCCACCTCAATCATAATATAGAACATTTCCATCAACCCAAAAAGTTTGCTTTGCACCCCTCTGCAGATAATCCTCTCCCCCTAGCCCTGGCCCCTGTTAAATGCTGATCTGCTTCCTGTCACTACAGTTATTTGTCTTTTCTGGAATTTCCTATAAATGGAATCTTACAGTCTTTATGTGTGGCTTCTTTTACTTAGCATAGTGCTTTTGAAATTCATCCATGTTGGATGTACCACATTTGCTTATCCATATTCACCAGGTGATGGGCATTTGGGTTATTGACAGTTTTTAGCTATTATGAATGAAGCTGCTCTGAATATTTGAGTACAAGTATTTGTGTAAACTTTTGTTTTCATTTTGCTTGGGTAAATATGAGTAGGATTGTTAGGTCATATTATAAGTGTGTGTTTAACTTTATAAAGAGTGCCAAACTATTTTCCAAATTGTCTGTTGTTTTTCATTCCCACCAGTGATGTATAAAAGTTCCAATTACTCCATAGCCTTGTGAATATTTGGTATCATCACTTCTTAAAATTTTAACCAGTAATGAAGTTTTAGGCAGAAAGGTGGTAAGGATGAACAAAATGGGAATATCAAATGGGAGAAGCTAGTTTGGCGAACAGTGGGGACACTGATTTCAGTTTTGGTATATTTAGCTTAAGAGGTCTTTAACCAAAAATGACCCTGTAGATACTATAATGTCTTTTACAGCACTTTTAGAAGGGCCCTTTACAATCAGATGTCATGGGTTTGAAGATTAGCATTACAACTTTTTGACTGTGTGATCTTAGACAAGTTACTTGTCTTATCTAAGCTTCAGTTTTTCCCATTCATCAAATGTGAAATACTAGATGTTGTACTTAGAATAGTATCTAAAACAGAGTTAGCACTTAATGAATAGTAGCTATCATCTTCATCCTAGATACTTAAATATGTCTTTTATGTCCCCAGTAATTGTGACTTTCTTGCAAGTCTCTGCATTATCTTTCTAAATGATTTCCTCCCCAACTGTGTTCATTCTCCATATAAAAGCCAGAGTGATTTTGTTAAACACTAGTCTTTTAGGTTACTTTCCTATTCTAATCCCTTCATTGCTTTGCAAAAGTACTTAACTCCATTTATCCTTGTTTTGGTTTGAATGTTTTAGGGAAACCTTGATAAGGTCCTCTGTTGAAAGCTCTCAGTACAACCTGTATTTTTCCCTTTACCATTTTATCATTGTAATTATTTTTTTAATCTTTCTCCTTTCCATCTGTTTTTGTTTGCTAAAGCTGCCAAAATGCAATATATTAGAAATGGATTGGCTTTTACAATGGAGGTTTATTAGTTCACAAATTTACAGTTCCAAGACCATGAAAATATCCTAATTAAGGCATCAATGAGACAATACCTTCTCTGAAGAAAGGCTGATGGCATCTGGGGTTCCTCTGTCACATGGGAAGGCACCTAGACAGAATCTGCTGGTCCTCTCCTGGGTTTAGCTTCTGGTTTCTGTGGCTTTCTCCAAAATGTCTGTGGACTTCTGTCTTAGCTTCTCTCTTAGCTTCTCCCAGGGGTAAATTCTGGATCACACAACTTAGCTTCTCTTGGCTCTGAGCACCCTTCAAAATATCTCTGCCTTTTATTCTCCCATAGAGGACTCCAGCAAGGGGCTTAAGAGGCACCTTGAATGGGCAGGGTCACATCTCCATGGAAGCAACCTAATCAAAAGGTCTCACCCACAATAGGTCTGCCCCCACAAGATTGGATTAAAAGAAAATGGCTTTCCTGAAGTACGTAACAGATTCAAATCAGCACACCACCATACTATAAAATCCATGAAGGCAGCAACTGTGTCTATATTTATCATTGATTACCTAGTACAAAGCACAAGGTGTGGCTATTAGTTTTTGTCTGTGGGTTTTTATAAACTTCTTGGATTTCTCTCTTTTTTATAGGGTGAAACCACCCCTCATGTACTTACTGCTTGTGTGCATCTTTTTCTCAATGGAATAACTCCTATTCTAGAAATATTTCTTTCCCTCTCCTGACCTCTGATTCTTACTGCAATTTTATAGCCTGGTATAAAGGTCCCAGTTTGCAGACCAGGCAAAATGAGAAAAATAAGAACATATTAGTATGTGTGTTGCGTTCAATATGTGTATATATCTATTATACACATATGTGTGTATGTATGAATGCATATTGTTAAGGTTGCCAACTACTATTTCTTAAGGAGTGTCCTTGTTCTCAAATTAAGCCCTCAGTGCTTTACTTAGCAAACTAAAAGGGTTGCCACCGTTGGTTTTGAAATTTACCTAACTTGTAAAATCCAGAAATATGGGAGCTGCTACTTTATTTCAGGCTATAATGCCGCTGTTAGTGGTGGTGGTATAGTGATAGTGTTTTGTCCACTGAAAAGCATACAGCTTTTGTGGGGGTTAGGTTTTTAACATCAGTATATAAGATAAACATAGCATTTAGTCGAAGTTATCTTTGTAAATTGCTTACAAAGGGATGGCGTCTCTCAGTAAGTCCAGCATTGCCATTTTTTTCCTCTAGCAGTGGAACAGATTAAAATGAGACAGGGTAATTTGCATCCATTTACAGGCCATGTTGCACAAAACATTTTCATCTTTAATCATTAGAATTCAATCACATTTTGCATTGTGAGGTTTGCACTGTGAGAACTGCAACCAAATGAGGTAATAGCAGATTCATATCTTGTGTTTCATGCTCTATGCAGGGATTACTCTGGCTCAGTGGTGGCAGGTTGGTAGACAAAATTTTTAGAACTAATTGTTTTCTTTCCTCTCTCCTCTTTCTGAGTATTGTCCCCATCTCCCTATTCCCACACACATATATGTATATATATATATATATATATGCAGTTGTTAAAAAAGATGCTCAGAAAGTATAGTTGAATTTAAATGAATAAATTTTAGTATCTAAGATGCGTTGAGGAGACTGAGCTAACATTCTTTTATTTTGTAATGTCACAGTATTAGGCTTCCTGTTCATTTAAACTACTTAGAACAAATTTATGCATTGCCTTCAGAATACATGTAACATTTTAAACCTGAGTACAGTGAGTTCTTTACACTTGTAATTATTCAGAGTTGAAAGGCTCTGGAAAGCAAGACCTGACTAATGGAGTCTACACTAACAGATTTGCTTTTGTTTTTGTTTTTACATTTTAAAAACTTTTTATTTAAAAAGAATTATAGACTTACAAGAAGTTGCAAATATAATCCAGAGAAGTCCCTTGTACCCATCATCCTGCTTCTCCCAATGGTAACTTACCATTACGTAACTACCATTACCAAAAATAGGAAATAGACATTGACACAATGCAATTAACTAGATTACAGACCTTATTCAGATTTCACTAGTTTTTGTATGTATTCATCTCTCATTTTTTGTAGGTCTCTGTGGATAGTTCTATGACATTTAAAAAAAATTTTTTAAGAATAGTTTTAATTTTACGGATAAGTCTCAGAGATGATACAGTTTTCCATATAGCCCTCACTCACTTTCTCTTTTTGTTAACATATATTTGCAATATCCCATATGGTTACATTTGTTTAGTACATTTATTATAATTAAAGATCTACATTCTTATTAACTGAACTCCACACATTATGTGAATTTTACTAGGTTCCCCCTAATGATCTTTTTGATTTCTAAATCTACGTTATTATATTTGGACATTATGGCTCATTAGGCTCATCTAGAATGTGACAGCTTTTCAGATTTTTCTTGTTCTTGATCATCTTGACAGTTTTGAGACAGTTTTGATTATTTTGTAGAATGTTCCAGAATTTGGGAATATATGATGTTTTTCTTATGGTTGGATTGGGATTTATGGGTTTTGGGTAGGAAGACCACACAAGTAAAGTGCCATTTAATCACATCATATCAAGTGCATGTGCCGTCAACATGACTTATCACTGTTGATGTTGACATCAGTCATCTGGCTGAGGTTGGTCACATTTTCCACTATAAAGTTACTTTGTCCCCCACTTTCTCTTTTCATGCTCAACTCTTTGGAAGCAAAGCATTAAGTGCAAATTATATACAAGGTGTGGGGGAAATTAACTTCCTGAAGGGGAGGTTTATCAACAAAAATTTGGAATTCTTCTAACAGGTATTTAACTTGATGGAAAGTAGCACAAGTACTGAATCAGTCTAACATATCTGTTCTTTGCAGGGTGGGAAACCCCGTAAACATCGGAAGGATCGCCTGCAAGATTTAATTGACATTGGCTTTGGCTATGATGAGACAGATCCATTTATTGATAACTCAGAGGCTGTAAGTATTTTTAATATAGCAGCAAATTCTTACTTTGTTGGGGATAGTAGATGTCAAGGGTAAAGTAACTGTAGTTCAGTTTTTGCTTTGCTTTTTAAATCCATTTTCAGTGCTTAAAGACTTTGGACTCTTTTTTTTTTAAAAAAAAGAATACTGCATATTTAAAATTTTTTAATGTTTGGTTAGTCCATGATGAGTCATTCTTATGCTATTATACCAGACCAGGATTTGGCCAGCTTGTTCTGTAAAGGGCCAGACTTTGTAGTCCATATAGTTACTGTCACAGCTACTCAACTCTGCTGTTAAAGTTTGAAAGCAGCCATAGACATTCCCTAAACAAATGAGTTAACTGTGTTCCAATTAAACTGTATGTATGGACACTGAAATTTAAATTTCATATAGTTTTCACATGTTGTGAAATTTTGGTCTTTTGATTTTTTCCCCAACCGTTTAAAAATGTAAAAACCATTCTTAGCTCGCAGGCTGTTCAGGAACGAATGGCAGGCTGGATTTGGCCCACACACGATAGTTTGCCAATCCCTGTACTAGACCATTATTTTTAGTATGCTTTGTTCAATTCCAGGATTCTTGAAACAGTCACTAAAGTTTCTTTAATAGTTGCTCGTTTTCAGACATGTATAATTAACATTGATTCCATCATCTCTGCCCCTTGCCCAAACTGATAACAAAAATTAGTTTTGGCTAAAAAGAAAAAGAAAAGAGGAAGTTGTCGCCAAATGCAAAAGAAAACCTTCCATTAGACTAATGGTTCTAAATCAGGGGTGAAAAATGTTGAATCACTTGTCTTAATCCTGACTTATTGGGTTAGAATTTCTGGAGATAAGACATAAACAAGAGGTTTTGTTTTCTTTTTTGTTTCTTTAATTATAAAATCAATTAGTGGTTATGGTAAAACAACAATAAAGTATAAAAAGGATATGAAATAGAAAGTAAAAGTACTCCAAGTTTCCACAACCAAAAAGTAAATACTATTAAGCTTCTTGCCTCATCATCCAGAAATTTCCATGTATAAGCATACATACCTATATATCCTTTAAAAAAATTAACACAAATGAGATCATAGTATATATGATAGTTTTGAAACTTGCTTTTGCATAGTTTTAATGATATTTCCATATTAGCATATAGATAAATTCCTTTTAATAGCTGTTAGAGAGTGTGTATATGTATATATTCCCTAACAATGTGTTTTAATGATATTTTCATATTAGTATATATATAAATTCCTTTTAATAGCTGTTAGGGAATATATATTTTATATATATATTCTCTCTCTTTGTATATACTGGTTATAGATCAATAACCAGTCCCTTATTGATGTACATTTAAAGTGTTTTCAGTTTTACGTGCTTACAAATAATTGAGCATCTGTGTACATTTACTTTTGCCTACTTCAGTAAATATGCAGGATATTTATAGAATGCAAATATATATGCAAGATAAATTTCTAGCAGTGGAATTTATTGGTTAAAGATTATTTACATCTTGAATTTTTATTTATATTTGTAAGCTTGGGCAGGTGTATTCCAGATGAGAACCACACAGTCTTGAATTTTAGTACTGGGTTAAAGTTAATCTAGCAGACATCTTTAAAATGTATTTACTTTTCTATTGCTGCCATGCCTTACTACAGTGTGGTATATGGAATGCCAGCCTTTGTCACCAATCTGTTTTGATCAAGCTTACACCTTTTTTTCATGGAATACTCTTTCTCTTATAAAATTTAGGAGAGCGTTTACGGACTGTAGCAGTCCATTGATCACATGAGAAGTGAATGAGGGCATGTCATGTTTTTGGGTAGATGAGATTTTTAGTTTGCCAGGGCTGTTATAATAAATACCACAAAATTGGTTGGCATAAACCACAGGAATTTATTTCCTCACGGTTTTGGAGGCTAGAAGTCCAACTTCAAAGTAGTGACAGGGCTTTTGCATTCTCCCAGCATCTGTAGTGTTCTGACAAATCCTCCATCATATGACAATCTCTCTCTCCTTGTGTCTGATCCTCTGATTTCCTCTGTCTTCTGACTTCTACTTCCATGTCCAATTTCCTTTGCTTGTAAGGGCTTCAGTTATATTGGATTAAGGCCTGTGCCCTTCAGTTTGGCCACAATTTAACTAACAATAACATCTTCAGAGTTCCTATTTACAAATGAATTCATACCCGCAGGAATGCAAATTAAGACTTGAATGTATCTTTTATGGTGTACATGATTTAATTCCCAACAGTGAGTGTATGTTCTTCCATTCTTCTCAGTTTACTAGAGTAATCTAAACCCTGGGATTACAATATCCTCTGCAGTTTGCAGTGATTACTCAAAATATACAGAAAGTGACGCTAAAGTGACTGTGGTACAACCCACAGATCAGTATGTCTTTTTCCTGTTGCTACAGTGCTTGGTTGTAAAGACAGCAAAGCATATAGTAGTAGGAGAGTAATAGGAAGGACTTCCAACATGAGATATACTGGAAACCTTTTCATATTCCTAAATTATTTCTGGTGTCCTGATATAAACTGGTTTACCGTAATACCAGGCAACCTGATCTGTAGAAGTAAAATGTTGACAATGTCCTTTGGAGTAGAGAGGCCATCCTGTCACCAAAATGGTTGATAACTAATAGGTTAGGGGATAGGATGTTTTCAGTAGTCCTGACCTTAATTTGGAACTCAAGTTGGAATTCATGTCAGAAGACCTAGATCCTAGTCCTAGCTCAGTTTCTAATCCACAATGAGACCTGGAGTAAGTTTATAGCATTACCCAGTTTTATTCTGCTGTGACCTGCTTGCCATACAGAATTGTCCTAAGGCTCCAGAATACCTTATCTGAATAAGATAATGGATGTAAACATGCTTTGAAATGCATAAAGAAGTTATAAAGCATTAGTGTTAGTGTTAACATTGTGTAGAAAGTAGATTCTAGAATTCTAAAAAACCAAAGGGGAACTCAGCTATATATAAGTAGGCATTGCATGTATTCAGGCTTACATAAGTAGTATTTTCAAAATCTTATTTTGTAGCATTGAGAATATTTGAATAAAGTATTTTTCAAAGTGACTGTTACAATCAATACTGGAACATATATCAATTTAGAAGGTGTGACAAGCATTTTTAAAGAAAATGAAATTATGAAACTATCATAGTTCATCATTGGTAGTGAGATTATGTAATTTTGTGTGTGAGTGTGTATGGCCTTGTGCACATGCTGGGTTTTGATGTGTAATGTGTTTTCCATTGTGAGTTGTGGTGAAGAAAAGTTGAAAACTTTGTGTAGGTATGAGTGATTGGGTTATATAATTAGTTTCTGATATTTTTAGGAAAAGATAGGTTTCTGTTTTATAAGAGGAAATTGTACGAAATGTAGGTTGTTTATTGACTTGCAAAATAATTTAATATCATTGCCCTTAACATGTTCTTTGGTTCTTTTTGTGAAATAGTTCAGACGTATAAAACAATTATAATCCAGCAACAAGATTCTCTGTTCTTTTCGTTGCTTGAATTATGAAAATAATATGGTTCTAATTAATTTTCAGAATCATGTGCTATTTATGACTACAAATTCTTTACAATGAATGCTTTTGAAGATTATTTTTAGTTTCACATTTATGCTGCCAAACTTTAAAAGGACTGAAAGAAAATGTTATTAGTAATAAATACTAATACCAGGGACTAGTTATACTTTTATTTAGATTGTCTCTTTTAAATTTCACTAGAATCTTATGAAGTAGGTCATATTGTCCCGTTTTACAATTTCCCAAAATTGAGGATAAGGATTTGCCCTGAATTACAATAGCTGATTATTTCATAGGCTCTAATCCAGGCCTTTTGATTTTTTTTTTTTAAATGAAGATATATTCACATATCATACTATCATCCACTTTCTATGATCAGTTGTTCACAGTACCATCATTTAAATGTGCATTCATCACCATAATCAATTTCTAAACATTTTCATTACTCCAAAAAAACAATAAAAATAAGAATAAGAGTATAAAAGAACACCCAAAACATTCCATCCCCCCACCCCACCCTATTTTTCATTTAATTTTTGTCCCCATTTTTCTACTTATGTGTGTATACATTGGATAAAGAGAGTGTGACCCACAAGGTTTTCGCGATCACAAAGTCACACTGTGTAAGCTACCTAGTTATACATTCATCTTCAAGAATCAGGGTAACTGGGTTGCTGTTCAACAGTTTCAGGTAATATTTACTTCTGGCTATTCTAATATGCTAAAGACTGAAAAAGGATATCTATATAGCGCATAGGAATATCTTCCAGAAGTGACCTCTCCACTCCGTTTGAAATCTCTCAGCCACTGAAACTTTATTTTGTTTCATTTTGCTTCCTTCTTTTGGTTGAGAAGATTTTCTCAATTCCACAATGCCACATCCAGGCTCATCCCCAGGAGTCATGTTCCACTTTGACAGGGAGATTTATACTCCTGGGAGTCATGTCCCATCTAGGGGGTAGGGCAGTGGGTTTACCTGCCAAGTGGGCTTAAAGAGATAGAGCCAGGCCTTTTGATTTTTAAATGCAATACTCCATTGCCTCTTAACACATTTTATGTAAATGGATAAATTAGATATTCATAAAGAGTTTATTCTTTTGAGGAATGTTCCAATAGGGAAAGTTCAGCAGAATAGTATATGAGAAAACAGACTTTGAGTAATCACAGTTTACCTATAATCTGGTGGTAAGTATGCTTCCCAAACGAAGAAGGTACTTCGTTTAGTAGACAGTCTGGGAGTCAGCCAGTGACTCTGCCGTAAACTAAAAATGTTGTTTTGGCAAGATACTTAACCTCTCTGACCCTGGTTTTCACTTATATGATTGGAATGGTATTTATCTTCCTTGCCTCACCAAGGGTATCATGAGAACTAACTGAAATAATTCATATAAAGAAACATTGAACATGATAATGCATTATACAGTTATATATATAAACAAAAAGTACAGTGCATTTATGTTAACACAATTAAACATTTTCAAAAAATTACTACAAAGTCTTTTCACTTTTAATTCTTTACTTACATTATTCTCTTATGGATCTTATCTGTAAATCTTTATGGTAGTGAGAGTGGAGCACTAAGGAAGTAGTATTGTTCATTTCTTTTTTATTCAATATGATTCTTTTTCCATTCTTCATATGGTTAAAATTACAACTTTTGTTTTTATCCTCAATATTCTTACAAAAACTAAGAGGCTATGCCTATTCCTTGCCTATGATAAAGAATCATCCTTAAAAATCTTACTTAAAGACTGATTATATAATGTGAAGAACTCCAGAAGTAAAGTTCTGTGGACTTCAGGTATCAGGTAATTTGATAACACTAGATAAGGTCTTCCAGTTATGAAGACCTTTATATGACTAAGACTGGTCTTCCCATTTAATGTTTGCTTTTTGTCCATCTTTATCAGGTGAGATAATGATAAACCTTAAAATCCTGACTCTGAGGACATAAGCTTTAAATGGTATTCTAAATCAGGCCATTAGTCTAAGGGAGATAATCACTTGCTCTGTGCAAATTGGCCAGCTCATTATAGGCCCACGTTTATGCTTATTAAACTGGGAAAATGTTTTTCTCCTTCCCTTTGAAACATATGTACTATTTCTCTTTTAAATATTGTTTTTAAGATTTCCCCCACTTAAAAGCTTAGACAGAAGAAATAGCATTGTTATGTACTGATGTGGTGGGAAATGAAATTTGCTCCTTGTGGAACATTTAGTCATCTTTAACTTGTTTCAAATTCTCATCAGAACCATTTGTCTTTAGGAATAGTAGCAGCGATCCTTAAAATTTTCTCAGCAGATAATATATTTAGAATTTACTTCATTATTCCAGAAATTCCTTTCTTAATAAATACTTAATGATTGGAGCTAGTTTTTATTCCAAATATTAACTTTTTCTAAACTTATTCTACAAACATCCTCATTGTAGCCAGTTTAACAGAAATTTTCCAGTTGGAAGCTGAGGAAGATGCTGATATGATAAATGGAGTTTCTCTGATATGTTTTTAGAATTAAAGAGAATGGCACATACCTGAAACTTTGTGTTTTTTTTTAAAATCTAGTATGATGAATTAGTTCCTGCTTCTTTAACAACAAAATATGGAGGCTTTTATATCAACACGGGCACTCTACAATTTCGCCAAGCTTCAGATACTGAAGAGGAAGATATTACAGACAACCAGAAGCACAAGCCACCCAAAGTGAGTTTATCCAACATTACAACAGTAATGAAATTTTTCAATTAATAGGATTATTTTTGTATCTTATTTGTGCCACAACTGTGAATGTAAGGAAAAGCAGAATGCTAATCCTTGTTTAATGAATCTCTAGTTAATTATGTGCTTTAAAATAAAATTAAGTAGATACAGGAAATTTTAATATTTGCATCATAGAAGAATTTAGTCTTCTTTTAAAGATTCTTCTCCATATGTCACTAATAATCTTTTGTTTGTAGGAGGTGAAGGCTTGTCATAAAAATTACTAATAGCCCCATTATCTTTCCTAAGATACAATTTGTAAGACAAATTCTATAGAATTTGTATATACTGTATTTGGGAAATGGATAGGTAGTGTCTTAGATAAATGTGTCTTGAAATTGTATTCCAAGCAGTATTGTAGAATCACCAAAATGTTTGTTAAGAATGATGATTATAAGGTCCTGCCCCAGACAACTGAATCAAAACCAGGGGTGATGGTGCTCTTGGACCCCAAGAATCTCAAGTGAATCAAAACCAGGGATGGGGTTGTTTATGGACCTCAAGAATCTTCATTTTTAACAAGCAGTTCTAATGCACACTGAAATTTGAGAAAAACATTTCCCTGAATGTAGGATTACTAATGTCACTGTGAAGCAGTGGTACTTAGATAAGTGATATATTCTTTATTCATTTTTCAGGTTTCCAAAATAAAAGAAGATGATATTGAGATAAAGAAGCGGAAGCGGAAAGAGGAGGGGGAAAAGGAGAAGAAGCCAAGGAAAAAAGTACCTAAACAACTAGGGTAAGTTAAACCAAACGTATAATACGGGAACTATCATCATGGTCTGACTATCTTTCCTTTTAAAAGACAGATTCAGCATTAACTGATTCAACATAACCTGGATCTAATTTAATACAGTGTTTATTAATGACCAATTAGCTTGCATTTATTTATTAATAAGGAGAAGACTTTGTCATCTTAGGGCCTCAGGGGGTTTCAGATCAAATTCAAAGATTGTTTCATTAAATATTTTGCTCATTACAGCTTTTTACCAAAGAAAACCGGTTTGAGAAGATGGTATAAACATCGAACAAATTCTTTTAACCTTGTGGTGCTAAAACTGAGTTTAGAAGCCTAGTGTTGAGGATGGGCAGTATCTTACGTGTGAGCAATTTGTAGTTGTTTAATATAAAAAATTTTCATTGATTTTATTTAGCCATTTTTAACACTTATGATTTAAGTAAAAATATTGCTTCTGAAAACCAAAAGAATTTCTCAGAAAACCAAACAATTTCTCAGAAGCCCAAAGTCAGAGAAGTAAAAATATTTGCACCATGCAGTTGTAAAATTACCAATAGTCCCTATTTGTCTCTTGACTGTTGTTGCAGAACTAAGGAAAAGAAACTTATGAGAGCCTGAATTTTCTTCTCTTCCTTAGAGGGGCAGGGGTGCATCTGAATTTTAGGCTATCAGTATCTAAAAGGTTGATGTAGAGTCATTAAGAAATTATTTTAAAATATATACATGTTACTGATTGTCTTAAATGTTCATTATTTTCAAGTATACTTCTTCAGGAACAAAAGATGTAAGTAATGCCTTTTTATTGAAATTATTGTTTTCTCAACTTTATAACTTCTTCATTCAGCAAATGTTTATTGAGCACCTACTATATATCAAGCACTGTTTTAGGTTTTGAGTGTATAACAATAAATGAAACATGTGCCTGCCTTCAAAGTAATCTTTTAGGTTCTATAGTGCATATAGATGCATCTATGTCTTAGGATTTGGAGAAGCTTTCTTGGTGAAGTGATAGCTAAACTGAGACTATCTTTTCCCCATAGCTCCTGTAGGTGAAACCTCACTGAAAATTACACATACCTGATTGCCTAACACTGGTGTGCCTATTACTGGAATGGAAGGTGAAAAATGATCAGAAGGAAATAGCAGATAGAGTAGGGACCTAGGAAGACATAATGTGATAGATAAAGTTTCACAGATTGATACAGTAGGTTTTATATTTTCTTTGCCAGTTTGACGCACAAACAACTTGGGGTACCACTTTGAAGTTATATGATGTGGGCTTACCTCGTAAGGCAATCCTATTTTCTGCACAAGTACCATTCTTTATTTAGTTAATCATGTATTTTTGGCATTCTTTTTAAATTTTTTTTGGTCAAAATATATAAAACATAAACTTTACTGTTTCATAGCCATTTTAGGTGTATAATTCAGTGATATTAATTATACTCACAATTTTGTCCTACCATCATCACCATCCATTACCAAAACTTTTTCATCACCCAAAACAGAAACTCTATACACATTAAGTAATTACACCTCATTCCCACCACACACCCCCAACCCCTGGTAACCTCTAATCTACTATCTGCATCTATGAATTTGCTTATTCTAGATACGTAAGTAGAATGATACTCTCTTTTTCCTTTGGTGTTTGGCTTCTTTCACAGAGCAGTTTTTGAGGTTCATTCCTGTAGTAGCATGTATTAGAACTTAATTCCTTTTTACAACTGATAAAGATTCTATCTTATGTTTATACCACATGTTGTTTATTCATTCACAGTTGGGGTGCTTTCACATTTAGGCTATTGTGAATAACGCTGCTTTGAACACTGGGGTACAGATATCTGAGTCCCTGTTTTCAATTCTGATTGGTATATATTTAGAAATGGAATTATTGAGTCCTATGGCAATTCTATACTTAACTTTTTGAGGAACCATCAAACTGTTTTCCAAGGCAGCTGAACCATTTTACGTACCCACCACAAATGCACGAGGATTCCAATTCTCTATAGCCTTGCCAACACTTGTTGTTTGCCAGTTTTTTTCTGAAAATAGCCATCCAAGTGGGTGTGAAATAGTATCTTGTGGTTTTGATTTGCATTTCCCTAATTGCTAATAATGTTGAGTATCTTTTCATGTGCTCTTTGGCCATTTGTATATCTTCCATGGAGAAGTATCTATTCAAGCACTTTGCCTGTTTTTAAATTGGGATGTTTGTCTTTTTGTTATTGAGTTGTAAGAGTTCTTCATATATTCTGGATATTAAACCTTTATTGGATATATGATTTGCAACTATTTTCTTCCATTTTTAGGTTGCCTTTTCATTTTCTTGATAATGTCCTTTGAGACACAAAAGTCTTAAATTTTAATGAAGTCTAATTTATCTGTTTTTTTTTTTTACTTTTGTTACTTGTGCAAATCCAAGATCATGAAGATTTCCCCCTATGTTTTCTTCTAAGAGTTTTATGGTTTTAGTTCTTACATTTAGGTTGTTGATTCTTTTAGAGTTAATTTTGGTGTATGGGGTGAGGTAGGGGTCCAACTTCATTATTTTGCATGTGGAAATTCAGTTTTCCCAACACCATTTGTTGAAGAGACTATTTCCCCATTGCATGTACTTGGTACTCTTGTTCAAAGTCAGTTTGTCATAGTTGTGTGGGTTTATTTATGGACTGTTAATTCTATTACTTTTTACGATATGTGTATCCTTATGCGAGTACCACACTGTTTTGATTAGTTTAGACTTGTAGTAAGTCTTGAAATGAGAAAGTATGAGTCCTGCAGTTTTTCTCTTTAGTTAATTCTTTAGGTCACTACTTTATATATAGATATGCTTAATAATGTGAACTTTTTTTAAAAAGTAGTAAATATAATCTAGTATACTTTAATAATCCTGAACTACATTCAGTTTTATTTCTTTCTGTTGACCTTATTCCTTTCATTTTCTTTAGTTTGATGGTTGTTTACCTATCTGCCTTTTGTTGGTGGCTTAATCCATATGATGTTTAAGAAGATTCTATTGTAAAAGTATAATTTAATAAAAAATTAAGGTGAAAACCTGCTCTATCACCTATCAAATGATTATTTTAATTATTATTTTAATTTTCTGCCTACTTGTTTTACATAAGACTTTAACCTTCAAAATCATACATAGCCTAACTAATCATTTTTTTCTTCACAGAGTTGTGGCTCTAAATTCACACAAGTCTGAAAAAAAGAAGAAACGTTATAAAGACTCTCTTTCTCTAGCTGCAATGATCCGAAAATTTCAGAAAGAGAAGGATGCATTAAAGAAGAAGGAGTCAAACCCCAAAGTCCCAGTGACCTTATCAGCTTCCTCTCTGAATAAATGTCCCTCTGCTGCTGTAGCATTTGGAAATGATGTCTCTGACTTAAATCTGAACAGTGCTGATCCAGACCTCCCCATTTTTGTTAGCACAAATGAACATGAACTATTTCAGGAAGCTGAAAATGCCCTAGAGATGCTAGATGACTTTGACTTTGACAGATTATTGGATGCTGCTTCTGATGGTAGCCCCTTGTCTGAGTCAGGGGGAGAAAATGGAAACACTACTCAGCCAACTTACACCTCTCAGATTATCCCCAAGCTGGTACCTATGCTCCCAGAGGGTCTACCTGTACTTCTTGAAAAACGTATCGAAGACCTCCGCATAGTAAGTGTAATATTCTCTTGTTTTTTACTTACCACAAATGTAATTATATGTACATTTTAAAGAAAAAAAAAATAACCCACAATCCCAACACCCTTATAACAACAATTTTTGATTTTCCATATTTCCTTTTTGGCATTGGCTATGTACATAGGCCTTTTTCTTTTAAATAGAAACAACTATAGTTATAACATGGATACAGTTGATTCTTTTGTTGTTTCACTTCACCTTATAAATATTTTTCTATTTATATTTTCATAAATACAACTTTTTTGGGCTCTATAATTATATGGAAAATGGAGAAGGGAGGAACAGATAGTAACATTGAAGAAGTATACTGCAACTTGGTCCAAACTATGCTGATACCTAGTTACTTTTAAATCTGTTTTACCAGCCTATCCCTTCCAGCTGATCAGCAGCTTTAGTAAGCATGCATTCTTTGTTTCCATGAAGACGAACCTAAGAGTCAAGCTTTTGGCATGTCAAAATAGATTCCTCTCCAGATAACTTGCATTCGTAATCTTCAGTGGTTTAACTAGCTGCAATCCAGTTATAATATCACATATCTTCTCCATTTTATGTTAGGGAGATATTGTTTTGATCTAAAGTGCACCAAACCTACCTTAAAATGCACCCCCCCCTTTTTTTTTAACTTTAGCATGTTTATCCAAACCAATGCCACTTACTCGCTTTTTCCCCTCCTAATTACAAAAGTATACAAACCGTATAGAATGTATTTCATGCTTAGGGAAAGATCACCCATAATTTGACATTCCCTACTCCCAGAAGAGATAACCACCATTAACTGTTAATATTTCTGGATTTTAATCCATGTATTTACAAATATATATAATTATTAATATTGTAATATATGGGCTATTACGCCATTTCCTTTTTTTTTTTTTTTTTTTAAATTCAGTTACCATTTGCTTTTTTCTCCTAGGATTACAATAATCCATTTAAATCACATTTTAAATTTTATTATTCATGTTTATGTTATATTTATTTCTCTTGACTCTACAAATTTTAAATACCTATGTAAGAGAGTAAGGCATGTATCTAATTTTTCTAACAACAGGACTTTGGATTTTATTAATCAGTTTTTTTTTTTATGTTCATTAATATTTGTTCTGAGGTCTTGACTTACAAATTAGTTCCTCTATATCCTTACTTATTTTATTTTATCTACTTTATCAGTCCAAGACTTCGAGAAATTTGACAAAGTAGCTCATTGCCAATGTTTCTTTCAGTTATATCTTATGTTCACCATAGATTTTGCTATATTTATTTTTATGCTGTGTTGTTTGACCCATGAGATTCTTTTTCTCTTTTTTCTTTTTTTAATTAGAACAAATCATGCATAATATACAGGTTTCCCATATACTACTCTGTTATTAACACCTGGCATTAGCGCAGTACATTTGTTACAGTTGATGAGAGCACATTTTTATAATTGTACTATTAATTAGAGTACATAGTTAACTCAGGGTTCACTGTTTTTGTTTATAAAGCCCCATGACTTTTTTTTTTTTAGTTTTTGTTCTAGTAACATATATACCAAAAGTTTCCCCTGTAACCATGTTCAAATATTTAATTCAGTGCTATTAATTATGTTCTTAATGTTGTGCTACTGTCACCACCATCCATTACCAAAACTTTTCCATTATCCCAAACAGAAATTCCATACCATTTAAGTATTAACTCACTCTTCTCTACCCTAAATCCATCCTCTGGTAACCAGTAGTCTAGTTCCTGACTCTATGAGTTTGCTTACTCTAATTATTTCATATCAGTGGGCTCATACAATTGTCCTTTTGTGTCTGGCTTATTTCATTTAACATGGTGTCTTCAAGGTTCATCCATGTTGTCGCATGCATCAGAACTTTGATTCCTTTTTACGGCTAAATAATATTCCACTGTGTTTATATACCAAATTTTTTTAGTCTGTTCTTCTGTCGCTGGGCACTTGGGTTACTTTCATTTGGAAGTACATTCCAATTGTGAGGAATACCTTTTGAGTTCCTGCTTTTAATTCTTTTGGGTATATAACTAGAAGTGGGGTTGCTGGATCATATGGTAATTCTGTACTTTCTGAAGAACTACCAAACTCTCTTCCACAGTGGCTGTACCATTTTAGATTCCCATCAACAATGAACAGGTGTTCCTATTTCTACATATCCTCTCTAACACTTGTAATTTTGTGTTATTTTAATGGTAGCCATTCTAGTGAGTGTGAAATGGTATCTCATTTTGGTTCAGATTTGCATTTCCCTCATGGTTAATGATGTTGAACATCTTTTCATGTGTTTATTAGCCATTTGTGTATCTTCTTTGGAGAAATGTCTATTTAAGTCTTTTGCCCATTTTTTGATTGGGTTGTTTGTCTTTTTGTTGTTGAGTTGTAGGATTTCTTTACATATTCTAGATATTAAACCTTTATTGGCTATGTGGTTTCCAAATATTTTCTCCCATTGTGGAGGTTGTCATTTTACTTTCATGATAAAGTCCTTTGATACACAAGTTTTTTTTTTTTCTTTTTAAATCTTCGTTTTATTGAGATATATTCACATACCACGCAGTCATACAAAACAAATCGTACATTCAATTGTTCACAGTACCATTATATAGTTGTACATTCATCACCTAAATCAATCCCTGACACCTTCATTAACACACACACAAAAATAACAAGAATAATAATTAAAGTTAAAAAGAGCAATTGAAGTAAAAAAGAACACTGGGTACCTTTGTCTGTTTGTTTGTTTGTTTCCTTCCCCTATTTTTCTACTCATCCATCCATAAAGTAGACAAAGTGGAGTGAGGTCCTTATGGCTTTCCCAATCCCATTGTCACCCCTCATAAGCTACATTTTTATACAATTGTCTTCGAGATTCATGGGTTCTGGGTTGTAGTATGATAGTTTCAGGTATCCACCACCAGCTACCCCAATTCTTTAGAACTTAAAAAGGGTCGTCTAAATTGTGCATAAGAGTGCCCACCAGAGTGACCTCTTGGCTTCTTTTGGAATCTCTCTGCCACTGAAGCTTATTTCATTTCCTTTCACATCCCCCTTTTGGTCAAGAAGATGTTCTCCATCCCACGATGCCAGGTCTATATTCCTCCCCGGGAGTCATATTCCACGTTGCCAGGGAGATTCACTCCCCTGGGTGTCTTGATTCCACGTAGGAGGGGAGGGCAGTGATTTCACCTTTCAAGTTGGCTTAGCTAGAGAGAGAGGGCCACATCTGAGCAACAAAGAGGCATTCGGGAGGAGGCTCTTAGGCACAACTGTAGGGAGGCCTAGCCTCTCCTTGATGCACAAGTTTTTAATTTGATGAGGTCCCCTTTATCTATTTTTTTCTTTTGTTGCTTTTGCTTTGGGTGTAAGAAACCAGTGCCCAACACAAGGTACTGAAGATGCTTCCCTGTGTTTTCTTCCAGGAGATATATAGTTCTAGCTCTTATATTTAGGACTTTGATCCATTTTGAGTTGATTTTTTATATAGTGTGAGATAGAGTCCATCTTCATTCTTTTGAATGTGGAAATCCAATTTTTCTAGAACTGTTTGTTATTCTTTCCCAATTGAGTGGTTTTTTAAAAGTTTTTGTCCAGTATGTCCACAGTCTTGTCTTCTTCATTGATATTTTCTGGATTTTTAATCTCTTGCTTTGGATGAACCATCATTTATTGTTTCTTTGTTTATCTTGTAATCTTTTGTTACATACTGTACATTTTAATGTTTTAAAATGTTAACTCTGGAAGTTATTCCCTGAGATGTCTGTTTCCTGAGTTTGTATCCAGCTAGTGGTATGACAGATTTTCTTGAGAGTCAGAAACTAACAAAACCTAGCAAACCTAAGCAAAAAACACACTGTTCACAGCCTTTGTTAATTGGCTTTGCATTGGCTGGTGCTCTCCTTCAGAGTTAAGCCTTCCTATCAAGAAGGTCAGCCCATGGCAAATGCAAAGTGCAGGGCCCTCCCTGTCTTTTCTGGGCCTGTTTCTTGTCCTGGGCTTGTGCTTACTTGTGGCGTTAGCAGTTTTACTGTTTACAGGAATTTGAATGTTGCCTCTGTTCTTCAGGAAATAGACCTTCTCCCTCTCCTGAGTGTTCCTCTGCAAGCTGGTAATCCTTTGACTCAATTGTTTCTTACTCTGCTTTGGCTATCTCAAGCTGCTTTTGCCTGGGAGGGCAAATTCTGGAAGAGAGAGTACACTGGAAAGAAGTTTTCTGTGGCAGTCTTTCCCAGCTGAAATAAGGCCAGTGATCCACAAAGGAAAAGCTGATCAGATCTAAATTGCCCTGGGGAGGGGCTAAGGGAGGGACCAGGAAGGGTGCCAGGAATTTCCCTAAGGATCCCCAAAGCTGCGCTTTCTTGTTTCTGCCCCTGCCCATCCAATGCAGCCCATTAACTGTTCTCCACAGCTCTGAGGAAGCATACTGCCCTAAGTCTCCTTCACAGCCTTTGTCTGGGGCCAGTTGGAACAGTGGCTGCCTCAGAGCCCGGCCTCCAGCAATCTGAAGTAGCTAATTAAGAGCAGTGATCAGCACTCAGGCTATATACCTATGGATCTTGGGAAACTGGGTTTTTATGGCCCACCCTGGCATCAACAAGCTGCACCAGTACCTTACTGCTACCTGCTGCAAGGTTAGGGAATGGGCCATGCAGAGAGTGCAGATCACCAGTATTATTGCAATTTACCAGCCTCCTCTTCACACTCTTCCCTGGATGCTGCACAGTGTTCTCCTGGACTCCAGAGTTTGAAAACAGTGGATTCAGATAATTTCTGCCTGTTTAATAGTTGTTCTGGTGGAGGGTCTTATTCTTACTCCTCCTTCATCCTACAATCCTGCCATGAGATTCTTGATGATGGTATGACATTGTGGTGACCCTTTTGTATCTATTAATGCTTTTCACTTTGAGATCAACTTTGTCAGATTTTGCTCTAGTGACTCCTCTCTCTTTATTTTTGCACGGCATAGCTTTACTCATCATTTACTTTGAACAATTTTGAGTTCCCTTATTACTTTTTTAATAGACTATTTTTTAGAGCTATTGTAGGTTTTCAGAAAAATTATGCAGAAAGTACAGAGTTCCCATTTACCCTTTCCCCTTCCTACACAGATACACAGGCAGCTTTCCCTATTATAAAAATTCTGCATTAGTGTAGCACATTTGTTAAAATTGATGAACCAATATTATGAAAATTTTAGTATTAACTAAAGTCCATAGTTTACATTAAGATTCACTCTTTGTGTTGTACAGTTCTATGGATTTATTTTTATTGTGGTAGCATAAACACAAAATTTCCCGTATTAACCACTTTCAAGTATACATTTCAGTGGTATTAATTACATTCACAGTGTTGTGCAATCATTACCACCATCTGCTACCAAAACTTTTCCATCACCCCAAAGTCTATACTCATTAAGTAATAGCTCCTGATTACTCTTCCCCCATTCCTGCCAATAGTAAATTATAACCTACTTTCTGCCTTTGTGAATTTGCATATTTTAGTTATTTCATGTAAGTAAGATCATACAATTTGACCTTTTTTTATCTGCCTTATTTCATTCAACATGATGCCTTCAGGGTTCATCCATGTTGTAGGATGTATCAGAACTTCATTCCTTTTTTACGGAGGAATAATATTTCATTGTATTTATATTCCACATTTTTTTAATTCATTCTTCTGTTGATGGACACATGGATTGTTTCCACCACTTGGCTGTTGTGACTAATGCTGCTCAAAACATTGGTGTACAGAGGCGGGGCAAGATGGCAGACTGGTGAGCTGTATGTTTTAGTTACTCCTCCAGGAAAGTAGGTAAAAAGCCAGGAACTGCGTGGACTGGACACCACAGAGCAATCTGTCTTTGGGCATACTTCATACAACACTCATGAAAACGTGGAACTGCTGAGATCAGCGAGATCTGTAAGTTTTTGCGGCCAGGGGACCTGCGCCCCTCCCTGCCAGGCTCAGTCCCGGGGGAGGAGGGGCTGTCAACTCCAGGAAGGAGAAGGGAGAATTGCAGTGGCTGCTCTTATCGGAAACTCATTCTACTGATTCAAACTCCAACCATAGATAGACTGAGACCAGACACCAGAGACTCTGAGAGCAGCCAGCCCAGCAGAGAGGAGACAGGCATAGAAAAAAAACAACACGAAAAACTCCAAAATAAAAGCAGAGGATTTTTGGAGTTCTGGTGAACACAGAAAGGGGAAGGGCGGAGATCAGGCCTTGAGGCGCATATGCAAATCCCGAAGCAAGGCTGATCTCTCTGCCCTGTGGACCTTTCCTTAATGGCCCTGGTTGCTTTGTCTATTAGCATTTCAATAACCCATTAGATCTCTGAGGAGGGCCGTTTTTTTTTTTTTTTTTTTTGTTTTTTTTTTTTTTAAATCCTTTTTGCTTTTTCTAAAACAATTACTCTAAGAAGCTCAATACAGAAAGCTTCAAAGAATTGAAATTTGGGCACGTCAAGTCAAGAGCAGAACTAAGAGAGCTCTGAGACAAAAGGCAATAATCCAGTGGCTGAGAAAATTCACTAAACAACACAACTTCCCAAGAAAAGGGGGGTGTCCGCTCACAGCCACCATCCTGGTGGACAGGAAACACTCCTGCCCATCGCCAGCCCCATAGCCCAGAGCTGCCCCAGACAACCCAGTGTGACGGAAGTGCTTCAAATAACAGGCACACACCACAAAACTGGGCGTGGACATTAGCCTTCCCTGCAACCTCAGCTGAATGTCCCAGAGCTGGGAAGGGGGAGCAGTGTGAATTAACAGAGCCCCATTCAGCCATCATTTGAGCAGACTGGGAGCCTCCCAACACAGCCCAGCAGCCCAGAACTGCCCTGGGGGGACGGCACTCACCTGTGACATAGCACAGTCATCCCTCAACAGAGGACCCGGGGTGCACAGCCTGGAAGAGGGGCCCACTTGCAAGTCTCAGGAGCCATACGCCAATACCAAAGACTTGTGGGTCAGTGGCAGAGACAAACTGTGGCAGGACTGAACTGAAGGATTAGACTATTGCAGTAGCTTTAAAACTCTAGGATCATCAGGGAGATTTGATTGTTAGGGCCACCCCCCCTCCCCGACTGCCCAGAAACACGCCCCACATACAGGGCAGGCAACACCAACTACACACGCAAGCTTGGGACACCAATTGGGCCCCACAAGACTCACTCCCCCACTCACCAAAAAGGCTAAGCAGGGGAGAACTGGCTTGTGGAGAACAGGTGGCTCGTGGACGCCACCTGCTGGTTAGTTAGAGAAAGTGTACTCCACGAAGCTGTAGATCTGATAAATTAGAGATAAGGACTTCAACTGGTCTACAAACCCTAAAAGAACCCTATCAAGTTCAGCAAATGCCACGAGGCCAAAAACAACAGAAAATTATAAAGCATATGAAAAAACCAGACGATATGGATAACCCAAGCCCAAGCACCCAAATCAAAAGACCAGAAGAGACACACCTAGAGCAGCTACTCAAAGAACTAAAGATGAACAATGAGACCATAGTACGGGATATGAAGGAAATCAAGAAGACCCTAGAAGAGCATAAAGAAGACATTGCAAGACTAAATAAAAAAATGGATGATCTTATGGAAATTAAAGAAACTGTTGACCAAATTAAAAAGATTCTGGACACTCATAGTACAAGACTAGAGGAAGTTGAACAACGAATCAGTGACCTGGAAGATGACAGAATGGAAAATGAAAGCATAAAAGAAAGAATGGGGAAAAAAATTGAAAAACTCGAAATGGACCTCAGGGATATGATAGATAATATGAAACGTCCAAATATAAGACTCATTGGTGTCCCAGAAGGGGAAGAAAAGGGTAAAGGTCTAGGAAGAGTATTCAAAGAAATTGTTGGGGAAAACTTCCCAAATCTTCTAAACAACATAAATACACAAATCATAAATGCTCAGCGAACTCCAAATAGAATAAATCCAAAAAAAACCCACTCCGAGACATATACTGATCACACTGTCAAACATAGAAGAGAAGGAGCAAGTTCTGAAAGCAGCAAGAGAAAAGCAATTCACCACATACAAAGGAAACAGCATAAGACTAAGTAGTGACTACTCAGCAGCCACCATGGAGGCGAGAAGGCAGTGGCACGATATATTTAAAATTCTGAGTGAGAGGAATTTCCAGCCAAGAATACTTTATCCAGCAAAGCTCTCCTTCAAATTTGAGGGAGAGCTTAAATTTTTCACAGACAAAGAAATGCTGAGAGAATTTGCTAACAAGAGACCTGCCCTACTGGAGATACTAAAGGGAGCCCTACAGACAGAGAAACAAAGACAGGACAGAGAGACTTGGAGAAAGGTTCAGTACTAAAGAGATTCGGTATGGGTACAATAAAGGATATTAATAGAGAGAGGGAAAAATATGGCAAACATAATCCAAAGGATAAGATGGCCGATTCAAGAAATGCCTTCACGGTTTTAACGTTGAATGTAAATGGATTAAACTCCCCAATTAAAAGATATAGATTCGCAGAATGGATCAAAAAAAATGAACCATCAATATGTTGCATACAAGAGACTCATCTTAGACACAGGGACACAAAGAAACTGAAAGTGAAAGGATGGAAAAAAATATTTCATGCAAGCTACAGCCAAAAGAAAGCAGGTGTAGCAATATTAATCTCAGATAAAATAGACTTCAAATGCAGGGATGTTTTGAGAGACAAAGAAGGCCACTACATACTAATAAAAGGGGCAATTCAGCAAGAAGAAATAACAATCGTAAATGTCTATGCACCCAATCAAGGTGCCACAAAATACATGAGAGAAACATTGGCAAAACTAAAGGAAGCAATTGATGTTTCCACAATAATTGTGGGAGACTTCAACACATCACTCTCTCCTATAGATAGATCAACTAGACAGAAGACCAATAAGGAAATTGAAAACCTAAACAATCTGATAAATGAATTAGATTTAACAGACATCTACAGGACATTACATCCCAAATCACCAGGATACACATACTTTTCTAGTGCTCACGGAACTTTCTCCAGAATAGATCATATGCTGGGACATAAAACAAGCCTCAATAAATTTAAAAAGATTGAAATTATTCAAAGCACATTCTCTGACCACAATGGAATACAATTAGAAGTCAATAACCATCAGAGACTTAGAAAATTCACAAATACCTGGAGGTTAAACAACACACTCCTAAACAATCAGTGGGTTAAAGAAGAAATAGCAAGAGAAATTGCTAAATATATAGAGACGAATGAAAATGAGAACACAACATACCAAAACCTATGGGATGCAGCAAAAGCAGTGCTAAGGGGGAAATTTATAGCACTAAACGCATATATTAAAAAGGAAGAAAGAGCCAAAATCAAAGAACTAATGGATCAACTGAAGAAGCTAGAAAATGAACAGCAAACCAATCCTAAAACAAGTACAAGAAAAGAAATAACAAAGATTAAAGCAGAAATAAATGACATAGAGAACAAAAAAACAATAGAGAGGATAAATATCACCAAAAGTTGGTTCTTTGAGAAGATCAACAAGATTGACAAGCCCCTAGCTAGACTGACAAAATCAAAAAGAGAGAAGACCCATATAAACAAAATAATGAATGAAAAAGGTGACATAACTGCAGATCCTGAAGAAATTAAAAAAATTATAAGAGGATATTATGAACAACTGTATGGCAACAAACTGGATAATGCAGAAGAAATGGACAATTTCCTGGAAACATATGAACAACCTAGACTGACCAGAGAAGAAATAGAAGACCTCAACCAACCCATCACAAGCAAAGAGATCCAATCAGTCATCAAAAATCTTCCCACAAATAAATGCCCAGGGCCAGATGGCTTCACAGGGGAATTCTACCAAACTTTCCAGAAAGAACTGACACCAATCTTACTCAAACTCTTTCAAAACATTGAAAAAAATGGAACACTACCTAACTCATTTTATGAAGCTAACATCAATCTAATACCAAAACCAGGCAAAGATGCTACAAAAAAGGAAAACTACCGGCCAATCTCCCTAATGAATATAGATGCAAAAATCCTCAACAAAATACTTGCAAATCGAATCCAAAGACACATTAAAAAAATCATACACCATGACCAAGTGGGGTTCATTCCAGGCATGCAAGGATGGTTCAACATAAGAAAAACAATCAATGTATTACAACACATTAAAAACTCGAAAGGGAAAAATCAATTGATCATCTCAATAGATGCTGAAAAAGCATTTGACAAAATCCAACATCCCTTTTTGATAAAAACACTTCAAAAGGTAGGAATTGAAGGAAACTTCCTCAACATGATAAAGAGCATATATGAAAAACCCACAGCCAGCATAGTACTCAATGGTGAGAGACTGAAAGCCTTCCCTCTAAGATCAGGAACAAGACAAGGATGCCCGCTGTCACCACTGTTATTGAACATTGTGCTGGAAGTGCTAGCCAGGGCAATCCGGCAAGACAAAGAAATAAAAGGCATCCAAATTGGAAAAGAAGAAGTAAAACTGTCATTGTTTGCAGATGATATGATCTTATATCTAGAAAACCCTGAGAAATCAACGATACACCTACTAGAACTAATAAACAAATTTAGCAAAGTAGCGGGATACAAGATTAATGCACATAAGTCAGTAATGTTTCTATATGCTAGAAATGAACAAACTGAAGAGACACTCAAGAAAAAGATACCATTTTCAATAGCAACTAAAAAAATCAAGTACCTAGGAATAAACTTAACCAAAGATGTAAAAGACCTATACAAAGAAAACTACATAACTCTACTAAAAGAAATAGAAGGGGACCTTAAAAGATGGAAAAATATTCCATGTTCATGGATAGGAAGGCTAAATGTCATTAAGATGTCAATTCTACCCAAACTCATCTACAGATTCAATGCAATCCCAATCAAAATTCCAACAACCTACTTTGCAGACTTGGAAAAGCTAGTTATCAAATTTATTTGGAAAGGGAAGATGCCTCGAATTGCTAAAGACACTCTAAAAAAGAAAAACGAAGTGGGGAGGACTTACACTCCCTGACTTTGAAGCTTATTATAAAGCCACAGTTGCCAAAACAGCATGGTACTGGCACAAAGATAGACATATAGATCAATGGAATCCAATTGAGAATTCAGAGATAGACCCTCAGATCTATGGCCGACTGATCTTTGATAAGGCCCCCAAAGTCACCGAACTGAGCCATAATGGTCTTTTCAACAAATGGGGCTGGGAGAGTTGGATATCCATATCCAAAAGAATGAAAGAGGACCCCTACCTCACCCCCTACACAAAAATTAACTCAAAATGGACCAAAGATCTCAATATAAAAGAAAGTACCATAAAACTCCTAGAAGATAATGTAGGAAAACATCTTCAAGACCTTGTATTAGGCGGCCACTTCCTAGACTTTACACCCAAAGCACAAGCAACAAAAGAGAAAATAGATAAATGGGAACTCCTCAAGCTTAGAAGTTTCTGCACCTCAAAGGAATTTCTCAAAAAGGTAAAGAGGCAGCCAACTCAATGGGAAAAAATTTTTGGAAACCATGTATCTGACAAAAGACTGATATCTTGCATATACAAAGAAATCCTACAACTCAATGACAATAGTACAGACAGCCCAATTATAAAATGGGCAAAAGATATGAAAAGACAGTTCTCTGAAGAGGAAATACAAATGGCCAAGAAACACATGAAAAAATGTTCAGCTTCACTAGCTATTAGAGAGATGCAAATTAAGACCACAATGAGATACCATCTAACACCGGTTAGAATGGCTGCCATTAAACAAACAGGAAACTACAAATGCTGGAGGGGATGTGGAGAAATTGGAACTCTTATTCATTGTTGGTGGGACTGTATAATGGTTCAGCCACTCTGGAAGTCAGTCTGGCAGTTCCTTAGAAAACTAGATATAGAGCTACCATTCGATCCAGCGATTGCACTTCTCGGTATATACCCAGAAGATCGGAAAGCAGTGACACGAACAGATATCTGCACGCCAATGTTCATAGCAGCATTATTCACAATTGCCAAGAGATGGAAACAACCCAAATGTCCTTCAACAGATGAGTGGATAAATAAAATGTGGTATATACACACGATGGAATACTACGCGGCAGTAAGAAGGAACGATCTGGTGAAACATATGACAACATGGATGAACCTTGAAGACATAATGCTGAGCGAAATAAGCCAGGCACAAAAAGAGAAATATTATATGCTACCACTAATGTGAACTTTGAAAAATGTAAAACAAATGGTTTATAATGTAGAATGTAGGGGAACTAGCAGTAGAGAGCAATTAAGGAAGGGGGAACAATAATCCAAGAAGAACAGATAAGCTATTTAACGTTCTGGGGATGCCCAGAAATGACTATGGTCTGTTAATTTCTGATGGATGTAGTAGGAACAAGTTCACTGAAATGTTGCTATATTATGTAACTTTCTTGGGGTAAAGTAGGAACATGTTGGAAGTTAAGCAGTTATCTTAGGTTAGTTGTCTTTTTCTTAGTCCCTTGCTATGGTCTCTTTGAAATGTTCTTTTATTGTATGTTTGTTTTCTTTTTAACTTTTTTTTTCATACAGTTGATTTGAAAAAAGAAGGGAAAGTTAAAAAAAAAAAAAAGAAAAAAAGAAAAAAGACAAACAAGGAAAAAAAAAAAAAAGATGTAGTGCCCCCTTGAGGAGCCTGTGGAGAATGCAGGGGTATTCGCCTACCCCACCTCCATGGTTGCTAACATGACCACAGACATAGGGGACTGGTGGTTTGATGGGTTGAGCCCTCTACCATAAATTTTACCCTTGGGAAGACGGTTGCTGCAAAGGAGAGGCTAGGCCTCCCTGTATTTGTGCCTAAGAGTCTCCTCCTGAATGCCTCTTTGTTGCTCAGATGTGGCCCTCTCTCTCTGGCTAAGCCAACTTGAAAGGTGAAATCACTGCCCTCCCCCCTACGTGGGATCAGACACCCAGGGAAGTGAATCTCCCTGGCAACGTGGAATATGACTCCCGGGGAGGAATGTAGACCCGGCATCGTGGGATGGAGAACATCTTCTTGACCAAAAGGGGGATGTGAAAGGAAATGAAATAAGCTTCAGTGGCAGAGAGATTCCAAAACGAGCCGAGAGATCACTCTGGTGGGCACTCTTACGCACACTTTAGACAACCTTTTTTAGGTTCTAAAGAATTGGGGTAGCTGGTGGTGGATACCTGAAACTATTAAACTACAACCCAGAACCCATGAATCTCGAAGACAGTTGTATAAAAATGTAGCTTATGAGGGGTGACAGTGGGATTGGGAATGCCATAAGGACCAAACTCCACTATGTTTAGTTTATGGATGGATGTGTAGAAAAGTAGGGGAAGCAAACAAACAGACAAAGGTACCTAGTGTTCTTTTTTACTTCAATTGCTCTTTTTCACTCTAATTATTATTCTTGTTATTTTTGTGTGTGTGCTAATGAAGGTGTCAGGGATTGATTTAGGTGATGAATGTACAACTATGTAATGGTACTGTAAACAATCGAAAGTACAATTTGTTTTGTATGACTGCGTGGTATGTGAATATATCTCAATAAAATGATGATTAAAAAAAAAAAAGAGGCAAAAAAAAAAAAAAAAAAAACATTGGTGTACAAATATCTGTTGTAGTCCCTGCTTTCAGTTCTTTTCAGTTCTTTTGGGTATATACCTAGAAATGGGATTGCTGAGTTATATTGTGATTCTATGCTTAACTTTCTGAGGAATCACCTACTTTTCCACAGCAGCTGCACCCTTTTACATTTCCAGCAACAATGCATGATGGTTCTTATTTTTTTCACATCCCTGCAACACCAATTGTTATTTTCCTTTTTTAAAAAATTATAGCCATTCTGATGGGTGTGAAGTGGTATCTCTGTGGTTTTCACTTGCATTTCCTTTATGGCTATTGATGTTGAGCATCTTTTCATTTGTTTATTGGGCATTTGTTTATCTTCTTTGGAGAAATGTCTATTCCAGTCCTTGGATTATTGTAAAACTGGGTAGTTTGTCTTTTTCATTGATGAGTTATAGTTCTTTAAATATTCTGGATATTCAGCCCTTTATTAGATAGATGATTTCCAAATATTTTCTCCCATTCTATAGGTTATCTTTTCACTTTCCTGATAATGTTCGTTGATGCACAAAAGGTTTTAATTCTCATGAAGTCCAATTTATCTATTTTTTCTTTTGTTGTCTGTGCTTTTAGTGTATATCTATGAATCATTAAAGTTCCTTTATTTTAATTCATTCTTTTATAGATATCATGTAAATGGAAATTTGTCTTTTGACCTCATCTGAATTTTTTCTTCTAACAAATTATTTTATCTTGCCTACATGTGTTATGATATAATTGCTCTTTCCTCTGTTGTTTTTTTGTATTCTATTTTAGCGTTCCCTTTCCCCTCCTTTATTTTCAGTTGTTTGTATTTTCTGTGCTTATTTTTTGAAAGATATACAGTTTATTCATCTATATAATGTATAAACATAGATTTCTTTTTTATTCATCTCAGCAATCCTATGTATGATGTGTAGACATTATTTCCTTTTTATGGTTAAGAAACTGAAGTGGAGGCAAGTTGATTGACTTGTGCAAAGCTACAAAACTATTCAGTGGTGGAGCCAGAATTTAAACACGAGAGGTTCATCACTCGATCATACATGCTTTCTGCTATTCCAGCTTGCCCCATCCCTAAAATCTTTAATTTCTTCTAGGGAGTTTTAAAAAGTGCTAGTAATAATGTTCTAGGTTTTTCAGTTAACTGGTTAATAATAATGGATATTTAGCAAAAACCATACTGTGTATTGGCTGCTATGTCACGCAACTTTACAAGGCACCATTTACCATTCAGGAGACACCAGCCCTTACAGGGCTTAATATACATTATATACTATTTAGTCTAATCCTTTCAACAGTGATGTGAGGTAGGTAGTATTTTTCCATTTAATAGATGAAGAAACTAAGCTTCACAAAGGTCAAGTGACCTTTTAAAGTAACATAGATTTTAAGTAGCTGAGCCAAGATTCAAAGTCAGAATTCAAAGTCCGGACCATCAATCTCTATAGCTTGCACTCTGCCCACTGTGTTGTATGCTATATAGTCTTACTTAATCAAAATTTGTTAGTAATGAGTGGGGTTGAATCTTGTCAGGCTCTGACATATCTCATAAATCAAAAAATTTAATGTATCTCTATATTAGTCATTCTAGGATTAATGCAGCTTCTTCCTAATCTCTTAGTAGGAAATTATCAATAATAAGTTTGTGTTCATTTACTGATATATGTAAACGGCCCATATTTTTCTCTGAAATATGAGATGGTACTTTTTTCTTCAAGAGATGAAAATCCTTTCTCACCTAAAATGCTCGTGTCTATCTAATAAGGAGTTTCTTCTTATTCCTTTTTTTCTTACCTCATGATAGTCTTTCACTGTTTAACCTCTTGACTTTTTTTTAATTCTCTTTCTTGAAATTTAGGTTTCATCTTGACCTTCTTCCTATGTTTCTGCTCCTTACACACCTACCCAATTTTCATCCTTTCTAAGAAGCTTTGAAGTACTTCTCAGAAATTTACCTCTTCTGCTTATAGCATGTAAAATTGTCAAGTAACTCGGTAGATTGAGAGACTCAGCACATATTTGCTCAGGATATTGGATCAGTTTATGTGTTCTGTATCTCAAGAATCTCAAGATTGTATTGAACTGTATCTTTTTGTGATTTACCCAGTAAATTTTGTCCTAAATAATTATGGCAGAGTGTCTTGGTTTACGTAGTTTCTCTGGTCAGCAAGTTAGATGGGAGATAGACAAGTGGAAATATTATCCCTAAACTCATTTAATCTTTTTCCTTATCCCTTGGTAATAGTCTCAGCTAATCTTTTTTTTTTTTTTTTTTTTTTAATCATCATTTTATTGAGATATATTCACATACCACGCAGTCATACAAAACAAATCGTACTTTCGATTGTTTACAGTACCATTACATAGTTGTACATTCATCACCTAAATCAATCCCTGACACCTTCATTAGCACACACACAAAAATAACAAGAATAATAATTAGAGTGAAAAAGAGCAATTGAAGTAAAAAAGAACACTGGGTACCTTTGTCTGTTTGTTTCCTTCCCCTACTTTTCTACACATCCATCCATAAACTAGACAAAGTGGAGTTTGGTCCTTATGGCTTTCCCAATCCCATTGTCACCCCTCATAAGCTACATTTTTATACAACTGTCTTCGAGATTCATGGGTTCTGGGTTGTAGTTTGATAGTTTCAGGTATCCACCACCAGTTACCCCAATTCTTTAGAACCTAAAAAGGGTTGTCTAAAGTGTGCGTAAGAGTGCCCACCAGAGTGATCTCTCGGCTCGTTTTGGAATCTCTCTGCCACTGAAGCTTATTTCATTTCCTTTCACATCCCCCTTTTGGTCAAGAAGATGTTCTCCGTCCCACGATCCCGGGTCTACATTCCTCCCCGGGAGTCATATTCCACGTTGCCAGGGAGATTCACTCCCCTGGGTGTCTGATCCCACGTAGGGGGGAGGGCAGTGATTTCACCTTTCAAGTTGGCTTAGCCAGAGAGAGAGGGCCACATCTGAGCAACAAAGAGGCATTCAGGAGGAGACTCTTAGGCACAAATATAGGGAGGCCTAGCCTCTCCTTTGCAGTAACCGTCTTCCCAAGGGTAAAACTTATGGTAGAGGGCTCAACCCATCAAACCACCAGTCCCCTATGTCTGTGGTCATGTTATCAGCTAATCTTTTTACTGTTAGTAGGTAGCATTAGTTCCAGGTAGAACCCAGTGTGGTAGTGTTGCACAGTTGAAGTCAGAAAGCTTCTACTCTGAATCATGGATACACCACTTACTAGCTTTCTGATTTGGGATGTACTGTGTAACCTCTGTAAGAATTAGGTTCTCGTATGTAAAATAGGAGCTGTAATGCCAACTTCATTGGCCTGTTATGAGGATTAAAGATCATAATGAGTATAAAGTATATAATAATGTCTAACTCATTATTTAAAGAGTCCATAATACCTATAGAAAGTGAGATATCTGTTCTCTGTTACCTTGGAGATCATGGCAAGAATTAATAAACAAACCTTAGGGATAGTCAAAATACAAAAGACACCCGAAGCATTAAAATGTATTGTATCTATAATTTTGTGAATTTAGGAAAAATGAGATAAATTAAATTTCATATAGACATTAATATAAAAGAACAGCATGTATACAAGTTTACTCAACACTTAACACTCCTTAATTGCCTGCTTTCTGCCATGTACTAAGCTGGGTCCTGAGGATGCAAAAGTAAGTCAGTCATAGCTTTACCCTTAAGGAGCTTACTCTTTAGTACATAGCTATGGAGACAAATAATTGCCTTATCTTTTTTTTTTTTTTTTTAATCTTCATTTTATTGAGATATATTCACATACCACGCAGTCATACAAAACAAATTGTACTTTCGATTGTTTACAGTACCATTACATAGTTGTACATTCATCACCTAAATCAATCCCTGACACCTTCATTAGCACACACACAAAAATAACAAGAATAATAATTAGAGTGAAAAAGAGCAATTGAAGTAAAAAAGAACACTGGGTACCTTTGTCTGTTTGTTTCCTTCCCCTACTTTTCTACACATCCATCCATAAACTAGACAAAGTGGAGTTTGGTCCTTATGGCTTTCCCAATCCCATTGTCACCCCTCATAAGCTACATTTTTATACAACTGTCTTCGAGATTCATGGGTTCTGGGTTGTAGTTTGATAGTTTCAGGTATCCACCACCAGCTACCCCAATTCTTTAGAACCTAAAAAGGGTTGTCTAAAGTGTGCGTAAGAGTGCCCACCAGAGTGACCTCTCGGCTCCTTTTGGAATCTCTCTGCCACTGAAGCTTATTTCATTTCCTTTCACATCCCCCTTTTGGTGAAGAAGATATTCTCTGTCCCACGATGCCGGGTCTACATTCCTTCCCGGGAGTCATATTCCACGTTGCCAGGGAGATTCACTCCCCTGGGTGTCTGATCCCACGTAGGGGGGAGGGCAGTGATTTCACCTTTCAAGTTGGCTTAGCCAGAGGGAGAGGGCCACATCTGAACAACAAAGAGGCATTCGGGAGGAGGCTCTTAGGCACAACCATAGGGAGGCCTAGCCTCTCCTTTGCAGTAACCGTCTTCCCAAGGGTAAAACTTATGGTAGAGGGCTCAACCCATCAAACCACCAGTCCCCTATGTCTGTGGTCATGTTAGCAACCATGGAGGTGGGGTAGGCGAATACCCCTGCATTCTCCACAGGCTCCTCAAGGGGGCACTACATCTTTTTTTTCCTTGTTTTTCTTTTTTTTTTTTTAACTTTCCCTTCTTTTTTAAATCAACTGTATGAAAAAAAAAGTTAAAAAGAAAACAAACATACAATAAAAGAACATTTCAAAGAGACCATAACAAGGGAGTAAGAAAAAGACAACTAACCTAAGATAACTGCTTAACTTCCAACATGTTCCTACTTTACCCCAAGAAAGTTACATAATATAGCAACATTTCTGTGAACTTGTTCCTACTATATCCATCAGAAATTAACAGACCATAGTCATTCCTGGGCATCCCCAGAACGTTAAATAGCTTATCTGTTCTTCTTGGATTATTGTTCCCCCTTGCTTAATTGCTCTCTACTGCTAGTTCCCCTACATTCTGCATTATAAACCATTTGTTTTACATTTTTCAAAGTTCACATTAGTGGTAGCATATAATATTTCTTTTTTTGTGCCTGGCTTATTTCGCTCAGCATTATGTCTTCAAGGTTCATCCATGTTGTCATATGTTTCACGAGATCGTTCCTTCTTACTGCCGCGTAGTATTCCATCGTGTGTATATACCACATTTTATTTATCCACTCATCTGTTGAAGGACATTTGGGTTGTTTCCATCTCTTGGCAATTGTGAATAATGCTGCTATGAACATTGGCGTGCAGATATCTGTTCGTGTCACTGCTTTCCGATCTTCCGGGTATATACCGAGAAGTGTAATCGCTGGATCGAATGGTAGCTCTATGTCTGGTTTTCTAAGGAACTGCCAGACTGACTTCCAGAGTGGCTGAACCATTATACAGTCCCACCAACAATGAATAAGAGTCCCAGTTTCTCCACATCCCCTCCAGTATTTGTAGTTTCCTGTTTGTTTAATGGCAGCCATTCTAACCTGTGTTAGATGGTATCTCATTGTGGTCTTAATTTGCATCTCTCTAATAGCTAGTGAAGCTGAACATTTTTTCATGTGTTTCTTGGCCATTTGTATTTCCTCTTCAGAGAACTGTCTTTTCATATCTTTTGCCCATTTTATAATTGGGCTGTCTGTACTATTGTCATTGAGTTGTAGGATTTCTTTGTGTATGCAAGATATCAGTCTTTTGTCAGATACATGGTTTCCAAAAATTTTTTCCCATTGAGTTGGCTGCCTCTTTACCTTTTTGAGAAATTCTTTTGAGGTGCAGAAACTTCTAAGCTTGAGGAGTTCCCATTTGTCTATTTTTTCTTTTGTTGCTTGTGCTTTGGGTGTAAAGTCTAGGAAGTGGCCGCCTAATACAAGGTCTTGAAGATGTTTTCCTACATTATCTTCTAGGAGTTTTATGGTACTTTCTTTTATATTGAGATCTTTGGTCCATTTTGAGTTAATTTTTGTGTAGGGGGTGAGGTAGGGGTCCTCTTTCATTCTTTTGGATATGGATATCCAACTCTCCCAGCCCCATTTGTTGAAAAGACCATTATGACTCAGTTCAGTGATTTTGGGGCCTTATCAAAGAGCAGTCGGCCATAGATCTGAGGGTCTATCTCTGAATTCTCAATTGGATTCCATTGATCTATATGTCTATCTTTGTGCCAGTACCATGCTGTTTTGGCAACTGTGGCTTTATAATAAGCTTCAAAGTCAGGGAGTGTAAGTCCTCCCACTTCGTTTTTCTTTTTTAGAGTGTCTTTAGCAATTCGAGGCATCTTCCCTTTCCAAATAAATTTGATAACTAGCTTTTCCAAGTCTGCAAAGTAGGTTGTTGGAATTTTGATTGGGATTGCATTGAATCTGTAGATGAGTTTGGGTAGAATTGACATCTTAATGACATTTAGCCTTCCTATCCATGAACATGGAATATTTTTCCATCTTTTAAGGTCCCCTTCTATTTCTTTTAGTAGAGTTATGTAGTTTTCTTTGTATAGGTCTTTTACATCTTTGGTTAAGTTTATTCCTAGGTACTTGATTTTTTTAGTTGCTATTGAAAATGGTATCTTTTTCTTGAGTGTCTCTTCAGTTTGTTCATTTCTAGCATATAGAAACATTACTTACTTATGTGCATTAATCTTGTATCCCGCTACTTTGCTAAATTTGTTTATTAGCTCTAGTAGCTGTATCGTTGATTTCTCAGGGTTTTCTAGATATAAGATCATATCATCTGCAAACAATGACAGTTTTACTTCTTCTTTTCCAATTTGGATGCCTTTTATTTCTTCGTCTTGCCAGATTGCCCTGGCTAGCACTTCCAGCACAATGTTGAATAACAGTGGTGACAGCGGGCATCCTTGTCTTGTTCCTGATCTTAAAGGGAAGGCTTTCAGTCTCTCACCATTGAGTACTATGCTGGCTGTGGGTTTTCATATATGCTCTTTATCATGTTGAGGAAGTTTCCTTCAATTCCTACCTTTTGAAGTGTTTTTATCAAAAAGGGATGTTGGATTTTGTCAAATGCTTTTTCAGCATCTATTGAGATGATCAATTGATTTTTCCCTTTTGACTTGTTAATGGGTTGTAATACATTGATTGATTTTCTTATGTTGAACCATCCTTGCATGCCTGGAATAAACCCCACTTGGTCATGGTGTATGATTTTTTTAATGTGTCTTTGGATTCGATTTGCAAGTATTTTGTTGAGGATTTTTGCATCTATATTCATTAGGGAGATTGGCCAGTAGTTTTCCTTTTTTGTAGCATCTTTGCCTGGTTTTGGTATTAGATTGATGTTAGCTTCATAAAATGAGTTAGGTAGTGTTCCATTTTCTTCAATGTTTTGAAAGAGTTTGAGTAAGATTGGTGTCAGTTCTCTCTGGAAAGTTTGGTAGAATTCCCCTGTGAAGCCATCTGGCCCTGGGCATTTATTTATGGGAAGATTTTTGATGACTGATTGGATCTCTTTGCTTGTGATGGGTTGGTTGAGGTCTTCTGTTTCTCCTCTGGTCAGTCTAGGTTGTTCATATGTTTCCAGGAAATTGTCCATTTCTTCTACATTATCCAGTTTGTTGCCATACAGTTGTTCATAATATCCTCTTATAATTTTTTTAATTTCTTCAGGATCTGCAGTTACGTCACCTTTTTCATTCATTATTTTGTTTATATGGGTCTTCTGTCTTTTCAATTTTGTCAGTCTAGCTAGGGGCTTGTCAATCTTGTTGATCTTCTCAAAGAACCAACTTTTGGTGATATTTATCCTCTCTATTGTTTTTTTGTTCTCTATGTCATTTATTTCTGCTTTAATCCTTGTTATTTCTTTTCTTGTACTTGTTTTAGGATTGGTTTGCTGTTCATTTTCTAGCTTCTTCAGTTGATCCATTAGTTCTTTGATTTTGGCTCTTTCTTCCTTTTTAATATATGCGTTTAGTGCTATAAATTTCCCCCTTAGCACTGCTTTTGCTGCATCCCATAGGTTTTGGTATGTTGTGTTCTCATTTTCATTCGTCTCTATATATTTAGCAATTTCTCTTGCTATTTCTTCTTTAACCCACTGATTGTTTAGGAGTGTGTTGTTTAACCTCCAGGTATTTGTGAATTTTCTAAGTCTCTGATGGTTATTGACTTCTAATTGTATTCCATTGTGGTCAGAGAATGTGCTTTGAATAATTTCAATCTTTTTAAATTTATTGAGGCTTGTTTTATGTCCCAGCATATGATCTATTCTGGAGAAAGTTCCATGAGCACTAGAAAAGTATGTGTATCCTGGTGATTTGGGATGTAATGTCCTGTATATGTCTGTTAAATCTAATTCATTTATCAGATTGTTTAGGTTTTCAATTTCCTTATTGGTCTTCTGTCTGGTTGATCTATCTATAGGAGAGAGTGATGTGTTGAAGTCTCCAATTATTGTGGAAACATCAATTGCTTCCTTTAGTTTTGCCAGTGTTTCTCTCATGTATTTTGTGGTATCTTGATTGGGTGCATAGACATTTACGATTGTTATTTCTTCTTGTTGAATTGTCCCTTTTATTAGTATGTAGTGGCCTTCTTTGTGTCTCAAAACATCCCTGCATTTGAAGTCTATTTTATCTGAGATTAATATTGCTACACCTGCTTTCTTTTGGCTGTAGCTTGCATGAAATATTTTTTTCCATCCTTTCACTTTCAGTTTCTTTGTGTCCCTGTGTCTAAGATGAGTCTCTTGTATGCAACATATTGATGGTTCATTTTTTTGATCCATTCTGCGAATCTATATCTTTTAATTGGGGAGTTTAATCCATTTACATTCAACGTTATAACCGTGAAGGCATTTCTTGAATCAGCCATCTTATCCTTTGGTTTATGTTTGTCATATTTTTCCCCTCTGTCTATTAATATCCTTTATTGTACCCATACCGAATCTCTTTAGTACTGAACCTTTCTCCAAGTCTCTCTGTCCTTTCTTTGTTTCTCTGTCTGTAGGGCTCCCTTTAGGATCTCCAGTAGGGCAGGTCTCTTGTTAGCAAATTCTCTCAGCATTTGTTTGTCTGTGAAAAATTTAAGCTCTCCCTCAAATTTGAAGGAGAGCTTTGCTGGATAAAGTATTCTTGGCTGGAAATTTTTGTCACTCAGAATTTTAAGTATATCGTGCGACTGCCTTCTTGCCTCCATGGTGGCTGCTGAGTAGTCACTACTTAGTCTTATGCTGTTTTCTTTGTATGTGGTGAATTGCTTTTCTCTTGCTGCTTTCAGAACTTGCTCCTTCTCTTCTGTGTTTGAGAGTGTGATCAGTATATGTCTCGGAGTGGGTTTATTTGGATTTATTCTATTTGGAGTTCGCTGAGCATTTATGATTTGTGTATTTATGTTGTTTAGAAGATTTGGGAAGTTTTCCCCAGCAATTTCTTTGAATACTTTTCCTAGACCTTTACCCTTTTCTTTCCCTTCTGGGACACCAATGAGTCTTATATTCGGACGTTTCATATTATCTGTCATATCCCAGAGGTCCATTTCGATTTTTTCAATTTTTTTCCCCATTCTTTCTTTTATACTTTCATTTTCCATTCTGTCATCTTCCAGATCACTGATTCGTTGTTCAACTTCCTCTAGTCTTGTACTATGAGTGTGCAGAATCTTTTTAATTTGGTCAACAGTTTCTTTAATTTCCATAAGATCATCCATTTTTTTATTTAGTCTTGCAATGTCTTCTTTATGCTCTTCTAGGGTCTTCTTGATTTCCTTTGTCTCCCGTGCTATGGTCTCATTGTTCATCTTTAGTTCTTTGAGTAGCTGCTCTAGGTGCTGTGTCTCTTCTGGTCTTTTGATTTGGGTGCTTGGGCTTGGGTTATCCATATCGTCTGGTTTTTTCATATGCTTTATAATTTTCTGTTGTTTTTGGCCTCGTGGCATTTGCTGAACTTGATAGGGTTCTTTTAGGATTTGTAGACCAATTGAAGTCCTTATCTCTAATTTATCAGATCTACAGCTTCGTGGAGTACACTTTCTCTAACTAACCAGCAGGTGGCGTCCACGAGCCACCTGTTCTCCACAAGCCAGTTCTCCCCTGCTTCGCCTTTTTGGTGAGTGGGGGAGTGAGTCTTGTGGGGTCCAATTGGTGTACCAAGCTTGCGTGTGTAGTTGGTGTTGCCTGCCCTGTATATGGGGCGTGTTTCTGGGCAGTCAGGGAGGGGCGTTGGCCCTAACAATCAAATCTCCCTGGTAATCCTAGAGTTTTAAAGCTGCTGCAATAGTCTAATCCTTCAGTTCAGTCCTGCCACTGTTTGTCTCTGCCACTGACCCACAAGTCCTTGGCATTGGCGTATGGCTCCTGAGACTTGCAAGTGGGCCCCTCTTCCAGGCTGTGCACCCCGGGTCCTCTGTTGAGGGATGACTGTGCTATGTCACAGGTGAGTGCCGTCCCCCCAGGGCAGTTCTGGGCTGCTGGGCTGTGTAGGGAGGCTCCCAGTCTGCTCAAATGATGGCTGAATGGGGCTTTGTTAATTCACACTGCTCCACCTTCCCAGCTCTGGGGCATTCAGCTGAGGTTGCAGGGAAGGCTAATGTCCACGCCCAGTTTTGTGGTGTGTGCCTGTATTTGAAGCACTTCCGTCACACTGGGTTGTCTGGGGCAGCTCTGGGCTATGGGGCTGGCGATGGGCAGGAGTGTTTCCTGTCCACCAGGATGGTGGCTGTGAGCGGACACCCCCCTTTTCTTGGGAAGTTGTGTTGTTTAGTGAATTTTCTCAGCCACTGGATTATTGCCTTTTGTCTCAGAGCTCTCTTAGTTCTGCTCTTGACTTGACGTGCCCAAATTGCAATTCTTTGAAGCTTTCTGTATTGGGCTTCTTAGAGTAATTGTTTTAGAAAAAGAAAAAAGGATTTAAAAAAAAAAACAAAAAAAAAAAACGGCCCTCCTCAGAGATCTAATGGGTTATTGAAATGCTAATAGACAAAGCAACCAGGGCCATTAAGGAAAGGTCCACAGGGCAGAGAGATCAGCTTTGCTTCGGGATTTGCATATGCACCTCAAGGCCTGAGCTCCGCCCTTCCCCTTTCTGTGTTCACCAGAACTCCAAAAATCCTCTGCTTTTATTTTGGAGTTTTTCGTGTTGTTTTTTTTCTATGCCTGTCTCCTCTCTGCTGGGCTGGCTGCTCTCAGAGTCTCTGGTGTCTGGTCTCAGTCTATCTATGGTTGGAGTTTGAATCAGTAGAATGAGTTTCCGATAAGAGCAGCCACTGCAGTTCTCCCTTCTCCTTCCCGGAGCTGACAGCCCCTCCTCCCCCGGGACTAAGCCTGGCAGGGAGGGGCGCGGGTCCCCTGGCCGCAAAAACTTACAGATTTCGCTGATCTCAGCAGTTCCACGTTTTCATGAGTGTTGTATGAAGTATGCCCAAAGACAGATTGCTCTGTGGTGTCCAGTCCACGCAGTTCCTGGCTTTTTACCTACTTTCCTGGAGGAGTAACTAAAACTTACAGCTCACCAGTCTGCCATCTTGCCCCCGAATTATCTTTTTCCTTGTTTTGTTTTTTACATTTTTTATTGTAAAATTTAACATATATGCAGAAAAGTGATAACTTTTCAAAGTACTGTTTAGTGAGTAGAGAGCAAATTCAAAGAATGTTATGATAGGTTACAGTTCACAATTTCAGTTATTTCCTTATTGTAACAGTTAGCATATATATAGAAAAGTGATAACTTTCGAAGTAGAATTTAACAAGTAGCTATAGAGCAAATTCAAAGCATGTTATGGTGACAGTTCCACCTTGTCAGTTATTTCCTTCTAGCTATTGGAATAATTTCTGTAGATGGCAATTCAGCTATATTTGTCAATCTTTCCCCTTCTATGAATATATCCTAGAACTATAATATTTTGTATTTTTGTGTTTTCTCTTGTTAAGAAAGATTCATTTATTTTATTGGTTTAATTTTTTTCAAAGAACCAGCTCTTTGTCTTATTAATGCTACCTTTTTACTATTTTTAAATTCATTAATTTCAGAGCTTATTACTTTCTGTTTGCACCATCCTTAAATTTATTTTCCTAACTTTCAAAGAATGATGTAACAACTAGTTAGAGAACACATTTCAAAGAAAGTTATGGGTTACGGTTCCACTTCTTCAGTTATTTCCTTATTGTGAAATATAACATATATACAGAAAGATGACAATTTTCAAAGTACAATTTAACAAGTAACTAAAGAGCGAATTTCAAAGAATGTTATGGGTTATAGTTCCACCATTTCTGTTATTTCCTTCTAGCTATTCTAATACCCTAGCATCTAAAAATATATTTATATAAAGATTCAGTATTCATAATCCTTTGTTAAATCCTATCTTTTCTGTTGCTGTCCCTTCCTCTTGTTTAATCACTTTGTTGCTCTTCCGGAATGTCTAGGCAATTACCACTGTAACTTGTTCATATTGAAAAGGGGTGTTGACCTTATGGGGAAGGGAGGGTGCATCTGGCTGATGTTCTTGAAGAGGCTGTTGCTCTGGGTTTTGGGACTTAACTGGCATAGGAACAGTTTGGAGGATTTAAGTTTCTGAAAAATAAACTTAGTGAGTGAAACTTTCATAGAGTCTCAGATAGGGACCTAGGTATTCTTTAGTATTTTGGGTATTTTGTTGATTAAGGCTTGGTATTCTGAGGCCATTTGGAATACTTAGCTGGAGCTTGCAAAAGAGTAACCTCCAAGGATAGCCTCTCGACTCTTATTTGAAATCTTTTAGCCACTGAAACTTCATTTTGTTACCTTTCTTTACCCCTTTTTGGTCAAGAAGGTATTCTTAATCCCTCGATGCCAGGGCCAGGCTCATCTTGGGAGTCGTGTCCCACGTTGCCAGGGAGACTCACTCCCCTAGGAGTCATATTCCATGTAGAGGGGAAGGTAATTAATTTATTTACAGAGTTGGGCTTAGAGAGAGAAAGGGCCATATCTGAGCAACAAAAGAGGTTCTCTGGAAGTGATTCTTAGGAATATTATAGGTAGGCTTAACTTCCTCTTTACAGCAATGTATTTCACATGAGGAAGCCTCAAGATTGAGGGCTTGACTTATTAAGTAGGAGGTTCCTAATTTCACATAGCATATATTCTGTCCAACATAAAAAATCAGCGTCTCACATTATCTTCACTTAGTTGTACAATCACCAGCACTCTCAATTTTAAACAATTATCATAACCCAAAACACACGAAGGCTCTTATCACCTCCTAATTATTTATCCCTTGTATTAGAGTGGTACTGGTGAGGTATTCCTATTAAATATAGGAATTATATTAATATGCAATAGGTAGTTTTTCCCATATGCCACTGTATTGTTCACTCTTTGTACCAGGGTCATGCCTTAGAAGTAGATCATGCAAGCACTTATTTGTATTTGTGTTGCTAATCTGTGGGATACATGACTTTAAACAAACCCTTTCAATCATGTTTACCTTTAGTGCGGTACTGATACTTATAATCCCATTAACAAACTATCATCACTCCTGTCCATTCCCGTACCTTTTAAGTTCACCCTTATTAGCATGTCTGTACGTATTACATAATCATGCCCCCTTCACTAGCTTCTGTCTATCTCTAGGTCCCCTATATTCTACATTATAAGGCACTGATTTTACATTTTTCAGGGGTCATAGTAATGGGAACATATAATATCTCTCCTTTTGTGTCTGACTTATTTCCCTCAGTATTATGTCTTCAAGGTTCATTCAAGTTGTCATGTTTCAGGACCTTATTCCATCTTACTGCTGCATTGTGTTTCATCATATATATATATACCACATTTTGTTTATTCACTCATCTGTTGAGGGACACTTGGATTGTTTCTATCTTAGCAATTCTGAACAATGCCACTGTGAACATCAGTGTGCAAATGTCTGTTTATGTCACTGCTTTCAGATCTTCTGGGTACATACCCAGAAGTGAAATTGCCGGATTGTAGGGTAACTCGATATCCAGTTTTCTGAGGAACCGCCATACTGTCTTTCACAGTGGCTGTACCATTATACATTCCTACCAGCAGTGAATAAGAGTTCCAATTTCTCCACATCCTCCCCAGCATTTGTAGTTTCCTGTATGTTTAATGGCAGCCATTTTTACTGGTGTGAAATGGTAGCTCATTGTGGTTTTGATTTGCATTTCCTTAATAGCTAGGGAAGATAAACATTTTTTCCTGTGTTTTTTAGCCATTTGTATTTCCTTTTCAAAAGAATGTCTTTTTGTATCTTTGGCTCATTTTACACAAAGTGTTGTAGGATTTCTTTATATACGCTGGGTATCAGTCTCTTGTCAGATATATAGTTTCCAAATATTTTTCTCCCATTGAGTTAGCTGACTCTTCACTATTTTGATAAAATCCTTTGAGGTCCAGAAGATTTTGATTTTGAGGAGTTTCATTTATCTATTTTTTTTTTTCATTCCTTGTGCTTTGGGTGTAAGGTCTAAGAAGCTACCTTCTAATACTAAGTCTTGAAGATGTTTCCCTATATTATCTTCCAGGAGTGTTAGGGTACTGTCTCTTATATTGAAGTTTTTGATCTACTTTGAGATAATTTTTGTGAAGAATGAGGTGTAGGGAGCCTCTCTCATTCCTTTGGATACGTATATCCAGTTCTCCCAGCCCCATTTGTTGAACACACTGTTCTGTCCCAGTTCGGTGCATTTGGGGGCTTTATAAAAAATTAGTTGACCATAGAGCTTGGGGTCTATTTCTGAACTCTTGATTCAATTCCGTTGATCAGTGTGTCTATCTCTGTGCCAGTACCATGCTGTTTTGACCACTGTGGCTTTATATTAGGCTTTAAAGTCAGGAAGTGTAGGTCCTCCCACTTCATTTTTCTTTTTTAGAATGTTTTTAGCAACTTGAGGCCCCTTTCCCTTCCAACTATATTTTGATTACTAGCTTTTCCAGGTCTGCACAGTAGGTTGTTGGAATTTTGATTGCAATTGCATTGAATCTGTAGATCAGTTTGGGTAGAATTGACATCTTAACGATGTTTAGCCTTTCTATCCATCCATGAACACAGAATAACTATCCACCTGTTGAGGTCCTGTTTGATTTCTTTTAGTCAAGTTTATAATTTTCTGTGTAGAGGTCTTTTACATCCTTGGTTAAGTTTATTTCTAGGTACTTGATTTTTTTAGTTGCTATTGTTAATGGAATTTTTTTCTTGATTGACTCTTCAGCTAGGTAATCACTAGTGTATAGGAACATTACGGACTTATGTGCATTAATCTTATATTCCGAGACTGGACTGCATATGCTGAGGCACATTTCAGATCTGCTTGGTAAACCTGGTGTAACATCATGCTGGCTGCAAGGTTTATGTGTCTCCAGACACTGCCTTCCATGGTCTTCCATCCAAGCTTTCACTGGGCTTCCCCTGGTCTCAGGAATTCCATCACAAAGAATCAATGGCTCTTAACATCTAGAAGGGAAATGCCAGCAGGACAAGAATTGGGTTCCGGCATGGGGAAACTGGCCAAGAACTCCAAGATGCAGCATTGGAGCCATTGATAGAAAAAATATTTTAAATTGATCATATGGGAAGATGGTTTGTTGCTGGAGGAGCTGCTGCTGGTCTTGAAGCATTGTGCTACTATGGCTTGGGAATGTCTGATGAGATTGGAGCTATTGAAAAGGGTGTAATTTGGCCTCAGTATGTGAAGAATAGAATTCATTCTACCTATAAGTACTTAGCAGGAAGTATTGGTTTAATAGCTTTGTCTGCCTTGGTGGTGAGCAGATCTCCTATCCTCATGAACTTCATGATGAGAGGCTCTTGGGTGACAATCGGTGCAACCTTTGTGACCATGATTGGAACTGGAATGCTGGTACGATCGATACCCTGTGACCAGAGTCCTGGCCCAAAGCATCTTGCTTGGTTGTTACATTCTAGTGTGATGGGTGTAGTGGTGGCTTCTCTGGTGATTCTCTGGGGACCTCTTCTCATCCGAGCTGCTTGGTACACAGCTGGCATTGTGGGCAGCCTCTCCACTGTGGCCATGTGTGCTCCCAGCGAGAAGTTTATGAACATGGGCACACCCCTGGGAGTGGGCCTGGGTCTCGTGTTTGTGTCCTCACTGGGATCTATGTTTCTTCCACCTACCACAGTGGCTGGTTCCACTCTGTATTCAGTGGCGATTTACGGTGGATTGGTTTTCTTCAGCATGTTCCTCCTATATGACACCCGGGAAGTAATCAGGCATGCTGAAGTAGCACCGTTATATGGAAGTCAAAAATACGATCCCATCAATTCAATGATGGCAGTCTACATGGATACTTTGAATATATTTATGCAAGTTTCCATTATGCTAGCAACTGGAGACAACAGAAAGAAATGAAAGGACTTCACTTCTGGCTTATCTAATACATCAGACATCTTGCTTGTTTAATAGGGGCAGATATTCATTAAATAGTTTGCACAGGCAGCTTACACTGAAGTTTAGAAGATAAGAGCATGTCAACATGTTTAAAATATTCCAGTATAATGTGAAGCTTCAGGTCTGCTTTTCTTCTGGAGTAGTTCTCTTCCAAATAAGCACACACATTTCCAGTAATCATGTTTGAGTTATTAAAAATGTTTTAATGAATATGAAAACTAAGGTGGTGTTATCAACATTCAAGTATTTTATCTATTTTTAAGTTTATTTGGTTAAATAAAAATCAGCAAACTTGTGTTAACCTGCCTATTTTTGGATTGCAGAGTAGTATAAGTAATGTCATAAATGACATAGAAGTTTGGTAAAGGGACCAGAAGAGAAGGGTCACTGCAGTTTCTCTTTGAATACTTAGGACTCAGAACTTGTGTAAATGGTGGCTAGCCAGTGAGAGTTATTTGGTTATTTGGAAACAAGCAAGTTATCACCGTTTTCATTCTGCTGAACTTGGCGGCAGCAGAAATCGTAAGACAGAGAGGGTGTTGCAGTCTCCCACACTCCTCGGTGCCCTCTTTACGAGGGAGATGTGGTCAGTCTGGCCTCTTAATTATTGTTACAGGAATCCAGAATGTTAATCATGGAGCACCCCTAATATATATATATATGTAAATTTTTACTTTTGGATTCCTGGAATAAAATATTCTTAAAATTAGCAAGATAATATATGCAAAGCATGAAGTTTGTTGCATATTCAGATATACCATAATGTGTTTATAGTTGTTGGATTTTTTTTGCCTGTTTATTGAAATGTGTAATAGAATACATGCTTACCTCTCTCATCTCTTCAGGGTTGATCACAAAACATTTATCTTAAGCCTTCATTACAAAAGCCTATTGGTGGCTTACACTTGAGAACATGGAAGCAGTTTTTCTTCTAAGACTATTGATTTCTTGGTTTCCTTTCCAATTAAGCATGAAAAAGCAAGGCAAAACGAGTTCTGTCTTTCTAACTCTATCAGTAAAAAATGGAATGGGGAAACTGCTGCCTTAGGGTTTCTCCTAGCAACATTTTCCTTCTGCATAGATCATTATTTAACTTTCTTGTGACATTTGTAAATTTTTTGATACAGAGGAGTTATTTTTGGAAGTCTTTAATGAGTGAAATAAGTCTGTGTGATTGTTGAGATGATTGCTATTTTGACAAATATTTATTACAGTAATCCAGAAATAACTATTCTAACCATCTCAAATTATATAGGATGCTTACTTCTGAAATAAAGTTCTAGCCAGAAAAAAAAAAAATCTTGTATCCTACCACTTTGCTGAATTTGTTTATTAGCAAAAGTAGTTTGTCATCATTTCTCAGGATTTTCCAAATATAAAATCATCATATTATCTACAAATAATGGCAGTTTTACTTCTTCCTTTCTAATTTGGATACCTTTTATTTCTTTGTCTTGAGGAATTCCTCTGGCTGGAACTTGTAGCACAGTGTTGAATAATAGTGGTGATAGTGGGCATCCTTGTCTTGTTCCTGATCTTAGGGGGAAGGCTTTCAGTCTCTCGCTGTAGTGTACTAGGCTGGCTGTGGGTTTTTCAAATATGCCCTTTATCATATTGAGGAAGTTTCCCTTGATTCCTGCCTTTTGAAGTGTTTATATAAAAAAAAAATGTTGCTGAATTTTGTTGAATGCTTTTTCAGTGTCCGTTGGGATGATTATTCGATTTTTCCCTTTTGATTTATTAATGTGTTGTATTACATTGATTTTCTTATGTTGAACCACTCTTGCATGCATACAATGAACCCCACTTGGTTGTGTGTGATTCTTTTAATGTGCCTTTGGATTCGCTTTGGAAGTATTTTGTTGAGAATTGTTGCAACTATATTCATTAGGGAGATAGGCCAGTAGTTTTCTTTCTTGTAGTATCTTTATCTGGTTTTGGTATTAGAGTGATGTTAGCTTTATAAAATGAGTTAGGCAACATTCTGTTTTCTTCAGTTTTTTGAAGGAGTTTGAGCAAGAGTGGGTCAGTTCTTTTTGGAAAGTTTGGTAAAATTCCCTGTGAAGCTTTCTGGCCCTGGGCTTTTATTTGTAGGAAGATTTTTGATGACTGATTGGATCTCCTTACTTGTGATTGGTTTGTTGACGTCTTCTGTTTTTTCTCGGGTCAGTTTAGCTTGTTCTTCTGTTTCCAGGAAATTGTCCATTTCCTCTAAGTTGTCTAATTTGTTGGCATACAGTTGTTCATAGTATCTTCTTGTGATTTTTAAAATTTCTTCGGGATAACAGTAATGTCCTCCCTCTAATTTCTAATTTTGTTTATTTGGGTCTTCTCTCTTTTAGACTTTGTCAGTCTAGCTAAAGGTTTGTCAATCTTGTTGCTCTTCTCAAAGAACCAACTTCTGGTTTTATTTATTCTCTCTTTTGTTTTTTTGTTCTCCAGAGTATTTATTTCTGCTTTAATCTTTCTTTTTTCTTTTCTTCTCCTTGCTTTAGGGAAAGTTTGGTTATCATTCTCTAGCTTCCTCAGTTGTTCAGCTAGGTCTTTGGTTTTAGCTTTCTACTTTTTTAATTTATGTATTTAGAGGTATAAATTTCCCTCTCTGCACTACCTTCACCGCATCCTATAAGTTTTGATATGTTGTGTTCCTCGTTTTCATTCATCTCTAGATATTTACCTATTTCTCTTGCAATTTCTTCTTTGACCCAGTGATTGTTTAGGAGTGTATTGTTTCACCTCCACATATTTGTGAATGTTCTGGTTCTTTGGTGGTTATTGATTTCTAGTTGCATTCCATTATGGTCAGAGAATGTGCTTTGAATAATTTCAGACTTTTTAAATTTATTGAGACTTGTTTCGTGCCCCAGCATATGATTTATCCTGGAGAATGTTCCATGCATGCTAGAGAAGAATGTGTATCCTGATAATTTGGGATGTCACGATCTATATATGTCTGCTATGTCTGATTGATTTATCACATTGTTTAGGTTCTCAGTTTCCTTATTGGTCCTCTGTCTAGTTGTTCTATCTATAGAAGAGAGTGGTCCATTCAAGTTTCTCACTATTATTGTAGGAACATCTTTTGCTCCCTTCAGTTTAGCCAATGTTTGTCTCATGTACTTTGGAACTCCTTGATTGGATAATAACATAATATTATCCATAATAACATTTATGATTGTTATTTCTTCTTTGTGGATTGTCCTTTTTATTAATGTATAGTGTCCTTTGTCTTTTTTGACGTCTTGGCATTTAAAGTCTATTTTTTTCTGCTATTAGTATACTCCCCCTGCTTTCTTTTGGCTGCAGCTTGTGTGGAATATTTTTTCATCCTTTCACTTTCAGTCTCTTTGTGTCACAGGGTCTAAGATGAGTCTTTTGTAAACAGCGTATTGATGGATCATACCTTTTAATCCATTCTGCCAGTCTGTATCTTTTAATTGGGGAATTTAATCCATTCACATTCAAAGTTATTACTGTGAATGAAATTCTTGAATCTATCATCTTATCCTTTGGTTTTTATTTTTCACATCTATTTCCGCCTCATCCTCTTTTTTACCTTTAAGTTACCATTACTAATACTCTTTAGTTCTGTGCCCTTCTCCAAACATTTCTTTCCTTTCTTTTTTTTTCCCAGCCAGTAGAACTCCCTTTAGTTTTTCTTGCTGGACAGGTCTCTTGTTAACAGATTCTCTCAGTATTTGTTTGTGAAAAATTTTAAATCTCCCTCATTTTTGAAGGACAGCGTTACAGTATAAAGAATTCTTGAATGGCAGTTTTCCTCTTTAAGAATCTTAAATATGTTACAACACTGCCTTCTTGCCTCAGTGGTGCCCACTGAGTAGTCAGTACTTACTCTTATGTGGTTTGGTTTCCCTTGTATGTGGTGTATCTCTGCTGTTTTGTTGCTTTCAGAACTTTCTCCTTCTCTTCAGCATTTGACAATCTGATTGATATATGTCTCGGAGTGAGTCTATTTGGATTTATTCTATTTGAAATTCATTAGGCTTCTTTGATTTGCACATTTATGTCTTTATAAGGGGTGGGAAGTTTTTCCCAACTATATCTTCAACTACTCCTCTTCCTAGCCCTTTTCTCTTCTCCTTCTGGGACACCAATGATTCTTATATTGGTGTGCTCCATGTTCTCATTCATTTTCCTAAGTCCATTTCACGGTTTTGGTTTTTCCACCATTTTTTCATTTGTAAGTTCGCGTTCAATTGGTCTGTCCCCTAGTTTACTTATTCTTTCTTCTGCCTCTTCAAATCTGTTGTGTGCCTCCAGAATATTTTTAATTTTATCTACAGTACCTTTTATTTCCATAATATCTGCTATTTTTAAATTTACACTTTCAAATTCTTCTTTATTCTCCTCTAGTGTCTTCTTGATGTCCTTTATGTCTTTAGTCATGCCATCAAAGTTGTTTGGGGGGTTTATATGTACTTCTTTGATAAATTGCTCTAAGTTCTGTGTCTCTTCCATCTGTTTAATTCGGTTTTTGGCTTATCCATATCTTCTTGGATCTTCATATGCTTTGTGATTTTCTGTTGACATTGCAGCATTTGCTTATTTTTTAAGGTTATTTTGGGAAATGCAGGATTATATGACTATTTATATAGAATTTGGCAGAGCCACAGCTTCCTGGAGTGCACTTTTCTTGTCTTCCCAGCAGAAGATGCTTTTGAGCCATCTCTTAATCCTCTAACCAGCTCCCCCACTACGCCTATATGCTGGGCGGGGTTCAAACCTGGTGGAAATCCAATCAGCACACCAGGAGGGGCTCCTGATGCTTCCATGTGGCACCCTCACCTATCCCAACCTCTTGTCTTGTGCACCTCCTGCTTCTGTGGAGGAAGAGTAAATGTGGTCAACATAGGTCCACCGTTTCCCAAGTTGCTTCACAGGTGCTCCTGGTGGCTGGGCTGAGAAGGATTTTATCCCCAGCTGATTGCTGAGATGGGTACCCAGGAGTAGGAGCTGCTCCCTTCCCTGCTTGGTGGCTGGTTCATAGCTGTCAGTCGCTGTTGGAGGTCCCGGCTGAATAAAGTCACCCCATCCTTTCAGAAGCAGTGTCTTCACTTTTTCATCCAAGTCCCCACCATGTATTTTAGAGGTCCCTCTGTGGCTGCTCACACCCTGGATAGAACCACTGTCCTGGGCATTTTCTATCTTTTCTCTAGTTTCTTTCAAGGAGGAGAAGTTTGCTCTGCCTCACCTATTCTGCCATCTTCCTGGAAGTTTGTGAATGTTATATTTTTGTCCCCCCCCCCAAAAAAAAAATTAATAAATAGGTGGAGGGTGCAATTTACAAATGTCATTAAATTAAGGACCTTGAGGTGGGTAGATTATCCTGGATTATCCCATGGATCCTAAATGCAGTTCCTCAGAAGAAGGTGGCAGAGGGAGATTTTACACACACACACTGTGAAAGGCAAAGTTAAGAGGGAACAGAAAGATTTGAAAATGCTGGTCTTGAAGATTGGCGTGTTGCAACCACAAGCCAAGGTATGCTGGTAGCCACCTCCGGAAAAGGCAAGGATTAAATTCTCTCCTGGAGCTTCCAGAGGAAGCACAGTCCTGCTGACACCTTGATTTCAGACCATTGATACTGATCTAGCCTCCAGAACTGAGAGAGTAAATTTCTGTTGTTTAAGACACCAAGCTTGCAGTAATTTGTTACAGCTGCTGCAGGAAACTAATACAGTATCTCTCAAATTGCCTTGTTTGACTTTCGATCACAAGTAATGTCGTATTCTACTGATCTAAAGTACTTTGGTTTTTCTCATAGATTTTCATCTCAAAGTAATTGTTAATTGTGAGTTTTATTAACAGTCTTGCGTTTCTCTAGGCTGCCAAAGTTTTTGATGAAGAAGGAAGGAAAAAATTCTTTACACAGGATATGAATAATATTCTTCTGGAGTAAGTAATTTTCTTCTTTGATTAAAAACCTTAAACATTATTTTGTTTATTTAAAATTATGGTAGGTCTTTGAGCTACAGATGTCAAGTGGTTGCCTAATCTCCTGCATTAGCTCTTCTCTTTCAGCTTGACAGCATGTATGATTAATATTTGTTTATCCACAGAATTAGGCTTCTGCATATCATGGCTCTCAAGTATCACTTAAGATAGTCAAACTTCCTATATTATATCTGCCAGAGCAAGTGGCCACTGTACAGATTGAATATTGATCTAGATTTAAGTATCTTTTATGTTGCCATATGTGAAAATACCTTTCTGGGAGACTCAGCATGTTTATGATGTAATTTTCTATCTACTTTCATTATTCAGGCTGTAAAAAATAATTCCATTGCCATCTAGTGAGGTCAATTATAATTCATACAAATGTTTATAGCCAAATGGAAAGTATGGTGTAGTGAAGATTTATGGTTGCAGGGTGGGATGAGGCAATGTAGAGAAAACAAAAGTTAGATTGGGAAGGAGAGAGTGAAGGTTGATACGTGGTGTACAATTTTGCACTCTTGGTTGTTGTTTCATCCTAATAAAGCTGTGGGTTCTCAGGTTGTGACCAAATAAGCTGTACCTAAACCTCTTGGCTCCAAGATTTTGCCCATTTGTCACAGTAACTGAGAATATAATTGGCTGCAAGCAGAACTGGGCAAAAAAGAAGTGATCTTGGAGAAAGCAGCAAGTTTTATTCCTCTCTGATGAAAATAGCCTATGTATACTCTTGGTGGTTCAGGAGCATCTTATAGAAAGAAACAGGAAAGCAGTATTTCTGGTCCTATGGTCACTGTGGTCACTGTATTTTTTTTTTTTTTTTTTTTGTAATATAATTTTATTGAAATATATTCACATACCATACAATCATCCAAAGTGTACAACAGTTGTTCAGAGTTTCATCATATAGTTGTGCATTCAACACCACAGTCAATTTTTGAACATTTTCATCACTCCAAAAAATAAAAAATGAAAAAAAATAAGAATAAAAATAAAAGAGAAACACTCAAAGCATCCCATACCCCTCCTCCCCCCTCATTTACTTTTTTTTAATTGAAATGTATTCACATATCATACAGTCATCCAGAATGTAAAACAGTTGTTCACAGTATCATATAGTTGTGCATTCTTTGCCATAATTTTTGAACATTTTAATTATTCCAAAAAATAAAAATAAGAATAAAAATAAAAGTTGAAAGAACACTCAAAATGTCCCACACCCCCCTACTCTATATTATTCATTTACTTTTTGTCCCCACTTTTTTACTTTAAAAACATTAAAAAATGTTTTTAGTCCCCGTGGCTATATGAAACATATATCCTAATAAGCTACTAGCAAAGGAGTTTCTTGTTCCTGTTCTTCATTTTAGCCAGGGATTTTCAGATTGATTCTGTCTCTCTGGAAGCAAGGCAGATACTTCCCATCTGTCCCATCTGTTTTTTTTTACCCAGTTCCCTATTAAACTCCATACTCCATAAACATTATAATCATTAGTCATCAGCACTGTCCCAAATTTCATAATCAGGGATCTGAGTAGCTCTTCTTCTGTCCTTTACTGGAATCTCTTAGTTCTTGGAGTTTCTATTTTATTTTCAACCAGCTTTCAATAATAGTGTTAGCTTCTTAGAAGGCCTCCTACCCAGAGTCTAGACTTTTATTAAAGATCTAACCACATACTGTTATCTCACCAAATGTTTTTATGCGGAACCTATGACCATAGTGATTGGTTTTCAAATGAGCCTCTGCATTCAACTTTCTGGTTCTCACAGGTCTTAAATATCTCACCATTTAAAATTTTTCGTTTGGTGTCTGTAACACCAAGAATTTTCTTGCCAATTTGTGAGAGGTATTTAAGTTATCTGCACCTTCTCCTATAATTGAATGTGGTGATTTGAACTCAGGTTTTTGCCAAGTGTCCTAGTTTGGTCTTGGCCTTCTAATGAACATCTCTTCTCATCTTTCTACAGTAGCAGCTGCTAGGTATAATGTCTTCTATCTTGAGAGGAACCTCAGTTATTTATTATTAAGCTAGTCCCGCTGAGAATATAATGGCTGTTAAAACTCGTTTCCTCTTTTTTTAATTGCTATTAGGCTAAATATTTAACAGCTTAAAAGTTTTCTTCCTCAAAACCTAATGTATAAATGGAAATTAGGAACTGCAGAATCTGAATAATTTGAACGAGCTATCAAGTATCTAGTTTGTGCAGTGTAGGTACAGTAAGGGAAACAAGGATGAATAATAGTCTGTGTATGAAGTCAGAGAGCCTTTATCTCTTCTGAAGCTGCAATTTTTTCAGACACCTCTAAGGAAAAAAAAATTTTAAGAATTCTCTGGTCATTTGGGACTGACACCTAATATAGCCATTGCATGGAGTAGGTGGGTATCTTTGAAGAAATTAGCTTTCAGTTAATAATGGGATTCCAGTGCTTTATCCTGTCACCAAAAAATTATTTGGCAGATTGTTTGTAATTGTATAAACTGTACTCTTAAACTAGACTCATAGAATATGTTCCATAGCGTTACTGTTTGTTGCATTTTTTAATTTGTTATTTGTTTTTCATGAAAAACACTGTCGAGGAAACCATGGAATAATAAAATAAGAAAAAAAATCACTGCCTTTGCCTTCTTGCCTATGTGATGCTACCTAAAGGAAATTCTATACTGTTTTTTGTTGTTGTTGTTTGTCAGCATTGAGTTACAGCTACAGGAATTAGGCCCTGTTATGCGTAGTGGTGTCTATTCCCATCTTGAAGCTTTTGTGCCATGTAATAAAGAAACGCTGGTAAAACGTCTAAAGAAGTTACATCTCAATGTCCAGGTAAGAGAAACAATTATAATATCTGCATTTGGGGTTGTATAACCTGTAATGAGACTAGTTTCTGTTTGGGGTCTTCGCACATTTAGTGTTTTATAGTCATAGTATATGTATTTTGTTGTATTGTATGTGTTTAATAAATATTTATGCATTTAATAATTTATCTGTTAAAGGCATGATGGATCCCCTGAAAATAATTACTTTTTCAACAGTTGATAAGTTTAGATGAGAAATAATTTTTCTACAACATAGATCCTTGGACTAGTAAATTAATCTGTTACACAACTGATCAACTTTGCTCCCAGCACATGATTTAATATATTTATAACTCAGTTTTCTTATTCTTGAAATGTATAAACATACCCCATACTTGTTCATATTGACGTTATGAAGACCAGTGGACTCACAGAATTGAATGTAAACTTAAAGATTATTTATCCATATTATACTTGAATTTTCTCTACTACAGTCCCTCTAAGTGATTGTCCAAATTTGAGTGCTTCCATTGGTCAGGAACTTAGTTTGTTACGATACCACGAAGTTCTTCAGTGCATTGAGCCAAAAGATGCAGGTTTTTCCCACTCATTGGTCCTGGTTTCACCTTTGGGTCCATTCCCAAATCTAATCACTTTTCTACTTCATGACTTTTCTTATTTTTGAAAACATTTGTTATGCTCCTGTTTGGCCTTATGTGAAATGGTTTTCAGTGCCATTACTGTCTTGATTACTCTTCTTTTAATGAATCTGTTTGTCAGAACAGTTTTATATTTATATAAAATATATATCTAGCAAGTAATAGAAAATAACTTGAATGCAGTTTAAGGCAAAAAGGGAAAATTTTTCTATGAATGAGGGTATTTCATGGAATTTAAGAGCAAGAATGCAAACAGGAAGGGATGGGAACTGATAATTAGGATTAATTCTCTTTCTGCCTCTTTCCCTGTCTCATTTTATGCATAGAAGATTACTTTATTCCCAAGGTTTTATATCACAGAAAAGACACAGAGAGACTGAATCAGCTCTCCAAATTCTTTGGGGACAGAATCTGATTATGCCATCTTGGGTCAACCCAATCTTTTCTGGCCAGAGGGTAGAGACAGCACAAACATGGCTAAGATCCACCATGGTGGGGATGGGGAAATAAGTGTGGTACCCTGGATCAATATAAATGTAGGTTTGTTGGTTTGAGCTGATAAGCATAGAATCCTTTATTATAGGTATTGTATACTTCTGTTAATAAAATACTTGTTTTGAATTGGGAAGCTATCGTGTCTTAATTCAAAGCAAGTTATGAACAAATGAAATTTACTTGAGGTCTCAGATTTTGTGCCTGTGCCTGGTTCCTTCACACATTGACTTTTGGAGGCTACTGCTGTAAGTTCAAATGACAAAAATGAGGAGCCAATAAAAAAGAACTAGGAGTAAGAAAACTTTTTGCCGATAAAATATTTTCTAAGGAACATTTCAGGTTTAGTGTTTGGAGTTTAGTGTCCCTACTGGCTATGAAGGAAGACATTTAATCTTACTTTTCTTGATATAGTTTTATCACTTATGTTTGTATTTTATCACTTACAGGTACATATATATAAACATTATACTGTTTAGTTTTGCATGTTTTTGAGCTTCATATACACGAAGTCATACTGTCTTTTCTTCTACAGCTTCCTTTTTAACACCAAACATAACATACCTCATATTTAACTGTGTTATTACATGTAGGGGACATCTATTCATTTACTGCTATGTATACAGGTTTCCTGTATGAATATATCTCAATTTATTTATTTATTCTACTGTTGATGCCTGTTTACAGGCAAAAAAGTCTCAGCTGCATATAATTCTTAAAAAGTGATCATCCAGGAATTGTGGTATTAGATGTTCTTCTTTTTTGAAATGAGATCTTATAGCAGACACTGTCATATGTGCTATAATATTTATTAATAGGTATACATGGAGTAGGTTAAAATGCTTATTAGTAATAATATTTAGGTTCTCTTTTTATTAATAAATTTGTAAAACAGACTTGCCGTAGCAAGATTGTTGTATTCTAAAAAACCTCATCTTACCAAAAAACACATTTTAGAAACAATTGTTTCAGTGAAGAAGAGCAAGGTTAGGGATTGGAGAATTTTATACTTGCAATTTTTCTGCACCTATGATAGTAATGAAGGTATGTTTTAAATATATAATATATATATATATATATATATATGTATGTATATATATATATATAGTTATTTGCAACATAACTATTATAAATTGATTGAGTAAAGCTGTCAGAAACAAAGTTATTTGTTTTTCCTTTTGCCCTGAACCCACATGATGGATAAGTCTCCTAGTTTCCTTTTTTACTTTGGCCTTGACCTTGCATTTTTGCTTACAGCATAAGTCACAATTACTAACAGTAAATGAGAAACACACTGTTGGTACTTACCCAAGCTATATTATGTATTCTTGTGTTCCAGAGCAGTATTTCTTGCAGTATTGGCTCCCCATCGTAATGAGAATTAACTAGTAGTAGTCTGCAGAGTGTAGATTTTATTCTCTGTTTAATCATTTTTATTACAATTAGAGTGTCCATATAATTTGTTGATCAAACATGGGACATTTTTAAGAATGTAAAGGGGCACATTAGTAATTATGATTGGGCAACAGGCAAAAACTGAGATTCTCCTTGACTAACTGGAAATATGGTCATACTAATTATATCTAGTTTGCATTATGAAAACTCAGTACTGTAGAGTAAATGTCCATATTTAAATATGCTAGCATTTCAAATATATAATCAGTATCTAAAACTTAAATTTCATCTTTTGAAGATCGGCTTGCAGAATAAATTTTGTAAATATGTTTGAGAAAACTTTTAGTATGTTTTTTTCTCAGGATGATCGTTTGAGAGAACCTCTGCAAAAACTGAAACTGGCTGTTAGCAATGTTATGCCTGAACAACTGTTTAAATACCAGGAGGACTGCCAAGCTCGAAGTCAAGCAAAGTGTGCCAAGTATGTACCTCTTTTATTTGGACTGGCTCTTTCATTTGAGAAATACATTTAGCTGTAAGGGATTGGTCTTAGGTGGCCCTCATCACCAAGTAGAAATCCAGATTCACCACTGAAATGGTATAATTAAATATTTTAAATGACATGTCACTGCCCACTCTGTTGCTTTGGTATCAAAGGTGATAAAAGATGTCTGTTGATTTAATGTATGGCTGTGATCAAAGCAAGAGCTGATCATAGTCAGAAATTTCACATTTTGACCACAGATATTTTCTGAAATAAAAGTGGAGTCTTCATTACAAAATACGATGTGGAAAGGTAGCTTGCCTTATTTTACTCTGTCTTTTGGGTTAACATCTAGTTAAGCAATTCAACAAGTGTTTATGGAGCATATTATAGGCACTGTTGGGTTTTATGCTTCATAAAATGTTTTTCATTTTTAGGTTGCAAACAGATGAAGAACGAGAAAAGAATGGATCTGAGGAAGATGATGATGAAAAACCAGGGAAACGTGTCATAGGACCAAGAAAGAAATTCCACTGGAATGACACCATTAGGTAAGATTTACCTAAGCCTTCACTTAACTAAATAGATAATGCAGAAATAAGATTTCTCATAAAAATAACCTATGGTAAATGGAAGACTTGATTGGAAGCTACCAAAGGTTATTATGATAGAAAAATAAGATTAATTTGACCCTGGAGTGCTTTTTATTTTGATATACTTTTTATAAGCTAATCTTCTAATTACTTATTAAGTCATACTTGTTTCTGAAGATGGAGTAGTGAATGTACTTGTATAATTCAGCCATTTTTCTTACCAGTGTTTCTATACTCCAAGCAGAGTGTATAGTTGTAGGACTTTCAGTGTTTGGTGTCTTGGCTAAATGTATCAGAGGAAATTATTTCATGTTAAGAATTTGACTGTGGTGTAATGAATGATATATGTTAGAATTATTTATCTTCATGTAATTTTCTGAATTCTAAAGATAATATATATTATTGCTGTCAGATGTATGTGCTTTTAAAAATCTATTTAAAACTTAATTTTCTACAATTTTGCAGACCGTATTTATATATAAATATATTTTTAAATCTGTTTAGAACTTTGTTATGCAACCTTGTTGAAATCAAATTGGGATGCTATGAGTTAGAGCCAAATAAAAGCCAGTCTGCTGAGGATTATCTTAAATCCTTTATGGAGACAGAGGTGAAACCATTATGGCCTAAGGGCTGGATGCAGGCAAGGTAAGAAATGTGACATCTTAGATTTTATTTTACTTTCTTATTATTGCTATTATTAAAATATACATTCACACAAGTGTATGTTATATTCATTTTGCTAAGAACTCTTGTTGCAGCCCAAGAGGGTCATGCCAGTCCAGAGGTCAAAGAAGACAATGAGCATTTTCTGACACATGACCTTTTATTCAGGGCTTACTTACAGGGTGAGAAGTTGTGGAGAGATGATGACGACTCTCTCAGGCGGGGCAGGCATCGCATTCCCAGGGAAGACGACCCGAGCGATGCAAAAAGGGCAGAAAGCCTTTTATAAGGGTTTAAGACAAAGGCCCGTCCTAAGGGTGGGGAGAGCATAGATGCAGGAATAGGTCATTCTGACCTGGGGGGTGGTGCAGGAAGGACTAGAATAACACTTGAACAATTAAATTTTGCTCTTTTTGGGAGACTAAGAGCCTCTCACTTCCTGCCTGCTTGCATAAAGTTACATTTTTAAGGTCAATTGACCCTTTTTGTCTTTACTGGCTTAGAAAGACAATAGATGAAACATTTAGCTGCCTAGGTCATGCAGACTGCTGTGCACCAAAGATCTGCAGGTCTGTTTTGCTCAGGCCACGGGTTGCTACAATTCTATGCAGCTATTTCAGATTATTTCTGCTTTGAAAATTTAAGTGCTTAAAAAACAAAACAGTCATGTGGACATAGAAGTATACATAAAGGTGATTTTTACTGACCACCTCTTCTTTTTTCATTCAGAATTTGCTAGTAGAGAAAAAGGGAGAGAGGGAAGAATGTTGTGAACTTTGGGAAGGGAACTTCATATGGGCAACATGAAGATAAGGAACTGAATGTAAGATTGAGAACATAGGAAAAGAGATAAGCCTTAAGTTCCGTTGACAATAGTTAATGTAGAGTGGTATCTCAAAAAACTAAAGTAGCCCTATTTAAAGTCTAGAGTTTTAAGTAAAGAATGTTAAAATTAATAAACTTGGGTTTTTCAGCCTGTCATCTAAAAGTGTTCTGATCACTTTAAAACTTAAACTGTTAAAAGGTTTAAATAAATAGAGATGATATAAAATTCCCCATAAAATAGGGGAATTTACTGTATCATTACTAGTTTTATTTAGTAAATAAGTGAGTAATAGCATATTGAAAATCAAATGATAAAAAATTGTCATAACCATGTTATCTGCCATTAAAATACGTCTTTAATTTTTCTAGAATGCTTTTTAAGGAAAGTCGGAGTGTTCATAATCATCTTACTTCTGCTCTGTGAGTAAATGCAGACTCCAGATTTCTGTATTTGTTTTCATTCATTTTATGTGTTTTTGTAAATAAGATATCATTTGTTAAATGTTGCTTGAAATAAGACTTAAACGTACATTTAGTAGTTTCCATTTTACTGTCATCTTTTGAAAAAATCATTTTGAGTGTTGACTGTTTGATTGTTAGAACACATTAATCTATTGAAGTAGTTCTCACGCTATTCTCCAAAAACCTGTTGAATCCATAATGTGGTACATATTGGCCTAGGATCCTGGCAGTGGGGAGCCGTGTGAACAGGAAGGATCAGGTTGTTTTCCTTTGTTTCTTGTTCTTCTACGCTCCGGTTTTTTGGGTCCTTTCTCTCCACTTCTTTATTTCATTTTATTTATTTTTTAACTATTATTTTGTGTTTTTTCCGTGCCGCTTAATGACTATCTACATAGATGATCTCTAGCCTCCTGCTGCCCTAACCTTTCAAAGAGAGTTCCATATTCTTACCTACCCCACTTTGTCCCCCAAAGTGCTTTTATTCCACAAAAGTACTTTTTATGTCCTTTCTTCTGTTCAAAACTGAATGTTTGCTTAGTGATGTGGTTACTCTTAAGTTCCCGACAGTGAAAAAGGCGAGTTTTTTGGAGGTTGCATTTTTGAGTGAATAATGGTCAATTCCACAAGAGTTTTATTTTAATCTACAAGTTAGGGCTACTTCTGCAGCCCACAAATGAGGTACTAAAGTTTACTAAAATATAAAATTAGCAAGTTACTGAGAATTTACTGAGCACTCTAATTTGGTATTCTACTAAGAGGTCTGGCTAACGTCTGTTTTTACATCATTACAAAATTCCTCTTCTACTTGTATACAGTCATAACAGTTGGAAGTTTTTACAGTGTTTCGGGAAGACACTTTGTTAGAATGTTATCAGGGAGGCATTGAGTTGGTTGTAGTTTTCAGTTCTTGCTATTTTTTTTAATATAAATTTTAGGTATTTTGGCTTTGTACATTATAGGTTTACTGTGCTGCAGGTGGCTTAGTCATTCTTAAAACATATTTATTTGTGTCAATAGTATTCTATCCTATAATTTCCCTATAATTCTAAAACCGTATGTGTTACAATTCGGTTATTAGTAATGCATACCTTTAATTCTGAATCAGATGTACTCTCAATTTTTTTTAACAGCTTCATTATTTTTCTAACTTTGCTTTGTTTTATACCAGAAAGTAGGAATCTATGGGATAGGTGACTCATGTCTTTTGCCCAAGTGACCTTTTTCAAAAAACGTTTGAAAATTACTGCCTTAATGAAGCTATAGATTGGCAGTTTTAATCAAGATACTTGTTAATCTAAGTGAAGACTTTTTAACATAGTGAAGTAGAAATATTTGGTCACTGTGAAGTAGTTTAGGTTGTTGACTCTTCAGTTACTTAAGCAAATATTTACTGATTACTTTCTCCTACTATGGAACCCATTTAATTTTTTAAATCTTCAAATTTTTTCATACCTGTTCCTAAAGATTCCAAGGTTCCGTAGTGTATATATATATTATTATTTTTTGCCTTTTTTCCTGTCATTTTGAGAGTTTTTATTTGATTTTTACATTAAAAAATAATTTTCTTTCTAAAGGGTTTTGTTGTAGTTTGCTAATGCTGGAGAATGCAAAACACCAGAGATGGATAGGCTTTTATAAAACGGGGGTTTATTTCACTACACAGTTACAGTCTTAAGGCCACAAAACGTCCAAGGTAACACATCAGTAATCGGGTACCTTCACTGGAGATGGCCAATGGCGTCCGGAAAACCTCTGTTAGCTGCGAAGACACATGGCTGGCGTCTGCTCCAAAGTTCTGGTTTCAAAATGGCTTTCTCCCGGGATGTTCCTCTCTAGCAAGCTTGCTCCTCTTAAAAACGTCACTCACAGCTGCACTCCCTTCAGTCTCTTTGAGTCAGCATGTTTTATATGGCTCCACTGATCAAGGCCCACCCTGAATGGGTGGGGTCACGCCTCCATGGGAGTATCCCACCAAAGTCACCACCCACAGCTGGGTGGGGCACATTCCAAGCAAATCTAACCAGCACCAAAAGTCTGTCCCACAAGACTACATCAAAGATAATGGCGTTTGGGGGACAAAATACATTCAAACCAGCACAGTTTGTTTTGTTTTTTAAGTGAAACCTCATTCAGAATATACTGGCAGAGTTTAATTCAAACTTGAATTACTTAAAACACTACAAACAGTTTTAAATTCTTACCAGTTCTTTTAAGTGATTCTCCTTAGGTGGCTTTGTTAGCCTGTTTTCAGTTATTTTATGTTTTATGTATTTACATTTAATTTTTTAAAAAAACTTTATCCTCTTCATTTCATATTTTACTGATTTCTTAGCTTTTCTTCCAGTTAATACAAATTGCAGAAGGTGCTGTAGTGTATTCACATATAAATTGAGCAGTTGTATCATAATTTCTTCTCCCAAAGAGTTTTCCAAGTAGTAGAAGAAATTATTTATCCATGTAAAAACAAGGTTATATGTTGTAATTTCTTAATGAGTAATCTAAATGCTACTGAAATGGCCTCATTTTGAATCTTCTATCATAGGGCAAAGAAAAAGGTGATTCCTGCACCTAAACCCAAAGTAAAGGTAAGTAGTGAGCCATATTTTTAATTCATTATAATTGGTGAATGTCAAAATACATTCTTAAGATAAAAATGTTAAATAGTGTTTACCATAGATCACTATACTCTAAGATGGGTGTTTTCAAACTTTTTAAAAATCATAGAACCTATGTATTTGGGAGAATAGATGACTGTGTAGCAGTGGGAAATTTGCATAGAGTAATTAATTGTGAAGCTTAACTTAATACTACTTAGAAATACTAGATAAAATATAACAAATACCTGTAAAAGCATAACTGAGAGTGCTAGAATATAAGAGAAATCCCTAAGGGCCAAACACAGAATGAGCTGCCAGGATGTTAATGTGTCACTGAAATTGTGGTTGCCCTTGGGGCATCTGTGATTTCCATCACCTTACAGTGTGTTTTATTTCTTCTCAGAACACAGTAGACAGGGCCTTCTTGGGTTTATACAGGAATGAGCACCCTGCATTAACCTGGAATCCTCAAAGAATAACATCTTTAATAAAAGAAAGTACTAGAAAAGAAAATCCATCTACTAGCAAAAAGATTAAGAAACCTGTCTATCTTGGGCTACTCTCTGGAATGAGGGAAGGAAGTTCTACCTGAGAATTTTCCCTGGTTTAGGAGTTTGATTTATACTATTTGCAAGATCTGGGTTACAAGCTGAGAAAGTAACTTAAAGTTATTAGGTTAGCAATACCCCAGGACAATTGACAAAAGCAAATTCTCTTTGGTATACTCTTGCCCTCATCCCAGGCTTCTGAGGCTTACTACAGATAAACCATGTCGAGCATGAGTTCACAATCCAAAATTACAGAATACATGAGAAAATAAGTTAAAATGAGTGAGAGTCAGCAGAAACAACAAATAACAGAATTAGATCTCTAAGAACCTTAAGTAGTGGATTTATTAGGCATACAACATAAAATATTTACATTGGAAATACCTAAAGAAGTAGAAAATGGGATAAAATATATCTTATCAAAATAAACAAAGCAAATTTGAATAAGAACCAGGGATAACTTTTAGAAATTAAAAGTATAATCATTTGAAATTAAAATTTTCCTGGAAGCCCAACCCTTAGGTTTTGGACTTTCCCCTAGCCTTCATCTCTGAATAGATGAATTTCTTTGCTAGTGAGGTTATGGCCAGAAGGTCATCATTCGTTTCTCTGCAACATTCTTAACATTTGGTGGTAGGGCCTCTTAGAACATAGAGTAAAAGTCCTCTTTTTCTTAATAATCTACCTTGTGTTCTAATCCCAATAATACTAAATCTTTCACTAAATCTATTGATTTCAGGTATTGTTTTGACACTTAAGTTTATTTATTAAACTCTTAATACTTTCCATAAAGGATTGGTTAAATTTTGACACATCTCTTCGAACATATGATTAATAAAAGAGCTGAGTAGGGAATTTATCAGATTTCTAATAATGGATGTTTTAAGATGATATGGGAGAATTAGTATCAATTTTCTTTGTTTCTCTGTGACTTAATTACTGTTTTCCCCAAAAAGCTATATTGTGAGTTTGTTTTTTTCCCTACCTTCTACTTCCCTCCTCCCCCCAAATACCTTTTCTAATTATAAAGATTATATAAGATAATGCTTAGTATATGTCTCAGGGTGGGTCTATTTGGAATTATTCTATTTGGATTTTGTTGGGCTTCTTTGGTTTGCATTTTTGTTTTTTATAAGGGTTGGTGAAGTTTTCCCCAACTATATGTTCAAATACTCTTCCTAGCCCTTTACTCTTCTCTTTCTGAGACACCAGTGGTTCTTCTATTTGTGAGCTTCATGTTGTCAGTCATTTCCCTGAGATCCATTTCAAATTTTTCAGTTTTTTTCACTTTTTCTTTTGTACATTTGCATTCAATTGGTCTGTCCTCTAGTTCACTTATTCTTCTGCCTCTTCAAATCTGCTGTTGTGTGCCTCTGGTATATTTTTAATTTGATCTACAGTATCTTTCATTTCCATCAGATCTGCTATTTTTCTATTTACTCTTTCAAATTCTTCTTCATTCACTTCTAGTGTCTTCTTGGTGTCCTTTATGTGTTTAGCCAACCCACTGAAGTTGATTTGGAGATCTGTATGTACTACTTTAATTAGTTGTTCCAAGTTCTATGTCTCCTCTGGCTTTTTCATTTGTTTATTGGCTTGTCCATATCTTCTTGGATCTTCATATGCTTTGTGATATTCTGTTGATATTGTGGCATTTGCTTATCTTAATAAGGTTATTTTGGAAGATGCAAGTCTACTTGGACGTCTGTATAAAATTTGGCAGAACCTCTGTTTGCCAGGGTGTACTATCCTTGTCTTCCCAGCAGATAGTGCTCTTGAGTCACCTCTGCCCTTCGAGCCCGCTTTTCCCTGACTGCAGCTGTGCACTGGACTGGGTCCAAGCCAGGTGGCATTCCAGTCAGTGCAGCAGTTCTCCATGCACACTGGAGCCTGCCAGCCCTGGGGGTGGGGGTGGGCACTGTGCAGTTCAGCAGAGAATCAGCTTAAGGGCACAATGGGCCCAGTGATTCCTAGGCCTCTGAGTGGATCAATCTTGAGCTGTAGGGCTGTGAGTTTTACCTTCCCCAGCCTTCAGCCAGCTCAGTGTGTTTGTTTGTTTTTAAGAAACAAAGAAACTTTGAAATGATTTTTTTAATAGCTTTGTTTCTTCTTAATCTTAAAAATGAAGTAAATCAAATACTTTCTCTTAAAAAAAACAGATTCACTTTTAATTCTTTGGCTCTTTAAATATTTTTAACTGTTCTCTAATTATCTTATCTCTTCCTTGAATTTTAAGCTTAGTTGTGAAAATTGACAGTATTCTCTTAGACATTTAGAGTTTTAATATCATTAACTTTGTATCCTTAGCATACTGCCTTGCTCATAGTGGGCACTTAATAAATATATGTTGAATAGATTACAAATGATTTCTGCCATAATGAATAGAAAACATAATTTAAGTTTACTTGGATGGTATCGTCTACCAGGTGTTTCAGTTTTTCTCCATGCAGGCTGTGGGTGGCTGCAGTTCAGAACATACAGAGAGGCAGAAATGCAAGTAATCATAAAGTGCAAGTCAGCATTTTAGCAAACCATACTAGACAAGAGCAGTAGAGTCTTAATGTAAAGGCGAGATTTCTCCTGGATACAAGGAGAATAAAAAGTGAATAGTCTCTGAACAGAAGGATTTGGAGTGGTATCTGAATATCTGGTATAGGTGGACAGGGGTTCATACATAATGCAACCAGTATGTGAATGTTCCCATAACTTGGTTTTAAGCCGTTTTCTTAGAATGATTTACTAAGGTATGGTAGGTGTGTACTATATATACCAGATACTTTGGGCTTGTGGACAGCTCAGTCAGGAGCACTATCCTCAAAAATAATTCTTGATTTGATACTCTCTAAAGACTTCCTGTAGAAGGACAATTTTTATCATGAAAATTTCTTAGTCCTTTAAAAATGGATACTTTGTAACTGTTTATTAATTATTTTTTCCAATATAATGCTGTTTATACTAGGAGTGTAGTCCAAAAAAGGAACAGAAAATTCCTGCATCCTTGGTGGCTTCAGTTGGTGGTCCCTCAACGAGTTCCAACACATCTGCTATTGCCTCAACCAGTTCTAGTTCCACACCAGCCCAAGAAACCATCTGCCTTGATGACTCACTAGATGAAGACCTTTCTTTCCATTCATCTTCACTGGATCTTGTTTCTGAAGCTTTAGCTGTTATCAACAATGGGAACAAAGGCCCCCCAATTGGATCAAGGATAAGCATGCCAACTGCAAAACCTCGTCCAGGACTGAGAGAAGAAAAATTAGCAAGTATTATGAGTAAGCTGCCACTGGCTACTCCCAAAAAACTAGATTCTACTCAGACTGCACATTCATCAAGTCTTATTGCTGGCCACACAGGGCCAGTACCAAAGAAACCGCAGGATTTAGCTCATACTGGCATCTCTTCAGGCCTTATTGCTGGTTCTTCAATTCAGAACCCTAAAGTTTCCTTAGAACCTTTGCCAGCCAGGCTACTTCAGCAAGGACTGCAGAGGTCAAGCCAGATTCATACTTCCTCTTCACAGACCCATGTCTCCTCTTCTTCCCAAGCCCAAGTTGCTGCCTCCTCTCATGCTCTGGGAACATCAGAGACCCAGGATGCTTCTTCGTTAACACAAGTAACAAAGGTGCACCAGCATTCAGCTGTCCAGCAAAACTATGTGTCTCCATTACAGGCAACCATTAGTAAGTCACAGACCAACCCAGTGGTGAAATTAAGTAATAATCCCCAACTTTCCTGTTCATCCCCGCTTATTAAGACTTCAGATAAGCCACTTATGTACCGCCTTCCTTTATCTACTCCCTCATCTGGAAATGGTTCTCAAGGGTCCCATCCCCTGGTTTCTAGGACAGTACCTAGCACCACTACCTCCAGTAACTATTTAGCCAAGGCTATGGTGTCACAAATCTCCACGCAGGGTTTCAAATCTCCTTTCTCAATGGCTGCATCCCCAAAACTTGCCACCTCTCCGAAACCTGCCACATCTCCTAAACCCTTGCCCTCACCTAAGCCTTCTGCCTCACCTAAGCCCTCACTGTCAGCTAAACCTTCAGTATCGACTAAAGTTATTTCTAAATCGAACCCAACCCCCAAGCCCACTGTATCTCCAAATTCTTCCAGTCCAAATGCACTAGTAGCCCAGAGTAGCCACTCCAGTAGTAACAACCCAGTCCATAAACAGTCCAGTGGAATAAACATCAGCAGACAGTCTCCCACCTTGAATTTATTGCCATCTAATCGCACCTCAGGCCTTCCATCTACAAAAAGTCTTCAGGCCTCTTCAAAGCTAACAAACTCATCATCCACTGGAACTGTTGGGAAGAATAGCTTGAGTGGAATTGCAGTGAATGTACCTGCCAGCAGAGGTAGCAACCTTAACTCAAACGGAGCTAATAGGACTAATCTATCTGGGGGATCAGGAAGTGGAACACAGGGTGCTACTAAACCGTTGTCTACTCCACATAGACCATCCTCTGCCTCAGGGTCTTCAGTGGTAACAGCCAGTGTGCAGGTATGTATGTTATCTGTGTTCATTTGATAAAATATAAGATTGTATGGTCTTTCTTCTGAGTCAATTTAATAAGCTCATATATGTATAATATATAATATATAGGGTATATATAATAGGCTTATTGTATTTTATGGCCATAGAATGTTCCTGGTATTAATATCACAGTGATGGAGATACTTTTGGATGAGATTTTTTTGAGAAGTGACTTTTTTTTTTAAGTAAAGTATATTATGTTCACTGTAAAATTTTTTGAAAAGCACAACTAAAATGCGTATTTAAAACTATATCTCTTATCAATAGTAACTTAAAAATATAATATACATTCACTTGTCTCCTCTCTGCCTTGTGATAGTCCCCTTTCACCTACCAACTTTCTTATATTTTATTTCATCAAATTTATGCATTCATGTTAATTTTTTCTTCTATCATTTATCTTTCCAAATACAATTTTTAGTTTCATTAATTTTATAATTGTTTGTATATAATTCACTATGTAAAATTTGAAGGTGGTCCTTTCCTACCACAATTTTCCCATTCATGAGTTTTTAAATTCATGTCTCAGTTATATGAAGGCATCTTTTCAAGAAGGGTAACATGAATGCTATTTTACCTTAACTCTCACATACCTGATAATTTCTTTCTTTGCTCTCACACTTGAGTTTAGGTATAGACTTCTTGGGTCGCTAACAGCACTCCAAACTTGGTAAAATACTGCTCCAGTTACCCTTGCCTAATAATTTTGGAGTGTAGAGAAGTCTGAGGCCATTCTGATATTTTGTTCCTTTTTTTCTTTGAAATTCCACAGATTATGGCTAGGCTTGTCTAGTTTTTCATTAATTTTGTACCTAGAACATAGTAATACCTTTCAGTCTCGACCTGGCTATCTGTTCAAGAAAATTTTTGTCTATTATATGTTTAATTATAGTTTGTGATCCTTTTGTCCTACTTTTTTTTTTGAGTACTCTTATTATTTATATATTTCATATCTCTGTCTTCCATATCATCTTCTCTTTCATTGTTTTCATTCTCTTCCCCTGCTTTTTATTCTGAGATTTTTCTCGGATATATCCTTCACATGATTGATTTTATTTTATTTCAAGGTTTTATTTATATTTTCCTGGAAAGTAATACATGTTCACTGTAGGCAAATTCAGAAAAAAGAAAATAAAAATCACCCATCACCCCACAACTGTTTATATTTTGTTGGTACATTTTTAGAATCTTTTTCCAGCAAGTGTATTTTACATAATCTATTTCATAACTAGCTTTTGAAAAAGCAACACTTTATGACTGGCAAGTTCTTATGTTCTTAAATATTCTATGAAAACATGATTTTTACTGGTTTACTTAATTCTGTTGTCTAAGGAAGTGTTCTATCTTTATGCTCTCTGTTTAAGTGGAATGGAACTTCTAATGAAAAAATTTTTACCCTACTGTTTATAGAAGTTCTCTGCTGTTAAATTACAGACTAAGGGTTGTTATTCAATATTCACTTAAAACACAAATCATTAAGTTAATTCTAGAATTCTAATGGAGAACAAAATTTAAATAACTAGTACTTCATTAACTGAAATTTGGGATTTACTGATATTTTATCTGTATAATTTTACTTTCATTAGAAAATAAGAAATTAACAAAAACAAGCTGGTTTAAGGATTATATGTTAGAATTTAAGTTATAGATAAGATCTGAGAGTTAGTCCACATTCCAGTTTATTTTTATTAAAAAGTTGGCTGTTTTCTTAAAAATTAATCTTTATTTTAATCAAAGGTATATGTAAAAGGACTATGGCATAAATGGCAGTCCCTGCTTCATGTCTTCCTCCCTAGTGTCAACTACTTTAAACTCTCCTAGATTTTTTTCTCTGTATTTTTAAATAATAAGAATGAAGACAAAATCTTTAATTCATCAATTTTTGCATTATCTTTTGACTCCTCATTATGTTAACTAAGGCTTTACCTCTCTCATACTTTTCCCATTCTTCTATAGGAGTAATATCACAATTTTTGGTTAAATCTATGACTATATAAATATTGTCTCTTTTGAGCTAAGTATAGTAAACTTTTCCTTCATTTGCTTTCTTATAACAGGTTTTATTTTTTTCCTGGAGTTAAAAATTGCTTTATTTTTTTTTTCATTTGCTTAGTTTTCTTTGAACTTAAGGTTGTTTTCTCCATTTCCTCTAGAGATCTTCTTATATTTGATCATATGTAGTTTCCCAAAAGAACCCAGATATTATCTAACAAATAATTGGTTTGTTGGGAAGGAGGTAATATGGCAATTTTATGTTTTTGAAAAGTGACCACTCTCTTCTGGTTTTCTTCTTCTCCTATCTGGCTTTATGACTTCGAGACTCCATTGTTCCTTCCTTCATTTCTGATCTATTTTTTTTCTGCCTTATTGGTTTGACTGAAAAATGGTCAGTAACTGAGTAAGGTTATTTTTACCATTTGGTGAACTTAAGCTTCTTTTGTTTTAATGTAGCAGGATTTCACTGAAGTCATGTCAGCTTCCTTTGTAGTCTCTAGATCCTGTCTATATTACACCAACAATAAAAACATATTTCCTATCTATGTCTGCAAAGCATTCAGCTCCCATCCGAAAAGCATCTTCAGCCGTGTACTCGTTTACAGAGTGAAAATGAGAGGTCCTGAGTTTAATAAAAGTTCAGATATTTCAGTTCAGGTTCAGGTTATTAATAGCTCTACCTGCTTTCTATTTGATAACTTTACACTTAGGGTCTCCTGTTCTTTCTTGTCCTTCCAATTAGTGATTTTCTATGAATCCTGTCTTTGCCACTTTATAATTTAAAAAATCATTAATTCATTAAGCGGATGTTTATTGAGTGTTTAATATGTGCCAGGCACTCTTCTAGGTGCTGGGGATATAGGGACAAACAACATACTCAAAATCCCTGCTCTCATAGAGCATATATATTCCAGGAAAAAAAAAGTTTAAGAGAGAGTTGATAAGTGCTATGAAAAAATAAAACAGTATAATATAAAGAGTGATTGCTAACATAGATGGAGGAGTTGGAGAAGACCTTTGAGGAGGTAACATTTGAGCTGAGAATTGAATGTGCTGGAGGAGACAGCCATATGAAGATAAGAGGGAAAAAAACAGGCGAGAGGAAACAGTAGGTGTGAAGACACTGAGATGGGAAAGAGCATGAAAAGAAGGCCTGCATGGCTAGACTGAAGGGAGAGATGGATTGGTGATGAGATTAGAGATGGGCCAGAACCATGGAAGACCTTGTGGGCCATGATCAGGACTTTGAGCTTTATTCTGTGTGCAGTGGGAAGCTATTGGAGGGTCTTAAACTGGGAAGTGGTATGGTCCAAATTACATTTCAAAAGATCATTCTTGGGGGAAAGATAGACTCACCAAAATAGAACAGATGGTTAAAAAAAAAAAAAAAGATTTAATGCCCACCACAGGAAGAACAAGGTTTACATTCATGTTTTCCCTTGGGATGAAAATATGGAGGTCATGGAAAGTATTTTTTGGTCATGGGACATTAGCCCGAGCTATTTGCTTACTTCATGTTGCCAGCTTCTCTTATATGCTCCTGAAAGATCTCAATGGTGGGAAACACCACTTCTGAAAGGTCGCCATCCTCTAGCATAGAAAAATTTATAAATGACTTGTAACTTGATTAAGTAATGTTTCAATTTCATTCTATAAACAAAAATGGATATCAAAATTCTTTAAAGTATAAAATGTTAAGACAGTTATGCCAAGGTATAAATTTTTTTATTCCTAGTACTGAATTATTTAATTTTGGAAGTAGCCCTAATTTTTAGTTTCCGACTATTTTAATATTTTAATTCGCTCCCTCCAGAAAAGTTTAAGAGTTCTCCTGATAAGCAGGATTTAATGTTTCTTACTTGGGGACCCCACTTGGGGCACACAGCCTTGGAGACTCCATTATCATCCTAAGGCTGCAACAGAATTATGATTAAAAGAAGAAATAACTCTTGTGTATTTTTAAATTGATGTGGGATCATTTCTATCCAAGTTGCCTCAGGACATTATTTCTAACTTGTTAATTCTTTTCTAAATGTACCTACTTTGTATGTCATGGTTGGCACAGTAGAGGAAAAGACCGGTAAATAAGAAAACTAGTCGACCCCAAGTATAAAGTGATGAAGACTTGCACTTCAGTGTCTGAGGAGTTGTGGTAGAAAAGAAAGAAAGGCTTTGTGGACTGTGAGCTCATCTTGTCCTTCATTTTGTTGATGTCATTTTGTTACAGACCAGTTTCTATAACCAGAAAGAGTGATTATTGCTGATAGCACATAACACATAAGGTTGGGGCACTGATACGAGGATGATAATTCAATTTTGTACATAACGGGATGATGAGTATTAGATATCCAAAGTGGAATTTTTCACTAAGTTCATAGAAATATAGGATTGGACTTGAGATGAGAGGTCAGAAATGTGGAAATAAATTGGAGAGATAGCAAAGGATGTACGGAAGGAGCGGGGAAGAGCACAGTTTAGAGCTAGTGAAAGAACCAGAATAGGTTTCTTGAGGATGTTCTTCATTTTTTGTTCAGCAGTGGCATAGACCAGTAGTGTATAAATATGTGTAATGTGATATATATGTTTGGGCAGTTTGCCTACATTTTTCTCATACATTAAAAAAAGAAAACAAATAGCATTATATTAATTAATAATGTTTACTGGTAGAAATAATTAACATGCACAATAAAACTGGCAATAGCTAACGTTTATTATCGACTTAAAAACAATTCAAAGAATTCAGTTTTCTTGAACAAATTAAAAAATGTAAAATTTTTAACCAGATATGTTTGAAAAAAGAAAACTCCCAGTGTTAGACACCATAATAGGTAATATCTGCTAAAAGAAAATTTGATTGTATCAAATAAGTGCACATAGAAAAAAAGTCAAAATGAGAAAAATAATTTAATTGCTGTATAGAAAATTGATCAGATAATTAGCTTAATGAGTATGCTTGTTATTTCTCAATGAAAGCTCATCAGTGTTAGTTATATTTCTGACTTCAGTGTTTTATTATAAATATGGCATGAAAATCCAGATAGCAAAGTATCAAAACACTATCTAACTTACCTTAGGGTGTCTAATTTCTAAAAAGAAGTAGAGAAAAACAATTTTAAGGAGTTAGGGAAAGATTAGATCATGTGGAAAATGGAGAGTGTCATCCCTTGATAATAAATAAAAGGATACATGTTGCTAGGGATTGAGGAAAGAGCCGGGAGTAGTATGGTTGTAAAAAGAGATGAGGTCTATGTACGTGAGAAGGCAGAGAAAACATGGAAATGCAACAATAATAAATATTTGTATAAGAAAGTTCTGCAGAGGTGGAATTCGTGGCATAGGTCAAGGGGTTAGCTTTTGGGGAGAGGCAGGTAAGGCTAATGATGAAGAACATCCTGGGTGGCCTCATCTCTTTGAAGTTATGAAGGTAAAGGATGTATTAGGAGGCTCTAAGAGAGTAATACTCAAGCAGCAACTGCAGGGATTATTCCAAGAAAGATTGTAAAACAAATAGTAAAATTACTGACCATTTTCAAAGGTCAAACTGAAATTGTATGGAATTAATTACTGGTGCTGTAGGTCTGTGGGTTAGGAGCAGACATGGAGAAGCAAGAAATCTAAGGTTGGGAATTAGTGAATTAAGAAAGTAAATGGGTGTTAATATAGGCACCATTAAAATAAATATTAAGAAGGAGTCTAAAGTGGTAAAGAGCTGAAAATATTACTATTTCTATGTATAATTTGCATATTTTAATATCAATATTAGTATCTCTGAAATATATTTTTCTTCTCAGTCTTAATTTCTGTCTCACATAGTTTCTGTTAGAACAGATATAAGACACAGTCTTGCATCCATGAGGGTATTAAATAAAATAAATCATTTTAGGTTATATACTTTATTTCTTACAAATTTTGACCCCTGGTTTCTGCACAGTCCACAGCAGGAGCATCATTATTGGCTAATGCCTCACCTCTGACTCTCATGACATCACCTTTGTCTGTAACAAATCAAAATGTGACTCCTTTTGGGATGCTGGGTGGCCTTGTTCCAGTGACCATGCCCTTCCAGTTTCCCTTGGAGCTACTTGGCTTTGGAACGGACACAGCTGGAGTGACAACCACCTCGGGATCTACCTCAGCCGCTTTCCACCATAGCCTAACTCAGAGTAAGTGGGTCTCTTTCGTTTATTTGACTACCTAGTTTGACAGAACAGGAGACCTTGCTACTTTATACGAACTGAGAGTCTGGTTGGAGTTAGTGAATTTTTTAGGTTTTTTTTTTTTTTTTTAAGAAATGCAGGTTATTTTACTTATATAAGTCAAATTTCTGGACTCTGAGATTTTTCTTTACAATTTTTTAATGAACCGTCTATACTACATTTCTATCTTAATGTATTTCATAATAAGAGTAAGACAAATTTACTGCATTATTTGCATACACAGATACATTTATATATGTAAATTTTTGAAAAAATATATTTCCTCTAGGTTTAGAAGGTTTTTGAAGACAGGGGCTCTGCTTGCATTTGATAAATTAAGCTATTTTCATTTCTTATTAAGACAGCTCAAATCTTAATTTTAAGAAGATCACTGACAAATCTGTTTTCCTCCTAGATTTACTAAAGGGTTTACAGCCAGGAGCTCAGCATGCAGCAACACTTTCCCACTCACCACTGCCTACACATTTACAGCAAACATTTAACGGTAAGAGAGCCACCTATTTCTTCATATGTTTGTTATTTATTTATGTTTATAAATAAAAATTATACTTTTCTTCTGAAAAAAAAAAGCTATGAATGAGATGACAAAGGTTGGGAAAAATAAATTTTCATGTGACTGAATCCTCATTAGCAACAGCCTCCTTTTAAGAGAGAAGAAACAGGTCAATAAGATCTTTTGTTATATACGAAGTGCCATTTTGAAGACGTTTATTCCATGGAAATGATGGCTAAAGGGAATTCCTAAGACAATTTACAAAAGTCATATACAACAATTTTAATAGTTTACATTTACTGAAAGCATACTAAGTGACAGATTGCTTGTGACTGCTTATGTGTATTAGCTAATTTAATACTCATAACAAGCCTGCTAAAGACAGATGATTATCCCCATTTTAGAAATAAGAAAATTGAATCAGAGAGGTAAAGAGACTTGCCCAAGATAATATACAAAATATTTGAGCTGGGATACAAACCTAGGAAATATGATGCCATGGACTGTATTCTTAGCCATTAAACTTTTCTGGTTCTTAGTAATAATTAAATTAATATGATCCAAACCGTGTACCTTATATACTCGTACCCCAACTAGATCACTCTGCAATCGGAAGTTAGATATTGGACACTGTACATTGATCTCCACTGTCCTCACTATCACCAGTAGTTGACCTCAAGAGACTGTCCTATTATGAAGGCATTTTAAGGATCTTTTGAGTAGAAATAACTACTCAGTTGCTCTCTTAACCTTAGAAGTTGACTGGGGCCTCACTATGCCTTTTGGCTACTACATGCAAAATTATTTTTGCACCAATTTACAGTTGACCGTGATACAGAAATGGGAACTGTATAGCAATTTTGAGGCAACAGGTTGGCATTAATCCTCTAAAAGACCTGAGTGGTACACTGACCCAGACTCTGTCCTTGAGGGAATGAATATAAAACCACAGTTGTGCAAAATTGCTGACAAAGAGTTGGCATAAATATCAGTGATCCTGACCTTCCTGAACTCCGAGATTACATATAAATGCTTGAGGGTTTTATTTTGTTCAAATTCTTGAATATTTTATCTTGTTAATTATCCTGTGACTAAAGCAGCCTGGATATTAACAACTGCTTGGAATAAGGAGTCCTGCTTAGGGGCTGTATGTTCATGGAGCAGATTCATATGAATGTCCACCTGCAAGGAATGAGACAAAATGGGATTCTTATTGCTCAAAATCACCCCAATGTTCCAGCTTTTTTTTTTTTTAGCTTTTTATTTTGAAATACTTTTAAACTTACAGAGAAGTTGCAAAAATAGCACAATACCCATACAGAGACCTCCAACACCCCTACCCCTGCCAGATACCCAGATCCACCTATCTATCTGTCTAATCCATTTTTTGACCACTTGAGTATAGATTGTATACATGATACTCCTTGAACAGTTAATACCGCCTGGTACATTTCCTAAGAGAAAAGGATATTCACTTATATAACCACCTTAAGTGCAGTTATCAACTTTGAGAAACTTAACATTGTTATAAAGCTTAGGAGACATATTCCAATTTTTTCATATGTCCCTTTGAACCTTTTCTATTCTGGATCCTATCCAGGATCATGTATTGTATTTAATTGTCATTGCCTCCTTAGTGGCAGTTCCTTTTTTTTTTTTTCTCAACCACTCCCAAGCATACCATTCAATGGAATTAATCATGTTCACCATACTGCACTATCTTCACCATATCCATTACTAAAACTTTCCGTCTCCCCAAACATTGGGCATTAATTCCCTATTCCTCTTTGCCCCACCCCTGGCAGCCTGTACTCTAATTTTTGTTTCTATGAACTTGCATACTCTCTGTATTTTCTTTGTAGTTACTGTGGGGCTTAATTTTAATATCCTAAATACCTAACAATCTCATTTTCTTTGATACCAACTTCACTTCAATAGTATATATAAACTATATTCCTATACCCTCTGCCCCGTGCCTTTATTTAGTTCTTGTCTCAAATTACATATGTATACATTGAGTCCAAAACCACCGATTTATCATTACATTTTATGCATTTGTCTTTTAGATCTTGTAGGAAGTAAAAAGTACAGCAGTACTGGCATTTATTTTTACCCATGTTGTTACGCTCACCAGAGATCTTTATTTCTTCATGTGGCTTCAACCTATTGTTCATTGTCCTTTCCTTTCAACCTTCAGAACTCTCTTTCGCATCTCTTTTAGGGCCCATGTAGTGGTGAAAGAGTCCCTCAGCTTTTGTTTATCAGGGAATATCTTAATCGCTCCCTTAATTTTGAAAGACTGTTTTGCCCAATTGAGAATTCTTGGTTGGCAGTTTTTTGCTTTCAGCACTTTAAATGTCTTCCCACTCCCTCTTTCCTCCATGGTTTCCTATGAGAAATCAGTACTCAGTGTTATCGAGGCTCCCTTGTATGTGACACATTGCTTCTCTTGCAGCTTTCAGAATTCTCTTTATCTTTAGTATTCTGCAGTTTGATTATAATATGGTACAACATGGGTCTATTTGGGTTTATCCTGTTTTGAGTTTGTTGAGCATCTTGGATTTGTAATTCATGTCATTCTTTAAATTTGGGAAATCTTCAGACATTATTTCTTTGAATATTCTCTCTGCTCCTTTATCTCTTCTTCTGGGACTCCCACAGTTTGTATATCAGTACGCTTAATAATGTCCCACAGTTTCCTCAGGCTCTGTTCACTTTTATTCATTCTTTCTTCTTTTTTCTCTTCAGATTGGTTGATTTCAGTTGTCTTATCTTCAGGTTCACTGATTCTTTCTTCTGCCAGCTCTAATCTGTTGTTGAACGTCTTTAGGGCATTTTATTTATTTATTTTTAACTTTATTTATTGAAGAATTAAAAAAACAAACATACAACAACAAAAAAACCCCACAACATTTCAAACAAAACAAAACAAAGGATTAAGAAAACCAAATAACCTAAAATAACTACTTATTTTGTTATGACAGCTTTCCTTGAATGACAGGAGCTAACAAAAAAAAAGGGAAGGTAAAAAAAAATACACTTTTTCCAGTCTTTGCAGGGCTTCTCCATACAGTGAGTTTAGAGAATAACTCCTGGCCAAAGCATAGGGGCCTCCCTGATCCTTGGTGCACATGTGTCTTATCTTGGGCATGTGTGTTTGGAATTCTCCCCTTTTCCATACATGGTTCTGAATGCCCTCTTTTCCCTAAGACACGTTTTCCTCACAGTCTCAAATCACTGAACTCTTATGTCCTACATCCAGTAATCCCTTGCCGCAGGCTGCACAGTTTGGCTATTCTCCCACAGCGTTCTGTAGGAGAGCTTGATGAATGGCCTTCTACATGCAGGGCAAGTTCTGGGATGGTGAGTTCCTCTGGCCACAATGAGACAGATTGTGTCTGAAGTACATGCTCCCATTATTTGCATAAGGGATACTGTGCTGTCTCTGGCACCAGGACCTGGGATCCTGGGCTGCTCTGCTCCAAGCCAGAAAGGGGTTGGGGGAGAGCCAGCCAGGATGCCATGAGATTCTACCTCTGCTGTGTAACCTTTTTCTTGACTCAATGCTTACCCTGTTACTGCAGTCCTTTAACTGCAGCTTTGGGAAAGATGTTTCTGTCAGTTTTTGCTGGTTGTTCAAAGCTTTTGTAGGTTCGTGGAGCCCTGAAGCATCCCACTCCACCATCTTGATCAGGGTAGGGGAGTGTTCTATCCTTTATATGAATTACCTTATTGTCTGGACAGTGCTGCTTTTCTAGAGGGACAAAGAAAATATGACTGTCAATATTTTCCAACTGATTGAAATAAAAATGTTAGAAATTTTTCATTTTAAAAACATGTGAAGTATAAGACCCAGAACATAGGGATCAGACTTGGATTTGCGTTCCAGGACTGCCCCTTTGAGCAAGTTTCTTAACTTGTTCAACCATCATTTCTCTTGCTTGTAGATTGGTGACAATAATATGTTTTTAATAGACTTATTATGAAAATTTAATAAAAGTAATTGATTTAAAGCTTTTAGCACAGTACCTGATACACAGTAAGAGCTCAATTAATGCTGATTCTCTTTCCTTATCATCTAAAGGAGGGAATTGTACATTTTTTCTGTAAAGAGCCAAATGGTAAATATTTTAGGCTTTGCAGGCTATATGGTCCCTGTTGCATTTACTCAACTCTTACATTGTAGTGCAAAAACAGCTATAGACAATTTGTTAACAAATGAGTGTGGCTGAGTTCCAATAAAACATCATTTACAAAAACAGGTGGCAGGCCAAATTTGGCCCTTAAGCTGTAGTTTCCCAAACCCTCATCTAAAGAATTTCATAGTTCAGTTAAGATGATATTTTTTGTTTCCTCATTAACTAAAGTTTCTTTAAGCAAAATCTTTTTTAAAAAGCACCTTGCCATTTTATAAATTTAACTATGCCTCAGGTCAGATCATTTTTTTGTATAAACACAGGTGTATAATATCTCATTATAAATGGGAAAGCCAATTTCTTAGATGTCACCAAAGCTATTTTATTAGTATTCTTTTTATACAACTTTTGAAATGATCTTATTTCAATGATTTATCTCTTCTTCAACAGAACGAGTTTCTTTGTTTCCTTCTGTTTATGTTTTGCCAGAAGAATTTAGGTATCAAATGAGCTGACCCAGCAATGTAACTTTTGTGATCTCTTGCAGCCATAAGATTCTGTTGTAATGCAATAATTTGTTCCTTTTCACTTCTGCACTTCTACATTCACTCTTCTTCCCTTAAAAATAAAAGTTTCCTTTCACTACCTTTTTCTCTTAGATCTGGATTGTGTCTGGGGCTTAATTTTCCTTGCTAAGGCAGTCACTTATGAGAGCCTTTCTCTATATTCTCTTGGTTTGTTGGTTCTCAAGGTCATTGAGTTCTACTCTTGCCCAGGTGTCACCTTCTTTTCCTCTCTCCCAGTTTTTGTAGGTAACTTAGCTGAGGCTTAAATGGAGGAATGATTTCTCTATAAACAGTTAAATATCCAAATAAAAAAATAGAAACTGTTGTTCCCGGTAGTAGACCACTCTGTACTTTTAGCTAGATCAGGACCAAAACAAGGACTCAGTGGGATTGTTCATTACCAGTGTGTCCTTTTCATTTACTTAAATAATTGAGAATTAATTATCAATTGCTATATAATGGCAAGAAATTTAATTCCACTCGTGAGAAAATGTAGTTGGCTCTGTCTTCTAAAGGAATTGAAAAATGTGGTAGGTTCCTTGAAGGTGGGAATTATGTGTTCTGGTTCCTTTATATATATGATGTATTTGTTGAAATGGTATTTATAGGACACTGAAAACCAATTGAACGCAGATGTTTGAGATAAGAGGATTGTTCTTGTTGCATTTTTATCTCCTTTGTGTTTTATCAATCTCTGTAATGCTACGTAAGATATCAAAAATTACTTTTTAGCAACACCATCTACATAAAAATTATAATTGTGTGGGTTTTTTTTTTCTTTGTTTTATTTTTCTTACCTATTTTGTATAACATGCCAACCCATACCAATTCAAGCTCTCTTTTTCTTAGATGGAGGCCAAAGTAAAGGGGACACTAAATTACCACGGAAATCTCAGTGACTTCCCAGCAAGCAAAGGAGATGAAACATTTAATTGGTTGATGGAGTCTACCTGATGGGAAAGTACTTATGTGGTCACAGGGCTGCTGTTTCTGTCGATGTTTACATTCTCTCGTCCCAAGCACTGTGGTGAAGAGAAAAAAGAAAAGAAAACATTACTTGATCAAAGCCAGGTGCAGGAGGAAGAAATGCTTTTGTGCAAAGTTAGTGACCTTTGGTCTCTTCTAAAGAAAGACAAAGTTACCATGTTAACTGACTTAAAAGAGACTCAGTTGTCAAACCCACAGAAGTACAAATTTGATTTTTCCCAGGGGAGGGAAAAAGAAGTTGAGAGGATTTGGGTAAACTCCATCCATCCTGGGGGTTGGATCTGAACACTCATAGACATAACTGCATAAAATAAAAGTCAGTATATCTGGAATTAGGCCAGTTTGTCAGGAGTAATAATCATGCCTGTGTATGTGGACTATACAGCAAATAATCAGTTTGCCACAAAAAAAATTAATGACCCTATGTCTGATACAGACAGTATCTGAGTAACTACTGTATCCTCAAAAATCCTGACCAGACTTGAACCTTCTCCAGCATGTAGCAACTTCCCGTGTAGAACAGTGGACTAAAGATGCTGTCAGAAAGTTATTAGCCCAGTGATATATATTATTATATCATCTAGGTTTTTTTTAAAGTCAGGAAGTTGAGGCTGTTGCTCTTAAGAAACAAAATCTAAATGTTCCCTTTTTGTAAAAGGGTCAATTTCATCTTCCATTCAGAAGCAGGTACTTAGCTCTTTTCTTCAGGTGATTTGTGCATCTGGTATTGATTAGATTAATTCTTATTTCCTTTCTTGATGTTTAAATGTGACTGTGTTCACATTTTTTTTCTTGAGAAATGGGGATCCTTTGAGATATGGCTGCTGCTTTGGTGCTCTTAGCCCTTGCAGGCCTACCAACATGAACTGTAGTTTTTCCCTAAATTCACCTCAGTTCACAATTTCTATTCTTTTAGCTAGTGGTATTTCAGGGGATTATTAGCTAATATGAACAGGGAAGTATGTGCACTACATATACTTCTTCACTGGTCATTCTGAATAGCATATATTTTTTTGAATTTTGAAGATGGTATTTTAAAGGAAGAAATTACATTAGGGTCATTAAGTATAAAGGATTGATTTTTTATAACAATCACAGCATAGTATTTTTACTCCCTATATCCAGTGTAGTGAAGTTGATGTGGAGTATTTGGGATCTTAAAGCTTTTCTAATATTTACTCAGAGTGTTGGTATGAGTAAACTTGCAGCCAGTAAGACTCCTTAGTTATTACAGCTCCCTTATGCAAATAGCATATTCAACGAAGGATGTTAAGAGAGAAATTTATGGTTCTGTTTGAATACACTTTGATTTTCTCATCTCATTGTTTTATTCCATCACCTCCCCCACCCCCCCATTTAGACTTTTGAATGTTTTCAAACTGTACCCATAAGAATGGTATAAACTCTTTACTTGTCCGTGTGTAACAGGCTAATCTAAAAAGCAAACAAACAAACAAAAATCTATTCAGCATCAGGTAGTGGGTAGTAGTCTATTACTAGCAGCTAGATTCTCTGCATTTGTTTTCATTACACATCACCCTATACCATTAACTTTATTTAAATTAAAGTATTTAACAGGTCCTTTTCCTTTTATAAACGAAAATCCCCGAAAGCCTATAGGACTGTGAATAAATTACCACAGAGCTGATTCAGATCTGTACACATGTATTTTGCTTTCAGAGCCACATTGGCTTGTTTCAATAGCAAAAAAAGTTAATGAATAACTGAAAATTTTAGTTCCAAGAACTTGTTACAATAAGGGGAAAGGATTACTTCATGAGTCATTAATATAATTTCTTGCTTCTAAGAATTTAGTTTACCAGTAAAACAAACAAGAGTGATGTATCATCCAACTCCAGTGGATAGTTTGGAAGGATATTGGGATGTTTCAGAGGGGTTTGACTTGAGCATGTTTGGTTGAGGTGTTTTTTTTTTTTTTTTTTGGTTTTTTAGTTAGGGAAGCTTACCCAATTCTTGGTTTATTCCAAGGTAGGGGACATCTTGTTTTTAATCTAATTTGTTAAAAACAAAAAGAGAGAAAGGAAAAAAATGTCTGCTAATACTATCTGGTTAAGTGATAGGAGTTTTTCTTTGGGAAGATAACTTGTTTTACTTCCCGTACCAAAAAGGAAGTCAGGTCTTTCAGAGTGCATATTAATGTCTCTTTCTGCTCTTAATTATGCATGTATGCATGTGTGTGCTTATATATACACACACAGACATATATAAAACTTCTTACTGGTTTAAATCAAAGAATAATAATAATTTCTCAAGTCCGTTAATTCTGAATCATGCCATATGAAGATCTCTGATGACTCTTCTTTGTCATCATTAAAAAAGAACAGGATTATGAATTTTTTTTCTCCAGTATCATTTTGTACTAACCAGTAAAAATATCTGAAGACCCTTGGCTCTGGTAAGTCCATATGTTTGGAGACTGTATTTTATTCTCTTCAGTCTTGATTCCTTAAGGACTGTTATCACATCCCCACCTCACTCCCCCCACCCCCACATTTTCACTACCAACTTATATCCATTTCAGTCAAGTCCACCTTTTTATGTTGTACAAATGAGTGAAACATCCTTGTATTTCTGTACAGATAATGTTCAGAGAGTTCCTACATGTAAATACAGACCTATTTCTTTTCTAGATCATAACATTGAAAATGGTGTCCATACTTTATGGTCACCTCTCTATAGTTTTTCTTAGTAAAAAACCAAACATATAAATTGGTTATTTTTAGCATAGAGACTTACTTTTGACTCATACTGTATTTTTGCACTTAATCAAATTATGTTATTTTTTAAAATAATGAGTAATTGGAGAGGATATAGAACAATGTGTATTTCTGAAGAGTGTTAGCAACATCCCAATGCAAAAATAATCAGCACACTTAATTATGTCCCATTCAGCGGGACTCTTGATTCAGGAAGACTAAACTGTTTTCAACTGTCTTATATTTTAAATTGCCTTCACTGATCTATAAGCTGTTACTGTACATACAAGTTACTCCTCAGTATTCACAAGCAATAATGGTCAGCAGAGTTGTCTCCAAAGACAATAGTGCTGAGCCTGCGGTTGGAGACTGTTTGGGAGCAAGGTGTCAAGCTCATTCAGAGCCTCCAAGATAAATGCTAGCAATAATTTCCATTATAAGTCAATTATAATTCTTTTCTCATATGCTTCTGCAATCAGAGGGTTAAAAAAATCATGATTTTTAAATAGCCTGAAGAAAAAAAAGTTTTGGGAAAAGAAGTGAGTTTAATCACAAGTGACAAAATCCTGATCTCATTTTCAGTAAGTCAGAGATTGTGTTAGTACATTCTTTCATGCCCACCACCCCTTTGATGGATGTTGTTAGCCCAAATTACGTTTTTATATCATCAAAGTTGACTAGGGTTTATTGTATCACCAAGGTAAGGGGAAGAACCAGGCACATTGTTTGAATACTGTGGGTTTGACACCTGTTTGGAAACAACTTATTGGAAATGACTTTTAACCCAAGATATGTTTTTTTTCCCAAAGCAGGTCTAAATTGTTTACTACCCAGGGTTGGGAAGGGCAGAGACGTCTAGTCTTTCTCCTCTGGTTCCCTTTAGCGTTCCCCTTTCCACCTCTACTTGGTTCAAGATGTTTTCTGAAAGGAAAATTCTACTGTTATTCAAACTGCCATTGATTGAGAACTCTATATCCCTTGGGATCCTCTTAAAACTCAAATTATCTATCATATTTGCTGCTACGTTTGTAAAAGAACTTTGCCTGTATTGGTCGACTTTAATTTACAGTTCATTTGTAGTGGGAGTTAGCATATAATTTGACCCATGTATAGAATTAGGATACTTTATTTTAGGAGTGTACCATAAAAGCACACTGGTCCCTGTATTGTTTTTATCCTTTAGGTTTTGAATTTGTGTTTGCTTGTTTGTTTGTTTTCGTTTCGTTTTAAAAGTCGGAAATAGAAAAATGAGAAAAACCTATAATCAGGCCAAACTCAAGAACTTTCCATGTGCTTCAGCACTAAATTTCTGCTGACCTTATGTTCTGAAAAGGGGCACTTTTATTTTCTGTTGTGTGTATATGATTGTTTTTTGTTTGTTTTGGGTGGTGGTTTTTATTTTGTGTTGGGGTGTTTTGTTTTTGTAATAAGCAGAAGAAAAATGCAGTAGTAGGTAAATGACTGAATACAAACATGTTATGCAATTTTATTTTATAAAATTTTAAGGGGAAAAGTTTAGCTCTTTGTAAATTATTTCTTAGCTCTGGTAAAATGCTTATATTACTCCTCTAAAACATGCTCTGTTCAGGCCTTTGTCTTTGTTAAGTGCCTTTTTTTTTTTTTTTCTTTTCCCCACTCTTTTGGAACTGTTCTCAGATATTCTAAAGTACAGGCTGATAAGTCAGGGATGCAGGAGGAAGAATCTCAAACTTGCCAAGGTCATGTAATGCTGTAACACTCTTCCTTTTCTTTATATGTGTATGGATATATGTGTAAAATACATACATACATATATATATGTAATATATATAAAAACCTAGTAGCTGCTATACCATGCATCTTTCCAAGCACTCCCTTTCCCTAATGTTTGCAAAACTTCTGCCTTGTTTATTCCATTGCTTTTAGTAGATTAAAATGGGCGGTTGGAAAATCGTCTTTTCACAAGATGCTATCTTCCCCCCTTTGAATATCTGTTGCAGAAGTTGACAAAAATATATAATAAGTTGGCTATTATAAGTAAAATAAATTTAGTAAACTCATGGACTATTCCTGGATGTAACCCACTGCTCTGTGCCCTTCAGACTTCTGATGAAGTAATCCAGGAGAAAGCATTGGAATAACAAGAGTATTTTGTGGTCAGGTTGATAAGGTTCACTATGGCAGGTAAGACTAAAGAGACAGGGGAGGGCTTGAGTTAGAACCATGGTAGCATATCTAAATAATTTTTGAAGGAAATTAGCAACTTTGTCAACATTAAAAATAAATGATATTTTCTTTTGGGAAATGTTTTTGAATAATTCATATAGCTGCCTATCTGTTAAAAAGGTAATAAACTTAGAAAGACTTCAGATACTGAGGAAAACATTTGTATAACCTATAGCTTTCTTGAGAGGTCTTCAGTTTTTATTTGCCTGATAATTATATTTGGCTAAATCTGATTTTACGGTTACTTAGGTTTTTCCCTTAAGCAAAGTAACTTAATTTTCAGAATCTGAAATTCATCTGTTTCTTGTTAAAGACAAATCAATATGACATGTTAAGGGAAACTAAGTTGAATCAATCCTCAAAACCCAGTGCAAATATATTTAATAAGTATCCCCTTTAAAATAAAATTTTAATTGGGAAGAGGAAACTGGTGGCCAAAAAGGAGACTCCTGATAATGTTACCTGCTAGCAAAATTGTTATCAGGTGGCCTGAGTTCAGTCATAAGTGTTATTCTTAAATTACTAGTTGGGGAAATATCATTTAACCTTTGTGCCTCAGATTACCCACTAGAAAATTGGGTATAATAATATTCAGCTACCTCCCAGGGATATCAGAGACTTTACTGTTTCAAAAGTATTTTGAGTTTTTCTAAAAATGTCCTATATAATTAAAGGTAGTATTATCATCTTCCTGCAGAGGCTAAAAATGTTTTCCTTATAATGGATTTTAAAAGCACCATATGATTTTTAAGTTTTAAAAAACTCACAGAAATTCTAATTTAGATACATATTTGTTATTTAAACATAGTTATGGTGGGATGAAATGGTTAGTTTCAGGTGAATTAGGCTGGGGGGAATGACACTAACATTTCTTACTTATAAGTAGATTTTTGAGCCTTTCACGGTGTTACTTGCATGACTTTTGCCAAGGTTTTGGAACTAAAGCTAGGTAAAGTTTGGATGACTGGTTATTGAAGATAAATGATCCTGAAAGTTTTATCTGCCTCACTTTTCCATCTTTTCAATCTCATTTCCTTAGATTACTTGTTTGATGAGGGATAGCTAAGCTTTTAACTAAGAATGAATGGGAGTCTCCTTATTCTTGCATGTCAGAGATTGTGTACTGTTCCTGAAATTCTAGATTTATCCAGCTTTGCACTGAAGGGGCAAGCACTACACACAGCTGTGTGTACTTTTAGCCAGTCTACATTTGTAATTCAAGTTTCTTCAAACCGTGAAAGCATTGGAATCATTAGCTGTTCAGGTTGTAGGAAAATGGGAGAGGAAAAACAGATTCATTTCCTAGCCAAGGCAGGTTTGGGAGGTGGGGGTAGAGTTTCCTCTAACTCCCAGGAGGAAATGAAGATCATTTTATCCCAGCTTCCAGTACTGCATATTAATTAGTGATACATTCAGTTTTCCTTTTATCATTGAAAATAACAGCCACAGGAAGAATGGATGTTGCATTTTTAGTTAGGGTTAAATGCCGAGCAACATTTGTTGGGGTGTGTTTGTAGATTTAAATTGTAGCACGTATTCAGGGTCATGAAAGACAGTGGAGGAGGAAGAGGAACAAATTATCCAGCTGAAGTGAGTCAGTAAAAAGCACCAACCCCAAGCAAACAAAGCATCTGGGTTAATTCCCGGAATTGGCCAAGGCCCAGCTAATATCTAGTGAGATGACATTTTTGTTTTTTAAAATTTTAATTTTGGGGTGTTTGTTTGTTTGTTTGTTTTGCCTTAGTAGCCTCTAAATATCAACTATGCAGATAAACATGCTCTTTATTTCCCATTGTTTTGTCCACTTTTTCCATTCTTCAAATAACAGATGTTCAGACTTCTACCCAAAGAAAAAATGTGTAAGGGTTTTGTTGAATGTGTGTGTTCCTCTAGGGAAAATTAAGAGAAGCATAAAATAGATGTATTTTGTGTGTTTGTCTGTCCTAAAATGTGAACTTTATACTCAAAAACTAGGTACAGATCATTTTACTGTTGCAAAACTAGTTTGTATCATGGAATGTCTTTGGGTTGTGTAATAAAATCATCCCAGTGTTCAATTCTGAGAAAGTTTTAGATTCTGTGGCACAGTGTTCAGGTTTTTAGAGCTGAAAGGTCAGACTCTATTACAAATAGCTTTGAATATTAATGTTGAATTCTTCTTTCCTCAATTCCTTTAGTCTTCATTTTGCTTTCATCTAGTCTGAGCTATTGTTAATCATTTCATCAAGTTTGCCTATTGTTATGAGTCTAGGAAGGAAAAGTTAAACTGTCTTTCACATCCTTTTCTTACTCATTTTGGCAGTCTCTCCTTTGTCTTCATTGAATTCAAAAGTAAAGGCTACAGGCATATTCCAGGAGACTGTTTACACCCTAACAGAGGATGCAGACAAGACCTCTCAGAATTTTTATCAGATTGCCTTTGGATAACTTGACACTAGATTACATTTTTCTTATCTACTCCCAAAGTACTATTTGCTTGAAAGTAGCTATTTGTAATCTTTATTTAATTTCTGCATGTTGTAATACTTCTACTTCTCAATCTTTCCTATGTATTTCCATCTGATAGTAGGTTAGTACTTAAACTTTGGACACTTTTCCAAACTGTTACCCAAACAAGTCAAGAATACTTTTTAGAAGTAGTATAATTAAAGAGGTCTGTGTGTCCAGGACTTAGAGTCACTTGCATCACTGGTGACAGGAAATTTTTTTTCTTCTCTTTTGTATTACAAAATCGATTTCTCTACATGGCTTCCTCTTGGTACTTTGCAAAGTTGTTGTAAATTATTTGAAAGAGAAGCAGAGTTTTGTTAGGGGCTCTTATTTCTCATAATACTCGGCTTTTTCTCATACTTCTGAAATAAATTACTTTACAAAGGTCTGAGTCAAACAGAATATATAAATCCTTAGTACCAATTTTATGTTCTCAGAAACCTCTCATAATTTGCCCCCATTTTGCTAATAATAAAATAATTCTTTTATCGTAAATCTGGTTTTAAAATATTTTATAATAGATCATTAATAGAAACTTAATTGAAATAAAAATGAGATGACTGTTACCGTAGATAACTTGGAAATACTACAGTTTTTGAAGTTAGCAGCTCCATCCACCCTCAAAGCACATTTAGGAGTCAGCAACAATCACGATCAGTCAGTTGGCATGTTTTTCTACATGACAACATGCCCTTAATTTGTCAGATCTTAGCTATCTTGTATTTTCTATCCTTGCAACCATAAATTTTCCTCATTTTTTGCTTATCTCTGCCATTTGCAGGGGTAGTTTGCCCTCTGCCAGCAAATTAGATTTTCTTTCCTATATCTGTAAAATTACCAGAGATTACCCCAATTTTGTCTAGAGGCATTAAAATAGAAATTATTCTCAGTTGACAAAAGTATTACTGTTTTAGATAGAAATTTGAGCAACTTTGACTAATGTTTTAAGGTTGGCTGTGCCTACATAACTAATTATAGGTACCTTCAGAGACCTTCAGAAAAGCAAGGGGTCCTTCGGTAGAGGTAGGTTCCCACCCTTCAAATACTCTCCTCTGAACCATGGCCAGCCTCCACAGAAAAAGATTTAAACTTTGCACTGTAAATTATTTTACTGTAGGAAATATAAAAAATATCAGATTGTTCTTTGAGAAAAGTATATAAATCTGGGGCTTTCCCCTGTGTTTTTCTTGCTAAACATTGTCAAGCTTAAAAGAAGAGGAAAATAAATCTCTGGCTGGTGAATATCTTATGCCCCAAATAATATGTTAAAGTCTACCAAGGTAACTAAATTATGGGTGTTTTCTCTCTTTCATTACAAGCAAGAAATTTAATTTGCAGTTGTAAAGTTATTATGGGACTGCAAACCTATTTGCTGTCCTAGCTGGAAATAATGATTCTGATTTTTAGTCTGGGAAAGCACATATTTCCAAACCTTGCAGTATGAATTTTGATAAGGGAAAGACTTTTTGTGTGGTAACAGAAGGAAAATAGGACTTATTTATACAGTGAATGTTCACTCTATAGAGGAACTTCCCTCCAGTTATACATCTTCCCCTTACTTTAGCCACCTCCACATTTGATAAAGTTGCCAACATGTTTCAAAACCAAACTTGAAGGAAGGGGCCTAATAATGTTGCTCCTGTAAGTGAATGGCACTAATTACTGTATTGCATTTGTTAATAGGGAGGTGCATTTTTGCTAACTTGAAGGGACATGCTGTATTTTAAATAAGTGTGTGACTTAATATTTGGGTTTTTTTTCTCCTTTAAAAACTGGACCTGAACACAAGCTTTGAGTTGATATTTGTAATAATCTCAGGACCTGAAAGATTGTAGCATTTAGTGTGTCTTAAAATTATGTACTGTACCAGCCATGGATTTTTGTAAATATACCTGTCTCCCTTTTTTGTATTATTTTAGTAAAAAATAAATAAATAAATTTAAATAAAAGGGGGGGGTGACAGTATGTGAATGGATGTGGGTATGTGTGTGTATGTGTGTTTGAATAAGGCTCTTTTGAAATGAACTGGTGCTTGTTTAATTTCCAGCTCTAATAGGAGCAGAAATATGGACAAACTGCTGCTACTGAACCCTGCACTGAGCCTAGGTATTTCCATTTAATCTTTTCCAGTGGTTGACTAAATGCTGGCTACCAGGAAATGGCTAAAGTTAAAATTCTTCCCACTGTCATCTTGCCTTTGCATTATCAGTTCCACATGCCCTTTGAATTTTAATCATTAAAAAGTTTCCAAACCCCTCTCGCTCTCTATCTTTTAGAGAACTCTTGTCAGTACTTACTAACAAGAAATGAGGGAAGGTAAAATTTTTAAACCAAAAATTTACACATTTCATAAAACCCTGATGAATTCTGGATATGTGAGAGGTCTTAAACATTCCTAAATACGGATCTGTGACTTTAGTAAATTAACCCCATGGACATACTCCTTCAGTGCAGGGATTTTTCTTCTATTTTTGCAACAGCCTTGCTCATATTCCAGTTATAGCTAGCAAACCCCTGTTCTAAAGCAAGAGCCTTATTTGATTCAGTGTAGATGTTTCCTGTCTATTATTTGTGACAGGGCCTTTTACTAAGTGTTTTTTTTTTTTCTTTTTGTATGTGTTACGTGTTTGTTGTATTAAATAAAGAGGAATGTACATATTATCCCTGAGTCTGTTTTATTATTGGGCTAACTCGGATTTTAATATTCTTTCAGTAGTGGTTTAGTACCTGTTGCCTGTATCCCGTGGGTGCTAGGCACCCACGGGATACCGAAGCAAAGGCACAGTCCCCACCCTCAATATACTCAAACAGTTTGCAGTCACATGACAGGTTAAAAGACAACAGTTCAAAATTGGTCACAAAGGTATGGTCCATTGCCATCTGGCAGCTGAGTTCAGAGGAGAGGAGAATTGAACTGGAGTGATCTGGGAATACTGTGAAGTGGATGGCACTTTAGCTGGGCCTCCAAACATAGGTAGGATTTGGCTAGGAAGAAGGAAAATGAAAATGCCCTGAGCAAAGTCAGGAAGAAGCAAGAAGTAGACCAGTCTGATTGTGGGGTGCACATTTGGAATAGAGGGGGCCAGATTGTGAGAGTCCTTGAATGCGACCTCAATAGATTCTTCCTTTGGATAACAGGGTATTTCTTTGTTTTTAGAAATCATGCTGTTAGTATCAGGGCTTGAAATATAGACATGGAAGTTATCTTCAGAAACAATATTCTTTTAAAGCTTTATGAGTAGAGGACTTCTCGGAAAAGTATTATTAAAAGAGAAAAGCAGAGAAAGAATTCAACCTTAAAAATCTAGATAGAAGGTGGAGAATAGACAAACGAGATAGAAAAAAACTTGCCACAGAGATTGAGCAATTTGTTATTTGTAAGTTAAATGGGTATTTGCTAAAAAAAGAAAAACACAAAGTATATAGAAGGACACATACCCCAAAATATCAGGAGTGGTGGTGTGAATGGCTTTTCTTATTTTTCCTTTCACTCAATGTATTTTCATTGTATTGTCATGAAGGCGAAGAGAATTCAGAATTTCAAAAATGTGATCCTGATATATAGGGGGAGGAGAGTGGGCTACAAATATTTTTACTAAAAAAAAAAACTGAGAACACTTAAGAACAGTTTTACAAAAGGGTGTTCTTGGGAATGATAACCCCTCAAAATGTTTTATTGAAAAAAAGAAATCTGTGGCAAATAATTTGATTACACTTAACTATGTTTTCACAATATTGATGGTGTTTTAAAACTTCAAATTTTGTGTGAGAGCAAAGGAAGAGTGTTTATTTGATGTAAATGTATAACAATTATATATTAAAGGTGCCTTTGGTAATCAAGGTGTTTTTGAACCCATTATTTCCCCAAGCTTATTTGACCATGGAACATTTGTTTCATGTAACTCCAATTAACACTAAATATAAGGCTTGTAAAGCACTTAGCATAATGTTTTACACATGGTAAACACTAGATAAATGTTAACTTTTATTAACATTCTTAGAACTAGTGTTCCACAGCACACACTAGGAAATATAAAGTAGCAGATTATTTTTTCAGGGCAAATAAGAACTGAAGTGTTACATGTCTGATAAAGGCACAGTGGCAAAATAAATACAGATAACTGGTTAATATGTGAAAAGTGTTCAATCTCAATAAAGAATACAAATCATAATATTTTAATACCATCTTTCACAAAAGTGCTGTGAAATGGCTACTGTCGTTTCACATGAAGGCCAATTTGTCATATGTATCCAGAATCTTAAGTATTCTTACCCCATCACATGATTTTTACTTCTGGGGAATTTATTCTAAGATCTATGTACAGAAGTATTCTTGTAGATACTATTTATAGTAGCAAAAAAAAAAAAAGAACAAACTTGTCCAGCTTTAAGAACAACTATATTACAATATCCATATAATGAAATATTTTGCAAGCAATTTTTTTTAAATAGTTACTGACAGGAAGTGCTCTCCATGTGTTAAATTTCAAAAAGGGAGAACAAAAATGTTATTACAGTATTATGCTAATTTTGTTGAATACATACATAAATGTATAAAAGAAACAAAAGGATGTATTTCAAAATAATAGCAGCAATTGTTTTTTATAGTTGAAGTCTACAATAAATGTTAAAAATACAGTCCAGCTAGTTTTGTTTTATTATTTATTATAGTCTGCATTTTAAAAATAACTCAGAATAAGTTTTTAAAATTAGAAGATTTAGCCCAAGGAGTTAAGGATTTGAGAATAAGTTAACAGTTTAGAGACCAAAAAGTAAGCAAGAAAATAAGTAAAACCAGTTATCTAAAGTTGAATTGAATATCTGTCAAGTGTTCAGAAGGTGGGGTTACTCTAGGGTATATAGAAAAAAATATAAAGCAAGAAGCGTGTTGTACGCTTCTCCACTTAAGCAAGAAATATTCTCAGACCTGAGCTTTGGCATAGGAAAGTATCTGTGGCTAGTTAAGAAAAGAATGCATGGAGCAACAAATATAGATGAAGTTGAAAGGCAAATTTAAGAAAATGATGACTAAGCTATTTCACTTTTACAAATCTATTCTAAGGAAATAAAATAGACTTGTACAAAGATTTGTGTACAAGGATGTTCATCATAATGTTCTTGAGAGTAAAAAGTTTGAAACAATGTTAGAGGGAACTAGTTACATAAATCAAAATAATAATATTAAATGACTAAGAGGTCCATATATTCAATGAAAGAGTTTTATCATGCATAAATGTAACTGTATGTATGCATAGAAAATATAGAGAGAGGCATAAATCTCAAAGGGGAGATATGAGTGCTTTTTCTTATTTTTCCTTTTACGTAAATTTATTCAATGGATGTGGGTAATCGGTAAGTTTGTTTTTTGGTTTGTTTTCTTAAGCGTTGGTTGAAGAGAGGGAGGGAAAAATGGGAAGGAGACTCTTCCTGTTTCAGCACTGGGAGAAGGGAAAAGAAAAGAATCTTTACTTCCACTCAGGCTCTATTAAATTCCGAAATTGGATTTGACTTGGAAGGAAGACACAATGAACTGTTTAGCTCCTTTAAGCTTGATTTGAAATAGTAATTTTCAGGTAACTTGGAGAAAGTTTAATCAGGGAAGCTAAGTCAAGAGACTGCTTTCCTTTTCTAATTTAATTGTTAATAAAGAGTTTTTGAAAACTATTGTTGCACTTGGTTAAAAAGATTTTAAAAAATGGTCAAAAACTATAACGATTATTACATTTTCAAAATTCTATCACTATTGCTAGGGATAGAAATATATTAATCATAAACCATTTAAGAAATTGATATATAAGAACATTGTCTTCATTCTTGGCCAAATTGTCTAAAATGTTGACAAAAGGACAGCTCTCCAGGATGGCAGCAGTAGACATATCCATTGTCCAATGCCCCATGACCCTAGTATGGCATTGGTGATACAAAATGAACTGTCCCCTGTCCTTCCATAGTGGAGTGGTATCACAAACAATCCTTCTCTGTGGTTTGTCCTGGACTCCATTTATGCCATCTAACACCCATGACATTTTCTACACCATGTTTCCCAAATTATCATCCAAATTTGTTAACATGATATTCATTCAGTGTTTTCATTTTCTGCATAGGCTAGTACGAGCTGTTTTTTGTTGTTAGCATCCAACATAAAAAGTTTGGTCATATATTCAACAACATTTGATTTTTATCAAAATTTACCCCCTTGGAATATTATGTTTGTATTAACCTCTTTACACTTCACTTGAAAATTAGAATAATGTTGGAGTTTCCAAAAAATCACCCTCTTCAGTGTATTGCTAATGCTTATATTATTTTTGTAAATAAACTGGATAGGTTTGATGCTTCATTTATTGATCTTTTCATTCATGCATTTATAAAGCAAATACTTTGAGAACTTATTACATACCAGGTTTTCTTCTGTGTCTGAGGGTTATAATAATGGTGGTAACCAGTGAACAACCTGAGCCTTGTTCTCAGGAGCATCATTGGAAAGGGATATAATCATTGATGAAAAAAATGCTGAGAAATTCAAAATTTGAGGTTGGAAATATAAGTATATTGCAATAAAGAAGGGCCTTCTCAGAAAAAAAAAAAAGGGGTCAAGTTACATGAGTGTACAGTGGGTGAATCTTCCTACCCATGGTCCCTATTTTCCTTTCCCAGAGCAACCACGGCTACCAATTTCTCTCTGTTAAAAGCTTAAATATATATCTGACTTTTTAAAACATAAATTTAGCATGCCATGTGCACTGTTCTGTACCTAGCATTTTATCACTGACTTCGAAGATTAATCCATATTAATACATAGAGATCTGCCTTGTTCTTTTTAACAGCTGCATAGTATCCATAGTTGTTGTGTCACCGTAATTTACTGTATCCATTCTTTATTGATAGGCATTTAGATTTTCATCACAGGTTAAACAGGTTAAAATCCTTTATGTATTTATACCCCCATGTATGTATATCAAATGGACAGTGAAAAATTTATTCTGGCATGGATATGATCTAACACTATATTTGAAAACCAGTGTCTAAAATCTGTGACATTGCTTCATACACAAAAAAAGTTTTGAAAAATACTTGAGAAAATAAATCTTTTGTTGAAAATTTTTGAAAATTGGAAATAAAAACAGAAGAGCTCATTCTGGGTGCACCAAGGTTTGGTTTGCATTGCAGTTGATATCATGAGCTTTACATAGGACAGTGACAACCTCCTTGATGCAGTTATACTCTGGTATGTCAGAAGAGTTCTCACCTCAAAAACTGCTCTTCCTCATATGTGCCCTGACATGACTTGTTTGGGTTTTTTTGTTTTTTTGTTTTTCCTGTCTCTTTGTGTATATCTACCTCTGTGTCCCTGTGTCTATCCCTTTGTTATTTCCCCATTATCTTTCTTTTTAGTAGGATGGCATAATGTAAAGGAGCACAGGTTGACATCAGACAGACTTGGGTTCTCAAATCCCCACTCTGAAGCTGTGTCACTTTAGAGAAGATGTTTAGCTCCTTTAAGCTTGTTTTCTTGTCTATACAGTGATAATACTCTATGGGGGAATTTGTTGTTTGACTTAGAGACAAAGTATGGACAGCACCTAGCATAGTGCCTAGCACATAATAGGAGCTAATAAATGGTGGCTATTATTATTCTGTCTCTTTTCTGCCTTTTCCCCCCTTTAAATTCATGGTTCCTCTTGTTCCCCTAATTTCCCAAAATATAGAGGTAAAGCCTCCATGTTTTGTTTGGTGTAGTTATTACTTTTTTTTAAAGTTCAGGAGTTGATAATAGTTAAAAGTCTTTTATTACAGGTGCCACACTCCAAAGTGGCTTAAAAAATAAAGGAGATCTTTTGGTTCATATAACTGACTAGTCTAGAGGTAAACCTAGTTTTAGGTGAAGCTTTATCTAGTGATTCAAACACTGTCACCAAAACCCAGCTCTCTGTCTCATGGCTCTGTCATTCAGTGTCAACTTCCACAGGTAGCCCCCTGGCAGCTTCAAGCTCTCCCAGATGACTGCTCCAGGTCCAAACCGTATATGAGTGTGTTGTGTAAAATTATTTTTACTTTATTGCATCTCAAATGCAAAGCAATGCATTAATCATATGCCTCAATTCATAGCACACTGTCATCCTCAGTTCGTCCAAGAACTCCTCATTCCCTCATTTTATTATACACTAGGTTCCTCATTCTTCCCTAATCCTCATTCCTTTTCCTCCCTTAGGCATCCATTCTTATTTGTTTGATACGTGCCTTTGTTATGCATGTATCCTTCTAAAATGAATGATGTTATTTTGTGTGTATGCAATTGTAATTCACACAAATGGTTTTATGCTATAAATTTTGCTGTTTTGCTACTTTTCTCACTTGCCACTTTCTTAGATTTATCCATGTGGCTATATGTACATTTTGTTTGTTGCTTCTTACTGCTTTAAGTATTTCATAGTACACATCCACCACATTATGTCTATGTATTGGTTCTCCTAGTTGTGGATACCTAGATTGACTCCAATTCCTTATTAACACAAACAAGGCTATAGTCAGTCTTCCTTTCTGTGAATTGCCTGTTTATCTCCTTTGCTTGTTAACCAATTGTATTTTCTGTCTTTTTCTTTTTTATTTTAGGAGTTCTTTTTGTGTTACAGATATTAATCTCTTATCAATTTTAGATGTGACAGATAGACTGTTACATCCTTTATTGGACAGAGCGCCTTACTCTTTAATAGTCAAATTTACTTACTTTTCTCTTAATGTTTGTGTTTTCAGGGATTTGTTTATGAAATCTTTCCCTAAACCTAGATCACAAAGATATTCTCCTACATTTCCTTCTGTTATTTTTATAATTTTAAATTTCACTTTTTTTGTTGATAATCCGTTATCCACTTTGTATATTGTATAATGTAGAGTCCAGTTTTATTTTCTTCGTGTAATGAGCCAATTTTCCCATACTGCTTAGTAAATCAATACTTCTTCCATTAATTTATAGTTCTTATCATGTCAAATTCTATGAAGGTCTATTTCAAACTTTATTCCTTTCCGTTGTTCTATTTATTCCTGCATCATACTGTTCTTCATTACTGTGGATTTGTACTATGCCTTAATGTTTAGTGAGGAGAGTCTCCCTCTTTGTTCTTCTATGTTGACTTAGCTAATTATGAGTTTTTGTTCTCCCATATAAATTTTAGAGCATTTTTTCAAGATCCATTAAAAAAATCGAGTTGAAATATTGATTAGGATTGAATTTAATTTGTGGAATAGTTTAGGAAGATTAATAGAATCTTAAAGTAATCCCATTCATTGTATATCTCTTCAGTTATTCAAGTCTTCTTTTATGTCTTTTAATAAAGTTTAGAAATTTTCTCTGTAAAAGTCTTCTTCATATATTGATTTCTAGCTACTTTATAGTTGTTTTGGGGGATGTGTTATTCTCTACTGTATTTTCCAGTTGGTTATTGCTGGTGTCGAATGCTATTGATTTCTTTTAAATATTTATTTTTAGTTGTGGCAAAGTATTTTAACCATTATAAGTGGACAATTCTTTGACATTTGGTACATTAAAAATATTGTGTAAATTCCACCACTAACTATTTCCATACTATTTTCATCAACCCAAACCAAAACTCATACTCACTTGGCAGTAACTCCCCATTCTCTGCTCCCCAACTCCTGGTAACCACTGTTCTGCTTTCTGTCTCTATGAATGAATTTGCTTATTCTAAGTATTTCATAAGAGAAATGATACAGTATTTGTCCTTTTTGGTCCGGCTTATTTCATACAGCATGATATCTTCAACATTCATCCATGTTGTAGCATGTTCTAGCACTTCTTTTTATGGCTGAATAATATTCTGTTTTATGGATATACCACCTTTTGTTTATCCATTCATCTGCTGATGGACAGTTGGCTTTCTTCAACCTTTTGAATATTGTGAATAATACTGTGATGAACACTGATGTACAAGTATCTGTCCAAGTCCCTGCTTTCAGTTCTTTGGGGTATATACCTAGGAGTGGAATTGCCAGGTCATAAGGAAATTCTATGTTATCTTCCTGTGGAATGGCCAAATGGTTTCCCACAGTGGACTTACCGTCTCATATTCCCACAACAGTGTATAAGTGTTCCTGTTTTTCTGCATCTTTGTCAACACTTTGTTTTCAGGTTTTTAAAATAATGGCTGTCTTAGTAGGTGTGAAGTGGTTCCTCACTGTGGTTTTTTGATTTGCATTTCTCTAATGGCTAATGATATTGAGCATTATACTTATTGGCCATTTGGAAATCTACATTGGAGAAATGTCTAATCAAATCCTTGGTCCATTTTTCAGTTGGGTTGTTTGTCTTTTTGTTTTTGAGTTGTAGGAGTTCTTTATATATTCTGGATATTAAACCCTTATCAGATACATGTTTTCCAAATATTTTCTCACATTCTGTAAGTTGTCTTTTCACTTTCTTGATAATCTCCTTTGAGGCACAAGAGTTTTTTTAATTTTAATAGAGTCCATTTTATCTGTTTTTTTTCTTTGGTTGCTCATGCTTTTGGTGTAAATGCTATTGATTTTGAAAATTGATTTCATATCCAGCGACTTTGCCAAACTCTTATTCTAATAACATATCTGATTAATTTATTAGTTTTTCAGTGTAGATGAGCATATAATCTTTAAATATTATCAGTTTTATTTCTTCCCTCCCAATTCTTGTACTTTTTATTTCTTGTCTTATCTTAGAGCATTACCCAGGTCCTTTAGTACTGTGATAAACAGTAGTGGTAAAAATGGCACCTTTGTCCTGTTCCTTATTTTAATGAGAATACACCTAAATTTTTTCCATCTAGTATGGTGTTTATTCTGGGTTTTTTGTATGTGTTTTTTTTGAATGTTAAGAAAGTTCTATTCCTAATTTTCTGGAAATGTTTATCATATATATATATGTGTGTGTTGAACCAGATAAAGTGCTTTTCCTACAACACCTATATATGATCAATAATTGCAGAAAATTTCTCAGACATACTCATTTGCTGTTATTCCTAATATTTTTTATTATAATCTTTATGAGATCTGTACTTGGTTCCCTGTTTTATTTCTGTTTTGTTTATATGCATTTTCTCCCTCTTTTTCTCAGTTGTCTTGCCAGAGGTTTGTCCTTTCTTATTAAGTCCATACATCTTTTTCACTTATTGTTCTTTTACCAATATATAACATCCCTCATTATTCTTTCTGATGTGTTTTATTCCCTGATAATAAATTTGATATGCCGATTATCTTTTGGTTCATATTTGCTTGCCATATTTTCTCCATCTCCATCTTCAAACTTTCCACATCCTTTGTTTTAAGCATTTTTCCAGATCTTGATTTTTTTATTCCATTCTAAGAGTCTGTGTCTTTTGTTTAATAAATCGATTATAATTGCTATTCTATTGTAACTTTATTGTATTTACTGTTATTTGGTCCTCTCAGCCATGTTTTATCATATTTTCTACTTGCCTATTCTTGCCTTCCAATGCATAGCTTGAATTTTCTTTTGCTGAACTTAAGTTATGAACACTTTTTTTATTCTTCTAGTGGCTTACCCTGTCTGGTTAGGGTTCATATTTATGTCCATTTTCCTCTCTGAGTTTCTTTGACTTTATCAACATCTACAACTTCCCTGGAAATAAGAAGCGTCTCTCTAGTCTTTTCCTATTATTTTTCCTTTCGCCCCTGCCATGGCCAAGTTAATACCCTCTGTTTTATTTTTTAATCAATATGGGTATATTTTCTGTATTTTTAATAACAGCTTTATTAGGAGATATAATTTACATACCATAAAGGTCAGCGCTTTTACAGTGTACAACTCAGTGGTTTTTAGAATACAACTATCGAATTTCAGAAAAGTTTCATCATCCCAAAAGGCAGCCTTATACCCATTAGCAGTCACCTCCTATTCCCACTTTCCCCAACCCCTGGCAACCACTAATCTATTTTCTGTCTCCATGGGTTTATCTCTAATGGACGTATCATATACATGGGATCATAGAATATATAAGCTTTTGTGTCTGACTTTTTTACTTAACGTAATGTTGTCAAGGTCATCAATGTTGTAGCATGTATCAGTAATTCATTCCCTTTTATTGCCAAATAATATTACATTATATGAATATAGCATATTTTATTTATCCATTCATCAGTTGATGGACATTTGGACTGTTTCCACTTTTTGACTATTAAGAAAATGCTACTGTGAACATTGTATACAAGATTTTTTGTTTTTTTTCTTTTGCTTAAAAATTATTTTTATTAGAGAAATTATAGGTTTACAGAACAATCATGCATAAAATACAGGATTCCTATACACCACCACACCAACACCTTGTCCTGGTGTAGAATGTTTGTTACAATTGATGATAGCACTTTTTTATAATCATACTTTCTTTTTTACTCAATTTTATTGAGATATAGTCACATATCATACAGTCATCCAAAGTGTACAATCAGCTGTTCACAGTACCATCATATATTTGTACATTCATCACCATGATCAATTTTTGAACATTTTCGTTACTCCAAAGAAATTAAAAATAAGAATAAAGTAAAAGTAAAAAAGAATACCAAAAACATCCCATCCCTCCATCCCCCCTATTCATTTAGTTTTTGTCCCCATTTTTCTACTCATCTGTCAATACACTAGATAAAGGGAGCATGAGCCACAAGGTTTTCACAATAACATGGTTACACTGTGTAAGCTATATAGTTATGCAGTCATCTTCATGAAGCAAGGCTACTGGGTTGCAGTTCAACAGTTTCAGGTATTTCCTTCCAGCTGTTCCAATACACTAAAAACTAAAAAAGGATATGTTATGTAATGCATAAGAATAACCTCCAGAATGACCTGTCAACTCCATTTGAAATCTCTCAGCCACTGAAAGTTTTATTTTGTTTCATTTCTCTTCCCACTCTTGGTCAAGAAGACTTTCTCAATCCCACGATGCTGGGTCCAGGGTCATCCCTAGGAGGCTTGTCCCATGTTGCCAGGGAGATTTAGGCCTCTGGGAGTCATGTCCCACATAGCAGGGAGGACAGTGAGTTTACCTGCAGAGTTGGCTTAGAGACAGAGGCCACATCTAAGCAACAAAAGAGGTTCTCTGGAGGTGACTGTTAGGCACAATTATAAGTAGGCTTAGCCTCTCCTTTGATTGAGGACTTGATCGAGAACTTTGATGGAGGACTTGGCCTTCTAAATTGGTAGTCCCCAATGCTTGTAAGAATATCAGTAATTCCCCAGGTGGGGAAGTTTAATGTTTCTGCATTTTTCCGAGTCCCTCAAGGGGGCTTTACAAATACATTTTTATTCTCTGCAAATTACTCTGGGGTGTATTGGAGTTTCACACTAATGTACAAACCAACCAGATCTCACTGCCTATTCAAAGATCCATGTAATTATGGTGTTTGAATAAACCGACCATACGACTTCAATTATATAGTGTGTTACAGAAAATACAGATTTTGCACCAAATAAACATTTCTTCCTTTGGTCTTACACAGAAGTTAAAGTTTTATACCACTGTCAATATTGTCCTTTTCCCTTTAGTCTGATTTGCCTTAGTCCTAACCAGATCAGCTTCATTCATATCTCTAATTGATGTCTGAACTCTTTTTCAGCTTCTTTAACATTTGCTGTATGTGGTAATGCTGACATTTATAGCTGCCGTACTCTGGTTCTGAGTCTCAGGTATCAACAGATACCCAAAATTTCAGGGACCAACCAGGTTATACACAAAGAGCTCAGCATCTCAGAATTTAGAAATAGCCATTACAACTCAGGAATAGATGCAACTGCTGTAAGAGATTACAATCTAGTTAACTTTAAGTCTTCCCCTGATAACCTATGCCCTCAGATTCAATTATCAGAGTTTGTACATTATAGTTAGTCCATATTAGTGAGGCATTGTAATGTATTTTCATTTCTGGTTTATCACTTAACATACTGTCCTCAAGGACCATTTACCTAGTTGCATACCTCACAACTTCATTCCTTCTTGTAGCTGCTCAGTAATCCATTGTATGTATACATCACAGTTTACTATTCCATTCATTATTCGATGTACCCTTAGGCCACCTCCATCCATTGTGAATCATGAATACTGCCACCATAAACACCAGTGTGCAAATGTCCATTCGTGTCCCTGCTCTCAGTTCTTCCAAGTATATACCCAATGCCAGGTTGTAGAACCATATGGCAACCCCATACTTAGCTTCCTGTGGAACCATCACACTGCCCTCCAGATGGGCTGCACCATTCTACTTACTAACCAACAGTGTAAAATCATACTTTTTTCTCTAACAGTTGTAGTCAGCATTTATTGAGAGATTCTATGTTCTAGCCACTGTGTGAAGCAGTTTACTTAGATTACTTCATTCAAAACACCCAATACATAAACCTGTGAAATGCATACTATTTGTTTTTACTTTTTTAATTAGAGAAGTTATAGGCTTATAGAAAAATCATGTAAAAAATAGTGTTTTGTACACTGTGGATGATTGTATGGTATGTGAATATATCTCAATAAAGCTGAATTTAATTTAAAAAAATACAGTGTTCCCATTTACCCCCCCTATTTATTGATACTTAGCATTAGTGTGAAGTTTTTGTGTGAATACCTGTGTGGCTTAGTCAGTTGAACAACCAGGTTCACGTTTTGGTGTGTATATAAGCTTTCATTTCTCTTGGATATTTACCTACCTAGGAGTAGAATTGCTAGGTCATGATAATTCTATTTTCAACCTTTTGAGGAACTGCCAAGCTGTTTTTCCAAAGCTGCTGCACCATTTAACATCCCCACCAGCAATGTAGGGCTCCAGTTTCTCTAAATCCTCCCCAACACTTGTTAAATTGTTTGTCTTATTTAATTTAGCCAATCCTAAAAGGTGTAAACTGGTATCTCATTGTGTTTTTGATTTGCATTCCCCTAGTGACTAATGGTATTGAGTATCTTTTCATCCTGATTGGCCATTTGTGTATCTTCTTTGGAGAAATGTCTATCCAAATTTTTGCCCATTTTAAAATAAGATTAGTTGTCTTTTTATTGTTGACTTGCAAGGGTTCTTTATATATTCCTGTTACAAGTTTCTTATCAGATATATGATTTACAAATATTTCCTCCCATTCTGTGGGTTATCTTTTCACTTTTTTGATGGTATCCTTCAAAGTGCAAAAGTTTTTTTAAATTTTGATGAAGTCCAAATTATCTATTTTTTCTTTCCTGTGCTTTCAAGCTCATCTCTAAGAAATCATTGCCTAATTCAAGGTCATGAAGATTTACCCCCATATTTTCTTTTAAGAGTTTTATAGTTTAGCTCTTACATTTAGATCTTTGATCACTTTTGTGTTAAATTCTTTATATGGTGCCAGGTAGGGGTTCACCTTCATTCTTTTGTATATGGATATCTGGTGGTCCCAGCACCATTTGTTGAAAAAACTATTATTTTTCTCCATTGACTTGTCTTGGCACCCTTGTCAAAAATCAATTGACCATAAATATAAGGACTTATTTCTGCACTCTTGATTCTATTCCATTGATCTAAATCCTCATGCCTGTACCACACTGTCTTGATTACTGTAGTATTGCAGTAAATTTTGGAATCAGGAAGTGCGAGTAATCCTACTTTGTTCTTCTTTTTCAAGATTGTTTAGGTTATTTTGGGTTCCTTGCATTTCCAAATGAATGTTAGGATCAGCTTTATCTATTTCTGAAAAAAGTTCAGCTTGGATTTTGATTGGGATTGAGTTGAGTCTATACATCAATTTGGGGAATATTGTCATTTTAACAATCTTAAATCCTCTAATCCATGAACATAGGATGTTGTTCTGTTTATTTAGGTCTTTAATTTCTTTCAACCATATTTTATAGTTTTCAGGGTATTAGTTTTTAATCCTTTTGTTAAAATTATTTTTTATGTATATTCTTTACATACTATTGTAAAAGGAATTGCTTTTTAATTTCATTTTCATATTGTCCCTTGCTAGCATGTAGAAATACAATTGATTGTTGTAAATTGATCCTGTATCCTGCAACCATGCTGAATTTGTTTATTAGTTCTAATATTTTTTGTGTGGATTCCTTGGGATTTTCTATGTACCAGATCATATCATCTGTGAATAGAAATACTTTTACTCTTTCATTTCCAAGCTGGATGCCTTTTATTTCATTTCCTTTCCCAGTTGCCCCGACTGAGATCTCCAGTACAATATTGAATGGAAATGGCAAGAGTGACCATCCTTATCTTATTGCTGATCTTAAGGGCTAACTTTTAGGTTTCACCATTAAGTAGCTGTGGGATTTTCATAGATGAACTTTATCAGGTTGAGGAAGTTTGTTAAGTGTTATTATGAAAGGGTGTTAGATTATATTAAATGTTTTTCCTATATAAATTGAGATGATCATGTGGTTTTTAGTCCTTTATTAAATTAATATAGTGTATCACATTGGTTGATTTTCTTATGTTCAACCAACCTTGCATTCCTGGGATATATCTCACTTGGTCATGGTATATAATCCTTTTTATATGTTGCTGGATTCAGTTTGCTAGTATTTTGTTGAGGATTTTTGCATCTATATACATACAGGTTGATGTATCTTGTAATGTTTTTGTTTGATTTTGGTATCAGGGTAACACTGGCCTCCTAGAATGAGTTGAGAAGTGTTTTCTCCTTTTCTATTTTTTGGAATGCTTTATGAAAGATTGATATTAATTCTTCTTTAAACATTTGGTAGAATTCACCGGTGAAGCAATCTAGGCCTGAGCTTTACTTTGTGGGAAGTTTTTAATTACTAATTTAATTTCTTTACTTGTTTTAGGTCTATTCAGATTTTCTATTTCTTTGTAAGTTTCAGTAGTTTGCATGTTTCTGTGAACTTTGTCCATTTCCTCTAGGTTATTTAATTTTTTGAAATACAGTTGTTCATAGTATTCCCTTATAATCCTTCTTATATGCATAAGGTCAGTAGTAATGTCCTCACTTTCATTGTGAGTTTAATAATTTGAATCTTCTCTCTTTTCTTGGTCAGTCTAGCTAAAGGCTTATTGACTTCATACATATATTTTCACTCTTTCTTTAGGTTCACACTTTTTTTAGACCACACTAAACTTACATCAAGTTATTCATTCATTCTAACTTTCTCTATATGCCTTAAAGTCCTCTTGGTTTTATTCCTCTTTTTTAAAAGTACTTTCGAAGAGGGTCTTTGTGGTATAAGCTTTCTAAGGCTTTATATGTTTGAAAGTACCTCCTTTGCATTCTCACATTTAAATAATAGTTTAACTGGATATAATATTCTAAGTTCAATTTTCTTTACCTTTATCACATAGGAAATTTAACCTTATTGGCTTTTTGTCTCCGGTGTCTCTTTTAAGAAGACCATGTCAATTTCATTCTTATTCCTTTGAGTACTATCTGCTCCTACTCTCTAGAAGCTTTTAATATTTTTTCTTTGTTTTTGTTTTAAAATTTTATTATACTATGTCAAAGTTTAGGTTTTTCCTTATCTAGTGTTTGGTGTTCCATGAAACCTTTCAACTGGAATCCTTATTATCCTTATTTTATGAAAGCTCTCATTTAAAATTTCTTTAAATATTTTCTTCCTCCATTCATTTTTCTTCTCTCTGAGACTCATACTTTGCAGATATTGATACTGCTATTCTCCATATCTCTTAAATGTTCTTTCATATTTTTCCTCTCTTTATTAGTTCCCAGCACCTTCTGGGAAATTCCTTGAGCTCATCCAGGTCACTATTCATTGTTCAGCTCTATTGCCATTCTTATTTTATCCAATCTATTGGGCTTGTTTAACCATTACGAATTTCATACCCAGTATTTTGATGTGGTTCTGTACGACTCTTCTCCCTTCTAATTGTTATCCTCCTTTTTGGGGGGAAAATCTTTATTCTGCTTATTTAAATTTTTGATCTGTTTTGTTCCATTCTGCTCTGTCTAGTGCAGGTTGTTTAGTTTCTCTCTCTTATTGTGGTTGTACTCTTCAAATACCTGGTTATTTCAGTCTGTGAGTTTATCTTTCCCTGGGTTTACTGGCTTTCTTAGCTGCTGATGTACACTAAGGGGAGAGGCCAATGTCCAGGCCCTAGCATGTGCTGTATGAAGGGGTTTGGGAGCATCAGGAGCATTTCCCAGAGCAAAGTCCCAGGCGCCAGTGTCAGACTTTGAATCAAACTGTGAATCTGATTCTCAAGTTTATTGCTTCTACTAACTTGCACATGGTAACTTATTTCTGTGTGTGTGATTTTTTGTTATATAGCTGTGCTCTTTGGAACTTTAGCTGTGGGCGTTCTTTGAGACCTGGCATTAAAGTGTGTTCTTCCAAAGAATATTTGAGTTTCTTGTTGCAGGCTCCTTAGGACATTACCAACCCAAGAACACTTCAAACTAAATTTTCAGCTTAAGGATTTTGGTAGTCATGAAGTATGAATTTTATCCACAAAGGCATGTGAGTCGAAACTTGTGGTTAAGAATTCTTATAGGAAGTTCCCCACCCCACAACCAAACCAGAGCTAAGGTTGAGATAGAAAAGTCTCTTCCTGGCTAGATCAGGGATTTTTTTTTTTTTTTTTTTTTAATTCCCGGCAATGATACTAATCTAACCTTCCACCTTGCTAGGCCCAGGGTCTCTTTCCTTTTGACTGCCTGAGACAAATTAAAATGCAGACTTCAGGACACCAAGAATCAGTCCATACCATCTGGGCAAATGCTGCTTCCAGTGCTCACTTGCCCATTTCTGTGCCTCTCTGACCTCTGGTTATTCTAATCTCCTTTACTTTCCTGATAGCTTAGACATGCTTTAAAAATTATTTCTGTTTATTAAAATTTCATCTCACATTTTAAGGTATTCTATATTAGGAAAGATTTCTCTGCACTTCTACTCTTCCATAATGCTAAAAACAAATGTCCTCTATGTTATATATATAAAGTTATTATAACTTTTTTAATATATGGAGTGAGACTGTGCATTCACATTCATCAGTCAGACTCACATGTGACCTACTATACATCAGGTATCCTGATGGAAGACAGGGAGTTCCATAAAGAGGAGGGTTGCCAGTGATAACTGCATTTACTAAAATGGGACTCTTTCTGTGTCAGTTTCACCAGAGACCCCAAAGGCTGAGAACAAAACAATAGGTGCCAAGCACTTCCACATTCTAAAGGGAGGAGGAGCTAGATCACCTATGCACCACGTGCTAAGAAATTCTGAAACCAATATTGGGAAGCATTAGCTCGATTTTGGGAAACATTAACTTGCCATCCACCTCCAGGCTATGTAAGAGAATGTGAGAGGATTTCTTTGGAAGCATTTGTCAGTATGCTGGACACTTCCCATCTCCCCAAGCAGGATTGGGTGGGGGTGTTTCCTCCTCAACTCATGCCAAATGAGGCAACTTCAAGAGAACCGGTTGGGGAGCTTGACACATCCTGTCGAATTTGAGGGACGCAGGGACTGGCATTGACTCACTCCTAAAAAGCCCAAGGACAAATTGCAGATGGCTAGCTCCTTGAGGAAACAGAAGTGGACAAATGGCTACATTTGGAATGACTTGGACTCCCAGAGTTCATGAGTTCCTGTGGGCCTGATGTGGTTCTTGAGAAAGGGAGCCAGATTTGGTTATTTTAAGAAAACATACAGCTAAATCCAACCTGGAGGTATGAGGTGACCTCAATGGAGGGGAAGACTGCTGGAAACTAAGAGGGCTGAGGCAGGAATCCAAAGTGTCCAACTAGAGAAGGCATTGGCTAAAAGGGGACCACAGGTGAGAGATCCTGCATGATGGAGAATATCTTGAGAACCCGTGACAAAGAAGCAACGTTTGGAATCGGCTACACCCAGAGGACACTAACACCTGTTTTCAACTGTCCCAAATAAGTAAGATCTTACCTCTCCTTCCTTTCCCTGCTACAACTGCAGGGCAGGCCCAGAACAGCAACTATCAAGTGGGGGAGGAGGTGGTGTGATAAATAGAAATGAAAATGATCTTGACCATCCCCTTCTCTGCCACATATTTCCATACTGGAGGAGGGGAGAAGTTTTAATATTACACTGGGTGAGACTTGTTAAAACTTAGAAAAAGAGACAATTCTTTTAATAATAGTAAAACTATTTAACCTGTTTGTTACCTGAAAGAGTTTGGAAAAGCTATACATTTTGTCCAGGCATATTAAAGAACAAATCATTACAGTGGGTTTGTAGGGGCACTCATGAGAAAACAAAATTGCTTTCTGTTTGTACCTTACCACATCTAGCTTGTGCATTTGAGGAGTAGAAGAGCAAGTTAGGGAGACAGAGAGGCTGACCTTGTCCCGCTGCCCTCACTGCTGGTTTTTCAGCCGAGCAGCCTAAACTGGCAATGGAGAGAAGTTTGATGGGATGAAGTTTGGTTTAATGTTCTACAGACTGGATTTTTTAAAACCAAAGAAATTGTCCTGTTTTATTTGTTATTTATGATTGTCCTGATATTTCCGGGAAAAGCCGTGTGAAGCACCCGGGATTTCACACAGGAGAGGAAGAAGTCACCCAGGGGGTTCGCAAGCAGCAGTGGTGAGAAGGAATAAATTACTCTCTACTTGCACCTACCACTTCCAACTTGTTTGTCAATAGTCATATTTACATTTGCGTATTATGATGTACTGCAGTCTGTGTGCTACAGGATGTTATCAGTGTGGTTAATGTGATTAAAAGTAAGACCTCTGAAGAGCAGAAACTCTACTTCTTTGTAAAGAGGTGGGTGGTAACCATGAAAGCTGTGTATGCCACACAGAGATTTACTGGTTATCTTGATGAAAATTATTTAAAAGAGTTATCAAACTTAATTAATCACCTATATTTTCTAATTTGCTGATCTTTTCTGGGATGACAAGGAGCTATCAGGAGGATGGTGCTGTGTGGTCTAGCATGTGTTTTTGGCAATCAGCATTCAGCCACACATCCTTATATGCTACTCCCTGTATTATAGTTACCAGAATTATGGAAACCAGATTTCCTGAACTCCCTTGCTTTCAAGTTTCTGGATGTGATTTATTTCTGCCAGTATATACCCACATGAGATTTTCTAGGTGGGAGGAAATGTATTTTTTTCCTCTGGCAGCACCTAGCAATTGTGTAGGCCATGGTAGACTTCAAGTTCTGCAGCAGCCTTCAAGTGATCTCCTATCAGCCACGTATCGCAATATTTTGGGGCAGCTGTGATCAACAACAGAGGTTTTCCTGCATGGTTCTGACCTGGGTGACAGCAACAACATCCTAATACTCTGAACTACTTCACGGTGGCAAACCTGAAAGTTAGTGGTAACTTCTTTTACCCTAACACTTAACTCCTATGTTCTTTCTAGTAGTGTTATAAGCATCTAAATGTCTTGCATTCAGTTCCTTTCTGCTTGTCATGCCTTTAGTGCTTTCTGTTTTTCTGACTTAACCCTGACTTACCAAGCTGATATTTTGAAAGAAATGACTTAATTGGTCCTTCTAAGTTAAAAGTGATTTTTCTTTTAAAGCTGTAAGTGGGAAATTGACTGCCTTTTAAAAGAAATTCATGCTATGGAGAGAGAAATTGAAAACGGATGTTAAGAAGTGTCTATCACTATGTGATTTTGTTGTCCAAAACAATGTGTTAAACCAAGATTTTCAAAATAATGAAACATACTGAATTACATTGTTTTCACTAAAATAAACAATAATAATCTTTGTTTACTGGGAGAAATTAAGACTTTTTACTATTACTAAATAAAGTAAAAATATTTTCAAAATACTGTTTATTTCATCTTTATGACATACTTTTAATTTCTATTTTTATGTATGTTTTACAGTGTTGCTATGTCCCTTTGTTCAGTAGTACATGTATATAATTTTTAACTAATGCAAAGACTTATGGGGGGGGGCAAAAGATTTTTGCCAATGTGGGTACACAATCAAAAAAGTTTGGAAACTACTGCTTAAGATACACATCTCCAGTATCACAACTGACAGAAGCAAGTGTGTACACATACACCCTCTCTTGTATACACCCCTTTTCATTAATCCTGTCTCTTTCCCACCAAAATTTGACCCAGATTCCTGTATGCATGGCCAGGTAGTGAGTCTCTGCTATAGTTGCAAAGAGTAAAGATTGGACCCTAGGAGGTCTGTTCCCACAGTTTCACTGAGCAGAGAAAACTATTTTCCCAGAATTCCTCCTTCACCCTCACCCAGAACTTACAGGACAAGATAAAGGTGACCTTAAGAGGGTTGGGGAGTGGAGATAAGGCCTCTCTAGTTAAAAATCTGTGTTTTGTCACACCCCAACACATGCGTGCACGCACACACACAAGCTAAAAACGCCAGATGGCTCATATCATTTGGGTTTCTGCTTAATTATCACTTTATCAGTGAGGACTTCTCTAAACACATTATAAAATAGCAGGCCCCCCAATTCCCTTCCCTGCTTAAATTTTCTCCATAGCACTTGTCACCATTTGACAAAACTTTATTTTACTTGGTTGGTTGATTGCTGTCTGTTTTTTCCTCTTCTAGAATAGAAGTCTTATGAATACAGGAAGCTTTACCTATTTTGCTTGCTTTTGTTTCCCTAGCGTTTAGAAGAGGGGCAGATCCACAGCAGGTGCTCAGTAAAAATTGCTGAATGGTAACATACTTGCTTTCCCAACCTCCTTTGAAGCCATGGCACAAGACCATGATCTGGGCTCTGCCAGTTAGATGCACCCTCCCAAGAAGAGACTGTTGAGTAATGACTTACATCCATCCTGGTGCAAGTGTAAGCAGGAAATCGAGCTCCAGCCCTGTGTCCTGCTACGGCGGCTTTGATGCCAGTGTCCGGTAGCTGCCCGGAGTCACTGTGTAAGCACTGCAAGCTGTGGTGCTTGTGCCTCATGGAGTTTTTACTGGACCAGATCTGTGGCAGGATTGTGGGTGGGGTCCTTAGCTGTGTAGCTTCCAGACCCAGTTCTGTAGCCTTACCAAGAAGTTTTGAGAGTCACCTAGCATCCTTTTAATAAATATCCTTTTTCTGCTGTACAAATTTTTTTACTTTGGAGTTAGATTGCCTGTGCGTCACCACCAACCAGTTAGTAATACTGGACAGATCATGTAACTGCTCCGAGCCTCTTTCCACATCTGTAAGTGGATAAAACCAAAGTATTACCTCTTAGGATTGTGATGATAAGGGTCAAATGAGATATTGCCTCTAAAGTGCTGTAGGATATAGTTCACAAACTTGCAACCCTGGGTTACATAAGGTCAGCGGAAGTGTTTGTTTGACAGATAGGTGTTGTTGTTTTTAACTGATTGTTAACATTTAAAAGAGGCTCTGGCAACACTGGGATCACATTCCCACTTTGGGACAGTGAGATCAAGCTGAAAAGAGTCTGCTTCCTTTGGAGGAACCTACCTGGCCTGACATACTCCCAATGTTACCTGCCTGTTTTTGAGCTTGCACTCCTGCTCTAGGGATGTAAAAATTTTCTAAAGCTGCAAAACTTTAAAGTTTAGCTAAATTATCTCTAGAAACTTTTTCAGACTGATTTGGTTTTCTATTGCTGTGCAATGAATAATTCCAAAGCCTACTGGCTTAAAACAGCAGCCATTTTATTATCTCAATATTTCTTTGGGTTGACTGGATCCATCTGGGCAGTTCTGCTCCATATGATATTGGCTGGGACTTCAGTCATCCTGGGCCTCCACTGGGCTGGAACATTCAAAATGAGTCACATGTTGGCAGTTGGTGCTTGCTGTCAGCAGAAGGCTCATCTGGGTCTGTCTCAGTGGTCCTCCATTTACCTTGGGCTTGTCACAGCACAGTGGCTGGATAAGAAGCAGGATGAGAAAGTTGCCAGTGTCCTTATTTCTGCGTTTGGAAGTCCCAGAGTGTCACTGCTGCTATTCATCAAAGCTAGTCAAAGGCCAACTCAGGACTGTTGGGAGGCCATCTTTGGAGACTAGTGACCACATAGAGCCAACATTTATGATTATTTACTCTGCCTAGTGTAAGATTACTTATAGTGGAAGAGTCCCTTCACAGTTCAATAAAAAGGAATTCCAGAATTACTTCTTATTGCTCCTTACCACAACAATTCAATAATTATTGAAGACCTACTTCCCATAAATTCTCCCACTTCCTCAGGGGTGGCCAAATTTGCTGCATCTTAGCAAGGTGATTAAAAATTTATATTAAAAGAATAGTAACAGCATTCTTCCTATTTGCCTTTTTAAATCAGATACCTGTGAACTACAGGTTGAGAAAATGAATATAAGTGTGACAGGAAGAGATTAATTTTACCCTTGTCATGCTAGTTTGTGTATCTGTTGACTCTGGAAGTGTCAAGATTCTAGCCAGTGTATGAAAGCTTTATACCAAAGGTGGCCACAGTTGGAGCCAGTGGACCCTGACAGGGACTTAGGAGGGGAGAACTGTTAGTATGGGAAGTTCTGAATCTGAGCAGTTGCATCCTGTGGAAGATGATGGGGCTGAGACATAAGTAATAAATTACATGGGAAGTAACAGGTAAATGCTGAGTCAAGCCAAAGATTCCCCAGCATCAGCATTATGGAACTGAGAGGAATATGTTAACTCAGAAGTCCCAAGCCATGGGTAGAAACTAAAGATGAGTGTGTACTCTAAATTAATGCAGGGGTGTTCAGCAGCAATGACAAACTATAAATTTCAAAGCCCAGGGCAGAAACTAGAGTGAAATCGAACCAGGGCAGGATATGGAGGTCAATGTGGAAAGTTGCTGTGAATTCTGTACTAAGAGTAAAAGATTTTTTTTTCAAAGACAAACCTGCTCTTCCTTTTCTTAAAGGGGTCTTGCCCTAGAGATATCTCTGAGCAGTTTGGACCTTGACAGGTTAGAGGGATACTTACTGTGACTCCCTGTGGTCAACCATTGCTCCAATTGCTCATCTGCATGAGACAGCAGTTTTTGACCCTGGATATACATCAAGCTTAAAATATATATACTGTTTTCTGGATCCTTCCCAAACTATGACTCAGAATTTGTAGAGAGTAGGTCCCAGATATTGGTATTTTCTAAAAAAAACTTCCGCTGGGTAATTCTAATGTGTAGCCAGAATTAAGACCAATTGCCTGACACCTTCACCATCAGGGAAACAGAGGCAAATCCACTGCAGAGAAGAGGGGATTATTCCACCCTAAGCCTCCTGAATCCTCAGTGACCATAACTCCAAACTGGCAGAAACCAGTGAGAGAGCACTGCCACATGGTTGGTGGATGTAGGCGCTTCTGGAGTCCTCAGAACATCTTCTTCCCCCAATATGTTCCTGTTTGCACAGTTGTTCAAAATGAGGGCCAAACCGTGCCTTGTAATCTAACTCTGCTCTACGATGGCTGGCTACCAACAGACCAGAATTTAGCATTAATGAGAGGGGAACTAGGCTACTAGCATAATTTGAAATTATAAAAGCAAAAAACATCTCCCAAATCATGTTCAATTAATTCAACAAATAACTGCCCATGGTTGCAAAGGTACTAAGGGGCAATGATATAATGCTTGCTATAACATGTATTTCCTCCCCACTCAAAATCCCCAGAAAAGCAATGCTTATAGCTGAGCTCTCACAAAGTCTCTCATATTATATTGGGTGCCCTCTCAATTACTTTATTTTGAAAAAGTAGTATTTGCTTCAAATGCACGTTGGCCTTAGGTAACATCAATTAATTCAATTTGGGGATGACCATATCAGTTAAAAAAAAAGTCACAGAGAAATCTTTACACAAATGTATCCTTTGTGTGAATGTGTGGAATGACCACACACTTGCAAGCACTTGATGTTGCAAAGAAACTTTTTAAAAATTCATTTAAAAATCAATATGATAGTACAATTATAAAAATGTTCTTTCATGAACTGTAACACATGTACCACGCTAATGCAAGTTGTTATTAATAGAGTGGTATATGGGAATTCTGTATTTTATGCATAATTTTTCTGGGAGCCTACAACTTCTTTAATAAAAAAAATATATAAAAGAAGAAAATATCAATATGCTGAGTGCTAGGGGAGACCAAGAATTAAAAATGAAAGCCTGTTCTAAAGTTATGTGAATAGGTAATTTTTACTTGGAACAACATTTTTTTTTTTTACCTTGCCTTTACTATAATTTTTTTATTAGAGAATTTGTAGGTTTACAGAACAAGCATGCATTAAATACAGGATTCCCAAACATTACCCCACCTCCAGCACTTTGCATCATTGTGTAACATTTGTTACAATTGATGATAGCACATTTTTATACTTGTACTATTAAGTAAAGTCCATGGTTTAAATTAGAGTTCACTGTTTGTGTAGTGTAGTTCCATGGATTCTTTTTAAAATTTTTATTGTTTTACCATATATAGTCTCTAATATTTCCCCCTTTAATCACATTCAGATATGTATTTCAGTGCTGTTAATTGTATTCACAATGTTTTGCTACCATCACCACCATCCATTACCAAAACATTTCTGTCATTTCAAATAGGAATCCTGTACATTTTAAGCCTTAACTTCCCATTCCCTATCCTCACCCCATCCCCTGGTAACCTATATTCTAGATTCTGACTTGATGAGTTTGCTTATTCTAATTGTTTCATACAATATTTGTCCTTTTGCATCTGGCTTATTTCATTCAACATGATGTCTTCAAGGTTCCTTCATGTTGTTGCATTTATCAGAACTTCATTCATTCCTTCTTATGGCTGAATAATATTCAAAGGTATGTATATACCACATTTTATTTATCTATTCTTCATTTGTTAGACACTTTGGTTGCTGCCATCTTTTGGCAATTGTGAACAATGCCACTGTGTATATCAGTGTGCAAATATCTTCTCGAGTCCCTGCTTTCAATTCTTTGGGGTATATACTAAGGAACAACATTTTTCGTGCAACATGAAGTATAGATCCAAAGTGTGCTTCTAAATTAGCATATTTTATAATAGTATTTAAAGATATGTCTAATTAAATTGATTAATTAGTACAAGTAGGCAATTGGCTATTTCATTTACATCCCTATTTATATATTTGAGTTGTCCCAAATCCTTTTTTAAAAAATGTCCTTGAGAAAAAGGAAGGATTGTCTTATGTTTGAGATCATACTATATTTGAGCAAATATGGTACTTAACCTAAGCCTGGATTTCTTCATTTGTAAAATTGGAAAAATGATAATACTTACTTTGCAGGATCACTATGAGGTTAAATAAGATAATATGTATAAAGCAACTGGCATAGTGCTTGGCACAGAGTAAGTGTTGGATAAATTATTGGTATCATTATCATTATTTTTATGGTGCTATGTGTTTAGGTAAGCACAAAAGATTATTTTTAAAAATAGAAGTCAGTAGTTCTTTATAAAGTTAAACATACACTTTCCACATGATCCAGCAGTCTTACTTCTAGGTATTTACTCTAGATAAATGAAGACTTGTGTTTACGTAAGTACCTTTTCATGAATATTTATAGCGGTTCTATTCATAATTGCCCAAAACTGGAAACAGTCCAAATGTCCTTTAACAGATAAGTTAGCTGTGGTTCATCCATACAATAGAGTACCAAGAGATAAATGAGAGCCAACTATTGATAACACGCAACTACATGGTTGAACCTCAAATGCATTATGCTGAGAGAAAATGCTAATCTCAAAAATCTACATACTGTATGATTCCATTTATATGACATTCTGGACAAAGTAATATAATGACAGAAAATATATTAGTGAATGTGAGGAGTAGAGATTTGGGAAGGGAAAAGAATGGTTTGACTACAAAGGGGCAGCACAGGGGAATTTTTTAGGATGATAAAACTATTCTGCACTGGATTATAGTGGTGTTTATATAAATTCATGTGTTAAAGCTCATAGAACTGTTCACATACCAAAAAAAGTGAATTTTATTGTATTTAAATTTTAAATAAAATTTTAAAAACAAAAGACATCATTCAGCATTTAGGAACTACAACAGGAAGGAAAGGCATACATGTAAAAATAATGATTTAACAATGTAAAATAGTCCATGATTAAGTGTATTCTGTCAGTGCTCTAGAACAGGGGTTGGCACACTTTATCCTAAGGGGCCAGATAAGTATTTTAGGCTTTGCAGGCCATACAGTCTCTGCTGCAACTGACTATTCACCTCTTCTGTTTTAGTTCCAAAGCAGCCACAGAAAATATGTAAACAAACGAGTGGCTGGGTTCCAATAAAACTTTATTTACAAAAACATGCAGTTATTTGGCAAGTGGACTGCAGTATGGACCCTTGTTGTAGAGGTTCAGAGACAATGGAGATCTCTGTGGCCTAGAGCTGTCAGGAAAAATCTACCTAGTAGTGGATTGAATGAGACCTTCATGTTTGTGTAAAATTTGTGCACGTAGAGAGAGAAAAGGGGAAGGCTTCAGGACAGGGAGAACATCATGAGCAAAGATTGGGAGTTGGATTATAAAGGCATATTCAAGGATGTTCAGGGATACAAGGATAAAGACCTGACCAGAGAACGTGTCCATCTTGAAGAGAAGTGGAGGTGGGGTTGAACAAGGAGGAGAGAACAATCAGTCTGCTAGCGGAGCTCCCTTTCACCGAGAAAGATGTTACTGGAGCTCCATTCCAGGCTCGCCTGCTTGTCGCAAGAAGGAATTCAAGGATGAGACAAATAGGTATAAGAAAGTGAGAAAGTTTATTGAGGAAAAAGAAAGTACAGGCTCCAAGGGACGAGTGTGGGGAGTGCTTGAGAGAGACGCACTGCAAGTTGTTTGGCACAAGGGTTTTTAACAAAGCAAACAAAAGGAGATGAGGTTTGAGTTGTTAGTACGATGTGATGGGTGAGTAAGCATTCAAATTAAGTATTGTAAGTAGGCTATTGTGATTTGTTGTCTATACATTTTTGTGATTGGTTAATAAACATGTAAATTAAGGTTTGTAAGTAAGCTATTGCAATAGGCTGAATAAACATTCAAATTAAGGATTGTGAACAGGTAGGTTATCGTGATTGGTCAGTGCAACATGTTGAACCATGTATCCTATTTGTTCACCCTCCCCGGATTTCAGGAGCCTGACTATTCTCACCAGATTCCCCCACTCTCTGCACTGAGTCCAAAGGTGCCTCAGAGCTCGCAAGATGTTTTTCCTATGTCTAAACTGCATCAAGACTATGTAGTATCCTGGTTACCAGGCTTTAGAGTGCAGACTTAATTCTACAGCCAATGAAGTTTTTTCTTCAAGGAAATCAGATGCTGAAATGTTTAACCCAATTATTCTTCAAACAATTTTTTTTTAATGCAAGACTTCAATGTGTTTTTAGGCAGAGGGGCACTCAAGAGGTCAAGAGAGGATAGGAGTAAGTGTGAGAAGACTATCTTTCAGGATGCAACAAGTGGGAAAAAACATAGCTTTCAGGATGAGGAAATCTTCCTCCACTGAAACCCAGTCACTCAAGAAGAAGAGTAGTGGTGGAAGAAGGAGAGGGCTAGTGTAGAGACAAAAATATTCTAAAGAGGCTAGAATGATGGATGAGAGGCCTATGGCCAATCTTGATAATATTCATTTTCACCTAAGTGAGCTAATCTGTTATAAAGTGTGTCTGATGGAATATGGGCCTAGAGGGAAAGAACAACAGTCGGAAAAACAGGTAGTGTGCTGGAGAGTGAAAGGATAAAAAAGTCTTAAAGGATCAGGGACAACAAAGGGTTCCAACCAAAATTAAAGAATGTGAACTTATAATGGGGTAGGCAGGTACAGAAAGGCTGAGGAAGGATCCTGGGGAAGAGATGTTATAGCAGACTGCTGATTGTTTCCCCAACTATATTCACATTTTCTCCCAAAGTAATAGCATTTCGGCTGGGGCACAGGGGCACCTAACTAGAGATTATATTTCCCGGGCTGTCTTACAGCTAAGTGTGGTAGTATGACTTCATTCTCACAAAAGTAGCAAGGGTAGAAATGATTTGTGTAATTCTGAATACCTGGCTTAAGAGGAAATCACTTTCCCTGAGGTGGAACGTGGACACCGCAGTCATACAATTCTGACCATACTGATAAGGACAGCACCGTGGGAACATCAAGGGAAATAAGGTGAAAGAAAGCTGCATCCCTTGATGACTTTTTAGAACAGAGTTGACCTACTAGCCTGGTATAACCACTTCTAGACTATCATATAAGAAACAAATGCATTATTCAAGCCACTATATTTGAGGTTTCTTTATTACAGCAACTTAGCCTTTAATGGAAACATGGGAAATCAGGTCAGAAAGAGCCGGGGATCACTGCTATATCAGAGCCCAGGCACAGTGTGTGACTGGGATAGTAAAATTACAACTTATAGTTAACTCCATCCACTGAGTGTCCTCCCCCAATTCTGTTTCCTTCCTTTTAAAGAGCCGTTTATGTATCTGTGCCTCTATATTCCTCTCCTCTGTTCTTTTCTCCCTCTTTTTCTGACTCTCGCTTCCTGTAAATGGTCATTTTATATAAACACAGATTCTATTTACTGTATTTTTGGAGTTTTATGTTACTTGTTAAATAAAAAAGTTCTTGACTAGAATATTTTAAATTTTTGCTTTTTAAAAGTGTTATAGGTTAGCTAATTTTTAATTGTATTGGAGGATTTTTTTTCCCCTCCCATTTTCTCAGTTTGTCTCATGGGGTATCCCACTTTATAATTAAAGATATTAAGGTTGGAATGGGTAACCATTCCAACACACTTTTCTTTTCTTTTTGGCATTCCAGACACACTCTCAACACTGAGGCTGTGGGGCTGGGTCACCATTCAGACATTGTACTGAGTGGCAGATTTTGAATTCTAAACATTAGTGGGTGTGGTCAGTGGTGCAGCCCACTTCTACCCCTTTCCTGGGACTCTTTTGGAATGCACCCCTAGAAGAGAATTAAAATTTGCTAATAAAAGTAAATATTTTTAAAACGTGAGTTTCCACAAGTCCATTTTTTTCCTTATCAACTCCATCAAGGAATAATTTAGGTACAGACTTCATCTGTTTAAAGTACATACTTTGATAGGTTTTGAAAGTTGTACAACTGTGAAACCACCATCACAACCAAGATCCTCTTTTTGTCATTATAAATTAATTTGCATTTTATATAAACGGATCACAGAGTATGTATGCTTTTGTATTTGGCTTCTTTCACTCAGCATAATGACTTTGAGACTGACCCATATTATTGCATATATCAGTAGTTTGTTCCTTTTTATTGCTGAGCATTGTATAGATGTACCACATTTTGAAAATTCAATTTTATTGAGATATATTCACATACTATACAATCATCCAAAGTGTACAATCAAATGTTCACAGTACCATCATATAGTTGTGCATTCATCACCCAATCCATTTCTTGAACATTTTCCTTGTACCAGAAAAAGTGAAAATAAGAGTAAAAAATAAAAGTAAAAAAGAACACCCAAATCATCCCCCCCTCCCACCTTATTTTTCACCTAGTTCTTTGTCCTCATTTTTCTACTCATCCATCCATACACAGGATAAAGGGAGTGTGATCCACAAGGCTTTCACAATCACACTGTGTTGACAGACATTTTAACCAGTCTATTTTAACTATTATTCATGCATCAAGGATGAATCCAAATGTGATGTCATTTCCTTTGCATTCATTCGCAATGTCAAGTAGTCAAGTAGTCCCTAAGCAAGAGTGCCGTGCCTAACACTGCAGCACTTGTTAGGTTGGCTTGCCACACACACTTTCACAGATTCAGTTGATAAAGACACAATGGGGCCCAAATGCAATCAGATAGTTTATTACTTATACAGACATCAAAAGCAAGAATAGCATGGGGCCAGCTTCCCATGTCCCTAGTCTCACAATGACACTGAACCGGAAAGGTCAGATGATATATGGCACAAGTGGTGGATTGCTCTGCCATGGAGGAGCCAACTCTAAACTACTGCCAAGCAGTTTTATAGACTTGCCAGAAGACTGCAGCTGTAACTTACAGGTGAGATGGAAAATTCTATGGTCAACTGAAAATAGGGAGATTGATGAGAAAAATGTTTCATGGTAGCTACTAACGAGGCTTGTCTCCTTTTGTACCAGGAGGAATCACAGGGTATTCTACCAGGAAGAGGGGAAATAGATGCTGGGGATGCTTAACCACAGTCTACATGACTTATGTGGAGGCTTGCAGGGTTGCCAGGATGCCATGGCAGAGATGTTCCCCTATACTCACCTTATGCTATAGTGACATCTAAAGTCACTTGCTGCACAAAAAGAAAAAAAAAAAAAAGCATTGGTTAGTCAAGTGACTGGCAAAATGAATTCATGTAATTCATTGAGCTTAAGATTCCTCACACATAAAATAAGTATAGTTCCTTAGGAGTAGTAAATGAATGCCAAGGCCACTTCTATTTCATTTGAATCAATTCAGAATTGTAGACTTTACCAAATGATTTTCATTAAATTGATGATGCTAGGTAGATACAGCCTGATATTAGGTCTCACCTCAATAAATAACATATCATTTAACAGTGTTGTTATAAACAACATAGCTAATAGGAGCTAAGGAAGTGATTATTCCTAAAGCATGAGCAACAAAAGAAAAAATTGATAAATGGAACATCTTTAAAATTAAAACTTTTGTGCATGAAAGGACTTTAACATGAAGTGAAAAGACAACCTCTGGAATGGGAGAAAATATTTGGAAACCACAAATCTGATAGGGTTTAATATCCAGAATATATAAAGAACTCCTGTAATTCAACAACAGAAAAGACAAACAACCCAATTTAAAAATTGGCAAAAGACTTGAATAGATGTTTCTCCAATGAAGACATCCAAATGGCCAATCAGCACATGAAAAGATGCTCAGCATCATTAGCCGTTAGGGAAATGGAAATAAAAACCACAGTGAGTTACCATTTCACACCCAGTGAAATGGTTACTATTTAAAAAATGGAAAATAACAAGTGTTGTGGATGAATACTGTATTTAGGTTTCCAAGGGTCTTGGGAAAACATCGTCCTCCTTAGAGGCTTCTCCTTGAATCTCCTTTATACAATCATTAGAAATACTGTGACAACTGAGAGAGATGCTTCAGGAGTCCACACCCTATTAATGGTTTCCCATTTTTAAATAAGGTTAATAGCACCTACAGGTTCTATTCCAGAGATCTGTTCCAGAGTTAGCCACAAAGATCACAGCAGATTTGCATAGGTTTTGAAGGTCCTAGTGAGCTATGTTAGATCATCATGAAAACCAAGTAGGTACTAGACTCCCCAGGCAACTTAATTCTATTACTACAGACTCATCTGAAAAAAGTTAGCTGGAGTGTCCGGCTAAGGAGAAGTGCTGTCTGAAATACTCAGTGTTTGAAAATACATAAAGAGTAGGGAATATCTGAAAAAGCAAACAAACTTCACAAAGCTGTTTAAGATGTTGTGCTTCCGAGTTCATTTAGCCAGTGTGGTACCCAGTTGAGGTCTCACCTTTTTGTGTGGAAGGGATGGTGCTGAAAAGAGAAGGCCTATAATGAGACTGGGTTTTGGAATCTAACTAACATGTTAAGACACTAAAACTGAGTTTACTATGCTTATATTTATACTTAAGTACTTTTTTTTCCCTAAAGTTAAGGCAGGTGATCAAAGCAACTTCTTTCCCCAAGAAGAAGACACACAATCGGTTTTTACTTTCTCTCAACTTTCTGTCACCTCATTCCTTTCCTTTTTTCTTCGTAAACTAGAGGCCTGTGGTCTGAACATGGTCTACAGAAGTGTTTGTTTGACCTATACTACTTCTTAGCTTTAGTCACTCATATTTAAAGGGAAAGATAAATTAATGGATTTCCATCTTTTCTTGGAAAACGCACACACACACACTTGCTTCCCTAAATGGCATCAACTGCTGGAGGTGAGTAGAGGCTGACCCTAGATAAGTACTCTGCAGTTCACTAGGGATCCCATCAAGCCTACTTTACTGTACCATTAATATGCCATTTGGGGTTGTCATTCCTCCTTGATTGTTTATGTCTCCTAGCCATTGGGGCTAAAACATTGCCAGTCCCTTCTGTAGCTTCAGTGTAAGCTGTCATGACTATCACTAAGGGTAGTCAGCCTGTTGAAGGAACAGATTCCTTTTTGACACAGGGGTTTGAGAGCTGATTCATTTCCAACTTTGATAGGGAGGACAGACAACTACAATATGGTGTGGAGAGTTATATAGAATACGGTAAATACAGGGAGCCCAGAGGAAGTGAACCATTTTGACCTTGTCATGCTGAATACAAGGGCTAGAGAAGCTTCTAACCTAGACTTCAAGAGTAAGCAGAAAGGTAAAGGATAAATGGGACATAGTAATATAAATGATTACGTTTCAGGCAAAGGGAATAATCTATAACGTGTGTAAGGGAGACAGAGAAAGTGAAAAATCAGCTAGCCAGAGCAAAGGGTGAGAAGAAACGAATCTTGAGAGATGAAGGATAAGATATAGCAGGCGAAGGTCAATTTACGTAGTCTGAACTTTATCTTAGGAGCAGTGGAGAGCCACTCCATTGGCTTTAAACAAGGGGTAAGGTCGCTGAAACTCGGAGAAGTGAATTGTCTGTTATACAATTAGGGACAGAAATAGAAAATGATCTAACTCCTAATTACTTCTAGTTAATTTATTTCTAATTAACTAATTCTCAATGAACCAACTCCTAATTCCCCGCTGTCCCACGTTTATCGTGGTACCGGACAGTCAGAATATAATGCACAAGTTCCCAGAACGCCAATGGATCTGCGGAAATGACCACAGCTGTTCAACCGGAAACAGAAAATGGCGGTTGTGGAAGCCACCTAACGGCCAGCTACTGCGAAGTTAAATCAGGAAACCCGCAACGCCGGAAGGGGCCTGGCTATTTCCGGTTTTAAATAAAAACAAACACGACAGAGCGGAAGCTCAAAGGGCAAGTCTCAGAGATTCGGCCACTGTGCCTAGCGTGCTCAGCTACGCGACGGTGCTTGCTAGCCCGTGCGCAGGCGCGGTGACTACCGTGTAGGGAAACACGCGTGCTGGTTCTTCGACCGGCGCGACGGTGTTGTTTCGTGGGTAAATCTTTTGCAGTTGGAACGCAGGCTTTTGTTCTCTGAACTACAACTCCCAGCATGCCGAGTTCTTCGCATTGGTACTTGGTATCGGCTCGCTGGATAGGTTTGAATGCCTTATAAAAGTCGATGACGCACCGAAGAGTAATAAAATTGAATACGTTGATGGAAGGCGCCTCTCTTTAAGAAGCCCCAGTGGCCTAATGGATAAGGCATTGGCCTCCTAAGCCAGGGATTGTGGGTTCGAGTCCCATCTGGGGTGGCTTTCCATTTTAGATTTATTACGGTACCTTTTTCCTTTCTTAAGCAATTTTAACAAGATCGCTAACTTACTTTTATTTTGGGGGCCAGAAGACTGTATATGTAGTTTTATTAGCTGTTGTGCTGCAGTTGGTGAGAGTCAGCATACACCATGTCTTTCTTTTGAGCCGTTGGTCCTGGAAGATTTCTGAGGAAGTTTGTAAATACATTGAATTTTTGTATTCTTTCTAGAAATTATTTAAAAATACCGTCTCAGAGTATTCCATATCAAATCCACATTCACTCTGGCTAGGCTCGCTTTTTCCCCTGAGACTCATCGGTCGGTTAGCTAGCAGCGTCTAGACTCGCAGTACAGAAACGACCTCCTTTTTCTTCCTCGCCCGGCCTTTGTCAGGTTACTTCGCTACACTCAGCTTTCGTTTGCTTTTATCTAACTCGATAGAGCGCCGCTCGGTGTTCGATTAATACGGCTCCGCAGAGCAGGGAAGTGAGACAGTCCACTGCTTTTCAGTAATAGGGGGAGCCGGCAGTTGGGGGCGGGGCGTGGGCGTTGGAAGTGGCGTAGGGCGTTATCGGTCACCAGGCTCCTGGAAGGACAGGAAAATGGCGGCTTTAGGGTCCCCGTCGAGCACTTTGCGAGGCCTTCTGCGGGAGTTGCGCTATTTGAGCGCGGCCACCGGCCGACCCTATCGTGACACCGCGGCCTATCGATACCTGGTGAAGGCTTTCCGTGCACATCGGGTACGGAAGTCCAGGGTTCCGGGTACTCTAGACGAGAGGAAGAGTCGGGTGTAGGTGGGGCAAGGAGCATATGGTTTTAGCGATAGTAATTTTGAGGCCGATCCTCCCACCGAGGCTGAGTTGCGTCCAAACCCAGCTCCGCTGGTCTGTGCTTTAAGCCTGGGGAACAACCAAGGTAACTGCACGGGCGCTAAGTACCACTGGGGACATCGTTTCCGTTCTCCAGAGATGTGTAACCATCCCCGAAGATTTCATTGGCTGTTCGTTTGCGTGTGCGACGGGAAAGGCCAGTGGAAAAGTGGAGTGGAGATAATGACGGGGGTGGGGGGGAGTTGTACAAGGGTGTAGTCACTGGCCTTAAAGGCACAGCATCTGTCCAACACTCCTTTGTCCCTTCCCCTAGTAGAACTTCTCTGAGAAGCAATTTTTGAGGCAGAAAAGACAACTTTAATAAGGTGAGGAATATTGGGAGCTTCTTGAAAAGAAGGAACTGTTTTACTTTCCTTGTATCCTCTGCACCACTTAAGAATTGTATTAAAAAGCTGTTAATGAGGTCTACTAGGTTATAATTATACTGTGTTACAACATTAGCTTGGTTATCTGACTAGATACTTTTTTGTGTGTGTGTGTGTGGCAGATAAATATAAACATATGGGAGACCATCCTTGGGAAATTCCTTTGTGAAATCCACAATCTTTGTCCCCCTGAGGCACGAGCAAGTGGAAGATAATATCGTTTTTCAAATGGGGCAGCTGAGACTCAGGGACAGTGCACTGTACAAAGATATGTAGAAGAACAAGTAGAACCTAGGTTACCTCGCACCCGAATAGGATAATACCCTTATTTGCTGCCTTCAAAGTTACAGATCTGAATTGGAAAGAATTTGCAACTTGTCTCGGAAATAATTAGGAGAATTGACTTGGACTTTAGGGAAGAAAACTTTCTGTCCTTTGAGCATTGTGGGAAGAGAGAGAACCATCATCCTTACTGTTGGAATTCTGAGCCATGGAGATTCAAATGGAAAATCTTTGACCTAAACTTCACCTAATTTTTTTAAAAGCCATAGTGTTCAGTGACTGTGCTAGGAACTTAGGCTAAAAAATGGTGAATAAGATACACAGGGGTCCTGTCTTTTTATAATGTTACAGTCCACCTGAAAAGCCATGGAATGAAGTACTGAGAATAATTGAGTGCTGAGGGACTAGACAAGTATAAAGAAGGGGTATAGTTAGGAAATGCTTTCAGAAGGAAATTAAGCAGGGACCTGAAGGTTAAATTAGAGTTTAGCAAGCAAATGGGGGATTGGGTAAAATGAGGATCCAGGTAAAGAGGCTGCACAACTGAAAGCCCAGACATGAGAAGAATGACAATTTAAAATGCCTGAAGCTTAGGGTATGGTGGGTGAGTGGAGGAAGTAGGTGGTAGGCAGGAATTTAAGCTTTATCCTTATTGTATGGGAGGCCATTCTAAGATTTTTAAGGAGGTGGCATGATTATAGTCATACCATATGGAGGCAGCATGACTGACCTTGAGAAAGGCTTGACAATGGCTCTGAAGTTTATGCAAAAAATTCCAGAAACACCACTTTATGGAATTGCAGATGAAGATATAGGGAAAAGTTTCTATTTCCTTTTGGCTAAAAGCTGACTAAAAACCATCTATGCCCATTTTCTCTCTCCTTTTTCTTGGCAGAAAAGAGGTTAGGGAGGAATCTGCTTTTTCTTAGAGAAGATGCAGTTTTGGATTTCATGATCTCTTTTGGTCTCTTGTGATTCATTTACTGTGTATATTGCTGGCTCTCCTCTCCTGACTCCTTAAGATTCAGGCTTAGTGGATGCAATATCAGTATTCTGTCCTGCACTAATGCAGAATTCCTGATTCAAGTCCTACAAATTTTGGCTTACATAGTAGAAATGGATGTTGTCCTTTGTTGATGCTTGAGATTGGCGTTGATCACTTATGCATTTTTGTTATTAAAAAGGGATATTTGGTTAAAGCAGATTAAATTGTTTTCTGCAGATGAGTGCCACTTTCACCCATGTTCTGAAGATCTTAAACCATGCATTCTAATCCTCTGATTCCAATCCTAGATATTCAAATAGAGAAAGAAAGGTCAAATAAATGGGATTATGTAAGCATTTGTGCCCAGGGACTAATCCATTTTTGTATAGGGCTGCTGAAGCCATTTCAGGCCATGCCCAGATCCCTGACTCACCTTTCCAGCCCCTTTCTCATAACCTCAGAACACAAAACTAGACAAGTAAGGGACAGCATAATAATTTATTTAATCTGAAAACTAAGTATGATAAAGAGAAAAACAAGGTTTGGAATCATTGGGGACTTTTGGAATGGAATGGAGTTGCTAGCTTCAGAAGGTTATCAGAATCCAGATCTTACAGACGGATAAGTAAATTGTGAGAGCAAGTATAATTAAATAATACAAATCTATGCATATTATTTCATATATAAAGCTTTCATTTTGTTCCTGTTGAGGAAAAAGCTGTTCTCTTTTAGACAAAATAAGTTTTTAATTTTCAGTGAAAATTAACCACATTAACCAAAGGGGAAAAAATTCTCTTATTATATTTCTTAGGAGACATTAATGAGCTGATTACAGTTTCCATCTCTGCTATTAACCATCACTGAGCCTCTCTTGATTTTAGTTTCCTCATTTTTAACATGAGGGGGTTGAAACTAGATGATTTCTTCCAGTATTAAAATTTGGGGACACTATCCTTAATGCAACTACTCTTAAAATTCCTATTTGATAACTGGAGGTCATCTTTCCTAATCATAAACAGTTATAGAGTGTCTCTATATATGTATTAAGTAGATACATATACATATTTGTATTTCCTCTGTGCAATTTACTTGCACTCTAGATGATGCTTGTTTATTAAATTCTCTGTGGAGCTTTATCTGTAGCCAAGGTATTTAAATAGTATATCTGATCCTGCTACTTCTCTAGGTCACTAGTGAAAAGTTGTGCAGAGCCCAACATGAACTTCATTTCCAAGCTGCCACCTATCTCTGCCTCCTGCGAAGCATCCGGGAACATGTGGCCCTTCATCAGGAATTTCATGGCCTGGGTGAGCGTTCAGTGGAAGAGTCTGCAGGCTTGGTGGGTCTCAAGTTGCCCCGTCAGCCTGGAGGGAAGGGCTGGGAGCCATGAAAATGGAGAGTCCTTGGATGCTGCCTTCATACAAGAATTTAATCGTTTCTGTCAATATATGTATTTATTAAATTTTTTTTAAAGTTTAGGGGTTTTCTTTGTAATTTTGTTGACTGGATGGTTCTTAGAGGAATAAACTGGAGAACATTTTATCTTTACTGTCAGTGAATTTACTGAACTTCTTACATTAGACTGACTGATCTTGACCTTTTTAAAAACTTTATTAGATTTTTTTTAATTTCAAAAGTCATATGTCCCTGTTTAAAGGAATTAAAATGGTATAGGTATAAACAATAAAAGCCCTCTTTGCTTTTCCCTTACCCTTCTCCCATCCCCATTACCAAGTGGTAACCATTACCAATGTTTGGTATACATTTTTCAAATATTTCCTATGCATATACAAACATACAATTAATACATATATACTTTATTAAAAACACTGAAATGTGATGTGTTAGGGTCCTGGCAGGAGACTGATGGCATTTATTTTGAGGAGAGTTAATGAAAGGACTATATATATATAAATATGTGGGCTGAATTAAGGTAAATCAACTAGATGTGAAGTTTTTAGGGGCTAGCAACAGGGAGGAATTATTACTTCCCCTAGGTCTGACAGGAGCTGGCTGTTAAAGGAACAGAGCCAAGACTAACTGCAGCTTGTGGGGAGGCAGTGAGATCGGCACACATATCTCTCCTGCCTTTAGATCTCCCTGTCAAATTACTTTTCCTTTTGAATTTTCTTTCTGGGCAAATGGTTCTACCATGTAGTTGGCTGACCAAGTCAAAAACATGGGCTTCATTCCACTTTCCTTTCTCTCCACACTCTCCACATCAATCAGTCACCAATCTTTGCTTCTGTAGTAGATCTAATATACTTTTCTTCCTGTGTATCCTCACTGCCTCTGCCCTAGTTCAAGCACTGATAATCTTTTGGTTGAACTACTAAAAGTCTCCTAAATGATCCTCTTGCTTGAAATGCCTGTAATTATTCTATCAAATTTATTCTCTTCCTGTGAACTAACAACAGTTCTTTACCTATGTTCTCTTTATGGTATATGTCAGTTTCTTCTGCTATTATAATTGTGTCTTATATCCTTCTTTCCCCTGGACCATGGACCATATCTCATTCATCATTGGAGTCTCCTAAGCACATTCTGCAGTAACTTATCCGTAGCATGTATTCAATACATGTTTCTGAATGCATGGGTCAGTTAGCTGTACTTATTTGGAGATTTACAATGTGAATAACAGAACTATTCATACAGTATGTTAAAATACCACCTTTTCTAAGAGATTAACATTGAAGTAATCTTATCAAGAGGTCAAACAACCATTTATTCAATTAAACAGATCTAAAAAAATAGAAATATTTAACATAATTTTTTGTTCTCCACTTTATTTCATGGGTACGGGTTATTAGTAATATTGTCTGAAAATATTTTACTTTGGCAGGAGTGAATAAAGCAAAATGCATAGGATAGATTGATGTTTGATTTCCTTTGTTGTTATAATATTGTACATATGATAATACTTTCTAAGAAAGACATTTCAGGCAGAATTGCATAACATGGTAAAAAATATTAGTTTGGAGTTACACAGACCTAGGTTTTAATCTCAGCTTTACAATTTACTGGCTGTGTGATCTTGGGTAGATTAGTTGGCCTAAGCTTGTTCCCTTTTCTGTAAAATGGGGATGTCTATCTCACAAGGTGGTTGTAATAAATGAGAATAATGTATATATAAAATGCTTGCACAGTACGTGATAAAAAGAAAACCTTACTGTTTTCATCATTTTACTTTACTCTCATTCCATTTTCCCTTTTATCATTAACGCTTCTCTAAGTCCTACTGCCAGCAGTCTTCAGAATCATAAATTATTTCTTCAGTTTAAATAATTTGCTCAGGCCATTTCTGTCTATCTGTAATTAATCAATACATCCTATTAATAGTCTGACCATCAAGAATTAGTTGAACTCAATGTTAGAAATGAGAGAAATTGATTCTGGAACACAAACTGCATTAATAGTAAATTTTCTATTCTGGGAAGGTCCTAGGGAATCCTAAAGTTCTGGCACTATGTTGACTTACTACCCTTTTAAGTTTTTGATGTGGTAAATGCTTTACCTCACTCCTTCCCTTTGCTGTCTCTTTATCCTCTCTCCTTTATCTTCAACTTCTCCCTCTCACTGGATTCTTCCTATTTGTATTAAAATATGCTCAGGACTTTTCCATCTAAAAAACAACTACTCTGCTCTATCCCAAGTGTCTTAGGCTACTGCCTTCTCTCATTCCTCTTTACAAACTGAATGAATTACATTGAATGACATTCATTTTTGAGATTTTTAAAACTTAAATTAACATTTATTTTCACAGAGATGAGAGGCTTAGAATACAATATAATTTTCTGTACTCTTCTTTTCCCACCTTACCTTTTACTGGAATCCCCTTATATATTCCTCTTATGTAGTCCCCCAAAAGTTACCTTATCTTCTTGAACAATCCTGTTCTCAGGTTGCAAACTCCAATTAGGAAAAATACATTAGCAAAACTGCTTTGCCATAACAATCCATATATTAGTCTGACTATTATCCCTCAGGTATGCTTTCTGTGGGCATCAAATGAGAAAGAATAAAAATTCTCAGTAACAGTGACTAGATAGGAAAGCCAAAAAGAATATGAGAAACCCTCATTGTCATTGTCATCACACACACACAATTGATAATTTCTAAATACAAAAATTTTTGACCAATTTTGTCCCCCTAAAAAATTAAAGAGCTTAATCTAAAAAAAAAGCACAGAAGAAAGTGGAAAAATTAATATGAAACAGGTGAGATAACTAGACAAAATAAGAGCTTTAAATCCAAACATATTAGTAATTACATGAATATAAATCATTAAATGCTTCAATCAAAAGATAGTACCAGACTAATTAAAAAACAAAGTCAACTATATGCTGCTTATAAGATACATCTAAAATGTAAACACCCAGAAAAGGTAAAGTGAAAGAAAGATAACTGAAACCTCATCGCTAAGATAATAACTGTTTTAACATTTTAGTGAATTTCCTTACCTATTATTTTTCAAGGTAAGATAAACTGTACATATAACAGTGTATCCCTCAAGGACTCACTCATTTTTACTTTTTTTTTTTTTTTTTTTTTTACCTTTAATCAGTTTTCAAAGGATGGTATTCCTAATATTTGGAGTTGTTTTAAATTTTGAGTTCTCTGAAGAACCATAACCAGAGGGAAACTGTTTTGTGAAATACTAAAGATAATGTAGTTCTAAAATTTTTGTTTTAAATGTGTTTAAAGGGATCTTGGGACTGCCTGCTATTTCATGTTAACTTTTTATTAAACCTGCTAATAAATTATAAGATCAAGGCAATACAAATACAATTTTAATGAAAAAAATTTTTTTTGCCATTGTTTCAAAATACCTAGAAAGTTCCTATATCTTATCTTAAGGAACTAATTTTAAAACACACATACATACACACACAAACCCCACCAGGGAAAGGCCCTGAGCAAGGCATTTTCTATTAGCTCATTTATTCCTCACAACAGCACTGTATGTTAATAATTGTTGAAGGTTCCAGTCAATAATTAGTAGAGTAAGATTTTGAATTCAGGGTGATGGCAAGCTAATGAATGAACCCATGGTTTTCTTTCCCGTTGTCATTGCTGCTCATACTAGAAAGGCCTGATTCTCCAAATTTATCTTTTCAAGTAGGAAAAAAAAAATTCTCTACAAGAATCCTTACAATTTCTCAGAATACTGCTTAAATTTTGCAGTTTCAAATTTAGACTAACAGTTCCTGCTATGTCACAAGTAATGATGATTTACCCTGCTTTTTATTGTATTAATTTCAGATGCTATTTGCTGAACTTGGCATATCCCAGTTTGGGGGGGCTTAATGTCCTCTATTCATAGAGGAAAGAAAATGACTCAGTAGTCAGATCTCCAGGGTTTCTCTTGTAGAGAGGGTAAGGCAGCAGTAAGAATAAGGGTGAGTCTCTGATAAACTGTTAGTTAATGTTCGTAATGAGGGATACTCCCACAATAGCTACTAAGACTGTTAACCCCAATCGAACGGGCATGATTTCTACTTACTTTCGACTTGGCATATTTTGCTAATTTAGGTCTGGTTCACAAGCACAGTGTACCATACAGCCCTAGCCAACCTGCAGCCGGAAGACTAACGCCCTAAGCTTAAAGGCAGATCTGGCTCTAGAGGCGATTGAGAAACCAGAATCTCGCGATATCTGAGAGGAACGGGGCGGGGGAAGCATGCGTGCACGCGCTTGACAGCCGTTGGAGTGGAACACCTCCTAGGCGGGGTGGGCGGAGTAAATGCAGTTGAACGCCAGTTGGTGGAGCCTCCGGGGGAAACGAATAAGCGAGAGGTGCGTGCGCGCACACGTTGCGGCGACGGTGGCGGCGAGCGGCGTCAGAGCTTGGAGGGGGGGGTTGACGGCTTGTGGCGGGTGGCGGTGTTGGAGGCGGTATCTTGCTTATCCCATATCGCTTCTGTCCCAGGAACCGAACGGAGAGTGAGGGAAGGAGGGCAGCTTTTGGGGGCTGCTGCCTTCCACGTATGCGTCGTCGTGAAGAGCGCAGCCTGGATTCTTCTGCAGTCTGTCGGCTCTCTTTCCGCACGTCTTGAGGCGGCGGCAGCAGCAGCAAGACGACATCACCTTCCCCCACCCCTTCCCTTATCCCCTGTGCCCAAAAGGGCCTAGCCTGTGCCCCACCCCCTCCCGTCCGCCCGCTACGCCGCCGCCATGTCGGCGCAGGCCCAGATGCGCGCAATGCTGGACCAGTTGATGGGCACTTCCCGGGACGGTAAGACTCTGCCAGAGCCCTGGGGGTGGGGGAGGGGATGGGGAAGAAAAAGGGAAGAGGGTCTGAGGGCGCACCTGGGCATGTGTGTGTGGCTGAGTAAGGGGCTCCCAGATTGGTAACACAAGGGCCCGGCTCCCGTCCCATCCAATCAGGGCTTGGCAGGCGGGTTTGGGGGGCGGTGACCGTGCGGATTGGCGGGAATTGCTGCCAATGGGATAAGGCGGGGCCTGGAGGTAGAAAGCAGAGTTTGTGCATTTAATATTGACTTGGCTGGGACGGGAGAGCCCACGTCTATCTTGCGTGGTCGGGCTGCCGGTTTTTACGTTGGTTAGGTACCTGCAGATCGCTGAAGCTTCCGCCCCTTGAATTAATTCCTTAATCCAGAGTTTTGGGATGATCGCTCGCCGTCGTCCTCCAGAGTATCCGAAAGAGAAGCGCTCCCCCACCCCACCCCCCTTTCCCTGGTTTGTTACCCCAGTCCCGTAGAAGCATTCTCTGTCCCCACGGAAACAGCCATTCTTGTGGGAAAATCTGACCCAAACCATGATTTCTTGAAGTGGGTGTGCTTGGCCCCATTTTGTGTTAAGAAAAATGTTATGGTCTGTTTTTCGGAGAGACCTCCATTTTGTTAAACAGTTTAATAGAGGCTTTGTTCAGTAAATATTGACAGATTTTGCATGTTTCCCACATGAAACCATTTTGAAAATTTGTTGCCCAGTGAACTAGAATTGAAGGAAACAGAGATCCTTTTAGGCACTTAGATTAAAATCTGTTTAGAAAACCACTAATTGCTGGGTTATTTTTTTGTCATAATGAGAATTTCTAAATAGAAAGATGAAATGCTGTTGCTTTTTAATGATAATCAGTAATGTAAATTTCAGCTAAAATCCATGCTAATGTGGGGAAAGGTTTAGTTCAGCATTTTCTCTTAAAAATCCTTGCTCATTTTTATATGTGCTTTCCAGGCATTTAGTTTCTAAGCCACTTATATATTTTTTTAATTTCTTGACAAGTTATTAAAATTTCTTGATTTAAGAGAAAAGAATTTAATTTTAACAGTTGGTCTTATTGAATGCTTTACAGCAAAATATGTGAATAATTGAAAAAAAACATACTGAATTCACATCTTTTTAGCAAAGCATATTTAGAATGGCTTTTTAGAATTTACCGTTGAATTAATAAAAACTCACATTGGGAACTTTTCTTTGTGGAACATATAGACAAATAGGAATAGATGGCAAATTTATTTGTGGTTATGTAGAGAGGAGGGAAGACTGGAAAGGAAATAAAAATAGGTTTTATTTTTGTGTAAACTCTTGAAAATTATCTTTAATTAAAAATACCACTGGAGAAACTTTTAACAGCGATCATTTTTCATGTTTTTATAGGAATGGTTACTTTATAACTGTAGCATGTCTTAACATTGCTCCTTTTCCAGTATGAGGAGGGTATGGGGAAGGGGCTTAGCTAACAGGATAAACTAATTTACATGTTAAAGTTATAGAAATCATTTAAGGCTTACTTTACATGATCCTTTTAATTCTTGATGGATACCAGTTTTGGAACCTTCTACATGAACTGGCTTTCCTAATGTTACTGAGAGGGTAGTTGAATCAAGGTAATTCCCATCACCTGATAAATTTTTGAAACAGGTGGCCCATCTAGTATTGCATCACTAAATAAAAAAATACATATATATATTCTCCTTAGTCTATAGATGGCAGAAACATGGATTTCTTAAAATCCACTCTGCTTTGTATACAAATAAACTTACTTTTTTTAATGTTTCTGTTACTGGATTTTTTTTTTTTTTTTTTTTTTTGCCTCCGGCCTTAGAGGATTTATTCATGAACTCATGTTCAGGAATCCACGATATCACTTAGCTGAAATGACTGGATTTTAACTGCTGTATTGGGCCAGAAGTAAGAAATGTACTACTTTGAAGGAAAAGAATTGAATGTTTTTTTAGATATCCAAATTAGTCCTTTTATGTATACAAGATGTCAGGACATTCTTTTCCTACCTTCCAGATATTTAATGAGTTTACATATTTCATTTTATGATTCAGGACCTTTAAGTAATTAGGATTAGGATTTAATGAGTTTACATATTTCATTTTATGATTCAGGACCTTTAAGTGATTAGCATGCAGTCAACTTCAAGTTATCCAGATATAGGGGAACATGGATACTTTACTGAATAATTTGAAACCATATAATGGAGAACTTTCTATTGGACACAAGAACAGTTAACAGAGAACACTGTTGGGTGCCTTTGGTATAGATGTGGAAATTGAGATCCAGAAGGTGGGGAAAAAGATGGAAAAGGTAGGTAGGAGGGTATCTAAGGCAGCTCTTGACCTTTTTTTTTTATAAATCCCAGAGACTAAATATAAAGCTACCCCCCTCTTTTTGGGTAGTGGGGCTAAAGGTGGTAATAAGCTCCTTGACAACCTTAATGTCCCATCTGAGGGGTTCTGAAATGGTTCAGGAGTTATCAGGCTCCCGTTGGTCCAGGGCACTGGGAAAACTTTGCTTCCTTTTCTCGTTCACTCTCCCTAATGAAAAATATCTTTCCCTGCTACCTCTCCCAGCAATCAGTTTTTAGTTCTTTCCTTTGTAAAATTCTTGGAGATTTAAGTCTTATTAGTTAAGTATACCTTATTTTGAATTACTTAAGTCAATCACTTAGATTACTTAAACTTCACGAAAATCTTCAGTAGTAGAAATTTTGTTGGTGGAGAAATGGAGAGGTAATTTTGGATCAGTGGGCACTTCAAGAAAGGACAGACCTTGGTGAGTGGTGAAAGTGGGGGGTTTTGGACAACCAGAGGGCAGCATGATGGCACTGGGAGGCTGGGCAAGGGGATAATTAGAAGGTGGGAGAGGAATGCATAAGGGAGGTGGGAGGGCCAAAGACAAACTTTGCCTTCTTTGCAATTTTGCCTAGGGCCCTGGTGGTGGCAACCGCCTGTGTGCCACTGAAAATCGTGCCGATGCCTGGCATACTGCATAAATGGAAGCAGGGTACCGCGTGAGTTGAAACATTGGTCACACTATATAAAGTTTGTATATGTGAATCAGTGTAACTCGTACCCATGTAACTGGGGGTCTGACTGTATTTGGATTTTTCTGATAAGGCATCATGAGCTAAGGAAAAGAGCACTGGGCTGAGACTCAGGAACCTGGTTTCTAGCCCCAGCTGTACCTCTAATTGTAACCTTGGGTAAGTCACCTAACCTTTTTTCCCCTCAAGTTAAATCTGTGATATGTTAAATGGGAAAACAATTTTCCTATGTGTTACTAAAAAAATGTTGAAAAATACATATATTTTAAGTTTTTTAGAAGGAAGGAATCATAAATGGAAGTTAGTAGTATCTATATCTCAAGTCCAAGTTACATTAAATTTTATAAATATTTTATAGCATTAATAGAGGGACAAGGGATAATTTCTTTTCTCTGAACACATTTCATTTGAAAGCAGAGAGGAGCAGCACAGGAAAATTCAAGAACTTTTAGGTTTGTTTATGATCGGTTGGAGGAACCCATTGTCTTCAAGACTATTCATTTTTTTTTTTTTTTAATTCTAATAACATATATACAACCTGAAGCCTATAGTCATTTTTGCTAGGTTGCATTAATTGCGAGGATGAAACTTAGCTAAAGTCCTTTTGCCAACATTGGCAGTTTGGTTAAGTCTCTGTTCTTGACCCCAGAAAGGCCTGGAAAAGGTGCAAGAGATAGGAGTTAAAATAGTGTGTGTAGATTTAGATTGCACCGTAAGTTTAGAGACTGTAGAAAAAGTTACAGAGTGTGGTCCTGAGAGTTACATTCCTCTTAATTGTTTAAATGAGAGCAGAGGCCATCTCTGAAAGGTCATTATGGCAGTCTGCCCTCAAAAACAACCAAGTAGTCTAATAGAATGTGATAAGAATTTTATAGCATCTTTAGTTGTCCATTAGGATTAGGGAATGTATTTGGGCAAGTTAAAGGTTTCAGCTAATTTAGCTATTTTTGTTGGTAATCTTTCTAAACTGTGTGATGTATGTCCTCAGTTAATAGAGTATATTAATCATAATTTAATATTTCTGTTGATGAGTTATATTGTGCTATAGTTACAGTCTGTGTGATATAAAATTTAGAGGTTACCCATCCTAGGGGATGTCCAGGAAAATGCAGTTCAGAAAATAATTTACCTGTTTCGCATCTAAGTTTAGTGATACATAATTATATACTTTATAGGGCAATGTGACATTGCTGCCTTTCTGCAAAATTAATTACTGAATCACAAATTGAAGTAGTGTTTTCTTCAGTGGCTTTTCTTCTTCTTTATAAAATCATCTTTACTATAATCTGTGTTCCTTGACTTATCATCAACATTGAGAGCATTTTCTCTTAAGTTTCTCTCATTAACATAATGAACCATATTCATTTCTTGGTCAGTTGTAAGTCATTCTTCTATTTCACTTGGATTGTTCATTTTAAGTGAAGGAGGCGTAGCCCTTAATGTACAGCACAAATTTTTAAAATAAATATAAGCTTCTAAATTCTTTTCCATATTAAGACATTTCAAGAAACATAAGGCTAATCAGTTTCTCTGAGTATTAGTAAACATTTGACTTGATCAGAGTCCAGGCATATCCAAAACACTGAAAGCTCTGGTAGCTGCCTGATGAATTGATTAGAAAAATTTTCCTCATTTTGAATACTATTTCTATCTACACTGCAGCCTCAAAAACAATAAAAGTATCACCTCATATAATCCTTCATTTTCCCTGGATTCTCTGCAGTTTAGCTCTTCTTAAGTAAGCCTGTGCTTCTGAGATGCTCTTTTACTTCGGGTAAAATAAATAAATAAAACCAAAGAAAAACCGTCTTGTCCATTTCTGCATAAGGTTTATAAACAAGTAAATCAGTAAAGGCTTTGATTTGGGTAGGATGTCATATAAGGATAAATGGTAGCAGGCTGCATGTTCAAGATAGGTAGGAGGAATTAAAAAACAAGTAGGTGTCATGGGTCAGGGTCAAGCTTAGTGAGTCAGCTAGTATTTATTACCAGGTGGTTCATGCAAGCATTGAAGCTTTGAGTTGCTGAGGTTGAAGCAGGTAGTGGGAATGAGGAGTTAGGCAGATGGCTTACAACTGAGTCAACCAGTGTGAGCAAGATTGGAATAAATGAGGCAGATGCTCCTCAAGAATGGAATTCCAGAAAGGTGCTTCTTAAAAGGGAATAAATCTTTAAGGCAGAAGGCATTTCTATGGTTCTTAAGAAAGCATAGGTAATTCTACTCAACTTCATTAGTCTCCAAAGAAATTGTAGACTAAAGTGATTCAGGAAGTTGAAACATCTTGCTGGAGAAGGAGTAATAGGCTAGACAGAGGGTATGTTTCTGACAGGAATCTTGTAGCTTTAGCACCTCCAGAAAAGTCATTTTCTTTTTGGTTTAAGTCCTCATGTACTAGAAGCCACTAGGGTAGAATTTTAAAGGCAAGGTCTAAAACAGATCGGTTCATCAATTTTGTAAGATTATTGAGAGTATATAAAAAAGTAGTTTCTAAAAACTCTGAAATTGTCTGCAGCTTCATGTTTTTATTTTAACTGAATATAACTTACAGCTTTGAAAACATTTTTTAAACACTCATTAGATAATGACCCATATGTTGCCATTTAATTGTGAACCATGGGCAATGATGTTTGACATATTTGACTCACCGTGCAAAGAATTTAACCTGCCCTTGTGCCATGTCTTCTGAATGTTCAGTAGATTTTATTTTTATCCTCTTACAACTTCAGTTTTCTCTTTTAAAATTAAATTTTTCAAACTTTTGCCTTTCAATAGATTGTGTTGAATATTTGTTTATTAGATAGTATCTACAGTATACCTAGCTGTTCTGTTTCTGCATTCCATTTCAGTTATTTAAATTTATGTTCTAGGTGAGGGGTTGGCATCATAACCCACCTGCCTTTTGTAAGTAAACTTTGATTGGAACACAGCCATGCCAATATTGTATGAATTGTCTCTGGCTGTTTTGCCTTAAAGCAAGCATAGTTGAGTAGTGGCAACAGAGACATATGGCCATCAAAACCAACCTGAAATCTACTGTCTGACCCATTAAGAAAAAACTTGTTGATCCTGTTCTAGATCGTTGATTTTCAAAGTGTGGTCACCAGTCCAGGATCCGTACTATCACCTGGTAACTTGTTAGAAATGTAAATTCTTGGGCCCACCCCAGACCTACTGAATCAGAAATTTGGGGGAAGAGGCCAGCAAAGTCTGTGTTTTAAGACTCCTTCCAAGTGATGCTGATGTACATTAAAAGTTCGAGAACCACATTCTAGATCAATATTTCTCCAGTGTTAGTCACAACATATAACCTATATTTTTTACCCTATTTTCTGTTTAACATTTTATCTTTATATCAATTCACTTCTTAAATATTAATTTTAAAATGAGAGTTTAGCACTATAAAGATAAATACAGTAAAAACAAAGTGGTATTACAAAGATATAACTAGACCCTGTTGCTATTTAGGGTTCCCTAGGTTAAAAAGTATAACTTGTTAGATGTGTTAAATACATACTAGCACCAAATGGAAACTTTTTCTTCATTACTTAATCATGATAAATAACTTTCTTACTAAGTGATTCATTGGTGGTTAAAATATTATATTGATCAAATCATATACCACCTAAAATAATTTTTTGTACAAATCCCATACTTTGGAAAATACTATGCTAGATAGTCCTGTGAAAGGAAAGCTGCTTGAACTGTGGTGTGCTGTATATCCAAGCCCGAGAGGAGAAGTGACTGGCCAGAAATACAAGCCTGTGACATGGAGAAACTGAGGAGGTCTGTAGAGAGGTCCCTCTAGACCACCAGGATGAAATTACCTCAGCTCAATTTCTTACTTCTCCTTTAGTGTTTTGGTCTATGGGGGCCAACAGTTATTACACGATTTCACAAACCCATTTCACAGTGGGTGTCTTGCTATGAGAAAAGCTGTTTATCAAAGATAGCCCTTTGAAGAGAATCTTTAGGGGGATAGTGCTGCATTATGGACAGGTGAACTTGCTAGGAAAACGATTAACCTCATATTCTAGAAACCATGTATAAGCATTTTGGGAAATGCCTTTGTTATAATTTGCTACATGGAGTTAGAGGGAATGCCTCCCCACACCTGGTGTTGTATATATTGGTTGATGTGCTCTAGGGTATAGTAATTATTGATAGGAATAGAATCTTATGTTCTTGAGTGTCCCCAGGTTGCTGAGTTGCGTTTGTTATTTCTTCCTTTCCTTTTCTTAGAGATTATGGACATATTTGTCCATATCATATTTTGACTCTGTAATAAAATAGTGGCATAGGACTCTAATCCACTTAAAGTCTAGCGGAAGAGAAGATTAATACATGAACCTTTATGTTTATTGTTAAATTACAAATTCTGTGGTACTAATTATAGGCGTCTCTTTTTTTTTTTAATTAAATTCAGTTTTATTGAGATATAGTCACATACCATACAATCATCCATGGTATACAATCAGCTGTTCACAGTACCATCATATAGTTATGCATTCATCACCCCAATCTATTTTTGAACATTTTCCTTATACCAGAAAGAATCAAAATAAGAATAAAAAATAAAAATCAGAACACCCAAATCACTCCCCCCCATCCCACCCTATTTTTTCATTTAGTTTTTGTCCCCATTTTATCTACTCATCCATCCATACACTGGACAAAGAGAGTGCGATCCACAAGGTTTTCACAATCACACTGTTACCCCTTGTAATCTACATTGTTAAGCAATCTTCTTCAAGAGTCAAGGCCACTGGGTTGGAGTTGGGTAGTTTCACGTATTTACTTCTAGCTATTCCATTATGATAAAATCTAAAAAGTGTTATCTATATAAGAATGTCCACCAGAGTGATCTCTCAACTCCATTTTAAATCTCTCAGCCACTGAAGCTTTATTTTGTTTCATTTCACATCCCCCTTTTGGTCAAGATGTTCTCAATCCCACGATGCCGGGTCCAGATTCATCCCCGGGAGTCATATCCTGCATTGCCAAGGAGATTTGCACCCCTGGGAATCAGGTCCCATGGGGGGAGGGCAATGGGTTCACCTGCAGAGGTGGCTTAGTTAGAGAGAGAGAGGACCACATCTGAGCAACAAAGAGGTATTCAGGGGGAGACTCTTAGGTACAATTGTATACAAGTTTAGCCTCTCCTTTGCAGTCACGAGCTTCATAAGGGCAAGTCCCATGATAGAGGGCTCGGCACATAAAACCACCAGTCCTCAGTATTTGTGGCAACATCAGCATCAGTCCAGGTGAGGAAATCCAACACTTCCGCATTTTCCCCCAGCTCCTCAGGGGGGTCTTGCAAATATATTTTTTTTCTCTGCTCAAATTACTTTGGGATGCATCGCTATTTCACTCTAACCAATACTAACCTACCATATCTCACTTCCTATTCAAAGTTCCATGTAATTGTGGTGTTTGAAAAAACTGACTGTAGAGTTATACTGTTTAGAAAATATAGATCCTGCATATAGGTGTCTCCTTTTGAAAAAAATGTTGAAGTACAAAGGACACTTATATGAATGAACAAATGTTATTTTGTATATTTCCCTCAAATTAAAAAAAAAAAGGTGTTACAAATAAAGGTCCCTTATGTTCACTTTCACAGTCTCAGTGTTTTCCCCAGAGGTAGACCTTATGACATAGTATTTCTGCTGTGTTTCAGTAGTTTTAAGGCTCACGTCTCCTTCATGGTAATCTCTGTTTTACATCTTAACTTTCTTCCTTTATTATTGGGTCTTTTTCTGTCACCTCTGTCCTTTGATATTCTCATTTCTTTTCCCTTTTCATTGTTTTCCTTGGCCTGTTGGTTTTAGATTTGGAGAGGTTCTTCTTGGCTTTATAGCTATGAACCAACAATGAGAATTTGTCTTTTTTTTAAATATGTAAATCAGTCAATCACTTTTCCTTTGATTCTTTCCAGCTATTTCTTCATAGCCAGAGATAGCTCTCATTACTTCTAATTTTGTGTATAGAAAGTTCTGGATGATAGAAGGCTCCAAATTTCCAGAGTGCGGTTGTCACTGTATCAGAATTGCAGCTCTGCAAGTAAGTATCAAAATACAAAATTTAGCAGGCTGCAACTTTTTAATGACTGATTTATGACATATATCATAAAACAAACAAATTATATATAGCCCACTTTTAGAACTTAATTTTTAAGTAAATGTTTATTCGAGCTTTTCGAATGTATCTCTTAAGTCTAAGAAAAGAAATACCCTTATTTCCTAAAGCATGTATCCTCAGAAATGTATGATGGCATTGACCCCTGCAAGTGGTCACGACACTTTGCTTGTATGAGAGAAGAGGAAGGTGGAGGGATGGCAGAATAGAGTTCTTGGAACATAGCTCCTTTAGTATTTCTGGTCTCACATTTCCATCAGCACTATTCTGTTAGCTCCCCAGTCCCATTTTTTATAATCTTGTTACATGATTTTCATGTACAAGTGGGCTGGTGGATTTGAAAAAAATTTTTTAACATTATCTTTGATTGTATGCAGAAGAATGAACTTATTCTGGAAACTTTTACAAAGACATTGTATTTTTTAAATTCCTGGGCTTGTCATGGGATTATGGTGGGAGTGATACTTGTACCTGTTTGTAATTATCAACTTATACCATATAAACCAAAGGAGTAGGAGGGATAGCCTTTCTGAACTGTGTATTACCTTTATTTTTATATTTTCTGGAGGAAAGGAAAGCTCCTTCTACTACTCCAGTATGAAAAGTTCTATTGGAAAGAAATGTCTTTATTATGTCTGGAATGGGCATCACCATAATTGTTTTTTCCTGCTGCCATCTTTGGCTTAGTATTTCTCTCCTTTCCTTATGTAATAAATATATTCCTAAAAGGTGTAACATATATTGAGTCTAACATATAATGTTAAACATAAGTTTAACATATAATCGAGTCATTAACATCTATAATCATATTATGTCAGACCTGGTGGTGAGTCCTTTTGAAAAGTGGACACTATACTTTGAACTGTTTAAGTTTAAAAAGTAAGTTGTCAAATAAATACAAATATACATTGAGTTAAACAGTGTATTTCTTAAGGGAACATAGAATGAAGGAGTAATAAGAGTTATTTTAAAAAGTTAATTACAAAAATGTTCATGTAAGTGATTTTTACGCTAGATTCTAAAGGAACAATAAAGGTAGGTGGGAGAAGTGTAGAGTTGATGAGAAAGTTTGAAGAGGGTGTTAAAATGTTCACATGTTCCTCAGTATAATAGTGCCTGTGCTGCAATAATCATCATCTTTTACCTTGGTTCTACTTGAAGACAGAGGGTTTAGTTGAGCACTTCTTAAGTTCTCTTCCTTTCCTGTACTAGACTAGAAATTAACCCTAAGTCTTTATGTAGTTCCCACATTACTATATTATATGTGTAATATTACTATGTTGCGGATACTCAGCAGCTTATATTGGAAGAAATGGTAACAAGAGGGAAAAAAATTTCTCTGTATTTGGGAGTACAGGGTACAGGGAAACTTTAAGGTTTGAGATTTCAGTTTTGTGTCTCTCCGTATAGCTCTAGGTTTCCCTTCACTGAAGGAGTATGGATCTTACATCAGAGGAAGGGGCCCTTCCTTTTCCAATCCACTTGTGACACATGACCTCTAACATGTGTACCTGTGGGAACACTTCCCATCTTCTACCCCCGTTTCTCCACTAGGTGATAGTTAGATTTGCTCTGTGTGCTATTGAGTTTTCTCCTTTATCTTTCTTTTCCCAAGCTAAGCTGTAAATGAATGCTGTACAAAAGAAATATTAATTAGTTGTTTTTATAAATTGCTTGCCATTAATGTCTGATAATATGCAGTAAAATAAGGATTCTGCATACCATTAAAATGTCAAATATTGCAAACTTTAAGATTCTTTTGAAATCACAATACTAAACTCGGTTCACTTTTGCTTAGCCTTCACAGTTGTTGATCACATAGCATGGTCATCCACTCACAGCTTAAAAAAATACAGGGAGCATCGGAGAGAATGGGTAAAGTAAAATTTTGATGTTTTTAAAATAGCACCTAAATCTATGAAAGTTGATTTGGTTTATTGTTTGTATGGGAGGGAGAGGGTGGGTAGCATTGGAGTGGGAGGGGGTGGGTATCGGGAAAATAGCATGCACCACCTAAAATGTCAGATACCATGTAGGCTGTTGTGTTACTACTAAAATCTAAGTCTCCATCAGTTTCAGAGAAGGCAGGAACATAAAATGGCAGTATAGGGAATTACAGTGGGATGTTTTTCCTTCCAACAGATTGTAGGGTATTTTGAGAATAGCAGTATTTGAATATAGTTTGGACAGGAATCCTTTTAAAGAAGTCTCTTGCCCATATTCCCTGAGTAAAACGATCTGCCTCAGTAACACCTTAAGCTCTAATAGATTGCTGAAAGACCAAGAGAGGAATAATAAGCTTAAGAGATTTTATTATATAACTATGACTCAGGTGTTCTCAACTAAAAGTTATAATTCATATAACTCATGAAGGGGTTAAAGAAAAGAGGGAGGTAAGATAGTTGTTACTTGGAACATAGTTGCTTGGTGGGAAATATTAATAGAAAATTTGCTACTTCCATTCAAATGAAAAACACTTTGTCTGCCAAGTTCTAAATCAAGAATCTAATTCTGAAAACTTGGCATTGTAGTCATGTGCAAAATCTAATTAATTTTATTGTGGATTTTATAGGGGAGAGAGACCTCCATATTCTTATGGGAAGGGCTTTGTGTTCTATTGTTGTTGACTCAAATAACTTGGTCTAATCTCTGTCCCATCATTTTAAAACTTTTTATTTTACTTTGCAGCTAAAAATCTGGATTTAAAAATGGAAAAAAAATTTTTTTTTAAGAAATCAAGATTTTACCCAAAAAATATTATTCCGGCTCCAGCTTTGCTATTCCTTTACACAAAGCTGTTTGCCAAAGCTAAATATGGTCTACTTACAGTTCTCCAAACCTTTCTATCTCTAAAAGCTTTGTCAAAGATATTACTCCAGTTTGGCATGCTCTCCTTTCTCATTTCCTTTGGTTTAAACTTATCTTTCCTTCAAATTTTGGCTTCTGCTTATAGCATGAAACCTTTTCTAATTCTCCATTCCTTGCTGGTCATTCTAGTCTTAGAATTTCTGAAGTGCTGTTTATTTGAAACACCCATTGGGCACTTGGAATCTTGCTACCTTGTGTTGTTAATAATTGTTAATTCATTTAAATGTCCTATTTCTAGCAAAATCTTGAGGATGGAGACCTTGTTTCATATTCCTTTTTGTAACTCTTATTGCTTAGCACAAAGGATATGTTCAATAATAGATTTCATTCTGTGGTTTGGATCCAACCTTAGTGTAACAGGGCAGTTTTTTTTTTTTTCTTAATTTAGGTTAGTTTTTATTTGAATGTATGCCCAGAAAACCCAAAGATAGAGTACATCAAATTCATAAAGCAATCCCTTGAATTGTAAGGCGATTTGGTTCATATTTGTTCCCTATTATTTGTAGTCTTTTTTGTTTTATTTTTTAATGGGTGCTATTTTACCTAGTTTCTTTTGAAAAACATGGTTTGGGCCAGATATATTACAGAAACTGAAACTACTAGTAATTTTATTTTACAATTCTTTATTGGCTTAGCCATATTACACTTTTATGGCATAAGCCCAAGCAAATTATTAAGTACTGCATGGTAATCTAGCCAAATTGTTTTAAAATGTTATCCTTAAAGTTCCTTAAGTAAAGCTTTAAAAATAATAATAGGTAGGTACTCAGTTGCTAATTCCTCTCAGGGTATTTCTGTATTTCAAATTATTAGATTTATTATTTCATTGTTTTATTAAATATTTCTTTAATTTATAGGCTAATATTTGATGGCTGTATTTATTGTGTTGGCTACAGTTATCAAATGTTTATAAAGCACCCATTCATATGCATTGAGTAGTTATTTTTAAATGCTTTTTTTGGCATTTATATAAACTGGTTCTTTTTTTAAAAGCTCACCAGGGATATTATATTTGGAATTGTTCAAATTTTATCTGATCACTGTCTCTTCAGAGCACATGTATCTTAATATTAGACTTAACTATTCTGACTTCTTAAGTAAAAAGTCACTCTAGTTGATGAAATGTTTGATTAGTAAAACTTCCATGATCTTGATTTGACTGTAAAGCCTGGCTTATAATACCCTTGAACATTAGTTTAACAAAGAACTGAAAAAATGCTTTCTCATCCTCAAAAAGCTTAGGTACTTCTATCAGGGATATTCCCAGATAAGTAAGGTGCTTCCCCCCAGATACACTTTAAAAATTTATATAATCTTTAAATTCTTCAGCATAACTAGGGTACAGATTTGAAATATTTTTTTTCTTTTATAGTAGGAAACAAAAAGCCTCTTAATACAGCATTGCCATTCTTGTGTGAGCTAATCACAGTATCATTCTAACATGAGCTTAAGGCCCTCACCAAAGCCTTGGTGAAATACACTTTTTTAAAACAAAAAAAAACTTTTTTTTAACCCCAGTTGGCCCAAGGACCATTTTCCAGAGCTCCATTCTTGGACTGTTACTTATGGTCAATCGTATTGTTCTCTGGGGTTACACTTGTTAAATTAGTGTTTTAAAAAGTAAAACACCCTGATTTTGTTCACTTTTGTTTTCTTATACAACAATATTTACATGTACTTCTAGATGCTGTATTGAAATTGCTGGCAGGGTCTATTCTATACAAACTGAACAATCTGGCCCCTTGTTTTATTTGTAAAGGTTCAATGTATCTATGCCTGCCTACTTCAGTCTGCAAGGGAGTGTCAGAAAGGCCCCGCATTCTCCGAGCCGTGAGTTATCACTAACTTTTCAGATGTGTTAATGAATGTGGAACAAAAGCAGTTGTGTTTAAAAGAAAAGGAAGACCATCAGAATAGCCTTTTTATAGTAGCAGGCGTGAACGCAATTCCAAATTGTGGTATCAAAAATAATCTGATTAAACTAGAGACTACTAGCCTCTAGAAAACCTATTGTTGAACTGCTCTGAAGCTATCATTTTAGCTATAAATTAATTTTATATACCCTGGTTGCAAAGTACAATGTTCTTTAAGTCTTTTTAACCAAGTTAAAACAATTTGAACAAAATCTTACCCCACTTAAAAATGGCAGTATTTAGTTTAAGTTCTTCAAAATAAGACCATGTGAAGGGGTAAAGTTTTAACCTCTTTTGTTATTCACATGGGAAAATACAAAAATTAATATAAATCATTGAGTTACCTCCTTGAAAGTTTTTTGAGTGCTCCAGGCATTATGTGAAGTACAGAGGTATTTACAGTTTATTTTGGTACCAACAGTTGTTCTCGCTTCAGTAATTCACCAGTAGGTTTTCATTCATCGATGATACCAAGGTTACTACAATTTAAGGCTAAAATAAAACACCCACATTTCTTCAGGCGTATCATTTTCATACATGGAGGAAACATCCTTATGAGTTTTTCCTTTTGTTTCTCCAAAGAGGTTCAATACAAAAAAATTGTAATATCTATATTTTGTTATTAGAACTGATTACCTTCCTGTTCTTGGGTTGTTTAGAGTTTTGAACAGATAGCCAAATTTGATAAGCAGAATGGATGCTTCTGTTGTGTAGGAGGTGGATCATGTTAATAGGAAGACAGAATGAATTTTAAATGAACACAGTTTGGGTATTATATAGCAGAGACGACAAAAAAGTTGGAGGTATGAGACCTTTGGAAGCATTAAAGTTAACATTTCATTTAGGCCAGTGTGCCTTTGATTGACTGGTGTGTAAGTCCTTCTTCCAGGTTTGTAAGCTCTAAAACACGTTATTCTACCCTAACTCCTCCCAGCAGCAAAAGGGAGACACTTCAGCTGGAAAAAAAGTAGTGGAAGAAATGGCGTCTGGGGTTCAGTGGGGATTCACAGTGTGTATGCAATATTTGAAAGATTACTTTTTATTTTTAATTAATGTAAATAATTACAAAATAAATCATTGCTTAGTGTCACGAAGGGATTGTCATATACCAATAAGTAAAAACTCCTAGTGGGTCTGCTGCAAGTTGTTTAACCTCTTCTTGGGGCCTCGGTTTCCTCAATTGCAATATGAAGGAGTTGGACTTGATAAACTTTAAGGTCCATTCCTGTTCTGAAATCCCATGCTTTTCTGAAGTACTCTGTTTAAAGAATGCATTGCTTTCCCACTTTGACTTTTTGAATTACATATGTAGAGTGCATACTGCAACTGCATGTTGTCTAAAATAGTTTATATAGGATGTTATTTAAAAAACTAATCCCTCTTGAACTGATTTCTAAATGTGTGTGTATGTAGCCACACATAAAAGGCTAGTGATAGTAGGCTCTCAAAAGATAAATACTGGCCAGTTGTCTAACCTTGAATGTTATTAACTTTTTTATATTATAGGTGATACTACTCGTCAACGAATCAAATTCAGTGATGACAGAGTATGTAAGAGTCACCTTCTCAACTGTTGCCCCCATGATGTCCTCTCTGGAACGGTATGCATTCACTAAATCTAATGTTTGCTACTAGTATACTACCAAAATGAACTACTTGATAAAACCTAAACCCTTTACAGGTTTTTTTTTTAAACTGTCTGTTATATTGTTTGTTTATTCAGGATGATTTAAATCTGCAATAATGAGTTTCCATTCAAAAGGAATTGCTGTTTTGCTTTATAATTTTTTCCATTCTACAGAGCAACTTAAAAGCATTTCTTATTTGGAATGCAGAGGCAGTTATGATGTATACAGCACTTGGACTTTGTGGTTCAGAAATAATATAATTGTTTTTTTTAATTCATTTTTATTGAAATATGTTCACATACCTACAGTCATCCAAAGTGTACAATCAGTTGTTCACAGTACCATCATACAGTTGTGCATTCATCACCCCAATCTATTTTTTGAACATTTTCCGTGTACCAGAAAAAGTGAAAAAAAAGAATAAGAAATAGAAGTAAAAAAGAACACCCAAATCATCCCCCACCCCCAATCCTATTTTTCACTTTATTTTTTGTTGCCATTTTTGTAGTCATCCATCCATATACTGGATGAAAGGACTGCAGTCCACAAGGCTTTCACAATCCCACTGTCACCCCTTGTAAGCTGCATTGCTGATACAATTGATTTTTAAAGTACTTTCTTTTGCTATGTTAAGCAAAGTAGACTTTTTAAATCCAAAATAGTATATATATTTTGATGATATTTGTGCACATTTATATGTGGGATTGTAGAGGGGAAATGTTAATAACTACTTAGATTCACATAGCTTAATTTGCAAGCAGTGTTGTCACTTAAAATTCACTTATTGCTGATTTCTGATAATGTAAAGCTCACTTAATTTACGTGCCATATCTTCAGAGATACTGGTTAATTCTAGAGTATAATTTTAATTTGGAAGATAAATCACATGATGATGAATCTCTTTAAATGGAACAAAGGATTAGATTCCCTGACTTTGGATTTGGTTGAAATGACTACTCCCTGTAAGTAGCTGCCCTTTAGCTGGCTGCATCTGATAGTGGAGGGGTTAGAAGGGATGAAACTTGAGCAGGCTTCATTTCTCATTTGCCAGAAATGACTGAAATAAAGAAAAGATTTCTGACCTCTCTTTTCAGAAGTGATAAGTTCATATTGCTAAAGATGTCTAAATGTTTAAATGAGTGGTTTCTTCTTTGATAATAGGAGTTAAATTAAGGACATACCCAGAATAAGTAGGTATCAAGGCATGTACAAATAGGAAACACCTCTGTCTTTTTCTAGTAGGATAGACAGTTGTAACTATATTATCTTAAAAAGAAAAAGAGACCCAATATGTTTTTAAGCACAGTCCTGTAGGGTAAGAACTGCAGTTTTTGAGCATTTGAATTATGACTATGACAGATAATAAATTCTCTTGTCTACTCTTTAGAGTTTTCATAGTAAAGCATTTTCTACTGTGCTATAATACATTTGAAATCTGTGTAATATTATCTGTAGTATACTTTGATTTACCTCATTTATGATTGTGTCAAATATAACAGTCATTTTATTTAATGACTAAATTACCACTTCAAATAACTTTAGGAACAAGATAGGATATAAATTAATTAATAAAATGGAAGAATTTAGTTTTTGTTTTTTAATACTTTTGAAACCACCTATAACAAGACTTACTAATTTGACCAAGAGTTTATTCAAGCCTGACATTAGTAATAAAAATCATTTTATAAAATACTTAATTATCTGTAGTATGCTTTGATTTATGATTATATTACATTTGATTTATACTACATTTATGATTGTACAGAATTTAACAGTCATTTTATTTAGTAACTAAATTACTACATATAATTTTGAGAACAAGATAGTGTATAGATTAATGAATAAGATGGCAGAATTTAATGCTTTGGTTTTTTTAATTGTTATTTAAATTAGATAACCTGTGGGTCTACGAAACAATCATGCATAAAATACAGGTTTCTTTGCCACCCTATTATTAACGCTTGCATTGGTGCTGAACACCTGCAATTGATGAAAGCACATTTTTATAATTAGACTATTAACTGTAGTCCCTGGTTTAACTTGGGGTTCATGGTTTGTGTTGTGAACTTCCATGGGTTGTTGTTTTGGTTTTTTTTTAATAATTTTTAGTTTTTGTTTTTTAAACATTAAAACCAGCCATAATGAGACTTTGACTTATTTTGATCAAGAGTTGATTTTATTCAAGTCTGGTATTAGTAATGATAAAAATCTGACATCACAATTGTGCTTTACATTTCATAATATATCTTCTGTGTTCATTCTCATCTTACTCTTAAAACAGTTCTGTGAGGTATTTTATCCCCAGTTGATAGATAAGAAATTAGACTCAGTGTTATTAAGTAACTTATTCAGAATCATTCAGCTGTGTTGATTCAATGTAAAACTGACCAAACCCGAAGCAACCTGACGGCGGCGGCTACGGGGCGCCTTGTCGCAGGCTTCCATGCCGAGCCTGTGAGGGTGTCCTCGCGAGACGAGCTCGCCGAAATGGCCTCGTCCAGTCAAGGTGCACAGGTTTCATATTCCAGAAAGTTGGAAAGTTGGCTGCAACAGCTGTGGGAGGTGGATTTTTTCTCCTTCAGCTTGCAAACCATACTGGGTACATCAAAGTTGACTGGCAGCGAGTAGAGAAGGACATGAAGAAAGCCAAGGAGCAGCTGAAAATCCATAAGAGCAACCAGATACCTACTGAAGTCAGAAGCAAAGCTGAGGAGGTGGTATCATTTGTGAAGAAAAATGTTCTCGTGACAGGGGGATTTTTTGGAGGCTTTCTGCTTGGCATGGTATCCTAAGGAGGACGACTTCATTTGCATTGTTCCTATTTTTTGTTTTTCTTCCATCATTCATCAGAAAGTATCAGTTGTGTTTTTGCAGCCAGCAGCCTCTACACTCCGTCATAGAACACTGAGCCTCCTCCTCCCCTTCTCCTCTTCTCTCATGCCTTCCTCCCTGCAGTGGCTGGACTGAATGGTTTTCTGTAGGCATCTTTCAGTACAACTTAACTATTGGCCCTAACTTGAGCTTGATGGTGATGGAAGACACTATAGACATTACTGTACACTCCCTACTTGGCTAATTTGTAGGTCAGCAAGAATGTTTCTTTCCTCCCTATATAAGATACTTATCAGAACACATCACAAGATGGCTCACCGTGGAGGATGAATGGATCCTGAAAGGTTGTCCCAAACTGTTGGTTTGGAAAAAGAAATAGCAAGGACATAGATACCTTGTTGTTATGGGTTGTTTGGAAAGAAACTGAATACATTTGCTTTTAAGCATGAAATGTCTTGGTATATCTGTGTCTATTTTGTTCTTTACTTGGTTGGTTTTAGACTACAGAAAGAGAACTATTCATACTTGTTATTATTATCCTAACAAAAATGACAGCATGAGTGCTGTAATTGAAAAATTTGAAAATAGAATGAGCCTGTGCTGAAGGTATTGTAGTTGATGTAAAGGGGTTTAGGAAGCCAACCTACAGAAATGCATTGTGGAATGGACAGACTTAGGGAATCATTGAGGGGCATGAAGATACTGTTCACAGGATGTTTTCCTCCACACAGGATGTTCCAGTTTGCTAATTCTGCCATTATGCAAAATACCAGAAATGGATTGACTTTTATAAAGGGGATTTATTAGGTTACAAAGTTACAGTTCTAAGGCCATAAAAGTGTTCAAACTAAGGCATCAACAAGAGGATACCTTTACTGAAGAACAGCTGATGGCATATGGAAAACCTCTGTTAGCTGGGAAGGCACATGGCTGGCGTCTGCTGGTCCTTTGCTCCTGGGTTGCATTTCAAAATGGCTTTCTCCAAAATGTCTCTGGGCTTCTGTCTCTCTTAGCTTCTCTATCTCAGCTCCTGTGCGTCCTTGCTTCTTTCTCCCAGGGTGTTTCTCTCTAAGCATCTGGGGGGTCCTCTTTTAGTTTCTCTGAGTCAAACTCTGGGCTTCATCTCTTAGCCTAGCATCTCCAAACATCCTTCTGCCTACGTCTCCAGGAATCAGTGTCTGTGCTGGCTCCTGAGCTCTCTTAAGTACTGCAGTGAACCAGTCAAGACCCACACTGAATGGGTGGGGTCACACCTCCATGGAAATAACCCAATCAAAGGTCTCACCCACAGTTGGGTGAGTCACATCTCCATGGAAATACTCAATCAAAAGGTTCCAACCTAATCACAAGACTAATAACTCTGCCCTCACAAGATTGCATCAAAGAACATGATTTTTCTGGGGGACACAATATATCCAAACCGGCACACAGGATAATGAACTTCATGGCAGTTTCAGAAGTGATTTATTAATGGCAAAACAAGTGACTTTAGGTAGGGATGGGAAGATGCTCTCAGTTTTATATTTCATGAAAAAGGATTTAGGCTTTGAAATTTAAAGTTTTCTTTATCTCTTGTCAGCACATTAGGGGTAGCCATAGCTCCTTGTACCAATTCCAGTATTTCTTTATCCTGTTAGTATGAAATAACATTTTCTCCTTAATACAATACAATATTAGAAGGCAACATAAATTACTTTACTTGCAAAGTGTAGGAATCATCCTAGAATGAGACTCTCTGCTGCATATTTTTCTATAAAAACGTATTTTTTTTCACACCATTATGGAAACTTTAAAACATTTGTAAAACTAGAGAAAATAGTATAATGAACCCCATGTATCCATTTCCCACCTACAACAATCATCAAATTTGTTGCCATGTGGCTCTGTCCCTATGAAGATGGCAGAATGAGATGCTTTAGGGCTCTGCCCACTCCCCCCGAAGCTTTGAACAACCAACAAGAACTGGCAGAAACATCTTTCTCAATGCGCTCCAGAAAACAGTTGAAGGACTGCCGTAACAGGGTGAGTGCCAAGTCAAGAAAAAGGCTACTTAAAATGGTAGGATAAAAACAATTTTTTATAAAGTGGTAGGATGCCATGGTTCTATGGGTGCAGGTCTGTTGTACACATATTGGAAGCATGTATGTCTGACCCAATCTGGTTGTGGCCTGAGGAACTTGCCATCCTAGAACTTGCCAAGCATATAGACGGTAGCTCACAGAATGCTCTTATAGAACACTGGGAGAGTAATCAAGTGCTGACTGGGACAAGGGATTGCTGGCTGTAGGACATTGATTGCAGCGGTGGGACTGTGAGGAAACTTTCCTAGGGAAGATGGGACATTGGTAACTGTGTAAACAAGGGAATTCCTAGGACCACATGCATATGCCCAAGACAAAATGCATGCACAGAATGGATCAGGGAGGCTCTCAACTCCTTGTATGGGTAAGCCCTGAATAAGAACACTTGCCAAGGTCAATCTGAAAAGAATAGGAAATGTGTTTTCTTTTTCATAACACTAGCTGGATACAAGCTTAAAGAACAGAAGCCTCGTAAGTCTAAATTGTAGCAGCAACACCATCAAATTATCAAAATATCCAGGTTTCAACAGAAGACTACAAAACATAGAAACAATCAGGAGATGGCCCAGGCAAAGAATAAAATTAAAGCATTAGAAACCATCAATGAGGACCAGACCTTGAATAACCAGACTTTTTAAAAAATGGTCTTAAATATGCTTAAAGAGCTAAAGGAAAACATGGACAAAGAACTAAAGGAAAACAATAGATGAAACAAAGAGAATATCAATATAGAGATGGAAATTATGAAAAGGAACCAAACAGCTGAAGATCACAGTAACAGAAATTAAAAATTCCCTAGAGGAGTTCAACAGCAGAGTGGAGCTGGCTGAAGAATGAATCAGTGTACTTGAAGATAAGACAATTGAAATCAATCTGAGAAGGAAGAAAGAGTGGAGAAAAGTAAACAGAGCCAGAGGAACCTGTGGGACACTATCAAGCATACCAATATATGCATTGTGGGAGTACCAGAAAGAGAAGAGAGAAAGGGGCAGAGATAATATTCAAAGACACAATGGCTGAACACAGCCCAAATTTAACGAGAGACATGAATATACACATCCAAGACGCTCAACGAACCTCAACAGGATAAACCCAGATAGACACATGTCACGGCATATTATAGTCAAACTGTCCAACACCAAAGATAGGGAAATCTGAAAGCCATGAAACCAGTCACATACAAGGGAGCCTCAATAAGACTAAGTGCCAAATTCTCATCAATAACCATGGAGGCAAGAAGGCAGAGGGATGACGTATTTAAAGTGCTGAAAGCGAAAAAGTGCCAACCAAGAATTCTGTATCTGGCAAAACTATCTTTTAAAAATGAGGGAGAGAGTCAGACATTCCCAGATAAACAAAAGCTGAAGTTTGTCACCACTAGACTGGCCCTATAAGAGATGCTGAAGAGAGCTCTGTAAGTTGAAAGGAAAGGACAATAGATCAAAGCCGCATAAAGAAATAAAGATCTCTAGTAAGGGTAATTACACAGGTAAATATAAATGCCAATACTATTGTGTTTTTGGTTTGTCACCCCACATTTTACTTCCTACAGGATCTAAAAGTAAAATGCAATGATAAATCAGTTTTGGACTCAATGTATAAATGTTATTTGTGACAATTACATAAAGATGGGAGGACAGAGGGGTGTAGAAACATAGTTTGTGTAGGCTGTTGAAGCTATTGCAAAGGTATATCAGAGCGAACAAGATTGTTACAAATTTAGCATGTTAAATTTAAGCCCCAGAGTATAACTACAAAGAAATTATCAGAATATGCAAGTTCATAGAGACAGAAATTAGAGTACAGGTTGCTAGGAGCAGAGGGGAGCGGAAATGGGGAATTAATGCAAAATGAGTTGTAGGGTTTCTGTTTGGGAAGATGGGAAAGTTTTAATAGTGGAAGGTGGTGAGGATTCCTCAACATAGTGAATGTGATAATCGCACTGAATCATATGTGTGGGAGTGGTTAAGTTGGGAAAGTTTATGTTGTATATATGTTCTCACAATAAAAAAAAAAAAAGGCAAGTTCAACTAAAGAGACAATGACAATTAAATGCAGTATGTGATGTGGGACAGGATCTAACAAGGGAGGAGAAAAAGGCCCAAAAGGACATTATTAAAAATTGGAATACAGACTGTAAACTTTATATCATTGTTAAGTTTCTTGAACTTGGTAACTGCATTTAAGGTGGATGATACATAAGTGAATGTCCTTGTTCCTAAGAAATGTACATGGCAGTATTAAGTGTACAAGGAATATGATGTATTCAGTCTATACCCAAGAGTTCAAAAAATGGATTGATAGATAAATGGATAGATAGATGGACTGATAGGTTGATGGATATATAGGTGGAATGATACGGCAAATGTGGCAAAATGTTAAAATTGGTGGATCTGGGTACCTGGGGAGAAGGGTATATTGCAGTTCTGTGTATGGGGTGTGTATTTTTGCGTGTGTGTGTGTCTTATTTTTGTAACTGTTCTGTAAGTTTGAAAGCATTTCAAAATAAAAAGATTTAAAAATTAAAAAAAAAACAAAAAAAAAACTGACCAAACCCTAATTTTCTTATCTTTAGTCTTGTCCAGCATGTTTTCTACTCTGCGGGAAATATTTTATCCTTTATCGCTTAAGTAAAAAAGGTGTATGGTTGGTTTTGGATTTCTCTTGTAAAATTCTTGATTTTTTTTCACATTTGAAGATTTCTGAGATACGCATCTTAAAATTAATAGAAAAGTATTGTAGCTTAATTTAACTGGTAGCAGTTTTCTTATGGTAAAGAAAATAATGGTGAGGATTAAAATTGTTGATGTCTTGGAGTAGATGAAAAACAGTTACGGAAAGTACTTTTAAAGGCGCTTGCAGGGGAGAAGTCATTGCCTTTTGTCAGTATGATAAGACTTTGTCACATTTAAGAATGGGATCAAATAGTTGTGATCCTCTTTTAGACTTTAAGCCGAGTTTTGATGACTGGCTTTATGAGACTCTAGGGTTGTCATAGAGTGGTGCCCTTGGGAACTTAAGACCGTCCATAGTATGATTTCCTTATGACCCTTTTTACTAAAAAAGGCTATTTATATGAGTTCATTTTCTGTACAAAATGGCTTGTAATAACAAAGCTGTGACTTCTTTAGCAATGAATCTCTGTAGAGCAAATGCTTTTCATGTGTCTTTATGGTTAAGATGCCTATTTTATTTATACATTCTTTTAGATGAAGAATGAAAATGATTAAATTGTAACTGTTGATTTTATGCTTTTTCATTGTTGTATAGAGTTGTCTTTTAGTTTTGCTGATCTTGTTCCTCAGATCTGTCACTTCTAGAAGAATATGACTTACTAATATTCTAGATTGTTTAATAAAAGAATACATAGAAATGTATTTCCTGGCTTTTTCATTAGACTTTATATATTAACACTTGGAGAGGGAGAATGTGACTTCTATAAAGGTACTCATAACTGACAGTTAGTATGGAATTTTTTTTGGAGTTCAGTTTGATAAAAATGTCCCTATAACATTTTACCTTACATTAATCTGGTAGAACTAGTTCTTAAGCTAATAAATTAATCAGAGGAGGTAAAATGTAGAACAGAGAATCAAAATAATTATATATAATTTCCAATTGTGATTTTTATAAGGAAAATGAATATTATAGTTTAAGAAGTTACTGTACTTCAAAGCCCTGGATTATATTCTTATTCACCTAGAATATTTTCTTATTCTATTCCCACTCTTCCCCATTTTGGCATACTCTGTTTCTCCCTGTTCTACTTCCATACAGACAGTAGGCAGCTTCCCCTTTCAGATTTAGGTAAAACACAAACCTAATCAGTGTTGTCACTTTTTTTTCCCACACTTTATTTCTGGTACATTTCTTCTCTGAGGAAAGATAAAGATATTAAAATACTTAAAATCTTTCCATCTAGTTCCTAGTGATCTTGAAAACAAACGTGTGATAATAATAATTCAGAGAAGGCATTGAAACTAGAGCTAGAAACAGAAGTTTGAAATTAAGATCTGCAGGCATGAAAATGTATGCTCTAAAAGTGCCTGCCCAAAATTCATAGATGGCACTACTAAATTTAGCCTTCATCATAGAATATAATTTTAGTGTTGACAGACACTCATATCTTCTAGTCAAAGGTCACCATTTTGTAGTAATAGTGATTAAGGCTCAGAGAAATTGTGCTTGTCAGATGTCTCACAATCACAGAATCACAGAGTATTGTATAGCATGCAGGAATCTCAGATTCACTTATATCTAAATACCTTAAGATTTTTGTTGTTTTTTTGTTGTTAGTTTTTTAGATAACACAGTTACCTAGGGCAGTGACTTTTAGACTGTTCTGGCTCCTCGGAGATATCTCAAGCATTCTAAACATGAGGGTATGCCAATTTCTCCTGTTTCAACTAAAAATTTACATACTTTAAAGATAGAGATTTTCCGTGAAATTTTACTTGAAAAAGCTTTGCTGCTAAAAGGGATTTGAAAAGAACTGATCTTGAGAAATACTTAAGAACAAGATTAGGGACTCTGAAATTGTCAAAGTCATTATTAAAGTAAAAGTTTATCTGCTTTTTTGAATGGATTGGATGGCAGTATTTTCTGGTTGGTTAAAAATTCTGAGTTGATTTTATAGTGTCCCAGAAGGTTCTGGGTTGTATCCAAAGTGCAGTTTTTACTAATTGAAACTCTCTTTATTGCTTCTCTGACTCCTTCTGTTAGGGCCTGGTCTCAGAACAGATAATTGGGTACATATAAACCTGAATATTAAAACTCCTGTAGTATCCTTGATAATAGTACATACTGTAAAGAGCTATGAAAATATGGAGAAGCAGATAAATGAATAAATAGACCTATACAGAATTTTCTCAACCATCCATTAGAATGTAAGTTTCCTGAGGGCAGGGACCTTGTTTTGTTCAGTGCTATAAACCTAGCATCTGGAACAGTATACCTCTTCCTTGTGTTGAATGAATAATTGATCCACCCAAAAGTAAAAAGCTACATAAATAAGTAGGCTTCAAATTTTACGTTTCAAATATTAACAGTTGTTAATAGCAAAGGTGTTACCTTTAACAGATAAAGAGCCTGAGAGCATCTTGTTTTTGTTGAGTTGTTTATTACATAAGACAGCAGTGGTTACACATGCAAATGTGAAAATAATTAGTCTGTAGATTCTTTAAGCACAAACCAGAAATGATTTGTTTTGGGCTAGTTTGGTATTATTTAAAGGTGTTTTTTGAGATTAGCCCAGATTACTGGCTTTTTTTTTTTTTTTTTTTTTTTAATGATTTATTTCACAGCTAATTTCTAGCACTTCCAGTGGGCACAATGCCAGATAAAACCTAGGTTTTACCAGATTTGGCTTTTGAAGTTTATTATTTTCTTGTTTTATGTAGATTTACTGTTTATATTTTATTCTTCTCCATTTATTGTAAAAGTGTTTGTTTCTTTAACAAGTATTGTATGTATATACAATATTCAGTGTACAGACATGTGTGTAGATAGAAAGTAGCAAAGATAGATTGTTCCTGTACAAAGCAGAAGGAGGTATGGAAGTCATTGTTGAGGCAGATTTGCTTCATCGTCTGGTACTTGGTTAATATATTCCATTGTCATACTTGTGTTTTCAGTATCATGATTCTCAGTTAATTCTTAATAAATAAGAGCCAGGAATTATCCTCTCACTATTCCTTGAATCCTTCAGAACTTTGTTAGAGAAATATGGTTTGGTAAACTGCATTTTAACGTTTGAAGAAACTATTGTGTTTTCTGAGGCTGTTCATTGAGAAAGAGAGAATGGAATATGAATGCATCATTTGGAGGACACAGATCATTGAGCACAAAATAGAATAAATACATGAGAAATTGAAACAAATGTATTTATTGTAACAGGTGTTTAACCACAAACATCAAAAGAAGTCTTGGATGCTTTTTAACTGGAAATATTTTTTTTAAATGTGATGAGTACTATCTTGATACACAGGTGGCAAGACCAAAAGATTTGGTAAAATCCTTTCTAGTTTGATTCTTACTCATTAAGGGAACTTTTAAAAGCATTTCATGTTTTACTGTGATGTAAAGAATTAGGACACTTGGAATATATATTATTTCCTAAACTCTTTTGGTCTATATGATAAAAAAAAAAACACTATCATGTATATTGATAGTGTTTGGATAATTTGTAAAGTTTCCAAGTTGAGATACGTTCCTATATTTTACTGCCTTTATTATATATTCCATAATAGTGTTTTGCATGATGAAATTTAAGTAAGCTTGGAATTAAGCAAAGAAAAATAGAAAGGGATGAAAGATGAGAATAAATTTAACGAGGGCCAAGAGGAGAAAGAAAATTCGCAGTCCTTGTTTTTCGAGCTATTTTTTTCCGAAGTCGATATCACAAGCAGATAACAGCTAATGTGACTGTATAGCTGAGTAAAAACAATTTTAAATGTAAAAGTTAAAAAATTTCCTTCCAAGAAATAATTAATGTTTTCATCTGTCTGGGAGTGGTGCTGATAGCTGAGATCAGTATTCATTCATTCATTCACTTAAATACTTACTGGGTACCTGCTGTGTGCCAGGTGCTTTGCTAGGTGCTGTGAATACAGACGTGGACGTGGGTCTCTGCTTTAGTGGAGGAATCTTACATTTAATGTAATGGGCACACAACCAAGTATGTAAAGAAGTGTGATTTCAGGTAGTGATAAATGCTATGACAGAAAAGCATGGTCAGGGAATTTAAAGTTGTATGGGTTCTGGGGACAGGGACTATTGCAGGGTATTTGGGAAAACCCTTTTTGATGAAATGACGTTTGAAGAGATTTGAAGAGATCTGGATTAAGAAGCCATTTATTCCTGAGTGGGAATGAACTTGCCGTATGTTGCTCCTGCACAAAATCTTTCGGTGGTTCCCTGTTTACAAGTCAAAAGTTTAAAATCCTTAACTCAGTCTACCTGTCCCAAAGCCTTTTGACCAAACTGATTTATTCATTGTTGTCTCACTACTTCTTCTCCCCAGCATGCATCTCATTTTTAATTACCTTTTTTCACTGCTTGGAATACCTTTTCTCCTCTTTACAGGTTTTAATCCTGTTTTACAACACGCTTGCCTTAACCTATAGCTGTTTGGCCTCTGAACTTCCATTATAGCACCTCCTCTTTATACTTCTCATTAGGGACTTATTTATCTTGTTTATGTATATGTTGTGTCTTCCCAATTATATAGTAGAGTCTTTGTGGACAAGGACTCTTGTTTTAATTTTATCTGTTATTTGCATATCTAGGGTCAGAAATAGATTTTTTTTAAAAAAGGTGTTTCCTGCTATATTCTTTAAATATAAACTAAGAAAAGGTGTGAAAGGACTCCATATTTTTCTTTTTCTGCTCAGGGAAAGATGGGCTTGGAGGTAGAACATAGGAGTGGGATGGGCAGTTAAGAAAGCAGGAACTGCTTTCTCCATGCACAGTGTGCCCCATTCCACTTCATGCAGTACTCATGTTTAAGACTTATAGTTTTGAGCACCAGAATTTAAATTAGCAAATAAAAACTTCTTAAAATTTAAAAACTATAATGGCATAATGGAAACTCATATCTGGGTCTCATCATTTCAAGGCTTTCTGTTCTTGAGCTGGGTCTTGAAGGAAGCATTGAACATGATAGAAGAAAGATTTTACAAATATGAGGAAGGAAGAAAGTGAAGATCCAAGAGGTGAGGATTAAAGCGTAGATGAGATAACAGTTTAGAAGACTATAGCATTGGGATTGGTGTAGAAAATGGAAGGATTCAAATACTTGGCCCAGATACATGTATTTCCTGTGCTTTCTGTCCTGTTGTCATGGTTTTACTTCACTTTTTCTTATGCTGGTATGTATTTCTTTTAGTACTTTACCAGTGTTACTATCTGTTCTTAAATTCTTTGCTGTGTTTCTACTATATTAAAATTATTAATATTTTTCACATTTTGGGTCTTTTGCCTATGTCTTTTCTTTGAGACTCTTAAAATAGTATAAGACAACATAATAAAACACAAATGAGAAGAGTTATTATTTTAAATTAAGCAGCAGAAATAAATAAATGGAAGAATTAAAGCTGGATTAGATGAAAATTGAACTATTGCTCTAAAAGAAGTGTTTTTTAAAAAAAGTGTTGTAGTTAAATAAAATTACCAAGGAATGGTGGTTTATTTTATAATCTAAGTATGGTAGAAGTTCTTGTTAACATTATTAACAAAAATTTTATAGAAATTTGCACCGTTATTCCCAAGCACTCTTCCTCCCCCCCATTAAATTTCCTATGGTAATTTATTTTGATCCTGCGGGTGACTCTGTTATTTAGAAATACTTGTCAGTATCTGCATTGTTACTAAAATGATCTGGGAGGTCAGATACTGTGTTCTTATATAATTTATAATTATATAATTTTGTTAATGAGTGTGTCCTGGAAAAATTATTGAGCTGCAGTGCCAAGGAGGAATGTGTAAAACTTTCCACTTGGAAAACTTACTAGTTAGTTAAGGAAAACCTGTAGTGAATGTAGTCTTAACATACGTACCATACTGGACACTGCTAACTAAATTTCTTGCTGTTACATCAAATTCAGCTTGTCCAAAGTGAAACATTTTCTTTCATAAATCAATTCTCCCGTTTGATTAGTTGGTTCTCTTGATGGCATCATTGTTTTTTCTCATGCTTGAAACACTTGAAGTCTTGAAAAGACTGCTGATTTTTTTTTTCCTCTATACTTCATTTCCATTTAGTTAAACCTGTTGATTGTCAGTATAGTGTTACTGAAAGAATATTGAGCTATATTAAAGGCTTGGGTTCAAATTTTTGTTCTGCTGCCACTAGTTTATGGTCTGGCTTCATTTGACATCTCTGAGTCTTGTTTTCTGTATTTGTAGAAAGGTGGTGATGGAATTGATGATTTCAGAGATTCTTCCTAGCTTTTATTTTTCTTTAGCACTATTTTGCCTCCATCACCCCTTTTCCTTTCCTCTTCTAATTTGACTCTTGTGGCCTTATTCCTGGGATATTGTAATAGCCTCTCCTGCCCTTGGTCACTTGACCTGTCTTGGAGAAGTTTACATTATCAGTGGCCTACTTCATTATTATTATTTTTTGAATGCCTGTGCAATATTCTGTGGTATGGATGTCCGCTAAATTATTTATTCAGTGACCTGTTAATAGTTTCCGGTTTTGTTTCTGGCATAAAATGTGGCAACATATCCCTTCTTTCTACTTCTTCCTGTACCTTTACAACTCTTGCTTTAGGTTATTGTCTTGTTTTTTTCATTGATAACATAGGAATTAAATTTTCGTACCCTCAGGGTCTAGCTCTGAGCAAATGTACTAACATGTAACAAAGCAAGTGTATTCTTGCAGTTACCTGGAGGTATAATTGTGCCTAGTATCACTGAGGTAGTCATTAATGTGTTAATGCCATTAGTTGACACTTGACAGTACTCTGAAATGTATAATAAACCCTTTAATTCGCCTTAGTGCAATTTTTATTTGTTGATTTTTGAGATTCCACATACCATTACTTGAAACAATTTTCTCCAAAATTAAGGTAACTGTTTTGATTTTTCTGATTATAAGAATAGCACATATTTATTGTATATAATTCAGCCAAAATGTTGGAACAGACTTACTTCACAGCAGTTTTTATTTTCCAAAAACGACGTCTTATATTTCTTTTTTCTTTGTCACCACCTCTTTCCCCCGTGTAATATATATCAGGAACATCATTTTAAATGGCAATGTAATGTTTCAACCTTTGCTTGTTATGTGCCAGTTGTCTTCCCTGTACTCTTTTCCCAATTCAGATTGTTGAACAAATAGTTACATAGTTAATAAAACAAAAAATCCTTGTCCTTGTGTAGTTAACATTCTAGTGAGTTAACCCCCCCCACCCCCACACATCCTCCTTGCTTCTCTACTCTTCTCACCAAAAACTCCACTCTTACTGCAGGGGCATAATATGTCCTTTATTGTGTTCATTTTGTTCTTGACCCTGAGAGTTGCTTTTTTTTTCCCTTGGTTGATTGTGTGATGTAATTTTAAAGATAGATTGGAAAAGGAAGCCTAGAATTCCTGCCAAAGGGGAGTATGGGTAGACAACAGAGATGTTTAGGTGAAATACAGTGAATCAAGGGTTATATTTTACTTTTAAGTCTTTGTTGAGAAGAGACAGAAAATGTAGTTAATCGGGATAAATATAGGGGAGATAACTGGGGAAAAGGCAGTATACAACTACTTCGGACATCTACTCTGTGTAGAGCTCTTATTAGATGTTATGGGGAGATAATTGATTGCTCTCTAAAAATGCTTAAAGATGAGGTAGTATTGAATTAATTGGAACCAGCCTGGTAAAGTGGAAGAGGTGTTAGACTAAGACGCAGTCTCATTAGGTTGCATAATAGGTTAACCTGAGCAAGTCAAGTCTTTCACTTCCTTTATCCGTAGAATGGGAGTAAAACTAGATCTGTGAGTAGTTCTCACCACTTTACATTAAAAATATCCAGCAGGCTTTTACAGTTCAGTCTTTGGGGGGTGGGGGTAGGGAGGTAAGAACTTCAACTATTTTTGAAGAGCTCCCATCAGTATTTTAAAAGCTCCCCAGGTTCAGGTTGAGAATCACTGCACTGGATCAATGGCCCTTCCAACTATAACATCTTTCATTTTATGAAATATTTATAACATGACTTATGGAAATACATGTAAATGTGAAGAGAGTTGTTGGAGTGACTAATGTTAAGGAATTGTTAAATCAGGAACAGACTGGCTGGATTGGGCATAGCAAAGACAGAACATTCTTTTGCCACGAGTTTCTTTCATTCCTGTCTTATGTTCCTTTATGTGGGTTTTTTTTTTTTTTTTTTAAGAGCATTCAAATTTTTTCTGTTGCTTTTTCCTTAATAAATGTTGCTTATCAGAAGCTTTGAATTTCTGCATGTCCACAGAAAGTTTCAGATGCTGCCTATTAGCACTGGAAAACTCCTTAGTTTGCTAAACCATAGACTAACAAATTGGGGAGTGGATTGCAGCTAAAAGCAGTGGGGTCTGGAAAAATCTCATCGTGCTCAGTGACAAATGTACTTGAGAACCATAGAATAGTGATGATTTTTATAACAGTAATGAATATTCCTTTTTATTTCCTAAAGGATAACTTGAGGGCATTGACTATCCATTATTTCCTTTATGTAATTAAAAACTGAGTGTAATACTGTTTTACAGAGAAACATAGTTCTTTAAATAGTCATAAAACCTCTAAGTTGGAAGACAGAATAAAAGCTATATGACGGTTGAATTGTTTCCTCAGTGTCCTAGATAATTGGTTGTCAGAATTGTATTTGAACTTCTCGTCTGAGAACTCACTAACTCCTAAGGAAGCTTATTAAATTTTTGGAAAGCTCCGATCATTAGAAAATATTGTCTTATATTTAGAGAGTTAAAATCTGGCTCTGGAGCTTCTGTACATTATTCATATTTATGTCCCTTTGAGCCATAATAAAACCAATCTATTTCTGCTTCTTAAAAGTTCTTTAATTGATTGATGACTAGGTTCACATCCTACTTGATTCTTTTCTTCTGCATCTAAATACGTCTGTTCCTTGGCTTTTTGTATAACTAGGTTTTGAGACACTTCGTCTTATTTGTTCATATCCTTTTTGAAGTGTGTTGATCAGCAAACTGTATGTATATGTACGTATTTTGTGTGTGAGGGAGTAGGTAGGGATTTCTCACTTTGCTCATATCATACTATATCCTCTTTAAGTTAGCTTTAGATCACATAAATTTTATCTCAGTCATGTCACACTGTAGCCCTTAGTTTTGACTAGAACTTTTAAGTCTCTTTAAATTTATCTGATTCTCAGCTGATACCCAGTTACTTGTAAATTTGTTTTCTTAGGTATAACTGTAGGACTTCATATGTATTTCTGTTAAATTTTACCTGTTCTATCGATCCTTTTGAATCTTGATCCAGTGAATCCCTATCCTTTTTAGCTTGTATAATACAAAGTTGATGATTAAATATTTTGTTATACACATCCAGGTTGTTGATAAGAATGTTAAATAGGCAAGCCATTTCTAGAGACTGTACAAAGCTAAGACTCAGACATATGTGATGTAAATACTGTATTCCTGTTGCCTGCCTTTAGAAACCTCTCTGATTCACACTGGAATATTTTATTTTAAAAATCTGCCTTCTAAATCTTTTGCAAAACCAAGAACATTCTTTCCTTAGATTTTCTGAAGGATGTTTTGCTGCTTCTCAGTCTCTAGGTTCAGTTTAAGTTTCTCCTCTTAAGAAAGGTCTTCTCTGATCACCCCATCCCAAGTAGCCACCCATGGAGCATTGCTGTTTATTGGATCACCTTAAAGCTTATTCATAGACACAATTCTCATTTATTATTTTTTTTCTCTTTTAGAATGTAAGCTCAAGAGGTCAAAGAGTGTATCTGTCTTACATATCGCTATATTCCTTGGCACCTAGCATAGTGATTGTGGCAAATGGGTAGTCAGTTATTAGTTGAAGGGGAGTGGGTGACTTTACTGCTACTCGGTGTTTTATTGTACTTTGACTTTATGTATAATTTATGTAACGAAAGAAAACAAGAGGAATATTTACTATACCTTTTCAAATTAGTTTACACAAAAGGAATTTTTAAAGATTACCCTACATTTCCACCAGCCCTCCAGAGATTCTGATACATTCGGGAGGGAGGTCGCATATGTCCAATCAGAAAAATTGCCCCTTTTGTTTGGTCATCCGTTAGTCAACATCTGTAATTATCTTTGCATTTAGCCCATTCCCCCCCCCCCCCCAGAGGATTTCACATAAGGTTTTATAAGTTGCTCAGATATATATGAAAATGAATGGACAGTTAAGAGGTTTTGCCTGAGATGTGAGAAAAGCCTCTGGTTTGGTAAATCATGCCTAATTGCAAATTCTAAATAGAAGGATCCTAGGTTCAGAAAGACTATTTATTTTATTTCCCAGGTATTCGCTCATCAAAGATGGGTTTAGATACTTGTTCTTTGTAAACTCATACCAGGTCTTATTAATAAATTTTCTCTTTAATAGTTCATGTGGAATCTTATCTGGGATCAGTTTCAAGGTTAACAATCTGTTGTTTGAAGACCCCGTCTTTATTTGAAAATCAGAATGTTCAGAACCTTAACCATAATTCAGCAGTCTGTTTTACACATTCTTTTTAAATTTTAAATTAACATCATTTTAAATTTTAAATTAAAATTTTTTTGCTAAGTGAAATACGTTGTGATATAGAAGCTAGAAGCTCTTCAGATTCTGAAAGGCTTTTCCTTGTCTATTTGTTCTTAATTACAAAAATGATCACTGTTTCTATCTATTGGTAGACAGAACTAATGCAGTTTTTTTCTGACACCAAGTTTTATTAATGCCTGTGAAATTTTGTAATCTGGAAGTTTATAAATAAAGAAGTATTTGTATGACTTTTAATATATGCTTTGGAGAGGACTGTGACTGGGATAATGCATTTTTGAAAATGTGTTTCTTTTTCAATATTATGTGTCTTTCTCTCCCCACCCCCAGAGAATGGATCTTGGAGAATGTCTGAAAGTCCATGACCTGGCTTTAAGAGCGGATTATGAAATTGCGTCCAAAGAACAAGATTTTTTCTTTGAGCTTGATGTACGTAATTTGCTTAATGTATTATATTTTTAACTTTTGAAGTAAAATTTTTGAATATGGTTTACTCTCTCTTATTAGGATAAAACTGTTAGCAAATTATCCTCTTCGTGGCTATGTGAAGGTTACTACTAACTGAAATAAGATATGTACTTTCTTTACTAACATTTTTTGAAATAAGAGATGTGACTTTTAAGAATATGTTGTAAAGTCATGTAATTCATATATTCTTTTGAAAATTAAGCATATACTCCCTGATAAGACAGTAATGATTAGGAAACTATCCATATTAGCAAATGTATGCAACTAATTTCTAGTGTATAAAGGGCCTTTTTTTAATAATTACTGAATTTTTATACTTATGTTTGTATCTAAAAATAGAGGGTATTAAGGACAGTGTTACCTTTTACATAAAACTAATAGAAGAAATAGAAAACGCTTTTTAGATATCTGAATATACTTTAGGCCCCAAATCTGACTTTGTATTGTTGCTTTTTACACAAGAATTGTTGGTATTAAAATTGGGAAATGTTGACATTTACATATAACATACTGATGAGCGTAAGTTTTATGATACTTTTCATCAGTGAGGAGATGGTAGATATTTTCATTTGGTTTGGTGAATAAAACAGTAAATAAGCCCTGTACTTCCAAGAATTTCTTTTCTGAATTTCTAAGAATTTCTTCAAATGGAAGTGAAAGCCACCTAATATGTTGCCTAAATTTCTTTGCAAAGTTGATAGATGCACTATAAGTTTAGTTTTAATTCTCATTTGTCTTATGAGTGAGATAGAATATATTTCATACAGTAAGATCTGCATATTTCCTTTTTGTTACACTGTCAGTTTGCAGCTTTTTTTTGTTTTTGTTTTTTGGTTAGTGGCAAATTGTGGATGTTGGTGTTTTTCTAACTCTACATGTTATGAAAATTAGTCCTTTCACTCACACATTCATTGCAAATATTTTTTTCTCTTTTTTTTAATTTTGGTGGTTTTTGGCTTTGCAGAATATTTTAATGTTTTTTGTCTAATTCATTAGTCTTTTAAAAATTGATTGGATTAAATCAAAAGGACTTCCCTGTTCTGAGGTGATAAGAGTTCTCTCCCATAGTTTCTTCTGGCATTTTCATGCTTTATTTATACACTTGATCCACCTTTGTAATTGAGGTATGAGTATAGCTTATTTTCCCAGATAGCTGTCTAGTTGGCCAAACATTGAGTAGTCCATGTTTTCCCTTACTGCTGAGATGCCACCTTTGTCTTAGCATAAAGAAATGTTAATAGATTTCTGTTGTAATTTATAAAAATAAATTTCAAATTAAAAGAATTAAATAATGATCTCTTAGTCGTCATAGATAAAAGCTTTTAAATGATCCTTATTGCTTTTACTTTTTTGGAGATTCTTAGATCGACCGACCATTTTTAGAATTCAACATGTGTTGAGTAAATCTACTTTTTAATTGAACATTTGTATTTTGGATTAGCTGTAGTTGCCTATGGTAAGATTTGAAAGCCTGTATTGCTTAACTTGGGAACAAATTTTACAAATTTACTTTTAAATTAACTATTATTTAATTATAGATATATTAATATATACTTGATAAATGTCTTATGTAAATATTGAAACAAATATTTACAGTGTACACACTGCTAAAATTCTTGATGGTTTATTCTTTTGGAAAAATGAGCACATTTTCCTGATTGCAATAATTAGCACAGAAAGCCCAGAAAAACTCAAATTATTAAAAATAATCCAAATATTCAGAAATAATTTTGAACATTTTGGGTGTGACCTTCCATTTTTTTCTTTGGCTTCTTTATTATACAAAATTCAGATATTGCATATAACATTTTATAACTGACTTTTTATTTATAAATTAACCACGAATATTTCCCTATATCATTAAGTTGTCTGGCAAAAACTTTAAATGACTACAAATCAAAAATCTTAATGTTGAATGAACACTTAGGGTATTTCCAACTTTTCTACTACTATTCTACTATTCTATTCTACTTTTCACTTTGAATGTTAATCCCTCCATTTATCTCTGATTACTTTAAGATAAATTTCTAGAAGCAGAATTACTAATTTAGAGGACATTTTTAGGCTTTTGATTTATTCCAGTTACCACATTGCCCTTTTATAAAGCAATTTGTGATCCCTTCAACAGGGGATGAAAGTGACAGTTGCCTATCCCCTTGCCTTTCCTGGCAATTACTATTTATGTTTACTCTTTGCCAGTTTGATAGATGATAAATAACATTTTGGATTCAGAATTAAACCTGCATTTTTGTTATTTTTTTATTTATATGGTAGCATTTTTTTTTTCCTTTTATTTATTTATTTTTTTTTTAATCATCATTTTATTGAGATATATTCACATACCACGCAGTCATACAAAACAAATTGTACTTTCGATTGTTTACAGTACCATTACATAGTTGTACATTCATCACCTAAATCAATCCCTGACACCTTCATTAGCACACACACAAAAATAACAAGAATAATAATTAGAGTGAAAAAGAGCAATTGAAGTAAAAAAGAACACTAGGTACCTTTGTCTGTTTGTTTGCTTCCCCTACTTTTCTACACATCCATCCATAAACTAGACAAAGTGGAGTTTGGTCCTTATGGCATTCCCAATCCCACTGTCACCCCTCATAAGCTACATTTTTATACAACTGTCTTCGAGATTCATGGGTTCTGGGTTGTAGTTTAATAGTTTCAGGTATCCACCACCAGCTACCCCAATTCTTTAGAACCTAAAAAAGGTTGTCTAAAGTGTGCGTAAGAGTGCCCACCAGAGTGATCTCTCGGCTCGTTTTGGAATCTCTCTGCCACTGAAGCTTATTTCATTTCCTTTCACATCCCCCTTTTGGTCAAGAAGATGTTCTCCATCCCACGATGCCGGGTCTACATTCCTCCCCGGGAGTCATATTCCACGTTGCCAGGGAGATTCACTTCCCTGGGTGTCTGATCCCACGTAGGGGGGAGGGCAGTGATTTCACCTTTCAAGTTGGCTTAGCCAGAGAGAGAGGGCCACATCTGAGCAACAAAGAGGCATTCAGGAGGAGACTCTTAGGCACAAATACAGGGAGGCCTAGCCTCTCCTTTGCAGCAGCCGTCTTCCCAAGGGTAAAACTTATGGTAGAGGGCTCAACCCATCAAACCACCAGTTATATGGTAGCATTTTAAGAAACAAAAAGTATAATTCATGAGTAAAAATATTTCTGAACAAAGTTGTTTTTCTGACAGTAATTGTCTTTTTTTATAGTTTTATTGAGATATATTCATATACCCTGTAGTCATCCACAGTGTACGATCAATTATTCACAGTACCATCATGTAGTCGTGCATTCATCACAAAGTAATTGTCTTCTAATTAAACTTCTTAGGCCATGGATCATCTGCAGTCATTTATTGCAGATTGTGATCGAAGAACAGAAGTGGCTAAGAAAAGATTAGCAGAAACTCAAGAAGAGATCAGTGCAGAAGTGGCAGCAAAGGTAAGAATTTCATTCATTTAGTGTAATTTTGACACAATACTTTTTTGTTTAACTTTTTATTTTGAAATAATTATAGATTCACAAAGGTTACAGACATGTATAGGGAAGTCCTGTGTACCCTTCATTTAGTCCTTCTAACATTAACATCTCACACTACTATAGTACATCATCAAAGCCAAGAAATTGACATTGGTTCAATCCTTACGGCTTACTCAGATTTCACTAGTTATACAGGCACTCGTTTTTATGTATAGCTCTGTGCAGTTTCATCACTTGTAATTTGCATAACCACCACTGTAATTAATACACCTAACTGTACCATCATTACAAAAACCCCTTATGTATTGATAGCCATTCCCACCTCTTCTCCCACTCCTAATCCTTGGCAACCACTAATCTTTTCCCCATCTCAATAATTATGTTATTTCAGGAAAGTTACAGAAATGGAATTATGCGGTATGTTTCGTTTTGAGGTACACTTTTTTCACTCACTATAATTTCCTTGAGATTGATCCAAGTTGTTTGTATCAATAGTTCGTTCCTTTTTATTTCTGAGGAGTATTCCATGGGATGGATAGATAGAGTTTCTTTAACCTTTCATTCACTGAAGGGCATTTGGGTTGTTTCTGTCTTTTAGCTAACATGAATAATGTTGCTATAAATACTCAGTAGCAGTTTTTGTGTGGATATAAGTTTTTATTTCTCTAAGATAAATGCCCAAGAATGTAATTGCTCGATCATATGGCAAGTTCATTTTTAGCTTTGAAAGCAATTGCCAGACTATTTTCTAGAGCAGCTGTATGATTTTACATTCTCACTAGCAATACATAAGTGATTTCAATTTCTCCATATTCGTTAAAGCATTTGGTGTTGCCACTATTTTTCATTTTATCTGTTCTAATAGGTGTGCAGTGATATATCCTGTGGTTTCAGTCTGCATTTCCTTAATGACTAATCATGTTGAACATCTTTTCACCTGCTTATTTGCTATCTGGATATCCTCTTCAGTGAAATGTCTATATATGTCTTTTGCCCATTTTCTAACGGGGATTGTTCTTTTTTTTGAATATTGAGGGTTTTTGTTTGTTTTAAGTTCAATTTTATTGAGATATATTTACATTCTGTACAATCATCCATGCTGTACAAAACAGTGTATAATCTGTTGTTCACAGTACCATTATATAGTTGTATATTCATCACCACAGTCAATTTTTTAAAAAATTTTTGAACATTTTCATTACAACACACACAAAAATAAGAATAATAAAGTAAAAAAGAACACCCAAAACATCCCATGCCCCACTCTCTCCCTATTATTCATTTACTTTTTGCCCTCATTTTTCTATTCATCTGTCAACACACTGTATAAAGGGAGTGGGAATCTCAAAGTTTTCACAGTCACACCGTTTAAGCTATATAGTTATACAGTCATCTTCAAGAATAAAGGCTACTGGGTTGCAGTTCAACAGTTTCAGGTATTTCCTTCTAGCTATTCCAATACACTAAAAACTAAAAAGGGATATCTATATAATGCATGAGAATAACCTCCTCTTGATTCTATTTGAGATCTCTCACCACTGAAACTTTTGGTCCAAGAAGGCTTTCTCAATCCCATGATGTGAGGGCCAAGCTCATCCCCAGGAGTCATATCCCGTGTTGCCAAGGAGATTTACATCCCTGAGAGTCATGTCCCACATAGGGAGGGAGGCAGTGAGTTTACCTGCAGAGTTGGCTTAGAGAGAGAGGCCAACATCTGAGCAATGAAAGAGGTTCTTTGGGGGTGACTTGGGTACAATTTTAAACGGTCTTAGTCCCTCCTTTGCAGTAACAAGCTTCATAAAGCAAGCTGCAAGATCAAGGACTCGGCTTTCTAAATTGGTAGTCTCCAGTGCTTGTGAGAGTATCATTAATTCCCCAGGTGGGGAAATTTAAGATTCCCACATTTTACCCCAGTCCCTCAGGGAGGCTTTGTAAATACATCTTTATTGTCTGCCCACATTACTCTGGGATGTATTGGTACTTCACACTAACCTGTGTAAACCAACCAGATTTCACTCCCTATTCAACGTTCCATGTAATTATGTTGTTTGAATAAATTGACCATACAAGTTAAATTGTATAGTGCATTACGAACAGCATAGATTTTGCACCTATAAAATCTCTTCCTTTGGTCTCACACAGAACTTGAAGCTTTAAAACCCAGTCAATATCATCCTTTACCCTTTAGTCTGATTTACCTTAGTCCTAACCAAGTCCGTTTCATTCATATCTCTAATTGAAGTCTGATCTCGTTCTTGAGACTCTTTAGCATTTGCTGTATGGGGTAATGCTGACATTCATAGCTGCCGGACTCTGGCTCTGATTCTCAGGTGTCACCCAGATACCCAAAGTTCCAGGAACTGACCAGATTATACACAAAGAGCTCGGCATCTCAGAATTTAGAAACAACCATTAAATGTTTAGTTTTCAGTATCCTTTATATGTTCTCCTGGACTCACTAGTTTTTAAAAATGTTTTATTGTGAACTTATCCATGAAAGTAGAGAGAAAAGTACAATGAATCCCAGTGGATTCATCACTGACTTTTCAAAAGCTGTCGTTTCATTATTTTAAAGCAAATTCTAGAAGTTACATCATTTCACTTGTAAAACATAACAACATTAGTACATTGATAAAGTTAACAGTAATTCTTTAATATTATCTAATATCCAAAATATGTTCATTTCCCCCTATACAGAATTGATTTGTTCTAACAAGAATCCAAACAGTCAGTTATATATTGCATTTAATTGATTTGATGGCTGGCTACTGTATAACATAGTTCTATACTATTCACTGTAGTCTGTCTGCAACATTTTATGTAAATCCAGAATGGGAGATAAAGAAGTTACTAAGAATTCAGATGATAGCATTAATGTTTTTTTTTTTTTTGAATAAACTAATCGATGTTTATTCAATACTGAATGATAAGAGTCATCCAGGCAGCATCTTTTGAATGCTCATTTCCCAGCCAAATCCCTAGAGATTATGATTCAAGACATCTTCATTGGGTGCCAGGAATCTGCCAGCACCCAGGAAATGCTAAAATGCATGGTCTGAAAACTACACCGTGAAAAATTCTGCTTCAAGAATTTGTTCTGGTCACCTTCCCTGAGTAGTTGCCAGCCAAGATGATGATCTTGCCACTTCTGAAAAAATAGTGGCTCTTAGTTTGCGCTATTCATAGAGCATGGTGTTCTGATTGTCTTTAACAGAAACAAGCCTTCTATGTAAGCGGAGGAACTGTGCTTAATTACAACAATGGTTAGATGAATGAAAATCTATGAGCATAAACGTGAATGCAGAATTTAGAACTTTGGGTAAGCAGGCAAGGCCCCAGGAATGGAAGGGATGTAGTTTTCCAACCATAATATACATACATAAGCCTATGGAAGAATTCAAGGCTTTCCTGACACAAATTCAAAAATTCCTGACTGGATTAGTTTCGTAGGGTGGCTGCAACAAGAGATCAGCAACTGGATGGCGTAAGAAAGAAGAAACTTATGGTCTGGAGAAATTTATTTTTGCTGAGGGTTGGAAGTCTGAAATCCAGGTGTTGGCAGGGTCAGGCTCCCTCGGAGCCCTGTAGAGAAGTCTCTTTCCTTGCTTCTTCCAGCCTCTGGTGGTTTGCTGCCCATGCCCACCATTCCTTGGCTTGCAGCTACAGCACTTCAGGCTCTGCCTGAGGTCACATGACCATCTTCTCCCATGTGTTTCCGTGTCTCTTCTCTTCTTTGAAGGACACCAGTCATGTTGTATTAAGGGCCCACCCTACTCCAGTATGACCATCTTAACTAATTCCACCTGCATTGACCCTGTTTCCAAATAAGGTCCTATTCTGAGGTCCTTGGGGTTGGGACTGCAGCATATCTTTTTAGGGGACATGCTTGAACCCATAATGTTACTGATGTTTTTGATGAACAAAGCCCAGTTGCTTTTCCAGAATGCCTTCAATTTGAGTTTGTCTAATGTTTATTTATGAATAGATTTTTGAATTGCTATTTTTTTTCAAAGTTTACTGTAAGTATAGGTATCACTTAGCTTGAGGTACCAAAGGGAAAATGCATGGCTGAAAAGTGGGGGAAAGCTTTCAAGATGAATTTCTAATTTGATATAAGATGAATGATTTTGGTGATGAATAAGTGTTCTTTAGGGTAGGAGTCTTTCTCCATTCTACCTGTACTCTAAACTCAGAGCAGAGTTGGACACAAGGCTAAAATTTATCTTTTTGTTTTTTAACTTTTCATCCCCTCCCCCTTTTTTTTTCTCATGCTTGCTAGGAGAAACCAAGTCATGTCTCCTATAGGATGTCCACAATTTGCTAATAGCTTTTTCCTAATGTCCTTCAAAGTGGAATTTCCCTCAGCAGAGTAATTGATAGACGGGTGCCACAGCTATCCAATCCTGGGCCAAATTCCACAACAATTACTTAAACAGATACTTGTAAGCATTTAGAGGCTCTGCTTAAAAGTCAGCATAGGTTCACTGACTTCACATTTGCAGAAATCTTGTTTCCTATTTTCGATGCAAGACTGGCAGTCCACAGAAGTTGTTGTCATTTTATATCTGGATTTCAGGAAAGTGGTTGACAAAAAGCTTCCCATTTGCCCATTACGATGGCATCCAAACATCTCTCAAGCCCCTCTCCCATGCCAAGAATTTTACAGTCACCATCTAGATTCCTTCCATGTTCCTGCAAATCAGAGTTCTGGAATCAGGAAGATTTCCATCAGATCTCAGCTTCTTTGCTGTGAGAACTCAAATGCATTAATTAACTGCTCTAAGTCTCAGCTTCCTTATAACGGAAAGCCTTGTAGATTTGCTGAAATTCAGTCCATCTCTGAGAAGGTTTCGGCTTCGTTTCCTCACCAGCACTGCCCCACAGCTCCACAGACGCCTCCGGGACAGCTGGCGCCTCTGGCTGGACACCCCACCTGTCCACAGCGGGGCTCCGCGCGCCTCGGCCTCTCCCCTTGGGCGGCGGCTCCCACCCTGGATGCCGCGGCCTCCCGATGCCTCCTGGCAACTGCCGCCTGCGCCACGCATCACCTGCTCGGGGTTTCCCCGGCTGCCGCCAGCACGTTCCTTGCCCGAAGGAGTCCCCTTCCGAGCCATCTTGCTGTGATCCGGGAGAGTGCCCAGGGGCACAGGCGCAGGCATGGCCCCACGGGGATGCACCACGGCTTACAGTGACGTTGCCGCACTCCCACGTCCCTCTCCCATGCTGACCTGGGGGTGGACACGAGGGTCGGTGCTGGACTCTCCCGGGACAGGCTGCCCGGATGCCCCACAGCAGTGGGCACACTAAGCCCTCGCGCCAGTCAACGAGCAGGTGTCTGCGAGGGCTGGGCGAGGCGACATCACATGGAGGTCCCGTGGTGCCCGGGAGCAGCTGGGCCACACGAGGCCACGAGATCAGGGCGAGGTGTGGGCGTGGAGGCCGGCCGCGGCCCGCGCGCAGCCATTAGGTTCCGGCCGGGAAAGTTCTGCCGCCGCCTCGGGCCGAGGGCCAGCATTAATGTTAAAGTATGGTGCACTGATAAGTATGTGCAAAGGGAAATGGATTCCACTGTTCGAGAAAAGTGTTATTTTAGCTAGCCTTTTCTGAAAAGTTCTCTGAAGATGGGGGCCATGAAGATGGACATTTTGAAGTATGGGATGTAATGTTTCATGGTTGAAAGATCCATAGGTGCTTGGTAGAGAAAGAAGTTGTACTGACTGTATCCATCCATATAAAAATGCTGTGTAACAAACCTCAAAACTCAGTGGCTTAAAACAGTATTTATTTAGACTGAGTCTGCAGGTCAGTGATTTAGGCTGAACTTGACTGGGCAGTTACTGCTGTTGCACCACTCACATGTCTTGCAGTCAGTTGGAGGCTGCTGAGCCATGCAAAACGCCAGCTTGGCTGTGGTCTCATGTTGGTAGCAGAGGTACAAAAGCATCATGCCCATTCATACAAGCACTGTTTAAGTCTTTCCTTGGGTCATGTTTGCTACCATCCCATAGCCAAAGCAAGTTACATGGTCAAGTTCAGAGTCAGAGCAGGATAGCATACAGTTACATGGCAAAGGGCATGAATACAGGGAAGGTGGAAGAGTTTGGGACATTAATGCAGTCTTTCAACGACAGATGTCTAAAAAGTATCATTGCTCTGGTAAAGAGGTAGGATAGTGATAATAGAGTTGAGAATCTTTGAGGAAGATATATCTTAGATAGAAGGATATTTGAAAAGTAAAGTTTACTGGCCCAGTAGTTTATTGGGACTGGATATCCTTACCAAATTTGAACCTTCTTTACTGAGATAATTGGCCATACAGACTGAATAAATACCTTAAAACAGTAGAAATGAGCTAGGCATCCAGGATAATGGTAATAATGAAGAGGAGTAGTATCAAATCCTAAGGCAAGAATTAATCCCAGTGGGAAGACATGGACTAAGGGAGAGGGGATGCTATGCTAATTTCCTGAAAATCATCAGTGTTCTGACTTTCATTTTTCACAACAACCTCGTGGGAAAAGTATTATATTATCCCTACTTCTCAAATTAAATGGATTCAGGTAAGTAACTTGACCAAAGTTACAGAACTAGTAATCTGTTTAGCACTGATTTAAAACCAGATCTGTTGGACTGCAAGGCCGTGTCATTGCTTTAAAGATTATCCACCAATTCACTCTTTTAACTCATATTTATTGAGCTTATGCTATTTGTTGGGCTTTGGAGATACAGAGATGGCTAATGTAGATAGTCCTTAAAGTAGCATGATACATATGCAAATAATTGTCATAAAACATACAGAGGTGGCACAAAGGATGACGATCTCTACTTATGTGTTAAAGTGGGGATAGGATGTGATTGTTCAAGAGTGCTTCACAGAGAAGACTTGAACTGGATCTTGTTGAATGAGTAGACATTTATTAGGCAGGCAGAAGAGGCAAGAGATGGCAGGAGGAAAGAAGAATATGTAAAGTCACAGAGGCAAAAAACGGCAGAGTAAGTTTGGGAAACTAAATATAACTACAGATTATGTTGTGAGCTGGGGAAACAGCAGAAGAGGAAAGATACAGAGAACCAGATCATGGAAAAAAAGTATATTTTACACTTGGAATACACTGCCTAAGGAGAGGCTGGAAAGTAACAATTATATTGGGATCAGTAGTATACAGTATCTGATTTCACTGAGATGAAGTCAGGCCTGACTCAGAACATCAGTTCATTTAGGATATGTTCAGAAAGAATTATTTATTCTCATATTGCTTAGAAAACGTAAGTCTTTCCTGAGCATTTCTGAAATACTTTGAACTTTGATACCCATTCTGTTTTTATTCATGATCTTCTTTTGTGTTTCTCTGTAGGCAGAACGTGTTCATGAGCTAAATGAAGAAATTGGTAAATTATTAGCCAAAGTGGAGCAACTAGGAGCTGAAGGGAATGTGGAAGAATCCCAGAAAGTAATGGATGAAGTAGAGAAAGCAAGGGCAAAGAAAAGAGAAGCAGAGGTAAACACATTTTGAATGGTAATATATAAGTCTTAGTATCTGTACTTCTTGAAAATATATTTAACTCTCAAGGTTATTGAAAAGTTATTAAAGGGGTTTTAAAACAATTGAAAAATATTTAAATGGTCTTTGTCAAATTGAGTTGTGTTCTAAAATTAGTTGTTTTTTTTGAAATTTGGAGCCATTGGTCTGTTGAAATGTATACCTGGTAAATGATATTAACTAAACAGTCATTTACACATACATAAACATACACAGAGCATATACGTGGTCATTATGATACGTTACTTCCCACTGTACCCTCATGCAGCTATGACATTCTCCCTTCCCTTCCAACCTCAGTACAATTTGCTAGCACGTTGGGGACCTCCTCTCATTGTTCTTCCACAACAAAGGTTAAAATCTGATCTGCTGTGAGCAAAGTCGTATTTTGTTTGGCCTATCTGATGTTTTTTAGAAAACTGAATGCCTTTGGAGGAGTTTGTTTTCTCCTCTTTGCCTTAGTCTCCTATGTTCCTGTGTCGTACCTGGCCTGCTTTATGGTAACCTACATGAGGCTCCTGAAATTATCTCAGCTTGTGATTCTGTTATGCATTTTTTCCTCTCAACCCTGGTATCCCCTTCCTTTTCTATTATTGTATTTTTTAACCTCTCACCAATGTATTTTGGCTGTTAAAAGGGCAAGGGTCTGTTGTGGCAGGGTCAAATCAAGGAGGGAAAGCACTGCCACTCAAACTACTTTGAAGTGTATTTTAGTTTCCTAGGCTGCTAAAGCAAATGCCTTGCAGTGGGCTGGCTTAGACAGTGGGGATTTATTAGCTTATGGTTTCAAGAGTAAAAAGAAAATCCAAATCAAGACATCAAGGTGATGCTTTTTCCCCAAAGACTTGTGTTCTGGGGCTGGCTGCTGATGATCCTTGGTCTGTGGCTCCTCTGTCACATGGCAGTACACATAGTGACCTCTCCTGGCCTCTGTTCTCTTCAGAGTTCTGTTGAAATTCAGCTTCTTGCTTCCATGGCTTTCTCTGAATTTCTTTCTGCTTATAAATGACTCTGGTAATAGGATTAAGACCCATCCTGATTGGGCTAGGCCTTGAGGTAACCTCATCAAAAGGTCCTACTTATAATGGGCTTACACCCACAGGAATGGATTGGATTTAAGAAATGTTTTCTGGGGTACGTACAGATTCAAACCATCACATCTTCCCCTCTGGACCCCCAAAAAGACATGTTCTTTCTGTACCTAAAATACATTCATTCCATCACAATAGCCTTAAGTCATTTCAGAAACAATGCTTAGTACAGTGTCATCAAAATCGGTTATGTCTGTAATCTGTCCTGGGACACAATTCCGCTCCATCTGTAGACCTGTGAAACTTAAAAGAACAAGTTATCTGCTTCTGATATACAATGGAGGGAAGGGCATAGGATAAACACTCCTATTCCCATAGTGAGAAATTGGAAGGAAAACAAGGATCCAGATCCCAGACAATTCCAAAATCCAGCAGAGCAAACTCCATTAAAATTCAAGATCTGAGAATCAGCTGTGGAACAGTGTTTTGTCTTCCAGGCTTGATAGAGTGGTAGCCCCACTCCTTCCAAGTGCTTGAGCAGTGGCCATGCTCTCCCTGAACACTGGGTTGAAGATTCTACCCTCTCCCAGCATCAGGATGGTGGCCAGAAGTTTCACAGTCCCCAGGACGCAGGCTCCACTGGGGACTTCTCTGAGCACTGGAGTCAAAGCATTCTTCTTGAACAATTGGGTGGAAACTCCACTGTCTCTGAGTACTGGGACAGATTCACCCTCTCCACACATGTGGGTGGACCTGCTCTCTTAGTCTAAGAAGATGTCTTTGGTCCAGGCCTTAGCTTCCATGGTTCTGCGCTTGAAATGATTTTTCCTTTGATTTGTCCCTTCTCTGTCCCATTTAGTCCAGGCTGGCAGTGGTGCTCCATTCACAAAAATTACACACCAAAAAGGGTTGGCTTTACATGTAATTCACAGGGGTCCAAACCATCTGTTCTAGTTTGCTAATGCTGCCGGAATGCAAAACACCAGAGATGGATTGGCTTTTATAAAAGGGGTTTATTTGGTTACACAGTTACAGTCTTAAGGCCATGAAGTATTCAAGGTAATGCATCAACAATCGGGTACCTTCACTGGAGGATGGCCATTGGTGTCCGGAAAACCTCTTTTAGCTGGGAAGGCATGTGGCTGGCGTCTGCTCCAGAGTTCTGGTTTCAAAATGGCTTTTTCCCAGGACGTTCCTCTCTAGGCTTCAGCTTCTCTCCAAAATGTCACTCTCAGTTCCTCTTGGGGCATTTGTCCTCTCTTAGCTTCTCTGGAGCAAAAGTTGGCTTTCAAAGGCCATCTCCAAAATGTCTCTGTAAACTGAAGCTCCTCTCAGTTCCAGTGCATTCTTCAAAATGTCCCTCTTGTCTGTAGCTCCTCTTCAAGATGTCGCTTTCAGCTGCAGCTGCACTGAGTTCCTTCTGTTTGTCAGCCCATTTATATGGCTGCACTGATCAAGGCCCACCCTGAATGGGTGTGGCCACACCTCCATGGAAATGATCTCATCAGGGTTATCACCCACCGGTGGGTGGGGCACATTCCATGTTACAATCTAATTAACACTGATAGGTCTGCCCACATAAAAGATACTGGCGTTTGGGGGACATAATACATTCAGACCGGCACACCATCAGACAAAAGAACTTACCACAGATCCTTCCTAGATATCTCCATTTCCAATTTTGACTTCTGTGGAAATGGCTGACTGGTTTCATATTCAGTTAAACCCTCACATGGATCATTATTCTCTGGGAACTTCCTTTCTGGAAACTTGAGCTTTTCATCTGTTTGTACCCAGGTGTTCAGTTCTCAGCTTGTCTTTTTCCTCTCACATTTTACTATATGCTGCAAGGAGAAACTTGGCTGCAGTTTCTTCACTTAGCTTGGAAATCTTGTCAGCTAAATAGCCAAGTTCATCACTTTCAATTTCTGCCTTCCATCCAACATCAGAACTCAATTTTGCCAAGTTCTCTGCCACTTTAAAACAAAGATCACCTTTTTCCAGTTTCGAATAATACATTCATCTTTCCCTTCTAAGGCCTCATCAGAAGTTCCTTTAGCATCCATGTTTCTACCAACAGTCTTTTCAAAGCAAACTATGCTTTTTCTGTCAAGTACCCGACAATTCTTCCAGCCTCTACCCATTATCCAATTCCAAAGCTGTTTCTACATTTTTTGGTATTTGCAATAGCAGCACCCCACTCTCCTGGTACCAAAATCTATATTAGTTGGGGTTCTCTAGGGAAACATAACCAACAAGATATATATACAGGATATATATATTACTTAAATATTTGGGATTTTTTTAAATAGAAATTGTCTCATGCAATTGTGGGGATGGCAAGTCTAAATTCTTTAGGGCAGATTGCAATCTGGGAACTCTGTTGAAGGTTTTCAATGAATTCCCCAGAAGCTGGCTGGCTGAGGAAGAGATGAAAATTCTCCCTTCTGATGGCTGAAATCCTCACAATTCCTTTAAGGCCTTCAACTGATTGGATGAGACTTCTTTTTATTGTTGAAGGCAGCCTCCTCAGTTAATTGTAGATGTAGTCAGCCATAGATACATTCAACTTATTGAAGAATTAAAGCCTAAAAATGTCCTCACAGTAACAATCAGGCCAGTGCTTGCTTGACCAAACAACTGGACACCATCACCTGGCCAAGCTGACACATGAACTTAACCATCAGGGTGTCTCCTCTTTTTCCTTCCTCTATGTTGTGGTACCAGCTTCTGTTTTTCAGACTTGTAGGGAAAAGCAAAGTAGATGGAAGCCATTTTGGTACCTCTTTGATCGTCCCACTTTTACTGTCCCTTAATATTAGTGTTGATCTTTAGCAAAGGAAGGGAGAAGGGGCAGAAAAACACTATGCTTTCTGTTCCTCACAGTTATCAATATAATGCCAGTGTTATGATGAGGACCCTGAGACATATTATATTCCATAGAGTATTCTCTTCTTTTGAAAGAAAAGATTGACTTGGTACATGTGAGATATTTTTCACAGAAAGAAAAAAGTTGAAGGAAAACATAGTGCATGTTATTCCCAGCCATTCTTAATAACTTACTCATCTAAGGACTTTGTCTTAGATTTTGGTATCAAGATAATGCTAGTTCATATAATAAGTTGGTAAGTCTTTTTGCCTCTCTTTTCTGAAAAAAAAAAATTTTTTTTTAAAATAGGATTGGTATTATTTCTTCCTTAAATGTTTGATAGAATTCACCAGTGGGGCATCTAGAACTGCAGTTTTCTTTATGGGAAAGTTGTTTAGTTAAGAATTAAGTCACTTTAATAGTCATAGGGTTTTTTTTTAAATTTCATTTTGAGTCACTTTTAGAAATTTGTTTTTCACAAAATCTCTAGGTTGTAAGTTGTTGAATTTATTGGCATAAAGTTGTTCATAGTGTTTGATTATCCTTTTTTAAAAAGTAGTTTTATTCACTCACCATACAATCCATCCAGTGTGTACAATCATTGGCTCTCAGTATAATCACAGAGTTGTGCTTTCATCACCACAGTCGATTTTAGAATATTTTCATTACTCCGAAAAGGAAAGCACCATACCCCTTTGTTTTGGTTTGCTAAAGCTGTTGAAATGCAGTGTATCAGAGATGGATTGGCTTTTACAATGGGGGTTTATTAGTTCACAAATTTACAGTTGTAAGGCCATGAAAATGTCCCAGTTAAGACATAAACAGGATGATACCTTCTCTGAAGAAAGGCCAATCGCATCTGGGGTTCCTCTGTCTCATGGGAAGGCACATGGCCGAAGTCTGCTGGTCTTCTCCCAGGTTTAGCTTCTGGTTTCTGGGGGCTTTCTCCAAAATGTTTCTGGGCTTCTGTCTTATCTTCTTTCTTAGCTTTTCCTGGGGGCAAACTCTGGATTACATATCTTAGCTGCTTCTCTCAGCTATCTTCAAAATGTCTCTGCTTTTTATCATCTCATAGAGGACTCCAGCAAGGCTATTAAGACCCACCTTGAGTGGGCAGGGTCACACCTGCACAGATGCAATCTGATCAAAAGGTTCCACCCACAATAGGTCTGTCCCCACAAGAGTGGATTAAAAGAACATAGTCTTTTTTGGGATACATAACATTCAAACCAGCACATCCTTATACCCCACTACTGTTGACACTTGGCATTTGTGTGGTATGTTTGTTACAGTTGATGGAAGAATATTCTATTACTGTTAGCTATAATCCATAGTTTGCATTAGATGTATTTTTTCCCATTTACCACATTATTAACAGCCCATAATAGTGACATGTATTTGTTCTAGTTTGTGGAAGACTATTCTTATATTTATACTATTCTTATATTTATACTATTCACTGTGTTATAAAGTACCATGTTTCATCCTCTAGCTTCCCTGCTAGTGACATACATGACCTTAAACTTCCCCTTTTAGCATATTCCCATAATTCAGTGCTGTTAGTTACACTCATCATATACTGTCATCACCTCTGTCTATTTCCATACATTTACATTTAGCCTAATTAAAAATTCTGCACAAATTACGCATCAGCTCCCAGTTCTCTCCTCTCATTCTATCTCTTGGTAACCTATACTCTGGATCTTAACTGGAATTTGCTCATTAAAATTAGTTCATATAAGGATTTGTCCTTTTGTATCTGGTTTATTTCACTCAACATAATGTCCTCAGGTTTCATTCATGTTGTCATTTACATCAGGACTTCATTCCTTCATACAGCTGAATAATATTCCATCATATGTATATATCACATTTTGTTTATCCATTCATCCATTAATGAAAACTTGAGTTGTTTCCATCCTTTCACAATTGTGAATAATGCCGCTATGAGCATCGTTGTGCAAATGTCTGTTCACGTCCCTGCTTTCAGTTCTGAGTATATACCTAGTAGCAGGATCACCGGATCATATGGCAGTTCTATACTTAGCTTCCTGAGGAAAAGCCAAACTGTCTTCCACAGTGGCTGTACCATTCTACATTCCCACCAGCAGTGAATAAGTGTTCCTGTTTCTCCATATCCTCTCCAACACTTGTAGTTTTCTCTTTGTTTAATAATGGCTATTCTAGTACGTGTAAAATGATAGCTCGTTTGTGTGTGTGTTTTTTAAAGCAGTTTTATTGAGGTAAATTCACATACCGTACAGTCTATCTAAAGTGTACAACCAGTGTCTTCTAGTAAATTCACAGAATTCTGCATTTATCACCACAGTCAATTCTAGAACATTTTTTCCTAGAGTACAGAGGGTTCAAATGATACATAGTCCCATGTTTCACCCTCTGGCTTTCCTTCTAGTCATATAGATGACGCTAAACTTAACCATTTCAACCACAGTTGCACCCACATGTCATGACTGTTAATTACGTTCATTATAATGTGCCACCATCACGTCTATCCTTTTCCAAACATTTACAATCAGCCTTATTACATAATCTGCACAAATTAAGCATCAGCTCCCCTTTCTCTGCCCTCATTCTCTCTTCTGGTGACCTGTGTTGTTGATATTAACACCATGAGTTTGCTAGTTATATTTAGCTCATATTAGTGAGGTCATACAATATTTGTCCTTTTGTATCTGACTTAATATCACTCAACATATATCCTCAAGGTTCATCCATGTAGTCACATGCTTCTTGACTTCATTTCTTCTTACAGCTGCATAATTTTCCATCATGTGTATATACTACATTTTGTTTAGCCATTCATCGGTTGATGGACACTTGTGGTTGTTTCCTTCTTTTGGCAATTGTGAATAATGCTGCTGTGAACGTCAGTGTGCAAATGAGATTGCTCATTTCTAGCGTATACAAACTCTACTGATTTTTGCATGTTGGTCTTCTATCTGGCCAGTTTGCTGAACTCATTCATTAGTTCTAGCTAGCATTGTTGTAGATTTTTTGAGATTTTGTCAATATAGGATCATGTCATCTGCAAATAGTGGAAGTTTTATTTTTTCTTTTCCAATTAGGATGCCTTTTCTTTTTCTTGCCTGATTGCTCTAGCACAATGTTGAATAGCAGTGGTGACATTGGGCATCCTTGCTTTGTTCCCAATCTTAGACGCAAAGGTTTCAGTCTTTAACCATTGAGTATGATGTTAGCTATGGGTTTTTCATAAATGCCCTTTATCATGTTGAAGAAGTTTCCTTCTATTCCTATCTTTTGCAGTGTTTTTATCGGGAAAGGATGCTGGATTTTGTCAGATGCCTTTTCTGCATCAATTGAGATGATCATCTGTTTTTTTCCATTTAATTTGTTAATGTGGTATATTACATTAACTGATTTTCTTGTTTTGAACCATGCTTTCACACCTGGAATAAAACTCACTTCATCATGGTGTATAAGTTTATTAATGTGCTGTTGGATTTGATTTGCTAGTATTTTCTTGAGGATTTTGTGCATCTATATCGTTAGAGAAATTGGTCTGTAATTTTCTTTTGGCATAGTATCTTTATCTGGCTTTGGTATTAGGTAATGTTGGCTTCGTAGAATCAATGAGGTAGTGTTCCCTCCTCTTCTGTTTTTTGGAAGAGTTTGAGCAGGATTGGTATTCATACTTCTTGTGAAGCCGTATGTATGGTCCTTGTCTTTCCTTTGTTGGGAGGTTTTTGATGACAGATTCAATGTGTTTACTTGTGATTGGTTTGTTGAGGTCTTCTGTTTCTTCTACAGTGTGTCTCTAGGAAATTGTCCATTTCAGCTAAGTTGTCTAATTTGTTGGCACACAGTTAATAGTATCCTGTTAAGATCTTTTTTTATTTGTGTGGGGTCAGTAGTAGTGTCTTCCCTCTCATCTCTTTTGTTTTTGTTTTTATTTGAATAATAAGCATCCTTTCTTCTGTTGGTGCCATTACAAAAACTGATTACATTAGCAAAAACAACAAGAAAAATTTATTTTCTTGAGTTGAAATCAGAGGCAGTTAACTACTCAAAATATTGTAAAATGGTGTATGTCAGTTTTAAAATGTTAATTTTTACATTGTCTTTACCACTTTTAATCTTATGAACAATTTTTTGTAGGTGTTGAGGACTACAGATTTCCCTTTCAGCACTGCCTTTGCTGCATCCCATAAATTTTGATATGTTGTGTTCTCATTTTCATTTGTCTCTAGATATTTATTGATTTATCTTGCAATTTTCTTTGACCCACTGATTAAGAATGTGTTGTTCAACCTCCATATATTTATGAATTTTCCACTTCTTTGCTTTCTAAGGCCATTACCTTCTTTAGGTACCTGAGATGAAAACTGTATCAGGGGAGATTCTCATTGTTAGGTAATAGAGTTGAGGCAAGGGCTCCCCAGCAGCTGAGTGCCTCTCTCTTCCTCTTGTGCTCTTGCTGAGACTGGTGGCCCAGGGGACTCTCACTCTTTGGAATTCATGTGGCCCATAAGATCCACTACCCTGTTGCTGTAGCCAAATACCAGGAAATGAGTGGAAGAATGGGTGTCACTATTAAAGTTGCAGGAGACAACCTGGTCCTCACTGCTGTCAGAGATGCCCATTAAGGGGCCCACTGATGCCTGCTTCACCACTTTTTTGATGTCATTTTATTTGGCCATTTTCTCCAAATGACAGGTCAGATCCATGACAGACACATTGGGGATGGGGACACGGAAGGCCATGCCAGTGATGTTCCCATTTAGCTCAGATATGTCCTTGCCCACTGCTTTGGCAGCACCAGTAGATGTAGCATTGATGTTCTAAGAAGCTCCATGGCTGTCAAACCAGTTTTCTGGAGGGGCCATACAGAGTCTTTTGAGTGGTAGTGATGGTGTGGACTGTTGCTATGAATCCCTCCAAAATGCCAAAGTTGTCATGAATGACTTTGGCCAGGAGGGCTAGGCACTTTGTGGCGCAGGAAGCATTCGTGACAATCTTGAGGATATTGCATACTACTCATGATTCATGAGTCACGAGTCATGCCCATCACAAACATGGGGACATACGAAGAAGGGGCAAAAATGATGCCTCTTGGCTCCACCCTTCAAATGAGCCCAACCTTCTCCAAGGTAACGAAGATTACCAGTGGGCTCCACAACATATTCAACACCAGCATCACTCTACACTCTATTTGATGTTGGTGAGATCTCCTGGAGAATGGAGATGGGCTTCCCGTGGAGGACAAGCTTCCCATTTTCAGCCTTGATGATGTCTGTGAACTTGCCATTGTGGAATCGTAATGAACATGTAGAGACCATGCAGTTGAAGTCAGTGAAGGACTCTTTGATAGCAATAGCGACATTTTGCTGGACTGAAAAGCAGCCCTGGTTACCAGGCACCCAATACAGCTAAATTCATTTACCCTCACTTTTATTTACCATTGTATCTCAGGAATGTGGCTGGCACTGCACAAGCAGATGGAAACGGAGAGGAGCAAGGAGCCCTCATTGTGGTTTTAATTTGCATTTCCTTAATGGCTAATGTCACGGGTCTTTCCGTGTGCTTATTGGCCATTTGTATGTCTTCTTTGGAGAAATTTATGTTCAAATATTTTGACCATTTTAAAAATTGAATTGTCTTTGTTCTTGAGTTGTAGAATTTCTTTATATATTTTACGTATTAAACCTTGAGCAAAAATGTGGTTTCCACATATTTTCTCCTTTCTGTAGGGTGTCTTTTTACTTATCCTTTGATGCACAGGTTTTAATTTTGATGAAGTTTTTTGTTACTCGTGCTTTTGATGTAAAGTCTCAGAAACCGTTGCCTAAAATAAGGTCCTGAACATGTTTCCCTGTTTTTTCTTCTAGGAGTTTTATATATCTGGCTCTTATATTGAGCTCTTTGATCATTTTGAGTTGGTTTCTTTATATGGTGTGAAGTAGGGGTCCACCTTCATTCTTTTCCATGTGGATAGCCAATTTCCCCAGCAACATTTCTTGATGAGACTATTCTTTCTCCACTGAGTAGACTTGACACCCTTGTCAAACATAAACTGGCCATAGATGTGAAGGTTTATTTCTGAACATTCATTTTGATTCCATTGCTGTGTCTGTGTGTATAGCTGTCCTTTTGCCAGTACCAGGCTGTTTTGATTACTGTAGCTTTGTAATAAGTTTTAAAATCAGGAAGTGTCATTCCAGGTTAAAGCTGTAAACTGTAAACCCTAGATAAGTCACTAGAGAAAAAACAGAGGTGTACTAATTATAGGAAAAAAAAGGAATCCTAAAAATAATTCAGTCCAAAAAATAGGCGGGAGAAAAAGAGATGGGACAGATAGAAAACAAATAGCAGTTTTCTAGATTTAAATTCAGTTTATCAGTAATCATGTTAGATGTAAATTATCTACATGTTCCAGTTAAAAGGCAGATTCAAAAAAATAAGAGAGCAAAATTTAACTGCATGCCTGTCTATAAGAAGAGTAATAGGTTGGTACAAGGTATACCATGTAGTCATTCATGTCAACCCAGAAATAAAAACACTAAGAATTTAAAATGCAAAGTACTTTATTTCTCCCCTAGACTTTCAGGTATGGTCAGTGAGCATTGTTAACTTTTTTTCCATTTATTTGCAGTTTTCATGAGTCTTTATATATGTGTACTTAAAGATTTACTAATATTACACACTAGCTTAATATCTGTAGCTTGTCATGTATCATCATGGGATATTAACTTAGGGATTCTTACTTTGGACTGTGCATTAAAAAATTTATTTGGTCATTACCGATTGTATTCACCTGCCGATAATGGTGTATCTATCTTATAATGGCTTAACCAAAAAAGAGTTTTGCTTTCTCATTTAATAAATAATCATGAATAAGGAGCCCTGGGCTGGTTCATCAGCTCTATGGTGCCATCTAGGATACAGGTTACTTCTAGCTTTACATTAATCCATCCTTACTGTGTGATTTCGTCTTTATACTTATCAATTCATAGTACTAATACTGCTGCTCAGCCTTAAGCCTTACCTCTCTGCAAAGATAGGAAGAACAGGAAGAATAAAAAGCAAAAATTTAGTTGACTCATTGTTTTGATTTGCTAAAGCTGCTGGAATTCAGTATACTAGAAATGGGTTGGCTTTTACAATGGGGTTTTATTAGTTTATAAATTTACAGTTCTAAGGCCATGCACATGTCCCAGTTAAGTCATCAACAGGATGATACCTTCTCTGAAGAAAGGCCTCTAGCATCTGGGGTTCCTTTGTCACATGGGAAGGCACATGGCCAGGGTCTGCTGGTCCTTCTCTCCCAGGTTTCGTTGCTTTCAGGTTCTGGTTCTTTCAGCATCTGTGGGTCCTTAGTCTCCTTTAATTTGGGACTATTCCTCAGTCTGTGTTTGTCTGACATGACCTTGACGGCTTTGAAAAGTATTATATGCTAGTTATCTTGAGAATGTCATTGAGTTTTGATTTGTTTGATATTTCCTCTCAGATTTTTGGCAGGAATGCCACAGAAGTGATGTTGTGTCTTATCAGGAGGCACATAATATTGGTTTATCCCATATCTGGTAATGTTGCCTATTTTTCCACTGTGAAGTTTAATAAGTATATTGGTATCAACTCTTTGAGGCTATGGAAATAGTCTGTTTCTCATCAAACTTTGTCCCACAAGTTATATTGGTGACTTTTGTCTGAGTCTGTTGACTCCCTTTTAAAGAACTTTCTAGTAAATTATATCCAAAAACAAAATATGAAAATATAAAGAAAACAAATTAAAAAAGAAAGAAAAGTTAAATGAAAAAAAAGGAGAAATAACAATTATATCCCATAATTTCCACTTGCTCTTAGCTGAAGCTACCAGGAGCTTGGAAATGTACTGTTTTAACTGGGCATGTTGTTGCTTTAAAAATCAGGAATCTGATAGTAAGGAAAAAGGGGACAGTAGGCATAACCATGCATTTTTATTGTTGTATTAATGAAGTTAACATAAATAAAATGGTTGAGTACTCAGTAAAGCACTTACCTATCTCTTGTCTTATTTGTGTACAGAAGAAAGGCATTCTTTCTCTGCGAGCATGGGTGATTTTTTATTCCATTATCCTTCACGGATATATAATATGGGGGGCTACTGCACCTCATTTTTAACAAAACTTACAAGAAACTGAACACTTTATAGCCCTGAGAAAAACTTTTCAGAAAGTTATGTTCTGTGTCACAGAATTGTTATGGTACTTTGTCAGCAAAAGATATTTGAGGCTATGATCTTTCCCTTCTAGTGTAACGGTCCCAAGGATAGACAGTGGGAGTGAAGGGATATTGTAATTTTTATGACAAATATAGTCATGCTTTTGTATATTCATTAGAAAACAATTTTGCTATAAACATAGTGTATTTTGCTTAATTGTGTGGTTTTTGATGAGGTTTATGTGATCAATATTTTTCTCACTTTTCACTTGTCTAGGAAGTCTATCGGAATTCTATGCCAGCTTCCAGTTTCCAACAGCAGAAACTTCGAGTCTGTGAAGTGTGCTCTGCCTATTTAGGTCTTCATGATAATGATAGGCGACTGGCTGATCATTTTGGGGGTAAACTGCACCTGGGATTTATTGAAATAAGAGAGAAACTTGAAGAACTAAAGGTACATTGGTAAATTTCTAGTCCTTGCTTTATCCTATTTAATCACTTGTTCTTTCAATCTTTATTAATTTTGTTTTTGTACAGTATTCTTGACTTACTCAGTTATATTTAGTATCTTTTAACTCTTTATACCGAATACTATTGGATTGCAGATGGATATGCCAGCTGGTTCAGTGGATGTCAGAGAAAGTAGACTTTTAAATACTGTCCTCTTGTTTTAGCAGGTAGCATTTTATGTTGGATATGATATTGAATTAGGAATCCATCAAACTGGATTTTAAACTAAATCTTTCATACAAAGTTCCCTAAAATTCCCATTGTTATATTTTCAATAAAGTTAATATCACTATTCCTATTTATTTGACATGTTGAGTCATTTGAAATATTCTACTATTTTTCTCTAAATAGCAGGCTCATGGAACCTCTAGTTTAATTTTATGTTCCTATACTCATTTCATGAAGGACTTAAGATGAAACCTATAAAAAAAGGAAAATCACTGTCACAAATATATAGGCCACTGTGAGAAGGGCAACACAGAAGTTCTTACTTATCTGCTGAGTTTTTTTTGTGGGGATAAACAAAAAAATATGAGGGCATTTTTGAAGAGATAACATAAGGCAGAGTAAGTGGATATAATCAATTTACCTTTAAATAGTTTGAACTAGTTTGAAAAGTATGGTACTCCAGACTTTTGTCATGAATTGAGGACTGGTTTACAGATGGGAAACACTGGATAAATTGTCATTTTTTAATGCAATTATCATCACTGGACTAAACCCAAGATCCATAATTTGACATTTAAAATAATGTGGAAGCAGAAACATCCAGGTTCATCTCCATATTTGCAGTTAACAGTGAGTTCTCAGTTTTATAATGCCTAGTCCCTGATTTGCTAGAATGAGCTTGAGTAGGTTTTTTAAAAATGGCAAAATGAGTTTCGCTATAGCAAATGGTTGTTGGGCTTTAACTTAAAACCAAAAAAGAATGTTTGCAGCTAAAGACCTAGTAACAACTCTTTAGCATTTTATTGGCTTTTTTTAAAGCAGCATCAGGACAGTAATTGAAAGTGACGGATATTTCCATATTAAAGATCATAGGGTATTGGAATTTGTAGTGATTTATAATGGCTGATGTTCTTTTAAAAATACAGAACAATACTAAAAAACATTCAGGGGAGGAAAATCTAGAAGTGATTTGAAATATTAGGGAATTATGGAGAATGAGCCCTGAAACCCAAAGGTACCAGTCTCTCCAAGAACATCAAGTAGTTTCATTCCTCTATCCCTTAATGTCGACACCCCTTTTCAGCATGAAGAACCTAGACTGGTCATTGCCCAGATATCCCTGAATGAGGGAAGAGTTGTAACTGAGAAGTTAGGATTTAACAAATGATTATGACTACGGAATCATTATATACTATATTTCTTCTTAGTTTCTAGTATATTAGATTAGCCAGAAAGACATGTTTGTAATTGTTGAACGGTAATCCAGTAGCCTTCACCTTTGGTAATGGTTGTATAACTAGATGGCTTTTATCTTGTGATGTATAATTGTAATAACCTTGTGACTGACACCCCCTTTATCCAGTGTATGGTTTGATGAGTAATGTAAAGATATTCAATTAAAAAAAAGAAGAAGAAAGAAATCATGGAGAAACATGATGATTTACAAATTTTTCAAAAAAGAAAGATTTTGGAAACCACAGACTTGTAAATCTGATGATTATTCCTGGCACAGTTTCAAATTGAATTATTATTAAATATTAGTGATTCTTGTACTATATTGGCAATATGAGATATAAAGTTTAGGGTAGGTCTCTTTGAGAATGGATCTAAGAAATTTGCTCCTCATCTGTTATTTGGACTGTTTTTGTTTTTTAAGAGAGTTGTAGCTGAGAAGCAGGAGAAAAGAAACCAGGAACGTCTGAAACGAAGAGAAGAAAGGGAAAGAGAAGAAAGGGAGAAGTTGAGAAGGTATGGCATAATTAATTGAGTAGTCCAGGTATTTGCAGTTGAATAATCCCGGTTCTAAGACGGTTAAAGGATATGATTGATAGGAGATTTTACGTGTTAATCAGTCTGTTGTGGGACATGGGAAATTTCTGTTTACTTGTTTAAAAGATTAACGTGAAACAATGCTTAAAGAATTATTATTCACTTAAGGTCATTTAGCTCAAAGTTGTTCAAATTTGTGGAAGATTGAATAAAGATGGCTTCATATCTTTATGTCTTTCAAGATTTTTAACAAGGCCCTTTGTTCTAGTTTGCTAATGCTGCCAGAATGCAAAACACTAGAAATGGATTGGCTTTTGTAAAAGGGGATTTATTTGGTTACACAGTTACAGTCTTAAGGCCATAGTGTCCATCAACAAAGGGTACCGTCACTGGAGACGAGCCATTGGCACCCGGAAAACCTTTGTTAGCTGGGAAGGCATGTGGTTGGTGTCTGCTTGCTCCCAGGTGGTGTTTCAAAATGGCATTTTCCAAAATGTCTACATCAGCTTCCAATGGCCGTTTTGAAAATGTCTGTCTCAGATCCAGCTCCCTATGAGAGAGCCCACACTGGGCGGGGCCACACTCCATGGAAGTTATCCAATCACAGTTATCACCTACAGTTGGGTGGGTCACATCTCCATGGCCACTGAACCAATAGGTTCCAGCCCAGTCCACCCTAATACCTCTGCCCCCACAAGAATGCATTAAAGCATGTGGCTTTTCTGGGGGACATAAGTATACAAACTGGCACACCCTTTTTTAGTCTTATTTTTATAATGAGCTAGATTTGTACCAAGTTAGCATAGAACTGTTTTTATTTTATGATGTTTTATGCTTGCGATAAAAAGGTTATTTTACATTGAACTTTAATTTTATATTTCCTCAATTCTAGGATCTACCAGTCATAAGAAATTGTTAATTTAAGAATAGCTAAATGTATAAAATTTTTTTTCTTTATACATTAGTACTCATCACTTAATAAAATCATATTTCTTCATATTTAGAATGTTTGAAGCTTCCTAGTTGCTTTAACCCATTGGCAACTAAAATTACATAGCATCGTGGTGGCAGCATACTTTATGACTTGTCGTAACTTTATTTTAGCAACTTTAGGATGGACAGGCATGCTGCAAAGGGTTTACCTGTATTTGTTTTTTGTTTTTTTTTTTTTATTTTAGTTTTAGGTTTATAGAAAAATCATATATAAAATACAGAGTTCCCACTCTGTATTTGCATTAGTGTGGTCATTTGTTATAATTCATGAAACATTGTGGTTATTTTTTATAATTCATGAAACATTTTATAATTGTATTATTAACTATAGTTCATCATTTATATTAGGGCCCACTGTGTTGGCAGTTGTATGTTTTTGTTTTATGTTTTTATTCTAGTAACATATATACAGCTCCCATATTTGTTATATCTAGTGTTCCCTTGATCGTATTATACATCTCTGAAATATAAATACTTTCTATTCAGAGTTAGCAGATGTTGTGCCTCAGTTAATTGAAGCCCTTTACCAATATGGTTTTGTCAACTTCTTTAAGCTTAAATGTGTTATGCTCACTCTATTTCAAGAAGTTTAAACTCAGTTCATTTGTATTGCATGGTTTGTAATAGATAATCTTTTTGCATTGTCAGTGACAAAATGAGTTATAGCTTCATGTGGATATCTTCCCTTTTTAGGGGAAGTGCTAGTATTCCTCCATTGATATATATGTACTTTATTTATCATAAACTTTTACCTCTGCACTTCATCTCCATGCTCTTTTGTGTACATTGGGAATACTGCCAAGTATTGTTAACATTAAAGACAATATAAATGAAATTTACATGAAAATTCAACTACATGTAGTGCCTTGATTACATAATACAACCTATTCAACTGAAACGACAAATGAGAAAAAAAAATTTTGCTGGAGTTTGTTTGCATTGGTAGGTGATGAGAAGGTACATCATATCTTACTCTGCTTGCCAATTGGCAAATATCTTTTAACATTGGTTATAAGATGTAGTCCTATTTCAGAAATGTTTAAAAACATTTTTTAATCTATTTTTTTATCTGCCTTTGAACTTGTGGAAATGTAACTAAGTATGGAAGATGAAATTACAAACTATACAAAATTATACAAGATGGGATTCCAACTGTGGTATCAAAAAGGATAATGAAAATTATCATCCCTTACTGAATGCTTATTATGTACCAGGCACTGTGCTAAGGAAATTGCCTATTTAGTTCATCTAATCCTTATAGCACCCTTGTGAAATTTATATTACTATCCCTCTTTCACAAATGACTAAGCTGAGGAGAGGGTATGTAACCTACCCAGGTCAGACAGGTAGTGAGTGGCAAGCCAGAGTTAAAACTCTTATTTGGCTGAGTCTAAAACTGCTTTCGGCCATGCTATTATGTAGTCTCCACAAAAAAATCTGTATTGCTTCCCAGTAACGGTAACATTAACTGTAACCATTTATTAAGCATTAACTATGTACTGGAATATGTGCAGAGAGCTTTTATATAAGAGTGTTGCATTTCATGTTACAACATAGATGTTGTAAGATTGAGTTGGCATAGGACCATACAACACAATAAACCCTATTGTAAATGATGGGCCATAGTTAATAGTGTCATTATACAAATGTACTTTCATAAATTGTACAAATGTACTACACTAATGAAAGGTGTTAACTATAGGGTGGTATACAGTAACTGTATTTCATGCATGATTTTTCTGTAAACATACAACTTCTCTAGATAAAAACAAAACAAAAAAAAACCCACATGGGATGTTTTTACAAAATACAAAATTCTAGACTGTAAACGTGCTAATCATAAATAAATAGTGTTAAAAAAAAAAGATTGAGGTGGATGTTCTAGGGAGTGTAGTATGGAGTTAAGTTCCCAAGTGCATGCAACTAAGAGGCTAGTCACACTGTTCCCAGAAGGGAATGTAAAAAATGACAGAGAAATGAATAACAGGATTTAACCAGGTTGGCAGTATGTTTCTGGAGAATTAGTGAATGATGATGAACTATGTTTTTGTTTCCTGGGAGCATATTCTTTTTTGAGAGTCATATATCCTAAGGAAACTCATACGCCAAAGAGAAGGACCTAATGTGGGGAAGTCTGTAGAATTTGTGCCTTATATTTATAAAATTAATATAAAATAAAAAACCAGGAAGAATTAAATTTTAACAGCACGTTACAGTTTTCTCACCTTTTTAAAAATAGATATTATTCCTTTTTTAGGTCCCGATCACATAGCAAGAATCCCAAAAGGTAAGGCTTTATCCAAGATAGGTATAAGTAGTGAAGTAGTGTTTGCTAAAGGTAGTTTTTATAGATTAAATATTTTTAAAATTAATGAGTATTAATAGATTAGTACTCATTTCTTTTACAGTTCAAGTTTGAGCAATGTCCTTTTAGGAGAAACTGTTCAGAAGGGACTTGTGAACCTCAATTTAGTTTTACCAGTAAAGTTATATACAGGTATGTCCTGGGTGGTATAAAGAAAACATTAAGAATATTTCAAAATATTTTGTAAAATCCTTTTTTGGAAGTTCAGTGTAAATATGTGACAGGATTATTTATTTTGGGGTGGTAGATGTCAGGAACAAATTCTAAGAGATTGTACCTGCTAAAAATATAAGTAGGTTAAATTAGTTGGATGGATTTATGAATGACAGATCCATGGTGGGTTGTTAATGGAAACAGAAATATTTTAGTATATGCCCCAATCTTGATTTTCTATGTGTTTATTACTGTCCTATCTCTTTGTACTTCTTATTTAATTATTTAAAAACGCTTTCAAAGTAGCACTTATAGCCTTAAAGAATAAGAACAAAACATAGCAAGGATGTAGTAAAAGACTGTATGCTCTTTTAATTCTTTCTTTTGACATTAATATTTGTAGGGTTTTTGAAGGCTTTCTTTACAAATTTTACTAGTAATTTCTTTCTTTCCATGAAAGGCGGGGATACTTGGCCATCCTTTTTCAATTCTTTACATGCCATGCTCATCCCTGTTTTTTTGCTTTAAATGTCTTCCCACTGCTTTCTTGCCTACATGGTTTCTGAGAAATCAGCACTTAATCTTACTGAGGTTTCCTTGTACATGACATGTTAATTTTTTCTTGCTGCTTTCAGAATTCCTTCTTTATCTTTGGCCTTTGGCAATTTGATTATAACAGGGATCTGTTTGAGTTTATCTGCTTTGGAGTTCATTGAACATCTTGGATGTGGATAGTCATGTCTTTTGTTAAATTTGGGAAGTTTTTAGCCTTTATTTCTCTCTTCTCCTTCTGGGACTCCCATAACGCATATATTGGTACACTGATGGTGTTTCACGAGTTCCTCAGGCTCTGTTCACTTTTCTTCATTTTTTCTTCTTTCTGCTCCTCAGACTGGATGATTTCAATTGTTTTATCTTTTTTTCTGACTTTTTCAATCTGCTGTTGAACCCATCTAGGGAGTGTTTAATTTTTATTATTGTGGTCTTCAGCTCTGTTTTCATAATTTCCATCTCTTTTGATATTCTCTTTGTGTTTTCCTCATTTCCTTTCATTCTTTGTCCATGTTTTCCTTTAGCTCTTTGACCATATTTAGGAACATTTTTTAAGATCTTTGTCTGGAATGTCCTAGGTCTGACCCTACTAATTGATGGTTTCTGATGCTTTATTCTTGTTTGTCTGAGCCTTAGTGTCCTGATTCTTTGTATGTCTTGAAACTTTTTGTTGAAACTGGGCATTTTGATATTCTAATGTGTTACTGCTAGAATTTGGAATCTGAGGCATCTGTTCTTAAGTTGTATGTAGCTTTCCTTGAATGCCAAGGGCTAACCAAAAAGAGAGAGGAAAAAAAGAAAACAGCTTTACCAGTCTTTGCAGATTGACTTGTGTGAGTGCAGTTGCTTCAGAGCTTATCCATATAATATGTTTAGAGAATAGCTTCTGGCCCACACACTAGGGGCCTCCCTGATCCTTTGTGCGCACTGGTCTTGTCTTGGGCATTTTTGTGTGGCCCTAGGAATTCCTGTTTCCTTGGTTCTGAATGTTTCCTCTTCCCTAAGAAACAGTTTCCTCACCATCCCAGATACTGCACTTTATGTCGTACAGTCAACAGTCCCTTGCCCCAGGCAGCATGGCTTGACTGCTCTTCTGTAGCATACTGTAGGAGAGCTCAGTGAGCCGTCTTCTACATGCAAGACCCTCAGGCTACCACCAAATGGATTGGTCCAGACCTACGTGCACAAGGGTTACTTGCTGCCCCCAGAGCTGGTACCAGGGATCCACACTAGGAGTGTAGCTAGCTCTGCACCGAGCTGGTGAGTGGGGGTAGTGGAGTGGCTGGCTAGGGGGCCACAAGAGCCTACCCCTTTTTATTTATTTTATTTATTTATTTTTAATTAGAGAAGTTGTTGGCTTACAAAACAGAAAAATCATGCAAAAATATTTTAATAGAGTCCCATTTATCCCTTCTATTATTAACACTTAGCATTAGTGTGGTACCTTTGTTATAATTGGTAAAAGAATATTATAATTGTACTAATAACTGTAGTCCATAGTTTAGAGTGTATTATTATCACACACACACACACCCCGGTATACCACCCTATTATTAATAACTTGCATTAGTGTGGTAATTTGTCATTATTTGTGAAGGAACATTTTTATATTTGTCCATCATTTGCAATAGGGTTCACTGTGTTGTGTAGTCCTATGTTTTAGCTTTTAACTTTTATTCAAGTAACATATATATGACCTAAAATTTACCCCTTTTAGCCAAATTCACATGTATAATTCAGTGCTGTTAATTACACTCAAGATGTTGTGCTACCATCACCACCGTCCATTTCCAAAACTTTACAATCAACCTAAAGAGAAATTCTGTACAAATTAAGCATTAACTACATATTCTACACCCCCAACACAGCCCCTAGAAACCTATATTCTAGATTCTGACTCTGAGTTTGCCTATTCAAATTACTTCATATCAGTAGGATCATACAATATTTGTCTTTTTGTGTCTGGCTTATTTCACTTAACATAATGTCTTCGAAGTTCATCCATGTTGTCACATAAATGAATCAGAACTTCATTCCTTTTTAATGCTGAATAATATTCCACTGTATGTATATGCCACATTTTGTTTATCCATTCATCAGCTGATAGACAGTTGTGTTGATTCCATCTTTTGGCAATTGTGAATAATGCCCTTATGAACATCGATGTGCAAGTATCTGTTTGAATCCCTGCTTTCAGTTCTTTTGGGTATGTACCTAGTAGTGGGATTGTCAGGTCTTACAGCAGTTCTATAGTTAGCTTTCTGAGGAACTGCCAAACTGTTATGTTACCATATATACAATCTAACATTTCCCCTTTTAATCATGTTCAGATATATATTTCGGTACATAACATTCCCAATATTGTGCTACAGTCACTTCCATTCATTACCAAAAAGTTTCCATCATTCCAAATAGGATAATCCTGTACATTTTAATAACTTCACATTCCTTATCCCCACCCCATCCCCAGGTAACCTTTATTCTTTATTCTGACTCTGTGGGTGTGCTAAATCTAATTATTTCAAGTCAGTGAGATAATACAATATTTATCCTTTAGTATCTGGCTTATTTCACACAACATGATGTTTTCAAAGTTCATCCATGTTGTCTCATGTATCAGGACTTCATTTCTTTTCACAGCTGAGTAAGAATTCCATTGTATTTACCACATTTTATCCATTCATTGGTTGATGGGCACTGGGGTTGATGCCATCTTTTTGGCAGTTTTGAAAAATGCCACTATGAACATAAGTGTGCAGATAGCTAGTAGTGGGATTGCCAGGTTATTTGGTAGTTCTATGGGCTTTTGCTTGTTAATTGTTTTGGAGTTCCCCTGCGTACCAGAGTTTGGTTGTTCCTGCTCTTTCTCAGAAGACAGACCTCCCTCTTCTGGGTTTTGGAAGCTGGCAATCCTTTGCCCCTAATTTTCAGCCACTATACTTTTTTACACTCCTTTCATTGTCTCAAGCTGTTCTTGCCTGGAGGGCAAATTCTGGGAGAAGCAGCACACTAAAGAGGACTTTCCAGCCAAAACGGGGTTGCAGACTGGCTCCATAGTACTTGAGGAGGAAGAAAATCAAGGACTTTAAAGCTGAGCTTTCTTGGTCTGCCCAGCAAATGCAGCTCTTCAGCTAACTGTCCTCCACAGACCTGAAGAAGTGCAGGGTCCTTGAGTCTCCACTGTCACTGCCCTTCTCTGAACAGTTTGAAACAATGGCTGCTCTCAGAGCTCCCCCACCAGACCTGAATTCACTAATAAAAAGCTGTGATCAGAGACCAGCCGTGCGCCCCCCCCGGTCTTTGTTGAAGAGGATGTTTATGTGCCTTTTTGTCACAGCAAGCTAGCCAGGTACTGGACCCCATGGTGGCCTGCCACAAGAGTGGGGGACAGATGTCGGTAGCCACCAGGCAGAACGAGCAGTTACTGAACTTCACTGTAATTTATCAGCCTCTTCCTCATGCTGTTCCCTAGGTGTGTTTGTACAGTGTTCTTCTGGCCTCCAGAGTTTCCAAGTAGCTGTTTGAGACAGTTGCTGCCTGTTTAACAGTTGTTCCAATGGAAGGAACAGTCCTCTCCTAAACAGTATTCTTTCTCATCCCTCTCCTCCCTTCTGTCAGTGTCTGTCGGGGCATGCTTTATTTCTCAAGTATGTGATGCTAAAAATCTGATACATTTAGATGAAATCAAATTCATAAAGTGTCTAGGTAATGCCTGGCATATAGTAGTGGTACAGATTGTTTCCTTCACTTCCTTTAAAATTCCTGATACAAATTTATACAGTGTACTGATGGACCTGTAAGAATAAGTATTTAGTTTCTAGTTTGAAATTTGAGTATGTAATTATGTACCAGCCATTTATTTTAGTGTAGATTTAGCTAATATGGTATAGAGTTTGCATTAAGTAAACCAACCAAGAGATAATTTCTTTCTAAAGAAAAGGCTTTACTAAATGAGAAATGTAGTGCTGAAAAAGCTTAAAACAAAACTGGGCATTCATTCAAATCAAATCTTTGTCTTTTTTTTAGATCCAGGTCCAGAGAGCACCGTAGACATCGGTCTCGCTCCATGTCACGGGAACGGAAGAGAAGAACTCGATCCAAATCTCGTGAGAAACGTCATCGTCACAGATCCCGCTCTAGCAGTCGCAGCCGTAGCCGCAGCCACCAGAGAAGTCGGCATAGTTCTAGAGATAGGAGCAGAGAACGATCCAAGAGGAGGTATTGATGTATCGATTGAAAGGATGTGAAACTACTTTTATAATATATTTTAGAGTTGGAATATTACTGGTTTGAAACTTGCGTCTAGTAATAATGTACACATTTGTGCGTGTGATGTTTGTTCCCCTGATTGTATAGGTACCTCAGAAATAAGATACCCATGAGTCAGAGTAAGATGATGGAATCGTTATGTGTAAAGGTTATTGCTGCTTTTCTCTGCTTGGTGTTTCTTGGGAAAAAGTGCTCTATGGGCAAATAATTCTAAATAACAGTACTCTTAGAGGTTTTTCAGTATAAGCAAATGAAGGGTTCTGAGAAGTCCTTTCATTAACTGTTTATCTTTGTTTGACTTATTTTTCTCCAAACTTATTTGAACTGGTGCACTTTTTCAGAGCAGACACATTCTAGTTCTAGCATATTCTTGTATGCATTGTTACATACCATTAGCTTGGTGTAGGGCAGATTCAGAATATTAAGGAAGCTACATGCTTCCTTGACATGATGAGAGAGAGGACTTAAAGGTGCAAACAGGACAGACACAGGGGGAGATATTTTTAGGGACCTGAATATGTACTCAGAATAGACAAAGGATTTGAATATGGTGGCATGTTACACTCAATGTGTAGAGACCACGCTCCCAAAACTTCTCAGGTCACATGATAGCCCTGAAGCCAGATACTTTCTATGGAATGTAAACCATGGATAAATTGTTTTTTTTCTTGACAACTCTTCTCAAGCATATCTCAAGAATATAAATGGTAAACTTTTTTTTTTTTGAGTACCTACTATCTGTTTTTCTTACATTTTTTATATATTACCTACCATATAAAGCCCACAGTAGAATACACAGAAAACTGTTAAAAACCTTTTTTCTTTTTTGACCCTGAAATAGCCATTCCCTGAAATCATTCACAATTTAGTTGGTTCATAGGCACTTAGTCAATATTTTATTTATTTCTTATATTCTTACCTTGTTCAAAATAGTCTTTAAGGTGACTTAAATCAGTAAGAATTTTCTATTGTATTAGGACTCATGAAAAATAAAGAAGTGTAACATGTTTGAGCGAACTTACTCAAGTTGCTCCAAGGAGTTTACTGTATGAGTTAGAACACAAGACTAACATACACCTCTGACAATAATTAGATTGGTGTAATACCACATATTATAATGCTGAACTGTATTTTATAAATGATAGAGCTGTTTGTTTAGATGAGGGAAACACCAGCGTAATAAAAAATGGTTTCAGTAGTAGACAAAATTTGAATAAAATGGGTATAATTTGCATAGGTAAAAACAGGTAGGAAAAAGATATCCCAGATAGAGTGAGTATCTTAAGCAAAACCAGAGAACGAGAGAAATTGTAAGGGACAGAGTTCCTCGAAGTGGTTTATAGGCCACTTGCTACACACTCTTAAAACTGCAAATTTTGGAGGTCGCCCTCAATAAATTACATAGAAAAATGCATTTTTAAGAAGTTCTTCCTGAGTGTTACATGCACAATAAATTTGAGAATCATCATGCTATGGTGATGGAAGGTCTGGACAGTTTCTCTTGCCTGCCCAACTGTCATTGTTTCTGCTATCTGTGAACTCTTACATGTCTTTACTGCTGGTGGGGATGAACGGATGGGGGGGTGGTCAAGTCCCCTCATCTTCTGAGATTCTGTTATCTTAGTCTTAGTCTCTGATGCCTCGTTCTGCATTTATAAAGTCGCATAGGAAATTTTTCCACCATAAATGTGACAACCATAACATCTGATTTTTTAGCATGTTCTTAATGGGGATTATTTTTGTAAAACTATTAAAAGTTTCGTTTTACTCGAGCATTTCTCATCTTTTGATTTTTAGATTATTCTCTTTTAAAGCATCATTCTTTTTAGTTTTACCAAAAATTAGCACATAATTGCTGTTACAGCCTACATTTTATTACACATGAAGTCGTTACTTCTGCATATTTGGGTTTAATTTTTCAAGGTAAAAGTTCCAATTTGGCTTATAATTATGTTTTCTTGTTTTCCTGCCCCTGCTTTGAAATTACCAGTCTTTGATATAAGTAGATTGTCTTTGTGACCTTTCTGTGGCAACAGTTACTATTGGTTAATGAGAACCATTTTTATTTTCCTACCTTTTGCTCTATTCAGACATGTATATTGCAGACTTCAGTATACTTGGATTCAGTGGCCTTGACCAATTATTTTAATTATCCCACCTTTCACTTCATTAGATTATGGATAGTTTGAAATATGAAATAGTACATGGAAACTGCTTAGCATAATATATCAGATCTTGTAATCCCTTATAAAATATTGGTTGATGCTCATCTCATATTATATTAACTGAAAAACAACCAACCTTTGGGACTTAGTATTTAGTGTACTTATTCTTAGGTATCATCTGTATCGTCTCTTCGTATTCCATCCCTACAGAGCCTACAGATAGGGCTAGTGTAACCAGACTTCCACTGGTTGATTCTTTTAAATTAAGTCTGTTAGTTAACTAGAATAACTTAATTACTTAATTAACTGGAATGCTCAAAATATGACAATTATTTTGGTTTTAACCTGCCATAACTGTACTTATAAAACAGTGCAGTAGTATGATTTCCTGTCTTAGAAGATGAGAGCATTATTTATTCAAGTTCTTGGCAGTGCTGCAGATCCTAAATTTGACCATGGGTTAAGTGAGTTAATTATGTAAAAGTACTGTGTCACCTGTAAAGAATCAAATACATGTAACATGTTACTCATTCATTTTAGATGCTGAAAGTACAGAAGATTCCATATTTATTCTTATCTCATAATGTTCTCTGGTATGCCTTCTGACTGAATTTTTAATATGAGTTTGTTTTGTTATTTGCCTTTTTTATTGAAGTCAGGTTTGGGAATTGAGAAGGCAGAATTAGGAAATAGTTATGGTTAATTGAGATTTATTATAGTGTGGTCATCCTTCTCTGTCTCCCATTCTGATTTTTTTTTTTTTTTTTCCTGTTGGTTGGGTGAGCTAACACAGGAGAAGTAAAGCAGATTATTGAATAATGATTATTTAAAGCTCTATCATTAAATAGAGTAGTTCTTTAAGTCAGGTGTTGCCAAACTATTGCCAGTAGGCCAAATCCAGCCAGCGGTCTGTTTTTGTACAGCGAATGAGCTGTAGATGGTTTTTCCATTTTTCAAAGAGTTGTTAAAAAAAGAGAAAAAGAACAAAGAAGAATATGCCAGCCATAAAGGCTGTAAGTGACCTGTAACACCTGAAGTATTTACTATCTGACCCAGTTTGCTGACCCCTGTTCTAAGTCATTGATTTCTGTCCAACTTGGAATTGACATTCTATTTGATACTTTTCACTTTTTTAAGTTATTGACTATATATTATTTTCTATTAAATATATTTTTATGAATTGGAGTTGTTTTATAGTTGCCTGTGAGATAATCAGGATTATCCTATAAATCATCATTTTAGCTTGTTGCATTTTCACCCTTAGCTATTTGTTTTCACCCATCTCCTTGTTTTAGTGCCTTATCAAATATGTTAGGGCTCTTTTCTGTTAGAAAATTGAATCTTCTCTTTCTTGGCTGTATCCTCTCTGTATCTTCAGCTACCAGTAACTTGATATTTATCCTATTCTTTCATTTAGATTTTGGGTTTCCCAACATATTTTGCTCCTCAAATTAATATTTTTCAGATCCTCAAAAGAAAGATTCAGAGACCAAGACTTAGCATCACGTGACAGAGACAGGAGTTCAAGAGACAGATCACCTCGTGACAGAGATCGAAAAGATAAGAAGCGGTCCTATGAGAGCGCTAATGGCAGATCAGAAGACAGGAGGAGCTCTGAAGAGCGCGAAGCAGGGGAGATCTAATTAGCCATGTGCATATCCTCAATCCTTAAGCTTCCTATGGAGATACATACTATTGTTTAGTTTACAGCTGTTCAGGGTGACACAGTGAGCAGTTCCAGACACGATCCAGCTAGGCTAAATACACAAAATCTAACTTGATCTGAACTGAACCTGTTTTCCTTGATGAAGCCTAAAACTACATCCATAGTGTCTGGTGACCTTGTAATACAATTCTGAAAGGAGTCTCTGTTCACAAGTACAGTTTTATATAATAAGATGCCGATCTCTGATTATTCTTTCTAGTAGTAGTGATAGTGAATGAATTGTGTTACTTGCCTTGGGTTTTTATGAATATTTGTAAAATGCTGTCTTCCTTTCTAGTCCAAACAGCAGTAGCTTTGGGAATTTTTCTTTTTAATTCTTTTTTCCTTTGACTTGTATATCCCTAATACCTCCACCCTCCAATTTTAAGAGGAAGGGGGCAGGGAAGCAATATAACTTCTGTTCTAAGGTCCTATTCCCATTATTAATTACTAGCTGATTACAGTTCAAAGCATTTATACTGGAATGTGTGCTGGAGAAATTTGTGTTGGATAATTTTTTTCTTTTTTGTTTAATGGTGCCTCTTTAGAGTTAAAAGTCAAAAAGCTGTTGTATTACATATTTTGCTTTTTTATTGGCATTTTGAAATCAAACGTCTTGATTTTTTCTGTTCTATAGAATTGCTATGTTCAGGATGTTTTGAGGGGGTGGGGGCAGGGGCTTTCATAAGCACTTGTTATATTTTGTGTGTGTGGAGTATAAAGGCTACACCCTTATTGTAAAAAATAATAATAAAATGAAACAATCACCATCACCATCATTAAACTGTAACTGTCTAGTAAATTGTGACTAGAACTGTTTGCTGTGGGCATTTCCTCTATTCTGTTATATCATTAATAGTGCCTTAATGTGCAAGGCACCAAAGGAAATAAATATATACATGCAAAGATTCCAGATGAACTCTTGCTCTGTCTGGGCCCTATACTGACCATGTTCCGGCTGCTTCAAGGCTGTCTAACAACTGCTAGGACTGGACCTGTTGAAGACTTTGGGTTTTTGTTTTGTTTTTCTTCTCTTTCAGCACACTGCAATAAAAACAGTGTAACCAACAGAATGAGACTGTTTCTGCAAGAGCTGTCTACCGACTAACGTTTTAAACAGTAGTTGGCAGGTATCACATGTGACTATAAAATAATGTTGAGAACAAAAATACATTCAGTAGTGAAATTAGTGTCTGTGAGTATAATGAACTAAGATCACTTTTCAACAGCGATTTCTGTCTCTGCTTCCCAAAATTTGACACATTTGACATGCCAAAGGAATGTGGAATGCGGACCTCAGAGAGAAAGGGAAACTCACATCAGATTTACACCTAAAAGGGACAGTTATTAATTTCCCAGTTTAGTAAGTTATGCCTCATTAACTGAAGATTTTCTGCCATATTTGGTTCTATACAGTCTAGTTTATACAGAGTTTAAGAGACTCATCTGTGTTTGTTAGTGGCCTATTAACCTTCTCCCTTCCTTTACTTTTGGTTGCTGAAAAACTTTTTTGTATACACTTTGTTCCTGGTGGTCTGTTCTCCTAGAAATGAAAATTACAAGCATTTTGGATTTAATACCGTGGGTGGGATACACGGGGAGAGGGTAAGATCAGGGAAATGCAGGGAAGATACCTGGGAGCTGACCCATTATAGTTAGTGATACAGCTGGTTTAGAGTTCTAGTTCCAGATCATGATTGAAAAATACATCCTAGCATTATAAGTGTACAATTATAACTGAATATTCTCTGCCTAATATATAAATGAGAAAAATCACAGTGTCTGTATTATTAGTTGTTATTGCAGTTGTGATATGCAGGTAGTATAGGCTGCCTGACTACCAGCCAAGTTATTGATAGCCAGTGTGGACCATCTTTCCAAGACCACCACAGTAGACCACTTCCACTGCATGGTGCTTTAAATGAATGCTCTCACATGTATTGCTTTTAGTATTTAAATTTTGGAGTAAATCTCCATTTTTAAATTATCCTTGTGACAGGGCTAACCGTTGTGTTAGAATAACCCTAAATATCTCAATCTCTCTCTCCTACACACACAGTTTTTGGTACTTTGGTGTTATGTGGTGACTGCTAGAAAGTATACGCAAGCTTAGTCATGTGTTTGCAAAAACATTATTTGATCCTCTGGAGATAGATTGAAGATGCCATGCTGAGTATTTCCCTTCAACAAGCCCTTCATTTTGCTTTCACCAGCCATTACCCCCTAAAGATAATTTTGCTGACCTGTTCAACTGAAACTAAAAAAAAAACTTTGTTTCTGAGTTCTTTAAATCTTTAGAGAGACTTTCCAACTCTGATTATTAAGCCTAAAACCAAGGTTTATTTATCTTTTTCTTTTCCAAGGTGCATTTTAAGAGAATCCAAATTCCATTTTTACAGAATATTTAAAAGTAGCTTTCAGCATTAGTCCTTTAAGCCAGAGAGAGCCAAATTTAAATGAACACTTATCACTGTGGTAAATTCTCCTTTTGAAATGGTAATTTTAAATAATGGCCCTTGTTTCATTGTATAAGTTTTTTTTTAATGCTGGTGACAGTTATTAAAATGAGAAATGTTGATAGATTTCTCAATTTTTAAAACCTGAGTAAATATTACATAATTTTAAAAATACCAAAATACATCCAAGGTAGATATTCAGTTAATGTGTACTAGTATGACTACACCAGTTGTTAAAATATTTAAACATGTCCTTATTCAGTAATTAGCTGATTATGGAAGACTGGAGACTCTTGGAGAGGTCTAAGAGAAGAGGCTTTTGATGGCAGGAACCACTTGGGGAAGACCTGGCAGGGGTCTACCAGAAGAGCAGTACTCAAGTCCAGTGTGAGCCGGGGCTTGTGGAGCACCGAGGCCAGCATGAGGAGATGTCTCTGAACTGTGAGGTGCCTCTGCATGTTCTCTAGGTAGCAGCAGAGACATCAGGGAATTGGAGGTTCTGAGCCTCCAGGTACATCTGGGGATAAGACCAAGCTAATGGCTTGCATGGTATAGTAGGGCTTAGCTGAAAATAAGGTTTTGAGACTCTTGGAATTGATTTGAACAACAATCCTGTAGTACTGGCAAGGAAGACATCCCATCAGCATCACATCCATTTACAGAGGAGGAAACTGGGTGATGCCAGGTAACTAACCAGAAGTCATGAGTGAGTCAGCCTACATCTCGTAAGTCTGAGGTTCTTCCTGGCATGGCATACTGTGACAGGTATGTTCTGGGCTGGGAAAGTCAAAGAGGGACCAGCAGAAATGTCCATAAAGGGAACAAAATGAAAGGCCCAAATGAATGAAGATAGAATAACTTGGCCTTTGTATAGTAGTGCACTGTTTCCAAACTCTTTCATATAGTCTCGTTTTATTTTTACACTATCCCTAAAGCTGAGAATAACACATAAGAAGCCCATATTTATCCAAATTGGGGTTATATGAGTCATAGTTTTTTGTTCCCTGAGAATTTTTCAGAAAATTTGATAAATTTTACTTGAAATCTAGTAGGTGATGAAATACAGAGTTCCCAGTATCACTCAGGAAGTATTCCTGTCAAAAGTGTTTATGCATAGTGTGAGACATCTAGAATATGTGGCATTCTACAGTACAACTGACCTGGTCTCCAAAAAGTCAATGTCATGAAGCAAAAAACATTGTAAGTTAAGAGACTAAAGAGAGAATCCGTACAATGCTTGCTTGAGCATTGAATACATCTTTGTTTAAAAGATATTAGTGGAACAACTGGGGAAATTAGAATATGAACTGAGTATGAAATTATTAAGTGTAATGGTGGAACTGCAATTACTCAGAAGAATATCCTTATGACTAGGTGATGCATCTTGAAGTATTTAGGAGTAAGGTGTCTTGATGTCTGCAACATTTTCAAATAGTTCAACGACTATATACATGACATATAAATAAAGAACAAATGTGGCAAAATGTTAACAACTGTTATATCTAGGTAGAGGGCATATGGATGTTCATTGTGTCATTCAACTTTCCTCTATTTTGAAATTTGCCATAAAATAAAGCTGGAAGGTTTCTTAAATTTTTCCATTTAAATCGTCAGTAAAATGCTCTATCCTGGTGGAATATGGGTCTTTTTCAGCAGGGCTTCTCAAAGTATGGCCTCTGAACCATCTGTATCAGAATTACAAAGTCACTATATGAACAGCCAAAGAGGACATAAAAAGATGAATGACATCATTAGTCATGAGGAAAATGCAAATGAAACCACACTGAGATACCACTATACAACCACTAGATTTGCTAAAGGTAAAAAGGTTGATGTGGAGCAACTGGAACTCATACTTGGCTGGTGCAGTTATAAAATAGGATTGCTGCTTTGGAAAACAGTTCGGCAGTTTCTTGTAAAGGAAACATTCTTACCATATGACCCAGTAATGCCACTCCTAGTCCCTAAAAATTTAAAATCTGCCCAAAGACTTGTATTTGAATATTCATAGCAGCTTTCTTCATAATAGACAAAAACTGGAGACAGCAGAAATAAATCAACTAGAGTGTAGATCAATGTGATAGAGCCCTGCAAAGGAAGGAACTGCTGATACATACAGCAACATGAACAAATTTTAAAACACTAAACAACAAAAAAAAAAACAAACACAAAAGTACATGGAATCCTGAACAGTAAGACTATAGAGACACAAAGCTGGAGGTCTCGGAGGAGGGAGGCTTGGTCTCAAAGGGACATGAGAGCTAGGTGTTGGAAATAATCCATATTATTTCTTGTTGGCAGTGGTACACAGGTGCCCCCATTTATCAAAAGGCACTCTTGACGTGGGTGCATTTTATTTTGTGCAAATTATACTTCAATAGGTTGATTTTTCTTTTTAAAAGTTATTTACCTAGTGGCAATATCCCAAAATGTGGCTTCTGGATCAGAATCACTAGGAAAGCTGGTAAAACCTAACTTGGGTCCCCAACCTCACACCTACTGAATCAGAATCTCAGGTGGAGGGTGGGTTGTGTGTGCTTGGCACAGGGGATTCTACTAGAAACAAAATCTCCAGAAGTGCTGCTCTGAAGCCTGTTCTGAGCTGCTGGGCAATGAGGCAGCCTGCATCAGAGGGCTGGTCTCAAAAGCTCCAGGAAACAAGCCATTGCTGGTGGCAACATTATTAGATGGGATTTTCAAATAATAACAGCTGGCAGTGCCTGGTGGGAAAAGAGACTAGAAAAATTACCCAGAGGAATTCCATGCAGAATCAATCACCTGCTGTGTAACTTATCTCTTCCAACTTCGGTTTTGTAGATAGGTAAAGACGTACTCTGAAAGATAGGCTGAAACTTGTGAGGATTTAACCTAAACAAAGACAGTCACAGGAATAATTTCTGAAGTTAGTAGTTCTCAACCCATGCTGTACATGAAAATCTATTGTGGACCATTTAAAAAAAATCTAATTTCTATTTTTATCAAAAGAGTATGTAAATACAGTTTCAAGTTAATGGTATTAAAGGGTGTATGTGTATATTTTAAAAAGTCCTCTATAACCTATTCCTGTTCCACAGGGGTAAACATTTTTAGAATTTTTGAATTATATATACCATAAAGTACACAGTCTTAACTGTAAAGCTTAATGAATTTTTACATATGTATATATACATCCCATCTACCACCCAGATCAAGATACAGACCATTTCCAGCACCCTAGAACCCCCCCTGGAATCCCTTCCCAGTTAATATTCCCCTCCCCCAAATCACTATTCCAACTTCTTTTACCATTAGTTTTCTTGTTTTTTATATTTCAGATATCTTATTTTTAATAAAAATAAATTAAGGATATGTTTTTTATAATATTGCTTCCATGTAGAGAAAAATCATACCTCTCTCTCTCTACATCTATATATATGTGTGTGTGTGTGTGTGTAAACCTAGAATGATACCAGTTTGAGAGAGCGAAGTCAGCAATTTCATACCACACAAACATTTCAGCGTCTCTGCTTTATTACTTTATTACTAAGAATGGTTTAAGGTGCCCTTCTCTTACAGCATTGTCTCAAATTCACAAGCAGATAAGCAGTTGGGAGAGATGAGGCCTCAGACATGAAGTATAAAGAGTAACTTTATTATAAATACTCAATATAACTGTAAAAATAAAAAACTCTGTAAACAAAAAATAACACGGCTGCCCAAAATAACTAAAATAACATAATGGCCAATGTTTATACTCTCTGTTCAAAACATTAGGAGTACATATGTAAGTCCTTCAACTTGGTAACTTTTATACTATCTCTTTTTTCCTAAAAGCATAGAAAATTTACATTAACCACAATATGTAAAGGCTTATGTTACTTATAATAATCTTTTAAATATTTAAACATCATTAGAACACAACTTTGATCATCTGAGGAAATGTCCATTCTGGCTCAATAAAAAATATCCATATATTTAAATACTTGATTCTTTTCAGACTAAGTCACTTCCAGACCTCAGAACATTTTACACTTTTCTACGAAAGTGTACATGATTCTTACATTCTCTGAACTTCGGTATTAAGAATTAATTCATGTTGTCTTTCAGTGTTTTGTAAGTCCTTTTAAATCTGTCATAATGCCTTTCTTTATTCAAGTTGAAATCTGATCCAGCTTTTATTATATAACTGTCTTTTTTCAGTATTTCTTTCCAGATATCTTTGAATTTCTTCAAAAAAATTTTTTTTCAGATTCTTCCTTCCATATTCCTTCTCCTTTTTTTAAGGCTGTTTAATTCAGCTGTAAGTAAGTTTCTTTGAATTGTCCAACAGATTTCAGAATCATAATTTAGCCCTTTAACAAGAACAGTTTTGCCCAGGCCCCTTCTCAAAATTTCTTCATTCAGATTCACATTAAAATATTTACCCCTTTTCACTAAAAGGTAGCAAAAGAGTGTTGAGTTCTCCTTTCCAAGAAGTTGGAACCACAGCAGTTGGGAAAGTTTTACTCATTTTGTAACCATACCTTCCCAGCGTCAGTGAGTTCTACTCCGGCCAACTTAACCAGCACACCACCACGTGGCTTATCATTCGAACACTTAGAAGGAACATTATTCCAGCTACGGCTGTTCCAGTGCTGATGTTCTGGACAAGGCGCAGGTGGTCATCTGCCCACTGTGAAGCTGGGTGCCACGCTGGGTGCCACTCGGTCCTGGTCGGGTAACGGACGGGCAGGTGCTGTGGGCCGCCCCCCATGTTCCGCCTCCCATCCACCATCTGTTAGTTTTAAGGCAACCACTTCAAATGTTTTTGCTGCTGCTTCTAGTATTTCTCTTCATATTTCTAAATAATATGTTTATACTGCTATTCTTGGTTTGCTAACTTTGGACAGTAAAAGCTTCCTAGTATGGCAGTTTAAAAGTTTGCTCTCATTCCCCTTTCTCACCAAGTGAAGCTAAAAATTTGTGGATTTCCAGGCCCCAGTACCACACTCACCACTCCTTACCCTTCCCTTACCAAGATTCTGATTCTTGCATCTAGGAAGGAGACTGGGCATCGATATTTTTTAACTTCCGCAGGCAATTCTAAGGAGCACCTGGAGCTGGGGTACTAACCTTCACATGTGTAGTGCACCCGATACAGGGCCCTGAAACTGGGAGGAGCTGAAGGGCTCCTGATGTGAATCCAGCCTGTCTGAGAAAGGCTTTGAAGTGAGTCAAACATACCATTGAGATCTGTGGTTAATTTTAGAGTTGGCATAAGATGACAGCCAGGAGAAACACCAGAGTGTTTCTAAGACTGTTAGTGCTTGTCAGGTGTGCTCCTTACAACTCAGGACCTAAATGTTTAGTATTCACGCTTTGCCCTTATCAGAGGTTAGATGTGGCCACAGTTCCCTGGTCCTTTGCCTGATCAGATACAGAACCAGTTTATGATCACGGTTCTCTCTCTTTTTGGTCCTCTACTAGTGATATGCACTTCTGCTCATAATTGCAGGCCCAGCCACTGGGCCATCCTTCTTCCCTGGCTGGGAGTGTAAGCAGCCAGACCCCCTTTGCAGGCCACTTATCCTAGCGAACTGCCTGCTGTGGTGAGCAATGCTTTCCCTCACTCACTGAGCCACCTGGATCCCTTGCCTGCATCTGTGCCCTTCTGCTCGCTGCTCACTTGGTCTGCCTATCAAAACAGACTTGCCGTCTATTTCTGGTTTTCTTGGTGGTTGTCCATACAAACACAAACACACACACACACACACACACACACACACACACACACACATATAAAATCAAATGTCAATTTTCTACCTGAATTATAAATAGAACCAAATATACTTGTTTGTTGATCAGCACATTGTGTTCCTACAAGGGAAGCCAAATTATCATCACACGTTTGCTTGGGGAGCATAGGATTAGAGCAAGGGGGCATTAGCAAGGCAATATACTGTTGTGGAGGACCTAGGGCTGGGGGGCAGACAGACCTCGGTTTGAGCCCTGCCACTTATCAGTTGTGTGACCTTGGGCAGTAAGAATAACCAATATTTACTGAGGGCACACTAAGTGATTGTCCCAGTGCTAAGGGACCATCTTCATTGTCTCTTAACCTTCCCAACAATCCTATGAGGTAGATGTTGAGATGAGACTGCTGAGGTTTAAAGATGTCAAAAATGTACTCAAGGACATGATGGGGTGGGAATTTGAATGCAGGTCTGATCCAGGGCTTGCAACCTTATTTTTTTTAGTTGATTCAAAGGCAAACTTATAGGAGATGTGCCTAAAAATGACAATGGCTTCCTCTTTTTTAAAGAGTTGCTTTATTAAGGTATAAATTGCATGCTGTAAAATTCACCAGTTTTAAGTGTACAAGTTATGACAAATACACAGTTGTGTAACCACCACCACAATCATGATATAGAACAGTTCTATCTCCCAAACAGTTCTCCTGTCCCCCTTCCCAGTCAATCCTCCCCTCACACTTCTGGCTCCTGGCAACCACTCTTCTACCTTCTATCACTAGTTTTGTCTTTTCTAGAATGTTATAAAAATGGAACGACAAATATGCAGATTTTTGTCAGCAGTAATCCACTGTAAGAATGGACCACAGTTTGTTTATTCATCAACTGATGAACATTTGGGTTGTGTCCAGGTTTGGCAACTGAATAAGGCTGCTATGAACATTCAAGTACCAGTATTGGAGTAGGTGTGTGTTTTCATTTCTTTTAGGTAAATACCTAGGAGCAGGACTGGTAGGTTGTATGGTAAGCATATGTTTAACTTTATAAGAACTTATCAAACTGTTTTCCAAAGAGGATGTGCCATTTTGCATTCCCACCAGTGACGTGTAAGAGTTCCAGTTGTTCCACAGCTTCACTGATTGTTCCGGTTTGCTAATGCTGCCATTTATGCAAAATACCAGAAATGGATTGGCTTTTATAAAGGGGTGTTATCTGGTTACAAAGTTACGATCTTAAGGCCCTAGCGTCCAAAGTAAGGCATCAACAATAGGGTACCTTCACTGGAGAAAGGCCATTGGCATCCGGAAAATCTCTATTAGCTCGGAAGGCACGTGGCTGGCATCTGCTTGCTCCCAGGTTGCATTTCAGCTCCTCTCTCAGCTCCTGTACATTCTTCAAAATGTCTCTCTTGGCTCCAGCTCTCTCCAAAATGTCACTCTCAGTTGCTCTGCAGTCTTTCTGTCTGTGAACTCCTTTATACGACTCCAGTGATCCAATTAACACCCACGGTAACACCTCCATGGAAATTATCCAATCAAATGTTTCACTCACGGTTGATTGAGTCACATCTCCATAGAAACACTCAATCATAGGATTCCAATCTAATCAACACAAATACATCTGCCCCCACAAGATTGCATCAAAGTACATGGCGTTTGGGGGGACATAATATATCCAAACTGGCACAACAATATTTTTCATTATCAATCTTTTTACTTTCAGACAAGCTAGTGGGTATGCCACGGTGGTTTAAATTTGCATTTCCTAACAACTGAAAATGATGAACATTTTTTCATTTACTTATTTGCTTTTTGTACATTTTTTGGTGAAATTTCTGTGCAAACCTTTTGCAGGACCTGCTATTTTAATCACAACTCTATAATGCAAATTTCTTATCTTCTTTGAGTCTCACCTATCAAACGGGGATAAGAATACACATCTGACTCCTCTTGTTTTTCCTACCCTTCACTGATTGTCCTTTTCAGGGGACCCCCCCCCCCCTGCCCCACAGTCATATTTTAGTGCAATATGTACATTTCCATATTAATAACAATGAGCCCACTCCTGTCTATAGTTCATTGGTCCAGAGATGGACACCTGAGCCCACCTAGGACAATCAGAAATCCTTCCTTGTGACTAGGAATTTCCAGCTTGGGTTGGCTGTTCTTGACTAAAGGACATGTAAGTTGAGAGCTGTTGGTGGCCATATGCCACCAGGTGGCTGAGGAGCAGATAAAGCTGGTCAGTCCTAAGAGACATGAAGGACTTTGATGGGGAAGGAGTCTCAGGGAACTTTCTGGGGTGTCAGACAGAGGCCTCACCATGGCTAGAGGAGGGAAACACACAACTTGACCACTGAACAGACATAATTCCACATGGACCTGAGGGGAGTGAGCCAGAGGGGACAGCGGGCAGAGTAGGGAGAGATGACGTTTGAAATGTGGATGAGGCCATATGGTAAGGATGCCTTGTGGCCATGTTGGGATTCTGTTGTCATCCTGAGGGCAGCAAAGAGACACTCCTGGAGACCCCAAACTGTGCCCGAGATTCCCTTTTCCTGTCTTTGCTCAAGCACCCTTCCTGCAGACACTGAGTAGTTCCCTGCCTTCTTCCCAATTCCAGGCATTGTGGCAATTCTGAAGTAGTCCCTGAGGGGTAGCATGTGAACAGCTGGCACCCTCAGGATCCATGCCTCGACCCAGGGAAGGGATGTTGATGTTGGGGATAGCAGGCACTGTGACAGGTTCTATTTTAATACTGCTACCTTTATTTAGTGGCTCTCATCTTGCAGTCTGTATACTTCTCTACTGAAAACTGTGAACTATCCAGATTTGTTTACAAGTATATCAGCATCTCTAGATTTATCTACTGATAGGTCTCTCTCCTGTCTACTGCTCTCCAAACTGATGCTGTCTGGTCAGACAGGCTGAAGTGCACTGTAGATGACTTCCAGTTTAAAAATGTCAGAGTAAAGCAGCTTTCTCTGCTTCTCCTCTCCAATACTACCCAAAAGCAGCAAGGAGAATAAGAAATAGAAATGCAAACTCTAGCACTGATGAAACTAGAAGACATGTGAAACCCATAATCACCAAATATGAGGAAGGGATGCCAAATGATGTAAACATTAAACAGGGGCGAGGGAGATGGTTAGAGCTGAGACAAAGCCAGTGCAGTGGAACATAGTTCTGCAGAGTTAAGTGCCACATCTGAGGGAACAAACCATAACAGGCTGCTGAGGTGTAGACTTGCCCAGATCCAGGTAGGCAGCAGAAATGAGCAGAGGAGATAAGGCTGAACAGTGAACAATGCACAGACCAGCTTTATTAGCAGGACACAATCTGCTGGTGAGGCTAGGGGAGGGAGCAACTGTCCCTCAGGAGCAGCCCTGCACCTGGTGAACTCTGTTGCTGGGGAGAAGTGAAGGCTAAAGGAATCCACTCACACAAATCTCTGTCTTAAGAATTTCTGCTGCCTGGAAGGTGGCCCTGGCCTCTTCTCACCATCAATTCCATACAAATAGGTGATCCACTCACCTCACTCAAAGCCAAATCTTAAGTGCACACCATCAGTAAAATGCTGCCTAGAAGGAGGTAAAAATTTTTACCCAACATGGTCAGGAAGTCAAAACACACACTAAGCAATCAACTGTTATGAAAAAGTTTAAAAAGCAATCTCACTGGCTGGCCATCAGGAAAATGCAAATCACAATGCAATACCACTATACACTCATCAGGATGGCTAATTGAAAAAGCACCAAGTGTTGGTGAGGATGTGGTGCAACTGGAACACTCACGCACTGCTAGTGTGAGCGTAAGTTGGTATATCCACATTGGAAAATCATTTAACACTTTACTAAACTTCAACCTACACACATCCTATGACCCAAAAATTCCACTCCTCTGTATATACCCAGCTAAAATGCACAGATATGTTCACCAAAAGACATGTCCATCACAGCACTTTCATAATAACTGAACTGGAAACAAACCAAATCTCCATCAACAGCAGAGCGGGTGAATAAATTGTGTCATATTCATACAACATAAAATTCAACAATAACAAAGAGCAAATTACAGATACATGCAACAACAGGAAAGAATCTTGAAAACATTCTGCTGAGTAAAAGAAGCCAGGCACAAAAGAACATGTACTATATAATTCCATTTATACACTCAAGAAAAAGCAAAACTAATCTATGGTGTTAGAATTCAAGATAATGGTTATCCTTGGAGGGAAGCAGTGAATGAGAGGCAGCACAAGGGGGACTTTCTGGGGTGCTGGTTAGTTTATTTCTTGATCTAGTGGCTGGTTACATGGATGAAAATTCATTGAGCTGTGCATTTATGATTTGTAACTTCTCTGCATGTATGTTATACATCAATTAAAAAGTTACTTAAAAATTTAAAAAAATGAAATCAAGGCAGAAGTACAAGAACTCAGAAAAGAAAAAGTGAGACAAGGTAAGGAGGCGAACATGAAGATGGAAATAAAACTATCAGAGGAACCAAGTCCATGATGGATGCAGCACAACTGAAAATAAGTAATACTGAAGCCATAAAAAGGAAGAGCAACAAAAACAAAATACACCAGGACTGAGAAAAGTGATAAAAATGAACAAAGAAAAGTTTTAAAAGAGTTGAGAGAAAATGGTAGACATGAAAGATCAAAGAAGTAAAACATACATCTAATTACTATTCCTGGAGAGGAAAATAAAAACAATGTAACAGAAGAAAAGAGTTAAAGAAATACGCCAAGAGAGCTTTCTAAAAATAAAAGGACTTGAATCTACATACCAGAAAGGTGTACATGAAGGCCCAGGAAAAATGACAAGGTATGATCAACACTGTGACATAGTCCAATGAAGTTATTAGAATTCACAGTAAAGAAAAGAAGCCTTCAGACATCCAGACATCAAGTCATCTCTAAAGGAAAAAATAATTGGGCTACCCTCAGACTTTTATACAGTAGCTAGAAGATAGTAGAGCATTGGCCCCAAATTCCTCAAGGAAAGGAAGTATAACCCAAGAATGTTATACACAGCCAATTATAGTTCAAGTATTTTTCTGACAAATGTAAAAATACATGTATGTGTGAACACATACAAACACAAATGTATTATGTGCAAACTCAGAGAATACAGTTTTCATGAGACCTTCCAGAATAAGCTATCCAAGAATGAACTTCAGGTAAGCAGGAGATAAAATGGAGAAACTACAGGAAAAGGATTGTAGGTGACCAATGGATCTATTCACTGAAGGACTTAGATGAAAACAAACATGAGGATTATTGTTACAGACAGAAGTTAAAAGTCACAAACTCTGGCAATATAGAAATGGTATAAATAATGGTAGGAAGGGGAAAAAAGGTGACAGGTACTGTAAGTATGCACAGTCTCATTTTTTATAGCCAGGGATCAAAAGAAATCATTTAAAACTGATAAATTAAGTACTAGCAGTGTAGTTATAAAGATTAATAAGAAAAATAATACAACCAAATAAAATTAAGTAGCAAAAAACAAGGCGTAGAGGAGGAAGTAGAATTATGCTCATTTCATCATTCCTAATAGTAAGGAGTTAAAAGATACTGCTTAAAGGATTAGACTTTGGAATTGCATAAACATAAAAGCAACCACTACTACAGTGACAGAAAACTTCCAAATTATAAGACATATCACCACAAAGAAAACACAGACCAAAAAGTGAAATATTTGAAGCTATAAAAACATCATGTATAACATAAAACATGAAGACAGAACTAAAACAAAACATAGTTTATCTCAAAACATAAATGTAAATGGGTAAAACTCCCTTATTAAATTTTAGATTGAATCACAAAGTAAAACACTGTACACAAGAGGCCCAATTCTTCTAAAATAAAGTGATTCCAGAAGCTTTCTTCCTTCTCTCTCTCTCTCTCTCCGCTAATACTAATGACACACTTCCTACGGACCAGGCACTATTAGAGGCACTAAGGATGGAGCAGTTTGCAGACAAATCCTGTCCTCACGGAGCTTGCAAATGAACAAGCATGCATATGGTTTTTTATGCAATTTTATTGAGATATAATCACATAACATACAATCATTCAAAGTGTACAATCAGTTGTTCACAGTATTGTCATATAGTTGTGCTTTCATCACCATAAACAAACCTGAACATTTTAATTACTCCAAAAGTAAAATAAAAATTAAAGTACAAAAAGAACATTCAAAACATCCCATTCCCCTTCTCCTCCCATTGTTCATTTACTTTTTTTAAATACTGTTTAATTGAGATATATTCACACATTCTACAGTCATCCACAGTGTACAGTCCATTCACAGCACCATCATACAGCTGTGTGTTCATCACCAGAATCAATTTTTGAACCTTTTCCTTACTCCAAAATAAAAATAAAAGCAAAAAAGAACACCTAAATCTTTCCATCCCCTCCATCCCACCCTATTCTTCATCTAATTTTTGTCCCCATTTTTCCACATCTGTCCATACACTGGATAAAGGGAGTGTGAGCCACAAGGTTTTCAGTCACACAGTCACACTGTGCAAGCTACATAGTTATACAATAGTCTTCAAGAATCAAGGTCACTGGATTGCAGTTTGACAGCCTCAGGTATTTCTCTGTAGCCATTCAAACACTAAAAACTAAAAGGTGATATCTATATAGTGCATAAGAATACCCTCCAGAGTGACCTCTTGACTCCATTTGGAATCTCTCAGCCACTGGAACCTTATTTTGTTTCATCTCTCCTCCTCTTTTTGGTCAAGAAGATCCTCTCAATCCCACAGTGTTGGGTCTAGGCTCATCTCCAAGAATCATTTTCCGTGTTGCCGGGGGGATACACGTCGGGGGGAGGGCAGTGAGTTCACCTGCCGAGTGGGCTTATATAGAGAGAGGCCACTTCTGAGCAACAAGAGGTTCTCTGGGGGAACTCCTAACACATATAGTTTTAAAGAGGGTCATGAGGGGGATGGAGGAGAATGAAGCAGGGTAAGGACAGGAAGTGCCAGGATGGGGTTGGGACACTATTTTAGGAAGGATGACCAGGGAAGGCCTCACTAAGAAAGTAGCAGTTCTGAGTGCGTATCTAAGGAAGTGAGGGAGGGAGGCATGTGCACATATAACCGGAGAGCATTCCAGTAAGTGGAACAGCAGGTACAAAAGCCCCAAGTTAGGCATGTGCTTCCTGTGTTTGAAAAACACCTGAAGAGGAGTGATGACAGGGAAGAGTGGGAGGACATGAGATCAGACATGTAGCAGCAGGACTAGATCCTACAGGGATTTGTAGGTCAACGTAAGGACTTCGCATTTTGCTCCAAGAAAGGAAAACACTGGGAGGTTTGAAGGAGGAGACATGATTTGACATGTATTTTACCAGGATCACTCTGGATGCTGAAATGAGACTGTAGAGGGATAGGGCGGAAGGGAGGAGAGAGAGGCTGCTGCAGTAAGTCCAGTGAGAAGTGATGGTAGCAGCCTTGCAGCGAGTGGACATGAAATTAGGAATGCAGCTTTGCACATTTTAAATTTGAGATAGCTATTAAATATTCAAGTGGAAATGCTGAATACATAGATGGACATGAAAATCTGCTGTTCAGGAGACAGGTCCAGGCCAAATATAGCATTTCTAGAATTATTTGCTTATTGATTGTATTTAAAGCCATGAGATGGGATGAAATCTCCAAGAGAGCAAATGTGGACCAAGGGCAGTCTGGTGATCTCAGAATACCATTTTTAAATACATAAAATTAAATGCAGAAGATAGCAGAATAGGAGAGGCAGAGCAAACTTCTCCCTGGTGGAATAACTAGGGAGCAGAAAACAACTGGCACAATGGTTCTAGGAATATGAGTGGCCAGAGAAGGATCTCGACAATAAATAGTGGGGACCTGGATGAAAAAGCAGATAAATTATGACTGACAAGGTGGGGTAGTTTATTCAACAGGGACTGCCGCCAGGACTGGAAGCTACGTGCAGTCCAGAGTAAAAGAGGGAGGAGCTCTGCATTCCCGTACTCCCAGTTCATCATCCAGCTGGGGTGATAACCCTTCTCAGCCCTACAGCTGGAAGCTTCCGTGAGGGAACTCGGGAGCCAGAGGACTTGGGTTGGCCATGGAAGAGCAGCATGCAGTACCTGAACCCCTCAGTTCTGAGGCAAGCCACTGCATGGGCCTAGCTTTGGGAAGGACTGGGGGGCCCTCCCAAAGGGAGAAGAGGAGAAGCAGAGCTGAGCAGAGCCAACTCAACAATCAGCAGGTTAGAGAGACATCTACGTTAAGCTGGCTATCTCCCTTCTCAATCGAGGCCTGCAGTGTACACGGGTGGAGAGGCAGGGATAAGGGTGGGTGCCACATGGAAGTACCAGAAGCCCCCTCCCCAACCCCAAGGCTGCAGGCACATGGCAGGCAGGGACCTTGTGGGCCAACTAAAACACACCTCTGAGCTGGCTAAGGCCAGAGAAGGTGAAACTCGCAGCCCCAAAGCCCAAGACTGATCCACTTGGGGCCCTGGGAATCACCAGACCCATTGTGTCCTTAAGTGATTCTTTGCTGAACTGCACAGTGCCCACCACTCACCCCAACCCCTGGGGCTGGAAGTCTCCAGTACTTATGAAGAACTGCTGGGCTGACTGGACTGCCACCTGGTTTTGACCCAGCCCAGCATGCAGCTGCAGGCAGGGAAAAGCAGGCTAGAGGGGAAGAGGTGACCCAAGAGTGCCATCTTCTGGGGAGACAGGAAAAGTGCACCCTGGCAAATAGCAGTTCTGCCAAATTTTATACAGATGTCAAAATACACTTGCGTCTTCCAAAACAACCTTATTAAGATAAGCAGATGCAATGAAATCAACAGAAAATCACAAAGCATTTGAAGATCCAAGAAGATACAGCCAAGCCAAATGACCAGATTAAAAAGCTGGAGGAGACACAAAACTAGGAACAACTAATCAAAGGACTTACAAATCTCCAGAACAACTTCAATGGGTTGGCTGAAGACATAAAGGACATCAAGAAGACACTAGAAGAGCATAAAGAAGATACTGTAGATCACATTAAAAAAGTACTAGAGACACACAACAGCAGATTTGAAAAGGCAGAAGAAAGAATAAATGAACTAGAGGAATAAGCAATTGAATGCAAATGCACAAAAGAACAGTGGTGAAAAAGATAAAAAAATGTGAAATGGATCTCAGGGAAATAATGGACAACATGCAGTGGAAAAATACAAGAATCATTGCTGTCCCATAAGGGGAAGAGAAGAGCAAAGGGCTAGGAAAATATTTGAGGAGATAGGGAAAATTTTCCAATCCTTATGAAAGACATAAATATGCACATCAAAGAAGCACAATGAACTCCAAATAGAACAAATCAAAATAGACCCACTGAGACATATACTAATCAGATAGTAAAATGCTGAAGAGAAGGAGAAAGTCCAGCAAGAGAGAAGAGATTCACCACATACAAGGGAAACCACATAAGACTAAGTACTGACTACTCAACAGGCACCATGGAGGCAAGAAGGCAGGAGTATGACATATTTAAGATTCTGAGAGAGAAAAATTGCCAACTAAGATTTCTTTATCCAGCAAAGCTATCCTTCAAAAATGAGGGAGGGTTTTCAGGGTCTCCAGGGACCAGTCACACATCATACACAAGTTTGGAACTAGTGGAAAAGCTGAGATTGCAGCAAACTTTGTAAGTTCCTCTGACCAGGCTTCTGGAGCCTCTCCTCACCCAGACCTCACAGACTGTCTTACAGGTGGCTTCCTGAAAGGGAAAAAAAAAAAAAAACCAACAATCTGCTGAGGGCAAGAAGGGGGGCTCAACCCAGCCTCAACTGCAGAATTAATTAACAAATTAATTAACTAATTTTTGGAGCTGGGGGTGCCAGAGAAGGGCTGGGCTCTGGGAATGGGGGGGGCACATAAAAGTGGGCACCCATTCCCTGGCTCTGAAAATGCTCTTTTTTTTTTTCTTTCCTACATCTTGTCCCTTCTCCTTTCTCACTGAATCCTTAACTTTTTACACTTCTATAGCCCCTGCCCCCCCCCACAAGGGTGGAATTGAAGCTGTTAGAGAGTAATTATCAAGATAATAGCCCAAAGCACAGCTTTAAATACTCTATTCTGACACTGACAAAACTTCCAGGCTGGGGAAAGATTTTAAAAAGGGACTATTTTTCCTTTTTTCTTTTTTTTTTTTCTTTTCTTTTTCTAATTTAAAAGTAAAATACGTGGTTATTTTCTATCAGACAGCCCAAGTTGAAGGTCTAGGCTAGTCTTGGGGGGAGACATATTACCCAGAACTCCTGTGAATTTCAGATTCACTTCTGAAGAAAGTCTCCACCCTAGTCTTTAATTGGCAATTCAGGCTGAAAAAGGAATTAAGCTGGAGTTCCCCCAAAGAGGAGAGGGGAGAAGGGAATAGAACCCCTGGGAGACAGCCGGAATTCCTAGGATTGGGAGAGTGGAGGAAGGTCCAGCTCAATTGGCAGCCCTGCTTCTGGAACTCAGACCCCAGGGGCTGGAATTCAGAAACCAGCTTCAGCCAGCCATACCTCTGACAGGCTCAGAGTCTGCAGAGAATTAAAGGCACTTCACGCCTTACACTTGTGGGGGAACTGCAGACTGGCAAGTGCCACCTGCTGGACAGGTTAGGAAAAGCACTAAGTCTAGAGGCCTCACAGGGGGATCTCATTCTCACGGAAACTCCATATCCTCCTCATGAGTCCTGGGCCTCTCTAGACTGGGTAAACCTGACTGGGATCAACCATATCTGAGGAGATCCTCTAACAAAATGGCTACATAGAGACAGGGCAAGAAACAGAAAAACAAGTGGTAAAAAATTCTGACCACCTAAATAGAACCTAAGTTAGAGCTCTAGAATAAGTTGAACTGAACAATAAAGCTTAGAGAACAAAGCCAACCAACAAGAAACACCTAGGTAAAAGAGTGAAAATGAGCTCCAGAATAAACTAATCAAGAAAATCAGATGTCTAGACAACTTAAGATAACGAGCCATACTAGGAAATAAAATATGTATCAGCCAAAGGAACAAACTAATAGTTCAACCAAGATACAGGAGTTGAGGCAACTAATGTTAAATCAAGTCAATGAGCTGAGGGAAGATATGGCAAAAGAGATGAAGGATATAAAGAAGACACTGGATGACCATAGAGAAGAATTTGTAAACTTGAAAAAACAACTGGCAGAACTTAGGGGAATGAAAAACACAATGGAGAGACCCAACAGTAGACTTGAACAGGCAAAAGAAAGGATCAGTGAACTGGAAGACAAGACATTTGAATTCATACACACAAAAGAACATATGGTGAAAAAAATGGAAAAATATGAGGAGGGTCTTAGGGAGCTGAGTAACAACATGAAGTGCATGAATATACATGTTATGGGTATCCCAGAAGGAGAAGAGAGGGGGAAAGGGGCAGAAATAATAACAGAAGAAATATTCACTGAAAATTTCCCAACTTTTATGAAACAAAGAAAATTACAGATTCAAGAAGTACAATATACCCCGAACAGAATAGATCCCAATAGACTGATTCCAAGACACTTACTGATCAGACTGTCCAATGTCAAAGACAAAGAGAGAATTCTGAAAGCAGCAAGAAAAAAGCAATCCATCACATATAAGAGAAGCTCAATAAGCCTATGTACAGATTTCTCTGCAGAAACCAGGGAGGTGAGAAGACAGTGGCATGATATATTTAAGATACTGAAAGAGAAAAACTGCCAACAAGAATTCTATATCAGGCAAAACTGTCCTACAAAAATGAGGGTGACTCTCTCTCTAACTAAGCCACCTTGGCAGGTGATCTTGCTGTCCTCTCCTCTAGGTGGGACCTGACTCCCAAGGGTGTAAATCTCCCTGGCAACACAGGATATGACTCCCAGGGATGAATCTGGACCTGGCATTGTGGGCTTGAGAACATCTTATTGACCAAAAGGGGGATGTAAAATGAAACGAAATAAAGCTTCAGTGGCTGAGAGATTTCAAACAAGTCGAGAGGTCACTCTGGTGGACATTCTTATACACTATATAGATAACACTTTTTAGGTTTTAATATATTTGAATAGCTAGAAGTTAATATCTGAAACTACCAAACTCCAACCCAGTAGCCTCGACTCTTGAAGATGATTGCATAGCAATGTAGCATACAAGGGGTGACAGAGTGACTGTGAAAACCCTGTGGATAGAACTCCCTTTATCCAGTGTTATGGATAGATGAGTAGAAAAATGAGGAAAAAACCTGAATGAAAAATAGGGTTGCATGGGGAGGGTGATTTGGGTGTTTTATTTTTATTTTTTATTTTGATTCTGATTCTTTCTAGTGTAAGGAAAATGTTCAAAAATGGATGAGGGTGATGAATGCACAACTATAGTATAGTACTGTGAACAGCTGATTGTACACCATGGATGACTGTAGGGTATGTGAATATATCTCAATAAAACTGAATTTAAAAAAAAAGAGGATGAGATTAAAATATTTTCAGACAAAAAGACACTGAGAGAGTTTGTGAATAAGAGGTCAGCACTTACAAGAAATACTAAAGAAGTGCTACAGACTGATAGGAAAAGACAGGAGAGAGAGGGATGGAGAAGATTGTAGAGATGAAGATTATCAGGAAGGGGAAAAGGAGAGAGAGGAAAAAATAAGATATGACATATAAAATCCAAAGACAATGGTAGAAGAAAGTTCTGCTCTTACAGTACTACTACTAAATGTTAATGGATTAAACTCCCCAATAAAAGACACAGGCTGGCAGAATGGATTAAAAAAACAGGACCCATCTATATGCTGTCTACAAGAAACTCAATTTAGACACAAGGACAAAAACAGACTCAAAGTGAAAGGTTGGGAAAAGATATTTCATGCAAACAATAACCAGAAAAAAGTGGGAGTAGCTACATTAATATCATACAAATTAGACTTCAAAAGTAAAACAATTAAAAGAGACAAAGAAGGACACTATATATTAATAAAAGGGTCAATTCATCAAGAAAAGGTAACAATCATAAATATTTATGCATCAAGCCAGAGTGCCCCAAAATTCATGAGGCAAACACTGAGAACATTGAAAAGAGAAGTAGATACCTTTACAATAATAGTTGGAGACTATGCCAGTTTGAAGGTATTATGTCCTCCTAAACACCATTATCTTTGATGCAATCTTGTGTGGGCAGACATATTAGTGTTGATTAGATTGTAATTCTTTTGAGTGTTCCCATGGAGATGTGCCCCACCCAACTGCAGGTGATAACTCTGATTAGATAATTTCCATGGAGGTGTGGCCCCACCATTTCAGTGTGGGCCTTCATTAGTTTACTAGAGCACTATATAAGCTCAGACAGAAGAAGTGAGCTTGCTACAGCCAACAGGGCACTTTGAAGAATGCACAGGAGCCGAGAGAGTAGTGCAGCTGATAGACACATTTTGAAGACAGTCGTTGGAAGATGACACTGACATTTTGGGGAATGCCATTTTGATACCAGAACTCCGGAGCAGACACTAGCCACGTGCCTTTCCAGCTAACAGAGGTTTTCCAGATGCCACTGGCCATCCCCCAGTGAAGGTACCCAATTGTTGATGTGTTACCTTGGACACCTTATGGCCTTAAGACTGTAACTGTGTAACCAAATAAACCCCCTTTATAAAAGCCAAATTATTTCTGGCAGCATTAGCAAACTAGAACAGAGACCTCAATACACCACTCTCATCAATGGAGAGAACATATAGACAGAGAATCAATAAAGAAATGGAGATGCTGAATAGTACAATAAATGAACTAGACTTGACAGAGATTTATAGAACACTACACTCAACAACAGCAGGATACACTTTTTTCTCAAGTGCTCATGGAACATTCTCTAGGACAGACCACATATTGGGTCACAAAGCAAGTCTCAACAAATTTAAAAATACTGATAAGATACAAAACACTTTCTCAGAACATAACAGAATGAAGTTGGAAATAAATAATAACAGGCAGAAGGTTGGAAAATTCACAAATATGTAGAGGCTAAACAACACCCTTTTAGAAAACCAGTGGGTAAAGGAAGAGATTACAAGAGAATTTAGTAAATACCTTGAGGCAAATGACAATGAAAACACAACATATCAAAACTTATGGGAGGAGAACCTAAGATGGCGGCTAGGTGAGACAGGGCAAAAAAATACCTCCATGAAAAATACTAGGTAAAAACCAGAAAGTGGCCCAGAACACCACTTTCAGAGTAGCACCAGCCAGACAAGGTCTGCTAAATCTACAGAGACCATGCATTTGGTGAAACCAGGAGTCTGCATTCTGAAACGAGTGAGTGAGTCGGCTGAAAGTCCCTCGGTCATGCTGCAGTATGGGGAAACGGTGGGTTGACATTTGGAGATGGACTAGTTCTTTAAAAAAAAAAAAAAAAAAAAGCCCGGGAGCAGCTGCAGATACGTTGGGAGTGGGCTTTGCTAACACCTCGGTGTCCGGCGTGGAGGATACCCCCTCCCACACCCACTGCTGATTGTCTCGGGCCCAGGGGAGTAAAGAGGAGCCAAAAGGAGAAAAAAACGCATGACTTCCAGCCATCTCCCCGGCAGGCGGGGGCACTCCTGCCCGGGGCCGAACCCACAGCACAGAGCTGCACCAAGAAACCCAGTGTGACAGGGAGTCTTTCCCACAGCATCGCACACATGCCACAATATCCGCCATGGACAGTGGCCTTTAATACACCCACGGCTGATTGTCCCAGAGCTGGGAGGGTGGAGCTGTGTGGAAAGGGGGAAGTTAACATGTCCCATTCAACCTTCTTTGAAGTGGGCTGGGAACGCCCCTGCACAGCCCAGCGTCCCAGGGCTTCCCTGGAGGCTGGCGTGCACTTGTGATGTGGCACAACCTTCTTCCCTCAGCAGAGGTCCTGGAAGAGCACAGCAGGGAAGGGGGTTCCACTCGGAAATCCCAGGGAACCTACATCAATACCAAGGACTTTTGGGTCAGCAGCGGCAGAGAACAGCCTTAAATCTCCGGGAACACCTGGGAGGTTTGATTATTAAAGCTACCCTTCCTCCCTAACTGCTCAGACACACACCCCTCATTCAGGGTGGACAGTACCGACAACACATCCAAATTAAGTGCACCAATCGGACCCCACAAGTATCAGATCCCACACACCACAAAGACAAAGTTGGGAAGAACTGACTTGAGGGGAATAGGTGACTCATGGATGCCATCTGCTGGTTAGTTAGAGAAAGTGTAGGCCACCAAGCTGCAATTTTGACAAATTAAAGATCAAGTAAAGCAGATGCCAAGAGGCCAAAAACAACAGAAAATCTGAAAGCATATGATAAAACCAGACAATATGGAGAACCCAAACCCAAACACCCAAATCAAAAGATCAGAAGACACACAATACTTGGCACAATTAATCAAAGAACTGCAGACATGCAATGAGAGCATGGCACAGGATATAAAGGACATGAAGAAGAGCATGGCATAGGATATAAAAGACATAAAGACCCTAGAAGAGCATAAAGAAGATATTGCAAGAATAAATAAAAAAAATAGAAGATCTTATGGAAATTAAAGAAACTGTAGGCCAAATTAAAAAGACTCTGGATACTCATAATACAAGATTAGAGGAAGCTGAACAACAACTCAGCCTCCTTGAGGACCACAGAACAGAAAATGAAAGAACAAAAGAAAGAGTGGGGAAAAAAATAAAAAAAAATCAAAATGGATCTCAGGGATATGATAGATAAAATAAAACATCCAAATTTAAGACTCATTGGTGTCCCAGAAGGGGAAGAGAAGGATAAAGGTCTAGAAAGAGTATTCAAACAAATTGTTGGGGAAAACTTCCCAAACCTTCTACACAATATAAATACACAAAGCATAAATGCCCAGCAAACTCCAAATAGAATAAATCCAAATAAACCCACTCCAAGACATATTCTGATCAGACTGTCAAATACTGAAGAGAAGGAGCAAGTTCTGAAAGCAGCGAGAGAAAAGCAATTCACCACAAAGGAAACAATATAAGGCTAAGTAGTGACTACTCAGTGGCCACCATGGAGGCAAGAAGGCAGTGGCATGACATATTTAAAATTCTGAGAGAGAAAAATTTCCAGCCAAGAATACTTTATCCAGCAAAACTCTCCTTCAAATTTGAGAGCTTAAATTTTTCACAAACAAATTCCGAGAGACTTTGCTAATAAAAGACCTGCCCTACTTCAGATACTAAAGGGAGCCCTACCAACAGAGAAACAAAGAAAAGAGAGAGAGATATTGAGGATTTTAACAGACATATATAGAATATTACATCCCAGGTTACCGGGACACACATTCTTCTCTAGTGATCACGGATCTTTCTCCAGAATGGATTGTATGCTGGGACATAAAAACAAGCCTCAATAAAATAAAATAAAAAAAATGAATTTGTTTGAAGCACATTCTCTGACCACAATGGAATACAAATAGAAGTCAATAACCATCAGAGACTTGGAGAATTCACAAACACCTGGAGATTAAAAATGAGGGGGAGATGAAAACATTCCCAGATATTCAAAAGCTGAGGGACTTCATCACCAGTAATCAGTCCTATAAGAAATACTAAAGGGAGTTGAGCAGGCTGAAAGGAAGGGACACTAAACAGTTGACTGAAACTACATGAAGAAATAAAGATTTCCAATAAAGATCACATGGTAAATATAAATACCAATACTACTGTATTTTTGACTTATAACTCCACTATTTACTTCCTACAGGAACTAAAATACATAAACTGTAATGATAAATCAGTGGTTTTGGACTCAATGTAAAATATGTAATTTTTGACAAGAACTACATAAAGGTGGGGGAATGATGGAGTATAGGAACATAGTTTATGTGTCCTATTGAAGTTAAGTTGGTATCAAAGAAAAACAAGATTGTTATAGATTTAAGATGTTAAATTTAAGCCCCATGGTAAACACAAAGAAAGTATCAGAAAATATGACCATAGAGATGAAAAGTAGAGTAGGGGTTCTGAGAAGTGGGGGAAGGGGCAATGGGGAGTTAAGAAATAAGAGTAGGGTTTCTGTTTGGGGTGAAGGGAAACTTCTAGAAATGGATGGTGGGAAGGTGATAGCATTGCAACATTCTAAATGTGATTAATTCCACTAATGGAATGCTAGGGAGGGGGTGAAATGGGAATATTTAGGCTATATAAATGTTTCTACAATTAAAAAAAAAAAAAAAGAAGAAGACAGTTAAATAGATGACAATTAAATGCCAAGGATGATCCTGGATGGAATCTGAGGATGGAGGAGAGGAGGCTCAAAGGGACACAGATGGGACACAAGAAAAAAAAAAAAAGCAAATATAGAATGTAAGCTTTATATCAATGTTGAATTTCTTGAACTTAGCTGCGCTTAATGAGATTGCATAAAAGAATGTTCTTGTCCATGGGAAAGGTATATGTGAATTATATTGTTTGTTCAAAGATATGTGCAGCTTGCTCTCATATGTTCAGAGTACAGAGCAATAGATGATGGATGATAGATAGGGAGGGAGGGAGGGAGGGAGCAAGGGAGGGAAAGAAAGAAACGGTGGTGTGACAGGATGTTAAAGGTGGTGGATTGGGGTATCAGGGGAGGGGGTTGGGGTATGATGGAGTTCTATGTATGGGGTTTGTACTGTTTTTGCAACTGTTCCTGTAAGATTGAATTTATTTCAAAATAAAATTTATTAAATTAAAAAAAAAGAATGAATCATACAGATAAAAAAACTTATGGGATGTAGCAAAGGTGGTGTTGAGAGGGAAATTTATTGCTCTAAATGCCTATATTAAAAGAGAAGAGAGAGCAAAAATTGAAGAATTAACTGCTCACCTGGAGGAACTAGAGAAAGAACAGCAAACTAACTCTAAAGCAAACAGGAGGGAAGAAATAACAAAGATTAGAGCAGAAACAAATGAAATTGAGGACAGGAAAACAACAGAGAGAATCAACAAAACCAGAAGTCAGTTTCTTGAGAAAATCAATAAAACTTGATGGCCTGCTAGCTAGGTTAACAAAAAGAAAAAGAGTGGATGCAAATAAATACAATCAGAATTGGGAAAGGAGACATACCTACTGACCCTGCAGAAATAAAGGAGATAATGAGAAGATACTATGAGCAACTATATGTTAATAAACTAGACAACTTAGATGAAATGGACAACTTCCTAGAAAAGCATAAAAAACCAACATTGATTCAAGAAGAAACAGATGATCTCAACAAACCAATCAAAGTAAAGAGATTGAGTCAGTCATCAAAAAACTCCCAAAAAAGAAAAGTCCAGGACCAGATAGCTTCACATGTGAATTCTACCAAGCATTCAAGAAAGAATTAGTACCAAGCCTGCTCAAACTTGTCCAAAAAATTGAAGAGGGAAAGCTACCTAACTCATTCTATGAAGCCAACATCACCCTAATACCAAAATCAAACAAAGATACTACAAAAAAAGAAAATTACAGAACAATCTCTTTAGTGAATATAGATGCAAAAATCTTCAACAAAATACTTGCAAATCGAATCCAGCAGCACACTGGAAGAATTATACACCACGACCGGGTGGGGTTTGTTGCAGGTATGCAAAGCTGTTTCAACACAAGAAAATCAATTGATGTAATACACCACACTAATAAATCAAAGTGGAAGAACCACATGATCATCTTGATCAATATAGAAAAGGCACTTGACAAAATTCAATATCCTTTCTTGATGAAAACACTTCAAAGTATAGGAATAGAAGGGAACTTTCTCAATATGAAAAAGGCAATTGTGAAAAACTCACAGCTAACATCATCCTCAATGGGGAAGGACTGAAAGCTTTCCTTCTAGGATCAGGAAGAAGACAGGGATGCCCACTGTCACCATTGTTATTCAGTATTGTGCTGGAAGTTCTAGCTATAGCAATTAGGCAAGAAAAAGAAATAAAAGGCATCCATATTGGAGAGGAAGATATAAAACTTTCACTGTTTGCAGATGACATGACTCTATGTGTAGAAAATCCAGAAAAATCTACACCAAAGCTACTAGAACTAGTCAATGAATACAGCAAAGTGGCAGGCTACAAGGTCAACATGCAAAAATCTGTAGTGTTTCTGTACACAGGTGATGTGCGACAAGAGGAGGAAATCAAGAAAAAAATTCCATTTTCAATAGCAACCAAAAGAATAAAGCACTTAGGAATAAACTTAACCAAGACCATGAAAGATCTATACACAGAAAACCACAAGAAATTGCTAAAAGAAATCAAACAGGACCTGACAAAATGGAAGAACATACCATGTTCATGGATTGGAAGACTATAGTTAAGGTGGCAATTTTACCTGAACTGATTTATAGAGTCAATGTAATACCAATTGAAATCCCAACTGACTTTGCAGAAATAGAAAAACGAATAATCAAATTTATTTGGAAGGGCAAGGTGTCCCAAATAGCCAAAAATATCTTGAGAAAGAGGAACAAAGTGGGAGGTCTCACACTACCTGACTTTGAAACATATTACAAGCTATAGTGGTCAAAACAGCAATGTACTGGCATAAGGATAGATATACCGAGCAATGGAATTGAATTCAGTGTTCAGAAATAGACCCTTGCATCTATGGACAATTGATCTTTCATAAGGCAGTAAAGCCAAATCAACTGGGACAGAGTAGCCTCTTCAATAAATGGTGTTTGGAGAACTGAATATCCATTTCCAAAAGAATGAAAGAGGACTCCTATCTCATAACTTATATAAAAATTAACTCAAAATGGATCAAAGACCTAAATGTTAGCTCTAAGACCATAAGACTCTTAGAAGAAAATGTAGGGCAATATCGTAAAGATCTTGTGATAAGAAGTGGTTTCCTAAACCTCACACCCAAGACGCGAGCAACCAAAGAACAAAGACACAAATGGGATCTCCTCAAAATTTTGTCAGAAAAGTAAAAGGCAGCCTACGCAATGGGAGATGATATTTGGAAACCAAATATCAGATAAGAGTTTAATATCCCAAATATATAAAGGGATCCTACAACTCAACAACAAAAAGACAGTCCAATTAAAAAATGGGCAAAAAACTTGGACTGATACTTTCCTGAAGAGGAAACACAAATGACTCAAAAACATGAAAAAATGTTCAACTTCCCCAGCTATTAGGGCAATGCAAATCAAAACTACAACGTGATATCATCTCACACCTACCAGAATGGCCATTATTCAAAAAACAGAAAATTACAAGTGCTGGAGAGGATGTGGAGAAAGAGGCACACTTATTCATTGTTGGTGGGAATGTAGAATGGTGCAACGACTCTGGAAGACAGTGTGACAGTTCCTTAAGAAGCTAAGTATAGATTTGCTATATGACATAGCTATTCCATTGCTAGGTATATACTCAGAGGAACTGAAAGTTAAGACACAAACAGACATTTGTAAACTGATATTTATTGTGGCATTATTCACAATTGCCAAGAGATGGAAACAGCCCAAATGCCCATCAACGGATGAGTGGACAAACAAACTGGTATACACACATGATGGAATATTATGCAGCTGTAAGACAGAACAAAACATGGAACATATAATAACATGGATGAACCTTGAGGACATTATGTTCTGTGAAGTTAGCCAGAAAAAAATACTGTACGGTCTCACTAATATGAACTAACAATAATGAGCAAACTTTGAGAGTTAAAAGCCGATAACACAGGCTACCAGGAGATAGAAAGAGGGTAGAGATTGGGCATTTGATGCTGAAGGACTACAGAATGTTCAGCAGGATTGACTGTATAGATCCAGAAATAGATAGCATAATGCTGTGTGGTGGTAGCACAGTATTGTGAGTACATTGAACAAAGATGTCTGTGAGTAAAGCCGAAAGAGGTAGGATAGGGGAATGAATGACACCAGAGGTAAAGACAGATAATAAAGACTAGGATAATATAACTTGGCAAAAACTGGAGTGGCCAATGACTGTCACTAAACGTACACATACAAAAATGTTTTTTCATGCGGGAGAACAAATGAATGTCAACCATGTAGAGTGTTGAAAAAGGGATGGTATTTGGGAAAAAACAATCAAAGCAAACTGGAGTCTATGGTCAACAGTAACATTTTAATATGCTTCCATTAAATGTAACAAAGGTGATATACCAAAGCTAAGAGTGTATGAGAGAGGGATATAAGGGAGGTATATGAGATTCTTGGTAGTGGTGTTGTTTTCTATCCTTACTGTTGTAGCGTATTTTATAACATTTTTTTTTTTATTATTCGCTTAAAAAAAACCTCTTTTTTGTGGTAATCAATATGTTCAAGTGCTGACTGTGGTGATGAATGTACAACTATATGATGATACTGTTAACTGACTGTACACTGTGAATAATTGTATGGTATGCGAATATATCTCTATAAAATTATAGGAAAATATATAAATAGAGGTAAAAGTGCTGGAGAAAACATGGAGAGAGGGATGTACCATTTACTGTTGATGAGGAGGCAGAATAGTGTACCCTTTCTGGAGGTCAGTGTGGTGGTTTCACAAGAAGCTAAGTATGTGGGGGCCTGTTCTAGTTTGCTAATGCTGCCAGGATGCAAAACACCAGAAATGGATTGGCTTTTATAAAGGGGGTTTATTTGGTTACACAGTTACAGTCTGAAGGCCACAAAGTGTCCAAGGTAAGTAATCAACAATCAGGTACCTTCACTGGAGGATGGACAATGGTGTCTGGAAAACCTCTGTTAGCTGGGAAGGCACGTGGCTGGTGTCTGCTCCAGAGTTCCAGTTTCAAAATGGCTTTCTCCCAGGACGTTCCTCTCTAGGCTGCAGTTCCTCAAAAATGTCACTTAGTTGCTCTTGGGGTATTTTTCCTCTCTTGGCTTCTCCAGAGCGAAAGTCTGCTTTCAACGGCTATCTTCAAACTGTCTCTCAGCTGCAGCTTCTCTCTCAGCTCCTGTGCATTCTTCAAAGTGTCCCTCTTGGCTGTAGCAAGCTTGCTCCTTCTGTCTGAGCTTATATAGTGCTCTAGTAAACCAATCAAGCATGGGCCGGGACCATGCCTCCATGGAAATTATCCAAAGTTATCACCTACAGTTGGGCAAGTTACATCTCCATGGAAACACTCAAAGAATTACAATCTAGAGGATTCTGGGAAGACGGCGTCATAGAAAGAAGTGGAAGACAGTCTCCCCCAGAACAATTCATAAATGAACAAAAAACCAGTAAATAACCTGGAATGGTAGTGGGGAGACAAACGTGACTGTACACTAAACATCCACCGTCATGAATTGGGAGGAATGCCCAAGATCACAGCATAAAATCTGTAAGTAAAACTGCGGACCCACGCTGAGAGCTGAGAACTTAGAGCCAAGAGCCCCTCCCTCATGGAAGCCACGCCGTGCACTCTCTCAGCCTAGCTCCAAGTGAGGTTTTAATATTAACTGCTCAATACAGACAGCGAATCCTCAACAAGCAGACAGAGGCTTTTGGTGACAACTGACCTCGGGAGAATTGGGGGACATATCTGTCTCAGGATAGGGAGCCCAGACAATTGGGTACTATCCCTGGCTGACGGGTGAACCTGGGAGTTTTTCTGTCCCTCGTTCTCTCTCTGTGGAGAAAACCTCAGCTGTTGTCAGCCTGCAAGGCGTTGCAGTAAAGACAGCCTCAGACAGTCTGCATTCTGAAACGAGCTGAGAGCCCTGCGGCACAGCCTGGTGGCCCAGGGCTTCCCTTGAGGGACGGTGCATACTGATGACATAGCACGGTATTCCCTCGGCTGAGGGAGGATCGCGGCTGGGAGGGGGGACCTACTCAGAGAACCCAGGGGCACTATGCCAAGTCTGGTGGTTTGTGGGACAGTGAGAGAGAGAGGGTCTGGGGCTGAACTGAAATGAAGGCTTAGACTCTTGCGGAGGCCTTGAATCTCCTGGAACCTGGGAGATTTGAACAGTAGAACTGCCCTTCCTCCCTGGCCACCCGTACACACGCCCCACAGTCAGGGCGGATGGCACAAGCAACACACCCAAACTGAGCTCTCCAACTGAACCCACAAGAATCATTTCCCCACACCGCAGAAAAAAGGTTAAGAACTGACTTGAGGGATATAGGTGACTCACAGACGCCATCTGCTGGTTAGTTAGAGAAAGTGTACGTCACCAAACTGTGTCTCTGAAAAATTAGATCAATATCCTTTTTTTTTGATACAACTTGAAAGAACCCTGTGATGGTTGGGTTCATGTGTCAACTTGGCTAGGTGGCCTAGCTGTCTGGTCAAGCGGGCACTGGCCTGACGATTGCTGTGAGGATATTTGAGGCTGGTTAATAAACCAACAGGCTGGTTTGTCAGATCATCAGTCGATTGACTGCAGCTGACTGATGACTCATCAAGGGGTGTGCTTCCACAGTGAGAGAATGCAATTGGCTGGATTTGGTCCGGGTGATCAGTTGGAGGCTTATAAGCCGGACGGTTAGAGAACCTTCACTTCTTCTTCGGCTGCTCAGTGAAGCATTTCCTGGGGAGCTCGTCGAAGTTGCCGGTTCGTTTCCTGAGGAGTTCGTCAAAGTTGTCGGTTCATTTCCCGAGGAGTTCGTCGGATGTCTTCCTTGGAGTTGACAGCTTGTTGACGGCTCTGCAGAATTTGGACTCGTGCGCTCCCGCAGTTGCGTGAGTCACTTTTACAATTTGATAATCAGAGACATCTCTCATTGATTCTGTTTCCAAGGAGAACCCTAACTAATACAAACCCTATCAAGCAAAACAAATGCCAAGAGGCCAAAAACAACAGAAAATCTTAATGCATATGATAAAACCAGATGATATGGAGAATCCAGCTCCCAACACACAAATCAGGATTTTGGAAGAAACATTGTATCTTGCACAATTAATCAAAGAACTACAATCGAAGAACAAAAACATGGCAAAGGATTTAAAGGACATCAAGAGGACCATGGCCCAGGACATAAGTGCCATAAAGAAGACCCTATAAGAGCATAAAGAAGACATTGCAAGAGAAAATAAAAAAATAGAAGATCTTATGGAAATAAAAGAAAATGTTGGCCAAATTAAAATGATTCTGGATATTCACAATACAAGACTAGAGGAAGCTGAACAACATCTCAGTGTCCTAGAAATCCACAGAACAGAAAATGAAAGAACAAAAGAAAGAATGGAGGAAAAAATCGAAAAAATTGAAATGGATCTCAGGGATATGATAGATAAAATAAAACATCCAAACTTAAGACTGATTGGTGTCCCAGAAAGGGAAGAGAGAAAGGTAAAGGTCTAGAAAGAGTATTCAAAGAAATTATTGGGGAAAACTTCCCCAACCTTCTACACAATATAAACACACAAAGCAAAAATGCCCAGCGAACTCCAAAAAGAATAAATCCAAATAAACCCACCCCAAGACATATTCTGATCAGACTGTCAAATACTGAAAAGAAGGAGCAAGTTCTGAAAGCAGCAAGAGAAAAGCAATTCACTACATACAAAGGAAACAACATAAGACTAAGTAGTGACTACTCAGTGGCCACTATGGAGGCGAGAAGACGTTGGCATGACGTATTTAAAATCCTGAGAGAGAAAAATTTCCAGCCAAGAATACTTTATCCAGCAAAACTCTCCTCCAAATTTGAGGGAGAGCTTAAATTTTTCACAAACAAATGCTGAGAGATTTTGCCAATAAAAGACCTGCCCTACATCAGATTCTAAAGGAAGCCCTACCAACAGAGAGACAAAGAAAGGAGAAAGAGATATAGAGAATTTTAACAGACATATATAGTACCTTACATCCCAAATCACCAGGACACTCATCTTTCTCTAGTGATCACAGATCTTTCTCCAGGAGGGACCATAAGCTGGGACATAAAACAAGCCTCAAGAAATAAAAAAAAAAAAAAAAAAAAAATGAATATACCCAAAGAACATTCTCCAAACACAATGGAATACAAATAGAAGTCAATAATTTTTGAACTATATCTCCACTATTTACTTCCTACATGATAAAAAATACACAAACTCTAAGGACAAATCAGTGGTTTTGAACTCAATGTAAAATATGTAATTTTAGACAACTAAGGTGGGGGAATGAAGGAGTATAGGAACATAGTTCATGTGCCCTATTGAAGTGAAGGTGGTATCAAAGAAAAACAAGATTGATAGGGATTTAAGAGGTTAATTTTAAAGCCCCACAGTAAACACAAAGAAATTATCAGAGAATATAAATATAGAGATGAAAAGTAGAGTATGGGTTAAGAGAAATGGGGGAAGGGGCAATGGGGAGTTAAGAAAGGAGTGTAGGGTTGCTGTTTGAGGTGAAGGGAAATTTCTAGCAATGGATGGTGGGAAAGAGCATTACAACATTCTAAATGTGATTAATCCCACTAATGGAAGGCTAGGGAGGGGGTGGAATGGGAAGATTTAGGCTGTATATATGATTCCACAGTTGAAAAAAGAAAAAAAAAGACAGTCTAACTAGACGACAATTGAATGCTAAGGATGAACTTGGATGGGATTGGAGGGTGGAGGAAGGTGGCTCGAAGGGACACAGTTGAGACATAAGGAAAAGGAAATATAGAACGTAAGCATTGTATCATTGTTGAATCTCTTAAACTTCTTAGCTGCGCTTAATGGAATTACATAAAAGAATGTTCTTGTTCATGGGAAGTGTATACGTGAATTATAGTGTATGTTCAAGGATGTGTGCAGCTAACTCTCATATGTTCAGAAGACAGAGAAATATATGATGGATAATAGATGGGGGGGAGGGAGGGAGGGAAAGAAATAGCGATGTGACAGCATGTTAAAGTTGGTGGATTGAGCTATTGGGGGGGGTCAGGGTATGATGGAATTCTGTGTATGGGGCTAGTATTGTTTTTGCAACTATTCATGTAACTTTGAATTTATTTCAAAATAAAAAAAAATTAAAAAAAATTACAATCTAATCAACACTGATACGTCTGCCCACACAAGATTACATCAAAGATAATGGCATTCTGGGGGACACAATACATTCAAACTGGCACAGGGCCATAAGGTCCTACAGCCTCATTATGGGGTATGTACTTGGAAGATCTGAAAGCAGAGACATGAATGAACATTTGCACGCTGGTGTTTATGGAGGCAGTATTCATGATTTGCAATGGGTGGAGGTGGCCTAAGGGTACATTGACTGAGGAACAGAATGGTGAACTGTGGTGTATGCATGCAATGGAATATTGAGCAACTACGAGAAGGGGTGAAGCTGTGATACACTCAACAAGGTGAATGGATCCTAAAGACAGCATTTTGAGTGAAGTTCTCCAGAAACAAAGGCAAACACTTTCATATCTCATCAATATGGACTAACTACAATGTGTAAACTCAGAATTGAATCTTAGGGCACAGCCTAACAGGGGAATGATTATTATAATGGTCTCTAGATTGTAAGCTCTTATAGCAGTCAAATCTGTTCCTGAATTGTAATGGCTATCTCCAAACTCTGAGACGCTGATCCTTTTGTGTATAACTGGATTGGTCTCTGGAACACTGGGTATCTGTGTGACAACTGAAACTCAGAGCTACAGCTCAGAAGATATGAATGTCAGTATTAGCACTTACAGCAACTGTTAAAATAAAAAAAGCTGAAAAAGAGCCCAGACTTCAATTAGAAATATGAATGAAGCAGATCTGGTTAGGACTAGGGCAAATATCGCCAAAGTGTAAAGGTTGAAACTGACTGTGTGTTAAAACTTCAACTTCCATGTGAGACCAAGGGAAGAGATCTTTATTTGGTGCAGGATCTATATTTTCTAAACAATATAACTTCTACAGTCAGTTTGTTCAAACGCCACAATTACATGAACTTTGAATAGGAAGTGAGATATGTAGGTTTGTATAGGTTAGAGTGAAATAGCGAAACATCCCAAAGTAATTTAGGGGAGAATAAAAATATATATGCAGGGCCCCCCTGAGGAGCTGGGATGAGGAAGTCTTGGACTTCCTCACTTGGATTGTTGCTGATGTTCTCACAAACATTGAGGACTGGTGGGTTGATGTGCCAAGCCCTCTATCTTGGGGCTTGCCCTTATGAAGCTCATTACTGCAAAGGAGAGGCTAAACCTGCTTATAACTGTGCCTAAGAATCTCCCCGAGTGCCTCTTTGTTGCTCAGATGTGGCCCTCTCTAACTAAGCCACCTCGGCAGGTGAACTCACTGTCATCCCCTCTATGTGGGACCTGACTCCCAGGGGTGTAAATCTCCTTGGCAATGCAGGATATGACTCTTGGAGATGAATCTGGACATAGCATCATGGGACTGAGAACATCTTCTTGACCCAAATGGGGATGCAAAATGAAACAAATAAAGTTTCAGTGGCTGAGAGATTTCAAATGGAGTCGAGAGGTCACTCTGGTGGGCATTCTTACACACTATATAGATAATCCGTTTGAGGTTTTAATGTATTGGAGTAGCTAGAAGTAAATACCTGAAACTATCCAACTCCAACCCAGTAGCCTTGACTCTTGCAGACAATTATATAACAATGTAGCTTACAAGGGGCGACAGTATGATTGTAAAAACCTTGTGGATCACACTCCCTTTATCCAGTGTATGGATGGATAAGTAGAAAAATGGGGACAAAAACTAAATGAAAAATAGGGTGGGATGGGGGTGATGATTTGGGTGTTCTTTTTTCCTTTTATTTTTTATTCTTATTCTGATTCTTTCTGGTGTAAGGAAAATGTTCAAAAACAGATTGGGGTGATGAATGCACAACTATATGATGGCACTGTGCACAGCTGATTGTAAACCATGGATGACTGTATGGTATGTGAATATATCTCAATAAAACTGAATTTAATTTATTGTTTAAAAAAACAACAAAAATCATAAAAGTTAAAAAAAAAATGAGGAAGAATTTAAAATTTTTACATGCAAACAAATGCTGAGAGAATTTGTTAAAAAGAGCCCTGCCCTGCAAGAAATACTAAAGGGAATTCTGTTGGGTGAATTTAAAAAAGTGGAGAGAGAGGTCTGGAGAGTGGCACAGAGTTGAAGAGTATTAGTAAAGGTAATTTAAACGATAAAAAGAGAGGGAAAAATAGATCTGTCAAACAAAAACCAAAGGATAAGATGGTTGGTTTAAGTACTGCCTTTACAGTAATAACTGTGAATGTGAATGGACTAAACTCCTGAATTAAAAGAAACAGAATGGATCAAAAGTATGATCCATCAATATGCTGTTTACAAGAGACTCATCTTAGACCCAAGGATACAAATAGATTGAAAGTGAAAGGATGGAAAAAATATTCCACACAAGCTGCAACCAAAAGAAAGCAAGGGTAGCTATACTAACATCAGACAAAATAGACTTTAAAGGCAATGATGTCATAAGAGACAAGGAAGGACACTATATATTAATAAAAGGGACAATTAAGCAAGAAGAAATAACAATCATAATGTTTATGCACCCAATCAAGAAGCTACAAAGTATATGACACAAACATTGGCAAACCGAAGGAAGAAATAGATGTTTCTACAATAACAATTTGGAGACTTCAACACACCACTCTCCTCCATAGATAGAACAACCAGACAGAGGACCAATAAGGAAATAGAGAACCTAAACACTGTGATAAATGAATTAGACCTAAAAGACATATATAGATCATTGCATCCCCAAAAACAAGGCTATATATTCTTCTCTAGTGCTCATGGAACATTCTTCAGGAAAGATCATACGCTGGGGCAAAAACAAAGTTTAAATGAACTTTAAAAGACTGAAATTACTCGAGGCACTTTCTCTGAACATAATGGAATAAAACTGGAAATCAACAACCACCAAAGAACCAGATCTTTCACAAATGTATGGAGATTAAACAACACACTCTTAAACAATCAGTGGGTCAAATAAGAAACTGCAAGAGAAATCAGCAAATACTTGGAGACAAATGAAAATGAGAACACAACATATCAAAACCTATGAGATGCAGTGAAGGTGGTGCAGAGAGGAAAATTTATAGCTCTAAACGCATACATTAAAAATGAAGAGCTAAAACCATTTAAGACCTACCAGAACAACTGAAGATGCTAGAGAATTAACAGCAAACCAACCCTAAAGCAAGTAGAAGAAAAGAAATAACAAAGATTAAAGCAGAAATAAATGAGCTAGAGAACAGGAAAAAAAAAAAAAAAGAGAGAATAAATAAAATCAAAAGTTGGTTCTTTGAGATCAACAAGATTGACAAACCCTTAGCTAGAATGACAAAGTCAAGAAGAGAAGATCCGAATAAACAAAATCAGAGAGGGGTCATTACCATGAATCCTGAAGAAATATAAAAAATCATAAGAGTGATATCATCATGGTGACGTAAACAGCTACTGAAAACTTCTCTCCAGAGATTCCATGAAAAAAAGGGACAATTCTGAATTGTTTAAAACACTGGAGGAGGATACAGATTGGAGTAACACCTTGCAAATGCCAAATTAAAGAAAGAGAAGAAATTTCTGTCCCAGACTTGCTGGTCCTCTCCCCTCCCCCTCACTCGGTCTCTGTGCGAGAAAGGCACAGAAGCGACAGACAGGACCCCTCCCACCAGAGATACAGATTTTAAAATCTCACAGCAGTGAAAAATACCCTCACTGTTTGAAGACCTGATGGACAGGGGATGATATTTCAAGGCCCAGATCACAGAGGGATAAAGAGACTGAGAAAACATGGACAGAGACGTGTTTCCAGCCCTGGGTCCAAAAGCCCTTCCCCCATTCCCAAAAGAGGCAGCAGTCAGTGACCTAGTTCCAAGGCAGACCAGCCTCTGAGGACTGGAACAATGCCATTTGCTGGACATCCCTTAGGAACAGAGAAGCAGGCCTATATGCCCTGTATGGAAACCCTGCCCTGTTTTGGCCAAGAAATAGGGAAGACCCAATGATTAAAGCAGGGACCCAAATCAAACCCTTGTCTTGCTAGCCAGTGGAAAACACAGCATCACTGGAAGCCAGTAGGTTTGTATTACCACACTCAGTGAACCTGCTGAGGTGCCCAGTGCCTACCTCCCATCCCTGTGGCAGGCAAGAGTGGGTGCCTGATTTGGGGGAGAAGACTGGGGGCAGAGCCAATCTGACAACTGGCCAAGGAGAGAAAAAAGAAAAGGTAGAGATCAAAGTCAACCAACAAGAAAAACTTAGGCAAAAGAGAGACAACAACCTCCAGACTAAACCAGTCAAGAAAATCAGATGCCTAGACACCAGCCAAAAAATCACAAGCCACATCAGGAAATGGGAAGATAAGGCCCAGCCAAAGGAAGAAACTAACATTTCAACCAAGATTCAGGACTTGAAATAACTAATTATAGATATTCAAACAGATCTTTTAAATCGAATAAACGAGGTGAGAGAGAATATGACAAAAGAGATAAAGGATATAGAGAACACACTAGGTGATCATAAGGAAGAATTCGTAAGCTTGAAAAAACAAATGGGGAGGCGGGGCAAGATGGCAGACTGGTGAGCTGTATGTTTTAGTTACTCCTCCAGGAAAGTAGGTAGAAAGCCAGGAACTGCGTGGACTGGACACCACAGAGCAATCTGACTTTGGGCATACTTCATACAACACTCATGAAAACGTGGAACTGCTGAGATCAGCGAAATCTGTAAGTTTTTGCGGCCAGGGGACCCGCGCCCCTCCCTGCCAGGCTCAGTCCCGTGGGAGGAGGGGCTGTCAGCTCCGGGAAGGAGAAGGGAGAAGTGCAGTGGCAGCCCTTATCGGAAACTCATTCTACTGATACAGACTCCAACCATAGATAGACTGAGACCAGACACCAGAGAATCTGAGAGCAGCCAGCCCAGCAGAGAGGAGACAGGCATAGAAAAAAAACAACACGAAAAACTCCAAAATAAAAGCGGAGGATTTTTGGAGTTCTGGTGAACATAGAAAGGGGAAGGGCCCTGAGGCGCATATGCAAATCCCGAAGAAAAGCTGATCTCTCTGCCCTGTGGACCTTTCCTTAATGGCCCTGGTTGCTTTGTCTATTAGCATTTCAATAACCCATTAGATCTCTGAGGAGGGCCCGTTTTTTTTTTTTTTTTTTTAATCCTTTTTTCTTTTTCTACAACAATTACTCTAAGAAGCCAATACAGAAAGCTTCAAAGACTTACTATTTGGGCAGGTCAAGTCAAGAGCAGAACTAGGAGAGCTCTGAGACAAAACGCAATAATCCAGTGGCTGAGAAAATTCACTAAACACCACAACTTCCCAAGAAAAGGGGGGTGTCCGCTCACAGCCACCATCCTGGTGGACAGGAAACACTCCTGCCCATCGCCAGCCCCATAGCCCAGAACTGCCCCAGACAACCCAGTGTGACGGAAGTGCTTCACAAATAACAGGCACACACCACAAAACTGGGCGTGGACATTAGCCTTCCCTGCAACCTCAGCTGATTGTCCCAGAGTTGGGAAGGTAGAGCAGTGTGAATTAACAAAGCCCCATTCAGCCATCATTTCAGCAGACTGGGAGCCTCCCTACACAGCCCAGCAGCCCAGAACTGCCCTGGGGGGACGGCACTCACCTGTGACACAGCACAGTCATCCCTCAACAGAGGACCCGGGGTGCACGGCCTGGAAGAGGGGCCCACTTGCAAGTCTCTGGAGCCATACGCCAATTCCAAGGACTTGTGGGTCAGTGGCAGAGACAAACTGTGGCAGGACTGAACTGAAGGATTAGACTATTGCAGCAGCTTTAAAACTCTAGGATCACCAGGGAGATTTGATTGTTAGAGCCACCCCCCCCCTCCCTGACTGCCCAGAAACACGACCCATATACAGGGCAGGCAACACCAACTACACACGCAAGCTTGGTACCCCAGTTGGACCCCACAAGACTCACTCTCCCACTCACCAAAAAGGCTAAGCAGGGGAGAACTGGCTTGTGGAGAACAGGTGGCTCGTGGACGCCACCTGCTGGTTATTTGGAGAAAGTGTACTCCACGAAGCTGTAGATCTGATAAATTAGAGATAAGGACTTCAATTGGTCTACAAATCCTAAAAGAACCCTATCAAGTTCAGCAAATGCCACGAGGCCAAAAACAACAGAAAATTATAAAGCATATGAAAAAACCAGACGATATGGATAACCGAAGCCCAAGCACCCAAATCAAAAGACCAGAAGAGACACAGCACCTAGAGCAGCTACTCAAAGAACTAAAGATGAACAATGAGACCATAGTACGGGAGATAAAGGAAATCAAGAAGACCCTAGAAGAGCATAAAGAAGACATTGCAAGACTAAATAAAAAAATGGATGATCTTATGGAAATTAAAGAAACTGTTGACCAAATTAAAAAGATTCTGGACACTCATAGTACAAGACTAGAGGAAGTTGAACAACGAATCAGTGACCTGGAAGATGACAGAATGGAAAATGAAAGCATAAAAGAAAGAATGGGGAAAAAAATTGAAAAAATCGAAATGGACCTCAGGGATATGATAGATAATATGAAACGTCCGAATATAAGACTCATTGGTGTCCCAGAAGGGGAAGAAAAGGGTAAAGGTCTAGGAAGAGTATTCAAAGAAATTGTTGGGGAAAACTTCCCAAATCTTCTAAACAACATAAATACACAAATCATAAATGCTCAGCGAACTCCAAATAGAATAAATCCAAATAAACCCACTCCGAGACATATACTGATCACACTATCAAACACAGAAGAGAAGGAGCAAGTTCTGAAAGCAGCAAGAGAAAAGCAATTCATCACATACAAAGGAAACAGCATAAGACTAAGTAGTGACTACTCAGCAGCCACCATGGAGGTGAGAAGGCAGTGGCACGATATATTTAAAATTCTGAGTGAGAAAAATTTCCAGCCAAGAATACTTTATCCAGCAAAGCTCTCCTTCAAATTTGAGGGAGAGCTTAAATTTTTCACAGACAAACAAATGCTGAGAGAATTTGCTAACAAGAGACCTGCCCTACTGGAGATACTAAAGGGAGCCCTACACACAGAGAAACAAAGGAAGGACAGAGAGACTTGGAGAAAGGTTCAGTACTAAAGAGATTCGGTATGGGTACAATAAAGGATATTAATAGACAGAGGGGAAAAATATGACAAACGTAAACCAAAGGATAAGACGGCTGATTCAAGAAATGCCTTCACGGTTATAACGTTGAATGTAAATGGATTAAACTCCCCAATTAAAAGATATAGATTCGCAGAATGGATCAAAAAAATGAACCATCAATATGTTGCATACAAGAGACTCATCTTAGACACAGGGACACAAAGAAACTGAAAGTGAAAGGATGGAAAAAAATATTTCATGCAAGCTACAGCCAAAAGAAAGCAGGTGTAGCAATATTAATCTCAGATAAAATAGACTTCAAATGCAGGGATGTTTTGAGAGACAAAGAAGGCCACTACGTACTAATAAAAGGGGCAATTCAGTAAGAAGAAATAACAATCGTAAATGTCTATGCACCCAACCAAGGTGCCACAAAATACATGAGAGAAACACTGGCAAAACTAAAGGAAGCAATTGATGTTTCCACAATAATTGTGGGAGACTTCAACACATCACTCTCTCCTATAGATAGATCAACCAGACAGAAGACCAATAAGGAAATTGAAAACCTAAACAATCTGATAAATGAATTAGATTTAACAGACATCTACAGGACATTACATCCCAAATCACCAGGATACACATACTTTTCTAGTGCTCACGGAACTTTCTCCAGAATAGATCATATGCTGGGACATAAAACAAGCCTCAATAAATTTAAAAAGATTGAAATTATTCAAAGCACATTCTCTGACCACAATGGAATACAATTAGAAGTCAATAACCATCAGAGACTTAGAAAATTCACAAATACCTGGAGGTTAAACAACACACTCCTAAACAATCAGTGGGTTAAAGAAGAAATAGCAAGAGAAATTGCTAAATATATAGAGACGAATGAAAATGAGAACACAACATACCAAAACCTATGGGATGCAGCAAAAGCAGTGCTAAGGGGGAAATTTATAGCACTAAACGCATATATTAAAAAGGAAGAAAGAGCCAAAATCAAAGAACTAATGGATCAACTGAAGAAGCTAGAAAATGAACAGCAAACCAATCCTAAACCAAGTAGAAGAAAAGAAATAACAAGGATTAACAGCAGAAATAAATGACATAGAGAACAAAAAAACAATAGAGAGGATAAATATCACCAAAACTTGGTTCTTTGAGAAGATCAACAAGATTGACAAGCCCCTAGCTAGACTGACAAAATCAAAAAGACAGAAGACCCATATAAACAAAATAATGAATGAAAAAGGTGACATAACTGCAGATCCTGAAGAAATTAAAAAAATTATAAGAGGATACTATGAACAACTGTATGGCAACAAACTGGAGAATGTAGAGGAAATGGACAATTTCCTGGAAACATATGAACAACCTAGACTGACCAGAGAAGAAATAGAAGACCTCAACCAACCCATCACAAGCAAAGAGATCCAATCAGTCATCAAAAATCTTCCCACAAATAAATGCCCAGGGCCAGATGGCTTCACAGGGGAATTCTACCAAACTTTCCAGAAAGAACTGACACCAATCTTACTCAAACTCTTTCAAAACATTGAAGAAAATGGAACACTACCTAACTCATTTTATGAAGCTAACATCAATCTAATACCAAAACCAGGCAAAGATGCTACAAAAAAGGAAAACTACCGGCCAATCTCCCTAATGAATATAGATGCAAAAATCCTCAACAAAATACTTGCAAATCGAATCCAAAGACACATTAAAAAAATCATACACCATGACCAAGTGGGGTTCATTCCAGGCATGCAAGGATGGTTCAACATCAGAAAAACAATCAATGTATTACAACACATTAAAAACTCGAAAGGGAAAAATCAATTGATCATCTCAATAGATGCTGAAAAAGCATTTGACAAAATCCAACATCCCTTTTTGATAAAAACACTTCAAAAGGTAGGAATTGAAGGAAACTTCCTCAACATGATAAAGAGCATATATGAAAAACCCACAGCCAGCATAGTACTCAATGGTGAGAGACTGAAAGCCTTCCCTCTAAGATCAGGAACAAGACAAGGATGCCCGCTGTCACCACTGTTATTCAACATTGTGCTGGAAGTGCTAGCCAGGGCAATCCGGCAAGACAAAAAAAAAAAAAAAAAAAAAAAGAAATAAAAGGCATCCAAATTGGAAAAGAAGAAGTAAAACTGTCATTGTTTGCAGATGATATGATCTTATATCTAGAAAACCCTGAGAAATCAACGATACACCTACTAGAGCTAATAAACAAATTTAGCAAAGTAGCGGGATACAAGATTAATGCACATAAGTCAGTAATGTTTCTATATGCTAGAAATGAACAAACTGAAGAGACACTCAAGAAAAAGATACCATTTTCAATAGCAACTAAAAAAATCAAGTACCTAGGAATCAACTTAACCAAAGATGTAAAAGACCTATACAAAGAAAACTACATAACTCTACTAAAAGAAATAGAAGGGGACCTTAAAAGATGGAAAAATATTCCATGTTCATGGATAGGAAGGCTAAATGTCATTAAGATGTCAATTCTACCCAAACTCATCTACAGATTCAATGCAATCCCAATCAAAATTCCAACAACCTACTTTGCAGACTTGGAAAAGCTAGTTATCAAATTTATTTGGAAAGGGAAGATGCCTCGAATTGCTAAAGACACTCTAAAAAAGAAAAACGAAGTGGGAGGACTTACACTCCCTGACTTTGAAGCTTATTATAAAGCCACAGTTGCCAAAACAGCATGGTACTGGCACAAAGATAGACATATAGATCAATGGAATCGAATTGAGAATTCAGAGATAGACCGTCAGATCTATGGCCGACTGATCTTTGATAAGGCCCCCAAAGTCACCGAACTGAGCCATAATGGTCTTTTCAACAAATGGGGCTGGGAGAGTTGGATATCCATATCCAAAAGAATGAAAGAGGACCCCTACCTCACCCCCTACACAAAAATTAACTCAAAATGGACCAAAGATCTCAATATAAAAGAAAGTACCATAAAACTCCTAGAAGATAATGTAGGAAAACATCTTCAAGACCTTGTACTAGGAGGCCACTTCCTAGACTTTACACCCAAAGCACAAGCAACAAAAGAGAAAATAGATAAATGGGAACTCCTCAAGCTTAGAAGTTTCTGCACCTCAAAGGAATTTCTCAAAAAGGTAAAGAGGCAGCCAACTCAATGGGAAAAAATTTTTGGAAACCATGTATCTGACAAAAGACTGATATCTTGCATATACAAAGAAATCCTACAACTCAATGACAATAGTACAGACAGCCCAATTATAAAATGGGCAAAAGATATGAAAAGACAGTTCTCTGAAGAGGAAATACAAATGGCCAAGAAACACATGAAAAAATGTTCAGCTTCACTAGCTATTAGAGAGATGCAAATTAAGACCACAATGAGATACCATCTAACACCGGTTAGAATGGCTGCCATTAAACAAACAGGAAACTACAAATGCTGGAGGGGATGTGGAGAAATTGGAACTCTTATTCATTGTTGGTGGGACTGTATAATGGTTCAGCCACTCTGGAAGTCAGTCTGGCAGTTCCTTAGAAAACTAGATATAGAGCTACCATTCGATCCAGCGATTGCACTCCTCGGTATATACCCGGAAGATCGGAAAGCAGTGACACGAACAGATATCTGCACGCCAATGTTCATAGCAGCATTATTCACAATTGCCAAGAGATGGAAACAACCCAAATGTCCTTCAACAGATGAGTGGATAAATAAAATGTGGTATATACACACGATGGAATACTACGCGGCAGTAAGAAGGAACGATCTGGTGAAACATATGACAACATGGATGAACCTTGAAGACATAATGCTGAGCGAAATAAGCCAGGCACAAAAAGAGAAATATTATATGCTACCACTAATGTGAACTTTGAAAAATGTAAAACAAATGGTTTATAATGTAGAATGTAGGGGAACTAGCAGTAGAGAGCAATTAAGGAAGGGGGAACAATAATCCAAGAAGAACAGATAAGCTATTTAACGTTCTGGGGATGCCCAGAAATGACTATGGTCTGTTAATTTCTGATGGTTGTAGTAGGAACAAGTTCACTGAAATGTTGCTATATTATGTAACTTTCCTGGGGTAAAGTAGGAACATGTGGGAAGTTAAGCAGTTATCTTAGGTTAGTTGTCTTTTTCTTACTCCCTTGCTATGGTCTCTTTGAAATGCTCTTTTATTGTATGTTTGTTTTCTTTTTAACTTTTTTTTTCATACAGGTGATTTGAAAAAAGAAGGGAAAGTTAAAAAAAAAAAAAAGAAAAAGAAAAAAGACAAACAAGGGAAAAAAAAAAAAAAAAGATGTAGTGCCCCCTTGAGGAGCCTGTGGAGAATGCAGGGGTATTCGCCTACCCCACCTCCATGGTTGCTAACATGACCACAGACATAGGGGACTGGTGGTTTGATGGGTTGAGCCCTCTACCATAAGTTTTACCCTTGGGAAGACGGTTGCTGCAAAGGAGAGGCTAGGCCTCCCTGTATTTGTGCCTAAGAGTCTCCTCCTGAATGCCTCTTTGTTGCTCAGATGTGGCCCTCTCTCTCTGGCTAAGCCAACTTGAAAGGTGAAATCACTGCCCTCCCCCCTACGTGGGATCAGACACCCAGGGAAGTGAATCTCCCTGGCAACGTGGAATATGACTCCCAGGGAGGAATGTAGACCTGGCACCGTGGGACGGAGAACATCTTCTTGACCAAAAGGGGGATGTGAAAGGAAATGAAATAAGCTTCAGTGGCAGAGAGATTCCAAAAGGAGCCGAGAGGTCACTCTGGTGGGCACTCTTATGCACACTTTAGACAACCCTTTTTAGGTTCTAAAGAATTGGGGTAGCTGGTGGTGGATACCTGAAACTATCAAACTACAACCCAGAACCCATGAATCTCGAAGACAGTTGTATAAAAATGTAGCTTATGAGGGGTGACAATGGGATTGGGAAAGCCATAAGGACCAAACACCACTTTGTCTAGTTTATGGATGGATGTGTAGAAAAGTAGGGGAAGGAAACAAACAGACAAAGGTACCCAGTGTTCTTTTTTACTTCAATTGCTCTTTTTCACTCTAATTATTATTCTTGTTATTTTTGTGTGTGTGCTAATGAAGGTGTCAGGGATTGATTTAGGTGATGAATGTACAACTATGTAATGGTACTGTAAACAATCGAAAGTACAATTTGTTTTGTATGACTGCGTGGTATGTGAATATATCTCAATAAAATGATGATTAAAAAAAAAAAAAAAAAACTTACTGTAGAGAGGATCCAGAACAGTGGATTAGGAGAGACAGAGCAAAATACTCATCCCTGAAAAACACTAGATAAAAGACAGAAAGTGCTCCAGAATAGCAGTTCCAGGGTTCCACTGGATGGACAAGGTCTGCTACATCCACAGTGACTGTACACTCGGTGAAACCAAGACACTGTGTCCAGAATCAAGTGAGTATTCGAGGCTGTTAGGGAAATGGCAGCTGCTCTGCCAAGGCTGGGAGAAGACTGGGGTTGGCATTTGGAGGGGGGTTAGTTTGAAAACTTGGAGAGTGACTGTGGGTCTGGCAGTGAGAGCAGCACAGTCGAGCGTGGTGGGGAGTGCCTTCCACGTCCCAGGTACCCACCTCATGTCTGGCATAGGTGATAGCCTTTTGCACACATGCAGCTAATTGTCCCAGACCCTGGACTGGGCTGTTGCAGCACGTGGAGGACCACAGAAGTGGGAAGTTACCACACCCATACAGCCATCTTTTCAGTGGGCAGGGAGATACCCCTCTGCAGCGCCGCAGCCAAGAGCTTCCCTTGGGGATTCCGTTCACCTGTGACATTGTGTTCTTTCTCCACAGAGGCCCACAGAGTGCACAGCATAGTGGCAGTGTACCACACGGAAGTGCCAACATTCCTACACCAATCCCAGGGACTTGTGGGCCCATGGCAGAGAGGGACTGTGGGGAATCTGACTTGAAGGCTTGGACTTGTGCAACAGGCCCAGGGTATTCCAGTTGCCACCCTGGGAATGACTGGGAATTCTGGGTCTTACAGCCATCTTCCCTGTCTAACTGCACAGGGCACAACCCCACCTTCAGGGCCGGTGGTCCCAACTGCACATGGAAAATTGGTGCACTGAGTGGACCACAAGATTTAGCCCCCCACTCACTGCATAGACGAAGACGGGGAGAACTGGCTTAAGGATAATAAGTGGCTTGGGGGTGCCATCGGCTGGTAGGTCAGGGAAAGTGCACTCCACCAAGCTGTAGCTCTGTCAAATTATAGATAATTGTTCAAATAACCTTGCATATCCTAAAAGAACTCTATCAAGATAAGCAAATGCCAAGAGGCCAAAAACAACAGAAAATTTTAAAGCATATGAAGAAACCAGAAGATATGGATAACCCAAATGCCCAAATCAAAAAACCAGAGGAAAAACTTGGAGCAATTAATCAAAGAAATAATCACAAATAACAAGATCATGGCTCAGGATATAAAGGACCTCAATAAAACCCTAGAAGAGCATAAAGAAGAATTTGCAAGAGCAAATGAAAAAACAGATGAGCTTATGGAAATAAAAGAAACTGTTGATCAAATTAAAAAGGTCCTGGAAACACACAGTAGCGGAATAGATGAACTTGAAGAATGAGTAAGTTAACTTAAAGAAAATATTTTGGAGAGTGAAAGTACAAAAGAATGAATGGAGAAAAGAAACAGAAAATTTAAAATGGATGTCAGGGATATGATGGGCAACATAAAGTACTCAAATATAAGAATCACTGGTGTTCCAGAAGGGAAGAAAGGGTAAAGGACAAGGAATAGTATTCAAAGAAATTGCTGGGGAAAACTTACCAACCCTTCTAAACAACATAAATACGCAAATCATAGATGCCCAATGAACTCCAAACAGGATAAATCCAAATAAATCCATTCTGAGACAAAATCTGAAGAGAAGGAACAAGTTCTGAAAGCAGCAAGAGAGAAGCAACTCACCACATACAAGGGAAACATAAGACTAAATAGTGACTACTCAGCGGCCACCATGGAGATGAGAAGGCAGTGATATGACATATTTAAAATTCTGAAAGAGAAAAATTGCCAACCAAGAATTCTTATCCAACAAAGCTCTCCTTAAAATTTGAGGAAGAGCTTAAAATCTTCACAGACAAACAAATGTTGAGAGAATTTGCTAACACAAGACCTGCCCTACAAGAGATACTAAAGGGAGCCCTACTGGCAGAGAAAAAAAAAAAAAAAGGAGAGAGAGGTATGGAGAAGGGCTCAGAAATAGAGTTGTAAGAGTAACTTAAAGGAAATAAAGAGAGAGAGGGGAAAAAATATACCTGACAAATAAAAACCAAAGGATACGAAGGCTGATTCAAAATCTGCCTTCACAGAAATAACATGGAATGTGAATGGATTAAACTCCCCAATTAAAAGATATAGATTGACAGAGTGGATTTAAAAACATGAACCATCAATATGTTGCTTACAAGAGACTAATCTTAGACCCAGAGACACAAACAAATTGAAAGGATGGAAAAAAATATTTCATGCAAGCTACAGCCAAAAGAAAGCAGGAATAGTGATATTAATCTCAGATAAAATAGACCTTAAATGCAAGGATGTTATAAGAGATAAAGCAGGTTACTATATATTAATAAAAGGGACAATTCAACAAGAAGAAATAATCATAAATGTCTATGCACCCCATCAAGGTACACCAAAGTACATGAGACAAACATTGACAAAACTGAAGGAAGCAATAGATGTTTCCACAATAATCATGGGAGACTTCAATACATCACTCTCTCCTATAGATAGATCAACCAGACAGAGGACCAATAAGGAAACTGAAAACCTAAACAATGTGATAAATGAATTTGACTTAACAGATATATATATAGAACATTACATCCCAAATCACCAGGCTACATATTCTTCTCTAGTGCTCACGGAACTTTCTCCAGAATGGATCATATGCTTGGCCATAAAACAAACCTCAATAAATTTAAAAAGACTGAAATTATTCAAAGCACATTCTCTGATCACAATGGAATATAATTAGAAGTCAATAACCATTAGAGATTTAGAACATTCACAAATAACTGGAGGTTAAACAAGACACTACTAATCAGTGGGTTACAGGAGAAATTGCTAACTATCTAGAGACAAATGAAAATGAGAGCACAACATATCAAAACTTACGGGATGCAGCAAAGGCGGTATTTTTTTTGTTGTTGTTAGCATTTTTTCTATTGATTTTTTTAAATCTTCATTTTATTGAGATATAGTCACATACCACGCAGTCATACAAAACAAATTGTACATTCAGTTGTTCACAGTACCATTACATAGTTGTACATTCGTCACCTAAATCAATCCCTGACACCTTCATTAGCACACACACAAAAATAACAAGAATAATAATTAAAGTGAAAAAGAGCAATTGAAGTAAAAAAGAACACTGGGTACCTTTGTCTGTTTGTTTGTTTGTTTCCTTCCCCTATTTTTCTTTCTTTTTTTTTTTAATCTTCATTTTATTGAGATATATTCACATACCACACAGTCAGACAAAACAAATCGTACTTTCGATTGTTTACAGTACCATTACATAGTTGTACATTCATCACCTAAATCAATCCCTGACACCTTCATTAGCACACACACAAAAATAACAAGAATAATAATTAGAGTGAAAAAGAGCAATTGAAGTAAAAAAGAACACTGGGTACCTTTGTCTGTCTGTTTCCTTCCCCTATTTTTCTACTTATCCATCCATAAACTAGACAAAGGGGAGTGTGGTCCTTATGGCTTTCCCAATCCCATTGTCACCCCTCATAAGCTACATTTTTATACAATTGTCTTCAAGATTCATGGGTTCTGGCTTGTAGTTTGATAGTTTCAGGTATCCACCACCAGCTACCCCAATTCTTTAGAACCTAAAAAGGGTTGTCTAAATTGTGCATAAGAGTGCCCACCAGAGTGACCTCTCGGCTCCTTTTGGAATCTCTCTGCCACTGAAGCTTATTTCATTTCTTTTCACATCCCCCTTTTGGTCAAGAAGATGTTCTCCGTCCCACGATGCCAGGTCTACATTCCTCCCGGGGAGTCATATTCCACGTTGCCAGGGAGATTCACTCCCCTGGGTGTCTGATCCCACGTAGGCGGGGAGGGCAGTGATTTCACCTTTCATTTTGGCTTAGCTAGAGAGAGAGGGCCACATCTGAGCAACAAAGAGGCATTCGGGAGGAGGCTCTTAGGCACAATTATAGGGAGGCCTAGCCTCTCCTTTGCAGCAACCGTCTTCCCACGGGTAAATCCTATGGTAGAGGGCTCAACCCATCAAACCACGAGTCCCCTATGTCTGTTAGCAACCATCGAGGTGGGGTAGGCCAATACCCCTGCATTCTCCACAGGCTCCTCAAGGGGGCTCTACATATTCCCCCCCTCTTTTTTTTTTTACTTTTTTCCCTTTTTAAAATCAACTGTATGAAAAAAAAAATTAAAAAAAAAACATACAATAAAAGAACATTTCAAAAAGACCATAACAAGGGAGTAAGAAAAAGACAACTAACCTAAGATAACTGCTTTACTTCCAACATGTTCCTACTTTACCCCAAGAAAGTTACCTAATATAGCAACATTTCTGTGAACTTGTTCCTACTATATCCATCAGAAATTAACAGACCATAGTCATTCCTGGGCATCCCCAGAACGTTAAATAGCTTATCTGTTCTTGGATTACTGTTCCCCCTTCCTTAATTGCTCTCTATTGCTAGTTGCTAGTTCCCCTACATTCTACATTATAAACCATTTGTTTTACATTTTTCAAAGTTCACATTAGTGGTAGCATATAATATTTCTCTTTTTGTGCCTGGCTTATTTCGCTCAGCATTATGTCTTCAAGGTTCATCCATGTTGTCATATGTTTCACGAGATCGTTCCTTCTTACTGGCAAAGGCAGTATTGAGGGGAAAATTTATAGCTCTAAATGCATATGTTAAAAAGGAAGAAAGAGCTAAAACCAAAGAACTAATGGAACAACTGAAGAAGCTAGAAAAAAAAAACAGGAAACTAACCTAAACCAAGTAGAAGAAAAGAAATAACAAAGATTAAAGCAGAAATAAATGACATAGAGAACAAAAAAAAAAAAAAGAGGGAGAGAGAATAAATAAAACCAAAAGTTGGTTCTTTGAGAAGATCAACAAGATTGACAACCCCTAGCTACAATGACAAAATCAAAAAGAAAGAAGACCCAAATAAACAAAATAATAAATGAGAGAGGTGACATTACTGCAGATCCCAAAGAAATTTTAAAAATTATAAAAGGACACTATGAACAACTGTATGCCAACAAACTAGATAATGTAGAGGAAATGGACAATTTCCTGGAAAAACATGAACAACTGAGACTGACCAGAGAAGAAATAGAAGACCCCAACAAACCAATCACAAGCAAAGAGATCCTATCAGTCATCAAAAGGCTTCCCACAAATAAATGCCCAGGGCCAAATGGCTTCACAGGGGAATTCTACTAAACTTTCCAAAAAGAACTGATGTCAATCTTACTTAAATTCCTTCAAAACAATGAAGAAAATGGAACACTACCTAACTCATTTTATGAAACTAACATCAATCTAATACCAAAACCAAGTAAAGATGCTATAAGAGGAAAACCACAGGCCAATCTCCCTCATGAATATAGATGCAAAGATTCACAACAAAACTTGCAAATAGAATCCAAAGACATGTTAAAAAAATCATACACCGTGACCAAGTGGGGTTTATTCCAGGCAAGCAAGGATGGTTCAACATAAAAAAAAAATCAATGTAATACAACACATTAATGAATCAAAAGAGAAAAATCAAATGATCATCTCAATAGATGCTGAAAAAGTATTCCCAACATCCTTTCTTGATAAAAAACACTTCAAAAGGTAGGAATGGAAGGAAACTTCCTCAGTATGATAAAGGGCATATATGAAAAACCCACAGGCAGCATAGTATTCAATGGCAAGAAACTGAAAGCCTTCCCTCTAAGATCAGGTACGAGACAAGGATGCTGGCTGTCACCACTGAACATTGTGCTCAAAGTGCTAGCTAGAGCAATCCGGCAAGACAAACAAATAAAAGGCATCCAAAATGGAAAGGAAGAAGTAAAACTGTCATTATTTGCAGATGATATGATCTTATATCTGGAAATCCCTGAGAAATTAATGACACAGCTACTTGAGCTAATAAGCAAATTTAGCAAAATAGTGGGATACAAGATCAATGCACAAACATCAGTAATGTTCCTATACACAAGAAACTACCTAACAGAAGAGACTCTCAAGAAAAACATACTGTATCAGTTAGGGTTCTTCAGGAAACAGAATCAACAAGAGATATCTATAAATATAAGATTTATAAAAGTGTCTCACACAAGTGTGGGTATGCATGAGTCCAAATTCCATAGGGCAGGCAGCAAACTGGCAACTCCAATGAAGATGTTTGATGAACTCCTCAGGCAGCAACTGGCAACTTCAATGAATGTGTTTGATGAAGTTCCTAAGGAAACAAACTAGCAAGTTTGACGAACTCCTCAGGAAATGCTTCGCTGGTCAGCCGAAGAAGTAGTCAAGGTCCTCTATCTGTCTTGCTTAAAAGTTTTCAGCTGATTGAATTTTTTTTATCTTCATTTTATTGAGATATATTCACATACCACGCAGTCATACCAAACAAATCGTACATTCGATTGTTCACAGTACCATTACATAGTTGTACATTCATCACCTAAATCAATCCCTGACACCTTCATTAGCACACACACAAAAATAACAAGAATAATAATTAGAGTGAAAAAGAGCAATTGAAGTAAAAAAGAACACTGGGTACCTTTGTCTGTTTGTTTCCTTCCCCTATTTTTCTACTCATCCATCCACAAACTAGACAAAGTGGAGTGTGGTCCTTATGGCTTTCCCAATCCCATTGTCACCCCTCATAAGCTACATTTTTATACAACTGTCTTCGAGATTCATGGGTTCTGGGTTGTAGTTTGATAGTTTCAGGTATCCACCACCACAGCTGATTGAATTATATCCAGCTGACTGCATTCTCTCATTGTGGAAGACATGTCCTTCATTGACTTCATCAGTCACAGCTGCAGTCAATTGACTGATGATTTAACAAACCAGCCTTCTGGTTTATCAAGCAGCCACAAACATCCTCACAGCAATGGTTAGGCCAGTGCTTGCTTGACCAGATACCTGGGTACCACCATTTGGCCAAGTTGACACATGAACCTAACCATCACAGATACTATTCTCAATAGCAACTAAAAAAAAATCAAGTACTTAGGAATAAATTTAACCAAGGATGTAAAAGACCTATACATAGAAAACTACATAACTTTCCTAAAAGAAATAGAAGGGGACCTAAAAAGATGGAAAAATATTCCGTGTTCATGGATAGGAAGGCTAAAAGTCATTAAGATGTAAATTCTACCCAAACTCATCTACAGACTCAATGCAACTCCAATAAAATCCCTACAGACTCAATGAAATTTCAATCAAAATTCCAACAACCTACTTTGCAGACTTGGAAAAGCTAGTTATCACATTTATTTGGAAGGGAAAGATGCCCCAAATTGCTAAAAACATTCTAAAAAAGAAAAACAAAGTGGGAGGACTTGCACTTCCTGACTTGGAAGCTTATTATAAAGACACAGTAGTCAAAACAGCATGGTACTGGCACAAAGACAGACATATTGATCAGTGGCATCAAATTGAAAATTTGGAGGTAGACCCCCAGATCTACAGTCAACTGATCTTTGGTAAGGCCCCCAAATCCACTGAACTGGGACACAGTCTATTCAACAAATGGGACTGGGAGAGCTGGATATCCATATCCAAAAAAATGAAAGAGGACCCCTACCTCACACCCTACATAAAAATTAACTCATAATGGATTAAAGACCTCAATATAAGAGACAGTACCATAAAACTGCTAGAAGATAATGTAGGGAAACATCTTCAAGACCTTATATTAGGAGGTCACTTCCTAGACCTTACATCCAAAGCACAAGTAATGAAAGAAAAAAAAAGATAAATGGGAACTCCTCAAACTTAAAACCTTCTGAACCTCAAAGGAATTTGTCAAAAAGGTGAAGAGGCAGCCATCTCAATGGGAAAAAATATTTGGAAACCATGTCTCTGACAAAAGACTGATAGCTTGCATATATAAAGATATCCTAGAACTCAATGACAATAGTACAAATAGCACAAAAGATACGAAAAGGCACTTCTCTGAAGAAGAAATGCAAATGGCCAAAAAACACATGAAAAAATGTTCATCTTCACTAGCTATTCGGGAGATGCAAATTAAGACCACAATGAGATATCATCTCATACCAATTAGATTGGCTGCCATTAAATAAACAGGAAACTAGAGATGTTGGAGAGGATGTGGAGAAATTGGAACTCTTATTCACTGCTGGTGGGAACGTATAATGGTACAGCCACTCTGGAAGACAGTCCGGTGGTTCCTTAGAAAACTAGATACAGAGTTACCCTTCGATACAGCAATTTCACTTCTTGGTATATACCCGGAAGATCTGAAAGCAGTGACACGAACAGATATTTGCACGCCAATATTCACAGCAGCATTATCCACAATTGCCAAGAGAGGGAAGCTATCCAAATGTCTTTCAACAGATGAGTGGATAAACAAAATGTGGTATATACATACGATGGAATACTACATGGCAGTAAGAAGGAACAAGGTTGTGAAACATATAACAACATGGATGAACGCTGAAGACATAATGCTGAGTGAAATAAGTCAGGCACAAAAAGAGAGATATTGTATGTTACCACTATTGTGAACTCTGTGAAAAATATAAAATAAATGGTTTATATTGTAGAATGTAGGGAACCTAGCTATAGACAGCAAATAGTATAGGGGGAACAATAATCTAATAAGAACAGATAAGTTATGGAGAGTAAACTATAAGAATGCTCAGGAATGACTATGGTTTGTTAATTTTTGGGGGGTATGGTAGGAACAAGTTTGCAGCAATGTAGTTATTTTAGGTTATTTGTTTATTCCTTTGTTTGGTTATGGTTTGTTAATGTTCTTGGGATATGGTAGGAACATGTTGGAAGCAATGTAGTTATTTTAGGTTGTTTTTTTTTATTCCTTTGTTGTGGTTTTGTTTGAAATGTTTTATTGTTTTTTAATTTTTTCACAAAGTTAAAAAAACAATGTGTGTTTAAAAAAAAGAAAAGTAAATGAATAATGGGGGGGAGGAGGGGAGTAGAATGTTTTGGATGTTCTTTTTTAGTTTAATTTTAATTTTATTTTTTGGAGTAATGAAAATGTTCAAAGATTGATTGTGGCAATAAATGCACAACTATATGATGATATTATGAACTACTGATTGTACACTGGAAGATTGCATGTTATGTGAATATATCTCTACAAAATCGCATTTAAAAAAAGAAAAAAAGTATGAATGCAATAATATTCCAGAAAAAAAACAAAAACAAAAGACAGACTTTTGCTTGCTAAAATAAATAAATAAATAAATATAAAACTCCCTACAAATTACAGTAGTCAAAACAGTGAAATACTGGCAGGACAGACTTTAGACCAATGCAATCAAGTTGAGCATTCAGAAATAGACCCTCATATCTATGGCTAACTTTTGACAAGGCTGCAAAGTCCACTCAATTGGGAAAGAGTCATCTCTTCAACAAATGGAAAACTGGAAAACCATATGCAAAAGAATGGAGGTGGGCCCCTACCTCACACTGTACACAAAAATTAACTCAAAATGTATCAAAGACCTAAATGTAAGAACTAGGACTATAAAACTCTTAGAAGAAAATATAAGAAGCATCTTCAGGACCTTGGGTTAGGCAATAGTTTCTTAGATGTTAGATCCAAACCATTAGCAACAAAGAAAAAAATAGATAAATGGGACATTGTCAAAATTAAAATTTTTGTGCAAAGAACTTCATCATGAAAGTAAAAATATAACCTAAAAAATCAGTGAAATATTTGGACACCACATATATGATAAGAATTTAATATCCAGAATTTATAAAGAAATCCTAGAACTGAACAACAAAAAGAAACAACTGAATTAAAAAAACTGGCAGAGGATTTTAATAGACCTTTTTCTAAAGAAGAATATACAAACGGCCAACAAATACATGAAAAGATGCTCAACACCATTAACAATTAGGGAAATACAATCAAAACCACAATGAGAAATCATTTCACACCCACTAGAATGGCTACTGTTACAAAAATGAAAAATAAGTGTTGGAGAGGATGTGGAGAAACAGAAACCATTGTTCATTGTTCACGGGACTGTAAAATGGTGCAGGCACTCTGGGAAACAGTTTGGCAGTTCCTCAAAATATTATGTGTAAATTTACCATGCAACCTGGCAATCTCACTTCTAGGTATATATCCAAAGAATTGAAAGCAGGAACTTGAACAGATATTTGCACACCAATGTTTGTAGTGGCATTATTCACAATTGCCAAAATGTGAAAGCAACCCAAGTGTCCATCAACTGATGAATGGATAAACAAAATGTAGTATATGCATACTATGTTAAGATTATTCAGCCATAAAAATTAATGTTCTGATACATGCAACAACATGGATGAACCTTGAAGACATCATGCTTAGTGAAATAAACCAGACACTAAAGGACAAATATGGTACGATCTCACTAATATGAAATAATTTGAATAAGCAAATTCATAGAGTCAGAAACTAGAATACATGTTACCTGGGGCCAGGGTGGGGCCAGGGAACTGGAAGTTAATTCTTTATTGGCATAGAGTGTCTGCTTGGGGTGATGGAAAAGTTTTGGTAATGTATTGTGGTGATGGTAACACAACATTGTGAATGTAATTAACACCACTGAATTAATTATATAGTTGACTGTGGTTAAAAGGGGAAATTTTAGGTAGTATGTATGTTACTAGAACAAAAGTTAATAAAAACGACAACCACGGAGCTTTACAACACAGTGAACCCTAATATGAGTTATGGACTACAGCTAATAGTACGTTATAATAATGTTCTCTCATCAATTGTACCAAAGGTACCATACTAATGAAAATGTTGAAAATTGGGGCAGGTATATGGGAAATCAATATTTTGGTATCTTTCTGAAAATCTGTAATTTCTCTAGTAAAATTTTTGTGAACTAATGAACTCAAACTGAATACCATGGAAGAATAAATTCAAGTTAATCATTCGATTAAAAAAATAAACTTATAAACTACTGCTAACTTCACAAAAGAGAAAAGAAAGAACAAATAGTAAATAATAAGGAAGAAATATTGTAGACACAGGAAAAATGAGATTTGGCTCACATACATGAAAATAAAATTTAAAAACCTAAGAAAATATAAATAAAATAAAGAAATTTGCCCAGGAGTTACCCACTCTTCAAAAGACATCAGGCTCAGACTCTTTCATAGGGGAACACTTACAATCTTTTTTCACAGAAATTAAAATATAAATTAAAATAATTGAAAAAATTGTAATATTTATTACAATAAATATAATGTAAGAAGAAACTAATATTCTTATTGTGGAATATTTCAAACATACACAAGTAGAGAGAATAACAATAAATCCAAGTATTCACTACCATGCTTTAACAGCTAATGGTTAATGGTCAATAGTTTTTCATCTATGTCCCTCACATTTCCAACCAGATCCCAAAGATTATTCTGAAGCAAACCCAGACATACTTTTTTTTTTTAATATTCATAACAGCTTTATTCATAAGAACTCCAAACTGAACACTTTCCCAATGTTCCCAAAAGACCATTTTCCAGGAGAACGGATAAATAAAATGTGTTATAGTCATACAGTGACTACCTCACAAGTTACTGATACATGCCACAACACTGATACATGTTAAGGACAAATTTTTGAGTGACATAAATCAGAGAGGAAAGAGTATATATTGCATGATTTATATCAAGTTCAAAGAAGGCAAAACTAACCAATTACAGAACAAGTTGGAATAGTGACTACCTCCTGGGAGCCAGTATTGACTGGGAAGGAACAAAAGAAAGCCTTCTGGTTTGATGGTGCTGTGCTGTGTGTGCTGTTCTATATTCCTGGGTAGTCATTAAATGGGTGTAATTAAAAATCCAAAGAGCTCTATTCTTAGTGCACTTTGTGAGCATACATGTAAAAATTCATTGTTACAGTGGAAGAAAGCCTTGAAAAATACTGGTGTAGAAGATAAGACCCCTTCAATCCCTCTATACTTAAGACAGACACAAACAAAAATGACTTTAAAATCATGCCTATGATAGTATCTTAATTTATTTACGTGCTATATCCTTATTTCAGTAGGAAAGAAAAAGAAAGAATGTCTATTATCGCACTAGGGATTTTTCATCTCAGTGTACCATGTATGTGTTATTTGTCATGCCTGCCCTTTTTCATTGCCATATACTATACAATTATCTAAATGACTGTTTGATGTTCCATCATATATTTGTACCATATTTCTTAAATTCATTTTTATTGAGATATATTCACATACCATGCAGTCATACAAAGCGTACTTTCAGTTGTTCACAGTACCATTACATAGTTGTGCATTCATCACAAAAATTAATTTTTGAACATTTTTATTACCACACACACAAAAATAATAATAAAAATTAAAGTGAAAAACAGCAATTAAAGTAAAAGAACACTGGGTGCTTTTTTTTTTTTTTTGCCCCCATTTTTCTACTCATTCATCCATGCACTGGACAAAGGGGAGTGTGGTCTATATGGCTTTCCCAATCACATTGTCACCCCTCATAAGCTATATTTTTATATAGTCATCTTCAAGATTCATGGTATTCTAGTTTGCTAATGCTGCCAGAATGCAAAACACCAGAAATGGATCGGCCTTTATAAAGGGGGTTTATTTGGTTACAAAGTTACAGTCTTAAGGTCACAAAGTGTCCAAGGTAAGTCATCAACAATCGGGTACCTTCACTGGAGGATGGACAATGGTGTCCAGAAAACCTCTGTTAGCTGGGAAGGCACACGGCTAGTGTCTGCTCCAAAATTCTGGGTTCAAAATGGCTTTCTCCCAGGACATTCCTCTCTAGGCTGCAGTTCCTCAAAAATATCACTCTTAGTTGCTCTTGGGGTGTTTGTCCTCTCTTAGCTTCCCTGGAGAAAGAGTCTACTTTCAACAGCTGTCTTCAAAATGTCTTTCATCTGCAGCTACTCTCTCATCTTCTGTGCATTCTTCAAAGTGCCCCTCTTGGCTGTAGCTCCTCTTCAAAATGTCACTCTCAGCTGCACTGAGTTCCTTCTGATTGTCAGCTCATCCATATGGCTCCAGCAATTCAATTTAGACCCACCCTGAATGGGTGGGGTAACACCTCCATGGAAATTATCCAATCAGAGTCATCAACCACAGATGGGTAGGGTGCGTCTCCATAGAAACACCCCAATCCAAACATTTGAACTCAATCCCTACTAATATGTCTGCCCCCACAAGACTGCATCAAAGAACATGGCTTTTTCTGGGGGACACAATATATATAAACCGGTACACATGGGTTCTGGGTTGTAGTTTGATAGCTTCAGGTATTTACTGCTAGCGATTCCAATTCATTAGAACCTAAAAAGAGTTCCAGACTTACTTTTTTATTCTTAGATATTGATCCTTTAATATTATCAACCCAGTCAGTGTTCCAATTCATTCTCTCTCTCCCTCTTTTCCCTCTCTCATCCTTTTCTTTCTCTCTCCTCTCTCTGTGTGTGCTCAAACCAGAATCTAAAAATTGTTCCCTACATTGCAAATACAATAGGTTGGTATGTCTCACATTTCTTTCAATCTATAGATTTCCTCCTCCATTTTTTCCTTGTCATTTACTTGTTAAAGAACTTACATAATTTGTTGTGTAGCGTTTTCCATGGTCTGGATTTTGCTAATTATACCCCCATAATGTCATTTAACATATTCCTGTCTCCTGTATGTGCAGATAATTGGAAGTTAGATCTAGAGGATGATCAGATCCAAGTTGAAGTTTGAGACAAGAATATGTCATTGGTGGTGGTGTATACCAAGGGATACATGTCTAGTTGTCTTTTCTGTGACAGTAGCAGCTATACCATGGCATAGATCCATTCATTCATTAGGAATTTCAAAATGACAAGATCCTAGTTCTTTCATTCCTTATTCATTTATTATATGGAGTACTTTTTTCCCTTTATCAACTACCTAGCTGATAAATTATATAAGAAAGGGAGAATACATGCTTGATTCTTACCCTTTACTTACACTTCTTGAAATGACAAAATGAGTATTCTCCAAAATGACAAAAATGAGTATTTTTTACAAGTATCATTATGAACTAACTCATGCATTGTGGTATATTTGATGTGTTTCAATCCATGGCAGTTAAAGTTTCCAATCTTTAGCCAATAAAGGCCTCTTTAAATTGGCCCTCAGATTCATTTAACATAACCCTGATAGACTTTGATTGCTTCCTTGCTTTCTCTACCAAACATACCAGTGGTATTTAAACTACCACAGAGCTTAGAAAACAAACACACCTGGATTGTTTCAATTAAGTTAGCAAAACATTAATCTTAAACCCCACAAACCAGCATTAAAAAGAGAAAATTTCAGATCAAGTACATTTTAAATATTGATGCAAAGCTTTAAAATGAAATTTCTGCAAATAAATTCTAGAAACATATTAGAATTAAACACAATAACTAAGGGAAGTTTATTTCAGAAATGCAAAGACGATTTGATTTTAGGATATCTTTTACTGTATAATTCACTGTGCTAAAAAATCAAAAGAAGAAAAATTAACTGATCACTTCCACAGATGCTGAAAAAGTTTTTGATAAAATTAAACTGTTCTTAACTTGATAGAAACAGACTGGCACACACACGCACATATCTCAACCCCAAAGCTAGCTTTACATTTTTTTTTCATTGAGGTTGTTCACATATGATGCAATTATCCGAAGATCCAGTGTATAATCAATTGCCCATGGTACCATCAGTCAGCTGTGCATCCATCACCACAGTTAATTTTTTTCAATTGTTAGAACATTTTCATTGTTCCAGAAAAGAAATAAAGACTCACACGAAAAAGAAACTCAAATCTTCCCATACCCCTAACCAACCCCCCTCCATTATTGATTCATAGTATTGGTATAGTACATTTGTTACTGTTGATGAAAGAATGTTAAAATACTACTAACTGTAGTATATCATTTGCAATAGGTATATATTTTTTCCCTATATGCCCCTCTATTATTAACTTCTAGTTATAGTGTCATACATTTTTTCTAGTTCATGAGAAAGATTTCTAATGTTTGTACAGTTAATCACTGACATTGTCCACCACAAGATTCGCTGTTTTATACATTCCCATCTTTTAATCTCCAACTTTCCTTCTGGTGACATACATGACTCTGAGCTTACCCTTTCCACCACATTCACACACCATTTGGCACTGTTAGTTATTCTCACTATGTGGTACCATCACCTCTGTCCATTTCCAAACGTTTAAGTTCACCCTAGTTGAACGTTCTGCTCATAATAAGCAACTGCTCCCCATTCTTTAGCCTTGTTCTATATCCTGATAACTTACATTTCATGTCTATGAGTTTACATAACATAATTAGTTTATATCAGTAAGGCCCTGCAATATTTGTCCTTATGTATCTGTCTTATTTCACTCAATATAGTGCCCTCAAAGTTTCTTCATCAACCCATTTCTTCTAAGATGGTTTTGTTCACACACCATACATTTCGTCCTAAGTAAACGATGGTTCCCTGTATAGTCATGCATTTATGTATTCACCACCATTGCCACTATCTGTGTAAGGACATCTCCATTTCTTCCACAAAGGAGGAGGAAGAGTCAAAGAAGGTAGAGAGACAGGAGAAAAAGAAAAAGAAAAAGAAAAAGAGAGAGAGAGAGAGAGAGAGAGAGAGAGAGAGAGAGAGAGAGAGAGAGAGAGAGAAATGACAGCTAGGAAGCAACAAAAGGAAAGACAGCATTAAACTAAAGTATAATAGACAACATCACCAATGCCAGGAGTCCCATATCCTTCCCCTATGCCCCCCCCATATGCATTTAGATTTAGTATATTGCCTCTGTTATAAAGGAAGCATAATATAATGTTTCTGTTCTAGTTTGCTAATGCTGCCGGAATGCAAAACACCAGAGATGGCTCGGCTTTTATAAAAGCGGATTTATTTGGTTACACAGTTACAGTCTTAAGGCCATAAATTGTCCAAGGTAACACATCAGCAATTGGGTACCTTCACTGGAGGATGGCCAATGATGTCCAGAAAACCTTGTTAGCCGGGAAGGCACGTGACTGGCATCTGCTCCAAAGTTGTGGTTTCAAAATGGCTTTCTTTCAGGATGTTCCTCTCCTCAAAAATGAGTGGGGTGCTTTTGCTGCTGAGTTTGCAAATACCAAACATGTTGGAGCGGCTTTTCAAATGGATAAGGGGAAGATTCTGGAAGAATTGTGAAAAGCTTGATAGAAAAGGCCTAAACTGCTTTGAAGAGACTGTTCGTGGAAATACAGACTCTAAAGATACTTCTGATGAGGCCTTGAGCAGAAATGATGAATGTGTTGTTGCGAACTGGAAGAAAGGCAATCCTTGTTTTAAAGTGACAGAGAATTTGGCAAAATTGAGCCCTGGTGTCAGATGGAAGGAAGAATTTGAAAGCAACAACGCGGAATACTCAGCTGAGGAGCTCTCCAGACTACGTGTGGAGGATGTACCCTGGCTTCTCCTCGCAGCTTATAGCAAAATGTGAGCAGAGAGAGATAAACATAGAACTGAACTCTTGGGTTCAAAGAAACCAGACGCTGATGGCTTGGAAAATTATGGGATTCCAGGGGGTGGAATCCCAGAAGCTACAGCCCAACATGAGGATGTAACCAAACATGGAACCCAGCCGCCATTTCAGTACAAGCCAAGATTGGAGAAGGAGTTAAGTAGAAAGGATTTGTGGAAAGTCCTATTGTCTGACGGCTTTGACCCGTGTGCTTCATGCAAAGGCAACAGAATTTTTGCAAGATCTTTATAGACAGAGCCACTGCTGGTCTGGACTGGAGGAGACAGACAAGGAACAAATTGAAGGAAAAATTTCTTCGAAGACAGCCATGGAGGTTGAGGCCTGGAGTCAAGAGGCCTTGGGCTGGGAGAGCGGAGTGGTCCACACACATGGATAGAGTGAGTCTGCCCCGGAGGTAGAGGGTGAGCATTCTGCCTCGATGCTCCGGAAGAGTTGTGCCACCTCAGGTCCCAAAGAGGGTGGAGCACATTCCCAGGGAATTGGGGCGAGCCGGGCTGCCACGCCACTGTTCTGAAGGGGTTGAGCATGTGCCCCGGAGACGGAAGGGAATCCAGGTGCTGCCCCAATGTTTGAGGAGGGTGGAGCCGAGAAGGTGGTCTCCCCATTGTGTGGATATGTTGGAGCATGCACCCCAGCGTTTGGAGAGGAAAGGGCTGCTGAAAAGGCCCTTAGGAAGGGTTAGACTCCTGCTCTCTCAAGCCCCAAGGATGCAATGTCATTCTGTTAATGACTCTAAAACTTTGCAATCTAATGAAGTTTGTCCTGCAGGTTTTAGGAACTGTTTTGGTCCTGTTAACCCTGTTTTTCTTACTCTTTCTCCTTATGGCAATGGGAATGTTTATCCTATGAATGTCCCTCCTTTGTATATTGGAAGCACATAACTTGTTCTAAGTTCACAGATCCACAGCTAATGGAAAATTATGCCTTAGGACTGACCGCACCTATAATTGATTTTGATGGAATTTTGTACTTAACTATTGTTACTGAAATGATTTAAGTTTCTGTGACACTGTGGGATGAATGTATTTTGTATATGGAAAGTTAATGTCATTTTGGGGTCCAGGGGGTGGAATGTGCCAGTTTGAATGTATTATGTCCCCCAAACCCCATTATCTTTCATGTAATCTTGTGTGGGCAGACCTATCAGTTTGATTAGATTGTAATTCTTTGTTTCTTTGGAGATGTGGCCCACCCAGCTGTGGGTGATGACTCTGATTGGATAATTTCCATGGAGGTGTTGCTCCGCCCATTTGGAGTGGGTCTAAGTTGAGTCACTGGAGCCATAAAAATGAGCTGATGGACAGAGGGAACTCAGTGCAGCTGAGCGTGAACTTTTGAAGAGGCACTACAGCCAAGAGGGACACTTTGAATAAAGCACAGGAACTGCAGAAAAGAGACATTTTGAAGATGGCCGTTCTCTTGCTCTGGAGAAACTAAGAGAGGACAAATACCCCACGCACAACTAAGAGTGACATTTTTGAGGAACTGCAGCCTAGAGAGGAACATCCTGGAAGAAAGCCATTTTGAAACCAGAACTTTGGAGCAGATGCCAGCCACATGCCTTCCCAGCTAACAGAGGTTTTCCGGACACCATTGGCCATCCTCCAGTGAAAGTACTTGATTGCTGATGTGTTACCTTGGATACTTTATGGCCTTAAGACTGTAACTGTGTAAACAAACCCCTTTTTATAAAAGCCAATCCATCTCTGGTGTTTTGCATTCTGGCAGCATTAGCAAACTAGAACAGTTTCTGTTAACTATAGTCTCCAGTTTGCATTGATTGTATTTTTCCCCCAATCCCACCCCATTTTTAACACCTTGCAATGTTCACATTCATTTGTTCTACCTCATGTAAAAACACATTTGTACCTTTTATTGCAATCATTGAGCACCCTACGTTTCAATAAGTTATACAGTCCCAGTCTTTATCTTTCCTCTTTCCTTCTGATGTCCCACATGCTCCTAACCTTCCTCTTTCAACCATACTCAGTCATCTTCATTCATTGTACTTACATTGCTGTGCTACCATCTCCCAAAATTGTGTTTCAAACCTCTCACTCCTGTCTTTTCCTTTCTGTCTGCAGTGCTTCCCTTTAGTGTTTCCTGTAGAGCAGGTATCTTGTTCACAAACTCTGTCATTGTCTATTTGTCAGTGAATATTTTAAGCTCTCCCTCATTAATTTGAAGGAAAGTTTTGCTGGATATAGGATTCTTGGTCATTGGTTTTTCTCTTTAAGTATCTTAAATATATCACCCCACTTCCTTCTTGCCTCCATGGTTTCTACTGAGAAATCCACACATAATCTTATTAAGCTTCCTTTGTATGTGATGGATCACTTTTCTCTTGCTGCTTTCAGGATTCTCTCTTTGTCTTTGACATTTGGTAATCTGATTATTGTCTGGGTGTAGACGTATTCAGATCTATTCTGTTTGGGATATGCTGCACTTCTTGGATCATAATTTTATATCTTTCATAAGAGATGGGAAATGTTCATTGATTATATCCTCTATTATTGCTTCTGCCCCTTTTCCCTTCTCTTCTCCTTCTGGGACACCCATGACACGTACATTCCTGCATTTCATTTTGTCCTTAAGTTCCTGGAGATGTTGCTCATATTTTTCCATTCTTTTCTCTATCTGTTCTTTTTTGTGCAGGCTTTCAGGTGCTTTGTTCTCCAGTTCCTGAGTGTTTCCCTCTGCCATTTGAGATCTCCTGTTGTATGTCTCCATTATGTCCTTCATCTCGTGTGTTGTGCCTTTCAGCCTTTCATTTCCATAGATTCTGTCAGTTGTTTTTTCAAACTTTCAATTTCTACTTTATGTATGCCCAGTGTTTTCATTCTATGCTTCATCTCTTTTGCCATATCTTCCCTAAACTCTCTGAATTGATTTAGCACTAGTTGCTTAAATTCCCATATCTCAGTTGAAGTGTAAGTTTGTTCCTTTGACTGGGCCATAACTTCTCTCCTCCTAGTGTAGGTTGTAGTTTTCTGTTGTCTAGGCATCTGGCCTCCTTGGTTACCCCAATTAGGTTTTCCTAGACCAGAACAGGCTCAAGTCTTGGAACAGGGAATAGTTTCAGGTCCTCCTGAGGGTGTGTCTTAGACAATTGGTGCATCTTGTGAGGCCTCAAGTCACTGTGCTTTTCTGCCCAGCAGGTGGCACCTGTCAGAATGTCTCTCCTGACTGGTGAAGGAGGTATGGCCTGTGGCTAATTTCCCCCAGGCTCTGAGGTCTGGTTCTGAGTAGAAGGTGGGTAGTAGAGCTTGGTACCACCTCTTTCCTCTTAGGGATGATATACCCCCTGGGGAGAGGTCATTTGCATTTGAATAGTCTCTGACTCTGCTAACTCCACCCTTGTCTGGGACTGAGCACTCGGAATTGAAAATGGCTGATGCTTTCTCCATTGAGCCAAAAAGGGACAGAAAGACCACCTCCAGGGTCAGTCTACAGCCCCTCTCAGTTTCACCCATTGGCCAGAGATAGCACCTGGTCCTCTGGGCTCCCCCTCCCTCCTGGCGTCCTCTGGGTCTCCAAGGTCCTCCAGGTCTCCAAGGTCATTTGTCACCAAAAGCTCTGTCTGCTTGTTGGGGATTCATAGCTTGTATTGAGCAGTAAATGTTTGGTAATTAGATCCCCATTTGGAGCTCAGCTGAGCTATATCCACTTGCTCAGAGAGTGCTGCTCTCTAGTGCTGTGAGGTTTGGGCCACAGAGGGAGGGGGCTCCTGGCTCAGATCTGCAGTTTTTACTTACAGATTTTATGCTGCAATCTTGGGCATTCCTCCCAACTCAGGTTGGTGTATGATGACTGGACAGTCACATTTGTCCTCCTGCAGTTATTCTGGATTATTTACTATTTGTTCCTGGTTGTTTATTAGTTGTTCCAGGGGGACTGAGTAGCTTCCATTCCTCTCTACGCCACCATCTTCTTCCATCCCTCCTAGCTTTACATTTAATGGGAAAACAGTAGAATGATTCCCATTAAAGTCAGGAAAAAATAAGGATACTGACTATGACCACTATTACTATTATTAGACATTGCTTTGAGGATATTAGTCAAAGTGGTTAGAAAACAGAAATTTGTATATAATTTGGAAAGCAAGAGGTAAAATTACCATTATTTGCAGATGAGATGATTATCTGTAAAACTCATGAAAACTGTAAGGGAATTCAGTAAGGTAGCTGGATCCAAAGCTAACATACAGAGATTCGCATTACATTCCGTTTTAACTGCTGTATAGCATTTTATTTTAAGAATAGCATATGAATAGACCCTAATATACTATGACAAAGCAAATCAATTCCCTGGGCCAGAGTGGGGTTAACTGGGAAGGGATCCAAGAGAGTCTGGGTTAGACAAGCTATGGATAGTAGAAATACAGTTGTCAAAACTCATTGAGCTACACACTTCAAATGGACGCATTTTATTATATGAAATTCATATCTCATTTAGCTTGATTTAAAAATATATAATTCAAAATAATTTCAGTATAATTGTCCTTTTGTAATCCTATATCTTTATTTTTTGCTTTTAAAAAACAAAAAATGATTCTGAGCAAGTATCCATGACACCAAGAAGGTTTATAATCCCTATCAGAGATGTATGTTTTATCTTTGTCTACATGTCTTCTAATTCTGTTTCCTACTGTTCTAGTTTGCTAATGCTGCAGAATGCAAAACACCAGAGATGGATAGGCTTTTATAAAATGGGGGTTTATTTCGCTACACAGTTACAGTCTTATGGCCACAAAGCGTCCAAGGCAACACATCAGCAACCGGGCACCTTCACCTGAGGATGGCCAATGGCGTCCGGAAAACCTCTGCTAGGTGGGAAGGCAGCCGGCGTCTGCTCCAAAGCTCCGGCCTCAAAACGGCTTTCTCCCAGGATGCTCCTCTCTAGCAAGCTTGCTCCTCTTCAAAACATCACTCACTCCCAGCTGCACTCACTGAGTTCCCTCTCTCTGAGTCAGCTCATTTATATAGTTCCACTGATCAAGGCCCACCCCGAATGGGCGGGGCCACGCCTCCATGGGAACATCTCATCGAAATCATCACCCACAGCTGGGTGGGGCACACTCCAAGCAAATCCAACCAGCACCAAAACTTCTGCCCCACACAAGACCACAAAGATAATGGCATTTGGGGGACGCAATACACTCAAACCGGCACACCTACCTTCTCATCTATATTTTTCATCTCTCCATAATGCATTCTGGTGTACTTTCCTCAGATTTATCCTCTAGTTCACTTAATTGTTACTTCAGCTGTTTCTAATCTGTTATTAAACATGTCTGCTGAACTTTTAATGTCAACAACTGTATTTTTCATTTTGAAAAGTTCTACTGGGTTCTTTTTAAAATTCTGTCTGGTGTCTTATAGTTTTGTTTTCTGCTTCCATACTTTTCTATCTCAGTAATTTTTTATAGGAAGCTCATTGTTAGAATGCTTTGTCAATCCCATTAAGATCTCTAACACAGCGATAATGGGAACACCTCACCCCCAACCACCCCAGGGCAGTTTTGCATTGGCTGCTGCTAAAAACTCCATGGGTATCACCAGCCCAGGGCTATCTTCATGCTAAATCCTCAGCTTGGAGGTTTCTGGACGATAAAGGTAGATTCAAGTCCTAAATCAATGGAGACCCAGGTCTAGGGTTTTATATTACAAGGAGAAAATTTTTTCATTCAGGAAGAGATATGAGTTTCCTTGTCATCTCCCTGTTTGTGGCTGACTTCTTCTAGTCTAGCCTTTAGCTGAGGTTAAACCCCCTCAAAATCCTGGATTTAAATAGCTCTAACTCTCCACCTTGTGTTGGTTCAAGGTTGCAGCTGCTGTCCCACATAAACATGAAAATAGCCCACAATTCACAAAAGTAGGACTTCATCTTGATGGTGAACCATAAAAACCAGCTCATGTGCTTTCTCATCTGGTTTTCAGTTCTATGCTTTTAAGGACTTCTCTTTTCTATGAACACATGAACCAGGTGTCAAAGAAGAGCTTTAGGACAAACCAAATCAACAAGAAAACCTTATGGCAAGAGAGAAAAACTGACCTTCAGAGAAAACTCATAAGGAATATGAGATGCCTAGACACAAGCAAAATATTACAAGCCATACTAAAAACAGGAATATGTGGCCCAGTAAAAGGAACAAATTAAAACATCAGATTAGACAAAGGATTTGAAACAACTAATTAATGATATTCAAAAAATATCCTAAGTAAATTCAAGGAGATAAAGGAAAACATGGCTAAAAAGACAAAGGATATTAAGAAGACACTTGGTGACCACATAGAAGAATTTGAAAGTATGCAAAAATAAATACATAAATAAACAACAGAACTTACAGGAATGAAAGGCACAAGAGAAGAGATTAAAAATACACTAGAGTCATACAGCAGCAGTTTTGAACAGGCAGAAGAAAGGATCAGCAAGCCAGAAGAAAGGACATGTGAAACTGACCAGACAAAAGAACAGATAGAGAAAAGAATGGAAAAAAATCGATTAGGGTCTCAGGGAACTGAATGACAGCAGGAAGTGTGCACACATACATAACATGGGTATCCCAGAAGGAGAAGAGAAGGGAAAGGGGGCAGAGAATGTTTGAGGAAATAATGGCCTCCAATTTCCCAACTCTTATGAAATAAATGTACAACATAAGAAGCACAACATACCCCAAAGAGAATAAATCCTAACATCTACTCCAAGATTCATACTAATCAGATTGTCAAACACCAAAGACAAAGAGAAAATTCTGAAAGCATCAAGAGAAAAGGGATTCATCATATATGAGGGACACTCAATAAGACTAAGTGCCAATTTCTCATTAGAAACCATGGAGATGAGAAGGCAATGGCATGATACCTTTAAGGTACTGAAAGAGAAAAACTGCCAGCCAAGAATTTTGTATCCAGCAAAAGTGTATTCAAAAATGAGGGAGAGCGTAAAATATTCACAAATAAAGAGAAACTGAGAGAATCTGTCATCAATAGATCTGCCCTACAAGAAATACTAAAAGGAGTTCTACAAGCTGAAAGGAAAAGAGGAGAGAGAGGCTTGGAGGACAGTGTATAAATGAAGATTATCAGTAATGGTAGCTAAAGGGGTAAAAAAAAAAAAAAAAAAAAAAGACAAAAATAAGATAGGACATATAAAATCCAAAGGATAAAATGGTTGATGTAAGTGCTTCCTTTACAGTAATAACATTGAATGTCAATGGATTAAACACCCCAATCAAAAACACAGATTATCAGAATGGATTAAAAAATGATCATTTTTAAGCAGTTTACAAGAGACTCATCTTGGACCCAAGGACACAGATAGGTTGAAAGTGAAAGGCTGGAAAAAGATATTCCACACAAACAGTAACCAGAAGTAGCTGGGCTACCTATACTAATATCAGACAAAACAGACTTTAAATGCAAACCTGTTAATAAAGAAAAAGGATATTATATATTAATAAAAAGGACAGCCCACAAAGAAGAAATAACAATCATAAATATTTATGTACCTAACCAAGGTGTCCCAAAATATATGAGGCAAACACTTGCAAAACTAAAAGGAGAAATAGACATCTCTACAATAATGGTTGGAGACTTCAGTACACCACTCTCATCAACAGGTACAACATCTAGACAGAGGATCAATGAGGAAACAGAGAACTTGAATAATGTGATAAATGAACTAGACTTAACAGACATGTACAGGACATTGAACCCCAAAATAGGAGGTTATACATACTTTTCAAGTACTCATGGATCATTCCCCAGGATGGAACACATGTTGGGTCACAAAATAGGTCTCAATAAATTTAAAAAAACTGAAATTATTTTCTCTGATCATAATGGAATGAAATTGGAAATCACAGATATATGGAGATTAAACAATAAACTGTTAAACAACCAGTGGGTCAAAGAAGAAACGGCAAGAGAAATCAGTAAATATCTTGAGATGAATGAAATTGAGAACACATCATATCAAAACTTATGGGATGCAGTAAAGGCACTTCTGAGAGGGAAACTTATAGCCCTAAATACCTACATTAAGAAGAAAGAAAGAGCTAACATCACAGACCTTAATTGCACACTTGGAGGAATTAGAAAAAAAAACAGCAAACTAAATCCAAAGCAAGCAGAAAGAAAGAAACAACAATCAGAGCAGAAATAAATGAAATTGAGAACAAGAAAAAATAACCCAAAAAAACAAAAACAATAGAATCAACAAAACCAGAAGTTTGTTCTTTGAGAAGATCAATAAATTTGACATAGCCTTAGCTTAACTGACAAAGCTTTTCTCTCCAAAAGGAGAGAAAATGCAAATAAATAAAATCAGAAATGAGAAGGGGGACATTACTACTGATCCCATAGGAAGATCATAAGAAGATACTATGAACAACTGTATGTCAACAAATTAGGCAACTTAGCTGAAATGGATAATTTCCTAGAAACACATGAACAACCTACACTGACTCTAGAAGAAATAGAAAATCTCAACAAGCCAATCACAAGTAAATGGATTGAATCAGTCATCTAAAACTTCCCAAAAAAGAAAAGCTCAGGACCAGATAGCTTCACAGGTGAAGTCTATCAATTACTCCAAGAAGAATTACTACCAATTTTGCTCAAACTCTTCCAAAAAGCGAAAAAGAGGGAACACTACCTAACTCATTCTATGAAGCCAATATCATCCTAATACCAAAGCCAGACAAAGATTCTAAAAGAAAACTGCAGACCAGTATCTCTAATGTATATAGATGCAGAAATCCTCAACAAAATACTAGCAAATCAAATCCAGTAGCACAAAATATTACACACCATAATCAAGTGAGTTTTATCACAGTTATTCAAGGGTGGTTCAACACAAGAAAATCAACCAATGTAATATACCATATTAACAAATCCAAGGGGAAAAACCACATGATCATCTTGATTGACTCAGAAAAGGCATTTGACAAAATCTAGCATCCTTTTCTGATAAAAACACTTTAAAAGATAGGAACAGAAGGAGACTTTCTCAACATGAAAGGGTATTTCTGAAAAACCCATAGTTAACTTTGGACTCAATGGTGAAAAACTGAAAGCTTTCTCCCTAAGATCGAGAACACAACAAGGAAGCCACTCTCATCACTGTTATCCAACATTGTGCTAGACATTCTAGCTAGAGCAATTGGGCAAGAAAAATAAATAAAAGGCATCCATATTAGAAAGGAAGAAGCAAAACTTCCACTATTTACAGATGACATGATCCTATATTTAGAATAAAGTCCTGAAAAATCCATAACAAGGCTACTAGAACAAATAAATGCATTCAGCAAAATGGTAGGATACAAGATCAACATGCAAAATTCAGTAGTGTTTCTATACACCAATAATGAGCAATCTGAGGAGAAAATCAAGAAAAAATTCCACTTACAATAGCAACTAAAAGAATCAAATATCTAGGAATAAATTTAACCAAAGATGTAAAGGACTTGTACACAGAAAACTATAAAACATTGCTAAAAGAAATCAAAGAAGACCTAAATGAATGGAAGGACAGTCCAGGTTCATAGATTGGAAGATTAAAATTCGTTAAGATGTCAATTCTACCCAAACTGATTTACAGATTCAATGAAGTCCCAATCAAAATTCCATGGTCTACTTTGAAGAAACAGAAAAGCCAATTATCAAATTTATTTGGAAGGGTAAGGGGCCCAAATAGCCAAAAACATATTGAAAATGAAGAACAAAGTTGGAAGACTCATGCTTCCTGACTTTAAAGCATATTACAAAGCTACAGTGGTCAAAACAGCATGGTAAATAGCATAAAGCTAGACATGTTGATCAACAGAACCAAATTAAAAGTTTAGAAATTGACCCACACATTTATGGTCAACTGATTTTCAAAAGGCAGCCAAGTCCACTCAACTGGGGCAGAACAGTTTCTTCAACAAATGGCTTTGGGAGAACTGGATATCCATTGTTAGAAGAATGAAAGAGGACATCTGTCTTACAACAAACACAAAAATTAACTCAAAATGGATCAAAGACCTAAACTAAGAGACAGGACCATAAAACTCCTGGAAGAAAATGTAGAGAAGCATCTTCAAGATCTTGGGATAGGCAGTGGTTTCTTCACTTTACAACCAAAGCACAAGCAGCAAAAGAAAAAAACAGATAAATGGGACCTCCCCAAATTAAATACCTTTGTGCTTCAAAGGACTTGTCAAGAAAGTGAAAAGGCAGCCTACTTAATGGGAGAAATTACTTGGACAGCACATATCCAAATTGATTGGGGTGATGAAAGCACAACTCTGCGATTATGCTGAGAGCCACTGATTGTACACATTGGATGGATTGTATGGTGTGTGGATAAAAGGGTGTTTTTTTTAAAACAAACGAAGTAGGAATGTCTGCCTCTATCTTCATACCAAATGTTGGTATTAATATCCATAATATATAAAGAAACCCTGTAACTCAACAATAAAAAGACAAACCAATTGAAAAATGGGCAAAAGACCTAAATAGATACTTTTCCAAAGAGAAGTATAAACGGTTAAGGAGCACATGAAAAGATGCACAACATCACTAGCTATTAGGGAAATTCAAGTCAAAACCACAATGAGGTATCATTTCACACCTAACTAGAATGGCTACTATGAAACAAATAGAAACTACAGGAGTTGGAAAGGATGTGGAGCAACAGGAACTGCTGGTGGGACTCTAGAATGGTACAGCTGCTGTGGAAGAGTTTGACAGTTCAGAACTGTCACATGATCTGGCAATCCTGCTACTAGGAAGAACTGAAAGCAGAGACACGAACAGGCATTAGCATACCAATGTTCGCAGTAGCATCATTCACAGCTGCAAAAAGATGGAAGCACCCGTCATGGATGAATGGATAAACAAAATTTTGTATGTACGTACAACAGAATATAATTCAGCTGTAAGAAGTAATGAAGTCCTGAAGCATGTAACAACATGGATGAACCCTGAGGACATTATGTTGAGTGAAATAAGCCAGGCACCAAAGGACAAATATTGTATGATCTCACTAATATGAACTAATTTTAATGAGCAAACTTATGGAATTAAGACCTGCAGTATAGGTTACCAGGAGCTAGAATGAGGGGAGAGAACTGGGAGCTGATGTTTAATTTGTGCAGAATTTTTAATATGGTTGATTGTAAAGGTTTAGAAATGGATGGAGGTGATGGGAGCATATTATTGTGAGTGTAATTAATAGCAATGAACTATAGGTGTGATTGTCATCGTACAGGGAAATTTTTCAGTTTGCTAAAGCTACCAGAATGCAATATACCAGAAATGGTTTGGCTTCTACAATGGGGGTTTATTAGCTTACAAACTTACAGTTCTAAGCCCATGAAAATACCCAAATTAAGGCATCAACAGGACGATCTCTCTTTGAAGAAAGGCTGCTGGCATCTGGGGTTCCTCTGTCACATGGGAAAGCATATGGCTAGTGTCTGCTGGTCCTTCTCTCCCAAAGTTTCATTGCTTTCAGCTTCTGGCTTCAGTGGCTTCCAAAATTGATTGGGGTGATGAAAGCACAACTCTGTGATTATGCCGAGAGTCACTGATTATACACGTTGGCTGGACTGTATGGTGTGTGGATAAAAGGATGGGTTTTTTTTTAAAGCAAAAGGAATAGAAATGTCTGCCTCTATTTTCATACCAATTGTTGGTATATATGGCCAGAGATGTCTTGCTATTCCTCCCATTGAGAGGTGTAATCTCTACTCTCCCTTTGAAAGTGGGCTGGACCTGTGACTTGTTTACATCAATAAAATGTGGAACAAGTGATATTGTGTCACTTCTGAGGCAAGGCCTTAAGAAATCTAGCTTTTGCTGTCACCTCTTTGGGAATGCTCCTTCTTGGAATCCAACTGCCATGCTATGAGGGAGCCTAAGCAGACAAATGGAAAGGCCCTTCCTCGAACCCCAACACAGACACACCTTCAGGCTGGTTGTCTCCACAGGAGTGGTGGAAGAGCTGCCTCTAACCTTCCCCTCATTTCTCCAATTTCATTTCTCACTCAGGCCCTAAGCTCTGCAGTAATCTACCCTTACCAAGCCTGGAGTGACTCCTTGCCCTCTTCCACCCAAGTGGCCCTTTCTTCCCTGCCTCTCCCCAGACTCAGGCATCACACCAGCCCTATATGTCAGATCCCTGATACAGAACCTTGCTCTCTGCCAGTGTTCTGCCAACTTTCAGGGCAGGGAGGGAAAACCCCCTTTTCTCCTAGGTGCTGACGACTTGTTTCCATTTGCTACTCTTCCACAGAGACCGTTGGTCGGCTGTGTCAGCTGTGTGCCCAGCCATCTGGAAATGGAATTTATAGTAATGATGTTATCATTGCCAAATCCCATTGCAACAAAACAATGGAAGACTCATTTCAGTGAGAGCTAATGAACACAGATTGGAATCAACTACTGTGATCATTAATCCTTTCTTTTCCTTTATGATTTAAAGGGTGTGTGTGTGTGTGTGTGTGTGTGTGTGCGTCATTTTAGCGGCTAAGGGAGAGAATGGAGGAGACACCAAAACTTGCAAATGCTTTAAAAGAAAAGAAAAAAGAAAAAAAAAGCCCACCTCAAATTCACTGAACAAACCAGAGACTGGACACTAAAATTGGTGCTCAGACTGGAGGCCACAGAACATCTCCTTTCCCTCAGATGTAACCTTCTCGTAGCAGAAGCCCAGCTCCCTGGGTTCACCCAGGCAGGCCCCCTTGAGTACACAGGAAGCAGTCCCAGAAGCCTGCATTCGGGGAAGCTGCTGCCCGGGCTCTCAACATGGCCTCCCCTGTGGTGGGGTGTACACTCCCCAACAGGCTCAGGGCAGGTAGAACCTGAATCACTTGGCCCCCTTGGCACAGAGCCAGGGTCTTGGAGAGGTACAGTCCAAAGCCACCAGCTTGCCTTCCTCCAGGCTCCCACAGTTCGGGTCTGAGTTGTCCTTGTCTTCCTCTGGGAGTCTGGGTGAGAGAAGGAAGAGGGCAAGGAGCTTAGGATGGTGATGCCTCCTTGCCTTTGCAGGCCCTCTGAACCATGTGCCTGTTGCCCTCCACCAGCCCTGGGACTATGTCACTGCACAGAAACAGTGGGGTATCTGGAAAGAGCACTGGAGCAGGAGTCACTGGGCTGTCCCCTAGTTCATCAGCTATGTGGCATTGGATGAATTTCTACACCTGAGTGGCAGACCCCTTATCTGTAAAACTGAGATGACAGCCCTGCTTGGGTTTGAGTTGTTCTGGAGGACCCAAACAAGGGACGGGGTAGCATGGTCTAAACAAAACCATGGCCCTGTACCTAGGGATAGAGTTGGTTTCACAAGTGGTGCTCCAGGCACATAGCAAGGAGGCTGAATCTGGGGACAAATGGCAGTGAGGATAGGCCCCCAAGATCCAGAAGGGCCCTGGGGGAGAAGTTTTGGCAGAGGAGGGAGAAGACCCCCAGAGCTCTCTAACATCTGCTGTGATACGACTCTGGTCACACTTGGGGGCCCAGACTAGTGTGCTTGGGACAGAGGGGGACTCCCACCCAGGCCCACTGGTCACTCACAGCTGGGGTGGCAGAGGGGCCCCGTCGATCCAGTGCCAGCCCTGGGGGCTTCGCCGGGCCCCCACCCAGGTGTACTTGGTGACTTGGTTCTGGCTCAGGAAGTCCTGAGGAGAAAAAAAGCAGGCTGGTCACTCATCTCTGGACATTGGTGCAACTCACCTGGATCACCCATTTTTCCTGAGTCTTCAGCAAGTTCCCAGCTCACCAATTCAGAGAAGTGAGTCACCTCAACCTGAGTTGGTACCAAACTCTGATAATCTAAAAAGTTTTATTCGGTGCTTACTGGTTGTCAGGCACAGCACGAAGGACTGGGAACCCAGAAATGAGAATGATTCTATCTCAGCCCTCAAGGGGAGAGATGTGGGCACTGATCACCAAAGAGCAATGCACAATGACTCCTTAGTGGCCCAGAGCAACAAGGAAGCTCAGAGACGGGGGTGGTGGGGTGGGGGAGCAGAGGCCCTGGTAAAGTTGGAAGACTTAAGGCCTGTTCGGATGATAGCAAGTAGCTTAGTTTGGCTGGAGAACAGTTCCAGGGGTTAATTAGGCCACTGAGGCAGACTGGGAACAGATTGTTAACAATACAAATGTCAACAAGAGCACAAATTATGCTCCCTCAATTTAATGCAATATTCTTAAGACGATTTAAAAAGATGAGTATGATGATGACGCAGCAATGTGGGAAAGATATATGGTATGTTAAGTGAAAAAGCTGAATCAAAATTGTGATATGGTTATAATAATGAAAAAATATGTATACACGTGGATGTAGACATCAAGCAGCAACAAAAAAATAAAACAAGTTTGTTAGATATTAAGGATTTTTTCTTTTAAATATTTGTTCTTGGTGTTATTTTTAACAATGAATTAAAACCAAAAAGACATCTTAAATCTGTTTAAAAATTTTTAACTTTAAAAGAAATTAAAATATCGTAAAAGGCCCACTGAGTAGTGGGGTGGGGGGGGGAAGTGATGCTGGCACAGACCACATCAGTTCATTCTTTCTGGAACATAATTTGGTGCTATGTAACAAAAACAGTAACACTGTTCCTACTGATTAAAAGGGTAGTTTCACTTTGGGGAATAAATCTAAGAACATAAAAGGAAGAAAATTAACTCATCCAAAGATAACACAGTGCTATTTATAAAGAAAAAAGTAGAAACCAACCAAATGTTCAGCAATCAGAAAATAAGCAAATTACGGTATATTAACATGATGGAAAACTACAGAGCTATTAAAAATGACTAGTACATGACAATGACAATACAAATGGAGTGGTAGACACTGAAGTTTTAACATATGTTCAATTCTTTTTCTCTACAAAATTGTTTACATTACCAATGACATAATCTTTATAATTAAAGAAATTAATTATATGGGAATGAAAAGGTAGCACTTGTGATGGCTTGGAGTGGTATGTACCCCAGAAAGTCATATGTCTTAAACGTGATCCATCCCTGTGGGTGTGAACCCACTGTAAGTACGACTTTTAATGAGGTCACTTCAGCTAAGGTGTGGCCCACCTCAATCAGGATGGATCTTAATCCTATTATGGAGTCCTTTACAAGCAAAACGACATTCAGACAAAGAGAAAAAGCCACTAGAAGCAAGAAGGTGAAATTCAGCAGTTCCTGTAAGAGAAAGGAGAGGCCAGGAGAGGCCGCCACTTGCACTGCCGTGTGACAGGAGCCCAGGACCAAGGACTGCCAGCAGCCAGCCCCAGAACACCACAGTCCTCAGGGAGAAAGCATCGCCTCGATACTGCCTTGATTTGGGCTCTTCCTAACTTCAAACCATGAGCCATTAAATTCCCATTGTTTAAATTCACCCATTGCATGGTGTTTGCTCCAGCAGCCCAGGAAAGTAAAACAGCACTGGAGTGATTACTGCGTTCCAAGGAGCCACTCCTTTCCATCCTTCAGATCTCAGCTTAAATGGCACTTCCTTTGGGAGCCACGCTGACCCCCCTCCAAGGCAAGCTAAGATCTCCTCTCTCCCCTGTGCTCCCAGGCTTTCACACTTTCACAGCATAGTGCCCGTTGTGCTGCATTTTAGTTCCTTGCTGACTTGTCTGTTTCCTATATTACATGGCATACTTGGTGGGGTCTGGGAGCCTAGTCACCATTGCACTGTCAGAGCCCAGAAAACAGTAGGCCAGCATAACAAAAGCTGCCTCGCTGTGCTCACTGCCAGTAATGAACAGTTAGGTAAACACAGCCACATCAGGCCAGCCCAGAGGAATGAGCTCGGACCCATCTCCTGGACCTCAAGGAAGCAGCAGCCGGTTGACAGCCAAGAGAGAAGGCACAGACGATTTCCAGGTCAAAGGCTGCAAACTTTGCTCTTTGTCTAATCACCAAGATCAGACTGCAAATGTAAATGGAGAGTGAATTTCATTAACAGGGCAGCCTTTCGTTGGCTGGTCATTTCCTCTATCTGGGGATAGGGCTGATGGGGCAGCCGACAAGCGGACTCACCCTCCCGGGGGCAATCAGTAGCCTGTTTGATTGGGGGTTGGTGTGGAAGGAATATCCAGGCTTAGTGCTTTTGCCAGGGCTGAGTGGGACTATCACTGTGGAGAGAAGCAGAGCTTTGGAGCCAAGCAGACCCATATTCAAATTCTGGTTCCACGACTTATAAACCTTGGGACCTCAGGCAAGTCACTCAATCTCTCAGCACTTCAGTGTGATCCTCTGTAAAACGGGCTGGCCTTCGCGGTGAGGTTTGATATAGTATGCATAAAGCACATGACAGTACTCATTAAAGGCTCCCTCAGCTGTGGGTTCTCCTCACAGTCTCTGACATATGGTGTGCGATGCACTGTGTCCCAGCCGGGGACACACGTGACCTTATTTGATGCTTACACCAACCCCATGAGGATCCTGCCCTTCTTTTCTGTTCTAGCCCAGGCTACCTTCCCTCCCCTCCCTTCCCTTCCGGGTCTCCTGGTGACTGGAGCCCATGGCCTGTCCCCTGCCCAGCTCCATGTTCTCCATTACTTTCTTCTTTTACTCTAGTAAAAGTTCAGGCTCTATTAACCTGTTTTTATTGTTAGCAAAAATTATGATGTGGGAAAGGCATTGTCCAGAGAATCAGAAATAAATTCCAGGAATTACAAGACTTCTGAGTAATTTACGGCTCAAAGACTTGTTCTCTGATGATGGTGCAGGAGATACTAGGCCTTCCACTGCCTTAAGGTGGTGTTTCTCCAGCTTTCCCCACCAATACGGGGAGGAGGAATGTGATCCTGAGCAGAATACACTTGAAATCTAAAATTTTACATCTTAAAATTATTTTTTATGCCTTCATACATTCCTGTTTTAGTGATAAAATGTTTCAAATCACTTGGCAATCTTAATTCTATGATGTATACTTATTTACTACATTTTTAACTTTTTGAAATCAAGAGGTGTTTTACATTCATTGTGTACATTTAATTTAGTTTCTCTCCTCCACCTTGCAAAACAAAGTTGTTATTGAACCAATGGTGAGCAAGTCTTACGACTGATGGCATCTTAGATATTAATGAGATATAGTAGTTAAACTTCCTCATTTTTTTCCTAACCTTGAGCAAAGCCAGCTCTTTGGTCTTAGATGAGCTGTGTTTACGCTGGAATAGCTGCTACTAGGGGGCAGGGTGGCCGCACTCCTTGTCCAGCCCATCCTTGGGCTGCTCCCCTGCTCCCTGCCTTGGCACCTCCTGGAGCTGCTGGCCCTGTCCAGGGCTCAGGAGGATTCTAGAGCCCCACAGACACAGTATTACAGCTTTGAATTGCCTGGATCCAAATCTTAGCTTTAGTATTTTCACAGGCTGGGAGCTTATCCAGATATTTTTTCTTCATCTTTACTTATATTTCAAAGGGTTGATCTTAAATGCTTGTTTTTTTAAAAAATTCTTTATCACAAGCCTGGTTTGCAATTTAGGGAGTTAAACCCATCTACCCCTTTCAGGACCCACCAGCAACAAGGAGGCTGTTCGTTCAGCCAAGGTTGAGCCTGTCTGATGAGAGGCTGCAGAGCAAGGACCCTTTCTCTCATTGGCTTCCTGGGCCTTTTGGTCCAGAGGCCTGGTAACGGCTTCTCTGCAGAGCCTCCTCTCACAATTATAACAACTCAGGGCTGGAACAGGCCCAGGCAAACTCTGTTCAGTACCCATCTCTTCTTGCCTTCACAGGCTACCATTCCTCTAGCATTTCCCCCCTAGTCACAGCATATATTCTTGTAGAACATTTATAAAACAAAGCTTCAAAGAAGAAAATAAAATGACTCATAATCTTGCCTCCCAGTGGTAACCACCATTACAGTATTGGGGTATTTCCTTTCCATCTTTTTTTTGTGTACATATGTATTTACCATATTGGTACCTAGACTTGATTTTTTTCTGTCTACCTTGTATCTTTCCCATTTCCCCATTTTAAAAAAAGTAAACATTTTTCTTAGTCATAAAATAAATAATCCATATTCACTACAAAATATTGTCTCACAGATTTTCACATGAAAAAAATGGGAAGACACAGAAAGCCTTTCTTCTCTCTGCTGTGGGAGATAGGAGCATGGAGAGGGCCTGGACCCAAAGCCAAAGGACCAAATGATGGTTATGACCCAAACACAGTCTTCGGGGGAGAGGGGGCTGTCTGAGCCAGGCCACCTAAGTGCAAATTTCTTCTCTTCACTCTATGAGCTGGGGTATAACTTACTCAATTTTTCTCTGTCTCAGATTCTTCATCCATAAAACAGAAAAAAGAATAATATTTACCTCACAGGGCTGTTGGAGATTAATGAATTAATGTATGCAAAGTCCTTAAAACAGTACCTGGCATTACACAAAGGACTCAATAAATACTGGTGATTATTACTGAGGCAATTTAGTTTGAGATCATGGACTGTGGAGTCAGATCTGCCCCAGTTCAAATCCCCAATCCACCCCTCCCTTACGATCTCTAACCTTGGGCAAGTCACTTGATCTCTGAGCCTCCAGCTCCTCCTTAGAGCTCAAACAGAGAGCACTTGGTGCAATGCCTGGCACGTATTGAGGATTTTTTGCTGCACTGCCTCTGCTCAGTGCCAGGCCTTGGACCAAGCATCTCATATCGATTACCCCATTCAGCCCTCACAAACAGCCTATGAGGTAAGAATTATACCTTATTACCCCCATGTCATTAATTGGGAAACAGAAGCTCCATGAGGTTGATTTCGGTAAGTGGCACAGCCAGGATTTGAATCCAGATGATATGATTTATGATTCCAAAGCCTGTGTTCCTCACCACTGTTTCAAAGAATACAGACCTGGGAGTATACAGGCCGGGGTGCCATATATACCTGGGTGTTGGGGTGGGTTGGGGAGGGGGGTCAGTATAGGATACCGGCTTATGTGGCAGTTCTGGGAGATGTAAGAGGGAGACTGAAATGAATTCGCGTTGACCTTAGGCAAACACATCTGCCCGGGACACTCATCAGGAGCACACACAGGTTCCTAGTAGGGCCAGCACCTGGCGATTTCTGGAAGCCCTGAACCAGCTGTGTTCCTGGCTTAGCCTTGAGGGCAAGCCTAGCTCCTCTGTGAAGATCTGGGACCTGCAGCCATGTGGAGCTTTCCTGGGTGGAAGACAATGAAGCAAGGCTTGCACAATTCTGGGGGCGGAACTGTTTCCAACCTAGAGTTCTATACCCAGCTAAGCTATCAATCAAATGAGAGGGTAGAATAAAACCATCTTCAGACATAAAAAGTCTGAAGAAATTCACCTCTCATGTACTTTTCTTCAGGAAGTTTACAGAGGATGTATTTCACCAAGGAAAGGATATAGCTAAGAAAAAGAAAAAAGAAAGACATGGGACCTAGGAGACAAGTGATCTGAACTAGAAAAGAGGCAAAAGGCATAATGAGGAAGCAGATGAACAAAAATTCTAAGACAATAGCTCTGCAGCAGACCTAGTGAGCAAACAGTCCAGATTAGAACAAAGTATAGACTCCAGAAAGCTGTCTCACCCAGTCTCACGGACCTCTTTCAATTTTCTTTGACAGGCTCATGCTGCCTTGCCCACCAGTGTTATAACACATGATATTTATCTTACTGAGATGTCTCCCTTCCTTGTTAATTTCTACGTATCCTTCATTTCATGTAAATGTCATTTTCCAAGGGAAACCTTTCTTAACCTTCTGATCATGTTCTCCTGTCACACACTCTCATAGCAGTATTGTGTACTTTTCCTTCATAGCACTTAACATGATAATTAGACAGATATTTCTATGGTTTCTTGATTAATGTCTGCTTCACTCATCATTCTCCTAGCTTTGTGAAGTTGGAAGTTGTGCTATTCTGGCTCACCTCCGAATCTCTAGTGCCAAATGCAGCGTAGGTGCTCAGTAAATACTAAAGAACTGCCTGAAAGAATGTTCCATTTTCATACATAACATAACAACTAACATAAATTCTGGGCATCTGCCCCCTGTCAGAATTAATCCAAGGGCTGGATTCAGTTTATAAATCTTTTTGTAGCCACTCACAAACGTACTGTAACTGACTGGATTACTATGCAGCAAATATTCTCTGCCTTCTCTGGTTTGATGTTGGGCTTGGCCATCTATTGACTTGGCTAACGGAATGTTAGCAGATATAACATGAGCAGAGACCTTAAGTGGTACTTGACTTTGGTTTGGTTCTTGCATTTCTGCCATTTTCCTTTCAAAGAGCGCCTCTCCAGGAGATGGATGAGAGACTCATAGAGCAAACGTAAATCCATCCCTCAGCCTCAAGTCAAGCCCAGCCTATCTGCAGCCTGAAGCTGAGCTGTCCAGCCAAACCCAGCCTATCAACAGTTGACCCACAGACCAATAATCAAGAACTAAATGTTGTTGTCTGAAGTCACTGAGTTTTGGGGTGCTTTGTTACCCAGCATTATCATAGCAATAATTGACTAATATACCCACTAAATGCAATTTTTTTCCCATACTACCTCCCATAGAGTACACATGCGTCTCCCCCATGAGACCTGGGCCAGTACAGACTGGACCCTGAGCTCACTGTTAACTGTGAGATATAAGCATCTCTGCTCCAGCCTTCCTAGATCTATTTCCACTTCTTATAATGAAAAGTAAATTGAAGATCCTGGAAATCTGACTTTGGATCTCCCTGCATTTTCTTGATTTCTCTGAGCCCTGGTGACTTCTTCTATAACGTAGAGTTGGACTAGTTGTTTTGAGATTCCTTCCAGTGCTAGGATTCTGTAAAGATTCCACATACCTCTGCTGGTCCCCCACCCCTACCCCACCCTTCTCACCTGGATGTGGCTCAGCAGGGGCAAGGTAGCATGGTGGGCTGAACAGAAAGCCTGGCTAGCCTCCCAGGTCTGAGCGTCCACAGCAAAGTAGTAACAGTGTTCCTCAGACCACATCCAGCCCTGGGGGCATGGCCGGCAGCTGGCCCCTGCAAGCACAGAGACCACTAATGAGCTTCAGGGTAAACTGTAAATAGCTAAACACATGCACATTAAAAAAAAAATCTGGCCCCCTTGACTGAGGGGGCAAATCTGGAGGGATGGAACTGGCGAGCCCTGGAATGGACAGGTAAATAGGACCCAGGAAAGTTGTAAAGTTTATGCAGCGCATAAAGTTCTCCTGAGAGGGGGCTGAAATCCAATTGCTTGTCAGGGCACAGGCTGGGTCCGTGGAAGGAAGGAGATCTGTTCTCTTTGCAAAAGGCACTCTTGGTTCAACAAACCCTTCATGTTCAACAAGGGTCTTGTGCTGCCTTTTTCTAATTCTCACAAAAATGCTATTAAGGGCTGGAGACAGCTCCAGTGGGGAGTGAGGAGGGAGAAGGGAGGGGACTGGAATGGGGCACATACCTACTCTAGAAGCGAGGACCACAATGGTGACCGCGGACACCGCCAGGAGCACCGCCATAACTGCCAGGGCCCAGCGCAGGGATTTCATGTATAAGGGCAGTCCTGCAGAGGGGAGAGACATACAGGTTAGGAGACCACCACCTGTATCCAACTCAAAACTGTCCTGACTTATTTCACCAGACATCTTTCCACCTCAGCCCCCAAACATCAGCCCAAGACACCAGGAAAATTCATTTGATTAAGGTTAGAATTTTGTATTTGGGAGAAAGATGGTAGAAGATGTTCCACTTCTTAAATAATTAGATATAAAATGCCATTCAAGAAAGAGAACAGATAATTGACAAACACCCATTTCTTAAAGAATAGACTCAGGTTACAAATGTCGTTCAGAATAGGGCAAGGATCCTGCACCTCAGGAGCTAAGAGGATAGTCCAGAACACCAGGGGATAAAACTACTAAACAAGAGAGGAATGAGTGGATTTCAGCAGGGCTGAGTTCAAGTCTTGACTCCACAGGACTCAAAGGTAATCATGATTTTTCCATTGTAAAATAAAAAACACACCTGACTCTTCAATCTCTCCAGGTCACCGGATGCACCTAATGAAGCACTATACATGAGAGTACTTTGCGGATGTTCAAGCACTATACAGATGTGAGCTGCCAGCAGGGGTGCTGTTGCTGGCTCAAGGGTCACGATGGCTGGAATGAGGCTGCGGAGGAGAAATGAGCTACAGAGCAGGGCAGGGGGCAGTCAAGGAGGGAGAAGGGCATGTGTGCAGGCTCAAGATGGAACATATTTAAATTCCACATCTTGCCCTGTGAATGGAGTAACAGGGAAGTGAGAGGGGAAAACGTGGAGGATAAAAGACAGTAGTGGAGGGAAGAAGCTCATTTGGCAGAACAGGGAGCTCCAGGATTCAGTATGTCCTCCAGGGCAGTTGGTAAACAGCCAGGGACTGTCTGAAGCAACCGTTTGGGGGGCTCCAGAGACCAGAATAACACTGTATGTCAGCTGTACACCATCCAGGGAAAAGCCGGGGGAAGAGACTGATAAACTGTGGTGAAGACCTGTGAGTAAATCTCTCCATGCTGCAGAGGCTGGTGCCCATTCCCCACCGCTGTGGAGGGCCTCCTTGGGAGCCACCCACTTGCCTGGAAATAGAAGTCCTTTCCCAGGAATTCATGGGTGGGGGGGCGGCACGGCTGGGTACGAATTGTGACTTTTGATTGGCAAATTTGGATTGCTGGGTTCTAGCTCCAAGGACAGCTGAAGTTCCAACCCTTCCAGAACAGAAAGAAGCAAACTGCCTCTGTTTCAATCCAGCCTCCAGCAGTAGAGGAAGCAGGGGTGACTTAGAGACACAGTAACTTCTCAGTGTGGTGGGAAACAGTTTGCTGAGGTCTTGGGGCAGGGGGGAAGAGTATGCTGAAGGGTAGACCTTCCCAAGAAAACTGTGTGTGTTGGGGTGGGGGTGGGGGCCTTGGCTCAGTGCAGTTTGAGGCTTTTGATTAGAAACTTCAGATTGTAGGGTCTGGGATCTGAGTAACTGTTTCAACCTGACCCGGCCAAAAGCAGGGGCCGAGTCAGTTGAGAATTCCTACCTGGGGAACAATTGGCTCAAGAGCGCCATCTGCTGGGCACACCAGGAAAGCAAAGGTTCAGGAAGTCATCAAAGAGAAGATTGACATTTTTCTGGGTCTCCGCCCAGGGCATTTTCAAAATGATCTATACCCCTTTGTGGGACCCTGGGCCTGTTTTGACTGGGAAAATCCTCTTCAGGGGAACCCTACCCAGAATTGCCTTCCAGGTAAAAGCAGCTAGAGACAATGAAAGAAGTGTTAAAAACATAGAGAGGCAAAAACAAATGGAACAGATCAACATTCCCAGAAGAGGAACAGGGGAAGAGACTATTTCTCCTGGGGATGAAACAACTGCACAAATAGTGTCATTTCAAAAACGACTCTATATAGATAGGGAGAAGATGGTAGCATAGAGAGGAGTGGAAGTTAGTTTGCCCCCTGAGAGCAACTAATAAATAACCAGGAACAACTAGTAAAAGATCTGGAATAACTGCTGGGAGATGACCGTGACTGTTCACATATCGTGCAACAATCTGGATTGGGAGAAATGTCCAAGATTGCAGCATAAAATCTGTAAGTAAAAACTGCAGACCTGAGCCAAGAGCCCCTCCCTCAAGGCAGCCTGAACTGCAAAGCCTCACTGTGATAGAGACCAGCACTTTCTAAACAAGTGAATATACCTCAGCCAAGCTCCAACTGGGCTTGTAATTAACAAATGTTAACTGCTCAATACAAGCTACAAATCCCCAACAAGCAGACAGAGGCTTTTGGGGATGACTGACCCTGGAGAGCCAGGTGACGTATCTGTCTCAGGATGGGGAGCCCAAAGGATCGGGTGCTATCTCTGGCCCAGGGGTGAATCTGGAGGCCACTGACTGACCCTAAAAGGGGCTTTCTGTCCCCTTCTCTCTCTCTCAACCTGGGCGGCTCAGTGGAGAAGGCCTCAGCCGTTTTCAGCTCACAGTGCTCTGCAGTAGACAAAGCCTCAGTCATTTTAAACTCCCAGCACTCTGACCCTGAGAAGAGTGGAGACAGTAGAGTCAGAGAAACAAAGAATCTATTTATATGCAAATGACCTCTCTCTAGGTGGTGTATCTTCCCTAAGAGGAAGAAGGTGATGCCAAGTTCTACTATCCACCTTCCATTCAGAACCAGACCCCAGAGCCTGGGGGAAAGCAGCCATGGGGTATACCTCCTTACACCAGTCTGGAGTGACAGGCTGACAGGTGCCACCTGCTGGGCAGAAAAGCACAGGTTGTGTCAGTCCTCTAAGACACACCAACAGGGAAACCGGATACTGAATATTTCTTCCTTCTGGGACCTGAGCCTGTTCTGGTCTGGGAAAACCTGATTGGGGTAACCAAGGAAACCAGATGCCTAGACAACAGAAAACTACAACCTATGCTAAGAAAAACGAAGTTATGGCCCAAAGAAACAAATTTACACTTCAACTGAGATACAGGAATTGAAACAACTAATGCTAAATCAATTCAAAAAGTTTAGGGAAGATATGGCAAAAGAGATGAAGTCTATAAAGAAAACACTGGGTGTACATAAGGCAGAAATTGAAAGTTTGAAAAAACAACTGGCAGAATCTACGGAAATGAAAGCCACAACACAAGAGACGAAAGACACAATGGAAACATACAACAGCAGATCTAAAGAGGCAGAAGAAAACCCAGGAACTGGAGAACAAGATGCCTGAAAACCTACACACAAAAGAACAGATAGAGAAAAGAACAGAAAAATATGAGCAACGTCTCTGGGAATCGAATGACAAAATGAAATGCAGGAATGTACGTGCCATGGGTGTCCCAGAGGAGAAGAGAAGGGAAAAGGGGAAGAAGCAATAATAGAAGAAATAATCAATGAAAATTTCCCATCTCTTATGAAAGACATAAAATTACAGATCCAAGAAGTGCAGCATACCCCAAACAGAACAGATCTGTACAGGCCTATGCCAAGACACTTGATAATCAGATTATCAAATGTCAAAGATAAAGAGAGAATCCTGAAAGCAACAAGAGAAAAGCAATCCATCACATACAAAGGAAGCTTGATAAGACTATGTGTGGATTTTTCAGCAGAAACCATGGAAGCAAGAAGGAAGTGGTGTGATATATTTAAGATGCTGAAAGAGAAAGACCACCAACTAAGAATCCTATATCCAGCAAAACTGTCCTAATATGAGGGAGAGCTTAAAATATTCTCTGACAGACAATGGCAGTTTGTGAACAAGATACTTGCTCTACAGGAAATACTAAAGGCAGCACTACAGACAGAAAGGAAAAGACTGGAGTGAGAGGTTTGGAACACAATTTTGGGTGATGGCAGCATAGCAATGTAAGTACACTGAATGAACATAACTATGAATATGGTTGAAAGAGGAAGGTTAGGAGCATGTGGGACACCAGAAGAAAATAGGAAAGATAAAGACGGACTGCATAACTCAGTGAAAACTAGAGTGTTCAACAATTGTGATAAAATGTACAAATATGTTTTTTCATGAGGGAGAACAAATGGATGTCAACCTTGCAAGGTGTTAAAAATAGGGAGGTATTGGGGGAAAAACACAATCAATGTAAACTAGAGACTATAATTAACAGAAACATTATATTATGCTTCCTTTAATGTAACAAAGCAATATACCAAGGCTAAATGGATATAAGAGGGGGGCAAAAGGGAGGCGTATGGGACTCTTGGCATTGGTAATGTTGTCTGACTCTTTATTCTACTTTAGTTTAAGGTTATCGTTCCTTTTGCTGCTTCCTAGCTATCATGCTGTGTTTTTTTTCTCTTTCTTTTTTCTTTTTCTTTTGCCTCTCTACCTTCTTTGACTCTTCCTCCTGCTTTGCGAAAGAAATGGAGATGTCCTTATATAGATAGTGGTGGGGGTAGTGAACACATAAATATGTGACTATACAGGGAACCAAAGATTGTTTACTTAGGATGGAATGTATGGGATGTGAACAAAACCAACTTAAACAATAAAAAGGTTGAAGAAGAAACCATGAGGGTAATATACTGAGTGAAATAAGACAGACATGTAAGGACAAATATTACAGGGTCTCATTGATAGGAACTAATTATAATGTTAACTCATAGACATGAAATATAAGTTACCAGGATATAGAATGAGGCTAAAGAATGGGGAGCAGTTGCTTATTATGAGCAGAATGTTCAACTAGATTGAACTTAAGTGTTTGGAAATGAACAGAGGTGATGGTAGCACATTGTGAGAATAACTAACAGTGCTGAATGGTGCATGAATGTGGTGGAAAGGGGAAGCTCAGAGTCATGTATGTCACCAGAAGGAAAGCTGGAGGTTAAAAGATGGGAATGTATAAAGCTGTGAACCTTGTGGTGGGCAATGTCCATGATTAACTGTACAAATATTAGAAGTCTCTTTCATGAACCAGAACAAATGTATCACACTACAACTAGAAGTTAGTAATAGAGGGGCATATAGAAAAAAAAATACACCTATTGCAAACTATATACTACAGTTAATAGTATTTTAACATTCTTTCATCAACAGTAACAAATGTACTATACCAATACTATGAGTCAACAATGGAGGAGAGGTGGTTAGGGATATGGGAGAATTTGAGTTTACTTTTTTTTTTTTTTTTTTTATTTTTTGTCTTTATTTCTTTTCTGGAGTAATGAAAGTGTTCTAAAAATTGAAAAAAAAATTTTGGTGATGGATGCACAGCTGTATGATGCTACTGGGGGCAACTGATTGTACACTTTGGATCTTTGGATAATTGTATGTTTTGTGAACAATCACAATTAAAAAATGTGAATAAAAAAAGGAAAAAGAAACTACTATATATCCAGGGCAGGAAACAGATGAATAAGAGCTAAAAAAAAAACAAAAAGAAAAACAAACAACAACAAAAAGTATCTGATCAGTTAAGTATGAGCTATTCTAAAGGTACAAAATAAGTTGAACCAGGTGTCAAAGAAGAGCTTTAGCACAAAACCAAAAACAAGAAAACCCTGGGCAAGAGAGAGAAACTGACCTCTAGAGTAAACTCATCAAGAAAATAAAATTCCTAGACACCAACAAAAAATTACAAATATACTAAGAAACAAGACTATATGGCCCAGTAAAAGGAACCAATTAAAACTTCACATGAGACACATGATTTTAAAATAAACAATGATGTTCAAACAAGTCTCCTAAATTAATTCATGGAGATGAAGGAAAATATGGCTAAAAAGAGAAAGGAAATTTAGAAGACATTGGGTGACTATATAGAAGAATTTGTAAGCATGCAAAAAAAAAATCACAGAACTTACAGGCATGAAAGAACAATAGAAGAGATTAAAAATACACTAGAGGCATACAACAGCAGATTTGAACAGGCAGATGAACGGATCAGTGAACTAGAGGATAGGACATGCAAAAATCAAACACACAAAAGAACAGGTACAGAAAAGAATGGAAAAAATTGGGCAGGATCTCAGCACAAGCACACACACACACATATCATGGGTGTCCCAGAGAGAAGAGAAAGGGAAAGGGGCAGAAGGAATATCTGATGAAATAATGGCCCCAAATTTCCCAAATGAAAGACATAAATGTACATGTTATGAAGTACAATATACTCCAAACAGAATAAATCGTAACTCCTGCTCCAAGATGCATACTAATCAGAATGTCAAAATGCCAAAAACAAAGAGAAAATTCTGAAAGCATCAGGAGAAAAGGGATTCACCACATACAAGGGACGCTCAATAAGACTAAGTGCCAGTTTCTTATCAGAAACGATGGAGACAAGAAGGCAGTGGTATGATATATTTCAGACACTGAGAGAAAACCTGCCAGCCAAGAATTTTTTGTCCAGCAAACTTTCCTTCAAAAATGACGGATTGCTGGGGCCAAGGTCATCCCCGCAGGTTGTGTCCCATGTTGCCAGGGAGATTCACATCCCCGGGGATCGGATCCCACATGAGGGGTGGGGGAAGCAGTGGGTTTACTTGCAGAGTTGGCTTAAAGAGAGCGGCCACATCTGGGCAATAGGGGGGGGTTCTCTGGCAGTGACCCTTGGGTGCAGTTTTGGGTAGGTTTTGCTTCTCCTTTCCTGTGGCAAACTTCAAGGGGGCTGGCCTCAAGATCAAGGTCTCAGCCTTCTAAATTGGTAGCCCAGTAGCCTTGATTCTTGAGGACGATTGCATGACTACATGGCTTATACAGTGTGACCGTGTGTTTGTGGAGACTCTATGGCTCACTCTCCCTTTCAGTATATGGACAGATGGGTGGAGGGGTGGGGACAAGGAGTAAATGAGTAGTATGGGGTGTGTGTGGGATGTTTTGGGTGTTCTTTTTTATTTTTTATTTTTATTTTTTGGAGTAATGAAGATGTTGGGATATTGACTGTGGTGATGAATGCAGTGCTGTATGATGGTGCTATGGACAGTCTATTGTGTGCTTTGGATGACTGTAGTGTGTGTGAATTTATCTCAATAAAATTGCATTTTAAATATGAGGAAAAAATGAGGGAGAGCTTGAAATATTCAAAAATAAACAGTTCATCACAGTTTCTGTTTATTTTTGAATAAACAGAAATACTTGCCCTACAAGAAATACTAAAGGGAATTCTATAGGCTGAAAGGAAAAGACAGGAGAGAGAGGCTAGGAGGAGAGTGTAGAAATGAAGATTATCAGTAAAGGCAACTAAAAAGGGTAAAAAGAGAGACAAAAAATGAGATATGGCATAAAAAGCCAAATGATAAAATGGTTGAAGGAAGTACTGCCTTTACACTAATAACATGGAATGCTAATGGATTAAACTCCCCAGTCAAAAGACACAGATTGGCAGAATGGATAAGGAAGTATGTAATTCATTTATACGCTGTGTATAAGAGGCTCACCTTAGACCCAAGGACACAAATAGGTTGAAAGTGAAGGCGGGAAAAAGATATTCCATGCAAACAATAACCAGAAAAGAGCTGGGGTAGCTACACTATCAGACAAAATAGACTTTAAATACAAAAATGTTATAAGAGGGGGGTGGGGCAAGATGGCAGACTGGTGAGCTGTAGGTTTTAATTACTCCTCCAGGAAAGTAGGTAGAAAGCCAGGAACTGCGTGGACTGGACACCACAGAGCAATCTGCGTTTGGGCATACTTCATACAACACTCACGAAAACGTGGAACTGCTGAGATCAGCGAAATCTGTAAGTTTTTGCAGCCAGGGGACCCGTGCCCCTCCCTGCCAGGCTCAGTCCCGGGGGAGGAGGGGCTGTCAGCTCCGGGAAGGAGAAGGGAGAACTGCAGTGGCAGCCCTTATCGGAAACTCATTCTACTGATTGAAACTCCAACCAAAGATAGACTGAGACCAGACACCAGAGAATCTGAGAGCAGCCAGCCCAGCAGAGAGGAGACAGGCATAGAAAAAAAACAACACGAAAAACTCCAAAATAAAAGCGGAGGATTTTTGGAGTTCTGGTGAACACAGAAAGGGGAAGGGCGGAGATCAGGCCTTGAGGCGCATATGCAAATCCCGAAGCAAGGCTGATCTCTCTACCCTGTGCACCTTTCCTTAATGGCCCTGGTTGCTTTGTCTATTAGCATTTCAATAACCCATTAGATCTCTGAGGAGGGCCGTTTTTTTTTTTTTTTTAAATCCTTTTTGCTTTTTCTAAAACAATTACTCTAAGAAGCTCAATACAGAAAGCTTCAAAGAATTGAAATTTGGGCACGTCAAGTCAAGAGCAGAACTAAGAGAGCTCTGAGACAAAAGGCAATAATCCAGTGGCTGAGAAAATTCACTAAACAACACAACTTCCCAAGAAAAGGGGGGTGTCCGCTCACAGCCACCATCCTGGTGGACAGGAAACACTCCTGCCCATTGCCAGCCCCATAGCCCAGAGCTGCCCCAGACAACCCAGTGTGACGGAAGTGCTTCAAATAACAGGCACGCACCACAAAACTGGGCGTGGACATTAGCCTTCCCTGCAACCTCAGCTGAATGTCCCAGAGCTGGGAAGGGGGAGCAGTGTGAATTAACAGAGCCCCCATTCAGCCATCATTTGAGCAGACTGGGAGCCTCCCAACACAGCCCAGCAGCCCAGAACTGCCCTGGGGGGACGGCACTCACCTGTGACATAGCACAGTCATCCCTCAACAGAGGACCCGGGGTGCACAGCCTGGAAGAGGGGCCCACTTGCAAGTCTCAGGAGCCATACGCCAATACCAAAGACTTGTGGGTCAGTGGCAGACACAAACTGTGGCAGGACTGAACTGAAGGATTAGACTATTGCAGTAGCTTTAAAACTCTAGGATCATCAGGGAGATTTGATTGTTAGGGCCACCCCCCCTCCCCGACTGCCCAGAAACACGCCCCACATACAGGGCAGGCAACACCAACTACACACGCAAGCTTGGTACACCAATTGGGCCCCACAAGACTCACTCCCCCACTCACCAAAAAGGCTAAGCAGGGGAGAACTGGCTTGTGGAGAACAGGTGGCTCGTGGACGCCACCTGCTGGTTAGTTAGAGAAAGTATACTCCACGAAGCTGTAGATCTGATAAATTAGAGATAAGGACTTCAACTGGTCTACAAACCCTAAAAGAACCCTATCAAGTTCAGCAAATGCCACGAGGCCAAAAACAACAGAAAATTATAAAGCATATGAAAAAACCAGACGATATGGATAACCCAAGCCCAAGCACCCAAATCAAAAGACCAGAAGAGACACACCTAGAGCAGCTACTCAAAGAACTAAAGATGAACAATGAGACCATAGTACGGGATATGAAGGAAATCAAGAAGACCCTAGAAGAGCATAAAGAAGACATTGCAAGACTAAATAAAAAAATGGATGATCTTATGGAAATTAAAGAAACTGTTGACCAAATTAAAAAGATTCTGGACACTCATAGTACAAGACTAGAGGAAGTTGAACAACGAATCAGTGACCTGGAAGATGACAGAATGGAAAATGAAAGCATAAAAGAAAGAATGGGGAAAAAAATTGAAAAACTCGAAATGGACCTCAGGGATATGATAGATAATATGAAACGTCCGAATATAAGACTCATTGGTGTCCCAGAAGGGGAAGAAAAGGGTAAAGGTCTAGGAAGAGTATTCAAAGAAATTGTTGGGGAAAACTTCCCAAATCTTCTAAACAACATAAATACACAAATCATAAATGCTCAGCGAACTCCAAATAGAATAAATCCAAAAAAACCCACTCCGAGACATATACTGATCACACTGTCAAACATAGAAGAGAAGGAGCAAGTTCTGAAAGCAGCAAGAGAAAAGCAATTCACCACATACAAAGGAAACAGCATAAGACTAAGTAGTGACTACTCAGCAGCCACCATGGAGGCGAGAAGGCAGTGGCACGATATATTTAAAATTCTGAGTGAGAGGAATTTCCAGCCAAGAATACTTTATCCAGCAAAGCTCTCCTTCAAATTTGAGGGAGAGCTTAAATTTTTCACAGACAAAGAAATGCTGAGAGAATTTGCTAACAAGAGACCTGCCCTACTGGAGATACTAAAGGGAGCCCTACAGACAGAGAAACAAAGACAGGACAGAGAGACTTGGAGAAAGGTTCAGTACTAAAGAGATTCGGTATGGGTACAATAAAGGATATTAATAGAGAGAGGGAAAAATATGGCAAACATAATCCAAAGGATAAGATGGCCGATTCAAGAAATGCCTTCACGGTTTTAACGTTGAATGTAAATGGATTAAACTCCCCAATTAAAAGATATAGATTCGCAGAATGGATCAAAAAAAATGAACCATCAATATGTTGCATACAAGAGACTCATCTTAGACACAGGGACACAAAGAAACTGAAAGTGAAAGGATGGAAAAAAATATTTCATGCAAGCTACAGCCAAAAGAAAGCAGGTGTAGCAATATTAATCTCAGATAAAATAGACTTCAAATGCAGGGATGTTTTGAGAGACAAAGAAGGCCACTACATACTAATAAAAGGGGCAATTCAGCAAGAAGAAATAACAATCGTAAATGTCTATGCACCCAATCAAGGTGCCACAAAATACATGAGAGAAACATTGGCAAAACTAAAGGAAGCAATTGATGTTTCCACAATAATTGTGGGAGACTTCAACACATCACTCTCTCCTATAGATAGATCAACCAGACAGAAGACCAATAAGGAAATTGAAAACCTAAACAATCTGATAAATGAATTAGATTTAACAGACATCTACAGGACATTACATCCCAAATCACCAGGGTACACATACTTTTCTAGTGCTCACGGAACTTTCTCCAGAATAGATCATATGCTGGGACATAAAACAAGCCTCAATAAATTTAAAAAGATTGAAATTATTCAAAGCACATTCTCTGACCACAATGGAATACAATTAGAAGTCAATAACCATCAGAGACTTAGAAAATTCACAAACACCTGGAGGTTAAACAACACACTCCTAAACAATCAGTGGGTTAAAGAAGAAATAGCAAGAGAAATTGCTAAATATATAGAGACGAATGAAAATGAGAACACAACATACCAAAACCTATGGGATGCAGCAAAAGCAGCGCTAAGGGGGAAATTTATAGCACTAAACGCATATATTAAAAAGGAAGAAAGAGCCAAAATCAAAGAACTAATGGATCAACTGAAGAAGCTAGAAAATGAACAGCAAACCAATCCTAAACCAAGTACAAGAAAAGAAATAACAAGGATTAAAGCAGAAATAAATGACATAGAGAACAAAAAAACAATAGAGAGGATAAATATCACCAAAAGTTGGTTCTTTGAGAAGATCAACAAGATTGACAAGCCCCTAGCTAGACTGACAAAATCAAAAAGAGAGAAGACCCATATAAACAAAATAATGAATGAAAAAGGTGACATAACTGCAGATCCTGAAGAAATTAAAAAAATTATAAGAGGATATTATGAACAACTATATGGCAACAAACTGGACAATGTAGAAGAAATGGACAATTTCCTGGAAACATATGAACAACCTAGACTGACCAGAGAAGAAATAGAAGACCTCAACCAACCCATCACAAGCAAAGAGATCCAATCAGTCATCAAAAATCTTCCCACAAATAAATGCCCAGGGCCAGATGGCTTCACAGGGGAATTCTACCAAACTTTCCAGAAAGAACTGACACCAATCTTACTCAAACTCTTTCAAAACATTGAAAAAAATGGAACACTACCTAACTCATTTTATGAAGCTAACATCAATCTAATACCAAAACCAGGCAAAGATGCCACAAAAAAGGAAAACTACCGGCCAATCTCCCTAATGAATATAGATGCAAAAATCCTCAACAAAATACTTGCAAATCGAATCCAAAGACACATTAAAAAAATCATACACCATGACCAAGTGGGGTTCATTCCAGGCATGCAAGGATGGTTCAACATAAGAAAAACAATCAATGTATTACAACACATTAAAAACTCGAAAGGGAAAAATCAATTGATCATCTCAATAGATGCTGAAAAAGCATTTGACAAAATCCAACATCCCTTTTTGATAAAAACACTTCAAAAGGTAGGAATTGAAGGAAACTTCCTCAACATGATAAAGAGCATATATGAAAAACCCACAGCCAGCATAGTACTCAATGGTGAGAGACTGAAAGCCTTCCATCTAAGATCAGGAACAAGACAAGGATGCCCGCTGCCACCACTGTTATTCAACATTGTGCTGGAAGTGCTAGCCAGGGCAATCCGGCAAGACAAAGAAATAAAAGGCATCCAAATTGGAAAAGAAGAAGTAAAACTGTCATTGTTTGCAGATGATATGATCTTATATCTAGAAAACCCTGAGAAATCAACGATACACCTACTAGAGCTAATAAACAAATTTAGCAAAGTAGCGGGATACAAGATTAATGCACATAAGTCAGTAATGTTTCTATATGCTAGAAATGAACAAACTGAAGAGACACTCAAGAAAAAGATACCATTTTCAATAGCAACTAAAAAAATCAAGTACCTAGGAATAAACTTAACCAAAGATGTCAAAGACCTATACAAAGAAAACTACATAACTCTACTAAAAGAAATAGAAGGGGACCTTAAAAGATGGAAAAATATTCCATGTTCATGGATAGGAAGGCTAAATGTCATTAAGATGTCAATTCTACCCAAACTCATCTACAGATTCAATGCAATCCCAATCAAAATTCCAACAACCTACTTTGCAGACTTGGAAAAGCTAGTTATCAAATTTATTTGGAAAGGGAAGATGCCTCGAATTGCTAAAGACACTCTAAAAAAGAAAAACGAAGTGGGAGGACTTACACTCCCTGACTTTGAAGCTTATTATAAAGCCACAGTTGCCAAAACAGCATGGTACTGGCACAAAGATAGACATATAGATCAATGGAATCGAATTGAGAATTCAGAGATAGACCCTCAGATCTATGGCCGACTGATCTTTGATAAGGCCCCTAAAGTCACCGAACTGAGCCAAAATGGTCTTTTCAACAAATGGGGCTGGGAGAGTTGGATATCCATATCCAAAAGAATGAAAGAGGACCCCTACCTCACCCCCTACACAAAAATTAACTCAAAATGGACCAAAGATCTCAATATAAAAGAAAGTACCATAAAACTCCTAGAAGATAATGTAGGAAAACATCTTCAAGACCTTGTATTAGGAGGCCACTTCCTAGACTTTACACCCAAAGCACAAGCAACAAAAGAGAAAATAGATAAATGGGAACTCCTCAAGCTTAGAAGTTTCTGCACCTCAAAGGAATTTCTCAAAAAGGTAAAGAGACAGCCAACTCAATGGGAAAAAATTTTTGGAAACCATGTATCTGACAAAAGACTGATATCTTGCATATACAAAGAAATCCTACAACTCAATGACAATAGTACAGCCAGCCCAATTATAAAATGGGCAAAAGATATGAAAAGACAGTTCTCTGAAGAGGAAATACAAATGGCCAAGAAACACATGAAAAAATGTTCAGCTTCACTAGCTATTAGAGAGATGCAAATTAAGACCACAATGAGATACCATCTAACACCGGTTAGAATGGCTGCCATTAAACAAACAGGAAACTACAAATGCTGGAGGGGATGTGGAGAAATTGGAACTCTTATTCATTGTTGGTGGGACTGTATAATGGTTCAGCCACTCTGGAAGTCAGTCTGGCAGTTCCTTAGAAAACTAGATATAGAACTACCATTCGATCCAGCGATTGCACTTCTCGGTATATACCCGGAAGATCGGAAAGCAGTGACACGAACAGATATCTGCACGCCAATGTTCATAGCAGCATTATTCACAATTGCCAAGAGATGGAAACAACCCAAATGTCCTTCAACAGATGAGTGGATAAATAAAATGTGGTATATACACACGATGGAATACTACGCGGCAGTAAGAAGGAACGATCTGGTGAAACATATGACAACATGGATGAACCTTGAAGACATAATGCTGAGTGAAATAAGCCAGGCACAAAAAGAGAAATATTATATGCTACCACTAATGTGAACTTTGAAAAATGTAAAACAAATGGTTTATAATGTAGAATGTAGGGGAACTAGCAGTAGAGAGCAATTAAGGAAGGGGGAACAATAATCCAAGAAGAACAGATAAGCTATTTAACGTTCTGGGGATGCCCAGAAATGACTATGGTCTGTTAATTTCTGATGGATGTAGTAGGAACAAGTTCACTGAAATGTTGCTATAGTATGTAACTTTCTTGGGGTAAAGTAGGAACATGTTGGAAGTTAAGCAGTTATCTTAGGTTAGTTGTCTTTTTCTTACTCCCTTGCTATGGTCTCTTTGAAATGTTTTTTTATTGTATGTTTGTTTTCTTTTTAACTTTTTTTTTCATACAGTTGATTTGAAAAAAGAAGGGAAAGTTAAAAAAAAAAAAAAAAAGAAAAGAAAAAAGACAAACAAGGAAAAAAAAAAAAAAGATGTAGTGCCCCCTTGAGGAGCCTGTGGAGAATGCAGGGGTATTCGCCTACCCCACCTCCATGGTTGCTAACATCACCACAGACATAGGGGACTGGTGGTTTGATGGGTTGAGCCCTCTACCATAAGTTTTACCCTTGGGAAGACGGTTGCTGCAAAGGAGAGGCTAGGCCTCCCTGTATTTGTGCCTAAGAGTCTCCTCCTGAATGCCTCTTTGTTGCTCAGATGTGGCCCTCTCTCTCTGGCTAAGCCAACTTGAAAGGTGAAATCACTGCCCTCCCCCCTACGTGGGATCAGACACCCAGGGAAGTGAATCTCCCTGGCAACGTGGAATATGACTCCCGGGGAGGAATGTAGACCCGGCATCGTGGGATGGAGAACATCTTCTTGACCAAAAGGGGGATGTGAAAGGAAATGAAATAAGCTTCAGTGGCAGAGAGATTCCAAAACGAGCCGAGAGATCACTCTGGTGGGCACTCTTACGCACACTTTAGACAACCTTTTTTAGGTTCTAAAGAATTGGGGTAGCTGGTGGTGGATACCTGAAACTATTAAACTACAACCCAGAACCCATGAATCTCGAAGACAGTTGTATAAAAATGTAGCTTACGAGGGGTGACAGTGGGATTGGGAATGCCATAAGGACCAAACTCCACTTTGTCTAGTTTATGGATGGATGTGTAGAAAAGTAGGGGAAGCAAACAAACAGACAAAGGTACCTAGTGTTCTTTTTTACTTCAATTGCTCTTTTTCACTCTAATTATTATTCTTGTTATTTTTGTGTGTGTGCTAATGAAGGTGTCAGGGATTGATTTAGGTGATGAATGTACAACTATGTAATGGTACTGTAAACAATCGAAAGTACAATTTGTTTTGTATGACTGCGTGGTATGTGAATATATCTCAATAAAATGATGATTAAAAAAAAAAGTATATGGAAAGCTGTGGAAAATAAAAAAAAAAAAAAAAAAAAGAAATGAAGTCTATTAGTAAGGGTAAAAAGGGGAGGGGGATAAAAATAAAGCAAGATATGACATCTAAAACCCAAAAGGCAAAATGATAGACAGTAAACATTACATTGAGTGAAATTAACCAGAAACAAAAGGACAAGTATTATATGGTCTCACTAATATGAACTAACATTAATGCGTGAACCTTGGGAGTTAAAGTTGAGAACACAGGTTATCAGGAGATAGAAAGAGGGTAGAGATCAGGCATCTGATGCTGAGGGAGTACAGAAGGTTTAACAGGATTGATTGTATAGATCCAGAAATGGATAGTACAATACCGCATGATGGTAGCACAATACCATCATGTACTCTGAACAAAGATGAGTGTGAGTATGGTTGAAAGAGGAAGGCTAGGGGCATGTATGACACCAGAAGGAAAGACAGAAGATAAAAATGGGGACTGTATAACTTAGTGAAACCTGGAGTGGTCAATGATGGTTATTAAATGTACTAATATAAGAATGTTTTTACATGAGGGAGAACAAACGAGGTGTTGAAAATTGGAAGGTGTGGTTTGAATCTATTATACCCCCACAAAAGCCATGTTCTTTAATGCAATCTTGTGGGGGCAGACTTACTTGACTGTTGATTAGGGTGGAACCTTTGATTGGGTTATTTCCAGGGAGGTGTAGACCCTGCCCATTCAGGGTGGGTCTTGGTTGGTTTACTGGATTACTTAAGAGAGCTTGGGAGCCAATGCAGGCACTGATGCTGACACTTGGAGATGTTTGGAGATGCAGAGAGAAGGACATTTGGAGATGCTAAGCTAAGAGATGAAGCCCAGCGTTTGCCCTGGAGAAGCTAAGAGAGGATCCCCAGATGCTTAGAGAGAAACACTCTGGGAGAAAGAAGCAAGGATGCACAGGAGCTGAGAGAGAGGAGCTAAGACAGAAGCCCAACACATTTTGGAGAAAGCCATTTTGAAACACAACCTGGGAGCAAAGGACTAGTAGATGCCAGCCTTCTGCCTTTCCAGCTGACAGAGGCATTCTGGATACCACTGGCCTTTCTCCAGGGAAGGTATCCTCTTTTTGATGCTTTATTTTGGACATTTTCATGGCCTTCAAACCATAAATTTGTAACCTAATAAACCCCCTCTATAAAAGCCAATCCATTTCTTATATTTTGCATAACGGCAGCATTAGCAAACTGGAACAGATTTGGGTACCAGAAGTGGGGTGCTGCTGAGTTTGCAAGCATCAAACATGTTGGAACAGCTTTTTAAATGGATTAGGGGAAGATTCGGGAAGAACTGTGAGGAGCTTGATAGAAAAGGTCTAGATTGCTTTGAAGAGACTGTTGGTAGAAAAATGGACTCGAGAGATACTTCTGATGAGGCCTTAAAAAAAAATAATGAATGTGTCACTGCCAACTGGAAAAAAGGCAATCTTTGTTTTAAAGTGCCAGAGAATTTGGCAAACTTGAGTCCTGGTGTCAGATGGAAGGCAGAATTTGAAATCAATGAGCTAGGATACTTAGCTGAAGAGATTTTGAAACAAAATGTGGAAAATGAGGGCTGGCTTTTCCTTGCAGCTTATAGTAAAATGTGAGAGGAAAGGGATAAGCTAAGAACTGAATTCTTGTGTATAAAGAAACCAGAAACTGATCATCTGGAATACTGTGGGCTTCCAGAAAGTGAAACCCCAGAGGCTACAGCCCATGTGAGGATTTAACAAAACCTGGAACCAGCCTGCCATTTCAATACAAGCCAGGATTGGAGATGGAGTTATATAGAAAGGATTTATGGGAAGTCCTATTGTCTGACGGTTTTGAACCCCTGTATGCTGCATGCCAACCCAACAATTTTTTTTTTTTTTTTTTTGCAAGATCTGTATAGATGGAACCACTGCCAGTCTGGACTAAAAGGTACAGATCAAAAGAAAACTTTCTTCAGACAAGGCAGAACCATGGAAGCCAAGGTCTGAAGCCAAGAAATCTTGGGCAAGAAGAGCAGAGCAACCCATGCTCATGGAAAGGAAATGGAAATGTCCTCATATAGATTGTGGTGGTGAATGCATAACTATGAGATTATATCAGGAATCACTGATTGCTTACTTAGGATGGATTGTATGCTATGTGAATAAAACTGTTTAAAAAATAAACAGAGGTATACAAGTGCTGGAGAGAGGGATGTAACTATTCACTGTTGGTGGGGAAGTAGAATGGCACAGCCCATCTGGAGGGCAGTGTGGTGGTGCCACAGGAAGCCAAGTATGCAGTTGCCATATGGTCCTAACCCTGTTATTGGGTGTTTACTTGGAGGAACTGAGAGAGGTGACAGGAGTGAACATTTGCATACTGGTGTTTGTGGCAGCAAACACTATTTGCAATGGACAGAGGTGGCCTAAGGGTACATCAACTGATAAATGGAATGGTGAACCATGGTGTATACATACAATGGAATACTGAGTGGTGGCAAGAAGGAATGAAGTTGTGAGGTATGCAACTAGGTGAATGGACCTTGAGGACAGTAAATTGAGTGAAATAAGCCAGAAATGAAAAGACAAACATAACGCCTCACTAATATGGACTAACAATAATGTGCAAACTCTGAGAATTGAATCTGGGAACATAGGTTATCAGGTGAAGGCTTATGGTAAAAGTTCCTAGATTGTAAGCTCTTACAGCAGTCACATCTCTTCACAAGTTGTAATGATTATTTCTAAATTCTGAGATGCTGAGCTGTTTGGGTGTGACCTGTTTGGTCCCTGGAGCTCTGGGTATCTGTCTGGCACCTGGGACTTGGAGCCAAAGTTCAGCAGCTATGAGTGTCGGCAATGCCTCATGCAGCAACTGTTAGATGGTGCTGGGAGAACTGGATATCCACATCCAAAAGAATGAAACAGGAAAAAAAAAAAAGAATGAAAAAGGAGCCTTATCTCATTCCTTATACAAAAATTAACTCAGAATGCATCAATGGCCTAAATATAAGAGCCAGGACCATAAAACTCCTAGAAGAAAATGTAGGGAAGCATCTTCAAGACCTTCTGATAGGAAGAGGTATCTCAGACTTGGCACCCAAAACATAAGCAATGAAAGAAAAAATAAATAAATGGGACCTCCTCAAAAATGAATAGTATTGTGCCTCAAAGGACTTTGTTAAAAAGGTGAAAAGGCAGCCTACTCAATGGGAGAAAATATTTGGAAACCACATATCTGATAAGGAGTTAACATCTAAAAAGTATAAATTCTACAACTCAACAATAAAAAGACAAACAACTCTTTTTAAAAATGGCCAAAAGACAAGAGACAGAAGCAGCTCAAATGTCCATCAACGGACGAGTGGATAAACAAACTGTGGTATAGACACACGATGGAATATTATACAACTGTAAGACAGAACCAAGACTTGGAACATATAATAATGTGGATGAACCTTGAGGACATTATGTTGAGTGAAGTTAGCCAGAAATAAAAAGACAAATACTGTATGTTCTCACTAATGTGAACTAACATTAGTGAGCAAACTTTGAGAGTTAAAAGCTGATAACACAGGCTACCAGGAGTTAGAAAGAGGGTAGAGATCAGGCATTTGATGCTGAAGGACTACAGAATGTTCAGCAGGATTGATTGTATACATCCAGAAATAGATAGCATAATACTGTATGATGGTAGCACAATACTGTAAGTACATTGAACAAAGATGTCTGTGAATAAGGCTGAAAGAGGAGGGATAGGGGAATGTATGACACCGGAGGTAAAGATAGATGATGAAGACTGGGACTATATAACTTGGCAAAAACTGGAGTGGCCAATGACTGTTACTAAATGTACACAGATAAAAATGTTCTCTCATGTGGGAGAACAAATGAATGTCAACCACGCAGAGTGTTGAAAAAGGGATGGTATTTGGAAAAAAACATAATCAAAGTAAACTGGAGTCTATGGTCAACAGCAACATTGTAATATGCTTCCATTAAATGTAACAAAGGCAATATACTACAGTTAAATATGTATGAGAGGGGGATATAAGGGAGGGGTGTGGGATTCTTGGTAGTGGTGTTGTTTTCTGTCCTTACTAATATATAGTACTGTATGACACTTTAGTCTTCTATTATCTTTTTTTTTTTCTTTTTTTTTTTATTAGATTTTTTTTTCATCATTTTATTGAGATATATTCACATACCATGCAGTCATACAAAACAAATTGTACTTTCGATTGTTTACAGTACCATTACATAGTTGTACATTCATCACCTAAATCAATCCCTGACACCTTCATTAGCACACACACAAAAATAACAAGAATAATAATTAGAGTCAAAAAGAGCAATTGAAGTAAAAAAGAACACTGGGTACCTTTGTCTGTTTGTTTCCTTCCCCTACTTTTCTACACATCCATCCATAAACTAGACAAAGTGGAGTTTGGTCCTTATGGCATTCCCAATCCCATTGTCACCCCTCATAAGCTACATTTTTATACAACTGTCTTTGAGATTCATGGGTTCTGGGGTGTAGTTTAATAGTTTCAGGTATCCACCACCAGCTACCCCAATTCTTTAGAACCTAAAAAAGGTTGTCTAAAGTGTGCGTAAGAGTGCCCACCAGAGTGATCTCTCGGCTCGTTTTGGAATCTCTCTGCCACTGAAGCTTATTTCATTTCCTTTCACATCCCCCTTTTGGTCAAGAAGATGTTCTCCGTCCCACGATGCCGGGTCAACATTCCTCTCCGGGAGTCATATTCCACGTTGCCAGGGAGATTCACTCCCCTGGGTGTCTGATCCCACGTAGGGGGGAGGGCAGTGATTTCACCTTTCAAGTTGGCTTAGCCAGAGAGAGAGGGCCACATCTGAGCAACAAAGAGGCATTCAGGAGGAGACTCTTAGGCACAAATACAGGGAGGCCTAGCCTCTCCTTTGCAGCAACCGTCTTCCCAAGGGTAAAACTTATGGTAGAGGGCTCAACCCATCAAACCACCAGTCCCCTATGTCTGTGGTCATGTTAGCAACCATGGAGGTGGGGTAGGCAAATACCCCTGCATTCTCCACAGGCTCCTCAAGGGGGCACTACATCTTTTTTTTTTTTTCCTTGTTTGTCTTTTTTCTTTTTTTTTTTTTTTAACTTTCCCTTCTTTTTTAAATCAACTGTATGAAAAAAAAAGTTAAAAAGAAAACAAACATACAATAAAAGAACATTTCAAAGAGACCATAACAAGGGAGTAAGAAAAAGACAACTAACCTAAGATAACTTCTTAACTTCCAACATGTTCCTACTTTACCCCAAGAAAGTTACATAATATAGCAACATTTCAGTGAACTTGTTCCTACTACATCCATCAGAAATTAACAGACCATAGTCATTTCTGGGCATCCCCAGAACGTTAAATAGCTTATCTGTTCTTCTTGGATTATTGTTCCCCCTTTCTTAATTGCTCTCTACTGCTAGTTCCCCTACATTCTACATTATAAACCATTTGTTTTACATTTTTCAAAGTTCACATTAGTGGTAGCATATAATATTTCTCTTTTTGTGCCTGGCTTATTTCGCTCAGCATTATGTCTTCAAGGTTCATCCATGTTGTCATATGTTTCACCAGATCGTTCCTTCTTACTGCCGCATAGTATTCCATCGTGTGTATATACCACATTTTATTTATCCACTCATCTGTTGAAGGACATTTGGGTTGTTTCCATCTCTTGGCAATTGTGAATAATGCTGCTATGAACATTGGCGTGCAGATATCTGTTCATGTCACTGCTTTCCGATCTTCCGGGTATATACCGAGAAGTGCAATCGCTGGATCGAATGGTAGCTCTATATCTAGTTTTCTAAGGAACTGCCAGACTGACTTCCAGAGTGGCTGAACCATTATACAGTCCCACCAACAATGAATAAGAGTTCCAATTTCTCCACATCCCCTCCAGCATTTGTAGTTTCCTGTTTCTTTAATGGCAGCCATTCTAACCGGTGTTAGATGGTATCTCATTGTGGTCTTAATTTGCATCTCTCTAATAGCTAGTGAAGCTGAACATTTTTTCATGTGTTTCTTGGCCATTTGTATTTCCTCTTCAGAGAACTGTCTTTTCATATCTTTTGCCCATTTTATAATTGGGCTGTCTGTACTATTGTCATTGAGTTGTAGGATTTCTTTGTATATGCAAGATATCAGTCTTTTGTCAGATACATGGTTTCCAAAAATTTTTTCCCATTGAGTTGGCTGTCTCTTTACCTTTTTGAGAAATTCCTTTGAGGTGCAGAAACTTCTAAGCTTGAGGAGTTCCCATTTATCTATTTTCTCTTTTGTTGCTTGTGCTTTGGGTGTAAAGTCTAGGAAGTGGCCTCCTAATACAAGGTCTTGAAGATGTTTTCCTACATTATCTTCTAGGAGTTTTATGGTACTTTCTTTTATATTGAGATCTTTGGTCCATTTTGAGTTAATTTTTGTGTAGGGGGTGAGGTAGGGGTCCTCTTTCATTCTTTTGGATATGGATATCCAACTCTCCCAGCCCCATTTGTTGAAAAGACCATTATGGCTCAGTTCAGTGACTTTGGGGGCCTTATCAAAGATCAGTCGGCCATAGATCTGAGGGTCTATCTGAATTCTCAATTCGATTCCATTGATCTATGTGTCTATCTTTGTGCCAGTACCATGCTGTTTTGGCAACTGTGGCTTTATAATAAGCTTCAAAGTCAGGGAGTGTAAGTCCTCCCACTTCGTTTTTCTTTTTTAGAGTGTCTTTAGCAATTCGAGGCATCTTCCCTTTCCAAATAAATTTGATAACTAGCTTTTCCAAGTCTGCAAAGTAGGTTGTTGGAATTTTGATTGGGATTGCATTGAATCTGTAGATGAGTTTGGGTAGAATTGACATCTTAATGACATTTAGCCTTCCTATCCATGAACATGGAATATTTTTCCATCTTTTAAGGTCCCCTTCTATTTCTTTTAGTAGAGTTATGTAGTTTTCTTTGTATAGGTCTTTTACATCTTTGGTTAAGTTTATTCCTAGGTACTTGATTTTTTTAGTTGCTATTGAAAATGGTATCTTTTTCTTGAGTGTCACTTCAGTTTGTTCATTTCTAGCATATAGAAACATTACTGACTTATGTGCATTAATCTTGTATCCCGCTACTTTGCTAAATTTGTTTATTAGCTCTAGTAGGTGTATCGTTGATTTCTCAGGGTTTTCTAGATATAAGATCATATCATCTGCAAACAATGACAGTTTTACTTCTTCTTTTCCAATTTGGATGCCTTTTATTTCTTTGTCTTGCCGGATTGCCCTGGCTAGCACTTCCAGCACAATGTTGAATAACAGTGGTGACAGCGGGCATCCTTGTCTTGTTCCTGATCTTAGAGGGAAGGCTTTCAGTCTCTCACCATTGAGTACTATGCTGGCTGTGGGTTTTTCATATATGCTCTTTATCATGTTGAGGAAGTTTCCTTCAATTCCTACCTTTTGAAGTGTTTTTATCAAAAAGGGATGTTGGATTTTGTCAAATGCTTTTTCAGCATCTATTGAGATGATCAATTGATTTTTCCCTTTCGAGTTTTTAATGTGTTGTAATACATTGATTGTTTTTCTTATGTTGAACCATCCTTGCATGCCTGGAATGAACCCCACTTGGTCATGGTGTATGATTTTTTTAATGTGTCTTTGGATTCGATTTGCAAGTATTTTGTTGAGGATTTTTGCATCTATATTCATTAGGGAGATTGGCCGGTAGTTTTCCTTTTTTGTAGCATCTTTGCCTGGTTTTGGTATTAGATTGATGTTAGCTTCATAAAATGAGTTAGGTAGTGTTCCATTTTCTTCAACGTTTTGAAAGAGTTTGAGTAAGATTGGTGTCAGTTCTTTCTGGAAAGTTTGGTAGAATTCCCCTGTGAAGCCATCTGGCCCTGGGCATTTATTTGTGGGAAGATTTTTGATGACTGATTGGATCTCTTTGCTTGTGATGGGTTGGTTGAGGTCTTCTGTTTCTTCTCTGGTCAGTCTAGGTTGTTCATATGTTTCCAGGAAATTGTCCATTTCTAATACATTATCCAGTTTGTTGCCATACAGTTGTTCATAATATCCTCTTATAATTTTTTTAATTTCTTCAGGATCTGCAGTTATGTCACCTTTTTCATTCATTATTTTGTTTATATGGGTCTTCCCTCTTTTTGATTTTGTCAGTCTAGCTAGGGGCTTGTCAATCTTGTTGATCTTCTCAAAGAACCAACTTTTGGTGATATTTATCCTCTCTATTGTTTTTTTGTTCTCTATGTCATTTATTTCTGCTTTAATCCTTGTTATTTGTTTTCTTGTACTTGGTTTAGGATTGGTTTGCTGTTCATTTTCTAGCTTCTTCAGTTGATCCATTAGTTCTTTGATTTTGGCTCTTTCTTCCTTTTTAATATATGCGTTTAGTGCTATAAATTTCCCCCTTAGCACTGCTTTTGCTGCATCCCATAGGTTTTGGTATGTTGTGTTCTCATTTTCATTCGTCTCTATATATTTAGCAATTTCTCTTGCTATTTCTTCTTTAACCCACTGATTGTTTAGGAGTGTGTTGTTTAACCTCCAGATACTTGTGAATTTTCTAAGTCTCTGATGGTTATTGACTTCTAATTGTATTCCATTGTGGTCAGAGAATGTGTTTTAAATAATTTCAATCTTTTTAAATTTATTGAGGCTTGTTCTATGTCCCAGCATATGATCTATTCTGGAGAAAGTTCTGTGAGCACTAGAAAAGTATGTGTATCCTGGTGATTTGGGATGTAATGTCCTGTAGATGTCTGTTAAATCTAATTCATTTATCAGATTGTTTAGGTTTTCAATTTCCTTATTGGTCTTCTGTCCGGTTGATCTATCTATAGGAGAGAGTGATGTGTTGAAGTCTCCCACGATTATTGTGGAAACATCAATTGCTTCCTTTAGTTTTTCCAGTGTTTCTCTCCTGTATTTTGTGGCACCTTGATTGGGTGCATAGACATTTACGATTGTTATTTCTTCTTGCTGAATTGCCCCTTTTATTAGTATGTAGTGGTCTTCTTTGTCTCTCAAAACATCCCTGCATTTGAAGTCTATTTTATCTGAGATTAATATTGCTACACCTGCTTTCTTTTGGCTGTAGCTTGCATGAAATATTTTTTTCCATCCTTTCACTTTCAGTTTCTTTGTGTCCCTGTGTCTAAGATGAGTCTCTTGTATGCAACATATTGATGGTTCATTTTTTTGATCCATTCTGCGAATCTATATCTTTTAATTGGGGAGTTTAATCCATTTACATTCAACGTTAAAACTGTGAAGGCATTTCTTGAATCGGCCATCTTATCCTTTGGTTTATGTTTGCCATATTTTTCCCTCTCTCTATTAATATCCTTTATTGTACCCATACCGAATCTCTTTAGTACTGAACCTTTCTCCAAGTCTCTCTGTCCTGTCTTTGTTTCTCTGTCTGTAGGGCTCCCTTTAGTATCTCCAGTAGGGCAGGTCTCTTGTTAGCAAATTCTCTCAGCATTTCTTTGTCTGTGAAAAATTTAAGCTCTCCCTCAAATTTGAAGGAGAGCTTTGCTGGATAAAGTATTCTTGGCTGGAAATTCCTCTCACTCAGAATTTTAAATATATCGTGCCACTGCCTTCTCGCCTCCATGGTGGCTGCTGAGTAGTCACTACTTAGTCTTATGCTGTTTCCTTTGTATGTGGTGAATTGCTTTTCTCTTGCTGCTTTCAGAACTTGCTCCTTCTCTTCTATGTTTGACAGTGTGATCAGTATATGTCTCGGAGTGGGTTTTATGGGATTTATTCTATTTGGAGTTCGCTGAGCATTTATGATTTGTGTATTTATGTTGTTTAGAAGATTTGGGAAGTTTTCCCCAACAATTTCTTTGAATACTCTTCCTAGACCTTTACCCTTTTCTTCCCCTTCTGGGACACCAATGAGTCTTATATTCGGACGTTTCATATTATCTATCATATCCCTGAGGTCCATTTCGATTTTTTCAATTTTTTTCCCCATTCTTTCTTTTATGCTTTCATTTTCCATTCTGTCATCTTCCAGGTCACTGATTCGTTGTTCAGCTTCCTCTAGTCTTGTACTATGAGTGTCCAGAATCTTTTTAATTTGGTCAACAGTTTCTTTAATTTCCATAAGATCATCCATTTTTTTATTTAGTCTTGCAATGTCTTCTTTATGCTCTTCTAGGGTCTTCTTGATTTCCTTCATATCCTGTACTATGGTCTCATTGTTCATCTTTAGTTCTTTGAGTAGCTGCTCTAGGTGCTGTGTGTCTTCTGGTCTTTTGATTTGGGTGCTTGGGCTTGGGTTATCCATATCGTCTGGTTTTTTCATATGCTTTATAACTTTCTGTTGTTTTTGGCCTCGTGGCATTTGCTGAACTTGATAGGGTTCTTTTAGGGTTTGTAGACCTATTGAAGTCCTTATCTCTAATTTATCAGATCTACAGCTTCGTGGAGTACACTTTCTCTAACTAACCAGCAGGTGGCGTCCACGAGCCACCTGTTCTCCACAAGCCAGTTCTCCCCTGCTTAGCCTTTTTGGTGAGTGGGGGACTGAGTCTTGTGGGGCCCAATTGGTGTACCAAGCTTCCGTGTGTAGTTGGTGTTGCCTGCCCTGTATGTGGGGCGTGTTTCTGGGCAGTCGGGGAGGGGGGGTGGCCCTAACAATCAAATCTCCCTGATGATCCTAGAGTTTTAAAGCTGCTGCAATAGTCTAATCCTTCAGTTCAGTCCTGCCACAGTTTGTCTCTGCCACTGACCCACAAGTCTTTGGTATTGGTGTATGGCTCCTGAGACTTGCAAGTGGGCCCCTCTTCCAGGCCGTGCACCCTGGGTCCTATGTTGAGGGATGACTGTGCTATGTCACAGGTGAGTGCCGTCCCCCCAGGGCAGTTCTGGGCTGCTGGGCTGTGTAGGGAGGCTCCCAGTCTGCTCAAATGATGGCTGAATGGGGCTTTGTTAATTCACACTGCTCCACCTTCCCAGCTCTGGGACATTCAGCTGAGGTTGCAGGGAAGGCTAATGTCCACGCCCAGTTTTGTGGTGTGTGCCTGTTATTTGAAGCACTTCTGTCACACTGGGTTGTCTGGGGCAGCTCTGGGCTATGGGGCTGGCGATGGGCAGGAGTGTTTCCTGTCCACCAGGATGGTGGCTGTGAGCGGACACCCCCCTTTTCTTGGGAAGTTGTGGTGTTTAGTGAATTTTCTCAGCCACTGGATTATTGCCTTTTTTCTCAGGGCTCTCTTAGTTCTGCTCTTGACTTGACGTGCCCAAATTGCAATTCTTTGAAGCTTTCTGTATTGGGCTTCTTAGAGTAATTCTTCTATTATCTTTTTTATTATTCACCAAAAAAGAAAAAACTTTTTCATAGTAATCAATATGTTCAAGTGCTGACTGTGGTGATAAATGTACAATTATATGATAATACTGTGAACAACTGATTGTACACTGTGGATAACTGTATGTTATGTGAATATATTTCTATAAAATTGTAGGAAAAAATATAAATAGGGGTAAAAGTGCTGGAGAAAACATGGAGAGAGGGATGTGCCTATTTACTGTTGATAAGGAGGCAGAATGGTGTAGCCTTTCTGGAGGTCAGTGTGGTGGGGACCATAAGGTCCTGCAACCTCATTATGGGGTATGTACTTGGAAAACCTGAGAGCAGAGACATGAATGGACACTTGCACATTGGTGTTTATGGAGGCACTATTCATGATTTGCAGTGGGTGGAGGTGGCCTAAGGGTACACTGACTGAGGAACAGAATGATGAACTGTGGTATATGCATGCAAGGGAATACTGAGCAACTACAAGAAGTAGTGAAGCTATGAGACACGCAACGAGGTGAATGGATCCTTTAGACAGCATTTTTTTTTTTATCTTCATTTTACTGAGATATATTCACATACCACACAGTCATACAAAACAAATCGTACATTCGATTGTTCACAGTACCATTACATAGTTGTACATTCATCACCTAAATCAATCCCTGACACCTTCATTAGCACACACACAAAAATAATAAGAATAATAATTAAAGTGAAAAAGAGCAATTGAAGTAAAAAAGAACACTGGGTACCTTTGTCTGTTTGTTTGTTTGTTTCCTTCCCCTAATTTTCTACTCATCCATCCATAAACTAGACAAAGTGGAGTGTGGTCCTTATGGTTTTCCCAATCCCATTGTCACTCCTCATAAGCTACATTTTTATACAATTGTCTCCAAGAGTCCTGGGTTCTGGGTTGTAGTTTGATAGTTTCAGGTATCCACCACCAGCTACCCCAATTCTTTAGAACCTAAAAAGGGTTGTCTAAATTGTGCGTAAGAGTGCCCACCAGAGTGACCTCTCGGCTCCTTTTGGAATCTCTCTGCCACTGAAGCTTATTTCATTTCCTTTCACATCCCCCTTTTGGTCAAGAAGATGTTCTCCGTCCCACGATGCCAGGTCTACATTCCTCCCTGGGAGTCATATTCCACATTGCCAGGGAGATTCACTCCCCTGGGTGTTTAGACAGCATTTTGAGTGAAGTATGCTAGAAACAAAGGCAAACACTATAATGCCTCGTCAATATGGACTAACTACAATGTGTAAACTCAGAACTGAATCTTAGAGCACAGCCTAACAGGGAAATAATTATTGTAATGGTCCCTGGACTGTAAGCTCTTACAGCAGTCAAATCTATTCCTGAATTGTAATGGCTATCTCCAAACTCTGAGATATTGATCCCTTGGTGTATAACCTGATTGGTCTCTGAAACACTGAGTATCTGTGTGATACCTGAAACTCAGAGCTAGAGCTCAGCAGATATGAATGTCAGTATTAATGCATACAGCAATTATTTAAAAAAAAAAAAAAAAAAAAAAAAAGCTGAAAAAGAGCCCAGACTTCAATTAGAAATATGAGTGAAGCAGATCTGGTTAAGACTAGGGCAAATCGGGCCAAGAGATAAAGGCTGAAACTGACTGTGTGTTAAAACTTCAACTTCCATGTGAGACCAAGGAAAGAAATGTTTATTTGGTGTAGTATCTGTATTTCTAAACAATATAACTTCTACAGTCAGTTTGTTCAAACACCACAATTGCATGGAACTTTGAATAGGAAGTGAGATATGGGAGGTCTGTATAGGTTAGAGTGACATAGCAACATATCCCAAAGTAATTTGGGCAGAGAATAAAAATATATATTTGGCGTCCCCCTGAGGAGCTGGGGGCAGATACGGAGGTGTTGGACTTCCTCACCTGGATTGTTGCTGATGTTCTCACAAACACTGGGGGCTGACGGCATGACATGCTGAGCCCTCTGTCTTAGGGCTTGCCCCTATGAAGCTTGTTACTGCAAAGGAGAGGCTAAACCTGCTTATAATTGTGCCTAAGAGTCTCCCACTTTGTTGCTCAGATGTGGCCCTCTCTCTCTAACTAAGCTGCTTTGGCAGGTGATCTCACTGTCCTCCCCCCTATATGGGACATGACTCCCAGGGGTGTAAATCTCCCTATCAATGCAGGATAAGACTCCCGGGGATGAATCTGGACCCGGCATTGTGAAATTGAGAATATCTTCTTGACCAAAAGGGGGAAGCAAAATGAAATAAAGCTTCAGTGACTGAGAGATTTCAAGTGGGGTTGAGAGGTCACTCTGGTGGACATTCTTATGCACTATATACATAACCCTTTTTAGGTTTTAATGTGTTGGAATAGCTAGAAGTAAATACCTGAAACTATCAAACCTCAACCCAGTAGCCTTGACTCTTGAAGATGATGGTATAACAATGTAGATTACAAGGGGTGACAGTGTGATTGTGAAAACCTTGTGGATCTCACTCCCTTTATCCAGTGTATGGATGGATGAGAAGAAAAATGGGGACAAAAACTAAATGAAAAATAGGGTAGGATGGGGGGGATGGTTTGGGTGTTCTTTTTTTATTTGTATTTTTTATTCTTATTCTGATTCTTTCTGGTATAAGGAAAATGTTCAAAAATAGATTGGGGTGATGAATGCACAACTACATGACGGTACTGTGAACAGCTGATTGTACACCATGGATGATTGTATGGTATGTGACTATATCTCAATAAAACTAAATTTTAAAAAAAATGGGCAAAAGACTCAGACATTTTTTCAAAGAGGAAGTACAAATGGCTAAAAAAGTGCATGAAAAGATGCTCTACATCGCTAGCTATTAGGGAAATGGAAATCAAAATGAGATATCATTTCACACCTACTAGAATGGCAATTATGAAAAAAAAAAACAGAAAAAAAAAAAAAAAAACCCAGAAAACTACAAGTGTTGGAGAGGATGTGGAGAAATAGGAACACCTCTTCACTGCTGGTGGGAATGTAGAATGGTAGAGTCACCGTGGAAGACAGTTTCGCGGTTCTTCAGGAAGTGAAGTATACATCTGCCATAATGATCCAGCAATCCTGCTACTAGGTATATTCTCAGTTGAAAGCAGGTACACCAACAGACATTTGCACATAGATTCTCATAGTGGCTTACTCATAATTTCCAAGAGATGGAGACAACCCAATTGTTCATCAACAGATGAACAGATAAACAAAATGCGGTATATACACACGATGGAATATTATTCAGCTGTAAGAAGAAATGAAGTCCTGATGCATGAGACAACATGGATGAACCTTGAGGACATTACATTGAGTGAAATAAGCCAGAGGCCAAAGGACAATATTGTATGATCTCACTAATATGAACTAAATACAATGAACAAACTCATGGAGTTAATACCTAGATTATAGGTACCAGAAGATACAATAAGGGCAGAGAATGGGAAGCTGATGCTTAATTTGTGCAGAATTTTTAAAGAGGTTGATTACAAAGATTTGCAAATGGATTGAAGTGATGGTAGCACATTAGTGTGAGTGTAAGTAACAGTGCTGAACTAGGGGTGTGACTGTAGTCAAAATGGGAAGTTAGGGTTGTGTATGTCACTAGAAGGAAAGCTAGAGGATGAAACATGCGACTATACAACCAAGTGAATGATGTTGTATATGATGAAGGTGATTAATAATAAAAATATAAGAATGTTCTTCCATGAACTAGAACAAATGTATGTCACTATTATAATAAGATAGCATATGAGAAAAATACACCTAATGCAAACAATGGACTCTATTTAACAGTAATATAATATTCTTCCATCAGTTATAACAACGGTACCACACCAATGCTAAGCATCAATAATGGGGGGGGCATAAGGGGCGTGGGATTTTTCTTTTTTAAAGCAATGAAGATGTACTCAAATCGATCGTGGTGATGGACAGCACTACTCTGTGATTATACTGAGAGCCACTGATTATTCCAGTAGGATGGATTGTATTGTGTGTGAATAAAACTGCTTTAAAAAACCAAACAAACTAGTATACACACCGTGTAGAAAACTGCAAAAGTTCCTGAGTGATCAGACTCCCTGAACTCCACTCCAGAAGGCAACAGCTGAGGACCTAGTGCTATGTATGTGGCAGAGGTTCTGTTCACTCTCTCAGAAAGGCAGTGGGGAAAGTTCTGGACTTGGAATCAGACAAGTCTGAATTCAAATCCTTGCTTCTGCACTTAACATCTGTGAAACTTTGGATAAGCCCCTTAATCACTCTGAATCTGTTCTCCACCTGTTAAATAGCACTAGTGATACCTCCCTCACAAGGTGGTTGTGAGGATTCAATGAGGTAAAGCATATGAAACTATCCAGCTCACAGTAGGCTCTCAATAGACACTGCTTGAATATGAATTGGGGCGGGGGGGGGGGAGAAGGGGGAGAAACCCTTGCAAAGAGACCCTTGGGATTTGCCTGCCTAGCTAGCCTGTCCTACCTCTCAAGGAGCCAAGTTCTCGGCAGTTTTCCTGCTGGGCAAAGCTCTTGCCCCTCCTGACCTCTGTTCCTGCCCATCTCTCCACCTAAAAGGGGCCTCTATCACCCTACACTCCTACTCACTTTTCAAGGCTTAGCTCCAGGAAGCTTTCCCATGCCCCCACGTTCACCAACCACTCCTTCCTGGTTCCTTGTCCAAAACTGTTTACATCTTTTTCAGGCTCTTTCTTCTGTGCCTCCACGCCCTCTTCCAACACACACACACACCTTAGCACAGTTTGGCCCCTTGCCCTCACACAGTATCTGCTGAATGGATGAGTATTTGGGGCCAACGGCTCCTCTGTTTAGTGGGGGAAAAGAGGGAGCCTACGAGAGGTCGGGCTGAAGGCAGGTTCCCCAGCAGCCTAGAGCCAAGAGTAGGTCTCTGTGCCTGCCTGGGCTTTGCCACCACTGTCAGGTGATCCTGCCTTCCTTCATCGCAACTGGAATTCCTTCCTCTCTACTCCTCAAAGACACTGTGAACACTCAAGAGGGAATGTGCAAGCTCTTTGAACATGTGCATAGTGGAGTTTTTTTTTTTTTTCTTTTTTCCTTTTTCCTTTTTTTCTTATCCCACAATTTGAAATACATAGAACACAGTGTTACTGATGGCACAGCCAGAGAGGCCAGGTGGGGTCGGGGCGTCGGGATGGTCGTCAAGGTCCCAAGTCCCTCAGTGGCCCAGTGACCCAGGGCTGGATGGGCAGTGAGGAACCCCAGGCCGCGTCGACCCCTGCCAGGTGGCGCTGTCTCCTGGAGCCGTGGTTCACTCACCTATGAGCGTTATCGCCCGGGACAGTTTCCTCTCACCGTCGGTCTCCGCGCGGGGCAGCAGCGCAGAGCCCTCCTTCTCCGGCCCCAACTCCCGGCAGCGGCAGCGGCCCGCGGGGGGCTCTCCGGGACCCGCAAGCCCCTCCGCGGGGTCAACCCCGCCCTCGGCATCGCGGCTGCGCTCGGCCCAGGCGGCGGCGTAGGGCGCGCCGCGCACCCACGTGCTGCCCGGGGACGGGGTCCGCGGCAGGAGCGGGTGAGACGACGAGGCGTGACGGGAGAAGGCTGGGGACTCAGGCACCCGCAACGTGAGGAAGCGCGTGGAGGGCGCGGGCGAGGGCGAGCGGCTGCCGCCGGCCGCGCCCACGGGCTTCACACGCACATCCACCTGCAGTTCCATGGGCGCCCAGGTGCCGGACGCCGACTCTCCGGACGTTGCCGAGGGCACCAGCTCGGCCCCCGACGCCTCGCCGTTGCGGGGCTGCTCGGCCGCGACGGGGCCCGGCGACGGCTGCTCGGGGCTGGTGGAGCCCTGGCGGCGGAAGGCGCCGTAGCCCAGGCTGAGTGGCGGCACCCGCTGGAGCGCGAGGAGTGGCGGGGGCTGCTGCTTCTCGTCCGAGAGGTCCCGGCCCGCGTCCGCCCCCTCCTTCACGGCCCGGGCCAGACTTGGGCTGTTTTCGGGACTCTCAGGCCATCGCGTCTCCTCCGCAGGGACTTGCGGCTGCTTCTGCCCCGGGAGCCGGCTTCCTAACGGCTCCATTGGGAGCTCACCCAATGCCGCCGGGTCTGACTCCATCACGCTCACGGAGCAGCGAGGAGATGCAGGACTCACCTGGGCCTAGGTAGCGCTCAGCTTCTCCCTCCTGGGTCAGGATTGGTCTAGCCGAGGCGCTGAAGTTGTCAAGCCACGCCTCTCTCCGTCAGTACTCTGCTGCGATTGGCTGTGGCTTGACTCTGTTGGCCACGCCCCTCCACAGCACCCGGCCTCGCCTTCACCTGGCACGGGCATCCGGGAGGGGCAGAAGGGCCTGGCTCAGGGATTACCGGGTGGCCGCAGTTTTCAGGAACAAGGCAAAGCTGAGAGCAAAAGCGTGTAAGAGGGAATCCGGAGCCCGGCCTGACTTCTATTTCTTCTGTGTCCCTGTTCCCACCCTTATCCCTTATCGAACCGGGGGACCTCAGAAAAGTTAGTGGTTCAAAGGAAATGGGGCGGCCCGAGGAAAAGTAGCAGAGCTGGTTAACCTGCAGGTGTAGGAGGGGGAGGCTTACCACACCTGAGAGGACTCCCCCACAGCACAAGTCCCAGGAAAGAGCAGAGTCTGGAGACCTGAGTCTTATGAGCTAACTCAGTAAAAGCTGAAGAACGAGTAAGCATAAAATATGTTTATTTTCAAGGGGAAAGAGGCCTGGTCCCAGGCCAGCCGGGTGTGGTGGAGTACAGGGTTTCTGCTCTCTGCCTGTGAGCTGAATACACTTTAAGAAATACAGATTCCTGGCTGGGCTCCACCCAAACATACTGAATCTCCTAGAGGAAGGAGGTCCTCCTTTATTTTTAACAAGTGCCCAGGGTGGGCTTGGCAGATAAAACACAGGCTGCTCAGTTAAATCTGAACTTCAGATAAACAAATATTAAAAAAAAATTTTTTTCATTATGGTAGTTATAGATTTACAAAAAGTCATGTAGAAAGTACAGAGTTCCCATATACCCCCACCCACCCATTAACCCATTCACACAGTTTCTCTATTATTAACACTTTGTGGTACCTTTGTTACAATTGATCAAACGATGTTATAATTGTGTTATTAACTATAGTCCATAGTTTCCATTAGGTTTCATTATTTGTGTTGCACAGTTCTTTGGGTTCTTTTTTATTGTTAATCTGGTAATATATACAACCTAAAATTTCCTATTTAAACCACTTTCATGTATACAATTCACTATTAATTATATTCACAATGTGCTACCATCACCACAAAACCATTACCAAAACTTTTCCATCACCTCAAACAGAAATCTTGTACCAATTAAACATCAGCTCCCCATCCCCCCCCCACTTCTGCTCCTGCTAACCTGCATTCTAATTTCTCACAATATTAATTTGTGTATTCTAATTATTCATAACAATGAGATCATACAAAATTTGTCAACATGATAGCTTCGAGGTTCTTCCAAGTGGTAGCATGTATCAGAACTTCATTCCTTCTTGCAGTTGCATAATATTCCCTTGTATGTACATAGCATTTTTTGTTTACCCCTTCATTCACTGATGGACACTTGGTGTGCTAGTTTGGATATATCATATCCCACCAAAAGCCATATTCTTTAATGCAATCTTGTGGGAGCAGATGTATTAGTGTTGACTAGGTTGGAATCCTTCTATTGAGTGCCTCCATGGAGATGTGACTCAATCAACTGTGAGTGAAATCTTTGATTGGTTTATTTCCATGGAGATATGGAACCCACCCATTCAGGGTGGTTCTTGATTTAATCACTGGAGTCCTATAGAAGAGCTCACGAACAGAAGGACCTCAGAGCAGATGAGAGGGACATTTTGGAGATGGCCGCTAAATGCAGATTTTTGCTGACACTTTGGAGATGTTAGCCCAGTGTTTCCTCCGGAGAAGCTGAGAGAGGGAAAATGCCCCAAGAGCAACATTCTGAAGAAAGCACAAGTGCTGAGTGAGGAGCTAGAACACAATCTGGGATCAGCAGATGCCAGCCACGTGCCTTCCCAGCTAACAGAGGTTTTCTGGACGCCATTGGCCTTCCTTCAGTGAAGGTATACTTGTGTTGATACCTTAATTTGGACATTTTCAAGCCTTTGGACTGTAAATTTGTAACCAAATAAACCCCTTTATAAAAGCCAATCCATTTCTGGTATTTTGCATAACAGCAGCGTTAGCAAACCAGAACACTTGGGTTGCTTTTCTTTTTTTGGCAGCTGTGAATAATGCCACTGTGAACATCAGTGGGCAAATACCTGTTTGAATCCCTGCTTTCAGTTCTTTTCTGTCTATATGTAAACGTGGGATTGCCAGGTCACATGGGAATTCTATACTTAAATTTCTGAGGAACTGCCAAACTGTTTTCCACAGTGGCTGCACCATTTTACATTCCGATCAACAATGTATGAGTGTTCCTATTTCTATGCATCTTCTCCAACACTTGATATTTTTTGTTTTTGTTTTAGTAGCCAGTCTCGTGGGTGTGAAATTGATTTGCATTTCTCTAATGGCTAATAATGTTGAGTATCTTTTCATGTGATTATTGGCCATTTATATGTCTTCTTTGGAGAAATGTATATTCAAATCCTTTTCCATTTTTAAATTGGATTGTTTGTCTTTTTGTTGTTGAGTTGTAGGAGTTCTTTATATAGTCAGGATAGTAAACCCTTATCAGATATATGGTTTAAAATATTTTTCTCTCATTCTGTAGGTTGTCTTTTTACTTCATGATAAATCCTTTGATGCACAAAGTTTTAAATTTTGATAAGTCCCATTTACTATTTTTTCTTTTGTTGCTCATCCTTTTGGTGTAAAGTCTAAGAATCCATTGCCTAATACAAGGTCCTGAAGATGTTCCCCTAGGTTTTCTTGTAGGTGTTTAATAGTTTTAGTTCTTATATTTAGGTCTTTGATTCATTTTGAGTTAATTTTTGTATGTGGTGTGAAGTAGGGATCCACTTTCATTCTCTGCATGTGTGTGAATTATCCAGATTTCCCAGCACTATTTCTTTTTTTTTTTTTTTGCTTTTTTTATCTATTTTTTTAAATCTTCATTTTATTGAGATATATTCACATACCATGCAGTCATACAAAACAAATCATATTCGATTGTTCACAGTACCATTACATAGTTGTACATTCATCACCTAAATCAATCCCTGACACCTTCATTAACACACACACAAAAATAACAAGAATAATAATTAAAGTGAAAAAAGAGCAATTAAAGTAAAAAAGAACACTGGGTGCCTTTGTCTGTTTGTTTGTTTGTTTCCTTCCCTTATTTTTCTACTTATCCATCCATAAACTAGACAAAGGGGAGTGTGGTCCTTATGGCTTTCCCAATCCCATTGTCACCCCTCATAAGCTACATTTTTATACACTTGTCTTTGAGATTCTTGGGTCCTGGGTTGTAGTTTGATAGTTTCAGGTATCTACCACCAGCTACCCCAATTCTTTAGAACCTAAAAAGGGTTGTCTAAATTGTGCGCAAGAGTGCCCACCAGAGTGACCTCTCGGCTCCTTTTGGAATCTCTCTGCCACTGAAGCTTATTTCATTTCCTTTCACATCCCCCTTTTGGTCAAGAAAATGTTCTCCATCCCATGATGCCGGGTCTACATTCTTCCCCGGGTGTCATATTCCACGTTGCCAGGGAGATTCACTCCCCTGGGTGTCTGATCCCACGTAGTGGGGAGGGCAGTGATTTCACCTTTCAGGTTGGCTTAGCTAGAGAGACAGGGCCACATCTGAGCAATAAAGAGGCATTTCGGAGGAGGCTCTTAGGTACAATTATAGGGAGGCCTCTTTCTTTCTCTTTCTTTCTTTCTTTTCTTTTCTTTTTTTTTTTTTTTTTGAGGCTAACATACTTGAGTAAACTAAGTATGTAATTTGCAAATGCTTGTGAAAGAAATTTTAAAAGCAAAGTTACAAAAAATTTTCAATAAAAAAGTACAGAATTAACAGCAAAATTACATTTTCTTTAAAGTACAAATAAAACATTTTGTTTTATATACTGTTTGAAAATTTTATAATGTAGTCTCGAACTGAGAGCTGCAATATTGTACTTTAACAGTAGTCTTATGGTTAATTCAATCACTTATTAATAACAGGTTCATCGTTTGGACCATAAGAATCGATTACTCAATTTTGAGGAGAATAATAATAGAACTTGTCATCACATAACATCAAGTTGTAAAAGGTTCTTCAAGATATAGAATTTTTCCAGCTTTGGTTAACTACTAAATTCTGTAAAGAGGCATTAAGTAATACTGTAATCTTTAATTACATTTAAAAAAAATAAACACCACTAACATACATTCTACATAAACTTACTCTTTTAAATGACTCTTTTTTTGCCACATTTTAATCTGTTTTCTTTACTACATAAATAAAAATAGACATATTTAACCACTACACAGAAAAATTATCAAACTTTGCCTCATTGCACAATGGAAAAGCACTTAGAAAAATCACTGGGAAGAAATAGCACACATTATTTTTGTGTCTTTTAAATACATTTTCTCATTTTCTTAAATCTAGAGCAATTAAACATTGTCAGAGCAATTTCCTGAGTTTAAAAAGTTTCCAATTTCCAGCTCAGAGATAACCAATCTCATGTTCTTTTTTCTAAGCATACAAAACACATGAATTCAAAAAGAGAAAGACCAAACTAAAAAAGTGGAACCACCCAAAAGAAGAGTTTAGCTTTTTTTCCTCAGAATGCATTATATTACACAAGATTCTTTAAGGTGAATCAGGATCTCTACTCTATAAAATTTCCTAAAATTAAAGGCCATAGAATTGGAAACAGTATAGAAATACTAATAAATTAAAGAAACTTCAACTTGAAAAATAATATAGAGGTGCAAGAACTGCCAATAAATATAAGAAAACATGCTTCTGTTTCTCACCTTGGGGTACGGAGAAGGACAGAATGAAAATACTGTTAAGAGTCCCACCCAGCTTCCAACCCCTGTGGTTTCCACATTAGTTTTCCTTTATTTTCTGGTAAATCTTGGTAAGAGACTATTAAAAGAATATAATTACTACTAGAACCTTCCAAAGTACGAAAGTAGCACTATTTCTTGAAGAAATTATTCTTTCTGAGTGCACTTGGCACCTTTGTAAAAAATCGTAGATGTGAGGATTTATTTCTGAACTCTCCATTCTATGTCTTTGTGCCAGTAAGATGCTGTTTTGATTACTGTAGATTTGTAATAAGTTTTAAAATCAGGAACTGTGAGTCCTCCAACTTTGTTCTTCTTCAAAATGGCTTTGGCTATTTGGGGTTCTTTACCCTTCCATATAAATTTGATGATTAGCTTTTCCATTTCAGTGAAGAAGGCTATTGGAATTTTTATTGGGATTGCACTGAATCTGTATATCTCTTTGGGTAGGACTGACGTCTTAAAAATGTTTAGGCTTCCAGTCTAGAACACAGAATGTCCTTCCATTTACTTAGGTCTTCTCTAATTTCTTTCAGCAATGTTTTGTAGTTTTCCTTGCACAAATTTTGTTTTACTTTGAAAACATCCCAAATGTTGCATGGGATATTCTTATAACTAAAAATTTTCATTGTTTATCAGAAATTCAAATTTAACTTGCCTTCTATATTTTTATTTCCTAAATCTGGCAACCCTAGCCCAGGGACTCCTTCTGGAGTGGTCTTAGAAGCAGCACTTGGAAAGACCATGGACTTGTTACCCCGGGAGTGGCAGGAGGAAGGAGGATGTGGAGGGGGATGAAATTTAAGTGGAGGATTAAGCTACTGGAAGGGAGGTGCCATGATAACAAGCAATCAAGAGAAAAAGTCCAGCAGAAAGAAGCATGCTGTATGAAAACATTATATGTTTAATCCCTTCAAAAAGCCAGACTATAAATATTACGTGGGAACGTATATATTCATGAGAATGCATAGCAAAAGGTGTAGAATGATACATCAAACCAATAATAGTGTATTCCTCTATGAATTGTGTGTGTGGAGGAGAGGAAGATGGTCTAGGAGACTTTAGCCTTATGTATAATGTTTCCACGTTCTGTAAAGAGAGTGTATTTATGTATATTCTTAAATGGAAATTCAATTTTTAAAAAGATGGAATATTGTATGTTACTACTAGAAAATTCTTTTTAGGCTAATAAAATTCCCTGTAAACATTAAAATAATTCAGAAGTATGTAAAATATGAAGTAAAAGTCTCTTCCTTCTGTCCCTTATCTGTTCACCTCACAGTTAGCCACTGTCCCTGCTGAGTCTGATTGTCTGTCTTCAACATGGTCTGGACCTCAGAGAGGAGCAGCCCAACTGTGCTTTCCTGCTTCAATATCTTCTCCCAGGAAGATGATTTTCAAATGGTTTGCAAAAACCAAGGGCTCCTTACCTTCCAGGTGCTTCAGGTCAGACAGAGTCAGTGTGGGAGACACAAGTTGTGTCACTCTCAGGCACGTCCCCGTTGCCCCCAGGCGGCTACCCCAAGGCCTGGCTCCCCCAGCCACCCCTCACTGACCTGAGCTGGGCTCTCAACCCAGAGGTGACCCAGGGCTTCCACAGACTGCCGAGCTCACTAAATTCTGCCTTGAATCTGAATTGTGGGGCACAGTGATTCTGAGGAGTCTGTGAGGGGGCAGCATTGCAGCAATATTGGGCCATGTGCAGGGAGAGTGGATAGTGGAAGTTGAAGTGGACTCAAAAAGTGGCCCTGACCAATCCTTCCACCTGTTTTCTGATTCCATCCCCTCCTGCCCACAGCCATACTTTCACAGATATTTTTATTGAGCACCTGGTACTTGCCTAGCACTGTGGGTTTACAGCTTTGGCTCCTTCTTGGAAATATGACCACTGACGATCTGCTCTCTCCTTTAGATCTTTAATCACTTCCTGTGTCCTGATTCTTTTCCATCATCATTAAACATGCTTAAGTGTTTTTTTTTAAGAGAAGTTGTAGGTTTGCAGAAAAATCATCATGCAGAAAATACAGAGTTCCCATTTACCCACACCCATTATTAACATTTTGTATTAGTGTGGTAACTTTGCTACAACTGATGAAAGAATATCACTATAATTGTACTATTGGCTATAGACTGTGGTTTACATCAGGGTTCATTGTGTTGTAAAGTCCTATGTTTTTATTTATATTTTTATTCTAATAACATGTAGACAACTTAAAATTTCCCCTTTTAACCACAATCAGATATATAATTCAGTGGTATTAATTACATTCATGATGTTGTGCTACCATTACCACCATACATTAGAAAACTTTTCCATCACCCCAAAAAGAAATTATGTACCAATTAAGCATTAACTCCCCATTCCCTACCCCAACCCAGCCCCAGGCAACCTGTATTTTAATTTCTGACTCCATGAATTTTCTAATTCTAATTATTTCATATCAGTGATATCATACAGTATTTGTTCTTTTGTGCCTGGCTTATTTCACTCAACAGATGTCTTCAAGGTACATCATGTTATCACATGTATCAGAACTTTTCACAGTTGAATAATATTCAATTGTATGTACATACCACCTTTTGTTTATCCATTCATTGGTTGATGGACACTTGAGTTACTTCCATCTTCATGCTCAAGTTTTTAAATCCTTGGACCCTATATCCCCTGCCAACTAACAACCTATCGATTTTTTCCCTATCACAGCCCACCTTCTTTAACAAGAGGATTCTCCTTGCTCACTGACTCTCTTCTGTCACATCCTAGGCACTCCTTAAATCACCACAATCTGTCTCTGCCCTTACTAGTCTGCCAACGTTTTCCTTGCCCAGGGCAGTGATGGTCACCATGTCACAAAATCCAGCAGACACTCTTCCAGTGCTTACTTTCTGTATCTCTCAGAAGCTTTTGACATTGTTGACAGCTTCCTCCTCTTCAAAGCCCACTCACCTGTGACTTTCCTAAAACCACACTCTACTTTTTTTCCTTTTACCTCTCTGGCTGCCTATTCAGGTTTGCTAATGCTGCCATTATGCAAAACACCAGAGATGGATCGGCTTTTATAAAGGTGGTTTATTTGGTTACAAAGTTACAGTCCTAAGGCCATAAAATGTCCAAGGTAAAGCATCAACGATGGGGTACCTTCACTGGATGATGGCCATTGGCGTCTGGAAAACCTCTGTTAGCTCAGAAGGCAGGTGGCTGGCATCCACTTGCTCCTAGATTGCATTTCAAAATGGCATTCTCCAAAATGTTGCTCTTGGGGTGTTTTGCCCTCTCTTAGCTGCAGCTGCTCTTCAAAATGTCACTCTCAGTTGCTCTGAGCTCCTACTCTTTGTCAGCTCATTTATATGACTCCAGTGATTTAATTCAGACCCACCCTGAATGGGTGGATAACACCTCCGTGGAAGGTATCCAATCAAAGGTCTTGTCCACAGTTGATTGAATCACATCTCCATGGAAACACTCAAAGGATTCCAATCTAACCAACACCAACACGTCTGCCCCCACAATATTGCATCAAAGAATATGGCTTTTTCTGGGGGACACAATACATTCAAACTGGCACAGGTACCTTCACTGAAGGATAGTCATTGGTGTCCAGAAAACCTTTGTTAGCTTGGAGGGCATGTGGCTGGTGTCTACTTGCTCCCAGGTTGCATTTCAAAATGGCGTTCTCCAAAATGTTGCTCTTGGGGCGTTTTGTCCTCTCTTAGCTGCAGATCCTCTTTAAGATGTCACATTCAGTTGCTCTCAAGTCCTTCTGTCTGTGAACTCCTTTATACAACCCCAGTGATCCAATTAACACCCATCCTGAATGGGCGGGGTAACACTTCCATGGAAATTATCCAATCAAAGGTCTTGGCCATAGTTGATTGAGTCACATCTCCATGAAAACAATCAAAAGTTTCCAACCTAATCAACACTAACACAGCTGCCCTCACAAGATTTCATCAAAGAAAATGGCATTTGGGGGGATATAATACATATAATACACTGGCCCTTCTCAAGTCTCCTTTGCCAGTTTCTTCTTCATCCAAACCTTAAGTGCTGGGGCTCTGCCTGAAACCTCTTCTTCTCAGCCTATGCCTTCTCCCAGAGTCTTCACATTCACCATCGTGTCACCTCCTGAGCTTGACTTTTACCTCTCTGGCTGTGGGTGGTTTCTGCAGCAGTGTGTTTGTACAACGTGCCTTGGTACTAGAGGGCTTCACCATTGCTGACTCAGCTGGGCCAGTCAGATTCTCCTTCACAATCTGAAACTTGTTCTGAGAGACCTGGAGCCGGGAAATGTCAGAACGCCCAGGAGGGACTGCTCTTTAGAGAGAGAAGGTCCACAAACGCCTCCAGAAGTCCCCAGATTCTCTCTAGTTTCAACCTTTCCTGAGACAATTTTGTTCAATTCTGCAGATTTCATGAGACGCTGGAGTATCATTTCCATACTCCCCATGCCCATCCCCACATTTTTTGGCTTAAGTTATTCTGTCATTTTCAACTCTGATTACAAGTGGCAGAAAACCCAAGTCAAAGCATGGACTGCCTCAGGCTCCCTCAGGTGAGGGCCAGGCTTGGTGCCGTCTCCATTGCACCTTCCATGGCAGAGCCTCAGCAGCTCTGGCACCAGGAGACCATTTACAACCTCTGTGGGCTCTGACCACCACCAAGTCTGTACAATAAGAGAATTATCCAGATGTTTCAAGGGGTTCAGGTTCTGGATGGCCAAAAAGAAAGCAGTCCTTTCTCCCACCCGGCTTCCTCCCCTCTCTTTCCCTTCCTCCCTCCCATCCTTCCTTCTCTCTCAATTTCCTTCCCTTTAAATTCCTTACATTTTTTTTCTACTTATAACAGCAATACATGCTTCTGATAAAAAAAAAAAAAAAAACTGTAGAAAGTGAAAGTCCCCAGCATTCCACGCCTCAGAAATCTCCATTTTTAACATTTTGGTATACAATCCTCTGAATTTTTTCTATGCATACACTAACCTATATTGTTATATATGCACATATATCTTTATTTCCAAAAATTCACTCATACTAAATGATGCACATACCTAATTTATTTAAATAGTCTTCTGGTATGCATTTGAATTTTTTCTATTTTGGTGACATAATTATTGCAAAGGTGCAAATGCAACATTTATAATTCAGTGACCATCCTTGTACATCATTTTTAAAAATCACATCTCTGACAACTTTTTTAGAATGGATTCATTAAAATAGAAGTGCTGGGCCAAAGAGTGGTCACAGTTTCATATCCGATGGATTGTGTCAAATTACCCAAATAGGCCCAAGAGGCTGAACAAACAACGGATGAGAGTGCCGTTCCCCCACAGCCTTGCCGAAACTCAGTATTATCAATCTTCTTGGTCTTTACCCATCTGATGGGTGAAAATATTTAATTTCAACTTGCATTTCTTTAATTATGAATGAGGTTCAACATCTTTTCATTTGTTCATTGTACTTAGAAGCACCTATGACAGTTTAAGGACCTGTGTTAAGAACCACTGAGATGCCCTCTAATGCCAGTTCCAGATCACTGGCTGGTTCCAGGAAATGGCCCAGCAGGAACCCTGGTCACCCTTCCTGCCACTGCACGAAGGAGTTCAGATGGTATCTGGCCTGTCTGAACAGATCAAAGAGTTGTGAGCGCATAAGGTAAACCATGGCTGGTTGCTCCTAGAAGGGAGGCAAACATATCCTGTCTGGTTCTTGGCTGATGTCACCCCTGCGGCATCCTGGGTCCTTCTAGGGCACCTGGACACACAGATGAGATGGTGGAGAGGGCTTTCTGCTCATCTAGCTCCCTGGCATGGCCCAGCCTCAGCTCACATTCCACTTGCTCAGAGGCTCAGAAGGCACCCAATCCTGCCTGGTGCTCCTACCCCCCGGTTCCTCAGTCCCTCACCCACTTACTGTCTCCTCTGCACTCAGCACTACCCAAGGTCAATTTGTTCACATACTAGTTTTGTTTTTCACTGTTTGTCTCTGGCCTTCTAGATATCATAGCTGCATCTCCAGAACAGTGTCTGGTAGCCCATCCCTGGTTCTTGGTTGATGCTACCCTGACTGGCTTAGTGACTATTCATTAAATAAATAATGCCTAATAGGGCACTTATCAGGATGCTTTACATATCTTATCTCAATTAATCCACCCTTCCCCAAGTATTTATTTGCAAATTTTAAACATTAGGAAAAATTGAAAGAATAAACAATGAACACTTGAATTCTCTCCATCTAAATTCAACTCTTAACATTTTACTATATTTTCTTTGTCTCTATTTCATGAATTTTGCCCTTAAATACTTCAGCCTGCATCTTCTAAGAATGCTTCTATTCTACATAAGACCAATATCATCACACCAAAGAAATGAACAATACCTCTGTATTAGATATCATGGAGACCATATTTAATTTTCCCGGTTCCCCCAATTTTTTTCAAACCACAATCCAATCAAGGTTCACACATTGCATTACACGATTATGTCTCTTTACCCTTCATAAATAACTCTGTGAGGAAGGCAGTAAAATCCCTACTTTACAGGTAAGGAAGCTGAGATTTATAGATGTTCAGAAAGTTGCCCAGAATCACATGACTTCTAAGTGGGATAGCTAAGTTGCCATCATACATCTCTGGTGCCAAAACACCTTTTCCCCCTTTAACTGCATCATGCTCCCCCTAGTCCTCTTGGTTCCCCAGCAGTTTCATCCTCTGGTTGATCTGGTCCATGCAAGTCGTGGGTTGGAAGTGCTGACTGAATCACCAGCAGACTTGGCCTAGCTTTTAAGCACCTCCATTTTTTTTTTTTTACCAGCAACACCACAACTATCCCTGACCTTATCTTTTGTTACTCTCTGAGACATTAGCCATCTGTTGGGAGTGACACGGCAGCCAAGAACCAGGAGTGGGCATATTTGCCTCCTCTCTGGAAAGGATCCACTTGCTGCTGGTCTGGGGAGACAAAAGGTGGCTCTCAGTCAGGTATGTAGGTAAAGCTGCAAATGGGATTAAGAAAGTGTTCCAGCTGGATGTACACAAGCTCCTCCAAGGAGAGCTGTATAAGAGCTATGCTACAACAGGAAAACATCTCCCTGAGTCATCGGTGGCTTTCTCTCTGCGTGTTGAAACAAAAACTCTTTGCTGCACCAGAATCTGGAAGCCCCACCCCCAGAATCTTTTCCAGTAAGATGCAATGCACGTGGGATTATAACAATGTGAATGTGCACAGACAGCCCTGGCTCAGTGAATTTTGGGCAGACCTGCCCCTCCTATGGATTAATGCCCCCCTGCCTTAGTGATCTCTCTGGGTCTGAGGCTCAATGCCCAGAAATACCTGAATAGGAGCAGAGGGAAGAACCAGGAGACTCAGGGGGAGAAATGAAGTGGAGCTGGGCAAGCAGGAATTAGACCAGGAGAAGCAGCACGCACCACCTCACTTCATGGGTCTATATTGGACACTTTCCACCAGGCTGGGCGAGGACCCCATCGCCAGAGTCTTGAGCAGCAAATGGCAAATACGCAATGCCCATGAGCACCTTGGTAAGGAAGCCCCCAAATTTGGAGGTAAACTTACTGTCTTCTCTGAGCCAAATAAACTTATCATGAATGAGATTTTCTAGCCCAGACGTCTTCTTCAAGCATAGTGTATCTCCCAAATCAAATCAGACCTTGCAAAAGTCTAATTAAAGGGCATAAGTAAGTCACCAGGAAGTCATAAGTAAGTTTAGAAAACTGTAGTCTACTCAAATATTTTAACAGCTGGAGAATATGTGTTTCAAAACAAAGATGGTAATTACATAATCAAGAACAAAAGCCATGAAGCAATCAGTTTTTGGGGGGTGGGGGGCAGGACACAGGGTACAGGGGTGGAATATAAGAAAAGGTGTCCCAAAGGCAAGAATTTGGCAAGCTTTGCCAGCATTGCCCAAGATAGAGATAGACATCCTGTGGTGTGGATGCTCAGACCCTGCCTGCCCCATTCCACCCGCTGCCAGTGGTGAGAACCATTGCCAGGCTCTGCCACCAAGGCCCTGAAACAATGAGGGGAGGGGAAGCAGTACCTGGAAAATATCAGTCTTCCCTCACCAGGAATGTGCAGATGGCTGGTGAGTCTGCAGCACACTCTCATCAGCTTCTGCGTCTAGCCCCTAAGTTCATGGCCATTCTGTCTCCCTGGCCTTCTACCCAACCCTGAAGCCCATTGCCCACCTAGAACTTTCTGAAGTCTACAGCCTAACTCTGAAGCTTGGCTCACTTGTAAGTTTCTGAACCCACCCTGTCCCCAGGGTTCCTGGCCATCCCCTTCCACCTTTCATGGATTTGGACTGCTGCATCCTTAGTCTGCAGTGAAAGCCTGCCATTGAAAACCATCTTTGCCAACTTGCCCCCTGTAGAGTAGATTTTGCCTGATTGGTCTAGAGTTTACTACTTTCCTGTGGGTGAGTAGCCTGTGGATGCCTCACCAGTAGGACCCCTCCATCTCTCCTGATGTCTCCAGCTCCTGTTCTGCCTAACCCTGGCTCCTTTTTCTGCTCAAATAGCTCCCCGCAGGAAGAGGCCATGGCCAGTACCTCCCCTGCCATATATGAACAGTCTTGTATTCTGATACATATGTGATTTGGTGAACATCTGCTTAGTTTTTCAGACTAGATCCTAGACTGGAGTCTGGAGACCTCCAGGCTCAAGCACTGTGTCTAGAGAATACCATTCCTGACCCCTATCTCACTTTAAGAGTCAACTCCTCACCTTAGGTAATGGTGAAAGGGACTGAAATCGTCATGTACTTCATGTACTAACCAAGATCATCACGTACCCACCCACTAGAATAGCCCACTCTCTTACTAAGTTGTTAAAACTATTAATTATTAATGAAAAACTTGCCTAATTCCAGGACAAGTTCCTGTTTTCTTCTTTCCCTATAGAATTAGCTAACCTAGCGAAGCATGCACTGAACAAAGGAGCCGGGACTCAAGATCAACCTGGAACATAAAATACCCCGGGAAGAGAACAAAAGTGAGCAGAAACAACAGGAAAGAGAAACACCAGACCAGAAAGAGAAGGGAGGGGTCCAACTATTACAAGTTCCAGCAACTTCACATCCCACTCATCAAAATAAAGGGCCAATCAGCAGTAATAGCAAATTTGCAGTCTCTAGTTTGAACGTATACTAGCCAAACACCATGTGCCAACATCCTTGTCTCCACCTCCCTTTGCTGATATTAAGAAAAACCCAGGCTTCTCTAGTTTGGGGGGGCCAATTTGAGACTGTCTCCTGACCTCTGCCAGCTTGCTTCAGAATAAAGCTCTTTCTTCTTTCCCTGAAGTCTCCACGTCTCTTTTTGGCTCAGAGCACATCCAGTGATGACTCACCTTTGAGAGAACCCACTTCAATAGCTGTGTAGATAAATTATTTGTTAGTTAATCCTATAGACTTCCTTCCTTATTTCCACATTACTGTTGTCCCTTAGATGTACAGGGCCCCTGAAGGTCTTGTAATGGGTAGTAATATGTTTCTCAACATTCAAATACAGGTAACATCACCTTCCTTATTTTCCTAAGTCATGTTATACCCAGTCTGAGCCCCTCACTTATTTATTTATGAGGACTCCACTATAAGTCTATTTCAGCATCCCCTCTCTCAAGTACATTAAACAAGGAGCTCAGAGCTTATTAGTGTCCTGAAAGAGGACACTTGTTCTTGAGACTTGGGGTCACCATTTTTCTGCTGCTTCAGCCTGTCACCAGACGTAGCAGGCAGGTGTTGGTCTCTCACTCTTGAAGGGTTAGACACCTCTCATCTTTCACATATGGGCTCAGACACCCCTTCCCTCATGGGCTGCCCTTCCAGAGCCACACCTCTTGGAAGCAGCCTCTACACACAACCACTCATCCCCTCCCTGCTCTGAGGTCTCGCCACCTCCTGGGTCACTTTGGCTGCAGCTCTCTGGCGCTTGGAACCCCTGTCCCCACCTAGTCTCCTCCATCCTTAGGTTATTCTTTGGTTTCAGTCCTTGGAGTCTTTTCGCATCTCTAACCTCCTGCATTATTATTATTTTATGTGTCTAGGCTTTTAAAAATAAAAGTCTCTTAGCTTACCCTGGGACTTTCCCAGGGGACATTTTTGGGACACAAAGTCCAACTGCCCTTTTATAAGGAGGAAGTGGAAAATAGCCTTTCTTCTTTTGGTGATGCATTTATAGGAAAGTAAAATGGCTCATTTTAAATCCAACTTCCTACACATCCGCTCTGTGTTTCTTCACTGCTGCCAGAAGCAGAGATGATGAGTTGCTCAACTCCAGGGAAGTCATTCACATCACAGTCTGCAGGCCACAGCCCTGGGCCAGAGCCCCTCTGTTAGAACCTGTCCCTGGGCTCTGGGTGACTGGACTATAGAGGAAGATTTTGGGGGTCTCTTCAGAAGACTCTGTCCACTCTAGGTCCAAATGTGCAGTGCTCAGTGAAGACAAAGAAGCTTGAGTTAATTTCAAACTCTCCAGATTCTGGTTCCACCTGGATCTAAGATTGGTCATCAGGGTGAAGTCAGGCTACTCCAGCTGGACTAGATGCCAGGCCTGGGCTGCTTGGGGGAAAAGGTCAGAAGAAAGGCCTCCACACAGAATATTAAAAGTTGGTGAATCTGGGTATCTGGGTGGGGGGTATGTTGGAGTTCCCTGTATGGGTTTTGTATTCTTTTTGCAGCTGTCCTATGTGAAATTATTTAATGATAAAAAGTGAGAACAGTGTCAACAGAAGGACTCAGCAACCCCATAGCCAACTGTCTCTTGGGCTCTGGATTTGGCACTAACGGGACTGTACTGACCTGGCTGCCTCTGCCTGTCCAAAGCATGGGCTCTCTTTCCCTCCCAGGCCTAGTCCATCTCCATCCTGTTCTGCTTCTGTGAGAGCTCCTTCCCACCGGCCTCCCCACCTGTGCTACTGTGAGGTCCTCTCCATCCCCTATCTGCCTTCTAACCTGTACTACGTGAGGTCCACTCCATTCCTTCCACCCACCTCAGGACAGGTGGGCTCCACTCCTGAGACCTGTCTCAGATATTGGAAGGGCCCCAAACACTGCAAGGGTTTGCCCAGGTGAAAGAAGTCTTACATGAACAGGAGCAGCCCTTGAATCCAGGAATTCTCTACACCCTGCTCCCAAATCAAGGCCACTCCCCTCCCTGCCAGCCTGATGCCAGCACAGCTCATGGCCAAATCTTCCCACAGCCTTAACCCAAACTGCATGTCCCTTTTCTCTAGGGGTTCAGGGCATGACCCTACCTGCCACTCACAGATCCAGGCATACCTCAGTGACTCTAATGACTCCAGGAGAATGGAAATGAAACTGATGTAGACTACCACGAAACCCCAGGTCTTTCTCTACCAGGTAGAAAGATGAGAGCAACATCTACATGTAAGGGCAACTGCACCTTATAAAGAATTTTCCTGCCGGCTTGGATTGGAGGGAGCTTCCAATGGACAGCAGGAAGGAGGCTGCCACCTGGCTGTTGACTCTGAAACACAAGAGTAGGGCCAGACAGTGTTTTCACACAGGGTTCTGGGGGAATCCTTGGATTTCATGGCAATATGATGAGCCAGGCTGAAACAGGGGAAGAAGGGGAGGGAGTGGGTGGCCAAGGAGGCAGGGTCTGTGTCCTCTCACTCCACTTCAACCAGAGCAGCTCTGATTTCAGGTTTTCTGTATCAGGGATCTCTGTAGATATCTTTTTTTTTTTTTTAACTTTCCCTTCTTTTTGAAATCAACTGTATGAAAAAAAAGTTAAAAAGAAAACAAACATACAATAAAAGAACATTTCAAAGAGACCATAACAAGGGAGTAAGAAAAAGACAACTAACCTAAGATAACTGCTTAACTTCCAACATGTTCCTACTTTACCCCAAGAAAGTTACCTAATATAGCAACATTTCTGTGAACTTGTTCCTACTACATCCATCAGAAATTAACAGACCATAGTCATTCCTGGGCATCCCCAGAACGTTAAATAGCTTATCTGTTCTTCTTGGATTATTGTTCCCCCTTCCTTAATTGCTCTCTATTGCTAGTTCCCCTACATTCTACATTATAAACCATTTGTTTTACATTTTTCAAAGTTCACATTAGAGGTAGCATATAATATTTCTCTTTTTGTGCCTGGCTTATTTCGCTCAGCATTATGTCTTCAAGGTTCATCCATGTTGTCATATGTTTCACGAGATCGTTCCTTCTTACTGCCGCGTAGTATTCCATCGTGTGTATATACCACATTTTATTTATCCACTCATCTGTTGAAGGACATTTGGGTTGTTTCCATCTCTTGGCAATTGTGAATAATGCTGCTATGAACATTGGCGTGCAGATATCTGTTCATGTCACTGCTTTCCGATCTTCCGGGTATATACCGAGAAGTGCAATCGCTGGGTCGAATGGTAACTATTTATCGAGTTTTCTAAGGAACTGCCAGACTGACTTCCAGAGTGGCTGAACCATTAAACAGTCCCACCAACAATGAATAAGAGTTCCAATTTCTCCACATCCCCTCCAGCATTTGTAGTTTCCTGTTTGTTTCATGGCAGCCATTCTAATCAGTGTTAGATGGTATCTCATTGTGGTCTTAATTTGCATCTCTCTAATAGCTAGTGAAGCTGAACATTTTTTCATGTGTTTCTTGGCCATTTGTATTTCCTCTTCAGAGAACTGTCTTTTCATATCTTTTGCCCATTTTATAATTGGGCTGGCTGTACTATTGTCATTGAGTTGTAGGATTTCTTTATATATGCAAGATATCAGTCTTTTGTCAGATACATGGTTTCCAAAAATTTTTTCCCATTGAGTTGGCTGCCTCTTTACCTTTTTGAGAAATTCCTTTGAGGTGCAGAAACTTCTAAGCTTGAGGAGTTCCCATTTATCTATTTTCTCTTTTGTTGCTTGTGCTTTGGGTGTAAAGTCTAGGAAGTGGCCGCCTAATACAAGGTCTTGAAGATGTTTTCCTACATTATCTTCTAGGAGTTTTATGGTACTTTCTTTTATATTGAGATCTTTGGTTCATTTTGAGTTAATTTTTGTGTAGGGGGTGAGGTAGGGGTCCTCTTTCATTCTTTTGGATATGGATATCCAACTCTCCCAGCCCCATTTGTTGAAAAGACCATTATGACTCAGTTCAGTGACTTTGAGGGCCTTATCAAAGATCAGTCGGCCATAGATGTGAGGGTCTATCTCCGAATTCTCAATTTGATTCCATTGATCTATATGTCTATCTTTGTGCCAGTACCATGGTGTTTTGGCAACTGTGGCTTTATAATAAGCTTCAAAGTCAGGGAGTGTAAGTCCTCCCACTTCGTTTTTCTTTTTTAGAGTGTCTTTAGCAATTCGAGGCATCTTCCCTTTCCAAATAAATTTGATAACTAGCTTTTCCAAGTCTGCAAAGTAGGTTGTTGGAATTTTGATTGGGATTGCATTGAATCTGTAGATGAGTTTGGGTAGAATTGACATCTTAATGACATTTAGTCTTCCTATCCATGAACATGGAATATTTTTCCATCTTTTAAGGTCCCCTTCTATTTCTTTTAGTAGAGTTATGTAGTTTTCTTTGTATAGGTCTTTTACATCTTTGGTTAAGTTTATTCCTAGGTACTTGATTTTTTTAGTTGCTATTGAAAATGGTATCTTTTTCTTGAGTGCCTCTTCAGTTTGTTCATTTCTAGCATATAGAAACATTACTGACTTATGTGCATTAACCTTGTATCCCGCTACTTTGCTAAATTTGTTTATTAGCTCTAGTAGCTGTATCGTCGATTTCTCAGGGTTTTCTAGATATAAGATCATATCATCCGCAAACAATGACAGTTTTACTTCTTCTTTTCCAATTTGGATGCCTTTTATTTCTTTGTCTTGCTGGATTGCCCTGGCTAGCACTTCCAGCACAATGTTGAATAACAGTGGTGACAGCGGGAATCCTTGTCTTGTTCCTGATCTTAGAGGGAAGGCTTTCAGTCTCTCACCATTGAGTACTATGCTGGCTGTGGGTTTTTCATATATGCTCTTTATCATGTTGAGGAAGTTTCCTTCAATTCCTACCTTTTGAAGTGTTTTTATCAAAAACGGATGTTGGATTTTGTCAAATGCTTTTTCAGCATCTATTGAGATGATCAATTGATTTTTCCCTTTTGACTTGTTAATGTGTTGTAATACATTGATTGATTTTCTTATGTTGAACCATCCTTGCATGCCTGGAATAAACCCCACTTGGTCATGGTGTATGATTTTTTTAATGTGTCTTTGGATTCGATTTGCAAGTATTTTGTTGAGGATTTTTGCATCTATATTCATTAGGGAGATTGGCCGGTAGTTTTCCTTTTTTGTAGCATCTTTGCCTGGTTTTGGTATTAGATTGATGTTAGCTTCATAAAATGAGTTAGGTAGTGTTCCATTTTCTTCAATGTTTTGAAAGAGTTTGAATAAGATTGGTGTCAGTTCTTTCTGGAAAGTTTGGTAGAATTCCCCTGTGAAGCCATCTGGCCCTGGGCATTTATTTGTGGGAAGATTTTTGATGACTGATTGGGTCTCTTTGCTTGTGATGGGTTGGTTGAGGTCTTCTATTTCTTCTCTGGTCAGTCTAGGTTGTTCATATGTTTCCAGGAAATTGTCCATTTCCTCTACATTCTCCAGTTTGTTGCCATACAGTTGTTCATAGTATCCTCTTATAATTTTTTTAATTTCTTCAGGATCTGCAGTTATGTCACCTTTTTCATTCATTATTTTGTTTATATGGGTCTTCTCTCTTTTTGATTTTGTCAGTCTAGCTAGGGGCTTGTCAATCTTGTTGATCTTCTCAAAGAACCAACTTTTGGTGATATTTATCCTCTCTATTGTTTTTTTGTTCTCTATGTCATTTATTTCTGCTTTAATCCTTGTTATTTCTTTTCTTCTACTTGGTTTAGCATTGGTTTGCTGTTCATTTTCTAGCTTCTTCAGTTGATCCATTAGTTCTTTGATTTTGGCTCTTTCTTCCTTTTTAATATATGCATTTAGTGCTATAAATTTCCCCCTTAGCACTGCTTTTGCTGCATCCCATAGGTTTTGGTATGTTGTGTTCTCATTTTCATTCGTCTCTATATATTTAGCAATTTCTCTTGCTATTTCTTCTTTAACCCACTGATTGTTTAGGAGTGTGTTGTTTAACCTCCAGGTATTTGTGAATTTTCTAAGTCTCTGATGGTTATTGACTTCTAATTGTATTCCATTGTGGTCAGAGAATGTGTTTTAAATAATTTCAATCTTTTTAAATTTATTGAGGCTTGTTTTATGTCCCAGCATATGATCTATTCTGGAGAAAGTTCCGTGAGCACTAGAAAAGTATGTGTATCCTGGTGATTTGGGATGTAATGTCCTGTATATGTCTGTTAAATCTAATTCATTTATCAGATTGTTTAGGTTTTCAATTTCCTTATTGGTCTTCTGTCTGGTTGATCTATCTATAGGAGAGAGTGATGTGTTGAAGTCTCCCACAATTATTGTGGAAACATCAATTGCTTCCTTTAGTTTTGCCAGTGTTTCTCTCATGTATTTTGTGGCACCTTGATTGAGTGCATAGACATTTACGATTGTTATTTCTTCTTGCTGAATTGCCCCTTTTATTAGTATGTAGTGGCCTTCTTTGTCTCTCAGAACATCCCTGCATTTGAAGTCTATTTTATCTGAGATTAATATTGCTACACCTGCTTTCTTTTGGCTGTAGCTTGCATGAAATATTTTTTTCCATCCTTTCACTTTCAGTTTCTTTGTGTCCCTGTGTCTAAGATGAGTCTCTTGTATGCAACATATTGATGGTTCATTTTTTTTGATCCATTCTGCGAATCTATATCTTTTAATTGGGGAGTTTAATCCATTTACATTCAACGTTATAACCGTGAAGGCATTTCTTGAATCAGCCATCTTATCCTTTGGTTTATGTTTGTCATATTTTTCCCCTCTGTCTATTAATATCCTTTATTGTACCCATACCGAATCTCTTTAGTACTGAACCTTTCTCCAAGTCTCGCTGTCCTTTCTTTGTTTCTCTGTCTGTAGGGCTCTCTTGAGTATCTCCAGTAGGGCAGGTCTCTTGTTAGCAAATTCTCTCAGCATTTCTTTGTCTGTGAAAAATTTAAGCTCTCCCTCAAATTTGAAGGAGAGCTTTGCTGGATAAAGTATTTTTGGCTGGAAATTTTTCTCACTCAGAATTTTAAATATATCGTGCCACTGCTTTCTTGCCTCCATGGTGGCTGCTGAGTAGTCACTACTTAGTCTTATGCTGTTTCCTTTGTATGTGGTGAATTGCTTTTCTCTTGCTGCTTTCAGAACTTGCTCCTTCTCTTCTGTGTTTGACAGTGTGATCAGTATATGTCTCGGAGTGGGTTTATTTGGATTTATTCTATTTGGGGTTCGCTGAGCATTTATGATTTGTGTATTTATGTTGTTTAGAAGATTTGGGAAGTTTTCCCCAACAATTTCTTTGAATACTCTTCCTAGACCTTTACCCTTTTCTTCCCCTTCTGGGACACCAATGAGTCTTATATTTGGACGTTTCATATTATCTATCATATCCCTGAGGTCCATTTCGATTTTTTCAATTTTTTTCCCCATTCTTTCTTTTATGCTTTCATTTTCCATTCTGTCATCTTCCAGGTCACTGATTCGTTGTTCAACTTCCTGTAGTCTTGTACTATGAGTGTCCAGAATCTTTTTAATTTGGTCAACAGTTTCTTTAATTTCCATAAGATCATCCATTTTTTTATTTAGTCTTGCAATGTCTTCTTTATGCTCTTCTAGGGTCTTCTTGATTTCCTTTGTCTCCCGTGCTATGGTCTCATTGTTCATCTTTAGTTCTTTGAGTAGCTGCTCTAGGTGCTGTGTCTCTTCTGGTCTTTTGATTTGGGTGCTTGGGCTTGGGTTATCCATATCATCTGGTTTTTTCATATGCTTTATAATTTTCTGTTGTTTTTGGCCTCGTGGCATTTGCTGAACTTGATAGGGTTCTTTTAGGATTTGTAGACCAATTGAAGTCCTTATCTCTAATTTATCAGATCTACAGCTTCGTGGAGTACACTTTCTCCAAATAACCAGCAGGTGGCGTCCACGAGCCACCTGTTCTCCACAAGCCAGTTCTCCCCTGCTTAGGCTTTTTGGTGAGTGGGGGAGTGAGTCTTGTGGGGTCCAATTGGTGTACCAAGCTTGCATGTGTAGTTGGTGTTGCCTGCCCTGTGTATGGGGCGTGTTTCTGGGCAGTCAGGGAGCGGGGGGTGGCTCTAACAATCAAATCTCCCTGGTGATCCTAGAGTTTTTAAGCTGCTGCAATAGTCTAATCCTTCAGTTCAGTCCTGCCACAGTTTGTCTCTGACACTGACCCACAAGTCCTTGGTATTGGCATATGGCTCCTGGGACTTGCAAGTGGGCCCCTCTTCCAGGCCGTGCACCCCGGGTCCTCTGTTGAGGGATGACTGTGCTATGTCACAGGTGAGTGCCGTCCCCCCAGGGCAGTTCTGGGCTGCTGGGCTGTGTAGGGAGGCTCCCAGTCTGCTGAAATGATGGCTGAATGGGGCTTTGTTAATTCACACTGCTCTACCTTCCCAACTCTGGGACAATCAGCTGAGGTTGCAGGGAAGGCTAATGTCCACGCCCAGTTTTGTGGTGTGTGCCTGTTATTTGAAGCACTTCTGTCACACTGGGTTGTCTGGGGCAGTTCTGGGCTATGGGGCTGGCGATGGGCAGGAGTGTTTCCTGTACACCAGGATGATGGCTGTGAGCGGACACCCCCCTTTTCTTGGGAAGTTGTGGTGTTTACTGAATTTTCTCAGCCACTGGATTATTGCATTTTGTCTCAGAGCTAGTTCTGCTCTTGACTTGACCTGCCCAAATTGCAAGTCTTTGAAGCTTTCTGTATTGGGCTTCTTAGAGTAATTGTTTTAGAAAAAGAAAAAAGGATTAAAAAAAAAAAAAAAAAAAAAAGGCCCTCCTCAGAGATCTAATGGGTTATTGAAATGCTAAGAGACAAAGCAACCAGGGCCATTAAGGAAAGGTCCACAGGGCAGAGAGATCAGCTTTTCTTCGGGATTTGCATATGCGCCTCAGGGCCTGAGCTCGGGCCTGAGCTCTGCCCTTCCCCCCTCTATGTTCACCAGAACTCCAAAAATCCTCCGCTTTTATTTTGGAGTTTTTCGTGTTGTTTTTTTTCTATGCCTGTCTCCTCTCTGCTGGGCTGGCTGCTCTCAGTTTCTCTGGTGTCTGGTCACAGTCTATCTATGGTTGGAGTTTGGATCAGTAGAATGAGTTTCCGATAAGGGCTGCCACTGCAGTTCTCCCTTCTCCTTCCCGGAGCTGACAGCCCCTCCTCCCACGGGACTGAGCCTGGCAGGGAGGGGCGCGGGTCCCCTGGCCACAAAAACTTACAGATTTCGCTGATCTCAGCAGTTCCACGTTTTCATGAGTGTTGCATGAAGTATGCCCAAAGTCAGATTGCTCTGTGGTGTCCAGTCCACGCAGTTCCTGGCCTTCTACCTACTTTCCTGGAGGACTAACTAAAACATACAGCTCACCAGTCTGCCATCTTGCCCCGCCTCCACCTGTAGATTTCATTGAGGAATGGATTCAGGTACAAAAAAGAGAAAAATCTAACAACTACCAGATTAGATCCAAACCCTCTAGGCTTAAAATTCTTCTAGGTCCAAGGGAGAGCTTTTAATATGGTTTTGACCATTTTAGCAATACATTCCTCACAGCATATTTCAATCTTCAGAAAATCATAAAGATTGTTGGGGATCCTACCCCCAAAAATGGAGGCTAGACCCTGTGGTTAGCCTCAAATTATCTGTTGCAAGAAAGATTGAAGTTCTGTACTTCAAACCATGCTGTGCCTGTTTTCTGCCTTTCAAAATTCTCAGAGAAGGGACCCAGACCCTCCTCAAGCAGCCTTCCTGAGGCAGGACAGAAGCAGACTGCACCAAGCTGCTACAGCTCTGGAACAGGGACCTCTGGGTGATGCATCCATTGCTTCTTGGTGAAATAACCACTGCACAGAGCTGTCACTGTCCTCTATCTGGTAACGCTAATAAAGGTGGACAACTGTGGGTGCTCATATGTCTGGCATTGTCCTGAGCACAACACACCTGTGATAACAGCGTTTCATTTAACCCTCCCATCAACCCTGTGAGGCAGGTGCTTGTAGTGCTTAATTAAAATTTTTTTGAACTTATTTTGAAATAATTTCAATAGGAATGCTGCAAAAATAATACAGAAACAATACAGATATACTCCCCCCTCAGACATCCAGACTTATCAACTATTATCATTTTGCCACATTTATTTTATTTTTCTGTTTTCTAAACATTTGAGAGTAAGTTGCATCCATCATGCTCCCCTAACACTTAACACTTCCATGTACATTTCCTGAAAGTAGGCACACTCACTTATATAACCTCAGCTATCATGTTCCAGAAATTGAACATTGATATAAAGCTTACAGTCGACATTTCAATTTTTTCAGTTTTCCCAATAGTGTCCTTTTAGGCATTTTCTCCTCCCTCCAGTCCAGGATCACACATGTTTTCTGTATCAGGGATCTCTGTAGAGTTCATTGAGGAAAAGACTCAGGTACAAAAAAGAGAAAAATTTAACAACCACCATTCTCTCTATAGTCTCTCTTTAAAAAAAAAAAAAATTGTGGTAACATAAATACAACATAAACTTTCCTGTCATCCACTCCCAAGCATAAAATTCAGTGGCATCAGTCACATTTACAATGTGGTGCTGCCGTCACCACCCTTTGATGATGACTTTTATGTTTCAACTTGACTGGGTTATGATGCCCAGATGTTGATGCCTAGATGTTGCTGTGAAAGTATTTTGTAGATGTGGTTGACATCTACAATCAGTTGCCTTTAAGTAAAGCAGTACCATGGGTGGGCCTCATCCAATCAGTTGAAGGCCTTAAGAGAAAAAACAGGTTTCCCAGAGAAGAAATTCTACCCCAACACTGCAAAGTAAATCTCTTTATATATATATATCTCCTATTGGTTCTGTTTCTCTGGAGAACTGTGACTGATACTGTGCTACAATCATTGCCATTTATAGTGGGGGAATTGAGGCATAGAGCTGTTAAATAACTTGTCCAATGTCGCCCCTTTAGTAAGGGTGTAGCTGAACATTGAACCCAGGCAATCTACTCCATACCGACTGTTGAAGTAATAATAATAGCAATAGCAACAACCACTTTTGTAGAGAATTTTCCATATGCAAGGAACTTTTCCAAGTAATTTTCACGTATTAAATCATTTAATCTGCCTAACAGCTCTATGAGTTGGTTTCTGGACTCTATTCTGTTCCATGACCTGCAGCTGTAGTTCCCCACATCTGTACTACTCTGGAAAGGCTACAAAATCCTTTCTCATCTATTATGTCTCTTGATCATTATAACAAGCTTGTAAGGTAGGCAAGGTCTGTATGACCTCCTTTCGCCCCTCAGAAAACTGGCCCCTAGGGAAGAAGCTGCTGAGTCTGCACAGTTAGTCAGTGGTAGCATTGGAAGGGAAGTGGAGGTAGAGCTCCCCAGCCCTGGTTCAAGGCCATTCATACGGATCCATCTTTTATCCTAGAGGGGACTGGAAGATTAAACCCCATTTAATGATGAAGGTAACCTCTAATAAGCTCAAACGGAAGCTGCCAATGGCAGGGTGTCTTCTAGTGTGAAGGGCAGGGGGAGCCCACAGCTCGGGCTTACTTCCTCGGGGACATTGGTGCGGTCCACCTCTGCACCCACGTGCTCGGGGGCTGTGGCTTCCCACTGACATTCTAGCCCACACCAGACAAGACCTTTTCCTTAATACCATGCAACACATCTGAGACAAGCCTGGAGCATTCAACAAGAAAATTTTCTATAGCCTTGGGGATACCACAGGGGAAGTAAACACAAAGGGTAACAGGAAACCAGACAACTAAGTATACATCCTCAACACAGAGGGTGATGGGAATCCCTTTTTCCTAACTCTTGGCCTGTACTACTACTTGGGACCACCCTCAAGGGCTGTAAACTCTTCAAATCCAGACCAAATATGGCCCAGAAAGAGCCTGCAATTCCCTCTCTGGTCCTAAATGGGAGTTGTGAGGACCTTCGTGTCCTGGTAAGGACTAGAGACTTTAAGGAGGTCCAAGAACACACCGCAGCAAGATGCACTGACACCAACACCCTCGCAGGAATGAAGCACATACGGCTTGGCTGGGAGGGCTATTTGCAGTACTTCTCTCAGCTTTGCCATACAGATGCTTTAGAAACAGGAATATGATTTGGGCAGATGCCTCACATTCATGCCTGGTATGGTAATGAGCATAACATGACCCCAGCCAGTCAAATACAAGGAGAGAGATGGTGACGGAGAAATGGTTGCAGCACTCAGTGGGGGGTGATAAGGGGAGGGGCATCCTCAAGATCTTCCTGAGGTGCCCTGAATGTACATGGTGCCCGATGATTATTAGAAGACATTAATAAGCTTATTAGAAGCTTATGAGAAGACATTAAAGCTGAAATACAATAAGCAGAGAAAAAAGGTGCTTCTCTCCCCAAAGTTTAAAGAGTTTGTTAAAGATTTCTGTAAAATGAAATTTTATTTCTGTAAAAAGTTGCTATCTGGCTGTCCTTTTTTATAAGGCAGACTGAGAACTTTCTCTTTCATGGATTATGAATGTTATACAGATTACTTTGGCAAAAACTTGTTACCCAAAATGCCTGTTTAGTTTTTCAGGATGCAAAGTCACCCTTCGCTGAATTCAAAGTAGACAAATACTTTGATAGGGTAGAGTAGTGGAGAAGGTTCAGACAAATGGAAAATGAGAGAGAGAGAAGTGAGGAAAGAGAGAAAGAGGGTGAGCATGTGTGCTAATCGTAAACATTGTGTGTCCTAATTGTAAACATTGTGAATCCTTTAGCCAAATAGAAGTTGCCTGCCACTTAGCTCTGACTGAGGTGAATCGTAAAGAGGAAACATCTGAGGAAAGAGTCTTAGATCCCCTAACAATTATGGAACCGACTCCACAGACTTCACCAAGTTCCCACCCTTCTCCATAAAGCAGCAGACACTTCCGTTACTAAGGACCCATCCGAGATTCCAGCCCACAAGAGGACCATATCACATGCCATTTTGTGACTACCAGATCCTAGACTGCACATTCCAAATTATAAATCTACATACATTTGTCTGTAACCTTGACAGGAATTTTAAAGTGCTGTGAGGCTCTCTTGGGGAACTTTGCCATTAACAAGTTTAAAGGTTTTGTTCTCATTGCCAATAATTCTAAGTTTCATGATGATGAGTTTTCCTCTGCTCTGGGGGAAAATCGAGCTTATTGTTTTACCATAAAGACTTGTGGGGGAATGGGAGTCTTCAGGGCAGTAGTTCTTAATTGTTTTGTATATAGATTCCTCTGAGGCTCCGATGAAAGCTGAGAATCCCTCCCTAGGAAAATGCATGCACTTTTGCACACAGCTTTCAGTCTTTGGGGGTCACAGGTTCCCTGAAGCACACCCATGAGCAGCAATGCAAGGACCTCTGGCTTATAGTCTGAAGGCCTAACCAGCTGGCTTATTGATTCCATCACAATTTTGCCCGTGAAGCTTTCACATGCCACTGAGGGGCCGTTTTCCACCTGTCTTATCAGCCCCCAAACTGAGATTATGTATATGACTTTTATACACAACCATATTCAAATATCATAACTCAGACAGAAGGAAAACCCGTCTGGCCACTGTGTTTAAGGATTAAACACTGTGATTTTCAGCCAGAGCTATGATATTTCTGCAAGGAAAATACATCAACTACAACAGGCATTTAAGATATTGTTAATTTTAATGAGATCCTCACTATAATGAGGAGGAAAATTTACCATTTCAACAACTGCCGAGGCTCATGCTGACCAGGTCTGCCTCCAAATCTGTGTTTCTCTGGCCAGGAAGATACCTCAGGGTCTGTTCTGTCTACCGAAATGCCGCCTCTTCTTTGTGGTCCTGGGGCACATAAATAAGAGACTGTCTGGAAGTTTGTCTGTTTTAGAGATTGGATTGGTTACATGGGGATCAGACACAATCCTTACCCAAACAGAATAAGTGGGGGAAAAGAAAGCTTTCTTGTAGCTTTAACAGCTAAACTTGCCCTATTCCCTCCAACGTCTCCCTCTCTTCTCACCATGGCAATGGGTTTTAGTGCTATCTTGTCTGGGGATCTAACCTAGTCTGGAGATCTAACTATAGTCCTAGTCCTTCACCATCCCATTTAAAACTTCAAAAAGTGCTAAATTACCCAGATTTTATAGACCAGACACCCACCTTAGGGCCCACTTTAATCTTTGTTCATTGGGATTGTAGTGAGTGACCTTTCAGTCCAGAGATGTGTTTGCGTATCTGAGATATTCTGGGAAAGAGAGAAACGCGGGCAGGCCGTTCACAGCTTGGCTTGACAAAGCAGGTCAGAGACTGTGGAAGGGTGGTAAATTATGTTTCTCCCTGAAAAACCACATCTTTAATACCAGGCTTCCCCAACAGTGCCCCCTGACGGTGATCACAAGCATTGGAAAAGTTGCTCCATGGGCTAAAACATCGAGCAATTTCTACATGTGGGTGAATAGAGGCAAGACAGGGCGCATTGAAGCCAAGGAGGTGGCCGCTGGCCCCTTATCTATGCCTGAGTGAGAATTAAGAAAAGTGAGCTCCTGTCTCATGGTCCCACTCATGGAGAGCAGCTTTGGGTAAATTAAAAAAAAAAAACAAAAACTGCCCTTTCCTCCATGCAGATACAGCTCCTTACCAAGGTGCATCACTTCATGATCAGGTAATGGTTGAATTCCATATCCCAGTGGTCCCCCACACCGGGCACCCTTGTGCAGTGAGCAACATGCACAAACATACATGGCAGCTCTGATTGCTGCCTCCTCTCTTCAGTTCGCTTCTGCTTCCATTAACAGGCTTTCCCCATATGATGGGGGATTTGTCCTGTTGCCGAAGAATGGCAGCTAAGGCCCAAAGCTGTGCACAAGAGGTGCCTGGTACCCCACATTCAAAGTCCAAGGAGCCTCCAGTAGTTGGGCCTGCCCTCTCTTCAGGACTTATCGAGGGGTGCCTGTTGAGAACTTTCTTCCCCTTCCCTACTACCCCCACCCCCAATATATGACCCCTGAAAGGAAAGGGAATCATCATCCTTTGAGAGTATAGAATTTGTAGAGAGGGACTATTCCCTTAAAGGGAGTAGATGCTTTCCCTTCATGAAGTCAAGCTGGAGGCTGCAAGAAAATCCCTTGTAAAGATTAGAGGGTATCTGAAAATGAAGGAGACTGGTATCTCATTCCTTGCCTGCATTTTTGCTGAGTTGCAGAATGTACTTCCTCCTTGGGTCTGTGCCTAGAGCAAATTGGAGTGGTAGAGGGTGAGGTAGCTCTTGGGAACCTAAGACCATACAGGGTGTTCTTTTCACCATCACTCCCTCCACTGTGGATAAGAAGAGCTTGACATGAGCATCCCACAATTGAGGGATGTCTGTGAACATAGAGACTGGTGTTGCCTGGGCCAGTAGGGCTTGAAGAGACAGGATGGTATGTGCCTGGGCAGAAGATGGGGCAGCTGCCACCCATCCCTGCTCCTCCTTAGCCCTCAGAGAGTACACCAGCCTTTCTGGTGGCTTCATGGGAAGGACACAAAGGACTAGAGTGGATGACAATCCAGACAGCTACTGGGCTTAACAATAGGATGACGAGAAGGGTGTTTACTGTGAGTGGGAACAAAGGAGCCACAGGGGCCCTTCTAGGGTGGGCGGGGGTGGCAGTCCTCGGCCATTGAGAGGCCTGTGGTGAATCACACATACCATTTGCCCAGATATGTGTAGAGGGTACCACATCCAATGGAAGCAGATTGGACCAAAGCAAGGCCAGAGACAGCTCCCCACGGCCCACATGCCAGCCAGAGGAGTGACTCTCTTCTCCTCCCAGCTGACCCCACTGCAGTGGATAGGCAGTGGGAGGAAGTTCAAAGAAAGCTAGAGAAAGCAAGTGAAGAGCAGACCACATTTCACCCATGCTCCATGCCACTAGAGCAAAAGATTTCCTCAGGGTAATATTGAGTCCCAGATGCTTTGGGTTGTTACAGTGATGGGGGGATGCTATTGGCATTCAGTGGGCAGGGGACATTCCTACAGAATAAGAATCTGTCCCATGTCCTGTGCAACTTTTAAATGACCTGCCAGTCATTCCTGTAGGTGTAAAACATTTATAATTATTTGAACATGGCCCTTAATTGTTTCATACATAGACATAAAGTTTTTTTGCATGGTTTTACTATATATTGGATTTTCAAAGAACACAGTACCTGCAAATTGAGGGAAGATTAGCTTTTGTTTAGAATATTACTAGGAGTTTGTTCACCATTTAGGAAAATCACACCACCAAGAGCAGTGTGGCTTGGTGATTCCACATATAGGGGAAACATTTGACAACTTCATTTTTTTCTCTAGGGTGATTGTGTACAAGAATTTACATATTGATATATTTAATATTTTAATAATGATTAGTTTCTTTTTATTTCTCCTTGATATTATATAAAGGACATTATATTTGTAGAAAGTTCTCAACAGGCACCCCTTGATAAGTCCTGTAGTAGTTTTATATTTGTAGTAGCTGCTAAAATATGTCCACATCTACTTTGTTATTCCTCCTATCAAGAGGTGGAATGTAATTCCCTCCCCTTGGGTGTGGACTGAACTTAGTGATGATTTGCTTCTAATAAACAGGATAGAGTAGAAGTGTTAGGTTGTGACTTCAGATACTAGTTTATAAAAGGAAAGCACTGTGCCTTCCTCTTGTTCTCACTCTCGAGTCACTCACTGTAGGAAAAGCTACCTGCCTTGTCGTGAGGACACTCAAGCGCTCTATGGAGACAAGGCCCATGTGGTGAGGAACAAGGCCTTCTGCCAACTGCCGTCTGGGTGAACCATCTTGGGAGCAGATCCTGCAGCCCCGATCACATGCCTTCAGATGAGACTGCAGACCTCATCCTCATGACACACCCAGGGCCAGAACCACTGAGCTAATAAGCTGCTTTCAAATTCCTGACCAACAGAAACTGTCAGATAATACATTTTTGTTGTTTTAAATCATTAAATTTTAGAGTAATTTGTTTTGCAACTATAGTTACTACAACAATGAATTGCCAAAAATTATTTGCATAAATAGGTTTTATTAACTATGAATTTTATTTTAGGGGAATAAAGGTAGTATTCCAAAACATTTGCTACAAAAAGAGAGGATTGGGAAACAACTCAAATGTCCACTGACAGGTGAACGGATAACAAAATGTGATATATCCATACAATGGAATACTATTCAGCCATATAAAGCAATGATGTTTTGATACATGCTACAATATGGATGGATCTTGAAAACAGTAAGCAAAGTGGAAAAGCCATATACAAAAGACAAATATTGCATGATTCCACTTATATGAAATATTTAGAATAAGCAAATTCATAGGGTCAGAAAGTAGATTAGATGTTACCAGGGGCAAAGGGGTTTTGAAGGGGGAGTGGGGAATTATTGCCAAATGGGTAAAGAGTTTCTGTTTGGGGTAATGAAAAAGTTTTAGTAATAGAAGGTGGTGATAGTAGTACACTGTTGTAAAAGTAATTAATACCACTTAACTGTACCTAAAATTAATTAAAATGGCAATTTTACTATACACACACACGTATTTGCTACCACAGTAAAAAAAAAAAGGGAGAGAGAACACGTGTGCACACACACAGGAATGTTGGATTTGGCAGGTTTGCATTTGCCTATTATGTCTCTTTAGTCAGTTTTAAACTAGAACAGTCCCCTGGCTTTCTTTTTTTAAAAAATCACATTGACTTTTTCAGGAGACCAGGCTGTTGTCTTGTAAAGTGTCCCCAGTTATTCTATATCTACACTGTCCAATATAGTAGCCACTAGCCACATGTGGCTATTTAAGTTTAAAGGTAAATTAATTAAAATTAAATAAAACTAATAATTCAGTTCCTCGGTTGCACTGGCCACATTTCAAGTGCTCCATAGCCATATGTGGCTAGTGGTCACTGTATTGAACAACACAGATATAGAACATTTCCATCATCACAGAAAGTTCTATTGGACAGCATCAGTAATTGTTTCTCATGGTTTCATCTAGCTTGTTTCTTTATCCCCTGTAGATCTCGTAAACAGACAGTTGTTTCTAGAGACTTGACTAAACTCAGGTTAAACAGTTTGGTAAGAATAACTCATGGGTGATAGTTGATGCTTCCTATTTATCACATCAGGAGGCACATAATATCAACCTGTCCCCTCCCTGCCATTAGTGATGCTAGGTTGACCACTTATTTGGTTAAAGTGGAGTTTTAAAATGAGATGATACCGAAGATGACTGGTAAGCTAAAGAATCTGGCCAAGATGTCATTACGGAACCTACTTAACTCAGAGGGATACTGTCAATGAGCATAAAACCACTTCTTGTTTATACTTCAATGAGTTGAAACTCCTCACTGCATTGTTTACATGGATTTATATGCTTATTTCTACGGTAAAACAACAAAGGCCGGCCCTTTATCTTAATCATTATCGTATTTCTGGGATCTAGCACGGTAAGGAAGAAATGGAAAGGCTCATTTGTTGACCAGATGGATGAAATGATGGGTGCGTGGGTGTAGGGCAGAAGGAATGACTTTCCTAAAAAACCTGCAGGTGAATTTAGGGAAGTAGCTTTCCTTGGCTAAAGAAAAAAAATATGGATTCGATCAGTACTTCTTCCTGGCCTCATCTGCCCTCTGACACTACCTTTTAGGCCATGGTTACATTGGTATCAGGAACCCCCTGTCAAATACTACTGCTTCCCCCTACCCTCTCCTGACCCCCTACCTCACCCCACCTTCACCATCTACATGCAGGAAAGTCTCAGTCAGATGATTCTGATTATCTGCTAATCCTGAGCTGACCCCCTGGGTGGCCCTGAACCCCCAACAAGCATATAAAACCCTTGCGAGGGACTTCCCTTCATTCCCAAAGCCCTCTCTGTTGCATCACTCTCCTCAGCTCTCCCCCCTTGCCTGCCTGCTCATACTCCTTCCAATATCTGCCAATTTCTGGCTCCACTTAGTTTATCTGAGCTGTCAATTTTCTGCTAATGTCCTTCTAACTTCTGTCTGCATCCCTGGCCCCTGACCAGCTCTTGAGCTGCCCCTGTCTTCTCCGTGGCTCCAATCCTGGCTTGTCATCATGGCTCGGAGTCCCACCAGAACTCTGGCCTGTGAAGCCTGGAGTGCCCCTGTCCGGGCACTCACCATCGTCCAGACTTTCCGCTGGACTCCATGAGAACACATCTACCTTTGGGAGCTGGGCCACACACCACTAACTCCCATCCCCCTTCACCCCTCCTGGGTGACCAGAGGTGCCTTCCGTGAGGACAGGCACAAGCCTCCTGTTCCGGGCTCCTAGTCACTGGTGGAGCTCCCTCTCCAACCTTTCTCTCCCTGAACACCTTTCCCACCTCCCAACAAACTGTGGGGTCTACTAAATCAGAACTGCTTCCAGATTGGTCTTAAGCCACGGGACTCCCCGTTTTGAAGAACAAGGCAAGGTCAACATGAGGCTTGACTCAGAGGTTTGGGCCAGACCAGCTTCCTCAGCGGAGATGGCCCCGAGCCGCGAGTTACAGGCTAGTGAAGGGACACTGATCGTCCTTCCCCAACGAGGCCTGGAATTGGATCCAGGTGGAACCCCCTCCACCCCCCAGAAAACTTTCCCACACAAACCAGAGCAGCGCCAAAGGTGTGGAGTTAGAAAGCGGCAGTACGTGCATTTTGTCACTAGATGGCGACTCTGTGTAAAGCTAAAGCAAAATGCAGCTAGAAAACTCACTGCCAAGCTTCCTGAGACGGAATGGGAAACGCAGGCCCCGTTTCCCAAGGCAGGGTCCCATGAGGGAATTAAAACAAAACGAAACAAAACAAAAAACAAACAAACAAACAAAAAGAACTCAAGGCTGCTTGCTTGCTTTCCTATCTGCGCGGTGGCTCGGGAGACGTGGCTCTTGAGGGCAAATTCACCCCCTGTCCCCAGGGCCCTTCCCGAGCACCCCGGGTGGCCCATCTCCGGCCGGTCCCACCTCCCCGGGGCTCCGTGAGCTGTGCGCGGACCGGAAGTGGCTCTTCGCCACGGGGATAGGAACCTGTTTTGTCCAAAACAGTGCTGAACCACTATCTTGGACAAGAACGTGAGTGAGAGAGGAAGAGTGAACACTCACGGGGCGGGCGGGAGCCTGCGAGCCGCCGTGCACCACCCCGGGGCTCCCGGAGCCGCGCGCGGGCGGCGAGATCCCACCTGCAGGACAGTTTCCTTGCAAACCCAGAGGGTCCGTAGGGTCACAGCTTGTACAACGAAAACAACAAGCAATAGTAGTAACAATAGTGTCAGCTCTCCGTGTGTTTGGAAGCTTATTGGAAGCTTCACAGTTATGCATGTCACGGTAGCAAAATCAAACGATTTGGGTTTCCTGGAATCCATAAAGGTAAAATAAAGGGCCCTTGGGAGGGGATTTTCTGCGACCAGTTCAGACTTCTCGGTTGATGTGAATTCCCTTCGCCAGCAAATATTCCGGGCACAGGTTCCTTAGCGTCTGCCCAGGACTCCAGGGTCCAGGCTCCGCGGGGCCATCGCTGTCCCCGTGGGTTAACAAACAGGGAAGGGATGGGGCGGGGTTTCAGAGAGGCTTTAACCCCATTGTTCCAAAGCCAAGCAGGGAAAATAAAGAGGTTTAAAGACTGCATTTTTCACCCCATTCAACATTGAAGATAATTTTAGTACTACTACCTATTTGACTGAATCATAGAATGTCTGCAAGAAAAAAAAAAAAAACAACAACCAAAAACCTATACTGTTTTTTAACCCCTGTAGTGTCAAATATGTCTGGGCATATTTGAAAAGAAGCGACGTTAAGGCAGTTTATTAATCTTTTATCCCTTACATTTATCACAATTTATGTTCACATACATTATTTCTTTTTTTAAAAAAATATTCAATTTTATTGAGATATATTCACATCCCATGCAGTCATACAAAGTGTACAATCAATTGTTCACAGTACCACCACATAGTTGTGCATCCATCACCAAAATTAATTTTTGAACATTTTCATTACCACACACACAAAAGTAATAAGAATAAAAATTAAAGTGAAAAAGAACAATTAAAGTAAAAAAAAGGACACTGGTTTTTTGTTTTTGTTTTTTTGTTTTTTTGCCCCCATTTTTGTACTCATCCATCCATACACTGGACAAAGGGGAGTGTGATCCACATGGCTTTCCCAATCACATTGTCACCCCTCATAAGCTAGATTTTTATTCAATCGTCTTCAAGATTCAAGGGTTCTGGGTTGTAGTTTGATAGCTTATGCCACTCTGTGAAGCGTTTACTGAGACCTCTTGTATGCCAGGCACAGTGTTAGAGTCAGGGAATTTGGAGCTAAATCAGATGCTTGCTCTCTCATGCCCTTCAGGTTGAAAGTCATCCCTTGAGAGAGGTGATGGTTCTTGACCATCCTATTTCTAAAATGGCTCCCCTCCCCCTCAAGGCACACACAGTTATCACCCTCTCTCCTTAGCACGCCTCAACACAGCAAGAATGGCTATCTCATATGTGTATTGTCTTGGGGGCTTCTGGTGCCTAGAGGCCACACCTATTCACTGTCATCTGTTTACCTTGCTCCAGGTAGCTGAACTCAGGCTTCCAATCTGGATGAGGGAAAGCCCCTAACAATAACTACAAAAAGTCCAGAGTGATTCCCACAATTTTGGGCAGAGTCCACAGCAGCTGTTTGGAAGCTGCTAGGTCTTCAGGAGAGACACTCTCCAAACCCTGAATCCCCAAATGTTCAAATATGGCAGTGGTTCTAGAGACATCTTTCATTGTCACAACTGGGGAGGGGCAGAGTGCTACTGGCATCTAGTGGGTAGAGACCAAGGATGCTGCTAAACATCCTTCAATGCACAGGACAGCACCGCCCCCATGCCCCCACAAAGAATTATCCAGTCCAAAATATCAATAGTGAGGAAAATGAGAAATCCTGAAATATTGGACTATTCATTAGATTCCTGAGTTGCTCCTTAAAACAGCCAAGCCCAAAGTTGTCCCTGTGTCTATCCTTACACTGCAAGTTAACCAACTTTTCCATGTCTACTACTGTTTCATTTCTAAGAAATAAATTTCTTTATTTCATATCCAATTTTTGAAAAAGTAACTAGTTTCACATCACTTCTGGAGCATCGCTGAGTGTTAATTCGTCGACAACAGCAAGGCTGTAGTGAGACGTGGGTGGCAGCTGGCTGGCTAGGCCCACTCACCAGCTCAGTGCTCCATCTTTTACTCCATTGTCTCTGAAAAGCTATGTATGACTACATATCTTGGGCCTCTGGTCACTCACAAAATGAAAACACTCACAAAGAATACATGAACACCCAGAATCTCCTGTGTCATATGGTATCATATTGTATTGATTTTATTTGAGAAGAGGTTTAGACAGCAAATGTGTACTGTTTGAGTTTAAGAATAAGTGAGAAATTGACCCACAGCTTATTGTCTAAACAGCACGAGGGTTAGCTTGTACAGCGGGGAGGTTGTGAGAGGGAAGCTGTTCTCTTTTCAGAGAGTTTTGGGCACCCCTCCCTAAGAGCTCACTAGTTTGAGGGCCTCTCTGTCGTCTGGATAGTGTCCATCTCACGTGGGATCAGCCAGGGTGTCAAATGCCGATGCTGCCATCAGAACTTCACACATTCATATTCACTGGGATCCGGGAGACTCCAACGCAGGAATTCTGCTCTGCAGATTTCCTGTCCTAATGAGGAAACAGTGATCAGAATATTTCAGACCAGGCTGGTCCAAAGGCAAAAAGTACCCATGGGTATACTTTACAGTTAACTGTGAATAATTAATCTTGTATATTATTTTATGCCTCTTTGGTCTGCGAATATTCACTCATGCCCATACAGTATTCTGCACTTCAAAATCAAGTTGAACTATTTCAGAGAAATTTGACTCAGTAATTCCATTTCCAGAAATTTCTCCCACAGAAACATTTACACAGGGTACAAAAGAATGTGGTGCTAGGATGTTCCTTGAAATGTTTGAACTACTAAGAAATTAAAAACAATTTAAATATCCATCAATAGAACAGTGAAACAACAATGTTTATGATACCTCCATAGCATAGAATTCTATATAACTAGTGAGAAAGAATGCGATAGAGCTATATGAAGTGACACAGAAAGCAAGTTGCAGAATGTATTAAATGATTCCATTTTTGTAAAAAAAAAAAACACAAGTATTTATTTTACATATACTTATTTAGAACCACATGTAATATACCACTCTAAGGGAAAGTTCTTTAAATTTATATATTGTTGCATGAAAACAGCCTACGCATTATTTTTGTAATAAGAAAATCTGTGTTTGTGTTATTTTAGGAAAAAGCAATACAAAATCAGGTCTGTTTGTTTTTTATCCTCAGCCAGTGTGAGTTGAATTTTTTGTCACTTTCAGGGTCGTATTACCCCCCCAGGGAGAGGGCTAATGCATGAGGCAGTTGTTTTTGGCAAGGTTATTACTGCAGGAATAATTCTCATCCTAAAGTCAATTTTCTGGCCAGGACCAGCCTTTTTTGACCGCAGATTTTGGTTCCACCAGGAACGTTAACCAAAGCTCCTCTTTGGCTGGCAGAGCTGGTCCTCAGGGCACTCATCTTTGTGACGAGCAAGGCGTGGTGACCTCGCACAGCTGGGCTTCCGAAGAAAGAGACCACAAGGAGACGCAGCTTCTCTCCACTGGTGGGTTCCTTGTCAGGAGCCTCAAGGGCTGAGGTTGGGTGTGTTGTTCACCTCTGTATTCCCAGCACCTAGCACAGAGATTCATGCGAAGTTGACGCTCTGTACTGTTGAATGGATTTGTTGAATGAAGAAGGAATCCTTGTACCTCCTCAGTTTGATTTTCACATGTCTTGGGGAAAAGGGATATCTCTGAAGGTGGCTCACAGTTCCTGCTTTTTGAGTCCTGTGTTGCCTCCTGGGATCCTTCTAATTTTGTCAAGTTGTGAGCAGATGGGTATGCCACATGAGAGCATCCGATGAAGTCTTAACACAGAGGAGCAGATGCCTTCTCTGGGCTCAGAAGCAACACGGTAGAGTTTATGTGATATGTCCTAGTGATTTGCATAATGTTTCTGCTACATGATAACTAGGCATAAACATGATCATTTCACATAAATAATGGTAAGTGGTCTTAATAGCCAAAGCAAAATCAAGCACTTCTGGGGTTGCTTAGGGGCCAGAATGGCAAAGAACAGCCTGAGTGGACTTGCAGCTGCTCCGAGATCCTTGCAATGATCCTTAGACCCCAAAACCAGGTCCATCCAAATGCAAGTCCTCTCTACGTTTCTGGAAAAGGGCCAAAGTCCCCACCTGCAAGCTCTTGGAGCTGAACCACAAGCTCTCCTTTTCCCTGGAGTTTTCCCAGCCTCTCCCCAGACCCGAGGAAGCATAATGGTAACTCTGCTTTGCCCCAATTCCTAGTCTGGAGCCCCATGGCCTTGCTACCCCAGATACTTGCTCCCCAAAAAAATCTCTTCTAGTTCACAGATTCCATGTACCTAGTAATCTTCCCCATTTTCCGTGAGGTAAAAATTCTAATATAGATGTTCTGAATGGAACTAAAAGATGAGGCCTGGTTAGATGATGTTTAATGAAAATGCATACACCCACACTCAGTTAAAAATTCAGAATGATTGAAAACAAAAAAATGACTCTACTCTCCATCCCACACATCCCCACTTACTCTCTTCAGAAATAAACACCATTAACTGTTTCCTGTGTATTGTTCCCAAAATCTTTGTGACTATACAAGCGCACACATGCTGCACATTTAGTAGATACAAATAGGCATACACATTACACACTCTTTCCATCTTGCTTTTTTTAAAACTTAATTTATCTCGGGGATTGTTCCAAATCAGCATATACAGATTTACCTTATTCTTTTTAACAGCTGCATACTATTCAATTATATAAATATATTTGGTAATTTTTTTATTTGTTGTTTTTTTCTTGCCCAGTAGCTTCTCCCTTTTCTTTTCATAATAGTAGCTTGAAACATCTCTTCCCGACTTTCAGTCCTGTGATTTGGGTGGAGATGACCCTGATTCCTGTTCCAGATATGCACATCTGACCCAGATTTTACCACCATGATTGGTTTAGGGATGACCGTGTTACCCAGGCTGGGTTGATGCCAGTCGGGGGTAGGGCTTTATTTAAACTATCAACAGAAGAGAAGCTCTTTTTTTTTTCTGCTGGATTTGCACCTGGGTAGATGTAGGCCTGGAGTGCTGGCAGCCAACTTTCCATCACATGGAGTCTGAGAAGGAAGTCAACATGGAGAAGAGAAAACCAAAATATACAGAGAGACTGTGCTTGTTTTGATGACATAGTTTAAGAGTCTGGTTCTGGTTGTACCTGGAGCTCTCCGCTACTCTGAATGTTCAGTTGCATAAGTCAATGAGTTTCGTTTTTTGCCCAAGCCAATGTGGGTTGGGGCTTCTCTTGCTTACTATGAAGAGTCCTGATATAGAAAGTGGTATAAAGAATGGGGGATCTCAAATGACCCTAAAACATAGAATTGGCTGAGCCAAGGAAAGGAAAGGTGAAGACCCTTCAATTCTTGGCTGAAAAGTTGGCAATATTTGTTATGCAGTAATGAGACAACCAATTCAATTGTTGTCATTCAGACTGGATGTTTACCCATGTTGGAGAATCAGGAGGCTTAAAGATAAAGTTGATGAGTATATTGGTCTCTTCTTGTCACTTTCAGTAAGATCCTACATGAAAGAAACAAGCCTAGGCCGGAGCTGCCTTTTTCAAAACAGAAGAGGAAGAAGCAACAGCTTCATTAAGAGAAATCCTTTCTGCCTGTGGCCTGCATGCCACTGTGGATCAGCATCTGGTCATGCTACATTAGAAAAGCTGAATTATCTGCAACAAGCTAAAGTTACTGTGAGCAAAGGCAGGGAGACAGAAGACATAGCAAGAAATAAGATTAGAACTTAGGAGAATAATGGTAAAAACTAACATTTGGGTGTCTCTTGTAAATATTTTACATCTACTTCTTATAACAACCCTATGAAGTAGGTACTGTTTTAGAGATGAGGAAAATAAAGGCATAGGGGAAGTTAAATAAATCCTGACTGACTGGATTGTACACTGGGCAGTCTGGTTCAGGTGCCCAGTGTCTAACCTTTGCACTACACGCCTTCTGTACTGGCTGATCCTTTTGACTTCCTCTAAGCATCTCCTCACCAGACAAGGCAATAATTTCCTTAGGTTGTCTTCCAACACAAGGCTATCTATAGTTTCTAGTTAGCCCAAGGCAGAGGCCACAGTAGGGGCAGTTAAGGTTTGATCAGAACATTGAGTGTTTGTTCCAAGAGGCATAAATTTTCCAGGATGTATCTGTGTGGTTTGAAACTGTATGTACCCCAGAAAAACATGCTCTTAAATCTAATCCATTCCAGTGGGTGTGAAGGCTACTTCAGTTAAGCTGTGACCCACTTCATTCAGGATGGGTCTTAATCCTATTACTGGACTCCTTTATAAGAGAATGAAATTCAGACAAAGGGAGAGAAGGCCACAGAAGCAAGAAGCTGAAATTGATGAAACCCGGAAGAGAAGGGAGAGAAGAAGCTGCCATGTGCCTTGCCATGTGGCAAATGAGTGAAGAATCACTGGCAGCTGGTCTTCGAGAAGAAAGCATTGCTTTGATGATGACTTGATTTGGACATTTTATCGGCTTCAAAACTGTAAGCTAATAGATTCCCATTTTAAGCTGAACCATTTCATGGTACTTGCTTGGAGCAGCCTAGGAAACGAAAACAATATCCTAGAATTCAAGACTGCCCCTTGGCAAGATCTCTGGCTTTGTTACTAGTCCACTGCATTGAGAAGCAAATAGCCTGGAAGCCCCTGAAATCCTAAAGGAACTGTGTTGTCAGAGAAATTTCCAGTCTGGCATACAGACGTTGGTGTTTGCTAAACCCACCAGGTAATCCCCAAGAACCGCTACACCCACGAGAAGCAAGCTGCACCTCTGACCCTGGGTGCAGAGAAGTTGAGATTGAAATATAAAAGCTGCCACCTTGTCCCCTTACAGGAGGCCTTACCCTCACTCTTACAGCCTCTAATGCTCTTGGATTCTCTTTCTTTATGACAACAATCTTTGGAGCAGCTTAGGGAAACCATTGGCTATACAAAATTATTCGCTGCTTCAAAGATTTATTCACCATCTGTGCCAGTTTGGATGTATTATGTCCCTCAAAATGCCATTATCTTTGATGCAGTCTTGTGTGGGCAGGAAATGTATTGGTGTCGATCAGATTGGAGATTTTTGATTGGATGTTTCCATGGAGATGTGATCACTCAATTGAGGGCGAGATCTTTCATTGGATAATTTCCATAGAGGTGTGGTCCTGCCCATCCAGCATGGGCCTTGATTAGTTTACTGGAGCACTATATATGCTCAGACAGAAGGAGTGAGCTTGCTACAGCCAAGAGGGACACTTTGAAGAATGCACAGAAGCTGAGAGAGTAGCTGCAGATGAGAGACAGTTTGAAGATGGCCATTGAAAGCAGACTCTTACTCCAGAGAAGCTAAGAGAGGACAAATGCCCAAAGAGCAACTGAGAGTGACATTTTGAAGAGGAGCTGTGGCCTAGAGAGGAACATCCAGGGAGAAAGCCATTTTTGAAACCAGAACTTGGAGCAGACACCAGCCATGTGCCTTCCCAGCTAACAGAGGTTTTCCAGACACCATTGGCCATCCTTTGTTGAAGGTACCTAATTGTTGATGCATTACCTTGGACACTTTATGGCCTTAAGACTGTAACTGTGTAACCAAATAAACCCCCTTTTATAAAAACCAATCCGTCTCTGGTATTTTGCATCCCAGAGGCATTAGCAAACTAGAGCACCACCAATATGAGCTAAATGGTGTCCCTCAAAAAGATATGTTGAAGTCCTAACTTCAGAATGTGATCTTATTCAGAAATACGATCACTGCAGATGTAGTTAGATAAAATGAGGTCATATTGAAGTAGAGTGGGCTCTTCATGCAATATGACTGGTGTCCTTATAGGAAGAAGAGAAGAGACACATAGACAGGGACACACAGGGAAGAAGATCCCGTGAAGACAGAGGCAGAGACTGGAGTTATGCAGCTACAAGCCAAGGAATGCCAAGGATGGCTGGCCACCACCAGAATCTAAGAAGAGTTAAGGAAGGAATCTTCACTAGAGTCATTGGAGAGAGAATGGCCCTACTGACACCTTGATTTCAGACTTCTAGCTTCTAGAACTATGAGAATAAATTTCTGTTGTTATGTCACCAAGTTTGTGATAACTTACTACAGCAGCCCTAGGAAACTAATAAACCACAATCTTCTTTTAATGTGCAGAGGCGCAGGAACTTACCAAGCCCCAGGCTCATTTCTTGGGCCCCAATACCACTGGCAGTGTTTCTCACAACTAGCTCTGAGATCCTAGGATCTCGTGGCCAAAACCTTTAGACAATCCCTGCTATTTATTCCCACTATTTGTGTAAACTACTTGGGATCACAACATATAGGGGGTATTAACATAGTTAAACTGAAGATGGAAAGGATTCTGGGTCATCAGCTGGCCTGGAAGGAGGTGACAGGAACCAGCTGATAATGAACTGCATCACCATAAATGTGTAACAAAGAAAGACAAGACAGAGGATTGGTCCTTACCTGCTTAGGAGACTTGTTAGAGCAAGAGGAATTGTGGACCGGAGAGAAACACAGATAAGCACAGAGCCAAACAGGAGAGGTGTTACCCTAGAGGAGAGGAATTTCTTCAGTAGGAGGACTCACCCCCATTCCACAAAGAGGAGACTGTCTGCCTGAATCCAAGGAAGAAGGACCTTGAAGACCTCGTGGCTCCAAACAGAATTGTGTGTCATAGGGCAATATTCACATGGACTTGGCAATGAGAATATGAACGTGAAAGACTCTGTGAAGGGAACTATGCCAACAGACAACCAAGAAAAAAGACATTCTCTACATTAGTACATGGTTTTCTTCTCCTTGTCTTTGTTTCACCTTATTAACTTATGGACAGTAAAGTGAATTAACTTATATTTGTTATTACAAATGATCTGTTTCTAACCCTCTTTCTCCTAAGAGCTAAACCTCCCCTGGAGTCCCACTGTAAGATGAAGACAACATCTGTTTCTGGTTGCAGATCTTAGGCAACTTAATTGACTTCAGATGTATGCAAGTTACAGGGGGTGGGGTAGGGTAGTCATTGCTCAAAGGAATAAGTTGATAAACCCATAACCTGTCTATAGGTTAAGCCCTCATCTATATAGAAATACCTTTTCTAATATCCTCTCAGTGCCTCCTTATCACCATTACAACCCATACCCTGTACTCATGCAGAATAAGCAGTGAGGACGTTACCTTCTAGATGAGAAAAGCAGGACAACAAATGCAGTCCTTACCTAATTAGGAGGTATTTGTCTTCAGAGGTCTCATCCAGTGACCATTTATCCTGAGGACTTGTGACACTTGTGGGGGCCTCTGACATATAAAATATATTCCTTAAATCAGAGATTGGGAACTGTTAGCCCAGGGGTCAAATCAATCCAGCAGATGCATTTTGCTTGGCTCATACAGTGTTTTATTTAAAAATTTGAATTATTTGCAGCATTATAATTGGGAAATTTTATGTTACTCAGATTCCCAACTCCTTATGAAAAGTGGAACATGCTGGTAACGTTGGAGCAGCATCCTCACTTGACAACAACCAGCAGACCTGAGTGGAAGGGCCAGGGTTTTGGTCCTCCACAACCTCCCTTTCGTGGGATTTACTCCTTTGGGTTACCCGTCAGCCCCTGGGGGGTTGGGTTTGCGGGTCTGTGCTCAGCCTTTGCCAGTGAACACCAACAATGCAGAAAAGCTCAGAGCACACGGGGAGAAGAGGAAGGATTCCGGTCTAACCATCAAACTGGCAGGATAATCAACTGACATAAAATTTTTGTTTGTCTCTCTACATATTTCCTTATTTTAAGCAATTCACCAGGTTTTACATCTCCTTGCCTAAAGAATTTTAGTATGGCAGAGAGCAAACCAGCTGGAAAATGAAATTAGTCTTTACTAAAAACCTAAGACCACTGAAGAAATTATGAAGCTGTCTTGGAGAAGGAGGTGAGAAAAGAGAGGGCCTTGGAGAAGAGATGAGGTGAAGAAGGTGAGCTCCTGTCCCCAGAAGTGCAGAGAGGTCCGGGGCCTCCTCAAGGGCATCAGGGCCCACCCACCATACAGAGGTGAGGTGGCCGGGAGGCAGGACTCGGGACCCAGAGTCCCAGCACCAGCAAAGACCCCATATGCCACATGAAAGCTGGGAAGCAGGACTGGCTGGGCTTCCAGGGACATCGTGACTTGGACAACAGGATGTTAGCCATGACCACAATTCTGATAAAACCTAGGAAGAATGAGGGCCCCTTGAAGCTGACTGTGAGGAAAAGAAATGAAGTACTGACACATGCTACCACATGGATGAGCCTTGACTACATTACACCGAGTGAAAGAAGCCAGACCCAAAAGGCCACATATTGTACAATTCTATTTATGCATAATATCCAGAATAGATAAATCCACAGAGATAGAAAGTAGATTAGTGGTTTCCAAGGACTGGGGGTAGAAGGGAATGGGGAGTGACTGCTTCATGGGTTATCGGGTTTCTTTTTAGGGTGGTGAAGTGTTGCAGAATTAAATAGTGGTGATGGTTTCACAACATTAAAGCCACTGAACTGTACACTTAAAATGGTTAAAATGGTGATTTTATGTTATGTTAATTTTATCTCAGTAAAAAACATTTTTTTAAAAACTGACTGAGATGGAATTTCTCACCACCCTAGTGTGATGATGATCTGAAGTTACAAGTAAGTTGATTTAAAAGAAGAAAAGAAAATGTCATTTCTTTCACCTCTGAAGTCTGTGGGCCAAGATTCATACCTATTACATAATTATATCCTAAAGAAGAAAAGGAGGCCATGCTAATGTTCTGAGATGCAGGAGAGAGCAGGTTTATTCGGGATGGGGCCATCTGTAGATAAGGATGTGCCATTTGTTAGAAAGCTGCACAAACACTGTCCATGGTTGAAGGGAAGAGTGATGCTGGACAGGGTGGGTTTGAAAGATTCACAGACCTCTACTTGGGAAGCGGGGAGATCTTATCCCAATTGATCAAGTGCCCTGTGATGCCTCCTTACAGTATGTGACACTGATGTAGGGGTTCCCTGGGGGAATTTTAGTTGTTCAGTAGAAGAAGCTATGAATTGGAGGGGATTTGATAGCAGAGGGTTTGGTACTTGCCACACTTTTGTCAGGTGTTCCAGTTTGCTGATTCTGCCGTTATGCAAAACACCAGCAATGGATTGGCTTTTATAAAGAGGGTTTATTTGGTCACAAAGTCACAGTTTGAAGGCCATAAAGTGTCGAAGGTAAGGCATCAATGAAGGATGGCCATTGGCGTCTGGAAGACTTCTGTTAGCTTGGAAGGTACATGGCTGGCGTCTGCTTGCTCCCAGGTTGCGTTTCAAAATGGCGTTCTCCAAAATGTTGCTTTTGGGGTGCTTTGTCCTCTCTTAGCTGCAGCTGCTCTTCAAAATGTCACTCTCAGTTGCTCTGAGGTCCTTCTGTCTGTGAACTCCTCTATAGGACTCCAGTGATTAACACCCACCCTGAATGGTGGGGTGACACCTCCATGGAAATTATCCCATCACTCACAGGTGATTGAGTCACATCTTCATGGAAACCCTCAAAGAATTCCAATCTAATCAACACTAATACATTTGTCCCCACAAGATTGCATCAAAGAACATGGCATTTTGGGGGACATAATACATCCAAACTGGCACATCAGGCAAAACCAGCCCCCCCCCCCCCCCACTCTATCCCTAGTTAAGCAGTACACACCCTGCTTGCTCCTGGTGGTACTGCTGGTCAGCCTTAGCCACTCTCAGTCTCCGAGGAGAGTCCTCTTAAAAACTCTATATGCTCTCAGAGCTTGGAGGTGGCAGTGGTGATGGTGGTGATTTGTATGGTCTTTACCTCAGTAATAGTTACCACTATCAAGAACATCTGTTTTGTGACACTCAGCAGCCCCTTTCACAGGTCTCTAATTTAGACAGCCTCAAGGCACATTGACTTAGTTTGGGTCTCCCAGAAGCAAACCCTGACACAAAGATTTGCATGCAAGTAGTTTATTTGGGAAGTGATCCCAGTAAGTACTGGGAGGGGAGTGATAAAATGAGACAGGGAAGCTAACAAAGGGTGTGTGGGAACTCTGGGGCCCTTAGTATCCACCTCTGATGAGGTTCTAAATTCTGTTAAGGACCACTGGAATGCTTAAGTCATTCCCCAGTCACTGCCAGGGCTTAGGTATTATGCCCTTGTTATCCTTTCGTATCCTCCTTGCTGATCTCCCTGCCCCCAAACCACCTTGCACCTGGTACCCAAGTTGATTTTCCTAAAGCACATTGTGATCAGGACATTGCCCTGCTCAAGTGTCTTTGATGCCTTCTCATTGCCTATATGATGTAGTCTGAAGCTTTGAGCCTGGTATTCAAACTGGCAGACCCTGCCCTCAGGTGCATCTCCATCTGGTTAGAGAGACAAGCATCATCACTAGGGGTGGTAAGTGAGGGAAAGGATGCTTGGAGGGCCCAAAGGAGATGTCTTTGGTCTTTGGGTTATGTAATCTTGGGTCACTGGAGGTTTAGGAGGTGGAGACTGCTGGTAGTGCATGTGATCCATTCTCCCCTTTTTCCTAACAGAACTGCATTTTGGGGAGTGGCAATGGCTCCAGCTAAACAGTACAACACTTCCTAGACTTGCATGCAGATAGAAGTGGCCAATGAGATGTAGGTAGAAGTCTTCGGAGTTTCCAGGAAAGCTCTTTAAAAGAGACTGTTTCAATGAGAGGCATGCCCTTTGGCCCCTCCAGATGTGATGGCTGGAACTACAGTGGCCACTTGTGACCATGAGGGAAATTTGAAGATGGAAGCCACATGCTAAGGATGGCAGAGCAGAAAGATAGGATCCAAGGAGCCTGGATCCTTGATGACCTTGGAACTCTCAAACCAGTCTTGGATTAACCATCTCCAGTCTTCTTTTACATGAGAAAAAAAAGTAAACTTCCTTCTACTTTAAGCCACTGTTATTAGGGTTTTCTGTTATAGTCTGCTGAACCTGAACCAGAATGAATGCAGTGTCCTAAAGGACGTGCAATCTACAGCATTAGCAGAAGCTCGGTATGTAAACTGGGATGCAAGAGGACCAAGGAGGAAGTGGGGAAGAGGAGAGAGGATGTTTAAAAGCATGGCAGAAAGAGAGAACATGGTGTATCTGGGCCAGCAGAGAAGGAGTGGAAGGAGATGAAACTCGAGAGAGAGACTTAGACCATCAAGGACATTGTAGCCTTGTCAAAAGTTGGATGTAACCCCCAGGTAAAGGGGGCCACTGAAGGACTGGGAGGTTTGCACTTTAGGAAGATACCTCTGGCACTGGTACAGAGATTTAAAAGGTAGACTCCCTAAGGTTTGGTGGCTGATTGGATTTGGAGGTTGGGAAAGCAGGAGGAGTTTAGGATGGGAAACCACAGGCTAACATAGGATACAGAGGTGGAAACTGGAACTGGAGAGGGCTGGATGCATTGAAAATGAGTTGGTGGCGGGTCAGCCTAGGAATAAACACAGGCCCAGTGAGGGGTCATGGCAGTCAGAAAACCAGCCAACCATGCACCTATGTGATGCCACCTTCAAAAAATCCTTGATCTCTTTAATTCTAGTTCTCAACCTAAACTGGGGGTACTGTCAGCTAATGTACTGAAAGCTCCTGGCACAAAGCAGGTGCTCAATAAAAGTTAATTGAATATAAAATGTTTCTCCAAACTTTTAGACTTTTGCTCTCTGTTCTGTTTCCAGCGTTTCTGTCACCTGACAAGGGTCTGGGGACCAAGTTCCACCCCCCATCCCTCTGCTTTAACTCCAGGACATCCCAGAGGAAAGCCTCTCATTTTCCTTGAAACTCATCGCACTATCCCCATAAACCTTATTTCCACGTTGATAGATGGGCAAGCAGGATAGATGGGAAGCAGAGCTGGGTTAGAACCCAGGTCTCCTGGCTAAAAGACTCGCTTCTAGCTCTGCAGTCTCTCTCCTGCCGCGAGGGCGGGCTTGTCCCTGGGTGGCCGGGCTGGAGATCGGAGTTGTCCTCACTCCTCGGCGCCTCCTCCCTTTCTGCCGTCCCCCAGCACGGCCTCCCGGTGCCCGCGCGCCTCTTCCCGCTCCGCCCCCGCGTGCGAAGGCTGCGCGGAGGCTGCGGCTCGGGCAGGGTAGGGGCGGCGCGCACGCCAGTGGCGAAGACTGTGGGGCTACGGCCGCGGTGACCCGGTGAAGCGACGCCGGCAGGTGAAGCCGGGCTCAGCCCCAGCCTGCTCCAGGAGCGACCCTCGCCCCCCCAAGGCCGGCCTGGGGGGCCAGCAGGAAGTGCAGAGCGCCGAGTGCGCGTCGGGCTGGGCCCCGCACCCCGGCGTAGGAGTGCGGGCGCGGCGCGGCGGAGCCCCGGGCATGGAGCCGGCCCGGGAGCCCCCCGCGCGGGCCAGGCCCCCGCCGCCCCCCGCGGCCCGCCCCGCGCCCGCCCCCGCCGCGCCCAGGCCGCGCTCGCCCGGGGAGGCCGAGGCCCGCGGCCAGGAGGGGCTTTTGCGGCGATCCGGGTCCGGCTACGAGGGCAGCACCAGCTGGAAGGCGGCCTTGGAGGGTAAGCCTGGAGCGGCCCAGGGACCCCTCGTCCTCTGCCTTCCCATCGCCCATACGGACCCGGATCCCCGGGGCCGGCCGGCCTAGGGGGCGGGTCAGAGTCACCTTGGCTGGTCTCCAGGAGGGGAGACCAGGGAGCGCGGCTCAGGAACCCAAGGAATTAATTTCAGGGTGATCAGATGCCACATTGCCCGGGGAGGGGGGCGGCAAGAGAGAGTCTGGGGCTCACATATGATTACAGCCTTGATCCTATCTCTTTGACCTTGGAGCAGGCTGTATGCTCCAAGCCTCAGTTTCCCTATGGATAAAGAGGGATAGTTATTGTCTGACATGGGCCTGACTAGGTTTTGAGAGGCTGGCCTGAATGAGTCTGTGAACATGCTTTGGGTCAAGTAACAAGCTGCAGAGCTCAGAGACGGTGCGTGTGCCCTTTGAGAAGGGAGGAGGGAGGGCGCCAGGTGGTGATGGACCCGTGTGGGGAGGGAGGAGGTGGAGGATCCACACCAGGCTCTTGGTTACAGGGTCATCGGTCTCACCTATCCTGTCCAGTCAGACTGGCCCAGGGAGTGACCCCTGGCTGGCCAAGGGGACAATAACCACATGGAAAATAGATTTCAGTTTCATGAATTCTTCCAGGAAACTTGGTCACCCGGTGGTGTGCTGTGTGGGATGCAGTGGTACGTACTAGAATTGGAAAGAGAGAAGGCAGGCCCTGGGGATCCTTCTCAGCATGCTCCCAGAACCCCAAATCCAAAGGCCAAGGACCTAGGCACCATTAACCATGGGAGCTCAAAGTCGGGATCACTCAACCCTGGGGAGGGTATGCCAGAAAAGGAGGGCTTCCTCTTAGCAGGTGTGGAGAAGAGAGGGAAGGTGTCCCAGGCTGAAGGGGCAACATATTTAGGGGCCAGGTGACTGGAGCAAGCATGTCCCATGTGGAGAACTGAATCCTACAGAGTACCAGGATGGGGGGGTGGGGGGAAGGAGAGATAAGTCTAGGGGGCCCAGATGGTGAAGGGCCACCCAGACCTTGCCAAGGAGTGTGGACTTTGTTCTGAAGGATCTGTTGAGGGGCTGAGACAGTGAGTTTGCCCTTAGAAAACTGGTGTAGTCAGACCAAGGCTGGAGGTCAGGAACAAGGACCTGTGTGTGGAGTGTGTGTGTGTGTGTGTGTGTGTGTGTGTGTGCGCGTGTGTGCATAAGCGGCACCCAGACCAAGGCAGATTGGAGGGAAAGGTGGGGTCAGCGTTTTGTCCAAATGCTGGTGGGCTAGGGGATGTGGACTGTTTGAGGAGGAGCTGGAAGACTGGGTGGTGATTAGGGATGGAAGAGGCAAAGATATGTCAAAGACCAGAAGAGCTGTTGCAAAGGAAATTTGGGTGGAGAAAAGTTGGGTTGGATAAAGGTGGATAAAACCCCTCTCTTTGACAGACATTCCCAGATTTACTGTTGGGGTTGCACTGTGACCCCAGGCTTCACTCCAATCAAAGTTATTTCTTGAAGTTGCTCTCTCCTGGCCCACTTCCTGTTGCCTGTAATTTGTTCATTCCTTCATTTGTAAGCATTTCTGAAGGTCTACAAAGAATGAGAGGTTACTTTAGGGGAGATGTGGCCTCTATTTTAATGCCTCCTGCTGCTGGTTCCGGTACTGACTTTGGCCTCCTTGCGCCTCCTATTCCCACTTCTGGCTGGGCTGACCACCTGCCGGTTAGGCTGAACAAGAGATTGCACAATGGGTGGGAAAATGACCCAGAGGCTTTCTAGGGGACACAGGATCTTGCAGTCCTTGCAGTTAGCTGGCTCCCAAGCTTAGCACCTCCCTGTGGGCCAGCTTTGTCCCACCTGTCCTAGTGTGGTTCCCTGCCTGGCCTCGCTCTGTGACCCATGCCACCTCCGGCTCTCTCACCCTCTTTCCTGTCTCCCAACTTTTATAGCCTGTGGTTGTTGGATGCTCAGAATCTCAGGCCTTTTGCCTTTTTTCCAAAGGAGTTTTAGGGTCCGGAGTCTGAGACCTCCCCTCTGCCAGTCCCTGAGGGTCTCCTGCCTGTTCCCTGCCTGCCCCCCACCCCCATCTCCTGTCAGAAGAAGGGAACTTGTGAATCTTGTGAATCAGGACTGGCCCTAATCAGGTTGCTGCTATGCCATCCCAGCCTTTGGTCTCCCACATTCATTCAGCATACATTTATTGGGTACCTACAATGTCCAGGCACTGGGAACATCCCTCCCCTTGCAGAAATTACAGGACGGGGCTGAGCCAGCATGGTGAGATGCAAAGAGCACAGGGTTTGGAGTCTGGTAAACCTAAGCCAGATCCTTTCACCACCACCACCTAGCAGTTGTTTTTTTTTTTTTTAAAAAAAACGTTGTTTGAGCCTCAGTTTCCTCATTTGCTGAGTCAGATAATGGTATCTACCTCTCAGGGCTACACAGGCCAAGGCTCTGGGCTGTGGGCTGTGTGTAGGTAGCTCCTCTCCCCAGCTCCTTGACATCCTGCAGCCCTGATGGGGAGCCCAGGGAACTAAGGTAACCGATCATGCGATTGAAATCCTTTGCCTCTTGGTCTATTGTGACTCCACTTCTTGCCCCAAACTAGAGTCCATGTAATTAGTCGGTCCACGGACACTGAAAAGTACTGGGTGTGAGATGAAGGATCTGTCCATTCTGGGGACCAAGGGTTTTTGCAGCTCCTGCTTAGCCAAGCACCTGTCATGAGATGCCCTAGCTTGAGCACTCTGAGGAGCTCACACAGAGGGTCTCTGCTCCTTTATTCCCATGGACCAAGCATTTACTGTGCATCTCCCACATGCTGAGGGCTTTCACAGTAGTCCTCTCATTTAATTGTTACATCTTCCCTTATAGAAGGTTCCTGAGAGGTATATCTATTTTACAGATGAGAAAGTGAGATTCAGAGAGGCTAAGCATCTTGCCCAAGGACACACCTTGGTTGCTAACACATGAAATGGGATTTTCCATGAAGAGCCCTCTGGTGTGAAAAACTCGCAGGCCTTCCTGTGCTGACCAAGGACCTTGGGCTTGGTGAGGATACTTGGAGATAATCAACATGTACTTCAGATGTACAGAGCCAAGTTCTTCTCCCCTGATCCCCAGACAACCCCACCACCTCCAGGATAGACACTTTTTTCCTCCTCACAGGTTGTGTGAATTGGAGACCTTCTTAAATCATAAAGCTGGGATGAGAGCCCAGGTCTTTAAGACTTGTCTTAAATGAATGCTTAGCTTTATAAATAGAAAGCCATACAGGAGTTCTTGATCAATTCGTCTTTCTCTGTAGATATTAACCCTTCCTTCTATCTCCAGCTTCAGGTAAGAAACTGGAAAAGGTGATCCAGAGCTCCTGCCTGAGTTCAGGAGATTGAAGGCAATTTACTATGGGAAAATTTCTGGCATAGGGGGTGGGAGTGGGGAGAAGGTAGGTGGGACAGAGTGATTCTGCATATCTCAGGCTATAGATTTTTCAGTGCTCACCAATTCTGAATTTTTAATGTTGAAAGTTTCTTGATTAGGCATAAACCCACAATTTCCTGATCAAAACCACATGCATTTAGCAAAGCCTTTTAAAAATTTCAAAATTACCAAACTCTGCATTTGATAAACTTAGAGCAGTCAAGATTACACTCACCAGGCTGTGCCCCTGATGGCTTAGAGACATCAGCTATGAGCTTTTTTGGGGCTGTGCACGAGAGGCTGATGGAAGATTTGACTTGGCTTGAGAGTCAAATTTTTTTTCAGTTGTTCCTTCTAATATTAGGCTAAATCATACACATTTATAAATATAAATAAACTGTGTCCCTAGACTCCATCTCAAAGGGCCACTGAAAAGAAGGAATGACTTTTGAGTTAGACATTGTTTGGATTCTCATCCCCACAGCTGTGCTCTGTGAGTGGTGACAGTGAATGGGGAGTGGGGACCCCCTCGTGTGTCTTTTCTCTGTCAGCATGCAGCGCATCCAGAAATTATCCCCATGAAAGAATGAAGAGGCTCCTTGATTCTGGCGATGTTGAAAACAAATGTTTAGATTCTTCTTTCTCCAGAAAACAGGTGTAGATCCACATTGTCTTTTCCACAAACTCAGTGTGTTTAAGGCTAACCAGGGACATTGTCATTCAGTGTTGCTAAATTCCCCTCATTTTTTTTGAGTACCAGTGGGTGCTTTGTAACATGCAAGGCATGACTGAGCCATAATATAGGGAATCCAAAGGTGCATAAAGCATAGGCCTTACCCGAAAGGATAATGGGTTAATAAGAATAATTATAATGATGGTAATAGCAAACACTTAAATAGAGCTTACCATGCCAGGTACTGTTCTAAGCACTATACATTGAATTCTCATAAAATTCTAAGCAGCAGGTATTATTTTAAAGATGAGAGAAATGAAGCAAAATAGAGGCTTAGAAACTTTGCTACGGGTATAAACCTAGAAAGTGGCAGAGTTGAGATTGAACCCAGGTGAAGTGATTTCATATTCAAGCTCTTATTATTAGAGCTTATAGAATATGACTGATGCGTGTGTAAAGAAGAAAGAGCAAGAAGAGGAAGAAAGCATATGGCCTTGCTTACCACAGGCTGTCATCGTGCAGCTCAAGAGCAATCAGCTTTATGATGAAGCTGGCATTGAGGACAGGAAAGCAGAGAAAGAGCCCAGTCCTTTAGGGTGGCTTGCGACCCTTCTTTTACCTTGCCTGAACCCACTCTGCTTCTGGACTCCTAGTTACTTGCCATCAAAGACCTTGTTCATAGAAAGGACTCCAAAATGTTGGATTTCCAGGTAAAGATGGCAGACAGAATGCATGCATTTTTCATCTCTCCCTTCTGAACCCCATGAATATAACAGTAAAGGGATTTTTAAAAGGCTGTAAGCACAAAAAGAACAGGAGAGCAGACAATAGCAACACACAATTTTGGGAGCTAGGAAGCAACTGGATGAATGGTAACTGACTTTGCTGACCTGAGAAAGTTCAGAAAGTAGAGAAGCAACCTAAGTCACATGGGAGGACCCCCGAAGGCACAGGGATTGGTGGTATCAGTTATTCCCAGCTGTGAGTGAAGACAGGGCTGAGAACAGGAGGACTGGTTAATTTCTTTCAGGATTTAGGTCTCCAAGATCTCTTTCCCATTCTGTACAGCCAGACAACTGCCTCTGTTCCTGGTGGAAACCTGAGGTTAAGTCTCTCTAGACGGCCTCTAGGCACCAGAACAATTGAGAGCAATTAAGTCAACATTTACATACTTAAAACTGTGACAGCCCCCCAGTCTCCTTCCACAGCCAAAACTACACTCCAGGAGGAAGAGTATAACAGCCTTCTCCAGGGTCTCTGACTTGTCCAAGAAGAAAGACCTAAGGAAATTAACATTTGGGGAGCCCCAGGGATCAGCCCAATGAGATCACTCTATTGTGAACTCCACAGTTAGTAAGTCCCAGTCACAGGCTCAAAGGCTCCCATGAACTCTTTGTTATCATGAAAAAATAGCCATCTGAGGAAATAACCATCGGAGGAAGGCCTCTAACATGGAAGATAGAGACCAAAAGAAATAAACAGAAAAAAAGCAACTGGGAGGAAACAGAGCTATACAGAGAGGAAAAACTTTCTGCCTGCACCCACTCCTTCACATGCCCCCACCCCAAAACCTTATTAGTTCTATCTTCATATGGATAGAAAACATATTGCATCATTGAAACAGAATACGATGCTTTAAAAAGGAGGAATTCAGAGAACAGCAGCAGCAACAACAATTTAAAAAAAACCCTTGGAAATTAAAAAATACAATAGCATAAATGAAAAACTCAGTAGAAGTGTAGGAAGATGAAGTTGAGAAAATCTTCCAGTATATAGGGCAAAAAGACAAAGAAACGGTGAATAGGGGAAAAATTTTTGAGAAAGTTGGAGGACCAATCCAAGAGGACCAACATTTCAGTGTGACCCCCAGAAAAAGAACAGATTAAATGGAGAAGAAATCATCAATGGTATAATTAAAGAAAATTTCCTGGAACTGAACACCATGAGTTTCCAGTCCAAAAAGGCCTATCGATTGCTTAGTATACTGGATGAAAATAGACCCAAACCAAGGCATGACATGGTGAAATTTTAAAACACTGTGTAATAAAGAAAAGATTCTAAAAGCTTCCAGAGAGAGAGAAAAAATTAAGCAGTTCATATTAAAAGGATCATGGATGAGAATGGCTTTAGACTTTTCGGAAACAACTGGGAGCTAGAGGACAATAGAGTCATGTCTTCAAAATTCTGAAGGCAAATTATTTCCAGCCTCTACTAGCTGGGATTCTAAGTTACACAACTCCAGGGGGCAACATTCATATTGTATTCTTTCTGCTCCAGGAGGCACTATTCACCGGAGGACACAATGAGGGCTTGCCTCTTGGAGTTGTGTATGTAGTGCTTCTGCTTTACCCTTTCTCAGGCAGCCAGGGGGAGATGTGCCCCACAAAAATGATGGAGTAAACCAAGAAATAGGAAGACATGAGAAATAGAAGGAACAGGAATGCCAACACAGGAGAGAGGCAGAGAAAATCCTCAGGTGAATGGTGAAGGGAGATCCCAGAGTGACAAGTAAAGGGTTTTTTAAAAGGCCGTAAGCACAAAAAGAACAGGAGTGAAGACAATAGCAACACACAATTTTGGGAGCTAGGAAGCAAATTGGATGAATGGTAACTGGCAAACTGGATGAATGGTAACTGGCAATCAGTTAAGAATGGAGTAGGTCAGAAGGGTTCAAGACAGGAGACTGAATTCCTGACTTAGTCTCATTATCTTAGAGAAGATTGAGGGTTGAGGTATTGATAAGCCCTTAGAAAACTAAACCAAGGAAAAACAAGATCATGATTAATGACAGGGATACAATGAGTTGTGTAGGAAAGAAGCAATCATAAAACACTGCATGGCTTTGTTGGGATTATTATTTACATTTTCATAAGAATATAACACCCAATTATCAATCTAAAACTGTGATATAACTATTGGGACAGCAGGAAGTGTGTAAGTGGTCAGGGCGAGATGGTAATGCAGAGGGAAATAAATCTTCATCATCATGGGGAGTCAATAAATGATAGCTAAAATAGTGAAGTCAAGAAGTATTGACATACACATGGCATATAGGGATTTAGAGGTAAATAAGAAAAGAATCAGTTAGAAGAATTGAAAGTGGTTGCCTCTGGGAAAGGGGCAATGCTTTTTTTTTTTCCCCCCCAAATGAAGGCATAAAATTTGTTTCTTTAAATCAGTGCTTTCCAAACTATCTTTGATGAAGGACCAAGCATCTTTTCCCAATCCTTTGTGGATGGGTACCTTTGTAAAATACAAAAAAGAATTACTAGAATTATGATCATGCACTTGGATGTATGAATTGCTGTAAACATTTCTAAATATGTCCTCTCAATTTTGGTACTTACCCATCATGGACAAGTAACAAGCAGTTTCTGAGCAGAGCTGGCCTATGGATGCACTGGTTTCAACTATGTTCATATATTTCTTTGATTAAAAAAAAAAAAAAGACTTAAAAATAAAAAAGAGAGGACCCAGGAGGTCAGGAAAGACTTGGAGAGGACAGATGGTGTCAGAGGTGGGCAGGATGTCAAGAGGCAGTGGTGAAGGATGTTGGGAGTGAAGACCCAACTGCTGGGTTGTGAAGGCCAAGTGGGCTATTTCAAGGGGTCTGGCTAAAACCCGGGGACCAGGCAGACAGCAGCAGCGGATTCAGGGTTGGAAAGCTCTGACAACCACAGAAGGCATTTATATGTGGTTTGGTGGTCAGTGGGTAGCCACGGAGGGAGGGATTTTCAAGCAGGGAACTCACAGAATCAGAACTGTGCTCTAGAACTGTGGTTCTCAAACAGGAGCATATGTCAGAATCACCCCGAGGCCTTGCTAAAACAGATTGCTGGGCTCCACCCCCAGAGTTTCTGATGGAGTAGGTCTGGGGCGGAGCCTGAGAATATGCATTTCTTACAAGTTTCCAGGTGATGCTGATGCTACAGGTCCTGGGCCCACCCTGACTTAACATCTGGCAGGACTGTGTGGAATGATCCCGAACTGGGAGAGGGGAAGGGAAAGTCAGGAAGCGTTGCCAGGTGGCTAGAAAGGAGGTACCCAGATGGGTTTAGCTGAGAATGAGAAACATTCCTGATGTAGAAAATACCAGAGTTGACAATTGTCTTTTTATTTTTTATTTTTTTTTACATTTTTTATTGTGAAATATAACATATATACAGAACAGTGATAAATTTCAAAGTACAATTTAACAAGTAGAGCGCAAATTTCAAAGAAATGTTCTAGGTTACAGTTACAACTGACTGTCTTTGAGAGAGCCAAGGGCAGGGAGAAAATAAGTTGAAAGTTTATTAAGCACTCACTTCAGAAGGTCTGTTCCATATGGCATTCTCAATTCAGACAGTAACAGAATAAGAATTACTGATAAGAAATGAAATATTTTCCATTAGCATGTCATTAGAAAGTAAATGAGTCCTCTGAAAGTTCTGAAAGTTTCTTAAATAAATGAAATATTGCCCTTATTGTCCCACTCCCACCATTAATTCCACGGTAAATTCCTTTTCATGGTAGTTACAGGTAGCTTCAGCCCAGACTCCAATGTTCCAGTGATTAGAAAATCTGTATTAGGGGGTCTGAAGAAAAGAAAAGCGAGTTCTTTGTTCTGCTGGGACAAGTTGGAGATTTGAGAGGGGGGTGTGTCTTAGTACCCTGAAGGCCTCGGTCTGATTACTCTTGTGTAGTGTCAGCCGGCAGTTACTATTGTTTCTATGAACCTGAGTGGAGAAGCTGTTGAGGCAGAGGGGCCTGGGACCCTGGTCCTGCAGGCACTTGAGCTGCCTGCCCTCCCCCACCACTCACACATGCTTCCTCCCTTGGTCAGGGAGAGGGTGTGGAGGAGAGTGAGGGGTTCAGACAATGGCCCTCTCCCCTGCCTCAACCTGGGCTCCTTTCCTGGGCTTAGAGAAGAAAGAACCCGAAGCATCATCCTGATTAGGACTTGGGGCTGGGTTGGGTTGGCATGGGGGTGGAGGAGTGGCTGGGTATTGAACCCCATTTTCTTCTCCTCAGACACCACCACGCGTCTCCTGCTGGGGGCTATCGCAGTCCTGCTGTTTGCCATCCTGGTGGTGATGAGCATCTTGGGTGAGCATGGACGTCAGAGCCTTTATGCAATTCAGTGTATACACACCTTCTCAAAAGCATGTTTAATCAGGTAAAGAGAGGTTCCAGACATACCAGGAATTCCTAGTATGGGGGGACAAAGTAAATAGAAAATCTAGATATATAAACACATATATACAAGTCCCCTTTCCTGAACTGTGCAGGTAAAGTGTTGAGTGATACTGATGTACTAGTGCAGAAAGGCTGTGAGAACTTGGAGCAAACCTGGGGTAGAATAGGCCGGCAGTGCTTACTGGAGGAGATGATTTGGGCATCCGGGACCTTAAAGTTCCCATTCATTCATTCATTCATTCAATAGACATTTATTGAGTCCCTGAGGCGTGGGGCTCTGCCTTAGGCTCTGGACTAAGTGCTACAGATAAAAAGATGAGTATGACATTGTCTCCCCTGTCAAGGGGTGTTCTGGTTTGCTAATGTTGCCAGAATGCAAAATACCAGAAACGGATTGGCTTTTATAAAGGGGGTTTATTTAGTTACAAAGTTACAGTCTTAAGGCCATAAAGTGTCCAAGGTAAGGCATCAACAAAGGGTACCTTCACTGGAGAAAGGCCATTGGCATCTGGAAAACCTCTGTTAGCTAGGAAGGCACGTGGCTGGTGTCTGCTTGCTCCCAGGTTGCGTTTCAAAATGGCATTCTCCAAAATGTCAGTTTCAGCCTTCAACGGCCGTGTTCAAAATGTCTTCAAAGCTGCAGCAAGCATTTGGGCCTGTGTGGCTCTTTTTAAAGTACTCCAGTAACCAATCGAGATCCATGCTGAATGGGTGGGGCCACACCTCCATGGAAACAGTCCAATCAAAGGAATTACCCACAGTTGGGTGGGTCACATCTCCATGGAAACAACCTAATTCAAGAGTTTCAACCTAATCAACACTAATACATCTGCCCCCACAAGACTGCGTTAAAGAACATGGCTTTTTCTGGGGGACATAATGTATCCAAACTGGCACAATGGGTAAGAGTAGTATTAGAGATATTACTACATTGATGTTTCCTAAGTGGTAACACACTTGTGCTGAACCCTGAACAAAGAATAGGAGTTTCCCAGAGACAAGGAGGTAGAGGGAGCAGTACATTCAAGAGGGAGAGGTATGAAAAATGCAGAGTGGTGTGGAAATGAAAGAGTAAAATTGATTAAAAGAAAAAAAGGAATCTGCAACAGAGGATAGGTGAGGCTGTATGAGCAGGAAATGTGTCTCCTGTTAATGGATTCATGTCAAAAGTACATTCTGGGGTCTAAGGTTTTACAAAAGTGATTTCGGTGCCTCTACATTTAATTGTTGAAAAGCGCCGTAAGACAAGAGGTGGGCAATTCAAAATGGGGAAAAGCCTATGGACACTATTATCAGTCTCTACCATATCCTCTCCTGCAGGGGTGGCATCACAAGCAAGTGATTTGTGAATGTTTAGAAAAGGATATGGTGACTCTTGGGGCCAGCTTGGGTTCACCTTGGACAGTTACTATAAATTAAATCCATTTGCTTTTATCCCATTACTTGGTTGGGAAGTCAGGGTAACGCTGTAGACATAGCATATGTCTTTACTTTTCAGTAAAGCACAACAGAGTCTCTTAGGAGATCCTTGCAGAAAAGTAGTTGAAACGTGGCCACATCATGGTCAGCACTCCCCAAGCAGACTTGCCACTCATTGAACAGATATAATCAGACCGAACTGTTTGGTTAACAGTGTCCACGTGGCTGCCCTTCTCCAGGGTTGTGAGTACCATACGACTTGTTCTTGGCTCTGTCCTGGTCTGCATTTTTACCTATCACTTGTATGAAAACAGAGACAAAAAGGTATGCTTGTAAAATTTGCGTATCGATATGCATATCAATTAATTTACATATTCATTAATAAGAGGAGTGCTGAATAAGACAGATGGAAAAAAATCAAGATGAAAATGTACCTTTAAAAATTCAAAAGATGAGCCAAAATGAATCAGATAAATGTGGAAGAAATAAAGCAAAGGGTCTTGCCTTTGGATTTAAAAGTGAATTATGCAAGTTCTGGGCTGGGGAGACCTGGCTTGGAAACATATCATAGGAAAACAATCTAAGAGAGTGGCTTGATTCCTTTTGGCAAGGAATCTCCTTTGAGAATCTGAGGGAAGCTCAGGACTTCTCTTCCAGAAAAGTGCACATATGCACATACCCACAGGTTGTTTTCATTGAAGCAGCCTGCAGACTGTAAAGCCCTTAACAATGAGAGGGCATTCTTGTGATCACTGTTTCTGGGGATCACATCTGAGGTATCCTAGTCTGTCCTGGTGGCAGTGTTTTGGTGGTAACATGGTCACACTGCAGTAAGCCAGGAACAATGGAGAAAGGTCAGGAAAGCAAACCCTGCAAGGAATCGTGGAAAACACGGTATCTGTTTAAGTCTGGAAGAGGGGAAATAGAAGCCAGAACAGGTTTGCTCTGGGTAACTCCTGAGGGCAGATCCTGACCCAGTCGGTCTAGGTCACAGGAGGGTGGGTTGGGACTGAGAGTGGGCTGCTTGTTAGCTAATGAGGGGCTGGTTAATGAGAGTCCACCGAACCTGCAGATGGTTCTCACCTGGGCTGGAGAGACTGGACCCGTGGTCCAAGGTCCTTTCCAAATCAGAGTTTCTGGGGATCCTTGCTTCAGGTAGTTTGGAGAAAGTTGAGATTTTAATCCAGGGGCTAACCTGCTGTAACTTCTCGTGTTGCAACTGACCTAAGTACCATCTGTTTGGTAATACCCTGCCAGCCTCTCAAAGTCCCCTTCCTCATTCATGTATTCGCCAATGTTTGACAGGCACAGTCAGGTGCAGTATCATTTCTGAGAGTTGCTCCCTCAAGAGACACACCTGAATGGTATCGCTGAGGAGTGCCACAGTCGAGGCAGGTGGGAGGAAATGTGGAAAGCAGAGAAGGATTCTGTGGCACAGGTGGCAGCTCGGCTTGGCATGAGCTGTGGGATGCTGAGCCACTCTCTCTCTTCCTTGCAGCTTCCAAGGGCTGCATTAAATGCGATGCTCCCTGCCCGGAGGAGTGGCTGCTCTATGGAAGGAAATGCTACTTCTTTTCTGAGGAACCACGAGACTGGAACACGGGCAGGCAGTACTGTCACACCCACGAGGCTGCGCTGGCTGTGATTCAGAGCCAGAAGGAACTGGTGAGTGCACGGGGGTGAGGTGGGGGACCCCATCCTGCAACTCTAAGGGAGAGCCATGCCCCGAGGACTTGGTGCTTTACTGTGATTTGTTTCCAGGGCACACCCAGTCACTGCACAGTTATGGAGTGTGCATTCAGACCCCACAGGGACAACCTAAGCAGGTCACACTTTCATGTCAAGTCAATTATTTCAATCCAAGGCTAATTTGCTGAGCTAAGCTCCCAACTGAAAAATGTAAGAATTACAAATTATGAACATACTTGTGAAATGTAAAAAAACACTTTTATTTTCTACTAGTCCAAATCAGGACATGATCTCTTATTCAATTTAGCAAACACAACAGTTTTAACAATAGAAATCTTAACAGAAGCTCAATTAATGAGTCTGTTAGCCATTTTGGACATTGAGGATAAGAGTGGTGTGGCACTTCAAAATAGGAAATAGTCTAGAAATCACTTCTGTTTGTCTTTGATACACAGTGTGATATTCTCAAGCACACATGCCCCAAAGAAAGACCCAGAAGTATGCAGGAAAAGGACAGTCAACCTGAGCATCGAAGTTTGCCCCAGATAGTCCATCAAGTGGGCAATCCCCACACTTCCTGCAGATCAGGAGTGCTGGCCGGCAGTGACCACAGAGCTAGGAGGACAAGCCCTGTTCTAGGATTCCTGGCTGAGTGAGTGTGGACCCCAGAGTTCTGGGCCCGAGAGGCTGCTGGAGAGAACTGATAGGTTCTGAGCCCAAGTTCTGGCAATGTGGCTGCAGAAGATTCTGTAACCTTAGCGCCTCACTTTCAGGATGCAGTGGGATATTGTTTCAGAGTCTGTACCTCTAGGAGCCAGTGTCTTTCAGGCCAAGGTTTGTCTTGGGAGGTGTGAGTGGTTGGGAGACTATATCTGACTCTTGAGTTTTCCCTCTTTCCTTGGTGCAGGAATTTATGTTCAAGTTCACGCGGAAGGAGCCCTGGATTGGCCTGCGCAGAGTGGGAGATGAATTCCACTGGGTCAACGGGGACCCATTTGACCCGGACACGTGAGCTGAGGCTTCATCTTCTGGCCACTGAGCTTAGACTGGGGAAGGCCCAAACATACCCACCCATGAGAGAAATGTTTGGTTTTGTTTTAGCTAGAGACACTGATCTCCAGGGTCAGCAGTGTGTGACACATAATAATGATAATGGGTTTATTTCTCTGTTTTCCATAAAAGTCCAGCTGGGCTTGTTGGCTCTGCTCCACGTAGTCACCAGAGCTTCTTGGTATGGGGGACCCAGGCTCTTTCTATCTTGTTACTTCCCCATCTGTACAGCATTGCTTTCATCTGCATGGTCAAGGTAGTTCAAGACCATGTCCAGCAGGAAGGGGAAAGAGGAACAGGAGAATGTGCCCTGGAAGTCCACACCCCATTGGCCAGAGCTTAGCCCCATGGCCACACCTGGCTGCAAAGAAGGGTGGGAGTTGGAGCCTTTAGTCTGGGTGGCCATGTGCCACCTAAACACAGCTGCTATGAAAGAAAGGGAATCTACACACTGGACACCCACAAGCATTCTCTTAGAGAAAACACTTGTGAGGCCTGTAGTGAGGTGCTGGCAGTGTGTGTGGGCTGGTGGTGTTACATGGTCTAGTGGTATGGAAGTGAGTGTGTGATGGTGGAAATGCTGGTAGTGGTGGGTGTGGTATAGCAGTGGGGGAATGTGATAGTGTATACGTGTGGTGGCCAGGCTAGGCCTAAAGAAATGCCGGGAAATGCATAAGGGAAGCAAGAACCTCAGCTTCTAGTTCACACCCTCTGGCTGGAGGAACAGAACCTGAGGAGTTGGGAGGGGTTACAGCTGCTAACCTTCATGACGAGACGTGAGCATCCCCAAGGCAAGAGCTAGAAGGGCAGCCAAAGTGGAAGAGCACCCGAGACCCCCAAACCCTCCACTGTAGCCAGAAGCTGGGGATCAGGCACCTTCCCATCTGAGGCTAGCCTTGGCCCAGTCAGCCCTGTGGCAGCCTCCAGGGTGAGAGGGCCCCATCACCAACTCGGCTTTCTCCTCCTTTTCCCCAGTCTTCCCAGTGTTCTTCATTTTTACACCTCTCTTTGTCCTCATTGCCTCTTCCCTTTCCATTTTCTCTGTTCCCTTTTCTGTTCCCATCCCAGATCTGTTCTTAGAGCTGCTGAGGAAGTCTCAGACCTTATGCCTCACCTCCTTACCTCCCAGCCCTAGAGAGCTGGAGTGCTGACTGCCAAGAGGCCTTTAGGTCCATTTCTCTGACCCTGAGGAAGTCCTGTCTTTCATACCGTTAGGGAAGCTGAGGGGAGCAGGCATTCTGATGCCTTTTCTTCTGAAACCCCAGCTCCAGACTCAACAGGGAGAGGGGCCTTTGCCTTAACTGAGTGATCAAAGATCAGGGTGAGCAAATGAGGTTAAGGAGAAACCCCTAATACTTGAAAGGTATGATTTTACGGAAAACAGAAAACAAAAAAGCAGTCTAAGGATGATTTCAATGAGATTTTAGGCAACACGGATCCTGTTGTTAAAAAAATTAGGGTTCTTTAGGTCCATCCCTAATTTATAAAGGTCATTTAATTCATCTATATTGAGCTCTTCCTGTGGGCTGGACACCACACAGTAGGGGAACTGAGACCAGAGCATATGTAACCCACTGTACAGGGGCTAACCATCCAAGGGGTTGATGGGCGACAAGACACAGTTTCCCAGGATGCTGTGATGAGTGGTGTCCCAAGTTGTAGGGAGGGCGCTGTGGGGAGGGACAGTGGGCAGAGATTGGTTCTGAAATGAGTACTGTGGGGTGTGGGACATCAAGCTGACCCAGGGAGGATGAGACCTCCACTGGCAGAGTGGTAGGGTGCAGGCTGTGTTCAAGAAATATTTCTAGCACACCTCCCATATAACGGGAGTGAAGGGGCGCAGAGGAGGGATACGGTGGGAGAGAAAGCTAAAAAGGTCTTTTGGGGCCCGAATGTCACTGCAGGTGAGACCGTATCATGGAAAGCAGTCCCGGAGAAGAAGTGAGGGCAGGCCACAGAGCCCTCCGGGCTGGGCTGTCCCAGTGATGGACCACGTGTCCCAGGCCATGAGTGCCTTGCTTTCTTCTTTCCTGGTCACAGATTCCCCATCTCAGGCCCAGGGGAGTGCGTCTTTGTGGAGCCTACCAGGCTGGTGTCGACGGAGTGTCTGATGACCCGGCCCTGGGTGTGCAGCAAGATGGCCTACACGTGAGGTGGGTCAGGCCAGAGGCAGCCCTCCACCCAGGCCAGCAGGAGGTCTCTACTCCAGGCCTGCTCCAGGAGCGAGCCACCTGCCCCGAGGCTCTTCTTCAAGGCGAAGCAGTGGGGAGGGTGGTCTCTGGCCCCTGGGCCCCTCTCCCAGGCCTTGATGCTCTGAGGCCCTGGTTCCTGGTCTCCTCTGCCTCCAGGCGGGTCCTGTGGCTCAGCAGCTATGTCCCATTTGCTAAGTACTGTAGATGGTTGTCCCTGCTGCACAAACACACAAGCTGAGTTCACCCTTAGCTGCCCAACAAGTCCTTTCCTGGCCCTGCACTGAAACATTCCTTCCTTACTGCTGTCCTGGTGCTTTTAGGAAGGATGGTGGATGACTCAGATTATGTTACTGTCTGCACAGACAAGCCCACCCTTCCCCAGTTATTTCTCTCATGACTGCTGGGAGAGGGAGGGAAGACTTGTTCTTCACCTTGGCCAGTTTAGCCCAGGGCCCTGGAGGCAGGGCACCTGTTCCCCTGCTCTATATCTGGCCTTATCCCTCTCCATCTTGCCTGGGGTTTTCAGGCAGGGCCCATGCTGTGTCCGTGGCACTGCTGTATTGGTCACTAATGGAATAAAGAGTTCACCTCCATCCAGAAAAGTCTGCTGGCATTTGTTCCAGGGTCATAGCTAAGGGGGAGGGAGCAGAGAAGGACATGTCTCTGAGTGCCAGTCTGTGAGGGGCACCACAGGATGAACTTATTCAAGTGTGCCATGTGGCAGCGTGTGGGAATGAAGGACAAAAACATTTTATTGCCTAGAGCACCTCTTTTGCTAGGCTGCTGAGTTAACTTAGATGTACCAGAGGCATGCTTCATTCTGGATCTTCCTTATTATTCAACTCAACATGACAGAAGTTTATTAAACACCTGCCTCCTGCCAGATATCACACTAGGTCCTGAGACTCCATGGTCTTATCTTTTAAGGGGTACACAGTGGTGCAGAAGGAACTCTAGGTGCTTGGGAAATGCAGACAAGGGGATGGTTTATTCTGCTTGGGATAAGGGTAGGTAGCCACAGAAAGCCACAGAGAACAGGTGATGTTCATTTTGGGCCAGATAAGAGTTTGCCCAGATCTTAGTTCCCTTTCCAAGTCCCCCTTGGCCTATCTGGAGAAAGGGGGCTGGCAGTTCCCCTGGGCCTGAGGAAGCTCTGAATGCCACCCCACTTGCACTGAGCAAGCTGTAGTGGAGCCTAGGCCTCGCTGGCCTCCAGGTGCTATGATGAGGGAGATGCAGGCAGCCTGTCCATGAGCCATTGTCTGCCTTTGGGTCCTGGCCCATTTTCAGAAAATAGTTCATAGGGAAATGAGGTCCTGCTATGTTCTGCTCAGTTCTTTTACTGTTGTTTTTCAGGCAAAAGTGCCAACTTCGTTTTGTTAACTTTTGTGCATGCTTTCCAGATAGGAAAATATGGGTGTTATGTGGTTTCATATTTTGTCTATTTTGGTAAGCCAGTGGGGGACTTGGGTGTACAATATAGTAGATAAGGGAATTCAGGGTGGTGGTGATCTGCCTTTGGGGGTTGGCAGAAAGCCCACGGCCTCCCTGGCTTCCTGTGACAGATGAAGAAACTACCTGGGTCGGGCTCCCAAGGCAGTGAGAAGGAGCAGAGCCACACTCTCTTCCTGCCCTGTGAGTTGAGATGTGAAGAATCCAGCCACAAGGTGGGTTTGGCAAGGAAAGAATGTGAGCGAACAGAGAACGATTAATTCCCATGCCATTCTGTTCTTCTTTATTATAAACCTATCCAAAGCCTGCTGCCTGAAGCCCTCAAAGCACACTGGCAAATCAGCTCTCCTCACCTTGGGTTTGTCCCCGCACCACAGACAATACCCTGACCCAGGTCACCAAAAGTATAAGTATTTTCCCACCTAAAACATGGACACACTAAACTTCTTCAAGTGTTGGAAATCTTAATTAAGGATGTAAACCGGTGCCCTGCCCGGCCCCTACCCTCCCCCCGAAGGTGGAGCCCGGGTTCGGTATGCTTGGCGGGCGCCATTGTGCTGCCCGCGCGAAGGACGGACACACGGCTGGGGGTCCTGTTTGCCACCTCTCAAGGTCGTGGTTCCTTCGCGAGGAGGACCCAGGCGACCACCCTTCCCCACTCCTCACCTTCTTCAGCAGACTTTTCCTTTCTGAGAAGACTCCCCTGCCCTTAGAGTGTGCTCAGTTCTACCTGCGCGGATGTGACTAACCCCGACGGCAGCGACGGCAGGCGGGGCACACGGCAGACGCCCCGCGCGTCACCCCGCGCACGTCACCCCGCGCACGTTATCTCGCGCACGCGTCGTTTGTGAAGATGGAAGATGCGAGGGAGGCCTTGTGCCTGCCTATCTATTCAGGGGAGGAAACGGGCCCAGAGAGGGTAAGTGGTTTGCTCCACATTACAGGACTAGGGAGTGGAGGAGCCCGGATTTGAACGCAGGCTCATCCTCACCAGGTCCTTGGGAGGCCAAGTGTGGCAAGCACGTCCCCGGCCCCGCCGTCCGGCTCTGAGGTCAGCTCGGAGGAGAGAGGGTGCAGAGTATCCGTGTGCGCGGGTGATGGAGAAGGGGCTTCCTGGGAAAGGATGTCCACAGGCCTTCAAGGCCATTCTTTACTTGGACACTTTTATCTTCTTCATGTGATTTTCTTGCTTAAAATCTAGAGAGTGGGTAGTATGAATTACAGCTTCTCTCTCTCTTTTTCTTTAAGGCCCAGCTCTAGCCTCCCTGAGACGCTTTCCTGGACGACGACAGCCCTCAGTGACCTCTCCCTTTAACAAAAGCCTTTAGCATTTAAGATTAAGCCTTCCACGCTGTGTTGCCTTGTCTTCTTGTGACTCATCTTTTCATGTCACCTGACCACCCCTATCATCCGGTCATAAGCCCCCAGACAGCACGGAGTGTGTGTTGTTGGTCTCTCTTTAGCGCAAGCAGCAGATGCACAAATAATTGTTGTATATGATAAGCAGATTGCTTTCTAATGTCATATCTTAATTATTTGCCATGGTGGGAGATAGCAGTGGCCACCTATTTTGGCTTTACTGGGCATGGCATGATTTTGGAGGCACAGCAAATTAACTCTGTTTAAATTGCTTAAATTTAAATGAGGTCACTCACATTCCCTAAGCATGCACATCCTGGGTTGGTTGAGTGTGGGGTGGCCTAGAAGTACAGGGGAGATGAGGGAAGACTGTCCCCAGCCTCCAAAATGTCCTTTGCATCCTGCACAAAGCCCGATGATGCAGAGACAGCTGTGAGTGGAAACCAGGACCAGGGAGTGTTTTCATCAGAGATTGAGTTCCACTCCTGAAGGTTTCTGTGTTCACTGGGATAATCATGTTAATATCAATGTGCTTTTCTGTAAGAGATGACCTAGTTTTCCAGAAATACCCACTGTCTGCTAGGTGTTTACACCAGGTAGGGGTGGGGATGAGGAAGTAGCTGTCCCATTTATTCTTGGTCTGTAGCCAGCTCTAAGCTGAGCAAAGTATGGGACTGAAATTGGGAGCATCATGAAAAGATGCTCAACATGACTAGCTGTTAGGGAAATGCAAATCAAAACCACAATGAAGTATCAGGTCACACCTCTAGAATGGCTGTATTTAAAAAACAGAAAATTGCAAGTGTTGAATAGGAAGTGGAGCAATAGAAACTCATTCATTGTTGGTGGGAATGTAAAATGGTGCAGCCGCTGGGGAAGACAGTTTGGCGGTTCCTTAGAAAGTTAAGTGTAGAATTACCATATGACCTGGCAATTCTGCTACTAGTTGTAAACCAAAAGAATTGAAAGCAGGGACTCACCGCAGCGTTATTCACAATTGCCAAAAGATGGAAGCAACCCAAGTGTCCATCAACTAATGAATGGATAAATAAAATGTGGTATATACATAAAATGGAGTATTATTCAGCCGTAAAAAGGAATGAAGTTCTTATACATACAACAACGTGGCTGAACCTTGAAGTCATTGTGTTACGGGACATGATCCAGACACAAAAGGACAAATATTGTATGCCCTCAATGATATAAACAATTAGAATAAGCAAACTTATAGTGTCAGAATCTAGAAGCCTACCAGGGATGAGGTGGGGGTAGGGAATGGGGAGTTAATGCTTAGATTGTACAGTTTCTATTTGGGTTGATTGTAAAGTTTTGGTAATGGATGGTGGTGACAGTAGCACAACATTGTGAATGTAATTAGCAGTATTGGATTATACATTTGAATGTCGTTAAAAGGAAATTTTAGGTCATATATATGCTAGTAGAATAAAAAATTTTAAAAAATAGGACTGTACGATGCGGACAGTGAACCCTGTTGTAAATGATGGACTATAATGAATAGTACAATTATAAAAGTGTTCTTTCATGAATTGTAACAAATGTACCACACTAGTGCAAGGTGTTACTAATAGGGTATTATATGGGAACTTTCTATTTTCTGCATGATTTTTCTGTAAACCTACAACTTCTCTAAAAAAAAAAAAAATTCCATGGGAAGAAAAAAGAAAACCTCGTGTCACTCCTGTCAGAGGAGCCCCTCCCCAGCATCTCTGCCATCTGCCAAGACAGCCTGAAGTGTACGTACAGCAGACCTGACTTTGAAGACCTGCCTGAGCTGGCTCTAGTTTTACCAGCAGGCAGTTGTGTAGCTCAGGGCACCATGCTAAACTTCTTTGAACCTCAGGCACCACATCTATAAAATAGAGATAATGCCTGCCCTGGCTACCTCCTAGGGTTATAGGAACTGTAGATGTTAGAATTTCATGGGTTAGAAATTATCTAGTCCATTCTCACTATCCATGAGGCCCAGAGAGGTTAGGCAACATATCCAAAGTCACACAGCTAGTGGCAGAGGTAGGACTAGAACTGAGGTCTTCGTGGCTCTCCTAGTCCCTGTTGATACTCTTATCATTGCATGTATCATGCTTTATTTGTTTACTTGTCTGTCATCCATGCAGAAGTGTAAGCTCCTAGAGGGCAGGGATCCAGGCTCACATTCCTTTGTATCCCTAGCACCAGGTACATACAGAGGGTGCTCAATAAATGCGTGTTCCACTAAACTGATCTTGACTTCTGGTCCAAGTACTCTTTTCTTTCTACCATGCTCTCTCTGCTCCAGTTCAGTTGTGCATCAAGTATGAAAACTTATGAATGTTTTTGAGAAGAGGATAAGCAAGATGCTCAACTGCCTTAAGATACCCTTTTTGGACCTTTAGTTTAGAGTACAGATCCTTTTGAGCAGATATATACACACCTGTTGGGGACGATTAAGGTAGCATGTATGAAATCCACCCTCAGCGATGCCGGAGATATGCAACATGACCGCTAGGGCTGATGCAATAGCGGCTTAAGTTGCCCTCAGCCTTCTACGGAAGTGATAGCCGTTCGCGCTTAAGATTCGCGCCTAGAGTGCTAGCTTTACTACCTGCCTTTTACCCCAGCAACAGTAGCCACCAATCCTGTGCTAGCCTTACATCTGCCATCCGCCCTAGCAACAGCAGCAGCCAATCCTAGACCGCCACCCACCTTTGCAGCCACCAATTCTAGGCCGCCACCCGTTTGTACTAGCCACTCCCTCTACCTTAGAGTATATATACCCTGCCTCTTCAATAAAGTTTTGCAGCTTGATCAGAAACCTGTCTTGCTGTCGTACTTCGTGTCTCTTGTCCCATACCATTCTTCCCTCGCAGGAGCTGGAGCCTCGGTTGATCGTCCCGCGGGCCGGGACACACACCCAAGACAAAATTGGAATAACTAATACTTATGCACCAGGCATGCTGCTAACCAATTCACATATGCTTAGCACAGTGCCTGCCCAATTGTAAGTGCTCAATTAAAAAAAACAACAACATTATTTTGTTTAACTTTATGGTGTAAATCAAGTAGGGTATTAGTTACATTATTCTAATTGTTGTAATAATCCCCAAATTTCAGAGGCTTAACAAAGTAAAGTTCCATTTCTTACACCACAGACCTAATGCAGGTCAGTGACGGGACAGCTCTGCTCCATCTGGGACCTTTGAATATAGAGGTTCACAAAGGATGATTTTTAGGGGATGTGATAGATATGACTGCCACTCACCAGTATTTTTATTTTCCTTTCCTTTTGGGCACATGGAAGGGTTGCATTTCTTGACTTCTTTGAAGTAAAGTGTCCATGTGACTTGCTTTAACTAAGGAAAAGTGACACATGTCCTTTCAGGTGGAAGCTTTTAAGAACCAATCCACACGTAGCCATATTCTTTCTTCCCCTTCATAGTGATTTGTTGGTCTAGAGGTTCATAAGACTGAGGCATCCTGGAATGCTAAGGTAATGCCTGGAGAACGGATTTCCTGGACAGTTAGTTGCCTGGAACTGCATAGACTGTGTAAGTGAGGACTAAAGCGTCTGGGATTTCTGGTTGGTTGGTATAGCATGTCCTAACCTAGATTAGACAGGACCTAAAGCTGAAGGTGTTGCACATCACTTCTGCCCACATTTCATTGGCCAGTACAGTCTTGGTAATGGGACTTGTACGTCTCTGCAATTTAATTAGCTAGACTTCTTTGTGTCCATTTTTAAATGTGAATTTTTTAGTTTGTCTTGCTCTTACAGTGGGAACAGATCTCTTGCCACCTTCCATATGCAAATCAGAAGTGGAACACCTTATTTGAACTTTGAAACCAAATTCTCTCTCCATTCTCCACACCACATCCAGTATACAGTGGATCAGAGAGAGGATAATTGCAATAGTGACTCCCATTTAGAAATCACTGGCTTATAGCAATTCTTAAATCCTGCTGTGAAGTGTTATGAAGGCTCCTGATTCTAGGAGGGGTAAAGTTCCTTATTATCCTTTGATTTTCCTCTCTGGGAGGAACTCCTTTGTCCATTGTTCTCTGTGGACCTGTCCATGCTCTGGGAAGTTCTTTGTTGTTTATTATCCTCCTTGTCTGCATCTGAAATGGTTGTTGGGGAGCCTGGAGCTTTGGCAGTCTACTACCTGCTTGAGATTTGATGGCTCCTAGAATGATAAGAAGCTTGCTTGCTTGCTTTGTTCCTCCCTCCCTCTGTCCCTCCCTCCCATTCTCTGCCCTCCCTCCCTCCCTTCCTTCCTACCTTTTTTTTGAGATTTATTTGGCAATACAATTTCCTTAAAAAAATATATTGAGGCTGCTGATCTGTTTGCATCCCATCAGGGCCATGTTCCAGTAACCACACTCAAAGATTTTAGACCAAATTTTCAAGTCTGACTTATTTCTTATTGACCCCATGTCTTCCTTTCAACTTAATAGCAACTATTTTGAAGGATTCTAAAATGACAAGTAGGAAAGCCATACTCCCCATCTGCAAGCCAAGTTACTTTGTTCAACTGAATTTTACTAATGCTTTGTGGCTCAAACCATTTGCCATGCTTATTTCTTTTTATTTTTTAAAATTCTTAACAGCTTGATTGAAATACAATACATATATCATACAATTCACCAATATAAACTGTACAATTCAGTGGTTTTTAATGTATTTAGTTGTGCACAATTTTAGAACATTTTCATCACCCCAAGTGGAAACCCCATACCTATTAGCAGACGCTCCCCGTTTTTCCTCAAACTTCCAACTTTAAGGAATTATTAATCTACTTTCTGTCTCTGTAAATTTGCCTATTGTGAACATTTCATATAAATGAAATCATACAGTATGTGGTCTTTTGTGTTTTCATTTAGCATATTGTTTTCAAGCTTCATTCATACTGCAGAATGATCAGTACTTCAATTTTTTATTGCTGAATAATATTCCGTTGTATGGATATACCACATTTTGTTTTTCTGTTCATCAGTTTATAGACATTTGGGTTGTTTTTCTGCCTTTTGGCTACTGTCAATAATACTATGAACATTCATATACAAGTTTTTGTGTGGATGTCTGTTTTCATTTCTCTTCGGTATATGTACTTAGGAGTGGAATTGTTGGGTTATGTGGCAACTCTGTGTTTAACATTTTGAGGAACTGCTAAGCTGTTTCTAAAGCAGCAATATCATTTTACATTCCCATTAGCAGAGTACAAGGGTTCCAGTTCCTCCATATGCTCACCAGCATTTGTTACTGTCTTTTTTATTATAGCTCTCCTAGTGGAGGTGAAATGATATCTCATTGTGGTTTTGATGGGCACTTTCCTGATGGCTAATGTTATTATTTTTAATATTTGTTTTTAGACTGTGTTTAACAAAATATGGATTCTGTAATATATAGTTTTGTATTCTTCCTTTTTCCATATAAAGCAGTTTTTAGCATAAGCAGGCATATTTTACAAAAGAATTTTCCTCATTTCTGCTCCCATCCTCCCTACTTCCCATAAAACCACACTTCTTGTGAAAACTTACCTAAATTATATGTATAGAAAATAATATCTAGAGAGATATATATCAAACTATTATTGTTTGTTACCACAGAATGGGAGAGGGTAGGATTTGGAACTTATATTTTCTACCTTGAATGTTTTTGCAATGCTTCAGTTTTTACAATGAGCATATTCTTTTTTTTTAAAAATGGAATACTCCACTGAATTAGCATGTCATCCTTGCGCAAGGGCCATGCTAATCTTCTCTGTATCGTTCCAGTTTTAGTGTATGTGCTACCAAAGCAATCACACCATTCTTATTTCTTCCTGATCAAACTCTCTCATCTCTAAGCTTTCTGCATTTTTATACTCTTTATTTTATTTCTGTTTGTAAACTGGCCCAATCTTTCTTAAGTTTATCTCTTTGTTGTAAAACCTTGACAAAGGGAGCCAATGTTAGTCACCTGTGCTAGCATTCTAATTTTCCTACCACCTCCCTTAGAGCTACAGATGCAATAGGCATATAGTTTGCCTTCCAGTTATTGCATGCTTGTCCATTGTTTTACTATGGCTCCATGGGATTTGTCTGCAACAAATAAAAGACTCTGAAAGAGCCACTGCAATAAAACTTAATAAGACTGTTAAACAGAACATAAAAGACATAAAAGTAGATGTCCAGTGGTCTCTTTACAAGAGTAACTCTAACCTAATGTTGTTTTACATGTGTCGTCAACTGCCAAGTGTCTCAGTAAAAGGGACTATATGCCTTATACAGAATAGTGTATGTAAAGTAAGCATTTAAAAAATGGAATTAGATGGTCTTACCACACTAGAAGACATGGCTCCTAGTTATCTATTTCTTCCTTACAGAGTGAGGAATAAAGTTGTTGCTCAACAGTGGATTTCTTCATCTGCAAGTAGTATAAGACAGTGTAAGGGAAGCCATGGAAGACAAAAAATTTCCTAAGAAGAAGTTTGAGTAGTCAAAGTTGAATTTAAAATGTGGAGAGCCTTTTGACCAGGGTCGGTGAGGGGAGAGTCTAAGGTTCTTTCTTTAAAGTAGAATATGTATTCTTTGCTTTTGTACTTATTTTATATTTGCTTAAAGTTAACTATTCTAGCAAAGAGTTTAAAATGTGTTTATATGTAATAAGGCATGATAGAGTCACACCTAGCTCTTTGGAACAGGCTTATGAAATAACCTCCACCACCCTGAGACATGTCCCAATGGCAAGGGGGGGCTTTGCTAAAAGCCCTGACAGGGAGAGTCTAACTGAGAGCATCATTGAATTGTTTGTTTGGTCTTCCTCTAGGGTTTCCTTGGCTCAGCTGGGAAATAGTACTTAATTTGGGAGTCTGGAATTGTGCTTCCTATTCATCATTGGTTAAAACTAGCGACTTAAAATATTTTACTACTCTAGTATTGAATATGCTTGAGGGAAGATATTGACAGCAGTGAATTTTGTCTTTCCCTTTTACATTTAATAACTTTCCAGAGGCACTGGTGGTAAGACTTGTATGATATACTGCATTCCTTGTCACACTCTCATTCCACTGCTTTCACCATTTCCACAGTCTGTGATCATTGGCAGAGCTTTTCTGATACATTTATCAGAGGAGAGTTCCAAAGTTCTGCCCAAATCTCTTGCATGGACTCTTGTGTAATTTGAATTTTAACCGAGCTGAGTTTGACTCCCCAGTTCAAGTTTTGGCTACATTTAGGGTTTTAGTGATATTACTTAAGTTTTGGGAGACATGGCATTTGCAAAGTGGAATGACAGATTGCTTAGGGAATGAAGGTGGGCCGAGTAGTTTCTGCATTCATTCAAATATTTATTGACTACCTACTCTGTGCCAGGCTTTGTAATGGAAGCCCTAGAAACAGAGATGAAAGACCAAAGTCCTTACCTGCAAGGATTTTATGGTTCAGTGGGGAAGAAAAATCAGGAAAGAAATGCAGACAATATGGTGTAATGAGAACTATACACGAGGGGTTTGGGAACCTAGACATGGGACAGCTACCTCAGTGTGGAGCTTTAAGGCAAGCTTCCTCAAAGAGATGAATTCAGGTTGGCTCTTGAAGGAAACTTAGGAGTGAGTCAGGGGGAAGTGCGGAGATAAGAAGGAGGGGATACATGAAGGAGAAAAGAGCCTGAGGAGAGGGCAAGGCTGGAGTGCAACGTCCCTTTTCTGCTGAGGCTTAAGGTTAGGAGAGGTGGTGACACAGACAGATTTGTGGCAGCAGGTGGGATTGAGGGAGCTCTGCCCAGTGACCTGGGTTTCTTCTGTGAAGCAGGGGGTCCGATGAGAATGAGGGCGTAGGGGCTTGGAGAGTGTTGACATTGAGGGAACCGATAAGCATAGAAGGCCTGGCCAAGGTGGGAGGCTACTGGACTGCAGGGTTTTTTGGTCGTCTTCACCTGTTCTCAGAAGCACAGAAATGAGCTGCATGAAACAATTCATAGCAAGTGGGTGTGGCAGAAGTAAAAGGCAGCAGGGAGTTGAGGGTACAGGTGAGGTGGGTCAAGTGACTGGCTGTGGCATTTAGGCTTGATGGGAAGTGTGTGAAACTTGGAGGCACAGATAATGGCGGGGGTGGGGGTGGGGGGCTGGAGGTCCTGAGGCAGGGAATCCTGGCAGGGGGAGCCAGGATGAAAGCCTGCTGGAAGGGAAGCCATGCTCAGAGGATATGGGCTTGCTTAAACTTTCTGAGGCGGTACAGCTGTGGTGATAAGGGCCAGGGTGGGGCTGTGGAGCTCACGGCTCAAAAGGGGAGTGGCGAGGGCCCTGGTGATGAGTGAGGGCAATGAGCACCAGGGCTACCAGATGCTGAAGTTGTCTGATGAGAAGGCAAGGCCTGGGTGCAGAGCTCGCACCCACACCCAGATATATGGGACGACAGATGACAGCCATGATTTCGGCCTCAGGAGTTTGGAAGCAGATGGGGTGAATGGCTGGGAAGAGGCAGTGGGGAGCTGGGAGACTAACCCCTGCTCAGATGCTCAGGAATTGCTAGTAAAATGATCTCAAGGCCTTCTGTACTTGCCAGGCAGAGTAGTCTTTGCAAATTTAAAATGCAGTGGTGGACATTCTTATGCACTATGTAGATAACACTTTTTAGGTTTTAATGTATTGGAATAGCTAGAAGTAAATACCTGAAACTACCGAACTTGAAGATGATTGTATAGCAAATGTAGATTACAAGGGGTGAGAGTGTGTGACTGTGAAAACCTTGAGGATCGCACTCCCTTTATCCAGTGTATGGATGGATGAGTCGATAAATGAGGACAAAAAAAAATGAAAAATAGGGTGGGATGGGGGGATGATTTGGGTGTTCTTTTTTATTTTTATTTTTTATTCTTATTCTGATTCCTTCTGGTATAAGGAAAATGTTCAAAAATAGATTGGGGTGATGAATGCACAAATATATGATGGTACTATGAACAGTTGATTGTACAACATGGATGACTATATGGTATGTTAATATATCTCAATAAAACTGAATTTAAAAAAATGCAGTGGTGGATTATGCACAGTTTTAGAAGAGTTAAATCATTCCTAGAAGTTGCTACTTGTAACAATAACCTCTTTAGTCTTAAAACTGGTCTGTTTCTAGGATAAACAAATGCGCCAGGCAGAGTGTACAGTGATTTCAAACAGTTTAATGTAATTCCAAGACAAAGTGTGATTACATTTCTACACATATACAATATGCATATGTGAGTTTGCAAATTTTTAATTAATAACTCGTTTCACCTCAGAGACCGAAAAAATGATCAAAAAGAAACTGTGAGTAACAAGCTATAACATAGTTCACCACAATGGGACCCCCCCTTTCTCACCCTACAGTTAGTAATATTACAATTAAAATAACTATATTCTTCTATAATTTTTTTCTGTTAAAATCATCTCATAAATTTACAATGCTATTATTAGTTTCCAAGACTAATATAAATTCACTCCATTTTTCTACAACGAAAATGATTATTAATTTAGAAGCACACGACGTCATGATGAAAAACACAAGCATTTTAGTAGCAAGAACTTGATCAGTTAAGAATTAGTTTCCTTGTAAAACATTCTAAAGCCAAGTAAAATATCCATTCTTATAACATACCTATAATATGAGACTAAGGAATAGGTTACATATAGGTCTACAACACATTGGTTTGTCTTTAAAAAAAGTAGACATTTATAAATAAAAAAGAAAAGAGGGACAATTCACATAGGAAAAAGAGGTACACGAGAAAATACTGTTGCACGCAATAATTTTCACAAAGATCAACATGGATTAACACTTTTTATTACAGAAACCGTATAGTGGTGGAACACAACAGACCAGGGCTTTTGTAGGGTTATTGAGCTGAGATGAGCCGGTACAGAAAGATCTAGTGAGATGACCTTGGGGAGGGAGTCATGCTCCTTGGACTGGTGAACTGAGGGGCATTAGGTCCCTCTTCCCTGTTCTCATTCTGGGGAGTGTTTCTTTCTGAATCCACGGGCAGTTGAAAGGTAAACATTTCTACAGATCCACTCTCTTTCCATTCTAATGGATACCATTTTTGGAAACATGATATAATATTAGAGGCTGCAGTTCAATACATGTGGTCAAAGCAAACGGGATGGAAAAATCCAGCCATTCTTGATTTGCTGCCCCCTCACCCATCCATGCCCTTGAGCACTGGGGACCCAGAGAGAGCAGTGGCACCCTTCAGGGCCATCTGCCTCTGCTGTGGCGAGTTGGCATGACAAGCGCCCAGCACCACGCCTTAGCCTCATGTATGAAGATGCAGCCTGGAACGCATCCCACTCTCCTTTAATACTCCAATGCTGATGCCAACTTTTAAAAAGCTCCTCTTCCTCCTCATCCATAAAGCTATATACTTTGCCTGTAAGAAATTTGGTTTGATACATATACACAAACATATATATCAACATCTATATCTATACAGTGATTCTGCTAAACTAGAAATTCTGCTGCCCCAAATGGTGATTTCCTTGTCTACTTCATTTGGTTAAAAAATGCACACAAAGAGGGTGAGGAGATGCTTTGCGGGTCAGAAATGATTGTGCCCTGGAAAATTCACCGAAGCTGTCAATGAGCAGTAACACGAAAGTAAGGAAAGCGAAACGGTAGGGAAAAACCATTTAATGTGGAGGCAGCGCGAACAGTAACATTTGCCTTTGAAGGTGGGGGAGTGTGGTGTTTTAGGTTACCATTCAGAAGTCACAGAAAACAGCAAAGGATTGGCATGGTCAGTCACTTCCACTTCCCAAGTTCTTTCTTATAACTGGAGCCAAAAAAAAAATAATAATAAATTCATTATCCCTTCAACCAAGCAAGTGATGTCTAACAGATGCAAGTCCGCCACTCTCAAAGGTAAGTGGGTCCTTTCTCCTGGTGGGTGCGTGGGTGGGGGCTGCTGCGACAGCAGGGCAGGGCAGAGGTGGCCATGGAGACCGTGGCCAGACACAAGGAGGGTGGCCACGGTCAGCAGCGGGGATCCCTTGGAGGGGGAGGCAGTGCCAGGAGAGATTCATTTTGAGACTGGTTGAAAGGAAACTAGAGAGCAACAGCAGAGCCCTTTTACAGCTACAGCATATTCACTTTTTTAATTAAAAAAAAGAAAAGCCAATCTCTATACCTCTAGTCTTTAAAAATGTGGTTAAGCTCTGAACACAATGATATAAATTCATCTGGTTAATTAATGCACAGGAAAAAACATACAGAAGAAAGCAGGACTAGAATTAGGAGGAATAAGACAAACATTTTATAGTAACATTTCTAACAAAAAACTGTAATAAGGACATACTGTCAATGCAGTTCACAGGGAAAAAGCAAATGCATTAAAAAAAAAAAAAGTTCCCTGGTCCCAGGTGTTTGCAGTTTTAAAGATCTTATTTGGTAAAGGAATGCCCTTCAGCTCTCACAGCATGTCCTCTGAAGTGAGGCTCAGCAAGACGGGAAACAAAAACAAACCAAACTCTTAAGGAAACCGGCATTTTCCAGTCCATTCTGCCTGACAGGGGGGCGCATTCCAGTCTCTGAAGAGTCTCTATTGTCTACAAATGTGATCTTCATTTAGGTACGGTCTCTAAAGGGAAGAAAGGAGCTGCTCCCATTTCCCAGCCCCTCCTCCGGCTCAGTAGCACTTACAATCTCTGGAAAGGAATTTAAGGTCCCCTCCACCCCTCATTGAACTAGGTTTGAAATCTAAGTTTGACAATGCATAAAAGTAAACATACCTTTTTATATTTATTTTGTTTTAAAGGAGGAAATGAATAAACGACAGCAGATATATGGAAAGGCCGGCCAATGAGTATGGGTTGTAGGGGTGTATGATTCTCCTTTGCCAAACATTTATCAAAAATATTGCCGGGGGCCCAGAAATAGCAGCTACACCTTCAGGGCCACCTGAATCCCAGTGTATTTCTACTTCCTGGTGACTGGAAGTCTGTGGATCGATTAGTAAGTTAAATATCAAATCAAGACAAAAACAATGGACCAGGTATCTCTTTTCTCTGTCCCTTCCAAGAAGTCAAGAGAAGGGCTTGAAGACAAATGTTCATAAAACATGGCACAAGATGTTAACACGTGGACCAGGCTCTGGACTCAGCCCTTCCCACTCAGTCTGGACTTCCTTCCACAGCCTCTCCAGATCACATGGAAACCAGTAACATGGAGGGGAAATTCACATGTTGGGCTACAACAGTATGATCAAGAACACACTTGTGTTGTTGAGACATGGCCTCCAACTAAAGAGGCAATCACTGGGGTTTGAAGATGTCAGTTATAAACAGAAATTTTCTTTAAAAAGTACCAGTTTAAATGTAAACTATAAAATACCTTAACTATAAAACGTAGCCAGAAATATGCTTAAGTTATCCACAGTCAATTGTTTAGTTTACTCATTTAAAATGTGACTCTTGATATCTTAGAAGGCTAATAGCATTGTACAGCAGCTAAAAACATATATACTTAACATGTGTATTTGAACATAACATTTGATTAACAACACACAAATCATCATCTATTCCTTGGTTTAAGTTTTGTTGTAAAGGTTAGCTATTTTCAGAATTTGCTTAGCAACAATGACCAGGGTGTGCATTAATCATTATTTTCAGCCCACATAGAGTCCATAGTCTTTTGAATCCCAAGATCAAGCTGGCTACATGATTTCAAAAAAGGCTAAAACCAGGATGAATGCCCACATTTGAGGTAATTATTGCCATTAGGTCACAGTTTGTGTAAGAGAATGTATCTAAAACCTTCTAAAAAAATCTTCAGGTGTTCTGTCAATTCCAGAATACCTATTGAAACCAACCAGGATCTCAAATTCTGATTAGTTGGGTTTGCTTCCAATGGAGTTAAAGTTCCAGAAGATTCTAGAACTTGTGTAAACTACCAAAGAATTTAGGCAGACAAGCCTGGAGCCAGTCAAAAACATTTGTAAAAGAAAAAAAAAGAAACCAAAAAATCCACCCAAACAACTGAGATGTTTCATAACAAATGATAATAGTTTTGTTATTTTTAAATGAAAAATCTATTCCCAAAACATTGGTAAATTCTTGCCACCTTTCAGCCCAAAATAAAAATGCATCTAATTATTATTAATTGCATACCAGGGCAAGGGAGACTCCTTCCTTATGTCCTGAAAATTGGCTAGTTTTTCTCAGTTCATACAATTGTTGCTTTCCATTTCTCTGAGAAGGCTATCTGACTCAAAAAGAAATTTTTCTTCCTGTTTTTAAAAGTCATCTTCTCTTTCTTTCTTTCTTTGTTTTTTTTTAATAGAAGAAACAAGTGCCTAGACACCAGACCTACACACAGTATTTACAAAGTTGATGTGAATTCCGCATCTGGCTCTACCCAGAGCTGAAGAGTAGACCTATTATAGAGATCAGAATTGTCATGATATTTATCAGTGCAGTAAAAAATAGCATTTTGAAAAAAATATATACCTTTAGTATTGCCTTTCTAGAATTAACTATAAGCAAGAAAAAAATTATTATTTTTTTTTAAAGAAAAGAATACTTTTTTCTTCACTCTTCTAAGAGTTTGTTGTAGCAGCACTACTAAAGCTAGTTGGTACACTGGAAAGAAATCTAAATGAATTCTATGAATCAAAAGAAACTCCCCTAGGGCTTTTTCTAACAGTCACACTAATTCTGCCCCTTCTGTCTGCATCAAATTCAGGACTCCCTCTGTGCCTCAACCTTCTACTGAGTTCCCCAGTGCAGGGATGGCACAGGCTCACATTCCTTAAAGGATGTTCTTCACACGAGTCCACAGGAGGCAGTGGAGCTAGTGGTTGTGGGCACGATTCTGGAGCTGGACAGAAATGGGTTTGAGCCTGGGCTCTACCACTCACTAGCTTACTAGCTGGATGGGTTACTTGAGCTCTCCAGGCTAGTCAGTCGTCTCATCAGTTAAAGGATGAATATTGCTGGTCTCATAGAGCTATTGCCAAGATTAAATTAAGCAAGATACCGAACAAGTAGTTCTAAGCACAGTGTCTGTTGCTAGTTGTTGACCAGTGTTTGGCACACAGTAAATGGGACTATCATTAACTGGTTCATCAGAAATATCAGGCCAATCATTGCTGCTTAAATTAAAAATGCAAAGCAAAATCACATCTCAGTAAAGGCCTGACTAACAAAAATCTTACTAGAAACTTGGGGACACTGGACCACTATTGTATTATCTTTCCTTTTACACATGCCACTTTATTTAGAGTGTCAGCTTCCTTGTGTGTAAATGGGAGACACTGTCACCCTGTGAGATGGCTATGAGGGATACATGCAATATTGTACATAAAGGGTTTGGCGTGGTCCCGGCTATCATTTACTTGAGGGAAATTGAAAGTTCAAAAACCTAAGAGTCAATGTTATGTTCTAATGCGGGGAGCTGAGATTAGGGGCCCTCAAAGACTGTGGAAGTTGTGCTGAGGGAATCAGGAAGATTCCTTCTGGTACTGGTAGTCTGTGAAATCATGTCCTGTGGGGGTCACTTCTCTGTAAACTCTGAGCGAGTCTAAAGCGAAGAACTTGGCCTGGCGTTCTCTCTCAAACTTCTGGAAGCTGCAACGAAAATGTGAGAAACCTCTACTAGGTTGGATGACTACACTGAGCAACTTGTGTCAAAGGCCTTTAAAAGGTTTCCTTTACATTTAAATACCACTTCACCAACTTCACTTCTCCAGTATCCTGAGATCTTACTGAGTCTACACCATGGAGATTAAAAGTGAGAGTCCTAAGGCATCAAAGTGGAAAAGTACTGATAGCCTGAGCCCAGCTCCACTGTGCATTTTAGCCCCTGACGCAGCTGAACTGCCTGGCAGAAGGTCTACAGTCGATACCCCTGGTAATATGAGATTAGTTAAGCCCATGTATCCGTGCGGTGCCTCCAGTTTCCCAATAGCAGCAGCATTTAGGGTTACTGATCTCCACTCCTCTTAAAAGATGAGTGCAGTTTTGAAAAAAATACAATAAAAAACAAACACAAATCAGAGACAGAGAGGAAAGAGAAAAACAAATGGAATTCCATCAGTAACGATGTCTTTATTGCCCAGAAAGGCAAGAGAGGAATGCCATTCTTGTCCATATATGGAGGTGTCTTTGAGAAGGTTTCTTTGGCTAAAGAAAGGTACAGTTTCACCTTCCTTTTGATTTGGTAAGGACATTTCTGGCTTGCTCAATTTTGAGGCTTCCCCACTTGAAATCTGTTAATACACATCAAAAAGAAAAGACACATACAGGGCAAGAAGCAAGCAAAGTCTCTGGGCTGGAATGTTTTGTGGCAAAATCACTCATGCTGGAGTTGTGAAGTCCCAGTCGAGGTCTGTGGAGGGCATCCTTGCCTTTCTGTTCAATTCTCTCCACTAGTCAAGAGCACCTAGTTCTCTTCTTTCTGTTTTCTGTCCTAGCAGCTACTTGACAGGTCAGTAAGAGCAACCGTCACACATCCTACCCAGCCTTCGGCACCAGACAAAGACAACTTGGGATAAAAGCTGGGGCTGGAGTCTAAGGATGTGTCACATTTTATCAACCATGAACCATCAGTAATACTTCCTTAAGCCTCCTCATCTCCTCCTGCCAGTTTCCAAGAAAGTTTGCTTCACTCTCACACACACACTCACACAACCGAAATCCTCCACTACAAGCTTGTTCAGAAATGAGTGTTTGCAATTCCAAAGATCTAGTCAAGGGAAACCATTCTGTTAGCAAGTCTGCCTATATCACATTCCCTTCCTTACATCCAACAATCTGGTGTTTGGTCAGGTTGTCTTCCAGGTAGAAGAAGAGAAAGCCCAGATGGCTTCCACAGCCTGCAGAACAAAAGCTCAGCCGCAGTAAGGCTAGAAACGCAAATACAGTCCATAATACAAAGGTCAGTTTGGTCCAACCCTTCTTTTCCCTCTGACTTAGATCAACCACATGCTCCACATCACAATATTAATTGGCATCAAGCCTCAGACTCTCCCACCCATTGACCTGCTCACCCCCTTTCCTTGGAAACAGCCAACACATCATAAAAGAGGCACTAAGTACAGAGACATGGGTGCAGACACCCAATGGGTCAGCAAGAACCCACCAATCAAAAGCAATTTGACCTGTGGTTCTGCAAGACTCAAACCAGACATTTCTCCCTGACCTGTCCTTTTAAATCTTCTCCTATTATTATGGTATTTCTTCAATGAAGGATGGTGCTGATTAAAGAAGAAGTGATTCTCCAGGAATCTGTGGTCTAATTAAGGACTAGCTGGCATTCCTCCACCTGAGAAATTGATCCTAGGGACAGACAGCCTTTTATTCACTCTATTTGCCAAGGTAACTTAGTGTGGAAGGGCTGGATGGGAGAGGGCTGGTGGGAGGGCTGGGTGGGTGGGTGGGTCTGTTCGTTATTCACATAGGCTGGCTTCTGTGGCTGGGATCTCCTCTTGGGGCTTTTGATCCCACGGCTCTGTACTTGAGTGTGGATAAGGGTCAGGAGAGGACCCTTAGTTAATGTCACATACACTGTGACATTAACTGAGCACCTGTGGGGCTGGCACCATGGCTGGAATCTCCCTGCATGAGCTGCTTGCTCTCCCTTTGGTGAATGGCCAATCAGCCCTTTCTTCATCCAGGGTCTGGTGGTTTCTGGGTTTGCTGGGTAGTGTGTGGCACCTTGAGCGCAGCCAAAGCCCAGTGGGGATAACTGCAGAGGCCCTGATGTGCTCCATCGGCCAAGGATTTCAAAGAGGACATGGCCCACAATGTCCAAAAATGCTGCTGGACTTTGTTCAGTGACTTTTCTGGCCTCCTACCCATCCATCCACCTTTTTTTTTTTTGGTTCAATGGTTTGTCCCTAGAATTGTGTGCTATGTACGGGGGTGCAGTGGGGAGAGACTGAAGGAGTGGGGAGTGTCATAACTCAGTGATAGGAGGGGAAGAGAGGCTCAAATCACCACCAGCCCATCATACCCGGTGGCTGTCGGAGGAGATAACTCTTCTCTGTAAGCCACATTCCTGGTGCACTGACAGGAAAAGGAGAGACATTTGGGAGAGAGGGCTTTTTCTGCTTGACAGGTAAATATCAGATGTGCAGCATGCCAAGGATCTAGTAAGCAGGAGAGCATGGAGAACACTGGAGAGAACCACATCTAAGGTTCAATAATCAGTGATTTAGCGTTCTCTGAGCGCATGAAATACTGCCTCAGATCTCTTCCCAGGCCACTGGGAATCTAGAAAAAGACAATACTGATGGAGACCATGTCTTTAAGAGCCTAATTTGGCCTGTAGAGAGAAAAAGGCCTCGATTCTTCTTCAAACCTCTGTTCTGTGGCAGATCTTTCTTGATTGCTCTTTGTAGAATAGAGATGACAGAAACAATTTTCCTAATTCCTGGGTCTTTCCTGTTTTTTTTTTCCCCTGACAAAGGTATAGACATCTGTATGTCAGTCTACTCATATACTCACAGATATAATAAAATAAGTTTAAATACTAAAGAGAAAACACAAAGATACTTGGAATATTTAAAACCTCAACTAAAATATCAACATCATGATGATAATAATTATAATGGCAACAACAAAAATAATTAGTATAATAATATCTTTATGAGCAGCATGGAACTTTCATTCCTGATCTGGAAGAAAAAAAGGGAAGAAAATGTCAGGTGAAGGAGTAAGAAACTTCTAACAAAAGAATTTTCTTTAAAATGCAAGGTTAGGTTGTCTTTCCCCAGAAGACCAGATCTAGAAAGGGCTGGAACTGTTCCGGGGAAATAGGGAACTACCCAATAAGGCAAACAGAGGCTCACCTGCAGCCAAGACTGGGCTCCTTTTGGAACTCAGCATGCAGTCTGATGGGGCAGTGCTGCCACCCGGCTGCCACACAGTCAGTAACAGGCAGGTTTCCTGGGGACTGGGCTGGGGGTGGGGGGAGCTCTGGCTCCTGTGTCCTCAGGAAGTTTGCTTCCACTCCCCTCTGGACTAACCATTTTCCGGTTGTCTCAGAACAACGGCGCGTCCCCATCAGTGGATACAGACGGTATTGATCTTGCCCGGCTGTAAACCTCTCACCGAGCGCATCTCTGGCAGGGAACTGGCCGGGACACTTGGCAGGGCTACCCAAGTGCCCAGCCTCGTGCAGGCCGGCATGACCTTCCAGCCCAAGGATGGACTAAGCATGCCCCCAGTTCAGGGTCCTATTTCTTTGTAAGATAACTAAGAATTCATGGTGGCGGTGGGGGAGTTTCCAGGCGGGGGAGTTTCCAGAGTTATTTCACAGCTAAGAGCTAAGGTAGTGGCTTTTTGTCATTGAATTCCGTTGGCTATCACTATAAAAACACCGTTCACAGTAGATCATCAAGGGAGACTGCCGTGAGGAAGGGAAGGAGTATGAGAGGGGACCACTGAAATTGGGAGCCATCTCTTTGCACCTTGGTAACTTGGCTTCAGGGTCAGTTAAGGATTTAGCATCAAGAATCAATTAGAACCACCCTTTTAAGTCCCATCCGTGAACAGAAAGATTCTCCCTACATTCATATATTTAAGAATAGAGAAAACCACCCCATCCCCCCAGCTGATTCAAAGCCTGAGAAAACTTCCAGAGTGTATCAAAGGTGCAAAGAGGATAGATATCTTTGGAAAGGTAACTGTCCATGGGTATGTTTTCCGAAGTGCAGTTTAAGATCCCTTGGATGCCCTCTTAAGTGTCCCTCCAACCTTTTACTCACCAGACCCCTAAAAAACCAAAGATAAAACTGATTCTTGAACAGAGCTGGGTAACATGAGGAAAGAATTCAGCAGCAAATGGAGGCTGATGGTGGTCTATAGAGGGAAGGATCTGGCAACACTCTGAGAGCAAAACACTGCCCTGGGAACCCAGGGAAGGCCCGGCAGGGATCTGAGAGCTGAAGAGTGGGGTGGAGTCTCAGAACAAAGGCTTTTCCTGTGAGAGACAGGGGGAGGCAGCCTGTGGCATGTGCCAGACCATGGCAGAGGGGAAGGCTATGATGGGCCTGGAGGTGGCTGTAGTCTTCTTTCCCCTTCCAAACAAGGAAGGAGGCAGCCACCTGACAAGGCCAACTTTTCTCAGAGACGTGACCTTTGGTTCTGCAAATGACAGAGATGGCACAAGAGGCGGAGCTGGGGATAGATAGTGGAGAGGGTGAAGGGTGGGGAGTCCCTTTTGTTTTCTGCTCCCAAAGTAAAATTCAACCAAAAACCATCACCATCATCAAATTCACCCATCCTTCGCCTCACCCATTTCTCTCAAGGAAATGTGATCTCTCTTCTTCTAGCCTCTGCCAACTTCCCTGACACCCTTCTCTTAGCAAACAGCCCCAGAAAGACAACGGGTGTTAAAACTGAAAAGAAAAAAGAAAAAAGAAAAAAAAAAAAAAGAAAAAAAAAAGGAAAGACCAAGTAACATGTCACAACAGCACAAAAGAGCTGAGATTTTATCTGACTAGCCTCAGTCAGTTTCTTGGAGTACCAGTGGAAGTAAACCCTAAAACCGCATCTGTCATTCGGTAAGGCACTAGGAGGGAATGATGTAAAACAAGACTGTGAGCTGTGATGGCGGTGCCGAGGGCCACACCAAGGGAAGGCAGCAGCTGCACTAACCCACACACGCACACTCGCTCACGCTCACACACCTGGACCATCACATTGGTTACATGCCTATGTTATATCACTTTTTTTTTTGTGCAATCACATAGAGGAATAGTCTATTGGTATCATTGGAGTTGAACACAAAGTAGGAAACAAAGATGTACAGTTGCTACATTCTACTAGGGGTCGGTTACGACCACAAGCCCTACACTATGTGACTAGGGACTGATTAATAGAGAAAATAAATCTTCAGAAGAGAAAAAAAAAAACAAAAAAAAAACAAAAAAAAAAAACAAACAACAAAAAAACTAAAGTTTGCAACACACATTATTAATGACATTTTAGGAATAACATTGCTTAGGGATTTATCCAGAGTGCTCAGAAGGAGAAATTCTGCCCCTCTCCAGGGGTCCTCCGGCAGCCTGGCCATCCTGCGTCACCCCGACAAATGAGCCCCAAGAACTGGGCTTTGCCACCCTCGTGTTTCTTGACATTGCCAACCCCAGACCAACCCCCAAAGCCAAGCCTTCTCAGGCCACAGGCTGACACTGTGGAGAGTTGACCCTTCAGAGTTCTGGAAAAATCCCTAATTCTTATGTTCAATTAATTAAAAACCTATTGGATTTCCATATCAGGTGTCCCTGACAGCAAATTCTTCAGTGTCACTTGCTGCCATATGAAAATAATCTTTGAAAAGTTCACAGATAAAGTTCTTCAAAAACTGGGGCCCCTGCTTCCGGAATCTTCCTGTTGCTGCCTTTTCCTTTCCAGTTTGGTGCAGAATGGGTTCGTGAGCTGCGTTTTTTGTTACTGACGTTTTCTTTTTTTTTCTTTTTCTTTTTTAAAATAAAAAGCATAGATTTTCCCCGTCCTTAATCCCTTCCTTTTTAAAATGTTCACTTCTCTGCTCTAAGTCCTCCCACTTCCTAGTTCAAGTTTCATTCGCATCCTGTCCCCCAGTCCCCCGCCCCCCTGCCCCCCTCCCCTGCCCTATTTGCATTGTTTGTGTGCGGCATCTTCAGTATAAAAAGCCCAGCTCCCACCTGGGGCCCCGGGGCTCTTTCCCCTCCTCCGCTCCCTCCTCCCCTCCTGCCTCCTCCCCCCCTCCCCTCCCCCCCTCCAGTGTTTATATATAAGGGTACTGGTTGACCTTGGCGGGGCTCAGTGGGTATCCAGTGTAGACGGTGGAGGCTGGAGAGGCGCTGATGTAGGTCTGGTGGGCAAACTGGGCAGGATACTGACTCGGGTGGATGGTGGGCGAGGGCAGGACCCGGGGGCCCATGCTCACGGGGACCTGGTGGACGATGCTGGCCGGGTAGGCAGTGTGCTGCACGGCGTGGCGCGCCGAGCCTTGGGAGGCCACCAGGTGGGCCACCGTGCCGGTGGAGCCGAGGGCCGCGGGCGCCGTGTAGGTGTACAGGTGGGGCTGGGTGGGGAGGTGGGCGGCGGCGGCGGCGGCCAGGTGCGGGTGGACAGTGCCGTGGCTGGGGCTGTTGTGCGGGAAGGAGTACGGCGCCTGAGCCATCGTGGGAGTGATGTAGGCCTGCTGCCGTCGGTGGCTCCCGGCGGCGCGGTCCGCGGTGATGTGCTGCTGAGCCTGGAGAAGTACCAGGAGAGGGCGGCGTCAGGGCTGGACACCGTAGAGGGGGAGGGGGAAAGGAGGAGGGGAGGGGGAGAGGAGGGGGAGGGAAGAGACGGGGGTAAGAAGAGGGGGAGGAGGAGAGGGGATAGGGAGGGAAGGGGAAGAAGAGGGGGAGGGGGAAGTGGAGGGAGAGTGGGGAGAAAGGGGAGGAGGAGGAGAGAGGGAGAGGGGGGAGAGGGAGGACAGAAGAAGGGAAGGGATGGGGGATGGGGGTGAGAGGGAGGCCAGAAGCAGAATGGAAGATGCTTCCCCTTGTATGTTGAGAAAATAAAAATTAGCTTGGACTGAGAAAGTAACAATCTGCCCTGCCATTCATCAGGCTGGGGTGACACAGATCAAGCCAGCTGCAAAGTTAACAGGAGACAGTATTTCTCTTACACTGCAGCTGTAGGGTATCAAAAGGATCCCCTCTTTGAGTGGCTGCTGCTTTCTTACTCACAGTGAAATTCTGTTCTTTAAACCTACAGACTGGGAAACTTTGCTCTTTGAAATTTTATCAGTACAGATGAAATCACCACAGTCTTAACCTGGAGAATCTAAGTCACTCTGTCAGAGAGACGCAGCCTCCATTTACTACCCAGGTGCAGCGCTTCGGATGAAGGGTTTTTGAACACAGATTCCACATTTATCTTTGTAATTTCTAAGGAAATAGGACCCTGAGTCTACTTAGTGACAGAGACCTGATAGTGACCCCTTTACGCATAGCCCTGCTTTGCTCTGAGTCTATGGAAATCCCACTTCATTTAACTTTCACCTAAACTCCACCCACCCTGCCTCCAGATCCTACAACTCCTTTCCTTTGTTTGGGGTCTCTGTGTGTGGGCTCCCTCATTGCAATGAGACAATCTACCTGATTTGGCTGCACTACAGGTCTGTCCCTGTGTCTCAGGCTGACTGGGCTAGGACAAAGTGTTTCACCCTTTGATGGGGTGAAACAGCAAAATTAGGAGCATCCTATTTATAAGCCCTGGCTCCATGTCACTAAGTGCTTTGTAACATTAGACAAGTCACTTTGCTTTGGTCCAGCTCTCTGTGAACCACTGATACCAACTCCCCCAAGGATGACCCACGGTGGAAAAGAAACTGCCAGAAGCCCCTCAGTCCACTCCCTCCTGCCTGGCAGAGTTGCAGCTCTGCAAAGCTGAAGAATGAAGGAATGATGTGATTTACTAGAGTAAAACCAGAGGCGAAGAGCCGCAGCCGGGCTGGGGTGCCCTCAGGGGCTGCTTACCTGGCTGAGATTAAGAGGCTGCTGCTGGAAGTGTGGCCCTGGCCGCTGCTGCCGGTAGGCGATGGCTCCGGACGAGCTCCCTGAAGAGTGACCGCTGGTGGAGGTCACATTGCTGGAGGACTTGGACTTGTAGGAGGACGAGTGGTGACTGGTGTTGACTGTGGTGGGAGGAGGAGGAGGTCACAGGTTAGTTGCAGGTCCTTAGCTGCCCAGCAGATGCTACCCCTCTGGAGAACAAGGATCTTCCAGGACTCCCGAGACAGGCCCATCACACATCAGCCTCATCTCCCCAAAAGCCCAGCTCAGATTTTTGTCTCCTTTGCCTCTGGCAAATGGGTACTGGTTTGTTCCAGTGGTTGGGGCCCCAAATGATGGAGCATGAAGCAAAGAAAACAGAAAAGGGACCGGAGAGGCAACACAAGCTAAGGGCCTAAGACCAGGTCTCAGGCTGTTTCCCCCAGGAGGGTTAACTTCTGCCATCTGGGAAATGGGTGGGAGCGGGTAGTTGTGAGGATCAAAGGATTATGCCTCTCATGAGGCATAAGGAACCACACAGAAACTAAAAAACACCTCCTGGGAGTCACCTGGTCTACCCCTGCCTCTAGGTCCTATGAGATGAACATAGGTCAAACACAAGGACTGTCTGCATGTTACTGACACAAACTCAGTAATGGAAAATCGGGGGTGATTCTCCGGAGGTGCCCACACAGGGCAGCAGGTGAATCTATCAGCGCTTTCCAAACTTTAATCCCCACATGAACCATTTTGTTAAAGGAAGGTTCTGGTTCATGGGTCTTGGGTGGGATAGAGATTCTGTATTTCTCACAGACTCCCAGGGGGTGCTGCTGCTGGTGGAGGGGCTGAATGATGGAGTGTGTTGCAGACCAGACAGGATTGTCTGTGTAGCCTGAGCACAAGGAAGCCACATGGGCTCTTCCGAGGCCAGGTGTTCTCATTCATTCATCACAGATTTTCTGAGCCTGCTGCGTGCCAGGCACTGTGACTGGGTGTCACCCTGGGAGGGGTGGCACTGGGAAGGCTGGGGATGGTTAGGTCGGGCCAGGGCTGAGAACGTGATAAGGAGGAGCATCACAGATCAGGCAGAGGACAGGGCAAGGCCAGAGGGAAAAGGCCTGGGAGATGGCGGAAGCAGGATGGGTGAAAGCTCAGAGGGCCAGTGTGGGGGTTCCACTGCTAGGCAGAGGGGGGCTGCCTCTGCCCTCTGGGGCAGCCCTGCTGTCTGGTGCGGGTGTGCTGCTTCCCAGCAGAGGCCCAACAAAAGCCCACAGAGTAGTCTCTCCTCATCAGAGAAGCAGGGTAAGAGATGGGCCAGGCCTCCCGAAGTCCCCACGCCACAGCTTCTCTGCGGGAGGGTCCAGCTTAACACATCAATAGCATCAATCAATTCTAGACTGAAATTTCACATGTATGTACCCAGAAGCATTAGCCATAGCCCCTTCATTCAAAACTAAGCAAAACAGAATAAACAACAAACAGACCCAGACTAATGAGAAAATCCTGGGTTTCTTTAAGTGTGAGCCTGCACATTAACCTAGTCAAGTGTGGGAGGCAGAAGGTTTCAGATACCTTCACTGTGCTCTCTCAACTCGAATGCCAATGGAGGCAGAAAAAGTAGGGTTAGTAAGTGAAGGCCACCACAGAACAGCCTAGACTGCTGCATAGCTTAGAACTACAGTTATAACTATATTGCTTCTATTTCTTAAAAGCTAAAGGACAGGAAATGGTGGTGCTGCACTGCCTCATTGAGAAGAAAAACCGAGAGGTGGATATTGGGACAGATGGTTGGCTCTATCAGAAGGGTGGGGCACAGCAGGGATGAGCTGGGGGGCAGGGACAGAATGGGGGCTGGCTGGCTTCCAGGCTGGAAAAGAGCTCCTGGATGGGGCCAGATGTGTGCAAAGATGAAGCCAATTCTTTGGGTCAGAGAAAAAGTCGGAGGGAGGCTTTGCCCCGGGGAAAAGAATGCAACTTTTACCTTTTTCATTGTATTCTTTTTAAGCACTTTGTGCATTGTTCCTTATATTCAGTGATTTGTTTTTCTTCATTAAGTTTTTGGAATGGGACTAAAATACTTTCACCCTGACTTCCTATGGGGCACAGGTATGCATCTGTGTTTCTGTGAATGACACTATATGCAAACCATGTTAAACTTCAGAATTACTATCTGGTGGCACTGAAAAACATAAGGGTAGTATAAAGAGGAAAGAAGGAAAGTTCTTTGCAGTTCTTCAGTGTTTCAATCATAGTTGCTAGTAACAAATACAGCAGGATTTGGGAAATGAGTCTCAAAGGGCAGGACCACAACATGTCCTAGAGGGGGAAAACTGGAATAAAATTAATAGGGTAAGAAGCTTTATACTAAATAAGTCGTTTTTGTCAATTTCAGCGTTGACTGAACTGTGAATACTAACTGCCAACAGAGTGGGGTTTGTGTCTCCATGGGGGCAGGGAACAGTTAAAATTCTGCCAGGCGAGGGGAGGATGTGGCAGAATTGAGAATGCTATTGCTTGCCTGCTTCTCAGGTCTGTCTAGCAATCAAACATTTCTCTCTAGAACATCTGTATTGGGGTCTGAAGTCTTAGGAAAAAACAAAAGCTTAACAGTCCCAATTAGGTATCTGTGGCAGTCACTGTAAAACTGATGAATCTGGTCATTCTTGGGGTAGAGGGTGCTAAATATTAATGAACCACAAATAAGATCAGGCCCTTGATTTCATTGTGTGGATCAATTCTATTATAAATTCCAGGGTGAGGAAACTAAAGTCACAGAACAGAAGCCAAAGCTGCAACCAGGCAAGAGACAATGCTGATTTTTTGTTGGTGAAGACAGAAATGTGCCTTCAAAGGTCTCAACCAGACATGGAGGGTGGAAGGAAACTGGAAACCAGGGAACATGAGATCATGGTGTACCCCTGCAGTCGGAGGAGAGCCTCCCTACCAATCGTAGTGTTGATTCTCGAAGGAGAACGTTAGAGCCAATGTTAGATTCTCAAAAGCCCTCCAGAACCTGGGGAGTAGAGGAGTTTTGGTGGACTCACTATAGGGTAAAAAATAGATTAGAAGTGTTTACTATCAACAGAATTTCAGTTTCTCTCCTTCATTCAGCCATGGTGCCACTGTGTGTCTTTTCTGCTCTGCAGGAGACCATAAACTATGTTGGCTGTCCAGGCCACTGCTGTGGACATCATCTCTCTGCTCCTATATCAACTTTCTGGGCATTCTGTGGTAACTGTATTTGAAGGAGAGGCACCGAGCTCCAGGTATCTCTAGCTTGAGTCTGCAAAGGGACGAGGTGAGACAGTTTGAGGTGGAATGGGTGTGACTGAGCCCAGAATTCCACCTGTTCCCGTCACTGCTGGGTCAGAGCTTTTCAAGTTATCAGAGCAAAAGAGCCCCAAATAAGGAAGGGGAAAACAGGCAGGAAGAAGGAATCTTCATGGTCTCCTCTTTCACTGTTGAGGAAGGGGACCAATATATTAAAATAATAATTTCCTCTGACAGAGATGGATATCAAGTGAGAGTGGAGGACAGCAGAGGGTTAATGCTGGACTGTCTCCTGATATAAATTTTGGAGCTGGGAGGGAACATTACAGAGCTTTCTGGTCAGGCCCTGCCTAGCTGCTCTCAAAGATCCCCTGCCCTGGGGAGGCCCATGATTCACAGGGTGGCTCCCAGTGTGTCCCGGTCTGTACTAGGTGAGTGGAGAAGTGCTTAAGGCTTGGATAAGCTCTGGAGCAGAATCCGGGAGGTAGAGCTGCATGGCCTTGTATGCATTGGGTAACTTCTCTGAGCTTCCATTTTCTCACCTGTAAAACTGGGAAAATAATGGTAACTACATTGTAGGGTTGTCATGAGAATTAAATATTAAATAAGTTAACATATGTAGGATGCTTACTATTTAGCTCATGTTAGTTCTTAGGAAGTGTTAGCTATTGTTATTATTACTGAACCCTGTCTCCCGGCTAAAGCTGATGGAATAGGTGTCTGCTTCAAGCAGGGACAATCGAATCCTCCTCCTGGAAATGGACAACTGGGAGCCTAGGAACTGGTGGCTTTGAGTCAGGTTCAAGGCCATGCTTGAGGCCCTGGCCCCTGCCCTGCTTGGAACTTACTTGTTGAACTTTCCCGCAGTCCCACATTCTTCCAAAACATTCCTTATTTGTCTTGAGCCAGTTTGCAGAGTTCATTCTGTTGCTTTCCAAAAGAACCTTAACTAACCTCAGAGATCTAAGAAGGCCATGTGAGAAGTCCCCAAGGATCTTTCCTAATCTGGAAACCACAGGAGGGGGAGAAATACTGTGAGAAAATCCTGGAACTATTCGACACTCTTGAGTTCCAACTAGGGTGGCTGCCACTGGTTGGAACCTTGGCCTGTACAGGCCATCTCGGCACCTGGAATCCTAGGGTGATTTTGTAGCTAAAGGCATATATTAGTTTTGAGAAACACCACAGGATGGGTAAAACCAGGCACGAGATGCCCTTCTGCCTCTCACTCATCATTTTCTAGAAAGAGTCTGCAACACTTCCTCACAGGAGAAAATAAATCTCTTTGCAGTATGAAATTATACCATGGGATTTCCCAGAGACAATGGTATGGCTGCTTGGGAACCAAGAGCCTTACTGAGACTAATCTTTCATCATCATCATCATCATCATCATCATCATCATCATCATCATCATTATTATTGTTATTATATTGGTCTGAAATATCCCTCAGAGTGGGGCTCAACATTGCCTCCTGTCAAACCCAGCATAAAGGCTGATGATGGAAATGGTTAATGTAACTTGAAAGGTATAAAATATGGGCCATACAAAGCTGTTTGTCTTTGTGGTTTAGTACCTGATGATGGAAGATTCGTGTGTTATACTGGGCAAGTCTGGCCCTCAGTTCCCTCACTGGCCTTAACTAGGGTTGGACTGGATGGCCTTAATGTTTCAGTAACTCTTGCCACAGCTTTGTCACCTTCCAGGGAGTGGCGCCAGCGATGGCCAACATAGCTCCAAGCTAGAAGATTTCTAACTTGTGGAAATCCAGCCTCTCTCTCATGTACCTTCAACTTGTTTTAAAAGGTTGAGAGACTTGGCATTAGCCACTTTTTTTTTTCTCTACCAATTCCTAAAAAACCTGCATGAGGTCTGTTATAAGCCAGTTCTTATGTACCATTATCATATATCTTTAAGGGATCATTACTGTCATGGAGTTCCCCTGAGACGTCTTGGAACAGGGGCATCCTTGATTTATAAGACTTATTTTCCTCATCCTGCAGGTTTACAATCCCTGATCTGCAATCCTTGGGGCCAGACATGTTTTGAAATTCAGAATTTTCAGATTTTAAAAAGGTGATCTGGTACATATCCAGTATATTAGATTACCCTCTACAGGAAGCTCGGGTACCACCACCGACGTGAGTATTTCTGCTACAAAACACAGGGGGGGTTCACTAAGTGGCCTAGGAAAAGACTATGATGACTATAAAGACCTGTTAGCTCAGGTCAGGTTTTACCACCAACTGAGTTTGCTATAAACTTAAAACTTGGTTTTCTAATTTTGGATTGCAGATAAGGGAAATGCATTTCTTTCTCTTGCTGCTCAATAATTTTACAGTTACCTGTGCAGGGGAGCCCCTCACAGCAAACTGTGTACAGGGAAGGCTGAAGCCTTTCAGCTCTGGTACATTCTTACGGGTACATGAGGACATGAGGGTAGCTGGCAAGTAAAGATTTAGGGGATCAATTTCCAGATTCTCAACTTCTAAATGTATTCTTTTTGAGAACTGATTTATCAGAACTGGGATCCACTGGTTTTCCTTTCCCATCTTTTCTTTCACAACCACACTGTTTCCATTTTACAGAAGAAAGGCTTCCTTCCTTCTCACTCCCCCAAATCTTAACATGGTGCATTGCATCCAGGTGTGAAAAACCTAAGGGGCACCCAAATGGGATAATTCTAGAATGGATGGCTCCTGAGGGACAGCCCCTTGAGAGCAGAGCAGAACAAAGCAAAGCAATCTTCAGTAAGAAATAGTGAAGACTGTGGAGTCTTATTTTATTCAGGCTACAACCTCTCAGTAAGCTCCAAACCCTGTCCATTCATTCATGAAATAAAATTTAGACATGAGATGATTGTTACAGGGAAGACTTTTTCTGACCGAAAGTGAGATCAGCTTTGGCTGACTGGTTTGACAATGAGGAGTGACTCTGCTCATTAGGGTATATGGCAGCATTTTCCATATATTGAATGAGTTGAATCTGCAGTTCCCAGGTTTTGACAAGAATATATTTAAAGTACTTAAATAATGAAATAATACATAGCATGACAGAAATTATAACCTTTGCAAATATTTAAACTTAAAACAATGAGTGGATATAGACTTCAGTTACTAATAATGTATGAATATTTGTTCATCAATTGTAACAAATATACCACACTAACGCAAGATGTTAGTAATAAGGGAAGCTGTGGGGGTGGGCGGGTAATATGGGAACTCTGTACATTCTGTGCAATTTTTCTGTAAACCTAAAAACTGCTCTGAAAATAAAATTTATTATTTAAAAAATGAGTGATTGATATAGTTTAAGCAATTATTTTAGGGAATATATGACCAGAAAAGTATGAGGGTCACTACTCTTATCTCCTGAAATGAACTACTTTGGTTGCCCCACAACTTCCTTTTGATACTTCTAGAGAATGTTGCTTCTTGTCTGAGTTTCCACCAAGATATTTGTTAGGTAAAGAGGGTTTTCAGAGAGAGATGTCTGCATGACCTACCAACTTCATTTTCTTTTCCTCACAGGGGCACCTAATTTGGGGAACTCCAGCCCTGGCTCTGGGTCACAGGAAACTGGCAGCAAATACAGCCTGGCCTGTGTAAATCAGCGTGCACACCCTCGCACCCAGCGCTGCCTGAGGTCGATTCTGACTCTACGTTTGGCCACTAGAGAGATGCTGCGTAGTGAGGAGCTGATGCTGCCTGTGCGTCTCTTTTGCCAAGCAGCTCAGCAGCCTCCATTTTTTCTCAATGAGGATGCTGTGGGAGCACCATACCCCCTGCCTCTCTTTAACTCCTAGGACCCAGGAGCACTGACTCTGAAATGAGACCTCTCTGAGGGCTGCACCCTCTTGATGGAACTGCTGGGGAGCGACCAGGTTGAGATGATGCAGAAACTTTAGCAGGGTTTAGGGACGGCTGCTTCTCATGTGTATTTCTTCCAAGGAAAGGTAGCTGGGGTAACTGCAAAGTTAGGTAAAAAGATCTTGTGACGTGAATGTCTGAAACTGTGCTCCCACCTGGCTGGGATCCACCTGGGGTTAGGAGGGGAAGGTGCCAAATACAAGGCCCACGGCTGTTTCCATTTTCCTTTCTGGCAGTGCCTCTTGGTGCAAAAAGGGCTGCCTGACTTAGCTTGAAGGTGAGCGTTCCAGGACGCTGACCCTCCCCATGCAGGCTGGCCTATGCCATTGGGCTAAAAAAGGCCCTCAAGACCCCATACTGAATCCTGCCCTTTACTCTCCTATTACCATAAGCGGCAGTATCTAAATCACTCACATCCAGCAGGCCTTACAGCTTGTAACCACCCTAAGAAGATTCTAAGGTCTCTGGTAGCAACCTTGGGCAACACAGACAGGAGGCCCTTCCTGACAGTTAATAGCTTTTTGCATCGAAGCACAGTTTTTCTGCAGTTTGTATCCCTTCCCTTCTAAAGAGTGTTTTGGCCAGCTTGGATGTGGCTGTAGACGCTATGTGGCAGAAAGGCAGAACATTCAGATTTCATCTGGTTTATTACCAATATTCTTCCACTAATGAGCAGAAGCAAGAGAGACACTGAATAGATGCTACTAACTCTGGGGTGAGCTGTTAAGTTTATTTAGAAGGTTAAGTTCTCAGCTTTTCCTCTAGGGTCCAATTTTCAGGACAAGAGAGGCTCTCCCCAACGCCATGTGATGGCTGAAGTCCTTTAAATAAAACAGTGGTGTGAGGAGGCAGACAGGGCTGGTTACAATCTTTCCTCCCAGCAAGGTATTAATTATAGAATAAAAAGTGAAAACGCTGATTATATAAGTGTTAAGCAGAATCCTACCTTGGCTATCTGAGCACAAAAAGGGTAAGGATCATTTACTCATTGCAAAAATCAAGCACTTACTGTCTTACTAGCTGTGTGACCCCAGGCTCTCAACATTTTTAGCTGCAGAAAACAAGAAAAGCAGAGGCAGAGAGATTTTCTTGGTCTGCCCTGGCCCCAAATTACCTGGCACTAGACTATCACATTCCACCAATACTTCGCTGGCCTGGGTTTTCAGGGGTGGCACGATGATGGTCCGGGGGTTCCCGGTGCAGTGATTCTCCAGGCCCCCCTTTGTGTCGAGGGTGTTGGCGTTGTGCCCACTGCGATGCTGCACAGAGTAGGGGCTGTTGTTGCTGGAGGAGTCGGAGTAGGGAGAGTCGTGGACCGTGACACAGCTGATGACGTTTTTCCTTTGCTTAGAGACAGTGCTGAAAATGCAAAGGGGGAATAAAGAAGAACTGTGAGGAGGCTGTAAAGCGAGATGCCAAACCAGCATTTCCTGAGAATCTGGTGCGAGAAAAGCCCCTTCTGATGCCTGGGACAGGGAGGGAAGCAGAGGGGGAGAGAGCTTAGGAATATGACTTCTGCTGTCCGTGACCCTGCTGGGAGGCTGGGAGTGCAGACCTCAGCTGTCTAACCAGTAGCAGGAGGACATGGGAAGATGTGAGAAAGGGGCTGGGCCCACAGGTGCTTCTGGAAGCTGGTGAGCTGGCTCTCCCTCTGTGCAGCACAGCTCAGCAGAGCTCTGGAGGGTGCACCTGTGGCCAGAGCTGTGTGGTTAACCCCCTCTGGGCCACAAGAACGGGACATCTGAGCTAACAGGGTCCAGCAAGAACCAGGAGACTGGGGGACATGGTCTGTGAGGATACTGCTGGGAAGGAAACAACGTCAGCATAGTCGTGGGGCCTGTGTGATCCAACAAAGCTTAAGAAGGAGGGACTGGAACATCCAAGAGGAATCAGGATGCAGCTGGATGGATGGAAGAAAGGTGAGTTTCTGAGGAGGCTGATCCCCTACAAGACTGTTCAGACATGCTGCAAAAGAGAAATCAGAGCTGGATTTGACTCCCTCTGCTATCTCTTTGCTCTGAGGGTGTAGATGGGCGACCCTGTGTGCAGGTCATCCACACCTTTGGGGGGCTCTTCTTAGGGGAGGCCAGGCCCTCTTGAACCTCTCCCATTGCCTGGACCTGATCTGGGCCAAGGATCTGGAAGGAGACAGCACTGTGTGTTGGCCGGGTGCAGAGCTCCTGCTGGGCTGATGTATGTGAGGGAGTCTCTCTGGATCCCTCGTCTTTCACCTGTACTTGGAAGGTAATACGATGATAGGGAGGAACTGGCTTTGGATGGCTCTTGGCCAGCATGGTTTTTTTCTGAGATATTAATGTTAGTGTGGTTACTTTGGGAGCCAATTCTGTCTGTCTCAAAGCTCAGCAAGAGGCTGGTGGGGGGATGGATATGGAATTTTTGCTTATTGTGTAAGATTTTAAAAATGGATTTTCATGTATTTTGGAATACTGGTCATTTATGTTTAAGAAAGATTGATTACCTGAGCCAGATGGTCAGTTTCCAACTAGTTTGGTAAGAGAAGAGCACTCAATGGAGTCATGACAGTTTATGAGGTTTCTTGCCCAAGGCCACGCAGCCAGTCACAGGCTAGACCCTTTGAGGATGGCTCTCTGCCTCCCCCAGGGAAGGGACACCAAGAGCGGGCAAACTCAAGGGCCCCCCAGTGGCCAGGCAGAAGGTAAGTGTAAGGGTGGAGCGGAGTCATGAGCCTATAGCAGGCTGGTGGTGACAGGATGTGAGGTGAGGTGAAGTCCCAGGAAGACCTCAGCACCCCCCTCACGTGGGTCTGAGTTTCATTCTAGTGGGTCACGTTTTCTCAAACTCAGTGTGAGTGGCATTTGGGCTGGATGATCATTCTAGCAACTGTACACTATCATCTGTGGCTCAGGGCAGAAGGGTCCCTAACTGTTTCTATGATTAGTAACACAGGCTCTGCCACCAGATGTCTAACTTCAGCATGTGTTGATGGTGTGGCCTTGGGCGAGTTATTTAACCTTGTGGAGTTTCAGTCTCCTCATCAGTAAAATGTGGATAATAACAGTATCTGTGCCATAGAATTGCTTTGAGGATTAAATGAGAAGGTGTAAGGTGCTTAGAACACTACATGGCATGGTAGGTAGTCCTTGAAAATTAGCTATTATTATTATTATAAGCAGTGTTGCCTCATTTAGTATGTGAAAATGGGCTTGCAAAAAAACTGACCTGGGTAAAGAGAATTCTATGAGGGAAAAGCCTTGCTGGAAAAGTTTCTTCTTTTCTAGTCTATGAATAAACCAGAAGATTGATGTGAAAGAAAATTAAAACTCATCAGTTAAATACCTTGGGGATCTATGCTACGTACCATGGGGAATATCTGTACAAAGAAATATAATACATGTCTCTGTCCTCAAGGAGATTAAAATCTCAGTGGGGGACTGTATAAAAAACATGACAAGTTAAACGGTAAAACTTTAAAATAACCAGTATAAGAGAATAACGAATGTCACAAAGCCTTTCATGATAAACTGTCAAATGAGTTGTAGAACTGATAATTGTTAAGACCTCAAAAGAAAGTGAGGAATGAATTGGTTGTATATATTTATACACTGACCTAGATAAAATGGACAACTTTTACTTAGTAAAAACTTATATTTCCCACTTAGTTTAGACGCAAAACAAAACAACACAAAACCCTAGCTTATTCAAAAACAGAAAACAAATGCCATCAGATTCTGGAGCTCTCCAGGGCTGCAGAGCTGGAGTAGGGGTCAGAACAGTCATCTGAGGTGGGGGTGGGGGTGGGACTGAGATTTGGGGCACAAAAGGTACAAAGTGGGGTGCCTGGTAAAGGTCCCTGAGCCTAGAAAGCAGGAAGATGGGCTTTCTAGGAGAAAAGCAAGAAGTTGTATGGAAAGCTGTGGAATAAGAAAGGGGCATAGGAAGGAGAGCTGCCTTAAAAAGACAAATGACAAACAAAACTGGCGGCTGTGTCTGTGGTGGGTGTTGGTGAGTCACTGTAAAGGGAAAAGATGGGGTAGCAGGTAGTTTGTGGCGTAGCAGCATGCCATTCAAGGACAACACCCTGCGCCACTACAGGCACTCCCAGGGCCATGACTCCACGTGGCTCCAGTTCCTGAGGGGATGCAGGGAGATGCCCTTCTCTGCTCTTCAGTCACGGCCACTTCTGCATGATCAAATAACATGAAATCCAGGCTCGTATGATAATCTGACAGAACACGACCGTGTGCTGTTACTGACACACACCCTCTTGGTGGTGGTCCCCACGTGAATAACAGAGTCTGGCTCCCTAACGTGCTGTGGGAGCCGGAGCTCTTGTCCTGGCTCTGCTGGTGGTTTCCTGGTGTGACCCTGAACAGTGGCCTGGAAAACCTGCAAGCTCCATCCAGCCTCAACCTGCTATGAAATCCTTTAGGGGGAGTGGGAGAGACTGTTCCAGGCATTAAAAGCTCCCCTGTGAGGGTATCATAAAGACATTCAAAACAGGATTTGCTTTACTCATAATTTGGAGAGGAAATAAATCTCTTTAGTAAGTATACCTTACATGTTGACCCAGATCTGGTCAACTCTTGCTAACTGTAACTTCTGTAAGTTCTGAGTAGTTTAGTGAAATGAGCAAATTAACACACATACACACATGAGACACCAATTTTGATCAAACTGTAATCTGTCCTTAAATAAAATTCAAATTAAGCACATCTGGAATTTTTTACTCAAATTTGGAACCTGTGAAGAAGCTTCAGCTCAACATGAGTCAGAATTTTCTACCAACTGGAATGATGTGAAGATTTAATGGGCTACTTCATGAATCAATAACTTATCACTGAACGATGGCTTTCTGACAAGAGTCTTGTAACAGTTAACAAGTTGTCCTGGATGACCTACAAGAATTTATGGCCATCTCCTGGATGGAAACACAACAGGTGGTGAGCCTTCCCACCAAAGAGGCTTGAGGAATCCCTGTGTGCCTGTGTCTTGGTATCCACCAAGAAGTGCGGGATACAACCTCTACAAACTTTCAATGGGTCTCACCCTTTTTTATAGCTGAAGAGTCCCTATGCCTGATGAGCAAATATGTACAACACAGTTCAATCTGTTTTCAGTAGTACTGTTCTACCCACCGTTTTGGATTTACATGTGACAGGTTTGGAAAAGGTGAATTAATTTGACAGCTCTGGTTTTAATCTCTTTTTCTAGTAGAAATCTCTGTGCTCTGCGTGAATATGCTATGCAGATTACAGAACAAATGGGAGGCTGCTAAATGAGTCACTTTAAAAATGAGCACACACGTAAGATTACTACAGAGGATTCTGTAGGCTCATTGTGTCTAATTATTATTGGTAACTTATCCATCCCATTATGAGTTGGTTAATGAAAGAGAGAGAGACAGTGATAGGAGTAAAATGAGAAATATTTGCTTAAATGGCCTTGACAGAACATCACTTCTGAATAAAGAACACAGCTGCCAGAGTTCATGAATGCATTGTATTGTCATGGCAATAGGTGATTTTCATCATTTTAAAATAATGAAAAGAAGTAAGGAGCTATAAGTAAAGAAACCAGCCCCAGTAGAGGAAACCACTACAGGAGGATCAGATACCAACCTGTGACCCTTCCCTGTAGGTCCTGTTGAGAATGTGTTTCTGATTCCCATTTGCAAATGAGTTAATTCCATCCTTCAAGACCAGGGTCAAAACTCATCTTCTCCAATAAACTTTCCATGACTTATTTCTCTACTCTGATTCCACTGTCAATGCTATATGTAAAAATTACTACTTTTCTATTAATACAATGAACATTACCATTTATAGGTAACATTCATTGATGCATACCATGTACCGACTACTGCTTAAAGTCTTTAATATGTGTTATCTCCTTAATCCTCACAGTAAGTAAGACTATGTGGTAAAGAATATTACTGCTCTCATTTTACAAACAAAGAATTTGAGACAGAGAGCTCGGGTAGCCCACTTGCTAAAGGCCACATATCTAGTAAGGGGCATAGTCTGGATTTGAACCCAGAGCTGGCACTCTTAATCACCATACTTCTCTATCTCTTTTACTTCCTCTGAGAGGCACCCAGCAAGCACTCACAATGCAAACTAACCAGAACTCTGGCTTCTTTGGGGACATATTTGGTGACAGTGGTCTTCTCTACATATGGGGGCTGGGATTTTGGCACTGAGAGCTGTCCTGGCTAATAGAAATAGATCTTCTAGCCCAGCCAGCCCCTTCACAAGGTAGAGTACTGCCCACTGTGATGTCTCCACTCCCCTCCACCCTAACTCTACCCCATCCACTAGAAATACACGGCTGACTTCTTTCAACCAGCTTTTCATGTGGGGAGAAGTAACCAGAAGTCAAAGCCTCCAGGCCAGTGTGCTCCTTCCGAAGTATTATGTAGCTCCCAATTTAAAGTCATTAGTGAGGGGGAAAAATAGACATTTAAAATTTGCTGCATACCTTCCATTTAAATTATATTATCCACATATTTATATCTATGTGCATGTCTATGTTTATGTGTGTGCATGTGTATATATGCACACATACCTACATATAACCATTGGGTAATTTTTTACATGACTGATTTCTAGGGAAATCAGAAACAGGTGCCTAGAAGGAACCATGAGTCATCAGTCATCCAGTCCTTGGCCCATTAGGACACAAAGAAGACGGTTTCTATTTGCTCTTGCAACCTAGTCCTCTCTTTTTCTAAATCAGCTGGTGAGTTTGACTCAACTCTCCTAATCCCATCAATCCCGTCCACTGAGCACTGCTCTGCCGTGTTGTGTCTGAACCTCACCCACCCTCTCCTCCCTCATCCCTGGGGAACACCGGCAGAAGGCAACAAGGGAACCAGGAAGTTGCAACACGCCAACACGTCAGTAATGGATTTGTAATGTGCTCAAGTGTTGGGACCCGCTGCTGGGGAGCAGTAGGGCAGAGTGTCTCTTCTTCAAAACGCAGCCACTTAGTAAAGTGCAACCCCCTGACCAGTCTTCTCAACTCACCAGGCTGTTTTGAATGAAGACCTGGTAAAGAGGATGCAGCGAAGTGGGCTTGACAACACACACTTTCAACTCTTGATATGATCGTGACTGAATACAATCATATGACTGAAATCTCATTCAACCATGGGGATGTGTTGTAACTTAAAACGTGAACCAACAATATTCCTTCAAATAATATTGGGGGTCTGGGTACTTTGTTCCTTCTTTCAAGCTTTAGTCAAACACCTCTGTGAGTATAGTACTATGTTGGTTGTAAACAGTCAACAGTAGGAGTGAAGGAGCTATTTAGAAGACAATGGAAACTAAGTCCACTGTTGATCTTGCCCAGGCAACAGTAAGTGTGTTTGATTTTTCTTCCCTCTACTGAATTAATTTTTCAGGCCAAAGGTTTTTTTTTTTTAAATCAGTTTCCTGACTGTGCCTTATCTATAATGATTTCTCTAGATTTTCAGTTTAGTAAAAAGAAGGAAAACATTTGAGTCAACTATTTTTATCTAAATATTTTAAGAGTGACCCAATAACTGCTTTTGTATCTAAAATATTGAGTGATAATCATGAATCCATTTCCTCAAGGTTTGTATTTTGGTGACATTGGCTGTAATACTCTCTTTGGTAGCTGCCTACATGTGCAGAATGAAATTCAGAAGGTAGCAGTGCCCTGATGTCCTAAGTAAAAAAATATCTGACCACCTGAAATACCCAGATAATTGAATTAATGAGTAAATGAGTGAATAATTGAGATTGAAGAAAATAATTGTTAGCTGATCAGCTGAAACGAGCCATTTGGGTTACACACTTTAAAAAAAAAAATTACCCTCACGACTGAAGGTTGTACAACAAGGTACAGCCACCTGTAAAAGATAGTTTCAGTACAAGGCCAGGTCAGCAGAAGGGTAAGGGTAAGAAGACGTGGACCTTTAAACTGTGCACAAGGAGATTTCAAGTTAGAAAAGATGGTGTTGTTAAATGCTTCTCTAATCAAAATCATTTATCAGTATTTAAAATAGATCAGTTCCACTACTTGGTTCTAGGGAACCCAAAAAAGTATCTGTTTACTATGGTTTTGGTCTTTAGACCAACCCTCTAGCCACTAGCCATGTGCAAAGAGCGCACTAGTCCAAGGGTGACTCACTTAAAAGAAGGAGCACATTGGCTCTTCCTTGGCCTCCTTGCTTTTTTTTTTTTTTTAAATCTTCCCAAAGAACTAAAAGAGCTGACTTCTGACCTTTATGCTGTTAGAGCTCCAGCACTTTTACAAGTGCCAGGCACACAGTGGGGCTCAGTGAACAACATGCTGACTCCCTACAGCTCTCGCATGGTGCCCTGCACACAATGGGTGCTACAAGGGTGCAGTGGTAGTTAGAGGAAGAGGCAGGGCATAATTTATATTTGCTGAATTAATAACTGAATAGAAACCCGTTATTTTTGCCAGTAGATTCATTTGCCGTTTCTTTCAATGGATGGGACCTGAATCCCAATTTTGCTGCTTAAAGCTTTATCAATGCGAGTCATTTAACTTTCCTGGGACTCAGTTTCCTTATTTACCAAATGGGAATAGTCACATCTGCCTTATATACCCTATTAAGTGACGACTGAGATAGTGCAGGTGGAAACACTGGGGACATGTTTGCTATGATTCTTCTCCCCTTAAATGCAACCCTCCCAGCCTGCTTCCCACATTTTCTGGAATCCTTCTTCCAAAGCAAGAGTTGCTGACCATTGATCTGCTCCGACGAATTAACAGAGCCACCTTTTTGGAGCAGGAATAATAACTGCCTTGGCCTTCTTTGAAAAATTCTAGGCAATATCTGATCCTGGAGTCCTAGTGATGCCTACAATTAGGTATAAAAATGTGGGTTTACCATTGTTTGTCTCCTGTTGGCTCTAAAAGACACTTTGGGAGGGAAGGCGCCTCCACCCCTGTGAGTATCATCAACCCTCTGACTCAGTGTTGTGTGGAGGTTGAGCCAGGGTGGGGGAATTAATCGCATTTCAGGCAGAGTTACAGAATGAGCGCTGGGAATCCAAAACACTAGAACTAGGAGTGAGTAGCAACTCGGAAATGAGATCAGGAACACAGGAGATCAGAATCGAGATGCTCACAGCACAACAGGAGAAATCAGGTTTGGGAACAAGAAAGGTTAGGGTCAAATCGAGATGTTTCTCCCGGCAGAGGGTGCCTGAGTGGCTCTTCTCTTTGGCTGCACTTGGAAGCACATCTTTATTTCTCCAGGACTCATGCAGTTACCCTACTTTCCCCTGAGCTCCTCGGTATCCTCTGACAAAGCTGACCACCCCTGTCTAAAGGGGAGCCTCGTCAACATCAGCATGCCTTTCCATTCTGAAATCCCTTTCTTCCTCGACTCCTGCTTTCCCTTTGATAGGATTCCCCATTGTGTTCTTGATCCTACTTTCCCACCTTTGAGGATCTGTCCTATAAATTACTTTGCTTGAATTCTTTCTCTACTGTTCGTCCACACCTGTCCAGACTACCAGCCTTAAAAAGTCCCCTCTACTTTGCTATGTCTTCAAGCTATTTTCCCCTTGAATCTCCATAGTACTTTGCTGGTTTTCATGGGTTTGATACCGTGTTTTGTGTTAGAATGATTTGTGTGTCTTTTCTTGCTTATTACCCTGTAAACCTCGTGCGGATGGAGACTGTCTACCTTATTTATGTAACACCTGTGGTACTTAGCACTACTATCTCATGCTGGCAGGGCCAACAGATACTTGCTGTATTAAATTTTATGATAATTCTGATTTCTAAAAATAAGCATTTTTTCCCCCTGTGGTTTCCTCATTCCAAAAGGTAGTCACAATAATGTGATCACAATTGCACAGTGGTTTCTTTATATGTGAAACAGCTACCAGTTTCTGATTTATCCTACTCCAACTCAAGTACATTTTACTTTCCTATTTTCTTGGGCTGTAAAGCAGTTTTTAGAGGAAATAGTCATTTCAGTGCTCCAGAAAACATTATTGTGCTATCTCCTTCTGTGAGCTCCCCAGCATGACTGTGAACAGTGGGACCCTACCACGATGGTCTGAATCTGCAGCTTTTCCCCTCTGGCCTGAGGTCCCTGGTACATTTTCATTTCCCTGGTCCTCTGCACTGTTCATATTATGAGGTTGTGGGCTCTACATCCAGGTATTCGGTAGCTCGCCATCACGCTTTGTGGTTGCTCTTTGCGCTGCACCTGCCCCTGCACTTTCCCTGCCCTCCGCTGTTTAGTTTGCTATGATTTTCTGCCATCTCTTAATCATTTACATCAAAGCCCTCACATGCTGCCAAGCTTCTCAATTCTGCTTCTTCCTGGGGAAGGAACTGCTGTGGAAGAAGGTACGTACGTGCCTGGGCTTTGCTTTCTGCCCTCATCCCTCTCAGCTGTTTGACTGGTGAAGAGACTGCTCTCTCATCCTCAGTCTCCTCAGATGCCATCAGATTCTCTCCTGAGCACATACGGCAAGTGTCTATGTCAATTCAAATCCCATCATTCGAAATGATAATCCAATCTAGTTGATTGTCAGCCTTTTAAATTGCTTTTGCTCTTTTGCAGTTGTAGCAAAGGGTTATGAGAAGTCGTCTGGCCCATCTTCCGACCAACGCTGTGTGTGGACAGGCTGCTTAGGACCAGGGGTCCAGTCTGGGGCTGTGGGACAGACTTTTTCTTGGTGCAGAAACCAGCATGTGAAGACCACACTCACAATATTTATAGGTTGGGGGTGGGGGTATGAGACACTGGGGAAGAAAAATATTCACTAAACTTTGAGCTGTTATCAAAAAGGAAACTGAAGCCATGTCTTGGAAAAGGCAGAGGGGAGTAAACCCAACACTGACTGCACTGTGTGAAGCACTCTGCCCCATCTGACCAATCCACGGGTCCCCTCTAGCACCGGGCACAATGCCTGGAACCGAACAGCTGCATTACATCCTTCTCTGAAATACACTGAAGACCAGGCTGAGCTGTTGGATGGTAAAAGAGGACAGCTGAATGAGACAGAGTCAGAGCCTATCTTTGAAAAAACCACTGAGCTTCCCCATGGAAGAATAATGAGGGTGTTAATCAGACTATCTATATATTTTGTAATGCTTTCAAGAGTGGGAATTTATTACTTAATCAGAAGGATTTGTGATTACTAACTACATTGTATCCAATCAGGAATTAATAATCAGGGCATAATTGCAAACGTTAAGCTTCATATCCTGTCCTAAGATGCACTGATGAGCAGCACTGTGCTGGGGTGGGGGGTGAGGGGGTGGCCTCCCTTCCCTGGCACTCAGTTCCACTGCAAGGATGGGGTTGTGAGACTTCAGTAGCTATGGGGCCCCCAAGGTCCCTGAAGACGCAGAAGGTTATAGAACCGACTGCTTTGGAGGAGCAAGTTCCAGGGGTTCAGCAGGCAGTGCCACCTGAGCTGAGCAGCCCAAGCATAAACTGCCATTTTGTGGCTGTCTGGCTGGAAAGCATAGAAAAGAGGCTCTGGCGCCAGGGTTAATAGTTTTACAAATACAATAAATAAATATTTCTTTCCTCTCCCCAGGAAGCACACAGAGAGTAAAACGAATTATTACTATTTTGGAATAAACAGTAATACTCTTTGGGTGAAGAGCCAACTGACAGTTTGAAAGACTGGGTTAATCAGACATAGGGAAATTTCTGATTAATTGGACAATTACTTCAAATTCTGAGAGAGCCGAGGCAATATAAGAGCAATATCCTGGACAACTGGGAATAAATTCAGTAGCCCGGGGCAGAGATTTTTAAGCTTACAGGAGTTGAAATACACTGTCATTGTGTGCCTGATTTTTATGGTCTCAAGTTCCCCTCAGGTCTACTGGACCTATAACTTTTTTAAAACCAAAGTGATTCAACATTATTTTGAACGATTATGGAAAAATCTGTTTGGCATTCCCTTGAAATAAACTTTAGAACTCTAGGGCATAGCAAAACCAGATTTAAGGGGTCAGGAGAGAGATACCATTCTGTCCGATGACAGAAAACGGTCCCGATCCCCGGTGTGAGCCCAGGGAGCGTCCACCACCGGTTCTCCCGGTTCCTTCCCTTGAGGTCGGGAGGCGGAGCGGCCTCACCTGGTGGGGGCGTGTTTCTGCTCCTCCTCCTCATCCGTGTCGCTGCTGATGGTGATGACGCTGACCGTGGGGCTGGGGGTGTCGGGGATGACAATTGTCTGCCGCTGCCGCTCCCTGGTGGTGCTGGAGGCCACGTCACCCCTGCCGCACGTGACGGCGGTGCTGCAGGCGGGGCTGCTGTGCACCATGGCGCAGCGCGGGGGCGTGTTCTCCTTGACGCGCTTGGACCGCTGGGGGGAGCTGATGGCCTGAGAGGAGGACACCTCACAGGTGGACACGTTCCTGGAACGACAAAACCACAAGCACTCGCATGGGAAGTCCAGGCCCGGGGACCTCCTCCAAGGAGCCTGATTGCGAGCAGCACCAATGCTGTCAAATCTCCCTAAAAAAGTCAGAGGGCTGGGGCCATCAGTCATGAGCTGTAGCTGGACGAAGGGCCACCTCTCAGTACTGTTGTCAGTCGCTATGGGGACACGGACAGCAGCCTGGCCTCCTGCAGGCTCTGAGTTGGCTTTAAGGAGAAGGGAGGGAGAGGAGTTGGGGTCAAGGACTGGGCTGGTCTGTAGGGGCAGATGTAACCATCCGGATTTGGGCTGAGTTTGCCCTAGTGCAGCCCCATCTTCAGGGCCCAGGCCCTGCACATGGAGCTCTATCCTGTTGGGCTTAGAGCGCAGACACCCATGGGCATCTTCCCACACATACTTATAGCTTTCTTTTGTGGGGTGCTGAAAGAAGTGGTATTTGCCACATAAAGCTCTGGTTTCCTCGCTAATGGCTGTTCTATTATTTATTCAACTGAAACACTCATTTCTTAGAGTTTCTGAATCTAAAGGATCTAACCTGGGTGACTTTAAAGTTTAGCTTTCCTGCCTTTCTCCTCTGGGAAAGGGACACGATCAATAAAGTGTGTGTGTGAGTGTATTAAAAAAAAAAAAAGATTTTTTTGGGATTTGGACCCTCGAGTCTCATGGGAAGCTCATCAGTCTGTTTGAATTTTCATGAAAAATTGGGGAAAAGTGTATGAGGAAAACACATGCTAAAAAAGGGCCTTTTAATCTTGATTTTGATCGGTTGGACTTTCCTTATTAAATTAGCCAATGTAGTTTCTGGTAACTCTAGGGAAATATATCTTCTTCCCTGCCCACCTTACTGTTACTTATAGTATCTATACAGTAAGAGACTGAAGCCAATGTACAATGAAACTCAGACTCTGCTATATCCTTACAGGGTCTAGCACCTTCTAGATCCAAGAGATGGCAGTAAAATGAAAATAATTCAATAATGGGGATTTATTTAATTTTTTAGCTAGCTGGTATCAGATACATTGCTTGTTCCTTTTGGGAAGGCTAGTAATACGTTTTACTAATAAGACTGTTCCATTGCTCATACTGAACAAAACCCTATATATTTGTTATTACAATACCTGCTCCCATTTTGAGATTATGTTTCCCCTGCTCCAGCAGTTGTAATATCTCCACTTGGCATTGGTAAAGGAAAGCATGCCTGGCTGTACCACCTGACAGGGAGAGCCTTCTGGTCTTTCAGACAGTTTTGTCTAAGGCATTGGTCTTAAAACTAGGCAGAAACAGAACTTTCACTATAATTATATTGATCTTGAGATGCACTGGCAATGAGCCTTCATAAAACGAACTGGGCAGTGAGTGGACAACAGGGAGTGACTTGTTAAATAGGTCAGGGGGGCTCCAGGTTCTTCCTGCCCCCTAATGGGCCACAGTGAGCCGCGAGGCTAAGTCCAGTCCCAATCACATCAGTGTCCTGCAACTATGTCCTGTACCCTGATAGCACACAAGGAACCAGGCAATGGCCTATGTCACTGCTCAAGCTAATGATGACATGAGTGTGTTGTCACAGGGCCGCAAACGAAAGCATTATGGAGGGCTGCTACTGGTTTGCAATGAATTTCTCTGAGTTGTCAGCAATACCCAAACAGGGAATCTTAGGGAAGACTACAACTTGAGGGAATTCAGCTCCTGGATTAATTTTAGAATGAGAATGAAAAAAGCAGGCCTAATTTCTGGCATCTTGTGATATAAAGAAGTGGAAAACCAAAATTCACTAGTTACTTCACACGCTGGACTTCTCCATATTAACCTACCTCAAATAAGTAATTAACTACCTCTAAGTCAGCCACTGGATTGAAATGTAGGAGGAATTCTACAGTTACACAATACAGATCTTGATTTTTTTATTTTTATTTTTTTTTAAGTCAGGTTTATTGAGGTATAATTTACATATAGGAAAATTCACCCTTTTGAGGTGTTCTGTGAGTTTTGATGAAAGTATAATAATGTAACTACCACCAAAATTCCAGATACATAACATTTTTATCACCCCAAAAAGTTCCCTCATGTCCTTTCCCAGTCAATCCCCAACTCTCCTCCTCTAGCCCTGGCAAAAACTGTTCTGATTTCTGCCCCTACAGCTCTGCCTTTTCTAGAATGCCGTATAAACAGAATCACACAACACGCAGCCTTTTGTTGATGTTGAGTTTTCAAGAGTTCACTGAGATGAGACTGAATTGAGAGGGAATGGGAAAGAGCACTGTTCTGCTTGCTGGTTAGGGTTCTGGGATTTACCAAAGTGACACATACTTAACAGCAAGCAGCCAAGCGAGTTGTTGTTAACCATAGATTTCAAAGAAAGCCATTTCTCTGTTCTTTTTTTTTTTAATGTCATTATTGTAAATGATTTCTGAAGTGAAACTTCAAAAGTGACTCTGAGTATTTTCTAGACGAGTGGAAGGGGAAGGAAGCTCTTAAGGACCAGGCACTGAACATGCTGGGACTCCAGACCCCCACTCCCAGGGCGCCAGCAGGGCCAGGGCTAGGGTGAGGCAAGAGGCAGGGTTGGCACTTGCAGTGAGCTGACAGTGAGCACTTCCTCACACTTGGCGCAGCACCTTGCTCACCTCACCCTAGCCCCAGCCCTGGGTGACAGAGCCTTATGTGTCTGGTCCAATCTGGCAGGGTTCCCTAGGGAAGCTCCAACCCATCTTAAGAATTCAAGGACCCTAGGGCTAGACATAGGTTACAGGATGTTCTGCTACCTACCTCAGGAACAGGAATTGTTCCCTGTCTTGACAGTGCCAGAGCATATGCTGATATCCCTTAATGCTAAGCAGTGTTTTTTAAACACTCGAAGATCCAGATGTTTCTCTCTTCCAAAGGCCACTCTCCCGACCTACCTGACAGATGACTGGTGCTGCTTACTCTTCCGGGAGGAGGTGGTGCTGGTGGGCTGCTGCCGCATCACATGGGCCACACCCACATTTAAGGGCTGGGCTGCTGGAAGTGTCACATGACCGGTCAATAGAGCAGGCTGCTGCATGATGGGATTGTAATGGCTGCCGTGAGCATGTGTGTTCCTAAAAGAGATGGGAAAACAAGGCTCTTTATTGGTTTTACAAAAGCATAGCTCCTTTATAAGGTAAAGCTTCCTCCTCACTGAAAAGCTGACCAGAAAACACACCATCACAGCAGCTGGTCATCTCATTGCCCTGTGGGGTTGCTAAATTACTAAGGGATGACCCTACCAGGTATGAATTTCCCATGGTCAGTGAATTTTAAGTGTTGTTATGAAGGAGGGTGTGTTGGTTTGAAACTGTTATGTACCCCAGAAAATGCCATGTTCTTTTTTTTTTTATTTTTTTTTATTTTTTTTTATTTTTATTTTTTATTTTTATTATTATTATTTTTTTAATCATTTGCCATGTTCTTTTAATCCATTCCTGTGGGTGCAGACTTGTCAGGGGTGTGGGACATTTTGATTAGGCTATTTCCATGGAGATGTGACTCACGCAATTCAAGGTGGGTCTTAATCCTTTACTGGAGCCCTTTAAGTGAGCTCATGGAGAGACAGAGCTTAGAAGGAAAATGCCTGGGAGAAGCAAGAAGGACCCATAGAAACTGAGCCATTTTGAAACCAGGGCCCAGGAGAGAAAGACCAGCAGACGTCACCATGTGCCTTCCCATGTGACAGAGGAACCCCGGATGCCAGCAGCCTTTCCTCACAGAAGGTATCTTCCTCTTGATGCCTTAATTTGGACATTTTCATGGCCATAGAACTGTACATTTGTAAACTAATAAATCCCCATTGAAAAAGTCAATCCATTTCTGGTATATTACATTCTGGCAGCTTTAGCAAACCAAAACAGAGGGGGAGGGACACAATTTGTTGGTGAGGAAAAGGATATTTCAAGTGGGAAGAATGCCAAGTGTGCAGGCTCAGAGTTCTTAAGTTCCATGGGAAGGAGATAAATATTCCCTCCAATTTTTGGAGTCCCAAGCAGGTGATAATGCTGAACAATAATATACATTTTTTATTTTAGAATTTACAAAGTGCCTTCAATGGGTTATTTCACTCTACTCTGTGAGAGGTAGCGTATCTTAGTGATATCATTCTATAAATGAAGACATTATAATTTATGTGAAAAACAAACTGAAGACTGGGAGCCATATGTTTCTGGCATTAGGAAGTATTAACATTCTTTTGAATTCCCTCAGTAGCTAGTACAATGTAGCAGCTGATCAATTAATTACATGCTTGCTGAATGAACAATTAGCTTAACTGAAGGTTGACTAGACATTTGCAGAGTTTCGTATTAAATCAAAATTAATAACATTCAGACACATGTTGATATAAATACTGTCAGCCCTCATCCTGCAAATGGGTTACTTTTCAAAAGTTCTTATAGTTGGGGTTGTATGGAGTGCAAAGACTTGTTTTTCCACAGAAATATTATTAAAAGTAGTGTAATGAGTGATTCATAGACTTGCCCATAAAGGCCTATTTAAAACATCATAAAATTAAAAGCTGAAGGAGAATTCATTTGAATTTTTTAAAATTAGAAATCTAGAAGATTCTATCTTTGAAACTCAGGGAAAAGGACAATGAGGAGAAAAAGAAATGGACACTTCTGCGGAGCTTCTGCGAGTGTCTCAGATGTTTACATGGACTTTAGAAACTGATGCCACGGCTTCTTTATTTTGTTATTGCTATTTTTTTCTACCGACTTAGGGCAATCTTTTGTCTTTGATCTAGGTCTAGCACTGGTACCTGTCTTTTGTTTATTAGCCATGATTACAGATGTTCTTTGGCTTGCACATGAAATGGAGAGAGACCAGGGAAGGTAATGTTTCCTGTGGTAGCTAGGTAAGAGATGTAAAGAGAGAAAGGAAGGATGGAGGGGGAATAAGAAAATAAGCATGAACCAGCACATATGTGAGTATTCTGAAATTACATGAGCTATATAAATGCTAAAAGACAAAGGAAAAAGGAGTATAGCATGCTGTGTGGGCTTTTAGTAGAAAAGGGGAAGAGAATAAAAAACAAAACAATTGGTCAGGCGGCTTTCCACTTGGTTGCTGATCCTAATGAGCTGGGGGAGGGAAGGCAGTCTTGCTGAGCATGAATTGATGTGAATGGGGGAAAGGAGAAAGACAGATTTATTTATTGCACTGGTGTGGTACATGTTAAATATGGGCCAAATGCTTTGTATTTTATCTTAAATTAATCCTCCCAACAATCCTATGAGGTAGGCATTATTATTCCCACTTTACTGGAGAAGAAACACAAGGCTAATGAAAGGTTACGTAACCTGCCCCGGGTCACAAAGAGCCAGAATTGAACTCAGTTCTACCTGGTTTGAAAGTGCTTCTAATGAATGGGGGAGGGGTGTGGGAACGTTGTCAGTGGGAAGCGAGTGGGGTCGGGGAGAAAGAACCTACATACTCTCTTCTTTTATGTGTCAGAATAAAACACAGGGAATGGAGGAAGCTGCAGTAGAGGCTTGACTAAGGGATTATAGCACTACATTTTGACCAGGAACTCTTTATTCACAATAGGTCAGACAAGAACTGAGAGTGGTATGGAGACTGTCAGAGGGTGGAGGGGAGTGACTTACCCTGATGTCTGGGCTGAATGAGAGAGACTGCCCAGAAGGGCCATGGGGAGCGGGGGACAACCGTGGGGTTGACACTTGACCCTGTACTGGCAAAGGTCGGTATCCTGATGGTAGTGGGGTGGGGTAGGATAGGTGGGTGGTTCAAGGAAAAGTGAAAAGTGCCCATAAAAAATCAGAAACTTTAGTGTGTGGATGCTGGTGAATGGGATGGAGTGGAGTTCTGGAAACAGATGCAGGTGGTACGGCAGGCTGGTAGGCAGCCAACTGGAAGTCTCTGGGGTCTGTGGGAAGTTAACTCTAATCCATATGATACGATTATTACCTGAAGTGGTACACTCAACAAGCATGCCAGAACTCACCACTCCAAATAAATCCCATTCTGTAAAGCCTTCCCCTGGAGATCATATACCACTCCAGCATGCCCGTGTCTTAAAACACCTTGAGAACGTTTTCTAGAATTGCTTAGCAACCTCGGGGACTCCCTTCTGTATTCTTCAGTGGTAACTAATCTTTGCTTTCTGAGAGTGGAATTTCATTCTAAGAAACAATCAAAAATCATCTGGAGCCAAGTAGTGAATTACTTTGGTGATCCAATGATGTAATAGAATTTTAGGTCAAAAATGACATTTGACTATAAAGTAATGAGATTAATTTTCTTGTGTCCTGGTGCATTTATTTAAAAACAATCTCTTATTACACTGCAGTCAGAGTCCATGTAATATTTGTTTTAACTTAAAAAGCTCTTCACAAAGTAGATAACTCAGTAAAGGCCAGCCTGTCAGCTCTTTGGATCAGATACACCCACTCTCCCCTAGGAGGGTTTCTGTCTTACCTCCAGTCTGCCAACTGCTGGGTGCCTGCCATCGTCTCGGGAATCACAGTGGCATGCTGCACTGATGTGTGGGCGGCCACCCCAGTGAGCTGCTGCCATGCAGGGGGGAGCAGGATCTGCTGGGTGCCACTGGGCCAGGCCTGCTGTAGAACACAGGATGTTTGCAATCACCATGTTTGTTAAATAGACAATCAATTAGCATGAATCAAGCCTGGGGTTGTTCTAGACCCTGTGATGGATGCCAAGGGCAGACTTGGTGTCTGTTTTCAGAAACTACGTTAAGGTGAGATAAAATGAACATATATGAACTAAAAAGAAAATAATCAGGTGCAGGGGGAAAAATTCTAGTAGGGATTCATTCATGTTGAACAATGCTTTATTTATAAATTTCCTCTAATGAACAATTCTTGACATTTCCAAAAGTTCATTTATTCATTCATATTGTTACGCATTTATGTGCAAGGGATTGTGGTAGTTGAGTTGGGCCACACAAAGTTGTCTCCTTGCCCTCAAGAAGTTTTCCATCTAGTATCTTCTACTTAATATTTTACCTTTTGTTTATCAATTAGAATCCACAGCCCCAATTTGTGGTATTTTCTGTATCTAACTTTACACAATTCTAAAGTTCTCAAATATCTAGAACTTGCCTATATCTGAAAGTAAGAAAATACGAAGTAAAATTCTTAGCTAGGACCTTAAGCATAACTGAGAATTATGTTGACCCCTCAAAGCAAAAATAAGAGATAGTTACAGAGTCACAGCGTGAATCTTCATAAATATTAAGACTTTTCTAAGAATTCTAAAATTAACTTTCCTGATTCCTCCTGAACAAACTTATTGCTGTGTGTGTGTGTGTGTGTGTGTGTGTTGTGTTTTAAGCTCGTGGTATCTTCAAGCACTTTTCTGCTTGCCTTTGGTCATTAAATGAGTTAGACCAAATACTGCCCAAAGTTGAACACTTAGAGGACTACCACTGAGGTAAACACCTCTTGGGCAGATCAAGGATTTAAGGATTTAGGATCTTAGCCATCTCTCTCTTTTTCCATTGGGCTGGACCCTGGACATGACTAACAATGGATAATTTATATAATGCAGGGCTCTACCAACTCTGCCTGTGTTTAATATGTGTGATTTGGCTCACATGACAAACAAGCACTTCCTCAAATCAATTGCAAATTTGTGTCAAGGCTTAAAAAATAGTGACATCTTAAAAAATAATATAACCACACTTTTGATTTGAGTGAGATCTTAGAATTTACCTGGTCCATTCTTCTCATGTTATAAATGAGGCCCAGTGAGAGCTGTATATGTTTCTGATATTGCTTTTTTGCCTACTGATTTATTTTGGCATAGGCTGAAAGCTCTGTAAGTGCAGGGACCAAAGATGCCCAGCAGACAATAGTGCTTAATAAAAAATCTGTTGATAAAATGAAAGAAATGACTCTACCAAGGCTATAAAATTGTATTTCAGGTTTACTAAATTAACTGTATTTCAGGTTTTCTGATTTCAAACACATGAGCAGAAAAAGAATTGATTAAAATAGCTGTGAGCTCAAAATATTAAATGATTAAATTTCATTGGCAGTGTAAGACTTCTAACTTTAGTCACCTAGAACTCATTTCAGACCTCATGAAAAACATGCAGTTTTACAATTTCATTTAAAAAAATAAATCTTGATATCAAACTAAGGTCATTTTTTCCTATTTTCCTTAACTAGATGTTAAGATCTTAGCTCAGAGTTGGGATAAAAGGCTAGTTTTGACCTCTTGCTTTGACTGATATGCTCAACTCATTTGAGATAACGTTTCATCATGTATTTCTATCATTTTTTACTACTACTAAGAACAGAGCTAATATTTCTTGATGCACATTGTGTGATGGACACAGAATTAAGGCCATAAATGGATTTTCTGACTTCATCTTAACAATAATCCTGTGAGGTAGGGAATATTATTTTTCCCCCATTTCTCAGATGAATAAGCCGAGACACAGAAAGGTTGCATAATTTGTGCAGAAATCTGTAAATTAAGCATTTATATTTACTGCTTTCTCTCCCTAAACATAACTAAAATGACAGAAAAGGAATTTATAAAGAAAGCTACAGCGATTCACATAAACAAAGAGAAAAGAGGAGAGACAATAACAGTTAACAAAATTTGGAAGATGAGAAATGAATAGACAACCACTACTGAGTCAACAGACTGAAGGAACCTAGGTTCATGTCTGTGTATTAAACTATATGACCTCTTCACCCCTGAGTTCCCAGAATCCTGGTGTGCAGGTTTATACCTCCCAAAGCAGGAGGCTGGAGGTCTGTCTCTGGGAAAACCGACTAGCTCAAGAGAAAAGAACTATAGATATGACATCCCCACCACACACCAGCTTTCCAATTGATTTCGTTGGCTAGAAGAATGCAAAAAACTTCCTTCTGAAAGGGTAAAGTCTACAAGGGTCTGAAAAACAGAAATTTCACCATCTTGGGTGGACCCTCTAAATTTTTGGTCCAGCATTTTATAGTCAAGGGGGGTGTTTTGGACCCTGCCATTTGAAAAGTGGGATAACAAATTCAATGCTACACTTCTCATCTCTCCATCTTTACCTACTCATTCACAGTTTCTGTTGGTGGCCAAGATGCTTGCTCTAGCTTGGAGCTTAGGATAGAGGTACCAAAAAAGCTTCATCACTCATATTCATAAGCCAATCCATAAATATCATTCCCACAGCACTGAAAGAAGAGAATGTGATTCCATCTTCCCCTCCCAGGCACATAGCCTCAGGCTGCCCCAGAGAGACTGTTTCCCTTTAAGAGATGTGTGAGGATGGTGGGAAGTGGGGAGGAAAAGGCTGAAGAAAACAAAGCTAACACAAGGAATGGATTTAAGAGCCTCCATCTCTAAACTTTCACAAACAATATTCTTGAGAAGGCTTTTAAATATTTAGATAAAAAGGATGAGGCCAACTTTTTGACATCTTTAAAGTAATAGCTTTTGGAATGTCTTAGCCTGATATATGGACATTTATCCAGAAAAAATGTAGCCATCAGTTTAAATGTTTAATTATTGCTTTTTTATAACCAGTGTACTAATTTTATAAGTAAACTTATTTTTGTCCTGTGAAAAAACCCTTTAAAAATATGTAACTGAGAGCCCTATTTCAGCAGACTAACACATTGGCATGGACTAAGTGACAAGAAGATACAACTAATAAAAAAGACACAATATGATATTGGATAGGGAAGAGAGTATTTTACTATTTTAATAAATCATGGGAATCACGGCATGTCGAGATACATAGGCCTACCTTGTCCTTTTTAATGACCACATGGTGTTCCATTTTATGCATCAATTTATTTAACAAATCCTCTACTGATGAGAATCCTTATCCGTATACTTTTTGTTCACTTTTCCAATTACAGCTTTAGGTTAAATCCACTGGAAGATTTATAATGCTGCAGGAGTTCTTTTTCATGTGAGTAAAAGGTAAAGCTCTCCCCTGCTATGATTAAATGACTAAGAGAAACAAATTCAGAAAATGCTGAGCCTTGTGGTTTCCACCAAACTGAAGAATGAAGAATATCTATTTTAGGGAACAAAAAATACTAATTATTACTTCTTTCAGAGGTGGTTTCCTGGCTTACTAGGGTTAAATGTGCAAACACAAAAAAAGAATCTATAACTATCCTTTAAACTACATGTCAGTTCTATAGATTTGGGTTCACAGAGGTAGAACACTGGAAGGCTGGTCTGGCTTTTTGAACTAACAAGCTTCTTTGCCCCTGGAGTGAGTTGCAGTTCTTCTTCTTGATCTATCTGGGCCTTTCCTGAACTCTCCACTAACAGACTGTGCAAAAAATAATAATAATAAATTTTTTTTTTAAAAAAAGGACCAGTGAGAGTAGAAAGAGTAAAAGGCTTGCTTTAAATACAGAAGATGTAAATACAAAAGATTTTCTGTTTACAAACTTTCAATGGGACAAAACTTTGCATTCCACCAACAGATGGTGTTAGTGGTCACTTGCCCTGTGTGTCAATGTGGATGCAAGAACAAAGAGATTTAGTGTTGTTAATATCAATCTTAAGTTGTTCCAGAAAAAGAAGAAGAGGCAAGACTATCCAAAATATTTTATGAGACTGGTATAACCCTGATAACCAAATAAGAAAGGGAATGTCATTTCTCATTCGACATAGTGATATAAGAACAATAAATAAAAGATAAAAGGATTGAAAAGGACGAAACAAAGCATTATTCTTTGCAAATAAAAAGATTTTCTACGTAGAAAATCCAAGGGAATTCACAGAAACTATCAGAACTAATGAGAGTTTAGAAGGATTGCTAAAAATAAACTCAATATACCCAAATCACTTTCATCCCTATAAACAATTATAAAATGTAACAATAATTATAAATAATTATAATTATTAATAATTATAAAATGTAACTTAATGAAATTATCAATAGCAACAAAAACTGTAAAATACTTCGGAATTATTCCAACAAAAGAAAACATTATTGAAAGTGATGAAAGGTAACATGTTGTTATAGTATGTTCATGAATGAAATGAAAATATAAGGCAAATATAAATTCAATGCAAGTCCAGTAAAAATACACATCAGGTTTGTTTTTGCTTTTTTTAAAGAATTAAAATTCTTATGAAAGAATGATGTTAAAATCCATAAATAGACAAGCAAATTTGAAGAACAATATGGGAGCAGGCCTTTGCTACTAGATACCAAGACATACAATAAAATTATACTAATTAAGACAATAGAATAATAGAGAGGCCAATGGGATAAAGAACCCAGAAGAGACCTATGCAATACAAACACATTAAAATTAAATAAAACAAAATAACCAAAACTTCTATTCAACAAAAGACACCGTAAGTAAAGTGTCTTTTGGAGCACTTTGGGAAAGTCTTTGGGAACCTATTTATTTAAAAATAAGGGTGCTTTTAAACAACATTTGGATCATACTGTCCTTGGTGCCCAACCACAGAAACAATTATGTAGAGATAGTATAGCATGGTGGTTAAAATGCAGAGGCTGGCATTGAACAAGGTCTTGGGTTTCTGTCTTGATTTTATCATGTAGTAGCTATGTGACTTTGAGCAAGTTATTGCGCCTCCAATTCCTTATCGTCAAATAGAGACAAATACCTTACTGTATTGTGGGGATTAAATCAATTAACAACTATCAAGAGCCTGACACAATGATGATATATTTTTTTATTAGGGTTAAAGTGTCGTTAAGGATTTATTACTATTCTCACTGCATCACTGCTGTTACCTCATAGTTACATAAAACACCTTATAAATTTCCAACCCCCTTCATTTCTGTGATCTCATTCGATCATCAGAACACCTAGCTGGAGAGATCAAGCTCCAGCTCAAAGCTTCTGTGCACCTGGTTTTCAACAATCAAATGAGGAGATAGTCGCTCTTGGCTGTAAAAAGTCATTTCTGTTTTACAAGAAAGAAATCTGAGGCAAAGAAATGTTAACTAACTTGCCTTAGTCATAGAGTTGGATTAAAATCTAGGTCTTCCAGATTAATTGGCATTATAAAGATACAATAATAATAATAATATCCTCAGATTTTCCCTGTGTTTAAATTTCTTTTTGGAGTAGTAAATTAGGTACTTAGGGGGGTAATTCATCTGGGAATTGTTTAGAATATTGTTGATATATTCCAGTAACTTAAAGCACCTAATTCATTAGTAGGGAGGGAGTTAGCAGAAAAAAGTCTCTTTCATGAACAGCCCTAGCATGTACAGTGGCAATAACAGTAATAATAAAGAAGAAAGAATTACCTGGGCAAGCAGACCTGGTTGGATCTGAAGAGGCTGAGCTCCTGGAGCTTGCGTGACGATGGGAACTGCATTTTCCATTCGCACGGAATAGCCAGCGTGCTTAGAGGGTGAGGCCTGCAATCCTGTTCCAGACAACAGGCAAGGGAGAAGGTTTAGATAAGTGAGTGTCAACAGCTGGGCAGAGAACCTTCCAAGCTAGCGGTGTCATCTCGCAACTCCTCTTTGTGTCAGTCCCATCTGACAACCAGGCATTGCCTGGTCCTTTGGATGTTCCCCTTAATTTCTAACTTAAATTATATTAAAAAAAAAAATAAAACATTTACATGAATGTTTTCAAAGACTAGAAGGTCAAACCAAGGAGTCTGCAAAGCCAAAAAATGGAACAAAAGTAAAAATTTATGCTGACAAATTACAACAGGAAAATAAGGATTTCTGACCATGAAGATATATCTATGTATGTTGGAGGGTGGGCAGTGGATGAATCCATTTGGAACTGCACTGACTCTGAAACTGAGCAACCACACACGATTACGCCACGGTTTCGCAAAAATAAATAAAAAGAAATTCTTGCATTTTCTGGGTAAATTGTAACAAAGTACACAATTAACTCCGGCTTCTTGGACTGTATAGGAAAGAGAACAAGGGTGCGTGGACAAAGACTCATTTCGGGAGAGGGCTCTGGGAGGTTCTTTTTGGACATGTATATTCTTCACGTGAACTGGGACTTCACGTGAACTGTTAGCTGTCAGAGATTGACAATTTTCTGTAGATAACCCACAGAGAGGCTACTTCATGTGAGGACATCAGCATGACAAGGGGAAGGACAACAATGTGCTTATTTACCGATGGACTGGCCCTGGGAACAAAATCATTGGCTAGTGATGAGAATAACAACAAATTGACTTGGTGTTGAAGCCTAAGTCCTAGTGTTTCCAGGTGGGCAGCAGTATGACGAGAAGCTGGGAGCTCTCACCAAAAGAAAGGGGTAGGGCTCTGCTACAGACACGTCAACATGGCTGAAAACTGCAGGTGCCAGAGCCACACAGGCTGTCCTATAGAAAGAGCAGAGCCTGCTCATCCTTACCTTGGAAGCCAGGGGGACAGACGATGAGGGCTTGCTGGAAGGGGTCGGGCCGGGCACAGATCTGGGCGGTTCCCGTCTGCAGGGGCATGGTCCGCTGGGCCACTGCAGCCATGGATGCCGCTGAGGGCTGGTAGAGTGTAGATTGGTAGTTTAGTATGGAGACTTCGGGATTGGCTAAGGAAATAGTGGCACTGGTGGAGGTGGGAGCCTAAGGAATGACGGGAATTAAACAAAAATAAACAAACAAAAAAATGAGGGAGGTGATATGTTGGGAGACACGAATCTAAATCAAATAAATGAACTCCAAGAAGAACAAATAAACAAACAAGAGCAACAAAAACCAAGAACAACAACAAAAAAAGCAAAAACAGAGGGGAGTGGAAACACAGTTGAAAAGTCTCAGGTCAAAACAGGCACCTACAAGTCAAAACAGGCCCCACACGAGATGTAGAATCATTTTTGATGCTTACATTTAGGCTTGCTCCCACCATTTGTGCGGCCCAGACAAAAGCACAAACGGATGCCCACACATCCTATGCCTAAATACTGAAAAGTTAAAAATTAAGTTAGAAAACTGTTTGATAAAATATTCTACCCTTGCACTTTGACAAATACACCTTTATAACAGACCAGAAGGCCAAGTTGAATTTAGGATCTTGGACTCCCTGGAGTTCTGGAACATGGTCATGTTCCTCTGGCCTTTCTTTTCTCCCTCCATCTACAACTTGAGGGGCTTTGAGTGTACATATACAGACCACTAGCCCACATGTCCCAGCTCTGTTCACATTCGCCTCAAACAGTGAATTCTTGGGCCCAAGGTAGTACAGCCCACACTTGGGAGTACGAATCTAGAGAAGAGATATCTGTAGGTCCTAAAGGCCTGGGGTCCCGGGAACCCAGAGAAGGGCTCCTTGAAGCGGCACCTCTTGCTCAGGTCTAAGGGCAGCACTGCTTAAAGACACCCTTAGACGGCTGCAGAGCACAGCTACTGCAAAGGGACATGCTACAGAAATAGTTAGGGAGGGAGAGGTACACACTGAGACTTAGTTTCTTGTTTGAGGACTGTGCATTCATATGCTGCTCTTTAGCTAGCTACTAAGGCTGGAAGGCAGAGAGGAAAGATGAGAATGGGTTAAGAGAATTTTAATGGAGATGCATTTGACAAATACAGGCCATTGAAATTATGTCCTCCTTATTCTTTCAGGCAGAGAAATATCATTTGAGACTGAATTTCCAGTGAAGCAAGGCTGTGGAAGGAAAATATATTCTAAATTGTAACTCTCCTGTTTCACCCCATCTTCACCTGCTTCATTCTGATCTTTTAGCAAGATAGGTGGAGGTTACCGGAGGTTACCAATGGCTTCACATTCAACACTGTCTATAAGAGATTTTGCTTCTAGATGTTACAAGGACTAGGAAATTAGGAGGTAAAGAGCCACAAGAATATCTTGCACATACACACACGCAGAATTTCAAGAAGAGGATGTACGTGTGTCCAATATAATAGAAAGGACAAATTCTCATTTGAAATGTGTTGCTTTTTTAAATTAAATTCAGTTTTATTGAAACACATTCACACACCATACAATCATCCATGGTGCACAACCAACCGCTCACAGCACAATCATATAGTTACGCATTCTTCACCACAATCCATCTCCGAACATTCTCCCCACATTAGAAAGAATCAGAATAAGAATAAAAAGTAAAAGTAAAACAGAACACCCAAACCATCCCCCCTCATCCCACCCCACCTCCCACTCAGTTCTTGTCCACACCTTTCCACTCATCCATCCATACACTAGACAAAAGGAGTGTCATCCACAAGGCCTTCACAATCACACCGTCACCCCCCGTAATCTACACTGTCATACAATCGTCCTCAGGAGTCCAGACCACTGGGCTGGAGCTTGATAGTTTCAGGTATTTACTTCTAGCTATTCCAATACACCAAAACCTAAGAGGTGTTATCTATATAAGAACGTCCGCCAGAGTGACCTCTCGACTCCACCTGAAATCTCCCAGCCACTGAAACTATTTTGTCTCATTTTGCATGAAATATGTTTTTGTACTAAAGGATTTTGTACTGAATTTCAGTGCAAAGCAAATGAATTTGAAAGAAATCACTAAATTATATGTTGCATGTTTGGATTTTGAGATACATATTTGAAAACATATCTAATGCCTGTTTTTACAGCATCATGTAGTCTTCCTCCAGGTAGGCGTGACAGGGACTCTGTGTGCACACACGTGTGAGCCAGTGCCTGTGTTCTGCATGTGTCTTGTTACGGACAACCTGACAGGTATTTCATCTCTGTTTTCACCATAGCCCCATCTCTTCTGGAAGAAATGATCATGCACATGCTCAGACTCTATATGCTGAAGTCCAGACTCCCCTCAGGCCTGTGTGGACGTCCCTATTTGGGGCACCAATAGCCTCTTGGTCTCAAGCTTGTACTCAACTATCCCACCTTCTGGTCAGTCCTTGGTCCTGCTGCTTCTTCCCTCCTTAATGGCTCTGGAACCTGCTGACTCTTTTCAATTGTACATCCTTAGCTGAGGCCCTCTCCTCTCCTCGGAGCCTCCACTCCTGGCCATGCCCTGGCCTCCCCTCCTTTTCTAATTCTTCTTGGGCATAGAGCCTAGATCACTCTTTCCAAAAGACTATTTTGTGCATATCACCATGCCCTGGCTCAAAAATCTCCAATTACATTGAATATGCACCTTGGTCTGGCACTCCTTGTTTTACATGGTTTGGCTAATCTGCCCCTTCAAATTTAGCTCTGTCCACTCAATGATTTCCAAGCATGCTATGAGCACAGACCTTTCTGCATCACAAAAATCGTCTGGCACACAGCATCCTATTCATGCCTCTGTGCTTCAAGGCCTAGCCTGGGTCCCCTGTGCTCCACAGTGAAACCCTCTCAACACCATTCAATTAGTTGCTCCTTTCTTTGCTCTCACATGGCACTGTTGGGCCTTCTGGCCCAGCTCTTACCCCAGTACACCTTACAGTGTAGTCGGTTTCTCTAGATCGAAACTGCCTTGAGAGTAAGAGACCGTGTCTTACTGGTACTATACAAGTACTCCAGCCTCAGTGATCTCTCCTTCCTCTCAATTCCTGTAACACAATCTGTTTCTTTTACCCGGTTCTTAGTGTGTACTAGTCTGTTTTTTGATTTGCCTCTTTTTATTTATGTCCTGTCTCACCATGGAGATCATGAGTTTCTTGAGACATTAAGTCTTCTACAACTGTGTGACTTCAAGGACAAATGGAACTTTTGTCTTGATGTGGGCCCCAGTTGCCAGTGTGGCCTTTAGACATGCAGATCGTCCTGCTTAAAGACCAGTTGGAGAAACACATTTGAGGGTAGGGATTAAGTTTTCTACGTCCTCATATCCTTCAGAGTTGTCAGAAAGGTAAACAGCCTATAACCTGCTGGAGAGGAGCATAGCGAGAATCTGTACAAGCTGCTACAACTGATAAATAGAAATAAGAAAAAGCAAGTGCATTGGTAAAACGGGTTTTCCAAAAATGGAAGAAATGATCATGCAAGCAGTTATAGAAGATGTTTAAATGGTCTGACATCCAGACGGTAAGGGTTTGAGCTTGGGCTATAAACTCAAATTATAATTCTTGGCAGAAGACTAGGTCCAATTAACAGAATATCATGAAAATGTTAGACAAGTGGCTGACCCATAGAATTAAATAAGGAATACCCAAGAGAGGACCTTTTATTCACTATGTTATTAATGGGGTAGCCTCAACTTTTTAGAAAGTAGAGGAAGTCAGCTTCCTTGAGACATAAAGGGTTATGGATTACAGATCATTTGGGAAAGGTCCTTTGGTGGTATACTGGATGTATGTTATGGGCAGCAAGGAACTGTTTATGTAGTTTCATGTTCTTCTACATCTAACCATAAAAATATGGATATATTTTATTACTTTTAAATATCTAAATGGGCAAATAATTCCAAGCAGCTCAAGTAGAAGGCAAGAATTCCACCAGAACCACTGAACAGAGGAGGTCTTGTTGGATTTCAAAAGCAAATATCACCTAGGAAAAGCATTTAAGGACTTCCATAAAACTTAACTGGTGCTGTGTGTGTATATGCATGTGCATTTTAAGAGTCCAGACTCTGAAGTCAGATTGCTGGGATCAAAGCCCAAGCCTATCCTTCATGAACTAAGAAAGAAGCCTTCGGCAAGATTATTAATCTCTCTGTGCTTCAGTCTCCTTCTCTAAAATGGGGATAATGACGATACCTTTCTTACCAAGTAGCTATGAGTAGTAAGAGTTATGACACAGAGTACCTAGAAGAGACCTGTCACCCAGTAAAATGCTCAATGAATGTTAGCTTATAAATGTTACTACTAATTAATAATAATAACATCATCAGAGGAGGGAAAGCACATCTTAGTACTTAAGGCTAGGTGTACCCTGAGTAATTTTGTTTTCTGACAGATTTCAAAAGTAGGCCTTATCAGAATCCAATGCAAGAGAATGAGACCCTGTTCATGAACCCCTTGCTCAACACTCTGGCCCAAGAATTGTGCCAAGTTACCAGCCACTTCTGCTTTACCCTCATCTCAAGCCTGATTTGGATGGTCTCAGGCTTGCTGAGAAGGGGGTGGGGGTGGGGAGTTTGTCCTTATTAGATGGCTGCCATTGGCTTGATGGGAGGCCCTTTTAGTTTTGCAGACTTTGTGATGTTCTTTGGAATGGACATGATAGCTATCATACAGAGGGTATGACAGGATGGAGGGGGCATTTTCTGGTAGGGTCAGGAACCCCAGAACAACAGTTCTCCAGGCCAGCAGGGAGACGTCCATGAAGGACGGCCTGAATGGGAGGCTCAATTTGATATAAAGTAAGCATCTGAGGAGTAGCCTCTGCTCTGACAGCTCTTAAATGCTTTTGATATTGGATGGGGCAGATAGATGGCAAAGGGTGATAGGTGGTTTGGAGTTAAGATCTGGTATCTCCAGAGATCTGATGAGAAAAAACAAACCTCTTCAAGGAGGTGATGAGGGACAAAACCATGCTGACATTGTGGTCAAGATGCTTGGGTGTCTGGCTGGATGCCTTGTTTCACTGGACTCTAAGCATTAGAGAGCATTAGTTCTCCACCCTAAGGAGAACTTTAAGAACACTAATAGCCCCCAGAGGGCAGCAGATACACATGGCGTCTCTTAGAGTTTAGGCAGATGGGGAGATGTTAGACTGGGAAGTCAGGCTAGGCCTTAGCAACCCTGTGTGCTGCATGAAAGGCCTAGGAAAACAGGTGGGCAGGGACAGGGGCTGAAAAGCAGAGGACAGTGACTCTTAAGTGACAGTAGGGAACCTGTCAAAAAAGAGTGGATGGCCAGGCAAAGGCATTTTTACTTTAGGTTTAGAGCAAATACACTTCTCTGAAGGTGTGTGTGTACAGGAATAAGAGGAATTGCCACTACAGAACGACATGAAGACTGAAAAAGGTCTAAGAACAACTTGTTTGGAGAACCACTAAGACAGGAAGATGGGAGTAAAAGCTTAATGTTCTTACATACTAGAGGCAGCTTTTGCTAAGACTGGGAGATTATTCATTCAGAAAATTTTCCTAGGTGTTACTTATTCTAAGCAGTGTGTTAGGTGCTGGATTCTGCTCATTTTTCTGCAAAAGCTTGGAATTCTGTGGGAAAAAGACTCTAGTTCCCTGCCCCTTTTTAGCTCCAGCTGCTGGGAACCTGGTGACAGACTGATGAATTAATTTTCCCCATGACTTGGGGAAAAGACAGGTTTTCACTGTCCTGAAAGGAGAAAGACCCTCCAGGGTAGCGGGAAGGGGAAGGAGCCTCACCAAGGGCTCTGAACTGGACAATCTCCAGGGTCTCTGCCAGTTCTAGAATTCTTTACCGGGCAGATGTCAGGCATAAAAGGATCACAGTATCTCTTTTACCTTATTCCCATATCAGGACAGAGAAAAGCTTAATGAGTCCTTTTCTGGAACCTTTCAATAGGATCAAGAAGCAATGCAAAGAGAACCTGGTCCTTGAAAAGCATGATACGGAGGAATTTTGTCTCCTAACTAGGTTTGGTGAGAAAATGAAATTCCCGATCCTCACACTGTGTACCCACTTACCTTTCCCTGTCACTTGGGTACTTGCTCCCCACTCACCTGGTTGTGGACAGTGTTCAGCTGGTTGTTAAACGTCATGGTCAGGTTGGTAGATGTGCTGGGGGCCACATGTGTGATGAAGGGGGTTTTGCTCTGGTTCACCGTGTCATACATATTCACCCGACGCTTGCAGATCTCCATGTTCTGGAAACATGATTTGACGCTGTTCATGCAACAGACAGAGGCAGATACAGGTATAAGGGAAAGAAAAGTGGGTAACATGGGATTAAGAGAAAAAAAGAAAAAAGGAGAGAACTGTAAATCTAGTAAAGATTAAAACTCTAAATTTCCTGGATTTCTCGTGTTAAGTCTGCATTTGCTACAGACAACATTATTTAGATGAATTTGTCCTGTTGTCCTACTACCCCTTTACCCCATCCTGGACAGGTAAAGGTTCTACACATCACAACAAACCTGAAAGTACTCACTGCATTTTCCTCACATCAATCTTCACTGCTCATTCTCAACTTTCAATGTGGTTTCTGGCCCATAAACAGAAGTATAAGTTCACTGATTGGATCTTGGACTTACACATAAAACAGCAACTTACAACCTGCCTCCACATTCCCCAAAGACAACTCCTTTCTCTTCTCAGCTACCCTAGGTCACTGGCATCATCTAGAGGATGGCAAGGGAAATATCCAACTAGTATCCTAACCACACTGCCACTCTTTCCTCCCCACTGGAACTCTGCACATGACAACAATAATGATAATAATAATTATTAACAGTGGCTAACATTTACTGAGAGCTGTGGGAGGTGTTTGCAAGAATTATCCCACTTGGGCCTTACGGTGCCTACAGACACCATTATTGTCCTTATTTTACAAGTAAAGATAAAGCTAGCAGACAGGTAATTTGCAGAGCAAAGAGCTAATTGCTGGCAATCTTTGTGTATACATATCCATCCTCTTTAACTTCCTTCATCCTTCCTTTTTCTTTTCTAATTATTGCCCTGTTACCTAAAATAAAAATCCACACCCTCTTTTTTCTTTCCTCCACTCTATCTGTGGATCAAAACAAATCCTTAATTATGAAAAGTAAAGCACAAAAGTTGTGTGACACCAGCATCAAGGAAAGGTCAGACACAGCGGCCTCAACCATTCAAGTACTTGAATATCCACCATAAACTGCCCTCCAGAATTTACACATTGCTTTTCATTTCTGTGTTACCTTCTTACTTAAACTTGGTTTTCCTCAAACGCTAATATTCAATATAATGAAACCCCATTTAATTTTCAATTTAAAATTTCCATTTAAATTATAACGTAAACTTATGACTGCTTATGTTGGCCACATCATGGACACTAAATAAACATTTACTGACTGACAATCTGGAGAGAAAGGAAAACATATTCTTCCATAATCAATAGCTAAAAATACTACCAATAAAGCTGGCAATGCCAACATGTGAACATTTACTGAGCCCTAAGAACAGTGCTAATTGCTTTCACTTGGAACCTGAAGGAATTTAAACATGGAATTTTGTATTCTTTTTGGAAGATATTTAAAGCATTCAGAGGTTTTGTGGCAATTCAACACAAGGTTTTAAGTCTCATTGAGAATTTTCTAACTGAAATTGTTTGCGTTTTGAATTTCAGGAAGAGAAAACCACTTTCATGTTGGGTTAGTCTGAAGAAAAGGGTTTTTAAAGAACTTGTGCACTAGAATCCTGGTATGGAGCCATGGGGTGTCTGAACACCTACCGGCCCAGGTGTTGGAAAGCTCTGGCTCAGCCCCAAGAGTGAGTCTAGTGCAGGGTAGCTCTGGAGGTTTCTTCACACCTATGGGTTCTCCATGGTTTTTCCAACAAGTTTCAGGGAATGTTGGGGACAAGGACTACACTCAGGTAAGCCTAGATGTTTTCTTAAGACCTGTCTTTCCTTCTTAGGCCCATTTTCTGAGTTCTAAATTGTCAGCACTCTTAACTGAGTCTCCGTGAAGTTCTGAATTCAGTGCTGATGCTCATGGTCTCCACGTGTCCCAGCACAGTGAAGCACTCCACTGCCACTTCTCTACAGGTCCCCAAGACGGGCAGCACCTGGAGCTCCTGCAACCAAGCCCCTGACTTTATGCCAGTGCCCGTCTCACTGACACAGTGCAGCACACCCTCCCCTCAGCCTCCCATCCGTGGCTGGTTCTCAATCATCCTACTTCACCCCTGAATATAAAAAGACTATTCTTATGAGAGTCCTATCCCATACATCACTGAGTTTGCCCTTTCTTGTGGCACAGACTGACGCTTCTTTGACCTACCCCCCCAGCATACACAGGAACAGGACAGATCCCTTAACAAGGGTTTGGAAGAGATATGCCTACATTCCTTCTCTGTGCTGGAATTTGTTTGTTTCAAATGTGGTTATAAATCAGACACTGTCTGGTTGCTGCAATGCAATTTGACTTGCATAGCACTGACTAATAAGAAACAACTGAAACGGAGGAAGCACCATTTGTCCTGGGCCCCACCTACACATTTCTTGTAGACTGATTAAGGTTGAGATTCAGGCCTGATCTGAACCAGGGCATGGTGGGGCCAGCCATGATCAGGCAACTTTGCCATCTCCAAGGCTCTTCTCGTAGTATTCCTTTATCCTCCTGTTCTTAACTAGAATTGGTGCTCTCTTGAGCACACTGCTTTCCCCTGCAGACATTTAGAGATGACTATTCTCTCACATCTTAAGTCCCTCAGGGTTGAGAGGCTGAAGTGACTGATATCCCCCATTACCTTCCCACTCTGTTGTCACCCAATGACCTCCTTTTCTTTCCCCCTCATTCACTGAAGTCTTGGTTACTGGTTTTGTCTTCCTCTCTAACCCACTCTTGTCCATCTAGGGAGACTTCAGTGGTCACAGTGATCACTCATCAAACATGAAGGATTCTCAGTTACTTGTCCTCATCTCCAACGACCTTGTCCTCCATGCCAGGCACCAAGTCTCTGGACTGTCAAACCTTAAAACTGCTCCTCCTCCACAAACATCACACATTCAAGCACCTCATTCCCTGGTACAGTCTCCATCCACCTGGCTCATTTGACGATTACTATGATAACCACTCGGAATTTATCATTAATGCCTAGATCATTTGGCTTCCTCCCATCTTTACTTCCTTTCCCTTTCATCATTCTGGGTTATGATTACTCTAATACCAACTTCATAAACTTTCATAGCAGTCTGTCTTTTTCTCTTGGAAGCTAGGCAAAACTCCAATCCTGGATAAACCCAACTATCTATTTTCTCCAAGCCTTCACTGAGGATATCAGTTACATGATAAAACTACTCATGTCTAACAATGCTCACTTATTCTACCACATTTCTCTGTTCAATTTGCTCTGCCAACTTCTGTTCCAACTACCTCAAACTTTTCTATCCTTCTCAAACCACAAATCACCTTGCTCTCAACAGATAACCTCCTCTCCTATTTCTGAGAACAGAGAGCTGTCAGACAGGAACTCTCTTAACTTTCCTCTAAACCAGCACACTTGCCCACATTCACACATCCCCCTTCCTCCCCTCATGTTTCAGGTGACAATGGTCCCTCCTTTCACCTGGGCTCTGAACCCCAGCCCCTCCCATTATCTCAGGAATTGATCTTCAATCTCTCTCTTGCTATCAGATTCCTCCCACCAGCATTTAAAAATGCTTCAGTCTTCTCCACATTAAAACAAACAAACAAACAAAAAAACCTTCCCTGACCCCTCTCCGGCTACCCCTTTTTCTTCCTTCCACCTTTTCACAGCCTCACTTCTTGAACAGTTGCTGTATATTTCTTCACTTCTCACTCGGTCTTTGCCAGCTCTACTTTTCTGCTTCTACTGCTCCACTGAGATGGCTCTCACAAACTCACCAGCAACTTCTGAGCTAAGACCTATGGTCTTTTTTTCAAGTCTCAAGATTTTTACTGCTAAAAAAATTCTTTAAGGACTTCCCACTGCTCTTAGGACAAAGATCAAAATCCTTAACCTGTAAAGCTTGTCCCTGGCTTACTCCTCCAGCCCCATCTCACCCACTGCCCCACCAGCTCTCGGGCTGATCCTGCCCCTGCTGGAGTCTCTACTCAGTCAACACCTGCCTGTACTTGCCTGTCCTCTACACCTGCTAACTCTTATGCATCCTTCAGATGTCACTTCCTTGGGGCCTTTCCTGTCCCTCCCCAAGTTAGGCTCCCTTGGTATATTCTCTCACTGCACCCTCTACTTTTCCTGATAACAGCTTGGTTTTCTGGGCATCACTTGTTTGATACTTTTGCTCTCCTATATACACTGTGAGCCCCAAAGGGCAGGGCCCCACCTGCTTTGCTCACTCTGGTACCCCAGCAGCTGACATAGCACACAGTATGCAGAATGAATGAACAAACTCAAATCCAAACCAGACTGAATCTACTCCTGAAGGATTCTGGGAATAACATGTGGCATTGAAAGTGGCTTTGCTTTATGGGCACTGCCACTTTAGGCATCTTTATGTACAGACACCCAGAGTTTGATTCATTCAGTCTTGTACTCCTCTGTGCTCCACTGTTCCTCCTTTTTAATACAAAGCAGAGGTCCATAAACTGCAGAGCAGGGTCCAAATCTGGTCTGCCCCGTCCTTATATATGAAGTTTTATTGGAAAGCAGCCTATTCATTTGTTTATGTATTGTCCATGATTGCTTTGAGCTATAATGGCAGAGTTGAGCAGTTGTGACAGAGACTACATGACTGCAAAGCCTAAAATATTTACTATCTGGACCTTGAAAGAAAAAGTTTGCTGACATCTGGTATAAAGCGCCAAGCAGGATACCTACTGTGTACTATGGGGAAAATCGAGTAGGTGTGTCATGGTGACAAAGGGGTGGTTCAGGGTTTCTATTGGAGTGATTCTCTTATCAGCATCTATAGTCAGCATCTTCTTTAACAGGTCAATGAACTCCCGTCGGTCTGCCTTTTCCACCAACATGTCACTTCCTTCCAAATCTGTTGTCATGTTCACCTGGAAGCAAGTAGGAACAGGTTACCAAGGACCCCACTGTGCCTTCCCTCTCCCCTGCTTCCCTTATTCTCCATCCTGCAACCTCATCCTAGGCTTGCAATCACCCCTTTCCTAATTCCCAGAAAGCTGTGTTCTGCCACTACTTAAGGCACTGCCCAGAGGATGTGGTTTTCCTCTTTGCAGGAACGGTAGAGGGAAAGGTGAGAGAAGGGCGCTGCTAGTACCTGCAAATATACATAAATGACAGGCTGTAAACTGCTCTGGTTTTACAGTTAAGTTGAAATGCAGCTCTCCTCACACCTCATTAAAAGTAATCACAACCAAGCATTAGAAAATAAGATGCAAAAAGGTTTATTTACTTAACCTTTAAGGGAAATGTAAGGGTCTAGATGTCCTCTTCTTGCAACTACAGTACATCACCCCTCTCATAGCTCCCTGACTTACAGCCAGAATTATTTTAGTCCCTGGTGACTGCGGTCACCTCTGACCAAGAGAGGCAGGCCTCTGAATGGAGGAGTTTTCTTCCAAGAGCAAGTCTATACTAGTATAGCCTTTAAAAGGCTTGTTTTGTGATGCTTTCTACATTTTCCAAGACACACTCTGGAAACCAATTTCAGTTTTCTCAGGCAATCTAAGCTTCTAATCAACTGATAAGTATACTTTACTCAGAATCATGATTTTTGGTTACACTCATCTAAAGTAAGAGGTGTGCAAAGTGTTTATTGGTCTATAGAGTTATTTCTCATTACTTTAAAGAAAAATTCACTTTGGATTGCCCTGATTTTAGATTAGTTTTCACACCAAAAAGAACTGAAGTTCCAGAATTTTCACTGGGGCACAAAGGTGAGAAGCTGTGGTCACCCTGCCAGTGATCTGGGAGAAACTGAGTCACAGACATTAAACTCAAATGTACTAACGGACTTAAATTCTTTTCATGAAATCATGAGCAACATTGGCCAATTAGTATTTTACAAATGGGAAGCAAAAAATGGAAGCTATTTTAAAGGAGCTGGTATAAGGTTTTACAAAAGTTTCACAAACCCAATGGCAATCTTACCAAGGCTGGCATATCACTGTTCAAGGTCAAGGTCAAAAACTGCAGTTGATTAGGAGGATTTCTACCCAGCATCCCAAATTACCCTTGCAGAAGTCTTGCTGTGCCTGGTTTTTAAAGGGTTCAATATTGCATACTCACCCACGTAGCTTACCTGGGCCATATCATCCAAACAGTTGAAAATGTATTTCCTGGCTTCTTTTGACTTAATCCCTGTCTCTGCTTCATGATCATCTGGTGTCTGGTCAAGAGAGGCAAAAGCTGATTGGTAAAGTCAATGATCTCCTACTTGACGTGACTTAAACCTTATAGCTTCTAGCACTGGGTCTCTTTTGCACCTTTCAGAGAATAAAACTTTGAATCTTTGAATACAGAATTACTTTCTCTATTCTTCCACACTAACTCATCCTCTTCCTTCTTCCCACAAACATCTGTTAGGTGTTTGCTCTAAGTCAGGTATTGCGGATTCTAAGATGCATAACCCTAATAACCCTACATCCTTCCCTAAATTTAAGGACTAAGGTCCTTAAATGATAAGGTCCATATATGATAAAGAAGAATCCCTTTTCTATATGTTTTTTTTTAATTTTATTTTATTCTATTTAATAAACTCTTCTACCTATAGATCTTATACTGTTCTAAAGCATTATCAATTCATCTAAAACTCTGAACAACCACATTAGGTAGGGAGATTGCCACCCCCGTTTTACAGATGGGGGACAGGATTAGAAAGCTTAAGGAACTTGCCCAAGGTCACGTGACCAGTAAGTGGCAGAGCCAAGATTCAAACAGGGGCAGTCTGGCTCCAGAATTCGTGTTCTATGCTGTCTCTCTGCCTGGGCTGGGACATAAACATGTGTTTCCCCCCACTGGCTTCAGTCTCAGAAGCGGCTGTTTCCAACTGCTATGGATTTTGACTCATCCATGGATCAGAGGTAATTAATCCTCAAAATCTCGCTCAGGGATAGCACACCTGCTAAGATTCAGGCTTAGATCCCGGGAGCAGCTGGCCTGGAGACACCCAGGACTGAGGCTCTTAACTGAAACACAGACGTTAAGTCCCGCCCGGCCTCACCCTCCTCCACCCCTGAGGATGCTCTTCACCGGACCTGACCTTGAGACACTCACCCTCCAGACTCCAGACACTGTGCACCAGCCCTCCCATCCCGTGCCTAAGAGTGCCTGCTTAGCTCCCAGTTCTCCTTCTTAAATTCTTTGTAAATATTGACCACACATTGTCTTTAAACTCTATTAGGTTTTGACTGTGGTTTTTGTAAAGAAACAAAACAAGACCCAAACACCTACTCACTCTCCTTCAAAAAAAAAAGGAAACACCTAAAATGTACCAAAAAGTACTAAGACTTTCATTATTTTCTCCTTCCAAGCAAACTGTGTTAATTTTAATTACTAGGCAAAGATCAAAAGTGAAAGCAGATAGGTTTCAGCTCAAGTAAAACCACCCAAGTGTTTCCGGTGTACAGTGTGCAGTGCACCACCTGCTGGCCGGGGGTGACTTACACCTGTTCCAGGTCTCAGGGAGCTGGCTTTGCTCAGACTGTTTGTTTCCTTTGCCTGCAAGACCCTTCCGCTCACTTTTCTACTTGGCAAAACCCTCTTCATCCTTTAAGTCCCGGCTCATATGTACCCTCCTGGTTCCTCTGCCATAAGGCAGTATTAAACACTTCCTCCTCTTGGCTCACCCACTCTTTTCCTACCACAAACAGGGCACTTATCACGGTGGGCTAGAGCCTGCCGTGGCCCTCACACCTGGCTTGGGACTCTGAGCTCCTTGACGGCATGGTGCGGTTTATTTCTCTCCCTGGCACCAACTAGACACGCCTTGAGGTTTACTGAACTGAATTTTGGGAGTTTAGTAATAACAGCTGGGGCTCGAGCTTCTCAGGCAGCAATAGGCAAAGGAGAGAGCTGTTTTGGAACATCTGAATTCACACCTTAAGTTAACAACTGCCCCCCACCCCCCGCTCCCCACTTTTGCCAACTGCATCAAAGCGTGACCTGGGATCAACCTGCCAAAGTCAAAAGCTCCCCACTAATCAGACTGTGCCCTTCTTCCCTGCGTGTTCCGGCAGCTGGTGAGGAAGGGAGGGATCATCTTCCTACCTTCAGCCTCCACAAAGGATACGGAGAGTCTGTGTCACGGTTGAAAAACCTAGTTGTCTTTGTCCCTGCACTTAATAAATATTCAGCTGGCAAACCCTGTGTTTGTGAAATATACCGAATCTGCAAGAAAAGATGAGAATGAGGTCAGGGTTTTTCCTGTCACTGTACGTGAGGTAAAATAATGGCTCTGGTGGCTTTGAGAAAAATGAAAATGACAATTTTACAGGGAAAGAACAAAATAAGAAAAAGGGCAAAGAAAGAGGAATACAGAAAGTATAAGAAGATTAAGTGAAGCAAAGTTTGGGAGCTAACAAAGCAGCCCATAACCCCAGCCATATGTCATGCTATGAATGAGATGCTAATCCAGGATATTTCCCAGGAGAAGGATGAGGCCTCAGTGTGGGTTCCTGTGTGATCTGAACTCACCTGATCGTACTCCGAAGCTCCAGGATATAATGGCCAACCCAGGAACAGCTCTGCGATGACACAGCCCAGGGACCACATATCAATTGCCTCACAAAACGGTAAACCAAGGATGATCTCAGGGGCCCTGAAAAAGAAGAATGGAAGAAACCTTTCGCAATCTGAAAATGCAGGCAGCTATTTCTATATGAATTCTACATAAAATCCTATCTTTCAAATCTAGAGACACCGTTACTAACTACACTGTGACTGGCCTGGGGTTCTCCAGATGAGGGAGTTGCCAGATCCATCCATTCTTTTGCTTGGTCCTTCCCTGCAGCAGAAGATCAGGTCAGATGGTTGGCTCTGATTAAGGGCACGTCTGTAGCTAAAACCAAGTTAAGTGGTCTCTGCAGGGAACGAGACCTACTGACTTTATTAGCATTACACCCCAACCAAATCCAAATGAATTTATAGAGGAGTTGTCTTTTTCAGCTGAAAACCTGGAAAACCAATTTTAAGAGAATGTCCGTTTTTACAAAGGAATGCTGAAATACCAGTCTTCTATTTTCAGGAATATATAACAAGCTGCCTCCACCCAAAATAATGGGATTACATCAATGTACCTTTATGCTAGTGAGCCCTTTCCTAGGAATTTGCATCGCAATACTATTATTTTAGAAGCTCATAAGCTTCTAAAATGTCAATCTCCTTAAAAGTTCTCTAATGTTACAATTATAGAACCATGTTCATGAATACACAGTCTGGGTGTCAATCAGAATTCCATTATGAACTCCACAGACAACCCATTCCTGACTTTGGTCCCTTTACACAACAGACAAGGCTATGTGCTGGAGATTCTGAAAGAAACCACCTCAACTCAAAGAGAAAATTTCACATGTCATCAGTAATCAAAACCAAAGAGACAACAGACTACATCTTCTTTTCTAAGAATCTGTCATGATTAGATCGGGGTAGGTTTTGGAGAAACCCATGTCTAACTTTTTCAAAGTCTGAGATTATGAGTACAGCTTATGGTTTTTTGGTTTCTTTTTTCTTTTTTTTAATTGGTGCAAGGCATTCTGCTGATAATGAACTGCACTGGCCTGACTTTTGTTTTCTCTGTAAATTTCTCACTTGATTAAGCAATGCTGGAAGAGGCTACTCTCCTACCCTTTTGGCAGCCTGAAGTGGGAGTGGAGGGAGCCGGGCAGACTTCCTCGATCTGGGTAATCTTTCACCCATCTACTGCTGGAACGAGAAACACCCCTATCCAGCTCCCATCTTTAGGGGGAACTTTTCTCCACTTAAAAAGCATCTCCCTTCCGATTGGGGTGATGAAAACGTTTTGGTAATGGATGATGGTTAGGGTAGCACAGCACTGAACATTATTAATAACACTGAACTGTATATCTGAAAGTGGTTGAAATGGGAAATTTATGTTGTACATATGTTATCACAATTAAAAAAAAAAGGCATCTCCCTATCTCTAAACTTTGAGATGCTGATCCCCTAGTGTATAACCTGATTGGTCTCTGGAACAATGCATATCTCTGAGACACCTGAAACTCAGAGCTAGAGCTCGGCAGATATGAATGTCAGTATTAGTGCATACAGCCACTGTCAAAAAAAAAAAAAGCTGAAAAAGAGCCCAGACTTCAATTAGTGATATGAATGAAGCAGGTCTGGTTAAGACCAGGGCAAGCCAAGCCAAAGGGTAAAGGTTGAAACTGATTGTGTTTTAAAACTTCAACTTCCGTGTGAGACCAAGGGAAGAGATATCTATTTGGTACAGGATCTAAATTTTCTAACCGGTACAACTCTACAGTCGATTTGTTAAAACACCACAATTGCATGGAACTTTGAATAGGAAGTGAGATATGGTAGGTTAGCATAGGCTGGAGTGAAATAGTGACACATCCCAGAGTAATTTGGGCAGATAATAAAAAATATACTTACAGCCTCCCCCTCCCCAGCCCCGAGGATCTGGGGGAAGGTGTGGATGTGTTGGACATCCTCACCTGGACTGGTATTGATGTTGTCACAAACATTGGGACTGGCGGTTTGATGTGCTGAGCCCTGGATCATGGGACTTGCCCTTATGAAGCTTGTTACCGCAAGGAGAGTCTAAACTTGCATGTAGTTGTGCCTAAGAGTCGCCCCCTGAGTACCTCTTTGTTGCTCAGATGTGGCCCTCTCTCTCTCTAACTGAGCCATCTCAACAGGTGAACTCGCTGCCCTCCCCACTATGTGGGACCCGACTCCCAGGGTTGTAAATCTCCCTGGCAATGCAGAATATGACTCCCGGGGATGAATGTGGACCCGGCATCGTGGGACTGAGAGTATCTTCTTGACCAAAAGGGGGATGAAAATGAGACAAAATAGTTTCAGTGGCTGAGAGATTTCAAATGGAGTCGAGAGGTCACTCTGGTGGACATCATTATGCACTATATAGATAACACCTCTTAGGCTTTAATGTGTTGGAATAGCTAGAAGTAAATACCTGAAGCTACCAAACTCCAACCCAGCAGTCTGGACTCCTGAAGACAATTATATAATAATGTAGATTACAAGGGGTGATAGTGTGATTGTGAAGACCCTGTGGATCACACCCCCTTTATCTAGTGTATGGATGAGTAGAAAAATGGGGATAAAAACTAAAGGACAAATGGGGTGGGATGGGGGGATGATTTGGGTGTTCTTTTTTCACTTTTATTTTTTATTCTTGTTCTGGTTCTTTCTGATGTAAGGAAAATGTTCAGAGATAGATTGTGGTGATGAACGCATAACTATGTTATCATACTGTGGACAGTGGATTGTATACCATGGATGATTGTATGGTGTGCGAATGTATTTCAATAAAACTGAATTTAATAATAATAAAAAAAAAGGCATCTCCCCACTTTCCCCCTTTTAATTTGCTCTCATTGCTAATCTTTTTTTCCTTCATGTAATAATATTAAGAAACAAAAATGTCCTGTTACAAAGCCTTTTCATTTTTCAGATATAAAAAGAAGTTTATTCACTTCTTTAAAAGCTGGAGATTCAGTGCTGCCAATGGCTGCTTTCAGAGTGCCAGAGTCAGCCAGGCTGGGCTGTGAGACATAATTTTTCTAAAATCCAAGGCCTAGAAAAAGGGAGTTACTGTTTAGGTTTGGGGTGCCTGAGTGCCATCCATTTTTCCTGTCCCTGTTCCCCCACTCTGGGTATCTTCAGCTGCTGATGTTCTGCCTGGCACTTTGCTCTCCCTTTGGTCTTTGTCTCCTTCAATCCTGGGGAGACCGCTCTCGCCCTCAGGCATCTCTGCACTCGTGATGGTTGTTTCATGACGTCTCACTGCTGGGCTTTCCAGGGTCACATGGGCCTTAGATGCCACAACTGCCTGGGTCACCTGTGTCCAGTGCTGCCCACAAACAACAAGGCTTGACAGATGAACTCAATAATTGCATGGAATTGATGAGATTATTGCCAAGTTGTCTCTAGCAATGCCTTTAGATATGGTTTCAGTTGACTGTAAAAACCTTGTCTCTTAGAAAAGAACATCTGAAAAGAATACTAAAGAGAAAACAGAATGATTTTATCATATATGGCATCAGGACCGGCATTTCTTTCTGCCCTCTCCTGTGGGCCTCCTCTCCCACGTGGACCCAAGCCCTCCCAAGGGGAGAGTTGTGGTCCTGGTGCCGCCTGTGAGAAGCCGTCCTTTGGGAGGCTGTGGCTCAGCGTTGGGCACCATTCTCACCTCTGAGGCCCTGTTCTCATGACCTGGATCCTTGGCCAGACCCTTGGCCCTTGTGGTGTAGCCTCAGGAATAGGTTGGTCTGATTCTACAGAACCTGCCCACTCTTCTGGTTCCTTGGGGACCTTGAGCTACCCTTCCTTGCCAATTTAGTCAACTAGTTCTCACAGCACAGAAGCTGTTTATAACCTAGGCAAACCCTGTTTCCCAGTTTCTGTTGCCTGGTGATGAGCAAGGCAGAATGCAACAATGGAGACTGTCAAACAAATGGCACTTCAGCAATGTTCTTTGGTGAAGACCACCACACATGGGTTTCGACGACTGATGTTACATGAACAGGCACTGTGAAAATCGCTCTTTGCTCACCAAGAGAATGCAATGGCAGCCATTCATGGCACCATAATACATACAGAATATTCTTCTTGCTGTGACCATAATGAACAAATGCCCACACATAAGGCTAGATGGTTGGGGAACAAAAGAAATAGAAGGCACAGCCCTGTCCCAGAGGGGCCTCCAAAGTTGGGAAGGCAACACCAAAGCACATAAGACAAGTGAAGTTGAATACAAAACATATGTAAGACAAAAAACATAACTAATACAAACATACAAACATGCTCTAGCATCCCATTTTTAAAAAACATGGCAAAAATAAATAAATAAATAAATAAATAAAAATATCATCACAACCCAAAAGAAAAAACACAAAACCAAAAAACAAACCTTTACTTAGTGCCTTCATTTGCCCGCCGCTGTGCCCTATTTCTGCTCCGCCTTCAAAGCCACATCTCTCTGACTCGTAATCTGCAGTTTCCATTTTCCACCTCACACTGTCTTCCCGACTTCCTCTAACTGGACTTCCACACCCCTCTGCTCCACTGAAGCACTGCACTTGTCAAGAGCAGCAGTGACCTCCCTGTTGTCACATCCATTGGCCAACTTCTCAGCTTTGTGACCCAAGAGCAGCATTTCTTTTGCACAGTTGACCACTCCCTCCTGTTTTGAAACACTGATTCTAGATTTTCATGACCCCACACCATTCTGATGTCTGTCCTACCTCTCTGCTTATTGCCTGTCTGTTTCCTTTGCTGGGTTCTCCTCCTCTATCCAACTGCTACATGTTGGCAAAGTCCTAGGGCCCCTTCTCTTCTCTCTTTTCATCCATGCCTTAGGTAATCCTATCCACTCCCACATATTTCAGTTCCAAATTTCTATCTCCATCTTGGACTTTCAGCTCCAGATTTATGTTCTGATGGCCTGACACCTCCATTTGAATGTCTCACAATCATCTCAAACTTAGTGTTTAAAAGGGGACTCGTGTCCTCTGCCTCTGCTTCTCTAAAAATGCTCCTCCTTCTGTCCCCCTTACTTCATAAATGGCATTATCACTGTCCAGGTGCTTAAGCCAGAAAACTGGGAATGATCTTCGAATCCTCTGTGTCTCCCTTCACCGCCACCATCCAATCCATCCATATGCCCAGCGCCAAAGGATATCTCAAATCAGTACCTGATTCTCTCCACTGCACTGGCTGTTGCCACCCATCTCCCACCTGGAGCTTCCGATACGGTCTTCCCACTTCACCTTTCCTTCCTCCAATCCATTTTCTACACAGCAGCCAAAGTGAAGAGATCGTATCTCCCCTTGCTTTAAACCCTTCCGTGTCTTCCACTGCACTTAGAATGAAATCTAAATCCCTCCCATGTCCTATGTGAATCTCCACCATGGGACCCTGCCCACCTTTCCAACAGTCATTTCAAAGCAGTTTTCTAGTTCAGTAAGTTCCAGTCCCATCAGTCTCCTCTCAGTTTCTAGAACCCTCTAAGCTCTTTCTGGACCTAGAGTCTTAAGCGATGTTGCTTCTGCCTGGAATGCTCTCTCCGCTGGCTCTCAAATGGCTGCCTCTTTCCCCATCCTTCACATCTCAGGTTAATTGTCACTGCCTCCGACAAGCCTCCCTTGGCCCATCAGTCTCCATCTACCATGCTGCAAATGCCACTTTATGGCACTCTTCCAATAACCTGCCTGTCTCCCCCAACTAAGTTCACGCAGCAGCAGAGACTGGCATTTAGTAGTCACTCAATCAATAAGTATTTGTTGATTGGGTAAACCTTTGTTAAATATAACACAATACTAAAATATGTGCTTCAGATGAAAAGTTCTAAAACAGCACAGACAAAAGAGAGTAGATGGGGAAAGACTTCATGAAAACATTGAGATTTGGTTACGAGGAAGCAGAGGAGGAAGAGCAGGCTTCGATGCCAGCAGGAATTGCAGTGTGTGTTTTGTTCCGACCCACGCTCACCTGTGTGGGACAGACCACCTGTGGGGGAAGAGTTGGAGGACACCTGCTTGCAGGTGGCGCCCAAATTATTACAGCCAAAGAGCCAGAGGGGAGTAGCGGGGGGGTTGGCAGTGGCACCAGGATGCTGCAGGATCACAATTTTAGGGCTAAAAAGACTGCAGAGATGTAGTTCAAAGCTCTTATTTTATACTCAAGGTCAATACACTGCTGGAGTCTCTCTCTTAACTCTATCTTGAAGCTATTACCTTGCTGAGCTCCCACGGCTACTGACTTAATCAAGCCTTCTTCAATCCAGGTCTTTCCTATAACTGCCTACTGGTGCTTGCCTTTGGGTTTCAACCCTTTCCAATCCACCCTGAAACCCTCCCCTATCTCTAAGGATGCATCCTCTTCTCTGCATGTATAATATACTGATCTTATTTCTGATATACTTCCCTTTCTCCCCTCCTTCCCTTCTTCCCTACCCAAACATACACTGTGCAGGGTTATCCTAGATGGTGAAGATACAAACATGAATAAGCTTATGAATAAACGTATACCAGATTCATCCAATAAACACTGAGCATCTATTCTTCCAAATATATACTCACATATCTGCCCCCACTTCTAAACTTTCTAAAGGGCATGGTCTGTGTGTCACTCGTCTTTGATCTTTAGACTGGCACATAGCAGATCCTCCATAAATATGTGCTGAACACCCAGACCGTGAGTCCTCAGAGATTATGGAAGGTCCTTCTCTCTCTGGCTCCCCAGTAATCTTTGGGGGACTTAAGACTTTCTGCTGTGACTGGACAGATGCCTCGTTCCCCTGGTTCTGCTAGTCTATAAGGCCCAGAAGCTCCTCCAAGTTCAACAGACAATGCTCAAATCTGTTTCCTTTTGTTCAACTTGCCTGAAGCATGCTCAATGGTGGTTGCTCTGTTTGCTGTTTGGTGAAGCTCATTCTCTCCCAAGATTATTAGAAGCCAGAATTTGTTCAAGCTCCACTCATTCACTCACTTGTGTCAGTATTCATCCAACCACCATTTACTAGCCATTTGCTATATGCCAGCACTGTGTTAAAAAATAAACCAGACTCTATCCCTGACCTCCAGGAGTTCTCTGTCTAGTTGGAGGTACCAACATGGCAACAGGTAGCATCTAGTGTATGAAGTGTGCACACAGCACACAAAGGAGCGAATAACTAATTGCAGGGAGAAGAGGGAAAGCAGGAGGGCTTTCCTGAGGAGAGGTCTCAGCTGAGTCTTCCTGAGAGGACAGGTAAGGGGTGGCCTCCAAGTACAGGGCAGGGTGGGTACAGTAGGCAGCCACCCCTGGATGTCACTGCTGTATCTGCAACACCCAACGTTAGGTAGGTACTCAATATGCATTGGTAAAAGGAATGAATCTGCAGCAACCCCACCTACCCTGCAAGCATCAATTTTCCCTGAGGCTGGCAACATCACCCGGGCTCCCTCCTATGATGACAGGCAAACTCCTTGGCCTTTCTGTTTCAAAGTTTACATGCTTTTGGGGGGCCAGTCATCACATTCTGTTTCCTTCCACCGGGGCTGTTTCTATTCTGTTTGGTTCCACAACAGGCAGGACTGCTGGCTCTTGAAGACAGCAGCTGACCACGACTTTTCCCATTGGGCTCAGAGTCTCCTAGGTTCTGTTAATGATGCATTCCTCACCTTCCCTGCAACAGCATCTCTCTGGGGAAGCATCTTACATAATCTCTACATTACTATTTTGGGATATCAAAAATACTTTAAACATACATGAAGTGTCAGACAAAATTTGCACCTAAGAAAGAGAGGGATCATTCTTTTCCAACATTCCCATAACATGACACTGAAAATTCTATTTTTTCTATAGAAAGAGAATAAACTGTCATTTTTTAACATATGAGCTTTGATATTTAGCTCTGCTAACTCTCTTGACAGAGTACATAGTGACAGGTTATTCCTAGATGGCACCCAGATGGTGAGACCCTGTAGAGGGTGCCCACCATGGGAGGTGTGGGGCCCACAGAGGTTGAGCGGCCCTAACCCGCACGTGGGGGTCCAATGCTCCTGGGGAGAGATCCCAGGGCTGTCATGCCCCAGCTCTGTGACCTCATCAGTAAAACGGGGGTTGATTTCCTCACCAATACAACAGGGGTAATTACACTTACTTCCTGGGGCTGGTGTGAGTATTAAATTAAATACAGCATCACAGAAAGCACCTAGCACTGGGCCTGGCACAGGGTAGGCAATCAGCAAATACAGAATCATTTATCTGTAATACGTCAAAATCCATGTAATGACAATAACACTGCATCCTCTTGCCTCCACTTGTAAAGGCCACTTTATAAGCCCAACCTTCTAAGTTGAGGCATTAAGAAAACTCTGTTGAAATATATTAAAGCATTCACATTAAATATTTTATTACATTTATTTGTATTAAAAAAAAAGGTATAAAGGGTGATATAACTCATTACCAAGTACCTACTACTTAACTTTAGAAATAAAACTCCCTAAATCACAAACCCCTCACTTCTTCCTTCTACAGGGAACATGACCCTAACTGGCATTTTCCATGTTCCCGCTGGCTACAAGGAGTGCACGCTGCAGTGATGAGAAGACCGTCCCTGCCTTCAGGCTGCTCAGAGTCCTTCTAACAGCACTTAGTCTGGAGGTCAGTGTTGTATGGCCCAGGGAACAGGTTTGAGAGGGTGTGGACGCAGGTCTGAGGAAAGCATTCTGGACATGTGACCCAGGTGGGTCGAGTTGACCAGTGCTCGTGTGGCTGTTTGCAGCATCAGAGGCAACAGAAGTTTCTGGAATGAAGGATTCATGGTGCAATCCCTTGCTCCCATTCAACCTCCTTGACCAAGTGTAAGACCAGAGTCAATGTCCCACTCATCTATGCGCTACCCTATACAACAAGTGCAAGGTTCAGCAGCCACTCCCAACTTGGGCAATAAATCTGCAACACTGATAGAAGATCACAGGAAGAACTGTGCATTTCTAGAAAAATGTTACTCAATTTCTCTGCGCTTTTATTTCACCATCTATAAAATGTGATTATTAATCTCTCTTTTTTTTCTTGTCTCTGTGGCAGCTTATGAAGATAAATCGTGCTCGGTAGAATTCTAAAGCAGGTTGAACTCCTTGGAAGCAAGTCCATAGTATTTTATAATCACTGATACTATAAGGTGTACTCAAATCAAACTGCAGGGAAAAAAACCATTCCCAGAAATATATGTAGATTGAAAGTAACCCCAGTATGGCTGGGGCAGAAGCAATCAAAATGTAAAATTGTATTTCAGATGGGCTGTTAAATCTTATGTTTCCATTGCAAAAATAAGGAGGATTTGGAAGTGCTCACATGAGCTCTGAGCCACAGTTTGAGTCTGTAACCCAGAGTGGGAAGGGAAGCAAGGGATGACAGCAGAGCAACACAGGATGTGGAAATGGCCACAGAAACCTAAAGAGTCAGAGGAGGCTATTTGAGAGAAACTGGATCTAAAAGCATGAGAGACGTGCACAAAAGAATGAGGACTAGAGAGCACCTCAGGCAGCCGATCGGAGAGAGAGTATACTCTCGTGACCGCGGGCAAGCCTATTTGGAAAACAGCAAGCAGCACCCCTAAAAGATGAATTTGTACCATGTCTGGAGGGAATCCAGGAATGTACCAAGTGGAAATTCAAAGAGCAACAGAGGCCTAGCTAATCCCAGGTCGACCTGGGATTTAATTTTCCAAAAAGACACTGCTTCCCCGGCAAACAGAAACGATGAGAAATCACTTTGTCTTTGGAGTGCTACGTAGATGAGCAGAGAAAGACAAAGGGACCCAGTATGGAGCTCTGGGAACAAAACACAGGGTGAAAGTGGTCACGGTGTTAGCTTGCCCTGAGCCAAAGTGATAAGGAGACTGTCCCTGTGAACTCTAAGATCTCTATACATCCACTGTCATAAGCTGAAGGAGACATTGTGTGGTGGGGAACTGCCACAAAGGAGCAAGGCTTTGGCTCACGAAGGACAGCTAAGAGAGAGATCCTACTCATTTCTTTCGGTGATTGCAGTTCAGTGTCACATAAGCAGCAAAACCGTTGTAGAGATGTTCTCAACGTTCTACCTAGAGGCCACTGCTGATGTCTATTAAAATCTGTGTGTTGACGAGGATCATTTCAAGAACTTTGCCATCAATTCAGTCCTAATTTAATGCCTTCAGGTATCAGCAATAGAAATGCTCAAGACATCAGAATGAATCATCATATCCATATGGAAGGCTGACATAATCACAGTTTGGTCTAGATTTTGACACCCTTCTCATGCCAGACTTGGACAGCCTCCCAAAGGAAGCTGGCTTCCTTGATTCTACTGGCCATTTCCAGTAAAATGTTAGACACTGTACACCATGGCAGCAGAATCAGAGTGGCAGTTTTGAAATTCGTACTGGCTATGAACATCTTCACTTGGTAATAGAATTTTCCTGGTGTGCCCTAGCAATATGAATGTATATATATTCAGGCTGATTCTAGGTTCCCAGCTCCACCAACTCTGCTAAGTGCATCACTAAAATCTAACTTTTGTGCTTATATACAAGAAGAAAAGGTTGGATCTGGAACCTACACTGAATGTAATCTCTAAATACTTGTAATGGTGTTGGTCTAAATTGAAAACCAGTTCTCAGATACTCAGAAGCATATTCTGGTGCTAGTCTTTAAATTCAGTGTTACATTCTTGTGCACAGTTGTGTAAAATAAAGAAAGCAAAGTCAAGTCAAGTCAGAGATGTAGAACCTCCTGAGTGATGTTGACCTGGCTTGTTGAAATGAAAGACAGAGAGGGAGAGGGAGAAAAAGAGAGAAGAGGACACTATGAATTGTAAATCTCTGTAAGAAATGTTCCTATGAAGAACCAGCCTGGGTCTTGTAAGATAAGTATCTTACAAGATACTTCAAAGATACTCATACTGCCTTACAATTCCTTGCCCTCTTGACATCGGCTGTACCTACGTGGCCTGTGCTGCCTTTACCATAAGGTTAAGGATTGCTGGAGGAAGCCTGATTTTGCTCCCAACACCCCATGGGACTATAATCCCACTCAAGTCAGGCTTTATGCCTGCTGCCTTTTACCAAAGCATGTGCTTGCTAGTTTGTAGGAGCACCTGTCAGCCAGGGAGACTGAAGTGCATGCGTCTACATCTACTTACATTCAGTGACTGCTCCGGGTTCTTTTTTAAAAGTTTAAAAATAAAATCATTATTTCTTTATTGTGAAAGATAACACTTATAGAAAGAAGAGCACAAAACAAAAAAGTACAGTTCAACGACTTATCAGAAAGCAGATAAAGAAACACCAGTAGCATCTCCTACTTTCCACCAAACACTACCCCCTCTCCTCAAAGGGGTTTTTAGATCACAGCAACCTGATGGCGAAATGCAGCCTGCACACAAGCGCATGGGTATGTGGGTGCTCTTTTCGGTGTGAACCCCAAACCTTGGTGGTGCTTCTGGCATTCTGTCCTGATGCCGGCTCCTGAACAGGTGAGCCAGAGTGGGTTTCCAAGTTGACTTGGGAGGGCTCAGAGCACAAAGGCTGGGGAAAATAACACAGCTGGCTGAGAGAAAGGAGACAAAAGCCCCCAGACATCTTTTTTACTTCCTTTTGTTGATTGCTTTTCATCTGCTTTGTTGGTAGTCTGTTGACTGAAACTGAGGACTGAAATTGCATTTTAAAGCTTCTCTAGGAAACCTGCTGATACTGGAAAGGCCTAACCCAAATCACAATGTCACCTTTCAGCTTTCTTGGGCCACTCCTCTTTTCTCTGCACTGGAAGGATATTTGGAATTTCAATTCCTGTGGATTGATTGCAAATGCAGCAGCTTCACTTTATTCAGAGTGGTGACATGTTACACGCCCCCCTCCCCCTCCCCCTGCCTCCAAAAGAGTGAAAATGAGATGTATGGCTGGAGAACAAGGCTGGGCTCTTTTGCACTAACTTCTTAATTCAAGACTCACCCTCCACCCCAGATAAAAGCATACTAAGAAGGTAATACTACTTACTTATGTGAAACCCCATTGATTTAAATGTAAAACTTCTCATTGTTTTACCATTTAGCTTAAAATGGTTCATACTCACAAGTACTCAACAAATGTTTGTTGGACGAATGAATGAACCGGCATGAGGCTGAAAAAGCATGAAGTTTTCCTTCCAGTGTTCCCTGTACCTGCACTGAAGGGGGCCCCCTGAATTCCCAACTCTTATGCAAGTGAATTATAATAAAGATAGATTCATCCTTGGTGAATCTCTTTTCCTTATGACACCACCTGATCATTTAGCTTATGAGACTAAGTCACGAGGCATTCTTTATGACTGGTGGCCTGGGATAAGACAGAGATCTGAAGACAGAAACCTGCTCCTTCTTTGAAAGGGAGATGCAGTCGGTGTTATCAATGGGAGATACAGCAACTGAGAAGAAAGAAGCCAGAAACCTGAGATACGAAGAAGAATCCACTGAGTAAAGATGCTAAACACATGTTACAGCGAATGTGAATTTCCAGCATAGCAACAGGGATATTCCTATAGGACACACATCATCAGAGAAGGCCTCCCTCCTTGTACTGTGCTTTTGACCAAGTACTAAGAAAGAAGGGCAGAGACCTGCTAATATACTGGCTGAGCAAGTTTTCAAACAAAGTCATACACCATCCTGGCTAACGGGGCAGGTTCTGATTCAGTAATTACGGGATGTGTCTTGTGTCCAAGCAGCCAGGCGTTGGTGGGGGTTGCAGGCGTTGGTGGGTGTGGATGGCCCTGCTCTCTGGGGACATGCACACCACTTTGGCTCTGCCAGGAGACCAAACCAGCAGCAGGAGGAGACCCAGGGCACATTCTTCTCCTGTCTCCATAGCAGGAAACATCCACACAGTGTTGGTAAATCACCGCCTCACTTCTCACAGCACAGCTCCACAGAACTTGCCCGTGGCAAGGAGGGAGTTCTGGTGGTGGCTTGTTGTTTGTTCTAGCAGAGTTAGGAACAGGACAATTATACACACACACACACACAAAAAAAAAAAAAAAAAAAAAAAAGGAAAGGAAAGGGGAAAAGGGCATAAACTTCAAGTCTCCAGCTAAGGGCAACTCAGTGAGGGAAAATCTTCTTACATCCGACTTTTGGTAAAGTTGCTTTCTTGTGTTTTGTTTGGATCATGGAGGAAAAACTAAGCCAGCTCCTTAAGACTCACACTAGGTGGTGCTGAAGTGTAGCAGACAACACATGATCTGAAAGCATCTGAACCTGCAACTCTAATGGGGACAGGGGGCTGCAGCCCACTGGGGAGAGCCACTGAGCCTCACCATAAGAAATCCACAGCAAACTTGAGTATCACACAGGTGCTCTCATCTGTGGAAGGGAGAGTATGTTGTCCCTGCACAGGAGGATACCACTGCTCCACCTTCCCATAGGCTGTTTTTCTTATCCTAACAATGGGGCTTCTTTGTAATCTAAGAGCTGGGATTCTTATACAGGCCTTTATAATGGAGCAATAAATGTTCAGCAAAAGATGTCAAAATGGTCATTTTGTCCCTGTTAGCAATGAACACTCCTCTAGCCAAGTGAGCCAACCAGCTGGAATTAGGTAGCTGCTACACCTCAGCTGGAATTCACCGGGTAGATTTAAAAGAAAGAACAAGAAAACACACTGAAGTAAAAAGGATTTAAAAGACACCATGTTGCTTGAAATAAAGGACAAATATTGTATGAGCTCACTGATACAAATCAGAATAAGCAAATTCATAGAGCCAGAAAGTAGAATACAGGTAACTGGTGTGGGAGTAGGGAATGGAGAGTTAATGCTTCATTGGTAATAGAGTTTTCTGTTTGGGTTGATGGAAAAAAGCTTTCATAATTGACAGTGGTGATGCTTGCACAACATTGTGAACATAATTAACACCACTGAATATTATATTTGAATGTGGTTAAAAGGGGAAATCTTAGGTTGTATCTATGTTACTAAAATAAAAATTACAGAAAAACAACCATAGGACTGTACAACACAAGCAGTGGACTATGAGCTGTAGTTAACAGTATAACGACAATGATTTGTTTCATCAAGTGTAACAAAGATTCCACACTAATACAAAGTGTTAATAACAGGGAAAACTGAGTGTGCTTTTGAGGGGGTGGTGGAATACATATATGGGAATTCTTTATTTTTGCATAGTTTTTCTGCAAACCTACAACATCTCTTATAAAAAATAAAAATAAAAAATAAAAAAATGAAGGAAGGAAGGAGGAAGAGACTCTTGAGGGGCACAGAAGGGGAAACAGAGTGAGGCAGTGAAAGGTAGAGCCCTCCTGACCCACCAGACAGGTCAGGATGAGCGTCCCCAGAACATTCCCAGACCTCCCTCCACGCCCGTGTCACAGCTGGCCTCTCTGGGAAGCCTTTCTTCTTCTGCCGAGGCGATGGTCTGAAGCCTTCGAGGCTTTCGCTTCACGTCTTGCCACCTCCAGAAAACTTCCCTCTGTTGTTCTCCATTCCTGCCACTCTAAATGTGTCCACTGCTGAGTCAGCTCTTCCAGTCACCTTGGCATGACAGTTCTTTTTTTCAGTGAGAACAATCTATACCTCAGCTTCTCCCCTAGACGGGAAGCATGTGGAAGTCACAGATGTGCATTATGCATCTCTGTACAGCCCCCAGCACCCAGCACAGAGCCTTGTACACTGGGGGTCGGGTGGAGGGTGCCCACAGATATTTGTTGTTAATGCTCACACTCTGAGCTTTTCTGGAAGAGACCGTGCCTTCGTGATCTCCCCACCCCCACCCCCACCCCCACCAAGCACTAAAATGCTCAGTGCACAGACGGCTGCAGAACTGAAGTGATGGCTAATTATCTGAGGAAGAGTAAAAACAGGGACTTCTTACTATTTATGTATTTATTTTTTAAGGAAAGAGAAGGAGTTTGGAGCAAGCAAACTCTTTTTTAGTTTTTCTTTTATAGGGGATATTTCAATGGAGAAATCTGAGTAGAAACCTAGAAAGCTCTATTCATTTTTAATGGGAGAAGCCTGCATAGGGAGTTTGTATCTTTAAAAAACATATACCTGAGAAGTGGTTGATGAAAAAGGAGAAACTACCTATCTGGAGATGAAGAAAAACAATAACAGGTGTACTGTGAAAATAACTAACAGTCCTGAACAGTGTGTGAATGTGGAGGAAAGGGGAAGTTTAGAGTCACGTGTGTCACCAGAAGAAAAGCTGGAGGTTAAAACATGGGAATGTAAAACAGTGAATCTTACGGTGGACAATGTCTGTGATTAACTGTACAAATATTAAAAAGTTTCTTCATGAACTAGAACAAATGTACAACAGTAGTACAAGGAGTTAATTAATAGAGTGGTATATGGGAAAAATAGTACCTATTGCAAACTATGGACTATAGAGAAGAGTAATATTTTAATATTCTTTCATCAACAGTAACAAATGTACCACACCAATACTATGGAACAGTAATATGAGGGAGATAAAAGATATGGGAGGATTCAGGCTTTCTTTTCTGTTTTTATTTCTTTTCTGGAATAATGAAATGTTCTAAATTTGATCATGAGGATATATGCACAATAGGTGACGATACTGTGAGCCAGTGACTGTATACTTTGGAAGATTTGTGTGGTGTGTGAATGTATCTCACTAAAATTACGTTAAAAAAAATAACAGGTGAAGATGAGAAAAGAGTAGGCAACTAGGGAGTTTTAAAAAATTCAACGAAAAATCACAGCGATTAAACGGAAGTTTGAAAGAATGGCAGTGCTCATTGGTTTGAAGAGCTCAGTTTCTTTTTTGCCAAAGAATAAAAGTTTTATAACATCACTTAACATAACCCAGTTATTTTTTGGCTGCTTGTCATGCTTGTTCCTATGGAGTGTCAGTTATCTAAGTAGGTCTCTGTACGTAAGTATTTAGGCTTGCCCTGGATTCCCCTGTGAGATCAAAAGATCCTCGAGGAGAAAGGACCTATATTTGTTTCCTCAGGAGGTGCTTAGCTGCCCGAGTGCAGGCTGGTGGGTGCGCTGCACACAGCAGGTGTGCAGTCAGCATTAACCGACTAAACAGAGCTAACCCATGTGGAGGGCTCTGGCACACTAGAACTGTCTAGTTCCTTCTCTTGTGGCCTCAAAAGGAGTCTGTTTTTTGTTTTTTAAGTGAAACAACCCCAAATACCCCAAAGATTCAATTCTAGATTCAATGGTGAGGCTAAGTGAAACAATTCTGCCTTATTCTCTAGCGATTCTTACTTGTGTGAAAATCAGACAGAAGTCTTCCTTCTTCCCTCTTCTGGGTTTGTCTGACTTTACAGGGGCTGTCAGCTTCAGATGACCACAGAGCCCAAAGTTACCGGCAATCACCAGGGAGTCACAGCTCAGACCAGACCAGTAAATCAATACTGGTGTGAGGTGGAGGGAAATGATGCGGAGTTTTTCAGGTTTCGAAGTGGAAAGACTCATGCAAGAAATCTAGCATTATTGTTATTATTTTTTTCCCCTGGGATTGCATCAATGGCTTAAATGCGAGCATGTCTCCCGCTTGCACTTAACACCGGGTTAAAACGATTCTATTCTGCATATCAGAGCTTAGACTCCACTGTCTGTCCCACTGTCCTTCCTACTGAGCGACAACTTCCCAAGCACTTGTCATCGCCCACACTCGCATCATCATGGAGGACCTTCTCAGGACTGTCCTGCCCGGCTGGGGGAGGGAGAAGCAGCAGGGAGGGAAGGGGCACGGCAGGCTTTCCCCTCTCCCTGTAAGTGTATTGTTCAAGATGGACAAATATTTGGGTAGCCTCTGTATTTACCACTAATACTGGGATAAAGTAATTAGCGATTAGATTTTTCTATGGAAAGCAGCAAAATCCAGAGGGTAAAAAGCAAAACCAAAAAAAGGAAGAACAGAAACACTAAAAGCTGGCATCTGAAGGTATTATTCAAAAACAATATCGGAAAAGGCAGAACTGTATTTCCTCTGCTCTTCTAAGGGGAAGTTCAGAAAAAGGTCAGAAAGAGAACAATGCAGGCCATCTATCATAGCAGCCTCTAACCTAGAAAGGTTACTTACACACTGCAGCCTCGTTTCTCAATTCTGTAATTACCACCCTCCTTCCCCAGAACACATGCCACCATGGCCTTATGAATTATACATTTCATTTCCATTTACCAACACCCTGACTTTGTGACCACTGCTGTGGCAGGGCTGAGACAAGGCGGCTGCTGGGGTGGGGGGTGGAGTGGAGGGTGGGGGGTGATGCACAGAGGACCCCTCCCCACCCAGGTACATATGTAAATGTTACCTGGATCCAGAGGGCCTGCACACACGCAAGGATTCTGGTTGTGTTGACCTTCAATTCCCAGCCTAAGGTTTTGTGTATTGAACAAATAAGCGCTAGCAGGGATTTTCCTAGGGGAAGGCACATTGTGGCACCTTCCCTTCCCTGCAACATTTCTATTCAGGTGAAATCTGGTTAAAATGAATAGTAAGGGTGGTCTTGAAGGAGGCAATGGCAATGTGCAGCCTGAGGGGTACGTGTATGTGTGCATGTGCAAGCACCAGCAACATCCACTCCGTCCTGCTGGTTGAGTTGGGGGGTGCTGGGGAGGGGGCGTGAGGAATGGGTACCGTGCAGGAACCGGAGTAACCCCATTCCCCACCACTGGCCACTCTGATGAACGGACCACTGGCACTCCTCTCCTACCGAGTCAGAAGGCCCAGGGAAGCTCGTGGGGCTGTCCTCATAAGTGTTATTAATATACAGAGGGGGGACTACTCTGTGTTCAGGATGCTACTTCTTAGGGATTTTCCTTTCAAACCTGTCAAAGTCATTAGGTTTAGTAGAAAAGTGTCATCTCAGGCAGCTGAGAGAATATGAGAACAAGGAATATCCCATGAAGGAGACAGAGATAAGCAATAATCAGAAGAGTTTCCACAAAAAGCTGATGGTAAACCCGAATCTACCACTCTACGAGGTGATACAGGTAGAATTTTTAAATGTACTAAAAAAAAAAAGCTAAGATTTTGGATGCATTCAGGGAAGACAGTTCTAAAACGGGCTATAAAAATAGGATATTTAATTTCTGAAGTTGATCTCGAGAACACAATAGTAAATGCGATGAATATTAGGTATGAATCACTATGACATAAATGTGATTCCTTTAGGGTTTTTTTTCTTTTTAAGGCAGTTTAGGACGTGACTCTCGCTGCCTGATCATTTGTTTTGAAAGGATTTACTGAGGGTCTTCTGTGAGTACAGGGATGACAGCTAGTCTCCAAGATAGCCCCCAGGGATCCTCACCTCCTGGTTTCCAACTTCCTTGGGTATCTCCTCCCACAGGAACAGGGCTGGCCACATAACCAACAGGATACTGCAAAAATAATGTGTGACTTCTGAGATTATGTCATAAAAGACACTGCAGCTTCCACTGTGCTCTCTCCTGGATCACTCACTCTGGGGCCAGCAGCCATGTTGTGAGGACACACAAGTAGCCCTCTGGTGAGGTCCACATGGCAAGGAGTTGAGGCCTCCTGCCAACAGCCAGAACCAGCTTGCCAGCCACGAGAGGGAGCTGCCTTGGAAGAAGATCCTCTAGGCCCAGTGAAGTCCTCAGGTGACTGCAACCCCAGCTGCAATCTTGGCTGCAATCTCATGAGATGACTGAGGCCCAAACTGTCCAGCCCTTGAATTCTTGGATCACAGACAATGAGATAATAAGAGCAGTCTTGTTTTAAGCCATTAAGTTTTGAAGAAATTTGGTATGCAGCATTAGACAACTAAAGCCCATGCGTGGGCAAATCTCTAAGAAAGGAGCAAAGTACAAGACTTGTTCTTTTGACGTGCCTAAGTTGAGCATCTGCCGGATCCCCAGTGCTGTACTAGATACAACAGGAACAGCCAGTGTGCAGGACCAGCTGCTCTGGGTGAGAAGGCATTACACACCTCCTTAAAAAAGGCAGGCGGCACAATGAAAATGAGGCCTGAGGAGGACTTTTCAATGGCCAAACGCACGATGGATTGAATGGATGGAACAAAGACTGCAAACTGCTATCCTTGAGGATGAATAAACACTTTGGGTGGCATAATGTTTTACATTTTCTTAAAGTTAGTTGTTAACATTTAGAAATCAGATGATCTGTCTTAAAAATGTGAATTTCCAGCTTCTCTTGAAAATCAGAAGCTCTGTCAACTCTGGACTCCACTTTTCTGCATGGCAACAGTTAACCGGGACTGAGAAGCACTGCCTCCTTAAACGGCCCATGTGTGCCACCCGCTACAGTCCTCACCCAGCTCACTTGCTCTGCCTGCTGGGCCCTGTAGGCATTCAAGTTTGAGACCCTTGGGAGAGAACTGATTGGAGAATCTCAGGGAAATTGCTGTTTAAACTCTATATCTGGGCACTTAAGGGGTACAAAACTAATGTTCTTTGATTAAACAAAAAAGCCTTGGTCAACAGCTACCCCAGAAGCAAGGGACACCTTAGAATTTATAAGGAATGTAAAACAATTATTCCACTTTACATTAAACAGCATGATCTTGACTAGGACAGAGGCCATGTTAAGTTTATGCAATGTTTGTTTATGAAGGTCTTCATTATATAAGACCTCTGCTGAGAGGAAGTGCAATGCTGGAGTCTCATTTTGCTGATTTGGCTTTCTACTATAACAATAATTTACAGTAATAGAAGAAAGGAAGGCCCTGGCGCCATAACTCAGTATCTGCCAGATTCTTCCCTCCTACGAGATATAATAATATACCCTTTTTTGGACTTCACCCAATTCTCCATTTGAAACAGGATTATAAGTTTTCAGAGCGGCGTGCTAAGGAATTATTAACTAGCCGGCCATGGGATAAAAGATTCTTGAACAACTCTACAATGTCCTTTGCAGATTTCTGGAAGAGGAGTATAATGTTAACAGTATTTTGCTCTTAAGAACACCCTTCCTAAAGGGACAAGTTAGTGCTCTGGGGTGGGGTTGAGGATGGCAAGGCTCAGTGTTTGCAAATGCTGCTCAAGGGCGGTTTTATACAAGAATGAGAAAAAGGCCCAACCTCCACGGAGCTCAGGAAAGATTATTGAGTGGTTATGTAGTAAACTCAATCACCAATATTTATTGAACTCCAAGACTCTGCTAGAGGTTGATGCAAAGACATGGTTTCTGTTTTCAAGAAGCTTATCATCTGGTATATGTGAACAGAAAGATGAATATAGACAGAAAGTAATATATGTCTGATAACTAAGTTTAGAGAGAGCAATGTCTTTCATTTGACAAATATTTATTGAGCATCTACTATGAGCTGACCACTGAGTATGTGGTAATGAACAAAATAGGGAGTCCCTGCCCTCATGGAGCTTAAATTCTAGTGAACTTCAGTGGATTCCACTGCAGGCTGGAAAGAGAAGGGGAGAATTCAAGGATGTACAATTTAAATAAAACCCTTAGGGACAGGCAGACTTTAGATAGACTTTAGAGAATCTAAGAAAAGGGAGAAGGTACTGTAGGTGGGAAACAAGCATAAGTGAAAACACAAAGGCAAGAAAATACAAGGGGTGTTCAAGAGAACAATGAAGGGACATGGGAGGGGGCACTATGGATAAGGGGTAAGTGACCCAGGGCAGAAAACAACATCACTGTCACAGGTGCTCACTCTGTATTCCTATCTCAGAGCCCGGAGGTAAGAAAACCAGATATTCTTTAATTTCTTCACTCTGAAAGTGCAGATAGGGGCATCTGTCTCTGTACATGAGTAAATGGAAAATATGGAGCTGAGAATTCTCAAACACTATAAAATAGATAGTAGATGTAGAGATTTTATGGGTCAAATCACACCTCCCACAGCGCTACCACAGATAGTAATAAGTCTGACGTAGAAGGAAGCCTTTGCCTCCTGTTGGAGACAGGCCATTGAAAGGCAGAGGTGATCAGTGAGAAAAGGAAATAAGCTATCACTGCTTCAAGAAGCACAGCCTGGCATTACCTGAACTGGTGTGTGCAACTCTCCCAAGTTTTATGTTGCAAAGCTCTTCCACCTGTACAGTGTTTTTCTCTCTCCAAAGGGGAGGGCGTGGGGTGCGAAACATGCTCCCCCTCCTCCACAAGACTGTTTCTTTAATGCAGAAACCCATAATGTGTAGAGGTAGCCTGGCCCGATGAATGATGCTGAATGATGAAGAAACAAAACAGGGCCCTGATGGCACAAGGACCGATGGCCTGCATTCATGGAAGTTTAATGGCATGGGAACACGTAAAAGTTGCTGCCACACAAATGAGGCTCTTAAAGTTGATCATTAAAAACACAACTTCAGAACTGCTTAATGGACTCAGGAAGAAGTAGAGTCCTAATTCTGGCTCTGTTATGGGCTTGAGGCTTCACTGAGCCTGTCATCTGGTCCCAATGGGCCTCCCTTATGAAAGCACTGAGTGTTGTATCCAGGGGAAGGTGGGCGGCGATTAGCAAGAGAGCAAAAACTTGGGACAGGAAGGACAAAGTGCAAAATTAATTCTTTTAAGTCCAGCAAAATTCTGATTTTTCTTTAAGCCTAATAGGCTTGCTCATCTTGATATTCTAATAAAATCAACTCTCAAACTACTCCTTGGATCACCCACCCAATATTTATTTTGGGGAACAGTTTAAATCAAGGGAAAAGCTATTAATAAGTTAAATAAAAGCTGTTGAAGGGATTCCTCTGTGAGTGGGAGGTTGAATAGGGTGATTTCTAAAGTCCTTGCCAACACTATGATTCTATGATTCTATTAATGCTTTCCTTCTGATCACATGCAATTACGTATTCACAGGCAACAAAGAGCAATGGAAAATAATTAATTCACATGAAGGGCTGTTATGACTGGGGAGGAATTCACTTGGATAAGAAAGCGTCTCTAGGAATTAGGATCTTAAGTGTGAAGTCGAGGTACTGATGAGCAAGCCACTGAATTCCACGCACCCAAGAGGCTCAGGGTTAATGGCAGTAACCACATTTGCTTAAAGGAGGGACAACTGTCGCGATAAACATAAATGAGGGAAATAGCGGCGGGAAGTACTGAGAAGGGAAACGAATAAATCAAGAGCAAACAAAGCAATTCAGAAGTAAGCAAATATCAGCCATCCCTTTGGACCCATGTTAAGACGCAAGCGCAGTGCACAGGAGGTTTGAAGAGGGAAAATGGGGAGCTCCAGTCTAAGAGGTTTTCTGCCAGGTCAGTTCTCCAGGTTGGGAAGAAAGACAGAGTGTGAGAGCCTCAAGAATTGTTGCATCCTCCTGGAGTAGTTCCAGCTTATCCCACACTGCAGGGTCTTCTTTTCATTTACTTCAAACATGCTCAGTTCCTTTTTCTTTTCCTTTATCCCCCCTCTCCCTCTTTCTTTTAAAAATAACACTGCTTGTCCCTGCTGTCCCTTTTTATTAATGCACTCCTCCTCCACGCTGGCAGACCACGCAGATGTAGAATCTAAGGCTACACAACCTTCTTTCATTTCCGAAGTAATTCAAAAATTCAATTTAACATGTACGATTAGATTTGTATTTTAGAAACATAACCATTAATTTATCACAATTATGATTTTATAGAAAGAGCACTCTCCTGACAGGCACCAGGAGACTGACTGGGGCTGAGAAAGCTCAGAGATGGGGAGAATAGTCAGGAGGGCGCAGGGATCATTTAATGAAGGATTACGAGGCCCATGCTAAGGTCATGCTAGAGAAATGACTCTCACGTATCACCACTGACCGCTTACTTTTGAGATCCACTGGCCTTCTCCTCAGTTCTCATCCTTATCCTCCTCTCTCTTTGATAACTGACCCTGCTGACCTCCAGCTCACTTTCAGAATCCCCTTAGATCCTGACATGCTACTGATTTCTCCAACCTTGCTTCTCTCTGCCTTGCTGGCTGCACTCTTCTCTCACTTGCTTCCTGTGGGCCTCTTCCCCCACACCCCTGTGGTGATCTCATTCCCTGCCGGGCACCAACAGCCAGCCTGCACCAATCTCTCTTTGGGTTCTAGGTCTATATTCTCAAAGACCTAAGTGTCTCCATTTGGATGCCTCAAATTGAATTTATTACCTTCCCTCCTCCAAAATGAGGTTCCTTTCCAAACCACCCCATGTATCCCTGTAGAACCATCATACTTTCATTTCTAAATTAAGACCCTCAAGAGTCACTGTTGCCCATCACATCTTCCCTTACCTCTTGCGTGTCTGCTTGTTTTTCTGAATGCACCCCACAGTCACTTCTTTTCTCTTCATTCTCAAGGCCTCTACTCTACTGGCTGATTTCTCCACCTCTGATCTTTTTGCCTTTCCAATCCAATCCACAAACTGCTGCCGGATTTGTTTTCCTAAAACTGCTTTCATCATACCACTTCCTTTCTCAAGAACCAACATGTTTGTCATATGAAATCCAAATTCTGGTTGCTTCCAAGGTCCCCTAGCAGTTATTCTAGTTCCTTTATTTCACCATGTTTCCCTCCTGCGTCAGTTCATAATGTCCTCTTCTATCAGGCCAGAATCTTCACTGTCATTTGTGCATACCATGGTGATACTCTTCTTCCTTGTAGTTTTTGCTCACGTTTTCTCCATCTGCAAAGACTTTCTCCCTTTCCTATTAGAATCCTAAACATCTTCCAGAATTTAATTCTACTCCCACCCCTATTTTCAGTCCCTCTACAACTTAAACCCAGGCTTCTGCTCTGAGAGATCCTCTGCCCACTTCATCTACCCACACTCCACAGGAGGCCTTCTGCTAGGCCAGAGACTTCTTAGACAACATTGGTCTTAGCATCAGAGGTCATAATCATGCTGTTAGAGTGGTTCATGTTGATCCAAATGTCCCTTCAGACCTTGTCTATTTGATTTTTCACTTCATTGGTTCCAACTCCCCAAGGCTTACCTGTGCTGAACTTTCAGACTTCACCTGTAGCTTCTTCTCTTCCAGATGTAGACTCAGCCTGCATATTCTGCCTCCAACCAAATGATCTCTGGCCATTATCCCCTGCCTGCATAGACCCTCTTCTTGTTGCCTCTGGATTTACTCAGTCCTATCTCGGCTCAAGATTCAGTGTCAACTCTTCCCCTAGGAAGCTTCCTGGTGTATTCCAGAACTCTCTTCTTTCCCTTTACCCACCCATTTAACGTAACAGTCAGGTCAGGCACTTACTATTTTCTATGCATAGTAGTTTGATCTCTCCAGTTAAGCTGTAAGTTTCTTGATAAAAACTATGGCTTTTCTCTTTTTGGACACCTACATCACTGAACACAGTGTCAGGCATATAATAGGTGCTCAGTGAAACACAACTGATTGACTGATTTGGCCTCATGCCATGAGATTGGCCACATTCTTCTCCATGCTCCTTAAGCGTTCTGGATCAGGGATCAAGAGACCTGTATTCTACATGAGGTTTTGCCACTTACCTACTCTGTGCCTCTGGTTAAGTCAATTAAATGTCATGAGCCTAAGTTTCCTCAGTTGTAAGATGGTAAGAACAATTCCTACCTGTTCATCTTATATATTGGGGTAAACATCAACTGAGTGTCAATGTAGTGAAAGACTGTTAATTATAAGCTTAATTCACTCACTCACTGATTCATTCAATATGTGCTGAATAAATGAATAGGTTATTATAAGGATGATGAGCCCAAAGTTTTCAATTTCACTGAATTTTTCATGAAAATTTTCATGGAATAATTTCCATTAGAAATGAGAAAGCAAAAACAAAATTCTCCTTATAGAAACTAAGTAATGTCAACACTACTGGAACATATCCATTTTATAAACCAACCACGATAAGTCTGACAGGGGAAGGCCTCTGGAACCATAAGTTTGACTTATTAACAAAGGATTTAGTCCTGGGTAGGGATAGGAGACAGAGTTCTGATGGGTAGAGCATCAAGGTGGGGATGAGATCTTGTTTTGTACATTCCTTATTCAGAGTGTCCATTATTACAGCTGCTTTCCACAATCCACAGGTTGCTGAAATGCTTGCTGGTATAGTGGGAACTTCACTTTTTCAGCTCATTGCTCTATCAGCCTTTCTCAACCAGGGTTCCTCAACTGAACCACAGATCACATAAAGTTATCTGAGTAACTACCCCCATCCTCTGCACCTTGGCACCCAGAAAAGAAGTTGATTCACTGCATACAATGGACGACTTAGGGCTTAATCCTCTCCTGGAACCCAGGTTAGGAAAGGCTAGATGCTGACTGAGGGACATATTTCTCACTGCAGCAACAGCATGTGGTATTGGCTGACCAAAAACAATAGGGCCCTTGTCTCTTTGCTGCCATCAAGGGTAAGGGGGCCAGGGGGGGATTTCTTTACTGAGGAGCAATACCTTAATGAACTGGGTCATTTTTCTATTACTCCTGTGTCCACATTTTCTGCAATGCCCTACTTCTTTCCTGGGAGTACCCCTTTTCTAAACCTTTTCCCTGCTGTGCATCACAATCAGGCCATTCAAAGTAAACTTTCTACTCTATAAGCAGGCACAGGGTCTGCATTTTATGTAACTGGAGACTTAATTTAATGGTGCTTGATTCTTTCTGCACTCATTTCAAGTCATAAGCCATCCTTTTCCATTCCATCCTTTTACTAGATTCTCCAGGCCCTGTGCCCAGGGGTCAGAGCTCTGGCCAGTAAATCCAGCTCCTAACCCTGACTGCAGAGGCAACTTAAGCTTCTCTTAAGTCCACAGTGAGTTTTTCCCTGGGCTCCTGGTGGCCCAGGCGTGGCCTCTGGTCAAAATGATCGTCACTCTTCCCTTAGCTGCTGCCGTTACTCTAGTTTCTGGAGAAGGAATACCATCTTCTCTTTATGCCCTGTCTTGGCCTATACCACAGACCCTTCCTTCAAAGGGTGTCTCTGGCCTGAAAACTTTCGGTTGCCTAGATCCGGCATTTTGTCTCTTTCCTGCCCCTTTCTTCCTGCCCTGCCTTGTTTCCTCTATTCAGTTCCTCCTCGCCCCCCCCCCCCCTTATTCCATCACCATACAGGGATAGAGTTCATCTTTACTTGGCTTAGAAATATAGTCATTTAAAATAAAACTATTTACAGCTTCACAAAACATTATTGCACGTTAAAAGCAACATCTTCAACTGCCTCACTTAAAATTTGAATATTGAGATTCAGAGTTCCTGGCCACTTAGTTCAAAAATCACCTTTGGGTGGGTTATTCTGGCAAGAAAACTTTTTACCAAATACAAATAGTTTACAGCCTGCAGGATCCACTGTTCTGGAAGGGCCTCCCATGGTTATAAAATCTTGTATCTGGCTGTAGCTCAACCACTGATGGGTGCCACTCTCTGTCCTGGGAAACCAGGGAAGGGATGCACCAGGGAGAAGGCAACAATGAGGAAAATGGAAAAGCCTTTGGGTTTCAAATAGAACATAGGAGACACCTCAGAAAAGCAGAAACAGTCAATTTTCTGACATGGAGCCTCATAGCATACTCAAATAGAATTTGCATGACGGCCAAATTTGCCTATCATGTCTACTTCCAGACATTTGCCTCCCCTTACTCATTTTTCCCTTACACATCATGATTCAGAATTTATTCAAATCCTCTCTTTAAAAAAGAAAAGAGGGAGATAAACAATAGAATTAAAATCATTGTTTGCTTTCTGCCCACACGGCCTAGGGACAGAGGCTGAGCTGAGGCCAATGTTCACAGCCATCATTTGAGCTGTTACTGCCATATGGCCTGCAGGGCTTTGTTATGTTCATGAGTTGGACCTTGCACCTGTAAGTGCTTGTTCTCAACAGCTCAGGTGTTTCCAAATCCTATTGCAATGGTTGAATTCATTTGTTGTTCGCAGTCCCATTCGGCTAGGGTTGGAGAGGTAGGGGGTGGGGGAGCCACCTCCTGCAGAGGCTAGCTGGTCTAGATATGCAACAAGGAAAGAATTATTCTTCCAGGAAACAGAAGACATCTGAGTTTCTCTGGCAGATCCAGTGACAGAAAAACGCACAGGCCCAAGATCTTGGCAGGAGATAGGAAGTGGTTTGAGCATCAAAAGGAGAGCTGCGTACAATTAAGAGGGAAGCAGAATCTGAAAAGACCAAAGAACATAAACATTGAGGTTCTCTTGCCCTTGTCTGCTGTTTCACATTCCAGAGGACCAAGGCTTCTAATAAGACCCTCTTTATGAGGGACCATACCAGTGGTGAGCTGGTCTACCAACACGGGGAGGGGTGGAGACGGCCGATTTGTAGTGTTTGCTCACTCCTCGTGGTATAAATGGTAGGACCCCGGGAACACTTCATTGCTGATTTCAAGGGACCAATAGCTTAGCCACCAGCTGGCAAAATTCCTGATTATTTAACAATCAGCCCCTGCAAGCTGGTACCAGCCGGCTCCTGCACACCACTGGATAATAAACACAATGCCCTTATTTTTCCACTTTCAAGTAAAATTTCCAAGAATTTTGAAACCACAGGTGGGTGGGGGTGTGTGTGTTCCCATTTCCTATACTTTTATCCTGTTTATTTATTTTAATGAGAAAGCTCTGAAATCTGGACAACAATAAACTGTGTGTAAAACTTATTTTGGTTCCCTTTACAGAAGGGGACACAGAAACCATGGAGTACGTCCCCAGGCCCAATATAAGAGTCTCTTCTCCAAGAATCCCCGATGCCTGTTCATCTAACCTCCGCTTAATCCTGCCATGAATGAGCCTCTCGCTCAGTTAAAATATGCCTACCCTAGAATTCCCTAAGTGTGTCTTATGGAGGAATACAGAATAAACCTATCCACCTGTAGGGTCTTCAACACGGCAACCCTCTAAATAGTTGAAGACAGTCTTTATGAACTATAAGGTCTTTTCTTTTCCAAGCTAAACAAACATCCTCAGAAACTTCCAACCACCCCTCAGAATAAGAGTTAAACTGCCCCACAAAATAAAATGAACATAAAATGCTCCATATATAATGTGATCAACAAGTGATATAATGGGATCATTAGCTCCCTTGTTCTAAATACTGTTTTTCTTACTCTGGCCTAAGATTGCATTAACCCTTTTGACAGCTAGCTGAAGCTTTATCCTTAAATAACTGTCTCCTCTTTCAAAGCTTCCCCTACTCCCGAATACTGTAATATGCTCTACAATTAATTTAGATTTTTTTCCCACTGATTTTTTTTAAACCATGCTAAGACTACATTATTCCTACTAATTGTTATATGGTTAGCTTGACTTATGCTTCTCTTCCATTGAGATCCTCTGAATCTTGATTCTATCACCCAGGATCTTAGTTACTCCTTCAAAGTTGTCATCCACATACTTGTTAAACAAGCCTTTTAGTCTTCATTCAACTAATTCATGCTGACAGGTTCCTGCAGCGTGCTCTAAGAGACCTCTCTCTAGAGATCTAACAATTCTTTAGTCCATGCTCTTTGCGGATGGTCCTTCTACCAGCTAAAACTCATCCAACTGTACCACTGTCCAGCCTGTTTTTCTCCATCTTGCTCATAAGAATTTCAAACACTTGTCAAGTACCTAGCTGAAGCTTAGAATGCACTTCTAGCAGGAAAGCACCATATAAAGGTAAAGATTTGCCTATCATTTTCCCTCAGATCTATTACTCAAGAAATGTTATGAAGAAAATAGGGATTCATTTGGCATGATTTTTTCTAGGTGAAGTCATGCGAGTGTCTTGTAATCTTTCCCTAGTTGCTTATAAATGACTTGCCAAATAATCCCTATTGGAGTTGACTGATTCCATTTGCTTCCTGGGAATCAATGACAAGTTTACCACACCTGGGCTCCTACAGGACTTTTCCTCTAGCTCTCTTTCCTGTGTACTATCTCCAGGCTAATTTCCCTAAAGCATCAATTCCTTCATGTTGCCCTGTTCCTGGCATCCTGTCTTAACTCCTCTCCCCGACTCTTAGGGTTCTCCATCATTGGACCCCACCTTCCCACCTGACCACTGCACCCTTAGCTCTATTTCAGGCAGCCTCTTTCCTGTCCACTCCAGGCTACATTAATTCCGGCCTACACTCCCCTTGGCCCATGAACTCTCTCCTTGCTTTCTGCTGTTCTAATTCCTATCTAGCCTTCAAGGTCTACCTCAAGTCCCCCTCCTCCACAAACCTTTTCCTCTCAATTTTGGTCCCCTGCTGACCTTTGCCTTCATATAGTATTCATGTAAGTTTCATAGTCTTGTATTCATAGAAGAATGGATTTACAATTTGGGGGATCATCAAGACTGGAGACAGCCATGTTCAACTCTCCTTTTAGATATAAAGGGAACTAAACCCAAAGAGGCAGCACAGTGCAGCTTGAGAGCCAGAAGACGTGGTCTGAATGACAGCTCTGCCACTTATTAGCTGGATGACCACTGGCTGTCTCAACTGTAACCTCCTCAAAACTGCTGTGAGGTTCTGATATGAGACTAGACTGAACGTACTTGAGAAACAAAAAGAGCCACACAGCTGTTGGCCACTGGTCTTATTACTGTTATTCCTAAGCTAAACTGGGTAACCATAAAGTTAACTGATGGGTGAGAGGGGCTTTATGCAGGGCTGCTCTTAAGCAGTGCTATTTATATGCAGCAGGGACCCGACCAACCAACAAACAAAAAAAAACCTTTCAATAATAGCTTTGAGGTAAAAACGGTTTCATGAGACATTAAAACAAAAAACCACGTAAAAACTAGGTCAGTTAGACTCTGAGGTAAAATTTAACCTTGAGAGATTAACACCTTCCACATTGCCAACCTTTGAAACCTAGAGACTAAGTAACTGATAAGGAACTAGCTCAGAATTGATCTCCTAAATTCTATCTCCTGGTTTCTCATCCTTTCCCAATGAACTCTGTTCATGAGTGTTCAATCTTTTCTATTTCATGGTCTTCTGTCAAGCAAACGTCCATATGCAGCCTATCGCAGCTGCCTGCCCCCCCTCCCCCCCCAGGAGGCCTTGTTTCCTGAGGACCTTCTCTCCTCTGAGTGGATACCCCATTCCTCAGTGCTGGCCCCTCCTTCATGCCTTAACACATCCAGATTTCTCCTTTACTGAAAAAATCCTTACCTTAATCTCATCCTGCTTTCAACCCCCATCTGCGCCACCTGTGCCCTTCGTTCTCAATTATCCCAATGAGCTTTTTCCCTGCACCCTTATTGCTACACTCAACTCCAACATCCCCTTTAGAGGCTACTAAGAGTCACCTCCACTGGTCTCTGCTCCTGGTGTGAAGTGGGTCTGAGCCCACACTGTGGCCGTAAATTTCTCTGCTGTCTCCTTTTCTCCCCTCCTCATTATTAACTTAGGTGCCCCCTTCATTTTTCCCTCACTGAACACACAAGTGATTTAAAAATCTGATCTCTGATCTTTACATTCCTTAATTCTATACCTAATTCTATACCTTAATTGTCTGCTTTGTTACTCTACTGAGACTGGATATTTTCAACACACCTAAACAAGCAGCTCAGAAGGCCTATAGTTACCCCATCCCCAGCTTGTCATTACCACCACCATAACCACAGTTTCCAAGGGTTCACAATCTTTTCAGCTCTTGCCCTTAATTACGCTTCCTTCTTATCTCACATTCAATACACATTCAGAACCCAGCAGATTCCTTCTCCTGTAAGATGCCTTATATTAGCTGTATCTTCCCCATTTTCTCAGCCAATGCCCTTGCTACGCATGTACCTACCCAATTCTGGCTGGACTCCTGCCTGCAGCCTCCTGGCCACCTCTGTCCACAGCTTAGTCACAAGCTTCATTCCACTAACGCCTTACCAAAAATCTACAACTGCTCTTTCTTCTTGTCACATTACCGAACTCATCCGCTTTAAGTTGATACCTGGTACGAGACTTTATTTTACACATAAACTCACTGCCCCATGTCATCTGCTTAGCTTCATCTGACCCTGTTACTCATTTGTTCAAGATCACCCCAGCATTCAGTTCAGTACAAATGCTTATGATGTGACCTGTTCATTTTGAGCTTTCAGAACATTCTTCAGTTATTTTATGTGTTAGGCTCTGTTTCCAACTAGACTGTAAAGTCTTTAAAATCAGTAGGCAGGTCTAGTTAAAAAAAAACACCAAAAACCAAAAACAAAAAACACAGAGACTGCCCAGGATGGTGCTTTCAATAGAGCAATCACTCAGAGGCCCTGCTGATGGTCAGTGACTACCCAGAAGTCAACTTTCTATAAGGCTCAACAATAACACACATTCAAGTATACATCAGAAAAACGGTAGAGATGGCATGGTAAGCACATTTTTGGAGGCTGCAGCTTTCAAAAGAATTTATTGGCATACATGAAGAGCAATTATTTTACCTCTTTGGGCACTCCCTCTTTTAATAAAAAAGGCCAAAGAAGAGTGCTTGCAAAAAAACAAAAACAACAACAGAAAAACCAACCATAAGTATCTTCTGCAAAAGAGGTTATCACTTCTACACAGAAAACCCCAAGACTCACTGGAACCATTAAGAATCCTCTGGCACTATTCTTAAAAGTCAAAGGTTCATGTGGTAAAATGTTAGCTATGAACTGGCAAACACCATCTTCTTCCTTGAGGTTTCAACTAACAGTTAAGATACTACAGCACAGATGGTCCCAATGAGTCAATGACTTTCTCGGAGTAGGTAAGGGAAGATATAGTCATTCTTTTAGGATGCCATACATGGACACAAATATTTGTTAAATGGCACCATAGTATCAAGTGACTTTATTTTTGGTGACAGAACATACAATTGCTGACTAAATCCTTTTATTCCTCCTTAAAGCGCTATAACAAAAACATGTGACAAAGTATAGTTTAATAACTTTGTAACAATGTTAAGGAAGTAAAACACTGTTACAAATGATGAAAGAATATTACAATTGTACTATTAACTTTAGTCCATGGTTTACATTAGGGTTTATTTTTTCCTCATATACCACCCTATCATTAACACCTTGCATTAGTGCAGTACATTTGTTTTAATATGAAAGAACTTTTTTATAATTGTCATATTAACTATAGTTCATCATTTACAATAGGGTTCACTGTCCTATGTTTTATCTTTAAATTTTTATTCTGGTAACATATATGACCTAAAATTTCCCCTTTTAACCAGCTTCACATATATAATTCAGTGCTGTCAATTACACTCTCAATGTGACACATGATTTACTTTTTATTTAACTAGGTGTTTGGTGAGACATTTCTCACTGAAGCAATGATAAAAGTCTGATGAGTGAGTAAAAGAAATTAACAAATGAAATCAGTTCCTGTAAGAGTTTAATGTAAATAACTTTGTGATAAAAAGTTACAAATATTTTTTAGATTTTCTGGAATTGTTTGGTTAATGTTAAAATTGCACGTTGAATTGGATAAGCTGCTCTGCGTAGTTGAGACAAAACCAAGCATTGAATCCAAATGGTTAAAAATGGTGAAGTAAAAAAAGGGCTGATGGTTGGTCGTTATTCCTCTAAATTTAATTATTTACATGACTGGCTTTGGTGTATCTGCCTTTTAAATGTCAAGATATTTTGAAAATAATCAAATAACCATGGAGGAATTCAAATGGCAGGATCACTTAACCTGTGCCTTCTTAAATAATCATAAAGAATTTACAGAGGGGCCAATCCAATTTTATCAAAAACAACAAAAACTATGGCATGGCCTTCAAATCCCTTCCTTTGCGCTAACCCCGTTAGCTAACAGCTACATTCCAAAAACTGAGGGCTTATCTTCTGGGTAGGGAGTGACTTTTCCTGAAGAATCACAGAGCTCTCCTCCCTTGTGTGAGACCTCGTCAATCCTGGTGGCCAGTGGGTCACCCTTGGCTCTCACTGTGTATTCAGTCTGTTTTTAAGACACTAAAAAGGAAAAGCCATGTTCTCTCACTTGGAGGAGTTGGTGATCTGGCAGGAGAGATAAAAACTAAGACTAGAGATAGCTATATTATAATTTCATTATTTAAAGGTCTAGGTAAAATTAATAAGCCCATTTTTCTTTTGTAGACTGGGCATAAAAAGAGGATCTTAAAAGTTGTCTTCTTAAATGCAGCCTTTCAAGGCTCCTTTATGAAAGAGAAAACAGGATTGTTAACAGGCTCTCCAAAATTATCTTACACAGATGAAATCTGGCAAATACAGAGATGAACATGAGACTGCATAATTTGCAATGGGAAATTTTTAGGTGTCACTGAATTGTTTCAGTAGCAGTAACACTATCATAGTCACAAAAGTTAACTGACAAAGTAAAAAAAGGATTAATCAAATAGTTTATATCTCATAAAAAACTTCATTAACGTTAAGCTACATCATTTATAATGGAAAAAAGACTACGAACACCATAAATGTACTACTATTACTTTTAGAGGAGATGGTTTAAATATAAAGAGCTATTGAGGGCAGTCATAAGGCGATGAGGTCAACATGAAAGCCAGGCACAAGAATACCCAGAGCTGAATTTTAAACTGCAATAATTAAGCTTTATTGACTTCTTGTGTCATCCATTATTTTAGCCTTTCGTTTATTAAGATACCAAGACAGAGCAAAATACGACACAATGATATTAAATTTATTTTTCAACAGGTCTACTAAAAGACTGGGCTTCAATTACTCTTGAATTGCTTTCAGTTAATTAGCAAGTGAGAAGTGATAGAACAAAAGCTAAAAATTTTCAACTTGCATTTCTGGTTTGAGAGGCCAGCCTGAGAAGTTTCAGGACTCACAGAAGGCTGTCCTTCCACATGGTGGACGCCTTTCACCACGCGGCCAGGGGAGGAGTACAGAGTTCAAAGGGCTCACCCAGACCTGTACCCTGAGTTAAGGCTCTGGATGCCCCTACCCCGTTCTTTACGTGGGAAAAGAAACTTCATATAGTTACTGACAAACGCCTGCTGTTGACGGCAGGGAGTGGGGGGGAGAGGTTCTGCCACCTCTCCATTCCCAACATTCAAAAGAGATTATTTTAGCCAAGTCTAAAATATCTTCTCATTCTGATTACAATTTGAAAAATAACACTTTTAAAACCCACAGTTTGAACAATGAACCGAAAGAGTAATTTGCTACAGAAAGAAAATGAAGGTATTTTTATAACACTTGAAAACAAAGTATTACAACTGGAATTCAGTGAATTGAAATTGTCATGTCAAACAATAATAGGTTATAAAGGTAAAAATTAGAATAATTAAAAGAAATAATAATTATACCAAAGACAGGTTTATAGAAAACAACACTGTTGAACTTTATATTTATAGACTGACTTAAAAAGAACTGCTAACATGACACTTTCTCTAATGTTATGATTGCTCTGCACCTATCTTTATGCCAGTCCTATAAACACTGATGAATATAGATCAGAAAATTAAAGCTGATTAAGAACTAATTATATGATTTGTGTGCCAAAATGGATTACACTTTCTTATAGTACTTTTGATTGAGAGTAAAGTTTTAATGAAGTAACTTCAATGCAGTTGTTAAGACATGGGCATTACCAAAATTTAGGTGTGGAATGCTATAGTAACATAAGAAAATTTTAATTACTACCATTTGTACACTATTTATAGTTCTGGTTTAAAAAGGTGCATTTGAATTTTAACATTATAATATATTGGTCTGGGTTTTATCAGAAGATTTTTATTAATTTCTTATGGTTTATATCTATAGCTCATTCATTCATTATTTATCTAGTAACTACAAATATATGTTGGGCACTGTTTCGATGCTGGCGATAATATAGTGATCAAACAGATGCCTCCCTTTCTTACCCCTAAGTATCTCTGCCCTAACAGAGCTTACCCTCTACCTCATAATTTGAAAATTAATAGTGATTCGAAAATCAAATGTTACATTTATTAACATTGCCATGAAGTTATAAAAGAAGAACTGGGAAAGTTCTACATATATCAACTAACCGATAACTACTGTAAAAAGTCAGTTCAAGTCCTGACTTGAACTTCAGAACATGAAGACTTGGAAAAATTAATAAACTAAAATTTTATTAATTCTGGTCATTAAGTTCATTGGACCAGAATTACAATTTATTTAATCATTGTAGGTTGTCCTCTACATGACTACATCTTTATTAACTCCTATTGTATTTACAAAGAATTTACACTTTTACTAATCTCAGCCGTGGTATGATTTACTCTTTTGTAACTAATTCAGTAGACTCCTTGCAAAAAAATTCAAGTTGGAACAAAGCCCATAAGGCAAAATTTACCACCTGTAACAATTAAAGAAAATACTTTAATAGCAATAAATTTCAGTAGAATAAAAGTTCCAACAGATGGAACAGCAGTGATGATAAAAGCAGCGGTTAGAACACTCCTTATGGGGGTTGGGGGTGGGGTGTGAGAGGCAGGGGCTGGGGGAAGGCAGCCACTAAATTATATCTGAAACCTACAGAGGTACCTCATCTGCTCCGGGGCCCATGGAAAGAGGTGACACGAAAGAGCAAACTATGAACTGAGAATGCAGAACACAGAAAGATGATCAATTTGAAACAAACGAAAGGAGCATGTTGGCTAGCAACAAATGGAAATAGTAGCAGTGGCAAGCTTCTGACACCCAAAGTTATGTAGTATCATTCTCATTCATATTCTGTCAGCTTGCTTTCTCTTCTTTCTCTCTCACAGAGGAAACTAGGCTAACCGGGAAAAATCAGTGAGCCACCGGTGCCTCTGAGTACACTGCTAAATTCCCCCAATCTCCTCTCTGAGCAGCAGCCCTGACATCTTCTGCTTCTTTCTCTAAGACTAAATGGAGGAAGAGGAGGGCTGGGCAAGCCCCTGGAGACTGAGGGCTGTCCCAGGGCATTTGCGTGAGGGCTCCCCAGGGCTGGCTGCGGAGGCTCTCCCACAGGTGGGGCTGTCCCCAGATCTTTACCCATCACCATTTAAGTTTTCTAACTGTTTCATGTGGGTCTTTCCTACTCTTCTACCTGCAGAGGAAGGAGGTGACTTGAGGAAGTCTGACTTTTTTATTTCCAGCAAATTGTCTGGCATAGAATAAAGTATATTCATAACAGGAGCTCAAAAACTTGCTGACCTTTGATTTGGAGATCTTAAATATAAAATATAGTGGAGAAGCTAAGACTCATATATATACATAATAATGCCAGTGATGAGGATGTTGATGGCTAAGATTGGTGTGGCACCGTATGGGACATAAGAGGTCTTCCCCGCATGCTCACATCGGATCCCCAGGGCTGCTTGAAGAGGTCCTCTTACCAGCTCAGTGAGATCACACTTCACACAACCAATGCAGAGGGTGGGTAGATTTTTGTTTCTTTTAAACTTTAAATCCTTTCTATTATCCCACTCTTCAAGCAAAACGAAAACGTAAATGCTAAACTGTATGGTACTGATGACTTAAAATTGTGACTTGAAGAAAGGAGACCTCTAGAAGGGCAGGAACAGCCAAAAATCTATCTAGGGAGTGATAGGTGAGCTGAGCCAAAAGAGCAGAATTTAGAGGGAAAGCGCTAAAAGTCTTCCATCTGTGGGACGGTGTAGGAACAAAAGCAGAGACAGGAATCAGACAAGCTATGCAGGGAAGACTAAACACTAATTCCAGGCAAAATGGTTCCAGTCCAGCCTGAGTATCAAATCTGGCACGGACCAAACGTTGGCTACTTTCCACTAGAGGAGGGAAAATGAACACAGTAAACATACTAATCAATTAGTCTTCTGTTTTCAACACCAATTCCCAGAGCTAATTAATTATTTCGTTAAGAAGGAGATTCTCTCTTGATTTTGGTCATTAATGAATATGACTAAATAAAACCTGATTTTTATTTCCCAAACTTTTGCATTTCGAACCCTTGCTAGGGTCAACCTGAGAAAGGGCTGCCAGATGTGAACATGGACGTGAGCTTCCCTGCATCCCCCTGATGCTCTCCTCTGTAACTGCCATCTACTGAACCGCCATTAAAGTCTGGATGCTTTTGCATCTGCTGCCATTGGTCTTAAAACAAACATTGGGATAAATGTTCTCATCTTGACTGTATTTATGCTGTGTCTAATTTTAGTTTTATTGTACCAAAATGACTGACGTGGGCTTAATTGCTTTATCTGATGGATGTTGCTGCATCAGACCGACAGATGCTTGCTCTTACCGTTACTAGCCTGATGTGTTCTGACTAATTTATGGAACCAGATATGGTATGTTTTCTCCTACAACACATCCTGTTTAGTGGCTGTATTATAACTTCACATTTAGAAAGGACCAACTATCTTCAAAATATTACACTAACCAAGGGGAACTCAAAGAGGTACGTAGTCCCTGCCCTCAGGAATGGACAGGCTGTGAGATAGGACATCCATCTACACGCAAACAACACTATGAGAAGGTCCTATGAAAAATGGTGAATGAGAGCACAGGAAGTGGGTACTATGGGGATAGAGATCTGGATTTGCTCGCCATGTTTACATGCCATGACTCATTTAGCTGCTGTGACTCTAGTCTTATTTGAAGAGTCCTCACTGTGCTTTTAAACACGCAGAGACTCAACAAAGCACTAGGGGCAGGAGGGTAGAAGAGTCGGGGAGGGACAAGAACAACATATTCAACCTCTGGAGTTAAAGAATCTGAAATTTATTGTGGAGAGAAAAAAAATGATCTGAAAACAGTTACAAAATTGATGTCACTGAGAACAAAATGACACACTGTGAATTAAGTATGTTTGTGCAGAGACCACGGGGAATAAGGGTGTGACCAGCTGGGCAGGGATGACTTGAGATTTTTGGAAAGGAGCTTTGAGGTGGACCCCCAAGCTAGTAACACAAACTGGGAGAAGGGCAAGGTTTTCTAGTTTAGGGACAACATGTGCCAACTCTTAGATAAAACTCAAAACTATGGACTTTCTCCAGTGATGCCTAAACAACTGGCTGCTATATCCTCCTAACTGGTTTTCCTATACCCAGTGCCCTCCCTAAAGCTCCATCCCATTGAAAAACTCCCTTATCCAGCCACGCTGGCCTGGAGGCCATAGTTTGCAGATCCCTGCATAGGAATCCCAAAGCTCAGTCATTCTGAATGGTTGTCACTCCTCCAGGCTTTCCAACTTCTAGACTTCAGGTTAGTCTCCTTCCCTGGAGCATCCTCCCACTCACTGTCAACTATCAAAGTCCTACACTCTCTTCTCATTTCCATCAGTCCACACCTCCATCATTACACCTTTCCTGCTACCCCAATAAACTCTGTTCAACAGATATTTTTTGGCTGCCCACAGAGTGTTAAGCCCTTTCTTCATGCTGTGTAACAAAGCGGGTGATGAGGCCCTTGCTTGTGAGTGTTCAGATCTAGCACGGGCAACAGGCAAGTAGAAGACGATTTCAACAGGAGGAGGAAGCAGATAAGAGCTCCCTCTTCTCTTACTTGCCATAGCACCCTTTCTCTCCAAGGAAACACAACCTGCTTCCATATTTACCCTCAGGAATGGGAGACCCTGGAGAGCAGTGGTTACATCCCAAGACCTACCAAGTGCCCAGAAGATCTCATACAGTACCTTGCAAACAAAAAAACATTTACTTAATTGAACTAAATACAATTTAAATTAATAGTACCTTAAGCCTAACTGGTGCACAGATAAAAATTTTAGAACCTTACTATTTCTCAACGTGGAAAATACCATTTAAGGTGCGAGACAGACTTCTAAAGACCTGAACTGTAAAATAAATAGGAAGCAGGAGCTAGAGGCTGAAATATACATATGAATTTAAAACAACAATAACTAAAAACAACCTTGAAACTATCCTTCTAGCTGGGTGAAGTGACTTTGGTTAGTGGACAAATGATTATGAAGATTACACTAAGGAGATGTGGCCATTCGAGTAGATTAGGAAAGTGTAAATGAGGCTATGGAACTGTATTAGGAAACACCATATGTCTGGAGGTACTAATCTTTAAATTAAACAACTTATCAAACTACCTTCATGCTGCACTGCTTGTTAATGTGCTATACCTGATGGAGAGAAAATTCCATGAGAGCTTATAAAACCTTACTAGAAGCATTAAAAATTCCTAGCCGTTTCATTATTTGTCATTCAGCAAATGTTAATATTTCTTTTGGTATTCCTACTGAAGCTTGAAATTAACATGGCTTTTTGTTTATTTCTTCGTTTCTGCATCCTTGTCAGCTCATCTTAGGGATGCAGTTAGTTAGCTAGCTGCTGCAGAGCCAGATAAAAAAGCCTAAAGAAACTCAAACATCGACTAGTAAAATACTTTTGCTTTTTAACACAGCCAAAGTAGAACATTTGGCTTTAACATAAATATTTAACATCCAGGATGCCTTAATCAAGAATCATTTTGACATAGACATAGTCTTTCTCCATCCCTAAAGCCAGAAACATGGGGGAGCAAAGCTTTCTGCAAATTTATGCAAAGCAATAGGGCGTATGGGATAAGAGAAGATTGGAAACAAGGGTGAATACAGAATTTTTCTAAGTATAAAACGCTCTGGAGGACGAGTACCCACTCCCCTCTGCCAAAAAGATCCACTAACAGAATTTAGCATTTCAAATCATCCAGGGATCCAGGTCCCATGGAGTCTGCCCGCTGTCCCAGAACTTTTTGTGGTGGACTCCAGCCTCCTCTCTCCCAAAGGCCCCCTCCCCACTGTGGGGCTACTTCCCACACCGAATGGTGATTGAGATCCCTGAACTTCGCCAGTGCCCACACAGCTCCAGCGGCACCTGGGGACTTCTAAAGGCAGGGGGACCTCCAGGCTGAGCGCACTTCGTGGAAGCAGCAGGCAGCTCGGGTTTCCGTACCTATCTTAAATTTATGTTGCTGGCTTAAATTCCTTCTTTGTGAGGTGCCTTGGGTTTTGAGGGAATGCTGTTTTATGAGGGCCTCTGTGGGGCAAGGGATGTTTTGTAAACTACAGACATGAGTTTTGAAGGTCCCCAGGAACAGAATAATCAGGAATTGTATCTAAAACTAGCTTGAGGAAATGCCTCAAGTGGGGGCAAATCATTTTTTAAATTCATTTTAAGATTAGTCAGGAGCCTTTAGAAACCAGAATCTTTTTCATGATTGTGGGCCTGTGTATGTTTAAATGGACTTCCTGAATGTGCCAACTAGGGCATGAAAGAGCAGAGCCTATCTGATCTTTTTGTTGGTTGCTTCCCATTTCGGAAAATGGTAACCTGATAAATGAGGCTCTGAAGGACAACTGGACCGTGGCTTTAAGAACTGTTTTAAGTTGGTTTCCACAGGGTTGCTGTCATGCTGCCAAGGACCCTGGTTAGCAGGCCACGGCTCCTTTACATCCCACAGCACCCTCCAATCCCGGTTTTCTTGCCTGTGAATTTCCTATAGAGAACATCATGCTATATCCATCCTTCCATTGAGCTGAAATTGACTCACTACAGCCTCACTGAGTCACTGCATGACAAAGCCATTCTTCAATCTCTATTTCTGGTAGATTTTTCACTTTGGGGGAAGCCAATAACAGACTTTTCCTGTTATAAATGTACAGGAGAGCCCATTAAATGCAGCTCTCTGATTCAGCCTAGAAGTTTTAATTGGATCAATGTTTTAACAGTCACATCACACACCACTTGAAAAGTTTATTTAAACTTTCAAAGTTATTTCTGTATTTTGCTTTTAATCCCTTTCTTCCTTTGCTTGTGTTGATAATGGTGAATGCTGCTGTCTCAAATGAGGACTGAGGACAGGATGGAGGTGAGTGGGGGAGGTGGAAGGAGGTGGCCCTGACTTTCAGATCTTTCTGAGTTGTCTTTATTAGCTGATTTTGAAATTTTGTGATGAATTCTCAGAACATCAGGTACCCCACATTTAAACAGAAGCACAAAATCCATTTCCAAAGCAAAAAGATTTCTGGATTACCTGTCATTTTACACAATCAGCCCCAATGCCCACATCCCTTACCCCTGCTTTAATATGGATAACCAGGAGGTTACTACGAAAAATTATCTGCATCTGTTGCTAAACACCACATAAGAAAAGAGCCTCATTTTTCTGTGAATCCAAATTAAGTGTGTTTGCTTTACATGAAAATTAAGGGCGCTGAGGCTTCCACCAGTGAGCAGGTTTAAAGATCCTCATACGTAAAGCCCTTGTACTCCAAGGAGACGAGGTTCTCTCGAAGGAAAGTTGAGGGACACAGCCTGGACTCTCCATTCACCATGCCCAGGGCAACCACCGCCCCTGGGAACAGAGGGCTTGATGCTCTCTGAGCCAGCCTCTTCCCATACTTCTTTGTGCAGACTCAGTTAGGGAATTTCTCGGAGAAGTAAGTGACACTCTGGCATGTGTCCAGTGACACAGGAGTCCCGCCTCCAGGGCAGCGTCCTCCCTGCGGTTGGCGTTGCCCAGACCACCATGGCCCATGGCCTGGCCTGAGTGGGTGCTATCCTTTCTAGCCCAGGTACCACAGTGAGTCCTTAAGGTCTGGTTCCTCTGTTTAGTTCAGCACCTCTGTGACTGGCACACAGTTTAGGCCACATTTGGTGCAGATCCTGAGCAATGCTGGGGTCACAGTAAGACACCACTGTGGCTGCTGCCTCAGTTTGCACCCCTTACTTCGTGCAGACCATAGCTCACACTGCTTCTACTCCTAGAGGAAAAACCCCTGTTGCTGCCCATTAGCTCAACATGTATGACATTCAACACCCTTATAATTCAGTGCCAACCTGCCTCTCCAATCTTGTCACCTACCATGTGCCCATGTTCATTCATTCATTCACTCATTCTTAAAACATTTACTAAGGACCTACCATGCACTGTATTTAGCATTAGGGACACCAAATAAAACCCACCCCTAGCTTTTAGAAACTCTTGAGTAGGGGTAGCCAGGCTTGTAAATACATAACAATAAAGTATTAGAATGAACAGGTCTGTGGGGCACCAAGGAAGGAAATGTCGATTCAGCCTGTTTGGGCTCCAGCTTGGATGCCACCTCACATGGAGGCTTTCTGAAACATGGCTCACAGCTGTGCACCTGCCCCCTCCTTTGTGTCCCATTTGGTGGGAAGGACAGTCATTAACGTGCTCAACTCTGGCCTCCTTAAGATTTAATATTCTTAGAATAGGAGCAATCTTTTTACTCATCTCTGTAATCCCTGTTGCAACTGGCACTGTGTCTTATACAAGAGTTCTATGCATGTTTACTGACAATCTCAATGTGCCTGGTGGTAAACCTTAGAATCAGAGTCAACAGCAACCTTCCAAAAAGAACTGTACTAGATAAAGACATTCCCTTTACTTCTGATGGAGGGGACAGAAGTGTGTTGGGAGACTCCAGTCAGGACGTCTGATTCTTTGATCTGGCCCTGCTACTCATGAGCTGTGTGCTTTCCAAAGACTCTCCTCACCCATCTGCTCCTTTGTCCCCTCTTCTGTAGGACAGTGGAGGGTCCCCATTCTGGAAACTGTAACAGCACTGTGGCTACAGATGGAAAGTGGGGTGGTGGTGGTGGTGGTGGTGGATGCAGTGTCAGTCCTTTCAGTTCAGTTCAGTTCAGTTCAGTTCCTTATGCAGCAGGAACCAGAATTTCTGGTGGTAGAATAATGTGCATTCACTCTTAGAGATAAGGCTTTTTCACCACTAACACACCATTCATATTAAAAGGTCACTCACTAATTAATGAACAAAACCTTGCTGCTTGTGCACTATTTTGCATTACTCAGAAGGGCCTGGATTTCAAAAGGGTCTGGACTTTGATCACATCATGCCCATCTGTTTCATATCCAAATATATGCTATCCACATGAAGATAAGAATGCTCTCGGTCATGTATTAGCTATCTGTTGCCGGGTGGCTTAAAACAACAAACAGTCATTATCTCATAGTTTCTGTGGGTCAGGGATTCAGGAGTGGCTTAGAAGGGTGGTTCAGGCTCAGCGTCTCTCATAAGGTTGCAGTCAGGATGCTGTCCAGGCTGCTGTCCTCTGACGGCTTGACTGGGGCTAGAGGACCTGCTTCCATGCTCACTCACTCACACGGCTGTTGGCTGGAGGCCTCAGTTCTTCTCTGTGTGGCCTTCTCCCGAGGGCTGTTCACAACATGGCAGCTGGCTTCCCCCAGAGCAAGTGACTCAAGAGAGAAGGGGAGAGAGAGAGAGGCAGAGACCAAAGCCACCGTGCCTTTTACAATCCGATCTTGAGAATGACATGCCATTATTTCTGCCACATTCTATTGGTCACACAAACCAATTCTGGTGAAAGCCAGGAGGCAAGGATCACTGGGGGCCATCTGGAGGTTGGCTACCATAGTCACACCCTGACAGTGATAGCCAAACCTCTTCACTGTGATTGGTTACTGCTTTTCCAGAGTAAAGTAAATAAATGCATGATCCATCATCCTGTATTGCAAATTCAAAACAGATACATTTTTTTCTCTTGTGGTTTTGAAGGTCTACAGAGGCTTCAGAGAACAGTTATAAAATACTTAATGACCTCAGAATTTGGGGAGGGAAGGAGTTATGTATTTTTTAACATGCTAAAATTTCCACAAGTCATGTCACTGACATAGCATCACTTCAAGACTTTAGCTGTCAATATTCTAGCATGCAGATTGATGCCAAGTTTGGGATATAAGGAATGGAGGGTACTGAGCCGGGATGCCCTCCACCTGGTTCAGGTGGGGGCTTGGCAACTTGGTGAGTGCCAACAATGGCCATAAAGAAAACCACGTTTAATTCTATTTGGAAATGTTATTAAGTTTTTTGGTGTAACTCTTTTAAAAATAATGTTCTATAGTAAAATATACATGTTCTATTAAAATCCAAACAAATAGCTCTATTGAAACAAGTTGACGACGGATCCTGAGTGGGAGCCACTGCAAAGGAAATAATTATAACCAAACTTTGGCTCTTATAAACTCAGCTAATAAAGCTAGTCAGTTGGAAGTAGAAGTCTAAAATTAAGAAAAAAATCATTGAGTATACACAGTGGAGATAAAAGTACTTTCCTTCTGTTCACTAGGAGGGCAAAGTAACGCCATGTTGCCTATGCATTGGTTCCTTTAGTTGGCTATAGTTATCCATACCAGGGTGAAGAAGCTAAGGAAATACTGCTGGAATGAACTTTTGAAGCCAAACTCTCCAAAGTGATAGGGCCATTCTACAGAAGATAGAGGAAGCCTATAGAAAATTATTCTACTCATCTAGGGTTTAATCAAGCTGGGAATGGTAATGATTAAAGATGAGTGATAAGGGTATGAAATTTTAAGTGTTTTTCAAAATTCTAAATGCTCATCACTTTTTAAATTAATTCAACAACATACAACAAAAATATTTATTGAGTATTTACATATGCCAGGCATTGTTAGATATGGGATACATCAGAGAAGAAATCTGAACACAGCATATTTAAAACTGATAAAGAATTTTGATTTAATTTTAACACAGAATATGAGTGGTAAATTTCTTCTCATTTTGTTTCAGTCCATCCCATCTGTATGAGAACCCACCACCAGGCCCCCTCACCAGGATCAAGATGCCAGGCAACCGGGAGGAAACACTAATCTCTGGACCCCTGATCTTGTAAACCTTAAGTGGTAGAGGGCCAGGTCCAAACTGAACAAAATTCTGGTTAATACTGCTCAGATTTGCACTTGATAATGTTCTAAGGCAGTGCTGGGGCTGGTGGGTGGATGGGTTGGGTGGGGGGAAAGCCAGAGATGAGGGGAAATGAAATTTTCCAGCAGAGGGCAAAAATCCCTAGGAGGAACCAGATTCTGGGATCTTAGACAAGCTCTGGAAAAGCTGTGAGTTTGAGCACACCCAGGGATAAGTACACCCTGTTCTCAAGCAACACTGATTCCTGTTACCCCAGATACCCTGTAGGGTGCTACTGAGGTCAGCAAACCCAGACGGCTCACCAGGCATAGGGGTCAGTACATGAGACCACCAGCCAGGCCCTAGCTGCACGCCCCATCCCACTGCCCAGTGAAGCCTTGTCAAGGTCGCTATTGGGAAGACAGGGAAAGGCTACTCCTCCTTGATATGCCCCAAACAAGAACTTCTTGTGGTGAGTGTGTTTCTTGGATGGGTTTATAATTCACAAATGGATTTCTATTTTGGGGGTCTGTTCTGCTGTTTACATAACGTCAGTAAACAGGGAAAGAAAAAAAAAATCATTTGGTTCTGAGAAAACTGTGACTACATGCCCATAAAGAAAGGACTGTTTGTGGGAAAGGGAGTAATCGTGTTTAGGTTGCTATACTTTTTAACTTTTCAAAGTATTTTCCCATATTATATGACTTCATCATCAGATGAGGGTGGAACTTGTATACATTACAAGTGCATGCCTGAGTCTATTGTTGGTCTTGAGTGAGAGGAAGGATATAGAAGTATCTGTTTCAAAATGCTTGAATGACACACTGATTAGTAAGCTCCACCCCCACAACAGTCCTGCAGCCACTCTCATCTCTCTCTTCATTAGGTATTTTCCTTTTTCTTTCAAATTTGGTCAAATTTCAATTTTGTAAACCAACAAACAAACTACAAACTGAATCCTTCATTTGCCCCTGCTACCCCTTCTACCTACTGGTCTACTTCCCATCTTCTTTTTTCAGCATCGCATCCCTCCCCACTCCCCCACCTCCAGTCTCCCCTTACTGCTCCCCGAAGCCTGGCCAGACCCAGGGAGCACGTCCTGCTCCTTCCTGACTGGGTGGGTGTGGAGCTGATGGATGACAAACTCGTTCATGAGATGCTCCCTTCTCTGGCTCCCTGCATTCTGCAGCCTCCTTGTGCTTTCCTACTTTAATCCTTGCTAGCTCCTCTCTGTAAGGCTACACATAACTAGCAGTGATGGCCAAGTACATAAATGGTAGCTCGACCTTTAAATATCAGAAGCAACCGAGGGCAGGCAGAGCTGGAACAAAGGCAGAGGACGGTCTGGAAGCACTGGCTTCTTGGTCTCCAGAGTGTGGGTCAGGTGTCAGGGGTCAGAAGCTAGGAGCTGAGGGCTGCTGTCTGGTTCTCTTCCAAGGGCTACACTAGTTGGAGGGGTTACAATGCTAGCTATAGGTAAATGCCAGAGAGGACTAGTCTCCTATTTATTTTCAACTATAGCCTACAATTTTAGCATTAAATGCTTCCCTGAATAATAATAGTATAGGATAATCCTTGTATATCAATCATATTTCTCTATTGACTATTTCTAATATCAGAAATTAGTTCCTATATAATATCTCTTTTCCTCTTCCCACCTCCCAATCATCCAACATCCAGACAGAAAACTTAAAAATACTAATGCTCTAGATCCAGAAATAGATAGCATAATACTGTGTGATGGTAGCACGGTATTGTAAGTACACTGAACAAAGATGTCTGTGAGTAAAGCTGAAAGAGGTGGGATAGGAGAATGTATGACAGCAGAGGTAAAGATAGATGATAAAGACTGGGACTGTATAATGTGGCAAAAACTGGAGTGGCCAATGACTGTTACTAAATATACAAATATAAAAATGTTTTTGCATGTGGGAAAGCAAATGAATGTCAACCATGTAGAAATTTGAAAAAGGGATGCTATTCAGGAAAAAACATAATCAAAGCAAACTGGAGTCTATGGTCAACAGTAACATTGTAATATACCTCCATTAAATGTAACAAAGGCAATATGCCAATGCTAAATGTATATGAGGGGGATATAGGGGAGTAATATGGGATTCTTGGTAGCGGTGTTATTTGCTAAACTTAGTAGTATATTGTATTGTATGACATGTTATTTTTCTTTTTATCATTTTTTCTTATTGCTAAAAAAAAAACAATTTTTCTTGTAGTAATCAGTATGTTCAAGTGCTGATTGTGGTGATAAATGTACAACTTTATGATGATACCATGAACAACTGATTGTACACTGTGGATAAATGTATGGTATGTGAATATAACTCTATAAAATTGTAGGAAAATATATATATAGGAGTAAAAGTGTTGGAGAAAACATGGTGAGAGGGATGATGCCTCACCAATATGGACTAACTACAATGTGTAAACTCAGAATTGAATCTTAGAACATAGCCTAACGTGGACACAATAATTGTAATAGTCCCTAGATTGTAAGCTCTTACAGCAGTTAACTCTATCGCTGAATTGTAAGGCCTATCTCTAAACTTTGAGATGCTGATCCCCTAGCGTATAACCTGATTGGTCTCTGGAACAATGCATATCTCTGAGACACCTGAAACTCAGAGCTAGAGCTCGGCAGATATGAATGTCAGTATTAGTGCATACAGTCACTGTCACAAAAAAAAAAAAAAAGCTGAAAAAGAGCCCCCAAACTTCAATTAGTGATATGAATGAAGCAGGTCTGGTTAAGACCAGGGCAAGCCAGGCTAAAGGATAAAGGTTGAAACTGATTGTGTTTTAAAACTTCAACTTTCATATGAGACCAAGGGAATAGATATCTATTTGGTACAGGATCTAAATTTTCTAAACGGTACAGCTCTACAGTCGATTTGTTCAGACACCACAATTGCATGGAACTTTGAATAGGAACTGAGATACGGTAGGTTAGTATAGGCTGGACTGAAATAGTGACACATCCTAGAGTAATTTGGGCAGACAATAAAAAATATATTTACAGCCTCCCCCTCCCCAGCCCCGAGGATCTGGGGGAAGGTGCAGATGTGTTGGACATCCTCACCTGGACTGGTGTTGATGTTGTCACAAACATTGGGACTGGCGGTTTGATGTGCTGAGCCCTCGAGCATGGGACTTGCCCTTATGAAGCTCATTACCACAAAGGAGAGTCTAAACTTGTATGTAATGGTGCCTAAGAGTCTCCCCCTGAGTACCTTTTTGTTGCTCAGATGTGGCCCTCTCTCTCTCTAACTGAGCCATTTCGACAGGTGAACTCGCTGCCCTCCCCCCTACGTGGGACCCGACTCCCAGGGGTGTAAATCTCTCTGGCATCGCAGAGTATGACTCCCGGGGATGAATGTGGACCCAGCATCGTGGGACTGAGAGTTATCTTCTTGACCAAAAGGGGGATGCAAAATGAGACGAAATAGTTTCAGTGGCTGAGAGATTCCAAATGGAGTCGAGAGGTCACTCTGGTGGACATTCTTATGCACTATATAGATAACACCTCTTAGGCTTTAATGTATTGGAATAGCTAGAAGTAAATACCTGAAGCTACCAAACTCCAACCCAGCAGTCTGGACTCCTGAAGACAATTATATAATAATGTAGATTACAAGGGGTGACAGTGTGATTGTGAAGACCTTGTGGATCACACCCCCTTTATCTAGTGTATGGATGAGTGGAGGAATGGGGATAAAAACTAAAGGACAAATGGGGTGGGATGGGGGGATGATTTGGGTGTTCTTTTTTCACTTTTATTTTTTATTCTTGTTCTGGTTCTTTCTGATGTAAGGAAAATGTTCAGAGATAGATTGTGGTGATGAACGCATAACTATGTTATCATACTGAGGACAGTGGATTGTATATCATGGATGATTGTATGGTGTGTGAATGTATTTCAATAAAACTGAATTTAATAAAAAAAAAATACTAATGCTCATCACAAGAATTCTGCCTGTGTGCATATTTAACATTCACATTACAGAACCTGAAAAAAATAAAAAGTTAGTCAAAGCTAACTTTCAAGAGCTTATATATATTAAAATGTAGCACACTTTTATTGTCAGTTTTACTAAGAGTTCATACCTTATGGTATCACTGGAGGTCAAACTCCAATATTAACAAGATAAATGAAGAGAAACTTTCAAAATGAAAACATTCTCAATTGCCAGCTGGTGACCAAGAACAAGAGCTAAAGACTAGTCTTGTTACCGCTCATTGGCGTCTCACTTGGCTGGGTTGTCAATGCCAGAGATGGATCCCCCACATTTTACACTCTGAGAACTAGGGGAAAGGACTTCTGCCAAAGGGGCCTGATTTGCTACTGGGGAAATGTATAAGGCAGGCACGTGCGATTACAGGAAAGGGGCCACATTCTGTTGGTGTTGATGGGGCTGCTTACTTCATTTGCCACAATGACATTCACGCACAAAATAAAACCTTAAATTTTTCAGGATTATGGTTTAGCAGGTGCAAGTGTGTCATTTTGAAGTCCTGTGTGTCATATACTCTCACAGGAGAAAGAAACGAATTGCTGTCCAATTTGAAATGAAAACAAATACTTCTTGTGAAATAGCATAGAATTAGTTACACATAATATCATTTGTCCACGTTAGCTAAATCGCAAGTTTCTTGAAGGGAGAATCTTTTTGTCTTCATTATCTCTTGCTCATGGTTGGCGCCCAGAGGTTGGCCTTCCACCGGGGGAGGTATTCAGACACGTTTCTCATCTAACGAGCCCAAGACTGGATTTCTCCACCATACGAATCCACCCATCCCCGAGTGGCACAAGCTTCCCACTGTCCTGAGGGTACTTTCTGACCTCACATTCAATTATTTGGCTCAGAAGCTCCCCAAAGTTAAGGCTTCAGTGTTGCTAGAGGAAAAAGTCAGGACTAATAGGGGTCTAGAGATTTCCAATTCTGAAATTAGAAAAAGAGAAGAGGGAGGAAAGAGGCAGTAGAAACACGGAGGGGACCTGGGTCGGAGACCTCGAGGCAGCCTCCGAAGCAGCAGCCGAGCGGCACTCTCGCCCGCAGGCCACGGTGGGAACTGATGGCACAAGGCACCAGGGCACACTCGAGCTGGGTGAGCCGTGGCCCTGGGCGAGTGCCAGTTACACAAGGACCAGGGAGCAGCAGCCACAGCAGATGTAAAGTGCAGGCAGGAAAGTGCTGGTGAAATGAGCTGTGCCCGGATGGCCTCAAGACTACCACAGAACACTCACTGCAGGCTGAAGTCAGTTTAAAGGAGGAGTGATAACATCCTCTTCCCCTCCTAGTTTTCCCAGTGAGTGGAAGTTCCCACTGACAGACTTAACACAAGGCCCACTTGCTAGAGAACGTCTGCCTACGATTAGTGGTGTGAGCCCTGGGTGCACTCAGGGGAGCCGGGCCGCGGTCCTGCTCACTGGACGGAGTGGGGCGAAGGAGAGAGAGCACAGACAACACAGCAGGCCCCCAGCAATCGCTTGTTCCCCCTAACCATGGGGGTGCTGCTATGCAGTCAACCTCTGGCTCGCAGGTCTTCAAACTGCTCATCTGAAGCACTTAGCCAAGGGCCTAAAGCCTAGTATGTGTTCGACATAAATTTGTTTAATGCAATCTGTCATGAAGGAGGTGGCGTTAGATAAATGCCGAGATTGCTTCTGGCAACAGAATGCTGAGACTCTTCTACAGGAAACCTTTCTCTTTAGACAAAAGGAAAACTCCCCTCCTTGTTACCACAGTCTGGCACTGGCTACACATGTGGTTAGCTGCGGAGCCCGGTTTATGTGTCCCTATAGTTCCACAGTTTCCATTGCGCAAATATTTGGCACTGTGGCTGATTAAAACAGAGTGTCAAATAATGCGGCGGCTGTTGGCAATTTAGCACTCTGATGAGCCTTTCCCACTATTAATAAAGTTCAAAGTTTATGTCCGTGGAGAGAGTGATAACAAACTAATGCTCTGTTTTTACATAATAAGATAACAATACTGGAAATCCATTGTAATTAAGGCTTGCTCTTGTAAGTTTCCTCCCACCCAGTAGTAATAGCAATTCCAATTTCTTGGAATCATTTAAACTCTGCCTGTCACCAATGTATGGAGCACAATTTATGTATGAGAAACTATGTGGACCAAAATGAAAGCTCTACGCTTAACCTCATGAACCCTCACAAAGCACGCTGGATGAGCAAGGCCTGGCGTGGCCTGGCGTGGCATGGCGTGGCGTGGCGTGGTGTGGCGTGGTGGGCTGCCTAAGAGCAGCAGAGCCAAGCAGTACAAGGACAGAGGCAGAAGCCCTGGTGTCGGGAAAGCTGGCTGGGGTTGGGGACTGCCTGGCTTGACTCCTTCCTGGCACTGTGTCCTTGAGGAAGTGGGGTTCACAGTTTCCCCATCTGAAAGTGCGGACGAATTGGAGCTGTTGTGATTAAATGAAATGGTATACATGATGCTACTTTGTAAAGTACAAAATGATATCTATACATGAAAAAGAAACAATGAATTAAGAGCCACATCCCATAAAAAATCAAATATGTTTTTTCTTTGGAAGAGAAATACAATATTTGGTACACTTATTTCACCTTTCAGGGAAAGTATTAAATCTACCGTGAATGGGTATACAGTATGAGAGGATTTAAAAATTCTCATATTAAAAATAAATGTAAGAAAGTTGAAAGGTTTTTTAATATAACAACATGCACAACTATATGCAGACAGTTTTAAAAATTTTAAATAGGCCAGTTGCTCAAAGAAATGACCAAGCTGGTGCCGTTTCTAATTATGAAGTATCCGAGACAGTATTTTCTTTTTAGAAGAAATAAATAAAAGCAATAATATTTGGAGCTCATCTATTTGACACCAACAACTATCTAGAATGCAATTCAGAACCTGGAAGTAAACTCAAAAAGGGCTTTGAGCACTAAACACAGATGCTACAAAGTCCACACACTAAACTCATGCATGTTGCCACAGCGAGTCCATCAAGCCTTCTCCAGGAGCCTGCCTATTAACAGCAAGCACCCTTTGCCTGGGGACAGGGGTGAGGTAGCACTTTACACCTGCACAGTGCTTCCCCAGCCTGGACACGTACACCAATCCTATTAAGTGGGCTGGATGGGTGCTCACCCTGTGGTAGACTGAGGGGACTGTGCTCCTTGACAATAAGTGGAACGCGTGCCCCCATCTGTAAAATGGGAATTAGAGCCACACGATAGTAAAGGTACTTTCATTTTCTTATTATCTTCCAATTAAGAAATTGCAAAATGCCAAAAAACTATTGCAGCTGAGCAATGTTTTTCAATAAATGAATCACAATAGTATCTATATGCATCAGAAAAAAAAAAGTTGTGTGCATATGCATCAAACAATTTAGTCTAGTGAAGTGGATGGAGCAAATATAGATTCTCATACAATTACAATAAGTGCCCAGTCCCAGGCAGGGAAGCAGGGGCTAGGAGCTTACAGTTCTAAAATCCCAGGAGTCAATGACTTGCTCAAGCTCACATGTCCAGCCTTGGGCTGGAATCCAGGTCCTTTGGCTCCTACTCCAGTTTTTTTCTCTATTACCTCTAACAAGTTTGGTTACTTGATTCTGCTGTCAGAAACTGATTAGAACACTAAGTCACAACAGGGGAGGGCCACTGGGAGAAGGGGCTGGCATGGGACAGCAGCGAGGGGCAGTGAGGGTGTAAGCCTTAGAGAAGTAGGGACCAACCACAACGAGAAAGGTTAAATCTCTGGGGTCAGAAAGACCAAGGTCTATCACTTAGTGCTTATATGATCATGAGTAATTTACTTACCCTCTTTGAGATTGTTTCCTCATTTACAAAACAGGGATAATATTTACCTGCAAGGGTTGTGAAGATTAGAGAGAATATATGTAACGTTCCTGACACCTAATAGGCACTGAATAAATAGCAGCTCTGGTTATTATTTTAAGAACTCAATCAACACAGATATCAGAAGCCTTTTAACTTTGGAGTGAAGAGCATTAAACATCTAAATAGAATACATAAATACATCTCTGTATTTGAGCATATTTCATAACATCAATGATAACCCTCAGGGATTAAGGAAAGATTAAAATGAAGGGAGAGTGCAGTTTGGTGGAAAGAATGTGTGTTTTGGAGCCAGACGTAGCTGGTTCAAATTCCAGCAGCACTGCTTACTAGGCTCGTTCCACCTGGCAATTGTGTTCTGATAGTCAATGTTCTCATCTGCTAAATGGGGACAATAAGGGTGTCATGAGGATCAAATGTAGGCCCCTGACCTTTAGCAGGTGCTTATTTTAAAGTCAGTGCAACTGCCCTTTTGTCCTTTACTCTATCAGAAAGCAGGGGGTGCTATGGTATCTTCTTGCTAGATTTCTTTCCAGAATAATTAAAACATTTTAAATACGGTGTTTAAACAGATAAGTCTCAGTCAGTTGGAAAATTTATACACGTGGGTTATCTTTATTCACCAATGTTGTGTAACTTGGAAACCTTTCTAAAAACTCTTGCATTCATCAGGCACTGAAGCACAGTATCCAGCATGCAATAGGCACTCGATAAATATTTGCTGCAAATTGAATAAACGAATTGAGTGCTAATTCAACTCTAAAGCCAAGCAGCTTTTACGTGCATAAGGGGGGCAGCCTTTCCTTAAAGTAATTAATTCTAAACTGAGAAAAAAATCTGGAATTACTGTAAAAGCAGAAACTTACATTTTTTTCCCCTCTTTTCAATAAATCTTCAAGAATGGTTAAGTCTGAATGGTCTGTACTACTCAATATTTTAGGTTTCTCTTATTTCTCATTTGACCTAGCCGAAATAGACTATTTAGTTTTGAATTAGCAAAAATTCATCTGATGCTCCCGACTCATGATACAAATATATTAAGGTAAATCCATCCCCTACAATTTTCATACAGTTAGTCATGTTCTCCTCTCCCAGAGACACATGTGCTCATGTGTCCACAAGACACCAGACATGTACCGAGAGACAGAGAAGTCACATCACCTAGCCCAATGACAAACATCCCTCACTACCACAATGATGCGTTGGACTGATCACAACACATCCCTACAACACACGGCTCAGCGCGCACCAGGATGTCCTCTCCCAGACAGGACCAAAGGCCAAAGGCCCTGCTGTGTCATTCCTGCTCCAACCCAGAACCACCTGCAGTCTCTGGGACCACACGGGAACTCCATTCTGGTCTACTTGGGTCTCAAAGATTCCTCGCCACATGAGCTCTGGACAAATCTATCATTGCCTGGTGGTCAGTCCATTCCTGTTTGCCTGGCGGTGTCCACAGTAACACAAAAATAGAGACAGAAACTACAACAAGATAGGTGGGTGAAGCAGTGCCTGCTTCGGTTTGGTCAGACGAGCAGGCGAAGGTGGAGGCTAAGGGCCGGGAGGCACAGTGTGAGGGTGTGGCGGGAGGGAGCTTGGCATATAACCCCAGGCCTCAGGACAGCGTGACCAGGAATCGCTTAGGAGACAGGCCAGGTAGGAAGGTGCCACTGCCTGACAGTCACACAGGACATCAAGATAAAAAAGGAACTGTCGCATGAGAAATATCCTGCCAAACTGCTGAAACCATGGTATTTATCTGCCTCAGATGATGATTAAAACAGGACAATTCACAGGTTCACCCCATTTTACACGGCCTGCTCATGCTCACCAGTATTTCTTCTAGCTAGCTGCTTCTGAACATGCCCTCGTCTCTGGCTGTGAGGGCCGCCATTTTGTCAAGAAAACAAAATGCCTGACTATAGCTCAACGCATGGACTTCACTCACAAACACCATCTCCATGAGAACCTAATGAAAAAGTAATAAAAGTGAAATATAGTTTATTAATATTCATCCTGTCTCCCACTGCCAGCAGCTGTATGTGTTCTATCATTAGAGGAGGAAGCTGCCTGCAGCCTGGCTCTCTGGAAAAAGCAGTCCTCGTCATCAAAGTGTCCACCACAGCGGGCAGTTTCAGGACAGAAGGTTAGGCCACGATAGAATCGCACTCCCACTGAGGGGTCTGGAGCAAGCTGCCATCACCGGCTAGCGGGGTAGCCCAGGGATCTCACCACATCATCTCCGGGGCCACCGCAAATCTGAAATGGAGCTGCTAATGCCAATCCAGTGACCCGGCATCGCTGTTACCAAGGGAAAAACATCTCTACCCATGACGCAGAAATGGATTTACCTGAGCTTGAGGACATAAACAAGTTTTTCAAGAGGCCAAAGGAAATCAAAGAACCAGAATAAATTAGAGATGCTATACAGAGTGATTTACACAACAAACAGTTCCTTAACACCAACGAACTAGGAGGAGAAAGAGCATATGCTCAAGAGAAAATTTAGGGAAGGAGAAATTTTTTTTTTTAATTTTCATTTTATTGAGATATATTCACATACCATGCAGTCATACAAAACAAATCGTACATTCGATTGTTCACAGTACCATTACATAGTTGTACATTCATCACCTAAATCAATCCCTGACACCTTCATTAGCACACACACAAAAATAACAAGAATAATAATAATATTATTATTTGGAATAATAATTAAAGTGAAAAAGAGCAATTGAAGTAAAAAAGAACACTGGGTACCTTTGTCTGTTTGTCTGTTTGTTTCCTTCCCCTATTTTTCTACTCATCCATCCATAAACTAGACAAAGTGGAGTGTGGTCCTTATGGCTTTCCCAATCCCATTGTCACCCCTCATAAGCTACATTTTTATACAACTGTCTTCGAGATTCATGGGTTCTGGGTTGCAGTTTGATAGTTTCAGGTATCCACCACCAGCTACCCCAATTCTTTAGAACCTAAAAAGGGTTGTCTATATTGTGCGTAAGAGTGCCCACCAGAGTGACCTCTCGGCTCCTTTTGGAATCTCTCTGCCACTGAAGCTTATTTCATCAGGGAAGGAGAAATTTACAGTCACAAAATACACCCCACAAAAGATGTTTTGGACAAGGTACTCCAAATCATGGGGGAAGCATGCCTGGGAAACAACATGGCCACAAAGCAGAGTTCAATGAGGTCGTATCCCACTTTACACAGCTTAACTTTGATCCCAGTGAGTTCCATCTACTTGTTTTTAATGGATTCTCCTTGAGGGGAGGGTCTACTTCTGATTCACAGTGTCGTGTTTATATGCAGTGTTCCATAAACATTTCCTGAATGAAGGGGGAAGAAAAGTAACAAACACCAAACCAGGGCTTTGGGAACAGCAGATGGTTCCGAATGGCTAAGCCCTGTGGACTAACCAGCAGACTGTGGACTAACAAACAGGAGCACACCGAGGCTGAAGGAAGGGCGCTGGGGAGCCAGGAACGAGGTGACGCTTATTGAACTCTGATTGGTTTTGTTGACAGCAAAAAAAAGTACAAATATGTAAACACTCATGTGGTAATGCATAAACTTCTTTCTAATAGAGAGGCTTGTGAGAATAAAATACAGTAATCACTGTGGGAATCCAGGGGTGAGGAAGGGGGAAATGCAGAGTCTTTTCTGAGGAAGGAAGATAGCTGATGAAAAAATAAAACAAAACGTCAGGCACTCTGTACTTCTTCTAAATGGAAGCACAAAGAAAGTGGTGGGGTACAGAAAGGGGCAAAAACGTCAGGAAGGGGCAAAGGGGTAAAGGGGACGAGTTGAGTGCTACACTGAAAGGAAAACTTGCAAGATAGAGAGTATTCTCCCAGGAATTCACCTTCCTACAGATTTTAATGCCTGTGCACTTCCACCGGACAGGCAAGGGATGTGTGGATTTCCATTATCCCCACACATTCACCAGACAGTGTTATTATCCCTGGGGTGGCGATCGCAAAGCCGAGGCGCAGCAAGGTTAAAGAACTTGCCCAAGGACACACGGACGGAAGTTGCAGAACAGGAATTTTACTTTAGGCTTGCCAACTCCAAAATCAACCATACTATGCACTTTACATTCAAATAACATAAACAAACACCCTCCCCACCCCAACCCCCACCCCTCACTCCCCCAACCATTAGTCCTCCTTATAAGAGAGAGGCGCGCCACGCCACAGAAGCAGCTGTCCCAGATCTGTCCCAGGCTCCTTATCCACACTCTGCCTGTTCTTCAAATAAATGCAATGATCATCAGAGCAACACTGACCTTCACTTTTAAAAACTAGTGTGCCCAGGTGCCTCCAAGAGAGCTAGGATAAAGTCTTTTTTTTTTTTCCCCTCCCTTTGGCAAGAAAAAACACAAAGCAGTTAACTTAGTGTTTCAGCCCAGGGCCAGAAAAGTATAAATCATCTTTGAAAATTTGCTTTTGTAAGGATTTTTAATCAACTCCCATAGCTACGACACCGATATAGCTCTTAAAGCTACTCAAACGCTAGCTGGCATTGCTAACAATTCTAGGACAAATAAACCAGAAAGGGTCCCAGACTCATTCCCCAGTAAAATTGCATCCCATTCCAACTTCCTGGCCTGAAAAAGTTCTTTTAAACATCTCTAATTTATGGAAAAAAAAAAAAAAACCCTCTGAAATGATTTTCATTAATGCTGACCGTTGCAGCTCATGAAAGGCTCAGGGGATTTATATAACAGCTTCCCTTTAACAGGCCTTGTGAAATCCCTAATCCTCAAAACCCCCTATCAGGTTCAGAAAATATGTTCATCACCAAAACAGACACCCAGGACACAATTGTAAAACAAATGTAAGTCAACAAATTCCACCAAATGCAAGGAAGTGTATCATACAGAGTTTAAATGCAACAAGAATTTATAGTGAGAAGGGAGAGATGTATAGAGAACAGATTGGCCGAAGAGAGCTGAATAGAGAAGTGAAAGCTGAGCAAGACCTTGAAGGACAGGTATAATAGATAAGAGAAACAATAAGCTACCCGCGGCACGCTGAGCCCCACTGCCAGACACCTTGTCAGAGGGGGTGGCCCTCTCAGCTCTGTTTCGGCACAGTAGCTGGGGCAACCAGAACCCCAAGAGGGACATGCTCAAGAGCTGGGCTCCTCCACCTGCTCCGCCAGCACAGGGCAAGCCTCCTTTCCAAGGGCTCAGGAACTCCCTAGTTGCTATGAAAGGCAATGTTATCATGTTTTGTTAGCAATGTTCAATTTCTGTGGCAAAACAAAGCCAGCAGTCCTCATGCTGTGCAGGCAGAATTGGAAGTATTTAAGTGTGGTGAGTCTCGCTTGCTGGACAGACGTGGGAGACCACGCATACATACAAGCTCCCTTCCTGCTTCGTCCTTGCTACCTGGCGAGCACTCCCGCGCTCAGGCGAGGTGTGCGTGCTTTCTGTCCACAGCCTCCTACGATGGAAGAAGTGCAATTTTGTCTAGAGACAGTTTTATCACCCAGCACGCCCTGGGGTTCTAGGATGCCACGAGAAGGCAAGGTGGGCAGGGCTGGCAGTGGGGTAGGGGAGATGGATCCAGAATGGAGCCCCCGGCCCCAGGCACGGAGTGATCCTTACCACCACAGACGCCCCACAGCGCCAAAACTTCAGTGCTCTTACGAAATGGCATCGTAGCCACCTGCCTGGGCCTTATTTACATTATTAGGGCTGAGACTGCTCCATCTCTGAATCCGTCAGAGCCTTAAGGCACCAGTCTGTGCACTCTGGGGTGTTCTCACTCTCTGGAGGGAATGCACAGGGCCCCGGGCCAGCATGTCCTGGAACCCACGTGTCGAGGGTGGACACATACCCAGGCGGCTTTGTCTTGGACACAGACGTGTTAATTGCAGAGCCCACGCAGATGCTGCTCTGTTTGGTGGTGTCAAAGACAACACTGTGTCACCACCACGAGGACAGGGACAGGGACAACAAATGCAGCCGAAGAATAATGCAAATCCACACAATGTCCATGCAAAACCCAGCACACTATCCCCAACGTGACAGGAAAACAAATAATCGCTCAGCGACATTCTCCAGAGGACAGAACGCCCGGTTGTGTTGAAGTGGGGGAGGGGAGAAGGAGAGGCACGAGTGCTTAAATCCAAAAACATTCCTGAGGCTACCAGGCCAGGGCCTCCAGGAGGAGCTGGTGGCTGTCCTGCCCTGCCCTGATGGGGGTCCAGGAGGCCACTGCCGGGGATTTGGGCCCAGGGCAGCCCGGACAGAGTGGGAGCTGCAGGCACGAGTCAGGGCTTGGTCAGCAACATGGTGTGACCTTGGGCAAGGTAGTGACCACACGGGACCATTGCTCCCCTCTGCGCGGTGGGTCACATCAAGCCACGTTCCTGGAGACACTCGGAAAACGTGGGTCAACACCATGACCAAGGCTCGGGCAAATACAAACGGCTATGTGTAGTGTCAATTCGGAGCTGTGCACCCATGTCTTTAAATGGTTATTTCCTGTGTGTAAATATGCACTTCATTCCCTGAAATCTTCATTTTTACAATTAAGCCTCCCACCCATATCAGAAGTGATCTTTCTCCTCCTCCAGCTTCCCAACGTGAGACTCTGTCTACAGAATTCCCCTCTCTCGTTCCACACATGACACTGCAGCCGGCTCAGTGCTTCCGCTCATTTCTTTAGTGCTTTCACATTTCTGAGAGTTTCATTCTTTCGATGCTACCTTTCCAAAGAAGCCATGGCGCATTCCCCAAAGACAGGGATTGTGCTTGCTTTCCTCTGCGTCCCCTCAGTTTCCGCAGAGCCGTGCACATAGTAGGTGTTCAGTATCAGTGGCTGAATAAATCTCCTAAGGAAACATCATAAGATAAAAATAAAGGTCTTTCTATACAAACCAGGATAGGTAACGTAAACATAAGAAGTTGGAAAAAATTTTTAAAAAGCACATTTCTGAGAGAAAAATCTATCTTCAATTTATTGTTTCTGTCAGTGCCAGCATAAACCTAATTTAGATCTGCACGGCACCAAAAGGAGAGTCACACGTGAATACACTTCATGTAGGACAGCTCTGACACATGATAGTAAAGCAATTAATGGGCCTCTTCTAAACTGAGTTTTCCATTAACTGTGTCCCACAATGTCTCAGTCGGCCCAGGTTTTGAGACGTCCCATCTACTACTGCTGCTGAGCCCACCTGGATTAGCTTGTGAGAACTTTGGGAATACAAACAGGTAGAAGTAGGAAAAGAAAAAGGAAAAGCTAGGAATAGAGAAGAAAGAGGAAACCGACAAGACGTTGCAAGAAATAATCATGTATTTACAGTTTCCACCATATGCAAGACATGGAGGGGCTGTGTGGAGCTGTAAACAACGCTTCGTATTTACATAAAAATTCATGGTTCAGAAGGCCCTCTCTGGTCTGGTGAGCTGAGAAAATGGCGTGTCTGAGAAATTAAGCTTGGGATACTGAGTCACGCAGCTAGTACAGGGCTTAGACCCAGGTCTCCATCTCCCCATCGCTTACCGAGACTAAGCTACGGGTGGCAAGTCATTTTAACCTCCCTGTAAAATTGATTGATAAAATTAGCCCTGGTTCTTTCACCCAAGAAGTGTATAATTGGGAGAGCAAATGGATGCATGGATAACTAACAAGATAGATTACATTAAATGCCAAATACTTAGAGAAGGAAGAGATGTCTTCTGGTTGTGGCAAATGTGATATACTTGAGCTCACCAAGAGAGTGGGGTGAAGTGGACTTGGGGACCTGGGTGGAGTGGAGGGCAGGGAAGGCAGCCAGTGCCGAGGGAGGAGAGCCAACAGAGCAAACACGTGGACCACACGTCAGGCCCGAGGATGGCTGGGGAGCAAGTTAGGCTTGGGCGCTGAGTCTCCATGGGAGAATGTGGTGGGAGCGGTAGGCTGCAGCAGATGGTGCAGGACTCTGAATTCCCGGTTGCAAATATGGGTATGGGAGCTAGACCAGCGAAATGAGAAAAGAGCAGAGGATCAAGGAATGAGCTTTAGGGAATGTCTTCTGGGAAAGAAAAGGGGAAGTTTAATAGCAAGGAAAGAGGATCCCAATGCTCCTCGGAATGTGGTCTGTGTGGCGTGGTGTGGCATGACCCAATACCAGGGCAGCATGGCAGAGAGCACAGATCTGCAAACAAACGGACCTCTCGCTGCTGGGAAAACCTGTGTCTCAAACTGGCTACTCTGAGCTGCAGAGAGGTCACCATGAAACCACATTTATATGACTCTGACTCCTCTTGTTTTTTCCAAGGAGACAAGTGGAAAGCTCCTGTCACTGGGGAGGGAGAGGAAGGGACCTGGCTCTGTGCCCAGCACATGGCCTTAGGCCACAGCCTAGTGACTGAGGGTGCTTGGCACAGGTCATGCTGCAGGAAAGCTGGCCCAGTCACTCCTGGGACCACTCCAGGGGCAGGGACCCCTCTCAGGGGCCCATTACTTAGAACACTGACAAGATAATCCATTACATCCAAAGTGGCAAATAAGCTCCCTTTCACCAGGAGGGGCCGGGGGGGGGGGGGGCTTTCCTGCAAACCAGCTGCTCTCTATAATAAGTGTGAAATCCCCTCGTGTGGGAGGCTTGCCACAGGGAAAACCTGGTCTGGGGAAAAGTTATCTTAGGAAAAGTAAGTTGTCCCTGGGGTGTGCAGGCCATGGCCATCACGACACAACCATTGAGGGAAGGACCCCCAAGGCACGGCAAGGCTGGATGGACAAATTCCACTCATACTCCGTCTTCTGTCTGCAGGTCAAAAGTCTTGGTATTTCAGAGGTTATAGTTCACCACCTCTGTTTCTAGCAAGCATTATCCCTAACCTTTAAAGAAGTCTATGATTTATACACGGAAAAGCACATAAAATAAAGAAACGACATGATAACAGTGCTTCCGTCATCAGCAGTTGTTTATTCCTCAGAGTTGTTTTCATAGGTTTCCCTGTCCGGCCATTTCCAGAAATGACTGTCACCCTAGTGGCCCTCCTGTTACAGGATAAACAAAGATATCCCTTTTACCCAAACATAACACAACAAAACAAAAACAGGAAGAAAAATTAGGCAAGGTAAGGTCTGAGGGTTTCATATCATCAACAATTTCCTCAGAGGTTTTTAGGGGTAGGCACGTATTTTTAAAATTTTATTTTTAAAATATATTTAGATTTTATAGTTTTGATGTACAGTTCTATGAGTTTTAACTCCAGTATAGATTTGTGTCACCACCACCACCACAATCGGATGCAGAGCTGTTCCATCACCTTGAAACTCTCCCTCCCGCTGCTGGGGTGAATGTTTGACTTTCACAAGTGAGAACATCATCTGACTCTCTCAGTGCCAGATCTATTTATATTCTGGGGGTTCACAGTGCATTTTTATTTGCCAATGTAAGTTCTAATTTACAGAAAGAAGAGGACTGGAACTCCTTCACTGGAGGCCAATGGATGGCAAAGAAGTGGCACTGACAGTTCATCCTTCGCGTCCTGGCCAAAGAACTTTGGTTTTATGGTCAACATCGACATAAGGCTGGGTACTTCTCTAGTCACGAATCAGGACAAGGAAGGGGGTCCAAATACAGAGGACACCATGGCTACTAAACACACACACACCACACACTGTACACACACATTGTCTCCAGTCTAGGTTTCTTGACTCTTGTGATGTCAATGGCAATGGTGACTGGATGCAGGAAGAAGCAGCCGATTTCAAATGCAATATCATTTAATGAGGCTTCTGTGCCCAGTCCAAAGACTGCAGGATTTAACAGCTTTACTTCAGGCCCACCAATAGCCCACATCCCCCAGTCAAGAATGGTGCACCCACCTTCCTTGACTCATCAATGTGATTGTGCCACCTCACCCTCCCAACTCAGGGTAAGAGTTCTTGCTCCGTTCCTCTAACCTCTTGATTGGTACACTGGACACCATCCCCTCCTGACCCCAGAGGAAACACAGTATTCACACTCCCAATATTCAAGCCCTTGTTCATTTGGCACCTACTGAGTGTAAAGTACAATGCTGGGCTTATGTGTCTACGGAGATGGAAAAGAAATGGGCTGTAACCCCAAGAAGCTGTGAATAGTGGGGATGTTGGGCTTTAAACAGCTAATGATGATATCAGGCCAAATTAATAAACACTATCACAGAGGCAAGCAAACTGTAGGAGCCCAGGGGAAAGCATGACTTAATAATACAGCTATGTGCCAGGCATGGTGCTGCTGGGTGAGTTATTTAGTTCTTATAACAATCCTATGGGCTTATTATTTTTTCCTTTTAAGAGAAAAGAACAATGTGCCTCAGAAAGGTTCAGGAACTTGCCTAATGTCACACAGCTATACACTAGCAGACCTGGAATTCAAACCGAGGTCTGTCTGCCAAATATAGTAATGACAAAAATAGGACAATGACGATAAAAGTAATTGTAGTAAAAAAAAAAAAAAAAATAGGAGCTACTATTTATTGTTTTCCACATGCCAGGCCCACACTGAGCATTTTATGATTAACCTCATTCTCTCCATGAGATCTTTGTTCATTCAACTTTTAAGTATGAAGACAGAGTTAAGGGGAACACATGTCTATAGATCCTCAAAAACAGAAAAATAAATAAGAGGTTATGAGGTCCACTGTCCTTGTATCTGTGAGCCTATACAGTCAGGTCTTCCTGTGTTCTGCCCCTTCTATATGCTGGGGAAGTCATTTCTCATTTTCTGTAAAGGTATAATGGGACACGACAGATGTCAGCTGATTTCAGAGAACTGATCTGTTAGAAGCTGAGTCAGTTGTCTTCAGGTTTTAAATTTAAATCTCACAGGTGGAAAGACAAGCTGGGAATGAACATTGCTGGTGAGATGTGTATGTTCCCCAAGAGTTTGATGTCAGGGCTCTCCAGGATCCAGGGTTCAGAGATGCTGGGTGCCATGGGCCCAAGGCTTAGGTACACAGTGAATGTGTTTTTTTGGGAGAACACAAAAAACTGGTATGTGACAGCGTGAGTTGAGCTATAAAATGTATGAGGTCACTGAGACCACCCATTCATTCAATCAGTAAGTCAGGCAACATATGAGCCTGGGTGAAAGGTATCCATAACATCTATTAAGCATGAATGCAGAAAACATAGAAGAGTAATATACTTCCATTTTTCTCCACCATTTCTCTGACAGACTCACACTTCCAGGCACACTCATGCACTCCCCCTACTTGGTATTCTCTCATCTCCAGCAGCAGGCTACCCCCCCCCAAAAAAAAAAAAAAAAAAGTGGAGGGGAGGCAAGAGTCACTCTTTTTAGCTTTTAAGTCAGATTTCCAACTTCCAAAAAAACAAATTTTAAACCTCAGCTCTGAATTCTTGGCCTACAGTTCTTAAACCTGCCTATACAGGCATCTTCCCTTTGAGATGCTGCACATGTGGGCAACCATCGAAGCCCTGGGCACAATGCTACATTTCACACCTTGGGGCCTTCTGGGGCACATGCCACACTCCCTCTGATTTGGCCATAGTTGTAGTGGGCAATTTTGTGCACCACCCATCTCTGCTTTTCTGCTTCAGAGTCCTCTATGAATCTGCTTGAGCCCACTTAGCCCTTGCACAAACTCAGACAGAGGTACAGGAGAGCTAAGGCCTCCTGCCTTTCCCATGCACAAGTCAAGGAAGGCTTCTGCATGCTCCAGCGAGGTCCTGGGGGAATGGAGCTCCTGCTGCCTACAGCAGCCCCCAATAATGATCCCAGATAGACCACCTGCACCCAAGCTTTGGCTCTGCTTTTGGGAAGACAACTGCTCTCATGACTTTACCCTCTCAATCTCTGCCCAGGTACAAAAGCCACAAGCCCAACACCCCCAAGAGCTCTGATCCTCTGTCTGGCACTGACTGTGGGTTTGCTTACCTTGGCCACCCTTCTTTAAGACTCGGCATGAGCCAGCAGATATATGGGAGACAGAAAGAGATAGGAAGCTCCAGACTCTAGCACTGGCTTGGCTGGAAATTCACTCCTCCTTCTCTGGGGAGCCTGATGACGGAGGGGTTGGGTGTCAACAGGACCAAGTGCAGCAGAGAGAAGTGTCCATACACTGAGGGAAGCACCTAAAGCCTTGAACATACAAGTGGCCCAAGGAGCTGAGAGAATAGGGTGAAGCAATTCAAGGGTGACATACTCTGTCTTCTCAGTTTAATGAGAGATGGCTTAGCCAGGATGGACCAAGATGGCAGAAGCCTGGCACACTCAACCCTGGTTGCCCAGGGACAGCCCGTTCCGTAACAGATTTGGGGGCAGATATTGTATTGCTGAGGGCAAAGACTCCTACTGATATTTTGAAATCTCAGCAGGAAGCACAGTACATGGTACATCTCAGGCATTCAAAAATTATTTGTTGGATGAATAAATGAGGATTACAGCTCAAGACCCAGCTGTGGCTACAGGGAGAATTGAGTAGCTACTTAGCAATAAGTGCTACATTTACTGTAAATTATGCAAAAATAATGTATATAAATGTCTCCTCTGCTATTCATCTGCTTGCTCATTCCTACCTGAAAAGCACTCCTCCTAACCACCTACTCACTTGCCAGTTCACCAATGCCCATAATTCTCACCAACTATTTTTGGACCTCCACTGCCACCACTATTATACTATAAGGGGTCTGACCCCCAGTAATCTAAGAATCAGGCCATCATGCAAGGGCTTATAAACCACCCAGATGGAAACTCAACAGCTCTATGCCAGGTTGGCACCATCGGCCCTACTTCTCTAATCCTGACATGGCCCGTAGTACACCCTCTGTGGGAAGATGGACTCTTGAGTCCACACTATCTAGAAGAACAGTTCTCAAAATATAAGAATTAGCTGGGGAGCCTGTTAAAATGTAGACTGCCTGGCACTACCCCCAAAGAGCCCGTTCATTAGATTTGTTTTGCAACCCAGGAATCTCCATTTTTAACAAGTACCCTGGGTAATTCTGGAGCAGGAGGGTCCTTGAACCACACATTGAAAACAAATGCTCTATATCTCGAGCCTAAGAGTGATTCCAGCCCTACTATCCTCAGGTTTGGGGACATGTCATTGGCAGCTCTGCAAGGGAGAAAACTGGGCCAAGTTTCCGGGGCATTAACACTGCTTTTGCTCCTGGGCCTCGATCTCCAGGGCATCTCGGGGCCCCTCTCACGTGATCCATAGAGGTACATGGTATCTCAGTGACTCTGAATATGCATGTATTTCAGGTGTCTGTGTGTCTCCAACCATGTGGGGGGTACTTACACACACCAGCACCTCTGTATGGAAAGCTGAGCACCAGTTTCTCTATCACAAGGTGCTCACCAGCACACCGACACCCATGTATGTTCGTGCACACACTTAGATTGTGTTATCTGAGTCTTTGGAGAGTGGGAAGGAAACTCTAGTCCCTGGGCAGAGATATACTCAAATATATACAGAGCATCCAACCCACTTCAATTATTTTATACTAAGGGAAGTTTTAATTTCAAATTATTTCCTTTTACAGCTCAAAGTCCTAAAGATGAATTAGGGAAAACTGAGGCTAACCTAACAGCCCAGGTAACTTATTGATTACTTCTCTGAAAAGTAGGTGCAACCCTAAAAGCTTTCAGTTATTTATATCCAAGATTGGAGTGGGGTGAATATTTCACTTACTATCCTCCAGTATGAACTAGCACCTTTTTCTGTTGTTTCTCTTAGTAGTAAAAGACAAATTAAAGACCTAATGCTTGCAATGCAAGTCCTTTCAGAGCTCCCCTTTCCAAACAAATCTAAATTCTTGTTAGTCTCTTTTTACACTTTATTAATCTGCACAAGCTATGCAATTTTTGAGGCTATTTATGTTTTAGGCCAATACTTTCAGCCTAGGGTATGACATTTTGGAATATGCCCCGTTCTCTGTTGATGGTGAGGAGATTATGGAGATGCCCAGTTGGGCTAATTGGGTCAAGGTCAACCCACGTGACAGAAAACCTGGGTTAGAAAACCTAATCTGTCTGGTCACAGACAGAACAATCAACCCTGGCCAACTGTCTGGTAAACACGGGCCCTGGATATAACGGGATGAGGGAGTGTGGATGGCTCACAGTTGACATTCTGCTAATGAGTCAGTGAAACACAGTTAGCTGGTGACAGTGCCAGGGTTGGAGCTAAGGCCTCTTAACTCTCTAAGCAGAGCTTGTTAATTTATGGCAGTGGTGGGATTTGAAACCGTGTTCTAAAGAGACTAGAGACTCAGAATCGTGCCTGAGAGAGAGCAAAGTCATTAAACAGAAGAAAGCAGATCAAGAAAAGACTGTTCCCTCTAAGTCAATTCTACAATCAAAGTATCAGAAAAGTTAAAAGCACTAAAAATGTCCACATTCACACTGGAGGAAAAAAAATCCCTATTACAATCTAGGGCCTCTTTTTTTTTATTCCTGAATAGCTGCAATTGTTTGTTAGCTTCTGGGACACTTCCCTCCCACCCCCAACCTTTATTATTATTATTTTTTTTTGTCATTCCAATTGATTTATACCAACATTAATTTCATTAAATTACTACTTTGTTGAATTTACAAAGACTCCCAATGCTGCCATTTGGATTATATCCAAGCCCCTCAAGCCGGCATTCAAAGTTCTCCATTGTCACACCTCACTCACCTAACCATTATTTTCCAACACAGGCCTTCAACTCCTTCCAGTGTCACTATCACTTCCCACATTTCCAGTACCAATCTCCCCTACCAGTCATGGAGCTTCCAAACGTCACGGCCTCCAGCTATCCTTTGTATCTCTCTTTTCCTTGAAGATCTACCTCAAGACTCCTTCAATTTAGCTGTTGCTCTATAAACCATCCCTAATGAACCCTCTTGCAATATCTTCCATTGAATTTGGATTTAACTGGTTTCTTTAACAGCATCATTTTCCTAGAGTCTGGTACATAGTCGGTTCTCAATAAATTATCTGCTGAATGATCAAATATTTGCAATATCAAGGCATCAGAATTACACTATTTTCTGTTTTATCTCCCCAAAGTGACTGTTAATTCCTGATGAATAAAGATCATGTCTTATCTTCTGTACCCTTCAGGCTATCACAGGGTTGGATACAGGGTAGGTATCCAATGAATGATTGAGGAAATGAACTGAATTAAAATTAATCCCCACCCCCATCTAAAACAACTATGAAACAGTGATTTGAAGATGGGCTCTGCAACCAAAGGAAACAGATTATTCTGAAAAAGTACATTACTGGCTATTTTTTTATGAATACTAGTTCTAATAATGGTCTTAAGTGCCTCAAATTAAGTGTACATAAGATATTTTTGGATAGCCCTGAGCAGAAACAAACAAAAATATCTATACATTTTAATCACTGGCTCTCCTTTGCTGAGGAATGCCTTCTTTTTCTTTCTTTCTTTCTTTCTCCTCCCCACCCCCCCTTCTCTTTCTGATAGCAGATTTAATATTTGGCCTTGTTTTTAGTCTTGCTGGTCAAGCTGATAGTGGAAATACCCTAGCAAATTTACTGCTATCTCCAAAAGTATGATTTCAAAAAAAAAACTGGCATCATTTCATAAGGACCCAGCAGAGACTTCAAAGGTGAGGTAATGCAAGTAAACAGGATTGCTGGCAACTCCATTCCTTTGGGTGTGAATAACTGAAAGGTGATACCATTGAGGAAATCCCTTTCTCCCCAGGAGCAGAGTTTCCAAAGAGTGGTCCTAAGACCACCTGCCTGTGCTCACTCTGAATTCCCTGAGGCGGACTCTCCCGGGTGGAGGGTGGAGACTTTCTCTGGGGGCATTTCCCTGGAGAGTGAGGTAGTCATCCTGGGCAGGACCCTGGCAGAAATCTCTGTGCTTAACAAGCTCTCCAGGTGATTCTCATGCACAATACAGTCTGAAAACCACCGCAGTTGACAGTGCAGCTATGTAGCTGACCTTCAAGTTGGAAGGGGATACCCAAACACCAGACTTCAAAAAAACTAAAAGTAAAAGCAGTCTTGGTTTCCTGAAAAACACACCAAGACATGCTCACAGAATACTACAGTAACATGCCCCCAACCCTGGACAAGTAAACACCTAATCGTTGGAGATTATGGTTCTCTTCCCGTGACATCATCTACTTTTCCAGGTCCTTGAGACAGAGGACAGGAACATCTCTTTACACAGAGCATCTCTTTATACAGTTTCCACGTCACCAGACCGGGAAGGCGGTGGGGTGAGACACTACATACACTCCCATTAAAACAAAGGAAGGACGTGGAAGTGCCCTTGTCCCCATGGATCATGCCCAGCTCAGACCCAGGGGAACTCTGCTGGGAAGTGGACACTGCAGGACAAAGGCCACACTGGCAGATCCTGCCAGGGGCTGGATCCACAGCATATGAAGACTTCCCTGTCCCATGTTGCTCAAACACAGTGACATTCTCTCAAGATGGAGCTGAAAACTTCTTTCTGTCACATGGGCCTTACTAATGGACAACTGTTAATGAGCTTTCTTGCCCTCCCTGAAAACAGGCGAAGCAACCAAGAAACCGGCTTGATAAGTGTGGCCTGGAGTGGGCTGTCCCACACACCTGCGAGTAAGGGGACAAAAAGCTGAAGACTCCACTCAAACACTTGGCTCCACCTAGATCATAGCAAACTACTCCAGGGTTCAGACGAGGGCTAGAGGAGAAACAGAACACTGTGACCAATTTAGAAATGAAGCATCATTTTAGACATGATTTTAGAAGTGCTGGACTAGCTTTCATGTTGACTGTGCCCTTGAAAACTGGGTGCCCTGCTGGGCAGCAGGGAGGCCACCAGGACGACCGAGGGGCACTTGGCTTTCTGGCCAAAGTAACCTTGAAAAGGAAGAGGTCACCCTGCTCAGAATTTGGGCAACGGTCACTTAGGGGCTACAGAAAGGGGGTAGCATCAGACCTACGGAAGGGGTCTTTGGGGGGAAATTGCTGTGCAGGGCCAAGTGTGATTGTTTCTCTCAGGAATAAAAAACTGAGAGAATGGAGCTAATGAGGGACCTGGGGCTGTCAGAAAACAAACCTTCAACACTGTCCAGAGCTGTGTTTTTTAAAAGGCTCAATTTTATCAACAGAGGTTGGTAAGGAAAGGATCATTAGAAATACAGTTAAAGGGGTCAGACCTTCCTCCCAGCTCCCACAGGCAAACTTCTGCCACAAACACACTTTCCACCAGCTGAGCTAGGATCCCTGATACGTGACCTCAACCTCCGGGGCACCCGGGTGCACCAGGGCAGGCACTAAAGCAAAGTGAGACTGCGGAGTTGGTCTGCGGGGGCAGGATAGTGAGTGTCACATGCACACAAGAAGGTGAGAATCCCAAAGGGTTTAAGAATTCCAAATTAAACCTACCTGTTTCAACAAATTTTGCTCTAAGCATGCATTGACTTTTAAATATAACTTTCAAAAGTCTTTTTACAAGTCGCCACGCTCAATTTTTAGTAAACATTAATAAAACCAGTAACTGTTCAGTGATTCAGAAAAAATGAATAATATTAGTCCAAGGAGCCCCTGACTTTGCTGCAGTTCATCCTAATTTCAGACCAAGAACTAGGAAGAAATAGCCTTTTGCATGCTGAATTTGCAAACCTAAATATCAAGCGACAATAGCAGTTTCCCACCCATGACCTGAGAGCACCAACTATCCCTCAGATGGGCAGTCAACCCATGATGACGTGACACAGGCAGAGCTCACCCTCAGAGGTGTGCCAGACACTTTCTAAAGAGGGTATATGCTCTCACCGCACCAGCTTGGCCTCCCGGAAACCCATGTCGGTTTCTATTATCCAGATCCTCCAGGTGCACCCAACCCACGCCCCGCTCCTTTTTCTTTGACCCCTGCTTCTGGGACACAAGCAGAGCTCCTCAGACCACTTCCTCCCCTCCCTTCAAGCCCAGGCACCATCCTCCAGGGCGGAGCTCCACCATCCCCCACGGCTCCAGGACTGGGCTCGCCTTTCCCCCCCCTCCACTTAGCTCTGATGAGAAACACCTGGCTCCACAGCCAGGTGCGCGGCTTCTCTAGAGCAGCAGGGACAGGTAGCAGAGGCCCAAGAAGGGAGAGTGTGGCGAGGAAACCAAGACAGCAGATCAGTCACTCAACAAGCCTGGCAGCCAAAAGCCAAAGCAAAGGGAAGTGAAAACCCTAACTAAGTTGGGGGGAAATGCACGTGTATCTGAATCTAGTGAGAAAGGAATCGCTGGTGAAGGTCAGATTTAAGAGTCTAGGAAAGAGCTGGTCTAGTTCAAGAAATACCTTGTAAAGGGGGTGGGGGAGGGAGAGAGGGAAGACAGGAGGGCTCTGTGAGAAACAGAGCACAGGCTGGGGTCATGGAGCTTGGAACCTCCTTGTCTGACTCGGGGAGAAAAGATGGGAGGGGAAAAGGAGGAAGGTGGAGAGGAGACTTGGGGACAGGAGCCGTGTGACCACAGAGTCCCCAGGGCAGGAGAGTGTGAGGTTATCTGCTGAGACCCGGCAGGCTGCGGGAGGGGATGGAGGAGCACAGCTGTGAGAGACTTGAAGGGCGTGAGATTAGCAGAGGTGCCACGGGGACCGCTGGTAGGAGATTCAGAGGGGCCAAGCATAGGGGAGGCCAGTGAGGTCGGTCTCAGAAAACTGTGACAGGACAGGGTGTCCACATTTCCCCAGGGGTGCTTGGTGACCCTGAAGGAAGTGTGGGGAAAGCACATCCACGGTCGGGAGTGTCACGGCAGAAGGTCTCAGGATTCGGGTTCTACTGTCTACCTGTTATCCTCCCACCTGTGTGTCAGTGCTCTCTTCTCCTAGGCATTGTGGTTCAGTTTCTTAGCAACTTCCATTTTCACTGGACTGTACAGCAGTACCCCAAATACAACCCGTTTCTATCTCCTCACTTGCTTTCTATCTCTACCAACCAGCTGTGTGTCTACCATGTATTGGACACTGCGCAAAGCCCTGAAGGTGCATCACTGGACTGGACCATTCCTTCTGTCCAACAACCCCACGAGGCTGAGGAAGCCTTTTCCCCGTTGAGGAAATGGGCTTGGAGAAATGAAGCATCTTGCCCAAGCTACACAGCTGGTGAGCAGAGGAATCAGGCATCAACTCCAGGTTTTCTCTTATCCCCTATTCCACCAAGCAGCGGTTCTCAACCCTGGCTGCACAACTGGAAAGCTGTGAAAAAACACTCTTGCTGGGTGATGGCTGCACAACACTGGGAATGTAATGAGTGCCACTGTCTTGTACACTTAAAGTGGCAAATTTTGTTATATATTTTATCACAATAAAATTAAAAATATAAAGCTCTCACCTAGAGCCCACCCCTGGAGATTTTGATTCAGTTTGAGTTGATTGGGTCCCAAATAAGGTAGTCTGCAAAGCTCCCCAGGTGACGCTAATGGGTAGCCACAGCTGAGACCAGTATGCTGAGACTTCAGAAAGGTAAGGGCCTTGTTTATCCTATCCTGGCTATATCCCTGTACTTAACACTGGGCATGATACATGTTAGAAGTGCAATAAATACTTTTAGAATGAGTGAATACTTCATAGTTCCCTATCATATAATTCTTCCGTCATCCTCGCTCAAAACTTGAAGTTTATCTCACCAAAGGAGCAAGCAGATTGGCCTCCTTGACTCGAGTCTGCCACTTCTTCCACCCATCTTTTGCATGGATGTAGAACTAATCTTTTAAATACATCATTTTCATCCTATTACTCCTTACTGTTCAAAATCCCTCGGTGCTTGCTCAGTGTTTAAGGATGTGGTTCCAACTCCTCAGCCTGGTTCCAACCTATCCTTTCAATCACTTTGCCCACTATTCCCAAATTCTCTGTTCTGGCCAGGCTGGAGTCCTCCCTGTTTCCCACATTCCCGCTGGGGTGGCCTCAGTTATGCAGATCCCCTCTCCTCTACCCGTGGGATCTTATTCCACCATGAAAAGCTAACTCCCTTGGGATGCCTCTGATCTTCATCCTGGCTCTCATGATCTCTTCCAACTCTGGACACTTATACTAAGAATCTTACTTGGCTCCATACTTTCATGGCTTCTAATTGTCATTTGAATGTGCACACATGCCCTAATTTCCCAACTAAATCAAAACCATTTAAGGGCAGTACACAGTAGACTTGTCATTTTATCTCCCCCACAGTGACTGATATTGCACATTCACCGTGAATGCCAATAAGGCCTTCAGCACCTCCTGACTGTCTCAGTGCACATGGTCTTACCTGTAATATCTGGACTGCAAGTAGGTGGAACACACAGCCTTTGACACGTGACTGGCCGAACCAAAGTCGATGACCTTTACTCTGTACGGTTGTCTAGATGGATCTACCAGCATGATGTTTTCTGGTTTGAGGTCAGCATGGATAAGACCGAGGCTTTTTAGTTTCATCAGGGCTGTGGCTACCTGCTGGAGGACGGGACGAATGTACTTGAGAGGCAAGGGGCTAAACTTGTTCTGCTTCAGAAAATCATAGAGGTTCTGCTCCAACATCTCAAAGACCAAGCACGTATGATTCTTATGCTGGAAGCACTCATAGGCCCGGACAAAGTTGTAGTCATCAGCACTCTCTGTGCTCAACCGGGCCAGGATGCTCACTTCAATCTGACCTTGTCGGGCATATGATGGGTGGTTCTTCAGGATCTTGATGGCCACAATTTCATTGGTGCCCCGTTTCCAGCACTTGACCACTTGCCCAAATGTTCCTCGGCCCAGAAACTCTAAAACTTCATACGTGTTGGTCATGGAGCACAGCACCTCATGCTGGACTAGCTGATAATCACCTTCACTGTTGGAGCCACTGTTTTTGGAGGTGGCAGTCGATGTGGTGGCAGTGGCTACAGTGGCCCCGCTTGCATTATTCTGAATCATGGGTGGATGCTCTTCGATGATCTGCACGCTGCTTGTGTTCTCAATCTCCTCACTCTTACGCTTGAGTCCACATTTTTGGTAGGTATCAAGAAGGCTCACGGTGCTTCGACGCATTAGGTTATGGGGTCCACCAAGGACCTGCCCAGTGACAGAAGTGCTACTTGCTGATGTTACGACTATATGCCCGGTGCTTCCTGGGAAGATGATGGTCTGCTCGTAAGGTAGGCTTGGGTTTGGGATCGGCAAGGAGGTGCTGACGGTTGTGGTGGCTGGCTGAGAAGGTGGTATGTTCTTGCTCTGGCTATAGACTTTGCTGTGGGAGCCGTACCCAGTCATGTCCCAGTTGGAACTCGGCTCTACTTTCAGTTTCTTCACACTACAGAAGGCACTTGATTGAAGGGTGTGAGGGGAGAAAACTTGCACATGTGAGGCCATACCTGCAAGAAAAAAGGAAATATAAACATTTTTCAAGTCAACATGGCATAAATAAACTCAGCAGATCCATTTCAGTTTTGATTAGTGGCTTGGGTGAGTCATGTAGAATATTTTCCTCCCACTTAAAAACAAGGTTGGGAAAGTGAATTTATTCCATCCAGAAGCATATTCTGGTCACCCAGTTTGTGGGAAAGTGATCCCTCCCTGCCACCATTAAGAAGGTAGGAGACTCAGAGTAGAGCCAAGATTCAGAGACAGAATTAGAATATCAGGACTTAGCTGACCATTTTCTTTTTGGATAAATACTAATTTATGACAAACTGATTCTTCCTCTATTCTCACTAAGTTGCCTCCTGCTAAGACTGAAGACTAGATCAGCTGGCCCTGTTCACTAGTAGGTACTTAGTCGTCCCTCACAGCTCAGCCTTGTTACAGACCATCACTGTCAGTTTCATTCTTTTTAGGAAACATGTTTCCACACAGGCCTAGTCACCAAGTCTCTCATGATTTGGTGGCTTCTAGATATACCATACTTACCCCTGTCGTCTTGAATGAATTCTGCAGGGTTGAGTGGATCAGCTGTTGGTCTGACTTTTTCAATTAGATAACTGTTGGGGATTGAATCATGACCCCCGTGGACTGAATCATGCCCTCCAATAAAAGGCACATTCAGTTCCCAACCCGTGCTCCTGTGGTGTGAACCATTTTTAAATAGGACCATTAAAGATGTTATTACTTAAGGTGTGCCCAAACTGAATGAGGGTGGGCCTTAATCCAATATGGCTGAAGTCCTTATAGACAAAGGAAACTGGACACAGAAGAAGTCACAGGAGAAGCAAGAAACTGGAAGTCAATGGAACCCAGAAGAGAAAGAAGACACCACCATTTGCATTGCCATGTGGCAGAAGAGCCAAGAAACCCCAAAGATTGCCAGCCAGCCAGGAGATACGGATCCAGGAGGAAGCAAGCCTTCTAGTCTCTGAAACCATGAACCAAAAAATTCCTGTTGCTAAGCCAAACAACTGCATGGTATTTGTTTTAGCAGCTAGGAAACTAAGGCAATAGTTACATCAGCCTTTTTTTAGAAGGAGCAGGTAGCACAATTCATGGACTCTGTTCACTCACTTTTATTTTTCCTAAATTCATATATCAATGCATTTCTCTAGAAAGTACTATCATTTCATGCCAATTATCTCATCCAAAATTTAGATAACCTCAGAAATCTGTAAGACTGTAACTCTGGAATAGTTATACAATTTATAATTATGGTGATGCTGGAAACAAACAAACAAAAATCCATAGAAAATGTACTAAGGAAAAACAAGTTGACGGAGAAAGAATTTTTAAAGGTAAAAGGGGAAACAAATACTGCCTATCTTCTAAGCTGCTGTCAATAAACATTTCTTATAGAAGCCCAAGGGGGTTCTATCAAGCAGATATGCTACTGCATTCTGGTATTCACATCTCTCTGACCCCTAGCATCACCCAGAGTGGTTATTTAACACCTTCCTTTTCAACCTGCCTACCACCCTAGCCCATCCTTTCGGAAGTTGACCCACTTTCCACTCTGTCCAGAAGCCTGAGGTCAGCAGCCATGCTTTTCACCCTTATTCTCTTCTTCATTTCAAAGCATTCCTAAATCTGCATCTATCTTCCATCCTCTCTTCTGTCTCTCCAGTCTCAGAGGAAAAGGTGTCTGTCCTTTCCAACACCAAAGTTCCACCTATTTTCTTGTTCCATCTTCTCCCATTTTCTCTCCAATCCTCCCTCCTCCACTGTCTTCTCTTTCTCTTGCAAGGTTCAATTTCTCCCTGTTAAATGCATCTAAGTCCTTAGTAGGTACTTAATTTTTGCTGAACGAATCAATGACAATCTTTTTCTTCTACTTTCACATGTGTGTGAACATGCAAACTCTCAACTTGGAAGGTTAAGAGAAGTAACAACCACATTTTACACGCTGTTAATTCTTTCCTTCTCACTTCTGATCAATGGTTTATGCTTTCTTTTCTTCAATGCTGATTCCTTAATCAACCCTGCCCCCACCCCATACACACACTAGAGGATTACGTTCTTAAAGGTAAATGACTTCCTAATTGCCTAATTCAATGGCCTTTTTTTAGTCCCTATTCTCCTTGACCTCTCTGCAACATCTGATAATGCTTACCACGACTTCCTTCTTGAAGCCTCATCTGGGCTTATTGCAATCTGTAACCTCCTCCTCCCTTATCTGATTGCACACTTTGTGCTCTGGTGGTTCCTTTTCCTCTTCCTCTTTTAAAATGCTGGCATTTCCAATGTTCTGACTCTCTCTACCCTCTGGAAGATATATCCATTCAGACAGTCTCACCTGTCATCTATATGCATGTGACACTCACATGTCTATCAGAGGCCAGTTCCCTCACTCATACGTAGATTTATGCTTCCTGCTACAACATCAAATAAAATCTTCCAAAGTTGCATTCCTTATGTTTTCCCAAAAATCTAGCCATCCCAACCTCCATCCTAGTATCCCCATTTATGTCACAAAATATTCTTGTATCCTGGTTCCAAAACAGTAGATTTACCCTTGATTATTATTCTTTGCCTCCATGGACAAAAATGTGCTGAGTCTTATTAATTTCTCTTTCCTCCAAAATACCTCTTGCAGTCATCTCTTCATTTCTGTTCTTGCTGCCACTTTCACTTTCTAGTAGGTTTAAAGCAAATCTAGACATCTATTCTACCCAAGCACATTTTCTCCCTCTAATTAGCCTATATGAAGTCAGTAGATTAATCTTCATAAAACATCTCTGAGCATCACCACTCCTCCATCCAAAAATTTTCAATGACTCCCTAGGTTCTAGAAGATAAGGTTGATTACTCCTTAACACCTTCACATCATGATCCCAATTTGCCTTGTCTTCAATTCACCCTCAACTCCTAATTAAGTTGGTCTATCTTTGCTTCTACATTCTTACATCATTTGCCATCTGACATGCCTTCAACACTTCTCTCAACTTATCCAAAGCCTAGCCAGTTCAGATCCCTCCCACTGGACTGTTCCAACCCACAGTGATCATTCTCAACTCTCCATTCCTATGGCGCTTACCACATGTTCAGCCCATTTGGCTGCAAACTGTTTCTGCCTTGTAAAATCTCTTGTATTGTTGAATTGAATTATTTATCATTTGGGCTGTTTAACTCTCTACACATTTAGGTTATGTTTCTATCATTAGGCTATATTCTAAGGGTGAGACCTACTTCATACTTCTTTGTGTTTTCCCCAGTATTAAACCAAGTTTATTATACATAGTAGATGCTCAGTTGATGGAATAAAGCATTCTAGCTGGTCAGGCCTCCAGAAGACTTAAGTTCTCTGGCTATGGAACAACCACCACTCACATGCACTGACAGAAACTGGCCTCACCCTGCAGATTAGAGAAATACCTGCCAACACTCATCCACTCAAACCAAGACTAATAATTTAAACCAAGGCAGAAACTAGGCAGCTCTGGTCTTGGGGTCAACTGTTGTGTTCCATCTGCACTTCAGCCTGGACATGGTCTGACTTCCCAGAGGTAGTCCCAGCCTGTCTACCACCCAACACCTGCTCTGAACCCCACCTGTACCCTCACCCCATTGGGCCAAAGGATTCCCTTCTTATCTGGATCCTCAACTCCAACCTGTGTAATGAGTTCACTTCTGCATACATTATTCTGCCTCATAAGACTATTAACTTGCTTATTCTCAATCTATACTTTACCTGTTTCTTCCTACTGCTTTCTGTGTTCAAATCAACCTCCCCCTAATTTTATAATAACACAGAGAATGGTTATTCTATATTCATTACTATTAAATATCCATCTTGTCATACACAAATTACCAATTTCTTGCCTTTCAAAAACTTTCCCACTGAGGATGCAAAGCAAAATAAGCATTTTCTTCATCCTTCATTATCTATCTTGCCCCTTACTCCCAGATCCTTAAGTACTTACGGAAAGTGGTAGAGGAAGAAATATGCTAACACAGAGGAGGTGAGAATCTATTCTCAATTTTCACTGCTCCAAGAAGATTATGGTAGAAGGGCTAGGGTACAGAGCGGAATTTTACAGAGGGGAAGAGGGTGGCTTATGACTTGTTATTGGGATGGCAGCCAAGGGTCATAAAATTGTGGAACTCTTCACTGGCTGCCTCTAGAAACACGTGTCCAGGATCAGAAAGGAGATCTGCATGGCTAGAAACACCCTTCCCACCAATGGCTGCTTCAGACTCTGGCTGGACTCATGTGGCCACTGCTGCTCCTTTATAAGGTCAATAGCCACTATTCCAAGAACTGTACACAATTCCTAACACAGCCTTATTACCTGTATTCTGTGGCAGAGGCCATTTTGCTCTGGGAAGCATATAAAGAAGTCTTTAATAATGATTTTTAAACTTCCCAAAATGTCTTTATAAAAAATAAAACACTGCTGGTGGTTGCATAGCTTAATCTTAAAATAATCATAAAGCAATAACCAAACTTATTACCAAACATTTCTCTCAATGAATCAAGCCCACAGTCTTTCCCCATTATATTACTGATTTCTTCATGTTGATCTTGTACCCCTACCACTTTGCTGAATTCTTTTATTAGCTCTGGTAGCCTTGTTGTAGATTTTCCAGAATTTACTATATATGATGATGTCTTCTGCAAATAGGGAAGCATTTACTTCTTCCTTTCAAACCTGCATGTCTTTTATTTCTTTTTCTCGTCTAATTGCTCAGGTTAGAACTTCCAGTGCAGTGCTGAATAGAAGTGGTGAGATTGGGCATCCTTGTCTTGTTACTGATCTTAGAGGGAGAGCTTTCAGTTTTTCACCATTGAGTACAACGTGAGCTGTGAGTTTTTCATACACCCTTTTATCATGTTGAGGAAGTTTCCTTCTATTCCTAGTTTTCAAAGTGTTTTTATGAAGAAGGGATGCTGGATTTTGTCATACCTTTTCAGCATCAACTGAGATGATCATGTGGGTTTTTTTCCCCTTCATTCTATTAATGCACTATATTATATTAATGGATTTTCTTATGTTGAACCACTTTTGAATACCTGAGATAAATCCCACTGGATCATGGTGAATAATTCTTTTAATGTGCTGTTGGATACGGTTTGTTAGTATTTCTTTAGGGCTTTTATGACTATATTTATATGGGGTACTAGGCCATAACTTTCTTTTCTTGTAGTATCTTTATCTGGCTTTCGTATTAGGGTGATGTTGGTCTCAGCTCATAAAAGAAGTTAGGAAGTGTTCCTTCCTCTTCAATTTTCTGGAAGAGTTTGAGCAGGATTGGTATTAATTCTTCGTGGAATGTCAGTCTTCATTGATTGTTTCTGGAATTTCATTTTGTTTTCTGCATGAGCTATCATTTCCTGTTCTTTGTTTGTCTTGTAATCTTGCTCAAACCAAATCTTGAAGTGTTGGGTAAAATTCACCAATGAAGCCATCCAGTCCTAGGCTTTTCTTTGTTGGGAGATTTTGGATATCTGATTCAATCTCTTTAATAGTTATTAGAATGTTGAGATCTTCTATTTCTTCTTGAGTCACTGTAGGTAGTTTATGTGTTTCTAGGAATTTGTCCATTTCATGTAGGTTATCTAATTTGTTGCCAAACAGTTGTTCATAGTATCCTCTTATAATCCTTTTTATTTCAGTGAGGTCACTAACGTTCCTTCTTTCAATTCTTATTTTGGTTATTTGTGACATCTTTTTTTTTTTTTTTCCCCTTTGTCAGTCTAGCTAAAGGTTTATCTATTTTATGGATGTTTTTCAAAGAACCAACTTTTGGTTTCTTTGATCCTATTGTTTTTTGATTCTCTATTTCATTTATCTCTGCTCTAAAATTTATTTTCTTCCATCTGCTTGCTTTGAATTTAGTTTGCTCTTCTTTCTCTAGATCCTCCAGTTGTGAGGTTATGTTTGTGACCTGAGATCTTTCTTCTTTTCTAATATAAGCATTTAGAGATATAAATTTCCCTCTCAGCACTGCCTTTGTTGCAGTCCATAAATTTTGGTATGTTATATTTTCACTTTCATTCACCTCAAGATATTTCCTAATTTCCCTTATGATTTCTTCTTTGATCCACTGGTTGTTTAAGAACGCATTGTTTAAAGCAAATGAGTCTATGGTCAACAGTAACACTGTAATATGCTTCCATTAAATGTAACAAAGGCAATATTAAAAAAAGAATGCATTGTTTAATTTCCACATATTTGTGAATTTTCCGTTCTCCCTCATTAGAGATTTCTAGTTTCACTACATTGTGGTCAGAGAAGATATACTGTACTATTTCAGTATTTTTAAAATTATTGAGATTTGTTTTGTGACCTAACATATGCTCTATCCTGGAAAACGATCCATATGCACTAGACAAGAATGTGTATTCTGCTGTTGTTGGGTAAAGTGTTCTACATATGTCTGTTAGATCTAGCTAGTTTAGAGTATCATTCAAGTCTTCTAATTCCTTATTGATCTTCTGTCTAGATGTTCTATACATTATAGTAAAGTACTGAGGTCTCCTACTATTAATGTAAAACTGTCTTTCTCTCTTCAAATCTATCAATATTGCTTCATGTGTTTTGGGGCTTGACCAACAGGTGCATATATATTGATAATTGTTATGTCTTTTTGTTGAATTGTCCCTCATGCAGTTTTAGACTTAAAGTCTATATTATCTGATATTAGTATAGCTACCCCAGCTCTCTTTGGGTTACATGGTATATTTTTTCCCACCCTTTCACTTTCAACCTACTTTGTGTCTTTGAGTTTAAGGTGAGTCTCTTGTAAACAGGATATATTTGAGTCATACTTTTTTATCCATTCTGCCTATCTCTGCCTTTTGACTGGAGAATTTAATCCATTTACGTTTAAAGTAACTACTGATAAGGCAGGACTTTCTTCTGCCATTTTGCTATTTGGTCTTTGTAAGCTTATACCTTTTTTGCCCCTCAATTCTTCCATTAGTGCCTACTTTCCTATTTACTTGACTTTTTATATTGTACCATTTTGAGTCACTTTCTGTTTCTTTCTGGATATATTTTTCATATATTTTCTTTGTGACTACCATGGGCCTAAAATTTAACATCCTAAATCTGTAACAATCATCTTTGTTTTGATATCAACTTAATTTTAATAGCATATACATACACTGTTCCTATATCAGTTCCACCCCCTACCTTTTTGTTGTACTTGCTACAAATTATATCTTTACACATTGTATGTCCAAAACCAAGATTCATCATTACTATTTTATGGATTTGCATTTTAGCACCTGTAATAAGTAAAAAGTGATCCTATGTACCAAAAATACAATACAGCATTACTGGCATTTGTAATCACCCATATGGTTACCTTTACTGGAGGTGTTTATTTTCTCGTTCTGCTTCAATCCACTGTCTGGTGTCCTTCCTTTCAGTCTGAAGAATTCCTTTTAGCATTGCATGTAGGGCAGATCTAGTGGTGACAAACTCCCTCAGCTTTTGTTTACCTAGGAATGTCTTAAGTATGTCTTAGGTATGAGGAATGTCTCTCATTTTTGAAATAAAAACTTGCTGGATATAAAATTCTTGTTTGACAGTTGTTTTCTTTTAGCACTTTAAATATTTCATTCCACTGCCTTCTTACTCCATGGTTTCTGATGAGAAATCGGCACTTAATTGAATTGGTACTCTCTTATATAAAACATGTGGGTTTTCTCTTACAGTTTTCAGAACTCTCTCCTTTCCTTGGCATTTGATGGTCTGAATACTATATGTCTGGGTATGGTTCTCTTTGAGTTTATCCTGTTTGGAGTTCACTGAGTTCCTTAACTGTGCATATTCATCTCTTTCATTAAATTTGGGAAGCTTCCTGTCATTATTTCTTTGAATATTCCTTCTGCCCCTTTCTCTCTTTCATTTCCTTCTGTGACTCCCATAATACATATATTAGGATGCTTGATGGTATCCCACAGGTCTCTTAGGCTCTGTTCACTTTTTAAAATTCTTTTTTCTTTCTGCTCATATCTGAATCATTTCAATTGTCTTTTCTTTTGAGTTCATTGATTCTTTCTTCTGACAGCTCCACTCTCCTGTTGAAACCTTTTAGGAAGTTTTTCATGTAGTGGTCTTCAATTCCAGTGTCTCTCTTTGGTTCCTTTTAAAATTTTCTATCTCCTTACTGAGATTCTCATATCATTCATTGTTTTCCTGATATCCTTTAGTTCATGGTCTGTGTTTTCCTTTATCTCCTTGAGCATACTGAGAATTTTTTTTTTAAGTCTTTGTCCAGTATTTCCAAATTATGGTCTTCTTCCTTGATAGTTTCTGGATTTTTATCTTGTTCCTTTTGGCTATCATTTCCTGTTTATTTGTTTGTCTTGCAATGTTTTATTGCACACAGTATATTTTAATAGTTTAAAATATTTATCCTGGGATTTTGTCTCTTAGCTGCCTGTTCCTTAAGAATGTATACAGCTGGTGATATGACAGAGATTTCCTTGAGTGCCAAGAGAGCTAACACAAACAAACAAGCAAATGCAAAAAACAAACAAACAGACACCTTTCAGAGTCTTTACAAATTGGCTCTGCATTGACTAGTGCTCTCATTCAGAGTTTAGCCCTTCTATCAAGATCAGCCTGAGGTGAATGTGAAGTACAGGGCCCTCTCCTGTCTTAGTTCTGAGCCTGGTCTTGTCCTGGGCCTGTGCTTACTTATGGCCTTAGGAATTCCCTCCATTCACAGGAATCTGAATGTTCCCTCTGCTCCCTATGAAACAGACTTTCTTTCCCTTATGGTTTCTCTATCATATAACTTAAAGCACGTAATCTTTTGCCCCAGGTTGCTTTGAGTTCATTGTTTCTTACACTGCTTTAGCTGTGGCAAGCTGCTTCTGCCTGCAGGACAAGTTTTAGAGGGCAAGCCCAAGATGCTTCCTGGTTCAGTATTTCAGGCTGCCACCTGACTGGCTGGCAGGACATACAGATAACTCAGTATGTGCACAGGGGTTACTCTGCTCTCTCCAGAAGTGGACCAAGGGAATCCACAATGCGAGCACAGGCTGCCGTCACACCACACTGGGGAGGGAGTGTGGGAGGAGGTAGCAAGGGCACCATTAGCTTCACCTACTGTTTTTAAAGCTGTGTTTTCTTCATTCAGCACTTGCCCAGTTACTGCAACCCTTTAACCGTTTTCTCGAGCTTTGAGGAAGATGGCTCTGCCAGTTTTTACTAATTGCTGAAAGATTCTGTGGGGTAAAGGCACACTGGAGTGTCTTATGCCACCATCTTTTCAACTGTTTCATATTTATTCAGATCCTTAAAGCTGGGAGGTTGGGGAGGGGCTGAGGGTACTGACTGTTGCATACTTCAAGGATTCCTCCCTCATTTCTTTACAGAAAATGCAGGGATTGAATGGATATTTCAGTTCAATCCTGTGGCAAAATCTCAATTGCTTTTTAAGTCTTGTCTGCCCTTCCTTCTAGTAAGAGAAAGTAGACTTTGGCCCTTCTTAGTTGGGAGACTGGGGAGGCTACTATAAAACAACTCTCATGGTAGATTTTAAGCCTACAGGTAGAAGTATTAAGGGACCCAGGAAATCAGTGTAGGATAAATCTGCAATAATCACACCTGCTCTCTAGAAGGATGACCTGACTCAGACCTTCCCACAAAAATCTAAGTAGCTTACCAAGATAATAGTCAAATTTTATTCACTATGAAAGCATGGCAGGTCACTAATTCCAAAAGTGAAGATTCTAAAAGGCAATACTTCTATTACCATACCACTCTATCTCATAAATAGGTCAAAATCATAAAAACTTAATATCACATATGCACAGGGGACTTATATGCTTTGAAACATGACAGATGCAAGTTTATGTGGATGTTATAGAAGTGATCAAGAAAAAGCATTTAAAAGAAATTTATTAAAATTTAAGACAACTTATATCACACAACCTATATTACCCACAACACACATATGACAAATGAAAAATAGCTCCTATGAAACTGACATGAAAATTTATTTTATAGTTAGCAGAATTAAAGGCCATTATTTGTAAGAAGTCATTCATTATAACCACAAATACTAGACTATCTCTTTCATACCCAAAACAAACCCAGATTATCTGGTTATTTAGGGTGCATTTTAATTAGCCTGTTTGCTAAAGGCACTGAAAGCAATGGTGTCTCCTTCAGCTACATTATTCAAATGCTCATTGTGGATTTAAAAAAAAAAAACACGCATATAAGTCCGCATTTCAAAATACTATCTTAAAATCATTTGGCTTCTGTCCTTTATTATAGATAACATTTATGTTCATAAAATACCATCACACTATTCCTTAGGATTCTCAAAACACCTTAAGATTCTCCAGGCCTTAAAATCTTGAGCACCTGGTACTTTCCAGGCTCTGAGCCAGATATTTTATGTACAGGGTAAGCATACAACTCAACTTTTCTGGGATAGTCTCAAATTATCCCTGTTGTGCCTATTCAATTAATAAGGGCGCCCTCTACCCACTTCATTGTTCACAAGGGCTCTAGTGTGACAACCAGGAAGTAAAGTGATGGGTTCAGCTTTTTTTTTTTTTTTTTTAATCTTCATTTTATTGAGATATATTCATATACCACGCAGTCATACAAAACAAATCGTACTTTTGATTGTTCACAGTACCATTACATAGTTGTACATTCATCACCCAAATCAATCCCTGACACCTTCATTAGCACACACACAAGAATAACAAGAATAATAATTAGAGTGAAAAAGAGCAATTGAAGTAAAAAAGAACACTGGGTACCTTTGTCTGTTTCCTTCCCCTATTTTTCTACTCATCCATCCATAAACTAGACGAAGTGGAGTGTGGTCCTTATGGCTTTCCCAATCCCCTTGTCACCCCTCATAAGCTACATTTTTATACAACTGTCTTCAAGATTCATGGGTTCTGGGTTGTAGTTTGATAGTTTCAGGTATCCACCTCCAGCTACCCCAATTTTTTAGAACCTAAAAAGGGTTGTCTAAAGTGTGCGTAAGAGTGCCCACCAGAGTGACCTCTCGGCTCCTTTTGGATTCTCTCTGCCACTGAAGCTTACTTCATTTCCTTTCACATCCCCCTTTTGGTCAAGAAGATGTTCTCCGTACCACGATGCCAGGTCTACATTCCTCCCCGGGAGTCATATTCCACGTTGCCAGGGAGATTCACTCCCCTGGGTGTCTGATCCCACGTAGGGGGGAGGGCAGTGATTTCACCTTTCAAGTTGGCTTAGCTAGAGAGACAGGGCCACATCTGAGCAACAAAGAGGCATTCGGGAGGAGGCTCTTAGGCACAACCATAGGGAGGCCTAGCCTCTCCTTTGCAGGAACCGTCTTCCCAAGGGTAAAACCTGTGGTAGAGGGCCCAACCCTTCAAACCACCAGTCCCCTATGTCTGTGGTCATCTTAGCAACCATGGAGGTGGGGTAGGCGAATACCCCTGCATTCTCCACAGGCTCCTCAAGGGGGCACTACATCTTTTTTTTTTTCTTGTATTTTTTTTTTTTTTTTAACTTTCCCTTCTTTTTTAAATCAACTGTATGATAAAAAAGTTAAAAAGAAAACAAACATACAATAAAAGAACATTTCAAAGAGACCATAACAAGGGAGTAAGAAAAAGACAACTAACCTAAGATAACTGCTTAACTTCCAACATGTTCCTACTTTACCCCAAGAAAGTTACCTAATATAGCAACATTTCTGTGAACTTGTTCCTACTATATCCATCAGAAATTAACAGACCATAGTCATTCCTGGGCATCCCCAGAACGTTAAATAGCTTATCTGTTCTTCTTGGATTATTGTTCCCCCTTACTTAATTGCTCTCTATTGCTAGTTCCCCTACATTCTACATTATAAGCCATTTGTTTTACATTTTTCAAAGTTCACATTAGTGGTAGCATATAATATTTCTCTTTTTGTGCCTGGCTTATTTCGCTTAGCATTATGTCCTCAAGGTTCATCCATGTTGTCATATGTTTCACGAGATCGTTCCTTCTTACTGCCGCGTAGTATTCCATCGTGTGTATATACCACATTTTATTTATCCACTCATCTGTTGAAGGACATTTGGGTTGTTTCCATCTTTTGGCAATTGTGAATAATGCTGCTATGAACATTGGCATGCAGATATCTGTTCGTGTCACTGCTTTCCGATCTTCCGGGTATATACCGAGAAGTGCAATCGCTGGATCGAATGGTAACTCTATATCTAGTTTTCTAAGGAACTGCCAGACTGACTTCCAGAGTGGCTGAACCATTATACAGTCCCACCAACAGTGAATAAGAGTTCCAATTTCTCCACATCCCCTCCAGCATTTGTAGTTTCCTGTTTCTTTAATGGCAGCCATTCTAACCGGTGTTAGATGGTATCTCATTGTGGTCTTAATTTGCATCTCTCTAATAGCTAGTGAAGCTGAACATTTTTTCATGTGTTTCTTGGCCATTTGTATTTCCTCTTCAGAGAACTGTCTTTTCATATCTTTTGCCCATTTTATAATTGGGCCGACTGTACTATTGTCATTGAGTTGTAGGATTTCTTTATATATGCAAGATATCAGTCTTTTGTCAGATACATAGTTTCCAAAAATTTTTTCCCATTGAGTTGGCTGCCTCTTTACCTTTTTGAGAAATTCCTTTGAGGTGCAGAAACTTCTAAGCTTGAGGAGTTCCCATTTATCTATTTTCTCTTTTGTTGCTTGTGCTTTGGGTGTAAAGTCTAGGAAGTGGCCGCCTAATACAAGGTCTTGAAGATGTTTTCCTACATTATCTTCTAGGAGTTTTATGGTACTTTCTTTTATATTGAGATCTTTGGTCCATTTTGAGTTAATTTTTGTGTAGGGGGTGAGGTAGGGGTCCTCTTTCATTCTTTTGGATATGGATATCCAACTCTCCCAGCCCCATTTGTTGAAAAGACCATTATGACTCAGTTCAGTGACTTTGGGGGCCTTATCAAAGATCAGTCGGCCATAGATCTGAGGGTCTATCTCCGAATTCGCAATTCGATTCCATTGATCTATATGTCTATCTTTGTGCCAGTACCATGCTGTTTTGGCAACTGTGGCTTTATAATAAGCTTCAAAGTCAGGGAGTGTAAGTCCTCCCACTTCGTTTTTCTTTTTTAGAGTGTTTTTAGCAATTCGAGGCATCTTCCCTTTCCAAATAAATTTGATAACTAGCTTTTCCAAGTCTGCAAAGTAGGTTGTTGGAATTTTGATTGGGATTGCATTGAATCTGTAGATGAGTTTGGGTAGAATTGACATCTTAATGACATTTAGTCTTCCTATCCATGAACATGGAATATTTTTCCATCTTTTAAGGTCCCCTTCTATTTCTTTTAGTAGAGTTATGTAGTTTTCTTTGTATAGGTCTTTTACATCTTTGGTTAAGTTTATTCCTAGGTACTTGATTTTTTTAGTTGCTATTGAAAATGGTATCTGTTTCTTGAGTATCTCTTCAGTTTGTTCATTTCTAGCATACAGAAACATTACTGACTTATGTGCATTAATCTTGTATCCCGCTACTTTGCTAAATTTGTTTATTAGCTCTAGTAGCTGTATCGTCGATTTCTCAGGGTTTTCTAGATATAAGATCATATCATCTGCAAACAATGACAGTTTTACTTCTTCTTTTCCAATTTGGATGCCTTTTATTTCTTTGTCTTGCCGGATTGCCCTGGCTAGCACTTCCAGCACAATGTTGAATAACAGTGGTGATAGCGGGCATCCTTGTCTTGTTCCTGATCTTAGAGAGAAGGCTTTCAGTCTCTCACCATTGAGTACTATGCTGGCTGTGGGTTTTTCATATATGCTCTTTATCATGTTGAGGAAGTTTCCTTCAATTCCTACCTTTTGAAGTGTTTTTATCAAAAAGGGATGTTGGATTTTGTCAAATGCTTTTTCAGCATCTATTGAGATGATCAATTGATTTTTCCCTTTTGACTTGTTAATGTGTTGTAATACATTGATTGATTTTCTTATGTTGAACCATCCTTGCATGCCTGGAATAAACCCCACTTGGTCATGGTGTATGATTTTTTTAATGTGTCTTTGGATTCGATTTGCAAGTATTTTGTTGAGGATTTTTGCATCTATATTCATTAGGGAGATTGGCCGGTAGTTTTCCTTTTTTGTAGCATCTTTGCCTGGTTTTGGTATTAGATTGATGTTAGCTTCATAAAATGAGTTAGGTAGTGTTCCATTTTCTTCAATGTTTTGAAAGAGTTTGAGTAAGATTGGTGTCAGTTCTTTCTGGAAAGTTTGGTAGAATTCCCCTGTGAAGCCATCTGGCCCTGGGCATTTATTTGTGGGAAGATTTTTGATGACTGATTGGATCTCTTTGCTTGTGATGGGTTGGTTGAGGTCTTCTATTTCTTCTCTGGTCAGTCTAGGTTGTTCATATGTTTCCAGGAAATTGTCCATTTCCTCTACATTATCCAGTTTGTTGGCATACAGTTGTTCATAGTATCCTCTTATAATTTTTTTAATTTCTTCAGGATCTGCAGTTATGTCACCTTTTTCATTCATTATTTTGTTTATATGGGTCTTCTCTCTTTTTGATTTTGTCAGTCTAGCTAGGGGCTTGTCAATCTTGTTGATCTTCTCAAAGAACCAACTTTTGGTGATATTTATCCTCTCTATTGTTTTTTTGTTCTCTATGTCATTTATTTCTGCTTTAATCCTTGTTATTTCTTTTCTTCTACTTGGTTTAGGATTGGTTTGCTGTTCATTTTCTAGCTTCTTCAGTTGATCCATTAGTTCTTTGACTTTGGCTCTTTCTTCCTTTTTAATATATGCGTTTAGTGCTATAAATTTCCCCCTTAGCACTGCTTTTGCTGCATCCCATAGGTTTTGGTATGTTGTGTTCTCATTTTCATTCGTCTCTATATATTTAGCAATTTCTCTTGCTATTTCTTCTTTAACCCACTGATTGTTTAGGAGTGTGTTGTTTAACCTCCAGGTATTTGTGAATTTTCTAAGTCTCTGATGGTTATTGACTTCTAATTGTATTCCATTGTGGTCAGAGAATGTGCTTTGAATAATTTCAATCTTTTTAAATTTATTGAGGCTTGTTTTATGTCCCAGCATATGATCTATTCTGGAGAAAGTTCCATGAGCACTAGAAAAGTATGTGTATCCTGGTGATTTGGGATGTAATGTCCTGTATATGTCTGTTAAATCTAATTCATTTATCAGATTGTTTAGGTTTTCAATTTCCTTATTGGTCTTCTGTCTGGTTGATCTATATATAGGAGAGAGTGATGTGTTGAAGTCTCCCACAATTATTGTGGAAACATCAATTGCTTCCTTTAGTTTTGCCAGTGTTTCTCTCATGTATTTTGTGGCACCTTGGTTGGGTGCATAGACATTTACGATTGTTATTTCTTCTTGCTGAATTGCCCCTTTTATTAGTACGTAGTGGCCTTCTTTGTCTCTCAAAACATCCCTGCATTTGAAGTCTATTTTATCTGAGATTAATATTGCTACACCTGCTTTCTTTTGGCTGTAGCTTGCATGAAATATTTTTTTCCATCCTTTCACTTTCAGTTTCTTTGTGTCCCTGTGTCTAAGATGAGTCTCTTGTATGCAACATATTGATGGTTCATTTTTTTTGATCCATTCTGCGAACCTATATTTTTTAATTGGGGAGTTTAATCCATTTACATTCAACGTTATAACCGTGAAGGCATTTCGTGAATCAGCCATCTTATCCTTTGGTTTATGTTTGTCATATTTTTCCCCTCTGTCTATTAATATCCTTTATTGTACCCATACCGAATCTCTTTAGTACTGAACCTTTCTCCAAGTCTCTCTGTCCTTTCCTTGTTTGTCTGTCTGTAGGGCTCCCTTGAGTATCTCCAGTAGGGCAGGTCTCTTGTTAGCAAATTCTCTCAGCATTTGTTTGTCTGTGAAAAATTTAAGCTCTCCCTCAAATTTGAAGGAGAGCATTGCTGGATAAAGTATTCTTGGCTGGAAATTTTTCTCACTCAGAATTTTAAATATATCGTGCCACTGCCTTCTTGCCTCCATGGTGGCTGCTGAGTAGTCACTACTTAGTCTTATGCTGTTTCCTTTGTATGTGGTGAATTGCTTTTCTCTTGCTGCTTTCAGAACTTGCTCCTTCTCTTCTGTGTTTGATAGTGTGATCAGTATATGTCTTGGAGTGGGTTTATTTGGATTGATTCTATTTGGAGTTCGCTGAGCATTTATGATTTGTGTATTTATGTTGTTTAGAAGATTTGGGAAGTTTTCCCCAACAATTTCTTTGAATACTCTTCCTAGACCTTTACCCTTTTCTTCCCCTTCTGGGACACCAATGAGTCTTATATTTGGACGTTTCATATTATCTAGTCATATCCCTGAGGTCCATTTCGATTTTTTCAATTTTTTTCCCCATTCTTTCTTTTATGCTTTCATTTTCCATTCTGTCATCTTCGAGGTCACTGATTCGTTGTTCAACTTCCTCTAGTCTTGTACTATGAGTGTCCAGAATCTTTTTAATTTGGTCAACAGTTTCTTTAATTTCCATAAGATCATCCATTTTTTTATTTAGTCTTGCAATGTCTTCTTTATGCTCTTCTAGGGTCTTCTTGATTTCCTTTATCTCCCGTACTATGGTCTCATTGTTCGTCTTTAGGTCTTTGAGTAGCTGCTCTAGGTGCTGTGTCTCTTCTGGTCTTTTGATTTGGGTGCTTGGGCTTGGGTTATGCATATCGTCTGGTTTTTTCATATGCTTTATAATTTTCTGTTGTTTTTGGCCTCGTGGCATTTGCTGAACTTGATAGGGTTCTTTTAGGATTCGTAGACCAATTGAAGTCCTTATCTCTAATTTATCAGATCTACAGCTTCGTGGAGTACACTTTCTCTAACTAACCAGCAGGTGGCGTCCACGAGCCACCTGTTCTCCACAAGCCAGTTCTCCCCTGCTTAGCCTTTTTGGTGAGTGGGGGAGTGAGTCTTGTGGGGTCCAATTGTTGTACCAAGCTTGCGTGTGTAGTTGGTGTTGCCTGCCCTGTATATGGGGCGTGTTTCTGGGCAGTCAGGGAGGGGGGGGGTGGCTCTAACAATCAAATCTCCGTGGTGATCCTAGAGTTTTAAAGCTGCTGCAATAGTCTAATCCTTCAGTTCAGTCCTGCCACAGTTTGTCTCTGACACTGACCCACAAGTCCTTGGTATTGGCGTATGGCTCCTGAGACTTGCAAGTGGGCCCCTCTTCCAGGCCGTGCACCCTGGGTCCTCTGTTGAGGGATGACTGTGCTATGTCACAGGTGAGTGCTGTCCCCCCAGGGCAGTTCTGGGCTGCTGGGCTGTGTAGGGAGGCTCCCAGTCTGCTGAAATGATGGCTGAATGGGGCTTTGTTAATTCACACTGCTCTACCTTCCCTACTCTGGGACAATCAGCTGAGGTTTCAGGGAAGGCTAATGTCCACGCCCAGTTTTGTGGTGTGTGCCTGTTATTTGAAGCACTTCCGTCACACTGGGTTGTCTGGGGAAGTTCTGGGCTATGGGGCTGGCAATGGGCAGGAGTGTTTCCTGTCCACCAGGATGATGGCTGTGAGCGGACACCCCCCTTTTCTTGGGAAGTTGTGGTGTTTAGTGAATTTTCTCAGCCACTGGATTATTGCGTTTTGTCTCAGATCTCTCCTAGTTCTGCTCTTGACTTGACCTGCCCAAATAGCAAGTCTTTGAAGCTTTCTGTATTGGGGTTCTTAGAGTAATTGTTTTAGAAAAAGAAAAAAGGATTAAAAACAACAACAACAACAACAACAACAACAACAACAACAAAAAACGGGCCCTCCTCAGAGATCTAATGGGTTATTGAAATGCTAAGAGACAAAGCAACCAGGGCCATTAAGGAAAGGTCCACAGGGCATAGAGATCAGCTTTTCTTCAGGATTTGCATATGCGCCTCAGGGCCCTTCCCCTTTCTATGTTCACCAGAACTCCAAAAATCCTCCGCTTTTATTTTGGAGTTTTTCGTGTTGTTTTTTTTCTATGCCTGTCTCCTCTCTGCTGGGCTGGCTGCTCTCAGATTCTCTGGTGTCTGGTCTCAGTCTATCTATGGTTGGAGTTTGAATCAGTAGAATGAGTTTCCGATAAGGGCTGCCACTGCAGTTCTCCCTTCTCCTTCCCGGAGCTGACAGCCCCTCCTCCCCCGGGACTGAGCCTGGCAGGGAGGGGCGCGGGTCCCCTGGCCGCAAAAACTTACAGATTTCGCTGATCTCAGCAGTTCCACGTTTTCATGAGTGTTGTATGAAGTATGCCCAAAGTCAGATTGCTCTGTGGTGTCCAGTCCACGCAGTTCCTGGCTTTCTACCTACTTTCCTGGAGGAGTAACTGGACAGAGCTCCAACCCGCGTCGACCGGGCTCTCCCTGGCTGCGCTCCTCGCTCACCAGCCTCTCGTGAACCAAACGGGGGTGCAGAGTCGGGTTCAGCTTTATATGATAAGTGGAATAATCAGACCCTAACCCCAGATGTTTGAACCTAGATAATTTGACCTCTGTGTCTTAAAGGTTTAATGAGAAATTCACCTCTCTAGGGTTAGGAATAATTTTTCTACCTCATAAAAAGAATAGCTAAAAATCTTCAAAGCCTTGTTGAAGTCTTAACTCACAAGATATTTTTTTAAATGACATTTGTTAGAGGATTGGCTCATTTAGTGCATTTTTCCCACTTATTTGCTTAGTTTCTTAATAACTTCATATTTCACAATTAGATGAACTGAAAAGTTGCTTCACATCTGAGAACACTTCCCTTCCATTTCGCCACCCCCAAATTATCTACTGGAAGATCAGACTCTGGTGAAACTCCAGGGATGAGAGAGGGTTCAACCATGATTTAAAAAAAAAATAAAAATAAAAAATAATTAAAATTGAACTCAATTTTACTAAGTTTTATCAAAGCTCATGAGAAGAAATTATTAGTACAACAATAACACCATTTTTATCAGTATATAAGGCTTAATTTTGTTTTGAAAGATGTGAAATAGATTACCACTCAGAATCCAAATACATAATTAAAGAGAACAGAATCATGAACACTTCATTTTATAAGATACCAACTTTTCCACTTCCTAAAATCCTTTGGACATCTACTTCTGCTTAATAATGAGTATTTGATAGAAGCTACTGAATTTTTTTTGTAATTAAGAACTCAAAGGAATGATTAATTCCCTATACTTAAGAGAATGTCATACCTATCACATGTCACATTATGCACATAAGATATAAATTACAAATATCTAAAGGAAATATTTTTATTTCAAATGTCAAAAATGTTAGAACTAAACAGCTGAACAGATTTAAAAAAAATTTATTGTAGTAACATATATATTGCTCAAAATTTTCCATTTTTAACCATTTTCAAGTATATTATTCAGTGGTATTAATTACATTCACAGTGAACATACCCTTTAAACACCTAGAAAAGGGTTATCAAACCTTTGATAACCTTGTATAATATGATAATTTGATGCCTCAGCAGGTTGAAAGTATTAGAAAAAGATTCTTCATTGAAATACTATAATAAAATGTTAATGACAATTATTTGGCTTATCAAATTTACATTTCACAAGCAGAACAAAGATAATTTCAGGTTAGCCCATTGTTAAATGATAGAATTTCTAAAATAGTGCATGCTAGATGTCTATGGGATTTTTATACTCATTTTCAATGAATGACTGTTTGTCCACTAGTTGTGTAATGTTAAATGTATAGTATATTCCACCAGAGCAATTTGAGCTAAAAAATTTTTCTGTCAATAATGACAACAATACTACTGATTGCAGTACTGGGTATATGAAAGAAATAGAAAAAAAAAATTCAAATAAAATCAATCATCAAATCTGCATTAAAGGTCTTTTATACAAAAAAGACCAGACTTGGGCACAACGGGAAACACAAAGACAGCTAAGACATGCCCAATGCCCTAAAGGAGCTTAAATTCTCATGGGGTTTTCAAGTTCAATGCAAATAAAAAGGACAACTGGCAATTCTAGGTAATATAAGGAAACTGCCAAAGTAAACACAGATGTTCAGAGGCAGGAATCATTAGGGGTTGTAGTTAGGCAGGGTTTTTACAAAGTAGCTAAAATTTGGGCTGGGATTAGAAATATAGGGGTCTTTTGAAAGACACAAGGACAGTGTTCCAAATTTTGCTAACAGGATATAAGTAAATCAGTCTGCCAGTAGAACAGGGTTCGTGTGGGGAATCAACAAGCACTATGGTGTCCGTCTTCAGAAGACTCAGGCTTTGCTTGGACACAACTAGGAAACATCGGCATAGTAGTAATACACTGACAAATGCTAAACCAATAAATAACCACCAATATACACAGTCTATCAACAGCCTCCCTATCCAGAATGGCATCTTCTGAAAACTTCAACCTTCTAGAATTAATTTCTAAATATTCAAAAAAGCTGTGGGGAAGCCCTACCACTAAAGCCACTCACCATACTCCTTTAGTTCTCTCTCAGTCTTACTGAGTCTCATCTCACACACAATTATATAATTAACAACAAATTGTAGAAGGACTGTCATTGTTGAGTTTGCTCTTAATGTGTCAGACTCTTAAGTGCTTATACCCCATAACTGTAAGGTAAGCTCCATTTTCCCTGTTTCACAGATGAACAAATGGAGTTTAAGGAGATGAGGTAATTTGTCCAACATGACTGTGCGAGTAGGTAGCAAGGCTGGGATTTGAATCAAGGTCTGCCTGAATCCCACATTCGTGCTGTTAACCATGCTTCTTCACTCCTTAGGTTTTCAGATTAATAGAATCAAACAAGGAGAGAGGTACAATAGTAGCCAAAAAAAAAATGGAAGTGGATATGTGAGAAGAGACAGATCAATGGGGCACACTCAACTATATACCCCCTGGTAAAATCATGCCCACCCATAGCAACGATCCTAAGTCGTTTGTTATTTCTTTGTCCTCTGATCATGATGACAAGGAGACATATTATACATTTGTGAAATATAACCATTCAAAACAGTTCAAATAAAATCAATGTATGACTCCCGGGGATGAATCTGGACCTGGCATCGTGGGATTGAGAACATCTTCTTGACTAAAAGGGGGATGCAAAATGAAACAAAATAAAGCTTCGGTGGCTGAAAGATTTCAAATACAGTCGAGAGGTTACTCTGGTTGACATTCTTATGCACTATATAGATAACACTTTTTAGGTTTTAATGTATTGGAATAGCTAGAAGTAAATACCTGAAACTACCAAACTCTAACCCAGTAGTCTGGACTCCTGAAGACAATTATATAATAATGTAGATTATAAGGGGTGACAGTGTGATTGTGAAGACCTTGTGGATCACACCCCCTTTATCTAGTGTATGGATGAGTGGAGGAATGGGGATAAAAACTAAAGGACAAATGGGGTGGGATGGGGGGATGATTTGGGTGTTTTTTTAATATTTACTTTTTATTCTTATTCTGATTCTTTCTGGTATAAGGAAGATGTTCAAAAATAGATTGGGTGATGAATGCACAACTATATGATTGCACTATGAACAGCTGATTGTACACCATGGATAATTGTATGGTATGTGAATATATCTCAATAAAACTGAATTAAAAAAATAAAATAAAATCAGTGTTAACTCTTTAAAGAGGTAAACTTGACTTATCTGATGCATACTGGCACAGGGGACAGAGCCCTGGTCTTGAGTAACAAGATCTGGGCTAAGGGGCCTTGGGCAGGTCACAGCAGTCCAGGGGTGAGGTAATGAGGACTGGACTAAGGAACTGCCTGAGAAAATAGAAAGGAAGTAGCAGAAATATAAGACTTTGAAGAGAAGGAAGAAAAGGCAAGACACATCGATAGCTGAGATGTGAGGGCCAAGGAGAGAGGAATCAAATATTTCTGGGCCACCAGGGAGCAGGGTTCCATGGTTGGTGATACGGAAAACAGGAATGTGCGTTAAAGCGTTTATCTTGGGGTGGGGGTGTGGGAGCAGATAACAGAATCAATTCTCAACAAGCTGAATTGCAAGCACTGACAGGATAGCTAAATCGAAATACCCGGCGTTCAGCTATTCATACTGAAACTATGAGGCAAGGCATTGCTTAAATTGCTAAAGTTAAAGTGCCAGTTGCTGCTGGTCATTGACAGTCTAGTTCCCATTTGTTGGGCTGAATTTTGAATGAAGAGAAAACATTCTGAAAAGAAAATGGAAAATGGAAATCAATAGGATGGACCAGGCCTGTACAGGATTAATCAATTAGAAGGGGAAGAGGACAAGGTGACCTTGACCAGTTCATGAATAAAGTCCAAGACAGAGAGGCACAGTCAAAAATATTGCTAATCAAAGGCCACAGGACAGAATGACAGATATCAAAAAAGGAAAAAAGACTGAAATCAAAGGTTATCCTCCCAACAAGACTAAGGGAGGAATGGTGTTGCCCGCTGTAAGAGCTAGAAGGGCTAGAAGGGCTCTCTTTTGCATAGATTTCATTTTAGGCATTAGTAACAATAAAGAGGAAATGTTCTACAGGTATTAAGAAAAAAACCAGGACAGCAGAATGGATGAGAGGTCTGGGCTGGTGATGCCGACCTCCAGGCTGTCGTCAACATCCACATGAAAATGGAACCCATCTGAGTCAAGCTGTTTCCCAGGAGAAATGGTGTAGAAAGTGGAGCAGATGGCGAATAAAGTAATCCTTGAGGGCACAGCAGTTGTCAAATAGTATGAGGAGGACAGTATGAGTCACAGGGAAAAGTCAAGGATAGACTACAATAAACACAATTAAGGGATTGATCCAGTGGAATGAAAACAGAGCTACTGGGGCTGGCTAGGAAGAAGCCAACAGCCCTCTTCTCCCACGGGGTCAGGAGAGAAACAAGGCGTGCTCTCCTGGGAAGAGGACCAAATGCACCATGTTACACTCCTTGTTTTTCCAAGAAATGTGATTCTCTTCAGAACTTTCAAAATCTTTTATGTCATTTTCCTTGAATCTGCAAACTTGACCATAAGCTGTGTTTCTTCCATTGCAAATGGCATCCTTTTCCTACCACTTGCAAATCCTCCACGTATCTATCTACCTACCAGCTCACTGGTTTGTTAAAATCAGCCCCTCTCCATGTTCACCCTCACTTCTCTTTCTGGGAGTTGCTCATACTGCCGTAACAACTTCAAACCGCCCTCAAGTTCACCTTTCTGTAACTTTGCCATGTTGTCTTGGACTAAGCCACACATCGTTACGGGTGAACCAGGCCTTCGGTGCAACGAGTGAGTCCATATAGTCCGTAAATTGATTACCTATGGGCCACGTTACTGAGTGGCTATAAGCAATCTGAAAATTACAATCCAATAAATGCCAGTGAAGTAAAGAATGATACTGATAAGACACACATGTTTATACTGACAAGATGTACATGCTTTTCAGTTTCTTTCTCCGGGAAATTGGTGAGATCAGTAAAAGAAAACGAAATATATTTAAAAATGACTCAAAGAATCTTTTTAAAAGTCTCATTAAGAATTTTAATTTTAAAAAAAATATTCTAAACATAGTTTAAGCAAACCGAAAGCAATTTGCTAAAACATAATTTTTGCAGGGAAAATAGTTTAGGTCTTCCAAAGAACTCTCTTCATTTTTCCCTCCTTGGAGATAAGACATTTCATTTTGTGCTGTTCTAAATCATGCCTTAAAGGACCTATGAGTGCATTTCAATTAATCAAATATTGTATTTGGAAATAAGCAAAAGCAAAGTGATCATTTTAAATTCAGTTCTGCATTAAGTTACAGTGCTGCTGGCAAAGCAGGAATATATGTCTATGTGCATCAAGGTATAACTGTAGTCACTTTGGTATAAAAGAGAGCTGGCAGTGGCAATGTAATAAGAACACCATAATGGTAAAAAAAAAACAAAAACTGTTTCCAGTTCTGATTCTGAGTGCCTAAAACATTTCTCAAGTAGAACCTGAGCAAGCTCAAAAAGGCTAATCAGTAACGGACAGACATGGAGTAGTTACGGGTTAGGAAGTTTCCCTCTTCAGGTTCCACTCTGATGTGAAGGAAGAACCTCCAGCCAATCTTTTCTCATATGCACCCTAACACTCACCTGCCATCTACACTGATTGGCCTTTTAATTCAAAGCCTGGAGAGACTGTTAAAATTTTCAATTCTGGGTTTCCTTTCCAACTGAGGATCTTAAGAAGAGAACCTTTAAGCAAACTTGGTGGGATGAAAAAGGCAAGCATCCACAAACTATAAAAACAAAACCCAGCTATGCTTCTGATTTTAACCTTAATTGATTCAAGATTAATTCCATTTAAACATACATTTTTTTAAAACCTAGAAGGCTGCTCCCTTTGTCCCTGAAATGTTCTAAATAAGGATGGTTAAAGTCTCAGCACTGCTAATTTTCAGGTGTTTGAGCCACAAATCCTGACAAAAGCATTGCCCTTAATAGTCCAGCCACTCCCTGACACTGACACACCAATCCCCCTCCACTTTCCCATTTTAAAAACATCACTGACACCTGAAGACGAGTAAGCCTCAGACTGAATTTCTATATCCTACAGAAATGCTCCATAAAGTCTAAATCAAGACTAAAAATCTGGTAGGTTTTTTCCTCCTCTTTTATGCAAAAAAGAATTAGTTATCCCTAAATTTCTGGTACTGTATTGGTAAAGTAAAATTATGTCTTTTGCTTACCTTATCCTTATTCATTCCATGGTGAACCCACAACTGGTTTGCCTTTTGGGGCTTTCTCGGGTTCTGCTTCAGAATGTGTGACATGCTCAAAATCAGAACTGGAAACCTCGTTTATTCTTTACCATCTTGGGGTTACTACTATGCCACTGCTAACTCTCTTTAATATCAAAAATTGTGTAAATTCTGTTACTCTGCAATATATTTCGGGATGTATTTCATTGAAAAAAGCACGTTTCTACTCAAGCTCTGATGAAGTATTTATGCAGTCGCAAAGTCGCGTTGGCCAAATGGCAGACTGCCCTTCCAGCCTTACGGCACGTACTGGCGGCCTCTTGGTTGGAAAGCAATAGGCTTCACTCCCACATTTTAGTTCCTGCCAGGAACCAAACATCTCCTTGCTTTATGCAAATACATGTGTTCATCTTGATCAATGTTTGACTTCAAAACATAATTTCTAAGGGAAGCATGTGAAAGTTTCATCTGTCCTCTGTAGCTATATCAACAGTTAAGGAGTCATGGGACAGCATTTCCTCAAACCTGCCCCTGCCCTTTCTAAACCTCAACTTCTTGCTGCATTATACTAAGAAACCAGGACAAAGGACAGCCATCTGTATTTTGCTCTCAGCCTAACACCTGTTTGCCGCCTCTTGTACTCATGTTTATGTATTTCTTTGAACATTTCTCTCATAGGCTGTTATCTAACTGCAAAGAAAACTTTGTACAAGATGTTATGCAGACACAGTGATGCCTATGACGTGAAATGCATACAACCCTTTCCCCTGGGTTCTGTTTAGGATTTCATTTCATCCTCCTCTTAAAAATACCATAGTATGTTCTTCTTCCTTGATTTCAATGGCAACTGCTGTTTACAACAGTAGCTCTCCATTAAAACTCATTTGTTCCCTGGGGAATATCTTCATTACTCTCAGTTGTCTTTAACTGACATCTGACTAAACTCAATTAGAGGTTACTTTGGGAAAAGCAGAGGAAGCTCTACCTCCACTAGGTAAAGGAAAGAAGAAAGGATGGGAAGAGATAAAAGGAAGAAGCTGGAGGCGTGGGGGCGGGGGTGGGGGGCTGGGGGGGAATAGGAAGGAATGCTGGGAAGGAATAAGGCAGGGGAGGAGGAAAAGAAACATGAAATAAAAGGTGGGAGAAAAGTGAGCAAAAAGACAAGTGAAATTGTATTGGGAGCATGCTCAGAAAAATAAAGTAATGATGTAAAGTGCTTTTTAAACTAAAAGGCACAATAAGGATGCAGTGTGATATTACTTATAATATCAAGGTACAAGTTTGTGTGTGTGTATTTTGTGAATATTAAAATCAGTTTGTACAGGCATCCCTGAAAAACACTAATGTGCAACCAGTATAGCCCACTCTACACTGTGCAAATTAAAGTCTTTTCTTTGGTCTGTTGCAAGGACATTTTTATACTATGAGTCACTGTCATCAAACCAGCCCTAGTGTTGCTATTACCCAACCATATGTCCCAGTGCTGGGCCACAGTGCTGGGGGAGGTGCCCACTCTCTGGTTACACTGCTACTTGCAGTGGGGCTCTTTCCTGATAGAGTACAGCTGAGACATCAGATCGCTCTCATATGTCCTGCTTGAGAACAGATAGGGTGGCATTTAGTGAAAAGGCTCTCTCCAACTTAATAATGGTCTGTATTCTAAAGGTTCACTTTAAGATTGTTTCTGAGTCCCCAATCACAAAGTCAAATCCCAGCTGTACCACTTGCTAGATGTGTGATCTTGGCAAGTTACTTAATCTCTTTGCGCCTCAACTTGCTCATCTATAAAATGGGAACAGTAATAGTATCTCACAGGGTCCCGGTGAGGATTAAATGAGTTAATAGATATAAAGCACTGAGACTAAGGCCTGGCACATAATAAGCCTTAAATAACTGTTTAGTGAAAAATGAGAGTGAGGCCTGCTAAACCACCAAGGCCTACCTAACATATGCTGTAGCCAGCACACTATTTGCAAAGACAAGAAATCCTCGGGGTACTTAGCACAATGCCTGGCAAATAAAAGGTATTCTGTAAGCTATTTTTGAATAACCAGACAAAGGGAGCAGAAAAACAATGAAATAAGATAAGAGCTCATTTGTCATTTATATCAAATGCTATTCCTTGAGGAAAGGCAGATTTATACAGGAAGAAAGCAACTTCCAAAGATTCTGACATGGATATCAGGGAAACTTAAAGGGTTTCAGAAGATTTGGATATAGTGTCTGTAATTTACCTTAAAAACATATGCATTTTTCTCTAGTAAATGTGGCAAATGTTAATAGTTGATGAACTGAGGAAAAGGATATATGGTATTTCTCTGTACTACACTTGCAATTTTTCTCTAAGTTTGAAATTACTTCAAAATAAAAATGAAAAAAAAGTAAAAAAGAAAACCAATCATATGCATTTCTTTTTCATGTAACACTTTAATCAGAAGCACTATCATTGGTCATAATTAAGACCCATTTTCTATGTACAATATGCTTACTGTAAATTTATGTCTACTGTATAAACAACAATCTACATTTTTTGACTGAGCACTTAGTTTAAAAATGAACACACTTCTAATATATGTAATACTTTTTAAAAAAGAAATTATACATATTGTACTTTACTAATAAGGTATGTTCACTAAAAACAGAAAAAAACTGAAAATGTAAAAGAATGAGATAATTCTTTTACATTGAGGATAACAGGTAGCAGAGACCAGAGAGTCCAAGAAGGACATGCAGCATGAGTGCGAAACATACCTTTGTTGTTTTAACCCCCTGAAACGTGGGGGTTGTTTGCTGCAGCATGTAACCTGGCCCATTGTAACTTAATTTCCCTTAATGCTGTCATCTCCAATGAATCTTTATTAATGAGGTTCAATGTAATTATATATATTGCAAGCTATGTATCAGATAAGGGCTTAACATCCAGACTATATAAAGAATATAAAGAATTTTTACAACACAATAATAACAAAAAATACAAACAACCCAATTTAAAAATAGGAAAAGGACTTGAACAGACATTTTTCCAAAGAGAATATACAAATGGTTTACAGGCATATGAAAAGATGCTCAACATCATTAGCCAATAGGGAAATGTAAATCAAAATCACAGTAAGATACCACTGCACACCTACAAGGATGGCTATATTAAAAAAACAGAAAATAAGTGTTGGAAAGGTTGCAGAGAAATTGAAACTCTGGTGCATTGTTAGTGAGAATGTAAAATGGTGCAGCCACTGTGGAAAGCAATTGGCAGTTTTTCAAAAAGTTAAATATAGAATTACCATATGACTGGCAATTCCACCCCTAGGTATCTACCCAAAGTATGTGAAAACAGGGTCTCAAACAGATACTTGTGCCCCAATGTTCATAGAAGTATTATTCACAAAGCCACAAGGTAGAAACAATCCAAGGGTTTGGATAAAGACCAAGCCTATCCAAACCTTGGATAAAATCCAATCCAAGTAAATGGATAAACAAAATGTGGTACAAACACACAATGGAGTATTATTTGGCCAAAGAAGGAATGAAGTTCTGTTACATGCTCTAACATGGATGAACCCTGAAAACAATATACTGAGTGAAATAAGCAAGGCACATAAGGACAAATACTGTATGATATCACTTACATGAGATATTTAGAAATAGCAAATTTGCAGATACTGAAAGTAGATTAGAAGTTACCAGGGAATGGGAGGAGGGGGAAGGTGGAGTTTTTGCTTGATGGGTACAAAGTATTTGTAAATAAATATTAATAAAGAAAAAAATATAATTATATTTTGGTGCTCAGCACGCTTACCCATCAAAACCAGATCACTGATTTTTAAAGACAACTTAAAAAATTCTACATAGTTCAATCCCTATCTTCCACACTTGAGCATAACTTCCATGCTCTGTGAAAATGTTTCATGAAGTCAATATATAAAACAAAGGCTCTGATCCTCACAACTATTACTGATTCCCAAATGTGCATACACAAATCACTACATAATAACTTTACTGAACAAGTGGAAGGCAAGGACTATCAGCCACAAACGCTTCATTTGGTTTGGAAACTTTGAGATAAATGACTTTCTGATGACTATGAGAAGACGGCCTTTAAACTAACCAGAGACGTTTGGCACTGCTAAATACAGACTTAAGTGCTCTAATAGGAGAATCGGTATGTCTTGTGCTACTGTTTTTTCTGGGGAAAAAACTGATTTTTCAAAGCAAGCCCCACCCTTCCAGTTGCATTCCTGTGTTCCATGACGCAATGGTTATGTTCTTGGTAAAGACTATTCAGGCTCTGACATCATAATAACCATGCATATTACTCATGGTAAGCTCACAAGCTTGGCAAGGCACATTTTGTACCCTTTTTTTATCACTGAAGTCAGCAATGGGTTTAAAAATAGCATCACTTATACACTCAGGGTACCACTGATTCATTAATGGCCAAGCAAACACTATTCTGGGCCCCTTACTTACATGGGATTTTAGATTGAGATTCCCAGAATTGAAACACAAGCCTCTGTCATTTCTCTAGTAGGGATGTTATGTTGTACTAAAGTTAATTTACTAATATAGATTTGCAAAGCCTAAAAGAAGAAATCCTCAAAAATTACAGAATCCAGGATTTAAAATGCCATCTTACTTGTGACTCCAAAATGGTCAACTTAAGATGTAATAAACAAGAATATCTATAAATTGGGAACTGTAATATATTAAACATAGCAAAATACAGGCAGTATTACAATGAAAAGTGACAGCAGTCTTGGTGAAGTCTATAAATAAGAGGCTGAGATTTTTAATTGTTAAGGGGAAAGGAGAGTATTCAATTCTAGGAGTCTGATTTAGGTTCTTTAGAGAGAAATATCCCTAGGGCAGACAATGTTTTCCTATTTTACAGATACCCTTAAATGTACATAGTGCCTTCTGTTCAAGTTCTTTGCTCAAAATCTGATCTTCTGATCTACTGGGACCCCAGAAAGGACCTTCTGACTTAGGAGGAAATGCCCTGTGTATGGATAGTACGACTCTCCAGGATGCTATGTGTCTGTGTCTGTCTCTCTCTCTCTTTAAACAATCCAGGTTTATCAATCAGTCTTTTATAAGATTAATTAGTATGAAGCAGTCTTTCAGAGCCTTACAATCCTTGATGCCACAACATCAAATTTCCAAATCTGCTGAGTGCCAGATTCTAGAGAGCATCCAGAATTATTTGCTGAGCGCCTACTACGTTCAAGCAGCACACCAAGAGTGGTGGGAAAGCTACAGGCAGTGTGAGAAGAGTACTACCTGCTTTTTTAAGAAACCAGCATGACAAGATGGGGCAATATGAGAAAATATAACTGACCAAATAAGACAGTAGTAGCTATTACCAATCGAATGGTGCAGCAGTTCGGAGAAAGGAGTTGCACTCAGGCAGCCAATGCTGCCCAAGAGGAAGAGGGTTGTAAACTGAAGCACAGAGGTCAGCAAACATCAAAAACCAGGTTTCAGGTTAGGGAATAGATTAGACCCATTTTTATTTAAGATTTATAAGCCACCTACTTCCCAAAGGACCTGGGGTAGTTCACTGACACAACATGAAGTGCAGTGTAAAAATAAGGTAACAAAAAACAGGACAGAACTCATCCAAAGGGAATCCAAGGAGGAGTAAAGACATTCGACTACAGCCAAGGCTCCTGTAGAGAAAGAGTGGTGCAAGAGTTTGAAAAGGTGGGTTCGAGTCAGGGTGTGAAGGATCTTTAGTGCCAGGTTTCAATTTTATCCTGTAGGCATTGGGGAATACCAGGATGTGTCTGAGAGGGGAGGATTAGCCTGACTTCAAAATGGAAAATGGACTAGAGCAGAGAGAGACTAGAGGCTTTGACTCTAACATGGACCTAGAGGTGCACCTGGGAAGGGATGAGCACCTGAATGAGGAAAAGTGGTGTCCATGGGAAGGTACATAAAGGCCAAGTACAACAGACTCCGAAGGATCAATCTATAGAACTGGGCATTGCTTCTCGGCCTTTTGGCTAAGATCAAGTGTAGTACAGAACTGGGAAACTGACAGGGATGAAGGAGAGGGCAGGAGAGGAATCCAAGATTGAGCAGAAGCAGCACGCATGGGCGACTAGGAGGAGGAGGAGAAGGCTGGCGTGTGCTCTATACAGAAAGGGAACAAGCCAGGAAGGGTGGCGGTGGCCCCACCGATCTGAACAGGAGCTCACATGGCCCCGCTCTCCTGCAGACAGCGGAGAGCACTCACTCCTGCCAAAGAGCCCCTCCGGCCTGCCCCAATTCTCAGCGAATGTCTCTCCAAGGATAGAGCTGAGCTGAAATTAAATCAGCTCTTAGACTGGTTCTATGAGTTCTTACCTTGTGACGACTTCCTCCAGTCGAAGCTGGGACTACCAGATCACATAACATAAAAACTTAACTTGGTAGAGGAATCCCTGAGCTGGGGGTGGGAGAGTAGGGGGGACCTATAACCCTAGAGCTAAAAGCAGCAGTAGCGACCATTGTAGAAAACCGTGGGTCAATTAAAACAATTAGGCCAGTTAGGGTCCCTCCCGTTACACATAGGATATGAATGGACAATGTGAGAATTTACGTTTTCCTTCTGATGGCTGGATGTAGTTCAAGCTCGGTGGTTCCTTCAATAGCATCAAATACACTCAATTTACTCTCTCCAAACAAGCCTAGCAGACCCAGCACAGAAAGTGCTTTCTATCAGTTCTCGAAAGGTAGTGAAGGGCAGAAACGCCATTGCCTGTCTCGCCCCACACGGCTCTCAGCTGCTCGCCTTGCGATTCTGACCCTGCCAGCCAAGCCCCTTCCATTCGTTTTTAGTTAAGCATAAAATGAAGCTATCAGCTCCATTTCCACCGTCTCTGCATGAATCCATTTTCCTTTTCTTTCTTGGCACAAACTATATGGCTCATATAGGATTCCTACTGAGTCCTACTGTAACTCTTACCTTGCTAAATATTTTTCTATTCCAAGAACTGCTGAATCAAAATAAAAGGTGGGAGAAGGTATGAGGATAAATTCTAAGGGGCAAACTGAAATAGAAGAAAGGATGAAAGAATAAGCCTGTTGATTTTTTGTTTCCTAGCTTTTACTCCCACAAAATGCAGAGAATGACTGGGGGGGGGGTGGCCTCTATGAAAGTGAAGTCAGCAACCCAGAGATCTGTTTTCCATACTTAACACATGCTATCAGATTACAGTTCTCTGCTGATAAAATCCCATTAAATCACCAGGAATCCCCTGGAGGATAAGTTCCAACACCAGTTAGTTCAAAAGTAGAAGCCACTGTCAACCTGCTCACATCTGCCCCCTCCTCCCTGCTTCACTGAAACCGTGGCTGAAAATCACCAGGAGTCCTCCTCTTCCGGGTTTGGAGGAAAGCAAGCTGGCGACCACCAGGGTCGGCAGCACTCGGGAATGCAGCGCTGGCAGCCCAGGGCCCTGCCCGTCTGGCCTCGAGTTAGGGCAGGGTGCTTCTCTGTGCTCTGGGTCACACGAAGTCATTAAGAGCCACGGGATCACGACTCAGCCATAAAGCAGACAACAAATGAGCAACATGAGCCTTACTTCCAGGCTAAAATTTGGGGAAACTTATCAGAAAAAAAGAAAAGAGTGTTGTTTGGCAGGGAGGCTGATTTCTTCTCACACAGAGGAAATCCTTCCTGCTGATTTAGGAGCAGGGCCACACCTGTTCAGAGACTGACTGTCAGTACCAAAGGAGGGGCAGGAAGCTGCACCTTGGGTTATTAAACCAGTGACAAAGACATTAAAACAATTCTGAGCTATGGAAATGCAATCTGGGCTCCAGGCCCCAGACCTAATCTACACGCACTTGAGTTAGAAAAAGGATTCCCATTTGTAGGCAGAAGGGTCATATAATAAAGCAACATTTCAACTCGAGAAATTAACAAAGTCTTTATTCCATATACTCTTCCTGACATAAACCAAGTAGATTTAAGCTCCCAAAGAAGAGAGGAGACCTACATTCAAAAAGGAATGAGAACATTATTGGGTCAAGCAACAAAATTGGAATATGAACTGTGAGTTAGATAAAAGCACTCTTATCAGTGATAAAGTCTCCAAATTTGACTATCGCACTGTGTTTATGTAAGAGAACACCCTAGTCTCAGGAAACACACAAGTAAAGCTTCACTGTCCAATAGAACTCTGTGTGATGATGGAAACATTCTGTGATCCATGCTGTACAATACAGTAGCCATGAGCTATGTGTGGCTATTAAGCACTTGAAAATGACAGTAGTGTGTCTGAGTAACTGAATTTAATCTTGTTTAATTTTAATTTAAACAGCCACTTCCAGTGGTTACCATAACGGGCAGCACAAGTGTAAAGGGCATGGTCTTTATAACTTAACCTTAGTTCATTCAGGAAAAAAGTATATGCAAGTGTTATACAGCAAATGAGGAACTTATTTGTGGGTAGGAGGTTGGAACTAAGATTTAAAGACATTCTAAAATTTGGAAAAAAAAATGGCATAGACCCCACAGAACATTACACATGCCTCCCAAAGCCCAGCTCCTCCAAACCCACCACTTGGTGCTTCTTTCCAACGGCAAGATCAATCCCTACCCCGTCCCAATATGCACTTTCCCACCTCTATTCTCTTGCTCCCTAGCCTACATATGTCCCAAAGGACTTTACTGAAATGGCAAGTTCGGGGTCAACTTAAAAAAAAAAAAAATAACAGCTTTGTTGAGAAGTAATTTATGTACCATGAAAGTCATCCCTTTAAAATGGACAATACAGTGTTTTTTAGTATATTCAGAGTTATCAACCATCACCACTATCTAATTCCAAAACATTTTTATCACCCCAAAAATAAATCCCATAGCCATCAGCAATCATTCCTCTTCCCCCCACCCCCTGGCAACCATTAATCTACTTTCTGTCTCTATGGATTTGCCTGTTCTGGACATTTCGTATAAATGGAATCACACAATATTTGTCCTTTTGTGTCTGGCTTCTTCCCCTTAGCATAACGTTTTCAAGGTTCATCCGTGCTGTAGCGTGTATCAATACTTCAATCCTCTTTTTGGCCAAATGATATTCCATTTTACAGATACGCCATTTTTGTTTATCCATTCACCAGCTGATGGGACATTCAGACCGTTTCCACTTCTTGGCTATTATGCACAGTGCTGCTATGAACCTGTGTACACATTTCTGTGTGGACATATGTCTTCATTCCTTTTGGGTATGTACCTAGGAGTGGAATTGCTGGGTCATGTGGGAACTCGATGCTTAACCTTTTGAGGAACTGCCAGACTGTTTTCTAAAGTGGCCTCCTGAAGTCCCCAAATTCAAGCCATGCAGCAGTCCCTGTCAAAGCCCACGAAGGCAATTCTATAGAGATGGCTGTGTTCTGTCATTCTGTGAAATACCACAGACTAAATTCAAAGCAGGAGTCAGGGTTTGTTTGATTTGAGGTAAATAAATTAGAGAAGCTGTGACTTGCCTGGTGCCAGCGAGCATGCTTAGCCTTGTATCATCCGGAGAAATAAGCCTGGCACCTGGCATGGCAGACAAGGCCTGGCACAACGCGGGCTTGGTTTCCAGATGAAGAGGCTCTCTGTGCAAAGCGCAGCTGCAGTGGGATGCAAACTGGCACCCTCTCTAACTGTCCCCTCACTATGGCAAAGCTGTCTGTGTTATTGGTCAAAGCCTCAGATAGAGTTATTTACTATCAACCACAGATTGTGCTCCTAAAAAATGCCTGCCGAGAAATTGGCAGAGAGAAAGCCTAGAGAGGATGAGGGCCATGAGAAATCCAGAGAGCAATTAAACAGGGAAGATCAAAGAGACTGGTCCTTTGGGACCTGGATGCCTATTAGTCCTGATATATTCCAGAGTGAAGGATATGGCCATGCACACATGGACTGAAGCCCAGGAGAGAAGCCAGGCCACCAATGATGCAACCAGTGACTCAGTTTTAGGCATGTGTCCCCTCCAAGGTGGCAGTAAACAAATGCCCTTGCTTCACCTTAGGGCACTGGACTAAATTCCTAGGCAAAAGTACAAATTCCAAAACTATGCAAGCAAATCTTGAAGTGGTGGTGATGGGCTGGTGAGGTAAGAAAGATTTCTGCAGAGAAGAGAAATAGAGAAGTCTTGCAACAGCTTGCTCTGTATTCAGATCCCTTCAAAAGAGTTTAGCACTTTCCTTTCACATGTCAACCCTGGGGAAGCACTCTGCTTCATCACAGAGTCATTTTGCTGAGCTGCTCGGGTCCCTTCTACCATTCTGAAACCCGTGCCGCTAGTGCACCTTCTCTGGTAATGTTTCACTTGTCCACCTTTCTTACCTCAAGACAAGCTTTGTTGCCAGACTGGCATTATTCTGCTTTTTAAATAAACCATATTCCAAAGGCAAACTGGTACCTATTTAATAAAGAAATGTTTAGGCTACGGGATGAAGAGAGGGAAGGCAAGTAGCCTGGGATCTTGCCATACGCAGGCCTGTCCATCCTGCTCCAGTTAATCTACACAGTCTAGCCTCTCTCTCCTTCAGTTTTTCCCCAATTCCATGAATTGGGGTAGTACAACTCTGAATTTCTGAAGTTAATTACCTGTATCTCATATGGATTTATTGATTCATTCACCAGTCAATAAATATCCATTATGATCATTATTATTAATTTCTTGGTGTCTGTGATATGCTTAGCCTTTTAAAATCATAGATAACTGGGCCCAGCATCTGGTATGATGAAAAGAGTCTGAAGAAAGAAAGATATGAACACATCCTTATCTTTATCTATACCATCTCATCTAACCCTCGCAACTGCTTTCTGAGGTTGTCACTGTTACCTTCATTTTAGAGAAGAAGAAAGTCTCAGAGAGACTACCAGGCTTATTCGCCCAAGGTCATAAACTAGTAAAATGACAGAACCAGGAAACATTTTTCATTAACTATGTAAATGACGGCATTTAAAAAATTATATACCCTTATTGAAGCATGATATCGTTACTATTTGTAAAAAGAACAATGGAATAGAAGTTTAAAAACGTGGTTTCAGATATGGCTTTGTGTTGACTTTGAGCAAATCACTTAATATTTCTGAACTGAGGTCTTATGAGCTGTTAACAGCTGTTATGGAAAAAGAAAATAAAAAGAGCTCAAAATAGTTTACCAAATACTGGGCTAAATCAAATTAAGCTGGTGCCTTTACTGCAAGACTTCTTAGAGGCTCTAATATACCAAAGAACACTGAATCTCCAAGAGGGCTATACAATAAGTGGTGGGATCTAAATTTATTTATCAAAGGAAAACCATTTTTTTTCCCCACACAAAGCATCTAATGGGATTAGTGGTTTTTTGTCAGGATAGGAGTTTGGAAAATATTGGACTGGATAATATCCAAGACTCTTCTAGCTCTAGTAATGACTAATTTTCTGATTTCTCCCATCTTTCCTATTAAACAGCACATTTTCTGGGGGTAGAATATGATTTTCTATGAAATCAGAAAATAACAGCCAAATAGAGAAGCAAAAGGAGTCAGAAATGGCTCCAGTGTGGATGGTTGTTCCTATAAAGGACTCACACATCTAGAGGTACCCTACCACCTCTTAAAATAAGTAAGCATCATCCAAATGCAATAGCTTTGTCCTCCAAAGCAAATTTCCAGGGCATTAAGGAGATCGTAAACTGTCTTGACTCACTTAAGATAAAGAATCAATAACAACTGTCTACAACCCTTCAAATCCAAGTCTAAGGAAAGGCCAAATCTTTAGAGCAGATCTGTGGCTTGGTAGGTTCACAAATTGGCAGTGATGGCTCTCTCTGGGGGCGCAACAGACTGCATTGACAGCGCCGTCACTCTGCAGGTCCCTCCTTCCTGTGGTGTTTAGGAAAGGGTTCTAAAAGCAGAGATCCTGAGATCCTCCTGGAGGGGTAGAATACTCAGCTGTGGGCCTCAAGGGATGGGCTGGATATGAATTGGCAGAAAGGAGAGGCCGTACATGTCAGGTTGAGGGATGGAGAAAGAGGATGCAAAGGGGCAGCAAAGTGCAGAGCATGTCTCTGGGACACAGAGAATAAAGAAAAATTTCCAGGGCCTCTAAGCAGCTTCAAAGGTCTCCCATAAAACACCTTTCTCTTTAAAAGAGACCCATGATTTTCCATAGGACATTTTTAAATATGACTTAAAATTGCCAGATCATTCTTAGAAAAATCTGGCAATCTTACTCATCTTGGCAGTGGCACTGGAGAAAGAAGCCAACGTTCTCTGATATATCTCCTTGTGGTCCCCAGCCCCAACATCCAGATGCCCTCTGCACCAGGAGGAAGGACAACCTGGTACAGCAGTAGCAAAAACAAGCAAAACAAACAAACAAACAAACAAACAAAAAACAAAAAACAAAAACTAATGCTGTACAATTACCCCCTAAGTTCTCATATCAGCTGCAAACAACTGGGATTTAGAAATGGCTACTGCCCCCACAGATTCAGCCAGAGCCCATCTCCAGACCCCAGATGCTCTTGGTTCCAAATTTGGGCTCCAAGATCAGAATGGCTCAGGGCTCTGTGCTTGGAAGAACTCTGGACAAGACACAGAGGAGACTTTAAGACTCAGGACACTGAGGACTCAGTATTTGGACAATTAGTTTTAGAGGTTACCTAAAAGGTAACCTGTGAGACACCTGGGAGGAAGAATGAACATGGACTGCAAGCCATTTAAAAACCAGGGACAGTATCCAGAATATATAAAGAACCCTTACAACTCAAGAGTAAAAAGACAAATAACCCAATTAAAATATGGGCAAAAGACCTGAATAGACATTACTCCAAAGAAGATATACAAATGGCCAATAAGCCCATGAAAAGCTGCTCATCATCATTAGTCATTAGGGAAACACAAATCAAAACAACAGGATATCAAGAGAACTGAAAACATATGTCCACACAAAAACTTGTACATGAATGTTGGTAGCAGAAATATTCATAAAAGCAAAAAAGTGGAATGTCCATCAGCTGATGAATGGAAAGACAAAATTTGGTATGTCCACATGATAGAATATTATCTGTCAATAAAAAGGAATGGAATGAAGTTATCAATACATGCTACAAGATGGATGAACCTTGAAAACATGCTAAGTGAAAGAAGCCAGACACAAAAGGCTGCGTATCTTAGGATTCCATTTGTATGAAATTCTAGAATAGGTAAATCCATAGAGACAGAAAGTAGATTAGTGTAGTCACCAGAGACTATGGGGAGGGGAAAATGGGGACTGACTGCTAATGGGTATAGAATTTCTTTTGGGGGCAAGGAATTAGATAGAGGTGGTCAAGGCACAACTGAGACTACACTAAAATTACTGAATTATACACTTTAAACAGGTGAACTTTATGACATATGAATTATATCTCAAAGCTATTTAAAAAAAAATGGGCACAGTGGTAGATGCTTAATACATATTATCACCCAATGTACCCGAAATGCAGATTTTATAGATAAGGAAACTCAAGGATTGGCAAAGTATAGCTAATAGCCAAGAATCACACAGCTAGCATGTGATGGAGTGAATATTTAAACTCCAGTCCCTGACTATAAAACAGAGGCCATGCTCTGTTTCCCTCACCACACTGCTTCTCACCAAGATGATAATCTAACCAGCCACCGAAGAACTGTTCCTATGGAAAAAATATCACTCTCTGAACAAAGAATCACTGACCAACATAAAATGCTAGTGTTGGAAATCCCATTAAAAGGCATCTCACCAAATCCCTTCATTTTACCAATGACTAAAAAGGGCTTCAAGGCAGTGAACTGACCTGCCCAGCCAAAGCTGCAAGGCTAGTGGGAACGCTCAACCCTCTCATTTTACGGAAGACAAGCCGATGCATTGTTCATTGCAATTAGCTAAGAATCCAAAGGTAGATGGAGTTCACCTAGTTGGGGCACGCAGGTCAATAGGTATTTACCAACCTTAAAACATCCCACCCAGCTTATATCCAGAGCCCGGCTAGGATATCACTCAAACCTGTCACAGCTCACCTTACTGGGCAGTTACTCTGGAATTTCTCTTCCAAGCCCAGAAGTGCTCTGAAAAGTCCCACCAGGGTGTGACTGTTCCAAGGATCCCTAGGCGCTTCTGAACTGCTAGCAGGAACAGGGAGTTCTGGATTTAGCATTCATGCCTGAGGATAAAGGCTAGGGAGACTTAAGAGGGAGCTTTCCTCCCCTTCCCAGCCCCCCTCCTCCCCAATCTAAAGTGACTCTATGGAAACCACTTGAGAAGGGATGGGAAGGGGAGCTGAAGCTAAATGAATTGGTATGATAAATGTGGGGCCTCCAGTACTCTAAGTTGGGGGTGCTTTATGTTAGTCTTTTTTAATGCTTGCTTAATGTCTCCACAGGGATGTCGGGCCAGGTTCTCAAACTTGAAATGTCCCAAACCTACTCCTCCTTTTGTGATCCTGTCTCCTGTGAAGATCATCACTATCCTCCTGGTGGCCGGAGCTAACTACTCTGGCTAACCTTTCACATCCTTCCCTCTTCACCCCTCACTTCCAGGCTGTCGCTGAGTCCTCCTGGCTCCTGCTCCTCACCTACCTGATGTCTGGAATCCACCTCCTCCTTTGCGTGCTCACTGCCATTTTCCTAGACAGTGGATAAATGTTTACTGAATTGAGAGGTCAATCCTACCCATGACTAGTTAAGTCCTTCACAGCAAGTAGCAGCCAAGACTATTCAAACAGAGAGAAAGAGAGAAAGAGGAGATAGATGACCTCCTGTGAATAGGTCCTAGAGAGGTTATTAAATAAAAGATGGAGCCCGGAAGAGCAGAGCAGATGGGGCCGTGAGCCACCCGTGCATGTATTCAGCTGGAACAGAAAGGCACGCTGAGACACTGGGGCTACTGACTGCATCTGCAAATTATTAATTATTTCAGCATTGTCCCTCTGAACCCTCCATCTGCTGATGGCTACTACAGGAAAATAATTACATTCAAATGAAAAATCCTGGGCCCTGTAACTCGTATATATACCCACTGTCCACCGATTGTGACTTGTGCACCCGGGCCCGGAAAAGCCTTGGCTGGCCTCGCCACTCATCCAACTCAGGCCCATCCTTCAAAGACCAGGTCACATGAAGCATCCCTGATCACTCTGGGTTCTCTTTCCTCTGACCTCCTATGGAATCCACTGTGCCTCTCTAAAGGCATGAGCCATGTGCTCCCTTGCATCTCCTGCTATCTTTTGTTGCACTGTTTAAATTTTGCCTGCAACCAGTTTATAAAGCTCTTGGAAAAGAAGAGAGCTTGTGCTTAAGTGGGCTAATATATGTAAAGTATTAAGCTCAGAACAGTGCTTGGCACATTATAAGCAATATCTATATAAGCAGTAGCTATTATTAGCTATTTCTACTTATTGCTATTCCCCAGATCTCAAGCCAACCATGATGCCATGCACAAAAGAACAAGTTACTAAAAGTGCTGAAGACTGACAGGTTTCCCTCAACCTCTTTTCTCTTCCTAGCCTCTGCTCAAACTGAACCACCTGCCCTCCCACACCCTGGAATCCTAGCTGAACATCCACCAAGATTATCTTACCGTTCCATCACGTGACTCTGCTCCTTCCTCCCATCGATGTCATCCCCCCGTTTATGGAGGCTGTCTGCCCAAGTGAAGTGGGCAAGGGAAGAGGCAGGCAGCATTTTGACATAAAACAGCTCTGCATGAACACCCCTCATTTGTCTCAGGGTTTAGGAAAATTATGAGAATTGATGAACCATTTATATCTCTGTGAAATCAAAATGATAACTAAGTAGAGCTGGAAAAAGAAGCAATTTTTAAATTATACTGGGCACTGAGCCAAAGCCGTGGTGGTACAATGACAACACTCATTTGTCCAGGATTGGCCAAAGCATTCACAGTGACTCGTTCTTTTTCAATGTGAAACTGCATCTGATAATGCTCGGTTGGGGTTCCATTTTAGATTCTGAAATGTCCCACAAACACTCTCTCCAAGGCAGCATCTCTGGTCACACATTCCATGTAGGGTCATCAGTGCAGAAGGATGGTGGCAATCATAAAGAGCACTGGGGAGGCTCAGCTCTAGTGGTTTTCACCAGGCACCCACATTCAAATCTCGCACAGGAAGACTCCAAGGGAGACCCTCCTACCTTCAGAGAAGGTGGTCTGAATCTGGACATCCTCACCTTCCTAACATTGGGACCGGAGGCCCCTCAGGATACGCTGGGTGCCTGAAAATAAACATCATAACCTGAAAATAAATGTCTCAGTGCAACTGTACCCACAGGTCCAGCTCCCCCACTTCTCTGCTCATTTGGCTAATTTGCTACCTCTAAGAGTACTAAAGATAATTTGGGCTCTGAGAAGGAACTGCAAAGCCTTTTATTAAGCATCATTTTTAGTAAAGCATCCAGAAAATTCTGCTTGTACTTCAAATTTCTCCCACCACAGAGCCTGCAGCTGAGGACAAAACCACATACTAAGGGCAGTTGTAAACCAGGGTAACCTGTTGGCCCCAATGTTCCCATGAGCATCACTGAAAATCCAGGCAGCCTGAGTTTTTTCTATGGGTCTTATCCCCCTGCTGCCCTTACATTCTAGATTTGTTCTGTCCAATAGAGTAGCTGCTCGCCATAAGTGGCTATTTAAATTAATTTAAATGACATGAAATCAGAAATTTAGTTTTTCAGTCACACCAGCCACATTTTAAGTGCTTAACAGCCACACGCAGCAAGTGGCTACCATACTGGAGAATGCAGATACGGAATATTATCCTCAGTATGGAAAGTTCTATTAGACAGGGCTGTTCTAGATGGTGAAATTTAAACTTGGGGGTGCTCAACTTAAAAGAAAAAATGTCACCCTCTGGTCTTGAAGAGAAAATATTTCCAACCTTAATGAACAGACTGCTTTCCCTAAAAAGCCCAATGAGGTAAAAGGTCACCTCAGAGCAATGTCCCTTGTACAAAAAGCACTGGCATCCTCCAGACGTTGGTCTGCTTGTCTGTGCTGCTTCTCTTCTTTCTCCTCCTGAACGCTTAGCCCTACATCCAAACTCACACTCTCCAATGGAAGCTTAAACAAAGTCTATAAATGACTCTTGTTTCTTTTCTGGAGTTTGAGTCACTGTTCCTCCATGGGCCCCCAAAGCCTCAAAGAAAAAGTTCCCCTCCTGACACAGCATCTGTCTTTCATTATTCTATTAATATGAAAAGATCTGTGAGAAATTACTGGCTACCCAGCTTTGTGGAAGCAGGTGGTGACCCCAGGCAGAAGCTTATACCACATAAGGCTATTTCCGTCATATGTTGAGTCATTTCAAGACCATAATACTATATTTAACAAGGTCCAAAAACAAAAACCTGGAGTCTGACAGATGTGCAAAAGGAAAACTGCATAAGGCCACAGTCACAAAACATAGTACTGAAAGAGCCTCCAAGGTCATGCAGCCTTACTGCCTCATTTGACAGGTATGATGTCTAGGCAAGTAGGACAAACCCAAATGCAAAGTCTCCCCTGACCCAGACTCCTTAACATAATGCTACCCACTACTAGTTAAGTCCTCCATGGCAAATATCACTATCATCATACAAATCACCACTGCCCTAGCTTGTCAAGTGCAATCACAAAGAAGAGAGAGAAAGCCATCCACCAACCAGCACAGGGAACCCAGAGAGGTGCTTTGGCTCACTGCCCACACATCTAAGTTGTAAGATATGAGTTATCTACAAATTCAAGCAGCATAGGACCGAGAAAAACAACAGGTTTAGTACTAGAAAACCCAAGTTTGAATTCTAGTTTTGGCACTAGATGAAAGATCTTGGACAAGCTAATTAACCTCAAGCCTGGATTCAACCATCTGTAAAATGGAGAGAATGAGATCTACCTCACATTATTGTAAGAAGGACCTGATGGCCATCATTGTGACAACTAACATTTACTGAGTACTGACAACATATTCATGACACACCCCCCCCAACAAGTCAGGGGGGTAATGCACTATCAGTATGCCCATTTTTTGACTGAGGAAACTAGGGTTTCCAGTCTGGAGCCTGGTGTCTCTAATTGCAAAGCCACACTCTTAACCACACCATTTACTGTATCTGAAATGAGGTGAAGGAGTGGCTGGTACACAGTAAGAGCTCTATAAATGCTCATTCCTTTTAGGTCCCTCCTCCGGTACTATATGCACTGTCTAACAATCCATGCTGTGCTGGCACTGACCACTCCTAAAATATTCACAAGGAAGGAAGATCATCAACAGTCATTTAGAATAAATGACCCCTCTGTTAAGACACAATTATTGTCTCACTTGACATTTCCCTCTTACAGACACTCACCACTCTCCCCCTCCCCTACTGACCTGCCTCTGCTTACCTGCTCATTCTCATCCTGTAGTCATACTTGAAACAACAATAAGGAATGGAATAGTCTGACTTTCAACTTTCACATTCTTTTTACGTACTTAGGCCTGTATATAGACTACACTGTCCCTGGATAGATGGTGGTTTCTTGGTTATGGCCTCATGGTTTTAACAGTTAGGCTTTGTCCCTTGGAGGTGTTAAATAAAGATAGATATTAGCACTGTTTTCTACCCAATTATCCCATTTACAAAAATAGACATCTCCTCTGTGAGCATTTCAAATAGAGGCTGTAATTTCTACAAAAGATGTCAACCTTACTGGGTCAATTCCTAAAGCTTCCATCAGTGAACTAGAATAGCAGCATGGGAGCACAGGAGTATAATGTCAAACAACCTCTTCCTCTGTGTTTGTGTGTGTGTGTGTGTTTGTGTGTGTGAGAACAGTTAAAAGAAGTAAGTTATGAAGACTGTTTGATGGGCACATAGTCTGGCAATTCGACTGGATCTTTAGGGTTTTAGCCTTGCATCAAATTGCACCACTAGAAGGCTTAGTAATTAGATGTGTTACTTTGGCTTTCAGAAAATTGTCTTCACTGAGTTGCATTTTGACGTTACGCCTTGAGCTTCCAATGAGGCCTGCTGTGAGAGAGAGCTGTATGAAACCAATTTTTCATTTGCTGTGGGGATGCTGAACACCCTGTTCATGATACCACTCAGTGCTTCCTAGATAAAAATTCACATGCAAAATTTAGTTTAAAGTTAAGAACTAAAAAAAACTTTGCTTTTCTTGAGGACCTGGTACGTCTTCCTTTTATATCGGCAAGAATTACATAAGTGGCCATATTTCCCTTTTCTCTTGAATGCTACACGACTCAGAGACAATGTAAGGCTTGGCTAAACAGCAACGTAAGGGCCGTGTTGTCTGCATATCTGTGATTTCTTTTCCCCCTGGCTTTGAACTTCTACATTTATTTGTATTTTCCCAGTCCTCTTCTTAAATTCTTTCTTGAACGTATTGTTTACTATAATGTATATGTGTTTACACTGTAAAACAAATCAAAATTTGTGGAACAAGGTGAAGTATAAATAATTAATCAAGTAGAACTCAATTAGAATAATTACCATCCATAGTAAACATAGCCAAACTTAGAGAATGCTATAGTTTGAAAACATTACACATTCAGAGAAAAATGTAAAGAAATAAACAGCTGAAGAAAACAGTATGAGTTGTCGGCCTAACAGCCATTCCCTCTTCTTCCTTCTGGCAAGGTCTTGATTTGGTTCAGATTGTCATCCCCCACCCCACATCCAACCACCTGTTGCTTGCCTGCCTTGTGACTTGGGAGCCTATCCTGATTAGTCTAAGCTAATTACTCCTCGTGTCTGGTTAGTAGTAATTAATCTGATGCTCAGTTATAGCCTGTAAAAAGGAGAGGAGAGCAACTCAGGACTCTGGGAAGATTTCGTTGTTTGATAAATGGTTTAGATGGACAGATGGATGGAGAGATGAACAAACGTGGATTTTGGATGGGCCAAGCATACATACTTTTACCATCATAAACTGCACACTTTGAAATGACAAAGGGCTGGAAGACGTGGGTCCCATAGTAACCAGAACACTCTTCTCAACACTCCTCAAAAATGTAGATCTCCAGATTCTCCCTTGAACCATAGCAAGGCTTAAAGGTTAGTCTCTGATAAACACTGGGAAATTCTGTTTAAAGTTTTCCCCTCACTACACACAGAGAGCCGTTGCTCATCCACCAAAGAGTACAATGAAAAGAAGAAAGGAAAGGAAGAAGGGAGGGAGGGAAGGAGGAAGGAAGGAAAACAGAAAAGTTTACCAAGCAGTTTCAAAAGCAGACTTTGCGTGCTCTCTGGAGTAGTTAAATGTCTTTGATATTTACTTGCAACTGCATGCAGGTCACCAACAGCCTTGCCTTTCCTCTTAGAGACACCCAGACACATGCGCACACACATACCTGGAAAGTATTTTAAATGTTCTCCAACACCTTCATGCTTCTCCCAATCCCCCCACACCTTCTCTTCTTTTGGTTGAACAGTGACTAAAGTCCAAGCTGCTGGTGTGTGTCCTTATCCTAAGTCTCCCTGCCTCCTCTGCCCTCTATATGTCCATCACAACTACATTAACAGCCCTAAGCTTTCACTCTTCTTGCTATCTACTGGACACCTATATAGGTGCCCCCAGAGACATCTAAAACTTAATGTATCACAGTTTTTCTCAGTGTTCCAAACTACCTTGTGCACAGCAGAAAAAAATAATGTTCTATATTCTAGTAACAACCCCCTACTGCCAGACTCTGCATGCCTTCCTTTGGTTGTGCAAAGTTTATCACATGCCCTCTCTTTACTCGAAGTGTTTGCACGTGATTTTCTCACTTCCACACTCACCTTTCCCACCTCTGCACCAAATCTCATCCCCCTCCCTTCTGAACTGTTTGAGAGATCAAAAATTTCATAAAAATGTCCGAAGCTAACTTTCTGGAGTTAGGACAACCACATCCAATGTCTCTTCCAGTACATGTGCTTTTGAGGACATGTACTCTCCAAAGTCAACTTCTGTAAAGCAAATCCTATTTCTAACTGACCCACATTTTACCAAAGAGCTACCACTGTATTCTAAGTGAAAAAAAAAAAAAAGAAACAACAACAACAACAACAAAAAAAAAAAAACAAGAAACTGTGCTGAAGCTCATGGAACACCAACCCTGCTGAAATGTCAGGAGCTTTCCTTAACCAGACTTTCCAGGCTGAAAATTCCTTAACTTCCAGCATTGGTCCAACGCCACTGCCATGGGCTGAACTTCACACTGAATCACAAAGGGGAGCAAGGTGACAAACCAGGGAAGAATGAGCACAGGTTTGCCCACTATTTGGAAATCACACCCAGGGCCCGTCCCACAAGAGGGCGGTCTCTATCTGGGCTTGGAAGGGCACAGCTGCACCTTTGTCCCAAGGCTCATCTGTCCCTCTCTGGAGTGATTTGGAAGGTCACGGTTGTGTTTCTAATCTGTCCTGGACTGAAACACCTAGCCCAGGGCTTTACACACAGTGGGCCTCAAACACTGCTGAGAGACTGACTTCCGAGAGTGAAGTGATCGGAAACGGTGGCTGTTTCGTGGAACACAGGGGAACAGCAATCATGGGCTCGTCTTTAGAAAAGCCTCCGGTTTAAGCTGGGTGGCAGGCAATAAAAATCCAGATTCCCAAGGAGCTTGATCAAAGGGGCTGTCTCACCAGCTGACTGGGAAATCAAGGCAGGATGAGAAACCACAAAGAATTCCCACACATCATACTGTTCACTGAGATCAGCAACGACTCTCTAAGGATGAACAACAAACACCATGGAACACGCCTGGGAGTAGGAGTAAAAGAGAAAGGGGGAAATGGTGGAAAAAGATACCAAATATCAGGAGTTAGGAGTATACAGAGAAAAGATTATCTCTCAGCTCAGTTTTTGTCCAGCAAGCTACAAAAAAGCCTTGTGCATCATAGTAGTCAGCTCACTTTTTAATTTTTTTTAATTTTTTTAGGTTGGGCACAATAGAGAAAATGCAAAAGTAAAGATTATGCACATTGTATGATTCTCAATCCTTCTGGAATTACCTCTTTGAGGGTTGAAGGATCAGATCTTTGCACACTGTGCACGCACACGTGCACACACACCAACACCCAGCCACCCACCCCGATCTAGCACAGTACAAGCAGTTAAAAAGGTGAACCTGTCCCTTTAATCATGCCAATTGTGAGATGGGGAAGGCGCCAGTGGAGAAGGCATTTAAAGCAGATTGCCCCATTTAGGGAGATATGATTCTTGGAAATGAAGACTGGCAGTTTTCCTAGACTAAAGGTTGCAATGAATAACACCAAGAGCACAAGGGCACCAGCCCTGCCTGCTGGGCTCCCACCTGACTTCAAAGGCAGGTGCCACACCAGAGCCAGACTCGAAAATGCAGAGGGAAAAGGGAAAAAAGCGCAAAGCCCCAGGCTGCTATTTGTTCCAATTTAGGAGAGAGCCCTGGTTGTCTCAAAACTTACTTTTCCCAGAGATGCCCTTAGAAAGTAGGGGGGAAGTTGCTAAACAGGACTAAACTGAAGGGCTAGAAGTAAGGGATACCGTACTCAGCCCCTCACCCTTTAATTTCAGCCCCATTGTTGGGACAATAGTTATTTTGTCAAAGTTTCCCATAATAGAAGGAGCAGCAACGGTAAAAGCTCAGTAAATGTTGTCATCTAGTTCTGGGTCAAGGAAACATCCAAATAAAGCTTTACTTTGCATTGGAAAACAGAATTGGGAATATGAGGACCTTTTTTTGAGGACTGAAACAACTATGAGGAAGGGGCCTGTGTATGAGGCAAGAAAGCTGGTTCCACCAAAAGTCAGGTCAGAATATACATATACACACATGTATGCATAAAAGTGTGTGGGATGGGGTGGGTGGTGGTGGTAAGGGGGTATGTTAATCAAATCCATAGCTACTCCTCTCTCAGAGGAGTCAATCTGAAAATCTCTAGAAATTAAATTCTACATAAAACAAGCTGCTCAGGACCTAGAGGAGCTTCTTTATCATCATCTTTATACATCTATGGAGGACTCCATAAAAAACTTCCTTTAGCACACAGCAGCCTCTGGGGGAAGCGGGAGGGGATGTTGAAAAGGGAGAGCAAGGAGAGACAGCTACGGATTTACAAAGTTAGAAGTGTTGTCCAATACTCTAATTTCACAAAAGAGAAAACAGAGAGGTATCACAACTTCTTGAAGATCACATAACAAGTCTATGATTCTTTGATTACAGCATGGATGATACACATGTTGCTAACAACCAAAAAGGCATAAAGATCTCCATTAAAAAGTCTGCATCATCTGTTGGGTAATTTTTCCGTTCAGATAGTCAACTCTTAGGGACTTGACTACCATATACCCTTTTAAAATCCATCTGCCTTCAGACATTGCTTTTATCTTGTATAGCTCATTTCTCAATTAATTCCTTTCAGGCAAATGTTTTCTTACAGAAAATGCATGTCTTTTTTTTTTTTATTTTTATTGAAGAAGTTTTTAAATGCATATCCTTTTGAACCATGTTTATCTTTCCCATCTCTCAGGCCCAGATACGTCAGGGAAATCAATCTGTTGGTCAACCCATGAATGAATGAATCAATGAATGCCTCCTTTTTTTCTCTCTCTCCCCTATTTCCAACACAAATATACAGGTAACACTCATGTTAAAAGGCACATATTTTGAAATGAAATTGGCACAAAACAAAAATCCAGAACTGTCAACCTGTAGATCCTTGGACAGTGTCCAAAAGTCTCCTACAAACACACACACACACAATCTCACCTATGTCTATAACTAAAATATCTTTCTTCAAATACTGACACTAAAGAGAAACGATTTCTTATTCAACATTATTTTCCTCACATTTAATTATTTCCCTTTCCCTACAAAATATATTCATTTCAGCTACGCTGTCTTAAATAGACTTTAAGGCTAAACTGAGAGCCTAATCTTAATTGATAGCATTTTTTTCCTATTGTTAAATTAAGTTTTCTGGGTTCAAACAGCCACTTTATAAACGAAATTTTGGAACAGGGCCCTTGGTAAACTTGGGACTTCCTAAATCTATGAGTGGGCCAAGTTCATTCAAAAATTCCTATTCCCAGGTCCATAACAACAATATATATATTACTAAGAAGTCTTCAATAACAATATAATATAGAACTGAAAAACCACACTCCTGAAAAGATAACCAGGCTCCCAGACATATGTACCAGCATCTCTTAGTCATTCATTCTAATGTAAGAAAAAGCAATGTTGATCAACACAAACCATATATAATACAAAATTGTTTTTACTGGACCTTTGGATGTAACACATGACTCTCCCAAAGAAAACTCTGGCCCTCAAATTATGTTTTGCCTAGGACAAAAAAAATTAATTAATATGTGCCAAGTTACAATTTAACTTAAAAAAAAAAAAAAAAAAAAAGAGATGGCCTAGAAATCTAATAGATCCAGTCACTCATTCAATAAACATGTACTGAACACCAAATATTTGCCACGCACTATGGCAGGCACTGGGGATTCAGAACTGAAAACCTAGTCTCTGCCCTCAGGAAATCTCACTGAAGTGGGTGGCAAAGGGAACTAAAAACATATAGAAATCAGCAAATCGAGACCATGATGAGACACCACTTCACACTCGCATGGATAGCTATAATAAAAAAGACAGGCAAAATGAAGTGCTGATAAAACATGGATGGCCGTGAACACATTATGCTAAGTGAAAGGAGCCAGCTGCAAAAGACCACATATTGTATGATTACATTTACATGAAATGTCCACAAAAGGCAAATCCACAGAGACAGAAAACAGATTAGTGGTTTCCAGGGGATGGGGAGAGGGAGGGAGTGGGGAATGACTCTTAACCAGTACAGAGTTTCTTTTGGGGATGATGATAATGTTCTAAAATTAGATAGTGGTGAAAGTTGCAAAACGCTGAGAATATACTAAAAATCACTGAATAGTACACTTTAAGTGGGTGAATTATGTGAATTACTTCAAAAAAAGCTTTCAAAAACATTTAGAAATCAATAGTCTTCATATATACAAACAACCAATTCGAAGATAATAATGGAGGACCATATTTACAAAAAATAAACCTAAGAGATGTATGAACCTATATATAAAAAACTTAAAACACACAAAGAACACATGGAAAGACTAAACTTTGTGATGATATTAATTCCCCCTAAGTAACTTATAAATTTAATGGGCTCTCAATGAAAATTCCAACAGATCTTTTTCTACAATCAAACATGTTGATTCTCACGTTCATACAGAAAAACAAGGAGAATAGCCAGGAAAACTCTTAAAAGGAAGAGTAGTGAGAGAGAACTAGTCCTTCTAGATATTAAAAGATAATGTAAAACCTCAATAACTAAAACAGCATGATCTGGGCACATGAATAGACTGACCAACGGAACAATATAGAATCCCGAAACAGACCCCAAAACATAGATGAATTTCGTATACGATAAAGCAGACATCATGATACTGTGGGAACAAGATGAACTTTTAACATACGTGGTGTTGGGACAATTGAATATTGGAAAAATATAAAATTGGATCCAAACCTCAGAACATAACTTAGTATACAAACCCAATGAACCAAGATGGAAAAAAATTAAATTTCAAGGAAGGCACCTTAAAACTGTGAAACAAGAAAAGTGTTTCTAATCCTGACTCAAAATACAGAAGCCATAAAAAGAAAGAGATAAATTGAATCATATAAAATTAAATAGACTTCAAAGGGGTAAATGACACCAACAGAAGAAAATCAAAATACACTTGCTAACTGGGAGAAAAATAGTTGCAACTCATATTACACAAAATATATACAAAGTTCTTAGAAATAAAGAAGAAAAAGGTCAGCAACATAGCAGGAAACTGCAAAGTTCAAAACACTGTTCACATAAAAAGAAATATAAAATGACATTTAAATAAATGAAAAGATGTTAACCTCAATTATATTAAGAGAAAATATAAATTAAAACTACAATGAAATACTGTTTCCCACTAGCAAAAATCCAAAAGTTTGACAATAGATTCTGTTGGCAAGACTCTAGGAAAACAAGCACTTTCATATCTTACTTGTTAGCGAACTACAGTATAAACCCTACAGGGGGCAATTTGTCAACACCTAAAAAAATATATATTACAGTTGTCCTTTGACCACACAATCCTACTTCTAGAATTCTATCCTACAGATGTACCTGCACGAGTATGAAATGATATGTATACAAGATTATCCATTGCAGATGGTTTGTAATAGCAGAGGTTTGGATACAATCCAAGATCACATTGTTGTTCCATACATTACTGTACACCAACAAAATGGAAAACTTTGTAGCCATAAAAAAAAACCTCCATGTACTAATATGAAGAGTTCCAGAATATATTGTTAAGATAAAAGAGTTAAGATGTAGAACAATATACATGTTCACATATATATCTATATTTATACATTAATGCTTCCTTTTGTGTAAAGAAGGGAGAATAAGAATACACACACACATACACATATTTGAATTCGCAAAATGAAAGACTCAAAGAAAGCTAATAAGAATCATGACCTGTGAGGGAATGAAGTGAAGAGTACAATGATGGAACAAGATTTCACTGAATAAAACCATGGTCTCTCTATGGTTTTAAGCTTAATTAATTATTTTCATTTTCAAACCTACAGAAATGAAGAGGGAATAACGAACTCCCATATACCTACCAACTAGATTTAACATCTATATAGTTTTGACCTTTCAATCATGTAAATGCCTTACCTATTTAAAAAAGCTAAATTTAGAAATGTCTTAAAACCAAAAAGTAACAGCAAGATATGAACCTAACCTTCTGTCAAACTGGTGACATAGTCAGGCTAAGGAAGAATTTATTTCTAAGGATTTCAGAACACATATTTTTGTCTATACATCCTTAGTGGGATGCATTGTAAAGACAGAAACAAAAATTACAGCAATGTGTCAAACTGTCCTCTGTAATTGCAATGTTTGTTGTAAGATAACTATTGGTATTTTGAATCCATAGTCTTTATATTTAGGTTAAAAAAGAAACAAAACCTTTCAGTACAAGAGAAAGGAGTTACAATGACAAAATTGAAGAAACTAAGGGAAAGCATAGGAATGATAAAACTAAATTGAAATTGCCAATCTGATCTCTTAATTAAAATATATATATGTGTATGTATATATATATAATAGCTCTGTCTTCAGACATATCCTAGAAACAAGTAACCCTGGTAGCAAAGAGCACCCCTAAGGCCCAGATCACGATCTCTAATTCCATTGCCCAATGCCACTGATTCCAAGACTGAGGTAAGAAATGTACAAGATGAGGGGCATCTTGTGCCATTAACCAAGGAAGCTTTTCAAGATTACTGAGGTCCTGTCAAAAGGGCACAGGAGCTAGCTGTGCCTAAAATTGAAACACTTTGAGCATCAAGAAGATTAATGATTAAATCAATAAAAATCCATGATTATATAATGATAAAAAAGAAAAAGACTAAAGAATTCATTTGTCACCATTTGAAATGGCTATTAAATAACTCCTTACTTTGAAAATTAATAATTAAAGGGAAAGTATTAGCAAATATCTTACTTTTCCAGTAGGAACTATATTTCAGGGTAATCAGACAGCCCTAACTGATGAGAAGATGCTCTACTTTACAGAAAAGATGAAAGAATTAGTAAACATCATTTCATAAAACCTAATGAAAGTATGAATTCAGGCAAGCATTATCATTTGGCATGAAAACCATTAAGTAAATCGTCTGTGTGGTGCCAAAGTTACATCACAGAGATCACTTTCTGGTCTCAGGGCAAAATGTAACTAGATGATTACATTTGTCACAACCCTAATCCATGGGTCAAGCTTAGCATCACAAATAGTGGCCACCAGATGCTACGTGTCTTTTCAGTAACACAGAGTGCATTATACAGAATTATCTCAAGTGTATTCTAGCCAAAACCAATTAACTTGAATCCATCAAGCCTTTACATATAGGAAATACAGGGGATAGAGGAATAAACTAAGCACAACCATAAGGAAGCAAATAAAAAATCTAGAAGGTAAGAGGTTCTCCTGGCAACTAGCCTGTTTTTTCAATAAGAGACTGGCTAGACTGCGACTGTAAGGAAGCTACAACCAGATGCAATGCACGTCCCTCAATTAGTACTGATTTCAACAAACTACCTTTAAAGAACATCTGAGGGCCAACTATGGAAATCTGAATATGGACACAATACTAAATAAGAACAACTTCACTAAAATACAAAGTTGGAAATTGTTAACTGGAAAAAGCAGATTATAAATGGTAATATCATTTTGGTAAAAAAAAAATGCATTTGTACATATATAAGCATAGAAAAAGACAAAAATGTGTAACAGTGGTACTCTCTGAGTTGGTGAGAATAAGAGGGGAGGGTGTGTATGCATTTTGCTTGCCTGTATTTTCTAATCTTCTATAATGCACAAGCGGTATTTTTGTAATAATACTTTAAAAAAAAGTTAAATAAAAATTTAAATTTCACAACAGCTAATCTACAAAAGGTCACCCAAACAACAACATATTATCTTTCCAAAATATACTGAGTGGCCTGCCTCTCTATCACAGGGCATGATTCTTGGTGTGGCTTAGGAACAATCTCCAAGCTGGCATTTCATTGTTTGGATGATTCTTTTACAAATCAAAGGTTCCTCCCCCAGTCTCTGACAGTGCAGTAGAAAAAACTAATACCAGTTAAGATCCAGGTAATGGTCTGAGAGAAGAAATTAGAGCAAGAAAGTTTGTAAAAGGGGTGCTGAAAAACCTTCTCAAGTACACCTCACCCCACTTCCCTGTGTGCTACCTCCAGGAGAAAAAGGGGACTAGAAAGATTTAATACAGAACTCAAGTCCTGGGGAGAAAATACTGCAAAATCATACTGGCAGAGCTTATCATCTTAGAATCATCCTTAGACTATAAAGACCCATTTACAAATTCACTTATCTTGTGACTTTTTATTCATAATTTCCAACTGATTCATACTTCAAAGGGGTGACTTTTTCAGGTTTCTATATTGCAGCTTCATTTAAAAAATCTATATGAACAAAATTACATTGTATACATTCACTGATTTAACAAGTTTTAGGAAGTGTCTGCAATGTGTGTGAAGGCATCGCAGGCAGGGAACACCACACAAACAACAGAGATCCATTCCTATATCCTCAGGGAGCTGGCCATCTAATGGGGGAGCAGGTGGAAAACAAATACACACTAATAAATAGGTACCTGAAAATTACAACTGCTATGAAGGAAAAGAACAGGATGCTCTGGGAGATCATAAGAGGAGCACCTAATTTAAACTGGAGGGTCAGGTCAGGGCCCTTGGAGGAAGTGACATGTCAGCTGTGACTGTGGAGTTAGCCAGGCTGACTGGGCAAAGGAGCACGCCAGGCAGGGAGGACTGCATGAAAGGGTGCAGAAACGGGAAACAGCCACGAACAGTCACAGAACTGAAAGAGGCCAGGATGTGGCTGAGAGTGGAATACTGGCAAAAAACAAGATTGTAGAAATCAGCAAGGATCAGGTTGTTAGTCACATTAATCAAGATTTTGGACTTTATTTGACATGTAATGGGAAGCAGTTGGACATTTTAAATGGGAGAGTGATAAGGTCTAATTTTACTTAATATCACTATGGGATATAGGCTGGAGAGGGTCAAGAATGGAAGTGGGGAGACAAGTTAGGAAACCAGCCCAGGTGAGATGTGATGGTGGGTTAGAGTAGGCTACACAAGTTGGCAAGCTATAGCCCAAGGGCCAAAGTCAACCCAAAGTCTATTTTTTAAAATAAAGTTTTATTGGAACACAGCTATATCCATTCATTTATGTAGTGTCTATGACTGTTTTCGTACTACAACTGCAGAGTTGAGTAGATACAGAGATCCTGTGGCCCACAAAGCCTAAAACATTTACTTACTGGCCTTTTACAGAAGTTTGCCAATCCCCAGACTAGGAGATGGCAGTGCAAGGAGAGAGGGAGAGGTTCAAGATATAGCTGAGAAGCAAGATCAGTGAAATTTAATGATGGATTAAATGTGAGAGTAAAACAAACTCAGGATTGATTCCCAGGTTGCTGTTGTGGACTACTGAGTAGAAGAAGGAAACCATTTGTGGAAACAAAGAATTCTGGAAGAAGAGCTCATTTCAGGAAGTTGACCAAGATGCTCTCTTTGGACATGTTACTTTTGAGATGACTGAGATACTCAAACAGAGATATCAAGTAGATTGTTGTCTACATGACAGTGGAGTTCAAAAAAGAAGCCTAAGAACTCTGGGAATCACTGGCATCTGGAGAAGGTGTTGAAAGCCTGGGAATGATGCGTCATCCAAGGAGAGAAGAGTAGTATGGGATCCCAAGGATCTCCATTATTTCCTGAACAAATGAGTGGATAAATTTAAATCTTTATCTAGGTAGTTTGATTGGTTAAATGTAAAAATACTTTGTGAAGAAAATTTATTTGATTGTATATATCTGGAACCCAATAAATGTTGATACCACTTGACTTAGTGATTCTTCTTTGAAGAACCTATCCTAAATTTCAGAAAAATTTTAATGCTATATTGAATAACACTGAGGAATAATTCATTAGAGTAAAACCAGACATAACCTTAATATTTGGAGAATGTTCACAATGACAAAATTACTGATGTTTTCCTTTGTGATATCTTCTGCAGCTTAGAAATTTCAACCCCTTCAGAGTGTAATAAATATTCACTCTGTTTTCTTCAAGACTTTTTTTCATTGTATTATTTACCTTTATCTACTAAAACCCAAGTTCCTTGGGTTTTTATGTTTCGTTCATTTGCTGAACACCCAGGATCTAAAACAGACTCTGGCATACTGAGTCAATAGATTTTTGTTGAATCATCTAGAATTTATGTCGGTATAATGATGTGAAGTGATAAGACACATGAGATTTTTCAAATTACTATCACATTGACCACTCCCATTTGTCTAATCATGGTTCTTTTCCCCCGCTGATTCATGATGCCCCCTTCATCATCTACTAAATGCTCACAGGAAACATGACCTAAATCTGGTTCTTATGTTCTGTCCCATTTACGGGTCTGTCAAATTTTGTGCCAAATTTGAAGCTTTCTGATTTAACATATGGGAGAGCTTATCCCTTCATTAATCTTATCTTTTAGAACTGACTATTCTATGCCCACCAACTTATCTTTCAAGAAAAGCAACAGAAATCAGTTTCTCAAGTTTTCAAATATTTATTCAGATTTTGATTGAAACAAACAACATCCATATTTGGGGAAGAACTGGTATATTTACAAATTGTATTTTCTTATTTAGGAAGTGTGCCGGTTTGGATATATTACGTCTCCCAAAAACACATGTTCTTTAATGCAATCTTGTAGGGGCAGATTTATGTCTTTTGATTAGGATAGAAACTTTTGATTGAGAGTTTCCATGGAGATGTGACTCACCCAGCTGTGGGTGATACTGTTGATCAGATTATTTCCATGGAGGTGTGGCCCTGCACATTCAGGGTAGGTCTTGACTAGTTTACTGGAGTATTTAAGAGAGAAGCTAAAGGCTGACAAAAACCCGATGCTGGCTGATGCCTGGAGATGCACACAGATGATGTTTGGAGATGCTAAGCTAAGAGATGAAGCCCAGGGACATTTTGGAGAAAGCCATTCTGAAACACAACCCAGGAGCAAAGGACCAGCAGAGGCCAGCCATGTGCCTTCCCAAATGACAAGCATTCTGGACCTCATTGGCCATTCTTTAGTGAAGGTATCCTCTTGCTGATGCCTTAATTTGGACACTTTTATGGCCTTAAGGAATGTAAATTTGTAACTAAATAAATCTCCTTTATAAAAGCCAATCCATTTCTGGTATTTTGTATACTGGCAGCTTTAGCAAACTGGAACAGGAAGGGATTGAGAAGACTCGACACCATCTAAATATAGCCTGGTAACCACAAACTCTGGATCCAGACTGCCTGGGTTCAATCCAGCTTTGCCACTTGGGAACTGCTTAATCATGGGCAAATCACTTAACCTTCTTGTGCCTCTGTATCACACAATGATAGTAGAGCCCACCTTGTAGTATTACTACTACAAGGATTCAGTGAAACCTTAAAATAGTAAAACTTAACTCAGTAAAACCTTAAAACAGAATAGGCAATAGCAAGGGCTTAGTAAGTATTCACTGTTATTATCATCTTTTCATAATAATGTTTTCTTAGAGATTATACATATGTCTCTGTAAGATCATTCTTAGATATTTTATCTGTTTTGCTGCTCAAAGGGGCCCATGGCTTGGCTACCCTTTACTGTACACCTCCTATGGCCAATGAATGGATTAAGTGTTTCACATTCATTACCGTATTTACTCTGGTTTGATGAAGAGGAGGAAAGTGGGATAGTAGAGACTTCGGGACATTTGTGTTTGAGACAATAATGCTAGTACCGTGAGCCTCCAGCTTAGCTGTTTCTTCTCCAAGAAGGATCCCAGATGCTCCTAATTAGAGTTAATTATGCACCTCCTTGTTGTATGTTGTATGGACCACTCTAACTCACCCATAGAAGCAGGAGAGCTTACTGGTCAATACAAGAGCATGCTCTAGAGTCAGGCAGACTTGGGTTAAGTCTTGGCTCTCCCAATTACTGGTTATGAGACTTTGGGTAAGTTATTTACTATCTTTAAGCCTCAATTTCCTCTTCTGTAAATGGAGAAAATAATACCACCCTAAAATGTTAATGGTAATATATTATTATTATGAGAATGACATTTGCCCAATCTATTCTGGGATCCCAGTCCAAACTGGACATATTATAGACTGGCTGACTCTGGAGGTAATAGAGAAGTAGCTTCTGCACTTACCTACCAGGCCCAGAGAGGATGGGGCCTCATCTCTCCTGGAGTCAGAGGCAAGAAGGCTGGATGCTAGATCTGCACAATGTCCTATGGCTTCAGGAAGTCTTGGATGCAAAAGGCAGTAGAGCAGCAAATAATACTAATGCCAGATCTCTGACTCTCACATGACAAAGAAAAGCTTTAATCAAAACAACTACCACCTGATTTAAAACATTTACTGATTTACGTTCTGAATGCATTTCTTCCAGGAGAGTGGCTCTCAATTACAAGTGTAAATTCTTGAGCCCCACCCCAGATTTACTGATCAGAAACTAGGGACATGGCAGGAAGGGGGGTGGGGCAGCAATCTGTGCTTTAACAAGCCCAACAGGTGACTCTGGTGCTTGCAAAAGTTCAAGAACCACTTCTCCAAAACATTCCCCTATACAAATATACCCAGAAAAAGAGTCCCTCACATACTGCTACTCACGATCTCACACCTACAGTATAACAAGGCAAAGACACACCCAAGATACACATAGTCAAAGGAATCAATAGGTAGGAAAAGCGGCCTGGCTTTGCAGGTAGGTGCATGGGCAATAATAAGTTGGTGGAAGCAAAGAGGTGGTGGGGAGATGATATCAGGGACAGACACTAAGGGACAGGCTGTATATGTCAAAGGCTGAAAGAGACAAAACAGAAAAACAGTCAGATTTACTAGGCTGTCTATGAAGTTTCATCAGTGAGAGGAACATACTGCTTGCTGAGCTGCCTTAGCAAGCAACAGGAAATCAGTCAGTTTCATCAAATATGCTTTATGGAGCAACCATACGTATCAGGCCAGGGTTGAGGAGAAGAAGGAGAGCTGAGTACTCAGTGAAGCAATCACCGGCTATTATTTGTTCAAGAAGGAAACAATTTCAAGTTGCTTCTGTTGCCCAAGTTTTGAAGCAAGATGTCCCCTTATCAACATTGTCCTTAGAACAGGACAGCAGGGACTCCAGCCTGGGTCCCTGTACTTTTGAGGCCTCAGCCACACCCCTCTCCAAGACAGAGGAGTCCACAAAGCCAAGGAGCTGTGCCCACTCACAGGCTGGACTCCACCCTCCCCCACTTCCAGGCATATTCTGGTTCCCTGGGACCCCAGGATTCCCTGTATAAAAGGAACTTTCCCTGCTTCCAGGGCCCCTTCTCCAGGAGGGGTCTGTTTTCCCAGGGGTGGTCCCCAGGATCTGTGGTTGCATACATAGGCCCCAGGAGGTGGCCAAGAGGCAACCCTAGGTGCAAGGGGAGGTGGGGAGTGGTCATAGCCTGAACACACAAACCGGGGTGTAAACAGAATTGGGGTGGGTCATAGGCTGGGGTCCTTCCTTTTGTACTCTTGCCCCAGGACCCACAAATGTCAAGGCAGGACCATCCCTTAGTTTGTGCTTTTATTAGTGTGAAAGTCTGTGTGCTCAGATACTTCGAAAGGTTACGCATCTCGATTGAAATGATTCCAAGGCGGGTCCAGAGCAGTACAAGACTGAAAGCACACTAACAGGATAATATTTGGGTCAGAATGTCATGCCTGAAAACAGAGGTAGATCTCAAGTTTGGGCCACGTCATTGGGGAAAAAATGACTCTAAACTGCGCCTTGGGAAATTAGTTGTTTTTATTTTTTAAACCCACGTAACGATTTAAAAGCACTTTGCGGTTCTGTGTGAAACTCATCACAGTTGTACTGGTTTCTGTCTTGTGATTTTTTTTTGTTATTGTTAATAAGTAGCTCACAGTGACAAGCTGTGAATTTTCTCAGGGAAACTCAAGGAACAACTTCCTAACAGAAGAACCTCCAAACACTGAGGGCATTGTGGCCTTGCTTTCCTTGGGAAAGGGGGAAATACTCCATCTGGGATGGGCTCAGTGTGGCACCGTGGGAGAACTATAACGTGAGAGCTCCATGATAGCTCTGGGGAAAAAGTGAAGTAGCTCTACCAGCCTCATCGTAATCATCACGCCTGGAGCTCCGTCTAGTCGAGGCAGCCCAGTGACGCCCTCTTCCAAGTTCTGGAGCTTTACTGAGACATGCACACTTGTGCACACTGGCCCTGGACGCAAGAGCCCTGGCTCTAGCCCCAACTCTCTCCGTGACCTCGGGGGAGCCTCTTCACCACTCCAGGCCTCAGTTTCCTCGCGTGTCAAATGTTGCCACTAACGCCTGAAGATCTCACCAGGGTTATACTGTGACCCAAATGAGATCCTGGGAAATGCTGAGTAGGCCTAGAAAAAGAAGAGATGCTTTAGAGAAACAGAATAAACACCAGCACGTTTTGCTGATCTTAGACCACTGTCACAAGATGTAGGGAGGGGAGCAAAAAGGACAAATATTTACCAAACCCCTGGGTCAGGCACGCTGGTAAGTGCTTTACACTCATTCTCCTATGTGACCCCAACAATTGTGCCGTGCCAGCTACATACCACTCACTCCTTTGCAACTCTCTACAGCCACCCAGCATGGCTCACCCTCTGGCTGCCTCATTCCTTTCTATTATATGCTGCCAGTAAAAACTACCTTGTTCAAGTATCATTTTGATGATATTGGTCCCCTTCTCTACACCATAAAATGTCTCTTGAATTAGAACCCCTTTTAAACCTTTCAACAACTGATCCCAAACACTTACGGATCTCATCTGCTGGTCTATTTTGTGCTTACCACTCCAGCCAAGCAAAATTACTTTGCAAATGAATTCCATTATGCACTATGCTTATTCACCTTGTTAAGCCAGGGCAAGAGCTTTGACTGTTTCTGTTATTTGTCTCTTTATATGGGAATAGCTCATCTATCCAGCATCCTTGGAAATAAGCTGATCCACAAACTTGATCTACATAAATTAATTTCTCCTCTTCCAGAAACTTAACCCTTTTTGCTGCCTTACATCCTTTTTGGACTAAGTCATAGTATAATCAAATGAAAGTGTTTCTTTATTTTAACCATTTTCTAATGGAAACATTTCTGTAACAAAACGTTTCTGAGACTGTTCCCCGTCTCAGTTAACAGAATATAATGAACATCAATTAATCTTTTCCTGATGGTGCAGGTCATACTTAAGGAATAACAATAATCATATTGTGCAAATAGCCCCAGATGTAAGTGGTTCAGGGGGTAAAGTAGAATATAGGTGTCTACACACACACACAAACACACACACAACTCTCCCTGTCAAGAGTTCCCCTGAAATTTATTATCCTACAGGAAAAAATTCCTGCTATCAGCTTGGATTCTGGTGAGGGAATTCAGCTGCACAGTCCTCAAGGGGTGTAACATGCTGCCTTTTTGCACAATTGCAAAAATTTGCATGGTAGTTTTTATCAGCACTTACTGGAAAGTCTATACATTCTTCATTAGAGAAAAAATTAAATAACAAAAATACACACTTCCACAACCAGCAACAAGCCTCCAGTTTTCCAAATCTCCTTACCACGTGACCTTTAACTGGATTCCAGGCAAATACCATTAAACTTTGCTTCTTTAGACTAAAGTTCTATATAGAACTGGCATGATGGATTACTTTTTTTTATGATGAATGCTTGGATAAATCATTTTATATTCTGATAATTCCATAGGTTGAATCAATGAGGAAATATTGGTATGGGGGAAAATGGTAAAAATATAGGAACAAACCCTATTTCAGGATGCAATCTGTAACTGTGTGGAACCAAAACCGATTTTCTTTCCAAGGTTATGGAAAGTTCTTTCATTGAGGATGGCCAGAACAGCCTGAAGGAAAATGCCCTTGTCTCCTCATGTATATTAGACTGCATTCTTTTTGTGACAATAAAGGTTTTTATAAAGCCTATAGCATTAGCACATGCAGAAGAATCCATCAATCTTAATTCTGTTTAAACATGGAGGCATTTAATTATTCAGAATCCACCATGACAAAAAAAGTTAGGCAAAAACAAGGGGCTAAAAAAACACAAAATTACTTTGCAGTTTTAAAGGTTTGCTGCCTTTTTTTTCTTTTTTTTTTTTTGCAACTACTTCACTATCTTCCTAGTGGCAGTCATCCCTCATAAAATACACCAGTTGCAATGACATTGTCCATGTCCTTTGCCTTTTTTCACTGGCTTTAAACCAAAGACAGGGACACCCTCTGAAACTGACTTTGTAACCACTCTTATAAACAAGTAGCTTACTTGCCTTGGAGAACCAGGTAAAACAGGTATGGCTTTAGCTGACTCAGAATCTGTAACGAATTTGACAAACTGTCCTTTCTAAACCTGTATGAATCGATATTACACTGAATCATCAACATTCTTCTGGGCTCTCTCTCTTCTTTTCAGAGTAGCCGGATTTTTTTTTACACTTGTGTCCTCTGCATTCTGTCTTGTCAGATCCGGAGGAGATAATTAAGTGAGATTTTTCTAAAGAGTTGGGAGTGGAGGGGTGAAATTGAAAGTGATCAATAGAGTCAAGCACAAGGTGGCATTGTTGGGGTAAGGAATGGCTAGACATGAGTACAAGAAAGATAAAGACATGGAACTGAGGTGAATACAAGCTAAATATGAGTCAGAAATCCAGGGCTACTGCGAAGTAAGTTATTACTTAGATATATTAAAAGCACAGTCAATTCCACAAATATTTATGAAGCGCCTACAAGGTTTAAGGAACAGCACAGATACTGAGGGGGAAACAAAGATGAATCAGATATGGTTCTTGCCCTCCAGGGGTTCACAATGATGCAAGAACCATGAAGTCGTTTTTCTTGTATCCGCTGCACTAATGAGACCATTATTAAAGAAGTGTATTCAGTTCTCATAACTACCATTTTTTTTTTTTTTTTTTAATGTGGAGAAACTAGAGAGTTCAGAGGAGAAAGGAGATGCTTTTAGGGGCACAAAATAGGCTCTATGAGTAAAAAGCTAAAGAGGCAAAGTTGTATCTTCAAGTGTATGAAAGGTTTTAGGGAAAGGGTAAAAGAAAATGGGTTTGAATGACAGCAGGACAAGACCTCAGCTAGGCCCAGGAATTTCCTGATAATCAGGTTGATAGAATACTGAAATCGGTCACTGAGAGAGATCTAGCGTTGTTTTTCCTGGAATTTTTTTTTTTTTTAATGAACTGACAATTTCAAGTCAGTGATATTCACTTTCCTGAAGGCAGAGAATGAACTATATCTCTCCCAAGATTCTCTCTGGGGCTCTATCTTCCCGAGAGGAAGAGCAGGGTTTTTTTCTTCTCCCATAATTCCCTGAGTGATCTGCTTGGGGTAAGTATGCACTGAATGCTTCGGAGTGACCACACAATCCCTATCCCAACCAGTAAGTACCAGGAAACTACATGGAACACAAGTCTCAGCCAGGCAGCAAAGCCAGGATTCATTCTCCAAAAGTCACGTAGAGATGCAAGAGTCTACACACAACAGAGCCTCCCTCTAACACTGACTCCAGAAAACAAAAAGCCTCAGAGTAAAGTGAAAATTAGAAACACAGTTGCATTTACAAGAGGAAAACAGAATCTTCTGCAAATTAGAGATGATAATACCAAAGGAAAGATCTAAGAAAATTTGTAGTGGGTATTTACTACATTCAGAAATACTCTGATTCCAAATAAAGAAAATATTTCAGAGAAAATAGACAAATGGGGCCTTCCCTTTATACCATAGGAAAACATAAGCATACAAAAATTAAAGAATCCTCACTGGGGGAAAGAAAAGCATTCCATCTTGAGTCAGAACCACAGTCCATTGGGTCCATTTTTGGTTCTAACTTTTACTTCCCATCCCTCCTGAACTCCTCAAAGACCAAATTTTTGTCCTTTCTACAAACCCAGAACCTACCACACAGCCGGCACAGAGCAGGACCTGGCACATAGCAGACCCTACATTAATGTTCACCGAATGAATGCAATAAAGACGTGGCTTGTCTGTAAAATGGGAGTAACAGTATCTACCTCATGGGTATGTGAAAAGGGCAGGTAAGTTAATGTGGGTGAAGGGTGCAGATCAGTGCACAGCAAATAGTAAGTGTTAACTAAGTAGTAGCTGTAATTATTGTTACGAACCTCAAATATCTCGGTTTCTCTCACAGGAAAAATAAAGATCATCCTATACTCACTCCAGGTTTTCAGTGTTTTTCCCTCTCAACAGGATATTGCCATATGAAATGAAACAGTTACAAGCTTGGGCCTTTCAAGTTCACATGTTAGTGATTAAATAAGATTTGCTGGCATTATTCTGAATCCTGTCACACTCAACAACCCTGTGGACTTGGATTGTCAGCACAAGATTACCAAAAAGCATTGGCAAATTATGTGTTAAGAGAACAATAAAAAAGGTTCACGAATCATACTCTTCTGTTAATCACTACTTTGTATGTTCCACAAAACCTCAAAGGTGGTTCCCCAAGACCAGGCTCTATGGAAGGAAGGAAGAGAGAAATGAAGAAAGATAAGAAATAAAATATGAAGAATGTGAGCAGCTCTAACTTACATTAAGCACCAAATTTGCTTTTGTAGGAAAAATTATGTTTAATGCATGAAGAGCCAGACCCTGGCTTGTGGTTAAGTGGGGGTCTCCCCTCGGCAGAGGCCCTTCCTGAGCAATCTCTGGGTGCCCCATTTCCCAGCCTGCCACCTTGTTTAGGAATGGATCCTGGGTAAGGGCAAAGGTTATCTTTCACACTTTGGGACACTTTCGCGAAGGCACAGCTGTAGCCCCTGAAACCTAACGATTTGCTTCCGCATTTTTAAAGTGGCAGAAGAAAGTGCCACTAAAGAAGAGAAATTCTCTACCTGAAACCAGCATAATAAGTTCAATGGGAATGAAGAATCCAGAAAGGCCACAGAGGGCATAAAAAAAAAGTTCCTTCTTCTGTAGCTATGGGGGATTTATTGTTGCTGGTGCCCAACCTGGAAAAGGAATCATAAGAGAATTAATAATTGAAATGTTGCTATTGTTGGTTTTCTAAACTATTCATGAGTTATTCTTTGTCTGGAGTCCTCATGCCCATGAGCAGCTCAGAAGATAGAAGAATTTCACATGTACTGAGAAATGCTTACTATGGCCAGGCACTTTACATATACTTTCTAATGGAGTCCTCACAATCCAACAGGACTTAAAAAAAAAAAAAAAAGCTCAGAAAAGTTAAGTAATGTCATTATAGTTAGATTCAAACTTGGGTTTCTCTGATTCAAGTATCAGACCATACTGTCTGAAATCAAGATTCAAATTAATGAGCCTTGCTTCATTACCCAAATGTGATGACAAGGAAAACAATATTTATACTTACTCATTTTAAAAATACAAAACATAAACCCAGGAAAGGGTATTTTTGAACATGTGTCATCAAATTCTTTTAACAGAAGATGATTCAGATTTCGTTTCTTGGTAGGCATCTTGTTAGTGTCTTCAGGTCCCACTGATGATGGTTTGCAGCGTCACAGATTTTGGAAGTCTGACTGTGAAAGTGTTCCTTGATGTAAGCCAATACTAATTGAAATACTACATCTCAGGTACAGTAAAACATAATTAACTTGGAATTTGGGCTCCACTAATTCAGAACCCATGGAAATGAATTGTGGTTGGCCTTTGCACTACATATTGAAAAAAGCCTTGCTAAGCAAGTTGGTGGAGTAAACACAAATGCCAGGCGAATGTTTAACCTTTTTAAAACAAAAAACTTTTTAAAAGAAGTTTAACTTAATCAGTACCAAGGCACTGAAAACTAATAAGCTATATATAAAATCTATCTTTAAAGCAAGTCCTGGAAGACTGATTATACTTTGCAGCCATTTATTTGTATTCTCAAATATACCTTGTTGAAAAAACAGCATTTCTGTCTAGATATGAGGCAATTCAGGCCTTCACCCAATGTTCCAACCTCCTGTAATTGCATCCCATTTAAAGAAATGCACAGCCGACTTCCAGCTGAAAGGCCTCACCTGTCAACTGTCCCTGAGAACCATCTTCAATGGTTAGTATCTCCAAACCATTCGAAATCCCTCTTCTTGGAATATTCCACAGGAAAAGCCCCGCTCATGTAGGGGACACACAAGGAGTAAATGTGTTCGGACTGGGATATGATAAAATCAGGTTCGCTGCATCCAGCGGATGTCACCAAGGAGGGAGAAAGGAGGTCAGCTCCCACCTGGCGTCTTGGAAGCTCTCAACACGGTAAGTGAATGTAGGTTCTATCAATATACTCCTTGATTACAGAGGTCACCTGTCTGTTTCAGAGACCTGCTGCATGACAACAGTCTCTTTCAAAAAGACTCAGGCCTGGATTTCTGGCAGAGTGATGTTGGGCTGCTTGAGGAGGGGTGAGGAGGAAAACCAGCAAAAGAATTATAGAGATGAACAAACTGTCAGGGAATAAAAGGGTACAGAGTGTAGGAGTAATTAAAAGAGCATACAGACAAGATAAAGGAAAACCCAGGGTTAAAAGAGATGACCACATAGGTCATAGAAGCACCACAAGGCAGGGAAGGAAACCTCGCAAATAACAACAGTGAGCTCGTGAGACCTTTGAGGTCCATTATTATTATGAAACCATAACACTTTGCACATGGACAGTGCTTTATCTGTACAATGCACTAAAAGAACAATGCAGTTAAGAACAGGACTGCCAACTCTCAGCCTTGGGGGTATGGCCAGCATTCCATATGGATTCAGAATGAAAGGAACAGGAGGAGAACAGGCAGTTCCCAAGATGGCTTTCTATGAAGTTGACAAAATACATCCCAACCCACACGCTCAGCCCCTTGTAAAAAGGAAAGCAGCCGTTCACTACAGTTCTAAATTCAAAGCCAAGTTCCTTCTCTAATGCTCATCCGGAGTGTCCAGCAGAGGGAGTCTCAAGGAGGTACTTAATAAAGAGAAAATTGTTTCATTTTAACACTCCAGACAGTGGAAGCATTGACTGTAGCCCCTTCCCATAGATACAGATGAACAATGAATGCCCGACATGGGTTCTCCTAGAATGTTCACTTAACCACCGGCATGTTCTATTCTGCGCAGTGGAGTGATCAGAAATTTCGTTTTGTTTTGTCAAACGGTTTAAATGGACCTTGTGTTCTTCAGAATCAAAGAGGAAAGCCCCTGGAATAACATCTCTCTGTTGCCTTCTAAACAGCCCCTTTGTTTCTAAGAGAGTCTGAAAAAAAATATTTACAGTCCATAGGTTATTTACAGCCTTGTTATCCCCGGCCTGACTGGTAACTTTATTCCATCCAGAAACCTAATTCATTTGGAGTCCTGGAACTAATAACAGATTTTCTTTTAAGATAAGTTTTTTTTTTTTTTTTAAATCAGCCTCTCATAACAGATAAAAACTATTAATGCGTTCCCTGTCTCACTCAACACAACTGTTCCCCGGATTTATAGAAGGATTAAAATCTCCTCTCCTTGCCCCTCCTCTCTGTTCCATAGAAAACCTTTCCTCTCTCATTTGCTATTTCATCCACGGAATATCTGAACAAAACCAAGGGAGCCAGGTGGACCGACATTAAAAGGCTGCTATTTCAATGATTTCATAAGAAAAACATTTTCACGATGAAAAAAAAAATCAGGCACATTTTGGTTTAAAAACCATCCTACTACAAGCACACACAAAAAACACATCAAAGTGTAAAAACTTCGCTGATTCCGGTTTGATTTCTGGTTGGAAACTGACAGAGCTGAAGAGAAACGAAAGAGAGTATAAGAGAAATCTAGCGCTTTTGCCTTCTGTTCTTCCCTTTCTTTCTGAAGACAGTCACATCAGAAAAATGACCCAACGCCAGGAGAAGGTACACAATGCAGGTTTACCCAGTGTGATTAAGAAAAACGTCTTCACCTACCCGACTAGAAAATCCAAACTACAATTCCCCTTACACACGCTAATGCAGGGAGATTTTAGCCTATTTCATTGTTCTTTCTGGGTCTGAAACGGACTTTTCATCTCTACTCCTTCTCACTACCTAGCCCCATAAATTCCGATTCAAGAGCCCCCCAAAATCAGAGGCTAGCGAAGAATAAAGGAGTGTGGGGTGGGAGGGGACAGAAATGGAAAGGGGAGCTGTGAGGACACAGAAGTAGAAAGGAGAGAATTCTAAAGGTAATTTTCTTTTGAGGGGAGATTAAAGCCAAACCGCATCACCTTTATTTATTGCAAATAAACAGCACAGTCATGAATCTGTCTTTTCCCAGACGCGCCCCCTGCCCCATTTCTTTTCTTTGGGCAGTAGCCCACCTTCCCACCCCCGACACGTCCTACCTCCCCCCACCCCCTCTTCTTTCCCCACCCTGGAAATAAGATCTTGTTAAATTCCGATCCTGGTCATTTTCTGGGCAAGGGAGGGGGTCGCGGTCAGGAGTCGGGAGCCTTTTAAAACCCGAGGGGTGGGGGAGCTGGAGGCTGGGCGCAGGCGGGGGCTGCGGGCCGGGGGCTGCCCGTCTAGGGGCCGCGGGCAGAACAAAGCTGCGGGGGCCGCGGCCGGCCCGGGCGGCTCTGGGTGAGCGCGGTCCGCGGGTCCCCGGCCGCCGGCGGGCGGGAGCCGGGCCGGGGGGGGGGGGGCGCCCCTTACCTTCGTACACGGGGGCCATCGGGGCCGGGATGTCCGTGATTCATGGCAACGGAGAAGGGAAACCGAAGCGCGATCTCAGCCCCCCCAGACTCAGTCGGAATCTGCCATCTTGAGCCTGTGTCTCCGCTCTCCGCGCAGCCGAGGCCGCCAGCGCCCGCATCACCGCCTCACTCGGCCGGCGCCGGGGGAGGGGGGCCGGGCAGGCGCGCCGCCGCCGCCGCCGCCGCGGTCCGGGCCCTGCACGGAGGGGCTCGGCGGGCGGCCGGGGGGGCCGGGGAGGGCGGCCGAGGCCGAGGGCCGAGCTGCCGCGGCCCCCGTGCGGGTCCGCGGTGGGGCGGGTGCCGGGGCGGGCAGCGCGCGGCCAGTCCCCGGCCGGAGCTCAGCGCAGCATGGCTGGCTGCGTGTGGGGGCTTCGGCAAAAGTTGCACGGGAGGAGGAGGAGCGGGAGGAGCCGGAGGAGCCGGAGGAGGAGCGGGGGAGACGCGGCCCGAGAGCGAGCGAGCCGGGAGAAGCAGAAGGGAGTCCGCGCGCAATCGAGCGCCGATGGCACGGATGGGAGGCGGGGAAGGCCGAGCCGAAGGGCAGGAGCCGGGCGGGCGGGGGCCCGAGGGGCCGGCCGCGGGAGGGACGTCCGAGGACCCGGGCGGGGGCGACGATGCGGGTGGGGGGTGGCTCTGAGTCGAGATGAGAGGCGGTGAAGGACCGGTCCTGTCTGGGCAAGGCATGCACACAATTCAGTCAGAACCGGTCCGCAGACGCAGCAACCAGAACTTTGTGTGTGTGTGCTGGGACGGAGAGGAGAGAATAGGCTAGAAAGAGACCACCGGCTGGCAAAGCGTCTGGCCCATCTCGCACCTGGTTGGCGCTCGCTGAGATACGCGTGCAATGAATGAAAGAAGGAATAGGCGCACACCATCCTCTGAGAGAGAATGAGTGAACGAGCTTTTGAGATCTAAACGGGGTCATGGACACAGAAGCGTTTCCGTGCTGGTTTCAGAAATACAAAACTCCGGGTGGTCGCTGTATTCACGCGGAAATCTGGTTTCCACACCTAGCGTCTACCATGTCCTGAGCCCCTCCTCCGTCACCTGGAGGATTTTTCTCAACACTCTGATCAGGGGTTCAACTAAACATTCTCAAAACTCTCCCCAGCCCGGAACCCTTTCCAGGTTCATTTCTCCAGCTCTCTCCTGAATGTTTTGATAGGGTGCCTTGCCGTTACCTCCAACTTAAGAAGACTTGAATCTCCTTGCAGGCAGATTTTTTTTTTTTTTTTTAAACTGTGGGCAATGACACAATTATACATTGTAAAGTTAATTCAAGGATGGCAGCCTAGCTTTTAAAAAAATGGAATAGAATAGAAAATATTAAATTCCGTTGCCCTTGATAAGGATAACTATTTTTCATGAACCTTTTCTTTAAGCTACATATGCTGGACAAGTGTACTGGACCATGATGTAAAGTGTGTGTCTTACAGTAGGTCATGGACCAAAAAAAGTTTGAGAGCTATGTTTTTGGGAGGAGTAAAATAATAATCTCTAACATTTTGCAACTTTCTTAAAAAACAAACCCATTATTTTTCCTCACCCTCTTATCCTTCCCAACCTCCATACCTGATCCCTTACCCCTCACCCCCTAAAAGCCCAGTCCTTTCACACACCTGGTTTTGTTAGTGGTACCTCATTCCCCATTCCTCTCAGAATGACGTTTGACTCAGCCATCTCTCCCCATATTTAATGGCTACACTTCCTACTGCTTCTCCTGGTCTAATGTCATTGACATATGCAGAATCATAGACTACAATTGCTAAAAGGGACTTCCTAGATCATCTGTTCCAGCCCTACCCCTTTAGAGTTTAAGAAATGAGGCCCAGAGAAGTAAAGTATATTGCCCAACATCACACAATATTAGATTTCAGGGTTAGTGTGAGCATCCAGGTCTCTTGGCTCCTACTCCAGTGTTCTCTGCCTCACACCATTCATTCATCCCTTCTTTGTATCACTTCTGCCATCCTTAACTGGTTTCCTAGCTTCGGTCTTATTCCAGTTTGTCCTAAGCACTGCCACCTTTCATGAAACAGTTCTCACCATGCCATGCTCCTGCTTATCATCCTACAAGGATTCAACCACTACACGTAGGGCTGCATTTCCTAGCTCCTTGGCCTTCTAATCGAGGTAGGCAGGCCCTCATTTATCTTTCTTGAGTTCAGCAAGTAGGATGGGAGAAAGATAGACCTAAACTCAAATCCCATGTCTTCCATTCAGTGCTTGTATGAACTTGGTCAAATTAATTAACCTCTTTGAGCCTCCATTTATGCATCTCAATTATAATAATAATAATAAAATAATAATAATAATATCCTTCTTTCACACCTCTAAGTCTCTATCACAGCCTTTACCGTACAGGTATGTAATTGCTTATTGCCTGTCTGCCCCATTCCAATGCAGTCCAATCGAACTTTTTGTGATGAAATGTAGCCACTTGTGTTTTTCAGCCCTTAAAATATAGCTAGTATATAACTGAGGATCTGAATTTGAGAGGGGGATGGCTATTCATTTCTGTATCATTCATAAGATCTATCAATACTTAATTCACAAATGCCACATGTCCCTTCTTCTGCATATGCAGTAATGACATAGTAATTTAACTGTGAAGTTACTGGAGGATCTGAATTTTTTATTTTAATTAATTTTAACATCAACAGCCACATGTGGCTAGTGGCTACCATAATTGGGCAATACATCTCCAGAATGTAAACTCAAACCCTGTTGTTCCTGCTTGGCTTTATATCCTCAGCAGTTAGCACATTGCCTGGCACATGGTAGGTGACATAACAGGGTTTTTGAATGAATAATAGCTGCCATTTATTAAGTGCTCACTTATGCTAAGCACAACATTAACAACTTGGTATACATTATTTCATATAGTCCTTACCACAGCCTATGAGGTAAGATTAGATTAGAGCTAGAGTGTATAGAGTAATGGCACATATTGGGGTTCAATAGGAGGTAGTTATTATTCTTATGAAAATCTCCCTGTGACCAACAAAGCTGATTTTTATCTCTTCTTCCCCAAGACTTACAGAACATTTCATGCCTCACACACACACATACTCCTTTGGCCAGTGACATACCCCACCCTAGAAGGCTGACTCTCCTCTTCTGTGTAAATGTCCTGTCCCCACAACTGGATTGGCAACTCCCTGAGGCAAGGTCTATGGCAAATTGTTTGAATGCCCCCCAGCTCAGGGCTTGAACTGGTTAGTGCTTAGTAATTGGCTCTAACTCAGTCCCAGTGGCTCTCTAGCAATGAGTTGCTCTAGGCTGTCTCACTCTCTGGAATTCACCTCCTCAGAAGGTGAATTAAAATGAAGAGAGATCACTTATGTCAACTAAAACACTTTGGGGGTGGTCCCAGGAGAAGAGAGCCGCCTTGGTCAAGGAAAAGGAGTCCCACGAAAGGGGAACAGGATGAGACCATACAAATAGATAACCACCTCCACTTCAGACCTCGATAACTAAAGCTGTGTTTGTGTGATGCAAAATTTCAGTTAAAAGAACATTCAGTTGAGCTAATATACTTGGTATCGTATAGATAAAATAATGTTATTTAAACAAATTTAGCTTTTTATTTAATGAATTGTAGAGACTGAGTATACCTGTTTGTCTCCCTTCCCTCCAGTGACCATGGTCCAGTGTGAGCAAGGTAGAAACCTTTAACAATGAAATGCCACTGCAGGAAAGGGTAAGAGTAGGAAGACGGGAGGATCTGAGATAGAACCTTGAGAAGCACCGGTAGCTGAAGCTTGGGAAAAGGAAAAAGAACTTTCTGCAGAGAAGGAGATGGCAGTGAAGTAGGAGAACAACCAGGGCAGAGCGGTACCTCAACATCCCAGGGCAAAGAACATCTGCAAAGAGAGAAGTGGTCGAGAGTGCTGCCGACTACTGAAAGGTCACGTAAGATAAAAACAGGAAACAATCCATTGAACTTCGTCACAAGAGTTACTTTAGGTAAGGTTAATTTGGGGGGAAATGTAAGTTCTTAAAATCAGCCTTCAAGAATGTGTAGGGTTTTGATAGGAGTGGGGTGGGGAGGGGTGGGCAGGCTCCAGAGAGGTCAGAGAGCATGACCAAAAACACCGAGGTGGGGGAAAGGGATTGGTCCAAGGAGCCATCACCTTTGGCTGGAAATAGTATTTTGTTTATTCAATAAACACATTAGCACTAAGTGTTCTAAGTACTTTCCAAATATTGACTCATTTTATAAATCAGATTTTTTTGTGGTACATGGAACTCCAGGATGCCGGATAATTTCAGAGTGCTTTGAGAAGCCATAATGAAGGCAGTAGAAGTGGAAAGGATCTAGTACACATCGATGCCAGATACCTCTTTTAAATTTGCCCTTCTGCAAAATGGTGTCCGTGACACCTTTCTCATGGGTTAGTAGAGTAAGCATAGAGGAGCTTTGGCTCTTGCTTCACATTCGTTTTGCTTAGAGGACAAGTATGGAGACATTATTCTTTTTGGAGTATATGTTCAGGTGAGCATGTCTTGATACTACTCTCTGGGTGTTATTGCACGATGCCTGTGGAGGTCATGTCTTATTCTGACTTGGTGTGTGTTGCTCTCGTTTTCTGACAGGTCTTTACTTCTGTGTCTGAGCCTGCGATTCTGTCTCTGGAGGCTGTGTCAGGCTCTGGGGGTGGGGGCAGGGGCGGGGGCACAGTGCAGAGTGCACTGTCTCAGGATCTCTCTTTCGAGAACATGCCTCTCTTTCGGTCTCTTGCTCTATGTCTCTATTTCCCTTTCTATTTTTGACAATGGATCTGTCTCATTTCCTTTTTTCTCTGTATTTTTCTCACTCTTCCACTCATTCATTATTTCTTCTCTCTCTCTCTGTTCCTCTCTTTTATGTTTCTGTTCCTTGGCAAGTCAAAATATCGACCTACATTTGTATTAATCATTCTTAAGAAATCACTTCATTATTTGTACACCAGTGTTCATAGTGGCATTATTCACAGCAGCCAAAAGGTGGAAGCAACCAAGTGTCCATCAACAGATGTATGGATAAAAGAAATGTGGTCTATACATACCCTGGAATATTATCCAGCTGCAAAAAAGGAATGATGTTCTTATACATGTGACAAAATGAATGAAACTTGTAGACATCATGTTGAGTGAAATAAGCCAGACACAAAAGGACAAAAGTATAATCTCACTGGTATGAAATAATTAGAATATGGAAATTCATAGAGTCAGAAATTAGAACACAGGTTACCAGGGGCTGGGGTGGGAGTGGGGACTGGAAAGCTAAAGCTTGATTGGTACAGAGTTTCTGTTTGGGGTGATGGAGAAGTTTTTGGTATTGGATACCATTGATGGTAGCACAACCCTGTGACTGCTATTAGCACCACTGAATTGTATTCTTTAAAGTGGTTAAAATGGGAAATTTTAGGTTGTATATATGTTAACACAATAAAAATATAAAAATAACCCCCACCCTCAAAAAAGAAAGTAGATTATACGTTACCAGGGACAAGAGAGGGGGGATTGGGGAGTTACTGCCTAATGGGTATAGAGTTTCAGTTTGGGGTGATGAAGAAGTTTTAGAAAAAGACAGTGGTGATGGTTGTGTAATATTGTGAATGTAACTAATACTGCTGAATTATACACTTAAAAATGTTTAAAATGTCAAATTTTATGTTGTATATGTTTTTCAAAATTAAATTTTAGAAAGAGAAATTATTTCATATTTTGGCTTTAAAACTGATAGGTTTAAATGATGCATGTTATAATAGACTGGTGTTTAACCGAAAGCTTCAGGGACAAAACATCACAGAGGATTTGAAAGACTAAACATTGCATTTAAATTAGAAAAATAGGAGCCACAGCTTTAAGGGTAAAGGATAGAGAGAGACTTGGAAATGGAAGGTGTGGAGGAATTACACTGGGAAAACCAGGGGAATAGGGAAACGTCATTCATTTTCTGCTTCTGCTTCTGCTCCTCCTTCTGCTCCTAGAAGGAAAATGATCAGACATCTGAATAGGGGTGCAGGAAGGGCAAAGAGATGCTGTAAGTGCCCTCAGCAGCAAAGAGTTATGGCAAAAACCACAATCAGCCTACAAATATAAAGGGGACCATAGTGCCAGAGAAAGGCACAGTGACAGTTCAGGTGACAGGAAATAAAACAGAGGAGAGCAGAGGGATGAGCTAATCATCCCAAAAGTAGGGGACCAAGGAATGGGCAGGCATGATGAGAAAATAAGAAAGTGAGGCCACAAGGGTACTGAAAGCAGGACAATTTGGTTGGAGGTAGCAGGGAATGTCAGAATAAGAAGTATTTGCACATGAGAAGTACTTCAGAGAAGTCACCCAGCCCTGCAGAGAAATTTCGTTGATGGGGACTGGCAGATGGGTGATAGCTTTTTTTTTTTTTTTTCTTTGCCTGATACGCAGTCCAGGCTGAACTTGGACAAACTAGGCAGATTAATTGAGGAAGCCAAGTGAGAAGCTTCTAGTTTGTGGTAAAGGTGGAAAGAAGAACTCTTCTAAAAAGCTGATGGTACAGGTAAACCAAGTTAAGCCTGGTTCAGTGATTAATCTGTGAGCCTGCACGTTTCTATACTGTTTGTAAAGTGTACATCATAAGGTTTCCTCCCACCAACATGAAAGAGCTTGCCCCTATGTGGTAAACCCCAAATGGAGGGCTGACTCTCCATAGGAGAGGTTGTTAGACCTGACTCTATGCTCTGAGGTTGTAGTAACCTCCTAGATGGTAAATCCAGTCCTTTAAAAAGTTCCTCCCCTGCTTGATCTCCAAGTGAATATTAAACACTGTTAATCACCTCTTCCTTCTTGAATCACTCATCTCCCTTGACTTTTTAAAACAATGTACCTTTTTAGTTTCCCTTCAACTTTTCTGGTCTTGCTCTCTCCCTCTTTCTTCACAAGAAATGCAATTCATCAAATGTCCAGTGACTGCTTACTCTGTGCTAGATTCCATAGCAGGAGCCGGGAGTTTGAAAAGTGAATAAGCCCTAGTCCCTGTTTTCAAGGGGTTCATGTTCAGAGGAGGACAGCTAGATAAACAGCACAACATGATATGAATGCAACAATAAAAGGATGCACATTGTCAAAGGTAGCACAGAGGGCAAAAGGCAAGAAGCGTGTTGGGGATGGGTGGGAAGGAGACAGCACATCTGTGCCCAGCAGTGTGAATTCCAGCAATGGGACAGCAAATAAAAAGGCATGAGTGTTCAGGATCTGCAAGAAGTGAAAATATTGCTAATCATGAAGAGCAAGGCTGAGACAATAGTCAGAGATGAGAATGGAGATAACAGTCAGGGTCCTGAATGCCAAGTCAAGGAACTCATACTTTATTCAATATGCACCAGGTGTGGAGAGAAAATGAGTCCAATTTTGAACATGTTGATATTGAGATAGAGAAGTTCAGTTGCCAGGTGTGTGTATAGGACTGGATCTCAGCCAAGAGTTTTTAATGGGAGATACAGATTGTTTTGAGTCATCAGTATGTAATGGAGTAGTTAATCTGTTGGAGGGGGCGTGATCATGCAGAGATAGGTTACATGGTGGTGTTTCTCAGAGTCTGGTCCTTGGGTCACCTGCATCAAAACCCCAAAGGGGCTTGCTAAAGATGCAGATTCCTTGGGTCCCACCCTAAACCTACTGATTTAGGAATATCTAAGTGTGGTGCCTGGGAAGCTGCATTAAAAAATTTGGTCTCTAGGGAATACATTTATACAGGGGAGTACACCAACCCCTGGTGTGGAAGGAGAAGCTAAGAGAATAAAGGGTAGAACTCAGAAGGGGAGACTCACTCATTTAGAGGGACCCAGTCATCTAGAGGACACTGTGGTTTTTCTCCTCCCCTTCTTTCATGGCATGGATTTGTCTAAGCTCTCCTCTCTCTCCCCTGGCATGCTTACCTCTGTGTTGATGAAGCTGATATTCGTACTGACTAGGTCTCCTTAGCTCTGGTCTCACATTTCCATTTCCCTTCTGCATACCTCTACCAAATGGAACTCATTTCCTCCCAAAACTGCTTCTGTTAAAGAACCACCTTCCTCTCCTCTCTCAGCCTGATACTTCAGCTTCCCTCCCTATCATTGGTCAATGGCCAAGTCCTGTTGTTTCTTTTTTTTTAATTCAGTTTTATGGAGATATATTCACATATCATAGTCATCCGTGTTGTACAATCAACTGTTCACTGTACCATTATATAGTTGTGCATTCATCAACCCAATCTATTTTTTTGAACATTTTCCTTATACCAGAATAAGTAAAATAAGAATAAAAAATAGAAGTAAAAAAGAATGCCCAAATCATCCCCCTCACCCTATTCTTCATTTAGTTTTTGTTCCCATTTTTCTCCTCATCCATCCATACACTGGATAAAGGGAATGTGATCCACAAGGCTTTCACATCACACTGTCACCCCTTGTAATCTACATTGTTATACAATCGTCTTCAAGAGTCAAGGCTACTAGGTTGCAGTTTGATAGTTTCAGGTATTTACTAATATCTATTCCAGTACCTTAAAACCAAAAAAGGGTTATCTATATAGTGTGTTAAGATTGCCCACCAGAGGGACCTCTCAACTCCATTTGGAAACTCTCAGCCACTGAAACTTTATTTTGTTTCATTTAGCATCCCCCTTTTGGTCAAGAAGATGTTCTCAATCCCACGATGTCTGGGGTCCAGATTCATCCCCGGGAGTCATATCCTGCGTTGCCAGGGAGATTTACACCCTGGGAGTCAGGTCTCACATAGGGAGGAGGGCAGTGAGTTCACCTGCTGAGTTGGGTTAGCTAGAGAGAGAGAGAGAGGGCCACATCTGAGCAACAGAGAGGCACTCGGGGAGACTCTTAGGCACAATTATAAGCAGGTTTAGCCTCTCCTTTGCAGTAATGAGTTCCATAAGGGCAAGTAACAAGATAGAGGGCTTGGTATACCAAACCACTAGTCCTCAGTGTTTGCGAGAACATCAGCAACAATCTAGGTGAGGAAGTCCAACACTTCTGCATTTTCCCGTAGCTCCTCAGGGGGGCCCTGCATATACTGTTGTTTCTTTGTTTGTGATAGTTTTCACCATCCTCTCAGTCCTCTCCATTTCTATTGCCAATGCCCCAGTTCAGCCCCTCCCTGCCTCTTGCTTGAACTGCTGTCTCTAGACTGTCTTTCTTCTTTAATTCATGTAATACATTGTTGTCATAATAGCCTTCTTGCACATCATTGCTCAGAGATGTTTAGAATCACCATGTTGCCTGGAGAATAAACCCTAATCGCCTTAACCTGACATTCAAATCCCATCGTGATCTGCCCAAAGTTACCTTTCCAGTCTCAGGATTAGCTGCACCTCTTTGTCTTGTATATACCAGCCCCTCTGCCAGGAGTGCTCTTAATTCTGCTCTTCACACCTACACATTCCCTATCCTTCAAGACCCAGTTGGAATGCTGTTCATGAAGCCTTCCTTATTCTCCCCAACCTCATCCCCAGAAGCAAGTTATCTTTTGGTCCCCTCAAAGCATATGTTCCTTCACTTTTGCTGCACACACTTTTTTCTTCTATTTAGTATTAGAATTTTGTTTTGTTTCAATGCCTTACCTTTCCCACTAAAGGCACAGTGGAATGAAGACTGAACATCAGGACATTTAGGTCCAAATCTTGCCTGTGTCATTTCTAACTGGGTGATAATGGGGAAGTTATGTAGCCTTTTTGCACATCAATTTTCTTATAGGTAGTGTGGGATAACAGCATCTACCTCATCAGTAGATATTATGCATGTGAAAGATAGGGAAGATCAGGCTTGTGCCTGATATGGAGGAGGTGCTTAATAAAATGTGTACTGAATCAGTGAGAAAGGGTACATCTCCAAGCAGCCTTTGAAGGGTTGTGGAAATTTAAAAATTCAGATGATAGAATGCAAAAAAGAATTTGGTTTTGAAGTTCTCTGCATTTATTTTAGCTAAGGTTCATGGACAGACCTTTTACTTCCAATAGCTTCAAAGTTTAAGTTTACTTTTTTTTACTTTTTTTATTTTTTTTATTTTGAAATAAATTCAAAGTTACATGAACAGTTGCAAAAACAATACTAGCCCCATATACAGAATTCCATCATACCCTGACCCCCCTCCCCCAATAGCTCAATCCACCAACTTTAACATGCTGTCACATCGCTTTTCCTTTCCCTCCCTCCCTCCCTCCCTATCTATCATCCATCATCTATTGCTCTGTCTTCTGAACATATGAGAGCTAGCTGCACACATCCTTGAACATACACTATAATTCACGTATACACTTCTCATGAACAAGAACATTCTTTTATGCAATTCCATTAAGCGCAGCTAAGAAGTATGAGAGATTCAACAATGATACAAAGCTTACATTCTGTATTTCCTTTTCCTTATGTCTCAACTGTGTCCCTTTGAGCCACCTGTCCTCTATCCTCCAATCCCATCCAAGTTCATGCGTAGCATTCAATTGTCATCTAATTAGACTGTCTTTTTTTTTTTTTTTTTCAGTTGTGGAAACATATATACAGCCTAAATCTTCCCATTCCACCCCCTCCCTAGCCTTCCATTAGTGGGATTAATCACATTTAGAATGCTGTAATGCTCTTTCCCACCGTCCATTACTAGAAATTTCCCTTCTCAAATAGCAACCCTACACTCATTTCTTAACTCCCCATTGCCCCTTCCCCCATTTCTCTTAACCCAAACTCTACTTTTCATCTCTATGGTTATATTCTCTGATAATTTCTTTGTGTTTACTGTGGGGCTTAAAATTAACTTCTTAAATCCATATCAATCTTGTTTTTCTTTGATACCACCTTCACTTCAATAGGACACATAAACTATGTCCCTATACTCCTTCATTCCCCCACCTTTATATAGTTGTCTAAAATTACATATTTTACATTGAGTTCAAAACCACTGATTTGTCCTTAGAGTTTGTGTATTTTATATCATGTAGGAAGTAAATAGTGGAGTTACAGTTCAAAAATTATTGACTTCTATTTGTATTCCATTGTGGTTGGAGAATGTTCTTTGAGTATATTCAATTTTTTTTTTTTTTAATTTCTTCAGTCTTGTTTTATGTCCCAGCTTATGGTCCCTTCTGGAGAAAGATCCGTGATCACTAGAGAAAAATGAGTGCCCTGGTGATTTGGGATGTAAGGTTCTGTATATGTCTGTTAAAATTCTCTTTATCTCTTTCTCCTTTCTTTGTTTCTCTGTTGGTAGGGCTCCCTTTAGAATCTGAAGTATGGCAGGTCTTTTATTGGCAAAGTCTCTCAGCATTTGTTTGTCTGTGAAACATTTAAGCTCTCCCTCAAATTTGAAGGAGAGTTTTGCTGGATAAAGTATTCTTGGTTGGAAGTTTTTCTCTCTCAGAATTTTAAATATGTCATGCCACTGCCTTCTTGCCTCCATGGTGGCCGCTGAGTAGTCACTACTTAGTCTTATGTTGTTTCCTTTGTATGTGGTGAATTGCTTTTCTCTCGCTTCTTTCAGAACTTGCTCCTTCTCTTCAGTATTTGACAGTCTGATCAGAATATGTCTTGGGGTTGGTTTATTTGGATTTATTCTATTTGGAGTTCGCTGGCCATTTATGCTTTGTGTATTTATATTGTGTAGAAGGTTCGGGAAGTTTTCCCCAACAATTTCTTTGAATACTCTTTCTAGACCTTTACCCTTCTCTTCCCCTTCTGGGGCACCAATAAGTCTTAAATTTGGACGTTTTATTTTATCTGTCGTATCCCTGAGATCCATTTTGATTTTTTCGATTTTTTTCTCCATTCTTTCTTTTGTTCTTTCATTTTCTGTTCTGTGGACCTCTAGGACACTGAGATGTTGTTCAGCTTCCTCTAGTCTTGTATTGTGAATATCCAGAGTCTTTTTAATTTGGCCAACAGTTTCTTTTATTTCTATAAGATCTTCTGTTTTTTTATTTACTCTTGCAATGTCTTCTTTATGCTCTTCTAGGATCTTCTTTATGTCACTTATATCCTGGGCCATGGTCTTCTTGATGTCCTTTAAATCCTTTGCCATGTTTTCTTTCCTCGATTGTAGTTCTTTGATTAATTTTGCAAGGTACTGTGTCTCTTCCACTATCTTGATTTGTGTGTTTGGAGTTGGATTCTCCATATCATCTGGTTTTATCATATGCATTAAGATTTTCTGTTGTTTTTGGCCTCTTGGCATTTGTTTTGCTTGATAGGGTTCTTTCAAGTTGTAACAAAAAAAAGGATATTGATCTAATTTTTCAGAAACACAGTTTGGTGGCATACACTTTCTCTAACTAACCAGCAGATGGCGTCTGTGAGTCACCTATATCCCTCAAGTCAGTTCTCAACCTTGTTCTCGCGGTGTGTGGGGAAATGATTCTTGTGGGTTCAGTTGGAGAACTCAGTTTGGGTGTGTTACTGGAGCTGTCTGCCCTGAATGTGGGGCGTGTGTACAGGTGGCCAGGGAGGAAGGGCAGTTTTAATGTTCAAATCCCCCAGGTTCCAGGAGATTCAAGGCCACCGCAAGAGTCTAAGCCTTAATTTCAATTCAGCCCCAGACCCTCTCTCTCACTGATCCACAAACCACCGGACTTGGTGTAGCGTCCCTGGGTTCTCCAAGCAGGTCCCCCCTCCCAGCCACGATCCTCCAGGAGCTCAGCCGAGGGAATGCTGTGCTATGTCACCAGTGTGTGCCATCCCTCAAGGGAAGCCCTGGGCTGCTGGGCCATGCCGCGGCGCGCTCTCAGCTCATTTCAGAATGCAGAATGTCTGAGGCTGTCTTTACTGCAACACCTTGTGGGCTGAGAACAGCTGAGATTTTCTCCACAGAGAGAGAGAGAGGGACAGAAAAACTCCCAGGTTCACCCATCAGCCAGAGATAGCACCTGATCCTCTGGGCTCCCTATCCTAAGACAGATATGTCCCCCGACTCTCCCAAGGTCAGTTGTCACCAAAAGCCTCTGTCTGCTTGTTGAGGATTCGCTGTCTGTATTGAGTAGTTAATATTAAAACCTCACTTGGAGCTGGGCTGAGAGAGTGCATGGTGTGGCTTCCATGAGGGAGGGGCTCTCGGCTCTAGGCTCTCAGCTCTAGGCTCTCGGCTCTCAGAGCGGGTCCGCAGTTTTACTTACAGATTTTATGCTGTGATCTCAGGCATTCCTCCCAATTCAGGTTGGTGGATGATGAGCAGACAGTCACGTTTGTCTCCCTGCTATTATTCCAGGTTATTTACTGGTTTTTTGGTCATTTATGAATTGTTCTGGGGGGGACTAAGTCTTCCACTCCTCTCTATGCCACCATCTTCCCAGCTAAGTTTACTTTTTAAACCAGAGTTCTTCTGTCATAGAATTCTGAAGAATTTTACCCCATGTGATAGACCCATTTGGTTGCTTATTCATCAGCCATGGCCTCTTCTTCCTCAGTTACAGAACTCCGATTTTAATTGGGAAGCAAAGTACAGGTCAGAGAGGGTGAATCCTGATTGGTCTAAGTCAATGGAGGCAAGCCAATCACGTTACCATTGGTGGCCCCTGTGACCCAGTTCTAGCCAATGAGATTAAAGGTAAAATTTGAGGTCTTCTGGAAAAACTGTGCCTTTCTGATAAAAAGGAGTTCCACAGGAGGACAAGGCCCACCTACCTTCCCTCTCCTGCTACTTCAGCTACATCATGGAAGGATGGGATGCTTTGAGTTATTGCTAAGAGAGTCAGAGATACCAAGGAAGAGTCCTGACATCTTTGAGATGAACTAAGCTTGGAACCATTGGCTTCCAGGCTTCTCATTAAGTAAGAGCATAGATATTTGGGTTAAGCCATGGTTAGCTGGCATTCCATAACTTGCAGCTAAAAGCATCTTAATTAATATAAGGAAGAATTTAATTTTGTGATTTCCTGATAGTGTTTTATCACAGCCCAGATGTTGTGTTTATCTATATCTGTGTGTGCATTTCAGCAGCCTCAGAGTGTAATTTTCTTAAAAAAACAAAGGCTCTTTTGTCATAGAATTCTGAGAATTTTCACTGTATGAATGAGATGTATTTGAATTTTTAAAAGAATTTCTTTTGGAATATGACAGTATCTTCAGTTCACATTCCATTTGTCCTATGTGATACTTAATCATCATTCATAAGCTGCTGATTTGCTTATCTTTTCTTCAAGAGACATAGCCTGCCTGGCTGATTTGAGCTAGTTTGTCTGGTTGAGTTGGATGTTTAAATAGAGAACACAACAAAAAGTAAGTTGTTTTTTTTTTTTGTATTCTTGAATTACCTTGTGTTCTTTTTGACAGTATTTCATTGATTCAGAACCTCTGAATATTTAAATCCCGTGTTAAATAGCCACTGAAAGGGAAGGTGGTGAGCAGCAAGAAAGGGTCAGAGTACTTTGTTGGTGAAATAGGCTGGTAAATAACAAGATGGGGGCTGCTGGGCACCTGGGCGTTAGGCAGTATCCCCAGTGACTGGGGACAGCTGAGGAGACCATGTGCTAGAAACTTGGGTCCAACAGGGCATTAGAGATGGGACCTACCCTGCCCACCCTATTTAATATTGTGATGTGTTCCCCAACCCATCCTATCCACTGGGACTGCTGTTCCTTTTACCCAGAATCCTTAACCTTTTTTATCTGTGGATTCCTTTGACAGTCTGGTGGAGCCTAGGAAACTCTTCTCAGAATAACATTTTTAAATGAATTAAATAAAATATATAAGGTTACAAAAGAAATTCATATATACAATAGAGTTACAAATATATGATTCTTTGAGACATTAAATAACAAGACCTACAGAAGCTCTAATAGCCACAAAGTAGTGATGAGTGTAAACAATATTTCAACATATCAGCAACAACCGTCAAATGATATTAAGATACCTGTGATTTAAATTGGGAACAAAGTCACAGATACTGCTATTTGTGCTGTGATTGGTTAATGAAAAGAAATGTATCATTCATTTTTTTTCTATCCATCCACCCCTTGTGGGTCTGGGACTCCAGGATAAGAATCCTTACCCCTTTCCTCTTCTGCTGTTTTTGCGTAGTTTTTATCATCTAACACCATATATTTACTTATTTTTAGTTTGTTTTGTATTGCCTGACTCTCCCTATTAGAATTAAGTTCTACAAAGCCCAGGGGTCTTTGTCTGTTTTGCTCACTGATGTATCCAGAGTGTGCCTAGCGCTTAATGGAGGCTCAATAAGTATTGGTTGCATGAATATGGCCTGGATGCACCAGCTTTGGAGTCTCAGCAGGCTAGTAAGGAGTTGTCTCACCTTCTCTCTTATTTCCACTTCTCTCTTCTTGCCCTGTTTTCTATCCTCTTTCTTCCATGTTTGCAATCTCTCTCTCCTTTCCTTTCTCTTTTATTATCCTCTCTTCGTTTCTCTCTCATTCAGGATATTCATTTGACAATTATTTGCTCAGAATACACTTGTGACAAGACAAACCCTGGGCTCCCAGAGCTCGTCACCCACCGGGCAGTGGCCAAGGGCATGGCTGTTAGAGTTGGGCCATCCCAGGTTCAACTTCTGCCTCTACAACGTTCTTGCTGTCTAACCATGGACAAATATCTTAACCTCTCTGTGACTTAGTTTCTTTAATGGTGTTCATTGTTTCATGAGGCTGTTATTAGGGAGTCCACTGTGTGCCTGGCACTGTGCTAGATAAGTGCAGTCTGGTGAGGAGAGAGACAAGCAAACACACGATAACACCATGGTGTGATAAGTACTCTAATGGGCAAAGGACAAGATGCTATAGAGTGCAGTTCTTAAAATCCTTAGACCTGTGAAGTTCAATCTTAGCTCACTGCCACAGTCAAGAAGGATGGTCCTTTAGCTACCAGTAATTTCAAAAGAATTTCATTGGTTTTTTGCATTTGTAGAACTAAACTAAAGAGGATCCAAATTCATAATGTACCACGAGAATTATTAAATCTCTTTCCATTCCACCAATAGACTTTATATCCTTCTTCTAGGCCTTCTGAGACTTGATCATATGTATCAACTTAACCTCTTGCCTTCTTTTGGGAGGATGGAGGAAGGGAGCAGGGCAGATATTTCAGGGCTGGCAATTTTAGGACCACGAAGAAGAGAAGACAGTGGGTGTTCCCTTAGTGCTAATTTTTACACAGGATGGGGAGCATCCTGAAGAAGTGATGTGTAAGCCAAACCCTGAAGGAGGAGAAGGGAATGGGAGTGTTCCCATCAGCATGGGGGACTGGAGAACAAGAGGCCATGGCACATAACTGAGGGGAATTCTGTCTGCCTAGAGCATAAGAGATGAGTGGGAGACTGGCAAGAAAAAAAGTAAAAGGGAAGGTGGGACAGAGGTCAGAGAGGTAAACGGGGCCAAGTCATGTAAGACCTAAACCTCATCAAAGAATTGAGATACATCCAAAGATAATAGGGAGTCAGGGAGTGACGAGATCAGATAAAGTTTCTTTAAAACCCTTATTTGTTGCAGAGTGGGAGTAGATCAGAAGGGCTGAAGATTAAGAGGCAAAGGGTGAGGGAGATCTGGGCCACGGTGATGGCAGAGGTTCAGAGAAATGACTGGTTTCAAGAGACATTCCGGAGTTGGAATCTTTAGGACTTAATGACTAGTAGTGCAGGGGTGAGGGGAGGGTGTTCCAGCCACACCAGCCTTGTTGAACATTTTGGCCCTTCTGAACTTTTAATATTATAAGCATTACCGAGCAAGAAGAGCTGAAAAATAAGAACAAAACACCAAAAGGCAAACCAGAAACAATTTTTTAAATTGATATAGAAATGATTAAAATCACTTCTTGGCTTTTTGGCTAAGGTCAAGTGCAGAAAAGATTGAAGAGCAATAAGCTGCCATTGGGGGTTAACAATCTTTACTCCACAGCTTTGTTGGAGGGTTTAGATGAAGCGACGTGCGTAAAATTGCCCTGTATGCTTAAAGTGCTCTACGTATGTTGAAGCTTTGTCTTTATTTTAATTGAATAACACAAGGCCATATGCTGCAGTTGCCCACCTGAATACTACCCACCCACAGGACCAGTGTCAGAATTTGTGGAGCCCAGTGGAAAATGAAAATGGGGTCCCTTGTTCAAAAATTATTAAGAAATGGCGACAGCAGAGCATTCAACCAAGTGTGGAGCTCTACTGAGTGCAGGGCCCTCTGTGGCTGCACTGGTCAGTCACGTGCTTATGAAGCCACCATGACACCCAGTACTCTTGGACTTTGAAGAGGGAAGCCAGGCTGCTATGTGGAGGAGGGCTTGGGAACGAGGACTCTGACGAAGGCAGTATTAGGACTGGATGCGCGGAGGGGAAGAGGAGAGGCTCGCAGGAAGGGCTTGGGGCTGGGAGTGAAGAAATGAGTGCAGTACATCAAATGATCATGAAAGATTGTCCTGCCCACATGGGGCCAGATGTTAGGCAATAATGTATACAAAATACATTTAAACAATTAGATAGGGCCTAGACTGGGGAAGGCCTTTGGTGCTAAGCAGAGGTGTTTGAATTTACTTCTACAAGCAATGGAGAAGCACTGAATATTTGGGGGCAAGAGAGTAATGCTATGAAAATGATATTTTCAGAAAAAGCTCTGGCAGCAGCAGGCATGGTGGCTCAGACTAGAGTGTCTGGAAGGAGTCATAGAGCCTTGTGATTAAGTCATTTGGGTGTTCAGTTTGAGAGAAGGGGTACTTAGAGACCGAGTTAGTAGATAGCAAAAAAAATGGAAGGTTCTGAGCCTGGGTAAGTACCCAACTTATAAACTGCTCTCGAAAGTAAGATACAGTCCCCTTCCCCAGTGCTGTGTCTGTGACACCCACCTGTTGGCTATGATGGAGTCTTTGTCATGACAGTCCGTCATTCCCCCACTGGTGTAGCACCCTACCAGACGTACATATTCAGATTTTTGCCTTTTTTGTAATATTTTTAGAAATTATAGAAAATGCCTATACTTATTAATATGTTCAATCATTTTATTAGTGAAATGTCTGACCTGATGGCTAGGATTTGATGGTCTTTTTGTTATGGCCTCAAATCACTGTATCCCATAATTGTATTTTTTCCCAGAGTCTGTTTAAGTCTGTACTTGCAGTTCTAGGGCAATTGTTCCATCAACCTACACTGAGCCCTAACTGCTGCTCCGTGATCTCAGCAACACGATTAGACCCATGGATGAAATGCCAAAGTCATCTGTTTATATGTTCCATTATTTCTTCCTTACCATACATTATCTTTATCTCTCCATAATGATTTCCCTTTACCCCACATACCTGTGACCAAGTGGCAAGCTTTCTATCCCAATGGCTGCAACAAGATCTTAGGCTTACTAAATAATTTGCCTTAGCCATAAAGTCAACATAGCTTTATCTTAAAATGAAAGTAGAGACCATGAAGATCCTTTGGTTTTCATGTTTGAATTAAACATTCTTTCTCCACTTCCTCTTTCTTTTCCTCCTCTTCCTACAACTAACATGATTATGATTTTTGAAAACCAGAACAATCCAAGTCCTGCTAATTTTCTTAAATTCCCCTTTATTTCACTCCCACAACTGTTTTCTTTTTTTTTTTCAATTTTATTGAGATATATTTGCATACCATAGAAACCAAAGATTACAATCACTGGCTCACAGTATCATCACATAGTTGTGCATACATCCCCATGATCAATTTTAGAATATTTTCATTTCTCCACAACTGTTTTCCATCTACCCTTCCTTTACCCTATCTTAAAAACCAGAAAAACTGAAATAATTATTCAAGAAGTTTCTACTCCTAATAAAAATGCAAAACTTATATAGTTTGAGTGATCAGGCAAGGACACTTGACCAAAACAGAAGCACTGAAAAAAGAAAAAAGTTTTCCTTTGCACTGTGATCAACCTAAATTAAGTCACATAATATTAAGTAAAACTTTTAAGGTCAGACTTTTCTTTTCTTGCTCCTATGTATTCATTCTGATAGATAAGGTAGGTGGGTTAGGACTCCATATTAAATTTGTATGAAATAATAGCTATTCAAAGAGTGTGTAACCAAGAAGCTAAGTATGTGGGCGCATAAGGTCCTGCAACCTCATTATGGGGTATATCCTTGGAAGATCTGAGAGCAGGAACACGAATGGACATTTGCACACTGATGTTTACGGTGGCAGTATTCATGATCTGGAATGGATGGAGGTGGCTTAAGGGTACATCGACTGATGAACAGAATGATGAATTGTGGTGTGTACAGACAGAACATTGAGCAACTGCAAGAAGGAATGAAGTTGTGAGACATGCAACTAGGTGAACAGATCTTGAGGACAGCATTTTTTAAAATGCATTTTTTTATTGTGAACTTTAACATGTGTTCGTAACAGTGATAACTTTCAAAGTAAAATTTAACAAGTGGTTAGCAAATTTCAAAGAATGTCATGGGTCACGGTTGCAATTTCCATTATTGTAAAATATAACATACATTCAGAAAGGTGTTAACTTTCGATGTACAGCTCAACAAGCAGTTATACAGGTAATTTCAAAAGTTGTTATGGGTTTCAAAAGCTGAAAAAGAATTCAGACTTCAATTAGAGATATGAATGAAGCGGATCTGGTTAGGACTAATGCAAATCAGACCAGAGGGTAAAGGACGATATTGACTGTGTTTTAAAACTTCAACTTCTGTGTGAGACCAAGGGAAGAGATGTCTAATTGGTGCAGGATCTATGTTTTCTGTAAATAATTTAACTTGTATGGTCAGTTTATTCAAACACCGTAATTACATGGAACTTTGAATAGGAAGTGAGATCTGGTAGGTTTATACAGGTTAGTGTGAAATCCTGATATATCCCAAAATAATTTGGGCAGAGAATAAAAATGTATTTGCAGGCCTCCCCTGAAGAACTGGGGGAGAATGTGGAAATGTTGGCCTTCCCCACCTGAGTTATTACTAATATTCTCACAAACATTGAGGACTGCCAATTTAGTGGGCCGAGCCTTCCATCCTGGGGCTTGCCCTTATGAAGCTTGTCACTGCAAAGGAGAGGCTAAGCCTACTTATAATTGTACCTAAGAATCTCCCCCAGAGAACCTCTTTGTTGGTCAGATGTGCCCCGCCCCCCATCTAAGCCCACTCGGCAGGTGAACCCACTGCCCTCCCCTCTGTGTGGGACATGACTCCTAGGGATGAGCCTAGACCCGGCATTGTGGGATTGAGAAAATCTTCTTGACCAAAAGGAGGAAGTGAAATGAAACAAAATAAAGTTTCAGTGGCTGAGAGATTTCAAATGGAGTCAAGAGGTCACTCTGGAGGGCATTCTTATGCGCTATATAGATATCCCTTTTTAGTATTTAGTGTGTTGGAATAGCTAAAAGGAAATACTTGAAACTGTTGAACCACAATCCAGTAGCCTTGATTCCTGAAGATGGCTGTGTAACTGTGTAGCTTACATGGTATGGCTGTGTGAGTGTGAAAACCTTGTGGCTCCCATTCCCTTTATCCAGTGTATGGACAGATGAGTAGAAAAATGGGAACAAAAACTAAATGAAAAATAGGGTGGGATGGGGGTGATAGAATGCTTTGGTGTTCTTTTTTACTTTTATTTTTGTTCTTATTTTTATTATTTTGGAGTAAGGAAAAATGTTCAAAAATTGACTGTCGTGATGCATGGACAACTATATGATGATCTGTGAACAGTCGATTGTACACTGTGGATGATTGTATGGTATGTGAACATATCTCAATAAAACAGAGTTAAAAGATAAAAGAGTGTGTAAAAGTGACCGCACTAATCATTGGTACAGGTTTTATATTTTCTTTATGGTTATTCATAAAAAAACAGAATCACTAAATTGTGGAAGCTGTTGTCTCGGTTAACACAAGCTGTTGTAATGGATAAATTTAACAGTGGCCTAACACAATTGACATTTATTTCTCACTCTTACAACAGTCCAGTATTGGTGTTCAGCAAGTGAACTTCCCCGTGGTGATTCAGGGACCCAGACTTCTTGCATTTGTGAGTGGGAACCCCAGAATCCTTTGTTTTCAGCCAGCAGAAAGGAAGAGAGAGTGGAGGATCACCCAGCGGAGATTCTCATGGGTCGGGCCTAGAAGTGGAATTCCTCACTTCATCTGCATTGCACTGGCCATAGCTCGGTCATGTGGCTACATTTAACCATGAGACTGGGAAAGAGGAAGAGGAAACTGGTTGCAGTGGACACATGCCACAGTCCTGGTCACTGCTAAACTGCCAGTGGACATTGGGTCACATCCAAAAAATAATTAAAATAAGACACTTAAACCCTAGTTGCAGTCTCTCAAGAGAATTCAAAGAATACTCATATTCTTAATGTATAGAAAAACTTTATCTTTTTCTCTATCTTCCTCTTTATGTGTATCTTATGTACATGGCAGCTGGCCCCAAAGTCCTCTCCCCACCCCACCCCCTCCAAGCTCCCAAATCTTTCTTTACAACCCAGCCCACTCAGACTCTTTCCTCCGTCTCACTTTAAGTATGCCCCATTTAACCCCTTGAGCCTCAGTTTCTTCATCTGTGAAATGAGATAACCTTTGTGTTTAAACCATTCAATGAATGTTTATTAAATGCCTGCTGGACTAGGCCAGCAGAAGCATTTTCAAATCCTATGGAAAGGATCAAGTACTTAAACCAGGGATTTTCTCCCACTGCGGCTGTAGTTTTGAGTCTGCACACCATGGATTTGTTTAATGGCCCCATTGTATGATTCGGAGATATACTTTTTCAGATAAAAGTAAGGTACCTATCTTTGTGTTATCAGGAAATGATAAAAAAAAAACTCACTTTAATTCATGAGAAGCAGGTTATAAATCTGGAACTACCATCTCTTTTGAAAACCCACTTTGGGGAGGCCAGCTTATAGAAACAAACAAACAAACAAAGACAACAAATTAATATCTAACATTGGAGGCACAGGAGGGTTTAATGCTTCATTGTTTATAGTGGCCAAAGATTAGAATTGACTTGACTTAGGACCTTGGGTACATCCGTACACACCATGAAATATGCTGCAGCTACTAAATAAGAAGTTTGAGTTATGTCCATTGACCTAGGGGGAGTGTCCATGATGTATTTTTAAGTGAGAAGAGTACATTTCAGAGTAAGTTGCACCGTATAATCCTATATTTATAAAGGAAATAAAAAGTGCCTATCTATGCTGTGTGTGTTGGTATAATCCTGTTGAAAGGTACAGAAGGACACACACCCCAGGCTCTCCACAGCATTTACTACAGGGACTGGGAATGAAGACAGTGGCAGAGATGTGAAATTAAATTACTAACTTTTTTTTTACTCATCTTTGGAGGTTTTTTTTTTTTATTTATTTCATGATCACATACTTACTTTTGAATATAAAAAAGTCAAAGTATAATTTTAAAATACTGAAACAAAGGAGCATTTTATAATGACAGAAGTAGATGGGTGGTAGTCCTCATGAAATTTAGAAAAAAAGAAGTAAAGAAGAATGGGTCTTTATGTCTCCACACTATCCAAGGGAGAAGGACTCCAGATCAGAGAAACATAAATATTTTTTTCCTTGGGAAGGTATTTTCCAAAGTAGAGCAGGGCTGCTGTGTGTTTCAGGCTCTGCTATACCCCATAGAAAATATACCTCAAGACACTGATTCCATGCTTGGGAAGCTGTCTTGTCATTAGAAATGTCTCAGTTTTATGTGTACTAGAAGATAAGTAAGTGCCCTGGACTGAAATATTTGAGCCCTACAAGGAAATGTTTCTCACTGAAAATTAATGCACTAATATTATGATCTGGAAAAAACACCAAAGCTAGTCTGTGATTTGAATGTAATGAATCAGTTCACCAGATCCTGATAACTCTTGGGTAAATGGCTAGAGTTACCCCAACAAAAAGCTGAACCCTTGGCTTCCTGGCTCCACTGTGATGCTGCCAAGCAAGGTACAGTCCCTACCAGGCTGAAAGAGCCAGCCAGCGTCGCCCATAATCTGTTTGGTGGTTTGTTTTCTGGCCTGCACTATCACACACTCCAGTCTATGTTCTCTCTGCAGGTCCCAGAGGTTGAAGACCGCATCTTTTAACTCAAATGTCCGATAGACCTTTGCCTAGCATCTGGGTATAGTCTATTGACAATAAAAATAAACAACAAAAGAGTGATAGAAATATAGATGGTGATCCTTTAGGAATCACATGAAGCAAAGTTAAGTGAATGGTTACCCGGTCTGCTTCAGCCTCTGAGGATGTGTTCATGGCAGGGGGCAGTGAGAGGAATCAGATGCTGTGCTGGTTTAAATCTGTTATGTACCCCATAAAGGACTGTGTTCTTTTAATCCAATCTTGTGGGGGCAGACCTATTGTGGGTGAGATCTTTTGATTGGATTGTTTCCATGGAGATGTGACCCCATCCATTCAAGGTGGGTCTTAATTAGTTTATTGGCATCCTCTATGAGAAGATAAAAGGCAGAGACATTTTGGAGAGAGCTCAGAGACACTTAGAGAAAACACCCAGAGACATTTTGGAGACAGCTATTGAAACCAGAACCAAGAGAGAAACTAAGAGATGAAATCCAGAGTTTGCCCTAGAGAAGCAAAGACAGGACCCCCAGACACTTAGAGAGAAACACCTTGGGAGAAACAAGCAGGATGCATGGATGCTGAGAGAGAGGAGTGAAGACAGAAGCCCAGAGACATTTCAGAGAAAGCCACAGAAACTAGAAGCAAATCCCAGTAGAGGACCAGCAGACTCCAGTCATGTGCTTTCCCATGTGACAGAGGAACCCCAGATGCCATCGCCTTTCTTCAGAGAAGGTATTGTTCTATTGATGCCTTAATTGGGACAGTTTCACGGCCTTAAAACTGTAAATTTGTGAACTAATTAAACCCCTATTGTAAAAGCCAACCCATTTCTGGTATTTTGCATTCCAGCAGCTTTAGTAACCCGGAACAAATGCCTTGTCTAACACAACCATAGGAGCCTGAGCTTGTTCTTAGCCAGCGCTTTGGCTCCTAAGTCAACTCTGCCAGGATAGATGAATGAGGGAGGAGAAAACACGTTCCTTTCACTCTCTCTTCCAAAAGGGATGTCTTGGAAAATGTACTTTTTTAGTTGTAAGCATCATTTGGGATCATTGGAGCCTCCAGTAAGAGAACATCAATGAGAGATCAGGCAAAATGGTAGCAGGAATAAAAAAGTAAAGAAATTCTTATCGTAACATTACCTGGCCCACATAAAGAAGGATCATGAGAATTGTCCATCTGCAACCTGCCTAATTTGTGGATAGACAATATGTTCAGACCAAATTGCTAATTTCTAAATTATAATTAAATGGTTATCTGCTATGTGAATACATAAACTGAAACTTTGTGGAAAAAAAAGTGTAAACTATTCCTTCAGGAATCCTGTTAGTCATTAATTCATCAAAAAATATTTATTGGGTACCTACAACGTGCCATATACTGTTTTAGTGCTTGGCATATGCCAGTGAATACCTTTATCTCACAACCTTGTAAAAGGCCAGGCAGAGACACAGATAAAACAAACATACAAATAATATGAAAGCAGTATATGATATGGGCCAAACGAAAGATTCTTATAAGTTCAATTGACTTTAACAGATGGAAAAGTCACAGTCTGCTGAAATAGTCAAGGAGAGCTTTAATTTTGAGCCAGACCTTTAAGGATGGAGTTGGTTTAGAAAAGCAGAGGGAAAGGAAGTGTAATGGTTTGAACCTGTATGTACCCCAGAAAATCGTGTTCTTAAAGCTAATCCACACCTGTGGGTATAAACCTATCATAAGTAGGACCTTTTGATTAGGTTACTTCAGTTAAGGTGTGGTCCAGGGTGGGTCTTAATCCTTTTACTGGAGTCTTTTATGAGAGAATGAAATTCAGACAAAGTGAAAGAAAGCCAGGAAAACAAGAAGTTGAAGCAACGAAACCAGGAAGAGACAGGAGAGAGCAGCAGATGCCACGTGACAGAGAAGTCCAGGATCGCCGACAGCTGGTCTTCAGGGAGAAAGCATCACCTGATGATGCCTTGATTTGGACATTTTTCTCAGCCTCGAAACTGTAAGCTTGTAAGCTAATACATTCCCACTGTTAAAAGTCAACCCATTTTATGGTTTATGCATTTCAGCAGCTCTAGCAAACTAGAACAGGAAGCATATACCACATGACATGGGACAGTATTCTAACAAGAACACTTACAAGGTGCTTACAATTTGCAGGGCATTTTCTCATCCATGACACAAAGGTGAAAATGAGCAAAGCTTTTCAGAGTGAAGCTTAGACAAACTTGAGTAGCAGAAAGTAAGAATTCCCCCATCTTCTCCCTCTCTCCTTTTCTGCTTTTCCTGATCAGAGTTCAGAGTTTCATATTGACTTCCTAAACCAAAGTGTGTTTATAGGGGAAGTTCTCCACAGAGTAGTGACAAAGAGAACCAGGAAGCTGTGTGTCTTGAAGATGCATCTGTGTGTGTGTGTGTGTGTGTGTGTGTGTGTGTGTGTGTGTGTGCTCATATAAGCATGCCACCACCAAACAGCTGGCATGGAACACTTTCTCTTAGGGTAAACAAGATACCTTGTCACATGGGTCCTTGTAGTTCATAATCCTAAATGAAATATCTGCTAGACTTTGAAGGACTTCCCCTTCCTAGACAACTTTACTTCTCATTTCTTTCCAAAGTAAATCTCTTCTTCCTCCTTGGTTCTCAGCCATGCCTCTGGCATTCATACTTCTACTCATGCTGTCTGCTGCTTCTGTCTACCTAACTAGATCCATAAACCCTTCAATTTTCAGGTCAAGCATTACCTCCTTAATGAGCTCTGCTCCAGGTATAAATACAACCAGTAATTCTTTGAATCTCTATAGCAGTGTTTCTTAACCTTTTGGACATGGGTATAATATATTCCTTTGAGAACTTGATGAATGTCCTGGACCTTGGACACATATACACAAAAAATATGTGTCTAATTTCAGGAGATTCATGTTCTCTTGAAAATGTTGCTTTTCTAGATCACATTGGTTTGGTTCAAACCACATACTTCAATGCTTTATAATATACTTTTATATTATTTGGTCTAACATATAAGTCTTATCTTCATAGTCAGACTGACCTGAAGATAAAGCTGTTTTAGAAATTTTTGGAATCCCTCATAGAACTTGGTAGAACGTAGAGCACATAAGAGGTATTTAATAAAAAATATAAGAGTTTCAAATTTTGACTATAATAATGACTACTGAGACCAAGGCTATGCAACTCCTTAATGCAATGCATAGATTTTAAGTTTGCAGAGGTTTTATCATTGATGTTAAACATGGTTAAGCTTGCTGTTGTACATCATGTAGACACAATATTCAGGATTTTTAAACGAGCTAACTGAATTAGTAAAATATGTTCTTTCTCATAGACTCCGTATTATCCTAATATGGAAAAAAGAGTCAGCTTTTAATCCACAAATTTTAATGTGAAAAATCCATTAAAATACAGTGAGTTTTATACATAAATAGAAAGAAGGCCCAACTACACATTGTTTTTATTTAAAAGAGTTCTTTCTTCTTGGTCCATGTTTTATATTCTTAACAGAAGCTTTGGGAAAAAGCCTTGTCTACCTGGAACAAAATGAGTATTTGGAGCCACATACAATCAGCTTAGTTAATGATGGGGCCAAATTTGGTGCCTCATTTTCCACTCTGAAAGAGCACAGTTAGGGGGGCTGACCCAGGTGACTTCTCCCTGCCCTTAAGCCTTAAACTGATTATACTGAGGTCCTCAGGGATTTGGGCCATAGTGTTAGTCATTTGCCCCACATTGCTCGTCACATGATATCGTCTTGTTTGGTTATTAAATTGCTTGAATTGATGGAATGAAACATTCTACAGTCCTATTTTTCTCTCTACCTTAACAAATAAATTTAACCCAGCCATGCTGGTTGTGTAGAAAGCGCTTCATTATTAGATGGGAAGAAAGGAAGTAATTTTTTCCCTTTTTTCTCTATTATCCCAAACAAGTGTCCCAATTCTCATCAACTCTTTACCTTCTTGTTTACTCTTTTGGATTTGGACGTGTGGGAAAAGGACGGGAAGAGAGCAGAGTTAAGAAAAGAGAGCAAATGAAGGCTCACAGGTTAAGTGGGGAGCTCTAAAGCCCCCTGTGTCCATGTACAAATGAGGCTACAGTATTCAAGCCTCCTCAAAAGGGTCATTCTGTCCTCACAATAACCAACCTCTCACCCCAAGCACTGATCTGGTCACACGAAGCATTCACTTGATTCCATTTATTATCTTCTTTAATAATGATAAAAATAATTGTCTTTCCCAAAATAAAACAGAGATGTTTGCTTAAATCCATCTTTTTTGAACACTCATGATATGCATTCAAAGCGGCACAACCTGGGGTTGCCATTGTGTACACACAATAAATCTTAGTTTATCTAGAATCCAGGCAGTCACAAAGCTCAGATGACAAGAATTTTTTTTAACAGACAGAAGTCAGAGAGGGCGGTCATTGCTCAGACAATGAGATTCAAGCAAGTGCTGTTCTGAATCATGAGCTCTGCAGGGGAGAAGATAGAGCAAACAGGCAAACCGAGAAGGAAGAAAGGCAAGCAAGAAGGGAAAGAAAGAAGTTGGTGAAGCAAGAAGAGAAGAGAGTAATGAAGGGGAGGGAGGCAAGAAATGGAAGCAAATGGCGGGGGTGTGGGGGTGTGGGAAGGAGATTGTCAGAAAGGGAGGGAAACCAGGGAGGCTGAGTGGGTGGAGCCAAGTCTCTATGGAGCTGTGAGCAGAGGGAGCCAGGTATATTGTTCTGCAAACCACATTATTAGCTGCCTACCATATGGCTTCTGAGATACGTGAGGAAAAGCAAAGGCAGGAAACAAAATGTTAGTCAGTTGTCCTAACACTGAAAAAAAATAATCTCTGTAAATTTTGAGAGGTGTGAGAATAGAAACCTTTTACACAGGAAAGCAGTGTCTTCATACATTTCATATATCAAGGCTCAGAGAAGACTCTTGTTCCAAAACCATAGTAATTTTGTTCCAAATAAAGTTGTGTCATACCAATGATAATTCATTTTCTTAATGATGACCCCGAAGCCTGACAAGAACCTAAAGGAAACTTCGAATTTTCAAGAAAGAATAACTATGTTGAGTATGGTTTGACTACATACTGTAGTTTCAATGTTAAGTGTATGTTGCTATATTCTAATTTTTTGAAGATAGCAAATCCATGTGTGAAATACAGAATGACTCTCAATTACCTAGGATACAGCCCATTTGCCAACAAGAGCTGAACCTCAGGTCTTAGTTCCAATTCTGTAACAGTTGTCTGCTGGACATTTCCATCTGGGCACCCTGTCCACATTTTAAACCATTATCGGAACTAGCCTTATCCCTCCCCCTGCTCTTTTCTCAGACATTGGCACCATCTTCTCCCAAGCTCACCTCTGATTTGTCTCCCTTCTTTATCGCCATATGCTGCCAAATTTTTATTCAAAACATCTAGTTCTTTCCTTGCCATCCTTGCAGGTCTACATTTATTGGCCTCCTTGCTAATTCCCTCTATTTTAGCAGCACCCTGATCCTAGACTAACTTCCTAAAACGGTGATTTCATTTGCCTCCCCCGCCCCCACCATTCCCATGACATTCCCCGTTGGACTTATCATCAGGACTTATCTACTAATTTCCCAACACCCTTCTTCTCCAGTGGGAAACTTTCACCTCTGGGTTCCAAGCCAGTGGGATGCCTTGTATTTCTCTCTCTCCCTCAAATGATCTATCAGCAAGTCCTGCATATTTTACCTCTAGAGTATTTAACTGTCTTCCCCTCCTAATCTCCGTGGTCACCACCCTGGTTCAGGTCAAGGCTACCCACTCTTGTAGGGACTCCTACAATAGTCTGTTTCCCTCACTCCCCCATCCCCTCTCATCTATTCATGTACAGCTGCCAGGAAGTAATCTTTTAAAATGCAAGTCGGATCTTGCCATCCCCCTAAAGGCTTCTCATTGCCCTTTGGATAAAATCCAAAATCCTTGCCTCCCTTCCAAGGTCCTCCATGGCTTACCCCTGCCTCCTTCCCTCTCTCTCTCTTTTCCCCCTTCCCTCCTTTCCTTCCCTCCTCATTTGCTTTTCATCTCTCCTGCTTTTTGAATCACTCTTCCCCTTTGTCTTTCATTATGTCCCTTTCTCTTAAGAGATTGTCTTGCTATGCCTCCTCATCCTCTCCTTTACATCTGTCAGCACCTTACTTTTCCCCTTTGCTCCATCCTCAGCCTGGTGTTCTTTTCAGTCTCACACATTCTAAGGTTTCCCTTCCATCCATTTGCCACTGGTGCCCAGTCCTTGGCCCCAGCCCAGAGGCCACTGAAGCGTCTCTTAAATAGCCAATGTCTGCTAGATATTTCTCATCTTGTAAACCAGACACCTCAAACTCAATATGGGGAAAGCTACGCTACTTAGCTTTTCTCACAGAATGTGCCTCCTGCATATGCCTAGACCCCCCAGGAGTCTTCCTTGACTCCTTCCACCTGCTTCTAGTTCTGCTGCTCTCCAGTCCAGCAATCCTCCCCACTTCCCAGGGGTGCTCACCTACCTGAATCCTTCGAAGCCTTCAGCTCTAGCCCCTCGAGGGGCCTGAGGTCATTCGGGACTTGGTCTCTCCTGACCTCACTGGCCTCACCTATCCCTACTCCCTGCTACATTCTGTTCCCAACTGCCCAAATAGCTTGGGGTCCCTGCATTTGTTTTACCCCCCATGCTTCCCTCCCACTCTCTCCACCCCAATAAAGTTCTGTGGGGGGAAATCGCTGATCTGTAGTGTTTGCTGGCTTGTGTAGTGTAAATACTCCCACAATGGCCAGTTTCAAACTACTAACCCGAAGTCACTGAATGTGGAATTGGGAAAAGAAGCTCACCATTATACAGTATTTCCACCATAAAGACACAATAGACCTAAAAAAAAATATCAAGAACATAGATAATATTTAAATATAGTAAAATAATTAGGTAGTGGTATGTTTTTAGTATTTACTACCTTTTAAAAATATAATTTAATTGTAAGATTATAAAATTTAATTTTTAATAGTAGCTGTGTTTGACAAACAGTTTGCAAGATTCCTGAACATTCCTGGTTATGAGCCAGCTCCAGTGCACCACTGACCCCACTACCCAGCAATCCCTCCTCTCTATTGACATTTGGTCAACATTTATTCTTCGTTTAAGTCAGCTCTGTTCATGCTGGGAAGGTGTCTCTCTTCTTTCTCCATCATTGTTCTTATTGTATTGCAATGATCTAATCATGCTCCTCTATCTCCTCCTAATTCATGAGCTTCTTGAGGGCAGGAACTATGTCATTCATCTTTGTAATCCCAGTACAGTGCCTGGTACATAGTAGACAGTGAATTATTGCTTAAATAATTGACAATGTCTTCCCTGTTGACATCATCCTTTCCTCACCCAACCTCATTCCCAATCTCTTTGGGAAGGACTCTTGGCTGCATGATGGAACTATGTTAGGCCTCAATAAGCAGATACTTGTTGATTGGATTAACTGACTGAGTGGACTAGAGTGTTTTTAGATATGAATAGTTTACTCACATATCCAAGATAGGAAGGGGTGTACTCTCCCAACTAGTCCCCAGATATGGAGTTCCCATTCTCATGGCTATCAAGACTCATGCTGGCTGTGTTTATGGGATGCATTTGTGGGAAAGTGATCATTTAAGGCAGTTGGACATTTGATGTCCTGCAGCCCTCTCTCCCAAAACCAAGTCTTTTTGATTGAATGAAAATTAATATTCTAAACCATAATCCTGACTGGCAGAAAATCAGAAGAGTCTACCAGGAGGAGTTATTTGTTGGACTGAACAGAACAGTGACTGAGCATCTACTACATTACAGGTGCCATATTAGCCATGGAGATGGATCAATAGAAAGGAATCTGTAAATATACTAAAGACTTTTTTTTCCATTTTTCAACTGAATGCTTGTCATCTTAATAACGTAGACTCTAATTTCTAAGCATTTTTAATCACTCATATTTTTTTGTAGCTAATTAACTGCATAGACTGTTATCTCAGAATATCTAATTTACTCTGTGTCTACAGAACTTTATCTCAAGCCAACTGAGAAGGGGGTAACAGTGAACTCTCCAGAATTGTTATTTTATACTCCACTAGGATGACTTGTTTATATAACTGAATCTTTTTGTTTTCCAAGAAGACTCAGCAGTCTCATTAAGCAACAGCGAAAGCAGTAGTCGCTTCTCCAAAGACTTCAATCTTAGCAGGATTTATATTTCACAAATAAATATTTAAAAGCAAATCATAACAGAACAAAAAACAAACCCTATCACACATACCGAAAATATGCCAGTTAGTCTGGGTCCATTTCTTGTAGGAATTATGTGTTTCTAAAACCTATGTAGATTTTACTCTACTTCTAAAGAAAAGTTTGATGTTTTTAAGATTCCATCTACACATATGCATCTATACATCAGCCTGAAGAGCCGAATCAAATGATTGAGGTCACTCGAATTTAAATTCAAGTAAATCAAATTTGAAAGAACTCCTAAAATCTTCTTTTACAGGAAAACAATATTTCTTTCTTATGATGGGTACAAATTTATATATACTCTTCACATACAGTCAGTCTTTGTCACATTGGATAATGGGCCACATCTGTGGTGAACAGATGTTTCCCAAGAGTCTGAGATTCATGAGCAAAGGTGTGGTGTGGGTAGAAGTGGTGAGCTGTTTTCACTAGATGTTTCAAAAGAGAGATGTGCCTCACAATTAGTTTGAATGCCAAATTATCCCTTTTTGATAAGGACAAAATGGCAAGAGCAGTGTCACTGCCTGTCTTTGAAAAAATAATGCTTAGGAGGATTGACTGTATCTGTACTTGACCCTGAACTAGAAATGATTCTGTGGCATGATTGAGTCTCTTGGAAAGGGAGGCTGTGGAACTTCCTTCTGGAAGAGAAATCTAGACATTGTCCACAGACTTAGCTAACTTTCGAAAAAAGAAGGGAAACAAGAAAAAAGTAAAAGGACTTTTTCATTCAGACAAGAATCACTCTAAGGTTGGAAATAGTATTGGGTGAGAGATATTTCCTGAACATTTAAAGCAGGATTTGATTGCTCTTTTGTGAATGAGAAATACCCCTTTTAAAATTAGCAAAACCTTAATTAGTCCACATGAGAGTGTCTCTGGTCAGGTGGAATACGTCAACCCTGTATTTCCTGGCTTGTACCCTCTAAGCAATTACATTTCATAAATTTTAGGAGCGTGCCTGAGGCAGGTGGTTGAGACATGGTGTGCTGGTTTGAAGCTGTTATGTACCCCAGAAAAGGCCATGTTCTTTTTGTTTGTTTGTTTGTTTGTTTTGGTCTTTATTACTCATCTGCCCATACACTGGATAAAGGGAGTATCAATCACAAGGTTTTCACAATTACATGGTCACACAATAAAAACTATATAGTTATCCAATCATCATCAAGAATCAGGGCTACTGCATTACAGTTCAACAGTTTCAGGTACTTCCTTCTAGCATTCTAGCACACTAGACACTAAAAAGGGATATCTGTATAATGCATAAGAATCAACCTCCAGAATGACCTCTCAACTCTATTTGAAATCTCTTAGCCACCAAAACTTTGTTTTGTTCCATATCTTTCCCCCCTTTTGGTCAAGAAGGTATTCTCTATCCCATGATGCCAGGGGCAGGTTCAGCCCTGGGAGTCATGTCCCATGTTGCCAGGCATGACTCACATAGCAGGGAGGGTATTGAGTTAATTTGCAGAGTTGACTTAGAGATATAGGCCACATCTGAGCAACAAGAGAGGTTTTCTGGGGGTGACTCTTAGGCATAGTTATAAGTAGGCTTAATTTCACCATTGGAGAGAGAAGTTTTATGAGGGCAAGCCTAAGAATCAAGGGCTTGGATTGTTAAATTGGGAGCCCTATTGCCTAAGAGAAGAGCAGGAATTCCCCAGGTGGGGAAGTTTAATAGTTTAATAGTTCCACATTTCCCTCTGGTTTCTTAAGGGGACTTTGCAAATACTTGTTTATTTTCTGCCCAAGATATTCTGGGAGGTATTAGGGTGTTACATTAGCTTTACAGAATAATGAGAAGGCCATGTTCTTTTACTCCATTCCTGTGGGTGTAGACTCATTGTAGGTGGAATCTTTTGATTAGGTTGTTTCAATTGAGATGTGACCCACCCAATTCAAGGTGGGTCTTAATCCTTTACCGGAGTCCTTTATGAGAGGACAAAGGACAGAAAAATACCGAGAGAGCTTAGATAGAAACAACCAGAGAGACTTTGGAGAGAGAAATACTCAGAGAGCTTGGAGAGAGAAAATCCCTGAAACGAGGAAGCAAGGATCCACAGAAGCTCAGAGAGGAGGCCACTGGAACCAGAAGCTGAAAGCAAAAGACCCGGGAGCAAAGGACCAGCAGATGCCATCCATGTGCCTTCTCATGTGACAGAGGAGCCCTGCATGCCAGCCGCCTGTCTTCAGAGTCCAGGTATATCCTGTTGATGCCTTAATTGGGATATTTTCATGGCCTTAGAACTGTAAATTTGTAAGCTTATAACTCCCCATTGTAAAAGCCAACCCATTTCTGCCATGTTGCATTCTGGAAGCTTTAGCAAACTGAAACACATGGCAATGGTGGTAAATCTGGGCATTGATGGCTTCCAGTTTCCAAATTCAGAGCTCTCAATTGTAGGCCTTGGCACCACTGTAATTCATGTAATAGCATAATCTCCCACAAGTGGTAATTCAGTGTCTTACATTTATTTCTTATTGTAATCCTTGAAAAGCAGTAGCATATGGGAATATTAAAAGAGCTCTCTTTTCCAGTAAGCCATAAATGGCTAGATAGAAGTTCTTGCCAATGCAAGGAAAATTAGGTTGAAATGTTCTACACTTTGTGGCCAAGGCTGAATATCTACTAACCACATATACATGAACATAGGAAGATGATATTAACTGGACGAGCACAAACGCACACTGTTGGGGGGAGCTCCCCAGTGAGACTGAGATTAAAAAAAAAAACACCTTAAATGCTCAGTAATCCTCATGTTGAAATGCGTGCAGCCCAAACTGAAAGTTTTTTCCAGAACCATTTTCCTATTACAAAAGTAACATATGTTCATTCTAGATTTTAGGAAGTTTAGACAAACATAAAGAAGAAAATTTCCTTCATTCTCCATGTATGTGTGCAAAAACATGCCTTTTGCCTTCGTTGCAATTAGTAAATGAGGTCTGAAGAAAGACAGTCCTCTTCTTTGAGACTGATTTCAAAATGAGTAGGTAGGACTGGAGCGCATTTTTTTTGGAAAGGATGGAGAGCCCCAGTGCTCCTGCCCTGGTAACCTGGCACTTGCTCAGCTTCCCACGAGAAGTGGACACTCACTCTACCTCACTTCGAGTGCTTTGAATGTCTGCAGAGGGCCTGATGGGTTACTCGGTTAAACCCTTGAGAAGGCACCTGATCTGTTCGAGGACAATGAGTGGGAGAAGAACGTTTTGGGGAAGACAGGGCCTTTTATCTCCTGTCCTTTAGATTTTGCAGATATCCTGTGACCCTCCAGCTTTGACTCAATGGTGTCATTTTGGGATATGTTTGCCCACCACGGCTTACCTTGGAGGCAGCTTATCATTTCCTTTGTGTGTAAGTCATTCTATACTATCACAGAGGGACTGGCTGTCCATTGGCCAAGAAAATATGCTCCAGGCAAGGGGCAGTGAAAAAATTATTGTTCTGTAGACTGCTGATGGCTTTCTGGAAAGTGTTTGAGATGTAAAAATAAGTCCAGGATTCCTCAGGTTTGTCCAAATTTCTGCACGTTTTATATCCTGCTTCTTTTGAATGAAAACACCTTCCTTAGATTTATGGACTTTGGTCACCCAAACTGTCCTCAGGCTTTGGGTTGGGCCCCTGGATCTCACATAACTGTTCTTCTCTAGTAATTAAAGCCACCTTAGCTGTATCAGGGACCCTAGGCCTCTAAGATTATGAATTTTCCAGATCTTCTTTATAATTATATTGAACATTAACAAATCCTAGGTTCAGTGATGACAGACATACATGGAACACGTATCTCCTTCTGACAAAAGCAGGTGTAAATCAGAATTATGACATTTTGGGACCCAGTCTCCAAAGCAGTCAGGATGATGAGATGAAGGCTGAATGGGGGCCTCTGAGGTTCCATATCCTCTCTATTTCCCAAGAGCAAAAGTCTTCTCTGCCCATCTGTTGTTATGAATCTGATTTTCATCTCTTTCTTTGGGACCCCTTAGATTGGGTTTCTTTTGGACTGTTTATGGGCCTCTTGACTCTGCTTCCTCTAGCACTAGCTTTACTCACTGTCTCTCCTTGACAAAGCACAACATCCTGATGGTGTCATCCCTTCAATGCAGAAAAAAATCTCAGTAGAAACAAACAGCCTTTGAGTCCATATCTCTACCTAATGTTGTGAAGAATAGTTTCCTGTTGACCCACGGCTCACTTCAGATTGACCCAGTCCACGGACAAGCATTTGGTTTGCTCTTCACAGGAGTTGGAAGTCAGTAGCACAGAGTTTTAGCTCTCACTTTCTCAGTGAGATTGATTGGAAAGTTTAGCTGGGATGATACATTTCAAATTCAAAGAGCTGGATTCTGGACTGCTCTCAACCCGATGGCAGAGTTGTATAATGAAGACAGAATTGGGTCAGGAGTTGAGCAGCCCGAGTTCTTAGTCTTGTCTTTGCCAAGGTTCGGTGAACCTGTCTGAGCCTCAGTGTAACTGCCTTTGTCAAGTGGACACTCGTAATGGCCCTGCCTCAATGACAGGGCGGCGTCACTATCAGATGAAAGGAGAGATGTGGGAGTCCTGGGACAAGGTGAGAAAATACGACACCACAGAAGTTCAGACGAAAGTACTCTAGGGCCTTACTGAACTAGGTCCTTGGGAAATTCAGTGCAGACTCTCACTGGAGCGCAGTAATGAGAAGGGCTACTTTAAGAAGACATGAGCTCCTTAGAATCGAAACAATTCAAGCAGAGACTAGGGAACTAGGTGCTTGGGATGCTATGATAGTGGAAAGCTAGACTAGGTGCCCAAAGTCTCTGCTTGGTATCCTGACTTTTCCAAAGCTTGTCATTCCTGGCACTGACCTGGAATCCTGGTACCTGACCTGCAGTCTTTGCATCCTGTGATCCTGACTTGAGTATGGCGTCCTGGGTGGCTGGGTGGCAAGCTCCCTGAGCATGCGGCACTTGTCTCATCCATCTTCCTCCCCTAGCACCTGGCCCTTAGCAGGTGTTCCACAGGTGTTTTCTAAAGAGGTAAAAGCATGCTGGCTCATCTGACCTCAACTATGACCCTAAGTGCTTACTCAAATACAAACTGGCTCAAGCAATTACATAAAACTTGGGAGAGGGCGGTGGATTTACATGAATCTGATAATGAATATTATTTGAATTTCAAATTTTCCATCTAGGGATTTTGCTTTAAGATATTGGAAATTTAGACCAGTGAGCTCGAAATGAGAACACTGGTCTTGCTATTCTAACTGTGAGAGAAACATAGTAAACAGGACAGCCAGAAAGAGTAGGGCAGATATGAGGGAGAGAGAGACAAACAGACGGGGTGGTGTTCAGCAAAGCAGCGAGTGGGCAGAGAAACGCCTCACGTAGCTCCCTGGCCTTAACTTGGCAATTTTCCTAGTGTCTAGGTAACCTGACCAAGCAGACAGAATAATTTGGTCAATTCCATTACGAGGTTGTCCCTTTGGAAATGTATAATTCTAATCCATGGCACATTTGACAAAGCAAAAGCAGCTAATAGCATACCCTAAACTGATTTTGTCGGTAAACATCACCCAACTGTTTTCTTATTAATTTACCTTGGCAATACCTCTCTATATTATGTAATTATGTGGTATTTCAGACCCATATTTACTTCCATCCCACACACACCTTATGTTACCTCCTGCAGAAACTCCAGCAATCCTATTGGAAGATAAGAGACTCCAACCAGAAATAGTTGGATGGTGGCAGAACACACGGGAGAGACCAGGGCTGTGGAAGGAGGCGGTCTCTCAGGAGAAGAGCTGTAGGGGTGGGCATGCCCTACCCACCGGAGATACCAAATTAGGTATTTCTGGAATAGCAGCTAGAAAAAAACAAAGCAGTAGGTGCTCACTGTGAAGAAACCACGTTTGAAACAGTTCACTTTGATCCTAAAGGAGGGCTGGACAGTTCTGGCCAGTTCTCACACTTGGAAAGATGGGAAGCCAGGGCCTCTCCTGGGAAAAGAGGAGAGCGTTAGGGACAAAATCAGGGGAGACCAAAAAACAGAAGCCGAAGACTTTGCTCTTATGGTGCAGCTGCAACACAGCGGCTTCTTCAGACCTGAAGGACCCCCTAGGGCTGCTGTCTGTGTAGGTGAGGAAACAACAGGCTAAAATTCTTTCACCTGGGTTCTGTTTCTGTTGATTTTAGAATTTTTACAAAACCTGCCCAGGTGCTTTTACTGCAGCCTGGGGTCCTGGGGTTGGGAAGCTCCGCCCTCAAAGCCTGACCAGTAGCAGGGGAATTTGTTATCAATGCAAATTTGTGGACCCAGCCCAGACCTACTGAATCAGAAACTCTGATAGTGGGACCTGGCACGCTCAGATTTTACAAGTTCTCCAGGTGATTCTGGGTGCTTCCCTTAATAAGACCTCTCTCTCTCCCCTCCCTGTCTCACTCACCTGGGCTTGGGACCTTGGAGTCTTCCTCGCAGGGCTGCTGTAGGCCAGTTGGGCAGGGCACCATTTACCTTGTGGGCGATCTGGATAGATGTTTACGGGAAGCAAGACAATTTTCCAGCAGGTAGCAGTCAAGAATACTTGGGAAGGCATGCCTTTTTCTAGTTTGTGCCAAGCCAGGGTTTAGCCCACTGATGGGGCTCCTTCCTAGATACACTTTCTCCCCTCTTTCCATATCAGTCATCAAATCTCTCTATTGTTCTACCTTAGCAATACCTCCTGAGCCCACTGAGATGTCCACTGTCCATTTTCTCTGCTTTCCTCTAATGCCTCAGTCCTCCTTCCTAGACTTCAGCACCCTCCTGCCCCCAATCACCCAGCTTTCTCAACATCAGTTGGCCCATGCCCCACCCCAACCCCCTTTCTCACACATGCACATGCACACATGGAAGCATATGCCTGCACATGTGCGTTTGCCGCCTGAATCTTTTTCAGTAACTCCTTTTGCCTGGGGGTAAAGTCCACACTCCTCAGCCTGGGATCCCAAGGCCTCCCCCAGCTGGCCAGTCCCTCCCGCTCTGGCCTTATCTCTCACTAGCCTTCTTCTTGAGTTCTCCACTCCAGCCGCACTGGTGCACCCCTGATAAGATAAGCAAGTACAATTGGAGCCAGCAAACCGGGAACAGGTACAGGCAGCCACAAGGGTGTCAGGCCAGGGCACTTCAGAAACATTAAATGCTCGGGGTTTTCATGGATGCACTGGTAATTTAGTTAAATAGCGCAATATTGACATTGTGTCAAAAATGGTACCAAGAACTATCTCAATGGGGCTTTCTTTGGACCTTTTCTTTCCTTATGGTATTTCATTTTATCCTTCTTAGAAAATCTAGTTTGAGATTTTGTGGTTATTTCAATGAACCAATGCATTTTATAGAAAATTAGCCAAGTGCTTGGATTACGGGAACAAGCCTCCATTTATTTCAGGAGACCATGCAGAAAGAGCTTTACCACCTACCTTTCCTAACAAAGAGCACTGTTGCCATCTGGTGGCAGCTACCTGAAATACAGGCAGAAGTGCATTCATTCATTCATTCATCAGACATTTAATGAACACCTACTGAGTGCCAAGCATGCATGCATTGTGGATACAGTGTTAAGTCCGATTCAGTCCCTCTTCTCAAAAAGCTTATGTCTAGATTGTAGACATACAATTCAGCAGGTAACTTCAATAGGGTAGGTTAGGGGTGCTGTGGCAGCACACAGAGGGACCACTTATCATTCTTGAGAGCTCCTGGAAGGGGGCATCTACTCCAAATCCTGAAAATGCACAAGGAGGTGCCTGACTTGTTAGGGGAGGGTTATGATATAGGTTGGCTCAGGGCCTGTCATAATTCAGGTGGACTTAAGTACATGGCAGGCTGGGATCCCAGTATACAGACCTGTGCAGATGGGGAGGGTGCTAGGACCAGTAAAGACAAAATGTGCAAGGCATGAGATCGATCTCTCCAGGTAGAGAAAATATTTTTGATGCACATTGTTCATGGGGTGTGGTGAATTGAAGCTTGACTCAAGTAGGCACCCTGATTGAAGGGGGTCCAGTTGGATGGGTGAAGAGGAGTATGAGACCAGAATGGGTCCAGATGGTTTCAAGGAGCTGAGGTCAAGCTTCTGGCAATAAATACAGAGCAGAACCCCAGCCAGGTTCTACAGGAAATCTTCAGCCTCCTGGGGAGAGAGTTGGCAAAAACTGGATCAGATGTCTGAACCCCATCATCTCAAGGGCTAGGACCTCTTTATCTCTGGTCCCTGAATTATCTACTGGGCTTTGGCTTTTTGGGGGTCCCCACTTGTCACCTGTTCTAAAGGCTGGACCGAGCTTTGTTTCCTATTCAGCAGTCCTTGGATTGAGAACATACCCAGGATGGGACCTTAGCCGTGGCAGGAATGCCATGTGTCCATCAAACTTGTTTCCTTTGCCTCCTGGACAGGCTCCAATTCCCAGCCTCCTTTACAGTTAGGTGTGGGCGGGAGTCTGAGTTCTAGCCAATGAAATGGAGGTGGAAGTCTTGGCCATTCTAGGCCTGGCCTGTAAAAACCTTCTTCACATAATCTACTTTTCTTTTCTCCATTTGCCATCTAGTTACAGATGATCCAGCAGAGGCATCCAAGGTTCTAGGGCATGGAAATGTCACAAATGGAGGGAAACTGAGCTCCTAGATCACTGCATGAGAGGCTGCCCACTGAACACCCACATCTGGACTTAGATGAATGAGAAATAAACTTCTATAGTTTTATACCCTTGTTACATCACACACTCTAGCCCTTCTTCCCCACCAGGCCTCTATTCATGTTTCTATTTTGCCATTCTGGCTACTGGGGTCCTACTTCCTGCTGACATATTTCCTCAGAGGCAGCTGCTGCCAAGAATTCTGATTATCTTCCACTTTAGGTTTCCCATTATTGGGCTCAGCACATATGCCGATGTGCCCCTCTTTGTTCTGCGTTGGAACTTTCTAGTGTTAAGAATTTGCCTGAATACCACTGGTGGTCTGCTCTCAAACTGTGGAGTCTGAATTCTGATTTCTGGGCATGCAGCCTGTCTCCAGAGTGCCCGCCCCACCCCCAGTGACTAGGAGGTGAAAAATGACTGTTCTAGGCACTAGCTTGCCTGAAAGCTCCAAGACTTGCCTTAAGGCGTCAAACCATCTGCTGACTCCACAAGTTCACAAGCAGAATGAAGCCTAATCATCAACGCAGCCACATTCAGCCGAGAAAGATCAGATGACAATTTAGAAAGTGCTAACATCTGACAAGCTGAGATCATGGGTGACATAAATTGATAGAGAGGCTGAAATGTGAAGGATATAGGAAGGGTGGGCCATGACAGATTAGCAATATCAAGAGCAGTCTGTAGTCGACAACTCTGTCTCCTGCCTTCTGAGGACACATTCAGCCAAAGTCTGGATTGTAGCTCTGCTTCAGTTCCCCTCTGTGTGTCTGGGCACTATCATTCAATGAGCTCCATACTCATCTTAATAATAAAACCAGATGGGATAAAACTGGCCTAAATAGTGTCATGTCACTCCCCTGCTTAAAGTCCTTCAATGGCTTCCCTTTCTTTTTGGAAGGAAACAGCACATTTTGCACATGGCCCACCAAGTCCTGTGTGTACTGGGCCCTACCTGTCTCACCTCCATGATCCAATCCCACATTTCCTCTTGCTCAGGACTTCCAGCCATATGGGTCTTCTTTTCGTTTTTCAGGCAAACCTAGCATAGTGCCAGGCACCCTAATACGAACTTAGTAAATAATTGTTGAATGAATGAACGGGAAGTAGAAAGACCGATTAGGAGATTCTTGCAATCTACTGGCAGATCATGGAGCTGAGATCTGGGTGGATCCTTCTCTAGATATAAGCTCCATGAGATTGTTTTTTTGCACCAGTGTATTCCCATTACTTAGAACAGAATCTAACACAGAGTAGCAGCTTAAAAATCTGTTGAGCCAATGAAATGAAGCAGAAAGAAAGAAAGAATGAATGAATAAAGGGAGTAGTGACCAAATTTGAGAGATACTAAGAGGAACCAGCAGGACTTGGTGACTACTAGATTTTGGGGATGGGTGGTGAGAGAGAAAGAAGAGTCAAGGATGAGCCCAAGTTTCTGCCTTGGGAGCCAAGTGGAAAGAGGTATGATTTACTCAGGTGGGGAACCTGGGAAGGGAAAGAGACGGTTAATGGAGGAAGGAGGCTGTGACGATGAGTCTGGTTTTAGACATTTTGAATTTGTGGCAGCTGTGGGATATCTGTAAGGGGAGGACCAGCAGGTATTTGAATATATTGGTCTGAAACTCAGGCAGGAGAATTGGGCTGGAGAGAATAGATTTGGGAGTGATCAGCATGTGGATGTTAATTAAAGCCGAGTGGATGAGATCCCAATGTGACAGGCAGTGTGGTGCTACGGTGATATATAAAATATGGTCCCTGCCCTCACAACCAATACAAAATCGAGATTTGACATAGACCTTAAAGCTGTTTATGAACCCATCCATATCTCCATGGCAACCCTGAAGAGAAGCGAGAGCTCTGCCCTTATCACAGGCAGGGGAAATTCACACAGATGGCAGCCATCTCCCACAAGTCTCCTAATGTGGGGGGTGTTCTCCACTCACAGGCCCCACAATTAATGGCACCTGGAAATTCTCTGCTAACCAGTCCAAACCTGTGTCTTTGACTACGTCAAAGCCAAGGGGCCAAAGACAGGTGGGGGATGAGTTGAATTCCAAACCTCCTGTTCTCTAGTTTTGTCTTTCTGCACATACCACTCCACCAGTGTCATTCTGGGGGTGGCCATAATGACTGAATTGCCACATCCAAGGACTTCGATGACCACTTCCCTTGACCATCTGTACCATTCAATACCCTTGACCACTTTCTGCTTCTTACAGCTTTCCTCCTGTGGTTCTAGCAAAGACAGTAACTGATCACATGTATCGAGTGCTTACTATGTGTCTGAGCTCTGCTAAGTAGGCTACATGGGGTGTCTCATTTTTATCACAACAACTCTGTGAAATACATACTATGATTCCCATTTTGCAGATGAGACACTGATGCTTGGAGAGGTTAAGTAACTTTCAAAGATCATCCAAACTAGAGAAACCCAGGTGTGGTACATTGAGTTATGTACCCCCCAACAAAAGGCATGATCTTAATCTTAATCCGGGTTCCTATGGGGTAGAACCTATTTGTAAACAGGACTTTTTGAAGGTGGTATTATTAGCTAAGGTATGGCCAACTGAATCAGGGTGGGTCTTATAAAGGGGAACCAGAAGCTGGAAGTCAGTGGAAACTGGAAACGAAGACACAAGGAGAGAAAGATTGCCATGTGATGGGAGGCAGAGTTGGAAACAAAGGAACCCTGAGGATTTTGGCAAGCCAGCAAAAGAATGCTACAGATTTCAGAGAGAAAACGTCTTGCTGAGGTCTTCATTTTGAACCTTTACACTTCTGAACCACAAGCCAATAAACTGTTGTTAAGCCAACCCATTGTGTGGTATTTGTCATAGCAGCCTGGCAAACTAAGACACCTGGTCACCTGAAAACAAAGAGCTATGTCCTTAACCACAAAAATATGTCTTTCTGACCATTCCTCTCCTGCAGCGCTGCTCTTGTTAGTGTTCTTCCCACAGTCCACTTTTCAATACTCTACCTGTTCCCCGTGGCCAACTTTATCCATACGGCTTCCTCCCATTATATGCAGATGACTCTGTAAACTAAAACTATTTCTTTACTTCAAATTTCTCTCCCGACCATTGGCCCCTACACACCAAGCTACCTCCTGCACATCTTTACCTGTGTGGCCACCAGGGGACTCATGCTCAGCATGCTCAACACAGAAGCCACAAGAACCTCCCTAGACCTGTTCCTTCTCCTGAGCCCTTATTGTGGGGCACAGCAATACCAGGGCTCAAAAATACAGCCAGATATTTCGGAGTCATTCTCAGTTATTCCCTCTCCTTTGCCTCCACACCCAACCAGTGGCCAAAGTTTGCCTCCTCAGTAATCTCAGACACCAGCATTCTCCTCTCCATTTCCATGTCTGCTCCCTTATTCACACCATCCTGCCTAGATCACCACAGCAGCCTCCTGGCTGGTCTCCCCATCTTGGGTATAACCCATCTGTTATGGGTTGAAATGTGTCCCCCAAAAAGATATGTTCAAGGCCTAACTTCCAGCTCCATCAAAGTATTCGTATTTGGAAATAGGGTCTTTGAAGATGTGATTAGTTAAGATGAGTCCAAACTGGATTAGGGTGGGCCCTCATGCAATATGATTGGTGTGCTTATAAGAAAAGGGAAATTTGAGCACACAGATGGAGGGGGAGAGGGCCATGTGAAGATGCAGGCAGAGAGTGAAACTCTGCTGCAAGTCAAGGACACCAAGGTCTTCTGGCAAGCTGCTAGAAGCTAGGAAGAGGAAGGAAGGATTCTTCTCTATAGGTCTGACTCTTTGATTTTGGACTTCTAGCTCCAGAACTGTGAGACGATCAATTTCTATTGTTTTAGGGCACCTATGTTGTAGTAGTTTGTTCTGGCAGTTCTAGGAAACTAAGATACCATCCAATATGCCTCCTGAGAAATGTGATCATGTTGCTGCCCAATTTTATGTCCTACTTCGGCTACCCACTTGTTTCAGTTTGCTAAAGCTGCCAAAATGCAATAAACCAGAAACAGGTTGGCTTTTATAAAGGAGGTTTATTAACTTACAATTTTACAATTCTAAGGCCATGAAAATGTCCAAATTAAGGCATCAAAAAGAGGATACTTCCTCTGGAGAAAGGCTGCTGGCATCTCGGACACCGCTGTCACATGGGAAGGCACATGGCCAGTGTCTGCTGGTCCTTCTTTTCCGGGTTTCGTTGCTTTCAGGTTCTGGCTTCAGTGGCTCTTTTGGCTTCTGTGGGTGTTTCTCTCTCTTTGAGCCCTCTGGGCTCTCTCTGTCCTTCATCCTCTCTTAAAGGACTCCTGTAGAAAGGATTAAGACCCACCTTGAATTGGGTGCGTCACATCTCAATTGAAACAACCTTATCAAAAGGTCCCACTCACAATAGATCTGCACCCACAAGAATGGATTAAAACAACATGGCCTTTTCTTGGGTACATAACAGCTTCAAACTAGCACACCACTGACCCCAGAATAAAGAGCAAACTCCTTGGCATGGTACAGATTGCCTTGCACATTCTGTCCTCTGTGTATCTCCCAACTACAATTCCCCTGTCCATCTCCCTTTTGTGTGTCTCCCCAGCTCTGATACCTTTAAGAAAGCATTAGCTGTGCTCCTCTGCCAAGGGAGCACATCTGTCTTCTGCTCGTCAGTCTAGCTCAGGCATCGTTTGTTTCAAAACTTTTACCGATCTCATGTCCTCCTAATTCCTCCCTGCTGGGCCCTGTACAGGTTGGTGTCATAGCATCTATAAAACTGGTAGCATTTCATGTGTTTACATGTCCGGTTTCCTATCTAGGAAATGAGATCCTTGGTGGTTAGACCTGGGTGTTATTTGTTGGGATTCTGTTCTAGTGCTTAGTAATCATTCAATAAATGTTTGTTGACTGAAGGAATGAAGGAATGGGTGAACCGTTTCAACCGGGCCTCAGAAATTGGACAGAGGGTCCAGAAGACATTGAGAAGTTAGGATTGGATTGGGCGTGACTGAGGTTCGCAGCCTTCCAAAGGGTCCTAATATCTTCTGCAAGGAGGTAAAGCAGCTCATAGGCACACACCGCCCCTCTATCTTCCTTAACTTTGCAGCACCCCAGGGGGTAAACACAATAATAAACCATACCACAACCATAGGCTAGCTTGGTGAATTATGAATATTTTGAACCAAGATGTAACTTCAGATTTATTGAAAGAAAACACTGGGCTGAAAGCCAGAGGATCTGGACTTGAGCCTGGCTTCTAGAATTTATGAATTGTACGATTTTGGACAGTCATGAAACCTCTCTGAGCCCCAGCTCCTGTATTTCTCAACCCAGGAAAGAAAACTCTCACTCACTCTCTGGGGTTGCTCTGAGGCTGAAATGAGATCATATGCACTGGTTCTTTACACGTCTATGGTGCTGAGAAGGGACCAGTGTCCCCTTACTCAGGGCCCTTCGTGGAAAGAAAACCTACCCTGATGATACCTTTTCCAGTCTCAGCCTCAAACACCAAGCTTAGAAGAGACCAGCTGGGAACCTTCTGCAAGGAAGGAAGGCAACGCTTGGACATCTACACAGGCAGTTTTTAAACATAGGGAACATGGAGGAAATACCACAGAATTAATGGAGTGAAACCTTCAAAGAGAAACATAAGACTTAAGTCAAGAGTTGACTCAACTGTGGGAGAGGCATCTGCCTATATATAGGAGAGAAAAAAACAACAACATAGGCTTGGAGTGGGTTGAGATTGCAAGGAAAAGTTCTGTGGGGTATCTTACCAAGTACAGTAAATGAGCACTTTGAACACAGCTTGAGGGAGGGAAAATCAATACCCCCTCTACAGAGGGTAATGCCTACCAGTGGTTTTGAAACACACATCTTCTGGCCCAGCAATTCCATTTCTAAGGATGTCACTTTGGACATTCTCACACAGGGGCATGGCAATATGTATGAGGATGTTCACTGCAGCCTTGTTTGTAGTTAGGAAAAGTTGGAAACAATTCAAAGTTCATTCAACAGAGGATTGGATAAATGAATTACAACACATCCATACAGTGAATCTTAAGCAGCAAATAAGAAGATGCGGTATAACCACAGATATGAGCGTGGAAAGATGTTCATGAAAGAGTAAGTGAAAAAGATCAGTTACAAAATGCTGTGGATAGTATGATCTTGGTTTCATAAAAACTAAAAACATATCTGTGCTTGTATATGTATAGAAAAAGACATTGGGAGGATATATGCTAATTTGTTGGCAAAGTTTGTTGCTGGGAGTTGGGATTATAACAGGATATTTTCACTTTCTATACAGTTCTGTATAGTTGATTATTTTTAATAGATGTATTATTAAAAGAAAAAGATCCAAAGAAGAGTCAAAAGCCTAATAATTAATTATGGTACATATGGTAATAGTCTGTCCTTTATCCCGGAAAAATCTTGGCCAGAGTGCCGCTGTATTGTGTCATGAACATCAAAATTGTAATCCACCCTTAATCATGTTACTATCCCAGTGAAAATCCTTGATATCGCTCATATTTGGCCCTTCCACTCCATCCTGGTTAATCTAGTGTCCACAGTTCACTGAGTATTATCTTGGCTCTGAGTTGGGTGTGGAAAGGGTGTGATAATCTCTCCACTGCATTTATGGCATCCATAAATCATACTTTGTGTAGGAGGGGCTCCAAAAATATTAACTGGAGGAATGAATAAGTGAATTCATTGTCCCCTCAAGAACGTCGGACATCTCTGATCTGGCCGCCAACATTCTAAGGCAACTTCAGGAACCGTGAGGGACCTCTGCCAGGTGCCTGGATGGCAGGTGCTCAGGTAATGTGAGGGGATGTTCTAGATGAAGACCCTGAGAAGGGAGTCAGAGATCTAGGTGCAATAACTAAACAGCTACGGGCCTTTGTACAAGAAACTTCCCTTCTAGATTTCAGTTTCTTCTTCTGTAAATGATTTGGGCTCGGTTGACATTTCTCAAAGCCTATTACTTAGAACACTATATCTGGAATATGGCTGTTAATATTCCTTAAGAAGGGTTTTGTGGTCAAATACACTGAGTGATGCTGCTCTCTCTATCCCACTGTTGGAGATTCACAATGCACACTAGCGGGTTCAAGTATCTGAGCAGTCTTGCAGGAAAGATGCATGCTTATGGATGTTTACACCCGTATTTCTCACATTTATTTCACCTTAGAATCCTTTTAAGTATTTTTTTTTTTCTGAGTATCTTTCTGATACATACACCAGACTAAAATAATATCTAGGGTCCCTTCCAACTCTCTGAATCTGTGGACATCTGTGCTGTACGTAGCTCTCTCCTTACCATCACACTCTCATCCAACATCACCACACAGTGGTTCCTGTGATGGAGAACACAGTACTCCAGGTGACCCACTAAAACATGGCTCTCTTTTGTGAGGGGACACACAGATCCTTTAACATCTCAGTACAGTTACTGATGGAATTGGACAAAGGGGAGGTAAAATATGATGAGGGAAGGAGAAGTCTGAAAGGGCTGGGCTAGAGCAGGGGGCACTTGGGTCCAGATAGGATGCTGCAATTGGGGGTCACTTGAAGTCAGAATGCAAAACAGGAAGGCAGGGCCAGTGTTCAGAGGAAGTGGAGAGGTTCTCGGATATGTTTTGTGTGGTTCACTATCTTATTTGTGGCCATAGCTCATCCATTCTTCTGGGTTTAAATACCATCTGTGTGTTGATGACTTCCATGTTTGAATATAATCTTTCGAATAAGAGAATGGACTTTGAGGTCACGCAGCCAGTGCCTCAGTTTCTTCTTCTGTAAAATGGTAATAACAAGCTTTACCTCATAGGGTTGTTTATGTGGATTACCAGAGTCAATACATAGGAAAGCTCTTAGAATAATAACTAGCAGATAGTAAGTAAGATAAGTACTCAACAAATGATATTATTATTGTTGATTATTATTATTATTTATATTTTCAGCCGAATTCCTCTCTGACTTGACAGCTTCACTCAGATGTCTCACAGACCTCTCAAGCTTAATGAGACCAAAACTGAACTCCAGACTTTCCCACCAATATTCTACTCTCCCCCAACCCTCCCCATCTCAGAAAATGGCACCACTATATGCCTGTACCCCAAGTCAGGAGCCTGGGGGTCAGACTTATTTCCTCCTTTCCCCTACCCCTCACATCCCATCTACCAGTAGCTTCTGCAGATTCTACCTCCCCCTCCCCATACATATTTCAAATCCATCTACTTCTTTACACCTTCCATTCCTACTCTAGTCCAAGCATCTTCATCTCTGGCTTGGATGACTGCAGTTGTCCTCTGAGTGGCCTTCCAGGTTTTCCTCTTGCTTCCTTCCAATCAATTCTTTACCTGCAGTCAGAGTGATCTGTAACAAAGATAAATGTGACCCTACTGAAACCCTTAAATGGCACATAAAATGAAACCCAAACTTCTCACTGTGGCTGTGTGCTGTTTGGTCCTGTTGATGTCCCAGCCTCTTCCCAGTTTCTCCCCAGAGCTGACCCCCTGGGATCAGCAGTACCAGCCTCTTAGCAGTTCCCACACCACTCACTCCCACCTTGGAGCCTTCATCTCTGTCACACCCCCCACCCCCCAAGGGTTTTTCCTCTGGCTCTTTACATAATGAACCCCTCCTGAACCTTTAAATTCTTAGCTTAAAGCTTCCCTCCTTAGACTTCCCTCACCACACTCTCTTAATAGGCCACCCCAGTTATTCTTAATCACAGTCCTGTGTTCATGACTTTCACACCATTTTTCTCAGCTCATAATTCCTTAATTATTTACCTATTTATTGCCCATCTCTCCCCTGGGTAAATTCTCTGGGGTCAGGGATCATGTCTATTTTCCCAACACTGTATACCCAGACACAGAGCCTGGCCCCCAAGACATGTTGAACAAATGGATAAATGCTATGGGGTATTTGCTGGTTTGGATGTATTACGTCCCCCCAAACGCCATGTTCTTTGATGCAGTCTTATGGGAGCAGATGTATTAGTGTTGACTAGGTTGGAAACTTTTGATTGAGTGTTTCCATGGAGATGTCACCCACCCAACTGTGAATGACACCTTTGGTTAGGGTGTGACCACTGATTGAATGTTTCCATGGAGGTGTGACCCTGCCCATTCAGGGTGGGTATTGATTTAATCTCTGGAGTCCTATAAAAAGAACTTGCAAACAGAAGGAACTCAGAGCTGCTGAGACGGACATTTTGGAGAGCCTGCTAAGAGTGGCATTTTGGAGCTGCAGCCAAGAGAGACATTTTGAAGATGGCCATTGAAAGTAGACTTTTGCTACTCCTGAGTTTGCCTGGGAGAAGCTAAGAGAGTAACCCTGGATACCTAGAGAGAAGTGTCCTGGGAGAATGCCATTTTGAAACGCAACCCGGGAGCAAGAAGACACCAGTCACATGCCTTCCGAGCTAACAAAGATTTTCTGGACGCCTTTGGCCATCCTTTGATGAAGGTATCGTCTATTGATGCCTTAATTAGGACATTTTCATGGCCTTCAGACTATAACTTTTTAACCAAAAAAACCCCCTTTATGAAAGCCAAACCATTTCCAGTATTTTGCTTAACGGCAGCATTAGCAAACCGGAACAGGGAATGACACCCTCTTCATTACTAATAAGTAATTAGCTGACTAATAAGGGATAAATGATTCAGTCTACTATAGTCAGATAAACTCAGAGCTAGAGCAAAGGACCTACACATGAACCTATGGAGATGCTTTTAAACATTTAAGAAATCCTCCGAATCATGATGAGAGTATTGACCTGAGGCAAGATCTTTGGTCTGTTCCAACAGCAAGTCAAGAAGGACCCCTCTGACCCCAGGGGGGGTCATTCAACCTCAGGGACTAATGAACTTCGAGGGATGGATGTCCTCAATGCAGCTAGCATTTTGCATTGGCTGATGTTTGGCACCACATTTTTCTGGTACATTCAGAGTCTCCTGACCCAAACCTTCATTTCCTTATGAACAAAAAAAATTTTTTTGAAGGCATTCTTATTTTGAGGACTGCTTAGCAGAGTAGAAAGTAGTGTTTGCAACCATTTTGTTTCTCAGCAACTATGGGGCCAATTCTGAAGTTGCTTCCTGAGAGAGTTAACATAAATGTTTATTGACAGTACAGTCATCGAGAAAATAAAGTTGCTGATTCATTGCCTTACACTGAAACCCTTTGTTTTACCCTGCTCTTCCTTCCTCTTTATAAGGAGGCACTCTGAGAAAGAGCACACTTTTGGAGACCTCTTGGCATGATGTTCTCTTGGTTGCATATTTCTTCCACCATCTGCAAATCGTGGTTCCTGTAACCTGCAGGGAGATTAGCCTCGCTCTTCATTCCGGACAACCACCACTCTATGGTATCTGAGGAAAAATGGAAGACTTTGGGTTTCTGAAATTGGAAGGGAACGGCCCCCTGGTGACAGTGGCCCTGTTAGTGGTCCTCTCGGCCCTCCTGAAATGGTAAGTGCAGCCAGCAAGTTCCAATTAACTAGGGATTGTGACAGTGTCAGAAACAGCAACCCTGGAACCTTGCCGGAGCTCTGGTGGTGTATGTGGGAGTGTGTTTCTCTTCTTTTCTAATCTAGAGGGAGTTGAGTATTAACACAGCTTCAGAATTAAAGGCAAACAGCCAGGTTAATCTTTTGCTAAAATGTATGAGGTTGAGGCGTCAGGAAAGGCTTGTGATTCAGTGACTGAGAATGCTACACATAATTAAGTTTGAAAGAGATGGAAAAAGAAACAAATTGGAAAGGCATTAAGCTTTGGTAGAAGTATTTCCTCATACCCTGTCATATCTTCTCACCTCATTTTTCTAGGATCCTCTCCCCATGTTGGATTTACAGCAGATTTAGCATCTTGGTTCACATTACATTAGAAACAAAAAAGACATAGGAGCTGCCTGGAAAACATGGGCCATTTTGCGGAAAGTCACTCACAGGGATTTTGTAGGTTTAAAGACAAAGTGGTAGAACTAATTTCCTAATTTTCTAACATTTGAGAAAAAGGACTGGATTTGTATGAACATAACCCATGCAGTTCCCACAAAGTCTGAGGTCCTGAAAAGGTTTCAAAACTTGAACTAAGTATTGTTTCCCTGTGGCTTTGTTAATTCAATGGGACGTTTTCCAAAGTCTGACTCTGTGGTTTCCTTAGATTGAAGGGCCCACAATACGTTCCGTTTGTGCATATTCACCCCATCAGTTAAGCTTATTAAGAGTTACCCACTCAATAAAAAGCACCTGGATTTCGGTGGCTCTGGTTTTTGATGGAAAAGTGGAAAAAAATAGCGGAGAACTCAAGTTCGAACAGAATTTCAATTTATGTTTCCAGTGGTAATAAAGCCTCCTCTAGATTAATAACTAGAAAAGCACTTCAAAAAGCATCAAGCATTATGCAAATGTGAGGTATTATTCATTTGGAATTTGCGTAGCTGAAAGTGGAATTCATGTTTGATGTTCTGTGATGATGAAATTACTTCTTGGAAATTGGCTCTGAAACCCAGCTTCAGTCCCAGTGCTGTTTTGCTTTTTAACTGGTTTAATTATCTTTAGAACTTTTCTATCTGACTTTAGCTAATCTTCCACTGGAACCAGGCACATGCAAAGCCAGTGTCAAATGGTAGCCACCCCCTTGCCCACAATAATCCTCTCTCAACCTCTGTCTGTGCTCAGAGGTGTGTAGGGCATAGCACCGAGCACATAGTTGATTAGCTGTCATCTGTGTGACCTAAAGGTAAAGAAAGATAAGTCTTCAGTGCTTCATATTTATTTTAAATTTCTTATTAATATGCTTATTCATATTAATTTCTCATCAATAGCTCTGCCCTGACCGTGGTTCTCAAAGTGTATTCCTCCAGGTGGTCTTATAACATCAACGTTTGTAGTATGAGCTTGCCTTAATTTCCTATGGCTGTGGAAACAAAGTACCACTGGCTAGGTGACTTAAAACAACAGAAATGTATTGTCTTACAGTTCTGGAGGTTAGATGTCCAAAATCAAGGTGTCAATAGGGCCGTGCTCCTTTTGAAACCATAGGAGGGTATCTTTCCTTGACTTTTCCAGCTTTTGGTGTTTGCCAGCAAACTTTGGTGTTCCTTGCCTTGCAGATGCATCACTCCCATCTCTGCCTCTGTCTTCACATGGTGTTCTCCCCATGTATGGGTATCCTGGTGTCCAAATTTTCCTTTTCTAATCCAGTTTGGTTTCATTTTGGCTAATCACATCTTCAAAGACACTATTTCCAAATAAGGTCACCTTCGTGGGACTGAAGGTTAGGACTTGAACACCTCTTTCTGCAGGACACCATTCAACCCATAACAACAACTTTTCTACACTTTTGTTTCTTTTTCATTTCTGTATTCTTAACTCCCAGCTCAGTGCCTGATATATAGGATGGCCTCAATAAACATGTGATGAATGAATGAGTGAATTGCACAAATTAATGTCGCTATCTTGTCATGGAAAGGGGTGTGTGTCCTGACTGATAAGCTGCTGTCACCGAGTGTTGATAATCAGCGTATAGCAACACCACACCATTAAGCAAAACAGCTGTGCACTTGTAATTTATTCTCAGGGCCATATTAATAACTTGGTTCAAAGACACGGAAATTAAGATAGAAGCATGACGCAGAGGTGGAATAGGAAGCAAGAGCTGACTTCCATTTGTTATTGCAAAAATATTTATTGATCTCTTAATGTGTGCCAGGCAAGTGTGAGGTCCTGGTACAAAGTCAGGGATCAGGAGCTCTGGATCAGGAACTCAAGGCAGGAGGAGATGTAGAGGTTGCAGGACTGAGCTGAACATCTGGGAAGGATAATGCTGAAGGAGGGAAGGCCACAGGAGAGAGCATTGGTGGTTGTGGCTCTGGTGCTCTTGGGTCCATCCCCTGATCTGGGCTCAAAATGTAACCATCCTTGGGCTCTCGACCCTTCTATTTGAGGCAAGACTCTAGGGAGTCAATAAGGAACAGGCGTCAGCTTGAATAAGGCAAGATCTCCCTCCTGCTCCATTCCCATTGGAAGAGAGAGGGGTTCTTTTACTTCACTGAAAGAATTTACACATAAAGGAAGATGAAGAGTATAGAATCACTCACTGCCATCTTGGACCTGAGGAGAAATTGTGGAGAGTGGAGTGTCCTAAAGTTTAAAGGCATTAGTTCTTCCTTAAGCAGTTATACCTGCCATTTATTGGGCCAGATAAGATTGAAAGAGAGAGCCTTAACTCTGAGAAGTCAGATTATGAGGGAAACCAAGATGGTTTCTTGCCCCTTAACCAGCTTTAAGTTCTTTAAGGGCCAAGGGCTAGGACTCATGTGTCATGGCAATCCCAGAAACCTGTCCACAGCATAAATGCCCTAATAGCATTTGATTTAATGTGGCAAAGTTAAGAAGTGCATACAGGACTTAGGATTTGGCTCCTGTCTCCCTCGGCAAACTCATCTCATGGATCACGTGGCATGCGTCCCTATTTTTGCCCTTGCTAGTCTCTCTGCTTGGAAGGGCCTCCTCCACTCCTTCCTTTTTGCACTAAAGCTCAGGAACATCTCTTCAGGGAGACTTTCATCTCCCAGGTGCACTTACAAGCCCCCTTTCTGTGATGCTTTTATTGTATCTCTCATCAAGCCTCCTTCTCTCACAGTGGCTGGCACATAGTTGGTTCCTAATAATGTTGACTGAAGGCTAATTCCAGCCTCCAATCTCTGCAGTGCTCCATCCCCCCACCTTGCCCTCCTCTTCGCCTTCACAATTCAGTGCTAATCTTAATTCTTTTGCCCACATGAATCACCTCCTTTTCCGAAAGCCTATGTATTTGTGGCTTGTACCAACATGATGTCCACTTTTCTCATTGTTGCTGGTTTACTGTTTTTGTAAATCCACTCACCTTGTAGAGCAGAGACCATGGAATATATTTAATAAATCCTTCTTAATGATTAGGTGTATGGATGGATCTGGAAAGAAGACCAAAAAGTTAGCTTTGTTTAAAAAGCAGGAAGTATGAAATAGGTATGGTATATTTTCGTAGTTTCCCCCAAACTGCATTTGATGCTATTTTAAAAATCACGATCGTGTAAGTTGAATGATATGTGGCTGAGCAGCATGGACTGGAGTTGGAGCTCAAAGTAGCTCCACTGGGTTGGAGCTGGAGCTTAGGATGTGGAATATATTAACTACAAGTTTATGGAGCATGTGCTAAGGTGATTAACACACATGATAAAATACCGTAAAACCTCAAATTTCTGTCTAAAATGGCTTGAAATTCTCCTTTCTGGAAGAGATTTGATGTACAAGAAATAAGTGGTACAAAGTGGATCTTGCTAGGGGCAATTGTAAGTACCAGCACATTTAAACTTTCAGCTAACACCTTAGAGCTGGCAGCTGGATTCCTGCCATGGATCTCCTTTTTTTCTTTCAGGTGGTGTGATTATGGGTGATTTTTATTTCTTCATTCAGTCTTTCTGCATCCTCCGTATTTCTTTAATAAGTGTGATTACTTAAAAAATAAAATGAACTTTACTAAAAAGAATGGGAAGTTGCTCCTGTCTAGTAGCAAAGAGTAAAGCAGTTTAATGCTTTACGTATGGAGGTTTGGGGACAGTAAGCTCACTCTTTTTACTGGTGGGGGAGAATGCACAGGAGAATTTGGGATAATGGGGGAGATTCTTGGTTGATGAGGAAGTAAGAAAGGTAAACCGTGGCCTTGTATTAAGTAGCTAAACAGTTTAAGTAGGTAGCGATATGGATATGGTTGAGGCTGAGAATTGTCTTGGGACGGTGGAAGGGCTTTAGATGTCAAGCTGCATTAAAGCTCAGGAGCTGAAGACCTGGAGGTCAAAATCACTGGGACATTGAAATAGAGGTCATGGTTGAGTTAGTGTTCTGATCAAGTCTCATTCTAAGACCAGGTTAAATTAAAATGAGACCGGTGATTATTAAGATTTACGATTATAATAGGAAAGTCCATCACTGTACTTAGAAGTTGATTTCTCAAAGAGTCTGCTTTACAAATGGGGGATTTGGATTTTAAGTCTAGATCCCCATCTAGTCCTAGACCATGTGTAAAGTAAACCATTGGGATAGAGTATCGGGAACCAAGGTGAGAAATCTTGAGCTTGTCAGAGCAAAAAAGCCACTTGGATATTCCCTAGTACAATCAGAGGTAGAAGAGAAGAGGTATCCAGCTTCAGAAGGTGAATATTTGCAGACTGACAATTACGTTGGCCACCATTTCCCAAAATATGTTCTTAAAAATATTTGGGAAATTAAGCATAAGCTAGGCCCTTCTTGGAGATTCATAGCATATCAAAGGTCCTGAAAAGTTCTGCAGTAAAGACACCTGTTTTTCTTTATTTAACCCAGTGTTTCCCAAACTTATTTGATTAAGTAATGCTGCAAATGACCATAGTGGGAAAGACAATCAAGACAAGCTTGAGGTGGGCTTGAGACTGGCTGGGACAGTTCCCTGTGAAAGGTTTTTCACTGCATTGGTGGCTAAGCAGCTGCCCAGCTTGATGGAAATGGAGAGGCAGCTAAACAGTGGAACAAAACATTAAAATTGCTCCTTCATAAGCTCCATGGCTCCAGGGTTGATGTTTTGTTTACTTCATGACATTAAGTGGAGTCTAAAGGGCAAAAGTAGGGCTGATGTGTAGAAGTCCCAGAGAGGCCGGCTCTAGTTCAACATCAACATAAACAAATGACCACAGCTGTCCACAGTGGCAGGGATGGCAGCCTTGGGAGGTTGTAAGTGTCCCTTAAGAAGAGTGATGAAGTGGTGGCCACAGCCATTTGTCAGGAATGCTACAGGGGTGCTTCCTGGGTAGTGTGGGCAGTTGGAGCAGAAGACCACCCAAGTGACTTCTAAATGTGGACTCGTTGACTTCTACATTTACTGATGGTCTGCGGTAGACTGAGTTATGTCTCCCACAAAGACATATTCATGCCCTAACCCTCTGTTCCTGCAGATACTGACTCATATGTAAATGGGATCTTTGAAGATGCTATTTGGATGAGGCCAAACTGAATCAGGGTAGGCCTTAATCCAGGATGTGTGGAGTCCTTATAAGCAAAGGAAATTTGGACACGCAAGTAAAAGTCACAGGAGGAGACGGAAGGAGATGGACAGAGGCAGAGACTGATTGCCAGCAAGCTACCATGAGAACTCAATAGACTTTGGAGAGGGCAAGTCCTGCCAATACCTTGATTTTGGGCTTCTGGTTTCCAAATGGTGGGCTGATGAATTCCTGTTGTTTGAGTCAACCAGTTTGTGGTACTTTGTTATAGCAGCCCTGGCAAACTAAGACATACTTTTACATGGGCAAGGTGGTACTGAACCTAGCTGCCACTGGTGAAAAGCATGTTGCATAAAACACAAGTGAAGCATTAGCTACTGCTCTTTCTTTTCCCTGGACATCCTAATCATCTTCAACAGCAGTCCCTATTGAGCTGAGAATCCTGGGGAATCTGGAAATATTCAAAGGAACAGCTTAGGAACCTCACTGAAGATTTTCCTGCTTCTCCAAGAGTCAGGGATGGCTTTGGGAAACAGACGGTTCTAGGGTAGGTTCTTGAAATGCAGATAAGAAATGGCTTGGCAGAAAAGAGGACAGAGAAAATTTCAGGTGGGGAAGAATCTCAGGCAAAGGTAACATAAGAGCTTTGTAACATTTGGTGGGAAAAAACATTAAGAGTGTGAATAATAGACACATTTTAGAAATCCGTTTTAAAGACTGTGGATAATTTCCAGTGCCCCAGAGAATCTAGAGAAGGTCACATGCTATTTCCCTTTTTTATTTTTTGTATTTTTGTCTAGGATGTGACAGGTACTTCGGCTTAATAACTCAGTGATGAGCTTGAAGATAAAATTGAACCTGCTTACAAAAACTGGGTCCGCACTTCCTTGAGGATCATTTTCACAAAGAAAATGATATTTTTTTGTTTTCTCTCTTTTAAATAGTTATACACAATAACCCTGTCGTTCCCCTCACTTTATTGATTTTCCAGAATGAGAGTACGAGGTGTGACTATAAAGGAACATGAAGGATTATTTTAGCATAGATGCCAGAAATTATACATCCAAATGAATTTTATGACCTTCAAAGGCATTTTCCTGATAGGCTAAACCCTTACTGCAGATATGTCGTTATTGGAAAAAACATTCTTAGAACTTTTCTTTGGGAATGGCCCTTGGTGTCTTGACGCAGTCTTTTGAAACCCGTCAAAACAATCAATCTTAATTTTTGTAGAGAATGGATTGATTTAAAAAAACAAAAAACAAAAAACACCCAAATGTTGGTAAATAGATTATTAAACTGGATGCTATTATTTCCAATCCAAAACAAAGTGTGATTACACAACAATAAGGATTGTTATTGTTTGCTCAGGAGGCTTATGAACCAGTTCGAAAGCCTGAGAAATCTGCTGAAGGGCAACACTCATTGGGAATATGAATTGGGTTTGTTTGTTTGTTTTTTAAAGAAAACTACAGCAGTACTCTTAATACTCATGGTCATACTTTTTCTTATCTAGTAAGGAATTTTGGCTTGGGGAGCTTCTACTCTTTGGGCAGAGAGGAAAGAGGAATCTTATTTGTTCTATAAACAAAGCAAATCATCAGATTTATGTCTGTGCCTCACTCACTGGGTTGCTTGAGTGTATGTCCTGTGTGGCTTTTCCTGGGAGGACAGAGGCTCTTCCAGAAATAAAGCTAATGAATCACCATCCCCTTCCCACCAAATGCCATAATCACAACAAATCTAATGGATGATCATTTGTCATTGAGGGTAAGTGCCCCATCTTCAGTAACTGCAGTAGTGTTCCAGTGACTTGTTCCTGCTTGCAAGGACTTGGGGACCAGACTGGGGAAAGAAGGGCCAGGAGCAGATGTTCAGGCTGTTGCTTGGTTGATGCTTCCTAGTTTATCAGAAATGTGTGAAGTTGCACAGCTTCCTACTGGATGGGTAGGGGAGGAGTGTTGGCTGAGTGGGGGAGATGCCCCAGAGCCCTTGGTTTGCTCAGCTATCTCCCAGTCTCCATGCAGCACCTGCTGCTGAACCACACTGTGGGGGCCACCCTAAACCTCAAGTATCCCTGCAAAGGGGTGCTTCTTAGATTTTGCCTCAGCAGACAGCAAAGTCCTGAACCACAGCCCAAGAAAGAGGACAGCCCTCTATTTCTCAAAGGTATCTGGAAAAACGGGGTTAGAGATGGCCTGAAAGCAAAGTCAACCTCTACCAATAATGGCTTCAGCCAAAACCCTGCTTCTGGATCACGACACATAGATGCCCTGGGAAAAGCCTGTGCTGTGCACCCAAACCAGCAGCTGCCTCCACATTCTGGCTTCAAAAGTGCCCTAAAATTCTTCCCATGTCATTTCCCTCCTGCCTGCACAAAATATGCATGTTCTTCTCTCCACACTTTCTACATCACAGACTGTGCTGCCCGAATACTTTCCCCTCTCTGTTTAACTAAATCCTACCCATCCTTCAAAATCTTGTCCAAATATCATTCTTCTGTGAAAACTCCTTAACCAGGCTAGCCCTTGGTGAGCCCTGCCTCCTTGAATTCCAGTAGCACTTTCTATCTCCATCACTGTCTTGACACTCACTATATTATTTTATTTTTTATCCATGTGTCCTATCTTCCTAACTTGACTATAAGCTCCTGAGGACAGGGGCTGACTCTTAAGCTAACGATTGTCTTCCTGGTACTCAGTAGCTTCTCAATAAATTCTAATGATCATAATCATGCCTCAGGCAACTGAGATGGGCATTGCTTCCAAATGATTACTGTTACAATGAGCGTGTGTGTAGGGGCTGGGAAGATCACTAGTGGCATCATGCTCTCAGGGGTCTGGCAGAATGTCTTGCACATGGCTTATTAAAAGAGTAAATGTTACTTCTTAGTTCACACACTCACTGAATGCTAAAGATTTTTCAGACTATGTGCTGGTTGTTCTTTATTGATGTGCAGTGGATAGTATTTCTGTGAATTCATTAGTTACTGAAGAGCAAGACTCTGATGCAAAAAGAGGGGATGGGATAAAAGGAAGGGTAGAGTTATTTTGAAGATGTGGTATTTGGGGTTGCAGAAGCACTTCATGTCTGAGGGAGTATCCTGACAATGGTGTGTGTGTAGGGTGAGGTGGGGATAGGAGGTATCCAGCCGCAGAAGGAGAGGCCCAAAGGACAAACACTTCCTCCTTCACAGTTCTGTTGAGCACTAACCTCCACAGTTTTAAGCAAGGGTGTCTGAACTCTTCATCAACACTCCTTGTTTATATTAGTTTCCCCACAGGTTCCAAGTTCTATTGTCCAAACAACAAAGTATATTTAAGTAACGACTGATTAGTTTGTTTTCCCATTTTAATTCTGCAAAGACAAGCTCTGCCAATGAGAACAGCCAATCCAGGAGATAACCAGCATTATTGTACAGAGTTATAATTCCACTCCAAAGCAAAGAAACTTGACATTTTAGTTAACCTGCACAATCTTATTGCCAATAAATGCATTTTATATTAGGCTTTTTGAAATGCTGAAACTATCTCATGTCCCCTCTTCCTACCTTCACAGATCGATAGACATGTGGGGACTCCAGGCTGTAAAGCACTGAAATGGAAGTGTGGCCATTTATACCTTTAAGGTTTTTAACTCTAATTGTACACAGAGAGTGATCAAAATCGGTAGCATCATTTCATAATATATGTGACTGTAGAGGGAGTTAATTGGGAAGTTCTCAAGAGAAGTGTGGCATTGTGGGAATTAGCCAGGCCTTAACAGTTTAGGGACAGATACATTTTTTCCACTGGGTGAGCTCGGGACAAGTCACGCCATTCTTGCTAGTTTCCTCATTGGTAAGAGATTGCTGATAGTACTTGCCTCTCAGAATACGGCACGTTATCCACCAGCCACCCAGGCCAGCTCTCTGGAAATCAGCCTTGTCTCCCCACTCTCTATCCTCTCACCCACTGCTGTCCTTCAAGACTTCAAGATCATTCCTTGGTTAGAAACAGCCTCCCAACTGGTTTCCCTGCCTCCTGCCTTGTGACCCTCCAATTGGTCTTGCAACTCTGCAGCCAGAATAACCCACCAGAAGCTTGCCACTCCACTGCATAAAGCCCTTCCACAGTCCCTCCCCATGTGGGGAGTCAGGTTTTCCCGGCTTCCTTGGCACACACCTGACCTGGTCCCATCTGCTCTGCAGGCTCATCTCCTATGCACTTTTCACCTGGTGCTTTGCTCTCTTGTGTTCACAGTTCCCTCCATAAACCAAGCTGTTTACCACCACCATCCCTTTGGTACTTTCCTTTCTTCTACTGGGATGCCTTTCCTCCTTCATTCAGGTGAGAAGCCTCTTCTGTGTTCAAGAGGCCTCTTCTGCATCCCTTGTGCTCCTGCCCCTGCATCTGGAACCATCGCTCTTGTATCACTCACCTGTCTCCCCCAGTAAAAAGTGAGTTCTCTGAGGAAAGGATTGGGTCTTCCTTAGCTTTAACTTTTAGTGCCTATCATGGTGCCTGGTGCACTTAATAAATTTATGTTGGGTAATTAGCACACAATTATTTTGTTGACCCAAACAAATTAAAAGAGATAATGTAGATGATTTTGTGTGGCATGTGCTTCACATATATAGGTACTGGGTACATGTTAGTTGATGTTTGTTGCTATGAATATTATCACAGAAAATTTCCATTCATTTCTGGCTGCATACCACTCTAACCAGCTCCCACCCCAACTTGTTATATAACCCAAACTTTCATTGAATCAAACTCTGGATTTTAAAAAAGATTTTGCCTTTCTAATTCAGACTAGGGTGGGAATGTGGGTTGAAGTTCATCTCTGAACTATTAATGAAGGAAAAGATTGCCAAACAAAATAATAGTGCAAAGGTGACTGTTGAACCCATTTAGGAAAATAAACTGTATGCAGGCACTTTAGCAGCAGCAGTTCACCAACTCTGCTTCTAAAAATACACTACACTTCATTCTTGGCTGCTTTTCCCCTCTGGGTAATGGTTCAGAGCTTGGGTTTTGGAGCCAAATTAGCTAGGTTCAAATCCTGGCTAGCCTTATGACCTGAGGCACACCATTAGTGTCTCTGGGTCTCACTTTCCCCATCTGTAAAATAGAGATGTAATAGCATCTGAGAGCAATTTTATTAGCAAATTGAGAGGATTATATGAGTTAAAATACATAATAGACTTGCAGCAGTGTTCAATAAATGTTAGTTACTATTATTATCCAGTAACTGCAGGCTTATACTGAATGATAATTGTGTAGATGGTAGGCAGATAGATCTAGTTTTGGAGTTAGTTTAGTTTTTTAAAATACTATTCTTATTTTTTGTATGATCTTCAGGAATTCATTGAAGTGAAAAGTGAAGACAGCTGAACTTCAAAAAAGTGGCCTTATTTTGAGTGATCCTAGACTTACACCATTATACAGCTTTTGATCTTGAACAAGTAAGATGAGGTTAGAAAGAGGCCTATTGAATCTAGCAACTAAAAACGTCTCTGGTGATGTTAGAGATGGTCACCAGAGATGTGGTGGGGACAAAAGCCAGAATGCAGCATGTTTAGAAGTGATAGAGAGGAAAGGCCTCTGAAATGAAGGTTTTTTTTTTTTTTTCCTTAAGAAGGTCAGAGATATCATCTGCATCTTTGATCTTCAGTTTCCAGATAGTAAAGTGGAGATAGTCATCCTTTCCCTGTCTCCTTGAGAGGGAGTTTGAGCATTTTGTGAATGGCAAACCTTACATCCACATATATTATTATCAGTCTATTGGTGGCAACTATTTACCTCTCAGTTGTAGGTGCTTAAAAATTAAAGAAAATCTATTCCTTGAAAAGTGCTCTATAAATCAAGCTTTACACTCAGTTTGCTTTCCAGAAAGTTTTCAAATTTCTCCATGGCAAAATTTATATTCATCCTCTGATTTAAACAGTAACAGCACAAATCTATTTTTCATTTGGTCTTTGTTTCATTGGTTGACACTTACCTTGCCCTTGGGCTTAAGAATTTGAAGAGTAAATGATGCATATCAAATCAGTAAATAAATCCTGCTAAGTCTACTCTCTCTTACAGATCAGACCTTTTGTTCTCTGTTCACTCTCGTCCAAGCCCTCACCTGCATCATCCCTTGACTATAATGTGTTTTTGCAGGTTCAAGAGTTTTCCATCTTAAAACAAACAATTAAGTCAGCCAACCAACCAACCAACCAACCAACCAACCAAATAACCTAACAAATCAACTCTTTGACTGCATGTTCCACCCCAGCTACCATTCTGCCCACTATTCCCTTCCCAACCAAGTGGTCTGAAAGAGGGTGTCACACTTGTTCACTCCCTCACTCCCTATTTACTCTTCAGCCCTGCATTGGGCCTTCTGCCCTATTCTCCATTGAAACAACTCTCTCCAAATCCACCAATAATCCTCAAGTTCCTAAATTTAATGAACATTTTCCAGTCTTTCTCTTTGCTTAGTGCTTTGCAATATTTGACTTTGGTATGTTTTATTTCTATTATTGATAGGTTATATATTATAGCCTCAGTTGTGTAGGGGTAGAAAAAAAGGTTAAGTACCATTGATTTTAGTCCAATGGTCTCATTCTACAGGTGAGGAAATAAAAACCCAACAGGTTAAGTGAATTGACCTGTATTAGTCAGCAGCTACTGCGGCAATAATGCTGTGTAACAAGTCACGGCCAAACTCATTGGTTAACAATTCAGTGGGTCTGTGGGGTAGCTGAGGTAGCTCTGTTGCAGGCTGTGGGTAGGGTGGGTTTAGATCTGCTCTATGTATGTTTGTAATGGAGCCCAGCTTTCAGTGGGTACCTGAGGGAAGCTCCACTCCTGAGAGATCATAGGAGTGCAAGAATTCACGAGGAAACAAGCAATGTCTCTTGAGGCCTCAGCCTGGATCTGTCTTGATATTACTTATACCCGTGTTCCACTGGCTAAAGCAAGTCAAAGGACCAAGCCTAACACTAATGAGGTAAAGAAGAATGCTCTACTCACTGTAGCGGCAGGTATTCTAAAGCCATACAGCAAAGGCTGTTGATGTATAATTCTAACACAGGGAGGGCATGAAGAATTGGGAGCAATGATTCGATCTACCACATGCCCCAAGATCTTACATCTGAGTTCTGTTCTCTGGTGAAGCAGAAAGAGGCTATGAATGACAAGATAAAAGACAACAATGAATAAAAATAAAAACAAAGAAAATACAACACACGTGCAAAAAACCTTAAAGCTAACAGACATTTGGATTTTTAGTGTAAATGAAAACAATGATTCTCTGAAAAAAATCACAGTCATTGATGAGGAATTTGCCAACTGAGACACTGTCATGGCGGGTCATGGTGTGTCTTGGGTGTGGAGTGATGAACTAGCACCAGTAGTGCTAAAAGCTGCACCCAAAGCTCAGTGTAGGGGCTCAGGTTGGACCTGGGCTGGGCCTGGGATGTACCTATCAATTCCTAGCCAAATAAGAGATGGAGATCAGGGGCTAACTGATGATGGAACTGGGCTATATTCTGAGAAGAGTGAATAAATGAATCGAGGGGTTGAGATGGGGAAAGGACCATAAGAGTTCAACTCAGTCTGGAAAAGTAGGACTGCAGGGAGGCCTGTCAGAAGTCCAAGAAGAGCAGAAGAAGCACAATGTGTTCACCAGTCCCGAAATACACCAACCAGGGGACAACCTTATAGACTGTGAACCATGTTGTTTAGAAAAAACTCATTATTCTATACTGTGTAGTAAATTTATGGATACTGTTAGGCCAAGAAATGGCTACTGAAAACATAAATAGCTCCAGAATTGTTTTCAATATTCTCATGGGTATTAGAGCCTTGCTGGCTTATTAAGAAGAAAATATGTTTTAGGATTGTCTCTAACCTTAGAACCTGTCCCACCCAGAAAGCACCCCTTGTGGTGGCTAGTGGCTGTAGGAAAAAGGGTGTATGTCAGTATCTTAAGGACTGTGAAACACAGTGAATTTAACTTTGGTTTTCACAGATTTAAAGAGACTCATCCCATTTCCATGCTCCTCCCTGTCAGACACTTTTAGTGAATCTGAACGGGAGGTGCTCTTGCAGTCCAAAATAAGCTGCTAAATTCCATTTCCCTTTTTCCTATAAATAGGATGTGCTGGCTAAAACAACTGAAATATAGATAAGTTTGTATAATAATAATCAACAGCAAAGAAAAAAAGCGCAACTTTTAGAGTAAGCCAGGAAAAAAAAAGTTTTTGATTGATGTCTTCTCTCTTAAGAGTTACTTCTTTCTCTTCTGTGTCCCCAAGGTGGTCAAGAACACCCCACTCCCACCCCAAAACAAACACACACACGGGTTATTCTTTACTGGCCTTTTCCAGGGGCTGCTGCCAGTCTGATGATCTTCCTCCCCCTGTTGGCCTTTCTGAGCCAGGAAAGACTGTTCAGAGGCCTGACCAGGGCTCAGGCTCTTCATTCAGGCTCTCTGGGTCTCAGTTTCCCCATCTGTATAATGGAGTTAACAAGGATGCTGGTGGAGATTAAAGGCTGCAATATTTGTAAAGTGTTTGGTACAACTCCTGACATATACCTGCTGCTTAATAAAAGTTAACATTAGCCATACAGAAAAAAAAGCCTTAAATTCATTTTATCCACCCCAGTTTGAAGTTTATCTGATTTTACTATTCCAATAAAAGCAGAGTAGACCCTCTGTATTCTCTCGGTGATGTACAATGGCATCTGGCATAGGGCCTGGCACAGAGCAGGCACTAGATACATCTTTATGGAATGAGGAATGGAACAATATGTTGTTGTAATGCCTAAAAGTAGGAGAAAATGGCTTACAGACTTTACAAGCCTGAAAAAGCCATGGTGAAATTTTGGAAGAAAAATGTAATTTAGATGTACTCATGCTAGGGTATGGATGATGTCCCCTGGGATACACACCCTGCACAGTCCCCTCCCACTTGGACCAGGGATGGTCTGTATGGCCAATAGCATACAGCAGACGTGACAGTATCTCACTTCCAAGGTTAGGTTATAAAAGCCCGAGGCTTCCATTGTAAACTCTCCCTCTCTTGCATGACTTGCTCTGGGGGAAGCCAGCTGCCCTCTTGAGCAGCCCTACGGAGAGGCCTCAGTGAAAGCCAGTCAACAACCACGTGAGTGAGCATGAAAGCAGATTCTCCAGCCCTAGCTAGAGAATCTGACAGCTAGATTGTAGCCTCATGAGAGACCCTGAGCTAAAACCACCCAGCTAATCTGCCCTCAGATTCCTGCCCCTTAGAACCAGTGTGAGATAATAAATGTTTATTGTTTCAAACCACAAAAGTGTTTAGGTAATTTGTTGCACAGCAATAGATAACCAACGTAGGTGATGAGCTAGGAATGGCCAGAACAAGGTACTGTAATGGAAGTGGTTACAAGGCGCAGGAGGTAGGAAAGAGGCCAAATCCAGATGGGTCAGCCATGGGGAAGGGTCAGGCAGGTTCTGTGAGTCTAAGCACCTGGTCCAGAGCCCAAGGTGGGAAAGAGGCAGAGGTGACCACATCAATGAGCAACAGTCACTGAGAAAGGTGGTGATCTTGGATTAGAGCTAACACCTCTTGGCCTTGTTTTATACAATTTCCAGTTGGACCCACATTGATCAAAGTAAAATGGGTGAACTTGCCAATATTTAGGTCAAGGTAAAGATTTAGGGATTAGAGTGAAAAACAAGATGCAATAATATTATGCATTGTTTTGAAACACTCTCAATAATCTTTTATGACTTTGTGTTGCCCAAGTTCTTTTGGCCATCTTCCAGGCTGGGGGTCAGAGTTGGGTTTCCCAGGCTTTTTTCCAGGATATTGGGCAGATTACAGTGCAGTGGAAAGAGGAAAAAATTGGCTGTTGCTTATGAAGACATAACCACAAATCCAATTGACAGATATTGTTTAATGTCTACCAAGCTAGATACAAAAGAACTGAGAATCATCCGTTGCACCCATTATAAGTACCCCATGCCCTCATGTACCAACCTGGGCTAAGCAGAGACAGGCAAACTCAGTTGGTCAGTGAAACAACCGTTCTACTCTTTTCACAGCCTAGGTCTGCCATTTAAATTTACTTGTCATTGTTTCAAGTCTTGGAGACTTGTTGACTCGGTGGTTATTCTGATCGGTTGATTTGAACCCAGGAGATAATAGAGTCCTGTAAAATGGCATTTGCATTTTCACAGGGGTGTTAGGGTCTCCAGCATAGGGAAGTGAGCAAAGCACCCCTGTCCTGTGGATAGGTTGGGTTCTAGGCAATTTGCTGCTCTGTGCATGTAACATGAGTGGTAGTACCATCTGCTAGCCAAAAGCACAGACTTCAGAGCCAGACACCCTGGGTTTGAATTTCAGTTCTGCTGCTTACAGGCTGTGAGCCTCAGTTTTCCCACCTGCAAACTGGGGATAGTAGTAACAGCACCTCCCCACACAGGGCTGTGGAGAGGAATAAGAAGTTGATATTTGCAAGCACTTAGAGCAGCTTCTGGCACGCAGGAAGCATTCTGTAACTATTCGCTATTATGATGCAGGACATCCAAGCAGAAGCAACCCGGGCTGTCCTCTCTGGGCTCTAGGATCTTGTGCTTAATTGTCAGTTGGGGTTCACCCAAGCCAAATGTCTCTCTTTCACAACAACATCTAAAGAAAGGGTTCTTTAACTTAGGGCTTCATAAAAACAAAAGGATTAACTGCAGATGACTAAGCCCACATGATGGAAACAGAACCAGGTAGAGTAAATAATGAATTTAGGCAGGATTATATTCCTACAAACAATACATTGTGTATTCCGGCTCTTCATTTGCAATTCTTCCTCATTAGGGAATTGGTGACAATCTCCATGTGGCCCAGGAAAATATCTCCAAGTGCCAAGGAAAGTCTGGGTGGGTTCCTGGAGGAGTTAGCCCTTGAACAGAACCCTAAAGAATGATCAGGACTTGCCAGGTGAAGAAAGGGTGGACACAGCAGGCAGAGAAGAGAGCAGGACTGGGACAGGGTGAGGCAAGCGAGGCACCTGGGGTGCAAAATTTAAGGAGGCCATGCAAAAACACACTTAACTTACTCATGGCCTTGGAGAAGAGCAAGCGCAGAGGCCCAGAGATGTGAGACAACTTGGTGTAACCGGAAATGTGCAAGTCACACAAGATGGTGGGAGTCTAAAGGACAGGGACGATTTGCAGTGAGGCTTCGAGTCTGGTCAAGGCCAGATGATCAAAGACCATATGCACCAAGTAAAGGAGTTTAGTGTTTGATCTGAAAGTGACAGGGAGCTCATGAAGAATTTTCAGCTGGGCAGCAACGTGGTCAGATTTGCATGTTGGCAAGATTTTTCTGGCACTGGTGTGGCATGCGGACTGGTGGATGGAGGGAGAAACTAGAGGCTGGGAGGCCAGTTCAGGAGTCTATTGCAAAAGTCCATGTCCAAGAGACATGATGGTGGCCCGAAATAAGGCAGTGCCAGTTAGGAGTAAGCGTGAAGAGCTTAACGAAGAGACATTGTGAAGGCAGAAGAGACAGTATTGATGATTGATTGCATGTGAGGATTAAAGGAAAGCATCAAGGATGGCTCTGAGTTTTCTAATTGGTGGCAATTGAGATGCTATGGAGAGTTATTAGGCAAGATAAGTACATGGAAAGCAATTACTATTGCTTGCCCAAATCTTCTGTCCAAGTTAAGCTCCCCGCCTAGTCCCCCCATTTGTTTTTCATAGGTTAAACTCTCTAGGGGCCCGGATTCCCACTCATCCCTTGAAAGGAGTATGTGCGCCACAAGTATTGTTGAACTGAGTTGGGTGGCTTCCAGACTCCTCCCCTTCCTGCTCATTTCCTTCCAAGTGGTCTTAGGGATAGCAAAGTCCTTTCAAATGACCATGCATCTGGGATCAGACCAACACAGCAACGTGTCCAACATCCTATTCCAGACATGCAGGACCCCAAGGATCTTACCTGACCTGGATGATTTGGGGTGTTTTTTTTTTTTTTTTTTTAGGAGTTGTGGATTTACAGAAAAATCATGCATAAAATACAGGGTTCCCATATACCACCCTATTATTAACACTTTGCATTGGTGTGGTATATTTGTTACAATAGATAAAAGCACATTTTCTTCTAGGAGATTTATAGTTCTGAGTTTTATATTTATGTCTTTGATCCATTTTGAGTTAATTTTTCTATATAGTGTGAGGGAGGGGTCCTCTTTCATTATTTTGCATATAGATATCCAGTTCTCCGAGCACCATTTTTTTGAAGAGACTATTCTTTCCCAATGGAGTGGATTTGGTAGTCTTGTCAAAAGTCAATTGGCCATAGGTGTGACGGTCTATTTTTGAACTCTCAATTTGATTCCATTGGCTGATATATCTACCCTTGTGCCAGTTCCATGCTGTTTTGACCATTGTTGGTTTGTAATATGCTTTAAAGTCAGGGCCAGATGATCAAAGGACTCAAGTGTGAGTCCTCCAAATTTGCCCTTTTTAAAGAAATTTTTGGCTATTTCAGGCCCCTTATAGCCAAATAAATTTGATAATTGGCTTTTCCATTTCTGCAAAGTGGGCTGTTGGAATTTTTATTGGGATTGCATTAAGTCTGTAAATCTTTTTGGGTAGAATTGACATCTTCATGATATTTAGTCTTCCAGTCCATGACCACAGAATGTATTTCATTTTATTTAGGTCTTCTTTGATTTCTTTTAGCAATGTTTTGTAGTTTTCTGTGTACAAGATCTTTATATTCTTGGTTAAATTTATTCCTAGATATTTGATTCCTCTAGTTGCTATTGTGAATGGAATTTTTTTCTTTATTTCCTCCTCAGCTTGCTCATTACTTGTGTGTAGAAACACTACTGATTTTTGCATGTTGATCTTGTATTCCACCACTTTGCTGAATTCATTTATTTGCTCTAGTGGCTTTGCTGTAGATTTTGGGGGACTTTATATAGGATCATGTCATCTGCATATAGGGAAAGTTTTACTTCTTCCTTTCCAATCTGGATGCCTTTTATTTCTTTTACTTGCCTAATTGCTCTGGCTGGAACTTCCACTACAATGCTGAATAACAGTGGTGACGGTGGGCACCCTTGTCTTGTTCCAGATCTTAGAGGGAAAGTTTTCAGTCTTTCACATTGAGTATGATGTTAGATGTGGGTTTTTCATATATGCCCCTTATCATTTTCCTTCTATTCTTAGTTTTCTAAGTGTTTTTATCAATAAAGGATGCTAAATTTTGCCAAATGCTTTATCTGTGTTGTGATGATCATGTTGTTGTTTCCCTTTGTTTTGTTGATCTGCTGTATTATATCAATTTTCTTATGTTGAACCACTCTTGCATACCTGGGATAAATCCCACTTGATCATGGTGTATGGTTCTTCTGATGTGCTGTTGGATTCGATTTGCAAGTATTTTGTTGATGATTTTTGCATCTATATTCATAAGAGATATTGGCTTGTAATTTTCTTTTCTTGTGGCATCTTTATCTGGCTTTGGTTTGATGGTGATATTGGAAGAGTTTGAGCAGGACTGGTGTTAATTCTTGGGATGCTTGATAAAATTCCCTTGTGAAGCCATCAGATCCTCAGTTTTACTTTCTTTGGAGGTTTTTGATTACTGATTCAATCTCTGTACTTGTTATTGGTCTATTGAGTTTTCATAGTCAGTGTAGGTAGTTTGTGTGATTCTAGGAACTTGTCCATTTCATTTAGGTTATCTCATTTGTTGGTTTACAGTTCTTCACAGTATCCTCTTAGAGTCCTTTTAGTTTCAGTGGAGTCCTGCTTTTCCCTTCTGATTTTAGTTATCTGTATCCTCTTTCTTTTTTTCTTTATCAGTCTAGCCAAAGGTTTGTCAATTTTATTGATCCTTTTAAAGAACCAATATTTGGTTTTGTTGATTCTCTCTATTGCTTTTTTTAATTCTCTATTTTACTTATGTCTGCTCTAATCTTTGTTATTTCCTTCCTTTCCTAGTTTGCTCTTTTTTTCCTAGTTCTTCCAGTTTTTAAGTTTAGTCTCTGATTTGAAATCTTTCTTCTTTTTTAACTTAAGCATTTAGAACTATAGTTTTCCCTCTCCGCACTGCCTTTGCTGCATCCCATAAGTTTTGGTATGTTGTATTGTCACTTTCAATTACTTTAAGACATTTCCTAATTTCCCTTGTGATTTCCCCTTTAACCCATTTGTTGTTTAAGAGTACCTTGTTTAATTTCCATTTATTTGTATATTTTCCATTTCTCCCTCTATTATTGGTTTCTAGCTTCACTCCATTGTGGTCAGAGAAGATACATTATCTGATTTCAATATTTTTTAATTTACTGAGATTTGTTTTCTGACTAAGATATGATCTATCTTGGTAATGTTCCATGTGCACTCAAGAAGACTGTGTATTTGCTTGTTGTTAGATGAAGTGTTTCAAATATGTCAATTAGGGCTAGTTGATTTGGAGTATCGTTCAAGACTAGGATTTCCATATTGATTTTCTCTCTAAATGTTCTATTCATTATTGAAAGTGATGTATCAAATTCTCCTACTATTAATGTAGAGCCATCAATTTCTCCTATCAAATATGTTAGTATCTTCTTCATAGATTTTGGGGCTCTTCTGTTAGGTGCATATATATATTTATAATTATGTCTTCTTGTTGAACTGACCCCTTTATCAGTATTTAATGACAATCTTTGTCTCTTTTAACAGTTTTTAACTTAAAATCTATTTTATCTGATATTAGTATAATATTCCAGTTCTCCTTTGGTTACTGCTTGCATGGTATATATTTTTTTCCATCCCTTCACTTTCAAACTACTTATATCATTGAATTTAATGTCAGTCCCTCGAAAACAGCACATAGTTGGATCATGCTTTATTATCCATTCTGCCATTCTCTGCTGTTTGACTGGAGAGCTTAATCCATTTACATTTAAAGTCACTACTGATAATGCAGGATTTTCTTTTGCCATTTTGCTATTTAGTCTTTATTAGTTTGCACCTCTTTTGTCACTCAGTTCTTTTGTTAATGCATACTTTCATTTTTCTTTTTCTTTCTTTTTTCTTTTTCTTTTTTTTTTTTTTTTTGCATTGTACCCTATTGAGTCCCTTCTTATTTCTTTCTGGATGTATTTTTCATATATTTTCCTTGAGGAATTTAATTCCTATGGAATTAAAATTTAACATTCTAAAAATATAACAATCATATTTGATTTGATACCAACTTGACTTCAGTAGCATACAAATACACTTCTTGTCTATGTTTTTGATGAGAAATTGGCACTTAATTTAATTGATACTCCCGTGTACATAACACATCGCTTTCTCTTGCAGCTGTCAGAATTCTCTTCTTGACTTTGCATTTAACAGTTTGATCAGTATGTGACGGGGCATATTTTTCTTCAAGTTTATCCTGTTGAGATTCTTGGTGTTGGGCTTCTTGGATGTGCATATTCATGTCTTTTTCTAAATTTTGGAAGTTTTCTGTTGTTATTTCTTTTACTATTCCCTCTGCCCCTTTCTCTCTTCTCCTTCTGGGACCCCCATAATGGGAATATTGGTGTGTTTGACAGTGTCCCAGAGGTCTCTTAGGCTATTTTCAGTTTTAATAATTGGTTTTTCTTTCTGCTCCTCAACCTGATTCATTTCAATTGTTTTTTCTTCAACTTCAGTGATACTTTTCTTCTGCCAGCTCCAATTTGCTGTGGGAACCCTCCTGGGAATTTTTGAACACCAGTAGTTCTGTTTGGTTCCTTTTTGAAATTTTTTCTCTTTATCGAGATTCTTATATTGTTCATTCATTGTTTTCCTGATATTCTTTACTTTTTTCTCTGCATTTCCCTTCATCTCCTTGAGCATATTGAAGATTGTTTTTAAAATTGTCTCTGTCTGATATGTCTATAGCCTGGTCTTCTTTGTTGGTGTTTTTTGGATTTTTATCTCTTTTTTTGGATGGGCCATACTATCAAGCAGGGCAGCCCAAAGCAAATGCAAAGTACAGGGCCCTCCCTGTCTTTTCTGGGCTTGTCTCCTGTTCTGAGCTTGTGTTTGCTAGTGGCCTTTGGAGTCCTCGTGTTTATAGGAGTTTATAGGAGTTTGAAAGTCCCTCTACTTCTAAGGAAACAGACCTTCTCCCTCTCCCAGCTCTTCCACTTCAAGACAGGTAAGCCTTTGCTCCAGGCTGCCCACCTCAGCTGTTTCTTATGCTACCTCTGTTGTCTCAAGCTGCTTTTGCCTGGAGGGCAAATTCGGGGTGGGGGGTGCACACCTAAAAGGAGTTTCCCAAGTCAGCCTTTCACAGCCAGACCAAGGCCAGGGACCCACAAAGGAAGCACCAGGCCAGCCATCAACTGCCCTGGAGAGGGGAGGAGGGAAGGGCCAGGAAGGGTCAAGAAGGGTGATTTTTCCATGGATCTTCAAAACTGCACTTTCTAGACTCAGCCCCTTCCCAACCAATGCAAACCTTCAATTGTCCTCCGCAGTCTTTAAGTCTCCTCCACTGACTCTGTCTCCATGGATTGGAACAGTGGATGCTCTCAGAGCTGAGCCCCCAGTTACCCAAAGTAGCTATTCAAAAGCAGTGATCAGTGATCAATGCACTCCACCATGCCGCCACTGCTCCCCCATCCCCACCCTGCTCTTGGGGAAGTTGATTTTTATGTCCTTCTCTGGCACTAGCAAATTATACCAGGAGCTGGACCCCATCACTGCCTGATGCAAGAGTGGGGGGTGGGGGGTGGGCGATGGTAACTGCTGTGGGGAGAGAGCAGTTTACTGTTATTTACCATAATTTATCAGCCTGTTTCTCCCACTCTTCCCTGGATGCTATACAGTGTTCTTCTGATCTCTGGAGTTTTGAAATAGTTAATTCAGACAGTTCCTGCCTATTTAATAGTTGTTTGGTGGAGAGACTGTTTCCTGAAGCTTCCTACTCCACCGTCTTCTCCCCTATGGCTTGGATGACCTTGAGTTGAGGACTTCAGTGTGAATGGATGGCATGCAATGGGCAGGGCTGGCCTGTGGTGCTGGAGATAACGGCAGGAGTGAGGTGGAGGTGCGGGAGCATGAGGGCCCGTTGGGAGGTTGGGGAAGCTTTGACTGCCTTGTGAATAGAGATTTATGAGAGACAATTTGGGATCAGAAAGTCAGTAGGAGGGCAGGCTGGAGGGAGGCAGAATTCTTCAGTGTAGCCCTGAAGGGCTGAGGCAGCTGTGTTGGGAATGGGGTAATTCACTGGTATCTCGAAAGCCAAGGTGAGGGCAGGATGGAATTACTGACTTCAGGGTAGTGTTTGGAGGAGTACACTGGGACTAACCTTCTGCATCCCAGGCTTGACACCCTGACCTTGTGGAGAACTAAAGTCCCCCAGATCCTTTTCCTCTTAACTTCAGTGAAGCCATGTCTCACCTTTCCTGTACTTTAAAATCTTGGAAAATACTTGTTCTGCATGTATTGCCCTGCATTTTCATAAAAACATAGTGTATCGAAAACCAGCCTGAGCTCTTTGAAACATTAATTAATGCACCACAGTTTTCCTTATTTAACTGAGGTTTGCTACCTCATTTGGGATTATTAGCAAAGCAAGAGAGCCTTGTTGTACTTGACAAAGTGATTAATTCAGACTTGAGGTGAATTTTGGCTTTCTCAACATCTTTTGATGTGCTAAGATTCCCCAGTGAGGACAAACATCATCAATTACTTAAACAAGCCATTACCTTGAGAGCACAATTATCAGTGAGGCCAAGTCTACTAATTGGCAGATGGAGAGGTAGAAACAAGCTTCGAGGGTCTGGTCTAGACCCTTACCTCTCCTAGGAGGAATACAAGTCCTTTAAAATGTTTCTTGGCAATGCTTCTGCTCATCTTGGGTGACCTGGCTGTTTTTCTGCCTCTGCAAAATACATTTTGGGTGACTTGCCTCTCTAGAACCCAGAACCCACCTGTGGCCCTTTGACTTGACATTCTCATGGGGCAGGTCCACAGAACTCAGATGTAGCAGAGATGAGTCCACAGAAAAAAAATGTCATACTTGAAGGGAGATTGGAAGAAATTCTTTGTCTTAATTTTTCCCTCTCTAGGGCCAAATTCCCCAGCTCCTGGAGCTAGCAGGATGGGGCAGAGGCTGTTTCCGGGCTTCTGTAGGATGCAAAGGCTGCAGTGCCATGTCTGGGTTTTCAATCTCCTGAAGCACAAATAATTCATGACCCAGATACAAGAGGCATCCTTTTTCATTTTTGAAGCAAAAAAAAAAAAAAAAAAAGGTATGAAGCCATTCCCTTTGCTTTATTTTGTTTTTAAAATTTTTCTCTTGAGCCTAGAAGAAAGTTTCTTTGGAAAAGTTTTTTGCTGCATCTGTGTGTCATTGTTTTTCTGATGAGGGTGGGGGTAGGAAAGCTCAGCCTAATTAAATCAGTAAAATAACCAATACCTAAAAATGAAACAAATACGTAAATGTTTTGTAAGTACCAGCCACTTAATAACTGGTTTTATGACATAATCCAATTGCTTTGTTCTATTTCTAAAATAGAGTGGATGTGTATTCCTCTTGCGAAAGTACTCTTTGCTGCACCTTCATCATCCCACTTCTTTAATTCTCACTGGGACAAAAGCGCAAGACACTTTCCCAAGATCCTTCCATAAAGGAAGGAAGTGGCAGGAAATTGTGAATGGCAAAGAATTGTGTGAAGTGGCAGAGAATTCAGGAACAAAGGCTGAGGTCAGATTAGCCCTGGGCCACACTTTTACTAGACCCCTCCCTTCTTAACTGCCAACTCCAACCCTGGTGCCATTTGCTGCCATTGGTCCTAGAGGGTATTCGTTGGTTTTTTCTTAAAGGGCTGGTTTTTTGGGGGTGTGGGATGGACATTTTATAGCACACCTGAGAAAGTAGAACACACTTAGTTCTAAGCTGTTATATAGTGGTTTCCTCACATTCAGTCCCCCAGTGCTGTTGTCTTCCCTGGGGCCTCTTGGCATACCATCACTTTCAAGGCAACAGCTGCTTCTAGCACCTTCCCCAGTTATGGTGCCATGATGCAGTTCTTGTTTATTGTATTGTCTTGGACCACGTCTCAATTTAATGGTTTTCTGACAGAATTGTTCTCCTTGGAGGGTGTCATTTTTTGATGGTTTATATGTGGCATTTCTTCAACTTCCAATGTTGACAATTGCATTTTCTACAAATAATGTCAGTTTGGTCTCTTTCTTTATAGTCCGTTTGCTTCACTTTTTTTTTTTCCTTCTCTTATTACGTTTGCTGGGGTCTCTAGTACAATGTTAAAAAGAAGCAGTAAAAATGAGCATTCTCTTCTTGTTTCTTGTTGGGGAGGATAATAAGATGAGGGACCTTTTACTATTTTTTTCAGGTTTAGCAAATACCATGCAATGGAAAGAAGTACTTTTAACTGCTCAAAATATAAAACATACATTTCATCAGACACGTACTCTGACATGTAGTACTTCTTTGCTGCGAGGATCATGATGTAAATACTTAACTCTTTGTAATGTGCTGTTGAGTGTTTGTCTTGCCACTAGGTTGTAAGTGCCGCAGTGCAGGTGCCAGGTTGCTAGGGGCCCCTGCAGCTCCCCAGCGCCCAGCACTGTGCCTGGCATGAGGGAGATATACAGTAAATATGTGTGAACCAAATGATTCTCTTCATTTTTCACAGGTCGATTAACATTAGTCCTAGCAGTGATAAAGGATTTTACTGCTAGGACATTTCTTTTTCCTGATGGTAAACTACTATCATAATTTGGAATATTCAACATCAAATGTAGACCAGCTCTCTTTAGTTCCGAGAAACTAAATACCAGACAATAAGATTAATTTTTATCTACTTCTCCAAGTTTACTCCAAGAAAGGGCTGAGATTTTCCATGTTATTCTCTGGCCATGGTGTTAACAAGTTACCATATGAGTCAGTGCAAACCGGACAGACCACATCTTAAACTGTGGCATGCTGGTCCATGCTTCTGAGCCATGTCTTCCCAAGGGTAATCCACATGTGATTGGTGGCAGGTGAAATCATTTTAGGGGGTAATAGACTACAAGAAATTTTAATGGTAAAGTGTATATTTTCACCATTAGTTTGTTTTTATGGAAGTGGTACTGGTTTTCTGTTATGGTCACAACATAAAGTTTCCTCGTCAAACAAATGTATTTAAGTTTACTTAAAAGTAACTGGGAAATAAATAATAGTAGAGGTGATTTGCAGATGTGGCAACACGTGTAATATGTTATGCAAATGACTGAATTTTGGAGAATAAGGTCTTAATACTAATTGAGACTTACTGACTCAGTTGACTCTCCTGCCCAGAAAAGTTGGGATAAAAGCAAAAAAGTAAGTTAATTCTCTGCACTACAATAACCATTCACTGAATGACTTATTTTTTAAGTTGTAATATTTTCTTTAAAATACTTATCTGCTTGGCCATGTAGATAAGGTGATTGGGCCACCAAAGCCTGTTTCAGCATTGCCTGAGGCACTCTGCCTGTTCTGTGAACAATAGGCTTGCCTTCTCCCCACCCTGCACCAGCCATAACATCTAGTTCTCTATAAACAGGATGCCCCCCAAATCTCAGTCACCACCTCTGGCACTTCTCCTTTTCAAGCATTAGCCAAAATGAAATCAGCATCTATATTAATATAAGTTGGTGTTATGGGTTGAGTAATGGTCCCAGAGACGTCCACTTCCTAATCTCCAGAATCTGTGAATGTTACTTTATATGGCAAAAGGGATTATGCAGATGTGATTAAGGATTCTAGGATAGGAAGAGAATCCAGGATTAACTTGGTGGGCCCTAGATATAATCACAAAGGTCCTTATAAGGGGGATGCAGGAGGAGTCAGACAGGAAGGTGATGAAATGACTACAAGCAGAGATTGGAGTGATGCAGTCATGAGCCAAGGAAGGCAGACAGCCTCTGGAAGCTGGAAAAGGTGAGAAACAGATTCTCCCCTGGGGGCCCCAGAAGGACTCAGCCCAGATGTCATCTTCACTTTAAAACCAGTGAGGCTGATTTTGGACATCTGACCTCCAGAACTGTAAGAAAATAAATGGGTGTTGTTATAAGCCACCAAGTTTATGGTAACTTGTTACTGCAGCATTAAGCAACTAATATAGTTGGGGAAGATTAGTTTACTTAAAAAAATTTCTTCATCTTCTGATAGGATTCACCATATTGATCTTTTATTTAGAGCACCACTATGGATTTAAATTAATTCTAATAACAGGAATACCTCATTTGATTGTGCTTCACTTTATTGCACTTCAAAGATACTGCCTTTTTTTTTTTTTTTTTTTTTTTAACAAATTGAAGGTTTTGGTAACCTGCATTGAGCAAGTCTATCAGTATCATTTTTCCAACAGCATGTGCTCACTTCATGTCTCTGTGTCACATTTTGGTAATTCTCACAATATTGCAAAGTTTTTCATTATTATTATATCTGTTATGGTGACTTGTGATCAGTGTCCTTTGATGTTACTATTGTAATTGTTTTGGGGCACTACGAACCATGCTGATAAAAGAAAGCAAACTTAATCGATAAATGTGTGTTTTCTTATTGCTCCCCTGACTGGCTGTTTCCCATCTCTCTCCCTCTCCTCAGGCCTATTCCCTGAGTCACAACAATTTTGAAATTTGGCCAATTAATAACACTATAATGACCTCTAGGTGTTCAAGAGAAAGCAAAAGTTGCACATCTCTAAGTTTTAATCAAAAGCTAGAAATGATTAAGCTTAGTGAGGAAGGCATGGCGAAAGCCAAGATAATCCAAAGGCCAGGCCTCTCATGCCAAAGAGTTAGCCACGTTGTGAATGTAAAGGAAAAGTTCTTGAAGGAAATTAAAAGAACTACTCCAGTGAAGACATGAGTGATAAGAAAGTGAAACAGCCTTATTGCTGATATGGAGAAAGTTTTAGTGGTCTGGATAGAAGATCAAAACAGCCACAACATTCCCTTAAGCCAAAGCCTAGTACAGAGCAAGGCCCTTCAATTCTCAGAGGTGAGGAAACTGAGAGAGAAGTTTGAAGCTAACAGAGGTTGGTTCATGAGGTTTAAGGAAAGAAGCCCTCTAGATAATATAAAAGTGCAAGGTGAAGCAGCAAGTGCTGATGTAGAAGATGCAGCAAGTTATGCAGAAGATCTTGTTAAGGTAATTAATAAAGATGGCTCCTTTAAACAACAGATTTTCCATGTAGATGAAACAGCCTTCTATTGGAAGAAAATGCCATCTAGGACTTTCATAGCTACAGAGAAGAAGTCAGTGCCTGGCTTCAAACCTTCAAAGGATCAGGCTGACTCTCTTGTTAGGGTCTAACACAGCTGGTGACTAAACAGAAGCCAATGCTCATTTACCATTCTGAAAATCCTAGGACCATTAAGAATTATGTGACATCTCTGCCTGTGCTCTATAAATGGAAAAATAAAGCCTGGATGACAGTACATCCATTTACAACATGGTTTACTGAATATTTTAAGCCCACTATTGACACCTACTGCTCAGAAAAAAAAAGATTCCTTTCAAAATATGACTGCTCATTGACAATGAAACTGCTGCCCTGAGAGCTCTGATGGAGATGTACAATGAAATTCATGTTGTTTTCATGCCTGCTAACACATCTATTCTGCAGCCCATGGATCATGGAGTTATTTTGACTTTCAAGTCTTATTATTGAAGAAATACATCTCATAAGTCTATAACTGATAGTGATTTCTCTGATGGATCTGGGCAAAGTAAATTGAAAAACCTTCTGTAAAGGATTCACCATTCTAGATGCCATGAAGAACATTCATGATTCATGAGGAAAGGTCAAAATATCAACACTAACAGGAGTTTGGAAGAAGTTGATTCCAACCGTCATGGATGACTTTGGGGGGTTCAAGACTTCAGGGGAGGAAATAACTGCAGATGTGGTGGAAATAGCAAGAGAACTAGAATTAGAAGTGGAGCCTTGAGGTTCTTTAATTTATTTAGCTTTTCCTTTATGACTTGAGGTTTTTGTGTCTTGTCTAAAAAATCCTTTCCTACCACAAAATCATGAAGTTATTCTCCTGAATGTCCTTCTAGTTGTACTTTTCTCAGAATGTTCTTTAATCTGTTTCACAGATGGAATTTTAATACTTGATTGTATTTTTTTCCATGTGAAGAGGCAATTTTCCCAATACCATATATTGAACAGTCCTTCCTTTCCCCACTAATTTACAATTCCACCTCTATCATATGTCTTCATCACATAGGTGCTTGGGCATACATATCCTGATTTATTTGTCTGGCTTATGCCAATGCCTTACTATTTTAATTCTTATAATTCTATAATACTTTTTTTCACATCTAGTCCTCCTCCCCTTGCTTATCTTTTTCAGATTTGTCATGTCAGTTCTTAGACTTTTACTTTCCCATATTAACTTTGGAGTTAGATAGTTTACTTTGATGAAAAATCCTGTTGTGATTTTTATTGGAATTGCATTAAAATTATAAATTAATTTAAGAAGAAACCAACATTATTATAATATTGAGTCTTCTCATCTATGAACCTTCTATATCTCTCCATTGATTCAGGTCTCTGTCCTTCAGTAACATTTAATAATGTTGTGCATCTAGTCTTGCATAGAAGAGGATCTTTTTACTATTTACATTTATTGGTTATTGGTAATTGATCATGTAGAGGAAACTTTTTTTTCATTTTTAATGCCAGGCTTAATTTTTTTTTCACATTTTAGTTTATTTTAATTTTATCAAAAAATTAAAAAAACAAATAAAACAACATTGCAACCTAAACCAAAACAAATAAGAAAAAACAAGTAACCTAAAATAACTACATTGCTTCCAACATGTTCTTACCCTACCCCAAGAAAATAAACTATAACAAAACAAAGGAATAAGAAAGACAATTAACCTAAAAGAACTACATTGCTGCCAACTTGTTCCTACCATACCTTCCAAAATTCACAAACCATAGTTGTTCCTGAGCATTCCCATAACATGAGGTTTACCCTCCATAACTTATCTGTTCTTATTAGATTACCGTTCCCCCTTCACTATTTTCTATCACTAGGTCCCTTACGTTCTACAATATAAACCATTTATTTTACATTTTTCGGAGTTCACATTAGTGGTAACATACAATATCTCTCTTTTCTGTGCCTGGCTTATTTCATTCAGCGTTATGTCTTCAAGTTTCATCCATGTCATCATGTTTCATGACCTCATTCCTTCTTACTGCCATGTAGTATTCCATCGTGTGTATATACCACATTTTGTTTATCCATTCATCTGTTGAAGGACATTTGGGTTGTTTCCATCTCTTGGCAATTGTGAATATTGCTGCTATGAACATTGGCATGCAGATATCTGTTCGTGTCACTGTTTTCAGATCTTCCGGATATGTACCGAGAAGTGCGATTGCTGGATTGAAGGGTAGCTCTATATCTAGTTTTCTAAGGAACTGCCAGACTGTCTTCCAGAGTGGCTGTACCATTATACAGTCCCACCAACTATGAATAAATACATCCTCTCTAGTATTTGTAGTTTCCTGTCTGTTTAATGGAAGCTAATCTAATTGGTGTGAGATGCTATCTCATTGTGATTTTAATTTGCATCTACCTAATAGCTAGTGAATCTGAACATTTTTTATGTGTTTTTTGGCCTTTGTATTTCCTCTTCAGAGAACTGTCTTTTCATGTCTTTTGTCCATTTTAAAATTGGGCTGTCTGTACTATTGTTGTTGAGTTGTAGAATTTCTTTATGTAAGATATCAGTTTTTTGTTAGATACATGGTTTTCAATTATTTTTTCCCACTGAGTTGGCTGCCTCTTCACCTTTTTGACAAATTCCTTTGTGGTACAGAAGCTTTTAAGTTTGAGGAGTTCCCATTTATCTATTTTTTCTTTTGTTGCTTGTGCTTTGGGTGTAAGGTCTAAGAAGTGACCTCCTAATACAAGGTCTTGAAGATGTTTCCCTACATTATCTTCTAGGAATTTTATGGTACTGTCTCTTATACTGAGGTCTTTAGTCCATTTTGAGTTAATTTTTGTGGAGGGTGCAAGGTAGGGGTCCTCTTTCATTCTTTTGAATATGGATATCCAGCTCTCCCAGCCCCATTTGTAGAATAGACTGTTATGTCTCAGTTCAATGGTTTTGGGGGTCTTATCAAAGTTCAGTCAACTGTAGACCTGGGGGACTATCTCCAAATTCTCAATTTGATTCCATTGATCAAGATATCTATCTTTGTGTCAGTACCATGTTGTTTTCACTACTGTGGTTTTATAATAAGCTTCAAAGTCAGGGAGTATAAGCCCTCCTGCTTTGTTTTTCTTTTTTAGAGTGTTTTTAGCAATTTGGGTCATCTTACCCTTCCAAATAAATTTGGTAACTAGCTTTTCCAAGTCTGCAAAGTAGGTTGTTGGAATTTTGATTGGAATTGCATTGAATCTGTAGATGAGTTTGGGTTGAACTGACATCTTAACCATCATTTTTTTTTATGCCAAACTGAAATCAATCAATATATTAACAATTATATTTTATGCAAATAAAATCAGTTTTGTTTCCTTTCTAATCTTTTAGTCTCAATTTTCTTTATCTTCTCTTAACTTCTTCATTGCTCTCTAGTGAAATGGTAAAAAGAAGTTGTTCCTGACTTTATAAGGAAGCAGGACAGGTAGGTTGCCTGTCTCAGACTTAACCTGTTCCCAAGGCATACAGGTGTTTGTGTGTGTGTGTGTGTGTGTGTGTGTGTGTGTGTTTTAAATCCCAGGAGAAGAGCCATTTGCCAAAGGAATCTATCAGTATTTCAAAGGCATCAACAGTCCTTGAAATTTCCAAATCAGTTCATCAGTTCACCAAAGAGAAATTCTTTAATAATGATGATAAGGATGTAATGAATGAAAAGAGGAGTTAGCTGCATCAGTTGTACACTAAAGGAGAAGCACGTGACTGTCAATTTCTCCATGGCTTGATTGGAGAGGATGCGGAGAAACTGGAACTCTAGGGCGTTGTTGGTGAGAATGTAAAATGGTGTAGCCACTGTGGAAAGCAATATGGCAGTTCCTCAAAAGATTAAATATCGAATTATCATATGTTCTCCCAATTCCACCTCTAGGTATACAGCCAAAGAAAGTGTAAACAGGGTCTCAAACAGATACTGGTACACCAGTGTTTATAGCAGCATTATTCACAATAGCCAAAAGGTGGAAACAACCTAAGCATCCATCAACAAAAGAATGGATAAACAAAATGTGGTACATATGTACAATATAATATTATTCAGCCATAAGAAAGGATAAAATTATGAGACATGCTGCAACATGGATGAAACTTGAAAACATTATGCTCAGTGAAGTAAGACGCATAAGGACAAATATTGCATAATGTTACTTATAAGATATATCCAGAAATAGCAAATTTGTAGAGACAGAAAGTGGATTAGATGTTACCAGGCGTTGGAGGAAGGGGGTAGGGGGACAGTATGTTTGGTGGATATGGAGTGTTTGTAAATAAAATTAGTAATAATAATAATAATAATAATAATAATAATAAAAAGAATATAGAATAACAGACATCCTGGAGAGAAGTTCATCATTTGACTGTTTTCTTCTTTTGCTCCAAAGCTTAATCAGTTTGACTATTTCTTTAATACATGATTGATCAAAATACCTCCAGTAATTCATGCGTGGCCTCTTTAGCTAAATAGTGAGTTAAATAACCTTGTTTAGTGCATCAAGAGAGGGCTTTGCCTTTGGGAAACCCAAGTATAGAAAAAGTTGCAACCTTTAAAAATTGAAACTTATTTTGAAAATGATCCATACTGTTCAAGTTATTTTGAGAACAGAAAGTATAAGTGCACCACAAGCACTGCAGTATTTCTGTCTTGTTGCAAATAACGAATCCTTCAGTATGGGAGCAAAATCAAAGGATGCCATCTCAAGCTTCATGTTTTTTTTTCATTGTCATTTTCCAACTTAAGTATCTTTAATGTAAACAACGACAGATGTCCATAATCATAATTGTGGGATACATTTGCATTAATTCCCGTCAAAGGGAAGCTGTTCTAAATGTCACAATGTGGTGATGATAAAGTGATGACTGCATATTACCTGCTTTACATGGTAGTGTCCCATGCCACCTGCACTTGTTTAAAATGACACAAAACTGATATTAATTTGACATAAAAAAGAAATGTCTCTCACAATGAAAATTTTTAAAGTAACAGGAAGGAAATAAAAAAATGTATTTTCCCATTGACTCTCTAAAATGCATTCACGGGTATCCCTGGGACCCATGGATTCTGGGTTAAGAGCCTGTTGAGATACACAGAAAGCAGCAAGGGGACTCAGGGACCAGGGAGTATGAAGCAAGGGTGCAGAGAAGGAAATAGCAGAGAGACAAATGGAACCCAGTTTGCAATTTCCCCTGAAGTCTGGTAGTGGTAATCTTTCCCTGCTGATTTGGTGCCAGGACAATAGTTGCTGATGGCAGCATTTGATCAATTCATAGCTGAAGATGCTCAAGATGTGTACTTGAGTCTAGGCTGCAAAGTGAAGTTTGTTGTTGTGTCCAGGGCACTCTCTGCTGATGCCATATGCTTGAAAATGTCTAAATTTCGTGCAGAGACACACAAGCAGTATATTTAGTGGAGTTACATAATTAGGGCATAGACGTGCATAAAAATTAGCATGCATAATTAGATACAGATTTCTTGTCCTTTAATTAGATGATCAAGACATCTAATTACAAAATTAAGATGTAATTACGTGGCCCAAGATCAATGTATTTCTTTCTACCCATTAAAGATTACAATAAGAAAATGATTCACAAAAAATGATGAAGAAATGAACATAGAAACCAGATTCAGGGATATTAAGGAAAGTGTTAAGTGGGCTGGTAATTCTCCTTTGGTCTTTCCTCTTAGGCATAAGGGGTTATATTTAAAATATCATAGTCTACTTGAGAGAATAACTTACAAACTGTGCTGTCAACCTTTGGTACACACAGTAATGAAGAGGAGTGTTAGCATGACTAATCCATGCAATTCACACGTGACTCCTGAGTGTGGTTTGTTATTACATTTGAACATGGACTTAAATGATGTTCTGGGAATTCATTCAAATCCAGTAATGCAACCATACGGTAGAGACCTCAGACAGGAGAACCGGGAGGTAAAGTGCCTTCCTTTCTGCTCTGCTTTGGTTCTTCTTTGTGGCCATTTTAAAAATAGACCCATTGCTCAGACAGAATACAACAAAGCAAAACAAGCTGGGTTGTCCTTTCCTTGAATTTTTTAGTATTTGCTGAACTGTTCATGTTAAATGCTTCTTATGGGGCTGCAGGTGGGAAAGAGAAAGGTCAGAGAATATAGCGAATGTTCTCTCTCTCTGATGATAAGGGAGCGATCTGTATGGCAGTGTTGTTGTTTTTCTTAAGTTCGAATACTTCCATAATGTCAGAGTGTAGTGATATTTTCTATATTTTTCTTGCCCCCAAATTGAAATTTGGCTGATCTCTGCATGATGCTGAACAATCAGTTTGACTCATTAATTTTACTGAACTAACCGAACTTTTGACCTAATTGGCTGGGTGATTGGGGATCACAGCCATATGTCCAGGTTTTCCAAGCCAGTCCTGACTTTAACTGTGTTATCCCTGTGTTCCCATAAACTGTTGAACTATCCTAGTAATTCCAATATTTTGACAGCCAGACTGCACTTCTCAGACTGCCGTTTTCTCTTGGAAAGTGGCACAGAAATCTGTTGGACCACATTTCCTGATTTTTGGTTAAGAAAATATGCTTCCCTTGTGATTGCAGGTCATGAAAACAAGAAATTGTAAGCAGTTGGTGATAGGGCTTCATGCTGTTTTTCCTTCGTTTCCATTAAAAATTTTTCCCTATTAGGCCATGGAATGGGATATGGTACAAATTATGTGTATGGGACAGCATCGACCAAGAAAATACACAGCTTTGCACAGGGAGCTTATTTTCTCCCATTGTCTTCTGAGGCAATTGTTCATGATAGATTTAGAGTCAAAGGAACTGAGCGGGTAAGAGGTGCATTTTTAAAAACAATTTATTGAAGGAAATTTTAAGTGGGGGGGGCATGTAGTTGGTCTAGATGATCTCTAAGGTGTCTTCCTATGGTTGTAGGATTCCTGGATCTCTAGCCTGTCACTCAGTCAGGAGGAATTTGTTGATCCCTATGCCCTCACTCACCTCCAGGCTTCTACTTCTTAAGTCCTTAGATATTATTAACTGGAAACTTATTCTTCTAACCTTACCTTTAGGTTTTGACTCCAGTAAAGTCAAAAGCATAAATGCAGACATTAATGTCTCACTCTTAAAAATTTTCTTCCCCACCCCCTCCCCAGGTACTCCACGTCAGCATTTTCAAGATTGGAGAAGTTGGGCATCAGACATCCCAAGCCTTCCCCTTTTATTGGAAACTTGACATTTTTCCGCCAGGTAGGGGTTATTTTCCACTCTTTTGGAGGTTTAGAATTTGACTGGCCATAAAGTATGCTGAGCAGGCTTTACCCATGAAGCATGGTTCCTATCCAGGTCACCCACACCTAGGGTGATGTATATATATATATACATGCTTATATATATCAATACATGTATCAGACAGCAGAGAGAATGCAGAGGAAGTAGAAGTTACTCGTGCCCTCAAGGAGCTTGTAGCCTAATTGGGAAAGCAAGGATTATATATTAAACAATTTGTACAACAGCAGATAGGATATACCCTACTGCTGGACTGGGTGGCATTCATGATAGTTGTAGTCATCCTTTGGAGGAGAGCAAGATCCAATAGGGCCAGAATCATCCTGGAGGTCTTCCTGGAGGAGGGGTCCTGTGGGACTGGCAGACACAGACACAGGGACATATACACCAGATGGGGAGCACCATTGTACATGGGCACACCAGTGTAAGAGCTGGGGCATGGGTCCATGAGCAGAAAGCCAAAGATTAGGGAACACTGGGGAATCAGCTTGTGTGAGAAGGTGTTAGGCTAGACTACTGCCATTCTAGAAAAGCAAAACAAAGAGTCATTTGTGCACTATAATATTTTAGTAAAAAAAGGACATGAAAGTGGAAGATTAATCTGCAAGAGAGAAGAATTTAGATTAGTCCTCTAGAATCCAACAGTTGCTGAGATCTAGATGTGAAGTGATGAGGGCTTGGCCTAGGGTAGTAACAAGAATGATGAGAAAAAGACGTTGGGGGGTCAATATGTGGCTAATTAAGTGTAGAGAATTCAAGGCTGAATGAGTTAGGCATGAGTTAAGTTCTGAACCGGGGAAAACTGGAGGTGGTGGGGGGAATGGCCAGGAATTGACAGAAATAAAAGGTCAGGAAGGGGTTGCTGGTTCAGGGAGAAGACATATTTAATTTTAAGTGTGTTGCCTTTGAGTTGACAGAGTGACATGCAAGTGGAAATGTCTGGTAGGCATTTGTAGATACAGGCCCAGGGCTCTACTTCTAAGGTTATTTTTTTCTCACATTGAGTTTTCTCAGAAGCCAGCTGGTTTTTTCTGTTAACTCATGGGGAAGCTGCCATCAGACCCAAATCAGGAGACCACAGATCCTCTATGGGAAAAGCCACTGAGCCAAACAAAGGCAGGAAGGACTAAATTTGAGCTAATCCTGATAGTATCCCTTTAAAATCTCTTTAGGATATCCCCCATCCCTACTGCTACTCCCGGAAAGGCTGGCCCTTAGCAATAGATAGAAAATAATGTTAGCTATTTCTGTCCTTTTTCCTTCTTCTCATTTTCTTTTCTATTCCTTTCTGTCTCTTTCTCCATCCATCAGCCTTTTCCACTCTTTATTGTTGTTGTTACTATTTCTCTCTTCCTAACATTTTTTAAACGCCTTTTTCTCTCAACTCTCTCTCAGGGATGGTCAGTTCACAACTTTAAGCCCACAAATAGCTATCTCATTAAGTCTTCCTGTAAGATCCTTGAAGCAAGTGTGAAGAAATTTAAAAGTGTCAAAACAGAACAATAAACCAACTAGAAAATTAAAGAAAATAAAATTCACATATTTCTGAAGGAAACAATCAGTTGTATTCTGTTGAGTAATTAGTTTGGTATTAACATTTTGAGGAAAATAGTATAACTGTCAGTGTGAGGGGTACACTGTGTTACGAGCCTCTGGATAATTTCCATGTATGCTCCTTTTCAGCCTGTCATCCTTATATATACCAACCCTGCCAAGATCTTTCTAGAACATAGTAATTTCAGTGACTATTTTTATATTCATGTAAGCATTCCTTGATATATGGCAAGCTTAACCTGTGAAATTCAGTAGATTTAATGAGAATGGATGTATTTCCATTCAGGACATCTCTTCTACCAGCCCCCAATTCTCCATCCTCACACCTTTGTATCTATCTGCCCATATACTCCATTCTGACAACATGAGTCCAGCATTTTCCAGCCCTTCACCCATGTGATCCTCCCACTTACATCTGCACACATACTCTATTCCCACAACACAATGCCATCCTTACAACACAGTAGGCCTAACATTTTGTGACCCTCCACTCCCACCCCACCCACACATATCTACAAATATAGCTCTACTCCAACAACACGAGTCCAGAATTTTCCAGCCCTCCACCGATACGATCCTCCCACTTACAACTCCACACACACTCTATCCTTACAATACAGTGGTCTAATGTTTTCTGACCCACTATTCCTACCTCACCCACACATATCTGCAAATATACTCCATTCCTGCCACATGAGTCTAGCATTTTCTGACCCTCTACCCCTCTCCCCGCCATGTATATTTGTAGGTATTCTTCTTTCCAACTATAAAATGTGTCTAGCATTTTGTTCAATGAAGTTACTCTAAGGTTCTTATGTTTTGAATATTTTGTTTTTAGTTAAGTCTAACTTGGTTCATGATAATTTGGAATTTGTGATAATTTGGATAAACTCAGTAGAAGTTTACACATATATAGTGGCTATGAAAAGGGGCTTTGCCAAAAAAAAAAAAATACAAACCAAATTGCAGAGGGAAATATTAACATAGTTGAGAAAGCAAATAGTTTTCAAATATTTTAGCAGCAATTACACACAAATAGTTTAAGTACAGACGATCTCTTCTATCCATTAAAGCAGAGCTGACCCAGACTTTTAATTGGCGATATATTTTTTAAAGCTATTAATTTATTCTAATATTCCAAAGTCATTGAAAGCAATATAACTTCAATTCTTTTTATTTGTTTATGTAATTGTGTTCCACTGTTTCAGACATTTTTATGAAGAAGTTCAAATAACTGGAATTTTGCTTAATCTTATTCTTACTGTAGTGTTGTGTTTTCTACAGGGTTTTTGGGAAAGCCAAATGGAGCTCAGAAAGCTATATGGACCTCTGTGTGGGTAAGAGGGAAACTCAATTTTTCTACCATACATTTTGATATTTGTAAGTTGAATTGATATGAAAGTAATTACAAGAATAGGAATGTTGCATGTACTTATATTTGAGGGCTCACCAAGAAAGTGTCCTGTAGTACAGACAAGGCTCCTAGAGAAGACCCCAAGGCTGCCCAAAGTGGGGGCATCATGCTTGATAAAAAGAGCACCATTTACTGAGCTTTAAGACTTTGCCCAACTGAGTCAGGCCTTGGGTGTCTATCCTAGTTTGCCAGGGTTGCTGTGACAAATACCACACATGTGTTGGCTTAAATGGGAATTGGTGTTTGGAGGCTAGGAATCCAACATCAAGCTATTGCCCGGCCATGCTTTCTCCAAAATCTGCAGTGTTCTGGTGATGGCTTTCCAGTAGTCCTCTGTCACGTGGTGCTCTGTCTTCTCATGTCTCCTCCTATGGTTCCTATGTCTCTTGCTCAGTCATTTGTCTCTGTGTCCAATTTCCTTTGCTTATAAGGACTCCCGTCATATGGATTAAGCCCATCCCCATTCACTTTGGCCACACCTTCACTAATAACATCTTCAAAGGTCCTATTTGCAAATGGATTCACATCCACACCCTGACTCACATAACTAATAACATATTCAAAGATGCTGTTTATAAGTGGGTTCACACCCACAGGACCAAGGGTTAGGACCTGAACATGCCTTTTGTGGGGGATGTGATTCAGTCTCCAGTAGTGCCTTTGCCATGTGTCCCCACTGTGCCAAAGGACATGTGCAGTGGGAAATGGTAGCCCTTCAAGTCTTCAGAGCCCAATATGCTTTGCCTTGACAACCTGTGGCATGTCTTTCCCTGTGAATTTATCTAAACCTTATTTGAATCTTTTCGGTTCAATCCTATAGGTAAAGTATGTTGTCATCAGGATGACCATGTAATATATCATCCAATTCAGAACATTTTGAAAGTGTAAGGGGGTATTATATAATAATTACTCCAGGACTAGAGTGTAAATTAAGACCGTCCTTGACAGAATGGGACATATGGGCATCCTAGTTCTTGGCCATTAAAGTAATATGACTTGTCCCTTTATTTTTCCTGGATTTTCCTTTTTTATGTTTCAGAATATGCTCCTCTTATTCTAACCTTCTAGAATCTGATGAACAAACTCCTATTCATGCCATTCACCCTATTCTAGATTTAACGGATTTGAATCATATTGATTCTCAACAAGTGTCTTTCCATACTAGAGTCCTAGTTATTGTAGTCTGTTCTCATACAGCTTCTCCTCAGCCACTTGGTAATGTTTAGTAATTCTTTTCCAGGCCTCCAGGCATGGTAATTTTTTTTTTTTTTTTTTTTTTTTTGGTGCAGCAAAGTTCTGTTGTATTCCTAATGTACATCCTAATGGGATGGAGCCCAGTTCTTGTGACCCCTTCTGTTCATAGGATACATTTGTGACCCCTTCTGTTCATAGGATACATGGTGCCTTTTCTTCCAGTGTTCATTTTCAAAAGGGAATGACTTGTACGCTCTGTGAAAATGGCCCTACCCAGGAGACCTACAGCTTTGGCCAAGTTCATCTACCTACTCTTCAGTTTGCTGTGTGGCTCTGAAAAAGGAATAAATTAAGATGTTATTCTAGATGCTTTCTGTATTAGTTTGCCACTGCTGAATAACAAATTTACCACAACACTCAGTGACATAAAACAACAATTTATTATTTATCATGTATCTAAGGAGCTGATTAATCTAAGCCAGCTTTGGCTGGGAGGCTCAGCTGGACTTTCTGGTGTGTCTGTAGCTCAGCTGGGGAAGAGACTGACCTAGAAGCATCTTTGTTTCACATGTCTCTCAGCGTCCTTGGGATAGCACTGGCCTGGGCAGGTTATTCTCATGGTGAAAGCAAAGGTTCAAGAGAACAAGCCCAGTAGTGCAAGAACAATTTATGTTTCTGCTGCCTCATGTCTTCCAACATCCTGTTGGCCAAACCAAGTAACACTGCCAAACCCAAAGTCAAGGGCAGGAAGCACACTCCGCCCTTTGTGAGGCCAAAGCAAGTCACATGGCCAAGCCTGACACTGATGGAACAGCGAGGTGTATTTCTCTGATGGATGCATGGGGAAGCAGTGTGTATTTCTGAGAAATAAGCAACTCTTCCTCATTCTCTAACATCCCTTTTAGCTTGGTCTTTATTTTACTTTTACTTATTTTTTAGTGCATAGCTTCTTGCTTTAAACATGATAGGTACTCAATCATCAAAAGGCTCAAACTGAACTGTTTACTTTGCTCTTACTCTTGTGCTGTTCTATTGCTGTTTTTTTTCCCTTGGTTGTCAACTGATCTTTTTTTTTTTTTTTTTTTAATCATCATTTTATTGAGATATATTCACATACCATGCAGTCATACAAAACAAATTGTACTTTCGATTGTTTACAGTACCATTACATAGTTGTACATTCATCACCTAAATCAATCCTTGACACCTTCATTAGCAAACACACAAAAATAACAAGAATAATAATTAGAGTGAAAAAGAGCAATTGAAGTAAAAAAGAACACTGGGTACCTTTGTCTGTTTGTTTCCTTCCCCTACTTTTCTACACATCCATCCATAAACTAGACAAAGTGGAGTTTGGTCCTTATGGCATTCCCAATCCCACTGTCACCCCTCATAAGCTACATTTTTATACAACTGTCTTCGAGATTCATGGGTTCTGGGTTGTAGTTTAATAGTTTCAAGTATCCACCACCAGCTACCCCAATTCTTTAGAACCTAAAAAAGGTTGTCTAAAGTGTGCGTAAGAGTGCCCACCAGAGTGATCTCTCGGCTCGTTTTGGAATCTCTCTGCCACTGAAGCTTATTTCATTTCCTTTCACATCCCCCTTTTGGTCAAGAAGATGTTCTCCATCCCACGATGCCGGGTCTACATTCCTCCCCGGGAGTCATATTCCACGTTGCCAGGGAGATTCACTTCCCTGGGTGTCTGATCCCACGTAGGGGGGAGGGCAGTGATTTCACCTTTCAAGTTGGCTTAGCCAGAGAGAGAGGGCCACATCTGAGCAACAAAGAGGCATTCAGGAGGAGACTCTTAGGTACAAATACAGGGAAACTGATCTTTTATTGAAATATTTCCCTTTGTGTTCTTAACTAGCTGGGCATTCCACTGCACCATTATTGCTGTCATCTATGATATCATGAAGGTGGTGGCCGTCAACATTGCAGCCCAAGACAGGGTAGTTTCCAGAATCTCTTTAATGGTTCCAGAGAGTTCTCTGACTAAAGATCAGTGCTGCATCTGTTGGGCAATGTTGACAATCTCATCAAAAGTGATATGTCCACCATGCTTAATGCTTTCTGCTTCATTCTTTCTCTGGGTGGTTCCTTAAGGGCTTTAATGATCAAGACAGAAGCAGAAGGTACCACTTAAATCTGGGCATCTCTCTTCTGAATGGTCAGGTTCACTCTAATCTTTAAACCTTTCCAGTCACCAGTTGCCTTGGCAATGCCATTACCAGCCTTTTATGCAGACAGACCCAAAGGGCTGATCTGGGGGCCAGGTCAGATGAACTTACCCACTGGTGCACCTCAGGTACACACGACTTTGACCTTGTTGGGGTTGAACTTGGGCAGTATGGCAGAGGCAGCTCATATTGGATGAACCCAGATTCAGGACAACAGAAAAAAGTTGCACCTTGGCCTCCTCCACGTCAAAAGCTGAAAGCTGTTCTATTCCTTTTTAAAAGTTCTCATTTCAGCTCTTTTTTTCCAATAGACCCATTCTGCAGTTGACTTGATAGCCCTTAGAGACTATCCCACATGTTTCTGAGACATAGAATTGACTCAGAATGACAGTGGCTTCCCTGGAATTAGAAAAAGCCCTCCCTGAGGCTGAATTCCAGGAATCAGTTCCCTTGAGTACTTCATGTACAGATTTTCAGAGTAGAGCCCTTGAGTATTTTAAAATAATTTTTAAATGTCAGATGAAGAGTTTAAAGGTCAGTGTATGAGCTGCTGTGTGTGTGTGTGTGTGTGTGTGTGTGTGTGTGTGTCTGAGAGAGAGAGAGAGAGAGAGAGAGAGAGAGAGAGAGAGAGAATTTGTTTCCTTGACAACAGAATGTCCAATCAACTTTTCCCCTCAACTTTAATTAAGTTAACACAATTTATCCTTTTCATTTCAAGAAAACATAAATCGTAGAGAATGATTTCAAATGAGTTTGTGGAGATCAAAATTACAGTGTCGTCTTCACTTTGTTCCCACCTCTGGTGAAAAGGAAAAAAAGAAAGGTGATGGCACAATTTCTTCACACAAAGCTATCACCTTTTCCCCCTTTTGAAAAAAAAAGATGAGCCATAAAATACTGACTTCTTTTTAAATGTGTCCCCTCTTGGATTTAGAAGCAATATGGTATAACAGAGAGACCTCTAAAGAGCTGCATGAGTTCTTTAATCTCGACAAGCCTAAGTATATTCATCTTTAAAATGAAGGGGTTGAACTAATCTAAATCTAAGGTCCTTTCTAGCCCTAAATATTATTTTGTCACTGCTTAAATTTTAGCAAAATAAACAGTTTCATCAATGGGCAATGTCAAGGATGGACTATGTTCAATGAACAGCAAAGACTTCCTTTAGTAAACAATTTGGTTTGATTTACATTAATTTTTAGACTGGTTTTATCATTGTAAAATATTATCAACTCCAGTTTGGTCCTCTTAAAAATTGAAATAATGGATTAATTCATCATTTGACAAGTGAAACCCCACAGGTGTTGATACCATATAGAGATATATTATGTGCTTGGAAGACAGGACAGCTCTGTATGTTGGGAGAAATGTGGGCAGAGAGGATTCCTCTTTATTCTGGACCTGAAAACCAAATATGCTGATTGCTTATGCCTATTACCTGGTTGTCATAATAGCAACTCAGAATTTGGAGCCCAAAACTGGAAATCAGCTCCTTTCTTTTTTCCCCTCGCACCCACTGCCATGGGGAAGATGTTCCTGGAGAAGCTTTCTGCCAAGAAGGGTTGACAACATCAATGTTTATTATCACCATCACTAGCATCAACACCACCACTACCACCATCATTGAGAATAAAACATCTTTACCAAGTGTCTAATTATGGAGCTTTCTTTGCCAGGCTCTGGGAAAATAAAACAACACAAGTTGCCTCTGCCTTCTTTGAACTTGAATGTAAAGCAGGCAGACTGACATGCAGATCTCTACGGCCTTTATTCATGATGCTTGATTAGAATTCTTTTGAATTGCTCAACAGTATCCTTGGCAACACAATATGAAGAAAGCAAGGCTTTACTGCTTTAGATAAACTTCAGTCAATTAATGATTACTTGCTATTTCCTTCAGTCTGAGAATGAGCCCCAAGTTTGATTTATATTCCTTCCCAAACCCTAAAAGAAGAGTATCAACATGGTCATTAGACGTTTGTGATTAAATATAAACAGCATGGAGACTATGCCCATCTCCAAGTTGTAACTGACTCTGCAATCCTGTGGGTGACAAGGCATTGTTATGCTATTGCTATTAATTACTGATAAATACTTACACATCACCCTTAGTTCATCTCATTAGCAACTCCTAAAGACCTCCATCCAAAACCCACTTTCCTCTTATCTCATTTGTCTTCTAAGGGCTTGCTCTGCAGTTCTCTTTTTATCTAGCCTTATCCCCATTTCTTCTTGCTCTTCCCAACCCCATCACTTTAGCCTTGCTTTCTAGCATAAACTTGGCTGGCTCTTGTTGAAGTGGATTTTTACTCCTCCTGGGGCCCATCATTTGTGCCCCTCCATTTTGATTTAGTGGCACCTGCATTGCTGTAGCCTCCATCAAACCAGCTTTGTTGCATAATTTTGTATACTCCCATCAGAGAATTAAGTTTTAGTAGGTAACATGGTATATAATTCAAAGAGTGAAAACAGGTATACAGAAAAAGTATAGTTTACCCTGGTTCCCTAGCCACTCTTCCTCAAGGGCAACCTCTGCTCCCAATTTTTCAATACTCAAATGGAGAATATATACTGTATGCTATTCTTTATGTTGCTTTTTTCATTTCTGGTATTTGGGAAATTGTCCCTTTTCTATATGTTTATTCTTTTAAAATGATTTTCTACTTTTAAAGGATTCCATTGTATGGTTGTATCATAAGTTTTAAACCAGTTCTTAACTGATGAATATTTAGGTTTTGCCAGTCTTTTGCTTACAGAAATAATACTGCAGGGAGTATCCTTGTGTATATATCATTGATCTCTTGTGTAAGTGTCTGCAGGATAAATTCCTAGAAATGGAATTAGCAGGTCAAAGATTATCTACATTAATACATATTTAAATTTTGATAAACTGCTTTTTCTTGGGGTTTTACAAATTAAAATTTCCATAAACAAGCATATGAGAGCATTTGCCTCGACATGCTCACCATTAAATGCATTGTCAACATTGTAAATCTTTACCATTTGATGGTATATCACTGTAGTTTTAATTTGTATTTCTCTAATTGTGAGCAAGTTTGAGCATCTTTTTATTATTCAAAATTGATTTGCGAGTTGTTTTCTGTAGAATCTTTTGTTCATTTCTCCATAGGGTTATTGATCTCTTCCTAATTTATTTGTAGAAGTTCTTCTTATATTAAAGAAATATATTTTCTCCTTTTTATAACTTATCTTTTGACTTTGTTTATTGTGTTTTCTCTTATCAGAAAACATTTTATTTTTGTGTTGTGAATTTAATGAATTTTCATGGTGTGCACATTTTTTACATTTAAATGTTTCATACATCTGGGATTTACTTGAGGATAAAAATGGAGGCAGGGCCCATGCTTGTTTTTTTCATATAGAGGTGTTCCATCTGGAAATTCATCCTTTTCCAAGTGATTGAAATGCCACTTTATAATTTACTAAATTTCAATATATATTTCTGGCTTATCTATTCCACTGCTCTGCCTAATCACACACAATGTCATACTGAATGCCCTCATTTGGATATCAGTTGGGTAACACTTCTTGCACCTAGCAGCAGTGGAAGCTATTGCTAAGAATATCTTTGTAAGTCTCAGGACCTGAAACAGTCAATCTCCCAGGGAAGTCTGGATCCCTGTACTGAAAAAAATCTATTGAACAAATAAATGAGCCTTCAGTATAAAGGGTCTGGCCCTTAGCCTCAAGGTTCCTGCCCATACTAGGTGGAAGAGTCTAATATGCATCATTTTGTAGGTTTTTAGCATAATTTTTATTTAATTATCTAGCACACATGAACTAATAGCACTTTGTCACCAGGCAGTGAGAAAGTTGAAACTTTGGGATACATATGGAAAAGCATTTGGCACCCGCAATGAAAATAATAAGGTAGTTTCTACATTTTTTAGAGCTCAGATTCCACTGCACCATCCAGTAGGGGAGTTTGCACTCTGGAAGTGATTAAGGCATAACAACTTTTTCATGTAAGTGCTCTTAACCATCATGTTTATGTACTATTTAGATGAGGTTGAGGAACAGCATAGAGATGGTTTATTTTAATGCAGTCGGATGGCTAGATCATCAACTTGTAGGGGATTTACTGGCCTACTTCCAGAAGAAGAACTTTGGGAATTAATGGGCTCTGAAGGACTCAACCTGCTGTACTCCTAATGGTTCATATGATTGTTTTTTTTACTTAGAAGTCATGAGATATCTGAATACACTTGACTTGAAAATGTGGCCAAGGGTTTGGGTGGGGTAGAACTATTATTGTTGATTTGTTCAAGAAAATACAGTTATTTAGACTTCAACGGGATAGCTGATACCTGGAGATTATACTCATTTTAAAACTGGACTCTTGCTCTATAGATATTAAAGAATGGTAGAACTCTTAGGTGGAATTAAGCCACAGTTGCAGAAGAGACTCACAGATATTGATGTACAGTGGGTTAGCTTTAAATTTCAGCTGTTCAGAATGAGGCACATTTATCAAGTATTTGTCTTAAAAGCACAGGTCAGTTTTAAGAGGCATTGTTGGAACTGAAAATATAGGATGACCACTGAGAAGATACAGTTTCCCTGAAACTATGGAATTAAGTAGAGAAATCCTAAATTATCCTGACATTTCTGGCCATGAAGCCAAACTCTGGACAATATTGGGTTTACCACCTTGGTGAAAGTTGCTTCTATCATGAAAGTGTTGAAAGCAAAGTTGAGAAACATCAGCTACAAGGAATGTGAGCCTGGAACCAAAATTAATATGAGACCTCATGGTCTGTATTCTATTTATTGAGAATCATGCAATGCGTTAAATATCAGTATTCTCACTGGTCAAAATAGATCAGTCACCAACAGCCTGTAAAAGCACATTTTTAAAATGAGTGGAGGATTAAACTGTCATTACAATTTGGAGGGCTCATTATTTTCTAAAAGTGAGTACTCTGACATAGTGGGGCTTTGTTCTTTTTTTTAGGAGGCCTTTGAGAATAGGGAGAATGTTATCAGTGGGAACATATACAACAACTATCACCAATACAAGTCCGTAGCCCAATAAATAGGTAGAATTATCAAGGGAACAACTGTCCTCAAATAGGCAATGTAGACCATAAGGGAACAGAGGAATTCTTTTAGAGTCTCACTTTTCTTTTATGAACCTTTAATCGACTCTTCACTTTGTCTTCCCCTGTTGTGATCTCTTGTTATGCCAAAAGTTCACCCATTTTTTTTTCTCAACTTCTGACCTCTTCTTTCACCTCAGTTGTTTCACACCACTTCATCCTCTCTTTATAACAACATATAGGTGATGATTGCTGCATATTTTAATGACTATGGTTGTGTCACCTACACTCATAAAGATCAAGACACCATATTAATTCCTCTTCTTTGGATAGATAAAAACATCAACCAGAGCAATCCAGTTTGTCACTGAAAAAAGGGGTTCAAATCCCAGCTCTAATGCTGTTTCCATCTACCACTTGTTGGTTTAATGGATTTAGGCAAATCACTTCCCTTCTTGGAGTCTCAGTTTTCTCAGATGTAAAATGAGGGATTTCGGCTAGATCAGTGACTTTGGCACTGTTTAATTATGAGCTTTAGTAAAAAATATGTTGTGATGCAGTATGTAGACACACACAAACACAACTGAAATGAAAGTTTTACAAAATACCTTACTTATGACATGATCCACTTTGATCTATTCTATTCTATTTCATGAAAAAACCAAAATGAAACAAGTACAAGCTGGTCATGACCTACAAAATTGATTTCGTAAACACCAGTGAGTCAAGATCAGCAATTTGGAAGGCAAAGGACCAGATGATATCTCAATTCCTTTCTAGCTCTAAACTAGATGAGTGCAAACAGATGACTTAACCACAATCAGTTTACATTAGAAATTGTTATAAGCCCCTGTTTTTGTCCCTTTGTGGTTTAAAGTTCTGAGAAACCTATGGTAAAATCAGCAAAAGCCCACTGTTGGCTGAAGTCAGACCCAAACTGAAAACATTATTCCTCCAGTGATGGAGGTTCAAGTGCTGGTAAAGTTGTTTCTAAGCCTTAACCCAGAATGTTTCAAGTTAAGAAGCTTACAAAGTTGTGTTAATTGACAATTAGAAAAATTCTCTAAGATTTTTGCATTAGGTATGAATGTCTCAATAATTAGTGTGATGTCATATCTCAGCTCAGTATGGTCTTTTATTTCTTACATCCAGTGGGATGGGGCAGCAGGAGGGAGTGGGCTGGAAACTGGAAAGTAGTGCCATTCACTGAATGGGCTGGGCATGGAAAGACCACCAGGCTGCAGGTGCTGACAGAGCAGGTTTCAGCTATGGGCAAAACACAGTGTTAAGGGTAAGAAATTGGCAGTTCCCCATTCTGGTAAACATTGGTACAGAGGGTGGTCTGGGAGAAAGCTGCCCAGAAGGAGGATGTGGGACTGGACAATAACCAGCATCCAGCAAAGCAGCAATCAAGGAGTCAGTGGACATTAAGGTCCCAAAGAGCCTGTTCATGGACGTTAGTGTCCCAACTAGGGGATGGCACAGGAACTTGAAAAGCCGCTGGGCCCCAAGAAGGAAGTTTGGCAGGAACAAGCAGGGCCTGCTTGCATTAGGAGGGGCCTGGGGCTAATTGAGTACAGACACTCAGTTCTAAGACCCAGGGCTTGATGTGAAGCCCAGAACTCAGATGCCAGACCCAAGCCACATTATCAGTTGGGGGGCGGTGGTTAAAAGGTCCATTCTGGCTGGAACAGATCGAGGCTGAGGATGCTGAGTTTCAAGGCTGGGGGTTGTTCCAGCTTCTGTAGGCATGGCTGGGACTGCAGGTGGATGGTGGAGCACAGCTGGCTAGGAAGAGTGGAGGGTTCCAGAGACCTGGGAATCAGCCACAGATTTTCAGTTTTGCATTCTTTTCTATCTAAAATCCATCACAGAGAACACTGCCAGGTTCGAGGTAGAAGGGAGTGCCTTTTCCAGCAGTGACAATCAAGTATGGCATTGGTAATTTCTTTATCCCCATAATGATAACCCTGCATAGTTGTGTTCCCAAACAATAGACTGTCTCAAATTAAAATTACATAAAACTTCAGTTCTTAGCTAATATTTTCAAATCATAAGTTTCACATTCAACTGAATTATACCTGCAACAAATCCAAATTGTTCAACCCAAAATGCAAAATAGGGTTATGTAACATAGTCAGGAATCACTGTGGCATTTTCCAAGGCATTCTCCCAGGTGGAAGTAGGTCCAGGTAACAACACAGACAATCTCAAAAATTGCACACACCTGCCAATTCATATAGCTCTAACTGAGAATGCAAACATCATTCCTATTGTTTCGCAGAAGAATGATCAGCCATCTTCGAATTCATCATTTAAAAAGAAAAAAAAAAATAATAACTACAAAATTTGAAGAAACAACTAATTCCCAATTCACAGGTAGCTTAAAGTTCCTCTTTGATCACTACATTGTAAGCAGAGAAACTTCTTCCAAACAAGTTCTCAAAGCCCTGGAATGATTTAAAAGCCAGTTTTAAATCTTGTTCCCCATGTGGGGCAAAAGGCAAAGGCATCTAACCATCTAAACCCAAACTAACTCCATCTATAAAGCATCAACTTTCAAACAAAAAAAGTCATATACCACCTAGACACACACATTTAAAATTCTACTGAATTTTGAATAATCAAAGTTCGTCTTTAAAATGGAACATACTCTTCTTTCTTCCCCAGGATCCTTAAATCTTTTAGAATTTTTGGATGTTTACTATGCATTCCAATTATTCCTGATCAGTCTTATATATAACATTTCTATAGCTGTGCACATGAAATAATTTCCTAGCAAGGCACTGCCAGGTTTTATGGTGCCTACATGTCTGGGGCAGATAATAGAAACTTCACTACTAAAATAAGTTTCTTGTTTATTCGTCACATTTTAGGATTATGCTCTTGAAAACATCACCCCCATTAACCCCCAAACTGCAATAATTTTGCAGCTCATTAGATGTAGTTTTTCCCACCCAGGGTAAGGCTCTAAGTTTATTGGCCTATTTATAATAGCCTGATTCTCTGACGTTAACTACTAAAGAGGCTGTTAGCAGCTGGTGCTATTTTCACCTCTGCTTAAAGAGGACCCTACTAACCACTGCCCAGAACTTACAACTGGTGGATGGCCTGTCACAGCAGGTTAGGTGGACACGGTGATTGTGGCCTTTTGTATTATAACATCCACAAACACGTCTTGCTACTACTCAGGCTAGAGGGGAGGTGGGAATCCAGGTATTGAATGGAGATACTATCCTTCACAATAAAGGCCCTAGGGGGAGGAAATCTGAGGGTTATCCCCTCTCATTTTTCTCCATTGTCTGATGCAGTGTCTGGCAAATGTTAACCACCAGAGGCAATGGTTGAATGGACTTTCCACTTTCCTTTGAAGGCTGATGATAACTCTTAAAGTTCTCTTCTCTTCTGCACTGCAGACCACAATTTTCATTTTATAACAGAGATGGCCATCAGATCCTTTCAAAAGACTCTGTCCTCCAAGATTCTTAGTTGTGTCCTCAAACTCTTAGACTTCTTTATTAGAGTTTGGGTTCTCCAGACAATCCCTTGAGCAAGAATCCTCAATTTTTTTTGCCCTCAACCTTGGAGCCCGGTTGATGCTTTATCTTCAACCCTGAATGGAGACTTAGCATCCTGAGTTGTTCTCTCCTCCAGATCCATACTTGTTAATGATCTCCAGGGCTTCAGATGCAAGAACCCACAACTAGCATCCACAGAATAAAGATTTCATCCTAGCGTGGAATGGGTCTTCATGCTTCTACAACACTAACAGTAGGAGACGCTGTGTGATCCGTGGTTGTGGGGTCGATGGGACCCTGTTACCCTGCTACCCAGTAAGTCAGATTAAGATGTTGAGGATGGCATGAAGATAAGCTGGAGAACTTTTTAAAGCAATGCTTTATTGTTCCTTTTTGTTCATGGCTGAGTGGCTATTATTTCTTGTCTTCAAGCCTCGAGTGTGAACCCTGGGTGAAATTTACACTTCCTCCTTGCTCTCTGGAACCTCACTGATCAGCATCAACCACATATTTCTGATCGGAGTGTACAACCACAGTGATCTTGCCTCCAACTTCCTGCTGGCTATAAGCCAGAGAGCACATTCTTTACCAAATGAGCCCCATTATCAACAAATGCTCATACTGCATCATCAATTCAGTTCGTTTTAATAAACTCCCAGTTGTCCCCACCCGGAGCCCCCTTTTCCCTTATCTTACTCTTTCCTGCCAAACCATTTACAATTTATGTTTGCTTTTCAATTTTTTTCTCAGCTCCTATCCAAGCTGCCTCTTTCCCACCAGGTCACTGTGGCCTTTGTATCTCAAATAAATTTAGTCTTCTCTGTCTCGGACTTTTGTTTACTTCTCCTTTTTTGTTCCACACTTCTCCTTCTCCTCTCCCCGGTACCAATGCGTCAGTCTCAGGACTTACTACCTCAACTCATTTGTTAAGATTATATCCTTGCAATTTGTAGCTTATTAGTTTTCCTTCTCTGTATTTCTTTCACAGACTTTCAGTTATTTCATAGGCATGAATTCCAGCTTTCTGACCATTTGCTGGAGAAGACATATTGAATTCCCCTTTTGTATCCCACAGTCTCTGCACTGAGTGGGCACTAACTGAGAGAGGTTAACGAGCTCCATGTCTATCCAAATAAAGGAGAGATGGCAGGTGGCCTGAGGAGAAGAGGATGCTTCGGCATACAAAATTGGCAGGAAGTGTAGAGATTTGGGCTGAGAGAGAAAGAGGGAGAGTAGAGGATGAGAGTGTGCTAGGGAATGTGTTGGTGGGGACACCCACAGAGAGGACAATCTTGGCAGTAGCAGGAGAGGAGACAGACCTAAGGAATGGGGCTAAGGAGGTGGGTTATGTGATGAAATTTGAGCAGGTGAACAGAGTAGAGAAGGTCAGGGCAAGGGGGAGAAGGAGGAAGATGGAATTCATTAAAAAAAAAAAAAAAAAAAAAAAGACCATCTAATAACCCAGAAGTGAGAACAGTGATTTGGATCATCAAAAATTGAAGAAAAAGAGAGGGAGAGGTTTATATAGGAAATGTTCTGTAGGAAAATGTAACAGAATTGAATAACTCATCAATTGTAAGGAGTTAGAGATGAATCAACATTAATCACTAATGCCAGCTTGGTATTTTGGAGACAAAATGGTGTTTCCCACCATAATGAGGTGGTTGAACATGGCAGAGGGAAAGAGTTTCTTCTTTGCCATCATCAGTTGAAGCTACTAATGAAACATTGGGTCCAAGGCGATTCAGAAACACAGTATATGCAATAGGATGGAGAGAGGAGAAATGTGAGTTCCAGGCTATGCTGGAATCTGGATTCTCCTGCCTCTTTCATGCTTCAATAATCTAGTGTGGTTTTCCACAGTTTGTCCTTTGGACCCTTTCCATTGACAATAATAATTATTACATGGAAAATAAAAGGGGGTAGTTTCCCTTGGTCAAATGCTGGAAGCACTGGATTAGTAAAAGGAACACAGGACTCTTTATTGTAGGACTTCTCAGAAACTTTAATGCAATAACGTGCTTGGGAAATCGCCAAATGTGGAATTTAGTACGCAGTGTTTACTTGACCATAGAACTACTTTTTTTTGTTGTTTACCAGAATATCTCTTGGTACTAGAATATGGAGAACAGGCTTTGAGAGAAAACACTGATCTAATAAATAGCAGCATTTTACTCCTACAGAATTCCATATAAAAAAACAACCATTGATAAGAATAGTTTACTTCACCATTGTGAATTATCAGCATTACAACCAATAATTACTAATTACCTCCTTCTCAAGCAATTGAGTGTATATGTGTGTGTTTATTCTGTGGTGCTATGGAGAGGCAAGGGAATACACATGCCACATGTTTTCTTTGTTTATTTATTCCCTCTTATCCCCCTACCCTTCTCCCATTGCCCTACCCACCCATAGTAGACAACCCTTCCATTGTGTTTAATATGGATTTTTTTATGTACCTGTTCTTACAAACTGTGTATTATAGTTTTGTGTGTCTTATCTTTAGCTTATGCAAACAGTGGTATCATAGCTCTCATTCTATCCCTTAGTTTTTTCACTTAGCGCTATGTTTTCAAGATCCCTCATGTTGCTGTGTTCCCATCTAATCTGTTGCTTCTAACACAATAGTCCCCAACAGACAAGGCCACAGGGAACATCTTTTTACAGGGCCCTTAAAGGAGCTCTGTGAGAATTTCTAAAGGGTAGATAGATCTTGCCAGTATGATTGTAAGCGATCTATATCTTTGTTCCCTGATGCCATTTATGTATTAAGTGTTAATAATCCATAACCATTTTCTGGCACTCTCTATGGGTCACGTTCTTTCAACACGTATCTCATGTGATCATCCCAACAGCTCCAGGCAGATCACATTATCCTCAGTTTATAAAGAAACTTGGGTGACGTTAAGACAAGAAGAGCACGTGGTTAGCAAGAGGCACACGCAGAGCTTGTACAGGTTCTGCTTTTTCTATTCCACTGTCTCTTCTTGTTCTTTGGACACTCCCAACACTCCTGCCTTAGGGGGTTTGCCTTTGCCATCCCCCTGCCTGGAATGCCCTTCCCTCAGGTAGTCACACACTTGAATCCTTCTCTTGGATCAAGCCTTTGCTTAGGCGTCCCCTCCTAGGCTAAGCCTACCCCATCTGCCCAATCTAGACGAGTGCCCTCCATCTCTCTCTATCCCCTCACATTGCTTTTTTTTTCTCCAGACGTGTATTACTCTTTGACATAAAATATGTAATATAATTATTTGTTTATTGTCTCACTTGCCTGCCAGGACAGGAACTCTGTCTCTTTTGTTCACTCTGATATTGCCAGTGCCTGACACATAATAGTGCTCAGTAAATGTTTGTTGAATCACCAAATGAATCACTTCTCAGTACATGCCTTATGACAAAACTGTTCCTAAAGACACCTCAAACAGTAAGGTTCTGTTCTTTTGCTTATTTGGGTAATTAGTATGATTTCCTGGACATAAGGAAAGGAATTGAGAGAAGCTTCTTATCTTAAAACCAAGGCTTTGATGGGGAGGGGGTCTAGAATCTTTTCCCATCCGTGACTTAAACACCATCAATTCAAAAGTCAGCCCATAAAAGTACAAAATTTATTTACTACCCTATCAGGTCATCTTGGGATTCAAAGCATAAACAGATGAGGTAAAGGATATGATCTCATGACCTGCTACTGGGGCCCCACTTGAACCATGAATCCATCTCACTCCGGAGGGCCTGCCCTCTCCCACAGTCTGACTCTTGGCGATCAGGCTCGGGCACTCGAAAGAACACTGGGTTAGGAGCCAGATCTGGGTTCTCATCTTAGCTCACTGTTATGAGCTACGGGACTTGAACAAGTCACTTAACTAATTTCGTCTCCTTAAAAAAAAAAGAAAATCGAGTGTTGCCTACCTCCCGGGTCAGATGTGCAAATCAAAGGAACTATCAGAGCTCCCTGTAAGCCACAGAGCAGTCGTGGATCAGGGATTTTAATTATGATTCTTCTGCTCCTCAGTTCTAGATCTGAAAGACCTTGCAGCAAACTGGCATCCTGGGGATAGTGCTGACTTCTGGGGCCCCTGGGCAGCTCGGGGGTGGGGCAGTAGTGGGGAGAGGAGAACGTGCACTACAGCACATTGTCCTTCAGAAAGGCTCTGGTCTTTCATGTCGCCCACTTTCAACCCTCCAGGGAATCCCTGCTCCGCGGCTGCCTTCTCCCTGTGCTTCCCCGGTAAGGGGTCGGCTGGCTCTCGCATCTTACACAATCATTTCACCTCCTTGAACCTCCATTTTCTTAGTCATAAAATGAGGGGGCTGGGTTAGAACCTTAAACCCTCCTTTCATTCCTAAAACACTGTGATCTGTGCTTTAATTTTTTTCCTGCTTCTTATTTCTCCCCAACGGTTCCTATAATTCTTGTGCCATTAAATTCTCTTTTCAGAGTCACTATCTGGGCTTTCTAATACTTACCCTGGGACAGCACATCCTTCCCATCGCACTGGGGTTCCTTCCCTGTCCTCGTTGTCTTTTGAGAACTGATATCCCTCTATTTATATTGAGTCCACATGGCATTTGCGGAGAGGTGATTTTGCCATAGACTCTCACACAAATATATGTCCTACGTGAACTCACTATAAAAAGTAAATGAGCGCGTGCGTGCGCACACACACACACACACACACACACACACTACCCTCCAGTGCCCAAGAATATACATGCCTGGGTATAAAGTGTGAGTGCAAATATTCAGGGACAGCCAAATGACTATTTTAATGTTTCTTTGTCCCTGCGGTGCCATCTAACTATTTATTTAGTAGCCTGATGCCGTTTGCATCAACAACTTTGTCTTATAGGCTGTTCTTCATGTTTATGATTCTTACTGTGAAAAAAATTGCTTGCCTAACATCTGTTCTGAATTTTTTTTTCCTTTATTTTTATTTATCTAATCCCTATTGAATTAAATTTGCACCAAGGACAGTAACTTGAATTGGAATCTTCAGTGTCCTTCAGGATTTTTATACACTTCAATACATCTCTTAATTACTCTATTTTTATTGTTATGAGATATACATATATATTCATGCACACACGGGCAGATTGGTTTGTAGCTTACCTTTGCCTGTCTCCCCCTAGGGAATGAGTTTTATTAACTGAATAAATTAAAAGGGAGGGTATATTCAATAGACTAGAGAGGTTTATCGTTATAGGTTTGTTTCAGTTATCTTTCCCTTTTGCTCCCTAAATTCTTCCTTTAGCCATAGCTCTATTTTGAGGAAAGCTTTATTGTGGTTTGACATAGTCATAAATCACCAGATCTGGAAGGGTCATTTCATCTTATGGATGAAGAAGCTGAGGGTCAGGGGAGAGAAGTTAGCTTCCTGCCTAATTCAAAAAAAAAAAAGAAAGTGAGCAGCTTCCCCAGAGCCACAAAACTTGCAAAAAGGCAGAGCCATTGCTTGAACCTGTGTCTCCTGGCTGCCAGGACTGGGGTCTCTCCTGGAGTGCCTTGCCACCATCCACACACAAAGCCATTGCTGTAGAGACCGGCTCCTCCTCAGAGCATGCATTTTGCTTGTTTTCTGTGGATGTGGCTGGGTGGGTGGTTGAGGGAAGTGGACAGAAGATGGTGTGGGGATGGCGGCAGGGCCAGGAAGGCAGGGGGCAGGTCACAGTGCGGCCTCCTCTTTCCTGTGGACTCCCCTGGTGGAGCCATGGTTCTCAGGCCTCTTCCAGGCTGGCTTGTGTGAAATTGGACCTGAGTCCTTATTACCCCTCTGCTTTGAGCACTTAAAGACCGACCAAGACCAAGGATCAAGCCTACTCCCAGCTGCAGCCAAGAAGGCTTCTCTACTTAATACCTGGGAAATCTACCTGGCATAGAAACTGAGGCCCAGAGACTCACGGGACTGGCCCAAAGTCTCGAAGTTCTAACTCCAAATTCAATGCTCTTTCTAACCATCGGTTCTCCCTTCATTCTGGGAGGGGTGTCCCCTCCTCTCCTCTTTATTCCCTTTCTTACACTCTTCATGGTTTGTGTTCATGTCTTCCGATGGCACAAAAACAGAAGGAGATGGCTCCCCCACATTTGGAAGAGCTCACTGCTGGCACCACTCCAAATGTCATTCACTTAACAAATAGTCAAGCCTTTGCTGTGTGCATAGCACTGGGCTGATGGTATGTGAGAGACCAGCCTTCCTTTCCAAAAATTCTATCGTTCATATCCCCGCTCCTGAAGAAATTTGGTATCTAACTTAGAAGAAAAACATAGACATGGGCCAAGTTACACAAGAATGCCAGATAAAAGTGACAATATTATGAGTAGAACACACTATCAGAAGCTATGAATTAGGTAGAATCATGGGCCAGTGAAGGCAGAGGAGGCTTGTAGGAAGATGTGGTACTTGAGCATGGTCTTGAGGGGGAAAAATGTGAAGTGAGGGAGAAGGAGGAGAATGTTCCACCCAGTAAGAACAGAAAGTAAAAAGACCTTAAGTTAGAATAGTTGGGGGAAGTGATATTGGAGCTGGAGACAAAGGTGGGTTGGCCAGTTGCCATCACATGATGGATGGAAAGCCTTGGCTGTCAGGCTAAGAACTTTAGTCTTTATCCCTTTGGCCATGGCTTTTGAGCTGGCTGGTCATGTGTTGCAGGTTGGTTTCTGGAGGCAGACACTAAGATGGAGTTTGGGGTGCAAGACATTTAATAGGGATCAAATAGGGAAGGGGATAGGAAGCAGCACTGGGCAGAAGAAGCCAAATTGTGCTGTGGTCCCTACAAGGCCTTGGCCAACCTGCAGGGAGCTCTGGAATAAGTATTGCCCATCAGAGCCGACCTACAACAGGTCAAAATGGCCCAACCTCTATAATCCTGCCTAGCTCGGCCACTGGGTGCAGGCATTCCCAGGAAGGGGGCGAGCTCAGGTACGGCAGCTCCCTGCATCTGAGGCAAGCCCTGAAGAAGCTGATGGCTGGAGGCTCTGTGCTGCCCTCACTCTTCACAGATGGGCAGCAAGTAAAGTCTGTCCCTGAAGGAGGATCTGGGTGGCACATCTCTGTGTCTACCATTTCATGGAAGCTTTGATTCAAATGAAATCTCTGGCAGAACTACTGGGTTGAAGCAGGAGATGATCTGAGACTTTTCTCTGCCCAGCTCCCCCTGTAGGTGATTCGACTCACAGCCAGACCTGAGAATCACTGGCACAGGCCCCAAAGACAGGGTCCTGGGTGAAGAAGCCAGTAAAGTGGATCAGCAGATAGACACCTCTTCTATAGAGAGGTAGAAAGTTTAGAGAAGGTTATCTAGGGAAATGGAACCCACAGGGGAGATATACATTATTTACCTATATGTAATGTAAATATTCTGAGATTTTTTATAGGAATTGGCTCATGCAACTGTGGGGATGGGCAAGTCCAAATTTCATAGAGGAGGCTGCAAGCTAGGAACTCTGAAGAAAGTTTTTGATGAATTCCCTAGAAGCTGTCTGGCTGAAGTAGAGATGGAAATTCTCCCTCCTGACTGCTGAAATCATCACTTCTCCTTTTGAAGCCTTCAACTGATTGGATGAGACATCTCTCATTATTGAAGGCAATCTCCTTAGTTAATTGTGGATGTAATCAGCCATAAATGCAATCAACTTATTGGTGATTTAAATCCATGAAATATCCTCACAGTAACAATCAGGCCAGTGCTTGCTTGACCAAACAACTGGGCACCATGAACTGGCCAAGTTGACACATGAGCTTAACCATCACAAAGAGTGACCAGGTGACTTTCAGACTGCAGGATGAATGTAAGTAAAGAGAAACAAAATTCTGCACTTTCAGATTTGGTTTCAAATCTTCTAGGAGCAGGAAAAAAGGAGGTCGGAAGGATAAACTGATTTCCCAGAACTGGAAAAACAGACCCAAAACCATCCTTCCTTTTACTCCCGTGTACTAACCACTCTGCTAGATTCTGGGTGGGGGTGAGGGTGAGGGTGGGAGTTACAAGGAGAAATAAGACAGGGGCATTGTCCACAAAGAACTCACAGAGCAATGAGGAACCAGTCAATAAACCAAACAGGGTGAGATGCAGATTAATAGAGGAATGGGCTAAATGCCTTGGAACCTGCAAGGAGTGAAGGGCTAGAGAAGGCTCCACAGAAAAGGTGACAGGTAGACCAATGGTCTGAGAGAGTTTTCCAAACTAACAAGGAGACTGGTACTTCACAGGGAAAATTGTGTGCAAAAGAATAGAGCCTTGGAGAAACACTGCAAATTTGGGGAACCACAAGTAAATTTTCATCGCATGAGTCTAAGGCTGTGGTTCCCAAACTGTGTGCCCAGATGCTCCAGGATGCCACAGTGAACTCACAAGGGTTCCCTGTGATATTTTAAGTATTCACGGGGAACACAGTGACTTCTGTCGGTCACTATGAGAATAACTTTTAATACATGTGTATTATTTTTTCAAATGGCTACTAAGTGGTTAGATCATAAATACTTATTAAGTTGGTTGGACCTATGTACAAAAAGAAAAAATGAGACTGATAGGTTATTCTTTTGGCCTTGGGGGCACCATGAAAAAATTATCAAGCCACTAAGGGTGCCATGAACTGAGAAAGTTTGGAAACCTTGGAGTAAGGGGTGTGGGGCAAAAAGGGAAGTTGACCATTGTATGCTCTGAAGGAGCCTCCTCATTGCAAGTCAAGGAGATTGGATAAACAATGGAGGTTTATTAGATGGTTTATATGGAGTGGAACAACATGGTCAGCATCTGTTTGTTTGCTTTTTTATTATTTATTTTTATTAGAGAAGTTGTAGGTTTACAGAAAAATCATGCAGAAAATACAGATTTCCATTATGAAAGAATTTTCCCTGTTATTAACACTTTGCATTTGTATGGTACCTTTGTTAAAATTGATGAAACAATATTATTATAATTATAATATTAACTATAGTCCTTAGTTTACATTATGGTTCACTGTGTTGTTAGTCCTAATTTTTTTTAAATTTTTATTCTAGTAATATATGTATAGCCTAAAATTTCCCCTTTAACCACATTCAACTATATAATTCAGTGATGCTAATGATATTCACAATCTGTGCTACCATCACCACCATCCATTACCAAGGCTTTTCTATCACCCCAATTAGAAACTCTGTACCAATTAAGTATTCACTCCCCATTCCCGACCACCACCCCACCCCACCCACCCCAGCCCCTGCCAACCTGTATTTTAGCTTCTGACTATCTATTTGCTTATTCTAATTATTTCATATAAGTGAGATCACACAATATTGATCCTTTTGTGTCTGGCTTATTTCAATCAACATGATGTCTTCAAAGTTCGTCCATGTTGTCACATGTATCAGAGCTTCATTACTTTTTACAGCTTAATAATATTCCTTGTATGTATTAACACATTTTATTTATTCATTTGTTGGTTGATACACACTTGCATTGCTTACACCTTTTGGTAATTGTGAATAATGCCACTAGGAACATCAGTGTGCAAATATCTGAATTCCTTCTTTCAATTCTTTTGGTTATATATCTAGAAGTAGGACTACCAGGTCATGTGATAATTCTAAACTCAAGTTTCTGAGGACCTATCAAACTATTTTCCACAGCTGCTGCACCATTTTTCATTCCCACCAACAATGAACAAGTGTTCCTATTTCTCCATATCCTCTCCAACATGTGTTACTTTCCATTTTTAAGATAGTGGTCATTCTAGTGGGTATGAAATGGCATCATTGTGGTTTTAACTTGCATTTCCCTAATGGCTAATGATGTTGAGCATCTTTTTGTGTGCTTTTTGGCCATTTGTATATCTTCTTTGCAGAAATGTCTACTCAACTCTTTTGCTCATTTTTTAATTGTTTGTCTTTCTGTTGTTGAATTGTAGCATCTCTTTATATATTTTGGATAATAAACCCTTATTGGATTTGTGGTTTCCAAATATTTTCTCCTGTTCAGTCACCATCTGTTTTACAAAGATAAATTTGGCCTGCATGAAGGAGTTGGTTTGGAGGCAGAGAGCCCCATTGGGAAACTGCTTACGGATCAGCCAATATTAGAGGTTAAAACTGGAATATAGCACCCTTCATTAATATTACAGAATTCCTATTGCATGCCTGGCACTGAAGTAAATCCTGAACATCCAAAGATATATAAGACATGGTTTAAATCACTCACATTCGAGTGAAAAGACAGTCAAGAAAACAAACAATTACAAGTAGTGATGAACCACTAGGAGTTAACCAGGCAAGAAAAGAGGGAGCACTGTTCCACACAAGGCAGGGGAACAGCACGTGCAAAGGCATAGAAGTGAGAGATTGTGGAGGGTTTGGGTAGATAAAAGTTGATCATCAGCTCAGGGTTTGGGGGTAATGGGGGATGGGGAGGGACAAGGCCAAAGAACAAGGTAGGAACAGATTGTGAAGGATGTTGTAGGCCATGCTAAATACTCCCAAGGGTCTTGATGCTGACAAATCATTGACAAATCTAACTAAAAGAGTGGTATAATCAGATTTGCATTTTAGAAAGTCCTAAGTAGATAAGCTGAGTCAGGGCCCACATGTTGACAAGTAGCAGACCAGGAGGAAAAACCAGAATGAAGGAGACACAAATCTCTGAGTTGGAGATCCAACGTCGGGCTAGGAAGCAAGGTACCTAGAATTCTATCAGACTGAAGAGGGCAGGAGAAAAGCACCAAATCGATTCAAGGCACCACGGAGAAAGAACGGTTTGACAAAGGGCTGATTCAGTCCATCAGCCCTATAGGACTTTGAAATCAAGGGTCAATCCCCTGGTGTGACAGACCTGAAGCTTCCAAGGGCAGGTAATTCAGACCCCTACCTGGGTGATATTGGAGTCTAGAGAAAGCAGCTCTGGATTCCGAGGACCTGTGACTTCTGTCTCTGAGTCCTCGTGAAAAGTATCCCTGCTAGCTTGAGTCTGCGCTTTCACTCAGCTACCTTAAGCCCACCTGGCTCTAATGACAGATTTTATAGCTAACAAGAAAGGGCAAGATGAGACAAAATCCCCAGATCAGTGGACTCCAGGAACCATGCTTTCTCCACAGCCCTGTGCTGGCTGCCCAGCCCAAGAGGGGCTCTCATGAAAGCCAAATACCCAAGTATTCCCAGTCTTGGAATTCTACTTACCTTTTCTTCTGAGCCTTTTGGAAGTTGCAAGTCTCAGAAACTCACAGTTGTGATCCCAGTAGTATGTACCCACCTTTCCTCAGCCTTTCTAACCCTCCCATTTCTACATTCTACCCCAAAGTTCAGAATTACGGTCAGAAGAGCAGTTAGCCTTTTAGCATCTTCAACCTGATGTAAATAAAACTGTCAATGGGGCAAGAATTTATCAGATGCTTGATATTTAGCAGTTATCAGAGTACCTGAAGGCCCTCATCAATTCTTCAGGCTCTGCCAGAAATCAGAAAGCTCTGGAGGTACGTTTGGATTCCTTCTGCTGACGTGGAGGCTCTCAGGCTTGGGGCCCGAGCCTCCTGATCTTCTAGGGGCACATCCTCACCCAGCTTCCTTCAGCGGGGTGCAGCCCGCCAGAGGCGCAGGGGGTGCAGGGGCCCCTCACCTTTATGGCTGCTTTCTCACCCTTGTGGGGAAGTAATCATGACTAGTATTTGCATAAAGCTTTGTACACAAAGCAGTTTCACGTTTCACATTGGAACCACATAGCAGCTTCTATTATCAAAGTAAGGAGCTCAGAAAGTTGTGACATTCTCAAGGTGACTCAGTGGTTAAATCACAGGGCAAGGCTTATACCCAGCTCCCTAAGACACCAAAGTCTGCAGCCTACCCACTGCACAGCTCTCCACCGCTTGACAGATGCAGTTGGGGGCAAACCTGTGACAAATCCTTTACTTTTTTTTCCCCTAATCACAAAAGTCAGGGACACTCATTATAAAATACTGGAACATTAAAGAAATACATTATGTAAAAAGTCAACGTCCCCCCCAAATTCCCTGCTCCAGATAAATGTACTGTTGACTGTATCATATATCTTACCCCACATTTTCTCCAGGAATGTATGAATAGGACCAGCATACTGCCTAACTCCAAGTATGTGCTCAAGAAACATTTCTTGAATGAGCCAATTAACAGTAATACAGACTGCTATTTTTTAGCAGAACTGTATACACTGTTTTGCAATGTGCCTTTCCATTCAGCTATGTAACCTGGCCATCCTCCGTGTCGTTGCATGTGGGTGACCCTGATGGACAGTCGTTACAGCTCTAGCACCCCTGGTGGGAACCAAGCTGAGCAGCCCCAGGCTAGTGGGAGCAGCCCTCCCTGCCTCGGAGGGCATTCTGAACTATTTTGGTTGAACTGACTGATCAGTTTTAAAAAAGAAAACCACTCCTAAAACAAGTCAAGCGACTGTTATTTCTGTCTACACAACACGTCACTGATTTGCCTAAATAATTTCTCTGACCAGGTGCTTTTGAGTTAAATAAACAAATTCTTATGTGTAAAAATGAATATAAGTGAATAATTGGTTAAGAATTATTTGCCTCCAAATTTGACTGTATCCACATTTGGATTAGAGGGAAGCAAGACCTTGCCTTCATGAGGCTGGGGTTTTCTGGTCCATGAGGGAGGAATCTGCTCTAAATCTCCACAATTAAAAGATTCAGTCTCTACAGTGGGAGACCCGATTGTTTTCTCTCATATTCCTACTCAGAAATGAAACTGTCCACAGAAAAGGCCAGCCTTAGAGAAGAGGATCGGCTCGAGTAGATGGCAGCATATTTAATGCCTAGGGGCAGAGCCTTTGGAAGAATTGGTTTGGGGTGAAGTCCTGATCTTGGGCAAGTTACTTAAGCTAAGTCTCAGTTTCCTATTCTGAAAAGTGGGTATAATAACTACCTCATCCGTTTTTTATGAGAATTAAATGAAATAATACAGGCCTGGAAATTAGTAAGCACTCAAAAGATGCTAACAATTGTTCCCTCAAAAGTTCTGAGAAGGGTCCTTAACCCTTCAAATACTTCATTTATTGACTGCACTGAAACAGAAAGTTTCCTCACACTCTATATAGTCTAGATTTAAAATCCAAAGACCATAATTTATTCTCCCCTTTAATTCATAGGAATTACAGGACTTAAAGCTACAGGAAACCATAGAGATTATTTAGTTTCACTCCCATATTTCAGAGGCAAGTAAACTGAAGCCTGGGTTGTTTAAGAAATTTATGTAAGATCATTCTTGGAGTGAGGAGCAGAGCTGGGTGATCCTGGATCCAGCCTCCTGACTTCTTACACAAACCTCTTTCCAGGATACCACACCATCTCTGGAAGCAGTTAAGTCATTGCGATGCATTCATACCAATGTACATAAATGAGATCAGATCCTTTCAGGGAAGCAAGTTTTGAGAGGCAGTATGGCAATGGGTATTCAAAAGGTTGAGAAGGGAAAGGGGCACCATGTTAGTTAGGATTTCTTTTACAAATAATAGAAACCCAACTCAAACTAACTTAAGCAGAAACTAACTTAAGCTTGGAGGATCAAAGGAAGGACTGTAGGAGGAAGCAACTTGGAACCTTGAACTGGACTTCGGACTTCCTGGACACTCTCTGTCTGTCTTTAATCTCTGCTTGTGTCTGATGGCTCCTTTTGCAGCTTCTCTCCTTGTGGTAGGAAGATGACCACCTGCAGTTCTAGAGTCTTATCTTCCCAGTTTAGCAGCTCCAGGAGAAAGAAAGAGTTTTTCACCCAATGTCCAAGTATCAGTCCCAATGAAGATTCTGATTGGTCCTAATTGGGAGATGAAATACAATGACTGGTCATGCCAAATCATGCGTCCATCCCTGCGACCCAAAGAGCAGAATTCTATAATTGACAGCTCCTCCGGAAGTGCACGGAATGGGGGAAGAGGTGGTTCTTCAAGGAATGCTGGGCAGACAAAAATCAGAGGACCCATTCCAAGCATTCATAAGGTTGCTAAAGACATATTTCACTTAAATTATTCTCTGTTCAGGATATCCCCAGGAGCTCCTCAAACTACAGATGAACATATTTATAAATATAAATTCATAAGATTACACAATTTACATGGAAAATGGGGCCAGTTTTCTCCTGAGGTTCATATGCCAGTGATGAAGCAGTTCTATAGGAATCATCGCAAAATTGTTTTTAGCATTAGCAATACTACTAGAAAAAAGCACAAAGACTCCCAAGGTGACAACTTGGAAAGACAACCTTCATTTGAACATAGAAATATTATTTTGTTTTTAAAAAATCCAGATGATATATAAAAATTATTTTGATAGTAACAATCAGTACAAATATGTCACCAAAATATGTGTAAGCTCCAGTGTAAACACTTTCCTTTTAGATCTAAGAATTTAGGGAAATGAAAATGAGTGCGAACCTTTGGTTAATTATAGAGCAGGGCTTTTAACTAGGGGTTTGTGGGTCCCCTTCTTGGTTTTTCTCAATCACATCACATCTCCTGGGGAGCTTGTTGTTTTTTCCCTGCATCCTTCGTGGTCTTCAATTTGTAAAACATAAATCTTGGACAATAAATAATGATAGAAGAAAACAAACAAGCAGTGGATTTTGCATAGTGGGTGGGAAACCAGGAGGTGCAGGCCATGGCAGGTCAAGGGCTCCTGCTACTCAGTAGGATGTTCTTTGGACTGCCAATAAGCTGCAGAGTGGTGGACTCATCTTTCTTCTCCTCCCCTCCAAAGCTTTCAAACAGCTTAGATGGGAAGCTGAACGTGACGATTGGTCCTGGTATTTGCTGTTCATCCACTTTTCTTGATCTTGCTATCTGATTCCATATATTCCAGAATATTCAAGGGATGTATAATAAACTTCTAAGATGAAGGGAAATTTCTTGCTCATAGTTTGCCTGAAATCTTGGCTTGTGTTCATTTTATTAAACAGAAAATAAGCTCCAGAAATGCCCATAACTTCAGTTACTAAAATTCCTTTAAAGATCTTCTTTACCAATGGTTCCATAGTACAGGCCATCCTGAGGTGCGAACACGAGCTGGGGAGCTTGTTAAAATTAAAGGTGACTGGATTCCACCCAGAAGACCCTGGTCTAACAGGTCTGGGTGGAGCCAGGCACCATTATTTTCTGAACACTCCGCAGATGAGTTTGACCAGTCACTAAGGCTGAAAACCACTGCCCCTTGACAGGGTTCTCAGAGTGTGAAAATAGTCTCCTTTCTTCAGAATCTGGAAAGCCTGTTAAAATGCAGATTTCTGGCACTATCTAGACCCAGTAGGTCAAACTTAGGGGGAAGCAGGCCTGTGACTGTGAAGTTCATTAAGCTCCCAAGGTGACATTTTAAAAACATTTTAGTTCGAAATAATTATAGATTCACAGGAAGTTGCAAAAAAAAAAAAAAAAAAAAAAAAAAAAATTACAGGGAGATCCGTGTACCCTTCACCTAGTTTCCTTTGATGGTAACATGATTATAGTACAATACCACAACCAGGAAATTGACATTGGTAAAATCCACAGAGCTTTGCCAGCTTTAAGTGCACTCATCTGTGTGTGCAGGCATATATATAGTTATACACAATGTTATCATACATATAGCTTTGTGTAACCGCCATCAAACTGTTCCATCACAATAAGGCTCACTTGTGCTACCCCTTTATAGACAATACATACCCATCACTGCCTCCATCTCTAATTTAATCTGTTCTCCAGCTCTATACTTTTGTCACTTCAAGAATATTATATAAACAGAATAATATAATATATAACCTTTTGAGATTTGCTTTTTTCACTCAGCTTAATTCTCTTGAGAGCCATCCAAATGGTTATGTGTATAGTTCATTTCTTTTTCATCGCTGCATAGTTTTCTGTGGTATGGATGTACCACAGTTTGTTTAACCATCTGCCTGTTGAAGAATATTTGAATTGTTTTCCAATTTTGGCTATAACGAACAAAACTGCTATGAACATCATATTTTTGTGTGAACATAAGTTCTCATTTCTCTGGGATAAATGTGCAAGAGTGTAATTGCTGAGGATATGTTAAGTGCATGTTTAGTTTTCTAAGAAACTGCCAAACTATTTTTTAAAGTGACTGTATTATTTTATATTCACACTAGCAAAGTGTGGTGTTAATATCTGAATGATCAATAAATGATCAGCAAATATCAAAAGGTTATATACTATATGATTCCATTTATATAACGTTCTTGAAATGATCATTCACTGAATGATCCAGTTCACTCAGAATGAAACTGAATGATCCAGTTTCTCTACATCCTCACCAGCACTTGATGTTATCACTATTTTTAGATTTTAGCCATTTTAGTGATGTCGCATTGTGGTTTTAATTTGCATTTCCCAAATGACTAATAATGTTGAACATCTTTTCATGTGCCTCCTGTGTATCCTCTTCAATGAAATGTTCTTCAACAAAATGTTCATGCATTTTGCTCATTTTCTAATTGGCTTCTTTTTTTACTGTTGAGTTTTGAATGATTTACATTCTAAATGTAAGTCCTCTGTTCAGATACGTGGTGTGCAAATATTTTCTTTAAGTTTGTAGCTTGTCTTTTCATCTTCCTAACAGGCATTTTGGAGAGCAAAAGTTTTTCATATTAATGAAATCCAGTGAAATCCAATTTATTGATTTTTGCCTTTTATGAATTGTGTTTCTGGTATCAAGCCTAAGAACTTGTTGCCTAACTCTAGATCCCAAAGATTTTTTCCTGTCATTTTTTTTTTTTTTTGAAAGTTTTACAGTTTCATGTTTTACATATAAGCTCATGGCCCATTTTTTGTTAATTTTTGTATAAAATGTGAGGTTCATTTTTTTACCTATATATGTATAATTCTTCCAGCACTATTTGAAAAAGGCTATCCTTCCTCTATTGAATTGCTTTTGTACCTTGTCAAAATCAGTTGAGCATGTTTGTGTGGGTGTATATCTGGGTTTTCTAGTCTATTCCATTGATCTATGTGCCTTCCCTCCTCCACTAATACCACACAATCTTGACTACTCTAGCTGTATAAATTTTAAATTGAGTAGACTGATTCCTCTGATTTTATTTTTTTTTAAATTGTTTCAGTTGTTCTAAGTCCTTTGCCTTTCCATTTAAACTTTAGAATAAGCTTTTCTGGGTTGGGATTTTGATAAGAATTGCCTTAAATCTATAGATCAGTTTTGGAAGAATTGGTATCTTTACTATGTGGAGCCTTGCAATTGTGAACATAATATGTCTCTCCATTTATTGAATTCTTCTTTGATTTCTTTCATCAGCATTTTGTAAATTTCAGCATACAAACCCTATACATGTTTTGTTAGATTAAAATCTAAGTATTTCATTTTCATTGGGAGCAATTGTAAAATTTTATTTTGTTTTAATTTTGGTTCCCACATGCTCATTATTAGTATATAGAAATGCAATTGATTGTTGGGAATTTTTTTTCTTTTAATCATGAATGAATGTTGGATTTTATCAAATGCATTTGTAATAGGATCTGTATCAATTGATAGGATCACATAATTTTTCTTCTTTAGCCAGTTGCTATGGTGGATTGGCTTTATTTCCTTTTCTTTCCTGAAGGATATTTTCACCAGACATTGGATTTTGTTTGACAGTTCTTTTCTTTCAGTACTTGAAAAATGTGCCAATCCTCTGACCTCCATGGTTTCTAAAGAGAAATCCACCATCCATTGCATTGGTGTTCCCTTTAGGTAATATATATCATTTCTCTCTGACTGCTTTTAAGATGTTTTTTCTTTATCTTTAGTCTTCATAAGTTTACTCATGTGTGCCTTGGCATGGATTTCTTTAGGTTTATCCTATTTGGGGTTTACTCAATTTCTTGAATCTCTAAGTTTGTATCTTTTGCCAAACTGGGGAAATCTTCATCCACTAGTTCTTTGAATCCAGGTGACTTTTAAGCACATTTTAAGTTTGAGAAGCATTACTCTAGGATGAGCTTTAGGGATTCAAGAACCCCTCAAATTCTGTACAAAATGTTGTGAATGTGAGTGCCCAGTTTTCACTAGATCCTCAAAAGATTCCATGACGCTTCCCAGACATTTTAAAAGGTATTTGTTTATGACCTTGTTGGGTTATTTTAGGTCTTCTTGGTTAAAACCAATAAAAAATTAGTTAGTATCCTTCCTTTCTTTGTGCCACATCTGTTGAATTCCTGTGTCCCAAAGACATTCCCAACAGTTTTGCAACATATAATCATTCATGTCAATATTTTCTGAATACTAATATATGACAGGCAATTTCTTTTTCATTTTTTTCCTAGTCAGTGAGAAGGGGAAAGAGTTAAAATTAAATCCATTATTGGCTTATGAAAAGTACTGAGTAACTAAGAATACTACAGTAAACTTGGCCACTCTCACATCTTGTGACTTTACCCTTTAGAATCTATTCCTTACTGCTCTGACCTGGATACACTGGTGATCAAATTACATCCCTGAAAATATAATTTCATACCCTAAAAACTTGACATTATGCAGTGGGCTCATTTGTCATCACTGATTTGCTTTGCATGTTTTTGGTAGTCAAGCTCTCATAGTTTCCCCAAACAGGCTTGTTCCTGGGTGTTTAGTTTCCCAGCTGCTAAAACAAATACTGTACAATGGGTTGGCTTAACAACAGGAATTTATTGTCTCAGGCTTGCTTTCTCCTGCGTTCAGCATCTTCTGGCTTCCAGCAATATTTGGGATTCCTTGGCTTTTCTGCCATATGGCAATGTGATGTCTTCTCCTTTCTCTTCGGGTCCATTGACTTCCAGCCTCTGGAAGTTCTTTCTCAGTGTCTAATATTCTTTGCTTCTTAGGACTTCAGCCATACTGGATTAGGGTCTGCCCTCATTCAGTTTGGGAACACCTTAACTAATAACATCTTCAGAGGTCCTATAAATAAATGTGTTCACACTCATGGGACCAGGGCTTGAGACGTGAACGTGCCTTTTGTAGAGGATGTGACTCAGTCCCCAACACTGGGCAATTACACGTGGTGATTCCTCTGCCTGGTACACCCTCACCTCTCTCTGCCACGCAGCTTTCTGGACTAACGCCTACTCATCTTTCAGAACTCAGTTTGGGAATCACCATCACTGGGAAGCCTTTGTTCTCTCTTCTCCCAGTGCTGAGTTGGGTGTGCCTGCAATATCATCTATGCTTGCCAGAACATCATACTGGATGCTGATTGCCTAATTGTCACTCCCATTAAACTGTGAGATCCTTGAAGGCTGTGATTGTGTTTTTGTACTCACAGTACTTTAATAAATATAATAAAATTAAACATGTACTTAAGTACTGCCTCCAGTTAGAGTTCACTGCCACCTGGTGACTGGCTGATCCTTTCATCCGTTCCTTCATTAATGTCATAGCTATCTGTTGAGCTCCTTCCTTGTATAGTTGTGGCAACCAGATGTTCAGCCCTTCCCCCAAATCCCCAGCAGGTTCAATCCAGCCCCTTTCTCAAGCCCCTAGCAGATTTAATCTATTCCATTTTTTTTGTGTCTTACTAGTGGATCTTATGAGCCCCTTATGATTGCATTTACATTTATAGGTTTGTATTTCCTAGCAGGCTGTGAGCTACTTGAGGGCAAAGATTGTTCATCTCAGACTCACTGGGGACTGATACAAGGTGGGATTCCATAAATATCTGTGGAATTAAATTTGATGATAGATCATCACAGTCATATTACTCCTTATGGTTAGCATATCATCTTCTCCACATTTTTACTTCCTTTTCAACCTTTACCCTTCATTATAAGCCATTGTAATTTTTTTTTTTTTTTTTGGAAAGGAAAAATGGGTAGATAAATAGAACACAATTTTAAAATAATTATTTTATTCCTCCCAGGTATTATCTTGGTCGTCGGATGTTTATTGTGATTTCTGAGCCGGACATGATCAAGCAGGTGTTGGTTGACAACTTCAGTAACTTTACCAACAGAATGGTATGTGGTTTTCTTTCTGCATGTATGGATGAAGTGGTGAATCCTTCAAAAATACAAGGACTGCAAGTCAGATCTAATAGTCATGCAATTGTGCTCTTACCCAGTTTAGATCAGTTCAAGTAAAAACTGAGCTCCCCAATTAACTTGGGTTTTCAAAAGAGATGTAAAGTTTGGCACAAAATAATGCCATTGATATCTAAAACATGCTTCCAGAAAGCTAAAGCTCAAGAGAAGTTGAGGCTAATAAAAATGCTAAAACCAGGAGGGTTTTCTAAGCTGTGTTCAGAACTAGAGGAATCCAGAGGGCAAAGGCCAAGTGACTGAGGAAGACAGAGTAAGGTTAATAAATATCAGAGGGAAAGCAAAATTTTGAGACTCTTGTGCTTTCATCTTTTCTGGTGAGTACAAAAGTATTAAGGTTTGGAAGGGGAAACAAACATTAGGAGGGACTTTTGTCTCCAAGTAGGAGGGGGATCCTGTAAGAGGACCTCTTTATATTAGTTCATGGTTCCAACCCACTAAAGGAATGTACATAGTCCATCTTTTTTGGAAAATACACACTCCACTTTTTAACTTTGATAAGAAATCCCAAAGAATGGGAGAGGTGACATAAAATAGCAGAGGTCAGTGTTGTCCATATTTTCTAAAAATGGGGAGATAGGAAATCTAGAAAGAGAAGACCTTTATGTTGATTCTTGGGAAAAGTCTAAAGTGAATTAACAAACAGATGCTTGTGAGAATTCAGGAGACTGTAATAATCACTATGTGCGAGCAATTTGGGGGGAGTGCAATTAAACTCATTTTCCTTTCTTACAGGGTTAATAGGCAATGCATTCTTTCTTTTGTTGATTATTTGGCAAACTCTTTGCACACCTGCCATATTCCAGACACTATATAGGTACTGATTATAAAGAGACAGAAGACATAGTCTTGCCCTCAAGGAGTTCACAGTCTAGTGAGGCGGGCAAACAAGTAAAGACACCAGTTCAGTAGTGTGGTGAGTGCTACTGCAGTGGAAAACTCAGAGGCATCCCAGATGGGGATATGGGGTTAGGGAAGGCTTACTGCATGTGAGATGCCTGAGGTTGGGTATTAAAGAAATTTAGCAGTAGTCCCCTTACTTCAGTTCACATTTAATTCCCCCCTTCTCTGAATTCGTATAGCACTTATCACCTGTGTCACTCATTGTGGCAACTGATCTCATTTTACCTTGTATTATTTACACTTAAATGAAGGCAAGGCCTTCACCCTGACTTGATTATTAGCTCTTTAATGCCAGGAACCCATCTTGCACTTTTTTATACCATAGGTCCAAACATGGAATGATTATTCAGCGTCCAAAATATAATTGTTCAAATTGAATTGAATCTCCATCAACCTGACACTCCCCAGAAGTAGGTATTACCTTGAACCTGGAGAGTCAATGTATACATCCTCTTCTAGGTCATACACAAACATGTGAAAAAGCCCATCAAAGATTAGATCTCCAGGAAACCCCAATGTTTATAATTTTCCACCTGGGAATGCTTCCATTTATCTTTAGCTTTGTTTGTGGTCTTTAAGCCAATTCCATATTCATGATAAAAGAACCCTTAGTGACTCAATTTTTAAAAAAAACAGCCTTTAGAGTGAGATTTTCTCACAGATTTTTTTTTTTTTTTGCCTGTAGGTCATCTGTTTTCAGCCTCAAGGATAAACCTTTACTAATTTATTGCTTCACTTGTTTGTTTTTTTTGTTTTTTTATCTTCATTTTATTGAGATATATTCACATACCACGCAGTCATACAAAACAAATCGTACATTCGATTGTTCACAGTACCATTACATAGTGGTACATTCATCACCTAAATCAATCCCTGACACCTTCATTAGCACACACACAAAAATAACAAGAATAATAATTAAAGTGAAAAAGAGCAATTGAAGTAAAAAAGAACACTGGGTACCTTTGTATGTTTGTTTGCTTGTTTCCTTCCCCTATTTTTCTACTCATCCATCCATAAACTAGACAAAGTGGAGTGTGGTCCTTATGGCTTTCCCAATCCCATTGTCACCCCTCATAAGCTACATTTTTATACAATTGTCTTCGAGATTCATGGGTCCTGGGTTGTAGTTTGATAGTTTCAGGTATCCACCACCAGCTACCCCAATTCTTTAGAACCTAAAAAGGGTTGTCTAAATTGTGCGTAAGAGTGCCCACCAGAGTGACCTCTCGGCTCCTTTTGGAATCTCTCTGCCACTGAAGCTTATTTCATTTCCTTTCACAACCCCCTTTTGGTCAAGAAGATGTTCTCCGTCCCACGATGCCGGGTCTACATTCCTCCCCAGGAGTCATATTCCACGTTGCCAGGGAGATTCACTCCCCTGGGTGTCTGATCCCACGTTAGTGGGGAGGGCAGTGATTTCACCTTTCAAGTTGGCTTAGGTAGAGAGAGAGGGCCACATCTGAGCAACAAAGAGGCATTCGGGAGGAGGCTCTTAGGCACAATTATAGGGAGGCCTAGCCTCTCCTTTGCAGCAACTGTCTTCCCAAGGGTAAAACCTACGGTAGAGGGCTCAACCCATCAAACCACCAGTCCCCTATGTCTGTGGTCATGTTAGCAACCATCGAGGTGGGGTAGGCCAATACCCCTGCATTCTCCACAGGCTCCTCAAGGGGGCTCTATATATTTGTTTCCTTGTTTTGTTTTTTTTTTTAACTTTTTTTTTTTAAATCAACTGTATGAAAAAAAAAACATACAATAAAAGAACATTTCAAAGAGACCATAATAAGGGAGTAAGAAAAAGACAACTAACCTAAGATAACTGCTTTACTTCCAACCTGTTCCTACTTTACCCCAAGAAAGTTACCTAATATAGCAACATTTCTGTGAACTTGTTCCTACTATATCCATCAGAAATTAACAGACCATAGTCATTCCTGGGCATCCCCAGAATGTTAAATAGCTTATCTGTTCTTCTTGGATTATTGTTCCCCCTTCCTTAATTGCTCTCTATTGCTAGTTCCCCTACATTCTACATTATAAACCATTTGTTTTACATTTTTCAAAGTTCACATTAGTGGTAGCATATAATATTTCTTTTTGTGCCTGGCTTATTTCGCTCAGCATTATGTCTTCAAGGTTCATCCATGTTGTCATATGTTTCACGAGATCGTTCCTTCTTACTGCCATGTAGTATTCCATCGTGTGTATATACCACATTTTATTTATCCACTCATCTGTTGAAGGACATTTGGGTTGTTTCCATCTCTTGGCAATTGTGAATAATGCTGCTATGAACATTGGCATGCAGATATCTGTTCGTGTCACTGCTTTCCGATCTTCCGGGTGTATACCGAGAAGTGCAAATCGCTGAATCGAATGGTAACTCTATATCTAGTTTTCTAAGGAACTGCCAGACTGACTTCCAGAGTGGCTGAACCGTTATACAGTCCCACCAATAATGAATAAGAGTTCCAATTTCTCCACATCCCCTCCAGCATTTGTAGTTTCCTGTTTGTTTCATGGCAGCCATTCTAATCGGTGTTAGATGGTATCTCATTGTGGTCTTAATTTGCATCTCTCTAATAGCTAGTGAAGCTGAACATTTTTGAAAGTCAAATTAAATTGGGTTCTGTGGTCCCCTCTTATCCATATGCTTATTTATCTGCTCAAAGAACTCAAGGAGATTAGTGAGGCGTGATTTCTCCCCACCAACACCATGAAGCCTTCCCTCTAATAAGCTCTGTTTACTTAAGTGTTCAGCAATTCAACTTTATTATAGATTCATTCAGTAAACATTAAATGCTTACTCCATGCAAGAGTCTACCAAATGGTCCCTTGTGATACAGAAAACACCTCGGCATGTTAGTTTGATACATTAAGTGAAAAGGAACTTAAATAACACACGGTTTCATCTTCCAACAGTGAGTGCACATTATCTATCTGCTCACAAATCCAGGCTTGAGCTATGTGGGCCCTGGACAGCCTGCTGGAGAATGGCTGTGATATGTGAAGCTGTGTTTAGTTCTGAAATTTCACATGAGCCTTGAGCATCCCAGGAAGGCTTGATAGAGCATACTGACTGGAGGTGGGGTGACATCATGCGCTGACACACGTCAGTATTTAGCAAACATTTGAATTAAAAAATCATTGGGTGAAATTTTCTTTCTCAATTCCAAAATATTGGGCTGAATAGATTATGGGTCAGATCCAGATGGTGTTTTCCCATTCACACTTTTTGAGGTGCTTGATTCTGTTTGACTTCTCTACCCTATCTTGCCCATTTTCCAAATGGACTTCTTGGACCTCTACAGGGCCCTCAATGCTTCCTGCTGTTGCTCCCTGGTGGTGTGACCATAGTTCACTCTTAAACCCAAATCAATCTTCTGAGCATTTATAGAACCTCAGTTATCCCAACACCTTGGGTCTTGGCTATTTTTATTTAGATATTTTTAGTTAGCTCTCCTTTGCAATCTAGTACTCAGTGAAGCCATGGGTGCAGCTCTTTTTTAATAGCTGCAGAAGCTGGAGCTGGGTCCACATGACTTGGCAGAAATGGTCTGCCAGGGGCAGAACTTCTTATTCCTGGCTTCCCATCAAGGCCTGGAGTTGGGGAAGCTGTGGGAAGGGAGATAAGAGGTAGTGTGGTCTTTGGCCCACATTAAGTTGGTCTAGTTGATAGGGTCATGGAGACGTTGTGTTTAGCCACTAAACCTGCCTCCATGGAGCTATGATTTAAATGACAACATGGTCAGTGGGGTCAGGCTTCAGTGAGGATCATTGCCAGGTCTGCAGCTTATGGAAGGTGGTGGAGGTTGTACGTGTGGGACATGTGGAGGGGGTACCAGCCCTCAGGTCCTGTTTTTGTTTCCTAGGCTGCTTAAAAAAATACCATGAAATGGGTGGGCTTAAACAATGGGAATTATTAGTTTAGGGTTTTGAGGCTAAGAGAAAGTCCAAATCAAGGGGTCAGCAAGGCAATGCTTTCTTCCTGAGGACTGGTGTTCTGGGGCTGGCTGCTGGTGATCCTTGGCTCCTCTGTCACATGGCAGTGCACATGGCAGCATCTCCTGGTCTCTCCCTTCTATTCTGGGTTCCATCAGTGTCTAGCCTCTTGCTTCCTGTGGCTTTTTCTCTCTGTCTGAATTTCATGCTCTTAGAAAGCACTCCAGTACTAGGATTAAGACCCATCCTGACTGAGGTAGGCCATGCCTTCCTAACTGGAATAACCTCATCAAAAGATCTTATTTACAATGGGTTCACACCCACGGAATGGATTAAATTTAAAAACATGTCTTACTGGGGTACATACAGCTTCAAACCATGCCAGGTCCCTCTCTAGGCACAGGTCTGGCCACACAAAGAGCCATGTCTATACCCATGTCACAGGTTTGGTGAGTCTGGCTCACCCTCAAGAACCATAAAATCCCCAGGGTCCCAGCAGCCCCAGGCCCACATGGATGCCAGAATCGTAGGGCGAGTTCCTATGAAACCACAAAACCCTTGGCACTGGCAAAAGATTATTAAAGTTACGAGGTAAATTAGTCTCTGGAAATCTTATTACCCTCTGCATCTGCAGCAGCAACTCATTTCAGAAAAGAACAGGAGCTTATCGGTTCATTACAGAGCTAATCGGCAAGGAAAACTCAATTCAGAGCTACACGTGGGTGAGGCCCACCTGTGCTGGGACCACAGGGCCCTGCCTGCTAGCAACTGCCAGGAGCGAGGGACGGTGGCAGGTCTGTCATGAAACTGCCCCCAACCTGCAACAGGTACCTCTTCACTGACAGTTTTTGAAAACTTGCTCATCTAGAGTTTCTGGTTCCCTTTCCCTTAAATAAAACTTTGAGTAAATTAAAACATTCAGATTTTCTAATGTGTGCAATAAGACAAGATGGTTTTTAGGCATGACAGGGAAGTATCTCTTCCCTTCAGTTAAATCTTGAATACATTTTTAGCTTTGCATTTGAGAAGGCTCAACTCATCTTATAGGTGATATTGTTTATGGTGTTTAAACCAATTTTATATTCATGATAAAATGACCCTTAGTGACTCAATTTTTTAAAAACAGCCTTTAGGGTGGAATTTTGTCACTAGTTTTTGAAAGTCAAATTAAATTGGGTTCTGCAGTTCTCTCTTGTCTATATGCTTTTCTGTCTGCTCAGAGAACTCAAACTCCACAGCTCCGAGCAAGGCAGAAGCTCTTACCTAAAAGCTTAAAGAGAGCAGTGAAACCAGACACATGGGGTCACAAACCAATTTGCCTTTGCCGGAGCCCTCTCTATTTTGAGATGGGTCTCTCGGTTTTATGTGAAACATTTTGCTATGCACAGGAACTCCTCCAGCCTGAGCTGGAAGATGCTCACCCCAGGATGGGCTGTCCACTGAAAGTCCAGAATGGCTGTCCCCTGTGAGCTTCCCCTTCTACCTGCTTTTCTCATATCTGGATGTGGCTGGTCCTGAAAAGGCCAGATCCATGGACTTGCATTTGATCTGTAAAACACACTTCGCCTCAAGGTTTTAAAATTGTAGGTGAGTTTCAACTATCAAATCTTTAAAGGCACTGAGTCCCTTGTGAAGCCTTAGGCATGTAGGAGTGACACTAAGTGGCATTGATTTTGATTGCTCAGATGTTTTTCTGTCAATGCCTTGCAGAACTTTTTTTTTTTAATTTCAAGATATTGTTGAAAATGATTTATATTTATGTGTCTTACTAGACCCTTGGTTGAGCAGAAAGCTGCCTTTATTTTTTTTTTAAAGAAATAAAATCTTATTCTGCTATTTATACCTCCTTTCCCTAGCTCTTGGGGTGGCAGAAGTAGAAATAAGTACAAAAAAATAGTAGATTAATATTCAGAATCTTGGAGTGAGAATAGTACATAAACCATAGAAGCAATTCTGGTCTCTCAATGGCTGTATTCCTGAATGTTCTGGGGAGTCAGGTTGCTGTGCAAGTGAATCTGATCCATACTCTCCTTCTCTGCCCCAGTCTCCTTTCTCCAACTTACCTTTTCTTTCCATTCCCTCCTTCTCCTAAGCCACAGCCCAGAAGTATAATGAAAGGTACTTTGCTTAAATTTAAAGAAATGAAATCAGATCCCAGTTTGCTACTGATGAGCTGTGTGACCTTGAGCCAGGCTTTAAACTCTCTGAGCCTCAGTTTCATCATGTTTAAAATATGGTGTTAGACTAGCTAATCACTGAGGTCTATTTGGTTCCCAGTTCATGTGGCAGTCAACATGAATGAGTGAGCAATGAATTGCCACCAGCTTTCCTGAGAAACATTTTTTTAGCTTTGGATGCAGGGGACAGGCTCCTTCATAGTTTCTGTCAGGGAAACTTCATCTTCAAGCCAACATGACGGTGCTATATCAGGGACACCCTTGTCCCTCCTAATACTGCTTCTGGCAGGCAACTCTGCTGAGATCTGTTGAAGCGCGTCTTAGAAGATAAGGCTTAACAAGCTCCCTGGCCTCCTCCCCAGTCAGAAAGGGCCCTCAGTGTTGGGTATGGAAGTACACTTCCAAAGCCCTGGTTTCCTTTTCCTCAGCGGATAAAATACTGGGAACTCTCCCAGGCAGGGCCACGCAAGCCCACACTATGGCTTTGTCCACATTAGAAGAGGCCCTCCTTCCACCAGCTCATTCAACTTGGCAGGCAGCGCCTGAGCTGGGTTTTAGTCCTCACATGCTCCCTGAGCCAGCCCCCTTGACTCGCCACACACCTAACTCCCAGGCTGTGCTCTCAGGCCAGTCACAGTCTAAAGCAGACAGAGGAAAGCAGGCACATTATGGAATCTGGATGACCACCTTCTACAGGGATAGAGTGGACAAATGAAAATTGTCCAGTGGGGAGGGAACACTTAATGTTTCAAAGCATTAAATATAAGCACTGCTTGGTTCAAATCAGTACAGCCAGATAGCAATAGTCATATGTTGAAAACAGCGTCGAGAATACAATTTGGGGTTGTTCAAGTGACAGAATTCTGGAGTTTTATTTGATTATCATACAGTGAGAGGAAGCGCAAGTTGGTTCTCATACTCAGGTAGGAAAGAGACAGGTTGTATCACTGAGCTTCCTTATCTGTGCAAGTTCAGGTGAGAATTCAAAGTAATGTTTGTAACAGCAGATCTCAGTCTTTCTGTGGTCAAGGTATGCTTTCAGATATTAATTTTTTTTGCAGTATACTTGATATACTTAACACTAAACAAGTTGGCAATACTCTCATCAATATCACTTAAATATAACTGTGTCTCTTGGAGCTTTTCAATAACCTTTCTCTGCTTACCTATGACCCCTGCTCCACGTGGCTATTTGAGGAGAATATTGATTGCCTGGAGCCCGTACAGATCATGGGTTAATGCTCTTGCATGTTCTAAGACACTGGCAACCTTTCTTTCTTTCTTTTTTTTTATTTATTTTTTGGCTACAGCTTCCTATTCAATTACACCTCCTATCCCTTTCTCATAATAATATGCACACTCAATTATAGTAAAAATGCATTTCATACATTTTGCAGCACTCTGGGAAGATTTGGTTGTGCTTATGTGGATGTCCCAGGCCAGTTGAGAATCACTGGCTTTGCCCATGACAAACACCCAATAAATGGTTGCTCTCTTCATGTGAGCACAGAATGCAGAGGTGGTAGTTTTCTTTAATAACTTGCTCCTCAGGACTACGTGATTCTTCAAAGTTCAAAGTTTATGCTTAGCTATTCTAATAAGAAGTTAGACTCTATTTTAAGAGCTCCTAACTGAAAAGAAAAACATTGTCATCTGTTCAAGAGAAACCTAGCCACGAAAGCCACAACTAAGGCATTGCTGTTTATCAGGATAGTGTTTCCTAATTACTGGAAAATTACCCAAAAGTTAATAAAACAATGTGAAAAGCATTTTGTTAGCCGTAAGGTCAATGTTGGTTGTAAACTACTGCACCCCCATCCTCCAAGTGAACTGTGAGCCCCTTGAGAGCAAGAATTCATTTTGTATCTTGATAGTTCCAGGGATAGCATAGTACCTGGCACACATTAGGAGCTTAATAAATGTTCATGGCCCAATAGGGAACAGATATCAGTCAGAGCTGAACTGGCGAACCTAACATAAACTGCACCAAACCCAGCCCAAGGTCTTTGGCAGCCACAGTGAAGTCGCAGGCTTACAAGGCATTGGCCAGCCCCTGTCAAAAATGGCAGCAATCCAGTTCTGCTGTGTGATTGCCAAGGAAGGCCAGAGACTGTAGCCTCCTCAAATTCAGTTGGACCTGATCACATTTCATTCACATCTTCCTAAACTTTCAAGGAATTGCTATCTGGAGGAGAGCAAGTGAGGACAAAGAGGGGGCCTTGCCTCTGGGTTTTCTGTCCCCTTCCTACTACCAGCACCAATTCTGCCCCTTCTGCAGCACAGGGGCAATCTCTTCAACCACACCCTCCTCCTTTGCCTTTCCTCTCCCCTCCCAGCGTCTTTTCACTCACTCAGTTCTCCCACTTCTCTCTGCCTCCTTTAGGCAGTTGGGACAAAAGGACTCTGAGCTTCAAACCGGGGAAACTCCTCAAAGGAGGAGAGAAGATCACAGAATTAAACATTGTGACATCCTAATGAGAATCAATATTAAATAAAGGAAGCTGGTCACCTACCCCCAAAGAAAACTTGAAAGAGATGCTGATGAAGCTAGCGTGATCATCAAAAGTCAAGGGGACTAATGTAAACTAGGGAGAGAGAACTACAATCTATCCACAACATTTCAGAGATTATGAGGTTACCAAAGTGTAACAACCCCAATGAAGTGCAGATCTGGCTGGGGGATTCCTGAGCAAAGACGATACCCTGACAGTCTTTATTGTCCCTCTTAGAATGTGGCTTGCACACCTGAAAACCACTGTCTAGATGTGGTCTGATTCCCGTACCCCAGCAGGACACTCCTTCCTGAGACGAGGCACTACTTTTATCACTGCAGTAGGAAAGGCTGCTTCTGTTCTTCGCAATGATCCTAACACAGTCCAAAAGCTTGTGGGCAATTAAGGTTCCCAGATCTTTTTAACATGAATTGTTGTAGGTCAGGTTTCTTCCATCCCATGCTATGAGCAACTAGATTTTTAATATAAATATGGAGACTTATAGTTACATCTGTTGATCTTCATCTTGTTGGTATTCACCCAGCATCCGAGTCCATTCAAATTAATTATTTAAGACTTTTTAGTACTTTTTTTGATAACTTCCACATACAAATCTTAAGTTTAAAGCTCAATGAATTATTACATATGGATTTACCCATGTAAATACCAGATCAAGATGTAGAATATTTCCAGCACCCCAGAGAGTTCCCTTATGCCTCTCCGCAATCTCTTCCCCCAACCCTGCAGAAATAACCACTCTTCTTACATCTATCACTATAGATTAGTTTTTCCTGCTCTTGAACTTCATGTAAATGGGAACTTAGAGTATATGTCCTTTGTTGTGGCTTCCTTTACTCAATATAATGACTGTGAGATCCATCCATATCACATATCAGTAGTTCATTCTTTTCTTATTGCTATGTAGTATTCCAACGTATGAAAATATCACAATTTATCTATTTCTCTACTGATAAAAGTTCATGTTGTTTCCAGTTTTGGGCTATTATGAATAAAGTTGGTATGAACATATCAAGAGAACTTCTCTTGGGCATATATATATACCTAGAAGTGGAATTGCTCAGTCACAGTTTAGGTGTCCATTTGGCTTTTGCACATACTGCTAAGCAGTGTTCCAAAGTGGCTGAGCCAGTTTCTACTCCCACCAGTAGTGAATGAGAGTTCTAGTTGTTCCACATCTTAACTAACACTTCTTGTCAGTGTTTTTAATTTCAGCTTTTCTGGTGGCTGGGTAGTAGCAGTATCTCGTTGTGATTTTAATTTGCGCCTATCTGATGAGTAAAGATGTTGAACATCTTTTCATACGCTTTTTGGCCATTTGGATATCCTCTTTTGTGAAGTACCAGTTAAGTCCATTTGACTTTCTTTTATTGGTTTATTGGAATTCTTTAAATGTCCTTTGTCAGATAAATACATTGTGAATATCTTCCCCCAGTCTGTGGTTTGCTTGTTTTTTTTAATGATCTCTTTGAAAATGAAGTCCAATTTGTCAAAATTTTCTTTTATGGTTATTGCTTTTAATATTCTGTTTTACAAAAGCTTGCATACACCCAAGGTCAAAAAGCTATCCTCCTAGAAGTTTTATGATTTTATCTTTCACTATTAGGACTTTGATCCATCTCCAGTTAATTTTGAATATGGGTCAAAGTTCATTTTTTTCCATGTTGACATCCAATTGCCCCAGCATCATTTGTTGAAAAGATCACCCATTCCCCACTGAACTGAATAGTGCCTTTGTCACAAATTAAATAACCATATGCATGGATCTATTTCTAGACTCTCTGTTTCGTTCTACTGGTGTATTTGTTTATCTTTATACCAATTTCACACTGTCTTAAGGATTATACTCTTATAATAAGTTTTGAAAGCTGGCAGTGTAAGACCTCCTGGTTATCCTATGTCCTTTGATTCCATGTGTATTTTAGAATCACTGTGTCAATTTCCACATACCAAAACAAAACAAAATAAAAACCTGATAGGTTTTTCATGGGATAGCATTGGATCAATTTTTGGAGAATTGTCATCATAACAATATTGAGTCTTCCAAATCATGAACATGGAGTATCTCCCTACTTATTAAGTTCTTCTTTAATTTATTTCAGCAAACTTTTCTAGTTTCAGTGTGGAGGTCTTGCACATCTTTTGTTAAGTTTGTTCCTAGGTATTTGCTATTTTTAATGTTATTGCAAATAATTTGCCCAGTTTTTGTTGTCTGTGTGTAGAAATATAATTGTTTTATGTATCTTGCCCTTGTATTCAACAAGGCTTATGTATATTGCCCATAATTCAACTTATTAAATTCACTATGAATTCTGATAGTATATTTGTAGATTATTTTGGATTTTCTATGTTTTACAATCATGTCATCTACAAATACAGTTTTACTTCCACCATTCCAACTTTTACTTATGTTTTTCTTCTCTTTTTGCACTTTCTATAGTGTCAAATAAAAGTGGTGATAGCTAACATATTTTCTTCTTTCCAACCTCAAAAAGTGCTCAGTATTTCACCCTTGAGTATGATGTTAGCTGAAGGTTTTTTAGATGTCCTTTATCTAGTTGAGGAAGTTCCCTTTTATAATAGACTAACAGAGTTGTTATCATGAACAGAAGTTGAGTTTTGTCAATTTTCTCCTGCATCTGTTCAGATGATATATGGTTTTCTTCTTTATTCTGTTAATGTGGTAAATTACACTGATTGGTTTTCAAATGTTGCATTCCTGGAATAAATTCCATTTGGTCTTGATGAATTATTCTTTTATTGCATTGCTGAATCCCATTAGCTAATATTTTGTTTAGGATTTTTGTGTCTATGTTCATGAGAGACATTGATCTATAATTTTTCTTTCTTGTAAGTTTTTTCAAGTTTTGGTATCAAGGTAATGCTGGCTCATAAAATGGTCCAGATCGTTTATTGTGATTTTGTGAACATCATTCTTCTTCTCAGCTGTGATTTCTGCACATCAGTAGTTCATTATAAAAATAACCAAATAAAATACCCAACTAGACCCAGCCAAGTATAGAACCCTATGGTGTTCCATTTGATTCCACATTGATAAAGTTTTATCTGTATGTTGTAATTCTACCAGCCATAAAACCATTCCACTGAATTATTTACCATCTTATTATTTCTCTTCCTTTCTCATAAGATTGTCCTTAGTAATCACAAAATGTTTTGTTGGGGTCAAATTATAATATGTCTAAAGTATTTCCCTCATCTATAGCTCAGTCTCTTCATGAAAGAAAAAAAAATGGGGCTACTTTGGCTTTGCTTATTGCAAGCAAACTTACACTGACTCCTAATAATCCCCCAGCCCCCTTTTTTTTCTTTTAAATGTGAGTAAGATGTTATTTGCATGACGGTGTTGAAGTGAGGTCCAGTCAACAGGAATATCAGGGAAGACTCCCTTGGGGTAGTGATGCCTAAGCTGCATTCTAGAAGGTGAACAGGAGTTAGCAGGCAATGGGGCCAACACCGGGCTACGAGTTCCAGGTAAAGAGAACAGCTCATGAGAAGGTCCAGATGCCAGTGAGATGACATTTTAAAGGTGCTAACAGATAATATGCTATAATATCAAGCATTATGTGCCAGAGACTGTTCTAAGTGCTTTAAAAGTATTAGCCCAATTAATCATTTCAGTTCCCCAGCCCAAAACTCTTGGAGTCATCTTTGATGATTGTCTTTCTCTCCCCCCACACCCACTCTATCAAGAAATCTTGTTGACTCTACCTTCAAAAGCATCTCAAATCTGACCACTTCTCTCCATAGCCATGGCTACCACCCTGTCCTGAGCCACCACTGTTCTCTCTCCTGATCACTCCGCTCCCTCCTAACTGTTCTCCCTGCTTCCACCCTGGATTCCACAATCTATTCTCACCACCAAAGCAGAGTGATTCTTTAAAGCAGAAGTCCGCTCAAGACATCCCTCTGTGCAAAATTCAACTCTGGCTCCCCATTTCATTCAGGGGAAAAGTCTTAACAAAGTCCTAGGAGGCCTTTCATACACCAGCCCCCTGTGACCTTTCTGACCTTCCTCAATCACTCAGCCATACCAGCCTTTTTCAGGTTCCTGACACATGCTTTAGAATCTTTGCTCCAGTGGTTCCCTGGCCTGAAACATGACTCTCTCCCCCAGCTCCTTCAAGTTTTTGCTCAAATCTCACCTGTTCAAAGAGGCCAATGCTGACTGACCCATTTAATACTGCAGCTCGCCCCCACCCCTTTACCTTACCCTATACTATAGTATATAATTTACTTATTATATTTATTGCCTGACTTATCCAACTGACAGGACAAGAGATCTTTGTTTTTGTTCGCTGATATATCCCAAGCACCTAGATGAGGGCTTAGTGCATACTAGGCACTCAGTAAATATTTGTTCAGTGAGTGAAGACTTACAACCATCCCACAGGGTAGGTTGTATTATTATCCCCATTTTACAGATTGGGAAACTGAGGTACAGAGCGGTCCATTCTAAAGGTCACACAGAGTCAAGATTTGAAGCTGGGGGGACTGGTTTCAGAGGCAGTGCTCTTACTAGTACCCTAGTGAGGGTAGAAAAATATGACCTAAAGTACCAGAAGGCCCTAGCTCTGTATCTTCAGGCTACACAGCAAGGAAGTTAAAGAGCTCCTTCAGACTGCGTAATATTTGGAAAGAAGTGAGGAATTGGCTGTATCATGCTGAGCCTTAATATATACCAAGTGAGGGAGTTTACACAAGGAGAAACTACTGGACAGGGCTATATTTGTGCTTTAGAAAGATCGCTCTGAGTACAGTGTAGAAAATGGATGAGTAGGAGATAAGACCTGGGGCAAGGAAACCAGTTAGGGGCTGCAAGCTAGTGGTGACCTGGGCCAAAGTGGTAGCTGTGGGGGTGGAGAGATTTATGCGTTGTTATTGACAGGATTTTAGTTGAGAGAGGGGACAACTCCCAGAATTGGGGTATAAATTAGAACAGATTTTACAAATTTTTTTTGACTATGACCTATAGTAAGAAACATATTTCACATCTTGACACAGAATACACATATACACACACATGTACACACTATCTTAAAAAAAAGTTTAACAAAATAAAAAATACCTTTACTTTATAAAATGTTCTTCTGTATTTTCTGCTTTGTTCTATTTCTTGTTTCTGTTTCTTTTCTTCTTCTTTTTCTATGCTGGCTTCCACTCACTACATTGATCTTGTGACTGGTTATGAGCTGCAGTCCGGAAACCCCTGACTTAAGAGTGACCGAAGGTGCCATTGCTGAGACAAGGAATACACAGCTGGGCTGGCAGCAGGCCATCTAGAAACCCCTGTGTTCTAGTCTGCTAATGCTGCTGGAATGCAAAACACCAGAAATGGATTGGCTTTTATATAAGGAGGTTTATTTGGTTACACAGTTACAGTCTTAAGGCCATAAAGTGTCCAAGGTAGCACATCAGCAATCGGGTACTTTCACTGGAGGATGGTCAATGGTGTCTGGAAAACCTCTGTTAGCTGGGAAGGCATGTGGCTGGCGTCTGCTCCAAAGTTGTGGTTTCAAAATGGCTTCCTCCCAGGATGTTCCTCTCTAGGCTGCAGTTCCTCAAAAATGTCACTCTTAGTTGCACTTGGGGTATTTGTCCTCTCTCAGATTCTCCGGAGCAAGAGTCTGCTTTCAATGGCTGTCTTCAAACTGTCTCTCATCTGCAGCTCCTGTGCTTTCTTCAAAGTGTCCCTCTTGGCTGTAGCTCCTCTTCAAAGTGTCACTCACAGCTGCACTGAGTTCCCTCTGCCCGTCAGCTCGCCTATATAGCTCCACTGATCAAGGCCCACCCTGAACGGGTGGGGCCACGCCTCCATGGAAATATCCAATCAGAGTTATCACCCACAGCTGGGTGGGGCACATTTACACAGAAACTCTCAATCTAATAAACACTGATAACATCTGCCCACACAAGACTACATCAAAGATAATGGCGTTTGGGGGACATAATACATTCAAACTGGCACACCCTGCTTCTCTGGACCTCCTCTCTAAGATCGGTGTACCCTTCCTACCCCAATATGTGCAATCTTGCCCCCATCAAATTTACCAGTCCTTTACCTCATTCCTTTGAAGGAGAACTCTCTGTATGTTTTAAGATAGCCCCTCAGTAAGTCTAATCAATTAGATGTAGATGAGCTAATGAGAAGTGCCCAGAGTGGTCTGGAGACAAAATTTCCGGTTGGAAGAGTTCTCTTGAAGGTCACTTAGACCAGATTCCAACAGGATGCTTGAATCTCCTGAATAGTTTTTCCAATAAGTGATGTACAATCCCCAGTGATGGGGAGCTCACACTCAAGGCAGGTTATTTTATCTTTGAATAATTCTGACTTTTGACTAAACTTTAGGATATGTGAACTGGACTTTTTCTCTCTAGCTTCCTCTATTGAACTTAATTCTGTCCCTCAGGGACACAATAACAACCTAAACTCCCTCTTTGATATAATACTAATTCAATAAATATTTATTGAGCACGTACCAGCTGCCACAATCTGAATTTCTGAGTGTTTTCTTTTCCAGTGAAACATCCCCAAATCTGACAACTATTTCATAAAAGATAGTATTCAATGTCCCCTCATCACCCTGACTGCTCTTCAGAAATGACTAACTGGCAGCTCTCTCTCATTCAGAATGGCATCTAGAAATGAGCACGTTACTCTAACCAATGCCCTGAACACTCCCATCAGAATATAGAGGGAACTTTGAGGCTGAGGGGAGAGCAATGTCATATAGTAGGTTGATGAGCAGTTGTTTGAGGGCTGCACTGACATGTGGCATAAAGGGCTAGATTTGTCCTTCAGGTTCAAGATAAAAATATTATGAATTCAACCCTTAGGTCTTCAAGGGTAAATACAAAATCCAATCAGTCTTGATTCTTATCTCTAATTTATTCTGTCTCATCAGAACCACATAAACCACTAGCTTTCCTTGGAATGAAATGTTTTGTAACATGTAGCATGGCATAGGACTGGGTTTTTGCCAATACATAATAATGTAGTATTCCCTCTTTTGACTATGAAACATAAACAAATGGGTTTTGTTCCCAAAATTCTACAAAACCACAATTCTGTATAGTGACCATGGTGCTCCTAAGGAATTTCATTCTAAATATGGGGAGGTATTCCTCTGTAGAAAAGTATCCCTGAAACTTGGTTCTAATACATAATTACATCCCCCCTACATAGTTTGCAGTTATGTTTTATGGTTTATTTTGAGTGTTCATATTTTATCAAAAATTAGAATTTTCCTTTAAATAGGCGTTTTTACGAGGCTTTTGAATTATGATGGCTGGCTTCATGTTTCATCTATAATTAAAACAGTGAAAAGAAGTAGCATAACTGAACATTGCAACCAGAAATGAAGAATACACAGTCCTCCAAATCCTCTGCCTCCCCACGTCCTGCAGCCCTCGAGCTGGGGGTGCTCTGGCAGGCTATGGGGGCCCCATTTTTGACCATCTGGTGGGAGTAGCTGGCTTTAGAAAGGAACAGAATGGCCTGAGAAGAAGGGATGAAGAGACTGACAATTCCTTTGCATGCTTTGGACTCAGCTTAAATGTCTCCACCTCACAGAAACCTTCCTGACCACTTACTCCAAAGGGGCCCTCCTCTACTGTTTTCTCATCTTGACCTACTTTTTCCCTTCCTAACACTCAATTTCTCATAAACTATAATTATATTTACTTTTTAGTTCATGAGCCCCCTCTGGACTTACCCACTAGACTATCAACTCCACGAGGGCCAAAGCAAAGTCTTTTTTATTCAACACTGTATAGTCAACTCCTTGTACATATTAGGCTTCCAACAAATGTTTATCAAGTGAAAAAAATAAATGAATGAATAAATGAAAGAACACAGAGACATCTTGACAGGAGTTCTCTTGGAAGTAGGTCTGCAGGGAACTCCTTCCCCGTTCCCAGCTCTCTCCGCCTCACCCCCAGTCCCTACACCTCACCCCCCAACCCACTCCCCACCCACACATGAGTCTGTCAATTCTCAACCCAACCTGCATATCCAGCCACACAAAACCGCTTGCCACAAAGTTCAAGCAAATCAATCCAAGGAAAACTCAATCCTACGAAAGACCAGCCCAAAATAGTTAAAGAGGTTTGCTTTGTTTAGACCTCAGAGGATCCTTACCCAGTAGGGGTGCTGCAGAAGACACAGAAGCCAGCTGAGTTATTTACATGACAATGACCACAGGGCAACAGGTGAGAATTGGGCAGCAGAGCTTTCTCCATCCCTGCTGCCCCTGGCCTTCAACCATGTAGCTTTAGATCATTGGCCATGAGCCTTTATATTTTTCTTCTGCATCCTTGAAGAGAAAGCTCTGAATTTGTTGGCCATTGGTGGACTTTTACCATGGTATTTATAATGAACCTGTGTTGCCACCAAGGTGGCTTTTGGTCCCTTGTGTCCTAATCCTCTGCTTATTGCTTTCCATCAGACATCAGGTTTGGAGTCAAAGCCAGTAGCCGAGAGCATTCTGTTTTTACGTGACAAAAGATGGGAAGAGGTCAGAAGTGTCCTGATTTCTGCTTTCAGTCCGGAAAAACTGAATGAGGTAAGACATAGGAAATGCAGACTCTCTTTCTTTGAAAGCATATTTCTTCTCCCCAAATTGTGATGGATAGCTGCATCACTTGCCCACGTGGCACACGAAAATGTTCTGCCTGCTGGGACATTCAAGCCTCCCTATCATGCAAAAAAGCACAAGGTGCTGCATTGAAGTGCCTTCCATTTCTCCAGCCCCTTCCTGTCCCCAGCTGCCATAAATCAATTGTGGGTCAATGAGTATTTATGGCACTCCTGCTATGTCCCAAGACTGCCCTAGGCACTTTGGGGACACACAGGAGAAAACTGGAGCAGCACTTCTTATACTTTAATGTATAATGGATCACCTGGGCTGTTGTTAAAAGGCAGGTTCTGACTCAAGTCGGTCTGGGGTGGGGTCTGGGTCTGAGATTCTGCAGTTCTAACAAGCTCCCAGGTGATACCAATGTGGCTGGACAGTGGACCATACTTTATATAGCAAGGAAATAGAGGACATAGTCAAACAAAAGTGAACTTTGAACCAAGTCTTACATAGGAAAGTGATGGCCATGGATTATTGAGGAAGAGTAAGGAGATGTGGCCTGGCAGAACTCTAGGTGGGCAAGCATGCCCAGGTCAAGCCAGAGGGAAGAGCCAGGTCCACACGGTGCTGCCAGCTTAAGACCCTGGATTCTCGCCTTTCCCAACCCAGTGACCCGCCACTCCCTGCCAGCTGTGTGTATATAACCCGGAGTTTCTACTACCTCCCTGCCAGTTTTTCTCACACCTGATCCTGACTGCTGGGTGTTGTATCTGAGTCTGATGTCTGTCTCAATCGTTGGTCTAACTTTGGTGTCATTCTGAATTCCAAAACAACTCTGGAGTGAGACTTTGAGCTCTTCTTCTGCTGTGGGATGGTCAAGAGGCTTCCCCACGCTGAGTCCCAGGTACATGGGCAACTCCAGAGCAAGTGACCTTCTGCTTGGACGGAGGGCCCTGGGCCTCAGCCGTTCACCATCTCTCTGTTTCAGAAACCCATCTACCATTCAATAAATGAATGTTACTTTAGCTTCAACTCAAGATGCTCATCCATGTGATCCTGATTTAATTCCTATAAATCTTCTGAAGTCCCCTAGAAAAGGGTCACAACCCTCATCATAGCCAATTAAGCTCACTGAGAAATCCATCATCAACAAGGTTTCGATTTGAATTTCCTCAAGTAGCCTTTAGTATTGAAGGTGGAGCATGCCGTAGCTAACACGCACCCTGCCCTAGCTATGTGCCAGGCACTACTCCAAGGGCTTCTTATTTATATTAACCCACATAATCTTCACCACATCCCTGTGAGATGAATACCATTATTATCAACTCATTTTACAAATGAGGAAACTGAGGCATGGAGAGGTTAAGAAATGTGCTCCAAGTCACGCAGCCAGTAAGTGGCAGAACCACGATGAGAACCTAGCCCTAGAATACTCTTCATCTTTCGGTTTGCTTCTCTTACAGACATGTGACTTTCAAGCGGTGTTCTGAAGCTCTCCAGGACTATCTCAGGGCTGTCTGGGGGTGGGCGGAGGGACAAATGGAGCCTCTGTAGGAGTTTGAGGAGGGCGTAAGCAACATTATTTTCTGCCTAAGTTTGGAACCAACAAGTTTCAGGCAGAGGATATGAGAAGCTCTTCTTAGTGAAGCTATTTGAAAAATGCAGCTCCCCATTTGGTGAAATGGGGTCGTTAATATATCACCCAAAATGGGACGTGTTTAACCGCCACTGCACATGCGAGCATAGCTCTGGCTGGGAGGTCGGCAGTTCCCATTAGGGCTGGCCCACGCATGCTCAGTTCCTTCTTCCCAGGCTCCCATCAGATAGGGGAGGGGGTGGTGAGCAGGAGAAAGACGGGGGATGCAGCCTGAGCCTCACACTGGAATCACCTGGAGAGCTTTGAAAAATGTTGATGCCTGGGTCCCACACCTGGAAATTCTGATTGAATTGGTCTGGTTTGGGGCACAGCCTTGGGGAGTTTTAGAAGCTCCCCAGGTGATTATAATGGAAAGTCAAAGTTGTGAACTGCTGCTGGTAGGCTTTCCCCACAAGGAAACATGAGGCGGGGAACAGCCTGCTTCGGCGGGAGCAATCAACTCTGCTCCAAGTTTATCTGTGTTATTTATTTTCATGTGTTTAATGTCAGAATTTGTTTGAAGGAAGGGCCTGCTTCTTTAAAAAGTTGTAAACGACTGTTCTAGACCACCTTGACAAACTGGATACGCAATCACTTTTATTACATCCTAGCCACTAAAAGATTGAGTTAACTAAGAGAATGGAGGGGGAGGGGAAGTAGATAACCTTGGGCTGACATCACTAGCTCAAACATGTAGTATCCTATTTCTTTATTCATGAGGAAACAGTGACTTGATGGCATCACAGATGCAGAAAGAATTGAAATTGATGAAGGGTATCTGCTTAAAAAAAAAAGTAAGACAGAAAAAATAGTTTTTAACAGCCTTGAGCTATGGTTCTTTGCAAAATGGAGTCTTACCAGGGTCTGGATTTCTTTAGCACCTACAGGATATTTTGTTACAATGTTGTTTCCCAAACAAATCCAGTACTCCTGGGATCCAAAGCATTTTCTCTTTCTGGTTCAGATATCAAATCCCTGGTGTCTGAATTAGTCATAGAAAATAGAGTTTCTCCAAGCTGTTCATAGCACCAGATTGTCTAGGGGAGAAGAGGTGGTATTAAGTGAGGGGCGCAGGGGTTGAAAAGAAATTTCATAGTCACAGATTCCCTAGCTTTTGTCTCATCTCTAACCGATATTTAACATACACTACCAATAAACTTAAAACTCCTTTGAAAGTCATTCTTTTACTCACTATAGTTCATTTTAGTTTCTTGGGTATCAATTTGAAAGGATCTTATTCCAGGAGCAGGGGTTTTGCCCTTCTCCCCACCTTTGGAGAGTTCATACCTTGTGAGTTTAAGGTTCCTGGGGGTGGGGCGGGAGAAGGGTGTGCATCTAAGGAAAAATGTCCTGGAATGGGTTGACTGAGCAGATCAGGTGCTCAGGAGACAAGGCTAGGAAACATGGCAAGATAGTAATCAAAAACAGACATGGGTGAGGTCACCCAAAGAGAGTTTATAGCATAAGAAGAGAAGCAGGTGCAGAAACTAACCCTAGGGAGAACAATATTTAAGCAAGGGGCAGGGGGAGAAACCTACAAAGAAGACTTAGGAAGAACAGATTGAAATGGAAATCCAAGAGAATGTGGAAGGGGGAAAGTATTCCAAGGAGAAAGAGCGAAATTGTTAAATGCCGCTTAAATAGAAAGAAATATGAAGGCTAAAAAGTACATGACAAAGATAATATTTTTGTAATGTTAAACCATTTTATGTATGTTTTGTGTTCCATAAATCATGTTCCCTTTTATTTTTTCTCACCCCCCAAATCCATGGTGCTCACTGCTTCAGAAGGAGACAGTGGGTGCCACCTAGAATAAGGAAGTCGTTGCTCAGCTTTGAACTGCACGTTAGGCACTCTTGAGCCATAATGAGATAACGGTCTCGGGTCACCAAGGTTTGCTGGGAGAGGAAAGAATTTTTCTAATTCCAAAAGCAGCTTCCCTTTGCATATGAAGAGCAAGGTTTTAGACTCAGCATGGAGTGTTACTCTAAGCCATGGTACAGACGCGGCAGAGAATATGACATGAGAGTGGTTTCTTCCCTGTGGGAGATACATGGAGGGGAGGAAAAGAGACGGGCAGGCTACCAGTCACGAGTGCCCTACCTGCCTTCTTCCCCCAAATACCTGTGGCCCTTGCTTTCTGGATGCTTCCTTGGGCTTTAATTTCCCAACTGCCTTTGTTTTCTAGGTCACTGGTTCTCAAACCCTGGGTGACAAAAGGCTACCTCAGAAACACCTAGGACTCTTGTTAAAAATACATAATTCCGGTCACCACACAAGCTACAAAATAAGAATTTCTAAGGGTGGTCTGAGAATCTCTGTTTTCAAAATTCCCTGGAATGAGTCTGATAACAGTGAGGGAAGAAACCACTGGTGGCATAAGAATTCCTCTTGGCCCCTTGTCCAGCCAGCTCAGACTTGCTGCTTCCTAAATCTCAGGGCTTGGGCCCTAGAACTCCGTGTTCCTTTCCCCACTTTATTTTTTTTTTTTCTATAGCACTATCACTATCTAACATTCCATTTATTTTACCTATTTATTGCATTTACTGTACAGCTCATTCATGCTTTATGAAGACAGGGTCTTTTTTTCCTTTTCTTTTCACTTTTTGTCTTCAACTGCACAGTACTTGGCATACAATAGGCTCTCAATAAATATTTGCTGAATCAATGAATCAATAAATCAGTCAAAGAACCAGGTGGCTTTCAACCTGAGGTTACACGTTAAGACTAAGAAAAAAGAAATATAAAAAGGAAATATTTATTAAGGAAAAATTAAATAAAAGGATGTGGCAAGTTGTTGGCTTTTGATTTAGAGAGTCACAAGTATATACGTATAAAAACAGAAATAGTGGGTTGCAAAGACACAAAGAGGAAAATGAGACACAGGGAGAGACCGGGGTGGAAGACTCAGAGATGAGAGGCGGCCTTGGAAACTCTGAAATGAGCTTCCAGTGAGAGTCTGCAGTTCACTTGGCTTTAGGTACCTGAGTCAGTTTTCCCTGAAATAGTTCTGAAATATCAATATCTTTATCCTTTCTGAATTTGTAAATAGCTTTTGAAATTTATTTTCAAACTTCCAAGTCTGCTCTTGAAATAAAAGTTTGTTTTCACCTGGAATGCCAAAGCCTTTTCCTTTGGAACTTCGGCAGCCTAAGTCCTTTACTACTTATGTCTTTAAATGCTACTAATACTCGAAAGTTCTGAACGTCACCATCCTTTATGTGGACAGTAGGTTGGCTCAGTCCACAATGCTCGAAAGTTACTTTGAAATTACTATTATATTATGAATCTATATTTTTGTTTAAAATAAAATTGATTTCTGGCTTAAGTCTTACCAAGGATAATATAGGGAGATAGGAAACTGAAAATTTGATTCATGCATCCCTAACTCGGAAAAAGGAAACTATCAGAATCCTGGTCTGCTGAAAGTTATTGGGATTTATATTAAAAGATTTCTGAGGAAAACTACTGACATTTTATTAGGGAAAAATTTGCATGATTAACCTGCTAGAGTTTCCCACCCCATTCCCCAAAGGATTAATTAAATCCAGGAGAAAGGGGCAACCAGTAGATTTATTTAGATTTTTTACCAAAGTGAGTAATTCTGCAATTGTGTGAAACTTTGTTACGGGTCAGGGAGTAAACAGATTTAAATTCAGGAAACAAAATTGGGGCTAAATTGGGGCTAAATTAGTATTTCTCTGAGGGAAAACTATAAATAATGAGATCCCCTAGGGGCCCAAGTTAGCATAAGTTTTATTTTAAATTTTTATAACTCATCTGAAAGAGGGAGAACCCAGTGAAATCTATACACTTGTATATTCATCTAAGCTTTCCTTTCTTTTTTTTTTTTGAGATTTTTTTAAAACCTTATCAAAAAATTAAAAAAAATTCAAACACGACAAAACAAAGGAAGAAGAAAAACAAATATCCTGAAATAACTCCATTGCTTCCAATATGCGCCAATATGCATCTAAGCTTTTCTGATTTCAAAAATATTGAATCAATAGGTATAAGTTTCTGGAACTCTTCTAAGATTGTATAAGCAAGCACAAAACTGACAGGTCACCTTCAGTGTATGCAAGAATAAAATAATACATTTGGAGAAAATCATCTCAGTTGTACTTATACGATAATCAACTTAAAGCTATGAATTCCTACCATGGAGAAAGATTTGAAATTATTGAGAATCAAAAAAGCACCATGATCAAATAATTTGGTGAAACATTGCAAACTATCTTCTTAGAGATTCACCATGTACTTAGCATATTAAAAGCTTGGAAACGAACTGCAGTAAAAACATCCATTTACCTTTGCTTATCCTGGGCTCAAATAAGTTTTCAGTTGATGAAGACATGGATAGCTAACTCTATAGTCAGTCACTGAGAGAAATGAGCCTGCTGGGTACAGCCTTTGGAGGTGGCTTTCACAAGCTCTTCTGTAGAGACCAAGTGCTAGACTGGATGGACTCTGGATTCAACCCAATAGGGTAGCTCACATGTTCTTTGTGCTCAAAGCCCTCTATAAATGATTTGGGCATTTTCTCCATTCACCCAGGTAACTATGAGTTGATTGTGACCCACTGAGCAGATAAGAGGTCAGGCAGCTTCAGAGAGGAGCGCCTGAGGCTGTGATGTGTGTCACTCAAGAGAAAACCAGCCAACCGTATCTCTAAGCATGGGGGCTCAGTTAGAGAACAGTCAGACAAACAGTGAAGGCTGGTAACTCTCCCACTCACTGACAATCGTCTCTCTGCCTAATTTTTCACTTTTCATCCAGATGTTTCCTGTCAGGAAGGCACAGTCAATAATGTATGAATCTTAAAGGCAGAGGCAGATGTGGTTTTTATTCCCTCTAGGCCTTTCCTGCCTTGAAGAAGACATATTACTCAAGAATGACTACAATTAAAAAAAAAATTAAGTTGATATTGCCAGCTTATGAGTAAATTCATAGCTACAACCACTTCAGTGCAAAAGTCTTTGCAAGATTACAGTTATCATGACAGTTTAGTTTGGCCTTTAAATTTTTACTGTAAACTCTTGAGAGAGTCACGTTCAGAGGTGTCTAAAAGCAGAATGTAGTTTTCCAATAATGTTAGAGCAAGCAGCTCTCTCTAGGCTGCACCAGCCTTCAGCAGTCTATTTTTAATATTTGCTTTTATTTCTTAATCCTTTGTAACAATAAAAATGAAAGTCATTATAACCAAGTGTGGCTGCGGTAATAAATACTTCAGAGTCCAAAAAACATTGTTCTTGCCTGACTGGTTGCCCATTTGCCAGAATGTCTGGGTATTTATCAGCAGCAAGAGACCATTATCTTGTATCACAGTTGTATTCCTCTGACACTTAATCTCCTAATTAAAATCGGTATAATGATGGACTGTTGAAACTCTGGTTAAAATGTTCCTTTCCCCATTTGCATTGAACAGAAAACAAACTCCTCATTGTGTGTACCCCATTCTGGGTTATAATTTGGCTTTCCTTTGCCAGAATCATGTCACTCTGACTTGCTGCTGGTTAAATCTAAAAGAGCATCTAAAGGTGCCGCACAGCTTGGCTGTTGCTTGGCAACATCAGCGGCCGCCTCCTCATTGTGGCGAGTTCTAATTGGTCACAACTCTTGACAGGAGCCCTGAGTTATTAGAACTGACGCTTGATTATTCACCTCGATGGCTAGAGCTGATACTTAGCAGCAGGAAATTTTACATAAAAATGAGACATGTATGTTTTTAATATCTGTGTGGTTTCTTGCAATGTGTAGTGGAAGAGGGAGTTATACGTTTCATTAGCTGGAAATAATTTTATATCTGTTGGTCATCAGTTTAGAGCAATTTCAGGTATTATTTTTTCTATTTTTTAAACCAACAATATATCTAAATACCACCTCTCCCACTCCCTATTAGCTGGTCCTTATTTTATTCAGACAATCCCCCTCTGACATCAAGTTCCAAAATGACATCGCCTGCAGGTCTACACAATGCCAAATGGGATGATAAGTTAAATTCATGAAGTTTAAGAAATATTTATTAGTTCCTGTGTTTAAGGGGCTTACAATGCAAAAGGGCAGCAGGGCACATAAATTACTACATTGTTACCAAGTAGTGGAAGACTGTGACAGACAGAATAAGAGTAGAGCTCACGTCCTGTTGGGAGCATCAAAAACCACTTTGGGTCTTGGGGTGGGGATAGCACTGGAACTGAGCCTTGAAGATTTTGCTGAGTTTTGACAGAGGGAGAAGGTGTGTTACAGGTGGGATGAGTTGCAGGAACAAGGCATCTGGACATTACAGGATGTGTCCAGGGAACAGGAGAGTACAAATTGTCTGGAACACAGTACATGTGAGGGATTAGTGGAAGAAAAAGCCAGAAAAATAAGTTGAGGCATGTTGAGTTTGTCTTCCTGTGCCAGGGGGAGTGTTTTGTATGTAATGCACTAGAGAGTGAGAAGCTATTAAATACTTGAAAGTGGGGCAGTAACCTGCTCAGAATTCTACCTTAGGAAAAGAGATTCTGTTTCAGCTGTTTAGACTCCAAGATGCCAGACGTTTCCGCAGACTCAGCGGGCAGACTCTTTGGGAGCAGCTGAGGGAAACTGCAAATCCCTCTGGAGTCTCCATTTTGCAACAGCCCCAGGGTGGGGGAGGCTTACAGTGACCACTATTTGATATCAGGGTAGCAGCCTCTACTCTGGCCCTTCTCTGAGTCCCTCTTAATGTGTGACTCAATGAGTCACCCAGGCTACAAGCAATCGATGTGTGGGGTCCTCTCAGTTTAGGTAAGGTAACTGTATTAGTTAGGGTTCTCCTTGGAAACAGAATCAATGAGAGATGTCTCTTATTATCAAATTGTAAAAGTGACTCACACAACTGTGGGAGCGCACGAGTCCAAATTCTGCAGAGCCGTCAACAAGCTGTCAACTCCAAGGAAGACGTCCGACGAACTCCTCAGGAAACGAACCGGCAACTTTGAAGAACTCCTCAGGAAACGAACCGACAACTTTGAAGAACTCCTCAGGAAACGAACCGACAACTTTGACGAACTCCTCAAGAAACGAACTGGCAACTTCAACGAGCTCCCCAGGAAAAGCTTCACTGAGCAGCTGAAGAAGAAGTGAAGGTTCTCTAACTGTCTGGCTTATAAGCCTCCAACTGATCACCCGGACCAAACCCAGCCAATTGCATTCTCTCACTGTGGAAGCACGCCCCTTGATGAGTCATCAGTCAGCTGCAGTCAATTGACTGATGATCCGACAAACCAACCAGCCTCAAATAGCCTCACAGGAATCGTCAGGCCAGTGCCCGCTTGACCAGACAGCTAGGCCACCTAGCCAAGTTGACACATGAACCCAACCATCACAGTCCACCCCTTGTCAACTTGGCAGTCGTACACATCACCTAAAACCATATCTTCAAAATGAACGTTACAGCTTATGCCATATGATAAGGGGATAAGACAGAGAAGAAAGCAAAAATATTTTCTTCACAGACAAATACAAACATAATCATCACAAAACGAGGAGGAAATATTCATATCATCATAGTCCTCGTTTCTGTAACTGGTCACGTGGCCGTAGTTCATATTTATCACGACCTTCTTCCACTACCCATTCCATGTTCCCTTTACCCTCAGCAAGCACTTCAGCTGGCCGTGGTTCTTTGCCTGGTGGGGTGACCCAAACCTTCATTCCTGAAGTTTCTTGGCCATTGGTAGTCCTGCCTGGATTAGGTTGTTGCAGTTTTCCATTGACTTGAATCACGGGGCATGGTAGTACTAAGGGACGCCCCAGGGGATCTCCTGTATGCCAGGAAAACTCTTCTTTACTTCCATTGTGTAGTTGCAGTGCTATTTCCCCTTGATAGTCAGGATCAATCACCCCAGCCAGTACAGTAATCCCCTTACTTGCCTGTTGATTCAGAGGCATAAGAAGCCCAAAGTGGCCAGGTGGCAGCCTTAACTTCCAGTTCAATGGGATTATTGTTGTGTTTCCTGGTGGAAGCACTCCTCCTTTTGGAACCAAGACTTGTAGACCAGCAGAGCTTAAACTTGCAGGGACAGGAAGCAAAAATTTCCCTAGTGGATCACTAGGAGTGATAGTGAGTGGTGCTACTCCTGTTTCCACCCCTTGATTCCTGGACCCATGAATCCTGGCTATGGGAGAAACAGCACCATAGAGTGGACGCTGATTCAGAGCATACACAGCCTCCTGGAGAACACTGCCCCAGCCCTGCAAGGTATTGCCACCTAGTTGGTGCCGTAATTGAGTCTTCAATAGGCCATTCCACCGTTCTATCAACCCAGCTGCTTCTGGGTGATGGGGAACATGGTAAGACCACAGAATTCCATGAGCATGTGCCCATCCCCTCACTTCATTTGCTGTGAAGTGGGTTCCTTGGTCCGAAGCAATGCTGTGTGGAATACCATGACGGTGGATGAGGTATTCTGTAAGTCCACGTATCGTAGTTTTGGCAGAAGCATGTCGTGCAGGGAAGGCAAACCCATATCCGGAGTATGTGTCTATTCCAGTAAGAACAAATCGCTGCCCTTTCCATGATGGAAGTGGTCCAATGTAATCAACCTGCCACCAGGTAGCAGGCTGATCACCCCGAGGAATGGTGCCATATTGGGGACTGAGTGTGGGTCTCTGCTGCTGGCAAATTGGACACTCAGCAGTGGCTGTGGCCAGGTCAGCCTTGGTGAGTGGAAGTCCATGTTGCTGAGCCCATGCATAACCTCCATCCCTACCACCGTGACCACTTTGTTCATGAGCCCATTGGGCAATGACAGGAATTGCTGGGGAAAGAGGCTGATTGGTATCCACCAAACGGGTCATTTTATCCACTTGGTTATTAAAACCTTCTTCTGCTGAAGTCACCCTCTGGTGAGCATTCACATGGGACACAAATATCTTCATGTTCTTTGCCCACTCAGAAAGGTCTATCCACATACCCCTTCCCCAGACTTCTTTGTCACCAATCTTCCAATCATGTTCCTTCCAAGTCCCTGACCATCCAGCCAAACCATTAGCAACAGCCCAGGAATCAGTATACAGACGCACCTCTGGCCAGTTCTCCTTCTAAGCAAAGTGAACAACCAGGTGCACTGCTCGAAGTTCTGCCCACTGGGAGGATTTCCCCTCACCACTGTCCTTCAGGAATATCCCAGAAAGGGGCTGCAGTGCTGCAGCTGTCCACTTTCGGATGGTACCTGCATATCGTGCAGAACCATCTGTAAACCAGGCCCGAGTCTTCTCTTCCTCAGTCAACTGATTGTAAGGAACTCCCCAAGATGCCATAGCTGTGGGCTGGGCAAGAGAAGGTAAGGTAGAAGGAGTGGGTGCCATGGGCATTTGGGCCACTTCCTCATGTAACTTACTTGTACCTTCAGGACCTGCTTGAGCTCTATCTCGTATATACCATTTCCATTTTATGATGGAGTGCTGTTGTGCACGCCCAACTTTATGGCTTGGTGGGTCAGATAACACCCAGCTCATGATAGGTAACTCAGGTCTCATGGTAACTTGGTGGCCCATGGTTAAGCGTTCTGTCTCTACTAAAGCCCAGTAGCAGGCCAACAGTTGTTTCTCAAATGGAGAGTAGTTATCTGCAGAAGATGGTAAAGCTTTACTCCAAAATCCTAAGGGCCTGCGTTGTGATTCTCCTATAGGAGCCTGCCAAAGACTCCAAACAGCATCTTTATTTGCCACTGACACTTCCAGCACCATTAGATCAGCTGGATCATATGGTCCAAGCGGCAGAGCAGCTTGCACAGCAGCCTGGACCTGTTGCAGAGCCTCATCTTGCTCTGGTCCCCACTCAAAACTAGAAGCTTTTCTAGTCACTTGGTAAATGGGCTGGAGTAGCACACCTAAATGAGGAATATGTTGTCTCCAAAACCCAAAGAGGCCAACTAAACGTTGTGCCTCTTTTTTGGTTGTAGGAGGGGCCAGATGCAGCAGCTTATCCTTCACCTTAGAAGGAATATCTCGACAGGCCCCACACCACTGAACACCTAGAAATTTTACTGAGGTGGAAGGCCCTTGTATTTTTGTTGGATTTATCTCCCATCCAAGTACTAACCAGGCCCGACCCTGCTTAGCTTCCGAGATCAGACAAGATCGGGCGCGTTCAGGGTGGTATGGCTGTAGACAAAAGGTATGGTCTCCAGACAAAAGAGTGAGGGCTGCTTCCTCAGGGGAGGTGATTACAAGATTAGCAGGCATTGAAGGGTCAATCTCCTTAGGTGGGAGTTGTGTGGCAGGCTCCTTAGGGCAGACTGGAGGCAGAGAAGCTGTTTCCCCAGGACAGCCCTCTACAGGTAAATCTAACAATGACCCAGCAGAATCCAGGGTTCCAATGTCCTCACTGTCATTATTATCAATCCATATGTCTCCATCCCAAGTTTCTGGGTCCCATTCTTTTCCAATCAATGCCTTTACTTTAACAGCAGACACCCTGAGAGGTTGAGATTTTAGTTTACGCTGTAAATGTGCTACTCGCACAATAAGAGACTGCGTCTGATTTTCAGAAACCTCCAGTCTGCGGGCACAGGAAATAAGATTTTCTTTCAGGGCACAGATGGAACCCTTTACATCTGTCATACGGCATTCAAGTTTTGAATTTGAAGCCTTTAGCTCATCCCTTTCTCTTACAACTGTATCCAAAGTATCTAAGAGCAGCCAGCCAACATCATTATACTTCTTAATACTGCAAAACTCCGTGAAAGTGTCGAAAACGCTGTCACCCAGAGCCTCGCTTCGTACTAGAGCACAATTAGGAGAATCAAATGGTGCTATTTTGCGTATTTCCTTTGCCAACTCCTGCCATGGACTATTAGTACCCTCTTGATTATTGGAAATAGAGTCATTAGTGCCTCTGAATCTAATCAGAGTAGAAAACAAGTTGTAAAAGCCCATTTTAAGATTCCGTTTCTCAAGAACCACTCTCGGTACCAAGTTGTATTTAGTTAGGGTTCTCCTTGGAAACAGAATCAATGAGAGATGTCTCTTATTATCAAATTGTAAAAGTGACTCACGCAACTGCGGGAGCGCACGAGTGCAAATTCTGCAGAGCCGTCAACAAGCTGTCAACTCCAAGGAAGACGTCCGACGAACTCCTCGGGAAACGAACCGACAACTTTGACGAACTCCTCAGGAAACGAACCGGCAACTTTGAAGAACTCCTCAGGAAACGAACCGACAACTTTGACGAACTCCTCAGGAAACGAACTGGCAACTTCGACGAGCTCCCCAGGAAAAGCTTCACTGAGCAGCTGAAGAAGAAGTGAAGGTTCTCTAACCGTCCAGCTTATAAGCCTCCAACTGATCACCCAGACCAAATCCAGCCAATTGCATTCTCTCACTATGGAAGCACGCCCCTTGATGAGTCATCAGTCAGCTGCAGTCAATTGACTGATGATCCGACAAACCAACCAGCCTCAAATATCCTCACAGGAATCGTCAGGCCAGTGCCCGCTTGACTGACAGCTAGGCCACCTAGCCAAGTTGACACATGAACCCAACCATCACAGTAACACAGACGAGACCTTCTCGTTCTCTGTGTAGGAAATGTCTTCCCTAGCACTCCATTCTCCAAGCTTCCAGGAGCTCCAAATGCTTAATGGTTGTTTTGTTTTGTTTTGTTTTGTCTTTTGAGTCCATGGCATCAGAGGCTGCATAGAGTGAAATTAAAACTAAAGAGGTTAATTAACTGGGTAGCAAAGGGAATGAGGACTCTACTTTAGGTGGAAAGCAACATGCCAGGAGTCAGGGGTTTCTGAGTTCTAATTCTCACTTTCACCAAGTTATTTGAGTACAAAATAATCAGATTCTGCCCTTTAGGTCTCATGTAATTCTGAGTTCAATACTTCAAAAAGATGTGAAAAGGCTTTCCTAGGGATGTAATGTGTTGGAGCAAGTAGATAGGACTATGAATGCAACCCTTACTTCCCCAAACTAGTGAGTGGCCTGCTGTTTCCATGGTCCCTAAGTGTTAAGGATTGACTTATATCCCACCCAAAGTTATCTTTAAATCCTAACACCCAAGCTCAATAATGGGCTCCTATTTGGAAACAGGATCTTGAAGATGTTATTAGTTTAGAGGAGGAAAAATCAGATAAGACTGGAGTCCCTATAAGGAGAAGAAATTTGGACACAGAGAGAGGACAGCCATGTGACAGGGACTCAGACGGAGGGGTGCCACAAGCCAAAGAATGAAGCATGGCCCTACTGAGACCTTGATTTTGACTTCTAGCCTCCAGAACTGTGAAAAATAAATGTCTATTGTTTTAGGCCACCCAGTGTGTCATACTTTTGTATGGCAGTCCTAAGAAGCTAAGGTACCAAGTGACTTCCTTGGAATCCCAGGTTGTCAGAGTAGAAAGGGACTAAAGAGCTCATTGCAATTAGCCCCTCATTTGAGGTTGAGGACCCAAGTTCAAAGAGATTCAGATGACTTGCCCTAAGTAAGAGGTAGAGCTAACATGGATCTCAAGTCTTTCATTCAGGGCCAGTTTTCAGCAAACTATATTGCATTCATGCTAAAATTTAAAGAACACCTCAATCTGTTACTATTTCTTGACTACTCTTAGCAAGACCTTCAAGGAACATTCGGTCAGTCATTTATCACACAGAAATTTGTAGAGGATCAGCTGAATGCCAAGCTCTGTGCTCATTCCTGATGTAGCAAATACCGAAAACTTCAATAGTACATGTTAACCTAAAGTGTTGCCACAAGAGAGTGACACCAAGAGTGTATTAGTTATCCATTGCTGTGTAACAAATTAACCTAAAACTTAGTGGCTTAAAACAAAAAACCTTTATTCCTGTAGGTCAGGAATCTGAGCATGGCTTAGCTGGGTACCTCTGGCTCAGGTTCTCTCAGATGTAGTCATTGATTGGGTTGCCATTTCATCTGAAGGCTTGACTGGGGGAATATCTACTTCTAATCTTATTCAGCTGGTTATTAGGAGGCTTCAGTTCCTCATGGGCTGTTGGAAAAAGGCTTCATTCAGTTCCTTCCAGCTGTTGGCTGGAGGCTACCCTCAGTTCCTTGCCATGTGGACCTCTCCATAGAGCAGCTCATAACATGGCAGCTAGATTTCTGCAGAGAGAGCAAATGAGGGAACAAGAGAGAGCACCCAAATGTTCTGCTGGGGAAGATGGCAGAGTGGGGAGCTCCAGGACTCAGTCCTTCCACCAAAACAACTATTAAACAGACAGGAACACTCCAAAACAACCATCTTGAAATCCCAGAGGCCAGAACACTATGCAGCATCCAGGGAAGAGTGGGAGGAAGAGACTGATAAAGTACGGTAAAGGACTGTAAATTGCTCTTTACCTGCAGTGGCTACCAGTGCCCATCCCCCACCTTAGGGCAGGCCACCATGGGATCCAGTACCTGGCTAGCTCACTGCTGACAGGAAGAAATATAGAAATTCTCTTCCCCAAGAACAGGGGTAGGCGTGGCCCGCCACTGATTATGGCTTTTGATCGCTGGTTCCTAGCTCTGAGGGTAGCTATTGTTTCAACCCGCTCCACACAAAGGTGGCAGCACGCATTGTTTTGACTCTACCCCAACAAAGGCAGTGGCAGCCATTGTTTTAACCCTCCCTAGACAGGGGCCCAGGGGGTGGAGCTTTGAAGACATAGTGCATCCTCAGGGCTATGGGAGATAGTTAGCTGAAGTCCTACATTCACCGAGCAGGCCAGGAAAGCTCAGCTTTGGGGAGCTGTCAAAGAAGCTCTGAGAACCCTTACTGCTCCTCTCCCCAGGTGCTTTGGACCCAGTCTGCTCACATTCGTGTGTCCCTGTCCTTGTGTTGGCTGGGAAAGACTGACTTGGGAAAATCCTCTCCAGGGTGAGCCTCCTCTCAAGTTTTGCCCTCCAGACAAAAGCAGTGTGAGACAACAAAAGGAGGTTAAAAAATTGTGGAGGTAGACAGTGTGGAACAAAGGCCTGCCAACTTCAAAGACCTGGGAGAGGGAGGTCTGTCTCCTGGGAAGCAGAGGGGACAATAAAACTCCTGTAAACAGGGGAACTCCAAGACAACTAACAAGTAAAATCAAAGACAAGGCAGACGTCCAGATAGACAGGGAAAATTCTGCACACTGCATTCACCTTGGGCAGAACTTCCTGATATAAGGGCTAAAGCTCAAGAAAATCTCTGTCTTATCACCAGCTGGTTACAAAACCAAAAAAAGGCATCTAGGGAGTAAATCCCAGAGTTAACATTTAAAAATATTAAAATGTACAGAGTAAAACAGAGTACAAGAAAAACAAAGAAACTGGAAACTCATCCAAAGGAAGAGGATAAAAATACAGAAAACACTAATGAAGAAGACAAGAATGTGGACATACAGAACAAAGCCTTTAAAAAATATGATTTTACTTTCAAGAGATGTAAGCCATCCTGGCTACATGGGACATGACTCCCAGAGATGAGCCTGGCTCTGGCATCATTGGATTGACAATGCCTTCTTGACCAAAAGGGGGGAAAGAAGTGTAAAAAAATAAGGTTTCAGTGGCTAAGAGATTTCAAATAGAGTCAAGAAGTCATTCTGGATGTTACTTTTAAGCAAGCTTCAGCCAGATATTCATATTGCCATGGTATGTCAAGCCCCAACCAACAGTATTCCTGAAAACCCTAAGGAAAACTCAGGACTCTAAGACTCTATAAAATTTTTACTTATTAAGTTTATTTTCCAGAAACTTAAAACCTGTCAGTTAATCTCTAAAACTTGGAGGTACCAGTCTCTCCCAGAACAGCAACCAGTTGCATTCCTCTACCACATAATGTTGACACCCCTTTTCAACATGAAGAAATTAGAATGATCATTGCCTAAATACCCTTGAAGACTGAGAAAATGATCCAACGACAGGGAGGAGTTGTAACACAGAAGTTAAGATTTAACAAATGATTATGACTACTGAATCATTATATAGGTATTTTTTTTTTTTGGTTTCTAGTATATTATAATAGCCAGAAGGAAATACCTGAAATTGTGGAACTGTAACACATACTATACTTTGAAATTTGCTCTATAACTACCTGTTAAACTGTATTTTGAAATTTATCACTTTTCTGTATATATATTTCACAATAAAATGTTTAAAAATTTTTTAAATGATCTTTAAAATGCTCAAAGAGATGAAGAAAAGTACACAGAAAGAATTAAAGGATATCAGGAAAACAATGAATGAGCAATATGAGAAATGTAGAAAAGAGATAGAACTTTTCAAAAGGAACCAAACAGAACTATTGGAACTGAAAACCACAATAACTGAAATGAAATAATGCCCAGGAGGGTTTAAAGAGCAGATTGGAGCTGGCAGAAGAATCAGTGAACTCAAAGACAAAACACTCAAAATGAGTTATACTGAGGAGCAGAAAGAAAAACCAATTATTAAAAAGAGAAAATAGCCTAGGACACCTCTGAGACACCATCAAACACACCAATATATGCATTATGTGAATCCCAGAAGGAGAAGAAAGAGAGAACGGGGCAGAAGGAATAGTCAAAGAAATAATGACAGAGAACTTCCCAAACTTAGCAAAAGATGTGAATACGCACATCCAAGAAGTTCAGAGAAAAACAAACAGGATAAAAATGAAGAAAAATACACTCCATCATACATTGATCACACTATTGAATGCAAAGGACAAGGAGAGAGTTCTGAAAGCTGCAAGAGAAAAGTAATGTGTTATGTACAAAAGAATCACAATTAGATTGAGTGCCAATTTCTCATCAGAAACCATGGAAGCAAGAAGGTAGTGGGTTGAAATACTTAAAGTGCTGGAAGAAAACAACTGCCAACCAAGAATTTTATATTTGGCAAGAATTTCTTTTAAAAATGAAAGATAAGTTAAGACATTCTCAAACAAACAAAAACTGAGTTCATCACCATTAGACCTGACCTACAAGCAATGTTAAAGGGAGTTCTTCAGACTGGAAGGACAGGACACTAGACAGTGGTTCAAGGCAGTCTAAAGAAATAAAGAACTGCAGTAAAGGCAGCCATATGGATAATTATAAATGCCAGTATTATTGTATTGTATTGTTTGGTATGTAGTTCCACTTCTTACTTCTTACAGGTACTAAAATATGAATGCATAAAACATAATAAATCTAGGTTTTTGGAAATACATGTACAAAGATATAAGTGGTAACAAGTACAAAAAATATGGTGGTGGTGGGGACAGAGGAGTATAGGAAAAGTATTTGTGCTTGCTACTGAAGTTAAGTTGGTATCAAACCAAATATGATTTTTATATATTTAGGTTATAAATTTTTAACCCTGTGGTAACCACAAGGAAAATGGATGAAAAAAATACATCCAGATAGAAATGAGAAAACATGTAATATGGTACAACACAAAAAAGAAAATAAATATAAAAGGAAGCTATAATGGCAGTAAGGGACAAAAAAGGTATAAGATGCACAAAGGCTAAATAGCAAAATGGCAGAGTCCTGTATTATCAGTAGTGACTTTAAATGTAAATGGATTAAACTCTCAGTCAAAAGGCAGAGATTGGCAGAATGGATAAAAAAGCATGACCCAACCATCCGTTGTCTACAAGAGACTCACCTTAAAGTCAAAGATACAAGTAAATTGAGGGTGAAAGGATGGAAAAATATATGCCATGCAAGCAGTAACCAAAGAGAGCTCAGGTGGCTATGCTAATATTGGATAAAATAGACTTTAAGTAAAAAACAATTATGAGGCACAAAAATGGTTATTATATACTGATAAAAGGGACAATTCAACAGGAAGATATAACAATTATAAATATATATGCACCTAACAGCAGAGTCCAAAAATATATGAAGCAAATAGTGACAGATTTGAAGAGAGAAACTGACAGTTCCTCATTAACGGTAGGAGACTTTAACACACCACTCTCAATAATAGATAGAACATCTAGTCAGAGGATCAATAAGGAAGTACAGGACTTGAATGATATTCTAAACAAAATAGACCTAACAGACATATATAGAACACCTCACCCCATGAAATCAGAATACACTTTCTTCTCTGGTACACATGAATCATTGTCCAGAAAAGACCATATGTTGGGTCACAAAACAAGTCTCAATAAATTAAAAAATATTGAAATCATACAATGTTTACTCTGACCACAGTGGAGTGAAATTAGAAACCAACAAGAGAGGGAGAAATGGAAAATTCACAAATATGTGGAAATCCAACAACATACCCTTAAACAACCAATGGATTAAAGAGGATATCAGAAGCAAAATTAGGAAATATCTTGAGGCAAGTGAAAATGAAAATACAAGATAACAAAACTTATGGGATCCAGTGAAGTTAGTGCTGAGAGGGAAATTTATAGCTCTGAACACTTACAGTACATTCTAAAAGAAGAAAGACTTTAAATCAGAGACCTCACCTGATTTAAGGTACCACATTAACAGAATGAAGGAAAAAGTCCACGTGTTCATTTCAACTGGTGCAGAAAAAGCATGGGACAAAATACAGCACCCTTTCTTGATAAAAACAACTAGAACACTAAGAATAGAAGGAAATTTCCTCAACATGATAAAAGGCATATATGAAAAGCCCACAGTTAACATTCTACTTAATGGTGAATGAAAGCTTTCCCTCTAAGATCAGCAATAAGACAGGAATGCCCACTGTCACCACTGTTTCTTAACATTGTAGTGGAAGTCCTTGCCAGAGCAATTAGGCAAGAAAAAGAAACAAAAGGCATCCCAATTGGAAAGGAAGAAGCAAAACTTTGCCTATTTGGAGAGGATATGATCCTACATACAGAAACCCCTGAAAAATTCACAATAACACTCCTACAGCTCATAAATGAATTCAGCAAAGTGACAGGATACAAGATCAACATCACAAAATCAGCAGGGTTTCTGTATGCAACAATTGGAAGAAGAAATCAAGAAAAAAAATCCATTCACAATAGCAACTAAGGAATCAAATATCCAAGAATAAATCTAATCAAGGATGTAAAGGACTTGTACACAGAAAACTACAAAACATTGTGAAAAAAAAAAAAATCAAAGAAGACCTAAAGAAGGATATTCCGTGTTCATGGATTGGAAGGCTAAGTATTATTAAGATATCAATACTACCCAGAGCAATTTATAGATTCAGTGCAATCAAAGTTCCAGCAACCTTCTTTTCAGAAATGGAAATGCAATCATCAAATTTATACAGAAGTGCAAGTTGCCCTGAATAGCTAAAGTTGCCTTGAAACAGAAGAATCAAGTTGGAAGACTCATGTTTCCTGATCTTAAAACTGATTACAAAGCCATAGTAATCAAAACAGCATGTCACTGGCACAAGGACAGAGATATAGACCAGTGGAATAGAAATGAGAACTCAGAAATCAACCCTCACATTTAAGGCCAACTTACTTTTGAAAGGTGGTAAAGACTACTTAACTGGGAAAGAAGAGTCTCTTCAACAAACGGTGCTGGGAAAACGGGATCTCCATTTGCAAAAAAAAAAAAAAAAAAAAAAAAGAGTAGGACCTCCTACCTCACACCATATACAAAAATCAACTCAAAATGGATAAAGACCTTAATATAAGAGCTGGAACTATCAAACTGCTAGAAGAACACATGGTGAAGCATCTTCAGGTCCCTGTGTTAGACAATAATTTCTTAGACTTTACACCAAAAGCATAAGCAACAAAAGAAAAAATAGATAAATCGGACCTCATCAAAATTAAAAACTTTTATGCCTCAAAGGACTTTATTATGAAAGTAAAGTGAGAAAATATTTGGAAACCACATATCTGATAAAGGATTAATTTCCAGAATATATAAAGAAATCCTTCAACTTAACACAAGTTAAATAACCCAATTAAAAACTGGGCAAAAGACTTGAACAGTCATTTCTCCATGGCCAGAACCACATGAGAAGATGCTCAACATCATTAGCCATCAGGGAAATACAAATCAAAACCACAATGAGATTCCATTTCATTCCTATTAGAATGGCTTCTATTAAGAAAACAACAAATAACAAGTGTTGGAGAGGACGTTGAGAAATAGAAACACTCATTAATAGCTGGTGGCAATGTAAAATGTTTAGCTGCTCTGGAAGACAATCTGACAGTTCCTCAGAAAGCTAAGTGTAGAACTGCCATATGACCTGGCAATCCCTCAGCTAGGTATAAACCCAAAAGAATTGAAAGCAGGGACTCAAGCAGATATTTACACACTGATGTTCATAGCAGCATTGTTCAAAATTGCCAAAAGATGGAAGCAACCCAAGTGTCCAGCAACTAATGAACAGATAAATAAAATGTGGTATAACCTATAATGGAATGTTATTCAGCCATAAAAAGGAATGAAGTCATGATACATGTGACAACATGGATGAACCTTGAAGACATCATGTTGAATGAAATAAGCAAGACACAAAAGGGCAAGTATTGTATGATCTCACTGATTTGAGATAATTAGAATAAGCAAACTCATAGAGTAAAAATCTAGAATATAGATTACCAGGGGATGAGGTGGGGCTAGGGAATGAGAAGTTAAGGTTTAAAATGTACAGGGTTCCTATATGGAATGATGGCAATGTTTGGGTAATGGATGATGGTGATTGTAGCACAACACTGTGAACACAATTAATAACACTGAAATATATATCTGAATATGATTAAAAGGGGAGATGTTAGATTGTATGTATGGTAACAGAATAAAATTTTTAAAAAAGTCCATGGAACTACAATACACAGTGAGCCCTAAGTTAAACCACAGACTTTAATTTATAGTACAGTTGTAAACACATGCTGTTATCAATTATAACGAATGATCCACACCAATGCAGGGTGTTGGTGGTGGTGTGGTATGTAGGAAGCCTATATTTTATGCATGATTGTTCTGTAAACCCACAACTTCTCTAATTTAAAAAAAAATTAATTAATAAAAAGAGAGAGCACCCAAGATGAAAGCCACAGTCTTTGTGTGACCTAAACTTGGACATGATATCCCATCATTTTTGCTTAATTCTAGTCATGAGAAGTGAATCACTAAGTCTAGACTACACTCAAGGGGAGGAGATTATATAAGTGTGAATTCCAGGAGGTGAGACTCATTAGAGGACATCTTAGAGGCTGTCTGTCAGGGAGGGCTCTGGAGAGACTTTGGGGTGAAGGAGGGACTCCAAGTGGAAGGCTGGTTGGGATGTGGATAGGTAGAGGCCCTCTGTATGGGGTTGGCAAAGGCACCTATGTGGAAAGGACAAGGAGTATTTGGAGGACGGTAAGTGGGCATGTGTAGATAACATGGAGGTTGTGGAAGAAAAGAATAAAAATGCAAATTGGTAGAGGATTGTAGTGGGCTTTGGAAGGTAGGACAAGAAGTTTGGACTTTGTTCTTCAGTCAACGGAGCTATCTAAAGGGTTTCCAGCAAAGTATTGCTCAGACAACAAGTACTTTTAGAGGACTAATCTGGAGACTGGGTATAGGTTGGATGGGAAAGTGTAAAGACCGGAGGCAAGAAGGCCAGAAGACCTTTTCACAAACTGTTTTTTAGTATGCCTGTGCGTCAGGCACTGTACAAAGTCCTAAGATATGGTCTTTGTTCTCAAGAAGCAGGGTGACTGCCCTATTCCAGGTCATAGGTGGTAAAGCCTGAATTAGAGTGGTGCCTGGGGAGATAAAGCGAGGACACAGAAGCAATAAAGGAAGCGATGTTAACACGGTAGGGCAAAAATGGGCAAGACCAATGCAAAGCCATCTGTAAAGAACAGGAGAAAAGGAGACAATGAATGATTCCAAACTAGAGGTCCAGGATGACTACCACGTTGGAGCTGCTATATGCACTCTAGCATTCAGTGTTTACATATTTTGTTTCTAACCTTTGTAACAACTCTAGAAGGGAAGTATTATTATTATTCCCATTTTGAAGATAAGGAAATAGGTTGAGCAATGTGCCCAATGTCACACAATTAGAAGTGACAAGGAGAGGAAACCTAAAAACTGACAATGACTTCAAATGTTGGCTGTCTCTGGAGCAAGTGTATTTTAACAAAGTCAGGGTATTACCCTCGAGGAAGGAAACTTCAATAGTGATATTCTGGGGATCACTCAGAAGGAGAGGAGAAGAAAACCTTTAAAGAAAAGGATTTCTCAGCCTTCCTGGTCATTGACACAGTTAGTTGTCTCTTTTGCCCACACATAGATCCTTTCCCATCTTCTGGAATTAACTCTATTGCCCTCTGTCTACACCTTGACACAGAATCCCTCAGACACACAACTGGTAGAGAATCCTTTTTTTGGGGGGAGTGGGGGTGGGGAGGGGCACTTTAATTATACAATAAACTCCGTATGAGCAGGGATTTCCTTCCTTGGGGAATTTCCTTCCCAGGCTAAGGATGGTGCTTTACCCTCAGTGCTTACTGCTAGTTATCAAATACTTGCCCAGCTGTATGCTCAGTGTCACCTCTAATAATATAATCAATGTGAGAGGGGAGAGAAGCAAGATGGGAAATTTACTCCCCAGGCTTAGCTGCTGGACTGTAACGCCCAAGAACTCATTTTTAAAGAAACTTAATAACATTAATGTTTGATTTCATTATAAGTGTAATACATAAGCACTATGAAAAATTTATAAAAAATAAAAATCACTCCTTATCTTACCAAAAAGATGAAATGTAACAACCAAATGAACATCTTTTATTAGGACCTGAATGATAATCACATTGTGTATTCATCTGGGCATGTGTGTGTGCGCACACCACATATGCCTGCCTGTCTCCTATCTAGGGGAATAACTGCAGGGTTTGTGGTTTGTATAAGATTATGCAAGCCCATCAAACAGAGCTTTTGTTTGTATGCAACTCATGTAAGAGTAAATATTCCATAGCTGCTTGTGTATAATGCAAGGAACAAAACATGAAATGATTGCTATTGGCCAACATACAGATCATGCTCCACTGTCTCATAATATTTTCTCTGCATTGCTTTATAAAACATGTTTCATATTACATGCCCCATCTCATATCACATTAACCCAAATAAAAATGTCATTATCCATTCAGTTGGACAGACAGCAGGCAGAGTGTGGTAGGAAATTACAATCACACCAGCTGACAACAAAATGTTCTAGTAACAGGCATGTTGAGGAACCAATGGTGGGCACCTGGTGCAGGCCCCTCTTGTGGTGTGCAGGCATGTGACCGGACTCAGGATGGGTGGGCCCTGTTTGACACAGGACGTATGCTTCTGCATTGCTGTGTGTAAATTAGATTTTATGTTGCATCCCATTTTTGCTACATTAAAGAAGTTTCAAGCTTGATATCTTAAAGAGACTGCCTTTTGTAACAGTAATTCTTTTTTTTTTCAACCATGTTACTTCTCCTCTGAAATAAATCTGAAACATATATTGTTATATGGGATTTTATTAAAGTAGGGTTCATTTTGCACCACCAACTTATTCAACTAATGGAAGGAATTCAGCCAGTGAAGGCAATCATAGGCAATACTGAGTTCTCCAAACATATGGTCTGAGATTTTTGGGTGTAATGGCCCAGAGGCCATTATATGCGACCCATATTCACACACTTTCTTACTGACAGATTATTAAATTGATGGTTTGTGAGAATTTAGAAAAGAATGAAGTAATCATGAAGAATCAAGAAAGGGTTATTGAGATCAAATCAGGATAGTCATCCTCATTTCTTTTTTGATTGGACTTCAGAGTAGGTAGATGGGGTAACTTGCATTTCCTTTTTTTGAATACTATTTTACTGAGATATATTCACACACCATACAATCATCCAAAGTGTACAATAAGTATCATCATATAGTTGTGCATTCATCACCACAATCAATTTTTTGGACATTTTCATTACTCTGAAAAATAAAACTAAAAATAAGAATAAAAATAAAAGTAAAAAAGAACACCCAAAACATCTCATACCCCAATTATTCATTTAGTTTTTGTCCCCCTTTCTTTCTACTCATCTCTCCATACACTGGATAAAGGGAGTGTGAGCCACAAGGTTTTCACAATCACACAGTCATGCCATATAAGCTATATAATTCTTACAATCATCTTCAAGAGACAAGGATACTGAATTGCAGTTCAACAGTTTCATGTATTTCCTTCTAGCTAGTCTATTAGACTAAAAACTGAAAAGGGATATCTATATAATATGTAAGAATAACCTCCAGAATGACATCTAGACTCCATTTGATATATCTCGGCAACTGAAACTTTATTTTGTTTGATTTCTCTTCCCCATTTTTGTCAACAAAGCTTTCTCAATCCCATGATGCCAGGTCCAGGCTCATCTTTGGGAGTTATGTCGCATGTTGTCAGGGAGATTTACACCCCTGGGAGTCGTGTCCCATGTAGCAGGGAGGGCAGAGAGTTTACCTGCTGAGTGGGCTTAGAGAGAGAGGCCACATCTGAGCAACAAAAGAGGTTCTCTGGGGGTGACTCTTAGGCACAATTATAAGCAGACGTAGCCTCTCCTTTGTAGTAACAAGCTTCATAAGAGCAAGCCCCAAGACTGAGGACTTGGCCTACTACAATGGTAGTCCCCAATGTTTGCAAGAATATCAGGAATTCCCCAGGTGGGGAGGTTTAATGTTTCCACATTTTCCCCCAGGCCCTCAAAGGGGCTTTTCAAATATATTTTATTCTCTGCCCCAATTACTCTGGAATGTATCGGGGTTTCCGCTAACCTGTACAAACCAACCAGATCTCAACCCTATTCAAGGTTCCATGTAATTATGGTGTTTGAATAAACAGATCATTCAAGTTAGCTTATATAGCATGCTACAGAAAATATAGATTTTGCACCAAATAAACATCTCTTCCTTTGGTCTCTCACAGAAACTGAGGTTTTAAAACAATCAATATCATCCTTTTCCCTTTAGTCTGGCTTACCTTAGTTCTAATCAAGTCCATTTCATTCATATCTCTAATTGAAGTCTGATCTCTTTTTCAGTTCTTTTAATATTTGCTGTATGGGGTAATGCTGACATTCATAGCTTCTGAACTCTGGCTCTGAGTCTCAGGTGTCACACAGATACCTGAAGTTCCAGGGCCCAAACAGGTTATACACAAACAGCTCAGCATCTCAGAATTTAAAGACAACCATCACAACCCACGAATAGATGTGACTGCTGTAAGCATACAGTCTAGGAACCTCTACCATAAGCCTTCACCTGATAGCCTATGCTCTCAGATTCAATTATCAGAGTTTGCACATTATAGTTAGTCCATATTAGTGAGGCATTATAATTTTTGTCTTTTTGATTCTGGCTTATTTCACTCAACATACTGTCCTCAAGGTCCATTCACCTAGTTACATACCTCACAACTTCATCGTTTATTCTTGCCACCACTAAGTATTCCATTATATGTATACACTACAGTTCACCATTCCATTTATCAGTTGATATACCCTTAGGCCACCTTCATCCATTGCAAATCGTGAATTCTGCTGCCATAAACACAGTGTGCAATGTCCGCTCATGTCCCTGTTCTCAGTTCTTCCAAATATATACCCAGTAATGGGGTTGCAGCAACCCCATAGTTAGCTTCCTGAGGAACCACCACAGTGCCCTCCAGCTGAGCTGTGCCTCCCTACCAAGAGGGAATAGGTACACCCCTCTCTCCACATTTTCTCCAGCACTTGTATCCCTCTGTTTATTTTTTAAACAGTTTTATTCACACACCATACAATCCACCCTAAGTAAATAATCAATGATTCCCAGTAAAATCACATAATTTTGCATTCACCACCACAATCTATATGAGGACATTTCCATTTCTTCCCCCAAGAAAGAGAAAAAGGAGAAAAAAGATGAAGAATAAAAATACAAAAGATAGAAGAAAAATAAAAATAAAATACAATAAAAGGTCAGACAACACCACCACCACCAAGAATCCCATATCACTCCCTTATATCCCCCTCTTATGGACATTTAGCTTTGGTATATTGCCTTTGTTACAATTAGTGGAACCATTTACAATGTTACCGTTAACTATAGACTCTAGTTTGCATTCATTGTATGTTTACCTCTATACTATCCAATTTTCAACACCTTGCAATGTTGACATTCATTTGTTCCCCCTCACTTAAAAACATTCTTATATTTGTACATTTAATCACCAACATCGACCACTCTAGGTTTCGCTAAGTTGTACAATCCCAGTCTTTATCTTCTATCTTTCCTTCTGGCATCATACCTGCCCTTAGCCTTCCTCTTTCAACCGTACGCACATTGATCTTTGTTCAGAGTACTTACAATATTGTGTTACCATCACACACTATTATGCTATCCATTCCATTTCTGAATCTATATAATCAATCCTGTTGAACCTACTGTACTCCTTCAGCAACAAATGCCTGATCTCTAACCTCTTTCTATCTCCTGATACCTTGTGTTCTTAACTCTGAAATTTCACTCATTGATGTTAGTCCATATTAGTGAGACTATACAGTACCCTTACTGATAGTCTTCATTTCTACACTCTTTAGTATTTCTTGTAGAGCAGATACCTTGTTCACAAACTCTCTCAGTGTCTGTTTGTCTGAAAATACTTTAAAACTCTCCCCCATTTTTAAAGGACAGTTTTGCCAGATATAGAATTCTTGGTTGGCAGTTTTTCTCTTTCAGTATCTTAAATATGTCATACCACTGCCTTCTCACCTCCATGGTTTCTACTGAGAAATCCACATAGTCTTATCGAGCTTACCTGGTATGCGATAGATTGCTTTTCTCTTGCTTCTTTCAGAATTCACTCTTTTTCTTTGACATTTGTTGATCTGATTATTACGTGTCTTGGAGTTGGTCTACTCAGGTATATTCTGTTTGGGGTATGCTGCACTTCTTTGATCTGTAATTTTATGTCTTTCATAAGAGATGGGAAATTTTCAGTGATTATTTCCTCCATTATTGTTTCTGCCCATTTTTCCATCTCTTCTCCTTCTGGGACACCCATGACATATATATTCATATGCTTCATTTGTCATCCAATTCCCTGAGATCCTGCTCATATTTTTCCATTCTTTTCCCTATCTGTTCTTTTGTGTGTAGGATTTCAGGTGTCCTGTCCACTAGTTCCTGAATCCTTTGTTCTACCTCTTCAAATCTGCTGTTGTATGTCTTCATTGTGTTTTTCATCTCTTCTATTGTGCCTTTCATTCCCGTAAGTTCTGTCAATTGTTTTTTCAAACTTTCGAGTTCTTCCTTATATATATCCAATGTCTTCTTTATGTTTTCATCTGTTCTGCCATATCTTCCCTCAACTCATTGATTTGATTTTTAATTGATTTAGCATATTTGTTTGAAGATCTTTAATTAGTTGTTTCAACTCCTGTATCTCATTTGAAGTGTAAGTTTATTCCTTCGACTGGGCCATATCTTCGTTTTTCCTAGCATGATTCATAATTTTTGTTGTCTAGGCATCTGGCTTCCTTGATTACCCCAGATTTTCCCAGACCAGATGGGCCCAGGTCTCAGGAGGAGGCTGTATTCAGTATCAGGTTTCCCTGAGGGTGAGTCCTAGAAGATTGACAGACCTTCCTGTGAGCCCTCTAGACTCTGTGCTTTTCCTATCCTGCCCAGCAGATGACACTTGTCAGTCTTCAGCACCCCACTAACAGGTGTGGTGCATTTAATTATCAGTGGACCCTGTCCTGGCCAGGGACTGAGGGTGTGAGAAGCCAAGCTTAAGCTGTTTCTGTTTTTTTTCCCCAGCCCTGGGGTCTGAGTTCTCTAAGGGAAGGCTGCCACATGAGCTGGGCCCACTCACCCCCCATTTTTTTTAGGGAAGATAAGCCTTTTAGGGAACTATCTTCTACACTTGAGTTTTTCCTTTGACTTTCTGACTATCTTAACTCTACTCTTGCCTGGGTCAGTGCTGATAATTGAAAATGCTTGAGGCTTTCTCTAATGAGCTACTTAGAATGAGAGGAAAAAAAAAAAAGGAATAAAGAAGTCCCCTTTTCAGAGCCAGTCCCCAGCCCTCCAGTTCACCAGGCAAGGACCAGAGTTGGTACCTAGTTCTGTGCGCCCCTTTTCTTGGGGCACAGTCATTTTCCAGGATTCTGAAATCAGTGGACTCCAAAAGCCTCTGTTTTTATTTATTTATGTAATTTTTTTTTCCATCAGCTCTACCTCCTCTCTGCCAGGGGAAAGCTCCAGGTTCCTTTCCTGCTTGCTCCAGGTTTATCTGTGCTCATAGCATATATTCAGTAGCCCAAATTTGTTAATTAAAACTGCAATTGGAGCTTAGTTGAGCTACATTCTCTTGCTCCTGGCAAGGACTGCTACAGTGAAGTTTTCCAACTCACCCTGCCTGGCTGGTGGGAGAGGGGCACCAGCTCCACAGTTTGGGGAGCTTTACTTACAGTTCTATGCTGCAATCTCAGACATTCCACCCATTCCAGACTGGTGTACAATGTGTGTTGGTCATGGATGTCCACCCCCATCAGTTGTTCCAGACTATTTTCTAGTTATTCCTGGCTATTTACTAGTTGCTCTAGGGGACTAACTAAATTCCACACCTCCCTATGCCATCATCTTGTCCTGCCTCCTACATTTCCTTTTCAGCAAATCATTTGATAAAGTCTTTCCCAGCCAACTTGTCAATAAGATAGTGCCTGGCTGAGTATTTACTTAGATGCATATGTGGCTGGCTGAAGAGCTGGAAACAATGATGATAAACAATTCTGTGGCCAAAGTTCCTTTTCCCCAATATTCTGTTCTCCAGATATTCCCTCCAGGAGACTTGGCAGCAAGGAGAGGGTTTAAGGTGCTCTGTTGTCTCTCCACTTGGGTGTGTTCTGTGAACGTTCTGCTTCTTGACTTGTGGCTTGGCTGCCCATTGGAGCTTCCCAGGCAACTGTCCCTTATCCCAGGAACCACATGCCAACTTCCATGGAACCCTTGCAGCTTCTGAGCCCAAACCATGGCTCACTGGCCCTCAACCAACAGGAATGCCCCTTTTGCTTCTCCAGTCCAACAGCAGAGCTGATGGGTCTGTGGAAATACAATTGTTTCCTTACATCACAGAGCACATGAGGGTGAGTTGGAGGGAGTTGAAGAAGGGAGGGTCAGACAAAGCCATCTGTCCCTCACCCTGCTACCCAGGCTGTCCCACTCTACCAGGCTTCTTCAGTCACCTGAATGTTTGGGGGCAGTTCAGAAACTGTTCTGCTTGGAACACATAGTGAGAAAAACTTTTACAGAAATAAGTGTAAGGTAATAGTAAAGCTTTTCTAGTGAATTGACCCTAAAGGGTCAAAAAAATCAATTGCACATGGTTATGATTCAGGGAAAAGGATCGTGTGGTTTTCATTGACATGAACCTCAATATTTGCTTGTGTAATGTGCCTGCTAAGAAAGGCAACATAAACCTGGCTTTGCAATTGGCATGCGGCATGCAGATTACAGAAAGATACGGTACGATTTACTGGTTGTATCTGATATACTGTGCTCCATTTATGGGGCTACCTTTTAGGAGTGACACTGATAAACTGGAGAGAAATAAGAATGGAATGCTATATGCAAACCCTGTGGTAAGAGGAGTAGTTTAAAGTATTGAGAATGACTGTCCAGAAGATGAGGGACAGACACTTGCTGCCCGAGTGTTTGGAACACTGTCACATGGAAAAGGACAAAAACGAAACCAGGGGGAGGAGTCAGATTTTGTCTCAATTCAACAACATACCTTCAGATAGGTAGATTAACATTTTATTACTGTTCTCAATGCCTCAAGAACTTAAGAGCAAAGAATATTATGTAATCATTAAAATTCATTCATTCATTCATTCATCATTCATTCAACAAATAATTACTACATGCCTGGTACTGGGGATACAAAATGAACATACAGAAATTCCCTGCTCTGTCCCACCTCCATCAAAATGGCAGAGTGAGATGCTTCAGGGCTCCTTCCCCATTTAGAGCAAGAACTGGCACAAACATCTTTCTCAAAGCTCCAGAAAACAATCAAAGAACTACTGTACCAGGGTGAGTGCCAAATAAAGAAAAAGGCTACTTAAAAGTGGCAGAATCTCCTTGTGACCTGGCTGGCCTTCCCCGCACCTCTCACTGGAATGACTCAGACTCAGATCTCCCAGGGCAGATCCCTGGTCCCAGTACCGGAGGGAGCAGGGTGGCCCTTGTGCAATGCTGGGAGCTTGTATGTCTGGCCCAATCTGGTGGTGGCCTGAGGGACTCGCCATCCCAGACCTTGCCCTGCGTGTAGAAGGCAGCTCACAGAGCTCTCCTATAGAATGCTGGGGGAGAGCAGTCAAGTTGTGCTGCCTGGGACAAGGGATTGCTGGCTGTAGGACAAACACACAGTGCCTGGGAGCATGGAGAAACTTTGCAAGGAAGAAGGGACATTTGTTTCTATGTAAGCAGGGGAACTCCTGGGGCCACATGCCCTTGTCCAAGACAAGATGCATGCCCAGAGATGATCACAGAGAGCCCTATGCTTTGGCCTGGAGCTCTTCTCTAAATTCATTCATTGGGTAAGCCCTGAAGGAGAGCACTCACACAGGTCCATCTGCAAAGACTAGAAAAAGGTGTTTCCTTTCATTCCTCTTTTTTTCTTTTTTTTTTTTGTTACCTCCTGGCATTCAAGGAAAGCTCTGTCATAGTAGCTAGATACAAGCTTAAGCAACAGACACTTCAGAGTCTAAATTCCAGTGATAACACATTTAAATATCAAAATATCCAAGTTCCAACAAAAGACTACAAAACATACAAAGAAACAGGAAGCAATGGCCCATGCAAAGGAGAAGATTAAAGCATTAGAAACCATCACTGAGGAGAACCAGACCTGGAACTTACCACACAAAGATCTTTTTAAAAAAACGGTCTAAAATATGCTCAAAGAGCTAAAACAAACAAACAAACAAACAAAATCAGGAAAACCATAGATAAATACAAAAAAAAAAATCAATAGAGAGATGAAAATTATGACAAGGAACCAAACAGAGCTGAAGACCACAGTAATAGAGATTAAAAAATCCCTAGAAGAGTTCAACAGCAGGTTGGAGCTGGTGGAAAAAAGAATCAGTGAACTTGAAGATTACTATTGAAGCCATTCAGAAGGAAAGAAGAAAGAAGAAAGAATGAAAAAAAGTGTAGAGCCTGAAGAATCTGTGGGTCTTCAATAAGCATACCAATATTTATGTTGTGGGAGTTCCAGACGGAGAAGAAAAAGAGAAATTATTAGAAGGAATATTCTAAGAAATAATGACTGAAAACTTCCCAAATTTAACAAAAGTCATGAATATACACATCCAAGATTCTCAACAAACTCTAAACAGGATAAACCCAAATAGACCCACACTGTGCCATGTCTGTTGAATGCCAACGATAAAGAGAGAATTCTGAAAGCCACAAGAGAGAAGCAACGTGTCACATACAAGGGACCCTCGATAATAGTATACGCTGATTTCTCATCAGAAACCAAGGAGGCAAGAAGGCAGTGGGAAGACATATTTAAAGTGCTGAAAGCAAAAAATTGCCAATTCTATATATCCAGCAAAACTGTCTTTCAAAAATGAGGGGCAGATTAAGGCATTCCTAGATAAACAGAAGCTGAAAGAGTTCACCACCACTAGACTGGCCCTACAGGAAATGCTAACATGAGGTCTGCAGGACAAAAGGAAAGAGCAACAGACAATAGACTGAAACCACTTGAAGAAATAAAGCTCTCCAGTGAGGGTAATGACATAGGTAAATATAAATGTCAATACTATCTTATGTTTGGTTTGTAACTCCATTTTTACTTCCTACAGGATCTGAAAGGCAAATGCATAAAATGTAATGATAAATCAGTGGTTTAGGACTCATAACGTATAAACATATAATTTGTGACAAGAGCCATGTAAAGGTGGGGGGACAGAGGAGTATGGGAACATAGTTTGTGTACACTATTGAAGTTAAGTTGGTATTAAAGCAAATTAAATTGTTATGGATTTAGAATATTAAATTTAAGCCCCATGGTAACTACAAAGAAAATATGCAAGCTCATAGAGACAGAAATTAGAATACAGGTTATGGGGAGTGAATGCATAATGGGTGTAGGGTTTCTATTTGGGGAGATGGAGAAGTTTTTGTAACGGAAGTTGTGGGTACCGCAATATTGTGAATGTGATTAATCCCATTGAATGGTATACTTGGGAGTTGTTGAGATGGGAAAGTTTATGTTGTATATACCAAAATTTTTAACAAAAGAAAGAGCAACTAAAGAGATAATGACAATTAAATGTGATACATGATCCTGGATGGGATCTAACAAGGGAGAAGAAAAGGCTCAAAGGGACATTATTGGGTCATATAAAAAATCAGAATATGGACTATGGCTTTATATCAATGTTAAATTTCTTGAACTTGATCATTGCACTTAAGGTGGAAACATAAGTGAATATCCTTGTTCTTAGGAAATGTACATGGCAGTAGTAAGAGTCCAAGGAGCATGATATATACTACCTATACTCAAGTGTCCAGAAAATGGATTGATAAATAGATAAATGGATGGATGGATGGATGGATGGACAGATAGATAGAAAAATATGGCAAATGTGGCAAAATGTGAATATTGGTGAATTTGGGTATCTGGTGGGAAGATATGTATGTTGGAGCTCTCTGTATGGGATTTGTATTATTTTGTAAGTGTCCTGTATTGTGAAAGTATTTCAAAATAAATAGTTTTAAAATTTTTCCTGCTCTGAGGAACTTATATTCTAGTGTCAAAATAGTAAAACTCTAAACATAGTTAACATTTCAAAATATGTTTTCCATAACAAATGCTCAGAACACTATATTATAGCATGTTGCTTTAGCTCATTCTAGAATGAGCACTGGTTAAAAATTTTTCCCCTCAAAATATCCAGCTTGTTTTTTCAAATATATAGGAGAGAATAAAAGATCATGCATATGTCTGTCAAGCTCCGCAAGGAATTCCACCAGTCCATCCAAGCCTGTTGGTATCAAAGTGGTGGACACTCAAAAGTGGAATCTAAATTTGTCGAAGCTAGGTGATAATTACATAAAGGTTCATAATGCTATTCTCTCCAGTTTTTGCATATACTTGGAAATTTCTATAATAAAAAGTTGCTTAATATTAAAAAAAAAGAAATTGGTGTTTAACAATTTTCCTGTGTTGGCAAAGGATGACGCTTGAAATCAAGGGCTCCCTTGTATGGCAGGTTGAAGCATCTTAAGCAGAAACGAATGACCACACATCAGAAATGCTCTAAAAATGATTTGTGTACTGAATAAGAAATTGAAGTACATGAACTTAGCTTCCTTTGGATGCTAAGATTCTGTATTCTAGTGCAAGATCTAAAATATAATTGGAAACAAGCAAACATGGATTTTGGCTAATTCCAGAGATAGTACGTAAGGATTGTGGTCTATTTATTCTCTAATGCTAACCAAATGTCATGAAACTGCATGCCGAGTCTCAGTTTTGACTAAGTACTTAATGAGCATTTTCATAATTATTTCACAGTATTTACTCTAAATCCTGTCTTTTTGCTTCAAAAAAAGATTAAGCTAAAAATAGAGTTTTACAACTACTGTATTTTACGATATTGTGAATTTTAGAGCTTCTCTTCAATTGTAGCCGTGAAAAAGGTCCCTTAAAAACAATTGTCCATATTTCTGAGACGCACCACACATAACCTGTTAATCTGTAGCTAATTTCGGTGCACTACCTGCATGGTATCCTAATTATACCTTTGTTATCCATCACCAGATAACTCCCTTAATCAGCCAAAGCTGCGACCTTCTCCTGACTCATTTACAACCCTATGCAGAATCTGGGGGTGCTTTCGACATCCAGAGGTAAGGGCACTACATCGCAGATGAGAAATCGCATCTTTGAACTGCTGTTTCTTGTAACTGTACGTAATTGCTGGACAATTACCTCAAGACCAGCAAACTGTGGAAATATCAGGAGCTTATAAAAGCATAGGTGGACTGATAATAGGAAGAAATGAAACTCATTAAAAATGAAGAGTGAATGTGAACAAAGCCCAGGGCATGTGTAGCACGTTGAGGGAAACCTTGAGTGTGTGGCGGCTTGGCCGCCTGTGGATGGATTCACCCCCCGGACCTCCACAGACCCAGGAGTGGGCAGGACAAGACTAGGTAGAAAGGATAGGGGCTTCAGAAAAATCCCAAGCATTCTTACTTCAGGAAGAATGGTGGAGCACCTCAGTCCAGAAACCAATGGCTCAGTAATGGACATCAAATTTAAATGACTGATTTAATAAACATGATAACCTGGTTTTTCTCCTAGAAACTTTTAGTTGTCCCATGCCAAATTATGGTGGATGCAGATTAGCAGTAGGGTTGGTGTGGTGGATCAAGAAAAGCATATTTATTCTTATTATCATCGCTAATACAATAACATAATCATCACCATCATTTATATTGTACCATATTATTTACAAAGTCTTCTCACACACATTCTCTCTGATCATGAGATTCATGAGTTGGCTAAAGATAAGGTAGACTCACAAGTTATAAAAGCAAAGTGAATATACCTTAAAATCCTTAAATCTTCAATCTTTAGGGTCAGATTAAATTACATTTGGTAGTCTCATTTTTGTTTTTACTATGGAAGGAAATGTATGATCAATTGTAGAAATTTTTTCAGTAAAGGCAGCCAAAATAAAAGAAGTTATCTGGAAATTTCATTTATTCCTAATAAGTTAGTGGATTTAGAACTTCTGTAGAAGAGAAATTGTGTGTCTACAAAAAGCCATTAAAAGAGACATTTTAATTTTAAAAGGATAATAATACCCAGTTTTTAGCTCTTTAAAAAGAACACAATCCAAGTACTCCTACAAAATAGCAAAAAACAATTGTAGTTTAAAATGGCCGTATGGGGCCAGGTTTCCTTAGAGCCTAAGAGGTTAAATTTCCTGGATGATTAACTACTGCCGCACACTTTTCCCTCTGTTTGTTTCTGAAGTGCAATGTATGTTTTCTGTAACAATATACATGTGTTCATGCAGCTTGTCCCAAAGTTTCTCTCGTACTTACTTGAGTGCGAAGAGCCCTTGGTTTTTGTTTGTTGCTCTTATGAAAACCATAAAATCGTTATGGGGGACAAAGCTAATAAAACTAGATAAGCAGGTTGTTAATTTACCAATCACAATTTGACATGTGTTAATTAGTTATTAGATTCTGGCCTGAGATGCTCTTCACACAGCTGTGGGGTAAAATGCACAGGCTTTGGGACAACTGCTTCCCTCCTTCACAGGAAGGAATATTTAAAGTGTACACCTTGGTATTGGACTGTGTTCTGGTTAATTAAAGCTACTCGAAGCTTAAAAGTTAAGTGTCGTTCTCCTCCCTTCCCCTGGTCTTTGTCCAGATAAGCTATGTGTTATGTTTTCTCTCTCCTCCTATTCTGCTGTCTCAGCAGCTCCCCTCCCACCACCACACTTCAGATCCCCAGGAAGCTGCCTTTTGAGTGCTTCTGTAGAGCCAGGATTACCCGCTGGGGGAGTGGGGTCCTGCCTTTTCAGGAGGGGTGCATTATGGGTCAAGGCAGAGTCCCCTCAGAGCTCCAATGTTTCCATCTCCTGCAGGTGCTACAGCTGCTACACCACTGATCTGGTGGCCAGTGTCGCCTTCGGCACCCAGGTGGACCCTTGGAAGTCTCCCGAGGACCCCTTTGTGAAGTACTGCAGGCGTTTCTTTAACGTCTCCATCCCCAGACCTATCCTGGTTTTAATCTGTAAGTACAGCTCCTGCCGAGGGCAGCCAGCCTGGAACAGGGCAAGGGCAGAAGCCCAGGCCGCTTTCTGAGCTCAGCCCCTGCCACCAGGGAAGGACACTCCGGGTGACTCTGAGAGTTGCCCTGCAGAGGCCTTGTCTTCCAGAGCCTCTCAGGCTCCTCTTTTCACCAGCCTGGACCACTTACACCAATGCAGGTGGCCCTGGCGTCTGTCACCACCACACAGTAAGAACAGCAGCTGCCCACTGCTAAGTGCTCTGCTGGCGTGGCCTCAGTTAGTCCCCCGGTTTACCCTATGAGGAAGGTATTCTTACCCCCATTTTACAGGTGAGAACACTGAGGCTTAGAGAGGCAGAGCCAAGACAACAACCCAATACCTTTCATTTTCTAGGGCATATTTCTCCGCTACCACAAAATTCTACAGAAGATTTCTCCCCTTGCAGCCTACTACATAGTAAATTGGAAATCACATGTAAAGGGTGACTATAGCTTAACTAATGCTATGGAGACCAGTCGATTTCTTTTATTTTTGTTTTAGCTTTTAACCCTCTGGCCAATTCTACTATCTCCTTGCTTTTACAGAAGTACTGAGGTGTTATGATTGTTATTGATTATGATCATAATTTCCATCCATTCTGCTGGGCTGATGAATTCAATTCATTCCTTAGTCAGTTTAATTCCCATTTTCTGAGTCAGTTTCAGTAGGAGACCCTGACATCGCCATCAGCAACCGCTGAAGTTGTAGGAGGACCCACCGTGGGGTCAAGGCAACTCCTCCTTGGCCCGGCGGCCCCACCACTCCCAGGCCAGCTGCTCCAGCTGAGTCTGCCCCTCTTTCCAGCACCACGAGAAGAGAAGCATGTGTTCTGAGGAATGGGAGTTCCTTTGTTCCACCACGGCTGCCACTGCTGAACCTTCCTCCCTGCCGTGTCCTGTTTGGTTTAGGCTCCAGCTCTTGCAAACAGGCAGAGCATTCTGAGATCTCTGTGGGTCCAGACAATTCTCTCTAGTCCAGCTGTCGCAAGTGCCTGGTGCGCCATAGGCCCACCATGAATGCTGGTAGCTGCAGTGAGCTGAGCTTCCCTTGTGCCCAGATGAGATAACTGTCCTAACCCAGGTAGCCCGTCCCGAGGGCATGGCAGTGAGGGCCCAGGTCGAATGTGGCACAGCAAGAGAGGAGCCCATGGGGCAGGGGGGAGGGGGCAGTGGCATTCTTGCTAGCAGCTGCAGTGACAGCTCTTAGGGACAGTTCAAGTGGTAGCTGTGGGGACAGTTATCCAGAGAGAAAAAAACGCAAATGCAAGGGACCAGAAAGTTTGAAAAGCAGACCTATTTCTACCACTTGCTAAGTTTTGAACTATGGCCTGTAATCTGTTCTCTCTCAATGAGAGAGATGTCTGGGACCCAGAAAATTGATTTACAAGTATCAGATGGGCCTCTGAGAGTCAGATAGAAGTGAGGATGCAGTTGTACATTTGTGGTGTGCTTACCATGTGCGAGGAATGGTGAGGAATACAAAGATGGAGTAAGATATAACCACTGTTCTAAGGAGCAGTAAGGCAGTGGGGAAGGCAAGCCTACAAAATGACACTAACTCCAGGCCGGGGGGCTTGCTTCCTGGTAACAGGCATCTAATAGTCCTGGTTTATTATCCACCCCTTTGCAATGCCACTTTTGCTTTTCCCTTTTTAGTATCGTTTCCATCCATAATGGTTCCATTGGCCCGGATTTTGCCCAATAAGAACCAAGATGAATTAAATGGCTTTTTTAACAAACTCATTAGGAACGTGATCGCCTCGCGGGACCAGCAAGCTGCAGAAGAGGTAACGTATTTTAAATAGGGCTTAGTGTCGAAATGGAATAGAAACAAATTTGGTATCACTGTCTCTTTTTCTTTTTCTTTCCTCCCAACCCAGCACATCACACCATGCTGTATTTTAGCAATCTGCCACTTAGAGCTTTCCAGGGGCGGTAGAAGAAAAGGAGAAAGGTTGAGGAAGGGCAAACAAGAAAGAAAAAGGAAAGGGGAGTTGGGAAAGGGCAGTAGGGAGGAGAAGGCTGGAGCAATTTGTCCACACTTCGAAATAGGGGAGTAGAATTAAAGCTGTCCCCCAAACTGACATGCCTCTCCATTTCAAGTATCACCCCAAGCACTGTTTACAGCAGTCCAGAAGAATTTTCTGGGTAAATGTGCTCACATGTAATTTTCATGAGCATACGGAAACAATGGCAAAATGGAGTTTTATAGCAAAACAGCATAAATATCAGACAGGAGTTCAGGCAACTGTCAATCAGTCCCACTTTCCCTCTCAGGATGGAAGATGCTGCTACAAAATTCATGGTTGAGGGCCCTCTCATCTCTTTAGCATGCGTTACCTGAGACTTAGGGTTTTCTTTTTTCCTTAAAGACTTGCACTATGCCCAGCACATAGTAGGTATCCAAGTAAATATGAATTGATTGCACTTGGCTAGGAAGAGATACAGGAATTTTCAGCATTAAAGAAAATAATTTCAATATTGGATATGCTCATGGATATATAAATGTGGTTCTTTAAGGGCCAGATCGTGCTAAGGAAAATTACTTAAAAGGGAAAACAGAGCTGAAATGTCTTTGCCTTAACTGATTTGTTCAAGGTGTACCTTTCAAGGCATTTTCTCGAAGACGGGGGTGGCTCAGAGGGATTAATAATGAAAGACTGTAAGCTCTGATTGTTAAGGCCTGGGCCTGGAATGAAATCAGGGGTCATTTAGCGGCTTGATGCAGTGCAAGGCCTTGGGCAGCAACTTCCTCCTGTGCAGCTTCAGATGCTGGGACCAGCAGGCATGTGAAAGCGCAAACCCACACACGGCCCCTTGGCCCTCACACTCCTGAATTTAACTGAAATGCCCTTCAAGGTGTGGGGAAAATCAGCCAACTGGTTTCCCTGGCCTGGATCTTGGACTTAAACGGCCAGAACACTTTGATCTGAGTTCATGCTTCTCTGCAGAGTGAGGACAGAAGCCTGGGGCTTCCTGAGAGCACCATTTTCGAACCTGAACTTACCTATGTGGGGGCTCCCTATGTGGATTTTATAGCCACCCTCCACCCCCCTAGCCCCAGCTTGAAGCCCATTGGCTTTGGAACCAGGCTGCAAAGTCTAAAACTGTTGCACCGAATGACTTACTAAGAGGTGAGAGGTTATTAAAGATCCAATTACTGGGATTGCCTAGAGCTTTTCCTTTTATAAACTGGAGAGCTATTTGTTTCAAACAATGAGTTGATCTGAGAGAAACCTCCAAACCACAAATCCAGGACTGTCTGTTTCAATGCAGAGCTATACGGTTACTAAGAAAACTTCGTTTTAAACCATCTAAAGTCTGTATACATTCCATCAAGCAGATGTGTGTTTGCGCAGTGGAAAATGCAGCACAGATGTTAAAAGGTAAATATTTTTCTAAGCTCTAGCCGATGGGTGGATTAGACACCTACATCTATCAGGGTGAGTATTTTTCTTGGATATAACCATAAACCAGCTCTGTTTTGGTCCTAAATGAGCAGTGTTCAAATAGCCTCCATCAGGCAGTGCAAATAAAAGAAACCGTCTACACTAATGCGCCTCTCCAGCCCATGGGCCCTAGGGAACAGCCCTTTTCTCTGGCCTCTATAGCTGGAGGTTCAGACAGATTTCTGCAAGGCTCCAACAGCCCATTGCAGCCTCTCTGAGCTGGGCTAAGAGAAAAGGATGCCCGCTGTGGTTTGGCTAATGGAGAAATCCAGTGGCACAGATATGCTGTGCCCTACCACCCATCATGAGCCCCCTCCCCACCCAAGCAAAGCCACAACCAAGCCTCAGGGACCACAACTATATCACACCCCAGGGAGTTTCAGTCATGCCAACCTAGAGGCCGTGGATGCTCTCAGATCCCAGGCTGGCTTCCAGGATTCCAGGTGGGAGAGGACACTCACTTCCTGCGCATGCCATCTTGCCCTTTCCTGCCCAGCCCCACCCCTTGGGAGCAGATGTAGCATTGGGGTCCCAGCAGCTACCAACATGTGGACCAAGCAGCAGGAGGGGAGCTGGGGAAAAGCTAGCCCTAGAGGATGGCATTTGGAAATCAGGAAAAAACAGGGCCTGGGTGGAATTAGGTAGCCCACTATTGCTGACCCTTCGCTGTTCTCCCAGTTAGTGCCCCAGCAGGTTGGCAGGAAGCTGAGGCCTTGCCTCCTTAGCCTCAAGGTTAACAACTCACACAGGCTTAGTCACACGACCTCAGTGGACACCTTCCAAGGTCACAAAGCTGGGAAGCAGTAGAGCTTCAAAGGTCTCTTGATCTGAGGTGCCTGCTCTAAATATCATGCAAATTCAACACATCCTTCATCAAAATGTATTTGTTGCATTGTATTTTTATTTGTGGAATTATTTATGACACACCTAACGTGCTCAGCACAATACCAGGCACTAGATGGGGGTGGGGTATAGGGTCCTGCCCTATATGGAGGAGAAATAACAACCAATTTTAAAAGATGAAATTAAGTGCTAAGGTGTGTGGCACAGATTATTAATGCAAGACAAATTCTGAATCCAGTGAGCTGAAAAAATGCTGCAGATAGTAAAGTACTTGGGCACTGTATTTTTCTGTTGGTGGTTCTAACATCTTCTTTTGCTGTTTTGGTCCATAGACTTAGAAAAGAGTAGCATATTGGTTGTCACTCATTTATGAAAGAGCTTTTCAATGAAGGGAGGTGCCAGGAACACACTTTGTCAATTCTAAAGCAATATGCAAACACTTCTATTGTTATAATTAGTGGTGGTAAAAATATTTAAATTTGCAAATTACTAATAAGGAAGGTAGAGAAGAATGGTAAGAAAGCTGTAACAACTTAAAGGGGTAGGGGATTACTGACAAAATAAGGGAAGTGATATGACGATAAAAGGATGCAGAATACAAAGTCTGAAGATTTTTGAAGACAAACTTCACCAAAACCAGTTTTTGCCCCCAGCTCTGTTAACTTTCTACTGTGTAGAAAAAAAATTATGGCTGTCTATATAAGCCCTAGATTGTGCATAAGTGAAAAATGGAGAAACTCGGGGTGGGGGGTTGCTTTGATTTAAATATACATGATGTTGTAATTGTTTTATTATAAAAACAACTTAAGCTTGTTAGAAAATCAACCAACCAACCAATCAGCAGTACAAACATGTATAAAGTTAAAATTATTTTTTTTCTTGTTTTCCCACCCCCTTGGTCCCACATCCTCCCTGAAGGTGGCCACTGTGAAATGTCGGTATGGATGGGGCTAAATATTTCCTATGCATAGACACATATATGTAATTATATCTATCACACATTTACTGTTTTTATAGACATGTGATCCTACTTTATATACTGTTCTGTGACCTGCTTTTCTAACATAACAAAGTGGCTCAACAATTTTCCAAATCAGCCCATATAGAATTGCCTCATCCTTTTTCATGGCAACTTTATAGTCCATTGTTTGGCAACACCAGAATATATTTAACCAGTGCCATACTGAGGGAAATTCAGGTGGTTTCCAGATACCCACCATCTCAGATAACCCAGCAATCAGGACCCTTGTTCCTATTGAGCTTTTTAAAAGTTTCACCCACACATTTTCTTCCTTTGTGCTCCAAGAAACCTCATTTATGTGACTCTAAGTTCAAAATGTGCATTTAGTTCAAAATGTGCATTTTCTTCTTTTGCCCTTTAGAGGCGGAGAGACTTCCTCCAAATGGTCCTGGATGCCCGACATTCTACTAACTCCACAGACTTGGAGAGCTTTGATATCGTCAGACAAGTCTTCTCCTCTACTGAATGCCAAGTGCATCCTCCCCAGCAGCACAAGCCCAGAGCGTTGTCAGAGCCTTTGACTGTGGATGAGATTGTGGGCCAGTCCTTCATCTTCCTCATTGCTGGCTACGAGATCATCACCAACACACTCTCTTTTGCCACCTACCTTCTGGCCATCAACCCTGACTGCCAAGAGAAGCTTCTGAGAGAGGTGGACCATTTTAACGAGAAACATGTAAGTGCAAATTGGATCCAGTTATCCACTTGATATCCATGGGGCAATTGATCTTGTGTTAGTAGAAGAGAAACTTGTTCTTAATATCTGTCTTACTCAAACCACTTTCTAAGTTCAGGAGGTGAAATAGGGCCATTGCCCACCTTTTCTACCTTTCTGGGCTAGCAAGTAAGATGGAATGTTCAGAAAAACAGGAAAAAAGACAAATTGTGCATATATCTTCACTGTCTGGAACTGTTCCTGAAACCAGGCCTGGCTCAGGGAAGTCAGCAAGTCTCAGGGTGGGGAGAGAAAAGCAGACTCATTTCCCAGTACTTTAATTGTGGAGTAGCCATGCTTAGGGAGGCAGGTATGAGCCAGACAGTGGTACCCATGTTGGCAGGCAGCGGTCGGGCATTTGGAGTGGCCAGGCTGGAGCAGGAAGGAAGACTGGGTAAGGGCTTACAGATATAGTAAGGTAAAAGGGGGCTGGTCAGCACCCAGCCCAGAGATTCTGGGCTTTCCCTCTAGGTGAGGTACTGCTTTGATGGACTTGGAGCAAATTGACAAGGGTGCTGAGCTAGACGACATTATCCCCTCATTGTTTTCTGGATCCTGTGTGTGTATTGCTTTGACTTATGAATTGTTTAAGAGAATCATTTTTAAAATTCTGTGCTTTAATAAGCAGCCCACCACCACGTAATCCTTTCTATTACATTCTGATAACCTCAACAGAAAGGCATCCTGTTCTGTTACTGAAACAGTGAGAAAATTGTTTCATATATTGAGCTGAAAATTGTTTTCTAGAAAACTCTACTTCTTTATCCTATGGGGGAAGTAAATGAAAGGTTGATCTTTCTTCTCCTTGTCAATTTTCAAATATTTGGAAATTAACTGTGGTACTAATTGCCTCAAATTTTGGCTCCTCGTGTGGTTATAGTCAACTTAAAATTCCAGGTCGTTATGACACTACCAAGCCAGGTCTCCCCAGTGTACTATTTATACAATTGCTTTTTTGAGCCTAAATGCAAGGGGTTTATATTTATCCTTATTACTGCTCAAGTCAGTCAAAATAATTTTGAATCTTGATTCAGCCATCTGTCATAATAGCAATTCCTCCAGCTCTGTGTCATCTGAGACTTGCTAAGCATGTCTCCCATTTCATCCAAGTCATTGATTAAAATGTTGAACAGGACGGGGCTTCCCTCCAGGTTGACGCTGATCCATTTATCAATATTATTTGGACTTGGATTCTCAACAAGCCTTGAATTCAAATAACCCTATTACTCACTCCCATGACCTATCTTATCCTCTGCTTTATAGGTAGCTGGGTTTGTGATTTCTTTGTTTCTTTTTTTTAATTGAGAGAGGAGGAAGAGGGACAAAAGGTGGTTGGAATACATAACTGAAAGAGAAATAAGGGGAGTTAAAGGGTACATCTATTAGGATGCATTAGTTGCAGGTCACAAAAAATCCAACCCAAACTAATTTCAGAAAAAAAAAAAAAGAGGGGGGAGGATTTATTAGCACAAACAATTGAGCAGCTCAGGAATAGACGTATGTAGCTTCAGACAAATCTTTATCCAAGCTCGGAGATGTGCTCAGGCCCCAGTTTCTCTCTCTCTAGTTCTTGGCTGTGCTTCCTTACTCATGCTCTCCCCCCCATATCCCCAAGGAGGCTGCCAAGAACATCTGGGGCTACAGCTTCCTTGCTCAGAACCAATGGAGAAGAGAGAGTCTGTGGACCAAAATTTTTGGCAAGAGTCCTGACATTCATGATGACTGAAATGCTTAAGTCACCATCCCTTCTTGAACCAAGTATTGTGGCCAAGGGACTGGGAGTCACTGATGGGCTTAAGCCTGGAGTCGATCATACTCAAGTTAAATAACTGAAAACTTGGGAGAGTGACTTCCCCAAAGAAGCCTAGGATGCTATCCCAGGTGGGCAGTAAAGTCAGTAGAGGGAAGTTCAGCCTCTGGACTCTAATACATCGAAGGCAAGTCAAATTAAGAACTTTTTAAGCAGCTGCGTGCCCAGAAATGTAGTAGATATAGCAGTGGATTGGAGGGGGGACAAGGGCTGTAAAAGAAAGAAGTTATGATCCCCGCCTTCAGGGAATTTAATCTTCAGTCGGAAAAAAAAATAGTTGTGTCTATGAAAATAAAGATCCCTTTAAATAAAATCCTCCAGGGCAATAGAAGACAGCAAAAAATCAAGAACCAGAATCTGTAGGGTCCTTGAGAGAGGCATGGGGCTCTAGGAATCTATCCCACCAACTACAACAGTAATCACACCTAGTTATGTTGACTCGACCAGGAGGACACAGGGAGTGTTTCCACATGCTCCCACTCAAAGGCCCACATGCAACCCCTTCCTCTGACATGGCCTTAACTGATCATACATCAAGGAGGGTAATATCGTGTCACCAGACCCTGCCTCCTTCAGATCCCGTCAACCTAGGATCAGAATTTCTTTTCCCAATGGAACATCTTCTATGGGGCTGTGCAGGACGTTCCAAGGCACTGAAACCCCAGGAGCAAATAAAGAGATTATGGTAGAGAGTTTTTCAAACTTTAGTGTACACAAAACCATCCAGGAAGAGTGTTTAAAATGCAGATTCCAGGGACCTACCCTCAGAGATTCTGATTCCACAAGTCTGAGCTGGAAACCAGGAACCTGCATTTTTAAGAAATTTCCCAGCTGATTTTGAATCAGGTGGTCCCCGGTTCCACTTTGAGAATATTGCCTTAGACTCTCAGGGTCCAGGCCCTTCTTCCAAGAAAAATTAGGGTATCCATAACCCTGCCCCAGGAGTGTAAGTCCCACAGGCAACTTTTCCCTGCAGTAGCTCACAGCTGGGCAGGTCTCTGAGAAATGGGATTGCATAGAGGTTTTCTTCTTTTTAAAAATAAATTTGGTGGCCACAATAATATCACTTTTTACAGCATTGTACATGGTACATACTCCACGAATACTTGTAGGTTCCTTTTTTGCTCTTTAATTTTTTTATTTTACTATAGTCAGAGTTCTTTTAATATGGGCCATCTGTCAGGACATGGAAATGCAGATTAGATGTTCACACTTTAGATATTTTCCTGAAAATATTCCTGAAAATTTGCATGTAAAGTATGACTTGTTATAATTTTCCTGCTGGTTTCCATTCAACAAATATTTCTTGAGTGCCAGTTACATGCCAGACACTGGGGCTCCAGGCCCTACAACCAGGATGTTCTAATCTGGCTCTTCCATGAGATCCCTGCTGAGCCCCACATGCCCTATTAGATGGTTTTCCCCTGTGTTTGTCCATAAGATTGCTCAGTTTGAGCTCGAGAGTGTCTTTTTCTTGAGAAATAGTCCCTTTATAACATTGCCCTATGAGAATCTGATGAAAGCTAGTCTCTCTCCCCAAGAAAAAGTATGTATATGTGCACTGTATCAATTGGTACTCTTTTGGTTGACAGTGATAGAAAATTCAACCCAAACTGGCCCCAAACTGAAAAATCCAGAGGGTAGGGCTGCCTTCAGGTACGGCCTGATGCAGGGGCACAAACCCTGTCACTGGAACCCAGGTTTTGCTCTTTCCCTATGTCTCAGCTCCAGTTGCTCTGGGAAAACTCCATTTTCAGATAGGATCTCCTCTAGTGGTCCCCAGTATTACACAAAAATACTGTGTAGCCAGTATTTTGAACAGTCTGAACTAAGTGAGGTACAACCATGAAGCAGTTTTGTGTTTTCTCCAATCATTTCCTTTAAACGTGCTGTGGTGAATCTCTTTCTCCTTTCCTTGATGATATCCCAGACAGACCTCAAAAGTTTCTGGTTACTTTTAGGCATTAAAAAGTTCAGACCAGTCTGGTCCAGGGTAGAACTTGTTTCATATCCAATTTAATGCTCTTCTAGCCCCTTAGCTCAGGTTGACTGGTCACCCCAACCACATTGGGGAAGGGGTGTGGTCTGTTCCTTCACCCTCCTTCCTCTCCTCCTCTGAGCCTCCCTTTCTCCTCCAGGCTGTTGGGGCCTGTAAATACATCTACAACTCATTCTTAACTGCGGCTGCTTTCGGTGTCTTCCAGGCAGCGGTCTCTGACAGGGAGCGAACGCAGGAGTGAGTCAGGGGGTTCTTGGGACCTCTCCACTACACAGCTCCCTGCAGGGGGAGTGGGTTCCAGCTCCCACTGCCAGCTCCACGCCCCCCGTATTCTTGGTGTTGGGCTCTCCTCATGCAGTTAGCCCTCTTTAAAAAAATTTTTTTTTATCTATTGTATGATCATGGATATGAAATAATTAAGATAAGCAAATTCATGGAGTCAGAAACTAGAATACAGGTTACCAGGGGCCAGGGTGGGGGTAGGGAATGGGCAGTCTGCCCTCTTGAGCAGGTTGCTGGCAAGATGGCCCACACACAGATGGCTTCTGCTGTTGTCTACCTGGCCCATGGGACACATGTCTTGGCCACACCAACAGTGACTGCTCCCACTGCTGTTTCCTCTTTCTGCCATAACAAAGTACCACAAACTGGGTGGCTTAAAATAACAGAAACTTATTGCATGATAGTTCTGGAAGCTGGAAGCCTTAAATCCAGGTGTCAACACCGCCATGCTCCCTCTGAAACCTAAAGGGGGGAATATTCCTTGCCTCCTCTAGCTTCTGGCATTTGCCAACAATCCTTGATGTTCCTGGCCTTGCAGCTGCAGCACTTCAAATGTCCAAATTTCCTTCTTCGTATAAGGACACTAGTCATATTGGATTAGGGCCCACTCTACTCCAGTTTGGCCTGACTGTAACTAATCACATCTTCAAAGACCCTGTTTTTTAAATAAGGTAACATTCATGGGATCTAGGGTTAGGACTTGGACATTTCTTTATGGGGGACGCAATTCAACTCATAAGAGAGGAAACTTTGGTCATTTTGCTGTGTAAGCAGACAACCACCTGGAGAATGGAATGCCAGCCCCCTTCAGGCAGGTGGCCCCAATTCTATGAGTTGTCCTATTGGAGACCCTCTTTACTTGGCTTAGGACAAGGGGGCACACTCTTCCCTAGGCTGAAGAGTACCTGCTTTGACATGTTTTCCTTACATTCCTCTAATCTTTTCATAGGCTGAGGATAGGGAGTAGTGGAGAGCAGGTTCAAGCCCAGCATGAAAACACAAGTCTCTCCTGGAATTTTCACCAAAAGTCTTGTTGTAGCTCAGGAACAGTGACTGGGTCATGTGCCTGTCCCTTCAACCAACAACTGGGCTGAAGGGAATATGATGCAGTGATTGGCTTAGACTTAGGTCACTTGCTCCATCCTTGGAGGTGGAGCCTAGGTGGGACTCACCTGCACAACTCAGACCTCAAATGGGGGATCCCCAAGCCCCTGTTCCTGAAAGTGAGGTAAATGGCTACCGGGTGGCCAACAAATATCCATGGTCCCCAGATTAGAAGTTTTCATTTTCAAATTTCTTGCTATGCAAACACTCTTACCTTTTCTCTGAACTTTTTTTTTAAAGATTGTTCACATACCATTAAATTATCCAAAGATCCAAAGTGTATAATCAATTGCCCATGGTACCATCATGCAGCTGTGCACCCACCACCACAATCAATTTCTTTTTTCAATTCCTAGAACATTTTCATTACTCCAGAAAAGAAATAAAGACAAATAAAATGGAAACTCAAATCCTCCCTTTCCCCTAACCACCCCTCCTCCATTATTGATCCATAGTCTTGGTACAGTACAGTACATTTGTTACTGTTGATGAAAGAACATCAGAATACCTCTAACTGCAGTATATAGTTTGCAATAGGTATATATTTTTCCCTATATGCCCCTCTATTGTTAACTTCTAGCCATAATGTCATACATTTGTTCTAGTTCATGAGAGGGATTTCTATTATTTGTACAGTCCACCACAAGATTCACTGTTCTATACATTTCCATCTTTTAACTTCCTACTTTCCTTCCGGTGGCATATGTGACTCTGAGCTTACCCTTTCCACCACCTTCACACACCATTCAGCACTGTTAGTTATTCTCACAATGTGCTACCATCACCTCTTTCCATTTTCAAACATTTAAGTTCACCCTAGTTGAACATTCTGCTCATAGTAAGCAACCGCTCCCTATTCTTTAACCTGTTCCATCTCCTGGTAACTTATATTTCATGTCTATGAGTTTACATATTATAATTAGCTCATATCAGTGAGACCCTGCAATATTTGTCCTTATGTGTCTGTCTCATTTCACTCAATATAGTGCCCTCAAGGTTTCTTCATCAACCCATTTTTTTTAAGACGGTTTTGTTCACACACCATACATTCCATCCTAAGTAAACAATCAATGGTCCCCTGTATAGTCACATATTTATGTATTCAGCACTATCACCACTATCTATGTAAGGACATCTCCATTTCTTCCACAAAGAAGGAGGAAGAGTCAAAGAAGGTAGAGGAACAAAAGAAAAAGAAAAAAGGAGAGAGAAGAAAAAAAAACACACACACACATGACAGCTAGAAAGCAACAAAAGGAAAGATAGCACCAAACCAAAGCAGAATAAAGAGTCAGACAACATCACCAATGCCAGGAGTCCCATAACCTGCCCCTATGCCCCCCCCACCCAATATGCATTTAGCTTTGGTACGTTGCCTTTGTTATATTAAAGGAAGCATAATACAATGTTTCTGTTAATTATAGTCTCTAGTTTGCATTGATTGCATTTTCCCCCCAATCCCACCCTATTTTTAACACCTTGCAATGTTGACATTCATTTGTTCTACCTCATGTAAAAACATATTTGTACCTTTTATTACAATCGTTGAGCACCCGTGGTTTCACTGAGTTATACAATCCCAGCCTTTATCTGTCATCTTTTGTTCTGGTGGCCCACATGCTCCTAATGTTCCTCTTTCAGCCATGCACACAGTTATCTTTCTTCAGTGTACTTACATTGCTCTGCTACTATCTCCCAAAATTGTTTTCCAAACCTCTCACTCCTGTCTTTTCCTTTCTGTCTGCAGTGGTTCCTTTAGTGTTTCCTTGTTCACAAACTCTGTCACTGTCTGTCAGAGAATATTTTAAGCTCTCTTTCATATTTGAAGGACAGTTTTGCCGGATATAGGATCCTTGGTTGGTGGCTTTTCTCTTTCAGTATCTTAAATATATCACCCACTTCCTTCTCGCCTCCATGGTTTCTATTGAGAAATCCGCACATAGTCCTATCAAGCTTCCTTTGTTTGTGATGGATAGTTTTTCTCTTGCTGCTTTCAGGATTTTCTCTTTATCTTTGACGTTTGATAATCTGATTATTAAGTGTCTCGGTGTAGGCCTATTCGGATCTATTCTGTTTGGGCTATGCTGCACTTCTTGGATCTGTAATTTTATGTCTTTCATAAGACATGGGAAATTTTCATTGATTATTTCCTCTATTATTGCTTCTGCCCCTTTTCCCTTCTTTTCTCCTTCTGGGACATGCATGACAATGCAATTCTTGCATTCCATTTTGTCCTTAAGTTCCCGGAGATGTTGCTCATATTTTTCCATTCTTTTCTCTATCTGTTCTTTTGTGTGTAGGCTTTAAGGTGCCTTGTTCTCCAGTTCCTGAGTGTTTTCTTCTGCCTCTTGAGATCTGCTGTTGTATGTTTCCATTGTGTCTTTCATCTCTTGTGTTGTGCCTTTAATTTCCATAGATTCTGCCAGTTGGTTTTTCAAACTTTCGATTTCTACCTTATGCACACCCAGTGTTTTCATTATACGCTTCATCTCTTTTGCCATATCTTCCCTAAACTTTTTTAATTGATTTAGCATTAGTTGTTTCAATTCCTGTATCTCAGTTGAAATGTAAGTTTGTTCCTTTGACTGGGCCATAACTTCGTTTTTCTTAGTGTAGGCTATAGTTTTCTGTTATCTAGGCATCTGGTTTCCTTGGTTAACCCAATCAGATTTTCCCAGACCAGAAGGGCTCAGGTCTTAGAAGAAGGCAATAGTATCCCATCTCCCTGAGGGTGTGTCTTAGAAGACTGGTGCACCCTGTGAGGCCTCAAGTCACTCTGCTTTTCCACCCAGCAGGTGATGCCTGTCAGCCTGTAGCTCCAGACTGGTGTAGGGAGTGGCCAGTGGCTGTTTTCTCCCAGGCTCTGGGGTCCGGTTCTGAATGGAGGGTGGGTAGTAGAGCTGGGCCCAACCTCTTTCCACTTAGGGAAGATACCCCCCTAGGGAGAGGTCATTAGCATTTGAATAGTCTCTCTGCCTGTGCTAATTCCACCCTTGTGTGGGTCAGAGCGCTGGGAACTGAAAATGGCTGAGGCTTTCTCCACTGAGCCGAAAAAGGGACAGAAAGCCCCCCTCAGGGCCAGTCTGCGGGCACCTCTGGCTCTCCAAGGCCAGTTGTCACCAAAAGCCTCTGTCTGCCTGTTGGGGACTATCAGCTTGTATTGAGCAGTTCATGCTTGTTAATTAAAACCCCAGTTGGAGCTCAGTTGAGGTATATTCACTTGCTGTGAGAGTGTTGCTCTCTAGCACCATGAGGCCTTGCAGTTTGGGCTGTAGGGGGAGGGGGCTCCTGGCTTGGATCCACAGTTTTTACTTACAGATTTTATGCTGTGATCTTGGGCATTCCTTCCAATTCAGGTTGGTGTATGATGAGTGGACAGTAACGTTTGTCTCCCTGCAGTTATTCCAGATTGTTTACTAGTTGTTCCTGGTTGTTTATTAGTTGTTTCAGGGGAACAAACTAGCTTCCACTCCTCTCTATGCTGCTATCTTCTTCTGTCTCTCTCTGAACTTTTAAAAACCAGCTTTCAAAATCTAAGGTATAAGTCTAACAACATCTAGTATTGACTGCTCTTTTGTACTTTGCTAAATGATGTGCATTGCCTGCTCTTACGAACTCCTTGTAAATGATGTGGCCACTTTATACCAAGTTTCCTATGATTTCTACATAGCTAGTCAATGCTTCCTTGTTAGTTAGAATTAAGCCCAAGCTGACAGTTTGCCTTATTACATCCTTTACCATTCAAGACATGAAATTGTCAGTCATGAAAGTCAATAATTTAGGTGTTCTACTTTAAGCAGAATAAAACTTCTGGCACATAAAAGGACACTTGAAGGTCTTCCCTCACTATTGTGGATTATCTCTATGCAAGTTTTACAACCCACTTGCTCTGTCTGGCAATATTACATTGCTCACCAACTATTTTGACCCAAGTGGTCTCGACTGCATTTCTTTTTTCAGGATATAGATTTCTGTTCCAGTTATAATAGAGTTGTAATCCACTTTACAATTCAAGCCTCTAGGCTCCTTCTTTCTATGTCACTTATGCTTTCTTCCAAATCACCTTGCTTTTAAATTTTGTCTGGCCTCTCCTCCTCCAGTCCCACCATCAAAATTCAGTTTAAAACTTTCTTGTTCAAGTCACACAGTCTCTTGGAGGACTTTCTCTTTTCCCCATGTTACCTAAGTCATGTTGAAGGGGGAGGTACATTCATTAAATTCTATAATGGAGAAATGGGGAAAGGTTTGTACCACTTGTACCACTAATAAATTGAGAAGGCACACCAATTTTTAATAAAAGCTTTGTAATGTGGACAGCATTTTGTTCCCCAATATCTAATTTTGAAAATGATGAGAAAAAAACATTTTTTTCTATATAAATTGTTTTTGTTATAGCTTTAGTACTTTATCTTGAAATTATTGACTTTTGATCTGCCTAAACCATTCTCATTTCTTTTCTTTGGTGCTAGACTGTGCCAACTAAAATTTATGACCCATTTTCCTTCTGCTTAATTGTTGTTATAAATCTGCTGTACAGAACCCAGTTGTAAATTTATCACAAACTGGACTAGATTGATATATAGCCTCTGTTTAAGATAATTTGAACAGTTGTGCCTTAGAAGGAAGGCCAAATTCTTAAGATTTCTCTTGAAAAGCTGCTTTGTAACCATTATAAATATCTAATTAAAATACAACTTACTCTTTCTTTTTCTCTTACGAATAAAAGAACATTCTGTGCTGGTTATTTCAGCTGATTAGCTCATGCTGCTAATGTGTGCAAGGTTGGGGATTTGTTTCTTGAGGCAGCCAGAGGATTCTCAAAGGAAAAAAGCATATTCCACAGCCACAAAAAATAGCCATTTTACCCCCAACCAGCTGTTTCATAATACATGTCCTTTGTCACAGAAGGAGGGTTGGATGAAAAACTGTGAATAGCTTAACACAAATTCACCCTCACTGTGGGAAAAAAACAAAAACAAAAAAAACCTTCCCAGTTTGCATTCTACCCACAGTAAATCTTCAGAGTCATTGTCACGCAGGGAGTTAACTTTAAGGTTCAAGTGGAAAACGGGAGATGGGTGTGGGGAGGTTTCCAACGTCTGCTGGGGTCCTGCTGGCTGATATTTTGCCCGTAGGGTGAGCCCAGGTGTTCCCCATCAATTCAATAAGCCATCCAGCCTCACGGGACTCAGAGGTCCTTCTGAATCCTCCCCTTTCTGAGAGATCCCATAACGGTACAACAGAACACCAGGGAGCAAAGAACCAACAACTCACAGTCCTAAAATCAAACTGTAAGACACAGACAGGACCTGGTTGTGTAGCAGTGTGAGTCTGGGGGGCATAGACTGCAGCCCCACCTGCCAGTCGGGGCGATTGTGATACTTTCATCTATCCCTCCTGGGGTAGGCTTTCCCTTGCCAGTTTTTCCTCCCAAATCCTCTAAACTGGTGCTTCTCAAACTTTAGAGTGCATATGAATCAACTGGGAATCTTGGTTAGACGGCAGATTCTGATTCAGTTGGTCTGGGGTGGGGCCTGAGACTCTGCATTTCTAACAAGCTCCCCGGTGACCCCAATGCTGCTAGACCCTGGCCCCACTGTGAGCAGCCAGGTTCTAAACCATACGTGCTGCAGCTCTCTCAGTCGTAACACAGGTAGCAAACATTTATTCCTAATGATAAAGTACTGATGTTCTGCAATGGTTTACCTTTTCTTAATAAAACAGTTTCAAGATGATTCTGGTAACAATGCCACTTGCACTTTACTGAGTGGGAGGTAAAGTGATACAGGAATTGCCCAATCCTGGATGTATCTTTAGAAGCCTATTACCCATAATCTTAAAATCATCTTGCTTAAATCATTTTTGCCATGGTGTGATGCCTGGGGAGATTTTGAGTTCATCTAAATTCACTTTCAAAGCAGGTTAAGATGGCCTTCTCTCGGGATGCAAGTGTAGACTGGCAACACACCGCATCTTATATGCACCCACCAGGTTGGAGCTTTTAGGCAGGGAACTCCATCTGGAACTTAAGCTCCCCTAATGAGCTCTTAGTGTATACAGTAGCTCTGGGTGCCATGGCAGAGGGCATATCAAAGTGTGGTGGTCAAAGGGAACTTCCCCTGATGGCATTTCCCAGGTGGCCTAGAACAAATTCTGTAGTATTTTCATTTAAGGAGCAGGAACTGTAGTGGGGGAACCTTAGAAACATACCTATCTTGCCCACTTTCCATACTTCTTTCTGGAAGCATCAGACCCAGGGAAGTAGAGTCTCATACTTTCCTGGCATGCCAACAGCTAATATCAGGGCAGGGCAGCCTTAGCCTACAAAGAGGGGCTGTGCTGGATGTGTACCTGGAACTCTGTCTTGGAGGTTATGATTTGGGGCCACCACTACCAAAGCACCAACCCCCAGAAGGAAGAAGGAAGATGGGATATTAGGTACTTCTGTGCTCCCTCGGCAGACAAGTCTAGAGCCCCCCAAGCAGAGTGGGCGGTCAACCTGGATTGGGTGGCAGAGCTCCAGTCGTCAGCTCTCCCTGTGGTTATCATAGACAGAGTGGTCTTAGTGATCCAGGTCGTCGGCCATTCTCTTTTTGGGGACACCTGTGGGACAGTAGGCTGCACCTCTCTGAAGCCACTTTGTGCTGCTCAGTGCCATGACCTGCCTCTGCTGCCTTCTAGGCCTTCATCCCCTTCCCCATTCTCTGGAGACATCCCACACCGATGCCTTTGGTGACCCCGGGGAAACTGACCCACCTAGGAGCCTCAACAACGGCAGCCCAGCCACCCCAAGCCTCATGCCATCAAGAGCTTACAGCTCCCCACCTCTTCCTCTGTTTCCTCTCTTTTCTCCTCCTGCCCCATTTCTCAGTTTCCTTTCCTCTCTCTTCTCTTCAATGTTGATAGCACTATTTAGTCTCCTACCTCTCATTCATCCCCCATGTTCTCGTTCGAGCTCTATTTCCCAGACCCAGAGAGACACAGGGTCTGCCCTGCTCCACCTCCCGACCAGTGCCCACTTGGGAGCCTCTGGCCTACTCAGAAGCCTGAATTGCACACAGTGGTGTCCCATGTGTGTGCAGTACAGATGGGGGGTGTAAAATGGGAGGCAGATTCAAGAGCAGGAGAGACTGGCACCTTTTTTCTGGGTCTCCTGAATTAATCACGTGTAGCACTTCAGCATTTGAATTTTTAGCAATTAATGCTCCAAGACGCCCCCTGCCTCCCTGGAGTCCCTGAAGAGCAATTGTGTCTCAGCAGGGGGAGGGGCGACCTACAAAGAGATGCCCCCCCCCTCCGGCCCCCCGGGAACGGGCCACACCAATCAGCATACATTTGCTGTCTTTCATGTGGCAACTGAGAGAATTTTATATTCAATACCTCGGCCTCTAGAGGGGCCAAATTTTGCTAAGCAAATAAGCTGGTGGGGTCAGTTCACATCAATCCAGGAAAGGAAGCATTAAAAATAAGCCTGGGAAAAAGTTACCACCACAGGTAAAGCTCAGCATTCTGTGGGTCCACCTGGCATTGAGCTAGATTCTCAACTGAATGGCTCATTTATTTAACTGTTGCTCACATTATGGGCTCTTAAAACATCAGAAGTGTGGCTTTTATTCTCAATAATTAGCTTTTGGTCTAAAAGAATAAGCCCTTTCTTTTTTTAACTTCACCAGTCTCTACTGACCAAAGCCGCTTTTACACAAGTGGAGCACAAACCTCGAAATGGTATCACCTCTAGGGAATTCAGACTCCCAATTCCTGCAAATCTTTTCCATCAACCCATCACTAGGCTTAACATTTCACCATCAGGATGTCCTTTATTTGTTTCAGCACATTATCCATTATGAAAACGGAGGAGGCAATTTAGTCAAGTCCCCACTAGCATGCAAGTGCCACGCACAAGAGCAGGGATTTTGGTCTCTGGTATGTGGCATATAGCAGGTTTAGAATGGTGCCTTCCATCTAGTAGATAAATACTTGATGAAAGGATAAATGAACGTCAGTTCATTGCAGCTTTTCTAACTAGAGAGTAATTGAAAGCAGATTTGAGATGGGAAGTGCTAGAGAAAACCTGTGGTTACTGCATCCTGGAAGGAAGGAACTGGGCTGGAGAAGAGGGAGAAGGAGGCAGATGGAAGCAAAGCCCGGCTGTCCCTACAGGCCACCTGTTTGTGCTCCGGCAGGTTATCATGGAGCACGGCAGAGACCCACATGTTGATGCCCAGAACCTCATATACCAAGGAAATGTGGGAATCTGGACCGTTAGAGTCAGAGGAGACAGTAGCGCCCACCTGGGACAGGAATCTGAGAAAAGGTACTGAAGCTCTGCTTGAATACTCCCAGGGATAAGGAACTTACTACCTGTGGCTGTCCTGTTCTTGTAAGATCTTCCTTACACGGAATCGAAATCTGCCTCTAATTGTGCACCTACTAATTTTTGTTCTATTCTCTTTCAGTTCATGGTCAATTGGGTTTCTGAGTGACTGCTAACAGTCAGCAAATTAATAACTTCAGCACAAATAGCCAGTCACCAGGCATCTCAGAAACAGAGAGAGGAAGGAAAATTGGGAAATCAGTAGAGAATGAGGCACCTTTCTAACATATTTGCTGTGGCCCAAACATTCAGTTCACACTGAGTTATCTTGTAAGTCTGTTTTTCCCCAAACCGAGGGCAGCATTATGTTTCCTAACTGAATATGGCACGTGTGAAGGCATCGACTCGATGAAACTGTTGGTCCAGGCATATGCACATTCCAGATCAGAAGGGATATCTGACTCCCCAATGAATTACAATGTCTAAGGATTGTAAAGTTAAGCACTTAGAATTATGTCTTTAGAAATTAAATATTTAGATTGGGTCTCTAGGACACAAAAGGCAATGCCTGTTTTTCACTTGCTTAATTTGATTTTTTTTTCTTCTTGGTAGCACAAGTTGTTTTTCAAAGCCTCATTCTTTGAATGTTCCCTATAGGAGGAATGTAATTAAACTCTACTGGCCTCCCCCTGCTGGGACCAAACTGGGGCCAGAGCTGTAGGGAGCATAAACAGATACCCTGTGAAAGGAATCCATATTATAAAGCTGAGAAGAGAATCAACTTCCCTCTGGTGATGAACAAGAAGCTTTAGAAAGCTCTTTTTGCAATGGGTTTAGTCTCCAAGACATTTTAATTAGTAATTTAAAACTGAAAGAAAGAGGATAAAACCTTTACCTCTTTGGCTATAGGCAAGAATTTCAACTTGAGAAACTAGTTCAAGTGGCTGGGAAAGAGGGAGGTCCAGGGGGAGGGAGTTTCTTTTTGAAAGAGCAAACTTTTTAGTGAAAATGGCACATCTGGGAACCCTGGCATCCAGTTACTTGACCATGTTTGGGGTTCCACTTCTTGAAAGTGGTTCTTGTCCCTCCCCAGGGACAGGCATGGCCTCCCACTGGAATATTCGAGCTGGTACCAGAGTGGGGGGCACAAAGCCTGCAAGAAACTCACGCTGGGGGCGGGGAGGGGGGAGGAGGCTCCCAATCATACTTGGACAGAACTGAGGCATCTCTCTGACCAAGGGGCACTGCCACCCTAGAAGGAAGGCTGGAAAGAGCCTGAGAGGGAGCCCTGAGGCATGGGTGCTAGTCCCAGGTGGCCAGCAGGGCTCTGCCACTCACCAGCAGTGTGACATGGGTGGCTGCCATCACCTCTTTGTCCCTTAGTTTCCCTCTCTGTAAACTGGGGATAGTAACAGTGTGTACCTCATGTGGTGGCCATGAGGACTGAGTATCTTAGTTTCCTGGAGCTACTGCAACAAAGTGCTGTGCCACATGCTGGTGGCTTAAAACAACAGAAATTTATAGTCTCACAGTTCGAGAGGCTAGAAGTCCCAAATCAAGGTGTTGGCAGGTCATGCTTGCTCTGAGGTCTGTAGGGTTCCGGCTGCAGCTTGCTGGCCATCCATGGCATTCTTTGGCTTGTGGCCTAACTCAATTTTCTGCCTTCATCACATGGCTGTCTTCTCTCCCTGCCTCTCTCCTTCTTATAAGGACATCAGTCCTATTGGATTAGGGCCCACCCTACTCCAGTTTTGCCTCATCTTAACGAATAGTATCTTCAAAGACCCTATTTCCAAATAGGATCACATTCATAAGACTGGAGGTTAGGACTTGGACATGTCTTTTTTTTTTTTAATTCAGTTTTATTGAGATATAGTCACATACCATACAGTCACCCATGGTGTACAATCAGCTGTCCACAGTACCATCACAGAGTTGTGCATTCATCACCCCAATCTATTTTTGAACATTTTCCTTACACCAGAAAGAATCAGAATAAGAAGAGAAAATTTAAATAAAAAAAGAACACCCAAATCACCACCCCCCCATCCCACCCTATTTTTCATTTAGGTTTTCTCCCCTTTTTTCTATTCATCCATCCATACACTGAATAAAGGGAGTGCGATCCACAGGGTTTTCACAATCACACTGTCACCCCTTGTAAGCTACATTGTTATATAATGGTCTTCAAGAGTCAAGGCTACTGGGTTGGAGTTTGGTAGTTTCAGGTATTAAGTTCTAGCTATTCCAATGCATTAAAACCTAAAAAGTTTATCTATATAGTGCATAAGAATGTCCACCTGAGTGACCTCTTGACTCCATTTGAAATCTCTCAGCCACTGAGGTTTTATTTCATTTCATTTCGCATCCCCCTTTCAGTCAAGAAGATGTTCTCAATCCCATGATGCCGGGTCCAAATTCATCCCCGGGAGTCATATCCCGCATTGCCAGGGAGATTTACACCCCTGGGAGTCAGGTCCCATGTAGTGGGGAGGGCAGCAAGATCACCCGCCAAGGTGGCTTAGCTAGAGAGAGAGGGCCACACCTGAGCAACAAAGAGGCACTCGGGGGGAGACTCGTAGGCACAATTATAAGCAGGTTTAGCCTCTCCTTTCCTCTCCTTGCAGCAACAAGCTTCAAAGAGGGCTCAGCACATCAAGCCATCATGGTCATGTCTTTTTGAGAGATACAATTTAATCCATAATGGCAAATTAATACATGTGCAGTGCTTGAAACAGTGCTAGTATTACATGAATCAGCTACTATTAGCCCCCTCTCTGTGCCTTGGTTTCCTTATCTGTAGAAGGAAGGGATTGAACTAGATCTCTTCTCTCCTGGCCATGATGATGATAACAACCACAATGACAATAATTGAAGGCGTATATGCCAGGTCCCAAGTTAAGTACTTCACATACAAAAGTTAACCTGATCCTCACAATAACTTTCTGAAAAGTAGGTGTGATCACATCCCTATTTCATCAATGAGGAAAAAGAGGCACAGGAAGATAAATAACTTGTCAAAATTTACACCGCTGAGAAGGGGCCTAGCTTGGATTTGAATTCACATGTCCCAACTACTTAGTCTGTGTTCTCTAAACATTGTCCCTGATAGGCAATTATCTGGTGACTCTTAAGCTCTTCCTCAGTGCTTGACAGGGTAGAACCAATGATGGCTCCAACATTTCTACAAAGGAAGAGCTTAAGAGCTGCCTTCTGGCTGGAAGGGCATAGGGGGCTTGAAGCTCGCACAGCACTTTTATAGACTTGAGAAAATGCCAGTTGCCCATGGGGATGGGGGCAGCCCCTGAGACCCTGGTAGCCCACATCAGTCATCTTTGCTGGCACCAACCTTGACCTGTCATCCTAGTTCTCAGCCACAATGAATAAAAACTCTTCCAGGAAGTTCCTGGGTGTGCTGTGATTTTTTTTTTCCTGATTCCATGACTTTTTCACAGTCCGTTTTCTGAGTTTATGAAGTCTCTTTCCTCATGGCCCACAGACTGCAAGATGAAACATACTTGACCTTGGGCGGCCTCTCCCCAGTGACCTTAAGTCTCTGGACCCCTGTTCCACATGGGCAGGAACATCCCTGAAACAGAGACATCATAGTCCAGACAGCTTTCTTAGTGCTTTTCTCACTTTCATTTGTGAGGCTGATCTTGTCTCAATCCATAGAAAGTTCTTCTCCAGCCATTCCAGGCTTTCTCTTTGGGTTACACACACACACACACACACACACACACACACACACACACACACACACAGAATTTCTCACTGATTGAATTTTCTTGTAGTTCATTTTCATTGCATTCTTTGTTAAAGCATATTAAACATGCATCTGAGAGATTTACTTGTTTTGCTGCCTAATTGCCTGCCTGACCCTCCTCCCTGCTCATCACTGGTGCCATGGAGGAGAACAAGCGCTGTCCTCTCTTGCCTGCTTCTCGTTGGAGGCCAGGTTTGATGCTCTTGCTGGCTGTTAGCTGCTGCTGAATGCCGTTTTCATCTCAGTTTAGAAAACTCCTTGGGAAATAGCTAGGAGCCAGGAACAGCCCTACAGCCTGAGACTGCACAGGTGCTCTCTGCCCTTCCTTCAGGATAAAGGCTCTTCCTGTCTGATCCTTTCCAGGTATCTCCACTGAATGCAGATGCTACCCTCTGTTCTGTGCAGAGCTGGACTGCCTTCCCTCACCAAATCCCCACATTCACTGATTGAAGTGAGCCGAGGCCTGGTTTGAACCAAGAATCAACTCTGGGTTACAGAGTACAACCCAGCCTACCTCTAGGTAGAGTCTGACCCTGGTAGACTAGAGACTACAACAGTTCAAAATGGCTTTATATACCTTCTCATATCTGCCACAGTCATCCAAGGTCCACAGGCAAATCAAGCCCCCAGAACAGCCAGGGTATCCCCATGTCCTCAAGAATTTGAAAAAATTACAGATGTTTGAACCTGAACCCTCAATGATTCAGATTTACTTGGTCTCGGGAAGGCTTAGGCATCATGTTTTTTAAAGGCCTGCCGCCCACATGATTCTTAGATGCAGCCAGAGAGGAGAACCATTGCCACAATCCCATGAGGTCTATGTGCAAACTTAACTTTAATTGTGACCTTAGGATGCATCATTAATGGCGCAACTAACTTTATAAATACTCTCCATAAATTACTGGTGCCATTTTTTGCCTTTTAGAAAAGTCACTTATCAGCTTACCTGGAAATAGTGGGTTTTCTGTGATTATGCTCTAGTTCAGATTCAGCCCGTTTTAGTTTCCTAGGCTGCTTAAAGCAGATACCATGGAATGGTTCAGCTTAAATAATGGTAATTTATTAGCTTATGGTTTTAAGGCTGAGGAAATGTCCAAATCAAGGCAACATCAAGGCACATGGCGGTTTCTGCTGGTCTCTCCCTTCTCTTCTGGGTTTCATTGCCTTCAGTTTCTTACTTTTGTGGCTCTCTCTCTCTTTCTCTGTATTCTTTCCATTTATAAAGTACTCCAATAATAGGATTAAGTCCCATCCTGAATAAGCTGGGCCACACCTTAACTGAAGTAGCCTCATCAAAAGTTCCTACTTACAATGGGTTCACACCCACAGGAATGGATTAGAGTAAGGACATGTTTTTCTGGGGTACGCACAGTTTCAATCTACTACAGCCCCTGGTGAGACCCACCAGGCAATTGCTCTGGTCACATTCAGCAGGGGAGCCTGTTTGAAAGTATCTCATAGTATCATGGTCCTTAGACTGAGAGGATACCAAACCTGTTCTGGGCTGCTCCCCACCTCCAGGTAGGTGAGGGACTATTTTTCCATCTTACATTTTATATTCCCAAGTCAGGGAGGTTCTGTCACAGGCCCACAAATTAACTCAGAATTAAGGGATAGTGTTTCTGGCCACCTAAATGTTGGATGATCTCTCTCTCTCTCATCCTCTCACCTTTTTTCTCAAAAGGTCATTTAGTAATTCCCCAGCCTAGCTGCAAATTAGAGATTTGTAGATCTGGAAGATGCTAACGATGGTGGTCACCACCATCACCACTGTGAGAGTAAACATTTTTAGGGCACGAAAATTATTCAAGATAATTTTTATGTATTAAATAAATCTGACCTAACTCTAAGGAAATAGGCCCTGATAACCAAGAATATTACATAAATTAGAATTAGAAGCATCTAATGGAAATATCTCAAGTTCCACAGCACATGTACCATTTGGTAGGTTTTGTTTCTGGGCTTGAGTTCCCCGAGAGTCACTTGTGCAATTTCAAGGGTACTGTCCATTTTCCGAGGCCTCAGCCTGTGGCCTGTGGCCAGTTGTAGCTCTTTGGGGTATGTGTTGGTTATGTTCGGGCCTGTATAGAAACATCTCTTTTCCAACTTGTTCTCATCAAAGAGTGATCCTTTCATTTGCAACTTTGGGATCAAGTATTCAATATCAAATAATATCGATAAGAATAATGAGAGAAATAATGAGAAGAATGAGAATTTATTAAACACCTGCTCGGTGCCTAGTGCCAGCCAGGCAATTCTAACAACCAATTCTATATTTTCCCCCATTTTAAAGATTAGGGAATTAAAACTCAGAGATTAAATGGTGAGCTCCAGGTACAAGCAGAGTTGGGACCTGAACCCAGATTCTCTGGCTCCCAAGTTCCCTGGTGCTGTCTTGGAAATGACCGCTAGGTCTGTGGTGAATTGCTAGGTCTGTGGTGAATTGTTTGATGAGAGCAGACAGTTTCCCAGAGTGTTGTAGCAAACAACTTTATGGCTCCATTCTGTTACCACTGTGATAGTCGTGTCTCTGTTAGTGTTGGGAAATTCCCAAAGTACTTTTCTTCTACCCTCTGGCACCTCCCTTCCCTGTCTGCTGCCACCAACTACAGAAGGACACTTCCTGAACAAATGGCATTTTTAACATGGATCTTCACCTATAAACAACTAAGAAATTCCAGTGAGTCAAGATATGTCAGTCTTTACCATAAAAAACAAAACAAAACAAAGAAATCACTTCAAAAACCAAAAAACTGAACAAACATAAAAAGTACATAGCAAAACAAAGGGGAAAAAAACCTAAGCGAAGATGTATACTGTTTCTTCTTACTTAACATTTTTGACAAATTTACATATCCCTTGCCTGCCCTTCAGTGTCTTTTCCCACATTAAATATTACCCTACATTAAATAAATGAATTTATTTATTTATTTATTAACTTTATTTATTAAAAAAAATTTCCAAACTCAAAGGAATAGGAAAAACATATATCCTGAAATAACATCATTGCTTCCAATATGCTCCTACCATACCACAAGAAAATTAATGAACCATAGTCTTTCCTCAGCATTCCTTTATCATTAAGATTACCATTAATATCTTATCTGTTCTTATTAGATTATCATTTCCCCTACATTAACTGCTGTCTATCTCTAGGTCCCCTATATTCACAATATAAGACACTTGTTTTACCTTTTCCACAGAGTTCATATTAGTGGTAAAATAAAATGTCTCTACTTTTGTATCTGACTTATTTCACTCAAGATTATGTCCTCAAGTTTCATCCGTGTTGTCAAATGCTTCACAACCTCGTTCCTTCTCACTGCTGCATAGTATTCCATCGTATGTATGTACCGCATTTTGTTTATCCACTCATCTGATGTAGGACATTTAGGTTGTTTCCATCTCTTGGCAATTGTAAACATTGCTGCTGTGAACACTGATGTACAACTATCTGTTCATGTCACTGCTTTCAGATGCTCTGGGTAAATACCGAGAAGTGAAATTGCTGGATAGTAAGGTAACTCAATACCTAGTTTCCTGAGGAATGGCCAAACTGTCTCCTAGAGTGGCTGAACCATTGTGCAGTCCCACGAGCAAAAAATAATAGTTCCAATTTCTCCATGTCCTCTCCAACATTTGTAGTTTCCTGTTTGTTTAAGGGCAGCCATTCTTATTGGTGTGAGATGATACCTCATTGTGGTCTTGCTTTGCATCTCCCTAATAGTTAGCAAAGATGAACATTTTTTCATGTGTCTTTTAGGCATTTGTATTTCCTCTTTGAAGAAATGTCTTTCATATCTTTTGCCCATTTTATAATTGGGCTGTTTTGTTACTATTGTCATGAGTTGTAAGATTTCTTTATATATACAAGATACCAGTCTCTTCTCAGATAAATGGTTTCCACATATTTTCTCCCATTGAGTTGGCTGTCTCTTTACCTTTTTGACAAATTCCTTGTTGAGGTACAAAAGCTTTTCATTCTAAGGAGTTTATCAATTTGTTCTTTTGTTGCTTGTGCTTTAGGTGTAAGGTCTAAGGAGCAAAATCATAATACCAGGTCTTGAAGATATTTCCCTACATTATCTTCAAGAAGTTTTATGGTGCAGTCTCTTATATTGAGATCTTTGATCCATGCTGAATTAATTTTTGTATAGGGTGTGAAGTAGGGGGTCCTCTTTTATTCAGATATAGATATCCAATTCTTCTAGCCCCATTTGTTGAAGAGGCTGTTATGTCCCAATTCAGTGCATTTGGGGGCCTTATCAAAAATCAGTTGACCATAGATCTGGGAGTCTATTTCCGAATTCTCAATTTGACTCCATTGATCAATATATCTATCTTTGTGCCAATACCATGCTGTTTTGACTACTGTGGCTTTATAGTAGGGTCCAAAGTCAGACAGTGTAAGTCCTCCCACTTCATTTTTCTTTTTTAGAATACTTTTAGCAATTCGAGGCATCTTTCCCTTCCAAATAAATTTGATGACCAGCATTTCCAAGTCTACAGAGTAGACTGTTGGAATTTTTGTGGGAATTGTATTAAATCTGTAGATCAGTTTGGGTAGAATTGACATCTTACTACATTTAGCCTTCCTATCGATGAACACAGAATATCTCTCATCTCTTTAGGTTGCCTTCTATTTCTTTTAATACAGTTATATAATTTTCTATGTAGCAGTCTTTTACAACCTTGGTTAAGTTTATTCCTAGGTACTTAATTTTTTTAGTTGCTATTGAGAATGGAATCTTTTTCTTGAGTGTCTCTTCAGTTATGTCATTTCTACTGTATGGAAACATTACTGACTTATGTGCATTAATCATATCCTGCCACTTTCCTGAATGTTTATTAGCTCAAGCAGGTGTGTCATCAATTTCTCAGGGTTTTCCAAGTAAAGATCATATCTGCAATAATGACAGTTTGCTTCTTCCTTTCCAATTTGAATGCCATTTATTTCTTTTTCTTGCCAAATTGCTCTGGCTAGAACTTCTAGCACATTGTTGAAAAATTGTGGTGACAATGGGCATTCTTGTCTCATTCCTGATCTTAGAGGGAAAGCTTTCAGTCTCTCACCAGTGAGTACTATACTGGCTGTGGGTTTCTCATATATGTCCTTTATCATATTGAGGAAGTTTCCTTCAATTCCTAACTTCTGAAGTGTTTTTATCATAAAAGGATGCTGGATTTTGCTGATTGCTTTTTCAGGATCTATTGAGATGATCATTTGATCTTTCCCTTCTGATTTCGCAAAGCATTTAGAGATGCAACCCAGGCTTCTTCTGATTATTTCATTCATTTCCATATGAATCAGCTGAAATAGGAAGTGGTTCATGGGTTTAATCCATCTCTGTTGGTCCTCTGCTCCATCCTGGGTACAAATGTCCATAAATTGGCACCTCCCAGTTTGTCCAGATCATGTCATTAAAGGCCTCTCCTTCCTCAGTTGGGAGGACTAGTGACCTAGAAACCCTCCCCGCTCTGGTGGAAGGCAACAGATTTTCCCCCTTGGAATTTATCTTCCTTAGTTGTTTTCAAAAAGTCTGGCATCAGCAACCTTAAGTAGCACATCATACTGCATCTCCCCCTCCTGCTTGAAAAGATGCCATGCTTCTGCTCATTGACCCTAGACAGGCTTGGCTGTTGACACCATGAGTGCAGGGTCTGTGCTCGATGCTAGTTGAATGAATGAACAAATGAAAGCTAAAGTTGGAAGGGATTTAGAGATCATTTAATCGACTCCTGATATTACGTACGTGAGAAAATTGAGGCAAAGGAAGTTAGGAGATGACGCAAGAACACACTGATTTTTTGGTATGGTTTCCTGACTACCAGCCCATGCTCTTTTCTCTGTGTGTTTGAAGAACCTGTCACCCTCTCTAAAAAATCTAAAAAGACTGAGTGTAGATGCCTCGTGCCCTTTCCTCTACTCCTCCACTCCTGGGGCTGGGAGTTTGTGTTTGTAGTAGGGAAGCCAGCACAGGACAACCCCCCTGGTGCATTACATTGACTCCTTCCTCGGCGTCTGAGTTTTCTGTTCTAGATGATCAAAAAGTCCTCCATAGTTTAACTTTTGGAGGCCTCACCCACTTTCATCCCTATAATTTCTGTCGCAAATAGCCAGTTTTCCCAGCCTGGCCTGTCATTCTTCAAAGATTCCTCAAGGCCATCTGGTTCCCCCTCCTCCTCTAAGCTTCTGCTCTCTGCACCAGTTCTGGGGATACAATGTGCCCCTAACAAGATTGTACCCCTCCCTTCCAGAACAGACACAGGTATTTCTTCCACAGGCAGTATTCCACAATTAAAAATATGTATTTTGTTTTTTGTTTTAATCAAGCTAAAACAAAAATACTGGTGGGGTGTCAATAGCCTCCAAGAGAATAGCAGTCATCCATTTAAACATTCAGCAAATCAGGCTGAAGATAAGCCATACCTAATAATGCTCTGAATATTAAATTGCCCAACTGGTGGACATTAACTAAGCTATAGAAAAGTAAAAGCAGACATTGCTTTTATCCCTTTGTGTCTAATCACCAAGAAACGTGAAGGCACTGTGTTTAAAAAATTAAAGCATTTCCCTTCTTGCTTGTCCAGTCACGCTAACCTTCATATTGCACAGTGTTTATTTGTAGGAGACTGCCAGCCTTTAGCTGAAAGGCAGGGATGTTCTCTCCTGTTATTTCAATGCCAAGCTGTGTTTCTCCTGAAAGGCATTAAAATGGAGGAATGGTAAGGACTGGCCACTCACTGGGGGTGTTGCTGCAACAGACCATAAGTAATTCAATGAATCACTCACAAAGACCCTGCCCTGCACATTTGTGGCTGCAGCATTGAAGCGAGCCAAAGGTAATCAGAACTACCAAAACGCAGAGCAAAACTATTATCAGAAGATGTCATTTTTTCTAAATGTCATATATACAATTTTTATTGGAGAGTGATGACTGGTAGTGAATAACTTAACATAAATTTGCATAATACAATATAGTTGTTAATTTATGATCATATTATAGCACAAAATTTTGTAGTTTGGGGCATTTAAAAGCCTTAGTCTTTTTTTTTTAATAATTTATTTGAATTGTGGTAAAATATACACAATATAATCATTTTAACCATTTTAAGTGGACAATTCTTTGACAGTAAGTACATTGACAACACTATGTAACTTTCACCACTGTTTCCAGACTATTTTCATCATCTCAAACCAAAACATATTCATTTAGGAACAATTTCCCATCCCCTCCTCCCCCCACCCCTGGTGACCACTGTTCTGCTTTCTGTCTCTATGATTTTGCTTTGTCTAAGTATTTCATATAAGAGAAATCATACAATATTTGTCCTCTTGTGTCTGAAAAGCCTTAATCTTTTGAAACTTCCCTTCCTATTTGTTGCTTGTTTAATGGATTGCCAGATAAAAGACAGATGCCTGGTTAAATTTTGATTTCAGAGAAACAACAAATAATTTTAGTGTAAGTATGTCTCATACAATATTTGGGACCTACTTGTACTAAAAAATTATTTGCTGTTTCTCTGAAATTCAAATTTAACTGGGTGCCTGTATTTTTATTTGATAAACCTGGCAACTCCACACCTGCTTCCTAAGCAGCTTAATCCCTACTGGCTTTTTGCTACAAGGGTGGAGGGGGCTGATGTAGAAGGGACCTTGGTATCTTTCTGTGGTGGTGGGGCTGGCTCTCCTGGGAATGCTAACAGATGGGACTGCAGAGGTGCCAGGGCAAAGGAGGAAATGAGGCACGTGGCATACATGGGACTTTCCTGGCAGCACTGGGGGTGATAGAGGCATGTTTTTCAAACTTCTGACCATAATTCATCCTAAGAAATACATTTTATAATTCATCCTAAGACATGCATACATATATAACAAACAAAATTTTGTGAACCAACATGTAACCATCTATGTGTGATATACTCTGATATGTTCTATTCTATTCTATTTCACTTTTAAAAATACTGATCTCAACCCCCTGAATTGAATTCATGATTCTCTAAAAGATTTAAACCTACAGTTTGAAAAACACTCGGTTATTATGTCTCATACAATATTTGGAACCTACTTGTACTAAAAAATTATTTGTACAGCTCAGGAAACTAAATGAGAAGATTTTAAAAACCCACCTTTCAGATGAGGAAACATGCTCAGATCAGTTAAGAAACTTTCTCAGAGCACATTGGTAATCTGTGGACAAACTAGGAATAAAACTTTGGTTTCCTGACTCCCGAGGAGTCTATCACTGTATCTCTGCAGTATCCATCTTTCTGGTCTCCACATTATAATGCATATTCTGGGATCCATATCTTTTTGTTTTATTTTACTTAATTATACCACTTAATTGTACTACTTTGTTACATTTCATATTCTTCTAAAATTTCTAAGATTTGTATCATTTCTGATTATATAATTGCTGATGGCACTCGACTTACATCACCGTTTAAACTGATTCATCTTGATATTTGTCCTTTGGTCTTTAATATCTTATCCCCCCCCCCCCCACCTTCTGTCACTATTTTGATACATCAACAGGGTTTTCACAGTGAATCTTCCACATGCTCTCTACTGGGATTGGCACTTTGGCAGCATTAGAAAAACATGATAATAGTAACTATTATTGTTACCATTTGTTCTCCCTGAGTCCATGAGGTAGGTAGGGCATCTATTATAAATATTACCTTTTATAGTTGAGAAAACAGAGGCTCAGGGAGGCTGTGTCTTTATCAGGGTTACATAGCAAAATACAGGCACCTAGTTAAATTTGAATTTCAGAGAAACGGCAAATAATTTTTTAGTACAAGTACATCCTAAATATGCATGAGACATGCGTGTACTTAAACAGAAAGTCTTCATTGTTTCTCTGAAATTCAAATTTAACTGGTACCTGCATTTTATCTGGCAATCCTGAGTGTGTATTAAACAAGCAGCAAACAGGGGAAATATTTCAAAAGATTAAGACTTTCAAATGCCCCAAACCTGAAGTCAAATCCAAGCTCAAGTCTTTTTGTTCAAACTCTTATGCTCTATCAAAAGGGCATAAGATGCCTGCAAAAAACAAGCAGCCAGAAAAGACACATCAATCCAAGAGACATCCTTCTAAATTGTATATTTTCTCACATAATTCTAGACTTTCAAGTCACATACAGAACTTTCTGGAATCCTATAATCATTCAAGTTACTATCCTTTGGATCCTCTCCAGGAGCCACTGCTCCACACATTATCTTTTCCAATTGTGATGTACAAATTCCCAAGAAATGCATTGTCTCCAGACCATCTTTTCCCATCCCTTCTTTTGTGACTCTACCACATTGGCTTGCTGGATCCAAATTCAGGGGTTCCTTCCAATATTTTTATTAGCTCAGTATTTAGCACAGAGCCCAGCACCTAGTGGCTCTCCATAAATGTTAGTTTTTATTTTTTGTTGTTGTTTTTAATCTTCTTGTTATTCCCATTTTTCGGAACCATCTCAGAAACACTGAATAGACAGGTGTCGCTTTCATGCATCTCTCCTTACAGGCCATCATGCCTCTGCTCCACTCAGGGCCTCAGAACGTGCACTCTGCTCTCAAATAGGGCCCCTTCCATGCCACTCCTCAGCCACTCACTGTGTTATTCCTTCTAGTCTCCTTCCCTTTTCATCTCAGAACATTTTCTACCCTTCTTCCCCTCCAACAAAATTCACCTTTTGACATACCATTTCTTCCAGGACATTATTGTCTGCTAGGGGACCAGCAAATTAATGATCAAATTACCAGGGTTAAAAAGAATTTCAGAGATCCTTGGTTGAACCCAGCAAGGTTTGGATGCCTTCTACTAGGTCCCAGCTAGAGATCAACCAGCCAATCGGTCCGTACTGCCCCTTCCACTCTAGATGGCTTGCCCAGACCAAGATCCTTCCACTAATCCATGTCCCTATAGCTTCTGTCTATAACCTCAAATTCGGGGACTGCATAGAACCACCCTTTAAAGAGTTGCAGACTGTACCCCCTCTGGATTGTGCAACTTTTCCTCATGTGGCAGCATTTCAAGTCCCCCTCCAGCCCCAGCACATGTCCCTCTAGAGGGTGGAACCCCCAGAATGGCAGGGAGATACCCATGTGGGCAAGTGGTACAGAGCACGGTAACTGCTGCCATGGTATTTGTTTCCAAAGGCCATGGTGGCCCCAGGCATCAAGTTATCATCCATAAATTTATCTCAATTGTAACTCTGTAGAGTAATAAGCCCTACATGTTTAAAATACACTGGATGAAAAAGGTACTTCCTTATATTTGCTCCTCCCAAATTAACTCCTTCAAGTATTCTAGAGTTTGGTGAATAATTTCCCATTTTGCCCTCCTCAAATCTTTTCTTCAAAACATGTAGTATTGTTGTGACTTTACATTTATTTATGGATGAATGGACCACTCTTAGAGACCATGATTCCATTTCCTCTCCTCCAACACCACCTCCTTCCCCATCATGTGCTGGACCATCGGGGTCCTGGAACTGAGCTCCCAGGTTGGGGCAGCATGCAGGAGCCTGTTCCCAGCATGGACTCAGGGCAGGGCTTGGTCTCCAGATGTGACGCGCGATGCTGAGTGGGCATCCTGTGAGCATCTTCAGGGAGAGGCCAGATCAAAGGGAAGGTCAGGCTGACCAGAGAGGGGGAAAGCCAACAGGACCTACAGAGGCTACAGTAGCAGCCAGTAGCAAACATGTATCGAGTACTTTCTGCATGTCACGCATTATTCTAATTGCTGTCCATGAACCATGTTTTTTCCTGACTACAACTTTAGGAAGTAGTACTAATATTAGCCCTAGTTTACTGGGTGAGAAACTAAAGCTGGTGGAGTTAAGTGAACTGACTAAGGTTACACAGCTGGTAAATGGTAAAACACAAATTCAAACATGGGTAGCCTGATTTTCTTGTGCTTTCAACCACTACCCGATATTGGCTCTCGAGGGTGGAAGTTTGAATTAGAAAGCAGGAAGCAGACCCTGGAAGAATCTTCTGGATTGCCTGTACAGAGCTAGACTTTGTATGAGGTTCCAGAAGTGCTGGGCTTGGGGAATGCCCTGGGAGCTTAACGGCACAGCTTTAAGCCCACGCTCAGCCTGTGTCCCTCGCAGAGGTTCTCAACCTTGGCTGCACCCTGGAATCATAGTGGGGAGCTTTAAAAAATGCCTGAGGCCTGGGGTGTGGGCTGGGCCTTGGAATATTTACGAGCTCCCCCGGTGAATCCAGGGTATAGCCAGGTTGAGATCCTCTGAATCAAAACGCAAGAGGAAACTGCTCTTCCCCCACCCTTTTCACAACCGAGCAGAGGCCCGGGGAAGCTCAGAGCTAGAGTCTCACTTCCACTCCCTGACCAAGACTGGAGTTTCAAATCCGCATGCACCGAATGAGACACCGGAATGGGTCAGGCCGAAGGAAACGTGCTCTGCCTAAGACTGACCTACAGCTCTCATGAGCCAGGGCAGACACTGGATGTGGTTTTTTTGCTTAACTGTGTCCCACTCTTTTCAACTCTGCTGGCCGTTATTCCTGGTGAACAATGAAGACTGGGGGCTCTCTCCTTAGCTATGTGTCTACTCCCATCCCTTGTTTCCCTGCTTCACTCCCCATGAATTGGTTTCCAGTGCCCCTGAGCTGAAAACAGTCATCTGATTATAAAAGGCATGCTTGATTAGGGTATGCTCCTTCCACTAAGACTACTCAGAGAGAGAGAAGGGATTCACAGGGATGTTAAGAACTTTCTGAAATTAGTTCCAGAATGTTTTCACATTAAATCCATAGGATGGTTGTCCCTAGTTTTAATCTAACTTTTAAAAAATAAATATGTTAAGAAACTAAGCAATTCAAGGGTCCCAAAGATCAGAGCAGATTGACCATGCCACACTTTCCTTGGCCTTAAAGACTTTTGGGGTCACGGGGACCTCCCCGAGTTAGAGGGCAGTGGCAAAACCCTAAAGGTATCATAGTTTTTCATCAGGCAAAGTACCAGTTCTCCAAAATTCAAGTCCCAAACTAGAAATCCAAACTCTATCTACCCATTAGTATAAGTTTTGGGAAAGGATTCTCTTTTCTTAGATCGTTGGACAAATCATGGCATGCTATGTCTGGTCCCAAGTGAGCAGACATCAAAACAACCTCACATAGGACTGTCCAGCCCCAAGAGATCTGTCTAAGCAGAATGCCAAGGAACAGGGGTCAGAAAGAGACAACCCACAAGCCTAGGGAAGCCGCAGAGGTGTTTTTGTTTCTTAATTTGAATTGATTGACAATATTTTAAAATCAGGGGAACTCCCCCCAAATCCAGCTTTTCTTGGAACGCTCAGGCCACCCTGAGCCCACGTACCCGCTGGCAGCAAGCAGCCAGAGCCCGGGCTCTCCAGCCGACCCCAAGCACCACCACTCCCACATTAAGGCCAGAGATGCAGTTGTTCTCGTGCACTTGCACTTTTCTGACCCGCCAGCTCACATGGTTATGGTGCCTGCCCGGTCCCTCAGGCATCTGAGTTTGCGACTCAACGAAGCTCCTTGATCCCATCATCAACTTGTGTCTTCACCTTGAATCTCTGATCAACCCCAAACCCCTTGATTCTGCCTTTTGACTTGTCCCTTGGTCCTGCCCCAGGACTACCAAGGCTATCCCAATGGCTACCTCTTCTTGCGCCAGATAATGGAGCCCTCTGGACTTTGAGCACAGGCTGTGTTTACTCCCACCCTATGTCCTGTGTATATTTGGGAGTGGTCTACAAAGCAATAGTCCCTGGTGGCATTGCCATTCAACTCCAGACCACAGCCCACCAGTTTGCTAACCTAGGTAAAAATCTCCACCAATGGAGATGAAACTTAACAGGAGTTCTGTGCCGGCAGGAGCAGGACACTGACACCGCCCCATTCTTAGGGTGGTTGGCCATGGGCCCATCGTGGAATTCCGGGCTGGGCTGGCTGGCGGTGGGGAGAGGTGGACACACCCAGCTGTCTGTGCCTGGACGGGGCAACTGCCAAAGCCCACTCAGCAGGAGAACTCACAACACTCTCTAGGGAAAGAGAAGGCACATTGTGGGGTTAACAAGCCTGTAGAAGACCCTGCCAGTGTCCCTCCTCCTGCTCTAGTTTAAGCTCGTTTCCTCCTGCCCTGTCTGTAGCAGAAATTAAGAACAGCTGGGCACCACGCTCTCTTCTGTAAACTTCCCCAAAAATACCAATCAGTTCTGGCCATGACACTCAGGGACAGCCCTCATGGGCATGAGGTCAGTCTCAGGGTGAGTGGCATTTGCCTGAGAAGAAGCCATGCTAGCTCGGGGTCAGAGAGAGAAGCAGGCAAACAACCTGTGCCAGAGGAGCCACCACTTCAAAATCAGATGCAAAGACAGTAGGGCTAGGGGCCGTCACTGCCATTACAGGCCTGGCACCGAGAACATCTCCGAGGCTCAGGAACGGTTACAGGTCCAAGGCTAAGGAAATGAGAGGGCTGAAACACTCCTAAGTAACCACACTGTGAGCAAGAGCCAGGGAATTCTCCCTTCCTGAGGAGCTGTGCTATATGCCCTTTTCCATCTTGGAAGAGATTAATTCCCACCAGCCAAATACCCCATGCCGTGCCCTTTGCCAGGTAGAGAGGGAAGAATGCAAGGTAGAAGCAACAGCTTCTCCCAGGTCAGCACAGCTGAGACCCCATGGCGACCGCCCCTTGCTGGCCTGGGTTTATGAACACCCGAGACCCAGAGCTTCATCCTCTCCAACTGCTCCCCTCCAGGTACCCTCTGCTCCTGAGTTCCCTGGTCCCACCCAGTGCCCATTTCTGAGCTCCTGGTTTCTGTCCTGCCTTATGAAGCAGCTGCTGTCTGATTGTTCCCTCGGCCACTCATGCGCTGTGCTAATGTAGCAATCAGAGTGCTGAGTGCATCCTTGCACGTCCTGCTTGAATAGGGAAGAGAAAATTATTCCTTCCCTGTTCATCTTTTGTTGTTGCTGTCACAGGCTTTGGAATCAGACAGACTTGGATTTTCATTTCCTCAGCACCATGAGCTCCTATTTATCCCAGACTCCTCCATTTATCCACCTACAGACCTTAAGCACAAACCTCTTTGAGCCTCAGTGTTCTCATCGGTAAAATAAAAACTCAATGAAATTATACAAATGAAGCCCACCCTGTGCCTGGCACACAGGACAAGGTCACTAAATACCAATCCAGCCTCTGAGCTTTCCCTTCTTATAAGTAACGTCCTGGCTCCCGCTTTCCCTGCCCCTCACCCCAGGCCAGGCATCCTCTCGCAGTTCCCCACACTGTACACCCATCTCCCCATCCTGCAGCTTCTTCCCCACCTCTCAGTTGGGACCCTGGTTCTAAGGGAGCCACAGAGACAATCTGCCAGGTTAAGTGGGGCTGGCAGCAGCTGGTGTCTGGGGGGCGTGAGGGTCCCCTTTGTTCTACTGCCACATTCCTCTTTTATAAACTCACAGCCTCCACCGTGGAAACCTCCGGCAGCCGGCGTTTCCTGGTGGAAGCAACAGCCAGGACAGTGTGGAGTTTGAGGTGCTGCGTCCAGCCTCCCTGCCTTGCTTCCCGTCTGGTGGCACATGACCCCCAGGACCTCCAGGGGCTACCCTCCTTAGCTCTGCCGGGAGGTCATCCAAACATCTTGGTCCCTGCAGGGCTCCAAGTCTCCTGGCCCCAGGCAGACCCGTCTGCCCACACCCTGGGTTTGACATGAAACAGGGCTGGAGGCAAGCAGGCCTTAGCCCCGCTCTGCCATGCCCACCCCATCAGGCTGCTCTGGGGGTGTCTCTGCACCCCCAGGCACTGGCACTTCCCTTCCTGCCCCCAGAATACCCTACCCCAACCTGGTCTGCCCTACCTGTGAACTTGACCTCTACCCTCACACCCCTGTGTCCTTTCAGGCTTGAGCCCCTGGCTGCCTGGACCTCTGATCCTGCAAAAATCCCTCCAGCCAACTGGTCCTGCCCCTCAGGGCCATCCTGTCCCTGCCCCTGCTCGCCTCCTGGTGTGACACAGTCTCATCTGGCCTTGGGAGGGACCCCGTCTGTCTCCACCTTAAGGTTAAATCTCTTCACCAAGCCTCTCTAGGTGAGGGGGGAGATGCAGTGAGACCAGGGAAGTTGTGATCAAGGCCGTCTATGCACCCCGCGTCACAGGGAGCAGCAGATGCACAACACAAAAGAAAGAAACGATTCCTTTAGCCACACGGCCAAAACAAATCGCCTGTAATTAACATGTGTCACTGCCACAATACATGAGCTGAGCCGTGGTGGCGTAAGACAGACAGGCCTGAACCACAGAGAGTGCGAACTCCAATAAAATGGCAATAAATGGTGCGACTGTGATGGAACTCGTTTCAGTTTTGTTCCAAAACCTTGTTTAAGTGCTTTTATTGTTTCTGTGTGAAAGAACACAAATGCTTTTTGAAAATTGCTTCTGCATAAGCCTCACCTTCTCTGGGAAGTCGTTTCAATCCCAACCCCAGGCAGGTCCATGGCCCCCATGGGCCCCACAAGGCTCCCACGCTGGGCTCCATCAGGTGCTCAGGATGGGAGCATCTGCTGGGCCTGTGTGTCCGGGTGAGCACTGCTCATCTCTACCCATCCCTGGAACAACGCTGGGTGTACAGCAGGCACTAGGCTACAAATGGCCCATCGGGGTGACTGTCAGGGTCAGGGAATGAGGCAGTTTGTAAAAACCAAGAGAGTCACATAAGCTGCTGAGGGCACCCTTGTAGGAAAAGTGAAATTCTTGTGGGAAAGGAGGAGAATTGATTTGTAAGAGAAAGAGAAAAAGGAAGGAAGGAAAAGGACGGAGGGAGGGAGAAACAAAATAAAAGCATAAATGTAAACAGAGACTCTTTCCTTGCTGGGGAAGTAGGGGTCTTGCCCTCGTGTGGCCAGTTGCCTGGTTTGGGTTTTGTCCCACATTAGAAGAACAGCCCAACAGCAGAGAGAAGAAAACCAAGGTTAATGAATGCTGGGCGCAGGGTCGGGACTGGGTTGAAGCCCCCGAGAGCTCTGGGCAGCTCTGTCCAGATGAAAGGCTGCCTGCCAAAGGGAGAGGCTCTAAAAAAAGCCCTTGGACACCACAGGCCCCCAAATGGCCCAGCAGATGGCAGGAGGCCAGGAGCACTCAGCCCCCAGCCCAGGCCCCAGAGGGAGAGGAAGGCCCTTCCCATTCCATGAGACATTGAGTATGTGGGTATCACTTCCAGGGAAGCCTCCCTGTCACCGTCTCTCCCCTCCCCTGCCAGGGGATGGGGGGACACAGGTGGGAAGGAGAAGGATGGCAAGGAGTAGGCCATATCTTTTCCCCCCACTCTCCCCTCCAGTTATGCCCAGGCAATATGGTATTAGGGTGGGAGGATCCTCTGGGCCACTCCTAAGTGCTGTTGCGGACCACCTGCAGGCCAGTGGGCAGGCGTCTTAGCCTTTGGGGCAGGGATGCCGGCCTTGACTTCTGGGCCTCTGCAGCCCCTTTCCCCTGTGGCCCCAGCCTGAAGTCCCTAGGCCAAAGGGTGAGGCATGAATCTTGCAATTCAGCTACTTTGAGCAACCCAGCAAGCTCCAGGTCTACGGAGCATAAGGGACCAGATATCAAGGCTCTGAGGCTTACACCGACTGCCCTTTAGTAAGTTCCCTTCCATCCCCAAATTCAGTTAAAGAAAAGCAAACCTTCCCCTCCCCAGGAACCTCATCCTTATTTATCCAAACCCCCTCCTCCAGCTCCAAGGAGAAGGGAGTGAATGTTTTATTGTGCATAAGAACCCACAAGGGTGGGGAAGCTCATGGTAACCATTGCTCCAGAACCCATTTTTTTCTTAGTTCTGCCACTGTTGAGGCCATTCCAGTCAAGAAACTAGTTCACTAAAATCCATCGGCCACAGAAACACGAAAAGGGCTACAATCGCCTCTGGTAGAAGAGAAGGGAGGTGGTTACCGTAGAGGCCAAGAGGCAGTGTGGAGTATAGAAAGCCTGGTTTGAACCCCAGCTCTCCTACTTACCGGCTGTGTGGCTTTGGGCAGGTTAGCTAACTGCTGTAAGCCTCCACTTCCTCATGTGCAAAATGGGGATCTCAAGAGGACTAAATGCAATGACCTGGGGAAACACTCAGCTCAGACCTTGGCACTGAGAAATGATGAGCTCGGCAGAAACTGAGAGGTTTGGACGCCGAGCCACGTGAGGTAGTGAGATTGCTAAGGGCATCTCTCTCTGAGAGTGTGAAGGAAGTCCAGGGTTAGAGAGAGCAAGAAGGCTTGGGGATACCAACATGTACTGAGGGTCTGGTAGACTAAGTTCCGCCCTTCACTGCTAAGGGCACACAGAAGAGGCATTCCCCCCACACACTAGAGAGGCCTCCTGTCCCCCAGAGCTTGCCCACTTGCTGCCAACCCAGGGTCTGGCCCCAGGCAAACCCAAGGCCTTGGGAGCCCCTGCAGTGTCCGCACTCTGGTGAGCTCAGGAGTCCCTGGCTTCCCTGCAGGCGGCAGCCCAAGCTCCAGACCTCACCCGGAACTAAGAGATGGGCTTTGCTACTTCTGCCTTCCTGATCTGCAGGAACCAGACTCAGACCTGTGAGCAGATACCCATTTGCTGGGGTACACTGGATGATGCAGGGGATTCCCAGTGAGCCCTCTTCCCACCCATGCACCAGGGCCAGGAAAGGCTATGTCTGGGTCTGGAGTGGTGGGTTAGAGCCACAGTGTCAGGTGTGGTCTAGCTGTGGCCAGTGGCCCTGATCCCATTCTTACTCCAGGATCAGGGCAGACTTGAGGCAGGTCTCAGAGGACCAGTGGCGGCTGAGCTGCAGCCCCAGCCGGTCTAGGGTTCATCTTCTTCTAGCAACGTCCTCCCTCTTTTGAGGACAGAGTGAGGCTTTCTCACCAGCCATCTCCCCCGCCATCCCAGTTGAAGTGAGGGCTTAATTTTCATTGGCACCATTGCTTCTATCTGTTCTAGGACAACACTACCACTACTGGGAACTCCCGAGGGCTCTAAATATCTTAGAAATAAAGAGATTAGATACTTGTGCTCCTCTCCTCATGTCCCAAAACAGAAGAATTACAAACGGCTTTTTGAGAATACCTCCACATGACACTTTGCAAGCGATCCTCACCACAACCCTTTGAGCAATTTGAATCTCGGTGAGGCTTAATATCTTGCCCATTATCTTCCAGCTAGATCTGTCAGATTCCAAATCTCTACTCTTTCATTTACAATTCTGCCTGCCGATTATGAAATTCAACATCTCTGGTGTTAATTATATAAAAGAGAAAAATGGTGAATGGCTCCTTAACTATGTGTTAACTTCAAAAGCTTAGCTTTAACCAGGGTGGGGTATATTTCAAAGCCTAGCTGATTTGATGGAATTATTTAAAAAGGAATCAAAAGTGGGAAGTTCCAGTTCTTACTGCATCTGTTTCGATTTCAGGATGAATAGTTCCGCCACCCTAGAGTGGCCAGATTTAGCTAACAAAAATACAGAATGTCCGGTTAAATTTGGATTTCAGATAAACAACAGCTGATGTTTGTTTTTTTTAATGTAACTATGTCCCATACAATATTTGGGATATACTTATAGTAAAAAAATTATTTATAGTTTATATGAAATTAAAATTTAACTAGGTATTGTGTATTTTATTTGATGATCCTACACCATCCTAAGGCTGGCAGGATGGAGGTACCAGTCACTAAATACAGGGTATTAAGAAGTGTAAAAGCACACTACTCAACTCAACAGTCTCCTTATGCTGTTCTTACTGCTGCTTTGGTGTGGAATGGACCCAGCTCTCCCACAGGCCCCTTGTTTTCTTCCAGGTTTCACACAGTGACCCAAGAAGCACACTCCACAATTTCTTACAAATTGAACACAGGAAACACCATCTGGCTATGGCATCCCTTGATTTCTTTCTGATCTTGGTTTACTTTACTCTTTCATGCTTAAAGCCTTCCCTCTTTCTCACATCACAGAAAGAGCAGCGGTGTCTTGAACCTGAGTTCTAATTTTACCTCTGTCCATCCCAACGTGAGGCTTAGGTAAGTTACTTTACCTCTCTCGGCTGCGCCTCCCCATCCATGAAAGGGGCCGGTCAAACCCGGCTGACCTCCGAGCTCCCTCTGCTCCATTCTTTTTATTCTCCGACAGATCTCCCTGTTGCATGCCAGCTGAGAGCATGGGCCCTGCTGTCTGCTCCCCTATGTTGGCCTCACCAATGTACCTCACTTTCTGGTAACTGATAAAATCTGATACTGGGCACCATTTAGGCTTCTTGGGCAAAGGAGTGTGTCGATTTTTTTTTTTTTTTTTTTTTTTAGCTTGGGCTTAGCCCTCCCCAGCTCTATCCTGAGATATGAAAATGGACTAAGCAGGCAACAGGGAATCTAAGATGAACTGAAAAAAAAAAAAAAAAAATCCTGCTACAATAAATAGCATCACAGTGGAGATCTCTATCTAACCAGAAAATTCTGAGCTCGGACAATGGCTCATTTATTTCAAACAATATTCAATATAACAGAATTCCAAGCCAACAAAAAGCTTTCTACAGGTTCTTGCAGTCAGTTGCAAAGGGAATTAACCTACACAGAAAAGAGAGCTGTTCAATTATAGATTCTCGGGCTGCAAGGGAGATCTTTGTAAATAAATTGTAAGGTAGTCTGCTGAAAATGCGGTGGCTTCCCTTGGGCCGCGTCTCACCTAATGACATTGTGAGGCAGAAGCACACGGGCCTGCCCAGAGAGGCCTGGGAGCACGTCTGGGTAAATATTTGGGTAGAGGTGGCTGCTGGTGGAACGGTGAGCCAAGCCGGCTAAGCTACTGAAGGAAACAGCCCCTTTCTCCCAGGCCCTCAGATGATACATTTTATAAACATCCAGGCAGGCAGACTCCAAAGACTCCTAGGCTTTACAAACACATTTCATATTCCACCCTCAGCCGAGATCCTGTTCTGAGCATGGGTCATCAAGAGCCGGCAGGAAACAGGAGGGGTGGGAGAGGTCTGGAAGCCAGCTTTCTAAATTTAACATGCAGTTGCTTTTAGGCCGAGTGGATAAAAAATAAATTCCAGTGCTTAAAGCTCTTATCTTTGTTTACCATTTCCCCAAACAGTGAGTGACCTGCGCTCAGACTTTTAGACTGAGTTATCAACCAGAGGCACACAGAAATGAGGGATGGGAAGTGCCGAGGGTGGGGCTGCAGGATGACTAAAGACAGTGAATCACTCTCTGCCTTCGTGTCACATTTACTCTGCCTGGCAGAGTAACCCGGGATCTGCTAATGTTGCTGGGCTCTCCCTGGGTGGCTGGGGGTATGGGGTCGTGATGCCATGCGAGAGACCATCCCAGAGAGGGAGGGCACTTTGAGGTTGCCCACATTAACCCCTTATCTGCTGGAGGATTTATTAATCTCCTACAGCAATCTTGTCGGATGCTTAACAGCCACTTTCACAAACCTCAAGCAGGCACTGGGCGCGCCCATTCCACTGTTAAATTCTTAATCTCTGAAAATCTGTCTCTGGGTGTCTTACACCCATTGGGCCTGGTTTCACCCTTAGCAACTCTCTGGAGCAGCTCATCCTTTTCCTTTGTCACATGCCTGCCCCTCAGACAGGTGACAAAGCTCTCATTTCTCCCCTTGGTTTGCTCTGCTCTTGCAAATTCTTAAAGAAGTTATCAATCTCACCTCCTTCCCTCTGGCTCCATCGCCTTGGCCGCCCCTCACAAAGGTCATCAGCGCCCCCACTTCTGCCCTCCCCACCCTGTAGCTGACGAATGCAACAGCCTTTCTGTGTCCTTAATCTCCTTGTCACAGCTGTGGGATCTGAGACAGTATCCTGGGACCCTTCCTTTCCAGTTCCTCTGCCACCTTTCCTGGGACAGTCCTTAAGGTCCAATCCAGCTGTGGTGCTGCTCCTTCTCACCATTATCCCTGAGGCCTTGTCTGCTCTTGTATTTGCAGTCACCACCTCTGTGCAGCTGAGGGGCACCATCTTTCCCCTTCGAGGCACATGCTTTCACAGTCACCCACTGAGGCCCCCAACACAGCCCCGCAAAAGCTGAGCTCCCCACAGAAGAGGTGCCCCCTTGTTTGTTCTGTTTCCATCATTCCTCCAGTCACCCAGGAGTGAAACCTGGGAATCGCTTTTCCCTCTCCTTATTCACTAACCCCTTATATCCAAAGACTCACCATGCCCTCACAAATCTTCCTTTAGAACCATAATTCTTATCTCTAAGCTGCACATTAGAATCCCCTGGGGAGCTTTTAAAACAATACCAGTTCCTGCACCCCAATCCAGACCAATTAAATCCAAAGATCTTGGGGTATCAGTATTTTTTAAAAGCTTCCCAGGGAGCAGCGAAGGTAGAGAACCACTGCTTTACACTGCTTCTCTCTCACCCCCGTTTCCCATTCTGACCACTGGCATTGTAATTGGAGCTCATCACTTGTGCCTGGAATTATGCAATAGACTCCTGTCTTATCGCCCTGGATCCTGACTCTTCCTACACAAACCATCCTACACAACACTGTCAGATCACTAAGTACCATTTTCAATATGTTCTCTCTACTCATCAGAAACCTTCGATGGCTCCCCATTACCATAGTAAACATCTGAATGAGCAAATAACTAGTTTTCCAAATACATTGTAAGTTCTGTATGAAATGTGGCTGTACCTGATCTACCCTCCCTACATATGCACACTCTGCTAAGCACATACCAGGTAGTCAATGTCTATTTGTGGTATGAGTGAGCAAAAACATTTTCTCAGCTAATCAAGTGCAGTCCATTCCCACTCTCTCCCTAGTGCAGACAAAGTGGGTTGGGTGGTTTGACAATCATTTACTTAGGGGCTTATTTCTTTAAATACCATATACAATCAACTGTGAATGATCCATGCTAATGAAAAGAATAGAGTCCTAAATAATCCAAAATAGTAGGTGATTCAAAGACTCAAATCTAGCTGATTTTAGAATGGGTCTTATGCTTATGCGTGCTTGTGTTTGATAATTGGGAAAAAAATTTTAATTAGGTAATTAGATGTGTCTGATGTGTTCCTACACACACGCACACACACACACACACAAGTAATAAATAACTCAGCTCCCAAAATGATACCGTATCTCTTTCTCTTCCTGGAACAGAGATAGTGGTTAGATTTCAGAACATTGGAGGGGGCAGGGAGAGGAAAGGGCGGAGAAGGGATGCGGGGACCCAAAGTTAGAGTCAACAGAGGGAACTAAGTTGTCAACAAGCCGCTTTTCAACAGATTCACTGCTAAAGTCTTAGGTAGCATGCACAACTACTTTGTAAAACTGTTTGCAGTATCTACTAAAGCTGAGCATTCACATGCCTGAGGACCCAGCAATTCCACTCTTAGGTATATGCCCTACAGAAACTCACACATATGTTCCCAAAAGCCATATTCAAGAATGTTCATCACAGACCCCACTATTCATAACAGCCCCCACACTGGGAACCACCCAAATGTCCATCTATAGTTGAACGGATAAATACAATGTGGTATAGTCACACAATGGAGTGCCACACAAAGAGAATGAGCCTGCTACAACCACACAACATGATGAATTTCACAGACAAAATAGCATACAAAAGCAGACAGAGGCAAAAGCCTACACATTGGATATCCCATTATATAAAGTTCCAAAACAAAAGGAAAAAGTAATCTGTTGTGTGAGAAGTCAGGATAGTGGTTACTCTCAAGGCGGTTGTAACAGGGGCCATGGTAGAGGGGAGCTTCAGTGTGCTGGGAATGTTGTTTCTTGAGCTCAATGCTGGTTACACAGGCTGTTTAATTTGTGAAAATTCATTGAACTAGACATTTTTTCTGTATGCGTGTTTTACTTCCATACAATGTGCAAAGGGGAGGGATGGGAGGAAGAAAGGAAGAAAGAGAAAGAAGAAGGGAGGAAGGGAGGAGAGAAGGAAGAAAAGGAGAGAGGAAGGAAGAAAGGAAGGGTAGAGGGAGAGAAAGAAGGAGGAAGGAAGGAGAGAAGGTAGATAGATCTAGACAGCATGGCCTAGGTGGAAAGGGCTTGGAATTTGAAGACTTGGATCCAGTTCTAGCTCTGCCATTTACTAGCCCCGTGACCCCAAACAAGCCGCATAACCTCTCTGGATCTCTGTTTTCTTATCTATAAAACAGACAACAAAAGCTGCCCTACCTACCTCACAGTGTGTGATGAGGGCCAAATGGTATAATGGATGTAAAAATCCTTTGGTAAGCAATAAATACTACACAAGGTGAAGTATAATTATGATCTCTGAAGACAGGACTCCTGTAGAGGGTCAGTGCTATCAATAAAGCCCAACCCAGGGCCATAAGTGATAAGGGCTGAAATCTATGTGTGTGTGTGTGTGTGTGTGTGTGTGTGTGTGCGTGCACCTCACACGCTGGTTTATGTTCTCTCATTACATCTCCTCACCTAATCCCTTAATGGCTGGGCCTCAGAGTAAAAGAGCACTTGAAATAATGTGCATTTGTGTAAAATGGGCTCTGTCTCTTTGCTTTGAAAGTGGATATAAATAGATGTGATGTGTACTGTCCTGATTACATTTTTAAGGTATGGCTGCCTTTCTACATCTAAAGCTGCCAAATTCATTAAAGTAGTGCATAGGACTTTCTGGGCATTGGTGTGTAGGCATGCCAGAATGATTCCCCCCCACTTTCTCACATAAACAAACCCTCAGTGCTGCTCACTCCAAGCCTGAAACAGCTCACTCAACCCTACTGAACTCAGGCAACAGGCCTATGTGACCTCAAAGCTGAAATGTTAGAGCTGAAAAGACCTCCGCACCCAAATTTAGAGAAGGGAACTGGGGCTCAGTGAGGCTACGCTGTCGGTGGGGAACCCAGGGAGAAGCTCAGGGCTGGCTTGGAAGCCTGTCCCGAGGGCAGAGGGATGGAGGAGGGGGCAGGGCTTTCTTCTGCGTTTGTGGTCAGAAGCTAAGGTCAGCACGCTTTGCACGGTTCAGTTTCATGCTCGAGTCTTACATTCCCTGGAGAATCAGAGCAAATGGCAATCTCTGTCCTTCATAAAGCTGCACTACCTTAAGCTGTTCCTGTGTTAGAATGCCTTGACTTAAAGGATTTCAAGTTCCTTGCTTCTAGAGGGTAAGGACTGGCCTCATTTGGCCCACTTTGTATAATACCAAGTCCAGTGACGAATGGGCTTTAAATTCTATTTGAGGCTGCTGTGGCTGCTGCTTTGGAAGAACAAAATTGGAGCCACCCCCACTACTTTTTCCTTTAGCAAAATAGGAAAATGTCAATTTTTCTATTAGGTCCCTGAATCTCCAGGCAAAATCTTTGTAAAAGCAATGACATTCTAATTTTCTTTCTCTTGTGTATACTCCACTCATATCTGTACACACCCAGACTGTGGTGTATGTGTGTAGGTGTATGAGTGACTGTGTGTGTCTGTTTGGCTTTCAGAGAAAATGATAACGCAAAAATCTTAATGGAGAAAAGTGAGACTATAGACAAGGCAATATTATTCCCTGTTTAAAGGATCTATCAATAGATTTTTCCATAGAATTCCCTTAACCATCAGGTGTATTTACTGCATTTAAATGTTGGTTTACAGATCCTAAAGTACATGATAGAAAGACTAAGAGATCAAGGACCTTACAAATAAAATTAGAAGTTACTGCCCATTGAAAATCAAATATAAATGAAAATAAAGTCTTCCGGAAAATTAAGAAACTCAATTAAGAATGTAAACCATGAGGCAAAGATTCAGTTTGTTTTTTTAATTTCTATTCTTTCTAATATTTAGTTTTCAAGCTTCTAAAAGCAGTTACTCATTTAAAAAATAAGTTCCAGCAGAAACGAATACTGTAGGATTTTAGATGCCACCTTGCTTTCCTCCCTTATACATCCTTATACAGTCCTTTAATACACAGAGCAGAATGCGTCACGATGACATGAGCTCCCTGCCACTGAATATGTTCAAACAGATGTATTCCCTGCTAGTTTGGGACATCACAGTTTTCACAGACCTTTCGCCTTTTGCATCTCATTCATCCTACCCTGTAAATGGGTGAGGCAACCTCATGATCCCATTTTTGGTGACGATGTGTTGCCTCGGGAACTTACCCTGGATGATGTTTGCTGGATCCCAAACGGAACGCTGCTCTGTGCCTCCCCTGATCCAGCCTGGTGACAACCCCGATGGGTGGCCGAGGCTGGGGACAGAGGCTGTAGGCGCATCTTCACTGGGAGTGAGGCAGGACAGCGTTATTGTTAAGACTCCTCCCAATGCTAATTCTGAGTAATTTGGCCTCCACAACAGAAGTCAGGGGAGAGCCAGTGGAGGGTCATTGGAAACAGAAGTTTAAAGTGCTTTCTGGCTTGAAATAGAATATTTTGCTCAGACCCCTTCGCCAACACCCAAGTTTTCCCGAGAATCAAGGCCAAGTGGACCCACCTTGGCCCTTGCCAGCAGTTAGTGATGCAGGTGTGTGGTGGCGCTGACGGGTAGGCCCAGGCATGCCAATGGCAGTGGCACTGGGCAGGCTGGGCCAGGGAGCTCGGCCACGAGTGCCCATCCTCCTGCCTGCCCGGAACGTCCACTGCTTCTATTTTAAACATTCAGGGCAAGCCGGCCAGTCTTTTCTTCCAAGAAAAAAAGCACTTTCTTGGCTAAGCTTCCCTTCTTCTCCCTTTTTCACTTCAAAATGAATTCTATCACCTCCCCCTCCAGAAATTATTTGTTAGTTTCATCTAGATGAGAAAAAAGCAGTCCCATCAAATCTAACCTGTTTTTTCAGTTCTGTTTTTTGACAGCCCTCCACCCACCATGTACCACCCCCTACAGCCCAGCTGCCCAGCATCCACTCACACCTTCCAACATGACCCAAATGCTTTCCCCTGACTGTGGTTACTTTCTGCCCTTTTGTGCCTGGAAAACTGCAACTTGTCCTCCAAGGCTCAGTTCAAAATCATGCCCCTTGCACTCTGCCAGCCTGATGGAATTATTTTCAGTTCTTCAGACACACCTCAGAGTCTTTGCATATGTTGTTCCATACTGTATTGTTTCTTAGTACTTTTTATTTCGTATTTTAATTTTTTATTAAGGAAAACTTTAAACATATATAAATTGGAAGAATAGTTGAATGAACCCCATATACCCATCCTTCAGCTTCATAAAGTATCAAGTTATAGCCACACTAATTCATTTATTTCCCTGCCATTCCCTCACTTTGATTATTTTGGAATCCCAGATGTCATGTTATTTCTTCTGTAAACGTTTCAGTGTGTATCGCTAAAAGATAGGGACTCTTTTTTCAAACATGACCATAATATCTTTATCACATTAAAAAAAAAATTCCTTAAGAGCATCAAATATCCATTGAAGGTTCAAAGTTCCCTGATTGTTTGAATCTGGATCCAAACAAAAACAAACCCACCCATTTTTCACTGGCTAATTCTTACTCATCATAAAGATCTCCATTCAGACATCTCTTCTCCCTGGCAACTTTGCTGATCTCAAATGCCTGGGATGGACATCCCTCATCTCCCCCATAGCATTCTGTACTTGCCACTGTCCTAATCCTCATCTACTTGTTCGCACACTGAGATAGACTGTAGGCCCCAAGGTGGCAGGAAGCATCCGTGTGTTTTAAAGTTATAACCCCTGTGCCTCGCACAGTGCCTGTGCTATAGTACGCACAAACTCAATATATAGTGAATGAATAAATGAAGGAATGATCTCCCAAACAGAACTAATTGTCCCATTCCTCGTAAGCCCATTCTATAACACTTTACCCATTAAGTATAATGATTTCCTTGGCAGTATGATTCCCGGTAGGGCAGAGACTAATTCGCTTTTGGCTCCCCAGCATCAAGCCCAGTACACAGCACACAGTAGGTGTTCATTGAGGGATTGTGAATGAAGAGGATACTTGGCTTTTCTATCCCAACCCCTATCTGTATGACTTTGAGTTCACAGGCTTTCCTCTCCAGGTCTTATTTTTCTCATCTCTATAATGAAGAATTTGAATTCAATTACATCTAAGGTCCTTTCAAGTATAACTTGAGATTCTGAGTGGAGCCCAGCCTCACTGGGGAGTCATCATTTGCCATTCACCTGCTGCCCTCTGCTGGCAGAACTTGCTTAGGACCCCTTTGTCTCTGATTCTCCTGAACGGCAAGCAAAACAAGCTACCAACGTGTGGGTTGGTTTGTACATGGGATAGGGACTTCAGTTGCTTTGCCTCCCCTGGGCTAGCTTAAAACTTGGGTGCATGAGCCTCCCTCCATCCCGTCTACCACTCCTGTTATGTGAAAGAGCGCTAGAGTAAGTCTGAGACTGAAAGACACAATGGTTCTCAAACTCCTGGCTGCACATTAGATCCACCAGGGGAGCTTTAAAAGAAGAACTGGTGCCCAGGCCCCACCTCAAACCAATTAAATCAGAATCTCTGGGCAGGTGGGGCCCAAGTGTGTTTATATATCAGAGGCTGGCCTCTGGTTCTAATGAGCAGCAGTCATGAACTGCTGGACCAAGGTGATATTTCCATATATTCTTAAGCCAAAAGCTTAGAAGTATGGGAAGAATCCTATCAGAGGAAAGAATAAAGGAAGACTTTGGTTTTATAATACAAAAATCTCTTAACCTACCTTTAAAAGTTGTCTTTTTTTTTGACAAATCCTGACAGCTTATAGCCCATACAATTTTATTTGAGGAACCAATACCACTTTTACCAGTTAGAGACACTACTCTGAGACCTGGTTTCTTTATATTTTTGAGATGTAGTTCGACATTTTGGTGCACAGCACCAAGGTGTCTTATATTTTACATTTCTGCATTTGTTAAGACTCCTCTGGTTGCAGATAAAGAATTCAACTGTCACTAATTTAGGCAGAAAACGAGGACTTGCTGGGAGGATCCTGAGAACCCCAAAGGCCGACTCACCTGGAGCAGAGGGCAACCAGGAACTGGAACTCCATGGGGGCAGGCACCAGGAAGCGGTCTCTCTCTGTCCTTTGCTTCTGAATCTCTCTGCACATCTGATTCATTTCTTCTTCCTCATAGCCAACTGGAGTTTTCTGCTCATAAATTCCCAAGACAGACCATGGCCACCAACAGATCATGAGTTACCCGTGTTCAGCTTCCACCTGCTGCAAAGAAACTCCTTTTTCTCTGCTCCAGATCCAAATTTCCAAACTGGCCCTGCTTGTGGCTGATCATAATTTGTGGGGCCCAATGCAAAATGCAAATGCAGGGCCCCTTATTTAAAAAGCAGGGGAAAGTTCCATTAGAGGTACATTCAAAACTTCTTTCTTTCTTCCATGGTCTCTTTTGACTTATCATGGTGTTGTTAAATTTAGTGTTGTTCTAAGTGAAAAAAAAAAAAAAAGAAAGAAAGAAAAGAAAAGAAAAGAAAAGAAAAAATAAAATTGTAAATGGTCAGCATGAATTCTACTGCAAAACCCAGTTTTTTAAATTCATTTCTGAGATATATTCACATGCCATGCAGTCATACAAAGCATACATTCAGTTGTTCACAGTACCATTATATAGCTGTGCATTCATCACCAAAATTAATTTTTGAACATTTTCATTACCACACACACAAAAACAATAAGAATAAAAATTAAAGTGAAAAAGAACAATTAAAGTAAAAAAGAACACTTACCCAGTTTTAAGTGTAAATGTCAGAGCATTTATTCATTCGCAGAATCATTAAAATTACACAATTTGCATTCTATGACTTGTGACCTGTCTCCCACCCCACCGCCAGAGGGCACCTCGAGCTGGCCAGAAGAGATGCACACAAACCAAATGCATGGAATTTGGAAAGATGAAGGAAGGGTCCCCTCAGACATCCCCAAGGGAGCACTTCCTCAGGCACAGGGATACTTATGGGTTAGAAAGTGCATACCCTCACAGGGGCCCAAGGACCCCACCCCTTCTCCCCTGCCAGCCACCAGACTGAGCCAGCCTGGGCAGGATCAAAGGAAGATGAGCTCACCACCCTAGCCCATAGCAGACTGTGACCCCCGAGGAGCTTTAAACCTCCGTGCTGGGGCACACTTGGTACCTGGATCAGAGGTGGGCTGTGACTTGCCCCACTGAGATGCAGCCTCCAGCCAGTCCCACCTCCAGCTGCCAGCCCAGTGCAGGGACGTGTGCCATTGTGCCCCTCCCCGAGATGCTGTGTGACCGCCCTGGTCACACGCTCATGAAGCCAGCCCTGGTGGCCTGGGAGGGAGGTGGGAGGTGGTCAAGTGATAAATTTCTGAAGGATCAGTTCTCAGAAATGGAGATGGGAGAAAGTTGGAATAACCAACCAATAGTTTCAATTTTTTATTATGAAGTAGAAATATCATCCTTGCCCTCCAAATTCATAAAAATGCACAGACATGAGAGTATACTACACATATTTTCTGCAACTTGACTTTTTTTACTCAACAGTATATTATGGATGTCTGTAAATGGCTGTACCATAATAGATTAGCTAGAAGATGTACCAGAGACTACAAACTCCACTGACCTGGTCCCTGACCTCTTCTCCTGCCACTCTCTGCACGTTCACTCTACTCCAGCCAACTGGCCGCATCATTCTCGCCAAGCAAACTAAGCACATCCCACTTCAGGGCCTGTGTACTTGCTATTGCCCACATCCCCCACCCCCATCCTCACTTGGAAGGCTTGTTAAAACCCCAACTGTTGTGCCCCCCCCACACACACACACACCCTCTCTCCCCCCAGAGTTCCCGAACCAGAGGGTCTGTGGTGGGCTCCAAGATTCTGCATTTCTAACAGGTCCCCAGGTGATACTGATGCTGCTGGCCCAGGGAGCTCACTCTGAGAACCACTGGTTTAGATCCCATCCAGGCAGCCAACTCCAGGGCTATGAATGGAGCAAGGCCACAAAGAGCCCATCCATGGACACCGGGGGTCTGCAGAACAAACTTGCCCTAGTGTGCTGCCTCCTACTGCTCTGGGAGGGGAGGGAATAAAAGAAAACAAATCACCCTAGTTGGGGCTCTTACTGGATTAGCATTACCTAATTGAAAAAAAGAGACCGAGGCTGTCATCTACCCACCAGATAACTCACTCCACCTCCTCGGGAAGTGAGCAAGAGGCGAGGAATACAGGGAGGAGATCCTTCCTCGAGGAAACCGAAGGAGCAGCGAATAAACTTCCCATAACCCCACTCTAATTCGCCCTACTCACAAGCATGCACACACCTTGTTCCCACACTCACCATCAGGTAGGTCACTCCTTCTCAGGCAGTGGAGTGAGGGCCCGGGGAGGCCAGAGTGCCGCCCTGACGCAAGTCCTCCAGTGGATGCTACCAGTCCCCAGCACAGATTCTCCTTACCCTCACCCTCTAGAATCTAATCAGTATTTTTCAACTTTTGCTAATCTAATAGGTAAAAAAAAAAAGGAATCTCATTAATCTCATTGTTTTAATTTGCATTTTTCATCATGGCAACTTGTATTCTTCTGTTTGCTTGTTTATATCCTTTGACCATTTTTCTAGTGAGTTGTCTTTTACTGACTGATTTATATAACTCTTTATAATTTTTTGTTACCATTATCTTAATCTGTTATAGATGTTGCAAGTTTTTTTTTCTTTTTTGCTATTTCCCTGTCTTAATTCACCAGGCTTCAATGACACATACCGCACAAGGAGTTAACAACAGAAATTTATTGGAAAGCTAGAAGTCCAAAATCAAGGCATCAGCAAGGCTATGCTTTCTCCTGGGGGCATCTGTGGCTTTCTGGTGCTGGCTTGCACAATCCTTGGGGTTCCACGGCTTGCATCTCTGCCTCCAATCTCATGGCAATCTCTCTCTTTTTCTCTGTCTCTTGTGTCTGCTCCTCTGGTTTCCACTGCATTCCGGCTTCTTACTGTGTGGCTTTCTCAACTCCTGGCTTCTGGTTTCTTTTCTTTATAAAGTCTCCAGAATCATGGATGAAGATCCACCGTAATTCAATTGGCTACACCTTAACCTTAACTAAAAATAACATATTTAAAAGGTTCACACCCACAGAATGTGGTTTAAGATTAAGAACATGTTTTTTTGGGGGGGTACACAATTCAGTCTACGACATTCACTATTTGTCTTTCAACTTTATTTTTGATGTACCAATTACCATCCATGTAGCAACTTCTCTGGGCTGTTTTCTCATCTAAGAAACAGGAGAACAGCTGCCTCATTGGTTTGCTGGGAGGATTAAATGAAGTAATGTAGGTACAATACTTAGACTATAACATCATCAATTCTCAATAAATGCTAGCTACCGCTTGCTGTTGTTTTATAACCAAACATCTCCATATAATAAGCAAAGACTCCCAGATGCAGGCTGTACCTGCTTGTTTTCAGTAATATATAGCACCATGGAATTTAAGAACAACAGAGTATGTAGAGTCCTAATCTAATGCAATTTGGGTTGTATCTACTTTTCATCTTGTGAGGTTCCCATTTAAATGTCGGCCAAATTCAGAACAGGATACCAATTTTAAAGTTAATGAAAAGACAAAGTGCTGTGAGAATCAGTCTAACGCACTGTTCTTTGTCATCTCCTCTCCATTAGACTGACCCTGAGTACTGCAGCCTCCAGGAAGGCCTGCCCTATCTGGACATGGTGATTGCAGAGACCTTGAGGATGTACCCACCGGCTTTTAGGTATGCCCACAGCCACCCACTCTTTACCTTTTCCTCCCTAGAGCCCTCAATCCTTTACCTCTAGCATTATCACATATGCTGCACTCAAGCTCACAGACAAGGCAAGGTCTGTGTCTTCTTTGTATTCCCGAGGACACCACAGCAATAAGTGTTCGGCCCATTTTTCATATGGGTTCATTACTTTCTCAAAGCATCCTTTCTTTCCTTCACACAGTTTTCCTCACCAACCCAAGTCAGACTTTTTGGCTTCCCAGTCTTGATGGCTTTTCCATTCCCCTTATCTATTGATTCATTCAATCATTTGTTCATTCAACTCAGCAACTATTGACTGAGCATCTACTAGTGTCAAGCTGTGATGGTTAGGTTTATGGGGCAACTTGGCCAGGTGATGCTGTCCAGGTGTCTGGTTAAGCAAACACTGTCCTGTTACTGCAAGGACATTTGTGGCTGGTTAATAAACCAGAAGGCTGGTGTATTAAATCATCAATCGACTGCAACTGTGACTGATTACATCAATGAAGGGCATGTCTTCCACAATGAGATAATTCAATCAGCTGGATTTAATCCAATCAGTTGAAGAATTTTAAGGAAGAGAGAGAGCGTACCTTCACTTCTTCAGCTAGCCAATGAAGTGTTTCCTGAGGAATTCATCGAACACCTTTATTGGAGTTGCCAGTTTGCTGCCTGCCCTATGGAATTTGGACTCGTGCATCCCTACAGTTGCATGAGACACTTCCATAAAATCTTTTATTTACAGATATCTCTTGTTGATTCAGTTTCTCTAGAGAACCCTAACTAATACACAAGCACTGAAAAATCAGCTGGGTACAAAACAGATAAAAATCCCTGCCCTTAGAGACAGTGAAACAATGGTCAGGTTTTAGGTTCTAGAAACAAAAGTAACACAAAGCATTTAACCCTATATCCTGTATTCCACTCAGCACTTCTATGACTTTATATATACCAGATAAACCAAATGGAAATACCTTTTGCCATTTTTAAAGAGAATATGTGCATGGTTTCAAAATATTTCAAAATTATATTTTAAGCCAAAAACATTAAGAATGTGAGTGTCTATATTGTCCAAAATATTCAAGGCCAGAAATGAATATAGAATATATTCTATATACAGGTCCAGTTATATAATATAGGTCCAGTTATGTGAGTCAAATCATATTGTCCTCAGGCACACACGGTGTTGTGGAAACTTGTCTTGGTACAGGAGAAGGTAAGTAACACAGAAGTTCTCCTTGTGACTTTCCTGATGCCAGCATTCAGATTTGACTCTACTGGACGTTCCTGACTTTGCTGTGAACCTCAGCACAAACTGTCATTCAATCTTTTTTTTTTTTTTAATGATTTATAACCAGCTTCCTTACAAGGGGACTGTGGGCAGCAGCTATACAAGTTAAAATGAAGTTCAAAATAAGACATTCAATGATAACACACAACAAAGACTGTTTAAAGGAAAAAAGCCTTTACTGAGCCCCAGAGACAGCTAATAATTCTGGGCAGGCTATGGCTTTGTTGCTAAGTTTCCTGGCAGCAGAGGGAAACCAGCTGAGTTAAACAGTTGTGTTCTCTAATGGGAGGAAAATGTACCAACTGATGAAAAGACACATTATTTCCTGGATCAAAACTCAACCAAGAATTCATCACATGAGACCCTGTCTATATGACATGTCAAGTAACAAAGTGGACAGTCTCTTCAACACAAGAAATGCTGCAAATGATTCTCCTACTGGCCCATTATAACTAGCAAAGTATAAAATGAAGTCAGTGAAGGCATCTCTTCGGGGCACAAGGATGTGGTGATCTAACTTGAGGGCTGTGCAGAAATTAGAGAATCGGGATGAATTTATTAAAATTCCCTTATAAAGCCACATAGAGTGCTGGTGGTATATGACATAGAATGAGCCTGGACTGACATTCCAAAAACTGTAATTTACTGATGGCCTCGGGTAAGCCCCATCCACTCTGTGCTTCTGTTTCCTCTGTGTTAAGTGGGGACACAATATCTATTCCCAGAAGTGTTGTGAGAATTAGTGAGATAATATTTGTGGAAATGCAGTCACCATGCTAAGCAGTATGCCGTGTAAGGCGTTAAAGTGAAGCTCAAGGAGCACTGGCTTGAGAGTCTAGCTCTCTGATCTTGGGCAAGCCATGAACTTCCAGAGCCTCATCATCCTCTATCATACAGGTTTTCTTGATCATGTCAGCTCTGCCAACTTCTCTTATCACACAACAGAAAGAGAGAGGCAAGGCATCATTACTTTCACCCAGACAAGAGAACAGCTCACTCAAGCCCAGGGCATTGGATTAGGGGGTGAATGCTGAGAGAGTGAGCATTATATTCTTTTGTATTTTATTTTTATCCTATTTTATTTTATATATTTTATGTTTTTTTTTATTTTATTTTACTTTTTAAATTTTTTTCTCAGAAAAGCATTTTCTTAGTTTGCCAGAGCTGATATGACAAATAACACACAACGGGTTGGCTTAAACAACAAGAATTTATTGGCTCACAGTTTTAGAGGCCAGAAGTTCCAAATCAAGCCTTGCTTTCTCTCGGAATCTGTAGTGCTCCGGTGATGGCTGGCTACAATCCCTGGGGTTGCTTGACTTACATCTCTACCTCCTTCACATGTGGCTTTCCTGACATCTGGCATCATTTCATAAGGCCTCTCATAATACAGATTAAGGTCAACTTTGATGCTGTTGAGCCTCATCCAAAGTACGATCTTTGAAGATCACATCTTAATCAATAATAGCAGCTTCAAATATCCTATTCACACCTACAGCAACGTGGATTAAGATTAAGAACATGTCCTTTTTTCAGGATATAAAATTCAATCCACTACAAACGTGTGGGCTCTTCCCAAGCGCTGGCACATCACTGATTGACATTCATCCATAGAAGAAACTCAGAGCAGCTCTTGTAGAAAACATAACAAATTCTTGTTTAAGTGTTAGTAACGTTAATCTGGGCTTCTATACAGTATAGTTCAGTCAATTTTGCTAGTCTTTTAATATGACTAGCCAGACAGTAGGCTCTGCCACATACAGAAGGGAAGTTGCTATTTTAATAGCTGGTGTATTACAGCCTCATAAGAGAGTAATGAATGCTGCAAGGAGCCACGGGTTGCTCTTACTTTTTTTATGAGCTGAAACAAGGTTTAACAGTAATTAGTATAATCACTGTATCTCCTCTAAGATATTGAGGGAAGCCGAGTCCTGCAACTTGAAGTAAAAGCCAGCATAGATTATTTTTAATTTTTAAAATAATTATTTATATTACCAAAATAGCATGTTTATTTTAAAAAATAAAAATGTACACAATACAGAAGGGTCCAAAGAGAAAACTGGTACCCCTGATCTCCTGCTGTTTCCACCCCAGTCCCATTGCCTAGAGGAACTAATGGTAAAAGTTTAGGTATTCTTTCAGAAATTTAGTGTTTGTATGCAAATATATATATATTTGCCTAGCCTTAAAATAAACAAAAACACAAATGGGATTATGCCATTGCCATTTGGTAGGATAAGCAATCAGACCGGCAGTTTTCCTCTCTGGTAGAAGTTATCCATAGCAACACAGACAATGGGGAACAGCTTTTCAACTCCAAATTCTCTTTAGGTAAAGCCTCACCAGGACCCATTCCAGTAATAAAATATTCCAGAATTATTGTATCAGCTGACAGATATTTTGAGGCTGTTTACAGCCAGATGCCCTCATGTCCTGTTTTAAGGATTTAATATGCAGAGGGTTTTCTGATTGATTCCAGGTACTTCAGAGACTGAAACAGAAATAAGCAGGGTGTGAGCCTGTGTGTGGTGTGTATGCACATCCCTAGGGTGCTCAAGTGGCCTTTTCCACACAAGGGAGTATCTCAGAGACTGAGGGCCTCTAACATAGACTGTGGCTGCAATTGCCAACCAGCCCTCATGTTACCCGGGATGAGGAAACGCCAGAAGCCTGGGGAGTGGGTGGGGGAAATTTATGGGGGATTTTTTTGGTTGTTGTTGTTTTGTTCTTGTTTTTGTTTGTTTGTTTTTTACTGTTGGCCAGCACTGTTCAAGAGGGGTGATAACCGAAGTCAGAAAGAAAGTTGTAAGACAGCATCTTTATATTTATTACACCCCATGCTTTGTTCCAGATGAGTATACGTAGCGTTTAGGATGTAAACATCTTCAGAATCTAGGAAGAAAATGCCAAAAATTGGACACAGGGGTTAGGACAGTTACCACATTGATAAATGGCTGTCGTTAGGAAGACCGTCCTCTTCTGGACAAGGCAGCAGCAGCAGGATGGCCCAGTTCCTATTAAGGAGGAGGAGTAAGGCTTTCCCTAAGAAAATTCATCCATGGGAGCAGAGTCTCAGGACTCAGTCTTGGTGTCAGGACAGGCTGATGGCAGTGGAATTACATGAGTTACCCAGGAGCAGGGGCACTTCATGTGCAAGTGATTGGCCAGCAAAAATGTCTTTCCCACCGGGTGGGGGTACAAATGTTGGTAGAGATCCTTGGGGACTTTGACCATTACAAGGGTGAAGTGAAATATGACAGAGATCCAGCAGCCTCCATCCCGAGTAATCTTTCTATTCAACGATGACTTAAATGAAAATATAAAAGCCGTCATTGACAAATTCACAGATGAACCAAGGCTAGAGGGATGGCTGCTGGGACAGATGACAGAAGTGATATTCAGAATTATCTTGATAGGTTTATCAACTGTTGACTCCACCAACACACCACCAGAAAAACCTGTTCATCAAGCAAGGCTAACTGTTAGACTTAACCCCAGCAAGGGAGAATACCATCTTGACAGTGTCTAGGAACAAGGAAGTTGGGGAAGAATATTTATAAGAGTTGAGAGATTGGGCTCAAGTGGTTTGAGATGGTCTTTCATGGCAAGGAGCTGATTAGTACTGGGCAAAGTTTATGGCATAATGGTTTAGATTAGTGGATACAGTGGGGCATGGGTCTTGAAGGAAGTCTTGATGTGTAAGCTTGTCTGATGAGTGAGCTGCTTGTTCAGAAGAGCAATCTATTGTTCTGATAGGAAGTTTGTTTGCCCAGATAAATTAGTTTGCATGAATTTCCTGAAGTTATTTCTTGAGTTACAGTCTTATCATCCTGAGCAATAATTTTCTGGAAGAGACAGCTAAGTCAGGTTGACACAGATGATCTCATTTCTCAGCCCCATATAACTCAATTATATGGGGCTGAGAATTAAAGTTATACGGCTTCAATTGTCAGATTAATTAGCTCGTCTATAACCAACAAGGTAAGTTTCAAGAAAGCGGTGTTGGGTTTTCAAATTGTAAGGGACAGAGACTCATATTTTCCGGAGTCATGGGTGTTTAAGAAATCATGGTGAGACAAGGAAACTAGAAGTCTCAGAGTAACCAGAACAGCCACCACAGGCAAGCCTCAGGGAGGAGACCTGAGTTCAGGAACTGGAAGGTGGTTTGGGAACCACAGCAGCTTCAGCAGCCAGGTTGGGGTGTGGTCCCATTGGCATTTCCTCTAGGCTCTGCCCTATATGTAGCATGATCAGGCACACAACCAGCACTATGAAAAAGCAGTCCCAAACACCCCTGACCTGCTCATGACCTCAATCCTAAACACTGGTCCTAAATCACCTCTCACTGTGCATCCCAAACTGCTTCCAGTTTTCCTGGTTTCTGATCTCCTGCTTCCTTCTCCTATTTATGGCTTCATTTGTCCATTGTACTTGACTCTCAGCTATGCTTCACCAACCACTGGAATCACTAACTCGGATTCCAATCTCTACTTTGGGGCTTCCAGACAGAGCCTTAGGTACCTAGGGAAAATCCTTTCTTGGTCCATCCCAGCCCCAGAGCTCTTTCCATGGCCACTGCAGCCTGCTCCTGGGCAGCCCTTTCTCTGATTCTTCACCAATTCCACCAGAAGAAGCAGACAAGATTTGCATAGCAAAGAGACCTCTGGTTGCAGTGAGAAGACTGGATAGGAAAAAAGATCAAGAAAAGATTAGAACCTGAATTAGGGAGGTAGCAGTAAAAATGGAGAAAAGTACAATAAGTAAGACCAAGTGATAAATCTGATGAGGGGAAAGGGAAAAGTCTAGGATGACTTCCAAATTTCTGGCTTGGTCAAGCACAAGTGGGAAACAGAGGAGGAGGGTTGATAGTTGGCAGGAGGAGAGGGTGTGGGGGGATATGATAACTGCACATTTTTGATCATGTTGAGTTTCAAGAGCCTGTGGAACATCCAAGGAGAGAGGTCTGATATGGAGTTAGAAGTAGGGATCTGTAGTTCAGGCTAATGGTCCAAGTTCAGGGTATAGGTGCAGTCCTCAGGAGAAAAGAAGAAGACAAAACCATGAGTATGGATTAAGTCCCTAAGGAAAACCAACATTTAAAATGTGGATGCAGAAGAGTCTGCCAATGAGAGTAAGAAGGTGCTCCTGAGGTGTAGAAGGAAAACCAAAGTGAACAGGGTCATTAAAATTCAAGGAGAGAAATGTGTGTGTGTGTGTGTTTGTAGAAAGGGGGCAGGGAGAGAAAGAGAGAGATCAAATGGTAAAACAAATGGGTAAAATGTTAACAATATGTGGATCTGTGTAGAGGAAATAGGGGTATTCTATGTACTATTATTCTTGTACTTTTCTGCAAGCTTGAAATTATTTCCAAGTAAAAAGTAACAAAACAAAACAAACGGACGAAACGAGGAAAGGGTGCAAGAGGAAGAGTCAAATGTCACAGAAGAGCCAAGCAGGATGAAGACTGAAGGAAGACTCCTGTGGATGTGCCTTGAGAGGGTTATCAGGGATCTCCACAGGAGGAGCTTCCCTGGGAGGGCGGGAACAGAGGCAGACTGCAGGTGAGCGAGGGCTACCTGAAGAGGCTTAGCTGTGAATGGGAAGATGAGAGAGGTTGTGGTCAGGGGAATAAGCCCGGCAGAAATAAACCCTTCAAAAGCACCTTTGCACTCCAGCAGGAGGCACTAGGTGGGCTCTTAAATGCTTGACGAATTAACGAAGGGATGAAGGAAATGCATTTTCGCCAAGCAAGTCTAAAGAGCCTAGAGACGCAGGGTCCTGGGCTGTAAAAGGTAATGGGGTGGCGGCTTGACCATCTCGGTCACCCTGGGAAGAGGGCTGGGCTTGCTGCTCCCCTCAGCCCTCCCCGACTCATTCCACATGTCGTTCCTGGGAAGGGAAGGGAGAAGGCAGCCGCGGCCCGGGCCGGCTGTCCCATGGTTCCCTTCAGACTGGCGTTTGGGGAAGGACCGGGTTGGCCCCAGCACGCCCGTGCGCTCTCCGCCTCCTCTGCTGTGCATCCCGGGCAGTACAAACCGCCTACAGCTGCTCTGGGTCGCACCGGCGGCGGGTAACCCGGGACCCCCCACAGGTTCACGCGGGAGGCGGCGCACGACTGCGAGGTGCTGGGGCAGCGCATCCCCGCAGGCGCCGTGCTGGAGACGGCTGTGGGCGCCCTGCACCACGACCCCGAATTCTGGCCGCACCCGGAGACCTTCGACCCGGAGAGGTGAGAGCCGCCCCCCTTCCACTGGATCCTGGAGGATTCGGTACCCGAGGAGCGCCGGGAATGAGAATAGGGATCGAGATTTCGCAGGGAGGCGGTAGCCTGGAGGCTCAAACAAATGCGCCTTGCTTGAAATCGGGCAAACGGGCTCCTCTTTGACAGTACACTATAGTAAAGTCGTCCCCAAACAGACAGAAATCGTGGCAATTGGGATAGAAGTTTGCAGGGCATAATTTCCAAAGGGAATAATTGTACTACTTTAAGAAGCCCCAAACCGAATCTAGAGATTTAGCACTTCAGTAGCACTGCAGCAGGTGACAAGGCAAGTTCAAATGGCTGTCTTCTATTTGTTCAAACCGGGACACAGGACTATATTTAAAGCATGCACTGGAAGTAACAAAACACCATTTCTTATTTTAAAATATTCCAAAACAACAGTATGGAATAAATTTCTCCACCCCTCAAATTTGAAGTAGGGAGGTCCAGCTGTGCTATGCTAGAATGGTAGACCTGGATCTCCCCTCTCTCCATCCACCCCCACATTCTGGGTGTGGCCAAACATGGATTTTGGCCCATTGTCTACATTTCATCTCTAGGCTCCCCAATTTAAAAAGTCATAGCAAACATGCACACCCCCTCCTTATCAGAACCAATCAATTCTCCCTTCCTAGAGTGATCTGACAAGGGGAGGGCTGGCCTGGCAGTAAATTTCCACCTATAGTTGCTCCAACTTCCTGTGGAATGCTGCCCACCTCTGCAACCTGATCACTGGGAAGACGAGGGCAGTGGGACCTTAATAAATGAAATCCCATTGCTCAGCAGCTCCTGGAAGTAAAGCTCAAGAAATAGAAATAGCAGCTGCAGGTCTTACAATCACACAGCAGCATCATCTTTGAAAACAAAAAGTGCATTTAAAAATGTGTTGCAGAGGGCTACTTGGACCCAGAAAAGTCCAGAGGTAGTAAGAAGTGAGCAGGCTATTGCAAAATAAGAGTGGTTGTCACCAAGCTTAACCTTCGCAGGGCGCACAAGGCAAATACTGCCATTTGCTAGCAGATAAAGCCATCCCGAGGAAGGGCTTCTAGTGGTTCAAACAGAGAAACATTCCTCTGGTCCAAGTTTACAGGGCTTGGCCCAGCAAGGTAAGTGTAGGTAGGAGAGAGAGCTGCAAGGCATGGCATCGAGAGACATGCAGGGGAGGGCTGGTAAGGAGGACAGGGTGCCTGGGGAACTTTGCTTAGGAAGTGGGTGATGGAGGGCATCATCTTCTGGAGCATTAGTGGGAAGTTGCAGCGATGAACCCACGAGAGGGCTGTGATTGTCAAACACTCAGGGTTGGAAGTGCTGCTTGGGTTTCTTTTAGATGCTATGATTCTAGATAACATCATGTGGGCTCATTAAAAAACCCCTGAATTCATAAGGAGAGGCAAGGCGGCACAAGAGGACATTCTCTGTGTTTCTCTTAATTCAGCAGAGCCTTTAGACTACAGCTGATGGATTAGCAGCCGCCAGCTCAGAGCCTTTGGTGATGGGTCCATGGGAAAATAGGACTCTTTACCACAACTGAGTTTATGACCTGCTTGGTAGGATCATGGTTTCAGATGAAGGGGGCCCTTAACCAGAATGGAGGAGTGTAAGAGCTGCCAGGAAAGGAGGCAGGCATCCTGGAATAACCCTGACTCATTGACCTGCAGGTTCACGGCCGAGGCTTGTCGGCTGCGGCGGCCCTTCACTTACCTGCCCTTTGGGGCCGGCCCCCGGAGCTGTCTAGGGGTGCGGCTGGGGCTGCTGGAGGTCAAGCTGACACTGCTCCACATCCTGCGCAAGTTTCAGTTCAAGGCCTGTCCTGAGACTCAGGTAAGGACTCCCTGTTCCTCTGCGGGCAGAGCGTGGTCACCCCAGTTCCTTGTTGCCTGAGCCAGCCTGCCTGGAGTTGCATCCGGGTTCTGGTGAGCTTAGGTGAGCAGCTGAACCTCTCTTTTCTTCTCCCCCTAGCTCTTAATGTCCTTGCAAGGATTAAATGAATTAGTATAAGTACAAGGTAAGTGCTGGCACATAGTAACACGAGTATGTGCTATTATATTGTTCTCTGTACAACAGGACTGGGCCTCATATTACCGTAGCTCTTCCTGTTCCACAAAGAGAACCCAGACCAGTGTTCACAGCTGTGAAATTTACATGCTTTGAAAGGGTTTGGAGGTATGTGGCTTGGTCTTGCAGAAACTGGCCCTGTGGACATTCCCCCTGAACTCCTGACTCCCTAATATCCTCTCTGCTTGGAGGTTACTGCCTCATGGAGGGGAGGATGCTACCCAAAGGAAAGCAAAAGATGAGTGAAATATTAGTCAGACACAAAAGGACAGATATTGTATGATTTCACTAATATGAACTAACTGGAATATATAAACTCAGAATCTTAAAATGTAAACTATAGGATACCTAGAAATAGAAGTTAGAGATGGGGGAGTGGTAGCATAATATGTTCAGAATGTATAACGAGGTTGAACTTAAAATGTTTGGAAGTAGATATGGGGTGAGGGTAGTTCGTTAGTGAGAATGTAAGTAATAGTGCTGTATTGTAGGTGATTTTGGTTGAAAGCGGCTGTTTAGAGTCGTTTATGTCACCGATTAACACTACAAGTTTGAACAAGTACTTGCATGAACTGGTTAAAATGTATGGCACTGATAGAAAAATGTTAATAGAGTGGTATGTGGGGTAAAATACCTATTGCAAACTATAAACTATAGTTAAACGTAATACTTTAAAATTCTTTCAGCAACAATAACTGGTGTACCCCACCAATATTAGGGGTCAAAAGTAGGGATAAGGGATATGGGGTGTTTAGGGTTTTCTTGTTTGGGGTTTGATAATTTTATTTTTGGAGTAATGAAAATGTTCTAAAAGTGAGTGCAATGATTGCACAAATAAGTGATGATACTGTGAGATACTGATTGTATAATTTGGACGGAATATATGGTAAGTGAATATATCTGAAAATCTGAAAATAAATTTGTATACTTATTTTCTGATATAAAAGTATTTCAAATGAATTTAAAGCAACAACAACAACAACAAAAGGAAAGCAGAAGAGCTTGAGCTTCTTGATGGAGTGTTCCACAGCTGCCACAGGCTTCACCTTCCCCTTCTTGTGCAGATGAGACATGTCCTTATGTCCATTGTGGGCCACAGCCCAGTCCTATCACACAACATGACACATACTCTCCCCAGAAACAAATGCCTTTACTCCTTATGCCCCAGAGAGGCATCTCAGACCAGCTCTAACTCATCAGCCAGACATCTGGGCCCTCCTCAACATGCCATCCCCTCTTCCAGGCCCAGTTTTCCCTCACACCATTGACTCCGGGCCCAGTGGAACACTTCCATGACTGTAGGTGGGAGGGCCTTCATACTTACAGTAATCCTGCAAAGCAGGTCCATTATTCCCATTCTCAGATGAGGAACCAAAGCTCAGAGGTTAAAAACTCGTCTGAGATCACACAGTTGGACTGTAGGCTCCATAAGGGCAGGGACCAAGTCTGTCATATTCACTATTGGAGCCTCCAGCATTCAGCAGGATGCCAGGCACAGGGCAAGTTCACTCATTCATTCAATGAATGAATCATTCAACAAATGAAGCATTCAACAAATGAATGAACACCAGAAAGTAAAGAAGTGGGTGCAAACCCAGATCTTGCTCACTCCCAAGCCCTCCCTCTTTGCTCCAGGTCTGCCTGCCTCTCTGCACAGTATTAGCTATTCCCCACAGAGTCCAACCACTGCTCTCCTCTGCACCTATAGTCCTGCTGGTCCTGCCACCAGGAACCCCTCTGCACAGCTACAGACCTGGATGGGACAGCATAAAAGTACAGATAACAAGGACACAGTGACAGATAGTGATGACTTCGAGATTGAGAGTGGCAATGCTTCTGTCACACAGGGACACTAGGATGGGCTGCTGGTCTGGAAAGAATAATGAGATTGCTTGGGGTACACTACAATGGAGGTGCTAGAAGTGAAAATGTTCAGAAAGGTCTGATAGGGCTGAAGACAGGGAGGGGCAGAATGGCAGCACAAAGCTAAACCAAAACTGAGAAGGGAGCTGAGAGAAAAGCAGGGCTTTGACTACCTGAAGCATTTCACAGGCAAAGGACTCTTCTTTTGGGGTTTGCCTTATTTACCCTTGATCGCGACATACAGTACAGCAACCAGACCAGTATCCTAAAACACTGCTTACACCTGGCACTGCCCAGCTCAAGCAGCAGCCATAAGCCCCCAGAGCATGCTAGGTCCAAGGAGAACCCATCCTGAATTTTGAGCCTCCTTGGTATTCCCACCCCCACTTCCCACCCAAGAGGATTCCCCCCACTCTTTGGTGCCCGTTTTGGCTGCAGCCCCTTCCTGTAATGTCATCCCTCTGACCCCAGAGTCTGATCACATCCCCCAATCTTTCCATGTCCCCTCAGATCCCAAAGTGGCTCCTGAGAAGTCGCACTTACAAGGCTTCTCCCATTCCTAGACCCACCCCAGGCCTTGTTCCAACTGGCAGCCTTCCCTGAGTGGCCAGCCCCTCTCTCCTTCTTTTTGAACTCCTATGGTATTTCAGGTTGTCTAAACTTGTGCTAATACAGTAACACTAAACACTTGTGGCTCAATTTTAATTTTAATAAAGCAGAATGAAAAATTCAGGTCCTGTGTACTAAATACCTTTCAAGCGCTCCCACAGCCACGTGCACTAGGGGGTACCATCTGGGATAGAGCAGGTCTAAACCATCTTATTTCTTGGGCATATAACTTGTCTCCTCATGTGAGCTATAACCCTCAGAGGCCAAGAAGTCAAACCAACGACATCTGAAATATCCATGAAGGCAATGGTGATTCTTTTTTGCTTTAACGGATTCACATCCAATCGTCATTTACACCCAGCTCAAGGGGGACCCCTGCTTTCAGAGAAGTTCTTTGGCTTTGGGCTTTTCTTAGAAGCCCTCATCCACCACCAACTTTATACTTTAAGTTGGACATAAGGAAAGCTTTTTGAATGGCAGAAAGGCACACTAGCAGGGAATGCCATGAAGCTGCTTTTCCCAAAGCCTCTCAGAGAGAGAACTGCTCAGTTAATGGTTGGACCTGGGGAAATGGAGAGGTAAAGGCAGGGATGGTTGGTGTAGTTTATAAACAGGGTTTGAGGCTCCACTTTCTGGCCAGATGACCTTGGACAAGTTACTTGGCTGCTCTGAAGCTCCATTTCTTCATTGCAAAGTGAGATCTACTCTCTCACACACAGGACTGTTGTGAGGACAGTGCAGGACTAAATGTCCTCTTGACCTACAATATTTTATTAACGTGGGAAAGAGAGGCAAGGACCCAAGGCTGGGGCAGGGGAACTAGCTGCTGGGGCCCTACACCCAGTGTATGAGAGGCGGCAGCTCTGTTGGCTATTCAAGGAATTGTGGTCCAGTTGGGGAGGTTTCTTTGCTGGTAATCCTTCAACCTATAGCTTAAATGTTCACAAGCCCTACTTTAGTCCTGGTTCCAAGAAGGTTTTCCTATAGACATGGTTAACATCTACAAATATTTTAATTTCCTCTATTTTAGGTACCACTGCAGCTGGAATCCAAATCTGCCCTAAGTCCAAAAAATGGTGTCTACATCAAGATTGTGTCCCGCTGACACAGGCGTCCCAGGCAGCATCCTGTAGCTATCATACCACTGAACCTACAAGTCAATATCACAAGGACATCCCAAATTCAAAGAGACCCTTAGGTGGAAATTCACATTTATGGAAAAATATCACCAAAGTGATAGAAAGGGTGCCTGGCATGCAAGTATAAGAGAAATACAAAGGGTATTTACATTACGTTCCCTACGTCCCTAATAAATGTTTATTTGTTGCACTTAGTTTTGACTTTGTCAACAGTGTTTGAACCACTGATCCACATACCTGAATAAGCATTGCTGATAAGTAAGTGAAATGTAATTTTGACAAAACTACTGAGAACATGAAGTTTTAAAGGAAGTCTGTCCTAGGGTGGAAAGAATCTGTAGTGCAGAAACACAGGGACACTCAGCCGAGCCTGGCAATAGTACCAGCTTGCAGACTTTTCAGCTTCTCATGCATTACGGAGTCTGACTTAAGAGAATGAATTCATTAGAAGCTCAACTTCAAAAATGATTCAAAAGCTTGATTATGCTTTGATTTTCCTAAGTAGGCTAAAACTAACTTTATACTAAAACTCAATAAACAAGAAAATGACATAGGCTGAAATGTACTTTTTCTTTTAAAAAGCATCATATAGTAGACTCTTTATTATTAGCAGAGCCCATATTTGTGAATTTGCCTAAATTTTTATAAAATTTATTTGTAACTAAACTAATTTTAGCTCTCAGCAGCCAAATGGTTAAAAAGCATGGGATAAATTAATTTACATTCAACACTTAACAGGCAAGCATCTAGTTTAAACAACAACCCCCCACCCCACAACTACACTGGAATGGGACCAATGACTTAATGTGAATGTAAATATGTTACTTCTGTGAAATTTACCAAAACATATGTGGGGCCCTGGAAGGAACCCTAACAACTGAGGTGCCCTGAACCTTAAACTTCATTAGCTTCCTGATAAATCTACACAAGGTTCTACCGAAACCAGTAACTTCAGCTCTATTACATCCTTTACAAATAGAAAAGTACCTGGTACTCAGCTGGAGGCTCAATAAATAGACACTGAAGAATGAGCTTCAGACTTCATCCACTTTTGATAAGTATTCTTTTATTTCCATACTCCTTTGTGACATTTGCAGCACAGATATTCAAATCTCATGGGGACATAAAACCCACACTTGGAGTGTGCCTAGTATGCTCAGAGTATATGGGTACACACATGTGCATGCCCAAGGCCAGGGGTCCTGGGAGGAGGCGCACATTCACGTCACCTGCCAGGGTAAGCTACTTCCTCAGATTGACAGCTGGCCCCCACTGGGACAAAGGGAAACCAGTAGGGCTGCAATGACACCACATGGTAGCCACTTGCTCTGACAATGTGATGATACAGGCCAATTCTAATGCCAGAAGCCTGGGAAAAGCAGCAAAAGGCCTGCCTGGGTTAATGTGAGAGCAGCAGACAGAAGTGACTAGGCTTCTGTAGGCCCAGTCCAGGCTTTCAGATACCAATAGCTACTGGGTCATTCTGACAAAAAGTACAGCAGGTGCCACTGGGGGCCTGAAAATCCAAATCCCTGGTAGAGAGAGAAAATCTTAAAACAAATCCATAAAACAGTTTCTAGAAACTCTGTGCCTGGTGCCTATAAGCAGCAAAGTCAACAAAGAAAGTAAAAAAAATACAATTTCAACATACTATTAAAAAGCAAAAAATGGGCTCACCTTAATCCACATGCCCACCAATTAGTCCTCTAGTGAGCCCAAATGTGAGACATAAAAGTGAAAACTATCATCATCAAGAGATTAAGAACATAACTTCATTGAGAAGTCAACATTAAACAGTTCATTAAAAGCTGTTTTGTTAAAAAAAAAAAAAGCACCTTTCCAAACACCCATTTCAAGGAAGATAAGCCTGAAAGGCATAAAAACACCTTGAGAGCTCGCTCACTGCCGGCTGCCAAAGAAGGATGCTAAGGAGAACAAGATGGAAGCTCCTGACAGAGGCTTAGAGGTCGTGTACTGGATGAGATACTCCGGGTAAACCTGGTGTTTTTCAAAGACCACGAAGATGGAAGGCTCGGAGGCACTGTTGACACAGCTGTCGTAAAAGACATTGCTCTGGCCTTCTTTGGCTGGAGGACGGACGAAGGAGGCGTTGCCTCTAACGAACTCACCCACCAGCACCCGAGCCAGGAACATGAGGTGGGTCTGTGTGTCGGATGTGCTGTAGTGGTGGGAGTATGCAGCATCTCGGGCGAAGTAGCTTCCTGAAACGACATACACAGGCTGAGCTGGGTACTGGGGGAAGCAGCCCACAGCCCAGCAGGGAGAGCAGACAGCAACCTGTGGGCCCTGCTCTGTCACCAAGGAAATGCCAAAGACTCTCTCTTCTTCTGTGATTGTATCTCCTTCTTCTCCCTTTGTCCTCCCCCTTCTCCCATTTCTCCACCCTTTTCCTTATAAATACCTGAAGAGATATGCATCTACATTGCTGACAGCCTTGGGAATGGCAGGGCATCAAGAGAGGGCATCAAATCCTTTCAAGTTCTGAATCTGTCACTCTGGGTACATCATGACTTAACCCCTAGGCCTCGGTTTCCTCAGTGATGAAATGGGGCTTTTAGGCTCAACCTTGCAGGATTGTATAGAAAGTGAACAAGACATCATCTATGGAATCCTTCTAAACCCAGCAGCCCAATGCACATGAACCTTGTCAAACGAGAATCTGATTTGGAAGTTGTCACCTACTCCTTTTAATTTACAAACCTACCACTGGCTTTTGTCATCTTGGCCACAGTGGACTAAAACTAACTGACGGATTACTGATGAAACACTAAAGAAGCACAATACATTCCATCTACTTTCAAATGGTTCCAGAAAAACAGAGGGAGGGGATGATAAAGCAAACATGGCAAATGTTAAAACTAACGAATCTGGGTAAAATTCAAGTAGGAGATTTTTATATTATTCTTGTAACTTTTCTGAGAGTTTGAAATTATTTACAAATAATTTTTAAAATAACGAAGAGACAGGAAAACACTCAAATGAACTGACATTATAGCTAGAATGAGTATTTATATGAGTGTATCTGAGGTTTTCAGATCTTTATTCTAATAAAATAGTGAAGATGTAGTCTGGAGTTGGAAAGGAGTCCCTTTGCTCTCCTGACTTGTACTTACCTTCTCCCAGAACCTCTACCTCACAGGGACACAAAGCTCATCTCTCAGGAAAGCAAAACCACAGCCTAGGAAGGGCCACTGCTCAAACCTTGGGCCAAACTCCTGGCTGGAGGACAAGCAGTGGGAGTAAGCACAGCACCAGCTAAGATCTCCCCAGAGGGCCAAGGCTCCATTCTCCACTGAGGTGGATGCCAGCTTGTCTACTCAGGCAGTTCCCATCAGGACCTCTATTAATTTTGGTTTCTTGGCCTTGGGTGGCAACTACCTGATTCTGCCAGCGGAAGTCATCTAGCCCCTACCTTTGCCATAAGAAGTGCTATGAAGACCACAGATGCGCCAGTCAAAGTTCTGCTGGCAGATGGCATCGATGAAACACGCGCTGGTGCCATGAAACAGCTGCCTCTCATCCACTACCTTCCCACCGTTCCTCTTCTGCATCTGTCCTTTCTGCCTAGAATCACAGGAGGAGGATGTGTGTAGGAGGGAGAAGGCAGAGAAGCATTTCTCACCAAATACAGCCCACTCAACCCCCAAAACCACATGTCATGAAACAAGGAGATGAGGGTCACAGGCTGTCTGGGCCAGGCATGGAGGCTCCAGCCCTATGTGCTGGGAGAGGGAGCAGCCCTCACTTCCCACAGGGATGGGAAAGAAGGTGGAGAATGGAAGCTGCATGAAAAGTAGAAGGGAAACCTTTGCCTCCACAGTTCAAGGCCTCCAGTCATCCCTGAACCCCAGAAGCAGATCAGCCCTTGGGGACAGAGCATGATTCTTTCCCATCACCTTACTTCTGAGTGGAGCTTATCCCTGGGGAGCTGGAGAGATGGAGCAGAGCTGTGAGGAAGTCAGCAGTGGTAAGAGCATTCTGCTCCCCTCTCCCGCTGCTCTGATTTCATCACTGTGCACAGAGTACAAATGACAGTGCTCCAGCCCCACTGGGGGCACAGGTCAGCAGGATCCCCAGGCCCACCGCAGTGACCTGCTGTGGATTCCTCCCCACACTGACAAGTGACTGGGCTTCAAGGACCACATTGGTCCTTTCACACAAAAATGAGGCCCATACTCTCTTGCTGTTGGGACAATAGCTTTATTTTCCTGGGGCTGAGGGTGTGGGTGAGTTGTGCTGACCCATCCCGTTGGTCCTCAGGGAGACCGAATATAGAAGTGTGGGTCCTGGCTTTGTCACTAGTTAGTAATGAAAGGTATCTAAACTCTGGGAAGCTTCAGTCCCATCATCAGTTTAACAGGATATGCCACCACAAAGTTATAAACATAATGAGCGACACAGCTCCAGAAACACAGCAAGCACTGGACGAGGAGGAACTGGTAGTTCTGATTTTCCTTGATGCTTGTTTGGTAAGCAGCTGGCAGCGGTGACGGGAAAGAGTCACCAGCCCACAGAGAGCAAGCCCCAGCCCCACATACCACTGGTAGACTTCCCAGAGGGCCAGGTTCTGGACTCGCTCAATCTTCTGAACATAGTAGAAAGGCAGCGTATGGTTAAAGAGGTTCCAGACCTTTTGATACTCTTCTGAGGAAGAACTGAGGGCGATCCTCTGTCAGGGGCAAATATTTTTAGTATGTTATCATCGCAGTACAGAATATAGATCAATCCCTTCCCAAGGATGCTTATAAAATCCTGGCACTATAGAAGCAAGAAACCTCAGACTGTTATTACCACATTTCCCTTTCCACCTGAGATTGTGTCTCTGCAGGCACCAAGTGTTTGCAGTTTGGAGTCATTTCCCTTTTGTTTCCTGTGAAATTAGCCTGAAGGACAGTACTCATGAGTATTGATTCTCTTCTTTTGTATCCCATGTAGCCAAAGACTCCAGGTTGGTCTACATAGTCTAAGATACCAGGAGCTGGTGCTCAATGAATGAGGAACACGCCCATCTCTGGGGTCCCACCAAAAGAGTTCAGTCCCATGGGCAACAATGATGAGACATTTCAGCATTTTAGAGTAGAAGAGAGAAGGTAATTACTGTGGCAAGAGAGCCCCCTCTGTAGCTAACGCCAGTGAGTGAGCCCTAGAAACCTGAGTTGTTATGTAGACAGACCCAGAAAGGAGGAAAGTCTCTAGTTCAATATTTAGGTAAGTACATGCAAAAAAATCCACACACAAACAAAAATGAAGCAGTACAAAAGGGTATCAAGTCCCAAGTAAAACTATTCCCCTTTCTTTCCTGTTTCACCCCTCTACTTCCCAAGGTCTTTGATTACCCTCCCAAGCACACATAGCTACACACTCCACTGCTCTTGTACACAGTATGACAGGGTATTATAATTTTTTCTAAGTCTAGCTTGTCATCTTTTCATACAGATGGATTTTATTCTTTTATACTCACTAGTATTTATATAGGTATAACAAGTGTTCTTAACCACTTCAGAAGAATTTACAATGTTATTCTCAGAAAATGTATGCTACTGATTTAAGTCTTGCTGGAGCGTACAACCTATGGAAGCAAGGCAGACACTCCCAATGCCTGCAGCCCCAACTTTAGAAGCAGTCCTTACAGACCTGCCTCGAATATGCCCCCCACTTTCTCAGACCCATGGCCTTGCTCACTCCACAAGAAGCATTCCCATGGCAGGAGCTTGGTGATATTGTCCCACTGGGAGCACAGTGGCTCCCAATCCATCCCCGGCAGTAGCCGTCCAAAACCTCCTCCAGTGGCTCCATCTCTTAACACTACTTTAGACACAACTCAGAGGCCATTTAGCATGGGCTCTCAACTTACCGCTCTCCATCCTCCAAACAGGTGGTATCCTCTTTCTCATTCCCTCCTCTTGCTCTAAGGAGCTCCCTCCTTCACCACGGTGAACCCCTTCCACCTTCCTCCCCTCACCCCACCTACTTGTCTACAAGGATGCCCCCACCAAGGCCACAAGCACTGAAGGAAAGGCTGGTCTGGTGGACACTCAAACTTCAACTCAGGAACTCATTGAGACTTACTGACCTGTTATACCTCCCTCAGGCAAGGATCCAGTCCTGCCAACTTCCTGACAGATGCTGTCAAGGGCTCCCATACCTGTCATGGCCACACTGCTTGCTGCAATGACCAAGGCCTCCCACAACACAATCCTGACCTCTCTCCTGCTAACCCCTCAATTCAATGCACTCTCCACTTGAGACATACTGCACATCCTGTCCCCTAAAAAGATCCTCATTTTCCTGACAATGGCACCTTCCTCATGCAGTTCCCTTGGCTTATGTGTTCTTTATCTCACCTCTGTCCGAAAAATAAAAAATAAAAAAAAAACCCAGCCATCGAGGTGTAGTCCAGTGTTCCCCTATAACACCTTCCCTAATCCCCCTCAATATGCTCGCTTCATCCTTTGAGGCCTCCAAGTGCTGTCTATAGCTTGTTCAGGCCTTAGCACATCTGCCTTGTATGGCTAGTATCTGTGTGAACTCTGTACCAGTTCAATGGGATTAGGCCTCCGAGGACAGGGACTGCCATGTTGAAAAAGCCTGTGCACAGTACTTGGCAGGAGGATGCTGACGGATATCAGCCCAAGTGCCCCACGGTACAAGGGATGGCCATCATCATACTGAAATCCTCCCTTGATTCTTTCCCCCTTCTTGCTTAGTAAAACTCACATTTATTTGCTAAACTGGGTTCTTAAGCTCCTTATCTCTGCCCTTTCTAGCAAATTTCACAGCTTATACTCCTCCATTCCCAATATATCCTCAGCCCTCAGGGCCACATCCTGTGATAAAACCCCCAAAATCTGCAAAAAAAAAACCCCAACCAACCAAACAAAAAAACACAAAACACTCTGCATACATCTCCTCCCCACCATGCCCATAGCCACCCCCTTCCAGCTTCTTCTGTGTTAGAGGAAGTAGTCATAATCTGTTCACATTAGCCTGTTTCTACAGAACATCCTCCTTCCCGCTGGCTCTAGGCAGCATGAGATCCATACCTCAAATCCCGGGTCTGGCAGGGCAGAAGGGTCCCAATAGTCTGGGATGCTCTTTGGGCCTTGAAATTTGACACTGCTGCAAAATGTAGACAAAAACCACTTAGACATGTTGCTCTTAGCTATAAGCAAATCTATCATAGCTGACTTCCAGTCATGGGTCTTAGCATATCATTTTTTAAAAGCTGATAGAAAGGCTAGGAAGGCACAAACCCAACATTTACATTGTGAAAGCACTTTTATCTTTGCCTATGTGGCTGAAAACTAAAACTATTAGACATAAGAGATCCATTTCTCTTGCCTATATCCAAATTACTACCTATAATGGATAGAGTATATGATTATTTATAATTCTGAAATTCAAAGGGCTTTGAAAACTTTTTTCAAAGGCCTAAGGTACAACTGACATATGAAAACATTTTTTAAAAAACATAAAATTGACATCAAAACTTATTCAGCAGCAGGAATCTGACTTGAGCTGGTAAGAAGCTATTTGTGATCTGTATTTATCCTTCTTAATGTGACTACGCATTATTTTTTACTACAGAAATATCTGTGTGTTTAATTACAGGGTGTTACATAATACAAGCACCACACTATCTCTAAAATTAAAAATAAAAAATAAATACTGAGTTCTATAAGACATCTGGACTAAGGGTTATGGAACAAGGATTGCTTGCAACTATAATTCCAAATCATTCCTATTCAGTTTCAGAATGTACTGTTCTCCCTACAATAGATCTACCTTCTGTTTTTGCTGGCATGAGACATGCACCTTCATCCTAAGCCTCAACAAGCTCTTATAAGTAACTTTCCTAAGAAAATGGCAATTTAAAAATAATTAATCAGCTAGAAACAGATTCACAAAGACTTAGGATATAAGATCATCAAGCAGATTATAAAATATTCCTCCTATGTTCAAAGAAATAAAAGGCAAACAAAGACATATGCAGAGAACAGACAGCTATCAAAACACATGGTTGATTTTTAAAAGAAGCAAATAAAACTTTTGGAAATAAAATCTGCAATACTTGATGGTAAAATTTCATTAGACTGGTTATTTAATAGCAAATGAGATCACATGAAGAGAGGAGAATTAGTGAGCTGAAAGACATGTAAAATGAAATTATCCAGAATGTGGCCCAGAGCAGTAAGGAGAAGGAAAATGTGGGAAACTGAGATGTGGAGAACAGAGTGAGACGTCCTCTTGGGGATACGATCAGAGCCTAACCAAAGGTGCAGAAGGTGAGGAGGAGAACGAGGAGGAGGCAATTTCCAAAGGATCAGGTAAGACACACCATCCCATGGATTTAAGTCCAAAGACTCTCAAGCAGGATTAAAAAAAAATACAAACCTAGACATACCAATAGTGGGGCCACATAACACTAAGACAAACCGAAGATCTTAAAAGTAGCCAGAGGAAAAAAGTGATTTCTGTCAAAGAAGTACCAGTTAGACTGACAGCTGTTTTCTTAAAAGCAACAATGGAAACCAAAAGACAACAGAGTGAAATCTTCAATATTCCAAAGGAAAGTAACTACAATCTGAAGTTTTATACCCAGAAACAATATCTTTCAAGACTGAAGATAAAAATAAAGACTTTCGGACAAATAAAAAGCACTGTTTTCCACCAGCAGACCTTCATCTAAGGAAATTGGGAAGGGCCAAAGAAAATGGTGTAAAATGTCAGTAATTTAGTCAAACATTCATAGTGTAAAATAACAGTACCTCATGAGGATTAAAAAAAAACAACCAGTTGAGAGGAAGGTAAATGGAATTAAGTATTTGAAAGCTCTTATATTAGCTGGTAGGAGGGCAAAAAGATACCTAAGTGAAGAACACTATCATTTCTAGAGTAGCCTTTTAAAAAACAGAAACACCTTCCAAAGTAGTAGACAGGAAAAAATGAAAATGATATTTAAAAAATTCCAAAAACAGAAAAGAAAAAGATAAGACCCAATTACATGCATAAAAAATTTTCATGAGTTATGGAATGATAGTAAGGGGAACACAACCAGATACCTGATGTGTACAGATTTTTTTTTCTTGTTACTTAAATTTAACTACTATCCACTTTCCCTAGCCAAATTGTTTCTCTGACACAGTATTTTTGACACGATAGAACTTAAGAAATATTTGATTTGGTGAAGTGTTTTATATAAAATATCATTAATGAAAATTATCATTCTAATTATCCAACAATATTAATTACATGGTTTTAAAATATGCTTTAGTATTTTCAACTACACTTATCAGCATTAGCTATATTAATGAAGAACAATATATAAATATACATAGATATCAACTATTTTAATGTATTTAAAAATACTTAGGTCTTTTAAATAGGCTAAGTTATGTATCATCGTATTCATATTACATATAATCTTTGCATATATACCATAATTCATCCCAAGTAAACCCAAATTATCATCAATTTCAAATTACAGGCCCTGGTATAATTAAAACTTGTAAAATAATTAAGAAAGGGCATTCTCTTCTCTTTTCAATATGTTTCTATAGATTTTTCTGGGGATAATTTTAAGCTAATGTGAATTCATTTTGACAGAAGAACAGCAAAAATCAAGATACATTGCCATGTACTTTCAATATACTCATGAATCTTGTCATCTCATCAAAACCAACCTACCCATTCTTGTTTATTTATTTTCCAGAATTTTACTTCCATCTTATAAATGTAGTCCTCCCTTGTCTTAATTATCTTTCTTCCACATGCCTCCTATTGCATTTCAATTTCTGTTCATTTGTAGTTTGACAGCTTGATCTCGGTTTATTCTGTTTGATAGTGAACTTTGTTTCTGCCTCTGCTGAAGTTCAAACTCCATTCATCATTTTTCTCCATCATCCATGGCTTTGAATAGAACACTTCTCTGAAGAAAGGCTGGGATGGCATCTGGGGTTCCTCTGTCACATGGACAGCACATGGCTGGAGTCTGCTGGTCCTCTCCAGGGTTTAGCTTCTGGTTTCCGTGGCTTTCACCAAAATGTTTCTGGGCTTCTGTCTGAGCTTCTCCCAGCGGCAAAGTCTGGGTTACATGTCTTAGCTTCTTTGCTTGCTTCTCATGGGGCATTTCTATCTAAGCATCTCTGACAAATGCTGTTTTAAATTTTATATTAAATGACACTCCTGCATTTTAAATTCTGAATATGGACATTAAATTGTGACACCCTTAATTGTCTAAATAGAGAAACTGTTTCTGAAAGCGACTCAGTGTAAAAGGCCCAAGCAGATTAGCTTGCTGTACTTAATGATAACAAGCTCCTGTTGCACGTATTAGAGGGAAGAACCAAGTATTTCATCTGTAAGAACAGTATGCAACCACAGGTTACAGGAGGGAAAGATCCTGAATCACTCATACCTTACTCTGAATTTGATGGAAAAAAAATCACTTTTCTTTCTGTTATTGTGTCTGCTTCTGGCTCCAGGAAGACTAAATCAGAGTGACAACAAGAGAGATACAGGTCTCAGAAAGGAGAAAGACAGACAGAAAGACTTCCCCAAACTTTGCCTAGGGAAGGCTCTGGAGAGGCAAAGAATCAAAAATGACTTCAGAACTAGGAGCAGTCACAGACAACCAGGACTCAAAATCCAGAAGCAATAAAAAGAAGAGACTGGTAAATTCAGCTCTATATACACAAAAAAATTTTAAGACTATTTTGAAATACTTTCAAACTTGCATATTTATTGTTATAAAAACAATACAAACCCCATACAGAGAACCTATCCTAACCCCCTAGATATCCAGATCTACCAATTTTAACATTTTGCCACACTTTCCATATCATTCTATCCATCTATCTATTATCCATCTATCTATCCATTCTGTCTATACCATTCTATCTATATCTTTATATCTATTTGTCTTATTTCCTGGCTGCCAAAGAAAATACTGTCAATGGGTTGGCTTAACCAATGGGAATTTATTGGGTCATGGTTTTGAGACTAGAAGTTCAAAATCAAGGTTATCATTAAGGCAATGCTTTCTCCCAGAAGACTTTGACATTCTGGGGCTGGCTGCTAGAGATCCTTGGTCCTTGGCTTTTCTGTCACTTAGCTATGCACATGGTGGCCTCCCCTGGCTTTTTGGTTCTGTTGACTTCCAGCTTCTGGCTGCTCCCTGTTTTCTGCCTCCCCGCCCCTCTTTCTTTGTGTGGCCTTCCCTTTAAAGCCTTCAGGATTAAGACACATCCTGAGTCAGGCCACACCCTAACCAAAGAAATGTCATCGAAAGGTTCTATTTACAATAGGTTCACACCCACAAGAATGGATTAACTTTAAGAGCATGTTTTTCTGGGGATATAGCTCCAAGCCATCATAGTCCACCCTCTGGGCCACCAAATGGTATGTTCTTCCTATAAAGTCTCATCAGAATTGGTTATGAGTACGGTGTATCCTGAGGCACACTTCCCCTATTGGTGGACCTGTGAAACCTAGAGAACAAGTTATCTGCTTCCAAAATACAATGGAGAGACAGGCATAAGACAAATATACCCAATCCAGAAGGGAGAAATTGGAAGGAAACAGGAGTCATGGGTCACAAACAATTCCAAAATCCAGCAGGGCAAATGCCATTAGATTTCAAGGTCTGAGAGTCATCTATTGATTGATGCTCTGTCCTGTGGTCCTGATGTAGCAGCAACCCCACCTCTTCCAAGTGTGTGTGCAGTGGCCATGCTCTCCCCGAGCCCTGAGGTGAAGGGCTCACACTGCTCAAGCATCAGGATGGCAGCCAGTCTCTCCACAAATGCTGGGACACACAGACCCTACCCTCTCCAAGCCTTGGGATGGTGGCCAGGCTCTCCACAAATGCCGTGGCATAGACCACACAATCTCTGAACATTGGGGTGGCAGCACTCTCCCTGAACAATGAGGCATGAGGCCTGCCCCTTCCAAACACAGTGGTGAACCTGCCCTTTCCACAAATACGGGTGGGCCTGCTCTTTTGGCCCAAGGTGATCTCTTAGGTCCAGACCTCAACTTCCATGGTTCTGCTGTAGAAGTCAATCTTCCTTCAATTCATACCTTCACTGTCCATTTCAGTCCAGGATGGCAGTGGTTCCACTCATACAAATTTTGCAAAATCTTGTCAGCTTTGCATGAAGTTCACAGGGGTCCAAACCATCAGACAGTAGAACCTTCCACAGATCCTTCCTGCATAACTGCATTTCCAATCCTGACTTCCACTTAAATGGCTGACTGGATCCATGTTCAGTTAAACCCTCACATGGAGCCCTATTCTTGAGGACTCACTTTCCAGGGTCCCTGATAGAGCCACTTCTGGCCCTAGTCTCAGAGCATGCTATCTGGGTGGGCTTAGAACTTTCCAAATCATCAATTTCTGGTTTCTTTGTGCTTATGAGTTCATTTCTCAGCTTACCCCTTTAATCTTTCATTCCACTATAAGTGGCAAGGGGAAGCCAGGCTACACTTCCCATACTTAGCTTGAAAATCTCCTTAGCTAAATATCCAAGTTCACTGCTTTCAAGTTCTGTCTTCCATCCAAAAGCAAAACTCAATTTTTCCAAGTTTTCTGCCACTAATAACAAGGATCACCTTTCTTCCAATTTCCAATGATACATTCATCATTTCCTTCTAAGGTTTCGCCAGAAGTACCTTAATGTCCATATTTCTACCAACATTCTATCCATGATGAATTATGTATCCTCTAAGTCAATACATACTTTCTCTATGGCTCTCATTCAGTTTTAGCCCTCACAATTCTTCCAGCCTCTATCCATTACTCAATTCCAAAGGCATTTCCACATTTTTAGGTATTTGCAATAGCAGTACCTCACTTTCCAATACCAGTTTTACTTTCCTAGCTGCCAAAACAAATACCATGCAATGGGTTGGTGCAAGCAATGGGAATTTACAGTTTTGAGGCTAGAAGTCCAAATTAAGGGGTTATCAAGGAGATGCTTTTTTCCAGAAGACTGGTGTTCTAGGTCCTTGGTCCTTGGCTTTTCTGTCACATGTGGCGTCTCCTGGCTTCTCCTTTTGTTTCCAAGTTCCACTGACTTTCAGTTTTTGGCTGCTCCCACTGGCTTTTTTTCTTTTCTGTGGCCTTCCCTACAAGGCCTTTAGTAAAAGGATTAAGACCCATTCTGAATCAGTTGGGCCACACCCTAAATGAAGTAACCTCATCAAAAGGTCCTCTTTATAATGAGTTCACTCCACAGGAATGGATTAAGTTTAAGAACATGTTTTTCTGGGGTACATAGATCCAAGCCACCACACTATCAATCCACTTTCTGAACACTTGAGTACGGGTTGTATACATCCTGCTCCTTGAACACTTAACACAGCCATGTATATTTCCTAAGAACAAGAATATTCACTTATGTGCAATTATCTTAAGTAGTTATTAAGTTCAAGAAATTTAACACTGACATAAAACTTAGTCTATATTTCAATTCTTTTTATATGTCCCAATAATGTCCCTTTGAGCCTTTTCTCCTTTGTTAAATCCCATCCAAGATTATGTAATTGTCACTGTCTCTTTAGCTGCTCTTTTTAAAAAAATTGTGGAATGTAACATATTTACATAGAAGTGATAACTCTCCAAGTGCAATTTAACAAGTAGAGAACAAATTTCAAAGAACATTATAGGTTACAATTCCGTAGTCTCAGTTATTTCCTCATTATGAAATATAACATATATACAAAAAGTTAGTATCTTTCAAAAGTTTGATTTAACAAGTAGATATACAGGAAATTTCCAAAGTTATATGAGTTACAGTACCATAGTTTCAGTTGTTTCCTTATTGTGAAATACAACATATATACAAAAAGGTATGGCTTTCAAATTACAATGTAACAAGTAGCTACAGAACAAATTTCAAAGGGTGCAATGTGTTACAGTTCCACCATTTCAATTCTTTCCTTTTATCTATTCTAATACCCTAGCAACTAAGAAAAAGCAAACTACATAAAGATTTAGTATTCATAATTCTTTGTTAAATGCCATCTTGTCTGTTGCTACCCACTCCCCTAGTTTAATCACTTTCCTGATCTTCAGGGATGTCTAGGCAGTGACCACCCTAACCTATTCATGTATAACAGTATTCTAATTGTTACAGGTAGCTCTGCACTGGAATTGCCATTGACACGTGATGAAACTAAAGGAAAAAGAGGTACATAAAATGTTCTGTTAGAAACAAAAGGCACAGCTTGCTACCAAGAGAAAGATCTGACTGTACAAAAAAACTAAAATGGGAAAACCAAAGGGCCATTCAAAAAGATCTCCTTGAAGTTATGAAACAAAAGATAGAATCATCTGAAGATGGAAACAGAGGGAAAATACTTGGAGCTAGATTATTACTATTTCCTCACCATTTTCTAAAACTGGTCTAAAGTCAGGAAGAACTTTTTCAGCAGCTGGAAAAATATGCACAAGAACATGTTTGTCATTCAATAATACCACTGGCACATTTAAATTTTAAAAATCTAATTGTGGGATTTTTTCAGTTTCTTGATTTTTTCCGCTTTATTTTATATTGTGTATAGTTTGTCATTTTGACTAGCACTTCATTAACCGCATCTGCATCATCATTAGAATGATAATATATCTAACATTTATCTCTTATAAATTCATATTATATACGACATTCTGATACTTTTCGATTTGAGTCATACAAAATGTTTAGTTTCATTAATTTTCAGTTTCATTATTTCTCAGCTCTTTTATAAAATACCACTATTAATACCAGCACTATGGTATTGAGTGAAACAAAGCCCAAATACCCACAGAGGGGAGATGAACAGAGAAAACTCAGACAGGGAGCTCTGAAGCATTTAGTTACATAAGCCAATAAGTCCCCCTAAAGCTTTAGCCAATCTGCGGTAGGTTTTCTGTTGCTTGCAGCTGAGCACACGCTAACTGGTACTCACACCAAGTTCCTCAAATGCAACTTACCAGGTCTGTTGCACCTTCACATCCTGTGGAGACACGTATTTGGGTCTCCGGCAAACCTTTCTGATCGCGCCAAAGAGCAGGTTTTTCTGAACAAAGGCTGAAAAACACATTTATATATATACACACACACACAAAGAGAGGAGGAAAATGCTTTATAAACACAAATTAAATAGGATGGGAAACTATATAAATGCGTAAGGCCCAGAATTAGTCTATTAAAAATAAGCCAGTTTTATACACTTCAAATATTCATAAAGAAAATAGCTATCCTTAGGAGAATGGATTTAATGAATACAAGAATGATTAGTAATTGACATATCAATTATATATGAGTGCTTTCAAACTGTTCATTCCAATCTTGTTTAAACTATTATTTTGCTTAGTAATTTTTCCCAGCTTGGATATAAAAAGCTTCAGCCCAGTCTGAGACCAAATTACCACTTCTTGAGTTAGTGGGATTTAAAGTTAATGTAACAATTTTACTCTTAAGAACATATTTTTTAACTTGACAAAACTTACTCAATAGTAGTATTTCTCAACCATTTTCAACCCATACCACTTTTTACTAAACATCACCCACCTCTATCTCCCCCTGCCCCCACTCCAGATTCTCATATTCATCCTCAGGCTCAAGGTGACAAGTGTCCCTCAAATTGAGAAATCTTGGCTGCCTAGAAGTTAGAGTACATATCTCCACCCACCAGGAAAACCCTATCAAGTTTGACCTTATGCTATTAAAAGTACAAAAACATATTCTTCATTTAAAAAACATTATGGCATTATATATATTACTATAATACATATATTAGTATTTAGCATTACAGTGCCTGAAATTTACCTCACTGCACTTGAGCATAAAAGTGTGATCACCTGAGTATGTGTCCCTTAAGTTACGCTATAGCCTGGGTGTTAATCAGGAATGCTCACTCCTGACAGGTCTACCCCCGTTCTAATCAGGAGATCATAAACCAGAGACAGCTATACCACAGCCCTTCTGTTATTGTTTCCACTTCCATTGATGCTTGGCTAATCAGCATACTTAAACAGGTTTTGATTGGCCTTTTGATTAATCTTAAATGGACTTTCACTGGTGAAATGAAAAGATATTCAAGATACGTGAACTGGCTAAATATGTCAGACATGTTCCCTAACCTTCCACAGATAAGGTAAAGTCAGGCCTTTTCACTACTTTGTCCTTAAAGAGAATACCTGGGCTAAATCCCTAAACAGTCTTGGGTCCAGCCCTGACCTTGGTGGACTTTGCCTGTCTGATGGAGGCTAACAGGACAGCAGTTCTGCCTCTGGAACCTTGGCATCTGTCTCAGGTGAATCTCTGGTGACAATAGTCCCTAAAAGGTCAGAGCTGAGTCTTTCCTGGTCCTACAGAAGTCATTTGACCTGTTGAATGGGATTTTGTTTGTTTGTTTTTTTAATGTACTTGCTTCCTAGTAAATATTTAGTTAATAAATATGTATGTGTGTGGCAGATTTTGCTCTGAGTCTTGCTTTCATTATACCAATTAGTGAAGTTGTGAGGGAAATAGCTAAAACTTCTCCTGGCTACTGTTATCTATCAAAAGAAGAAAAAAGAATTAAAAAAAAAAAATTACACCCACCCAAAATAATTTAAGTCAGTCTGTAGTCACTATGCTTTTTTTAAAGTGTACGTATATGCCTCTCCTCACCATCACCTTGAAATTTTGCTATGTCCCCTGGGGGCTGTTGTCTAGGCTGAAAATGATAAACATTGCAGCTGATATTTTTGCTTGGTCTGTTTTGTTACTTTCCATCTATTTTAAAAAAATATTTCAAACTATTAACAGCAGCAGTCAGATGAATCATAGTTATGGAGACCTGATCTTTGAGGGCAGCCCTGACTTCAATTATTTCAAATATCTCCCATTGTCCCCTTTGGTCCACTTGTGCTTGTCAGACTGCGGTTTGCAAATCATATCACTTAGAGTTGTTCTCCAGCAGGTGAAGGACTGGGAAGCAGTTCTCATGGCAAAGTACAGTAAAATTCTAGGTTCCCTGGAAGGCCGTGTAGAGGGAGCAATAAGTCTACCTTAAGCAAAACCACAAGTGCTACAAAACAAACAAACAAAAAAACAACTGGCTAAAAGCAGGAGTTAAAGTGGTTTTAGAATAATTCACCAAAAACACTTTACTCCCCTCCAGATAGAATGAAGATCCACAAAAAGAGAAAATGGTAAACTGCTTTAAAGGAAAGCCTACTTAGTCCCTTATAAAATGTTGAGCATTCACTTTGTATCACTTTCTGTTTCTTAGTTGCTGGGTATTACAATAGCTAGAAGGAAAGAATTGAAATGGTGGAACTGTAACACAGCACCCTCTGAAATTTGTTCTATAGCTACTTGTTAAATTGTAATTTGAAAGCCAAACTTTTTGTGTATTTGTTATATTTCATAACAAGGAAATAACTGAAACTATGGTACTATAACTCATAACAACTTTGGAAATTTCCTATATATCTGCTTGTTAAATCATACTTTGAAAGATATTACCTTTTTGTATATATGTTATATATCACAATAAGGAAATAGCTGAAACTGTGGAACTGTAATCTATAATATTCTTTGAAATTTGCTAACTACTTAAGTTGCACTTGGAAAGTTATCACTTCTATGTATATATGTTATATTTGACAATATTAAAAAAATGTTGACCATTCAAAGGACTCCGTTTAAAATGTGAAATACAGGCAAAACTGAATTGAACAGAACTGGACTGATATATCCATGTAGAAAGAGCTTAAGAGAAGTTACAGCAAAACCAAAACAAACACACAAAAATCCACACTGATTTCACAAATTGGTCATTGCAAGAACTGGCCAAAGGTGTGTGATGCCCACTCTTGTCCACTAAGCCAATGAGTACAAATCTTTTAATTCCCAGTTTCAGGACACCGTGAGTACACTAAAATCTGCTTCCCAGTAGCCTTTAATTAAAATGTGTGTCCACCACTCATTTAACCCAGCATTCCATCTCTTCAAGGGCTCCTACAGAAAAAGATGGTATTGATACTGCCAGACCAGGAAGTGAGAAGACAAGCATGCCACTGCAGAACCATGAAGGTTTATTCTGACATAGAAGGACTCATGCATGGCCGACAGAACAACCCACCACTGCATACAAGCGGACCTGCTTCTCCCTCCACACAAAGGGCTACAGTCTTCTTCTCCATGTCTTCTCTTCTCAAACCCCCTAGGCACGTTTACATCCATCTCCCCTTATGGATGACAGCACTTGGGGCAGGGATCACAGCAGCCCCTTCCTGCCTGGTACCAGCACAGACCCTCATGGTGTATGTGAAGCCACTCCACTGTTAGTGTGAAACAGGCAGAACCAAAGGTGGCTTGGCTCCGCTAGTGAGCACAGTGGGTCCAGAAATACCTTTGAAGTCTAACTCATATTCGTGCTTTCCAGCTTTGAACTTCAGCATCGCTGCCTGGGCATCAGACCCTGGTGTGCGGTATGCCAGGTAGGCCTTCTCCAAGTCACTGCTGCTGATGGTCACGGGGTGTGCCATGCCCTGCAAGGGGAAAGCCAGATCCTTCATGAAGGCCAGATCCACAATGAAGAAGAAAGAGGCCGGGTGGTGTCCTCACCACATTTTGGATATGCCCACAACAGATCTTCATGTCATGGGAAGAGGCAGAGAGGCAGGAGGGAGGAGCTGGGGGTGTGGCAGGAGAGGGAGGCAAGAATAGCAGCCAACATGACTGTCTCCTAAGAGGTGCCCTAAAAAATGGAAGACAGTTAATATGGATCTTGCTAAACAAGATAACAGGAATGGGAGAAATGGGACAGAGGATATTCAAATGACTCAGAATGGATGATACAACAGCTCGCATGAATGTCAAAAAACAGCAGTGAGCGCTCAAATGCTGCCTGGCTTATCAGCCTGAGCAACGTTGCCTCCTCTTGGTCTGTTTTTGTTTCCATCATTCTTTAATCAAAGCTCAGGCCTCCTTACTTGTTTTCTTTTTCTGGTCCCTTGGAGGGCTCTTCTATTTTTTAAATTTTCCTTTTTTTCCTTTCTATTACAGATTTTGATCTCATCCTCTCTACAACTGCCTAAAAGATAGCTAATATTTTGGGTTGGACTGGCCAAGTTTGAACTATGGCTTCCAAACCTATATACCCCATAACCTTGGCAAATTATTTTAACCTCTCTGAACCTCAGTTATCTCAACTATACAACAGGAATAATAACAATATTGTACCGTCTTCAAGAGGTTGGAAAAATAATTAAAATAAGGCATGTACAGTACTGAGCACAGTGCCTGGAACACAAAACACTCAATACATACTACCTGTCATCAACTTCATTCTTATTATAGTTGATATTGCACTGATAACTAAAATGAGAGTTATCGGATCTATCACTTCCTCAGTCCCCATAACTTCTCCCTCTATCACTACCATCCTATCCTTCTAGGTCACAAGTTCTAAGTATTATGAATAGAACAATCAATAAAACAAGACCCTTGCCTGACTTCAGGTAACTGAGTGAAGCATTGGGGAGGGGAGACAGCTAAACGTTTCAATGCAACTCAATGCATCGGGCTCAAAATCAAACACAGGTCTGCAAGGAGTGCTATAAAAGCAGAGAATAGCATTACTGAGAATGACCAGGACAGAGTGGGAACCAGTGAACCCCTGTAGTCCTTTAAGGCTACACCATTAGGCTGAAGTAGGGGAGGAGAAAGATTGGCAAAGAAATCCTTCTAGATAACAAAGGGAAAGGAAAAGAAAAAGAAAAATCCCTTCCACCCTGGCCCAAGGAAATTAAGGAAATTAAACAAAGAGTGGGGAGAAACAGAAAGAGAAGGAAAACAGACTCATACATCATGCCCCGCCTGCCAAACCTGAAGTCAAAATCCCTTGAGGAGTGGAAAGGTGGGGAGATGCAACTGGTGCAGCAGAAAGCAAAAAGCAAAGGGATTTTAAAGCTAAACCTCCCAACTGGGATCTACAAGGAGAAACCAACAATGAGCAGTCACATTAGTTTTAAGCTGAGGAAGTTCTGAGTTTAGTTCCTTGGGGCTCCAGAGAAGTTCCCATGTGGCCTTTGGCAATACCAGGAGGTGGATGACAGTGCTGGCTGAGAGCCAAGGAGACAGGCGGCATCAGTGAGGGCCAAGGTGACAGGGAGGCCCATGAGCCCCACCAGGCAAGTGCCAGCACACCACAGCAGTCATGGCCTGCAGGAGCAGAGGCCCGCAGGGTAAGCAGTGACCAGATGCACAAGGAGCACGAGCCTCTCATGCCAATCGCCCTGCCCTAAGAGACAGAGGAAACTCGTCTGTACATCCAAAAGGCTTCTCAGGCAGGGCAGGCAGAGCAGAGACAAGACCCTCAAAGACCAGAAGAGATGGAGACAGCAAGTTTACATTTCTATATTCCTATAAAGGGGGAAGGTAGATGCATGAAAAAGATTCTATTAATTATAGGCAAACAAAGAAGGTTAAAAAGGCCTCCTCTAGAAAACATTATGCTGAGTGAAAAAAGACTCAAAATAACAAATATTGTATGATTCCACCATATGAAATGTCTACAATAAGCAAATTCAGAGAGACAGAAAGCAGGCTGGAGGTTACCAGGGATGGGAGGAAGAAGAGTATGGAGAGTTATTGCTTAATGGGTACAGAGTTTCTCTTTGGGGTGATGAAAAGTCTTGGTAATGGATGGTGGTGATAGCAACACAACATTGTGAATATAATTAACGCCACCGAAGTATCCACTTTAAAATGGTCAGAATGGCAAATTTTATGTTAATGTATGTTACCACAAAAAAACTCTTTTAAAAGACCTTCCTTGAACCTCATTAAAATGATATAAAGGAGTTTTTAGAAGGCATAAATCCATAAGGACAAAGAATGGGAAAACAAACAATGGCACATGAGATTTTTCAACAAAATGGAAGATGGAAAGCAGATGAGAGTGGTAGCTGACTTAACAGACCCAAGAAAGCCAAGCTCAGTACCTGCTGGGAGGGGGCAGACGAGGCTTGCCTACCTGCACCAGAGAACCCAGAAAGGCTCAGGAGCTGGAGATGCCCGGAAACTTGGAGACTGGTTTAAAGTGTTAATAAGAAGCAGTTATCTCCTAGGCCAACAACCAGCACCTTGAAGGGATTTACCTTCTGGAGAGTGAACCTAAATGACCCCAGCCTGACAGAGCCTGGCTAAGGGTGAGAGAGCAGAGCTACCCTAAAAACAAGGAGATAATGCAGACAAACTCTGCTGAAGAAAGAGGAAGCCCTTCAAGGTTCTCAAGAAGCCAGCAGCCAGGTGGACCCCCAACCACATGGGGCTCCACAGGATTCCTGGAGGAATGGCCAGCCAAAGAGAAAACACCAGGAGGAAAATAAAGCTTCCATAAGTTCTCTGTACACCAGTGTGGAATGTGTAAAATGGTGGCCCCACTGTGCTAAACGGGCATTCAGGAGGGCAGAGCAGTGAAGTCACAGAGGTATGTAGGGACAGGTGGCAGCAAGGGCGATAGGATGCCAAGGGCTGCCACAGAAGGACTTGAAAGCTGAATGAAGGAGAGCTTGGAACTAATCCTCCAAGCATAGGACAGATACCAGTGGGTGGGACACGGGGCAAAGCACGTTAGAAAAATTTCTCTGGCCACAGCTCAAAGATGGCTTTGAGGTAGCAAAGACCACACACCTCGGGAGGCAAGTGAGGAGGCTATTAGAAGCAACAGAGGGACAAGAAGAGAAAGGCCAGAACTGTGACAGGGATGAAGAAGAGGAGCACGTTTTGAAAAATATTTTGACAGTAAAATCTAGTCTTGATTTCCTGATTTGAGGGTGGACAGGAAAGAAGTCTAAGAGGACTGCCAGGTTCCTATCCCAGGTGATGGAGTAAGCTAGGAAACATGTGAGGGGGAAAATGGGTGAAAGGGGAACCATTAGATTCAGTTCAGAGCAGCTCTGAGCTGTGCATGGGGCATCCAGTAGAAATATTAGGCAGGTATCTGGATACACAAATCTGAAATTTGAAGAATCAGGTCTGGAGAAAGAGATTAGAGACCACTCAGTATCGTCAGCACTGTCAAAGTATCCTTGATATCACTCAGGACAAACATGTGAGTGGGTAAAACAGAAGATGGGCTAGACCCCTGGGAAACCCCAACATTTACAAAGGGGAGTGGAAAGAAGAATCCCATGAAGGAGACAGAGGAGGAGCAACAACAGGGCAGAAAGCCAGGAGCATTAGGAGGGAGTGGGCAACAGGCTCAGCAAAGGCTAGAAATGCTGCTGGAATGGCCCTTTGCCTTCAGTCTGGCTGGATCCCACCTGCACAGGTACTCCATGAATATTGACTAGATGAACAAGTGATAGTGGTAGAAGTCAGATTTAAGCAAGTGGAGGAATAAATAAATGGGAGACTTTCCAGTAAACAGTGATGGGTAGGTCTTTTGGGGTCAGGGTGATGCTTCCTGGAACCTAACACCTAAGAAAGGTTGTTTAATGCAGGAAAATTTGGTGGACTGAGACTAGGAATACCTTTACATACAAGATTAGGTTAGGTGTGGGAGCAACTATGACCTGAAATTTTGGGGTAAATCCTGAGCTCAAACAGAAAAGAACCTTGCTTTTCTGGGAATCAAGAGTAAGTTGTTTTGAACTGGCAATTAGCAGAAAGCGAAGCAAGAATCCAAATATGGGGTTATGCCAGAAGTGTGTGGGAAAGGGTGGACTAGAATGGACAGATCATCCTATGAAGCTGTCAAACTTACAGTGGAAAATGAGACTATGCAGCTGGAGCCCACTCATCCACATCCACACCCCACCAACACATGGGTGTATCAATAGTATCTACATAAAGTTCATCCCTCCCAAATTCTCAAACTGTTCTAGAAGAGTTTATGCACTTTAACTGACTATGCTGTAATGAAGGAGAAATAGCATAGAAAAGAAAAGGGAGAAACTAGTCCCCGAAGTTGTGATAATCCAGTTGTCACCTAGGGAACCTTAGTTATGCCCAGGGTCCCCTCAGGGCCCTGTAGTATCCCTTCGGCTCCCAGGGAGCTTTTTTCACTCCCATTCCCTCTCCGAGAAGTCAAACAAATCACTGAATGAAATGTTATTCATCTGCATTTACTGCGCTTCTCATCCACCATTTTTGCATCTTATCACCAAAGAAGCCTGATTCATGGAGCTTGATTAGCCACTCCTGATCATCATCAGGCTATAGGATCTCTCCCTCATGCTCCTAACAAGTCCTAGACATGTTACAGAACCTCTCTCAAAAGCTACATGCTTCACAGCAGTCCCTAAACAGGATCCACACAGCAAATAAGGCAGAGACCCAGGATGCCTGAGAGGGAAAAAGGTGGTGGAAAGAGAGGTAGGATGGACAAGCAGATGAGAGAAGGCTGGTGCTGGGAAGAAAGGAGTAGGGGAAGAATGAGGGCTCAAGTCAATGAGGCCACTGCTGAGAACAGACATTTCCAAGTGACCAACAGGCTGTGGGGCAGCAATACTTTTCTCACTCAATCAGTCATGTATATTCCTGACTACATACAATGCATCAAGCATCATTCTAGGCATGGAGGACATATCAGTGGCAAAAGAGAAACAAAACTCCCTGCCCTCATAGAGCTTATAGTATAGTGTTGCCAGAGAGGGAAAAAAAATACTTTAAGTGCAGTTAAGAACAAGAAATTCAAGCCTCACTACAGCTTTTTACAACTCAAGAGTACAAAAATATATCAGATCCTATCCCAGTTTTCATTTTAGAAAATGTACCTTCTATGTGTACCCATACAAGTGACCATAAAAGTGACCTTTTAATCTGATCTATCCATGAACACCTTCAAATAACTGACAGGAACAGTTATTCATTCCAGATTGATCACTGCTGTAAGTAAATTTTCTTGTGCTTGATCACCTTCTGTAAAGTTGCTATTACACAAAGGGCAGAAAGCCAGCTTGGGAAAGTCTTAAACCTTATGCTGCAGCTACAAAAACTTACCTACACACACAACAGAGTACCTACATACATTCCAGAGTACCTGTTCAACGAGTAATAGGAGCATCTTTCTACCCCATTGAATGCAAACCAATGAAAAAATGTGATCTCACTACAATTTTTAGTCATTCAGTTCTCTGTAGCCATTCAAAGAAGAAACCTCATACAAAGGAACCCCAAGTTACTTATTTTTGCTGTAAATCCCCCAAAGCAAGTGAGTCATAAACAGATATTCTGGGGTCCATCAAGAACTTCCTCCCTAATAATCCCTGAGCTTATGTTTGGAAAGGCTCCTCTATCATAAATTCTCATGAAGAAATACTCACTCCCTTTCCATCACACTTACTTGGTTTCCATATTCCTGCCAAGAACCAAGCTCATCAGTCCAGTACCAAATCCATTCGGTTGTGAGGATGAAGTGTGGAGGTTTGGTTACTGAGGAGGCTGTGGAGAGGCGGCGAGCCCGGGCAGTACCATACGTCATGGAGTCAAAGCTCAGACAATCAAAGTGCAGTTTCTTGGCTGACTGAGCACAAAGGATCCTGAGGGGAAAAAAGACAGATTGGTAATACAGAAGATCAATTATCCTGAAAATTCTTCCTATACAAAATGCAGAAAAATGCTGGTTAAAATATTCTTTTAAAAAATGCATTGCAGTGCTGGCAGGAAAGTAAGGGAAATCCCTAGAGGCCAAAAAATTAATAGCAGTTAACATATATTGAGTGTTTATTGTGAGACCACTTTACGTATATTAACAAATTTAGATCCCATAACTCTATGTGGTTATTCTCCTCATTTTACAGATGGGAAAACAGAAGCACAGAAAGGTTAAGAAATGTATCCAAGGTCAAACAGCTAACAGATGGTAGAGGGGGGGTTAAGTAAAACAGCTGGGTTCTAGAGCCTGATTCTCAACCACCAGGATAAACTCCCTTTCTGAATGCTACACTGCCTAAAGAAAAAAGAAAGGTGTAAAATCAGAAAGGTAAGTGAGTACTAAAGCCAGTGGTTGTTCAAGAGCACTGTCAATGCAAAATGACAAAGAGCCCTGTTTTTAACAGCAATGGGGAAACTGGAAAGAAAATATAAGGCCAGGGTAAGGAAGGGTGTCAAATTTCAAGGGACACTTATGCATAAAACCAAGATCCTCACAGGCTACATATGCTTAGTAAAGGGAGGCAAGGGGAGGGGAACTGCCTTACAAAGGGAGGCAGCAAAGGAATTTGCCTACATTGATTCTGGCTCTGGATGGAGAGGTGATAATTTCCCCTGAGAATTCACAATCCACAAGCTGGACCTCACAAGTTTTAGGCAGATTCACGCTTTCAGTGACAAAGAAGAAACTAAGAAACTACAGGCTGAGACTTAATTTTTAAAAAGATCCAAGGTAGTAGCGCCCAGAGAAGCAAACAGAAAACCTCTCTGGAGGAGCGTATCTTCAATCCAGGTCTCAAAAGAATTTCCACAGCTAAAGTTTCAAACATGAGCTCACAATCAAATAAATCACAAAACCAAGAAATAAAACACCATGAGCCAAAGTCAGCAAAAACAAACAGAAACCATCAAAGGCTACAAACATGACAGTTGTCAGATGCAAATCTAGAAAGTGTTTTAAAAAATTAAATTGGGTAGCAAAAGTATGAGTAAAGATCAAAAGATTAGGAAACTTGATCAAGTAAATTTGAAGGAAACACAGAACTTTTTAAAGTAAATAATATGATATTTAAAATTCAAAACCACGGTGGAGCTCAGATAAGGCCAAATCAGTGAACTGGGAGACTGAGGTGAAGAAATTCTCCCTAATGCAGCAGCAGCAGAAAAAGAGAATGAAAAAGAACTTAAGATACATACAAAAGAAAAACTGAGATCCTAACATGTGCCTAATAAGAAGCCAGAAGGAAATAGTGATAATAGGAGAGAAGCAACACCTGAAGACATCACAGCTGAGAAGCTTCCAGAATTGATTTAAATATAAAGCCTTTGATTCAAAAAACACAACAAACTACACGTGGAATAATTAAAAATAAAACCACACATAGGCAGATCTTAGCGAAACTGTAAAACACCAAAGAACAAGATATTAAAAAACAGCCAGAAAAAAAAAAAAAACAGATTAGCTACATTTTGACTGACAGCTAACTTCTAAATAGAAGCAATGGAAGTCAGAAACAATAGAATAGTATCTTTGAAGAGCTGAGAGAAAATACCCAACAAATAATGATGAAACAAAGGGCACTTTTGAAAAACACAAAGTACATTCACCACCAGACTCTAGCACACATAGTAAGAGATGAACTTGAACAAAAATAATCCATGAGAAGTGTGAGGTGCAACAAGAAATAGAAAAATCTAAAATTGTAAATGTGTAAGTTTAAGCAAATATTGACTGTATAAAACAATGATAATTTCTAACTTCTGTACGTAAAAACATAATTGTTACAACACTTATAAAACACATTGTATATGTCATTGTATATGGTTTAATTCATTTAATACATTAACCCTATGATGTAGAAACTATTATTTCAGCTATTCTAACATATGAAGAAACTAAGGCAAAGAGAGGTTAAGTAATCGGCCCAAATTCATTTAAATAGTATATAAGTCTCAATGATAGAACTAGTCAGAATTCAAATGTTCTAGGTTCTTTTATTGTTTGAGAGAAAGATAAAAGGTACAGATTAGCTTAAGCTTTGTTAAGTTAAAGTGCCTATTAAGATTTCTAAGGTAACCACTAAAAGAAAAGAAATTTAATCTATGACTTCGAAACTAGTAGATGGGGGAAAATATTAAATGAGGAAGAAAAAAAGACAAAAAAAAAAGAGAGAAAAATATAGGAAAAGTGGGATGAATAGCAAAAACTAAAATGGTAGGGTAGAAATAAAATCAAATGCTAGGTAATCACAATAAACGTAAATAAACTAACTTTGATTAAAAGAAAAAGATTGTCAAAGTGGAAAAAATCCACTTCTATGATGTTTACAGGAAATATACTTAAACATAAGTACTAAAGGCTTAAAAGTAAAAGAATGCTAAACTATAAAGTAAAGCTGGGATAGCTATATTAATATCAGACAAAACAGAATTAATACAAAAATCATTACAAGAAATAAAAATGATCAATTTATATTGCTAACAGACTCAAGTCACCAGAAAGATAAAAATTTTAAACTTGTATATACTTAACAATTGTAAAAATATATAAAACAAAAATTAATGGAATTACAAGGAGAAACCAACAAATTTAATAAGAGATTAACATACCTCTCTCAGTAACTGATGAAAGAACCAGACAGAAAGAAATAAATAAGGATACATAAGACTGAACCACAAAATTAACAAGCTTGATCTAAAACTGCATCAAAAATTTTTAGCACACATAAAATATTTACAAAAACTAATCATGGCTAAAGTAAGTCAAACTAGTAAGAAACCATTATCACAAGGTCTACATTTGACCAAAATACAATTGGTTTGAAATTAAATAAACAAACAAGCAGATTCAAAATACCATTAGAAATAACCCAAGGGTCATCTAATTCTTAAGATCAAAAAAGTCAAATGTCGGTTTTGTTTTTGTTTTTTTGTTTTTTTTTTTATTTTTTTATTTTGAAATAAATTCAAAGTTATAGGAACAGTTGCAAAAATAATACTAACCCCATGCAAAGAATTCCATCATACCGTGACCTCCCTCCCCCGATAACTCAATCCACCAACTTTAACATGCTGTCACATTGCTATTTCTTTCCCTCCCTCCCTCCCTCCATCCCTATTTATCATCCATCATCTATTGCTCTGTCTTCTGAACATATGAGAGCTAGCTGCACATATCCTTGAGCATACACTGTAATTCACGTATACACTTCCCATGAATGAGAACATTCTTTTATGCAATCCCATTAAGCGCAGCTACGAAGTACAAGAGATTCAACGATACAAAGGTTACATTCTATACTTCCTTTTCCTTATGTCTCAACTGTGTCCCTTTGAGCCTCCTGTCCTCTATCCTCCAATCCCATCCAAGTTCATCCTTGGCATTCAATTGTCATCTATTTAGACTGTCTTTTTTTTTTTTTTTTTTTCAGTTGTGGAAACATATATACAGCCTAAATTTCCCATTCCACCCCCTCCCTAGCCTTCCATTAGTGGGATTAATCACATTTAGAATGTTGTAACGCTCTTTCCCACCATCCATTACTAGAAATTTCCCTTCACCTCAAACAGCAACTCCACAATCATTTCTTAACTCCCCATTGCCCCTTCCCCCATTTCTCTTAACCCAAACTCTACATTTCATCTCCATGGTTATATTCTCTGATAATTTCTTTGTGTTTACTGTGGGGCTTAAAATTAACCTCTTAAATCCCTATCAATCTTGTTTTTCTTTGATACCACCTTCACTTCAATAGGATACATAAACTATGTTCCTATACTCCTTCATTCCCCCACCTTTATATAGTTGTCTAAAATCACATATTTTACATTGAGTTCAAAACCACTGATTTGTCATCAGAGTGTCTGTGTAATTTATATCATGTAGGAAGTAAATAGTGGAGTTACAGTTCAAAAATTATTGACTTCTATTTGTATTCCATTGTGGTTGGAGAATGTGCTTTGAGTACATTCAAATTTTTTTTTTTTTTAATTTCTTGAGGCTTGTTTTATGTCCCAGCTTATGGTCCCTTCTGGAGAAAAGACCCGTGATCACTAGAGAAAAATGACTGTCCTGGTGCTTTGGGATGTAAGGTACTATATATGTCTGTTAAAATTCTCTGTATCTCTTTCTCCTTTCTCTGTTTCTCTGTTGGTAGGGCTCCCTTTAGAATCTGAAGTAGGGCAGGTCTTTTATTGGCAAAATCTCTCAGCATTTGTTTGTCTGTGAAAATTTAAGCTCTCCCTCAAATCTGAAGGAGAGCTGTGCTGGACAAAGTATTCTTGGTTGGAAATTTTTCTCTCTCAGAATTTTAAATATGTCATGCCGCTGCCTTCTCATCTCCATGGTGGCCGCTGAGTAGTCACTACTTAGTCTTATGTTGTTTCCTTTGTATGTGGTGAGTTGCTTTTGTCTTGCTGCTTTCAGAACTTGCTCCTTCTCTTCAGTATTTGACAGTCTGATCAGAATATGTCTCAGAGTGGGTTTATTTGGATTTATTCTATTTGGAGTTCGCTGGGCATTTATGCTTTGTGTATTTATATTGTGTAGAAGGTTGGGGAAGTTTTCCCCAACAATTTCTTTGAATACTCTTTCTAGACCTTTACCCTACTCTTCCCCTTCTGGGACACCAATGAGTCTTAAGTTTGGACGTTTTATTTTATCTATTGTATCCCTGAGTTCCATTTTGATTTTTTCAATTTTTTTCTCCATTCTTTCTTTTGTTCTTTCATTTTTTTGTTCTGTGGACTTCTAGGACACTGAGATGTTGTTCAGCTTCTTCTAGTCTTGTATTGTGAATATCCAGAGTCTTTTTAATTTGGCCAACAGTTTCTTTTATTTCCATAAGATCTTCTATTTTTTTTATTTACTCTTGCAGTGTCTTCTTTATGCTCTTCTAGGGTCTTCTTTACGTCACTTATATCCTGGGCCATGGTCTTCTTGATGTCCTTCAAATCCTTTGCGATGTTTTCGTTCCTCGATTGTAGTTTTTTGATTAATTCTGCGAGGTACTTTGTATCTTCTGATAACTTGATTTGTGTGTTTGGAGTTGGATTCTCCATATCATCTGGTTTTATCATATGCATTGAGATTTTCTGTTGCTTTTGGCCTCTTGGCATTTGCTCTGCTCGACAGGAATCTTTCAAGTTGTAAAAAAAAAAACCTATCTAAATTTTTCAGAAACATAGTTTGGTGACGTACACTTTCTCTAACCAGCAGATGCTGCTATACCTCTCAAGTCAGTTCTCCACCTTGTCCCCGCGGTGTGTGGGGAAATGATTCTTGTGGGGTCCAGCTGGAGAACTCAGCCTGGGTGTGTTGCTGGAGCCATCTGCCCTGAATGCGGGGCGCTTGTATGGGTGGCAAGGGAGGAAGGACACCCTCACTATTCAAATCCCCCTGGTTCCCAGAGATTCAAGGCCGCCGCAAGAGTCCAAGCCTTTGTTTCATTTCAGCCCCAGACCCTCTCTCTCGCTGTCCCACAAACCACCGGACTTGGTGTAGCGTCCCTGGGTTCTCCGAGCGGGTCCCCCCATCCAGCTGCAATCCTCCAGGACCTCTGCCAAGGGAATGCCGTGCTACGTCACCAGTGCGCACCGTCCCTCGAGGGAAGCCACAGGCTGCCAGGCTGTACTGGAGCGCTTTCAGTCTGATGCAAAAATGGCCAAACGGGGCGTTCTCAACACCCCCCTCCTCACAGAGTTCCTCCTTCCCAGCTCCGGGACAACTGGCGGGGCTCTGGGCTGTGGGCACGGCCCCGGGCAGGAGTTTATCCAGCCCTCCGGGGGGCCAGCTGCTAGCCGCGGGTTTCTTTCTGCTTCCGGCTCTCCCCTCCGATCCCCGGACCCCAAGGGTATCTGCAGCGGGCTATATTCCAGGCCAGACACCGAGAGGCCAGCCCAGCCCCCTCTTGCTGTGTTTAACTGCATGGTTCCCACAATCACAGCTGCAGCCACTCCTGGGTTTTTCCCCCTTTTTTTATTTTAAAAGAGCCCGTGGGTCTCCAAACGCCAAACCCTGGCTTCCCCAGATCGCCACGTGGCTGTGGAACTTCCAGCCAGCTTAATCATTTCAGAATGCAGACTCCCGGTTTCACCAAGTATACAGCCCCTGGGAACTAGCAGATCTCGTCCAGCTGGCACATCGCTGTAACCAGTATTCTGGGTCACTCTCTGGTCCTTATCTAGTGTTTTTCATGGAGGTGTTCCTTTGCCCTGCCTCACCTAGCTGCCATCTTAGTTTCTCCTGTTGGTTTTTTTTAAAGGAAAAAAAACTAGTAAAATTAATAATCTCTGCTAGGTTGATAAGGAAAAAAGAGAAAGGAAAAAAAAATATTATAAATGTAAATGGTGACAAAACTAAAGATGCTGTAGACACCAGAGGGAATATTACAAACAACTTTATGATAATACATTTGAAAATTAAAAAAAAGAACAACTCGTGGAAAAACATAAACTTACTGGATTCAAAAGAGGGTGAACAAAATGGCAGCATAAGACACTCCAGGGTGCCATTCCCTCACAGAACCTTTAAACAACAAGGAAAAACAGACAAAGCCATCTTCCTCAGAACTCCAGAAAATAGTTAACGGGTTGCAGTAAATGGGCAAGTGCCAAATGAAGAAAATGCAGGTCTAAATTAACAGTAAGAAAAGCTCATAATGTCCTTTCTTGACCCTCCCAACACTGTCCCCAACATGGTGTGGAGCCAGCCTGAGTTCCCGTTGTAGGGCTCTTAGCCTGTTCCAGAGGGAGCAGAGTAACCCCTACGTGCATACCACAGTGCCTGTATGTAAGTTCCTGTGTATTGGGGGCAGCGTGGAAGACTGAACCAGGAAACACATCTCAGGCTTGCCACCCCCAGAACTTGCCCTGCAGGCAGAAGAAGTGTAAAAAAGAAAAAAACAGTAAAAGTGGCCTGGGACAAAAGATCACCCTTTAAGTCATAGAACAGAGCACACAGGAGAAGAGAAAGTCTCTTTCATATGGAGAATAAAGGGCATTCAAATTCCTATAAACGGGGAATTCCTAAGGCACGAGCACATACCGAGGACCAGATTCAGTCTCAGAAAAGACAGGACCCTGTACTTCACATTCACCTCAAGTAGTTCTTGATAGGAAGGCTAAATTCTGAAGGGGAGCACCAGCCAATACAGAGACAATTTGCAAAGACTGTAAAAGAGATGTTTTCTACTGATTTGCTTGTTTTTGTTAGCTCCTGGCACTCAACGAAATCTCTGTCATACTACTAGCTGGATACAAACTAAACAAATATTTCAGGGACTAAATCCAGCAGTTAACACACTAAAATATTAAAATGTACCGTATGCAACAAAAGACAAGACAGAAGAAGAAACAGAAAATGATGGCCCATCCAAAGGAACAGGATAAAAATCAACAAGCCATCAAAAATGAAGACCAGACTTTGGACATATCAGACAAAAACTTTTAAGAAACTGACCTTCAATAAGCCCAAAGAGATAAGGAAAAACACAGAGAAAGAACTACAGGATATCTGGAAAATGATAAATTAATAGGAAGATTGCAATAAAAAGACAAATTTTAAAAAGGAACCCAATAGAAATACTGTAGCTAAAGACAACAGTAACCAAAATGAAAAATTCCCTAGACAGTTCAACAGATTAGAACTAGTACAGGAATCAGTAAACTTAAAGACAAGACAATTGAAACAATTCAGGCCAAGAAGCAGAAATTAATAAAGAATGGAGGGAGAACCTAAGATGGCGGCTAGGTGAGACAGGGCAAAAAAAACACCTCCGTGAAAACTATTAGCTAAAAGCCAGAAAGTGACCCAGAACACAAGTTCCAGCGATGCACCAGCCGGACAAGGTCTGCTAAATTCACAGGGACTGTGCATTTGGTGAAACCAGGAGTCTGCATTCTGAAATGAGTAAGTAAGCTGGCTGAAAGTCTGGCAGCCACGCTGCGGTGTGGGGAAACTGCAGGTTGGCGTTTAGAGATGGACTAGTGCTTTTTTTAAAAAAAAAAAAAAAACCCGGGAGCAGCTACAGATACAGCAGTGAGAACTGCGCAGTGAAGCACAGCAGGAGCGGGCTGTAGCCAACGCCTCAGTGTATGGCGTGGAAGATAGCCCTACAAACACCTGCTGCTGATTCTCTCAGGGCCAGGGGAACAGAGGGGATCCAAAAGGAGAAAGAAACCGCGCCCCTTGCAGCCATCTCCCCAGCGAGCTGGAAACACTCTTGTCCGGGGACGGAGCCATAGCCCAGAGCTGCGCCAACAGTGTTTCCCACAGCATCGTGCACACGCCGCAATATCAGCCATGGACAGTGGCCTTTAGTGCACCACAGCTAACTGTCCCGGAGCTGGGAAGGTGGAGCTGTGCGAAAAGGGGGAAATTAACACACCCCATTCAACCATTTTTAAAGCAGGCTGGGAACGCCCCTGCATGGCCCAGTGGCCCAGGGCTTCCCTGGAGGCCAGCGCACACTTATGATGTGGCACAGCCTTCCCTCAGCAGGGGTCCTGGAAGAGCACAGCTAGGAAGGGGGACCCACTCAGAAATCCCAGGGACCCTAAGTCAATACCAAGGACTCGTGAGTCAGTGGCAAAGACAATCTGTGGCAAGACTGAAATGAAGCCTTAAATCTCTGAGAACCCCTGGGAGGTTTGATTATTAAAGCTGCCCTGCCTCCCTAACCACCCAGACACACGTCCCACATTCAGGGCAGACAGCACCAACAACACACCCAAACTTAGTGCACCAACTGAACCCAACAAGAATCAGATCCCCACACACCACAAAGACAAAGTTGGGGAGAACTGACTTGAGGGGAATAGGTGACTCACAGACACCATCTGCTGGCTAGTTAGAGAAAGTATACACCACCAAGCTGCAGAGCTGACAAATTAGAGATCGGTATTTTTTATATCCAGAAAGAACATTATCAAGTAAAGCAAATGCCAAGAGGCCAAAAACAACAGAAAATCTTAAAGCATATGATAAAACCAGACAACATGGAGAACCCAAACCCAAACACCCAAATCAGAAGATCAAAAGAGACACAGTACTTGGCGCAATTAATCAAAGACCTAAAAATCAAACACAAGAGCATGGCACAGGATATAAAGTACATAAAGAAGATCCTAGAAGAGCATAAAGAAGAAATTGCAAGAGCAAATAAAAAAATAAAAGATTTATGGAAATAAAAGAAACTGTTGGCCAAATTAAAAAGACTCTGGATACTCATAATACAAGATTAGAGGAAGTTGAACAACGACTCAGCATCCTCAATCACCACAGAACGGAAAATGAAAGAACAAAAGAAAGAATGGAGAAAAAAATCGAAATGGATCTCAGGGATATGATAGATAAAATAAAACGTCCAAATTTAAGACTCATTGGTGTCCCAGAAGGGGAAGAGAAGGGTAAAGGTCTAGAAAGAGTATTCAAAGAAATTGTTGAGGAAAACTTCCCCAACCTTCTACACAATATAAATACACAAAGCATAAGTGCCCAGCGAACTCCAAATAGAATAAATCCAAATAAACCCACTCTGAGACATATTCTGATCAGACTGTCCAATACTGAAGAGAAGGAGCAAGTTCTGAAAGCAGCAAGAGAAAAGCAACTCACCACATACAAAGGAAACAACATAAGACTAAGTAGTGACTACTCAGCAGCCACCATGGAGGTGAGAAGGCAGTGGCATAACATATTTAAAATTCTGAGAGAGAAAAATTTCCAACCAAGAATACTTTATCCAGCAAAACTTTCCTTCAAATTTGAGGGACACCTTAAATTTTTCACAGAAAAACAAATGCTGAGAGATTTTGCAAATAAAAGACCTGTCCTACTTCAGATACTAAAGGAAGTCCTACCAACAGAGAAACAAAGAAAGGAGAGAGAGAGAGAAAAAAATTTAACAGACATATATAGAACATTACATCCCAAATTACCAGGACACACATTCTTCTCTAGTGATCACGAATCTTTCTCCAGAATAGACCATATGCTGGAACATAAAGCAAGCCTCAATAAATTTAAAAAAAAAAACAACAATTTAATATATTCAAAGCACATTCTTTGACCACAATGGAATACAAATAGAAGTGAATAATTTTTGATTTGTAACTCCACTATTTACTTCCTACAGGATATAAAATACATAAACTCTAATGACAAATCAGTGGTTTTGGACTCAATGTAAAATAGGTAATTTTTGAAAAGAACTACATAAAGGTGGGGGAATGGAGGAGTATAGGAACATAGTTTACATGTCCTATTGAAGTTAAGTTGGTATCAAAGAAAAACAAGATTGTTATAGATTTAAGAGGTTAAATTTAAGCCCCATGGTAAACACACAGAAATTATCAGAGAATATGACCATAGAGATGAAAAGTAGAGTATGGATTACGAGCAGTGGGGGAAGGGGCAATGGGGAGTTAAGAAATGAGTGTAAGGTTGCTGTTCGGGGTGAAGGGAAGTTTCTAGTAATGGATGGTGGGAAAGTGATAGCATTACAACATTCTAAATGTGACTAATCCCACTAACAGAATGCTAGGGAGGGGGTGGAATGGGAAGATTTAGGCTGTACATATGTTCCCACAATTGAAGAAAAAAAAAAAAAAGAAAAAGTCTAAATAGGCCATGACAATTAAATGCCAAGGATGATCCTAGATGGGATCTGAGGATGGAGGAGAGGAGGCTCAAAGGGACACAGTTGGGACATAAGAAAAAAAAAAAAAAAAAAGGAAATACAGAATGTAAGCTTTGTATCAATGTTGAATTTCTTGAACTTCTTAGCTGCGCTTAATGGGATTGCATAAAAGAATGTTCTTGTTCATGGAATTGTATATGTGAACTATATTGTTTGTTCAAGGATGTGTGCAGCTTGCTCTCATATATTCAGAAGACAGAGCAATAGATGATGGATGATAGGGAGGGAGAGAGGGAGGGAGGGCAGGAGGGAAAGAAAGAAATGGTGGTGTGACAGGATGTTCAAGTTGGTGGATCACGGTATCGGGGGAGGGGGGTCAGGGTATGCTGGAGTTCTGTGTATGGGTTTTGTATTGTTTTTGCAACTGTTTCTGTAAGTTAGAATTTATTTCAAAATAAAATTAAAAAAAAAAAAAAGAATGGAAAAAAGGAAACAGCACCTAAGAGACTTGTGAGACATACTCATTATGTGAATCCCAGAAGGAAATAACGGCTGAGCTTCCTAAATTTATTTGAAAGACATGAATATGCATAAAGAAACCCAACAAACCCCAAACAGGATAAACTCAAAGAGAACCTTATCCAGACACACAGTAGACAAACTGTCAAATGCCATGGACAGGAGAAAGTTTTGAAAGCAACAAGAGAAAAGCAAAGTGTTATGTCCAAGGGAGTCCCAAAATGACTAAATGCTGACTGCTCATCAAAAACCATAAAGGCAAGAAGGCAATGGAAAGAAATATTTAAAGTGCTAAAAGAACAACTATCATCGAAGAATTTTATAGCCAGTGAGATTGTCTTTCAAAAATAAGGGAGAGATTAAGGCATTCCCATATAAACAAAAAAAAATGAGTAAGTCTGTCACCAATAGACCCTATAAGCAATGCTAAAGGGAGTTCTCAAGAACTTAAAGGGAAAGACAATAGACAGTGGATTGAAGTGGCATAAAGAACCAAAGGCCTCCAATAAAGGTAATCATTTAGGTAATTATAAATGCCACTAATATCGTATTGTATTTTTTTGATACTTAACTCCATTTTTACTTCTTACAGGTTCTAAGAGGAAAATGCATACAAAATAATGATGAATCTATGGTTCTGGACATATGATTTATAAAGATACAATCTGCAACAAGTCAAACAAAAAGACATAGGGATGAAAGGGTAAAGGAACAGTGTCTGTGTGTATGCTACTGAAGTTAAGTTGGTATCATGTCAAAAGTGACTGTTACATATTTAGGATGTTAAATTTAAGCCCCATGGGGTAACTACAGACAGAATATCTGGAATATATATACAGAAAGAAATCAGAAAGGACACAAAATGGTACACTAAAAAAAAAAAAGAAAAAAAAAATCAAATAATATGAAAGTAGGCATTAACAAAAGAACTGAGGGACAAAAATGGTGTAAGGCTTACAAAGACCAAATAGCAAAATGGTAAAAAAAAGTCCTGCATTATCAATAATTATGTTAAATATAAATGGATTGAATTTTCCAGTCAAAAGGCAGAGATTGGCAGAATGGTTAAAAACTATGACCCAACTATATCCTGTTTACAAGAGATTCACCTTAAATTTAAGAAACAAATAGATTGAGAGTGAAAGGATGGGGAAAAAAGATATACCATGCAAATAGTAACCAAAAGATAGCTCAGGTAGCTATCCTAATATTACATGAAACAGACTTTAAGTCATAAACAGTTATGAGGAAAAAGAAGGTCATTATATGCTATTAAAGGGGTCAATTCAACAAGACATAACAAGTATAAATATATATATACCCCTAAAGGAAGAGTCCCAAAATACATGAAGCAAATATTGACAGATTTGAAGGGAGAAATAGATGGTTCTACATTAATAGTAAGAGACTATTAATAGGAGACTTATTATTACTACTTTCAATAATGGATAGAATATTTAGACAGAAGATCAAGGAAATAGAAAACTTGAATGATACTTGTAGTTTGGTAAAGGTGCCAAAATGCAATATAACAGAAATGGATTGGCTTTTACAATGGGGGTTTACTAGTTCACAAATTTACAGTTGCAAGGCCATGAAAATGTCCCAATTGAGGCATCAACAGGACGATACCTTCTCTGAAGAAAGGCTGGTGGCATCCAGGGTTCCTCTGTCACATGGAAGGCACATGGCCAGAGTTTGCTGGTCTTCTCTTGGGTTTAGCTTCTGGTTTCCATGGCTTTCTCCAAAATGTCTCCGGGCTTCTGTCTTAGCTTCTCTCCTAGCTTCTCCCGAGGGCAAACTCTGGATTACATATCTCAGCTTCTCTCCAAAATGTCTCTGTCAGCTTCTCTGAGCTTTCTCTCTCTGTGAGCTCTCTTAAAGGATTCCAGTAAAGGATTATGACCCACCTTGAATGGGCGGAGTCACACTCCATGGAAACAATCTAATCAAAAGGTCCTGCCCACAATAGGCCTGCCCTCACAAGACTGGATTAAAAGAACATGGTTTTTTTGTGGTACATGATAGATTCAAACGAGCACAATACTCTAAACAAATATTAAACCTAACATATATATATAGAACACCTCACCTAACAGGAGCAGAATACATATTTTTCTCTAGTGCACATGGATCATTCTCCATGATAAACCACAGTTTAGGTCAGAAAACAAGTCTCAATAAATCCAAAAATATTTAAGTCATACAATGTAGTTTCTCTGATCACCATGGAATGAAACTATAAATCAACAACAGAAGGAAAACTAGAAAATTCAAAAATATGTGGAAATAAAACTATGCACTCTTAAAACAACCAATGGCTCAAAGAACAAATCACAAGGGGAATTAGGAAATATCTTGAGGCTAATGAAAATGAAAATACAACCTAGCAAAACTAATGGGATGCAGCAAAGGCAGGGTGAGAGGGAAACTTATAGCTCTAAATGCTTACATTAAAATGGAAGAAAAATCTCAAATCAGTGACTTAAACTCACACCTAGAGGAACTAGAAAAATAAGAGCAAACTAAACCCAAAGAAGCATAGGGAAGGAAATATAAATTAGAATGGGTGCAAGTGAAATAGAGAATAAAAAAAATAGAGACCAACAATGAAACCAAAAGTTGGTTCTTTGAAAAGATCAAGGAAGTTGGCAAACCTTTAGCTAAACTGAAAAAAATAAAAAAAGAGAGGGTGCAAATAAAATCAGAAATGAAAATGGGGACATTACTACCAACCCCACAGAAATAAAAAGGATTATAACAGGATACTATGAACAAGTAAATGCCAACAAATTAGATAACCTAGACAAAATGGACAAATTTCAAGAAACACACAAATTACCTATACTGACTCAAGAAGAAATAGAAGATCTCAACAAACCAATAACAAGTTACAAGAATGAACCATTCAGTAATCAAAAACCTCCCAACAAATAAAATCCCAGGACCAGATGGTTTCACTGGTGAGTTTTAACAGACATTCCAAAAACAAATAATACCAATCCTGCTCAAACTCCTTTAAAAAATGGAAGGGAAGGGATCACTACCTAACTCATCTATGAGGCCAGAATCACCCAGATAAAGATACTGCAAGAATATTACAGACTAAAATACCCTATAAAAACATACAAAAACCTTCAACAAAATACTAGTAAACCAACAACACATTAAACTAATTATACATCATGATTAAGTAGAATTTATTCCAGGTATGCAAGGGTGGTTCCACATTAGAAAATCAATTAATAAAATAAACTACATTAACAGAACAAAGGGGGAAAACCAATCACCTCAATTGATGAAGAAAAGGAATCTGACAAAATCCAGAGGCCTTTCTTGATAAAAACACTTGAAAACTAGGAATTAAAGGGAATCTCCTCAACATGGTAAAAGGCATGGATGAAACACCCATGGTTAACATCATACTCAATGGTAAAAGACTGAACACTTTCCCCTCTAAGATCAGGAAGAAGACTAAGACACCCACTATTACCATTATTAGTCAACACCATACTACAAGTGTTATCCAGATCAATTAGGCAAGAAGAAGACATAAAAGGCATCCAAATTGGAAAGGAAGAAGTAAAATTCTCCCAATTCACAGAGGACATTATCCCATATATGGAAAATCCTGAAAAATCCACAACAAAGCTACTAGAGCTAACAAACACATTCAGTAAAGTGGCAGGGAACAAGATCAACACAAGAAAATCAGTAGTCTTTCTATATACCAGGAACTAACAATCTGAAGAGGAAATCAAGAAAATTCCATTTACAATAGCAACTAAAAAAATCAAATATCCAGGAATAAATCTAACCAATGATGTAAAGAACTTATACATATAAAATTACAAAACATTGCTAAAAGAAATCAAAGAAGACCTAAATTAATGGAAGGACATTCCATGTTCATGGATTGGTAAATTAAATATCATTAAGACGTCAATTCTACCCAAAGTGATTTACATATTTAACACAATCCCAATCAAAATTCGAACAACTTTCTTTGCAGAAATGGAAAAGCCAATTCACCAAATTCAAACAGAAAGGCAAGGGGCCCCAAATAGCCAAAACCATCTTGAAAAGAGAACGAAGTTGGAGGACTCACAATTCCCAATCTTAAAACTTATTTAAAAGCCACAGTAATCAAAACAGCATGGTACTGGTACAAGAATAGACAAATAGACCAATAGATTCTAATTGAGAACTCAGTAATCAACCCTCACCTTTATGGTCAACTGATTTTTGACAAGGGTGCCAAAACCACTCAATTGGGAAATAATGGTCTCTTCAACAAAATGGTTCTGGGAAAACTGGATGTCCATATGTAACAGAATGAAGGTAGACCCCTATACCTCACACCATATACAAAAATCAACTCAAAATGGATCAAAGACCTAAATGTAAGACCCAGAACTATAAAACTCCTGAAAGAAACCACAGGGAAGTTTAGGACCTTGTGACAGGTAAAAATTTCTTAGACTTTACACTAAAAGCACAAATAGCAAAAGAAAAAAGTAGATAAATGGGACCACATCAAAATTTAAAACTTTTATGCAAAGGACTTTATCATGAAAGTAAGAAGACAACCCAATTTTAAAATGGGGAAAAGAATGAATAGACATTTCTCCAACAAGATAAACACACAAATGGCTAAAAAGCACATGAAAAGATGCTTAATATTATTATTCATTAGGGAAATGCAAATCAAAAACACAATGAGATACCATTTAATACCCACTAGAAAGGCTATTATTTTAAAAAATGGAAAATTACAAGTGTTGGAGAGGATGTAGAGAAAGAGGAACACTCATTCATTGCTGGTGGGAATGAAAAATGGTGCAGCTACTGTGGAACACAGTTTGAAAGTTCCTCAGAAAGTTAAGTATGGAATTACATATGACCCAGGAATCCCACTTCTAGGGTATATACCCCAAAGAATTGAAAGCAGGGTCTCAAACAGATATTTTGCACACCAATGTTCATAGCTGCATTATTCAGAATTGCCAAAAGGTAGAAACAACCCAAGTGTCCAGCAATGGATAAATGGATGAACAAAATTGGTATATACATAAAATGGAATATTATTAAGCCATAAAAATGAATGAAGTTCTGATACATGCAACAACTTGGATTACCCTTGAAGACATCATGTTAAGGGAAATAAGCCAGACACAAAAGGACAAATATTATATGATCTCATGGATATGAAATAATTAGAGTAAGCAAACTCATAAGAGTCAGAAACTAGAATATAGGCTACCCAGGGGCCAGAGTGGGGGTAACGAATGGGGAATTAATGCTTAAGTAGTCCAGAGTTTCTGTTTGGGGTAATGGAAAAGTTTTGGTAATGGATGTTGGTGATGATAGTGTAATATTATGAATGTAATTAACACCAAATTATGTATTTGAATGTGGTTAAAAGGTGAAATTTTATATTATATATGTTACTAGAATAAAAATTTAACATAACCATATATAAACTTGACAAAGCTGACCCAAGGCAAAATAGATAACCTGAATGGCCCTATAACAATTAAAGAAATAAATCAATAGTTTAAAATCTTCACAAATTAAATATTCTTTTTTCCCCTTCCTAATTTTAAAAGGAGTAACTTTTAAATGTTTGACCTTAACTTACAAGGAAACTTTTAGAACACCTTTTGTCTTGATAAGGAACTTTAGGCACAGGCATTTTTTGCAAACAAATGATCATTCAGGAAAAATAATTTTTACACATTTTTTTTTCAGAAAATAGGAAAAGTAGGAATCATTCCAAACTCATTTTTATGAGGCTAAGTTCTTGATTAAAAAAAAAAAACAGGTAAAAAGAATGTGAAACAAAGACCAAACCTACTTAAACATAAATGCAAAAATCTAAAAATCTTAAACCAAGTAGTAGCAATTGAAATTCAGCATTACATATATATATATATATATAATGCAGGTGGACTTAACATTAGAAAAGTAATGTGATTCATCACATTAACAAATAAAGGAAACTAAAACATGTGCTCTTAATATATCCAGAAACCACAATCAATAATATTCCATACATGTTTCTAGTACAGTAGAAACTAAAATCCCTTAACATCTTATTTCAAAAGTTTCAAAAATTTACTTATAAATATCACACTTAAGATGAAACATTTAAAAGTTACCCCCTTTAAAATTAAAAGGAAAAGGAAAGAGAAAATTCTCACTATCACCATTTCTATTCAGCATGGTGCATGAGGTTCCAAACTACAAAAAGAAATAAAATATATAAGAATTAAAAAGGAAGAAATAAAAATGATAGTCACAGATCATATTAATTTATATATCAATTACCAAAAGAATTTACTGATAATTTGTTTCAATTAAGATATTTTAGTAAAGTTGCAAGACACAGGATTATACAAAAGTGTACCGCATTCCAATGCCCCCAAAGAGAGAAAATGTCACTATAAAAAAGATTTTTTAAAAAAAGAAAAACTAAAGATCCCCAATAAACAAAAAAATCTAGCACAAGATAGCCAAAGCCTTAATGAAGACAATTATGGAACTACTGAAAGACATTAAGTAAGTTTAAGGAAATGAGATGATATCATGTATATGAATAGGAAGTGTCAACTCATAAAAATGTCAATTTTCTCCAAACTGACTATAGTCCAAGCTAATCCAAAAGCTAATCCAAGTATTTCAGTATTTCAAGAAGAACAAAAGAGACAATCTGAAGGAAAACAAGATTGGGAAATTCACCTTACAAGATGCCAAAAGCTTGCTGTCAGGCTATAAGTCAGACAGTGTGGTATTGATACAGAGACAAACAGAACAAAAGACAGAAACAGACCTGTGTGTCTGATCTGTGACACCGGCGGCACTGAAGAGAGGGAGAAAAGATGGTGCGGTAGGTTGAATTTTGTCCCCCAGAAAAAAAAAATATTCTTAATCCATTCCTGTGGATATGAACCCATTATAAATAGGACCTTGGGAAGACGTTAATTTTAGTTAAGATATGGCTCATCTGAATGAGGTGGTACCTTAATCCTATCACTGGAGGTTTTACGAAGAGAAAGACAGACAGATGGAGAAGTGAAAGCTAGAAGTCAGTAGAACCCATAAGGGAAAGGAGAAGACATCACCATGAGACAGAAAACCCAAGAAACCCACAGACTGCTGAACAGCCAGAATGCTATCAATCCCCGGAAGAAGCAAGCCTTCTAGCCTCTGAAACCATGAGCAATGAAGTCCTGTTGTTAAGCCAAACCACAGTACGGTCATTTGCTTTAACAGCCTGGAAGTTAAGAAAGATGGTCAATTTTAAAAAGTGGTATGTGGCAAAACTGACTATTCATCTGCATAAGAATGAAAACTGAATCCATACTTCACCACAGAGAGAGAAAAAGATTAAAATACGGTCCTTAAACCTTGAAGACTTTTTGAAGTAAATTCAGGAGAATTTCTTTATGGCCTTGGAATAAAGAAAGATTTCTTAAGACACAAAAAGTACAAAACCATAAAAGAAGAAATGGATAAATACTTCAATTCATTAAAAGATACCATAAGGTAACTGGAAGAGTTTATTTTTAATGCACAACATTTACTATCAAGAAATTTAAAGAATTCGAAAAGATACAATAAAACACAACCCCCAAAATGGGCAAACTACCAGGACAGGCATATTGCAGCAGAGAAAATACAAATGCCCAATAAACATATAAAGACATGCTTCATCTCATTAGGAATCATGGAATGTAAACTGAGACACCATTTTAAATCCCCCTGCCTGGGAGAAGTTCCGATGTCAGACAATACCAAATGTTAGGGAGGATATGGTATATTCTCTATACACTGCTAATGGGAATGGATATTGGCACCATCACTTTGGAAAACAAATGGCATGATCTAACAGAACTGAAGATGTACCCAGCCTACCCCCAACCAGTTCCATGCCTGGACATCTATCCTAAAGAAATTCATGCATATGTGTACCAGGAGACAAGCACAACATGGAAGAATCTCAAAAACAGAGTGCTGAGGGAAAGCAGCCAGACCCAAGAGTATAGACCCATAATTCCATTTATATGAGGGTCAAGACCAGGCAAACCTAATCTTTGGTGAAGAAGTCAGAACAGTGGTGCCCAATATGGGAGTGAAGAGTGACTGGAAGGGAATATGAGGGACGTTGCGGAGGGGGATGTGTAAAAATGTTTTGTATCTCTATTGGAGTGTTGGCTACAGGAGTTGATACAATTTGACAAAACTCATTGAATTGTACCCTTACTATCTGTGCATTTCATTGTGAATAAATTTTGCCTCCAAAAAAAGAAAGGCAGACAGACACAAAGACATATAGACAGACAGAAAGATTAGGAGTGAAGTGTGAGTTATTTAATTCTCCTAAGGGAAAGAATTTGTTTCGCATAATGGTTTACCAATAGCAATTTGCACATAACTGACTGCATTCTAAGGACAAATTTATTTTTATCTATTCAAAAAGTAAGTTCAAATTGTCTTCTTGGCAAAGTATTTTAGCATGTCCAATCCAGGATGTGATAAGCTTTTAAACATGAGGCTACACGGGACTTCCCTGTTTACTCTGAACTGACTGACTGAAAATACTGAGACATGCTTAGAAAAATAAAGTTAAAGGTTACACCATAAATAAACAGAAGCTCAGCTGTATGACTGTATAGGTCAAAGGCTAAAATTTCACAAATTATTGCCTGTTGATTTTCTGCACTAATGAATGAGTAGACATACACAAAGGATCCCAGCAACAATAATTCAGACCTTACTTGGTCTTGGCACTATCTTTTCCTTTCCCCATAACTCCTTCCTGAAAGGAGAGGAGGATGGGAGAATGGAGCCAACCAGACTACCAGGAAGAGCATTTACTTCCAATTTCCAGTTCAGAGCTTCTACCTCCAGACCAGGCTCCTTAATGGAACTAGTGGGGGTTGAATTACATTCCCCATAAAAGGCAAGTTCAGGTCCCAACCCCTGGTCCTGTGGGTATGAACACATTTATAAATAGAACCTCTGAAGATGTTATTACTTAAGGTGTGCCCAAACTGAATGATGAATATGGCTGAAGTCCTCATGAGCAAAGGAAACAGGACACAGAAAGAGGAGCCACGGGGAGCAGCCAGAAGCTAGAAGTCAACAGAACCCAGATGAGAAAGGAGAAGATGCTGCCATGTGCACTGCCATGTGATGGAAAAGCCAAGGAGTTCCAAAGATGGTCACCCAGCCAGAAAATACTGACCCCAGGAGGAAGTAAGCCTTCTAGCCTCTGAAACTGTGAGCCAATAAATTCCTGTAGTGAAGGCAACATATTGTATTTGTTTTAGCAGCCAGGAAACTAAATACACTCGTGTGTGTGTGTGTGTGTAAATACATATCCATACCCCAAGGTCTGCAAGGCCATCAAAACTAAACACTGCTATGTTTCAACTTCCCACACCGCACACAAAAGTCCAAGAACAAAGCAGAGACAAGTGACATTTCATACCTGTTTTTTCTAGGATTGCTATATGCCTCTTCAATAAGCTCCATTTTATCCAAATCCTTCCACTCACTTCCATCCAAGAATTGCCATCGATATGGCAAATGAAAATGAACTTTATTGCACTTATCTAAAATAAAAACATAGCGAGGTAAGACATCTTGGCAATGCACAGCACAGCCTGACCCCATGGTTTTCAATGGGAGTGTGCCACCCACAGACCTAGGAACAGTTTAGAAATTTGTGGGGGAATCGGTTTTTTTTTCCCTGCCATCATGCCTGAGCATTTGTATGTTGAAATACTATGTATTTTATTACTTAAATTTTTCCTCTCCCTTTTTCACAATTAGACAATACATTGATTTTTTAAAATATGTACGTTGGTAGGTTATATTATCTATGAGTTTCATTTCATGACAGTAAAGATTCTGATCATCAGGTCAAAGGTTCCATCCCTGCAGGGGGAAGCTTGCCTCAATATTTCCATACATGTGGAATGTGGCTGGGTAGAGGTCACACCCAAGATCAAGTTACATTTACCACTACTAGAAACTCATCCAAACCCTAACACATCCAATCCAAGGTAGGTCAGTGCGTGGTTTCAGCCCACTTCAATGTCTTCCGGCTGCCAGCATGCCCACCGCCCTCCAAGCATCTTCCAAATCCCTGAAGGTTCACAGACACAGTGCTCTGCCTATATACACAACGGCCCAGGAATTTACATCTAGCCAATGCCTTCCCATGCCCCTCCTGTGCTCCAGGTTTTCACTTCCCTCATTCATTCCTCGTACTTCCTGCCTGCCTTACCTTTGCTCGTGCCAGCCCACCCATCAGGAATGCCACCATCACCCCTGTCTCTACCTATCAATATCCTAGGTGAGATACTGGTACATTCATAGAGTGGAATATTGTGAGAAGAAAGGAAGAAAGAAAAAGAATGGGGAATCTCTTTGCACTCTAATATGTAGCTATCTACAAAATATATACTATTAAGTAGAAAGACACAGAATAAGATACAGAATCTTTTTGGAAGGGACAGTCAAGGGCCTGATAATAAGGTTGCTTCTTGGACGGGGCCTTGGTGTTAGGGAAAAGAGATGTAACCCTTCTTACTGACTACCCTTGGACATTTTTAATTCATCTTCCAAGATTATGATAATGAAGTTTGGCTAATTTGATACTTGGAAAAAGTTCAAATTTTCTAAAATTTTATACTTCATGTTAAATACATCTCAATGCTATCTTCTTCTCAGAGTTTCTGAAAACTGATACCTTGGGAAGGGGTGGGGGGGTGAGGGGGGTAGCGGGAGTGGGTAGGAGAGGGAAGGTGAGGAAGCTTCCTGGGCTTGTCAAAGACCAGACCTGGGGCTAGGCAGACAGGAGCAGAAGAGACAACAGACAGAGAGGGTGCTCAGGGAAGAAGGATGGGAGGGTACAGTTTACAAAATCCTTCTAAGTTCAACAAGACTGACACAGCCAACACTGAGAACCTATGCTCTCCTGGCCTGTCCAGAGTTCAAATGTGGATGGTTCACACCAGGCCAATTAATCTCTTGGACTCTCAACAAGGGTGTGTACAAAAGAGCTTAATAATGATAATAAAGGTCTGGACCAGGATAAATAAGGCCAGAGGTACTGTCCAGAAGTTGTAACCAAGTCCGATTTCCTGTTCCCCAGCTGAAGGACATTAAGGGAAATGACCAGGGATATAACAGAAAAGCCTCACCAGGACATCCTGGCTTTCCCATGCTGCGCCCATAAAATCCCCAGTACAGGTGAGTCCTGGACAGGCTGAATAAAGACTTCCCTCTAGAAGGCATCCACCTTGGGGAGGATGTACCACTCCCAGGCCTCCCAGGCTGAAACCTCTTCAGGAAACACACGGGGACTCAAAGGAAGACTCTAGTCAAACAGCAGGTCCAAGACTTCCGGTTCTTAATCAGAGCCTGAGTGTGGCGGCCACATGGCGGCCACCAGGAAAAAGATGGCCATGCAGGCCCCTTTAGCCACAGTGGCTGGCGAGAAATGTGTCCTGACACAGCGATGCAGGAGAGAGGCCCCTTCTCTACCCTACTTCCCCTTGTCCTCCTGCACTCATTCTCAACTTCCTTTCCCTAACTCTAATGGTCCCCCACTCAGCATGGCATTCCAGAGTCTAGGCTTTTTAGAAGATGAGTCACAGAAACCAAATCAATTTGACAGACTAAGCACCCACATCCAGCTCCCTTTCCTCCTCAAACCTTTTGAAATGACAGAAAAATAAGACTAAATCCAAAAGCACAGAAAACAATAAAAAGTACTATCAAAAGACTAGAATTATTAAAGAACTCTTAAATATATAAAGCAGAAAAATCAAACAGAAAGATAAAAGAGAAAAAAAAATCCAAAATATGCAGAAGAGAGCTACCACAGAAGTAGGAAGAATCTGGGGGCTTTACAAACTCAGAGTCAATGAAACAAGGAGCAAGAAAGATACCTGGGCCAATCACAATGAGACTGATCAAGGTATTGCTTTGGAACCCACTAGAGCAGGCACTCCCCAACGCTGACTTGCTTGTGCTGAGCAGCCCTGCTATTTGCTTCCCAGTTAAACTTACGCATGTGAATATAAGGGCTGGAGTGAGAGAAAAGCATAGCCACCAAAGCCACCCCAGTCCTAGGACACATACTAGCAGCCCACCCCACCAAGCAGGACATATGGCCTCTTTCGCATTATCAACAAGGACAAGGGCCTGGAATCAGAATCAGCACCCACCATCAGAGATTCTGAAACACCAGCATGAAAATACAGCAAGAATCACCCAGCACATAAGGAAAAACAACAGAGAGAGGCACCAAACTCAAACAGAAAATCAGCACCTAAGGAAAAAGAGTAAATAAAAAAAGAGTGACAGCTTATTATCCTCACAAATGTGAGAAGTTACTTCAGATTTAAAACAAGAGGATTTCATGAAAAACAACACTTAGAAATATTTTAAATCAATACTTGATCCACCAAATAAAAAAGCCTCAATGGGTGGGGGTGGACAGCAGTGGACAAGCTGAAAATCCAATCAATGAGATGAAAGGTCAACCCATGGGATGCTCCCAAAGCATAGTTTAAAAGGATAAAGCGATGGAAATTAGTTTTTCTTGTAAGTGAGATAAGAGCAAGACTAAAGAGAAAAAGTTTTAAGCCTTAAGCGGGGTGGGGTTGGAGATAAAACAAACATATTACCTACAAGGGAATGAGAACCTGAGTTTTCATCAGACTTCCTACCAGCAGCACAGGTAATGACAAACAGAATATCTTCAAAATAAGGACTCTTCTTAACTCATTTTATGAGGACACCAGTACCCTGATACCCAAACCAGACAAAGATACTACAGAAAATAAAGCTACAGACCAATATCCCTCATGAACAAAATATTAGGAAAGAAAATTCAGCAATATGCAAAAAGATAATATCATGATTAAATGAGGTTTATCCCAGGAATGTAAGATTTGTTTAACATTCAAAAATCAATATAATTCACAGTATTAACAAAATAAAGGAGAAAAACCATAAGATCATATTAATAGAAGCAGCAAAAGCATTTGGAAAAATTCAACATCCATTCATGATAAAAACTCTCAGCAAACCAGAATTAGAAGAGGACTTCCTGAACCTGATAAAGGGCATCTATGAAAAACCTAAAGCTAACATCATGCTTAATGACAAAAAAAACAAACAACAAACCTGAATGCTTTGTCCCTGTATCAGAAATAAGACAAAGACACCCACTCTCACCACTTCTACTCAACATTGTACTAAGTGTCTCAGCCAGAGAAATAAGGCAGGAAAAAGAAATTTAAAAAGCATACAAAATAGAAACAAACTAAAATTGCCTTTATTCACAGATGACAGGACCATATATATAAAAAAGCCCAAAAAATCCACAAAACAAGCTCCCAGAACAAATAAGTGAATTTAGCAAAGTTGTAGAAAACAATGTCAATATATAAATGTCAGGTGCATTTCTATATAATAGCAGCAAATAATCAGAAAAAGACCCGAAATAGTCAGGAATAAATTTAATATATGCAATACCTGTACACCAAAACACTGGTAAAAGAAATGAAAGATGACATTAACAAATGCACACTCATGGACTGTAAGACTCAGTATCATTAAGCTGTCACTTCCCCCCAAAATGACCTACAGATTCATTGCAATCCCAATCAAAATCCCAGCAGAAATTTTTGTAGACACTGAGAAGCCAATTCTAAAACTTATACAGAAATGAAAAGGACCTCTAATAGCCAAAACAATTTTGGAAATGAGTGAAGTTGGAGTACTCAACCTGATTTGACTTAGTAGAAAGCTACAGTAATCAACACAATGCGGATTTGGCATAAGGAACAGATACACATAGTAATGCCAACAAAAGAGAGTCCAGAAATACAGACACGTAAATATGACCAACTGATTTTAAACAATGGGTCCAAGGTCATTCAACTAAAGATGCTGGAAGAACTGGATATTAATATGGGGAAAAATGAGCCTCAAACCCTTCCTCACACCGTATACAAAATTATCTTAAAATGGGATCCTAGATTTAAACACAGGAGCTAAATCTATAAAATTTCTAGGAATAAAACATAGAAAAGAGTGATATCATCAACATGGCAACATAAGACATTCCCTGGAAAAGCATTCCCTCAGAAACAACTAATAAAAGGACAAATCTCACTTGCTTGAAACTCTGGAAGTCAACTTAGACTGGAGAAGGACTCCACAAATGCTGAATCGAAGAAAAATTTTTAAAAAACACCAAAACAAAACAAAACAAAAAAAAGAATATGAGATCCACAAGGACCTGCCAGTTCAGACCCCTACCCATCACATGGTCCCATGCAGCTTAAAAGTCACCCAGAGAGGCAGTACAGCCTGGGAACCTTGCACCGTGGATTCAAACCATAGAGCCACTCACAGCAGTGAGTTAGAACCCCATGCATATCCAGGCACAGGGACCCAAGCCCACAGTGACTCATGGTGGAACACAAGCAGCTGGTGAGCAAATGCATATAAAGAGCCCCCAGCAGAACTGTTGGCAACAGGTATACACACACAGCCAAGTCTCTGATTGCTGGATCCCCTAAACGAAAAAACAATCCTTTTTAAACATTGACCCCATCTTGCTCCCTGGGGTGGGACACCCTAACAGAGAAGAAATTGGAGGCAGAAAAGCCTCATGGAAAAAAAGGGCAAAACTGAACTACTGTAAGGCAGGATGGATCCCAGAACTGAAAAGTGTAATGAAAATGTGGTACTGAGTGAGGGAGAGAAGTTAAACAAATCATAGAAGCTGGAGAGAAAATTCTCCACTAAAACAAGCAGATCAGATCAGGATTCCTGGAGAAGGAACAGAGGGAGGAAAGCTTCCTCCTAAAGGTGAAACAACTCCACATAAAAGGGCAATCTTAAAAGTTATACCACAGATCTAAGATGGTGGGATAGAGAGGAATGGAAGCTAGTTAGTCTCCCTGGAACAACTAATAAAAAAACAGGAAAAACTAGTAAATAATCCGTAATAACTGCAGGGGGACAAACGTGACCGTCCATTCATCATACACCAACCTGAATTGGGAGGGATGCCCAAGATCACAGCATAAAATCTGTCAGTATAAACTGCGGATCCAAGCCAGGAGATCCCTCCCCCCACAGCCTGAGCTGCAAAGCCTCATGGTGCTACAGAGAAGCTTTCTCCCAGCAAGCGAATATAGCTCAGCTGAGCTCCAACCGGGGTTTTAATTAGCAAGTGTGAACTGCTCACTATCAGCTACAAATCCCCAAAAAAACAGACAGAGGCTTTGGGTGATGACTGACCTTGGAGAGCCAGAGGGTCGCCGTGGACTAGCCCTGAAGGGGACTTTCTGTTCCTGTTTTGGCTCAGTGGAGAAAGCCTCAGCCATTTTTAGTTCCCAGTGCTCTGACTCAGACAAGGGTGAAGACAGCATACGCAGAGAGAGATATCATTGAAATGCTAATGACCTCTCCCTAGGGGGTCTGTCTTATCTAAGAGGAAAGGGGTGGGTTCCAGCTCTACTACCTGCCTTCCATTCAGAACCAGACCTCAGAGCCTGGGGAAAAACAGCCATGGGCCACACCTCCTTATCCCACTCTGGAATTACAGGCTGACAGGCACCACCTCCTGGGCAGAAAAGCACAGTGACCTGAGGCATCACAGGGTGTACCAATTTTCTAAGACACACCCTCAGGGAAGCTGGATACTGAAAATTTCTTCCTTCTGGGACCTGAGCCTGTTCTGGTCTGGAAAAACCTCATTAGGGTAACCAAGGAAACCATGCCTAGACAACAGAAAACTACAACCCACACTAAGAAAAATGAAGTTATAGCCCAATCAAAGGAAGAAACTTACACTTCAACTGAGATACAGGAATTGAAACAACTAATAATAAGTCAATTAAAAAAAATTTACGGAAGATATGGCGAAAGAGCTGAACCATATAATGAAAACACTGGGCATTCATAAGATAGACATTGAAAGTTTGAGAAACCAACTGGCAGAATCTATGGAAATTAAAGGCACAACACAAGAGATGAAAGACACAGTGGAGACATACAACAGCAGATCTCAAAAGGCAGAAGAAAACATTCAGGAACTAGAGAACAAGACACCTGAAAGCCTACACACAAAAGAACAGATAGAGAAAAGAATGGAAAAATATGAGCAATGTCTCTGGGAACTTAAGAACAAAACGAAAAGCAAGAATGTACATGTCATTGATGTCCCAGAAGGAGAAGAGAAGGGAAAAGGGGCAGAAGCAATAATAGAGGAAATAATCAATGAAAATTTCCCATCTCTTATGAAAGACATAAAATTACGGCTCCAAGAAGTACAGCATACCCCAAACAGAACAGATCTGAACAGGCCTATGCCAAGACACTTAATAATCAGATTATCAAACATCAAAGATAAAGAGAGAATCCTGAAAGCAGCAAGAGAAAAGCAATCCATCACATACAAAGGAAGCTAAGCTTGATAAGACTATGTGCGGATTTCTCAATAGAAACCATGGAGGCAAGAAGGAAGTGGGGTGATATATTTAAGATACTGAAAGAGAAAAACCACCAACCAAGAATCCTATATCCGGCAAAACTGTTCTTCAAATACGAGGGAGAGCTTAAAATATTCTCTGACACACAGACAATGACAAAGTTTGTGAACAAGATACCTGCTCTACAGGAAACACTAAAGGAAGCACTGCAGATACAAAGGAAAAGACAGGAGTGAGAGGTTTGGAGAACAATTTTGGGAGATAGTAGCACGGCAATGTACTTACACTGAACAAAGATGACTGTGAATATGGCTGAAAGAGGAAGGGTGGGACCATGTGGGACACCAGAACAAAGACAAACAATAAAGACTGGGACCGTGTAACTCAGGGAAACCTAGGGTGCTCAACGATTGTTAATAAAAGCTACAAACATGTTTTTACACGAGGTAGAACAAATGAATGTCAACATTGCAAGGTATTAAAAATAGGGTGGGATTGCGGGGAAAATATAATCAATGCAAACTAGAGACTATAATTAACAGAAACATTGTATTACGCTTCCTTTAATATAATAAAGGCAATATACCAAAGCTAAATGCATATGGGGGGGTGGGGAATAGGGGAAGGGTATGGGACTCCTGGCATTGGTGATGTTGTCTGACTCTTTATTCTACTTTAGGTTAATGCTATCTTTCCTTTCGTCGCTTTCTAGCTATCAAGCTTTGGTTTTGTTTGATTGATTTTCTCTCTCTTTTCTTTTTCTTTTGCCTCTCTGCCTTCTTTGACTCTTCCTCCATCTTTGTGGAAGAAATGGAGATGTCCTTAAATAGATAGTGGCCATGGTGCTGAATACATAAATACGGGACTATACAGAGTACCAATGATTGTTTACTTAGGACGGAATGTATGGTGTGTGAACAAAACCATTTTAAAAGAAATGGGTTGATGAAGAAACCTTGAGGGCACTATATTGAGTGAAATAAGAGACACATAAAGGCAAATATTGCAGGGTCTGATACGAACTAATTATAATATGTAAACTCACAGATATGAAATGTAAGTTACCAGGATATAGAATGAAGCTAAAGAATGGGGAGCAATTGCTTAGTATGAGCAGAATGTTCAACTAGGGTGAACTTAAATGTCTGGAAATGAACAGGGGTGATGGTAGCATGCTGTGAGAATAACTCACAGTGCTGAAAGGTGTGTGAAGGTAGCGGAAAGGGTAACCTCAGAGTTACGCATGTCACCAGAAGGAAAGTTGGAGGTTAAAAGATGGGAATGTATAAAACAGTGAATCTTGTGTGGACAATGTCTGTGATTAACTATACAAATATTAAAAATCTCTCTCACAAACTAGAACAAATGTATGACACTATAACTAAAAGTTAATAATAGGCATACAGGGAAAAAATATATATATCTGTTGCAAACTACATACTACAGTTAGTAGTATTTTAATATTCTTTCATCAACAGTAACAAATGTACTATACCAAAACTATGAGTCAATAATGGAGGGGGGCATGGTTAGACGTATGGGAGGATCTAAGTTTCCTTTTTCTTGTCTTTATTTCTTTGCTGGAGTAATGAAAGTGTTGTAAAAATTGAAAAAAAAATTGTGTTGATGGATGCACAGCTGTATGATGGTACCATGGGCAACTGATTATGCACTTTGGATCTTTGGATAGTTGTATGGTATGTGAACAATCTTGATAAAAAAAAATATATTATATATGTGTGTGTGAGTGTGTTGTACCACATGTGCAGGGCAAGAATCGGGTGCAGAAGAGCTGAGAAAATCTGAACAGTTAAACAAAAGCTACTCTAAAGATACAGTATAAGTTAGAGCAAGCCTCAAAGAAGAGCCTGGGATAGGCAAAGTTTTTTAGGACCCAAAAGCACAAACCATAACAGAAAAAAGTTTAAAATCTCTGTTCTTCAAAAGGCACCATAAAGAAAATGAACATGGAAGACACGGACTGGGAGAATATATTTTAAATACTGTACCTGACAAACATTTGCATATAGAATATCCAAAACTCTTACAACTCAATAATGAGGTCAAGCAGCACAATAAAAAAGGGGCAAAACAGTCACAAAGACCACATATTACATAATTCCATTTATATGACATGTCCAGAACAGACAAATCTATAGAGACAGAATGAATGGCTGCCCAGAGCTGGTGGGGAAGGGAGATTGAGGAAAACTGGGGAGTCAAGTTTAATGGGTACAGGTTTTTTTTTTGAGGTAATGAAAATGGCCTAATATTGACTGTGGTGGTTGTACGACCCTGTAACTATACTAAAAACTACTGATCAGTACACTTGAAATGGCGAATTGTAGGGTAAGTGAATTATAAGTCAATAAAATTGCTACTTTTTTTAACGAGCAAAAAAGATTTGTTTGAATAGATGCTTCACAGAACATATGCAAATGCCCAATAAACACGAAAAAAATGTTAAAAATCATTAATGGGAAATGCAAAGTAAAGCTACAATGAGATACCACTACGTACTTATTAGAATGGCTAAAATTTAAAAGTCTACCAAATACTGGCAAGAATGTGGAACTCTCACACATTGCAGGTGGAAATGTAAAATACTATATCCACTTTGGAACACAGTTTGACAATTTCTTATAAAGTAAAACACACATCATATAACCCAGTAATTCAACTTCTAGGTCTTTACCCAAGAGAAAGAAAACATAAATCCACATGAAGTCTTGTACATGAATGTTTACAGTTGTAAAGGTCAAAAAATAGAAGCAACTCAAACATTCATCAACATATAAATGGATAAACAAATTGTAGTCAACATATGTGGATTACTATTCAGCAATACAATGGAACAAACTTCATAATGTCCAATATGGTTCAATCTCAAAAACATGCTGAGTGAGACAAGCCAGGTGCAGAAGAGTACTTACCATATGACTTTGCATTTACATGAAATTCTAGAAAAGGCAAATCTAACTGCCAGTGACAAAAAGTAGATCAGGGATTGCCTGGGGTTGGAGATTTGGGGGTGGTAACTGTAAAGGAGCATAGGGAACCTGAAGTCATGAAACCATTCCATATCTTGATTAAAGCGATGGTTACATGAGCACAGACATTCACCAAAACTCATAGTTGTACACTTAAAAGGGATGCATTATATTGTAAGTAAATTATATCTCAATAGAGTTGATTTTTAAAACATTTATGTATATCTAGCTATCTTTCTATCTACATAGCACATATTCTCTTGACTAGCAATTCTATTTCCAGGAATCTATCCCACTGTACCGGTTTGCATATATTATGTCCCCCAGAGAAAGCCATGTTCTTTGATGCAATCTTGTGGGGGCAGATGTACTAGTGTTGATTAAATTGGAACCTTTGGATTAGGTTGTTTCCATGGAGATGTGACCCCACCCATTCAGCGCTGGCCTTGATTAGTTTACTAGAGCCCCATATAAGAGATCAGACAGAAGGAGCTTGCTGCTGCAACTTACAGAGACATTTTGAAGATGGCTGTTGAAAGCAGAGTTTTGCTGATGCTTTGGAGGTACTAGCCCAGAGTTTGCCCTGAGAAGCTGACACAGAGACATTTTGGAGAATGCCATTTTGAAACACAACCTGAGAGCAGCTAAGAGTGACATTTTGGAGAACTGCTGCAGCCTAGAGAGGAACGTCCAGAGAGAAAGCCATTTTGAAACCAGAATTCTGGAGCAGATGCAGGCCACATGCCTTCCCAGATAACACAGGTTTTCTGGACATCATTGGCCACCATCCAGTGAAAGCACCCAATTGCTGATGTGTTACCTTGGACACTTTATGGCCTTAAGACTGTAACTGTGTAACAAATAAACCCCCTTTATAAAAGCCAGTCCATTTCTGGTGTTTTGCATAACAGCAGCATTAGCAAACCAGAACATCCACCGAAATACACACAAGTGCCCAAAGACTTATGTACATGGAAATTCAAGGGAGGATCAATATAACTGAATTCTAGGCAATTGTTTTCTAAAGTGAGATAGATTTACCTATAAATCTGCAGTCTCTAAATCCCATGTAAGTAAAAAAAAAAAAGCAGCTTGAATACTATGTATCAGATGTTCCCACCTGCTTTAAATATATATAACATAAAAATCACAACCACATAGCATGTCTTTACCTTTGGGTAAGGGTGAAGGAAGACTTCCACACTTGACTCTGTATTATTTGACTCTTTTGCAATGTGAAAGTATTCATGAATTGCTTGGCTAATTTTTATGATTTTTTTAATGTGTCTTTGGATTCGATTTGCAAGTATTTTGTTGAGGATTTTTGCATCTATATTCATTAGGGAGATTGGCCGGTAGTTTTCCTTTTTTGTAGCATCTTTGCCTGGTTTTGGTATTAGATTGATGTTAGCTTCATAAAATGAGTTAGGTAGTGTTCCATTTTTTTCAATGTTTTGAAAGAGTTTGAGTAAGATTGGTGTCAGTTCTTTCTGGAAAGTTTGGTAGAATTCCCCTGTGAAGCCATCTGGCCCTGGGCATTTATTTGTGGGAAGATTTTTGATGACTGATTGGATCTCTTTGCTTGTGATGGGTTGGTTGAGGTCTTCTATTTCTTCTCTGGTCAGTCTAGGTTGTTCATATGTTTCCAGGAAATTGTCCATTTCTTCTACATTATCCAGTTTGTTGCCATACAGTTGTTCATAATATCCTCTTATAATTTTTTTAATTTCTTCAGGATCTGCAGTTATGTCACCTTTTTCATTCATTATTTTGTTTATATGGGTCTTCTCTCTTTTTGATTTTGTCAGTCTAGCTAGGGGCTTGTCAATCTTGTTGATCTTCTCAAAGAACCAACTTTTGGTGATATTTATCCTTTCTATTGTTTTTTTGTTCTCTATGTCATTTATTTCTGCTTTAATCCTTGTTATTTCTTTTCTTCTACTTGGTTTAGGATTGGTTTGCTGTTCATTTTCTAGCTTCTTCAGTTGATCCATTAGTTCTTTGATTTTGGCTCTTTCTTCCTTTTTAATATATGCGTTTAGTGCTATAAATTTCCCCCTTAGCACTGCTTTGCTGCATCCCATAGGTTTTGGTATGTTGTGTTCTCATTTTCATTCGTCTCTATATATTTAGCAATTTCTCTTGCTATTTCTTCTTTAACCCACTGATTGTTTAGGAGTGTGTTGTTTAACCTCCAGGTATTTGTGAATTTTCTAAGTCTCTGATGGTTATTGACTTCTAATTGTATTCCATTGTGGTCAGAGAATGTGCTTTGAATAATTTCAATCTTTTTAAATTTATTGAGGCTTGTTTTATGTCCCAGCATATGATCTATTCTGGAGAAAGTTCCGTGAGCACTAGAAAAGTATGTGTATCCTGGTGATTTGGGATGTAATGTCCTGTAGATGTCTGTTAAATCTAATTCATTTATCAGATTGTTTAGGTTTTCAATTTCCTTATTGGTCTTCTGTCTGGTTGATCTATCTATAGGAGAGAGTGATGTGTTGAAGTCTCCCACAATTATTGTGGAAACATCAATTGCTTCCTTTAGTTTTGCCAATGTTTCTCTCATGTATTTTGTGGCACCTTGATTGGGTGCATAGACATTTACGATTGTTATTTCTTCTTGCTGAATTGCCCCTTTTATTAGTATGTAGTGGCCTTCTTTGTCTCTCAAAACATCCCTGCATTTGAAGTCTATTTTATCTGAGATTAATATTGCTACACCTGCTTTCTTTTGGCTGTAGCTTGCATGAAATATTTTTTTTCCATCCTTTCACTTTCAATTTCTTTGTGTCCCTGTGTCTAAGATGAGTCTCTTGTATGCAACATATCGATGGTTCATTTTTTTTGATCCATTCTGCGAATCTATATCTTTTAATTGGGGAGTTTAATCCATTTACATTCAACGTTAAAACCGTGAAGGCATTTCTTGAATCGGCCATCTTATCCTTTGGATTATGTTTGCCATATTTTTCCCTCTCTCTATTAATATCCTTTATTGTACCCATACCGAATCTCTTTAGTACTGAACCTTTCTCCAAGTCTCTCTGTCCTGTCTTTGTTTCTCTGTCTGTAGGGCTCCCTTTAGTATCTCCAGTAGGGCAGGTCTCTTGTTAGCAAATTCTCTCAGCATTTCTTTGTCTGTGAAAAATTTAAGCTCTCCCTCAAATTTGAAGGAGAGCTTTGCTGGATAAAGTATTCTTGGCTGGAAATTCCTCTCTCTCAGAATTTTAAATATATCGTGCCATTGCCTTCTCGCCTCCATGGTGGCTGCTGAGTAGTCACTACTTAGTCTTATGCTGTTTCCTTTGTATGTGGTGAATTGCTTTCTCTTGCTGCTTTCAGAACTTGCTCCTTCTCTTCTATGTTTGACAGTGTGATCAGTATATGTCTCGGAGTGGGTTTTTTTTGGATTTATTCTATTTGGAGTTCGCTGAGCATTTATGATTTGTGTATTTATGTTGTTTAGAAGATTTGGGAAGTTTTCCCCAACAATTTCTTTGAATACTCTTCCTAGACCTTTACCCTTTTCTTCCCCTTCTGGGACACCAATGAGTCTTATATTCGGACGCTTCATATTATCTATCATATCCCTGAGGTCCATTTCGAGTTTTTTCAATTTTTTTCCCCATTCTTTCTTTTATGCTTTCATTTTCCATTCTGTCATCTTCCAGGTCACTGATTCGTTGTTCAACTTCCTCTAGTCTTGTACTATGAGTGTCCAGAATCTTTTTAATTTGGTCAACAGTTTCTTTAATTTCCATAAGATCATCCATTTTTTTATTTAGTCTTGCAATGTCTTCTTTATGCTCTTCTAGGGTCTTCTTGATTTCCTTCATATCCCGTACTAGGGTCTCATTGTTCATCTTTAGTTCTTTGAGTAGCTGCTCTAGGTGTGTCTCTTCTGGTCTTTTGATTTGGGTGCTTGGGCTTGGGTTATCCATATCGTCTGGTTTTTTCATATGCTTTATAATTTTCTGTTGTTTTTGGCCTCGTGGCATTTGCTGTCCTTGATAGGGTTCTTTTAGGGTTTGTAGACCAGTTGAAGTCCTTATCTCTAATTTATCAGATCTACAGCTTCGTGGAGTACACTTTCTCTAACTAACCAGCAGGTGGCGTCCACGAGCCACCTGTTCTCCACAAGCCAGATCTCCCCTGCTTAGCCTTTTTGGTGAGTGGGGGAGTGAGTCTTGTGGGGCCCAATTGGTGTCCCAAGCTTGCGTGTGTAGTTGGTGTTGCCTGCCCTGTATGTGGGGCGTGTTTCTGGGCAGTCGGGGAGGGGGGGTGGCCCTAACAATCAAATCTCCCTGATGATCCTAGAGTTTTAAAGCTACTGCAATAGTCTAATCCTTCAGTTCAGTCCTGCCACAGTTTGTCTCTGCCACTGACCCACAAGTCTTTGGTATTGGCGTATGGCTCCTGAGACTTGCAAGTGGGCCCCTCTTCCAGGCTGTGCACCCCGGGTCCTCTGTTGAGGGATAACTGTGCTATGTCACAGGTGAGTGCCGTCCCCCCAGGGCAGTTCTGGGCTGCTGGGCTGTGTTGGGAGGCTCCCAGTCTGCTCAAATGATGGCTGAATGGGGCTCTGTTAATTCACACTGCTCCCCCTTCCCAGCTCTGGGACATTCAGCTGAGGTTGCAGGGAAGGCTAATGTCCACGCCCAGTTTTGTGGTGTGTGCCTGTTATTTGAAGCACTTCCGTCACACTGGGTTGTCTGGGGCAGCTCTGGGCTATGGGGCTGGCGATGGGCAGGAGTGTTTCCTGTCCACCAGGATGGTGGCTGTGAGCGGACACCCCCTTTTCTTGGGAAGTTGTGTTGTTTAGTGAATTTTCTCAGCCACTGGATTATTGCCTTTTGTCTCAGAGCTCTCTTATTTCTGCTCTTGACTTGACGTGCCCAAATTTCAATTCTTTGAAGCTTTCTGTATTGAGCTTCTTAGAGTAATTGTTTTAGAAAAAGCAAAAAGGATTTAAAAAAAAAAAAAAAAAAAAAAAAAAACGGCCCTCCACAGAGATCTAATGGGTTATTGAAATGCTAATAGACAAAGCAACCAGGGCCATTAAGGAAAGGTGCCCTGGGCAGAGAGATCAGCCTTGCTTCGGGATTTGCATATGCGCCTCAAGGCCTGATCTCCGCCCTTCCCCTTTCTGTGTTCACCAGAACTCCAAAAATCCTCTGCTTTTACTTTGGAGCTTCTCGTGTTGTTTTCCTTCTATGCCCGTCTCCTCTCTGCTGGGCTGGCTGCTCTCAGAGTCTCTGGTGTCTGGCCTCAGTCTATCTATGGTTGGAGTTTGAATCAGTAGAATGAGTTTCCGATGAGAGCAGCCACTGCAATTCTCCCTTCTCCTTCCTGGAGCTGACAGCCCCTCCTCCCCCGGGACTGAGCCTGGCAGGGAGGGGCGCGGGTCCCCTGGCCGCAAAAACTTACAGATTTCGCTGATCTCAGCAGTTCCACGTTTTCATGAGTGTTGTATGAAGTATGCCCAAAGACAGATTGCTCTGTGGTGTCCAGTCCACGCAGTTCCTGGCTTTTTACCTACTTTCCTGGAGGAGTAACTAAAACATACAGCTCACCAGACTGCCCGGCAAGTTGCTTTTTTTTCTTGGCTAATTTTTAAAGACTGAAAATGAAACAAGAAGTTTTGGTTGTTGTTTTTTTTAAGAGGAGTCACTGAATTTGAGAAGGAATCTTTCTTCAGTCAAAGCCGAGGATAGCAGTAAGAAGAAAACAAAGGTTTAGTAAAAATACAGAGGTACACATACACACACAAGAACTGCTACTTCTGATAAAGGAGCCTGTGAAGTACACTGTGGGTCAACAGAGAAAAACCCCTAATTTAAACAATTACACATCCTACAAAAGCTAACACAAGTATCTCCTCTCCAGTGAGGTCTTTTCCAGTTTCCAAGGCATTTCTAAGTTTACTATCATCATTATTATTATTTATTATCGCCATGACACTTATCTTTCTTCCCACTAGTCTGAGCATCCCTGTCTCGTGCAGGTCTGTGACTCCAAAATAAGCTGACCAAGGGTCAGCACTTAACACTAATTTGCTGAATGAACCAAATGGTTCATTCCCAAAAACTGACCTACAGTTTGTTTTTAGAAACTCAATTCCTACCATCCCCAACTCCCCAGCAAACAGGTTTATAACTGGTTTGGCCAAAGTGCCATACCAGCTCACCACTAAGAATGGTCCTGATCCTTTATGGACAGCGGGTAGAAGACCTCAGGGGTAGCCTCAGAACAGAGCTCTGGTCCCAGGAACGAGAAGCAAATATCCCTCCTGTAAGTGTGATGATGGGGGTTCCTCTGACTTACCTTGAAAGCTACAACTTTTCCAAATATGGTACAAGCAGATCTCATCACTCTCTTCTTGGCTGGTAGTGTCTGAGGACACAGAACCTGAACTGTCTCTTCTTCCTACAAAGAAACACCACAGAGATGTTTCAGCTTCCATCAAAGTTTCTTATATGGGGTTAGGATGGTTCAATGCACAAAGCAGAGAAAAAAAGATTCATTCCATCTTTCTACACAAGACAAAAGTGTGCAAGGTAACCCCACAACATCCTATAATGTTAGGGCTGAAAGTGCCCTCAAACATAAGACAGAGAGGCCCTCTGCTATTTAGGGAGGAGCCAAGGAACCCAAGGCCACCTGGCTGCTTGCCAGTCCAGGAGGGGTTTATCTCAACTCTGGCTGCCCATCAGAATTGCCAGGAGACATTTTAAAAAATACAAGTGCCTGGGCTCCACCCAAGTGTCAGGCTCCACCCAGGAATGCCTGAATCACAACCTCCTGGAGTGGGGCCTACGGCCATTTTATAATAGGGAAGAGGACCACTACCCTATGTGTTGAGGTAGCCTAAGATTCCTTCTATATCTACATCCTCTTACGACCTCAGAGGGCTAGTGGAGGGCTACCTTCTATAAACTAAATTTGATTTTCCATAACCCAAACCTCTTAATGAACTATTAGAAATGTGTACTAATACTAATAAAAAGGCAAAAAATGGAAACCCTACATATCAGAATAATAGATATCTCCTTAGTTTTAGGTTAATCGTAAGAATCAGAATAAAAGGGAATGTAGGTTCTTTCAAAGACTACTTTTACCAGTACTGCTATGAGTATTTCCTTAACAATTACATTTGCCCACCCACCTACCCCCAATAAGCATTTAAAATTCATTAGCCACCCCTCCCTATTTAGTACCACCTGTCATTTTGTTATTCACCTTCCCTCTTCTTTTTTTAAGTCCCTTAGATACCACAAGGCTGGGCCTCATAACTCACGCCTATGGGACCCTCAAGGTCGCCCTTCCTCTCTCCTTGAGAGTGGCTATTCTCTGGATCTGACTTCGCTGAGAAGATCCTTCCCCTCCCTTCTCACAAGGCTGTAACCCAACTGATACTATTAAAGACCTATTTAAAGCAAAACTAGTCCACTTCTAGGTTTCCTATAGTTGAAAGAAATGAGCAAAAAATAACTGAAGGAAATGTGAAGAAAGAACACATATGACCAGAAAAAACTGTAAATGTAAATTTCAGATAATAAAATTTTTTGCTGGTAGTCTTGGCACCACCTGATATTTTTAGGAAGGGGTCTATCAAAAATCCAACATATCACTACAGCTGTACAAGCAGGTTTGATTGTAAGCCCCAGGTGGAGCCTTGTGTCATTATCACCAAGCTATGACAAGGGCCCAGTTCAGTGCTTAGCACACAGCAAGCACTTAAATCTGCAAAATGAAAGAAAAGATAAACAGAAAGGCCGGCCAACTGTCTATATCATGAAATCCAAAGGATACCAATATATCATAACCTCCCAGATGGATGTCATTCATTTCCCATATCCATTCACACTTATTAAACAACTTCTGCTCAAAATTCCCCCACTTACTTGTCACTAAGCCTGACACTCCATTAAAAAGAAATAAGTATCTTAGCACACTCATTCATTCAACAAATGTTTGAGTACCTACTGTGGGCCAGGCACTACTAGGCGCTGGAGATGAGAAGTGCTTAAAGCAGACAAATTTACAATAACTAAATTCCATTTATTCATGTCAAGAAGACAGCCAATATCAAAATTAAAATATGCTTCTATTACTCATTTTTTTTTACAATGTGAAGGAAGCCCCTGGAATTATGCAGCACGGCATTCCTAACTTTGGGGTTCTTCGTTGAAAAGCAAGCTCTCTTGGGGGTTTAGGGAGACACTATATCGGGGGAAGAGCAGAGTCTCTCATTCCAGTGCAAATCAGGCACATCTAGAATTCTTCAACAATACCAATTCACATTTGTCTAGAACATCTTGCTTTTCAAGTTCATTCACATCTATGATTTCAATATAGCTCCACAACTTTCACTAGGTAGGAAGGGAAAACCAACTCTTTAAGTAAAAGTAGCACAGACTTGCCCAAAGTCATGCATTCCATTTAACGGCCAACTGGAACCCAGGAACCCCAGCTCAGGGCCTGCAGAACTTTCCCACCAGCCTTACCAGAAATCCGCTGTGGACCTGGAAGAGGAACGGGCACTCTGCTCGGGGCAGAGCTCTTATTCTTGATGTCATGAGCATTTCTGTAAATGGAAGGCAGTCTGCTCAAAAGGTCTGAACTCATGCCCAGTTTCTTAAATTTTTCCAGGTTCTCAGAATTCAAGAAATCATGGGATCTCTTACAGCTAGTGCCAAACTTGCATTCACCCTGTAAAAAGTACTGGCAGGTGTGAAGTTTGATACATTGCTTTTTATAGGAACAGGAGCCATAGGGTCCATCTCCTTTGTTGTAATGCATGCAGATCTGTTGACAGAGGAGAAAAAAGACACCAACTTAGGAAGGGTCTGTGTAACCCCACCTCCCTCTGACCAGTCCACTGTTTAGAAAGGGCTCTTATGACCACATAGGCCATACAATTCATGGCTACAAAAACATCCCTATATCTGGAAGGATGGCTGCAAACAGATGCCCTTGTTTAAAACAGGAACTGAATGAGCAGACTGCTTAGAACAAGCCCCTCTGCTCGGAAAATTCAAAGAACCACAAACGGCCAGACTTCTCCTTTCACTTGGACATTTTAATGTAAATCGAATAGAAGAACTTTATATTCTCCTTCCTAAAGACCCTTAGAATCATCCTACACTCTCTCACTGACTCATCAACTTTTCTATACAGGCTCCAGTTTTCTCCAACCCTTTTTATTTTGTGACTCTGGGTCAAGGAGGCTGAAGATTTAATGCATCCTAGAGACAAACACAACCCTTGCATTTCTCAAGGGAGCAAAACAAGCCTCAGAGAAGTTAAATGGCTTGCCCTAGGCCACACAGCTATCCACAGCACCTGGCGCATTCAGTGTTTGTTGAACTGGGTAGGCAAAGCTGTGACTTGAACTTCAATTAACTGCTACTTCTCTTCACTCAAAATTTCTGGAGCAGGAAACCAGACCAGAAACCACCAAAAGGCCATCCACTGGATTCACAGGCATTGTATTTAGCAAGATGTGAAAATGCACCAGAGGCTACACTAATGCAAAGTGTTAATAATATTATATGGGAATCCTGGCATGGTTGTTCTGTAAACCCACAACTTCTCTTAATAAAGGTGGGAAAATGGACCAGAGGATCACAGAAACCAGACTTAGATCAGCAAGGACCCCACTTAGGAAAGGGAGGCCCTCAGGGAAGAGCCAGAGAGACGGCTGGGCCCTTACATCAACTCTGCCACTCACAAGCTACATGACCTTGGGCAAGCCACTCAACAGCTCTTTAATCCCTAAAATGGGGATAATGCCGACTACACAGGGCGGTTGTGAGATCAAATGAGAAACATATGAAGTACCTAATACAGTGCCTGGCACATAGCCGGTGCTTGAATCAGGTGCCCACCCCCAACCAGTCATCTGGTAAGGCAACTAGACAGAGTAGAAACCCTGGCTGAAAAGCTAGGTCTTAACTCCCGTTTGCTAACCTGCACACCCATCCTTCCAAACTCTTTAGCAAAGCAAAATGTGGTAATATTCCTCAGACAAATGCTACACACATTCCTACCCAGTCACCTGCTGCTACTCACCCTGCTGACAAAATGATCCTTCCAAAATGTTAAAGCCCAAATTTCTCTAAACACAAACCACACACATATATACAACCCCCTTTTGTGATATCAAAGGCCTGTGTGCAAAAGCCTCTGCCTACCTATTTCTTTCTTCTCCTCTCTCACCGTATACTCAGGTGATGGTGAACTTCCTACTGTGCCTAACCACACCAGCTTCCTCCTCTGTGTTCCCTGTGTCTAGAAAGCCTCTGTCTTCTTCACCCATCTCACCTTCAATCATCCAGGGCTCAGAGTAGGCATCTACTCCAGGATGCCTTCCCTGACACGCCTCCCCCCTCTCCCCCCTCCTCCCCAAACTGTATTCTCACAGACCAGAGTGCTAGTTTCTGTTAGAGCATTTGAAAAACGACCTTGCAGTCATCCATTGACTTGTCCTTCTTATCTGCTAAATGTGACTCCTGGAGAAGAACTGGGCCTTTTATCTCCTTATCACCAGTGCCTAACCAATAAAGTGGATAGTCAATAAAGCTTCCCTGAATTAAACGAATCCTAATTAGCAAAAGGCAAAAGAAAATAGTTACTACCTATCATGTGCCAGTCTCTATGAAATGCTAGCACTTTTTTCAAATGAGCTATTTTAATTGAATAATACAGAAGCATTTAAAATATACCAACTTAATCTCTGTTAACACCAACCCAAAAATAGTGCAAGAGCATCACATACAACCTGTGCTGGCCTTAAAAGTGGTCCTCTCAGATCATCTACTGTGGAGAGCAAATTAACTGAAGGTTCCAGCTGCTCCATCTGGACAACCACCTTGTTCACGCCACAGCCACACTTCCCACAGGCTGCCAGCCAATAGCTGAGCATTAAAGCAGGCCCATTTGGTAAGATACAGGAGTCCTCCAACAGCGCCTTTAGCTCAAGGACTTTCTGATGTCCTGCGGGAACCTTTCTTAGAACTGCACTGCAGTGGGAGACTCTTCCTACCCAATCCTCCTTGCTCCCCTCATTCTTTCCAGAAATGTCAGGCCTGAGGCTCTCCCGCCTTCTCCTGCTCCCTCCTCCAATAAATGCCTTGTACCTCTAACCCCATTTTGGCATTTGCTTCTCGGAAGAAATGCATAACCATTGTAGCAAGCTTTGAAACCAAGGGGTTACTGTTTGAAACACAATACGAGAATTCCATCAACTAAAGTTCCCAATTCCTTGGGTACAAAACTGAATTAGCAGAGAGAACATCATCTGCCTGTCAGCAGCTCTGGAGAACTTCTCCACATATGAACTGTGTCTAACAATACTGAACAGTGTGGTTATAATTCTTGCTGGACAGGAATGAGGCATGTTGGAGTCTGTCATCACCCTTAACAGGGTGTAAAGTAACCTTTTGCTTCAGGGATGCCCAAACAGGTTCCCTCAACCTCACAAAAGCCCTGCAAAGGAGGCACCAGCTTCAAGAGAGAATGAAACTGGCTCAAGGTCACAGGTCTAGAAAGCAGCAGGGCCAGGAATCAAACCTATGGTTCTCAGTCAGGATGTGGTCCTCAGCTTCTCTTCAGCCATAATATTTCCCTATCTTCCAACCTTTTGGCCTCTCTCCTATTATTTGCAAATAAACAGGTCCCTTCCTGATACTCACCTCAGGCAAAAGCCAGTCATCATTCTGAAACAAGAGCTGGCAGAGCTCACCATAGCTGAGGTGGTCAACACCATGAGTTCTGAGCACACCCACGTTGTGACTGGTCTTCAAGCTGTGATCATTCCTACAGCTTTTCCTGCAAAGAAACAGTGCTGGTAAAATCAGTCTTAAAGAGAAATGTTCAACACTTCCTGACATTGTTTACGAACACTAGAGAAAAACCAGCATGCCCATGCAACAAGAAACCACCATGCTCATTTACAAAGAAAGAGAGAATACCCTGCAAGTTCTAGGGCTCAGGACAGCATCTCTCAGCAGGCATTTGATAAAAATTATAGGGCCATTACCCCAAGAGTACTCATGTCACATAGCAATGTGTAAAAGGAGCCTTGGTACTTGGTAGGCACTTAACATTTGCTGAATAAATGAGCAGGGGTGCCTCATGGTTACAGGTGAACACACCCCCACACACACACCGCTACACATACACACACAGGGCAAGATGAAACATTTTCTCCAAGGGTCTACCTTAGGCCCACCCTCCACTCTTTCGATCAACAAGCATTTGTTGAACACTTAACTAACGAGCCAGAAACTGGCACCACACCCTGAGATCCAAAGATAAACCTTTAAATGACTGCATGGGACACCAGGACCCAGAAGAGTCAAACAGTATTTGCTTGACTCAGACACGGCCACACCTGAATCTAAGGCCACGTCATCGCACAGGGAGAGGGGTGAAACAGTCCTACTTTCTCTGCCACCCTGCAGGGCAAGGCGCCTAAAGGAGGTACAGACACTCACCTGGGTTATTCACAGAACCAACTGCCTTCACCCCCTCCCGTTTCTGAATCCCAGGACACCCTCAGCCATTCTAAATCATTCTTCACCAAAAACCCCTGAGGCTTCTCACAATTTGCATCCTCACTGATTTCCTCTCCTGCTTAAGGAAGAAATCAATTCCATAAGAGAGAGGGTAGGAGGACTTGATCCTTCTGAGGCAGAGGAGTAGGTACATACATTTGCCTTTTTTTTTTAAGTGGTAAAGTAGAAAGAGGACAGCTTTTACTTGAGTGTCTCTGAACAAATTTCCATTCAAAAAGCATTTGTCCTGGTAAGAACCTAAGATGGCAGCTAGGAGAGACAGGGCAAAAAAAACACCTCCATGAAAAATACTAGGTAGAGGCCAGGAAGTGACCCAGAACACCAGTTCCAGCAATGCACCAGCTGGACAAGGTCTGCTAAATCCACAGGGACTGTGCACTTGGTGAAACCGGGACCCTGCGTTCTGAAACAAGTGAGTGAGCTGGCTGAATGTCTGGCAGCCATGCTGCGGTATAGGGAAAACCGTGGGTTGGCGTTTGGAGGCGGACTAGCTCTTTTTTTAAAAAAAAACAAAAGCAGCTGCAGATACGGCAGTGAGAACCACACAGTGAAGCACGGCAGGAACGGGCTGTGCAAACGCCTCAATATCTGGCGTGGAAGATAGCCTTTCGCACACCCACTGCTAGGTGTCTCAGAGCAAGAAGGGCAGAGGTGAGCCAAAAGGGGAAAAAACCACGCCCCTGGCAGCCATCTTCCCGGACAGCCCAGAGTTGCGCCAAGGGACCCAATGTGATGGGAAGTGTTTCCGGTAACACCGCACACATGCCACAATATCGGGTGTGGACAATGGCCTTTTGCACACCCACAGCTAATTGTCCCGGAGCTGGGAAGGCGGAGCTGTGCGAAGAGGGGGAAATTAACAAGCCCCATTCAGCCACCTTTACAGTAGGCTGGGAACGCCCCTGCATGGCCCGGCGGCCCAGGGCTTCCCTTCAGGGACAGCGCGCACTTGTGACATAGCACAGCCTTCTCTCAGCAGAGGCCCTAGAAGGGCATGGCTGGGAAGAGGAACCCACCCGGAAATCTCAGGAACCCTACGCCAATACGAAGGACTTGTGGGTTAGTGGCAGAGACAATCTGTGGCGAGACTGAAATAGAAGGTTCGGACCAGTAACACCTGGGAGGTTTGATTATTAAAGCTGCCCTCCCTCCCTAATCGCTCAGACACACACCCCACATTCAGGGCAGACAGCACCAACAACACACCCAAACTTGGTGCACCAACTGGATCCCACAAGAACCAGACCCCCACACACCACAAAGACAAGGTTGGGGAGACCTGACTTGAGGGGAATAGGTGGCTTGCGGACGCCATCTGCTGGTTAGAGAAAATGTACGCCACCAAGCTGTAGATCTGAGAAATTAGAGATTCGTGTCTGAATAATCCTTCATATCCTGAAAGAACCCTATCAAGTAAAGCAAATGCCAAGAGCCCAAAAACAACAGAAAATTTTAAAGCATATGAAAAAACCACATGATATGGAGAACCCAAATCCAAACACCCAAATCAAAAGATCAGAGGAGACACAGTACTTGGAGCAATTAATCAAAGAACTAAAGACAAACAACGAGAGCATGGCACAGGATATAAAGGACATGAGGAAGACCCTAGAAGAGCATAAAGAAGAAACTGCAAAAGTAAATAAAAAAATAGATGACCTTATGGAAATAAAAGAAACTGCTGACCAAATTAAAAAGATTCTGGATATTCACAGTACAAGACTAGAGGAAGCTGAACCAATGACTCAGCAACCTCGAGAACCACAAAATGGAAAATGAAAGAACAAAAGAAAGAATGGGGAAAAAAAATCAAAAAAGCAGAAATGGAGCTCAGGGATACGATAGATAAAATAAAACATCCAAATTTAAGACTCATTGGTGCCCCAGAAGGGGAAGAGAAGGGTAAAGGTCTAGAAAGAGTATTCAAAGAAATTGCTGGGGAAAATTTCCCAAACCTTCTATACAATATAAATACACAAAGCATAAATGCCCAGCAAACTCCAAACAGAATAAATCCAAACAAACCCATTCCGAGGCATATTCTGATCAGACTGTCAAATACTGAAGAGAAGGACCAAGTTCTGAAAGCAGCAAGAGAAAAGCAATTCACCACATCCAAAGGAAACAACATAAGACTAAGTAGTGACTACTCAGCAGCCACCATGGAGGCGAGAAGGCAGTGGCATGACATATTTAAAATTCTGAGAGAGAAAAATTTCTAACCAAAAATACTTTATCCAGCAAAGCTCTCCTTCAAATTTGAGGGAGAGCTTAAATTTTTCACAGACAAACAAATGCTGAGAGATTTTGCTAATCAAAGACTTGCCCTACTTCAGATACTAAAGAGAGCCCTACAGACAGAGAAACAAAGAAAGGAGAGAGAGATACAGAGAAATTTAACAGACATATATAGAATATTACATCCCAAATCACCAGGATACACATTCTTCTCTGGTGATCACGGAACTTTCTCCAGAATAGACCACAGGCTGGGACATAAAGCAAGCCTCAATAAATTTAAGAAAATTGAAATTATTCAAAGCACATTCTCTGAGCACAATGGAATACAAATAGAAGTCAATAACTATCAGAGACTTAGAAAATTCACAAACACCTGAAGGGTGAAAATGAGGGGGAGATGAAAACATTCCTGGATAATCAAAAGCTGAGGGACTTCATCACCAGTAGACTCATTGGTGTCCCAGAAGGGGAAGAGAAGGGTATTCAAAGAAATTTTCTTTTAGAAATGCTAAAGAGAATTGTGCAGGCTGAAAGGAAGGGACACTAAACAATTGACTGAAACCACATGAAGAAATAAAGATTTCCAGTAAAGATCACACGGTAAATATAAATACCAATACTACTGTATTTTTGATTTGTAACTCCACTATTTACTTCATACAGGATCTAAAATACATAAAGTATAATGATAAATCAGTGGTTTTGGACTCCATGTAAAATATGTAATTTTTGACAAGAACTACATAAAGGTGGGGGAACGGAGGAGTATAGGGACATAGTCTACATATCCTATTGAAGTTAAGTTGGTATCAAAGAAAACAAGATTGTTACAGACTTAAGATGTTAAATTTAAGCCCCATGGTAAACACAAAGAATGTATCAGAGACTATGATCATAGAGATGAAAAGCAGAGTATGGGTTACGAGCAGTGGGGGAAGGGGCAATGGGGAGTTAATAAGAAAGGAGTGTAGGGCTTCTGTTTGGGGTGAAGGGAAATTTCTAGTAATGGATGGTGGGAAGGTGATGGCATTGCAACACTGTGAATGTGATTAATCCCACTAAATGGAATGCTTGGGAGGGGTTGGAATGGGAAGATTTATGCTGTATATATGTTTCCACAATTGAAAAAAAAAGGCAGTCTAAATAGAAAATGACAATTAAATGCCATAGATGATCCAGGATGAGATCTAAGAATAGAGGAAAAAGGCTCAAAAGGACACAATTGGGACATAAGAAAAAAATGAAATATAGAATGTAAGCTTTATATCAATGTTAAATTTCTTGAACTTCTTAACTATATTTAATGTGATTACATAAATGAATATTCTTGTTCATAGGAAATGTATATGTGAATTATATTATTTGTTCAAGGATGTGTGCAACTTGCTCTCATGTGTTCAGAAGACAGAGCAATAGATGATGGATGATAGACAGCCAGGGAAAGAAGGAAATGGTAAAGTAACAAAATTTTAAAGTTGGTAGATCGGAGTATCGGTGGAGGGGCATTGGGGTATGCTGGAGTTCTGTGTATGAGGTTTGTATTATTTCTGCAACTGCTACTGTAAGTTTGAATTTATTTCAGAAAAAAAAGGCATTTGTCCAACTACCATGTAACAGGCACTTACCCAGGCACTGGCGGACAATCCTTTGAACTTGAGACTGCACTGCCTACTCAACAGCTCTACTTGAGTAACTTATAAGCATCCCAGATCTGAACCCCTGATCTACTCCCCTCCAAACCTGCTCCTTCCACAATCTCCCACTTCTCAGTAAAAGGCAACTTCCCCCTTCCAGACACAGGCCAAAGAGTCACTCTTGACACTTCTCTTTTTCTCATCTAATGGAGATGACAGACATGATTTTAATACGGAGTAGAAAGTGCAAGTTCTGCTGGGTTCAGAATACATCAGCACAGAGACAAGGGGCACCTGAGCCAGTCTGGACTGGGGAAAGACATAAGGAAGAAATCAGGGGAAAGCTCCTGGAAGGTGTAAAGCCCAGGCTGAATCCTTAAAGGCTGAGGATGAACCAGAAAAGGAGAGGAGGGAAGAACATTCTAGGGAGAAAGGATAAAAATGCTAAAAACTTGGTCCTGCCAAAGCCAAATATATCAAATAATTATAAAGATGATGATGATGATGATTACTGCTAAAGCTTACTGAGCATCTACTATGTACCAGGGAATCGCCTAATGTTTTACGAATTAACTCACACAGTCCTCACAACAAGCCTATGAGGTGAACAACAGTATTAACTCCCTTTCACAGATAAGGAAACTGAATCTCAGATGTAAAGTCACTTCCTCAAGGTTACCCAGCTAACAAGGAGCAAAGCCAGGATTCAAACAAGGCAGGCTGGCTCTTGGGACTGTGCTCTTGACCACCAGGCTCCACCGCCTCCTAAGCACATGGCTGGGAGTCAGGAGCCAGGGATTCCCTGAGAACTCTGTCAGCAACAAACAAAAACAGTTCAAGAAGACAAGAAGAGTCAAAGGGAAAACACAGAAAATACAGCAAACTAATCCCATTCTCCCCAAAAGGGTCCAGAAACAGTTAAAGAAGGAATATTCAAGAAATTCCCATGTAAAATGTAAGGAAGAGAGAAAGGTAAAGAATGAAGAAGAAAACTCATTCATCTAGGCCAATAAATACCAGACATCTACATTTCCAAGATAAGTAAAATCTGACCCCAAATTTTGGGGACTACCATGAGAAAAAGGTTACCATCTTTATTTTACCAAATTATGACATTATAAAGATTCATCATCTATATTTCCTAAACAATTTAACTTGTACAGTTTGTTCAAATACCATAATTACATGAATAAGAGGAAGTAAAACCTGGTAGGTTTGTAAAGGTTAGTGTGAAACAGCAACACATCCCAAAGTAATTTGGGCAGAGAATAAAAATATATATGCAGGTCCCCCCTGAGGATCTGGGGGAAAATGCAGAGGTGCTGGGCTTCGTCACCTGGATTGTTTCTGATATTCTCACAAACACTGAGGTCTGGAGGTTTGTTACAGCCCTCTGTCTCAGTACTTGCTCTTGTGAAGCTTGTTACTGCAAAGGAGAGACTAAACCTGCTTGTAGTTGTGCCTGAGAATATCCCTAACTGCCTCTTTGTTGTTCAGATGTGGCCCTCTCTCTAGCTAAGCCAACTCAGCAGGTGAACGCACTGCCCTCCCCTCTACGCGGGATCTGACTCCCAGGGGTGTAAATCTGGCAACGCGGGACATGACATTGTGGGTTTGAGAACATCTTCTTGACCAAAAAGGGGATGCGAAATGAAACAAAATAAAGTTTCAGTGGCTGAGAGATTCTAAAAGAAGTCAAGAGGTCACTATGGTGGGCATTCTTATGCACTATATAGATAACCCTTTTTAGATTTTAATGCACTGGAATAGCTAGAAGTAAATACCTGAAACTATCAAACTGCAACCCAGTAGCCTTGACTCTTGAAGATGATTGTATGGCAATGCAGCTTACAAGGGGCGACTGTGATTGTGAAAGCCTTGTGGATCACATTCCCTTTATCCACTGTATGGATGGATGAGTAGAAAAATGGGGACAAAAACCAAGTGAAAAAATAGGGTGGGAGGGGATGATATGGGTGTTCTTTTTTACTTTTTATTTTTATTTTTGCTTTTTCTGGTATAAGGAAAATGTTCAAAAAATAGATTGGGGTGATGAATGCACAACTATATGATGGTACTGTGAACAGCTGATTGTACACCACGGATGATTGTGTTATGTGACTATATCTCAATAAAACTGAATTAAAAAAAAATAAAGCAAAACAAAACAAAAAAAGATGCATCGATGACTCCCATCATTACATCATTCATCATCCACCTACCCATTTATTGTGTATCTTTTCCCTCTCTGGCTTCTGTTCCTCATTCTCTTCTGAGGTCCATTTTCCTCCACCAGTATTTCAAAGGCTGGTTTCCCCAGTGTTCCACACTCAGCTCTTTTCAGGACTCAGACTCCACCACTGGGATCTGATTCACTCCCGTAGCTTCAGCCACTGCATATACCACCCAACAACTCCCGAACTAGCCCCTCTGGCCCTGGTCTTCCTCCCAAGCTTCAGACCTAGAGAGTTGCCTCCTGGGCACACTTCAAAACTGAAATCCTCTTCCCGACCTTTCAGTCAACAACACGCCCCACAGATGGGGCAGAAACCTGGGAGTTGACAACTCCTTCATATCCTGTTACCACCCAGTCAGCAACTCTCAATCTCTCCCAAATTTCTTCCAAACACATCCCTTCCTCTTCAACTCCAATTCCTTACTGGGCCTTGGAAAATTCTCCTCTAGATATTTCTGGACAGCTGTCCCTGGTACATCCTCCCTAGCATCTAGTTGGGGTCATGTGTTAGCTTCTGGATTTGGAAGGAGATCCAACAATTCTAGATTTGGCCCATTAAAAACTTCCCAGGCAACCTTCTCCCTTCTGTCTTTTCCATCTGCCCACATGGACTTGATACCCAGAACATTTTTAAGAGCCATGTGTTGAGGATGACAAAGGTCAGTCTGCCTGGGTCCTCGAATGACTGCGTGGAGCAAAGTCCCCACTCCATGCTAACAACTGCACCTGACCTGAGCAAGAAATACTTTCTAAAGAAGAAGCAGCAGAAGCTTATTCTCCTAAATAACTAATTTCCTAAGAGTTTCTTTAACATCTCCTCTAAATCAGCATCCACACCACTACCTAAGATATCTTCCTAAAGTGCAAACATGACAGTTGCTCTCTCCTGCCATCTGCTGTGTCCTGTCATCTTCAGGGTGAGGTCCAAATTCCTTACCATAAACCTCATCAACCTATTCCACAAATCTCACTGACCACCTGCTATGCCGAGAACGGTGCTAAACGCTGAGGAGATAGCGAGTCAGAGGCAAGACAGCTCCGACGTCTGCCCTCCGAGTTTCCGTTCTTCTGGGGTGGGGTGGGGTATGGGGTAGGTGCTATGAAGCAAACAGGACGATGTGATGGAGAAACAGAGGAGGGGTGGTGAAAAAGGCCTCAGAAAAAGGGGAAGGGGGGTATTCACGTTGAGGCCTGAATGATTCAAGGAGCAAACCAGGGGAAAGGCATTCGAGGCAGAGCAAAGCCACCAGATGAGAGAAGGCTCGCAGCGTTCCAGGAACAGAACAGCATTCAGGAGAGGCCATGGCGGGGGTAGGAGCTCAGGGTCCACTTCCCAAAGGTGCTTGTGGGCAGCGGTAAGGAGTTTGCATTTTAACCCAGATACAGCACAAGTCACTGTCAGATTTTAAACAGGTGCGCAACCAGGGTGGAGTGAGGTTTTAAAAGATTCCTTCCAAGCGGCCGCCGGGCAAAGAAAGCTCTCCATTGTCTGGCCCTCAGATCTGGCACCGGAGACCCTAGGCGTCGTGGAGCAACCAGAAGGGACCAGACACAGACCCTTTTCTTCCTAAGCGTCCCTCCTTCCCCCGCCAGGACTGGGCACGAGTGCCTCACCTTCCCTCTACCCCGCCACCCTCCCCACCCCCACTCCCGCCACACCCTGAGCATCCCAGAAGGTACCACACGCTAAATCCGTCTCCGGAATTTCCGAGAGCCTGAAGGAACCGTTGGAACCTCAGCCCCTAGCACAGTGCCAGGCACCCAACAGGAGCTTAACAAATGTTTGCTGACGAGAATTAAGGGGGAGAAGCCAAGGAAAGGTCACCTAATGGTCTCCTCAAACTTTATTAAATGCCAAAACGAGCTGGGAGACGTGGCGGCTCGGGTCCTTTCTCCCCTCTACCACCTCCAACAACCCACCCGGACTCAGACGTCGAAGCTTCCCAGCGCAGCGCCTTACCCGGCCTTCTGGAATTTACAGGCCCCATATACCAAGAACTTGCAGAGGTGCAGCTGCGCACAGAGCCCCGAACAGCTTGCCTTGATGCCCTGGTGGGCGCGGCACAAGCGCAGCGCCGAGGCGGCCAGCACCACCCGCTCGGCCACCGCCGCCTCGCCTCCCGCGGCCGGCCTCTGCACCACCGCGAAGCGTCCGCTCTCCAGCAGCAGCCGCTCCAGCGCGTCCGTACCGACGCCATTCCGCAGCCGGCGCTTCAGCTCCTGCAGTTCCAAGCCGCCCCCGGCCGCGCACAGCACCTGGGTCACCTCGCCGACGACTGCGGCGTGTGCCATGGCCGGGTCGGCGGGGCGCGATACCCGGGCCTGCGCCCGTCGGACGGCGGGGTTGCGGGACGCCAATGGCGGCGTACCACCCGCAGGCTGGGCTGCTCCCATGGGGTGGAGACACAAGTTGGAAACGAAACCGAAAGCTACCCCTGCCCTAAGAAAACAGAAGCTGTAGCGCCTCGCCACGCCTACAGGCCCTCAGCTGAAGGCGGTTTTCGCCTTCCGGCCTCAGTACCCCCAGCTGTGAGTGTCGGCCGCGGGCCGGCCCTGCCCGACGCCAAGCTCGTTTACTTGGTCGTTTTTTGAGGATCTTTTTTCGGTTTCTGGGAGATTCATCACAAGATCCTCTACAAGTTGTTCCCTTGGCATGTTAAAGAATAATAATCACTAACTACGGGTATACGCTTTGAGAGTCACAAAGCACTTCCACCTAGATAATAGTGGAGACACCTGGGAGAACACTCATCTAACTAACCTATCGTTGGAGGCCGCCAGTGGCCTATCTTGATGGAGTCAGAACTAGCGCTCTCAGCAAGTTCCAGTCGCTTTCTGCATGGCCCGTCTGCGGAGAAGGCTGGGACACCATTTGTAAAAGAAGCTAGCGTGTCTCTGAAGCGAAACCTACGCTTAGTGGATGGCTCACATACAAGGGACATGGGTCCCAACCCCCAAAACAAATGAATACAGTCACTCATATCAAAATGTAAAATGGGTTTAAAGGTTATTTTATCTTCAGTGCCGGCAGTAAATCCCTTATTTTGAACATAAAATGATATGTTCAAATGATATGTTCAATGATAAAGGAAATCCGTTTCTCCCCACCCACATCTACTAATAAATATTGAACAAATATTTAAAGACTATGCAGAGCAAGGGTCTCTCACTGCTGATGGGAATACGAATTGTTAGACCCTTTTGGGAAAGTAATTCGGGAATAGCTATCGAAAGTTTCAATATGCATGACCTTTGACCCGGCAATCTTTCTTCTGGGAAGCTTCTAGAAGTATAAGGAACAGAAAATACGTTATTTACAAAAGTGGTTTGTTTGGTGTTTTTTTGGAGGGAGGGTTATTGGGGAAAACATAACCAATCATTTTTATACTGTTATACAACTATAACAAGCATGCTTTAAATCTAATCTATTGATCTAGAAGGGCATGCATGATATGTTGCTAAGGGAAAAAAGAAATCCATACAGAAATGTCTAAATCAATAACAAAAAGAAAACCCTAACTGTGTGCATATGTGGCAGGTTGTGTTTGAGCATGGAGAAGGATAAGGAAGGACACATACCAAGCTTTTTTCACTTAGACACTGGCTGTAGAGAGTGGGCAGTGGGAGGTACCAGGAAAGTAAAAAGGGAAGATAAGGGGTGAGAAAATTGTGGGAAAAAAAATTACTTCAGGTACAGCAATTACTTAAAATGGATATAAAATTTTATCTATATTATTACTACAAAAATGTAAGAAATTATGAAGCAATACAGATGAGGACAAAACTGTAACATGGACAAATGAAAATCAATTGATTTAATTTGGAGATGGGACAATGGGCATGTCCCATCTCCAAATTTCTCTTGGATTTAAATTATTTTAATATTGTTTTGCAATAAAACAATGTTTTTACAAAGGAAGGAGGAATGATAGTGAAAAGTTTTCTCCATAAAGCAACAACTAAAAAAAAAAAATCAGAATCAACTTTTTCAGGACTCTTAGAAATTAAACAAAGCCTTATAGCAACCCAGGGTATGTTTATCAATAAAAGCAGCTGAGTCTCAGTAAGAACAGCAGGATTTGTGGTGTTTTAACTTATCCTAGTCCCTTCTCCCACTCTCTAACTCCATGGCAGCTGTTTTAGTTTGCTAAAGTTGCCAAAATGCAATATACCAAAAATGGCCTGGGTTTTAACAATGGGAATTTATTTGTTTACAAGCTTAAAGTTCTGAGACTATGAAAACATCCACATCAGGGCATCATTAAGACAACACCCTCTTTCTGAAGACAGGCTGCCAGCAATCCTCAGCTTCTCTGCCACATGGCAAGGCACACGTCTGCTGGTCTATCCTGTTTCTTCTGGGTTTTGTTGCTTCCGACTTCTGGTTGCAGTGACTTCCTCTCTGTTTCTGTGGCTTTCTTTCTCAACTTCTGTGTCTTTTTTTCTCTCTCAGCTTCTATGTGTCTTTCTCTGTATATTTCACCCTCTTATAAAGGATTAAGAGCCACACTGAATGAGATGGGTCACATCTTAACTTAAGATCTTACTCACCTAAAGATCCTACTTCTAATGGGTCCACACCCACAGGAATGGATTAATTTAAAGAATATAATTTTCAGAGGTATGTGCAGTTTCAAACCATCACAGCAGTCTTGAAAAATAACAGCCCACATTCCTAGTACCAGTCCTGGAGGGAGCAGAACAGGGTTGGTTCTTACAAAGTCTCATTGCCAAAGAAGAATGATTATTAGATCTGTCTAGTGGTTCTATTAACCCACTGCTAAGGGCTTCTCCTCAGGAGGCATTTGTCAAAATGCCTGAGGCAATGAGTAACAGTTGGGTCAAACAATGGACTAAGAAAGCTTAAAAGAAAAAGCTGAGGAATGAGATGTCCTTGGGGTTTTGAAAAGCTCCCACATATCCTGGGAATGCAGAAGGCCAAGCAAATATATAGGGCTGTGAACGTACTCAGGAAAGACCTTAGAAGGCCCTAAGTTCTTAACACTGGCTGACCTTGAGGCTCTGGACAAGCAGGAAGTGAATGGTAATGCAGAGTTGTAAACTGCCTGGTTGAATGTTAAAGGCATGTTCTAACATGTACACAGAGCCCCTCAGCAAAGACTAGGAGACTTATTGATTCCAAATATTTCAGGAAAACGCCATCCAAGCATTAGCTAACCACTCAGCAAATCAAGTAGAGACTTCAGAGGCAACATAGAACAAAGATACAATCTTTTACAAAATTAGTTCAGAAAAGTCACTAAACAAACAAATCACTACTACTACTAAAAGCAGCAACAACAAAAAAACCCCAGGTTTGAGGGAGAATCTGATTTCCAGAGTTGCCACATTATATTATTTGAAATGTCCAGTTTTCAACCAAAAAATTACAAGACATGAAAAGAAAAAAGAACACACAGTCAAGAAATAAGAGAAATCAATGGGAACTGTCCCTGAGAAAGTCCACATGTTGGACTTAATAGACAAAGACTTTAAATAGGCTATTGTAAATATGTTCAAAGAGCTAAAGAACCCATTTTTAAAGAACTAAAGAAAAGTATGAGAATGATATCTCCCCAAATAAATAATATCAACAAAAAGATGGAAATTATACAAAGGAACCAAATAGAAATTCTGGAGCTAAAAAGTGTAATAACTAAAATTAAAACTGCAATAGAAAAAGATGGGAATGTATAAAACCGAATCCTATGGTGGGCAATGTCCATGATCAACTGTACAAATACTAGAAATCGCTTCCATGAACCAGAACAAATGTATGACAATACAATTAGAAGTTAATAATAGAGGGGCATATAGGGAAGAACTATATACCTATTACAAACTATATGCTACAGTTAGTAGTATTTCAACATTTTTTCATAAACAGTAACAAATGTACTATATCAATACTACAAGTCAACAATTGAGGGGGGTTGGTTAGGGATAGGGGAGGATTCAAGTTTCCTTTTCTTTTTTTCTTTTTTCATCTTTCACTTTATTTCTTGTCTGGAGTAATGAAAAGTTTCTAAAAATTGAACAAAAATTAAGTGTGATGGATGCACAGCTGTATGAGGGTACCCAGGGGCAAGTGACTGTACACTCTGGATCTTTGGATAATTGTATGGTATCTGAACAATCTCAATAAAAATGAAAAAAAATTTTTAAAAAATTAAAAAAAAAAACTTCAATAGAAGGGCTCAACAGCAGATTTGAGCAGGCAAGAGAAAGAATCAGCAACTTGAAGAAAGGTTGATTGAAATTATACAGTCTATAGAACAAAAAGGAAAAAAAATGAAGGAAAAAAAAGAGCTTCAGAGACCTGTGGCACACCATGACGTATACCAACATACACACGACAGAAGATGTCCAAAAAGGAGAGGAAAGAAAGGGGAAGAAAGAATATTTTAAGAATTAATGGCTGAAAATTTTCTTGATTTGATGAAAAACTTTAATTACACATCCAAGAAGCTCAATTATAGAGACTCACAGTAGGATAAATTCAAAGAGATTCACACCTAGACACATCAAAATCAAACTTTCCAAAGCCAAAGAGAATCTTGAAAACAGGAAGAGAGTGACTCATCACGTGCAAAGTTGCCTAAAGAAGGTTAACAGTTGATTTCTTATCAGAAACATGGAGGCAAGAAGATGGTGGATGACATATTCAAAGTGCTGAAAGAAAAAGAAACTGTCAACCTAGAATTAAATAGTCAGCAAAATTTATCTTTCAAAAATGAATGAGACCAGAGAACCCAAGATGGCGGCCAGGTAAGACAGGGCAAAAAAACACCTCCATGAAAAATACTAGATAAAAGCCAGAAAGTGACCCAGAACACCAGTGCCAGCGATGCACCAGCCAACAAGTTCTGCTAAATCCTCAGGGACCATGCATTTGGTGAAACCAGGAGTCTGCATTCTGAAATGAGTGAGTGAGCCAGCTGAAAGTCTGGTGGCCACGCTGTGATGTAGGGAAATGGTGGGTTGGCATTTGGAGATGGACTAGTTCTTTTTAAAAAAAAAAAAAAAAACACCTGGGACCAACTGCAGATACAGTGTTGAGAACCATGCAGTGAAGCACAGCAGGAGTGGGCTCTCCCAATGCCTCGGTGTCTGGCATGGAGGATAGCTCTACCCACACCCACTGCTGATTGTCTCGGAGCCAGGGGGGCAGAGGGGAGCCAAAAGGAGAAAGAATCCATGCCCCTTGCAACCATCTCCCCGGAGGGCTGGGGATGCTCCCGCCTGGGGAAAGACCCACAGCCCAGAGCCATGCCAAGAAACCCAGTGTGATGGGAAGTATTTCCCACAGCACTGTGCACATGCCACAATATCAGCCGTAGACAGTGGCCTTTAGGGCACCCACAGCTAATTGTCCCAGAGCTGGGAAGGTGGAGCTGTGTGAAGAGGGGGAAATTAACACACCCCATTCAATCATCTTTACAGCAGGCTGGGAATGCCCCTGCATGGCCCAGTGGCCCAGGGCTTCCCTGGAGGGCCGGCGCACACTTGTGACATGGCACAGCCTTCCCTCGGCAGGGGTCTTAGAAGAGCATGGCTGAGAAGAGGGACCCACTGAGAAATCCCAGGGACCCTACGCCAGTGCCAGGGACTTGTGGGTCAGTGGCAGAGACGATCTGTGGCAGGATTGAGGTGAAAGCTTGGACTCTTGCAACAGCCTTAAATTTCCGGTAACACTTAGGAGGTTTGATTATTAAAGCTGCTCTGCCTCCCTAACTGCTCAGACACATGCCGCACATTCAGGGCGAACAGCACCAACAACACACCCAAACTTGGTGCACCAATTGGACCCCACAAGAACCAGACCCCCACATACCACAAAGACAAAGCTGGGGACAACTGACTTGAGGAGAATAGGTGACTCATGGACACCATCTGCTGGTTAGAGAAAGTATACACCACCAAGCTGTAGATCTGACACCGAGGCACTGGGAGAGCCCACTCCTGCCGTGCGTCACTGCACGGTTCTCACCACTGTATCCACAGTTGGTCCCAGGTTTTTTATAGAACCTGAAAGAACCCTATCAAGTAAAGCAAATGCCAAGAGGCCAAAAATAACAGAAAATCTTAAAGCATATGATAAAACTAGACGATATGGAGAACCCAAACCCAAACACCCAAATCAAAAGATCAGAAGAGACACAGTACTTGGTGCAATTAATCAAAGAACTAAAGTCAAACAACAAGAGCATGGCACAGGATATAAAGGACATGAAGAAGAGCATGGCACAGGATATAAAGGACATAAAGATGCCCCTAGAAGAGCATAAAGAAGAAATTGCAAGACTATATAAAAAAATAGAAGATCTATGGAAATAAAAGAAACTGTGGCCAAATTAAAGAGACATTGGATACTTATAATATAAGATTAGAGGAAGCTGAACAACGACTCAGTGTCCTCGGGGACCACAGAATGGAAAATGAAAGAACAAAAGAAAGAATTGGGGAAAAATTTGAAAAAATTGAAATGTATTTCAGGGATACAACAGATAAAATAAAATGTCAAAATTTAAGACTCATTGGTGTCCCAGAAGGGGAATAGAAGGGTAAAGGTCTAGAAAGAGTATTCAAAGAAATTGTTGGGGAAAACTTCCCCAACCGTCTACACAATATAAATACACAAAGCATAAATGCCCAGCAAACTCCAAATAGAATAAATCCAAATAAACCCACTCCAAGACATATTCTGATCAGACTGTCAAATACTAAAGAGAAGGAGCAAGTTCTGAAAGCAGCAAGAGAAAAGCAATTCACCACATACAAAGGAAACAACGTAAGAGTAAGTAGTGACTACTCAGTGGCCACTATGGAGGTGAGAAGGCAGTGGCATGACATATTTAAAATTCTGAGAGAGAAAAATTTCCAGCCAAGAATACTTTATCCAGCAAAGCTCTCCTTCAGATTTGAGGGAGAGCTTAAATTTTTCACAGACAAATGCTGAGAGATTTTGCTAATAAAAGACCTGCCCTACTTCAGATACTAAAGGGAGCCCTACCAACAGAGAAACAAAGAAAGGAGAGAGAGACATAGAAAAATTTAACAGACATATATAGAACAGTACATCCCAAATCACCAGGACACACATTTTTCTCTAGTGATCACGGATCTTTCTCCAGAATAGACCATATGCTGGGACATAAAACAAGCCTCAATAAATTAAAAAAAAAAACACAATTGAATATATTCAAAGCACATTCTCTGACCACAACGGAATACAAATAGAAGTGAATAATTTTTGATTTGTAACTCCACTATTTACTTCCTGCAGGATATAAAATACATAAACTCTAATGACAAATCAGTGGCTTTGGACTCAGTGGCTGAAAGGAAGGGACACTAAACAATTGACTGAAACCACATGAAGAAATAAAGATTTCCAGTAAAGATCACATGGTAAATATAAATACCAATACTACTGTATTTTTGATTTGTAACTCCACTATTTACTTCCTATAGGATCTAAAATACATGAACTGTAATGATAAATCAGTGGTTTTGGACTCAATGTAAAATATGTAATCTTTGACAAGAACTACATAAAGGTGGGGGAATGGAGGAGTAAAGGAACATAGTTTATGTGTCCTATTGAAGTTAAGTTGGTATCAAAGAAAAACAAGATTGTTATAGACTTAAGATGTTAAATTTAAGCCCCACGGTAAACACAAAGAAAGTATCAGAGAATGTGACCATAGAGATGAAAAGTGGAGTATGGGTTACGAGAAGTGGGGGAAGGGGCAATGGGGAGTTGAGAAAGGAGTATAGGGTTTCTGTTTGGAGTGAAGGGAAATTTCTAGTAATGGATGGTGGGAAGGTGATAGCAATGCAACATTCTAAATGTGATTAATCCCACTAACGGAATGCTGGGGAGGGGTTGGAATGGGAAGATTTATGCTATATATATGTTTCCACAAATTAAAAAAAAAAAAAAGACAGTCTAAATAGGCAATGACAATTAAATGCCAAGGATGATCCTGGATGGGATCTGAGGAGGAGGAGAGGAGGCTCAAAGGGACACAGTTGGGACAAAAGGGAAAAAAAAGGAAATATAGAATGTAAGCTTTGTATCAATGTTGAATTTCTTGAACTTACTAGCTGTATATAATGGGAATGCATAAAAGAATGTTCTTGTTCATGGGAATGTATATGTGAATTATATTGTTTGTTCAAGGATGTGTGCAGCCTGCTCTCATATGTTCAGAAGACAGAGCAATAGATGATGGATGATAGATAGGGAGGGAGGGAGGGAAAGAAAGAAATGGTGGTGTGACAGGATATTAAAGTTGGTGGATCAGGGTATCAGGGGAGGGGGTCAGGGTATGCTGGAGTCCTGTGTATGGGGTTTGTATTGTTTTTGCAACTGTTCCTGTAAGTTAGAATTTATTTCAAAATAAAATTTAAAAAAAAATGAATGAGAAATCAAGACATACCCAGATAAACAAAAACTAAGAGAGTTGGTCACTAGCAGACCTTCCTTATAAGAAACACTAAAGGTAGTCCTTCAGGCTGAAATGAAAGGACGTTAGATAGTAAGTTGAATCCACATAAAGAAATAAAGAGCACCAGTAAAGATAATTACACAGGTAAATATAAAAGACAGCATAAATATATTTTTTGTTTATAACTCATTTTTTTCTATCTGAATGAAAAGACAACTACATAATGCAATACTAAAAACTGACATTGATGGTCACACAATGTATAAAGATATTATTTGTGACAATAGAGCATAAAGGAGATGGGAGGGAAAAGAAGCAAACAAGAAGCAAAGAAAAGAAAACTTCAGACCAATTTCTGTAATGAATGTATATGCAAAAATCCTCAGTAACATACTTGCAAATAGAATCCAAATCATATTAAAAGAATTATACACTATGACCAAGTGGGTTTTCTTCCAGGTATGCAAGGGTAGTTCAACATAAGAAAACCAATCAATGTAATACACCACATTAATAAATTGAAAAGGTAAGCCATATTATCATCTCGATTGATGCAGAAAAGGCATTTGAGAAAATTCAGCATCCTTTCATGATAAAAACACTTCAAAAGGTAGAAATCGAAGGAAACTTCCTCAATGTGATAAAGGGCATATATGAAAAACCCACAGCTAACATCATACCCAATGGTGAGAGACTGAAAGCTTTCCCTCTAAGATCGGGAATAAGATAAGAAGGCCACAGTCACCACTGCTATTCAACATTGTGTTAGAAATTCTAGCTAGAGCAATTAGGCAAGAAAAAGAAACAAAATTCATCTCAATTGGAAAGGAAGAAGTAAAACTGTCACTATTTGCAGATGACTTGATTCTATATTTAAAAAATCCAGATAAAATGACAGCAAAGCAAAGCTAGTTGAGCTAATAAACAAGTTCATCAAAATGGCAGGATACAAGATCAACACATAAAAATTAATGGTGTTTCTATTCACTAGTAATGAGCTATCTGAGGAGGTAATCAAGAAAAAAATTCCATGTACAATAGCATGTAAAAGAATCAAATATCTAGGAATATACCTAACCAAGAATGTAAAGGACTTGTACACAGAAAACTACAAGGCATTTCTAAAAGAAATCAAAGACCTGAATAAATGGAAAGACATTCTGTGTTCACAGGTTGGAAGGCTAAATGTCATTAAGCCAATTCTACCCAAATTGATCTACATATTCAATGCAATACAATCAAAATCCCAGTACACTTCTTCACAGAAATGGAAAAGCTAAAACCATCTTTAAAAAGAAGAATGAAGTGGGAGGTATCATGCTTCCTGACTTTAAAGTATATTATAAAGCAACAGTGGTCAAAACAGCATGGTACTAGGCTAAAGATAGACAAATTGATCAATGGAATGGAATTGAGAGCTCATAAATAGACCCTCAGATCTATGGTCCACTCACCTGGGACAGAACAGTCTCTTCAAGACATGGTGTTGGGAGAACTGGATATCCATAACCAAAAGAATGAAAGAATACCCCTATTTCACACCCTATTCAAAAATTAACTCAAAATGGATCAAAGGCCTAAATATAAGAACTAATACCATAAAAGTCCTAGAAGAAAATGTAGGGAAACATCTTCAAGAACTAGTGATAGGTGTTAGTTTCTTAGATTTTACACCCAAAGCATAAGCAATGAAAGAAAAAACAGATAAATGGGAACTCCTCAAAATTGAATATTTCAGTACTTCAAAGGACTTTGTCAAAGCAGTGGAAAGGAAACTGACTCAATGGGAGAAAATATTTGGAAAACACATATTTGATAAGGGTTTGATGTCCAGTGTATATAAAGAAATCCTACAACTCAACAATAAAAAGACAAACAACCCAATTAAAAAATGAGCAAAAGATGAATAGACATTTTTCCAAAAAGGAAATACAGATGGCTAAAAGCAAATGAAAAGATGTTCAGCTTCACTAGCTATTATGGAAATGCAAATCAAAATCACAATGAGATATTTCATGCCTACTAGAATGGCAGCTATTAAACAAACAGGAAACTTCAACTGTTGGAGAGGATGTGGAGAAACTGGAACATATATTCACTGCTGGTGGGAATGTAAAATAGTACAGCTGTTGCGGAGGATGTTTTAGTTGGATCCTCAGGAAGCCAAGTATAGAGTTACCTTACGACCCAGCAATTCTACTACTCTAGATATATCCAGAAGATCTGAAAGCAGGGACATCAGCAGACATTTGCACACCAATGTTCATAATAGCATTATTCACTATTGCCAAAAGAAGGAAACAATCCAAGTGTCCTTCAACAGATGAATGGATAAACAAATAGTGGTGTATACATATGATGGAATATTATTCAGCAGTAAGAAGGAATGAAGTCCTGAAGCATGCTACAACATGGGTGAACCTTGAGGACATTATGGTAAATGAAATAAGTCAGACAAAAAAGGACAGATATTATATGATCTCACTGATATGAACTAATTATAGTATGTAAACTCATAGACTAAAATATAGAATATAGGTTACCAGGATATAGAATGAGGCTAAAGAATGGGGAATGTTGCTTAATATTTGCAGAATGTTTAACTAGATTGAACTTGAATGTTTGGAAATGGACAGAGGTGATGGTAGCATGTTGTTGTGAGAATAACTAATGGTGCTGAATGGTGTGTGAGTGCAGTGGAAGGGGAATGTTGAGAATCACGTATGTTGCCAGAAGGAAAGTTGGAGGTTAAAACATGGGAATGAATAATACAGTGAATCTTGTGGTCCACAATGTCCATGATTAACTGTACAAATACAAAAAAAAGGTCTTTCATGAACTAGAGCAAAGGTACAACACTATTTCAAGCAGTTAATAATAGAGGGTTATAGAGGAAAAAATATATCTATTATAAACTATGTATTATAGTTAACAATAATATTTTAATAGTATTTCATCAACAGTAACAAATATACTACACCAATACTATGGGTCAATAACAGGGAGAGATAAGGGGTATGGGAAGATTTGGGTTTTCTTCTTTATTTTTATTTCTTTTCTAGAGTAATAAAAATATTCTAAAATTGATCATGGGGATATATGCACAACTATGTGATGATACTGTGAGCCAGCGATTGTGTATTTTGGATGGTTTGTATGTGTGTGATTATATCTCAATACAATTGCATTTCAAAAAGTGATCCAACTATATGCTATACACAAGGGACACACTTTAGATTCAAAGACACAAATAGATTGAAAGTAAAAGGATGGAAAACACACCACACAAATGTAATCAAAAGAGAGCTGGAGTAACTCTAATAAAATAGATATTAAGGGAAAAAATGTTACTAGAGACAAATAATGATATTTTATAATGATTAAAGGATCTATCCACCAAAAATATATTATAATTATAAACGTATATTGTCTAAAATGGCTCCAAAATATATGAAGCAAAAACTGACTAAATTGAAGGGATAAATAGATAACTCAATAATAATAGATAAAGATATTAATACCCCATTTTCAATAGAGGGTAGAACAACTATATAAAAGATCAGCAAGGAAACAGAAGACATCAACACTATAAACCAACTACATCCAAAAGATATCTATAGGATGCTTCACCCAATAAAAGCAGAATATAGATTCTTCTTAAGTGCACATAGAATATTCTCCAGAATAGACCGTATAAAAGGCCATAAACAAGCCTCAATAAATTTAAAAGGAATTAAATCACACAAGTATATTCTCCAACCATGGTGGAATGAAGTTAGAAATCAATTACAGAGGACAATTTGGAAAACCCAAAAATATATGGAAATTAAACAACACCCTCCTAAATAACCAATGGGTCAAAGAAGAAATAGCAAAGATAATTAGAAAATACTTTGAGATTAATCAAAAGAAAAACACAAAATACCAAAACTTATGTGATACAATGAGAGCAGCGCTTAGAGAGAAATTTATAGCTGTAAATGCTTACATTAAAAACAATCAATAACCTAACCTTCTGCCTAAAAACTAGAAAAAGAAAAACAAAGTAAGCAGAAGGGAAAAAATAATAAAGATTAGAGCAGAAATAAAATACAGAAGAGAAAGACAATAGAAAAAATAAATGAAATAAAAAAATGGTCCTTTGTATAGATCAACAGTACTGATGAACCTTCAGGCAGACTGTGTTAGTTTTCTTGGACTGCTATAACAAAGTACCACAAACCAAGTGGCTTAAAAGAACAGAAATTCATTCCCTCACAGTCTGGAGGTGTCTGACATCAAGGTGTTGGCAGGGCCATGCTCCTTCTGAAACCCATAGAGGAGAATCTGCCCTTGCCTCTTTTAGCTTCTGATGTCCGCCAGCAATTGTTGGCATTCCTTGGCTGGTGGATGAATCACTCCAATTTCTGCCTCCATCTTCACAAGGCCTTTTCCTCTCTGTGTCTGTGTCTCTTCTCTTCTATTAAGAACACCAGTCATATGGATTAAAGGCCCACTCTTCTCCAGTACGAGCTTACCTTAAGTAAATCCATCTGCAATAACCCTATTTCCAGATAAGTTTACATTCGCAGGTACTGGGTTTAGGACTTCACTATATCTTTCTGGGGGACACAATTCAACCCAAAATATAGACTGTTGAAGAAACAAAGAGAAAAGAATCAAATTATTGAAATCAGGAATGAAAGTGGAAACATTATTATCAACATTCCAGAAACATGAAGAATTATAAGGGAACACTATGGACAACTGTATGTCAACAAATTAGATAAACTAGACAAAATGGACAAATTCTTAGAAACACAAATTGCCAAAACTGACTCGAGAGGAGAAAGAAAATCTTAATAGATGTATACAAAGTTTAGAGATTGAGTTGTAACCAAAACCCACCCCCCACCACTACCCCCCACCCCACCCTACCCCACACACAAATGGCATCACTGGTGAATTCTTTCAAACTTTTAAAGAAAACTTAACAACAATCCTTCACAAATGCTTCCAAAAATAGAGGATAGTGGTGACGGTTGCACAATCTTATGAATACACTAAAAATCACTGAAATGTGTGCTTTAGAATGATGAATTTTATGGCATATGAATTATGTACAAATTAAAAAGTAATATACAAATTTTTTCTTCTAGAAAGGAAAGAATGTCTTTTGTAGGGCCATGAAGTACAGTTGTGCAGGCTGTGTACTGTACAACTCAGGAACCAACATTTATATCATAGACATCGTAGATTTGTATATTTAATATAACAATTTTGCAGCAGATGGCTATAAACTGCCTCCTTTTAATAAAATTAGTATATAATGAAAAAATTTTCAGCAGAAGCACATGTTTTGAGAAGTTAAGGTACAGGGAGTCTTTCTAAATTGCACAAATGAACTGTATGGGCCGAGTAGCAAAGGCCCAGAGATTGAAGGAACACCAAATATTCAAATATCAACTGTCCAGGAGCCACCTCCAGCAAACCTACTTCTGTGACTGGAATCCACTCTGCTTTCTACTCTGGTTCACATGGCTCTTTCAATATTCCCACTCTCTACAACAGTAGCTTGGGTGTGGGCCCTGTGGAGCACTCCCAGCAGGGTAACAAGAGGACAAGAAAGGGTGGTTTCTCTACAGCTGGGAGAGTACTGGAATTCCCTCTATGGAGGGCAGGAGCTCCCTAGAGTGGGACCTGGCTTGGACTCTTAGAGGAGTTGAGTTAGACCACGTGCTGTTTATCTTCCACAAAACAGTAGGACAGCTACAGTAAACACCTGTAAATTTTAGATACCCTAGCAAATATCTACTGCTCCAATGTTTATATCCCCAATAGATAGATGCTAAAGGTGCCCCCCCCAGCTCCCCTTCACCCACATCCACACTCATCTCACCCAAATCTAAATGCTTTCCCCCCACATCAGCTCCTCCTATTGTGATAAATAAGTTCATTCATTCAACAAATATTTATTGGGAGCCAGTCATAGGCCAAGAACTCTTCTGGGCAGTGGGGACCCAAGAGGTGGAGGAGACTGAGAAAGCCACTGCCTCAGGATTTATGTCCTGCTGCATAGTAGACAATAAACAAGGAAGGAAACAAGCCAGATAACTGATCCTATGTAGGGAAGAAAGTGGATAATAAGATAATGTGACAGAGAATTCTCAAATTTTAATCGGCAGATGAATCATCTGAATATCTTGTTAACATGTAAATTCTGATTCAGTAGACATGGGGAGGACGCCTGAGGTTTTGCTTTTCTATAAGGCTCCCAGGTAATGCCAGTGCTACTGATCTATAGATGTCAGTTTGAGTAGCAAAGTGAAAGAGGGAAAACTGGGAGGGGGGAATGGGGAAGAGGAGTTGGATATATTCCATCTTTCTGCTTTCTGGGTTTAGGGAATTCCTACCTTATAAGTCTTGAAGGAAGGAAAAACAGAGTTGTAAATGCTTGACTCTCACTGTGGGAAGCAGAATAATGGCCCCCAAAGATGGGCTGGGTCATCATCCCTGAAACATGTTACTAAAATCATAAAAAGGTCTTGCAGTTATGATTAAGTTCAGGATCTTGAGATGGGAAGATTATCCCAGGTTATCTAGGTGGGTCATTATAAGAAGGAGGCAGGAGTGTTGGCATCAGAGAGGTATCAAAAGATGCCATGCCGCTGGCTTTGAAGATGCAGGAAGAGGTCATGAGCCAAGGAATGCTAGCAGCTTCTAGAACTTGGAAACAGGTTCTCCCCCTAGAGCTTTTAGAAGGGACACAATTTGTTTTTATCCCTATGGAACCCCTTTGGAATACTGACCTCTAGGACTCTAAGATATTAAATTTATGTTGCTTTAAAGCCACTAAATTTGTGGTGATTTGTACAGCAGCAATAGGAAATGAATACATTCGGTTTCACAGCTTTCCTTGCAGCCAGCGTGCATAAATATGATCTAGGTTCCATCAACCAGGTAAACCCATTGTTTTAGGTTGGGTTCCCCAGAAACTGAGCCTGAGATAGGGATCTGGGGGTATGATACTTATTGAGGACATGCTCTCAAGAGAAATGGAGTGAAGCAAACAGGACAGGGCAAGAGAAGGAGCAAAGCAACATATGATCTTAGCAGGGGTCTAGTTTCAGCCTGGAGCAAAGACATCTGGAGCATAAATTAGGTCCTACCTAGAGGTAAGGGGGCTGGACTTTTAATATGCCTGTGTCAGTCAGTCCTTGGTTGCAGGCTGCTTTGGGGGCCAGGGGTGTGGGTGGCATAATTTCCTGGGGTGTATGTGCACGGGGTGGGGAGCAGAGTACAGCTCCTATTTGGCCAAAAGCAATTCTCCAGAGAAGGGTGCATCTGTAAGCCCTCAGCGCCACATCCACACTGCACCAATCTGGAAAGGGGACCTGGACACAGGGCCACCAAGAGTGTCCACTACCGTCTATCTCTTGCACTGCCTAGATTCCATTTGCTTCTCACATTAGTATATTCTATCCAGGCACAACTTCTTCAGGATTCTGGTTACTATTTCTCCAAAAACTTAAAAAAGGAGGATTAGCCAGATGAACTACAGCCTCCATTGCTGCAGTTGATCCCAAGGCCATTACTGAAACTCATTGTTCTAGTTTGCTAATGCTGCCAAATGCAAACACCAGAAAGGGATTGGCTTTATAAAAGGGGGTTTATTTGGGTTACAAAGTTACAGTCTTAAGGCCATAAAGTGTCCATCAACAAAGGGTACCTTCACTGGAGGATGGCCAATGGTGTCCAGAAAATCTGTTAGCTGGGAAGGCGCCTGGCTGGTGTCTGCTCCAAAGTTCTGGTTTCAAAACGGCTTTCTCCAGGATGTTCCCTCTAGGCTGCAGTTCCTCAAAAATGTCACTCTTAGTTGCTCTTGGGGGTGTTTGTCCTCTCTTAGCTTCTCCAGAGCAAGAATCTGCTTTCAACGGCCATCTTCAAACTGCCTCTCAGTGGCAGCTACTCTCTCAGCTTCTGTGCATTCTTCAAAGAGTCCCTCTTGGCTGTAGCAAGCCAGCCCCTTCTGTCTGAGCTTACATAGTGCCCCAGTAAACTAATCAAGGCCCATGCTGAATGGGCAGGGCTACAACTCCATGGAAATTATACAATCAGAGTTATCACCCACAGTTGGGTGGGGCACATTTCTGTGGAAACAACCTAATCCAAATGTTCCAACTTAATCCTCACTATATGTTCTACCCCAAAAGATTGCATCAAAGAACATGGCTTTTTCTGGGGGACATAATACATTCAAACCGGCACACTCATCAACTCCCACTTCCATCACCATTCTAGATATCCATCTGCCTTAGCTAGCATGTCTGCTCAGCTAAGTGGCTTGCCAGACAGGGTTAACCCAGACTTTCATCCCTGAAAGGTCTGAGATACTAGTTACTATACATTTATCAGCGGCAGTTTCTGTATTTTCCCATAGGAGATATCCAGAGATAGATAGAGATTTGGTATGTGATTTATTGAGGAAGTACTCAGACTTACCCTCTGTGTGTGTGTTGAGTGGCGGGGTGGGATGTGGATCTAGATCTAGAATATGAATTGTACTACAGAGTTGGTCTTACTGTGAGCCTTTTGGATGACTGCGTCAGTCAGTCTCTGGCTGTAGGCTGATCCCCTGGGGTGGGAGAGCATGTAACTTTTTGAGTGCAGTGGCTCCATTCAGCTGACGATGATCTCTGAAGAAGGGTGCAGTTTTAAGCCACTAGCAGCCAATACTTACAGCAATTAGGGAATGGATACACTGGCCCAGTAAAGGGAATCTGGGATTGGCACCAATGCCAGTCTTTAATTCTGAAACTAATGAAGCTAAGAGGCAGGGGCTATGCAGAGTCTGTCTGAGAAGGGCAGCTATGACAAACCTATATCCAAGTTCCAGAAGTGTGATGGTGGTGCATTGTAAAGCTACAGAATCCAGATTTATGTCATTAGTGGCGAGAAGTATAAAGTGGCTGAGCCTGTGGCTATGGTGGTGGCAGTGTGGTGTCTTTCCAGGACCATTTCTGTTGTGTGAATTTTGGCCAGTGTTCCTGGTTCATAGCCTTCAAACTTGGTTCTTTCATCTCCTGAAGATTTAGAAATATCCAATATCTTTTAATAAATTTCATGTGTGCTTAAATTAGTTTGTTTCTGTTGCTTATAACTTAAAATCTTGCCTGTGTTTGTATGGATCTACTTCTGGATGTTTTGTTCTCTGGCACGGATATATATGACAATACTACACTGTCTTAGTTAACCTACCTCTATTGCAAGTCTTAAAATTTGGGTTGAGTGGCAACACTAGTTGTCAGTAAGGGAGGGGGGATTAAGGGGCAGGGGATGTTTGGGTTTTTCTTTTTTCTTTTTACATCTTTTTCTGGGGTAAAAATGTCCTAAAAATGATCATGGTGATGAATGCACAACTATGTGATGATACTATGACCCAATATTGTATACTCTGGATGGATTGTATGGTGTGTGAATATATCTCAGTAAAATTACATAAAAATAAAAAGACCCAGTGACAAGAAAGATCCAGTTCTTTGAAAAGTTGGGTGTGCTGGTCTGAATCTATTGTGTACTCCGGAAAAGACTATGTTCTTGTAATTCAATCTCGTGGGGGCAGACCTATTGTGGGTGGGAACCTTTGATTAGGTTGTTCCATGGAAATGTGACCCCACCCATTCAGGGTGGGTCTTAATCCTTTATTGGAGTCCTTTAGGGAGAGCTCACAGAGAGAGAGAGCTCAGAGAAGCTAAAAACATGTAATCCTGAGGTTTGCCCCTTGAAGAAGCTAAGAGAGAAGCTAAAACAGAAGCCCAGAGAACATTTTGGAGAAAGCCACAGAAACCATAAGGTAAACATGGGGATAGGACAAGCAACTCCAGCCATGTGCCTTACCATATGACACAAGGAACACCAAATGCCATTGGCCTTTCCTCAGAGAAGGTATGTTCCTTTTGATGCCTTAATTTGGACATTTTCATGGTCTTATAACTAAATTTGTGAGTAATAAACCCCATCGTAAAAGCCAATCCATTTCTGGTATATTGTATTTTGGAAGCTATAGCAAACCAAAACACTGGGGCCTGTGGGGTGGGGTGCAGGGCAGGGCATTCTCTGCAAAGAGCATAGCAAGCCAAGGCCCTGAAGTGCAAATTTCTTGGCATAGTCAATGAACACAAATTGCTTAATAAGTGAGAGGGAGAGTATTGTGAGTTTTAAGAGATTGGCAGAGCCAGGTTATGAAGAATTTTCAGATAGCAGAATGGGTTGGAAGATATCTACTAGATATTGAAATGCCCAACTGGCATTTTGATGTGTGAGTCCTGGCATTATAAGAGAGATCAGTCACAGAGTTTGTAAACATATAGATGGCATTTAAACCCACAGGATGGATGAGATCACCCAAGAAGAGATTGTAAATTGAGAAGAGAAGAATTGCACTACTCATAGAGAAGGAGGAAACTGATAGAGTTAAGAAGACTGAGAAGGAGTAGCCAGTGAAGTGTAAGGAAAACCAGGAGAATATGGAATCATGGAAGTCACCATATAGAAATATTTTAAGAAGAATGTATGATCAATTATGCTGAGTGCTATCAGAGATTGAGTAAAAGAGAAATATTTTAATTATCTATTCTGCACCCAAAACATAGTGGCTAAGAAACAAGAATGGTTTCTTAGTTTTCATGATTCTGTGAGTTGATGGGGCTCAGCTGGGTAGTTCTGCTCTCCATGCAGCAGAAAGTCCCTCCTATGGCTACATTCAGCTGGTAGCTCAGCTAGGGTTGGAACATTCCAAGATGGCCTCATTTTCGAAGGTCTCTCTCCATATGGCCTCTCATCATTCAGTAGTCAATCCTGAGCATCTTTATATTATGGTGGGTAGCTTCCAAGAAGGAGTATTCCAAGAGAAGAAGCCCCAGTGTGCAGGCATTTATCAATTTTCCTAGCAGTTCTTGGCTATGCCCTTGGAGTCATCCTTCCCTTTCTACAGGAAATGGCTTGTGTTTGCAGTTGAATAAATTAGGCTGCTTCCTGCCCATAGAAAATTGGGAGCCAAAAAGATTCTTCATTTTGAACTATCTTCTCCCCTTTTTTTCCAAGGTGTTACAACTTTGTAGGTTTTCTGTGTATCGAGTTATAATCTTTTCCATTAGACAAAGCCACCCACCCCAAAATCTCCTTGAGACAGGTCCTTGCTACTTCGACCTGTATGTCAGGGTGCTGTAGGAAAATGTCCTTAAGATTCTTAGGAGCCTTTTAGGTAAGAGGGCCTACAAGGTACCACCTTACATCTTTCTGATGTCTTAAAGGGTGTTATAGCTGCACCCTAGATTTGATCTTGAATTTGAGTCCCCATTTTATTGGCATGGCCCTCTCTAGATTTGATCTTTCCCTGGGTTCATTTCTTACTTTGAGACTCTTGCCAGCTAGAGAGGGTTGGGAAAGAGAACCTAGCAAGTCCTGTTTGGGAATATTTTTTATCTAAATTCTGCTTAAAAAAACTGAACAGTTCTCTCTACTAACTCATCTCTTTCTTGCAATATCTATTATGCTCAGCTGGAAGAAACTATTTGTCTCCTTCTGCATTCTGCCTAGAAGTCTTGTTAGATCATAAATTTCTTAGACGCATTTTCACTCTTCCAAGTTAACCAAGATGACAATCGCTATGAAAATTTCTCACTGCGCTTCCAGCCTCCGCCAAACATCCTCTTGCCTTTCTTCAGGCTTCTACCTGCATCCACGTCCCAAAAACAATGCCATATATTTAGGTTTTGTTACATTAGCTTGCCCAATCCCCCCTCCCCCCTCCCCCAGTTGCTAATTTCTCTTTCAGTTATCTTTCATGCGTAGCAACGATCCCAATACTTAGTGGCTTTAAGCAACCATGATTTATAGCTCTTTAATTCTGTAGATTGTCTGGGTCCAGCTGGGAGTTCTTCTCCATATTGGATAGCTGAAAGTCACTTATGTTCACCGCATTCATCTAGGAACTTGGCTGGGGCTGAAACATCCCAAAAGTCCCCACATTCTTCAGGGTCTCTCTCCACGTAGCCTCTCATCATTCAGTGGTCTAGCTTGGGCTTCTTTTACAGCATGGTGGCCAGCTTCCAAGAGAGAGCATTCCAAGAGAAAAAGTGCAATGTGCAAGGACTTATCAAGCCTCTGCTTGCATCGTGCCTACAAATATTCCATTGGCAAAAAATCACATGAGCAATCCCAGAGTCAATGTGGAAGGAGACAATACAAAGAAATGCAAGGAAGCATCGTTCATTGAAGGCCACCAGTATGATAGTCTACCACAAAGAGGTGACCAAGGGATTCAACAATGTGGATAGGTGAGTTAAAGTCCAATAGGAAACAACCAAAGTAGGAAAATATGAGAAAAATTTAATAGTGGGAATATTTACAAAGGTTGGGCAGAGAATAGGGGGACCACAAGAAATAATGCAGTAACCTGGAATTATTAGCAATGGAGTTACCATTCCAAACTCATGGGGATGAAAGAAGGGATCAGTTAGTAGAATCCAGAAGAATTAAGACAACTTGGAAGTAAAAGTGAACTTAAGTCATAACCAGGTGTGAGGGAGGAAGGCCAGGAGAATAAACTCCCAGACCTCACACTTCTCCTCCCTGTGATTTGCTACTATAGCTCCATATGGGCTAAACCCTGAGGCCAGAAGGTAAGGAAGATTTCAGGTGCATAGAGCAAGATAGAAAAGAGGGTGGATTTGTAGGCACGGACAGGAGATATCTACACATTCAAGGCCATTTAAGATCCAGTGGAGCATTATCAGTAGAATGGTGAGAGCAAAGACTGGAGTGGGTTGAAGAGTAAATGGGGAGTAAGAAGTGAAAATAGCAAGTGGAGACAATACTTGGGGGAAATTTTGCTGCAAAGGGAAATAGAGGAAGATGGTGGTAACTACTGACTAGAGGGGGATATGGCGTCAAGAAGGCTTTTTGTTTGTTTGTTTTTTGTTTTGTTTTAAGATAAGAGATACTAAGCACTGGTTTTATGCTGATTTAAATGATCCAATGGAGAGACAGTTATACTGGAGGAACAAACAGGGAGACTACTGCACACAAATGGGGGATTCATGTTTGGTACCTAGCGTTGAGAGAAGACGAGGGAGAGCCTGCTTTTCTCAGTGAGGTGTGAAAGAAATGACTACTGAGAGTGGGCTAGAGAGAAGGTTGTCCAAAGATTGAAAGAGCAAGTATACTAGGTAAATATAGGATTGCCAGGCAATGTTAAATGCCTATTTAAGTTTGAGGATCATCAGTTTAAACTAGTCAACCTGGTTATGTGAGTGATTTTTTCTAACAGAGGTCAGTTGCTTCTGAGTTGCAGTAAAGTTGACACTAAATTATACACATAAAAAATAGTTAAGATGGTGTGCCAGTTTGGATATATCATGATCTTTTAACCCGATCTTCTTGGGTGGAACTTCTTGATAGAGTGTTTCCATGGAGATGTGACTCACCCAACTGTGGGTGATATCTTTGATTAAATTATTTTCGTGGATGTGTGGACCCTACCCACACAGGGTGGGTCTTGATTGGTTCAATGGATTTCTTAAGAGAACTCAGAAGCTGACACAGATGCTTGCTGATGCTTGGAGATGCTTGGAGAGGCAGAAAGAAGGACATTTGAAGATGCTAAAAGATGAAGCCCAGAGTTTGCCATGGAGAAACTAAGAGAGGACCCCCAGATGCTTAGAGAGAAACATCCTGGGAGAACAAGCATGAATGTCCAGGAGCTGACAGTAAAAAGCTAAAAGAGGACCCCCAGATGCTTAGAAGCACAGGAGCTGAAAAAGCTGAGAGAGACAAGTCTAGGGACATTTTGAAGAAAGCCCCTTTGAAACTAGAACCTGGGAGTAAAGGACCAGCAGACACCAGCTATGTGCCTTCCCATCTGTGAGCCTTACACAGAAATGATGAATGTGTCATTGCCAACTGGAAGAAAGGTGTTCCTTGTTTTAAAATGGCAGGGAATTCAGCCAAACTGAGTCCTAGTGTCAGATGGAGGGCAGAAATTGAAAGTGAGGAGCTGGGATACTTAGCTGAATAGATCTCCCAACTAAATGTGGAAAATGCAGGCTGGCTTCTCTTTGCAGCTTACAGTAAAACGGAAGAGGAAAGAGGTAAGCTGAGAACTGAACTCTTGGGTTCAAAAAACCAGAAATTGATGTTCTGGAAAACTCTGAGTTTCCAGAAAGTGAACCACAGAGGCTACAGCCGCATGTGAGGATTTAATGAAACCTGCAACCAGCCATTTCAGTACAAGCCAGAATTGGAGATGGAGTTTTCCAGAAAGGATTTGTGGAAAGTCCTATTGTCTGAAATTTTTGAACCCTGTATGCTACATGTCAGGCCAACAAATTTTTTGTGAGATCTGTATACATGGAATCACTGCCAGTGGAGTGAGAGGAGAGTGAGGTCGGGGTACTTATTCCCCCTGGTTCTCTCCCTGGGTGGTTGGTTATGTCCTTGTACCTCCAATTAGGATGCCCTCTCCACACAGCTCTTCCTCTGGTTTCTGGTAACTTCTCCCTTCCCTGACCTGCCAGGGGTGGTAATGGTTCCTCCTCTTTGTTGCTAGCCCCAGAATGACTCACCATCCCTTGCTGCTTTCCCAAAACTCTGTCCATTTAATAATCTCTTCCCAATTATGTAGTTTCAGGGTGCCCATCTGTTTCCTGACAGGACCCCAACAGAGAACAGACTAGAGATGTCCTCTCTTAGAGACAGTGGAAAGAAGATCCTGAAATAGAAGCAAGGCCAGGGAATGTAGTGTTCCTGTAAAAGGTTTATTTTTCTTGGGACTGTAAGGGATAATCATTTTTAATGGACAGATTTTTTTTTTTTTGAAATTCCTTTCAACTGTCCAAATCCTTTGGTAACACCTTTGTTATACTGTGTGTGGCCCTGTGGGAAACTAAGTGTGATGGTTAGCTTTATGTGTCAACTGGGCTAAGCTATAGTGCTCAGTTATTCAATCAAACCCTAATCTAGGTGTTGTTGTGGAGGTATTCTGTTGATGTGGTTAATGTCTAAAATTAGTTGACTTTAAGTAAAGGAGATTATCCTTGATAACATGGGTGGGCCTCACTCAGTAAGTAGAAAGGCCTTAAGAACAAACCAAGGTTTACCTGTAGAGGAAGAAATTCTACTTTAAAACTGCAGCATCAAATCCTGCCTGAGAGTTTCTAGCCTGTCAGCCTGCTTTAAAATTTTGGACTTGTCCATCCCCACTACTGTGTAAGCCAATTCCTTGAAATAACTCATATATATGTAGGATATATCCTACTAGTTCTGTTTCTCTGGAGTACCCTGACAGACACACTAAGTGATGGGCAACAAAGGCCAGTATGGCCTTTCCCAACTCACCCCTCTGCTGAGGCCAGCTTGGGGGTGGCAGAACCATTTATGGAGCCCAGCAGTGTCCTAGAGATCCAGGTCATGAAAAAATGTAAGCATGTGGTTACCCACAGAATAGACAGGAAGCAGCTGCCAAGGGATAACTCAGTAGCAGACATAAGGCAGATGTCTTTCCCCTAGATTAACCAGAATCCAGTGAATCCCCAAAGGAAAGAAATTGATTCTGCAGTTCAGATATTAAAAAGAACACACCCTCAATCAGTACCTACTATGTTTAGCACTTTGCAAAGAAATGGAAGGTACAAAAGTAATGGTAACTTTGATCCCTTCCTCAAGATTACTGATATAATTGAGAGATTAACATATCTGAAAATAAATGAGATTAATAATCACTACTACTACATTCATTGAGCACATATGTGTCATGCCAATGCTAAATGTGTTACATGGATTATCTCATTTTTGTAACAACCATATGAAGTAGAAGCTACTATTATACTCATTTTTAAAACTGAAAAACAGGGACTCAATTCAGAAGGATTAAGTATTTTGCCCTACACCACCTAGACATTAGATGTCTCATATCTCGTGGCTTCCAAAGTCCTGGCTCTAAAACTCTCAAGAATAAATTATAGAAGGAAGTGATTGCAGCTTCACCCTTCCTTCTTTCTGCTAGCTGGAAGATCCAAACAGCCATCTTGCATCATATGTCCAAGACGGCAGGCTAGCCAGATAGCACGGAATCTGGGTTCCCCAAAATTTTATGAACCAGTCTATCCATCTTGGAATGCGTATCTCTAGCCTTCTATTTTGTTTATGTCACTTGGGCCTCTAAGTGATAAATCACATTAAGGACTTTACTTTTCATCCTAAGCACAATGGGGAGCTCTTTAAAAGCTTTTAGGCAGGGGAATTACATGATCGGATTTGTGTTTTGAAAAGATCTTGCTGGCAGCAGTGTGAAGATGCAGTAGATGGCTGGTATGAATAAGACAGTCAGTGGAGATTAAAGAGTGGCCTCCCAGTAGGTCACTGAGCTCTGGGGCAGCAGAATGGGGCCTTTTCTTCTTTCCCTCTTCATACTGTCATGGCTCAAATGAGCGTCAAAGTACTACTGTGGTTGGTGGTGGCACGCAGGAAGGTGGACCAAAGGCAGGTTAAGATGAATCAACAGGCCTCTGTGATTCATTGGTTTGGGGTGGGGAGAGGGAAGATAGGAGGATAGCACCCAGGGAAAGTACAAACTCCAAAGTTAGTTGAGTGACAGAAAACTTACTGTAAGAAAATATATTTTAAACCCAAAATGGCTGCCTACAAAGAAACTTTTAGAACACAAACCATTACTAAGTTAAGGACCATCTATTTCTCTTTTAAAATTACAAGTATGTAATTAAAAATAATTGGAGAGAAACATTCAGAAGAAATAGCAAGGCCTTTAGAGTCAGACAGATTTTTGATTAAAATCTCAGTTCTCTTATTAGTGTGAACCTCAGTTTCATTGTAGGATGGGGAATCTAGTTGGGGTTATCATGAGGAAGAAATGAAAATATGCCCTGTACACGGTAAGTACTCGGAATAAAATAATAAGGGCTCCTGTTCAAAACACTGTCTGTAGCATAGCACCTAATTCTTCTCCCTCTAAAACAATGGGTGATTTCACAATGATGTATTTCATAGTCTCACAGCTTGGTGGAAGCATAAAAATCAAGCTAAGTGTAGGTCCTGACAATTAACTCATTATAACAAGCGAGCATTATGAAAGATAAATATCCCACAGATTTACAGTTAGTATGTGGATTTTTACAAGAACAAGTTTATTCAGCTTTAGGTTTCAATCAACTGTAAGCAAGCAAATCAGTAAGAAAGGTGTAAACTTGCTTTTAGTGATACTGTCATTACAGCTGTTGGTGTCTTTAAATATGTGTACTCTGGAATACCTATTCTTTCGCAGGTATTAGGTACAAGAAGAGCAGAGGTCTTTGGTTCTACTGCTCCCTTAGTTTCATGAATCACACTGGGGTTTCTTTCTCCAGCATGGACTCTGCTCACTTCCTGTCTCCTTTCTAGGCTCCACTTCTGCCCTTTAAGTGCTGCTGTCCCTGTGTTCCTTCTTTCTTGATACATTGCTCCTCTTACCCAAGAAGAGATCTGATCCACTCATATGATCCCAGATCTCTCAGACCCCTCAAAAGTACTATGTCCAAAACTGAACTTATTTCTTACTAAACTTGGACTTCCACTCTTAAATTCTCTCTGTTGACAGCAATACCAACCACCAGTCAATCAGTTAGCTGTGACTCCTCCTACACCCTTTCCTTGTACATTAAACATAAGCTTCTGGAGGACTGGAACTTTTTGTTCACTCCTGTAGCACCCATGCTAGCAGTGAAATGAATACAAACATTTTATTGTGAAGTACTGTTAGTCTACTTCCTAAATGTTTCTTGATTTAAACCCCTACCTCTACCCCAATTTTTTTTATACCTAGACTTTTGAAATAGCCCCTTATCTGGTCTCTCTGCCTCCAGTTTTATTCCTTTCAAATTAATTTTCCTAGCTGTTGTTAGGGTAAGCCATGTAAAACAGAAATCTGACTAGTGACCTGTTAAAAATCATACAATGGCTCATCATCTACAGGCTACTTTAATTAACAACTCCCAAGCACCTCAATGATCTGGTAATACCAAATGCTTACCACTCACCTATCCATGATAGTCTCTCACCTATGCCTTCCATCATAGCAGCTCCTCTGCCTAAAATGTCCCATCAACCCCCCTCTACACATATTCCAGAGTTCCCTGATCCTTTCCCTTCCCATCTTAGTCCCCTCTGGATTCTTCCCACTCCCAGGTTAAGTGTCCTTTCTTATGCTCCTATGTTATCAGAAAATGTGTCTATCTTGTTCATGTATCTCTCTCCCTCACCTGGCACACAGATATCATCCAAATATTTGTCAAATATGAATGACTACCCTTGCAGCTCTTTCACTCTATTACCATAATTACCAGTGTCTCTATTCCTATTCGACTAAGGTCCTGGAAGATAGGGACTATGTGCCTTGACTCATCTTTATATGTAAGCACCTAACAAAATGCTGATTCAGGGTACAAGGAGATGACGCATCCCTCCCCCTCCCTGCCTAGGTAGGTTGGGGACAATATGTGTTCTTAAGTGTTCATCTATAAGCACCTGTACTCATTTCTGCATCTCAGCCTCATCTTGCCGATCACCCTTTTGTGTTCCTTCCTCTCTTTTGGCAGGTACTTTTTCCCTTCCTCAAATCATTTCCCCATGATTCAGTAAGCAGAAAAAGGGCACAGAAATCAGAATGGTATATAGAATTCAGATTTTTTTCTTTCAAAGACATTTTATACAACTTTCAACATTTATACGTTCAAATAAAATGGGCAAAAAATACACTGAGTGCTAAAAAATCAAAAAAAAGTAATACAATTTTAATTTCAATATTTTCAAATACAGAAATTGGAAAGTAAGAACCAAATACCATACAACTTTAAACAAGTCACTTGCCCCTCCCCATAATAACCAATATAAGCTACATAAAGACTTACAAATTTAAAGTAAAACAGAAACAAAATAAATACTGTACATTTTCCCTGCCTGCAGGCAAAAGATGGGAAATACTGTTATGAATCTTAAAAAAAAATGCTCTTAAAGCTTCAGCATCCCATTTCCCAGCCACACACCACTCCACTGTAACACAGTGCACTTTTGCATTAAAAGGACACACGTGTGCACACACATTGACGGCCTATACAAATAGACAAGACTATTCCGCAGACACCCCAAACAAGAAAAGTTAACAGTCATCTTAGACCATGGGCATAAAAATCAGTAAGGAAAGTCAGTGAGGCTAGCAAAACATTACTACAAAACTAGTAAATACCATAGCCAACAACTGTCCTCTTTTCAAATTTCACAGATTTAAAACCCCTAAAACCAATACTAACCCTCCCCATTGCTACCCTCCATCCCCAACCCCCCACAAAAAACCTGCTGAAGCACTGGTAAAGTTAGACATTTCACAGTATATGTGAAAATTCATACTACATAATCTCTAAAATGAACCTTTCACCCTCTTTCCACAGCATGAAACTGTTATGGCTTAATTTATATTAAAAGTAAAAAAGTCTTTTCTGAAGGAAATACAGTCTGCAAAGATGCATATGCATTTCCTGATCAGTGCTATTTCATATCTAACAACTGCATGACTTGCTTTTGCAGTCAGAAGCTGTTTTTGGAAAAATTGAGGTTATAGCTTTTGATTCAGTCTAACCATAAACTGTAAGGCCCTTAGTTTGGTTTAGGTTTCTTTTGCAAGATAAAATAACCTTGGGGTTCACTTAACACGTTACACCTCAGGTCCCTGACTATAATGTGGAAGTTATATGTATGCACTTTAAAAATAAAAAGTAACTTATGAATTTTAGAGTGAAGAAATGCTTTTAGGCAAGGAATCAACTCCTCATTCTATATTACATTTAATGCTGTTAATTTTTACCAAGCAAAATCCAAAATAATATAAAAGTATGCCTGGGTTATTTTATTCCTGCAAAATATTATATGTTCCAGCACTTATGATCATTGTTTTGGTGAAAAATCTTGGCGGAAAAAAGCTGACATTGTGAAAAGTGGCCAAAATAAAATGGGGTGGAGGCAAGTTTTACCTTAAAGTTCCATTTAGGACTGCTTTTTGAAATAAAAAAAGAATGAATTCAGGATGTCACAGGTTTTGCATAGGTAAACTACCTGGAGGTCAAAGGCTACGTGGTAGCCAGGGTTTATTAGTGAAATAGTGCAGAGCAGATGAACATGTTGGAAGAATCACTGAATACGGTTTAAAAAAAGTTTTAACAAAAAAATTTAATGTTGCACTTGTTAAGACAAAGCCTTAGGGCAATAGAAGGGGCACCAAAGGTGAGAGAGAGAAATCTAAGTGGTGGAATGCAGGTATTTCAAATGAGTATTATTTTCCCTTACCTGCTAAAGAGGAAACAAACAAACAAAAAAACTAAAAGAATAAAACCACAGTTAATTACAGTAAGCTAACTGCCATGGAAATAGGCATTTCCTTCTTAATGACCTTCATTTTTAACTTGTGGTTGCAAGTCAAATATCAAATGTTTGACTTATGGCATGGCAATAACTGAAAAACAAATAAAAGGGAAGGGTTTTAGTAAGGCTACAGTATTAAAATTATATTGAGTTCATCAGCAATATAGTGAGTATATTAATTCTTCCCCTTCAAGGAAGCATATTAACACCATCCACCACAGGACAAGCAGAGGCTGCACAGCATCAAAGATCAGGGGGTGCTTTAGGAAGCAAGGTTATCAGAGGTAACACATAGTATACACTGTGTGACCCAAGGGAAATCATTCTATTTGGGTTTCACTTGTCTACTTTATTTATTGTGACACTGCCTAGGCCAAAGATCTTATCCTTGACCTTATCAACATTGCTTTATATTAAGCTCTAGGGCTTCAGAAAATGACTGGTGATATTTAGCTTCTAAGAACAACTAGCTTAAAATTTAATGAGAAAAATTAATTTTTGAAAAAATCTCAAATTTACCCTATTGAAATCCTCAACTCTCAAAGTGAAATGTTAAGATGTTTACCTGCTGCAATCATTACTTCGGGCAGTAGTACAGTAGTATACCAGACAGACAATTATTCTTGTGAAAAAAGCAGAATCTTTTCTTTTGAAGATGTCCAGTCGAGTCTTTTTTTCCTATACTATTACACAAATGTGGTCTCTCTTTACCCAACAAGCCACTGTTACCCAACCCAGAGCTGACTTCCATCTTTCTAATCATCTTACTTTTATTTTTTTCTAGTTCCATAGGTAATTGCTTAATTATGTTCATTCCATGACTTATTTTACTTTTAGCTAGTGTCTGAAGAGTATGCAAAATCTGTAGGACAATGTTATCCTCATTCCTCTTTAAGAAAAACCTAAAACCTCCTTTCAATTACTTTAAATCATCTTAATGTACTTGAGGATTAACATTCTCATTCTGTTATTCATAAACTATCTCACTTCTGCTTCTTTCACTTTAAGCACTGAATCTGATTTTAATTCAGCACCTTGTTAGAGATTCTTCAGATTTTTAGGTAGCACGCTCTGGGTATATATTTGATATGAAACAAATTCTATGAATAATGCAGTTTTCATTAAAATATATATATATATATAAAGGTACATTCATAAATTATCAGTTGTAACTTAAATGATAAATTCCCTGCAAGTGTGAAGTGTTACTAGATTAAGGAATGCTTTTCTTAACTGATTATTATAGTAAGTATATTTTTTATCCAAACTTACAAATGAGACAACCGAGACTCAAAAAGAACAGATGTACCAAAGTCACATAGCTGATACATAAATGGCAGAACTTGGAAAAAAAAAATCCAGATCTTTTGCCCTCTTCCATGCTATACCATGCTCCTCTACTACCAGTATTAAATTATTAACTTTTGAAATGTTTCTTCAATTTTTACAAAGAACTCAGGACTTTTTAAAAATTTCTACTTCTATAGCTGTGTATCTCAGTACAGTGAAACTTTATTAGTAAAACTACTACTAATAAAGTTATTGTAAAATTAATAAAGTTAGGCTGTCTTTTATGAATGGACCATCTTTTGCTTAAGCTTGCTTAGAAGTGAAAATAATACTGCTTCTCTCATGGAGAAGACACCTTCAAGGGCAGAGACCACAACAACTTTTTATTTCCCCACAGAACTAAGTAATGCTGGGCACATAGATGTTTGTTCGGTAAATACCTGCTGATCTCCCATGAATAGAGTTCATTAAAAGGCAATAACAGGATTATTTAAAAACAGGACAATATTCAAGGTAAGTATTTAGTGTTAAAGATGAACTTGTTTCCTCTCTGAGTTTATGATTTCCGTCAGAATTTCCAATTTTATATGCTTTAAAAATTAACTGATGCTTATGAAGCTTAAGGTGTTTATAGGATACTGAACTATTATAAAACTGCCAACTTTGTATTGTTAACATCATTATCAATACTGGAGAACATAACATTATGTGACACGGTGAATTACAGTACAGTGGATCCCACATTAAAGAAGTCACTTACTGGAATATAGGAAATTTACCTACTACTACTATTAAAATGGCATTTGTTAAATCATGATTCTTAGTTTTACATATGTATATTTGCTTATAAGTAGTTAAATGCTATCACTGCTGTCTTCCTATCTGAGTGCCAGTATGGTAGTACTGTTTATAAACGAGACTGAAAAGAAGATGAAAGGTTGTCTTTTACAGTTCAGCCCAGATACTGGCTGCCTTTACCTCAAAGTTCAGGCATTCCCATGAGGGATAAAGAGATGAATCACAGCCAGCAACTTTATAAGAAGTTTGACTGGGAAAGTCACTGGATCAGTGGCTGAATGTTCATCAATTCAGAAAAACAGGCATATTTTCTGTTATAGTGGTTATGTTACCTTACTGAAAATCTTTTAAGTTAGCCAGTTAATGGGCTACAACTGCCAAAAATGAATCCACAGTAACTTCACTTAAAAACTCCATATATTGGCTATTTAAAATCGTATTTACAGGCCTTAGTACACAGAGTTGATACTGTGGCCACAATTTTAATCCATAAAAATAGATGAAGGTTTATTTTAATTTTTATGGGTAAAGAAAAAAAAAAGTCAGGTAACTAAAAATATTTTGAGCTGTGAAAAGTATAAAGAAAAAAGCAAAAAAAGAACCCAGATCATGATGCAACTAGAAAAAGAAATTAGTTATTTCTTAAACAAAAACAACAACAAAAGCAAAAAAAAGTGTGTACTGTAACACAAAAACATTGTCTACAGAAAACCAAAACATCACAATATAGTGGGTGGGGGTGGGGGGTGGGATGGGGGAGGAATCAGTCAAATCCAAATTTTTTACATCATTGAGGTAAGATGGCCAATCCATACTATACATATATCTTAACAGGTTTTGGCAGAGTGCAGGCAGAGTTTAAGTGGGTCATTTGTAGACATTTAGAATATCCATAAAGAATCTTCTTCCTGACACCCAGATAATATTCACTCTGGCCTAGAGAGACTCATTCATGAGCTATTTTATAATTATTGCGTGAAATCTTGGAATGGAGACAAAGTAAGAAATACATCTTTGAAAATATATATTTGAATGCAACCATGAAAGATGATGGCATAGATTTTCTTTCTTAGCTCTTCAACTGATATTTCATATAGAGGGGAAAGTCCAGTTACCTTGCTGACTAAAAAAAACAAATCCATAGTACAGGCAGAATTCTCCATAAAAATAAATTTTGTCCTATTTGCCTATATGCTTTTTATAGGAACTTATAAAATGCTTTATTGTCAGAATTGGGACTATCTTCACCCCACCCCCAGAAATAATTTTTTTTTATACATGGGAATTAAAAAGGAAGACATAAGCTATTACAAGAAACAGAAAACTGGCATTTAGTAAAATCTGTGTATAAAGGAGATAAATGATTACCATAAAACTCAACCAGATACTTAACCTTAATATGCACTGGTTAAGATGGGATAGATGGAAGAAACTGCAAAAAGCACCCATTTTACTCCAAATCCATATATTAAATAATTCAGTAGAAGGTTAAGAAATAAAAAACCACACACACACACACACACACACACACACACACACACACACACACACACACGATCTACTTCAACATGCTTGCTTCTATACAACTTAATATAGTATAATCCTATTATATTACGGCTTATTACTATGCAGACTTGAATATACTAAGTCAAATAATATTTTCCAACAAATTAGGTACACAGAATAAAAGCATCATAAAATATAACCTATATGGCAGGTGTCAGTCCTGTCCGCCAACACCAGCATTATAAAGAAGATCCACTTTAGTTACAAATATATTTGAAAAAACTACAAACATGACAATTTAACCAAACTTATAATACTTTTCCCACAAGTAGGAAAAAGATATTAAAGCTTTTCTCTTTGGAACCCATATATGACCAGCAGAAATGAAAATACAAGAAGACTATTTCTTATATTTAGAAGGAAATCATAATGCTAAATGAAATGAGAAACGTGGGATCTTTTATGTAGTTCTTACACATTGGCTATGAAAGTGTTTCCCTGCAAAGAGAAAAGTCTTGTTGAGTTGTCACAAAATGATGGAGAGTGCAGAGGGAAGGTGGGATATAAGGTAATCAACCTGGATAAAAGTATGCACCTTGGATGTTAGCAATAGCGAAGCTAATAGCTTATAAAAAACACATGAAATATATAAAATAAAATGATTTTCATATACATCTTAATTTAAAATAATTAATGCATCAAATCCCTGTTTAAGACTTTAACCTGAATATCAAATTTAAGAGTCCAGACTAGTTACTGTTACCGTGGCTCTCGCCCACAGGTAACACATACACTATCAAAAATAATTTAAAAACCTTCACATTCTTAAATCTAAATTAGTGAGATATTTCTCCAGAAATTTTCCAAATAAATAGCTTAAAAAAAAAAAGAATTTAAAAGCTGTTAACTTAAAAAAAAAAAAATCTGTTAAATAAATTACTGATAATTCTTTACCCTATCACTGAAAATAAATCAAGACACTACCAACAACAAAATGAAATTCAAGCCCTGACAAGAGACCCTTTCCAGTTCAAGGTCTCTTTTTAAGGTTCTACCCTCCTTCTTCCTCTCCCCCACCAGGTCCAAAATGGTTATTGCTGAGTGGGTGTGGCACAGTGAAAATGCAGCATCAGGTTCATTTTGTTCTTCAGGCAGTGTTCTCTATTGTACATGCAAAACTGCTTCAGGCAGAGGGATAGCAGAAGCTCCAGGCTCCTGTACCCCCAAAACAGGTTCCCAAAGGGAAGAGTAGCCGCAACAGCAGCTACTTCACACAAAGAAACGTGCATGGCCATTTCTGTTTAACTTAAGGATCTTCCCAAGACGTTGTTTGGCTGTTGCCATTCCTTTTTTTGGACGTTTACCTATAAAATACCAACAGTGCAAATCAGTAATGATTTTAAAAGCATACTTGAAAAAAAAAAATACAGCAGGAAGACTCTGTTTTTAAAGGAAGAAGTATATAAAAACTCTGTTAGGTGTTCTGAACAGACAAAATGACACTACTGAAATTCCACAGCTAAAACCTTTCCATCCCATCACAGTTGGGTAAAGGCCAAGACTTACAAGGCCCTCCATCTCTGATCTCAGCCTACCTCTTTGGTATCAGCACTAACCATATCTTGCATCAAACTGTACTTCAGCCAACAAAAACTGACCATAATTTCATGAATATCCCATATACTGTTTCTCACTTTTGTACCTTGGGTTGTGCTATCTCTTTTGCCTTCCATGTTATCTATCCTGTCATTTTTCCCAACTCAGCATGGCTAACACTTTGTCCTCCTTTTCAGGATCCATCTCTTGTTCTGGAAAGCCATTCCTGATCCTCAGAGTTGAGTTAGTTATCCTTCTTCTTTGTTCCCATAATAGCCTGTGCATAGTGCTACCTTAGATTGTGAGCAACTTTTTGAGCGCAGAGACTACATCTAAACTGCCGCTATTACCATCATACACAGTCAGGAATATAGTTTATCTATAAGTGTGTAAAGTTACCTTTTGTTGCCTGATTGCTGATAGGTGGTGGATTTGAAGCAGGTCTCTTGGTGGGGTGAAGGGGCACTGAAAAGGAAGTTTCACCAACTGGCCTTTCTGGGCTTAGACTGCCATTACTTATCTGGCATTGCCCCCAAATCAAGCTTGAGTTCTGTGTATACTTTCCATTCTGAAGGCTTGAACCACTGCTGTCCACATAATTCCTATTTTGTACCTTCTGACTTACTTCTGATGAACCTTCCTTTTTGATGTATTTCTGGCCTCTACTTAGATCCTGAAGAAGAGGGAAGGAAATTAGGCTGGATTTTTTATGGTTCATTTAAGATAAATGAGGTATTGAACCTCTACATGCATGAGCAAGTCAAGAGAGAGAAAAAACTGACTAATGAACTTTGGTTTTCTTAACATGTAGCCACAGAAGGCCATCCCTTTATGATGGTCATCTAATAGTTCAGAAAGATTCAATTCCTGAAGTGAAATCATAACTTCAATTGATAAGATCAAAAGAAAGAGAAAGAGAAAATTTAAGCAGAGCAGATCTGTTTGCCATTCCACTCAGTGAGGTAAACATACAAGATGAGAGATGTGGACTTACCATTTCCTTAGAATGTCACAAATATTGCTCATGGTGTAATGTACTATCTTTTGAGACCCTGACTTCTATAAGGTTCATCTCCACTGTACTTAAGTTGTTGCTTAAAAAGGAAAAATCCCTAGACCCTGAGCCCCAAACCTGGTTTTTCTCTAAGTACAACTCTTCCTTTAGACTATTGGGTGGATTATCAGAAAACAACCACCACAACACTACCTACTGGTGGGTCTTGAAATCAATTGAGAGGTTTGTGATTGGCATTAAAAAGAGAAAGAAATAGACTAGACTTCAAAGGAGTACATTGTAAGTAGGTGTAATTGTTTGATGAAACTAGTTTTAATTATATGTGTATGTTGTGGTATAAAATATAAAACAAATCTCTTACTCTGGGTCATAGTCATTTAAGTTTCAGAAACAATATTAAACACACTTGTTTCAAATTGTTCTTATAAATATTCTTGAGCATGAAGAAGTAACTGTTATGATTTGGCATGGCATTAAATCCTCTATAGATTATAAGCAAAAGAAATTTGCTTTTCTCTATGGGGATCTTGCTAATCATCTGTCCTCTACTTCATTTATTTTCAAAGTCAACTATAAAAACAACAGTCAGGTTTAAATAATAGCTTACTTTTAGTACTGAATCCTATAATGCTAATAACATTATAACTGTCATTATCATATAATTATCACTATCATAAACAGGTGATAAACTTTATGACCAGTTTCAGTGAAGCACTACAAAATCATACAATGAATAACTGAGGAATTTCTTACTTGATCTCTGACTCGGGAATAGATCCTTCTGTTGAAAGAACTTGCATTCACAAAGCCTGGCCTTAAAAAAATAACTTGGCTTTTTTTTTGCTATTATAAAAGCAATTGCTATGTATTTAGAAAATATAAATAAGTCAATCAAAGAAAATAAAACCACCTATAATCTACTACTCAAAGATAATGATGCTAAACATTTAGGGGTATAGTCTTATAGTCTTTTCTGTCCTTCTTACATATATAACCTCCTCCATGGGTTTTGGTCTATACCTCCAACTCAGCCCAGGGCCCTTTCCACTGAGTCTCAGTGGTATGTGAAAGCTTTTATTCACAAGAAATTTTTCTTCATGTTTTCTTAAGCTGCTTATTCACCACTCTACCACTCCTACCAGTAAATTTTTTTCACCCTGGAGAGAACTAGTTTTCTGCTTTTGCTGATTTACTTTCCTTCTTAACTATGTTTAGGGTATGGGAGGCTTAGGGACCCCACTCTGCCACATTTAGCATTTTCTGATTCTTTCCTTGACTGCCATTTTCCAAGGCATTCAGCAGAAGGTTGTATCCCTTTCCTTGTTTGGTGTTTCTGATAAATTTATGTTTTTTAAAATGCTATTTTTGGTTCATCATGTTTGATATAAGCATTATCATGCTGGGGTTCTAAGACATATATTTTCTTCTCTTTGAGGAGGTGTTATTAATCTGAAGCAAATGGATGATGGGTTCAGGGTGGGGAAATTACAAACCATAAGAAAATATAAGCAAAAGTGAGTGTTTATGATGAGCATTTTTTCTGGGAAGAGAATCCATAACTGTCATCAAATTCTCAAAGAAACTTAGTACCCCATACTGTTCAAGACCCAATGTCAGAGATTTTAAAAAGAGACTCTCCAGGCACCATTCTTCCTTTCATGTTTCATTCTAACCAAATATAACCTACAGGTGTGGTCAAGTTAGGGATTTTTAACTACTTCCTTGAACAAATTATTCCTTTCCAGATCACATTCTATCCATGAGCCTTGGAATCTCTAAAAATAGACAGTTGACCAAATGTGCATTTAATTGTAATATTTTGCCTTCCTAGATCTGGTGGTTGATAACTAGTTGCAGCTTAAAACAAAACAAAACAAAACAAAAAAATAAATGAAGTAAAAACAAAGTTTGTGACAATTCACATATCCTTTTAATGTTTCAAACCTTGAATATACCTGAGGATTAAATCTGGAAATTGTATCAAATTGTTTAATCCAGGAAGAATTCCTCAAGTCTTGATCTCCAGTCTTGACATGGTATCCTAAAGAGAAGTTTTAATTAAATTATCTTCATAAAAACTTGATCTTAAGGGAAAAAGTTAGCCTAATACTCAAAATCGAAAGCAAATTTACTTTGACATTTTATTTAAAAATAAATACATTAACTCTTTAGATATTTATTCACATATCTTCACCATACTCCTTCCACCCTCAAAAGCAAAAATAAAAAAGCCACCAGCTCACTACCAATTATGTTAACTTTTAAAACTCTCTCAAAGACTGTCTTTACATGACAGGTTTGCATTAGATGCCTGAATATCTGGGGTCAAATACTATGGCCATCAGCTGTAGATGTAAAACCAAACATGGTATACTCTTTCTAAAACTCATATATGTTACCATTTAGAATAAAGGCAGATATTTGCCTAAATTTTGCAGCATTTCCATAAAAGCTTTCTTTTCAAGCAATCAAAGAAATTATGGGCGACAGAATAGTACAGAGGAAAGACAGATAAACCCAGATTTGAATTTGGGTTCCTTTCTACTAATGCAAATTCAGGCAAATTATTCACTTCTCTAAACATCAGTTTCCTCTAACACAATAAGCAAAGGATTTTGGGGTCATATGATCCTGGGTTCAAATTCCAACACAACTGAATAATGCCTGTGTTAAGTGTGGGCAAGTTAAATTAAATTCATTATGTCTTATTTTCTTTACCTGTAAAATGGGGCTGATGTTACCTACACCATAGTGCTATTTAAAGGATAAGGGAAATGGATGTTAAAGCTCCTGGTATATAGTTACACTTAATTACGTGGGAACAAACACAATTGTTACAATACACATTAATTTTTAATGTAGTGCCCTCTTCTCCCTAGTTCTCCTGACTTCAGGGAAACAAAAATTTTCCCTAAAAGCACAGACAAGAAAACACTATTTGGCATCACGGATACTGCCATTGAGTCGGCTCTTTCCAAATACTTTCCTTTCAAAATGGACGATATCCTCAAACAGAAAACAGTTCAAAACTTGTTTTCCTTTTCCATAAAAGGAAAAAGGGTTGACTGTCCAAGCTTAGCAGACCATTTAAGAGACCAAACATTCCTTTCGCTCCAATCGGCTTAACTATTGGTAAAAAGGAAATAATACCCACTGTCTTGCAGTAGCAATGGTACAATTATGACAGTGAATACAATTCTCAATCCCAGGTAATTTACATTTTGAGTTCTTATACTTGCATCCTTACATGACTTGTCAGCATGATGCACTTTTTGGCCAACATTCTTAACACTATTTCCAATTAAACATGTGTAATAAACAGTCCTTATTCATAATCACCAACCTAAACTAGGATTATAGAGCTATTAGGTTGGGTCACATGCTACTTTTTTGAGACTGATAGTTGATGTTTCTTACCACATTCCACTGATTTATCACAGCGATGCAACTGCCTAACCTCATGGTTACTGCTGAGGCAACTGCTGGGATCCTGGAGAGAGTTTCTTTCACCATTGCAGTCTGTGCTTTGAATTTGCCTTTGTAAACATGTGGAATAGTGCAACCCTGCCATAGACAGCATGCCCTGAATAGCTTCTTCCTCTGTACTTGTCGAGGTAGGACATTCTCTAAAGAGCAGATAACAAAAAACAAGAGCCTATTTTTTTCCTGATGAATTTTTTTATGAAATTTAAAACTAAAAAAATGTTTTCACATCATTACATCACAATATTGCATGACTACTACCATCAGCAAGCCTACCTTTTAACTGGAATTTCACTTCTAGATGGCTTCTGGCTCTTTTGAAGGAAGTTCCTCATCACATTAGACTCCTCCTTAAAGTTTGATGTTATTTCTTGCTTCTTTTCATCACCTGAACTTTCAGACTCTTCAGTGGTAAAATTATTTTTCTGTGATAATAAAGAATTAAGTGGAAGGAAAGCTACACAAAAATCTCCCTATATCTGAACAAACTGACAAAAAAGACTTGATCCATTTAGGGAAAGTTGACTCTTAATTATCATTGATTCATTTCTATATTTCAGATCAAAAAATGAAAATATCTAGTAACTACAGTAACATAAAACCTTAATAAAAAATACACAGTACAGATTTTCTTTAAGGCAAAATGAAATATAACCTACGAGAAATATAAGATCAGTATAACCAGAAGAGTCTCTCCTTCCATCCCCTTCAAAACCAGACTATATTTATCAAATATAGTCATATAATTGTATGTGTGCATAATTACCACTACAGTGAAGACTCTGTGTCACAAAGTGTCAAAGAAACCAATCTTTTTTTAAATCCTGGGTCAAGATAAATGGGTGGTCATCTTTCCATCAAATAATGTAAAAGTCACAGGGCTTTGGGCTTACCAGTGCAGTACAATCAGGCCCAGAGTCTTCTGAATCAGAAATATCAGAATATTCTGATGATTTATTCCTGAGTTCTGATTTTACACTTGTAAAAAACTCTGAGAAAGAGGGGACAAGACAAGACAAAAGGAGAAAGTTGCTCAAATTTTATGAACAAGGTGATCACCAAAGTCTGTCCAGCTTCTTGGTATGTCTCTCCATCTCTTCCACTCTTTCTTTTTAAGTTTTCACCTCTTCACTTCTTCCCCCCCTCCCAAGGTCTTTCTCCCTAACTGACCAAGCTTTTTCAAAGATATTTGTTTTATTTGTTGAATCTGATTACATATTCCTCATTTGGACAGGCTGACTGCTAGATATTTCTTTCCAAGAAAAAACTCCAGAACTAAAATTAGCTACACGACGCTTTTCACTTTTTCTTTTGTGTAAGTGTTCTCAATAAAACACAAAACGATAAGTCTCCTAAACCTAAAAGGTATCTAAGTAGAGAGTGAATTCAGCAAGCTTACACAGTGGGCTTTAACACTGCCTTTTTCTTCCATGCAGCACTGGCTACACAGCAACCGTTTGGTAAATCCCCACTGATTAGCTGCCTTTTCCCTGGCATGTGAACAAAAGGAGAGTAACCAACTATAGCAATACCAAATTTACTTGGAATTAGCAGTAACTGATGTATTTAACATGGGATAAATAAAAGTTAGTTACCTGAAGCATTTACTTGTCAAGTACCAAAATTTTTATTTTAACTACTTTTTAAAAATAAAAGGGGGTTCATTCCAGGCATGCAAGGACGGTTCAACATAAGAAAATCAATCAATGTATTACAACACATTAAAAATTAGACAGGGAAAAATCAAATGATCATCTCAATAGATGCTGAAAAAGCATTTGACAAAATCCAACATCCGTTTTTGATAAAAACACTTCAAAAGGTAGGAATTGAAGGAAACTTCCTCAATATGATCAAGAGCATATATGAAAAACCCACAGCCAGCATAGTACTCAATGGTGAGAGACTGAAAGCCTTCCCTCTAAGATCAGGAACAAGACAAGGATGCCCGCTGTCACCACTGTTATTCAACATTGTGCTGGAAGTGCTAGCCAGGGCAATCCGGCAAGACAAAGAAATAAAAGGCATCCAATTGGAAAAGAAGAAGTAAAACTGCCATTGTTTGCAGATGATATGATCTTATATCTGGAAAACCCTGAGAAATCGACGATATAGCTACTAGAGCTAATAAACAAATTTAGCAAAGTAGCGGGATACAAGACTAATGCACATAAGTCAGTAATGTTTCTATATGCTAGAAATGAACAAACTGAAGAGACACTCAGAAAAAGATACCATTTTCAATAGCAACTAAAAAAATCAAGTACCTAGGAATCAACTTAACCAAAGATGTAAAAGACCTATACAAAGGAAACTACATAACTCTACTAAAAGAAATAGAAGGGGACCTTAAAAGATGGAAAAATATTCCATGTTCATGGATAGGAAGGCTAAATGTCATTAAGATGTCAATTCTACCCAAACTCATCTACAGATTCAATGCAATCCCAATCAAAATTCCAACAACCTACTTTGCAGACTTGGAAAAGCTAGTTATCAAATTTATTTAGAAAGGGAAGATGCCTCGAATTGCTAAAGACACTCTAAAAAAGAAAAACGAAGTGGGAGGACTTACACTCCCTGACTTTGAAGCTTATTATAAACCCACAGTTGTCAAAACAGCATGGTACTGGCACAAAGATAGACATATAGATCAATGGAATCAAATTGAGAATTCAGAGATAGACCCTCAGATCTATGGCTGACTGATCTTTGATAAGGCCCCCAAAGTCACTGAACTGAGTCATAATGGTCACACCCTACACAAAAATTAACTCAAAATGGACCAAAGATCTCAATATAAAAGAAAGTACCATAAAACTCCTAGAAGATAATGTAGGAAAACATCTTCAAGACCTTGTATTAGGCGGCCACTTCCTAGACTTTACACCCAAAGCACAAGCAACAAAAGAGAAAATAGATAAATGGGAACTCCTCAAGCTTAGAAGTTTCTGCACCTCAAAGGAATTTCTCAAAAAGGTAAAGAGGCAGCCAACTCAATGGGAAAAAATTTTTGGAAACCATGTATCTGACAAAAGACTGATATCTTGCATATATAAAGAAATCCTACAACTCAATGACAATAGTATAGACAGCCCAATTATAAAATGGGCAAAAGATATGAAAAGACGGTTCTCTGAAGAGGAAATACAAATGGCCAAGAAACACATGAAAAAATGTTCAGCTTCACTAGCTATTAGAGAGATGCAAATTAAGACCACAATGAGATATCATCTAACACCGATTAGAGTGGCTGCCATTAAACAAACAGGAAACTACAAATGCTGGAGAGGATGTGGAGAAATTGGAACTCTTATTCATTGTTGGTGGGACTGTATAATGGTTCAGCCACTCTGGAAGTCAGTCTGGCAGTTCCTTAGAAAACTAGATATAGAGTTACCATTCGATCCAGCAATTGCACTTCTCGGTATATACCCGGAAGGTCGGAAAGCAGTGACACGAACAGATATCTGCATGCCAATGTTCATAGCAGCATTATTCACAATAGCCAAGAGATGGAAACAACCCAAATGTCCTTCAACAGATGAGTGGATAAATAAAATGTGGTATATACACACGATGGAATACTACACGGCAGTAAGAAGGAACGATCTCGTGAAACATATGACAACATGGATGAACCTTGAAGATGTAATGCTGAGCAAAATAAGCCAGGCACAAAAAGAAATATTATATGCTACCACTAATGTGAACTTTGAAAAATGTAAAACAAATGGTTTATAATGTAGAATGTAGGGGAACTAGCAATAGAGAACAGTTAAGGAAGGGGGAACAGTAATCCAAGAAGAACAGATAAGCTATTTAACGTTCTGGGGATGCCCAGGAATGACTACGGTCTGTTAATTTCTGATGGATATAGTAGGAACAAGTTCACAGAAATGTTGCTATATTAGGTAACTTTCTTGGGGTAAAGTAGGAACAGGTTGGAAGTAAAGCAGTTATCTTAGGTTAGTTGTCTTTTTCTTACTCCCTTGTTATGGTCTATTTGAAATGTTCTTTTATTGTATTTTTTTTTTAATTTTTTTTTCATACAGTTGATTTAAAAAAGAAAGAAAAGTTTAAAAAAAAAAAAAAAACCAGGAAAAAATATGTAGTGCTGTAGTGCCCCCCTGAGGAGCATGTGGAGAATGCAGGGGTAATGGCCTACCCCACCTGGATGGTTGCTAACATGACCACAGACATAGGGGACTGGTGGTTTGATGGGTTGAGCCCTCTACCATAGGTTTTACCCTTGGGAAGACAGTTGCTGCAAAGGAGAGACTAGGCCTCCCTATAATTGTGCCTAAGAGCCTTCTCCCGAATGCCTCTTTGTTGCTCAGATGTGGCCCTCTCTCTCTAAGCCAACTTGAGAGGTGAAATCACTGCCCTCCCCGCTACGTGGGATCAGACACCCAGGGGAGTGAATCTCCCTGGCAACGTGGAATATGACTCCCAGGGAGGAATGTAGACCCGGCATCGTGGGATGGAGAACATCTTCTTGACCAAAAGGGGGATGTGAAAGGAAATGAAATAAGCTTCAGTGGCAGAGAGATTCCAAAAGGAGCCGAGAGGTCACTCTGGTGGGCACTCTTACGCACAATTTAGACAACCCTTTTTAGGTTCTAAAGAATTGGGGTAGCTGGTGGTGGATACCTGAAACTATCAAACTGCAACCCAGAACCCATGAATCTCGAAGACAGTTGTATAAAAATGTAGCTTATGAGGGGTGACAATGGGATTGGGAAAGCCATAAGGACCACACTCCACTTTGTTTAGTTTATGGATGGATGAGTAGAAAAATAGGGGAAGGAAACAAACAGACAAAGGTACCCAGTGTTCTTTTTTACTTCAATTGCTCTTTTTCACTCTAATTATTATTCTTGTTATTTTTGTGTGTGTGCTAATGAAGGTGTCAGGGATTGATTTAGGTGATGAATGTACAACTATGTAATGGTACTGTAAACAATCGAAAGTACAATTTGTTTTGTATGACTGCGTGGTATGTGAATATATCTCAATAAAATGATGATTAAAAAAAAAAAAAAAAAAAAAAAAAGAAAGTACCATAAAACTCCTAGAAGATAATGTAGGAAAACATCTTCAAGACCTTGTATTAGGAGGCCACTTCCTAGACTTTACACCCAAAGCACAAGCAACAAAAGAGAAAATAGATAAATGGGAACTCCTCAAGCTTAGAAGTTTCTGCACCTCAAAGGAATTTCTCAAAAAGGTAAAGAGGCAGCCAACTCAATGGGAAAAAATTTTTGGAAACCATGTATCTGACAAAAGACTGATATCTTGCATATACAAAGAAATCCTACAACTCAATGACAATAGTACAGACAGCCCAATTATAAAATGGGCAAAAGATATGAAAAGACAGTTCTCTGAAGAGGAAATACAAATGACCAAGAAACACATGAAAAAATGTTCAGCTTCACTAGCTATTAGAGAGATGCAAATTAAGACCACAATGAGATACCATCTAACACCGGTTAGAATGGCTGCCATTAAACAAACAGGAAACTACAAATGCTGGAGGGGATGTGGAGAAATTGGAACTCTTATTCATTGTTGGTGGGACTGTATAATGGTTCAGCCACTCTGGAAGTCAGTCTGGCAGTTCCTTAGAAAACTAGAGATAGAGCTACCATTCGATCCAGCGATTGCACTCCTCGGTATATACCCGGAAGATCGGAAAGCAGTGACACGAACAGATATCTGCACGCCAATGTTCATAGCAGCATTATTCACAATTGCCAAGAGATGGAAACAACCCAAATGTCCTTCAACAGATGAGTGGATAAATAAAATGTGGTATATACACATGATGGAATACTATATAATGGTACTGTAAACAATCGAAAGTACGATTTGTTTTGTATGACTGCGTGGTATGTGAATATATCTCAATAAAATGATGATAAAAAAAAAAAAAAAAAAGAATTGGGGTAGCTGGTGGTGGATACCTGAAACTATCAAACTACAACCCAGAACCCATGAATCTCGAAGACAATTGTATAAAAATGTAGCTTATGAGGGGTGACAATGGGATTGGGAAAGCCATAAGGACCACACTCCACTTTGTCTAGTTCATGAATGGATGAGTAGAAAAATAGGGGAAGGAAACAAACAAACAGACAAAGGTACCCAGTGTTCTTTTTTACTTCAATTGCTCTTTTTCACTTTAATTATTATTCTTGTTATTTTTGTGTGTGTGCTAATGAAGGTGTCAGGGATTGATTTAGGTGATGAATGTACAACTATGTAATGGTACTGTGAACAATCGAATGTACGATTTGTTTTGTATGACTGCGTGGTATGTGAATATATCTCAATAAAATGAAGATTAAAAAAAAATAATAAAAGGCTATTGGCAGGCACTGCAAAACTTTGAGAAATTAAGACTTCAAAGAAGAAAGACCTTAAGAAGATGTTACTATTTTATCACACTGATGATAACCAATGAAAAACCAAGTACAGGCATTCTTGTGAACAGGACAAAACAAACCAACAAACAAACAAAACCCAAACCACTAACAGCTTCAAATCAACTAATTATATACGTGTGTGTGTATATACATACGTGTGTGTATGTGTGTATATATATACACACACACATATATATATACATATATACACACATATAATCTTCTAATTCCAAAGTCATGAATACTTTAAATAAGTGAGAGTCCAGGTGATTCTTTTAAAACCTCTGTCACTAGATGAGGTGGCTCTGACCCCACCCACATGCTTATCACTAAAACACCTTCACAGAGCACTGCTTCAGTTGGCATTCACACCCAGTATTTTCCTAATGGATGAACTACTCAGAAATACTTCAGATTTTACAAGAGAGTATTGGAGACATAAAAATTTCAATCCTACTTACAAACTTCAGAACATTAAAATTAGCAAGTATTATCACAAAAGCAACAAGCACAACTTTAAATGACCATTAAAACAAACATACTGTTAAGTGGTTTTTGAGATTCTTCATTTTCCATCCCCTCTATTCCTGAACTCTCTTCTATCTTCATTTTTGCCTTTTTTGTCCTTCTCTTATCCTCTTCATTTTCGCTATCTGCTGTATAAAGACTCTGATCTGTGAAGGGCTGTCTCTCATCTCTGTGGCATAAGGAAACAATCAAGTCAGACAAAGGTGCAAGACTATGGAGCCAAACAGTATCAGACTGTCCCTTAATTTACATATTTGCATATTTCAGTCAGCTGTGTAACAGTATGAACTAGGGATTAAATGAACAAAGGGAATATACTGAAAATTAATCTGTGATACTTTGATCTACTTTACATACTTAATTATTCTTCCGTTTGTCAGCAGTAATCGTAGATCATTATCTTTCGCTCTCCACTCAGGTACCGTGGAAGATGGCTGGATATGTTTGTTGAATTTTCCATTCAGTTTAGAGCTCAAGATGTCCTTAAAGTATAAAAGCAGAACTTACTTAACCTCCACATTCAAATATGCCTGCCTGGCCACAGGAATACAGTATACCTGCCCCTCTCCACCTTTACTGCCCTGCATCTCCAGGGTTGCAAAAACCAAAGCATAAACATGGCTCATCTTTATGGAGGGCCACTGACAATAGAGCACATTCTATAAAGTAGAATGCAAAACTTGCATAAAATGAATTCAAAGACATTTGAATCTTGCAGAAGAGTGAAAAGCTGGAGAAGCACTACCTTAATGTATTTTAATTCTCATCCCTTTGTTTTTTCCCTCTGAAGTGCCTGCTGCTGGGTCCCTCCCATTCACCCTATCCTGAACCAAATACCCAGTCTTCCCACCAGGCACTGTCAGCAACTTACAGGCCACACCCCACCACTATCATTAGGAACAAAGGCCACCATATGACATAAAGGTACAACAATTGCTGGGTTTTAATAGATAAAAATTAACACTTTTTTGTGGTAATTTCTTTCCTGAATAAAAAGTAGAACCTTTCATAATAAGCTAAATCTTCCCCAAAATGGCTATGAATTAAATAGGTTTAGAACAGCAATACAATCTGAAAACAATATAATTATATACAACATTAATTTCTATATAACTTTCTTCTATACTTTAAATTCAGAGAACACCTTTATCTTATTCATTTTAAATGACTGCCAATCTCTACCTAAAAAATAAAATTACAGATGATACACATCTCATCATAAACTCTTTATCATGTCTTATAAAGGCCCTGCATTGATTTTGTTACTGCCTCACACTCTTCCCTTTGTCCATTAGGCCAGTGTTTCTCAAACTTTAATGGGGTTACGAACCACCTGAGTCTCCTGTTAAAAAATGCAGACTCTGATTCTCATTTTAACATTTCTAACCATCTCCCAGGTGACTGGTGTTGGTCTAAGTATGGGTGTTCTGCACTTGCTCTTCCCCCTGCCTATAAAGCTATTCCACAAATCTCGATGTATCCATCTGACTTCTTCCATTATTAAAGGGTCGGTTCCAAAGTCACAAAACAGCCAGCCACCCCCAGCTCTTTTATTCTATTGCTCTATTGTTCTGGTTTCCTTCATACCACTTATTATTAGCTGAAATTATATTAAATTATTTTATGTATCTGTCTCCTCATCCTTCCAACCTCAATTAGAATGGAAAGCTTCATGAGGGCAGGACTTAAGTTTGTTCATTCTGGTTTCTTCTCTGGAGCCTAGAAGAGCATATGGCACTTTGTAAACAATAAACTTGTCAGTGAATGACTGAGATGTATTTATCCCACTTCTACACTGGTATTAAGAAAGATTAAGCACCATCCCCAAACACAAGGTTTACCTATTGGTTGATAACAATGATGTTACTATAGCAAAGATTAGATAATGGTCAGACCATTTTCTTTTTATTAAACTTGTATAAAGAATTTTAAGGAACAATCAAGTTCCTTTATGTTATCATAAAACATAATACTTGCCTCTTCCCATGGACACATCTCTAGCCTCTTGAGGACCTCCCTTGTGTGGAGTTCTAAGATGTCTAGGTTAGAAGGAGTTCGGACATTATGGTCTCGAAGTTTCCTCATTTTTCGTCGGGAATGGTATGGAGAAGTTGCTTCATTTGAGGATCGTGAAACTGGACACACAGTAGGAATTCCCTGAGATTTAACTGGTTTGCCATTTTCCTCCTTTAAGAATTAAATTCACAGTATTTCTGTAACAAGGCTATACACATGCCTGAATAATTAGCCATAAAAATATTTCAGCAAACAAAAACCATTCAATTTAATCATATAAAAAAAGCCCAAATCATAAGATGCAAACAACTTTGCAGAGACCTTTCTTCCCTTTTTTATCCCACATAATATACTATGAACCTATTTCCTTAATTTTAAAGGCTGTAGTATTCCACTGTATGGACACAGCATAATTTATTGACCAACTACTTACTGGTAGCTATTTAGGTTACTGCCATTTTTTTTCCAATAATAAACATACTTTCAAAAACATATTTACATAAATCAATAATTAGTTTTTTACATCGAAGTCACATATATATGTAGTTTTAAAAATTAAATACTCTATGTAAAGCATAGGAGAAATAGCAGTCTACTCTTCCCCATCCCTAAATCCCATTTCTACAGAGGCAACCACTTGAAGCTTTTATAGCTGTTTTTTTTCCTTTCAGTTATTTGCCTCCAGATTTCTAAATAACATATTTACACTGTTATTACTTGCTTTTTCAGTTTCAGACTTCCTACTATGCAAGATGAGGTCTTAACCCTTGTATATTTCTCTCCAAATGTACAAACACTTCTATTTCCTTCAATATTCAGTAAACTGGACTCAGTAAAAATTATTCACAACCCAGTGCCACATAACATACTATTATTGAATTTCCTTTCTTTTATATCCTTTGGTTTTCCCTTGAGCTTATAATTATCTCATTTTCCATCTGCTTTGTTTTCTATATATTTTATCATGAATTGATCCCCAAATTCTTCAAAAACACAAACATTCAAATACATTAGGTTATCTATCAATTTCATATTTTTCTTTGGAGACATCCCTCCTGGATAGAATAGCCAGATAAAGCACAGGATACCCAGTTAAATTTAATTTCAGATAAACAACACATTGTATAAGTATATCCCATGTAGTGCTTGGGATATACTTACACGAGGAAAAATATTCACTGTTTATCTGAAATGCAAATTTAACTGTATTTTTATTTGATAAAGGTGGCAACATTACTTCTGGAGTCTTGCATCCTCCTGTTCCAAACTAAACTGCTTGCTTTCTGGAACGGCACATGTCATCAAAGGCCTTTTCTGACCTGCTCCCAACCCCATTTTATAACTGCAATCTCTACCACCATCTCCTGCTGTCACTCTCTATCCTTTCTATCCTGCTTTATTTTTCTTCACAGCACCTGCCAATTCCTGATACACTAAAACATTTATGGTTTGCCTCTTCCTATCAAGCTCCATGAGGGCAGGGTCTTTGTTTTGTTCACTGCTCTGTGCCCATCCTAGATAGAATATGGCACAAAGTCAGTACTCAGTAGTTGTTGAGAGAATGAATTCCATGTCTCCATTCTCTTGTTGGTTTATTCCCTCTTTTTTGGAAAAGCACATGCTCCATGGGTTTTCTGAGAAAGGGTACATGGAGAAAAAATTTTTGAGAGCTTGCCTCTTTGACATCTTTATTGTACCATCATAGTTGATTTATAGCTTGGCTAGATACAGAATTCTAAGCTGTCTCTACCCCCACCCCACCCCCAGAACGTTAAAGACATTGTTCCATTGTCTTTCTAGCTTTCAGTGTTATTGTTGAGAAATCTGATATCATCCCTAATGCTTTTTAGGATATTCTTTGTTATATTGTAAGCTAAAATTTCACTACAATGTGACTTGGTATAGGTCTTTTTTCATCTACCACACTGGGCATTCTGTAGTGCTCTCAATCTGGAAAGTTGTGTCCTTAAATTCTCAACCATTTTCTTGGATTATTCCTTTGATAATCTTGTTTTCTCTGTTGTCTCTTTCTGAAATTATTATTTTTATGTTAATGTCATAAAATGACCTAATTTTTTATTCCTTCTTCTTTTTCTTTTTTTTTTTTTAACTCTGTGGGAGATTTTCTCAACTTTATCTTCCAGTCATGCTATTGAATTTTGTTTCCATTGTATTTTTAATTTCCAAGAACCCTCTTTTCTTTCTTCTCTGAATGCTCCTTTGTTATATCCTGCTTTTTTCAGGGAGGAAATCTTTTCTTTCTTGAGGATATCAATTATACTTGGGTATTGGACTGAAGACTTATTTATTTGTTTATTGATTGGTCTGTGTTTTCATGTTAGGTGATCTACTCTTTGTGGCTCTCTAGGCACTTTTAAAAGGGAAGCATTAAAAAGCTAATTGGTTTCAAAAAATGGTGCTAAAAAATCTGAATCAACATATGGGAAAAAATATGTCTTGACCTACCTTACACTATACACAAAAATTCAATATTGGTTATTTACCTAAATGTAAAAGCTTCTAGGAAAAAAATAAAAAATATCTTTAAGATCTTGGGGTAGGCAAAGATTTCTTAGAGAGAACACACACAAAAAACACTAACTACAAAAGAAAAAAAATGATAAATTGAAACTCATCAAAACTAAAGACTTCTGTTCATCAAAAGACACTTAAAATAATGAAGAGATAAGCCACAGGCTGGAGGAAAATATTTGATATACCATACACATATCTGACAAAGAACTTAAATCCCGAATATGTAATGAACTTTACAAAAAAATAATAAAAACACCTTTATTTTTAAAATAGGCAAAAATCTCAGACAGACATCTTATAAAAGATATACATATAGCCACACACACTAAAAGGTGCCCATCATTATTGATCTTAAGGAAAATGCAAATTAACATCACAATGAAGTAACATTTCATACTCTCTAGAATAACAAAAATTTAAAAGACTGAAAACAGCAAATATTGGCAAGAAAATGGAACAAGTGGAACTCTTAAACATTACTGGTGGGGAAATAAAATGGCACAACCACTTTGGAAAACTGTTTGGCACATTCTCATAGAGTTAAAAATTCACCTACCCAGGTTTGCATAGGTTAGTGTGAAACAGAGACACATCCCAAAGTAATTTCGGCAGAGAATAAAAATATATATGCAGGGCCCCCTGAGAAGCTGGGGGAAATGCAGAGGTGTTGGGCTTCCTCACCTGGATTGTTGCTGATGTATTAACAAACGTTGAGGACTGGCAGTTTGATGTGCTGAGCCCTCTATCACGGGACTTGCCCTTATGAAGGTTGTTACTGCAAAGGAGAGGCTAAACCTGCTTATAATTGTGCCTAAGAGTCTCCCCCTGAGAACCTCTTTGTTGCTCAGATGTGGCCCTCTCTCTCTCTAGCTAAGCCAGCTTGGCAGGTGAACTCACTGTCCTCCCCCACTACGTGGGATCTGACACCCAAGGTTATAAATCTCCCTGGCAATGTGGGATATGACTCCCGAGGATGAATCTGGACCCAACATTGTGGGATTGAGAACATCTTCTTGATCAAAAGGGAGATGCAAAACGAAACGAAATAAATTTTCAGTGGCTGAGAGATTTCAAATGGAGTTGAGAGATCACTCTGGTGGGCATTCTTAAGCACTATATAGATAACCCTTTTTAGGTTTTAATGCATTGGAATAGCTAGAAGTAAATACCTGAATCTATCAAACTGCAACCCAGTAACCTTGACTCTTGAAGATGATTGTATAACAATGTAGCTTACAAGGGGTGACAGTGTGATTGTGAAAACTTTGTGGCTCACACTCCCTTTATCCAGTGTATGGATGAATGAGTAGAAAAATGGGGACAAAAAACTAAATGAAAAATAGGGTGTGTGTGTGGGGGATGATTTGGGTGTTCTTTTTTACTTTTATTTTTTTATTTCTTATTTTCACTTTTTCTGTTAAAAGGAAAATGTTCAAAAAATAGATTGGGGTGATGAATGCACAACTATATGATGGTACTGTGAATAGTTGATTGTACACTTTGGATGACTGTATGGTATGTGACTATATCTCAATGAAACTGAGTTAAAAAAAAAATTCACCTACCCTATGACTTCACAATTCTACTCCCAGAAACTTATCCAAGTAAAATGAAAACATACATTTACCACAAAAAGACAGAGAAGAATTTTTATAGCAGTTTTATTCATAAAGGCCAAATCTGGATACAAGGCCAATAGCCATCAACAGAAGAATGAGAAACAAATTATGGTATATTCATTCAATGGAATACGACTCAGCAACGAAAGGAAACCAAATGTGTAACAACATGGATGAATCTCAAAGCATTATGTTAAGTGAAAGAAGTCAGACACAAAAAGAATATGATTCCTTTTATTTGAAATACAAGAACAGGCAGACTAATATATGATAACAGTGACAGAAATCAGAACAGTAGTGGCCGACTGGAGTCAGGGCTTGACTGGAAGGGGCATTTCTGGGGTGATGAAAATGATCTATATTTCAATTGGAGTGTTGATTATAAGAGTATATACATTTGTCAGAACTCAAATTGTAACTTATGATCTGTATATTTCACTGTATGTAAAATTTACTTCATAAAAACAGAAAAGCTAATTGGGAGCCTGTCTGAGTGGGGCTTTATCAGCTGGTGGATTTCACTCTCAGAGGTCTGTATGGGTTGGGCTATTCCACTGGAAGATTTCCAACTGGAAGTATCTTGTGAATTTTTTTCTAGATCTGGGAGGTACAGTCTGGGCTACCTCTGTTTTGGTAGCCAAGTGGAAGAAGAAGCATTTGCTATGTAATTCTCCTGTTTTCAATATGGAACCAATCTCCCCTCAGCTGTGTTCAGAGTCCCAAAGTCCACAGTCTCAGATTCAACCTCTTAAGTAAATCTCTAGTTTTCTACAAGTGCTAAGGAAGGGACTTGGAAATCTACTTGCTTTGTAAATAGATTTTTAATCAATCCTATTTTCAATCCCACATCCACTCTCATATTTAAAGGGTCCTAGTGTCCCCAATTCCTAAGATTTCTGAAGATTCTGGTTTATAAATAATCCTGCTTTTAGTCTTCCCCCATTGCCCACAGAGGTATCAGCTCTCTCTGGCTGTGAAGTCAGTTACCACTTGTCCATTTGCTTTCCAGCTTCCAAAATTTTGTTGGAGTTTTTGTCTCTATCATTCTGTCTTCAGGGATGTATTTTGTTTGTTTGTTTGTTTGTTTGTTTTCTTACTGTCATTTTAGTTCTCAGGGTGGTAGTGTTAAGCAGATACGTTCAATCTACCAAGTTTAACTGGAATCCCTTATTAGATTAAAATGGCTCTGATAGGTCAAGGGATATGCCATCTAGAAAACATGAACTAATTATACTACCTTTGTTCTAGTTTGCTAATGCTGCAGAATGCAAAACACCAGAGATGGATTGGCTTTTATACAAAGGGGGTTATTTGGCTACACAGTTACAGTCTTAAGGCCATAAAGTGTCCAAGGTAACACATCAGCAATCGGGTACCTTCAGTGGAGGATGGCCAATGGCGTCCGGAAAACCTCTGTTAGCTGGGAAGGCATGTGGCTGGCGCCTGCTCCAGAGTTCTGGTTTCAAAATGGCTTTCTCCCAGGATGTTCCTCTCTAGCAAGCTTGCTCCTCTTCAAAACGTCACTCACAGCTGCACTGAGTTCCTTTTCTTTGAGTCAGCTCATTTATATGGCTCCACTGATCAAGGCCCACCCTGAATGGGTGGGGCCACGCCTCCATGGAAATATCCCATCAGTTATCATCTACAGTTGGGTGGGGAGCATCTCCACGCAAACAACCTAATCCAAATGTTCCAAGTTAATCCCCACTATTATGTCTGCCCCACAAGACTGCATCAAAGAATACAGCTTTTTCTGGGGGACATAATATGTTCAAACTGGCACAACCTTCCAGGAGAGTGTGAGTGTGGCCATCTCACCACTATTTATATTCCCAGACACCTGATACCATCTTTTCTTTTAATCTTTGCCAATTTGATACATGGTTATATGAAGTCATAACTTATTTGGCAAAATATGGTTAAACATTTTCCCCACATTTTGAGAACATGTTTCATATTTTTATTGGACTAGTCACTTTTATTTCTTCTCTAGTGAAATACCTATTTACTTCCTTTGTACATTTTTCTATTGGCTATCCAGCTGCTTTCAGTACTCTCAAGCCTCCATTAAAAAAAAAAAATTCCTTGACTGTGTTTTCCCAATTATTCTTCCAGGTGTCATTTTACCACTTTAAATTTATAATATTAATTTGGAGTTCACATATTTTCTGAAATGAGACTCTATTTCTTCAACTATTGTTTTACTTCCCTCAGTAAAGTCTTATACTTTTTTATATAGGGCCACAATATTTTTGTTGAATTTATTCTTAGTTTTGGTTGTTATTGAGCATGAGATTATATATGTATCCATTTATACATATATTTAAGATTATGTATAATATATGATTTTTTAAAAAATTCAATTTTATTGAGATTGTTCACATACCATACAATCCTCCAAAGTGCACAATGAATTGCCCATGGTATCATCATACAGCTGTGCATCCATTATTCCAGAAAAGAAATAAAAACTAAAAACAAACTCAAATCCTCCCATACCCCTAACCACCCCTTCCTCCATTATTGACTCATAGTACTGGTATCATACATTTATTTCTGTTGATGAAAGAATGTTAAAATACTACTAACTGTAGTACATAGTTTGCAAAAGGTAATTTTTTCCCAATATACCCCTCTATTATTAACTTCTAGTTATAGTGTCATACATTTGTTCTAGTTCATGAAAGAGATTTCTAATATTTGTACAGTTAACCATGGACATTGTCCACCACAAAATTCACTGTTTTATACATTCCCATATTTTAACCTCCAACTTTCCTTTGGTGACATACGTGACTCTAAGCTTTCCCTTTCCACCACATTCATACACCATTCAGCACTGTTAGTTATTCTCACAATAACATTCTACCATCACCTCTGTCTATTTCCAAACACTTAAGCTCAACCTAGTTATACATTCTGTTCATAATAAGCAACTGCTCCCCATTCTGTAGCCTCATTCTATATCCTGGTAACTTATGTTTCACGTCTGTGAGTTTACATATTATAATTAGTTCATATCAGTGAGACCCTGCAATATTTGTCCTTATGTGTTTACATATTATAATTCATATCAGTGAGACCATACAATATTTGTCCTTTTGTGTCTGACTTATTTCACTCAATATAGTGCCCTCAAGGTTTCTTCATTAACCCCGTTTTTCTTTGCTTTTTGTTTTTTTGTTTTTCTTAAAGACAGTTTTGTTCACCCACCATATATTTCATCCTAAGTAAACAAGCGATGGTTCCCTGTATAATTATGTATTTATGCATTCACCACCATCACCACTAACTATATAAGGACATTTCCATTTCTTCTACAAAGGAGGAATAGTCAAAGAAGGTAGAGAGACAAAAGAAAAAGAAAAAGAAAGAAAAAGAATGACAGTTAAAAAGCAAAAAAAGGAACAATAGAATTAAACTAAAGTACAATAAAAGAGTCAGACAACATCACCATCGTCAAGAATCCCATACCCCTCCTTTATGTCTCCCCTCTTATAGGCATTTAGCTTTGGTATATTGCCTTTGTTACATTAAAGGAAGCATAATACAAACTTTCTGTTAACTATAGTCTCTAGTTTGCATTGATTGCATTTTTCCCCAATTCCACCCCATTTTTAACACCTTCCAAGGTTGACATTCATCTCTTCTCCCTCATGTAAAAACACATTTGTACAGGTGTTTCATAACTGTTGAGCACTCTAGGTTTCACTGAGTTATACAGTCCCAGTCTTTATCTTTCTTCTTTCCTTCTGGTGTCCCACATGCTCCTAACCTTTCTCTTTCAACCATACTCACAGTCATCTTTGTTCAGTGTACTTAAATTGTTGTGCTATCATCACCCAAAATCATGTTCCAAACTTCTCACTCCTGTCTTTTCCTAGCTGTCTGTAGTGCTCCCTTTAGTATTTCTTGTAGAGCAGGTATCTTGTTCACAAACTCTCTCATTATCTGTTTGTCAGGGAATATTTTAGACTCTCCCTCATATTTGAAGGAGTTTTGCTGGATATAGGATTCTTGGTTGGCGGTTTTTCTCTTTCCGTATCTTAAATATATCACACCACTTCCTTCTCGCCTCCGTGGTTTCTACTGAGAAATTCACATATAGTCTTATCAAGCTTCCTTTGTATGTGATGGATCGCTTTTCTCTTGCTGCTTTCAGGAGTCTCTCTGTCTTTGACATCTGATAATCTGATTATTAAGTGTCTTGGCGTAGGTCTATTCAGATCTACTCTGTTTGGGGTAAGCTGTGCTTCTTGGATCTGTAATTTTATGTCTTTCCTAAGAGATGGGAAATTTTCATTGATTATTTCCTCTATTATTGCTTCTGCCCTTTTTCCCTTCTCTTCTCCTTCTGGGACACCCATGACATGTATGTTCATGTACTTCATATTGTCATTCAATTCCCTGAGATGTTGTTCATCTTTTTCCATTCTTTTTCCTATCTGTTCTTTTGTGTGTAGGATTTCAGGTGCCTTGTTCTCCAGTTCCTGAGTGTTTTCTTTTGCCTCTTGAACTCTGCTGTTATACGTCTCCATGGCGTTTTTCATCTCTTGTGTTGCGCGTTTCGTTTCCGTAGACTCTGCCAGTAGTTTTTTCAAACTTTTGATTTCTACCTTATGTTCACCCAGTGTTTTCTTTATAGCCTTAATTTCTTTTGCCATATCTTCCCTGAACTTGTTGACTTGGTTTTTGACATGATTTAGCATATTTCTTTGAAAATCTTTAATTGTTTGAGATAGAGTTATATCTCAACTCTATCTTAATTGAGGTGTAAGTTTGTTCCTTTGACTGGGCCGTATCTTCATTTTTCCTAATGTAATTTGTAGTTTTCTGTTTGTCTAGTCATCTGGTTTCCTTAGTTATCCCAATCAGATTTTCCTAGACTAGACTGGGTTCAGGTTTCAGAGTGGGGCTATATTCAGAGTCAAGTTTCCCTGAGGGTGTGTCTTAGAAGATTGACAGACTTTCCTGTGAGGCCTCTAGCTGCTGTGCTTTTCCTAACCTGCCCAGCAGATGGCACCTGCCAGACTGTCGCTCCCAACTGGTGTAAGGAGGTGTGGCTCTTTAATTCTTAGCTTAGTTTGTTTCTGTTTTGACTATTTTTCCCCAGGCCCTGGGATCTGAGTTCTGAAGGGAGTGCTGACACTAGAGCTGGGCCCCACGTCCTTCCTTTTAGGGAAGATACACCCCCTAGGGAGTTATCTTCCACATTTGAATGGCTCCTTTGTCTCTCTAACTCTGTAACTCCACCCCTGTCTGGGTCAGAGTGCTGTGAACTGAAAATGGCTACTCAGGTTGAGAGAGAGAAAAAGGGAAAGAAAGCCCCCTTTCAGAGCCAGTCCATGGTCCCCAGTTTCGCCTTTTGGTCAGATAGAGCACCTGGTTCCCTGGGCTCCCTCTCCCAGGGCACTGGTGTCCTCTGGCGCTCCAAGGTCAGTCTCTAAAAGCCTCCATATTTTTCCTGTTTTTTTAAATTAATTTTTTTTTTCCATCAGCCCCACCTCCCCTCCACTGGAGCAACCTCGGAATACTTTGCTGTTTTGTTTTGTGTTTGTAGCTTGTATTCAGCATCCACTTTTGTTAATTAAAACCCCAGTTGCAGCTGGGCTGAGCTATATTCGCATGCTCCAAGAATGCTGCTTTCTCCCACAGTGAGGTCCTACAGCTCAGCCCGCCATGGGCGGAGGGGGCTCCTGGCGCATGTCCATAGTTTGTACTTACAGATTTTATGCTGCAATCTCAGCCATTCCACCCAATCCAGGTTGGTGTACGATGTGTGGACAGTCACGATTGTCCCCCAGCAGTTGTTCCAGATTATTTACTAGTTGTTCCTGGTTGTTTATTAGTTGCTCCAGGAGACTAACTAAATTCCACACTTCTCTATGCCACCATCTTGCCCCCTCTCCTATATATGACTTTTGATACTAATTCCATTTTAATGCAATTATTATCATTCTTTACAAAGAGACAAACAAAAAATAGTTTTCTACTACTCCTGTACACAAATGAGATATGAACTATTCTAATTATGGATAATAAACAGCATTTTACTATTTCTTAGATGTATACCTCTTTCCATTCCTTAAACGCAGCCCTAATCTAAGCTCCTGAATTGCCCATTGGTCTCTATTCCTTCACTTAATTTCTTCTCAATGTGAGCAACTAACAGAATCACCTTCCAGAAGAATTTCTTTAACTATAGCCCCCTTTATGAAATACCAATAATAGTTCCCAATTATAAAATAAAAACATCTAATTACAGACATTATGAGCTTTTAGCAAAAGACATTTATCTAATCAAGCTGCTCTAGTATTTTCAGACAAGTTGATGTTTGTCCCACCCAACTAACATCATCCTGCCTCCCAATACTGCTTCACTTAGCTCTACTCACTCGCCTTACATTTTTTCTCCTTTTCTAATTCCTTAGCATATCCTCATCTCTGAAATTAATAACTGAGATTAACTGACTCTGAAATTTGTTTTGTATATCCTCTGTTTTTCATTCTAGATTAACCCAAAGACAAAATGGTAACTCCTTTATCATTTCATTAAGATACAATATTCCAATTAAAAAAATAAAATAGGATGTCACATTGTACATTAAATCATGTATTTTGTCTTAATGGACTAAAACAAAAGGATGAAATAAATAGGCAGTTTTTCCGTATGAGTCCTCCAAAAATTGTCAACTGAACAACAAACGGGGCAAGAAACTGATTTAAAAGACAACATATATTCTGTTTATAGTTAATAAAAATATACAAAGGAGTAACTCATATGCTCTACACCTTTTAACCCGAGGGAGAAAGAAAGAGAGAGGAGGACAAAGGGAGGGGGGGAGAGGAGGAGGGGGAGGGGAAGGAAGGAAGGAAGGAAGGAAGGAAGGAAGGAAAAGAAAGAAAGAGAAAACAAAAAAGCTCCAACAAACTTAGCAAATCCTAAACTTTTTGTTCTCAGGACTCCCTTCAATATTTTTAAAAATTACTGAAGAACTGTACAACACAAAGAGTGAACCCTAACGTAAGCTATAGGTGATAACATAATTATAATAATATTGTTTCATCGTTACAAAGGTACCACAAAAGCGCAAAATGTTAATAACTGTGTGTGGTGTTGGGGATGATATGGGCACTCTACTTTCTGCATGATTCTTCTGTAGACCTATAGCGCCTTTAATACAAAAAAATTTTTTAATTAAAAAAAGAACTTATTTTAAATTTCTCTCTAGAACTTTAAAAACCTGAAAACTGAGAATCCTTCAAAGACCTCAGCTCAATCTGTTTCTCTCAAGCATATAAGAACTTTGAGATGTTTGTAATATAGTGGTAGATCAATTTGTTTCTCAAAAGCAGAAAGCAATCAAGCATTTAGATGACAGTTTCTACTCTTACCTCTATTGCTCGAATTACTTTAGAAAGTTCTTTAATAAGATGTCCAGGTCTAACATTGTCTGGAATTTCAAAGGCATGTTCAGACACAAGCTGGATTAACAAAGATAAGAAAAACAAAGTTATTTATACCTTAATATGTAAAAACTAATTTACTAAACCAATTAGGGGGCTCTTTAGATTTTACAGACATAGCTAAATACTACAGTGCTTCTTAATAAGCCAGGTCTCAGAGTTCATGTAGTTGGTATTATACCATCTAAGGAGATCCTCATTAACATACAATTCTCTTAGACTGGATTAAAGAATGGAATTGTCTCACAACAAATTTTGTTTTATATTGAGTGGTAACCCTGTACTCTATACCTCAAAGCCTACCAAAAATTCTAACTACTATTACTAATTAGTAAAGTAGCTAATTAAGCCTAACATTTAATTAATACTACGTAAGAAGTTATAAGAAGAAACATAGGCACTAAAACAATCCTAGTTTCTCATGAGAAGTCTAATTTAAATAAATTTTTGCAAACTTTAAGAGTCAAAAGCAAAAATAGGAAAAAGATCCTTCAAGGGGAAGGAGGAGTTAATTGATGAGTCTCCTTGTCAAATGACTTGTCAACCACTATCATTAATAATTGGAAATGGGCATAATAAATAATTTCTGCATCTAAGAACATTTTGTTTTTTTTTCAGACACACTCAACATACTGGTTTCTACTTTTGCTTTGCACGCTCTCTCCTTAATTTTAGCATAATTTTAAAAACAAACCAACAACAAATAACATTAAGTGCTAACTATGTGCCAGGCAAGATACTGTTCTAAATACTTTATGCATTAATCCTTCCAACAACACTATGACACAGACACTACTATTATTCCCATCTTACAACTGAGGGAACTGAAGTACAGAGGTTGGGTAATTTGCCCAAGATCCCAAAGCTTATTTATCAGTAGCAAAACTGAGATTTGAAACCAAACATCCAACTCCAGATTCTATGCTTTTAATCACCATACTAAGCTTCCTCTCATCTTAAAGCAAATGTAACGTAGTTAAATATAAACATGCTTTTTAAAATGCATTTCAAATGTAATGTATTAACAGTATTTATTATCTATTATCAAATTTTGGTCTGCATCAAAATCATTCACAGAGTGTGTTAAAAACAAAGATCCACATCCTATCTCAAATCTATTAAATCAGAATCTTTATAGGAGGACCCAAGGGTTTTACTTTTAAAAAGCTCTAAAGGCAAGTCTGATATGCACACAAGTTTGAAAACCACTAGTCTAAAGACTTCAGCAGGCAATAACAGTTTTTGCAACATATCTTCTGTTTTAATTTTATTATATAGATTTTAATGTGTTTATGCTTTTGCTTCTCCTCTAGATGGTGAAGTCTCTGGCAGCAGGCAACATGATTTTTATTTTCTTAAACCCTTCCTCAGTACCTTGCAATAGCAGGTACATAGCAATGATTATAAAGTGAAAGGGAGTAGAAAATTATTGGGAGGATAATCTTTTAATTACTCTCTCCCAATATTTCTTAAGAGCAGGATTTTAATTTCAAGTGAACATTTAAGAAATGAATATGGAAATGTATTTTCATCAGGTCACATATTTGTCATTTATCAAAGTGTTGTGTTCAAGTTCCACAGGGGAAGTATAGATGAGAAAGACAGTACCCATTGTTTTAAATGCTCATAAATCTAGTTAGAGAGACATGGGTACATTACCTTACATCCTTACATTAAATACTGCTACAACATTGGCACAAGAAGTATGCTATGGAAGCGTAAGGGAAGGAAATATTAATTCCAAATGGAGATCTGGGATGACCTTTTGGAGATGGGGGGATTCAAATGCAAACAAATAGACAATGTTTTCTGAAAATGGAAAGCTATGCTTGAACCTTGAACTCTCCTTTCCTTTATTTTTATGTATGTTTAGCAGTGTTTAAGAGCATAGGCTTTGCAATTGCAGAAACCTAAGGTTAAGTCCGAGCTCTACCAGTTATCTTGGGCAAATTCCTTAAGCTCTTTGAACCTTAGCTTTCCCATCTGTAAAATGGAGATAACACTAGCACCCAGACCTCATAAATTGCTTGAGGACTAAATAAGATTATGCATGTAAAGACTTGTCAAAGTATTTAGCACACTATAAGAGCTCAATGTCATTTACTATTATTCTACATCTACATATTTCTTAACCAACATCCTAGATATACCTGAAGTACTTTCTTTTCCAGATTAAAGATTAAAGCAATACCTAAGTATTTCATTCTCCTAAATATAAACATAAACTAGTACATTAGTATACACTGTAAAATAAAATGCATGTTGTATTTAAAGCATGATTTCCATTCTTTTTACTGCTGCCACTCACAAGTGCTGCCAAAACAGCATAAGGAATCTCTCTTCCTAATGCTGTCACATTAAGAACAAAAATTATTTCACCAAAGAAAACTACTTACATCTTTTTTCATCCATAATTTTAAAGCAGTATGCAATGCTTTCACTCCTTGCACAAGGTAAGTTTGAGGCTGGTATCCATCTTCTCTCAGTTCTGTGGAAATGCAAATGGAGAAGGGGAAAGGAGTTACAGTATTATCTTCATCTTCTTAGAAGAAGATAAAGGAGTTAACTTCAGATTTGATTAACCATTAAAAGAACAGAGTCTAACTATAACTTTCAAATTGATAGGGAAAAAATGAAATAAACAATTCAGAAGGCAAGAAAGAAAAAGAAACAGAATTATATTAAATATAATTGTACTAAATGTGCCACTTAAAAGAAAGACTGTCCTATCAAATTAAAAAATAAACTCAAAAGACATAAAAAACATACCAAAAATATAGAAAGGCTTAAAATAAAAAGAAGGAAAACAGGCTTTCAAAAGAGAGCTGGTATAGCTATATCAATAGATTAACATTTTATTAAAGGATCATTTCATAATAAGAGATTCATTCACCAAAAAGACATAATCTTTTAAAATCCGTGCACAATTAATAATCTAGATTGAATATATAGACAGCAGTAACTAGACAGAACTCCAGGAAGAAATAAGCAAGTCTACAATAACAGTGGAAGATTTTAACACACCTCACTTGCTAAATGATAGAATATGAAGACCCTACCCCCAAAAGAAAAAACCCTAAACCAACAGGCATATATTCAATTTCAACAATATAAAACAATTCAATGGTCACAAAGAGGATACTGAACCCAGTGACTGCAGAATACACATTCTTTTCAAACATACACAGAACATTTAGAAAAACCATCCATAATCTTGGGCAGTAAACAAGTCTCGAAAACAAATGTCCAAGGATCAAAATCATACATAGTGTTTTCTTTAACCATGCTAAACATGTCAAAATGTGTAGCATACCATACATAGAGGGAAATGTTTAAACCTTAAATGATTGTTAGAAAAGAAGACTGAAAATTACTGAGTCAAGGACTAACCAAAAAATTTAAAAAAGAAAGCAAACCAAACAATAATAAAAAAGTAGAAGAAAAAAATAACAAAACAGATTAACAAGCTTTAAACTGGTTCTCTTTATTATCTTTAAAAAGATAATAAAGTAGATAAAAAGACACAAATACCCAATATCAAGAATGAAAAAGAGACATCATACAAATGCTACAGATGTTAGTTAAGAGAATAACATGAACTCTATGCCAGTAATTGTAAAAATCTAGATGAGACACATTTCCAGAAATTAATTTATCAAAATGGACTCAATAAAAACTAACTTTTCCAGAACAGAAAAAGAAGGAACACTCCCAACTTTTCTGAGACTACAGTAACTTTCATACAAATCCTAACAAGGACAGTATGATAAGGAAAATTATGGGCCTATTTCACTCATGAACATACTGCCTAAAGAGAAAAAAATCCCTCCCCGTGTGTGTGTGTATGTGTGTGTGTGTGTGTATATATATATATACACATGAATAACAATAAACAAATGTATATATGAATACATATACAAATACAGACTATAATATTTTAATCTAACCCACAACTACATAATCATGATAATAAATCAACACCAAGTTTGGTTTAATATTGGAAAATCAAATAAATGTAACCACTAAATTAACAGATTAAAGAGAAAATCATAGAATTAATATATGGAGGAATAGCTTTTGATAAAATTCAACTACTACTGATCATTTTTTAAAAAGAAAGAAAAAAAAACAACCTTTTTGCCAACTTAGAGGACAAAAGAACTATGCTTTATATCTATAAAAGTTATCAAAAAAAAAAAAAAAAAAAAAGCTGACAGCAAACAGTACTTAATGGTGAAAGGCTGAAAACCTTCCCTTTGAGACTGGTAACAAGATTAAGGAGCCCACATACCACTTTTATTCAAATTGCCTAGGAGGTCCCAGCCGACCTGTTAAAGCAATAAAAATTAAAAAAAGGTATAAAGATTAGAAAAGAAGGAACGAAACTGTTATTTTCAAGGAGGATGTGACTATGTATTAGCGAACCCCAAAGAATCTTCGGACAAATTATTAGAATCATAGTTTTTAACAAGGTTGTTAGATAAGAAATCAGTGTAAAATTAACTACTTCTATATTCCAGCATCATATGGATATTAGGTTGAATCAGATAAAATTGCCAATATTTGACAAAAACAGCAATTTCATATGATCCAACCATATGTATATAATTTCACACATGATTACTATATATAATATATATCATTTATAATAGCACCAAAGAATATGAAGTACCTAGGAATAAATTTCGTAAGAGATTTAAGTACAAGATTTTTACCAAAATTCTGAAAGACATTAAAGAAGATCTAAATAAATGAGATGTCTCATGATTATTTCTACAAAACCCAGTAATACAATGATGTAAAATTTTACCAAAATTATCTCTAGATTCAATATGATCCAATGCAAATACCAACATGTTTTTGTTTATTTGCTTGTTTCTTTGGGAGTGTTGGGAGGTTCAGTTTTTGATAAACGAACTCAAAAATTTATATACAAGTAAAAGGCAAAGGAAGCCAAAGCACACTTGATGAGGAAAAATAAATTAGTAAGCCTTACCAGACATCAAGTCTTATCACAGTGCTAATAAGATATGTGCTTAGAATAGAGACAGACTAACAGACCAATGGAAGTGAAGAGAATATATTGCAGGACCTGCATATATATGTCAATACTTGATATAAGATTGGAGTAGTACTCTCAAGAACAGAAAAAGAATGGACTATTCAAAATATGGTGCTGGAATATACAGATTGAATATAATTCTTATCAAAACTCCAAGGGCATTTTTTGCAAAATGGAAAAACTCAGCCTAAAATTCATACGAAATGTCAAGGGACCCTGAATAGCCAAAATAATCTTGAAAGAGAAGAAAAAAAGATTGAGAACTCACACTCTCCAATTTCAAAACTTACTACAAAGCTACAGTAATTAAAATAGTGTAGTATTGGTATAAGGTCAGACACTGAAAAACGGAATACATTTGAGAGTCCAGAAATCAATTCATATGTTTATGGTCAATTGATTTGGGTGCTAAGACCATTCAATGGGGGAAAGAACAGTTTCTTCAATAAATGGTGCTGGGAAAACTAGATATGCATCTGCAAAAGAATAAAAGTGGGCCCTTACCTTGTACCAAATACAAAAATTAACTCAAATGGATCAAAGACCTAAATTTAAGAGCTAAAACTATAAAACTCTTAGAAGAAAACATGGGGGCAAATCTTCATGACCCTGGATTTGGCAAAAGTTTCTTAACTATGAGTAACAAAAGAAAAAGTAGATAAATTAGACTTCATTAAAATTAAAAACTTTTGTGCATCAAAGGATACTATCAAGAGAGTGAAAAGATGACCAAAAGAATGGAAGAAAATATCTGTAAATCATATATTTGTTAACACTTTACTCTCTAGAATATATAAGGAACTCACTACAACTCAACAACAAAAAAAACTCCTACAACTCAGTCCAATTCAAAAAAGGGCAAAAGACTTGAGCAGACAATTCTCCAAAGAAGATAAACAAATGGTAAATAAACACATGAAAACATGTTCAACATCATTAGGAAAATGCAAATCAAAACCACAATGAGTTATTACTTCACAGGGATGGCTAGGATAATTTTTAAAAAGGAAAATCAGTGTTGGAGAGTGTGCTGGTTTGGATGTTTTATGGCCCCCAAAATGCTATTATCTTTGATGCAATCTTGTGGAGGAGAACTTATTAGTGTTGATTAGATTGGAACCTTTGGATTAGGTTGTTTCCATGGAGAAGTGACCCACCCAACTGTAGGTGATAACTCTAATTAGACAATTTCCATGGAGATGTGGCCCCACCCATTCAGTGCAGACCTTGATTAGTTCATTGGAGCCCTATAAAATCTCAGACAGAAGGAGCTCATTGCTTGCTGCAGCTGAGAGACATTCTGAACACGGCCACTGAAAGTTGATATTGTGGAGAATGCCACTTTGAAACGCAAGCTGGGAGTAAGACGCCAGCCACGTGCCTTCCCAGCTAACAGAGATCTTCCGGATGCCAATGGCCTTTCTCCAGTGAACATACCCTATTGTTGATGCCTTACCTTGGATGCTTTATGGCCTTAAGACTGTAGCTTTGTAACCAAATAAACCCCCTTTATAAAAGCCAATCCATTTCTGGTGTTTTGCATAATGGCAGCATTAGCAAACCAGAACAGAGAACGTATGGAGAAACTGATCCCTTGTATATTGTTGGTGGGAATGTAAAATGGTGCAGCCACTGTGGAAAACAGTTTGTTGGTTCTTCAAAAAGTGGAACATAGAATTACCATATGACCTAGCAATTCCACTTTTAGGTATATACCCAAAAGAACTGACAAGGACTCAAGCAGATACTTGTGCACCAATGTTCACAGCACAATACTCAAATGGTGGAAACAACCTAAGTGTCCATCAGCAGATGAATGGATAAACAAAATGTGGTATACATATACAAAAAAGCCATAAAAATGAATGAAGTTCTGATATATGCCAACATTGATGAATCTTTTTAGACATCATGTTGAGTGAAATAAGCCAGACAAAAAAGACAAATATTGTGTGATTACACTTACATGAAAATCTAGAACAGGCAATTTTATAGAGACAGAAAGCAGATTAGAGGTTACCAGAGGCACAGAGGAGAGGAGGTGGGGAGTTACTGTTAAATGGGTACAGTTTCTGTTTGGAGTGATAAAAACATTTTGGACATACTGTTGGTAGTTGCCCAAAATTGTGAATGTAATTAATGCCACTGAATTGTATACTTAAAAGGCAAATTTTATGTTACATATATTTTACCACAATAAAAATAAAGACAGTGCTGGGACAAGTGGGTATTTACAAGGAAACAAATGAAAATACATCCTCTGCTTACATCATCCACACACAAAAAATCAGTTACATAGGAGATAAAGACTTAAATGTAAAACAGAAAACTGTAAAGGCTTTTAGAAGACAAAGAATATCTTGGGCTAAGAAGGGACTTCTTAAACAAGGTGCAAAAAACACTAACCATAAAAGTTGAGAAAATACTATTTTAAAATTAAGAAATTTTGTTCACCAATAGACACTACTAAGAATCAAAAGCCAAAAATGAAAATATCTATAATATGTATTATGAAGGGACTAGAATCCAGAACATTCAAAGAACTTCTATAAATCAATGTAAAAAGAAACTACCAAATTAAAATACTAACAGAAGACTTGAAGAGGCATTTCAATAAAGAAGAAATCTGATAGGCCAATAAACATGACAAAATGCTCAACTGCATTAACAATCAGGGAAATGCACATTAAAAGCACAAGGAATACTACTACCCACCCATCAGATTTTCAAACATTAAAATCTGACAATACCAGGTACTGGCTAGAGAATAAACCATTTGGAGCACTCTTACCCTGCCAGTGGAAATGTGAATGGTGCAGTGACTTTGGGAAACAATTTGGCATTAACTAGTAAATTCTATCTATGATCTAGCAATTCACTCATGGGTTATTCTCCGGAGTAGAAGAGGGCTTCTCTTTTTGTCATGTGGCTTTTAGTGAATTTAAAACCTCATATGTAGTATCATACAATAAAATGTACAAATTACTAATTACCTTTCAGGGTTTCCAGCAAGTTTTTGGCTACGAACCAACATATGGCTTCAAAGAAAGGGAATTTGAAAAGATCTGGTGTTTTTAGCCTTTTCTCCATCTCATAACACCTAAATGAATAAAATTTGAAGAAATATGTAATATTAGCATTTCAAAATTAAATGGAGGTGAACTATTAATTAAATAGCACAATTATATTACTCTTTTATCAATTGTAAGAAATGAGCCCACTAATGAAAGGTGTTAGTAATAGGGGGGTATAAAAAAATTAAATGAAGGTAACTAACTTAAGAAAAATAAAATAAGTAGTCCATGTCAGATAAGACCAATAAGTACTGTAATTCCTAATCAATACTGCATTTGGACAAGACTGAATTGTGACCTTATCCAGGTTCTGACCATACCAAGTTTGACAGTACACTTAAAAATCACACTGGGCTTCATAAAACATCACAGCTTGAGCTTTGGTATCCTACTTTTAACAGAAGGAATTTTATGAGCATTCCACTATAATAAATAACACAATATGTTTAGAAAACAGCTCCATGTGTTGGACAACTTGCAGTCAAGACACGTCTCCCATGAGACCACACTTGGCACAATGAGAAGTGTGTCCAGATGAGAAGACAAGGAACCACAGCTTGCCACAGTGTTAGTCTTCTAAGAGAATCCACACAGCAGGAGCTATCTCTCCCCCAGGTACAACTCAGGTACCTAAAGATGAGATCCACACCTTGCAGGTGTGGGAGCTGCCCTGGCTTAAAGCTTGATGCCCCATGGGAGCCAATGCCCCTTGTAATACTAGCTTCCAAGGGTGCCACAAGGCTTCCTACCAGGTATTTCTCGTTCTCCTAGCCTTGATGAGGCTCATCAAGAAGGGATCATTTTTACCATAAGCAATGTTGCCTAGTAGTATTCTGCCCTCATTGGGCTACCAGGGGAAGAGAGTTACCCCAAAGGTCAAATTCTCACACAGAAGGAGAGAGAAGTCTTAATCCTTTACCCACAGCAAAATTAAAATGGGTGGTTTCACAGTAATCCCGACTTAGGGATGTTTGTTTCCAGCACCATCTGTGACCTCTGTGTCTGACTGGATTTAGTTCATTTCCTTCATTGCAATAATAGATAGCTAAAGGAGAGCACATGTATTTTTATAAAATTTTGAAATCTGGGGAGATATTTAATCTCAAACTGAATGGATTTCTTTGTTTCACACTTGAAATGTATCAAGGTCTCCTTCTGACAAAATTTCAAAACTTTTGTAAAAAGTTCTTATTCTTATTTATCTCTCAGGGCCTGCCTCCATGGGATCTCAACTAAAATATGTTGAAAATCTAATTTTTGAAACTTTTAAAGAACGTTCTATTTAAGAAAGGACATTAGAACCGTTAAATACCAATAACACCAACCTGAGCTGCATGCCAATGTTAAGGTTGTGCAGAAAGTTCCCCCCAAAAGCCATACAGTCCTGAGAAGTGAGCACAGCATGAATCCACCCTGAAATTGTTAAAAGTATATAAATCAGTGATATAAACCAAACAATTGTGTATCACCTGTGAAACAAACAACTAACTCAAAATGTCCACATCAGTTTACTTCATATTCCAGTGCTAGAGAAGTTAATGTCTATTACAGTCTATAGATTCAGCCATTTAAATATTTATTAAATCTTATTATATGCCAGGCTTTGCACTCAGTGCTGAGGAAACAAAGACATTGATTCAACTATCCAAACCAGGAAACAGGATAAAGTGAAGGATTTTGTGTTGCTGTTGTTTTTGTTTTTTAATTTAAAAACACAATTTATAGCCCCATCCCAATCAAGATGGCAGAGTGAGACACTTCAAGTCTCCGTTCCACATAGAAGCTTTGAACAACCAGCAAAAACAGGAAGAAACATCTTACTAAAAGCTCCAGAAAACAGTTAAAGGATTGCAGTAACAGGGTGAGTGCCAAATCAAGAAAATGGCTACTTAAAAGGGATAAGATCACATGGCACCCTTGCTCACCACTCCCCCAGCCCCTTACCGGCACAGCACTGAGCTGGCCCTTGCACCCAAATCAGATCTCTGGTCCTAGTTCTGTAGTGGAAAAAATTGGAATATAAACTGTAGCTTTATATCAATGTTAAACTTCTTGAACTTGATAACTGTACTTAAGGTGGAAACGTAAGTGAATACCCTTGTTCTTAGGAAATGTACATGGCAGTATTAAGTACAAGGAGTATATTGTATACCACCTACACTCAAGTGTTCAGAATATGGACTGATAGACAAACAGATAGATGAATGGATAGAAGGATTAAGACTGATGGACAGATAGTATGATACAGCAAATATGGCAAATGTTAAAATTGGTGCATCTGATTATCTGGGGTCTGGTGGAATTATCTAGAGTATAGTGGAGTTCTCTGTATGAGGCTTGCATTTTTGTAACCGTCCTCCAAGTTTGAAAGTATTTCAAAATAAAAAGTTCAAAATTGAATGAAAAAAATTCACTTTATATTAAAGATTTTACTATACTATAAGACAAGTCAAATCTGGTTTGAATGAGGAAAGCACATTTTTCATTAAATAAACACTAGGATTGGCTGAGCACTTCACCTCCTTAATGTCATCCTGAAATGACTGGCCTCAAGGGACTAAACACATGGGGATCAGTGGAACTCAACCTGAAACCTGACTCTGTAAGAAGCAAAAGGCAGATCTCTAACATTTAATTATGGTGGGTTACCGTCCTATGAATATAAAAGTTGACATTCAAACTGGTTTGTTCAAAATGATGCCTTGTTTTCTTATAAAAAATGTTTTAGAAGAGAGAAGCATTTCTGATTAAGAGATGATGACTAACTTTGGAAGGAAGTGTACACACACTTCATAAAAAGACCTTAAATAAATACATACACACATACCTATTTGCATGTAAAAATTAGCTTTTAAAATACACAAATCCCATTTTTTTATATTTTTCATCTTTTGATCCCTCATTGTACTATAATATAGTATCCATAAACCCCTCAAATGACTGACTTTCAAGGGATAGCCATTTGTACACTCGAAGGCACAAAGTCTTGAGGTTGGCCCTGAAATCAAAAATTAGAAATCTGTCTATATAAGCTACAAATCCTATAAATCAGTGGTTTTCAGTAGAGGGACAACTGAGTGAAGAGGGTGCTTTGGAAAGGTTGGAGGACTTTTCTGATTGTCACAATGATTGAGGAGCACTCCTGGAATTTCAGGAGCAAGGGCCAGAGGTAAAACATGCAGGACAATTCCCACAATAAGAAATTATCCTGCATCACTCAGGACTTTCAAATTTCTGCTGGGCATTTATATAGATACAAAACTTATTCATAACTGTCTGAGTCTTGACATAGTCACTCCATTATATATCTAAACAAAGTAATTTTTACATGGTTTTGACACAATTTTCCAAGAATACAACCACTCTGTAAATTCAAGGGAAACTACTTCAGTTTGTTCAGAAGTTTATCAGAGTTTATCAGAGTTGCTAACCACTTGGAAAGAATCACATTTTCTACAGCAGAGGTTCCCAGACTAGCAGCATAGCATCAGTCTGGAACTTGTTAGAAACACAAATTATCAGACTCCACCAAGATCTACTGAATCAGAAATTCTGGAGATGGAACCCAGCAATCTATGTTTAAATAAGCCCTTCAGGTGATTGTGATGCTTAATGACATTTGAGAACTACTAACCTAAACCAATGCCATTAGCAGAATTTGGGTTGCCAATAACACAAACCTGTACTGGTTTGCTGGCTTAAGCATCTATTTTATTCTGTCTTCTAATGCTGCTATGCCTGAGCAGGTACATATTGAAATATTATTTTATTATAAATTACTTTTTTATTTCTTCTTTATATTCTAGGTTAGGTCATTAAATCAATTTTTGAAATCATTTGTATAGGAGTTTATATTATCTATGAATTTCAATTCCAGATTTTGAAAAGGGCACAAGAAAATATCTGTTATAAAAGGAAGCACTGGAAAGAGGATATAAGGAAGAGCTTAGCCCATTCACAAAAGAAATATTAAAATACATATCTAGACTTATAAATTCTGGAAATTCTAGGCAGCAGTAAGTCAAGAAAGCAAGACCTGTAGTAACAGATCCCTGTTAACTCTGCAGCCATTAACTTGCCCAAAACAGAAAAAACAATTCTCAAAACCACTGGCCTGGAGTCTACACACTGAACCCTATCACATCGCAAAATGACACACCTGATTCTTACACTTGGTGACAAAGCTAAGGTCCATTCTCAATCCCTTCCTAGAGTCCTCAAAAAATACCTTCTCCCACCTAGCTGTCCCAGGATTTCTTACAGTTTCTTACAGCAGGTTTGGCCTTTGACAGCAAGGTAGAGTTGACCAGAGTTAACATTGCAGGGAACTTCATCAAAATTGAAAAACTTTTGACTCAAGGGATACTATCAAGAAAGTGAAAAGACAACCCATAAAATAGCAGAAAATATTTACAGATTATATCTGATAAATGGCTAGTATGCAAAATATATAAAGAATTCTTACCATGCAATGATAAAGAGACAAATAACCCAATTAAAAGATGAGCAAAAGACTTGAATAGACATTTCTCCAAAGAAGACATACAAACGGTAAATAAACACATGAAAAGATGCCAAGCATTATTAGTCATTAGGGAAATGCAAATCAAAACCACAAAGAGATACTAGTTCATATCCACTAGGATGGCTAAAATTAGATAATTAATTGTTGGTGAGATGTGGAGAAATTAGAACCTATATTGCTGGTGGGAATGTAAAATGGTGCAGCTGCTGAGGAAAATAGATCAGCAGTTCCTAAAAAAGTTAAGTATAGAATTACCACGTGACCTAGGTATATACCCAAGAGAAATGAAAACATACCTCCACTAAAACTTGTACACAAATGTTCACAGCATCATTACACATAATAGACAACAGAAGAAAGCAACCGAAATGTCCATTAACTGAGAATGGATAAACAAAATTGGTATATACATACAATGGAATATTATTCAGCCATAAAAACGAATTATGTTCTGACACATGCTATAACATGGATGAACCTTGAAAACATTATGCTAAGTAAAGGAAGCCAGACACAAAAGGCCACACATTGCATGATTCCATTTAACATGAAATATCCAGAATAGGTAAATTCATAGAGACAGAAAATACATCAGTGGTTGCAAGAGTTTTTTTTTTGGGGGGGGGGGGGGGTGACTGGTAATGGGTACAGATTTCTTTTTGGGGTAAATGTTCTGGAATTAGTGATGATGGGTGCACAACCTTGTTAATATACTAAAACCCACTGAATTAGACTCTAAAAGGGTGGCATTTATGGTATGTGAATTATATGGAGTTAAGGTTTAAAATGTACAGTTTCTATTTGAAATGATGAGAAAGTTTTGGTAATGAATGGTGGTGATAGCAAAACTTTTGAATGTAATTGACAGCACTGAATTATATATTTGTATATATGGTACTAAAATAAAAACTTTTTAAAAATCCATGGAAAACTGCACAACGCCAACAGTGAGCCCCAAGTTAAACCATGGAGTACAGTTAATAGTAAAATTATAAAATGTACTTTCATCAATTGTAACAAATGTACCACACTAATGCAAGTTGTTTATAATAAGGAGGTATATGTGAATCCTTTATTTTATGCACAATTGTTCTATAAACCCCCAACTTTTCTAACTAAGAAAAAAAAAAAAAAGCAAATGACAGAAAACACAAAGCCAAAATAAGTCCTAACCACAAGAAGAATCTTCCTAAGGAGCAAACGTGTTAAAGCCAGAGGTTCTAATTAAGAACTGACCCCATGTGACCAAGGATAACTATGGGAATAGGGATGAGATTAAAATCTTACCTGTAGGAACAAATAAGGTATGTCCCTGCTTTACCACACATTTGTAGCATTTGTCCACCTTATCTCCAAAGAACACCTCACTCTGGGTCACAGATGAACTCCAAGATTCATAGAATGCCAAATTTTCATCTGTTGGCTTTATCAAATAAAAAATCTTCTCACCCTAGAAGGAAGTAATCATATTATTTTTTAAAAAGGAAAACCCATTCTTTAGCATAGCCTACATTTTCCAATATGACAATCTAAATTAAATCAAATAACTATCAGATTTTTTAGGCTCAGAAAGATACACTTCACATACCTGATCAGTAGCTATTGCCCTTAATAAGCATCTTCACAGGTGCTCAAACTCCCCTTCCCAAATATGATAAGGCATCAATAAAGTAGGGTTGAAGAAATAGAGAAAGTTCATCACCCTCCCCCTGATGTGGGACAGGACCCTCCTCCCTACCCAGATGAATGAGTCTCCCTGGCAACATGAGACTCAGATTCCAGGAATGAGCCTGACTCTAGCATCAAGAGGTTGAGAACGCCTTTTTTACCAAAAGGGGGGAAAGAAAGGCAACAAAATAAGGTTTCAGTGGCTAAGAGAATTCAATAGGGTCAAGAGGCTGTCCTGGAGGCTACTCCTATGCAAGCTTCAGCTAGACATGCCAAATGACCACAGTATGATAAGCCCAAGTCAACAGGAGTCCCAAAAATCTTAAAGAATACCCAGATCCCTATCTGACGCTGTATAAAAGTTTCACTCACTAAGTTTAATTCTTCAGAAACTTAAATCTTCAGAGAACTCCTTTGCCAGCTAAGTCCCCAAACCCAGAGGCAATAGCCTCTTCAAGAGCATCAATCAGTTATGTCCCCTTTTCCCATAATGTTGACACCCCTTTTCAACATGAACAAGTTAGAAAGGTCACTGCCTAGACATCCCTGAAGACTGGGAAAGTGATTCAACTAGAGGAAGGGGCAGCAACAGACACGATGAAATTTAACAAAGGATTATGAATACTGAATCTCTATATAATTTTCTTCTTAGTTGCTAAGGTATTAGAATAGCTAGAAGGAAAGAATTGAAATGGTGGAACTGTAACCCATAGCATCCTTTGAAATTTATTTTATAGCTACTTCTTAAATTGTAATTTGAAAGTTATCACCTTTTTGTATATATGTGATATTTCACAATAAGGAAATAACTGAAACTGTGGAACTATAACTCAACATTCTTTGAAATCTGCTATTTGCTAAATTGCACTTGGAAAGGTATTACTTGTATGTATATATGTTATATTCTACAATAAAAGATATGATAAAAAAAGATTTAAAAAAAAGAGAAATAGTTAAAGAGGAGGGTAAAGAACCACAAACATCCCACTGGTCTCCACTCATTTTTAAGGTATAGAAATAAATACATGTTAACAGTCCCCAAGTTAACATCTCTGCAAACTTTGCTCTTTCTTCTAAGATCTATAACATATTGATGATTTCTAAAGACCTATAAGTAAACTTCTTTAATGAACTAACTCTTTGATTCCTGATAGAGAAAAGGAACAGGAGCTCAAAAACACAAGGTCAAATGTAATCCAAAGCATTAGTGAAGCAAGGGCATTTGATTTAGAATGAGATATGGTTTTAGGTCAGTGCTATCCAGTAGTTACTAGCCAGATGTGGCTGCTAAGTACTTGAAATGTGGCTAGTACAAATGAGGAATTGAAGTTTTTAGTATATTTGATTTTGATCACTTAAATTTAAATAGCTACATGGGGCTCCTCTATTGAACAGCACAGTTCTAGATAAAGAAAGGTGAATATAAGCTGGAAGAAGAAGGGGGTATTTTAATGGGCAATCTTGCCTTACCCAAATAGTAGTTCTAATTCAACCTTAAGGCCAGAAACAATTGTTACTGCAATTTGGCTTCTTCTCAGTTATTTGATTCCAGGATTAACTGATAATTGACAAAGGGGAAGAGGAAACAAAAAGAAACAAAAGGCTAAGAGAAACGAACTTAAAAGATGAGGGGCTAAAAAGGAATTTAAATATAAATTAAGAACGCCTGTCTCTCCCATTACTTGAGATAGAAAATGTAAGGTACAAAGAGATGCAAGAAACCTCAATGGAGAAAAAGAATAGAAAGCTTTTAATTCCAATAGTTCATTACCGATAACTTGTTTCATCTCAAACAACTAATAATTTATTTACTGAAAATTCTCAGTGGTTCCAAAAAACAACACCATACAAAGACAACAAAGCAAAACAAAAACAACCAGAATATTTAAAGGCAAAGTGATAGAATCCACTTAAAAAAATACAAAAATTTCCTCCTTTATACAAATCATTTACAGCAAAAAACATATCACCAGAAAAACATGACTATATTTTTGGTAAATAAAAGAACAAACAAATTCCCCAATCTTACCCACAGGACATGGTACCAAACTGAAGTTCCACCAAAGTCAATGTGGAAATCCGTATAGCTGTCTTGAACTCCCATTAAGCAGTATTTCTGAACAAATGGCTTAGGAAAGACTGAATCATCTGGCCAATAATTTTCCACCCAGGAAAGTTTTTTGGCTATATCAGGGACCTCCACCAATTCAGACATCCTTTAAAAAAAACAAACATACACATACACACACGCACATCATGCAAATTAAAACTTCTTAAAACAGCATCTCCCATCTCAACCCAAACCAAGTAATTAAATGGAGCTCAAGGTTAACAACAATAAAAGTTTAAAACACACCTTATTTCTAAATATTTTCTTAGTATTCTAAATCAAAATTTACAACACTGCTACCACTGGACCACTTTAGAAGACATAAGTTTCTTGTTAAATTAAATTTATCATAACTATATTCAGCTTAGCTAACACCCAGAATGCCAAACCCAAATGTCCAGAGCTACTCACTTCGTATCTGAAAATTCAAGGCTGATCACATTTAACACTTTTGGTCTGTTAGGATTCATGAAGTATTTAACATAATTGTGAAGTGTCATTTTGCTGTCTGCCTGTCTTGCCACATCAATGACATCTATCACTTTGTCACCACCTGAAGAGAGAAAAAAGTCTTATTACTGACATCAATATATGCCCTGAACAAAAATATTTAAAGACCCTATTTACTTGGTACGATAATTAAGCCAACTATTAACACTACACTGTTGAGACAAAGATTCTCCTAATATTCTTACTTTTTAAGTCCCACTAGAACTTTGGGAAAAAAATAGGTATTTTTTTGAAGGAAAGACTAAAGCATTAAGACAGCACTACATAAATTAACACAGAGCATGAAAACCTATAGGGTTTACAAAACTTTCCATATACCAATGATTTCTTATGTGCCGCTCATAATGACCAAAATGCATTATTACATTGGTATGTAGAAATTGTGCAACATTTTCTGGGTTTCAATTTCCTCATACATAAAATGAGTCAATGATGAATTGGTGAGCAAGGTGACCAGGACAAACGATTTCTGCTTGCCTAGTAGTGTCTTCTCTTTTAATATTCTGCTTCAAATGAAAGTAAGCGGTTAGAAGCAAATATCAGTTCATATCAGTGCCTGTGAAATGAATTGTGAATTGTGATTAATCCACAATATTCCTATAAAACCACATATTGTTTGCACACCACTGCACTGCCAACACAGCTAAGAAGCATCATCAGTTTTACAAGATAAGGCAGAATTCAAAATACAGCAATACTTAACCAATCTGAAATAGAAAAAAATAAATTCCATTTATTTCAAAATAAAAAAATTAAATAAAATAAAAAAATAAATAAATTCCATTTTCTTACTTTAATATAACTTGAGAGAGGTTAAGAAAGTACTGTCTAATAGATTTCTTTATTCTACCTTTATGAGGCAAGACAATTCTGTTACTGATATTCAACTGAATATAAAAGTGCTTTAGAATACTGAAAAGTTAGCTTTCAAGCAGTTTCAACATTTTGTTTCCTATACATATATTACAAAGCCATTTATTTTATAGGGCTGACTATCCATGCAAATGACTTTAGGTTATATATATCTCATCCTCATCCCCTGATTTAGCAAATATTCAAAATTAGCTGAATGCGAAGTCATGATATTTAATTGAATTTCCTCAATGTGACCGTTATTAATGAGAATTGTCCACTGATGGCTCAAAAAAGGACAAGTTCTCAGATATTTCATGCTGGGCAGTTAATGTACTGTAGTGGACATACGATTTTGAGTCTAGTTAGATTTGAGATCTAATCTTCAAACAATCTCTAGTGCTGACAATGAATAAGATATAATCAGCTTAAGTCAACTTGGCAGGTGAAATCACTGCCCTCCCCCCTATGTGGGATCTGACACCCAGGGGAGTGAATCTCCCTGATAATGTGGAATATGACTCCCGGGGAGGAATCTAGAACCAGCATCTGGGATGGAGAACATCTTCTTGACCAAAAGGGGGATGTGAAAGGAAACGAAATAAGCTTCAATGGCAGAGAGATTCCAAAAGGAACCGAGAGGTCACTCTGGTGAGCACTCTTATGCACAATATAGACAACCCTTTTTAGGTTCTAATGAATTGGAATAGCTAACAGTAAATACTTGAAACTATCAAACTACAACCCAGAACCCATGAATCTTGAAGATGATTGTATAAAAATGTAGCTTATGAGGAGTGACAATGTGATTGGGAAAGCCGTATGTACCACACTCCCCATTGTCTAGTTTATGGATGAGTAGAAAAATAGGAGAAGAAAAAAAAAAAAGGGTACTCACTGTTCTTTTTTACTTTAATTGTTCTTTTCCACTTTAATTTTTATTCTTATCATTTTTGAAAGTGTGGTAATGAAAATGTCAAAAATTAATTTTGGTGATGAATGCACAACTATATAATGGTACTGTGAACAACTGAATGTATGCTTTGTTTTGTATGACTGAATGGTATGTGAATATATCTCAATAAAATGAATTAAAAAAATAAAAAATAAAAAGGTACAATCAGCTTTAGCTATAAATACCATGATAAGAATTAATGAAATGTAACAATATCACAATAGATGAAAGGTTTTTTCCCTTATTTATTTTTTTTAATACTCTCTGGGCCTTGAAATCACAAATTAAGTTCAGAATCATTATATGTTAATATTCACCAAGTCATTAATAAAAAAATAGGTTTTAAAATGTTCTTCTCTTTTTTATGGTCCTTCCTCTAACCAGCAGGAGACAACTAAAGTAAGATCCAGAGGACTAATTATGTTAAAAAGGTAGCTGGTGTACTGGGCAATAAGGATCTTACACTTGTATTCTACAGATGCCTAGAGCCAGTTCAATTTCCACATCTTCTTCCCAGTATCTGTAACTATGCCTCAGTAATGGTTTATTCTAAGCAAGTATCGGAAAATGTACTGACAACAAAAAAGGAGAAGGATGAGGCTGAGTAAGTAAGACTGGGAAATGTTTCATTGTGTTTTTCTGACAATTGTTAGGTCTGCTGAGAAAAAACAGTTTTCAACATAGGTGACACTGAGTTTCACTTACTCTGATCCAAGAAACTGAAGTAAATTAATCTCTCTTCATTCAACTTTTAATATTATTAGGACACTAATCATTTTTCCTTTTACTGTGTTTTTCTCAGTACTTAAATGAATCACATTCGTACCTACATAACGTTCCACATCCATAACAGAAAAAGTAGGTGGAGGGAGCCTGAGTCCTAGATCGTCTAATTTAGGGACCATAATAGGGACATCAAATCCATGTTTCTCCAGGTATCTCTGGGTCAGCTGGCTGCCATGCATCTTTACAATGACTTCATCAGCACTAAGGAAAACATAAGAATGAAATAAATTTGTGGATAAGTTTAGTTAAAAAAAAAAAAATGAAAATTTGGAAATAGATTAATTCATACACTGTTTTGCTATTAGTATCAGTGGTTTTCAACCTCCCATACCTAATTCCCCTTTTTATAAAGTAAAATTCATAGATAATACAACCTACTTGTTCTAATATATATAATTAGAAATACACACACACACACACACACACACACACACACACACACATATAATGCTCTAATGGTAACAGGACAGAAGAAAACAAAATAGTTATAGCAAAATATGGATTTCAATATACAACTGTTTAGGTAAACTACACTAAAAGACATAACAAAGTATGAAATGATCACAGCTAGTAGTAAGGAATAGTTGTATTTAAGAGAAAGAAAAAGATCAGAAGCCACTCAATAGAAGCAATATAGGACATTCAAAGAATGAAAGGTAAGGTGGACATTAGAATAAAAACTAGTGTTAGGATAAGTAAAACCAGACCAGATTTTATCTGACTATAAAATTTTACAGGAAGATGAAGTTAGTTCAAAGTCTACCAGGACAGAGGACAACTCAGTGGCATTGTGGAGGATGAGTAGCATCCATGGCTCCTGCCTATTGAGAACAATTTCTAAAATGCCCCAATTGATAATCACTCATTTAAACGATGCCATAACCAGAATCTAATAAGTTTTAATACTAGGAAGACACTTTAATCCACTGAAAAGAATTGCTGAACCTCCAGATGCCATCACTAACAATTAACTCATTATAACATTAGATTTAAATGTGTTATGTCCCTTATCACTGTCCTCCACCTAACTACAAATCTAAAGAACTCCAAATTTCTTTAAATGGGGATATTCTTGGTTTTATCTCCAACTGCTCAGAGAATGTAGCTGCTGTACATTTGAAATTAAGTGCAACAGCTTCATTATAAATAGGTTAAAACAACAGATTCCTTTTATACAATCAGATTTTAACCATCTTGATGTCATCTGTAGCCTAGGTGGCAAGGAAAGGATGGGAGAAGGAGAAGAAACTGCTACCCTGAATTTCTAGGTTTTGATCTCTATACCCTTTCCATAAGGCAAGATCAGTTTGCAGCCTAAAAATATTGAGAGTCTTTTCCTGGATAGTCTTATTGTGGAGGACTTAGATTTTCTTCATCTGATTCATTTGAGTTTTATACTGCCTTTTATTTTCCCCAGTAAGCATTCACAATTATCCCTCTTTCCCCCAACCTCTGAGGATCAAATAATTCCTTATACTCCAACTTAAGGGAGAATCTAAAATCATTTGTACTCCCTGATCTCAAATGTTTGGTGTTTTATTTCCCCTGTTGTTCAAAAACATATGGGTACAAGTGCTTAAACATGTAGGTACATTATTTACAAGAGAAAGAAATTGGAGACAAACTAAACATTTACCATAAGGGAATGGTTAAGTAAATTATGGTATATATACTATTGCATACCACACAGTTGTTAAGGAATGAGGCAAATCTGTTTACATATGAAAGGATATCTCTGAAATATAAGAGTAAAAAAAGCAAGTTCCCAACACTATGCATAATATAACCCATTTTAATTTTTTAAAATTGTATGTATATATACATCCATACCTCTATTTACATAAATTTTCAAAATGTTATTATTTATGAGGAAAAAGGTCTCAAACAATTTACACAAGGAGGAGGGGAAGATAACCCATTCATTTGTTTTTTTTATACTGTACACTTATGTGTTAGCCACATCATGTATGTGTGATTTAGTAATTACACATTTTTAAATGATGTGAGGGTTTATGAAGTGAAAATAAAACCAAAAGACCTCTAATTAATGATAATCACAATTTAGACATTTGTGATCATCTCTACAACCTCCTCTCATTTATGTTCACTTTGGCAGAAAAGCCACATGTATTACCTAACCCATTTTTTTTTGTTTTCATAGTTTTCATTAAATATTGAATAGAATTTAAGGTACTAGAAAAAATGATACACTAAATACCTATCTTCCTACCACCCAGCTGAAAGAACACAACAACAAAAAATAGTGCACCAATTTTGAGGCCACCCACATGTCCTCCCCCCTCAGAATCTTGGATTTGTGTTTATTGTTTCCTTGCTTTTCTTTATATAATAATCACATTTGTTTCTTAAAATATTTATTATTTGAATTTTGTAACCCTTTGTTTTTAACACTACGTTTTTAAATCACAAACACACTTGGGGAAAAAAAATCTAATGAAAGCTATGGCTCATCCAAGGAAAAATGCACATTCAGTTGATGACACTAAATCACATAAATAATTTTAGGAACGTACAAACCTCCCTGAAGCACGCCCATAGGCCAAAGCTGAAAACTCTGGCCCTAGACTCCAAAACAACCAAGCATTATCCAATAAAAAGGAAACAAACATTTTTCCTACAATTTGTAGCTGACAAAAGTATTTAGGAATAATGCATTTAACACACAAAAGTCATGTAAAAACACTATGTTTCATATATGTTATCTTTCTCTCAGTGGAACTCTGGGATAGTACAGTAGATGCTTATCATTTATATTTTTCAGAGTATGGATTAAGGAAGGGGGTGGGGTTAGGCAAGAATCCTAAAGATTGTGGAGAAATAGCAGAAGTTTTATAGTTACAGGATCTAAAATAATTCCATAATAGGCTACATGTGATATTGTGATTTAAATTTAAACTTTAACAAGCCTGGATATGATCTTGTGTAAAAGCCTGTTAACATTATCACTTTAAATAGATGTCAGGCAGTGAGTAGGAAATGATCTAAATTAGCATGATGAAGTGACTTATAATGCTTTTCACTCTCTCTGAGCCATATATAACTCAAATACATTTCATTATCTCTGAAAAATCCAAAAGTCCAGTCCTGATGCCACCAGAGAGCCTGACAAATGGTGGTGGGTACTTCTGGTGGATCTGGAGATAGACAGATATGGTAACAACATAGGAAAAAAATAGAGCTGTAAAACAGGAGAAGGATGGGGGTGAAAGCAAAAGAGAAGAAACACCTGCATATCATAAAGAAACCATTTGAGAACAATTACCTTAAATCAGTGTATTTCAAACTTTTTGGACTGTTACCCACACAAGAAAAATATTTTTATGTGGTGACATATGTATATATAATAAAAGTTCCACAAAACAATGCTCACCCCTCTTACTTGCAATAAACTGATATTTTCTACCCTATTCTATTTATTATTATTATTATTATTATTATTATGAGACCAATAATGGGTTGCTACCTGAAGTTTGAAAAACATTGCTTTAGATAATGTCACTTTATCAGCCAACATTCTTACATTTTGTTTGGTCAGAAGATGTTTCCATACCTTGGAAAGACTCGAGAACGTAATTCCTTAACAAAAGTTCTAGTTCCAGCTTGTACTGGTTTGGAACCATCATCAATTTCTGTGTAGTCGTGCCTGTGCCAGTTCCTCCTCTTTTTCACTAGATTTTTACAAGATTAAAAAAAGAAAAAGTTTTTGGTAACTGGTGATACCATGTACTCTGTAGTCATTATATTCTACTACAATCAGAAATAATTCTAAGGATCATAAAAAACACTCAAGTTTTTAATGCATTTACAGGCTGAAGAAGTAAATTCTATTTAATGTAATGCTACAATTATAGGTAACTAACTGGATTTTTTAACCTACCTTTTTTAACATTTCAAAATCATTTTAAAATTAAATTGAAGAACTCAAATCAGCAGATGGAGCCTTTTTAAATGTCTACATTTAAACATACTATAAAATTTCACAATTATTTAAAAATCATTGTTTTCACTGGAACATAAGGTCAAAATATGATTTTTACCAATCATCCAAATCATCCTCTCAAGATAGAGCCTTTGCTGACAGATTCCAAGTGGAGTCGAGAGGTCACTCTGGTGGGGATTCTTATGCACTACCTAGATAACCCTTTTTAGGTTTTAATACATTGGAATAGCTAGAAGTTAAATACTTGAAACAATCAAACTGCAACCAGTAGCCTTGACTCTTGAAGACAATTGTATAGCAATGTAGCTTACAAGAAGTGACAGTGTGATTGTGAAAGCCTTATGGATCACACTCCCTTTAACTAGCATATGGATGGATGAGTAGAAAAATGGGGACAAAAAACTAAATGAAAAATAGGGTGGGGGGGTGATTTGGGTGTTCTTTACTTTTATTTTTTTATTCTTATTTTCACTTTCTCTGGTACAAGGAAAATGTTCAAAAAATAGATTGGGGCGATGAATGCACAACTCTATAATGGTACTGTGAACAACTGATTGTACACTTTGGATGACTGTATGGTATGTGACCATATCTCAGTAAAAATGAGTTTAAAAAAAAATAGAGTCTTTGATCCCACATCAGAAATCTATTTTAACAGCACAGTTCCTTCTCTTATGTAAAGATTTACTCCCAAAATCAGCACAGTTATCCTGACACAAATAAAAGCAGGTGACTGCATCATAATTGGAGGAAAATGGGTGGGATGACACAATTAAAAACTTTACAGTTAGTTCTAACACTAAAATCCTGTGATTTTACAGCTCTGGGAGGTTATAACCCTGAACAGTAACAGCAATCAAAATCAGGAGACTTGGAATCGATTCCTATTTCAGCCATTAACTTTTTCTGCAACTTAGGGCAAGTCACTTCAACACCTCTGGATCCAGTTTCCTCATTATGGAAATGAAGGAGATCAACTAGAGTGCTATTTTTCAAATTGTATTGGGGAATCCTCATAAAGGGGAAGATGGAGAAGAGTCCAAGGGAGGAACTGTGAACCCCGTATCTCTTTCCACCAGAGTGAAACCACCTGCCTCTCTTTGGTATACCATGTAAGATTTTATGTTCAAATCTTTTCTTTTTCAAAGTTTGAAAATCATTCTTAAGCCTAAACCTCCATGATTCTGGGAAATGCACTGATGTCTACAACTCAGAAACGCATAAAAAAATAAAATGGATAGATAACAGGATAGTTTCATGGACAGATATTGCTAAAACAAGTAACAAAATGTTAAGAATAGTATCTAGATGGTGGGTTTCTAGGTGTTCACTGAGAAATTCTTTCAACTTTTCCTGTATTTTTGAACACATAATAAAGTATTAGGCAGGAGAACAGCTCTATGATTACAAGTTATTTCAAAATTTCAACTTATGAAGATGATAATAACAACATAATACTGAATCCTCAAATGAATAAGGAGATTACATTAAATAATTAATAGGGATGGAAATCAAGCTTATCAATATATAAGAGTTTAAAACAAGATTCCCAAGTAACATATGGCAGCCAGATCCCCAATATGGAAGAAAGTAAATCCCAGTTTTAAAAAAAATCTCACTAGAAAAATTGAGAATTACAAAGCCACCTTGCTAGAGATTTTTAGGTTTTAAAAAGAAGAAATCTATATAGATTTATTTTAAACTGATGATGAATTTGGAGATTCCATTAAGGTATCCCTCATGTTATTCCCTCTCATTTTAAAACCACTTTATAAAATTCAAGAGTATTTTATTCCAGGCTTTTTTTCCTGGAATTCCTATTTCAGCCACTAATTTACCCTGAACCCAAATACAGATACATAACACCATTTTATCTTCATCTGGGATCAAAATGTTTATCCTGCTTACTTTTCTTATATTATGAGCATTTTCACCTTATTAAATATTCCAAAGCAATTTCAAGGCAGCCTAGAATACTAAGATGGAGATGCACCATATTATAATCATTTTTTGATTCCTGAGCTTAGTTAATTCTGAATCTTTATTCAAATAATGTTGAGATTAATATTTATATACATAAATTTGTTTTTCTGATTAATTCCTCAGGATAAATTCCTAAAAATGCTAGAAGTTTAAATATCTTTAAGATTCTTGCTACATACTGCAAAACTGGCTCCAGAAATGTGGTAGTAACTTATACACTCTCACCAATATTATGTAAAAGCTGCCTATTTCAATGCCTTGGGTCAACAATGAGCATTATCATTTAGAAAAATTAAAAATCCACCCATTTGATATTGAATACTGCATACTATTACACTGTTTTAATATACATTTTTGCATAACAGCTTAATCAGTGAAGAGCATTGGCTTTGGGTTCAAATTCCAGACCTGCCAAATAGTTACATGACTGAGCTAGTTAGATAATTTTTTTGATTTCTCACACTGAGTTGCTATAAATATCAATGGAGATAGCATAGATCAAGTACTTAATTGGTACGTAATAAGCTGGCAATTACTATTATTTCTTTTCAAATGTGCTGACTTGCAGGAGGTTAACAGAAGGATACAATAGTCCTGTCTGGTCAACCTGCTTGAAACATAAATCAGTCACTGTAACAGCCGAATGAATTTCTTAAAAGAAGGAGCCCGATCCCTTTGGAAGGAATATTTTAGTAGTGGTCACAGAGAAGAGAGAAAATTTCATGTTTGAATGTGCCCAACGTGCACAAAAATATGTTTAAGTGCTAGCCTATTTTTTGATCCTGGCCTCAAATAGAGTTCTTAATTCCCATTAAGAGGGTAAAGTCTAAGTTCACCATATAAAGTGGGTATTATACTGTCTAAATGGTATATATAATAAAGATTCCTGGGGAATTCTGAAAAGAATAGGAAACCCTAGATAGCAAGCAAGAGAGGTTTAATAAGGAATCAAAAGGATTACCTAAACTAGGGGAGGAGGTTGAGCCTTAAATCAAGATAGAACAGATAACTGGATCTTGGGCATTTTCCCTATGAGTATTCAGAGTTGGACTTTTGCCCAGAAGAGAGCCAATGCCTGATCTTACATTATTCAAGGATAAGCAGCACAGGAAGGACCAGGTAATGGGCAACCTTCTTTCTGAAGCAGTGTTTTTCAAAGTGCAGGTCATGATCCATTACAGATTATGAAATCAATTTACTGATCATAAGTTTTTTGTTTAAATCATATAAGAAAAAGAAAAAACAGATTGCACTGCATATAGGATAAGTACATTATACATATTCTGCCTTATAATAACCCACATAATATTTCATAGAAGTTAAATTCAAATTATTTCATTTGGGGATTATATACTTAAATTCTAAACTAAAACTAATAAATTTTAGTTCTGTTTCCTTTGGAGTAACAACCCAGTATTATTTACTTCCTCCAAGAATTACACTTGGTCAACAACTATTTCAAATTATATATTACACACTTCAGTGCTGCACAAAATAAGATCCTTTAAAAACATTTATAATAATAAACTCGTCAATAACACATGCAACAATTTTACCAATTTGCTAACCTAGTACTGTGGAACTAGTACAATAGATGATCTGTATTTTATAGGAGAGATCTTAATGTATTCATATAGCTTAAATTTCTAAACCTCTTATAAAGAAATTAAGAAAATTACAATGTTGCTGACAAAACAGAGCAGTAACTTTCAGTAAGTCTCTTTTCAAAAATTATTTGCCCAATATTTCAGTATACAATTTCTACTAAAAAAAGGTAAAAAAGTACTAGTGAAAAAGGTACATTCAAATAAAGCAGGGAAGTCATATAGGTTATTTTACATCTGTCCCAAGTATGTATGAAGGTTTGTTCAGGCAGTTTCTTTCCACCTCTAAATTGACTAAGACTACAGATTTCACTTTAGTTTGGGAACACAAAAGCATTAGTTTGCAGTCCAAAATTTTAAGAAAAGAACTAGTTACAACATAATCCCGAACTTTTTAAACATTTCCTCTATGCTCTTTTGTACAATGACAACTGATATTTCAATTTATTCTTCTGAAGCATATGTAAAAGGCTAATACTAAATACCATCTTATATACGATGTTTTAGTCCCACATTTATATGGACATATTGCTGGTGAGTATTACTATACACTCCAAAGAATGCTTGAGGCTTCCCAGTCTTTGCTCTCACCATCTTGGGAAGAAAAATGCAGAGTATGGGTTTATTCTAGGCTTGTCCTCTGTGCCTGCATTTTGCTAGAGACCTTATGAGTGTGGTTTCAAGCAGAGTGGATGGTGGGGCAAGATTCCTGGCCATACTCAGTAAGACTACCAAATTCAGAAAATATAATTAACATGTTAGCCTATCAATGCCCTAATTTTCTCCTAAAATTATTGGGATCTATGTACATTAAAGTCCTAATCTGTAAACTGTTCCAAAATACCACTGGAAGATCTTTTTTTGTTCATTTTTTAAAAAATGAAACAGTTGAAATGAGTTTCCAGAATCAGAAAAATTCTTACTTTAACCTATTTCTCAAATTTATAGCTTTGAAAATATATACTTGAGTTTGGGAGCTTTCTTAATCTTTTTTTTTTCTTTTAACATGCTCTATTTGTAATAGACCCAAACTGCAAAAATGAAATGTCCAACAACGGGTGAATAAATAAACTGTGGCATATCTGTACAACAGAATACCACTCAATGATAAAAAGGAATACATGCTACAACATGGAAGTATCTCATAATATTTATGCTGAGTGAACAAAAGCTAGACAAAAAAAAGAGTACATACGGAATGATTCCACTCATAGAAAATTCTACAAAATGAGAACTGAAGTATGACAGAAAGCAGATTAGTGTGGTCTGAGGATGCGGTAGGGCAGGGCAGGAGGGAGAGATTCCAAAGGGACCCTGGAAGCATTTGGCAGTGATGGATATGTTCACTGTCCTGATTATGGTCATGCTTCACAGGTGTAGGCATATGTCAAAACTTAACAAATTGCACTCTTTAAATATGTGCAGTTATTGTCTGTCAACTATATTTCAATAAATCTGTTTTAAAAATACAGATTCTGAGTAATCTTGGTGGTTGTCTGAAGAACCAGTTCATTAGGAACTCAGTAAGACAATGGGCACCTGCAGCTCAGCCCTGGGGTCCTCCTTCTCATCTTTTCTGCACATGGTCCCATCAGTCCTGGGCTGTACTGAGGACAAAGGGGAGCAGCAGAGCAAATATTTGCTGGCCTGTCCAATTATTTTCTTAGCCCTTAATCCTTTGACTTATTTTAAAAGTTATTTAATAAAGAAAAAGTGTAATGTAAGTATCTTCAGGAAAGTCTCCTTTGTAGTTCTTGGTGAGTATAATATAACCAGTTAGAGTATCATTAAAGTATTATCGTGCATGTTAAGTTCTAATCTTAAATTTTTATTTAAGCATATAGTACTTACTTAAGGATGAACCATGTAGAACTGCACAGTTGGGACAGTGATACAGGTCAATGTCAACAGCATGATGTTCCTCTACTCCAACACAGCTAAGAAGAAGAAAAAAAATTCACTATGGAAATAAGTTGAAAATACTTACTTAACTATAATAGATTGGAATAGGTTAGAATTTAACTGATGGATGTACAATAATCTCACCAATAAATTTTGTAGCAAGACCAGATTTATTCTCTTCCTTGTACAATGCTAAACAATTATGGGGGGAAGCAGACCCAAATAATGGTACGTGATACACTGTCAATCGCAGTGGAGACAACAGAAATAATACAATTATAAGCCGCAAGACCCTAAATCATTATGTAAATGTCACCTGACTTTCAAATGTGGGCTTTAGAGGTAGTTAGTAAGTTTGGGTAACATCTCTGACATGTTTAGAACACTGAGTCCTAACAGTTCTGCTTTAGGCTTCATATCCCCAGTGAACCAGTTAATTAGTTTCAGGCACCGTACCTAGAATACTCCATCATCCCATGGAATCCAATATAAAGAGGAAGTCCTCTGACTCTCTGTATAAGACCAGACACCTTTGTATGGAGGTAATCCTCACAAACTTACTTGCCCAGAGATCATGCAGATGTCCAGACCAACTAACTCCTCATCATCACAAGTAACTGGTGCTAAACTTTAGCTCCCTTAGCATCAACCCTTTTATTCTCCCCAGCAATTTACCAAAGTTTAATGTTAATCATTACTTTTCCTCCCCTTCCAACCTATACTGGAAGGGGAGGAAAAGTAATGATTGGTAAATTGGGGGGATAAAAAAGACAAAGAGAAACAAAAGAACAAGTGAAAATGGAGGTATAATTTCAAATATACCAGAAATTATATTCTATGCAAACAGTCTACTCCAGTTAAAAGACACAGATCACCCAGTGGACTTAAAAAAATACAATCCAACAGCATGTTGTTTACAAGAGATCCACATAAAAAGAAGGATACCCAAAGACTGAAACTAGGAGGATAGAAAAATAAACATCCTTCAAAGAGAAATCCAAAGAAAGAATAGCTATATTAATATTGAGCAAGATAGAATTTAAAGAAAAAAAAAATCCCAAGATAATTACGTTTACTTCATAATGATAAAAGATAAAAGTTTCAATTCACCAGGAAGATATAACAGGTGCAACTGTATTGGGGGCCCTGACAACTCTCTCAAGTAACAGATAGAAGAAGCAGGTGAAACAGAATCGATGAAATATCCAAGATCTGAACTACAGGATTGAAAAACATGACCTATTGGACATTTATAGAATATTATACCCAACATCCATAGAACACACATTCTTTTCAAGAGCACATATAGGAAATATAGATAAAAGGGACAAACGTGAATCACAAAGAAACAGAATATTCAACAGTCCTATAACTTACTACTAAATAAGTAGTTTTGAAAATCTTCCTACAACAAAAATTCCAGGCTCAGATGGCCACATGATCAAGTTCTAAAAAATATTCAAGGAATAAATAATTCCAATCTTACATAAAATTTGCTTCAGAGAGTAGGAAAAAAGGGTTTACTCCCCAACTCAATTTATGAGGACAGCATAACTTTGGTTACTAAACTTGGAAAGGAGATACAAGAAAGGAAAAATAGGCCAATCTCATTTATGAACAAAGATGCAAATATCAAGTTGGGTCTTATCCCAGGAATGCAAGGTTGTTTAACACCACAAAAAAATTAAGCCACATCCTTCACCACATTAAGAGATTAAAACAAATGATTATATGAACATTTTAAAAGATGCATAAAAATTCTGACAAAATTCAACATTTACTTATGATTAAAAAGCAACAAACAAAAACTTTTTAGCAAATTAGGAATAGAAGGATACGTCCATATTCTGGTAAAAGATATTTCTGAACAATTCTATACAAGTAACATGAAAGATGGTGGTGATAGTAACACAACATCATGAATGTAATTAACATTGTGAATTGTATACTTGGAAGTGGTAAAATGGGAAATTTTATGTTGTATATATGTTACTACAATAAATTTTTTAAAAAGAACATGAAAGCAATTGCTTTGACATGAATGCCAAACATCATCACATCTAGTGAACATGGTACTGGAGGATCTACCCAGCTTAGAAAAATAAGAAAAAGATATAGGAATTGGAAAAGAAAAAGTAAAGTTGTTAATTGTAGATGCTATGACTACACACACCAAAAAAATGCAAAGAATCTGTAGATACAAAATCTGAACATAAAAAGTAATGATCGGAGGCGGGGCAAGATGGCAGACTGGTGAGCTGTAAGTTTTAGTTACTCCTCCAGGAAAGCAGGTAAAAAGCCAGGAACTGTGTGGACTGGACACCACAGAGCAATCTGACTTTGGGCATACTTCATACAACACTCATGAAAACGTGGAACTGCTGAGATCAGCGAAATCTGTAAGTTTTTGCGGCCAGGGGACCCGCGCCCCTCCCTGCCAGGCTCAGTCCCGGGGGAGGAGGGGCTCTCAGCTCCGGGAAGGAGAAGGGAGAACTGCAGTGGCTGCTCTTATCGGAAACTCATTCTACTGATTCAAACTCCAACCATAGATAGACTGAGACCAGACACCAGAGACTCTGAGAGCAGCCAGCCCAGCAGAGAGGAGACAGGCATAGAAAAAAAAAACAACACGAAAAACTCCAAAATAAAAGCAGAAGATTTTTGGAGTTCTGGTGAACATAGAAGGGGGAAGGGCAGAGCTCAAGCCCGAGCTCAGGCCCTGAGGCGCATAGGTAAATCCCGAAGAAAAGCTGATCTCTCTGCCCTGTGGACGTTTCCTTAATGACCCTGGTTGCTTTGTCTATTAGCATTTCAATAACCCATTAGATCTCTGAGGAGGGCCGTTTGTTTTTTTTTTTTTTTTTTTTTTTTTTTTAAATCCTTTTTTCTTTTTCTAAAACAATTACTCTAAGAAGCCCAATACAGAAAGCTTCAAAGAATTGCAATTTGGGCACGTCAAGTCAAGAGCAGAACTAAGAGAGCTCTGAGACAAAAGGCAATAATCCAGTGGCTGAGAAAATTCAATAAACAACACAACTTCCCAAGAAAAGGGGGGTGTCCGCTCACAGCCACCATCCTGGTGGACAGGAAACACTCCTGCCCATCGCCAGCCCCATAGCCCAGAGCTGCCCCAGACAACCCAGTGTGACGGAAGTGCTTCAAATAACAGGCACACACCACAAAACTGGGCGTGGACATTAGCCTTCCCTGCAACCTCAGATAAATGTCCCAGAGCTGGGAAGGTGGAGCAGTGTGAATTAACAAAGCCCCATTCAGCCATCATTTGAGCAGACTGGGAGCCTCCCTACACAGCCCAGCAGCCCAGAACTGCCCTGGGGGGACGGCACTCACCTGTGACATAGCACAGTCATCCCTCAACAGAGGACCCGGGGTGCACGGCCTGGAAGAGGGGCCCACTTGCAAGTCTCAGGAGCCATACGCCAATACCAAAGACTTGTGGGTCAGTGGCAGAGACAAACTGTGGCAGGACTGAACTGAAGGATTAGACTATTGCAGCAGCTTTAAAACTCTAGGATCATCAGGGAGATTTGATTGTTAGGGCCACCCCCCCTCCCCGACTGCCCAGAAACACGCCCCACATACAGGGCAGGCAACACCAACTAAACATGCAAGCTTGGTACACCAATTGGGCCCCACAAGACTCACTCCCCCACTCACCAAAAAGGCTAAGCAGGGGAGAACTGGCTTGTGGAGAACAGGTGGCTCGTGGACGCCACCTGCTGGTTAGTTAGAGAAAGTGTACTCCACGAAGCTGTAGATCTGATAAATTAGAGATAAGGACTTCAATAGGTCTACAAACCCTAAAAGAACCCTAACAAGTTCAGCAAATGCCACGAGGCCAAAAACAACAGAAAATTATAAAGCATATGAAAAAAACAGACGATATGGATAACCCAAGCCCAAGCACCCAAATCAAAATACCAGAAGAGACACAGCACCTAGAGCAGCTACTCAAAGAACTAAAGATGAACAATGAGACCATAGTACGGGATATGAAGGAAATCAAGAAGACCCTAGAAGAGCATAAAGAAGACATTGCAAGACTAAATAAAAAAATGGATGATCTTATGGAAATTAAAGAAACTGTTGACCAAATTAAAAAGATTCTGGACACTCATAGTACAAGACTAGAGGAAGTTGAACAACGAATCAGTGACCTGGAAGATGACAGAATGGAAAATGAAAGCATAAAAGAAAGAATGGGGAAAAAAATTGAAAAAATCGACATGGACCTCAGGGATATGATAGATAATATGAAACGTCCGAATATAAGACTCATTGGTGTCCCAGAAGGGGAAGAAAAGGGTAAAGGTCTAGGAAGAGTATTCAAAGAAATTGTTGGGGAAAACTTCCCAAATCTTCTAAACAACATAAATACACAAATCATAAATGCTCAGCGAACTCCAAATAGAATAAATCCAAAAAAACCCACTCCGAGACATATACTGATCACACTGTCAAACATAGAAGAGAAGGAGCAAGTTCTGAAAGCAGCAAGAGAAAAGCAATTCACCACATACAAAGGAAACAGCATAAGACTAAGTAGTGACTACTCAGCAGCCACCATGGAGGCAAGAAGGCAGTGGCACGATATATTTAAAATTCTGAGTGAGAGGAATTTCCAGCCAAGAATACTTTATCCAGCAAAGCTCTCCTTCAAATTTGAGGGAGAGCTTAAATTTTTCACAGACAAAGAAATGCTGAGAGAATTTGCTAACAAGAGACCTGCCCTACTGGAGATACTAAAGGGAGCCCTACAGACAGAGAAACAAAGACAGGACAGAGAGACTTGGAGAAAGGCTCAGCACTAAAGAGATTCGGTATGGGTACAATAAAGGATATTAATAGAGAGAGGGAAAAATATGGCAAACATAAACCAAAGGATAAGATGGCCGATTCAAGAAATGCCTTCACGGTTTTAACGTTGAATGTAAATGGATTAAACTCCCCAATTAAATGATATAGATTCGCAGAATGAATCAAAAAAAATGAACCATCAATATGTTGCATACAAGAGACTCATCTTAGACACAGGGACACAAAGAAACTGAAAGTGAAAGGATGGAAAAAAATATTTCATGCAAGCTACAGCCAAAAGAAAGCAGGTGTAGCAATATTAATCTCAGATAAAATAGACTTCAAATGCAGGGATGTTTTGAGAGACAAAGAAGGCCACTACATACTAATAAAAGGGGCAATTCAGCAAGAAGAAATAACAATCGTAAATGTCTATGCATCCAATCAAGGTGCCATAAAATACATGAGAGAAACACTGGCAAAACTAAAGGAAGCAATTGCTGTTTCCACAATAATTGTGGGAGACTTCAACACATCACTCTCTCCTATAGACAGATCAACCAGACAGAAGACCAATAAGGAAATTGAAAACCTAAACAATCTGATAAATGAATTAGATTTAACAGACATCTACAGGACATTACATCCCAAATCACCAGGATACACATACTTTTCTAGTGCTCACGGAACTTTCTCCAGAATAGATCATATGCTGGGACATAAAACAAGCCTCAATAAATTTAAAAAGATTGAAATTATTCAAAGCACATTCTCTGACCACAATGGAATACAATTAGAAGTCAATAACCATCAGAGACTTAGAAAATTCACAAATACCTGGAGGTTAAACAACACACTCCTAAACAATCAGTGGGTTAAAGAAGAAATAGCAAGAGAAATTGCTAAATATATAGAGATGAATGAAAATGAGAACACAACATACCAAAACCTATGGGATGCAGCAAAAGCAGTGCTAAGGGGGAAATTTATAGCACTAAACGCATATATTAAAAAGGAAGAAAGAGCCAAAATCAAAGAACTAATGGATCAACTGAAGAAGCTAGAAAATGAACAGCAAACCAATCCCAAACCAAGTACAAGAAAAGAAATAACAAGGATTAAAGCAGAAATAAATGACATAGAGAACAAAAAAACAATAGAGAGGATAAATATCACCAAAAGTTGGTTCTTTGAGAAGATCAACAAGATTGACAAGCCCCTAGCTAGACTGACAAAATCAAAAAGAGAGAAGACCCATATAAACAAAATAATGAATGAAAAAGGTGACATAACTGCAGATCCTGAAGAAATTAAAAAAATTATAAGAGGATATTATGAACAACTGTATGGCAACAAACTGGATAATGTAGAAGAAATGGACAATTTCCTGGAAACATATGAACAACCTAGACTGACCAGAGAAGAAATAGAAGACCTCAACCAACCCATCACGAGCAAAGAGATCCAATCAGTCATCAAAAATCTTCCCACAAATAAATGCCCAGGGCCAGATGGCTTCACAGGGGAATTCTACCAAACTTTCCAGAAAGAACTGACACCAATCTTACTCAAACTCTTTCAAAACATTGAAGAAAAGTGAACACTACCTAACTCATTTTATGAAGCTAACATCAATCTAATACCAAAACCAGGCAAAGATGCTACAAAAAAGGAAAACTACCGGCCAATCTCCCTAATGAATATAGATGCAAAAATCCTCAACAAAATACTTGCAAATCGAATCCAAAGACACATTAAAAAAATCATACACCATGACCAAGTGGGGTTCATTCCAGGCATGCAAGGATGGTTCAACATAAGAAAAACAATCAATGTATTACAACACATTAAAAACTCGAAAGGGAAAAATCAATTGATCATCTCAATAGATGCTGAAAAAGCATTTGACAAAATCCAACATCCCTTTTTGATAAAAACACTTCAAAAGGTAGGAATTGAAGGAAACTTCCTCAACATGATAAAGAGCATATATGAAAAACCCACAGCCAGCATAGTACTCAATGGTGAGAGACTGAAAGCCTTCCCTCTAAGATCAGGAACAAGACAAGGATGCCCGCTGTCACCACTGTTATTCAACATTGTGCTGGAAGTGCTAGCCAGGGCAATCCGGCAAGACAAAGAAATAAAAGGCATCCAAATTGGAAAAGAAGAAGTAAAACTGTCATTGTTTGCAGATGATATGATCTTATATCTAGAAAACCCTGAGAAATCAACGATACACCTACTAGAGCTAATAAACAAATTTAGCAAAGTAGCGGGATACAAGATTAATGCACATAAGTCAGTAATGTTTCTATATGCTAGAAATGAACAAACGGAAGTGACACTCAAGAAAAAGATACCATTTTCAATAGCAACTAAAAAAATCAAGTACCTAGGAATCAACTTAACCAAAGATGTAAAAGACCTATACAAAGAAAACTACATAACTCTACTAAAAGAAATAGAAGGGGACCTTAAAAGATGGAAAAATATTCCATGTTCATGGATAGGAAGGCTAAATGTCATTAAGATGTCAATTCTACCAAAACTCATCTACAGATTCAATGCAATCCCAATCAAAATTCCAACAACCTACTTTGCAGACTTGGAAAAGCTAGTTATCAAATTTATTTGGAAAGGGAAGATGCCTCGAATTGCTAAAGACACTCTAAAAAAGAAAAACGAAGTGGGAGGACTTACACTCCCTGACTTTGAAGCTTATTATAAAGCCACAGTTGCCAAAACAGCATGGTACTGGCACAAAGATAGACATATAGATCAATGGAATCGAATTGAGAATTCAGAGATAGACCCTCAGATCTATGGCCGACTGATCTTTGATAAGGCCCCCAAAGTCACTGAACTGAGCCATAATGGTCTTTTCAACAAATGGGGCTGGGAGAGTTGGATATCCATATCCAAAAGAATGAAAGAGGACCCCTACCTCACCCCCTACACAAAAATTAACTCAAAATGGACCAAAGATCTCAATATAAAAGAAAGTACCATAAAACTCCTAGAAGATAATGTAGGAAAACATCTTCAAGACCTTGTATTAGGCGGCCACTTCCTAGACTTTACACCCAAAGCACAAGCAACAAAAGAGAAAATAGATAAATGGGAACTCCTCAAGCTTAGAAGTTTCTGCACCTCAAAGGAATTTCTCAAAAAGGTAAAGAGGCAGCCAACTCAATGGGAAAAAATTTTTGGAAACCATGTATCTGACAAAAGACTGATATCTTGCATATACAAAGAAATCCTACAACTCAATGACAATAGTACAGACAGCCCAATTATAAAATGGGCAAAAGATATGAAAAGACAGTTCTCTGAAGAGGAAATACAAATGGCCAAGAAACACATGAAAAAATGTTCAGCTTCACTAGCTATTAGAGAGATGCAAATTAAGATCACAATGAGATACCATCTAACACCGGTTAGAATGCTGCCATTAAACAAACAGGAAACTACAAATGCTGGAGGGGATGTGGAGAAATTGGAACACTTATTCATTCTTGGTGGGACTGTATAATGGTTCAGCCACTCTGGAAGTCAGTCTGGCAGTTCCTTAGAAAACTAGATATAGAGCTACCATTCGATCCAGTGATTGCAATTCTCAGTATATACCCGGAAGATCGGAAAGCAGTGACACGAACAGATATCTGCACGCCAATGTTCATAGCAGCATTATTCACAATTGCCAAGAGATGGAAACAACCCAAATGTCCTTCAACAGATGAGTGGATAAATAAAATGTGGTATATACACACGATGGAATACTACGCGGCAGTAAGAAGGAACGATCTGGTGAAACATATGACAACATGGATGAACCCTGAAGACATAATGCTGAGCGAAATAAGCCAGGCACAAAAAGAGAAATATTATATGCTACCACTAATGTGAACTTTGAAAAATGTAAAACAAATGGTTTATAATGTAGAATGTAGGGGAACTAGCAGTAGAGAGCAATTAAGGAAGGGGGAACAATAATCCAAGAAGAACAGATAAGCTATTTAACGTTCTGGGGATGCCCAGAAATGACCATGGTCTGTTAATTTCTGATGGATGTAGTAGGAACAAGTTCACTGAAATGTTGCTATATTATGTAACTTTCTTGGGGTAAAGTAGGAACATGTTGGAAGTTAAGCAGTTATCTTAGGTTAGTTGTCTTTTTCTTACTCCCTTGTTATGGTCTCTTTGAAATGTTCTTTTATTGTATGTTTGTTTTCTTTTTAACTTTTTTTTTCATACAGTTGATTTAAAAAAGAAGGGAAAGTTAAAAAAAAAAAAAAAAGAAAAGAAAAAACACAAACAAGGAAAAAAAAAAAAAAGATGTAGTGCCCCCTAGAGGAGCCTGTGGAGAATGCAGGGGTATTCGCCTACCCCACCTCCATGGTTGCTAACATGACCACAGACATAGGGGACTGGTGGTTTGATGGGTTGAGCCCTCTACCATAAGTTTTACCCTTGGGAAGACGGTTGCTGCAAAGGAGAGGCTAGGCCTCCCTGTATTTGTGCCTAAGAGTCTCCTCCTGAATGCCTCTTTGTTGCTCAGATGTGGCCCTCTCTCTCTGGCTAAGCCAACTTGAAAGGTGAAATCACTGCCCTCCCCCCTACGTGGGACCAGACACCCAGGGGAGTGAATCTCCCTGGCAACGTGGAATATGACTCCCGGGGAGGAATGTAGACCCGGCATCGTGGGATGGAGAACATCTTCTTGACCAAAAGGGGGATGTGAAAGGAAATGAAATAAGCTTCAGTGGCAGAGAGATTCCAAAACGAGCCGAGAGATCACTCTGGTGGGCACTCTTACGCACACTTTAGACAACCTTTTTTAGGTTCTAAAGAATTGGGGTAGCTGGTGGTGGATACCTGAAACTATTAAACTACAACCCAGAACCCATGAATCTCGAAGACAGTTGTATAAAAATGTAGCTTATGAGGGGTGACAATGGGATTGGGAATGCCATAAGGACCAAACTCCACTTTATCTAGTTTATGGATGGATGTGTAGAAAAGTAGGGGAAGGAAACAAACAGACAAAGGTACCCAGTGTTCTTTTTTACTTCAATTGCTCTTTTTCACTCTAATTATTATTCTTGTTATTTTTGTGTGTGTGCTAATGAAGGTGTCAAGGATTGATTTAGGTGATGAATGTACAACTATGTAATGGTACTGTAAACAATCGAAAGTACAATTTGTTTTGTATGACTGCGTGGTATGTGAATATATCTCAATAAAATGATGATTAAAAAAAAAAAAAAAAAAAAAAAAAAGAAAGTACCATAAAACTCCTAGAAGATAATGTAGGAAAACATCTTCAAGACCTTGTATTAGGAGGCCACTTCCTAGACTTTACACCCAAAGCACAAGCAACAAAAGAGAAAATAGATAAATGGGAACTCCTCAAGCTTAGAAGTTTCTGCACCTCAAAGGAATTTCTCAAAAAGGTAAAGAGGCAGCCAACTGAATGGGAAAAAATTTTTGGAAACCATGTATCTGACAAAAGACTGATATCTTGCATATACAAAGAAATCCTACAACTCAATGACAATAGTACAGACATCCCAATTATAAAATGGGCAAAAGATATGAAAAGACAGTTCTCTGAAGAGGAAATACAAATGGCCAAGAAACACATGAAAAAATGTTCAGCTTCACTAGCTATTAGAGAGATGCAAATTAAGACCACAATGAGATACCATCTAACACTGGTTAGAATGGCTGCCATTAAACAAACAGGAAACTACAAATGCTGGAGGGGATGTGGAGAAATTGGAACTCTTATTCATTGTTGGTGGGACTGTATAATGGTTCAGCCACTCTGGAAGTCAGTCTGGCAGTTCCTTAGAAAACTAGATATAGAGCTACCATTCGATCCAGCGATTGCACTTCTCGGTATATACCCGGAAGATCGGAAAGCAGTGACACGAACAGATATCTGCACGCCAATGTTCATAGCAGCATTATTCACAATTGCCAAGAGATGGAAACAACCCAAATGTCCTTCAACAGATGAGTGGATAAATAAAATGTGGTATATACACACGATGGAATACTACGCGGCAGTAAGAAGGAACGATCTGGTGAAACATATGACAACATGGATGAACCTTGAAGACATAATGCTGAGCGAAATAAGCCAGGCACAAAAAGAGAAATATTATATGCTACCACTAATGTGAACTTTGAAAAATGTAAAACAAATGGTTTATAATGTAGAATGTAGGGGAACTAGCAGTAGAGAGCAATTAAGGAAGGGGGAACAATAATCCAAGAAGAACAGATAAGCTATTTAACGTTCTGGGGATGCCCAGAAATGACTATGGTCTGTTAATTTCTGATGGATGTAGTAGGAACAAGTTCACTGAAATGTTGCTATATTATGTAACTTTCTTGGGGTAAAGTAGGAACATGTTGGAAGTTAAGCAGTTATCTTAGGTTAGTTGTCTTTTTCTTACTCCCTTGCTATGGTCTCTTTGAAATGTTTTTTTATTGTATGTTTGTTTTCTTTTTAACTTTTTTTTTCATACAGTTGATTTGAAAAAAGAAGGGAAAGTTAAAAAAAAAAAGAAAAGAAAAGAAAAAAGACAAACAAGGAAAAAAAAAAAAAAGATGTAGTGCCCCCTTGAGGAGCCTGTGGAGAATGCAGGGGTATTCGCCTACCCCACCTCCATGGTTGCTAACATGACCACAGACATAGGGGACTGGTGGTTTGATGGGTTGAGCCCTCTACCATAAGTTTTACCCTTGGGAAGACGGCTGCTGCAAAGGAGAGGCTAGGCCTCCCTGTATTTGTGCCTAAGAGTCTCCTCCTGAATGCCTCTTTGTTGCTCAGATGTGGCCCTCTCTCTCTGGCTAAGCCAACTTGAAAGGTGAAATCACTGCCCTCCCCCCTACGTGGGATCAGACACCCAGGGAAGTGAATCTCCCTGGCAACGTGGAACATGACTCCCGGGGAGGAATGTAGACCCGGCATCGTGGGATGGAGAACATCTTCTTGACCAAAAGGGGGATGTGAAAGGAAATGAAATAAGCTTCAGTGGCAGAGAGATTCCAAAACGAGCCGAGAGATCACTCTGGTGGGCACTCTTACGCACACTTTAGACAACCTTTTTTAGGTTCTAAAGAATTGGGGTAGCTGGTGGTGGATACCTGAAACTATTAAACTACAACCCAGAACCCATGAATCTCGAAGACAGTTGTATAAAAATGTAGCTTATGAGGGGTGACAGTGGGATTGGGAATGCCATAAGGACCAAACTCCACTTTGTATAGTTTATGGATGGATGTGTAGAAAAGTAGGGGAAGCAAACAAACAGACAAAGGTACCTAGTGTTCTTTTTTACTTCAATTGCTCTTTTTCACTCTAATTATTATTCTTGTTATTTTTGTGTGTGTGCTAATGAAGGTGTCAGGGATTGATTTAGGTGATGAATGTACAACTATGTAATGGTACTGTAAACAATCGAAAGTACAATTTGTTTTGTATGACTGCGTGGTATGTGAATATATCTCAATAAAATGATGATTAAAAAAATAAAAAAAAAATAAATAAAAAAAAAAATTCTATCTATAACCACTGAGCAAACAAAAATCTTGAAATGTATTAATTCAATAATTACAATAAAACATCAAAAATAATGAATCTCAGAGATCTCTGGGTACCCAAACACAAGCCTATTCTCACCTGAGAACCCCACTGCCATTTGTTACAACAGATCTTTGAGAGGCTGAGTGGAGCTTACTCCAATCAAGACAAAAAATGTCAAAACTAACCAGATGTCAAAAATAACATAATATTGCCATTTGATTATTTAACCCATGTAACTGACTCAAGTAATTGAAATTTATTTTGAGCAGAATTGAAATTCACTTTGTCTTATTTGAACAGTTTGGACTTACTTTGCTGTGGTTTTTTTTCCAGAAAACAAAAAGTAACATGCTAATTCTTTAGAAACTTTCTTTTACTAGAAGGGATATCAATTTCTAATGTAATAAAATAAACGTTACATGAAATTTTCTATACATTTATATGAAATTTCCTGGGTCCACAGTTTTTTTTTTTCATAAGATTCTCAAAAGGGTTTAAAAGGGTTTCTGTAACCCAAACTACCAGTTAAGAATGACTGGATGAAGGACTCATATTTCCCAATGTCGAACCTTACAAATCTATAGGAAGCAAGACAACATGATGTTGGCATAAGGATAGATATTTAGACCAATGGAATAGAAGTAACAGTCCAGAAATAAACTCTTAACATTTATGATCAATTGATTTTCAACACAGGTGCCAAGACCATTAGATTGGGAAAGAACAATCTTTTCAACAAATGCTGATGAGACAATACATATGCACACATGTTCAATACATGTGTACAAAAATTAACCCAAATGGATCATAGACCTAAATATAAGAGCTAAAATTCCTAAAATAAAACATAGGAGTAAATCTTCATGACGTTGGATCAGACAATGGCTTCTTACATATGAAACCAAAAGCACAAGGAACCAAAGAAAAAATTGCTAAATTGGACTTCATCAGAATCTAAAACTTTGGTGCTTCAAAGAACACCATCAAAAAGTATGAAGAAAACCCACAGAATGGGAGAAAACTTTTGCAAATCATTTGTCTTATAAGGGACTTGTGTCAAAAATATATAAAGAACTCTTACTACACATCAATAAAGAGATAAATCCAATTAAAAGACAGGCAAAGGATTTGAATAGACATTTCTCCAAAGAACATATACAAATGGCCAACAGCGCATGAAAAGATGCTCAGCATCATTAGTGATTAGAGAAATACAAATCAAAACCACAATGAGATACCAATTCATACCCACTAGGATGGCTAAAATAAAAAGGACAGGCAATAAATGTTGGCAAGCATGTTGAAAAACTGGCGGGAATGTAAAATGGTACAGTTGCAGAGGAAAACAGTTTGGCAGTTCCTCAAGCATATGATCCAGCAATTCTCTTTCTTGGTATATATCCAAAAGAAATGAAAACATATTTCCACGCAAAAACTTGTACACAAGTGTTCAGAGCAGCATTGTTCATAAAAGCCAAAGAGTGAAAACAGCCCAAATGCCCATCAGCTGATGAATGGAAAAACAAAATATAGCATATCCATACAATGAAATAAAATATCCATAAAAATGAATAAATACTGATAACATGCTAAAACATGGACGAACCTTGAAAACATTATGCAAAGTGAAGGAAGCCAGACACAAAACGCCATATGTTATATGACTGAATGATTCGTTTATATGAAATATCCAGAATATGCAAGTTCGGAGACACAGAAAGTAGTGGTTGCCAGAGGCTAGGGGAGCTTAGAATGGGAAGGGACTGTTAGTGGGTACAGGATTTCTTTCTGGAGGGACCAAACAATGTTCTAAAATAATAATGGTGATGGCAGTGCAACCTTGTTAGAATACTTAAAACCACTGAACTTAAAAGTGTGAATTTTATGTTATATGTTAATTATATCACAATAAGGTTGTTACTTAACAAAAAAAAAAAGTCTCCCAGTTCCTCAAACCCCAGGATTTAACTGAATGACAGCCTTTTACAACCAAAATGGCATTCACCTACACAATACGGACAAGGAGATACCATAATAGCTGGTCAAAGCTTTTTTCCAAAGTCAAAAAATGCAATTTTACAACCAATTTTAATATACAGAATTCTATGGTTTTATTAGTTTTGCTCCCAAACACTTATTGAGTGCTAATTTAGATGACAGGACATAAAATGATGCTGGGGACAGAGTAGTAAACCAAACAGACATGGTTCTTGCCTTCATGGAGCTAACAATCTGGCATAAGTGAGATACAATGAAAACAATTTAATTTCAGAGGAAAAGAACAAGAATCTACAAGTCAATAATACTTCTTTCACTATAGGACAATGTAAGGAAGGTGCATGCAAATGTAGGAAGGCTTAGAAATGGCAGAAAAAAATGATAAAGTTACAGTCTGAAGGCTTCTGTTTTCTCAGCTTACTTTGGTGTGAGGTAATCAGCTGTGTATGGAAAGGGATAGAGAGGTGTAAGGAAAGAAAGTATAAAATAGTTGTTCTGGAGAACAAAAGAACAAGTTTACTGGAGAAACACAGTTAGATTGCTAGGCTGTACTGACCACCCACCTGAGGTTTATGATAATGAATTCCAAGTGAAACCATTTCTGCAGTTAAGTGATATATATTTTTTTTTCTGGCAATGTGTTATCACATGGATTCAGACACAGAATAGAAGGCTGGATCTATCCAGAGTTGCAGTTTTTATAGGCAAGTAAAAGAAAGAGAGTTGAGGATATTTGTGAGGGAAACAATGGACTGTGAAATCTAAACTGGACTAAAGGACATGAAGACAAGAGGTAGTAAGAAAATGGTGAGACGGTCTGAAGTATCTCGATACAGTCCCAGCATTGTCTTAGTGGAAGGCCTTGAGCTGGTGAACTGTAAGGAGAGGAGCTTAAACACAAACAGTGAAATGTTTAGAATTTGAAATTTCTGAGATGGCATTACTCTGTAACTGGGATAAGGTCTAAATGTGATAGCAGATGGCTAAGGCAGAACAAGAAAAAGGTCACTACAGATAGGCAAATAAGTGAGATGTAAGACAGGTATCTCTACATTCAATGGAATGGACATCAAACCCAACCTTCTGTGATTCTTAAATTGAGGTTTATTAGTTGCTAGTAATCAGTGCTATACCCCCAACCAGAACAGGAACCAACTTAACACTTGTTCTAGAAATTCATGGTTTGTCTTATGTACCTTGGCTATGGTCACATTCTTGATGTGATGGATTGTTACATCAAAGGAATTAGGTGAGAGAAAAAAAGTCAGACATGTCCTGAGAAACCTAAACCATCATACACTCACTTATGAATATCTAAGATATATGAATAAAGGTGACTCCCACAAGGCTCAGATGAGGCTTAGGGAAGAAAGAGGAGATAGGAACATTCCAATTAATTTAAAATTAAGGATGCTTTGGGCAAAATTCGACTATTAATCTTCAAAGATCCATGGGTTCCTTTCTCCAACTCTTACTGTTCACTCTATCCTCCCCCCATACAGTCTTTTCAACTATAACGTCAGTGATGTCTTCAGGTTTTGACCAATTTTCATCAACTGGCAAAAACACCTATAGCTATATTTGTTAAAACAAAACAAAAAACTTAGCAAATTTGGCAAATTAGTATATCTGAAAGAGAAATTCTTTTAATTTAATCAAAACAAACGTAATTTTGCCCAAAATGTAATTTTTAAAAATCGAATTAAATGTAAAAATAATTAGTGTTCCTAAACTAAGAAGGTTACTTCAGATGTAAAAGAAACTACTAAATACATTTCAATTTTTCTCTCAGAGGGAGGGGTAATTTCTCCCTACTCTTTTTCCTGCCTACTTACTCCACTCCTCATCCACCCCCATTAAAAGAAGTCTAGAATCACCATACAACTAACAGCTATGTTAAGAGCAAAAGTAATGTAACACAAAACACAAAACTCTAAAAGCAAATTTTTGTAAGAATCACTTTCAAATCTGGCACATAACTTTCTTCAGTCTCTCCCACTCCATTCATTTCTCTTATAAAAACTTTTCTCTACGTACAAATCACCACACTTTTCCCTAATAGCAAGCAAAATGTTCAATGTTTATTAGACCATTGTTGGGGTGGGTGTGTGTGTGTGTGTGTGTGTTTTCTTACGGGGTGACAATCTGACCTTTGTTGAATAGCTTCTATCTACAGAAGAACAGCCTCATTGCCATTTGGTAAGTGACAACTTTGGCACTTTCTATTGTCTTAATCTTCTGAAATTGTTGCTTAGCTGACTTTTTTTTTTTTTTTTTTACTCTTGAAAAGAACCGAGTTGAATTAATGACTAACCAGAATTCCCTGTGATCTATCAAACATTCTTTTTTCCTCTCTAGATAATACTCCCATTTATATTCTCTACTCTTGGTGTTAGAAGAGTAAGTGTTCAAACTCTTTAAGATCATACTGTCAGTGGACTCATTAGGTATTCCTCTTGTTTCAAATGCTCTCACCATTCTTCACCAAACAACCTTGCATTACCTAGTCTTCAAAGGCCAAATCAAATTCCTCCTCCTTGGTGGAACTTTACTTGACCACCCCACAGAAAGTTGTTCAACATTTTATTGATCCATATTTCCACTTATTTACAGGCTAATATTAAGTTATTTTATATACTCTATTTCCTGAATTGAGCTCCTTAAAAATATCCCTTAAACGTGATGATTCCAGTAAATTTCCATTATTTTTTAAATTCAGTCTTACTGAGATATATTCACATACCCTACAATGATCCACAGTGTACAACCAATTGTTCACAGTACTATCATATAGTTAAGCATTCGTCACCAAAATCAATTTTTGAACATTTTCATTACTCCAAAAAAAAAAAAAAAAAAAAAACAGATAAGAATAAAAATACAGGCAAAGAAGAACACATGAAACATCCCACACACCCCCCATAATCCCTATTCTTTTAATTTTTGTTCCCATTTTCCTACTCATCTGTCCATACATTGGATAAAGGGAGTGTGAGCCACAAGGTTTTCACAATCATACAGTCACACTGTGTAAGCTACATAGGTACACAACCGTCTTCAAGAATCAAGGCCACTGGGTTGCAGTTCAACAGTTTGAGGTATCTCCTTCTAGCTATTCCAATACACTAAAAACTAAAAAGGGATATCTATATAATGCATAAGAATAATTTTCATAATGACCTCTTGACTTCATTTGAAATCTCTCAGCCACTGAAACTTTATTTTGTTTCAATTCTCTTCCCTCTTTTGGTCAAGAAGACTTTCTCAATTCCATTATGCCGGGTCCAGGCTCATCTCCAGTAGTCATGTCCCACATTGCCAGAGAGATTTACACCTCTGGAAGTCATATCCACATAGTAGGGAGGGCAGTGAGTTTACCTGCCGAGTGGGCTTAGAGAGAGACACATCTAAGCAACAAAAGAGGTTCTCTGGGGGAGACTCTTAAGCACAACTATAAGAAGGCTTAGCCTCTCCTTTGTAGTAACAAGCTTCATAAGGGCAAGCCCCAAGATCGAGGGCTTGGCCTTCTAAATTAGTAGCCCCCAATGCTTATAAGAATATCAGTAATTTCCCAGGTGGGGAAGTCTAATATTTCCACATTTTTCCCCAGTCCCTCAGGGGGGCTTTGCAAATACATTTTTATTCTCTGCCCAAATTACTTTGGGATGTATCAGGGTTTCATACTAACCCGTACAAACCAATCAGATTTCACTCCCTATTCGAAGTTCCATGTAATTATGATGTTTGCATAAACTGACTGTACAAGTGAAATTTAGTGTGCTAAAGAGAATACAAATTTCACACCAAATAAACATCTCTTCCTTTGGTCTCACATGGAATTTGAAGTCAGTACCATCCTTTACTCTTTAGTCTGATTTGCCTTAGTCCTAATAATATCCACTTCATTTATAACTGTAATTGATGTCTGAACTCCTTTTCAGCTTTTTTTAACAGTTGCTGTATGAGGTAATACTGACATTCATAGCTGCCAAACTTGAGCTTTGAGTCTCAGATGTCACAAAATACCCAAAGTTCCAGGGACCAACCAAGTTATACACAAGGAACTCAGCATCTCAGAGTTTAGAGATAACCATTACAACTCAGGAATAGATGTAACTGCTTAAGAACTTACAATCTAGGGACCTTTACAAAAAGCCTTCCCCTGATAACCTGTGCTCTAAGACTCAATTCTGAGAGTTTGCACATTATAGTTAGTCCATACTAGTGAGGCATTATAATGTTTGATTTTTCATTTCTTGCTTATTTCACTCAAAATGCTATCCTCAAGATCCATTCACCTAGTTGCATGCCTCACAACTTCATTCCTTCTTGCATTTGCTCAATATTCTATTGTATGCATACACCACAGTTCACCATTCTGTTCATCAATCGATGTACCCTTAGGCCACCTCCATCCATTGCAAATTGTGAATACTTCCGCCATAAACACCAGTGTGCAAATGTCCATTCCTATCCCTGCTCTCACTTCTTCCAAGTACATACCCAATAATGAGGTTGCAGGGTCTTATGGCAACCCCATACCTAGCTTCTTGTGGAAACATCACACTGCCCTCTGGATGGGATGCACCATTCTACTTACCCACCAACAGTGAATAGGTACATCTCTCTCCATATTTTCTCCAGCACTAGTATCCCTCTATTTTTTTTCCCCTGCAATTTTATAGGGATATATTCACATACCATACAATCATCCATGGTATACAATCAGTTGTTCACAGTATCATCATATAGTTGTGCATTCATCACAGTCTGCCCTTGAACATATTCGTTACTCCAAAAAAAAATAAAATAAGAATAATAAAAAAGATAAAAGAAAAAATAAAAATAAAAAAATAAGATACAATGAAAAGCTCAGACAACAACACTGCCACCAAGAATCCCATACCCCTCCCTTATATCCCCCCCTTATTGGCATTTAGCTTTGGTATGTTGCCTTTGTTACAATTAATGGAAGCATATAACAATGTTACTGTTAACTACAGACTCTAGTTTTCATTGATTATATTTTTCCCCTATATCATCCCATTCCACTGATTATTAACTATGCTGAAAACTTATTTGAAAACTGATACACTGTGGTAAACCTACAAGCAACTTTAAAAAAATCTCTTCAGCTTGAATTTTTTAACCTAGAGGAAGAATTTGATAAAGGAACTAAAAGAGTGGTAAAAAAGGAAATATCTTTCAACACATATATTAGATTTTTCATCTTTTCTTAGATGGCAGGTTGTGGTAATGAAATTTATATATTTGTAAAATTTGCTTTAGCAAATTGTGGTATATGCACAAAATGAGATATTCATTTTGTAAAAAGAAATCAAATCCTGATACATGCTACAACATGGATGAAGCTTGAAGTAAAATAAACCAGATATAAAGGACAAATATTGTATGATCTCACTAATATGAAATAATTTGAATATACCAAATTCAGAGTCAGAAATTAGAACAGGTGACCAAGGCAAGAGGGCAGGTGAACAATAGGGAGCTAATGCTTAATTGGTACAGTTTCTGTTTTGGGTGTTGCAAAGTTTTGGTAATGGATGGAGGTAATGGCAGCACAACACTGTGAATGTAATTAACATCTCTGAATTGTATACTTGAAAGTGGCTAAAATGATTAATTGTAGGTTGCATATGTTACCAGAATAGAACAGTACAACATGGTGAACCCTGATGTAAACTATGGACTATAGTTAATAATACAATTATAATAATTATTGTTTCACCAATTGTTGAAAAAAAAGGTACCACACTAATGCAAAATGCTAATAATAGGGAAAACTGTGGGAGAATGATATATGGGAACCCTGTACTCCCTGCATGATTTTTCTGTAAACCTCTATCTACTCTAACAATTTTTTTTTAATTCACTTTAGTACAAGCTTTCACCTGTGTATCACAAGTTCACCTTCTCACCCAAAGCACCTACCTCTTGATTTTTTTTCACTGTCAAGTATCTGATAAAATCAGAGGATTGAGTCACTATGTAATCCTTAAAGCCCTACACTAATATCAACAATGGGACCTAGGGAAATCAGCCTTCGAGGTAAATCAACTTCAGGAATACAGAGGATAATTTATAACTTGCTCTTCATATTTCCTTTCATATATTAACTCAGGTCAGTGTAGATCTCGGGACAGCTATAGGCCAGGCAAGGCCTACCTAGTCTAGTCCCATGTCACCAAACAAGTAAACAGCTTCAGTGAGATTTATGGATTTTGAAATTAAACTTGGTTTGATTTCTAGATCTACTGGGTTTGAGGCTGAGCAAGTTTCTCAACTTCTCTGAGCCAGAATTCCCCTAGGATTAAATATGATAGTGTATATAAAGCATAGGGCTTGGCATATAGCAACAGTATATTAAATACAATAAGTAATAAATGGTAACCAATAAGATTTGAGACTAAATAGGGATCTAGGCTTTATGATTAGGCTTAATATTTTTTTTCTTCAATGACATCTCTTTTGCGTGCATAGTAAGAACTAAAATGACCATTCTTTAAGAAATAAGAGAGTGTTTTCAATTTTTAATTAATTTTTGATGATTAGGTTGCTAAAAATGTAAGCTCTGGAAGCACTCTGCCTAGATACCCACTGAGTGAGCATGTGACCTTGGGCAACTTACTTTAGTCTTTTTTTTCCATTTCCTCATCTGTAAAGATGAGGATTAATAATATCTCCTGCAAAGGGTTAAGAAAATTAATATACATAATATACATAAAATGTGTTAGAATGAAACTATAACTCATTGATTTTTCCAGTCTGAAAAACTTCATTTTGCTTACTAGTATTGGCTTAATAGGTCGATATTCTTATTACAATTACTAGAAGGCCTATAGGTATTTTCACTTTTAAATTGTTAATAGTTTTATGCAGTGTTTTAACCTTAAGACATCACTTTTTTTTATTAGGTATCAGCTACGGTAAAAATTTATAATTTGCACATATGAAGCATTTTCAGTGAAAGACACACTGGTAATTTATAATTAAATCTGTGGTTCAGAAAAAGCCAACTACAGTTTTCTTGCTGACATATAAAAGTATTTTCATAAAATTAAATGCCTTTCTTTATAAACTAAGAATAGCATATTTCAACTTTCATGGATATTACATTTTTGATACATTAAAACTGTTTATTGATATACTATATGCTTAGCTATATTTAACAAGGGGTTTTAAAAATGCACACTCAGAACCAAATTTGTTTTCTTTTTTTTTTCTGAGAGTAGTTCACAATAGTCTCAGAAAATTAGACACTTTTCTCACTTCCAATAGCTGGTTCAGGCTTCCAACTGTCCTAGGGCTTCCCAAGTTATTTCCAACCAGTTAACTAAGAACATCTATGTTAATAAGCATGAAAGGAGGAAGACAATATAAAAAGGAAGTGAACCAAGAATATGAAAGGAAAATAGCGAGATTAAAGAACCAATCAGTACTCAGTGGTACAAAAAATACACCTCTCAAAAAGCCGAAAACACTGTTGACTGGCTTCTAATAAGATTTATTCCAAGATGAATACATGAAATTTATACATCACATAAAATTTACATGTTGAAGCCTTAAATTGTTTGCTCCTTGAGTACAGAAAACATGCTGTTTTGCTCACCACTGTCTATCTAACAGTACACAAAGGAAGTATCTAATACTGATTAATGGATCCTTATGAATAACCCATTTTCTCATGAATTAAAATGTTCTTAAAAAATGCAAAAGGTATTTTAAATTTCTGTAATAGCCAAAAAGCTAAATATATTTGCTTTTAACCATCTTGTGGTCATTCTACTAGCCATTCAAACTCTTAAGCTACTACTCTTTCCCCCTTTCACCAATTACCTTTCTGCCAACAGAGAGCTATAGTGCAATCAATGCCTAGCAGATCTATTTCACGGGGATGCAGACTGTGCTTCTATAATATAACCAGTGACCTAGCAAATAACGCCATCCCAAAATGAATATCAGATAAGAATTTGATAAGAACTTTGTAAATCACCTTAGGAGAGAAAAAACTTGCCATGAGTATAAAGGATAAACAGTATCAATTTCATAAAGGTTTTCTTGGTGATGTTTTTAAGTTAATAAAGAAAAGAATTAAAAAGTATGTTATCAGTATATATATCCGAAGTTATGTATATCAGTATGAATAGATGTGAATATTTACATGTCTCTTGCACATAGATATCAGAGTGAAAGACATGCAGAAGAAGAAAATTACTCTTTATGTAGACGAAGTTTTATGTTGTAAGTTGCTACCTGTCTTCTGCCTTCTTCTCTGTCCACTCTAACCACAAGAAAGTACAGAACAACAGTGAGCACCTCTAACCCAAAGGTGGAAAACGGAAAATCTCTCGTTTCTAGCTGATATGGCCATCAGGCAGTGTCCCCTCAAGTAAATAAATAAATACATACACACTTACTGCCTTCATATATTTTTGATGAATTCCACCTAATAACTATAGCAAGGAAGAAACATTATGCAAAAATTTGTTCTAAAGTAACATGAACCTAGAAGTGCATGACATGTTTGAGTCTGATTCCATGTTATGAAATGTAAGACTTAAGGAATTATCATTCCAAGAGAACTTTGTGTAAACCCCTTTAATACTCAATCTATCTGTGGATCCCAAACCTGGCTGTATATTAGAATCCCCTGAAGAACTTTCATAAGCTGCTACTATGAAGCCTTTCAAACCAGTGAGAGGCTCTATAGGAAGAGATATGGAAAGATCTCCAAGATATGCTGAAAAGCAACAAAACCAAGGTGCAGAAGAGTTTGTATAATAAGCCCCCCCCAAGCACACATGCACACACACATACATGTTTGTAAATGTAGAACATATGTCTGAGAGGATATGCAGGAAACTGGTAAAAGCGGTTGCTTCTGGGAAAGCAAACTATACGGAGAATGGAGGAGGGGGAATTGCTTTTTACTATGTAAGCTTTTCTACCTTTTGAAACTTGTACTGGGTATTGGCTAGTTAAAGAAAAGAAAAAAGAGAAACAAATTTCTGAACCCCACCCTAGACCTACTGACCTACTGGGAAAAATTAATGGGTGGGAACTAATAATCTTCATTTTTAACAAACTCCCCAGATGATTCTTTTGCAGCCAGCTCTGCAGAAAATGGCACTGGTGAACTACTGATCTAAAATCCTAGCATGGAGTTTACCACGATACCATATTCATGGTTGCTTTATATAAAAAGTTTGTTACTTCAATTAGACTTTAAGTTCCTTAAAGAAATGGGTAATATTCAATAATTCATAATTTCCTATTCCTGACAGACCTACCCAAAGCTTAATACATAATGGATCCTCACACAATATTTACTGATTGACAGGAGGTAGGAATTGCAAGCATCCTGAGGAGACATTAGTTTGGGCTACTAACCTGGAGCCTTTTTAAATATGAATTTTGCAAACATAAGGAGGTAGAAAATGGGTGTGAGGGAAAAAATACAAAGAACTGATGAATTTTTCATTCAAGATCTTATTTTGAAATTTCCATAGTCTGCCTAAAAAAAAGATGCAGTATTTTTTACTGCTCAAGTTCAATTATAAGCATAATCCTATTCTACAGAGGGTTCCTAATTCTTTACAGATTTCCATATTTTGTCCATTTTGTTTGTTTTGCTTTCATGGGCCCCCTATCTTAACTTGGTTTCCCAGTAAGATATCCATTAAAAGAACAGACAGATTAAATAGATTATAAACAGATATAAAAAGAGTAAGCCAATAGCTATCAGAAACATTTCAACCCAGTTGACAGTTTTATTTCTCATTGTAAGTATAAGAAAGAAAGCTGCATTTTATAGGCATTAATGACACCTACAGGAGGTTCAATATATGCAGGCTAAGAGATCACACTCTAGGATAAAAGAAACAGCAAGTCAAGAATTTCTGTATCTAGGACACTTAGAAATGAGTCAGCTAATTCCCAAGAGAACATTCTGGAGCTTTTACAAAGGACAAGAGTCAACTAAAGCAGACCAAACAGATCTGTTTTCCTAATAACCTTTCCCATCTTGTAAATAGTCTTCAGTGCCTGCATCTAAGGGGAAAAACCACATTCCAAGCCAAGCCAAGAGAAAGGATATGTATTACAAAACTTTCTCTTCATTAGAAGGATGGTTGGGACAGCAGCTAAGGTGGCATTCTAAGCAGGAGTTAGTATCTTTAGCATGCTTCTTTATTCTCAGTGAAGGTTGGAGTAGGGGTTGAACTATGGAAATCTTGATATAATCCATACCAAATATCCCTACACTGATTTTCATTTTGATCCAGAATATCGCAAAAGAATTTCAATACAATTACAAATCAGAGTGTTCATCAATAACAAAATGGGAAATACTGAGTTATCCAGAAAAGGTCAGCAGCAAACACTTGACAACCCTATTTCAAAACATACAAATAAAGGGCAATATGTAAAGTGTGTACTATGTAAGAGTACCTTTACCGATTTACACAGTTATCCAAAAAATAATTTATCACTATAGGTCCCTCCAAGTCCATTTTGTAATTCTTCTTAATTTTCACTAGAGATCAGATGACAGATGATGGGCAAATGTAAGAAAAATACAGGCAGTCCTTGCTTTGCCTAGCAGTACAGGACCATTAAAATGACCATGCAAGTTGAAGTGTACAAAACGATCTTAATAATTAATGGAAAAATTAAATTGTTCTATGATCTTAAGAATTTTTCATCAAAGCATTAAAAACTCTTATTGTCAGTTATAACATATAGGGAAATGAAAAATAGTAAAACTATTATTAATTTAGTATACCATAACATAAAATATTTGTCAATAAGTTCACAAATGCTTCTGGCTGCATACCTAATCTCTCAAACAGCAGCAATGTCAACATTTCCACAATCAGTTATTTCTTTTGTTACTCCATTTAGCTCAATTCAGTTTCACTTCCAGCATTATCACTTTTCATTTCTTTGCGTACTTTCATCTTTGTGACCCAATTCCCTCTTTCAATTATCCACTTTTATAAAATGTCACCTGGATTTATCACTAGAAGACAAGGAGATAGCACAACTACACACTTCCCAGTCTGTGCATGAATTGAATAACAAGATGCACATCTGTTATCTATGGAATGATTTGCTGATTTGTGGATTGAAGCACTAGCAGTAAAACTTGTATCTTATTAATTACTCACAGTTAATATACCATTGTGACTGAAACTTGAATTGTGTTGTTTGGGGGCCTGGTGTAATTTAACAAAACCATTGTAACTAAAATCTGTGCATATCAGAACCATGTCAAGTGAGGACTCCTGTATAGCATTCTCCAAAGAAGAGAAACTCTTTGTGTTCCACAGGAGTCAATGCTACTCACAGAAAGATTCCACAGTCATATAAGACTAGGAGATGCTGAGCTGAGATCAAATCACTTTTATTTACCACTAGGACTTCTCAGAAAATTAATGGATACTCTGAATTTCCAAGATGGGGATCTAGCATAAGTAATAAATACTGCAACCAACTTCAGTTCTTTTTTTTTTTTTCTTTTTCATGAAATACTTTGTAGGGCTATTACTTTCCACCTTCAGAAATGCTTTAGATTTTCAGACTCACCAGCTGAATTGGTACTTCAATGTTTTTACAATTTAAGTACCAATAAGTTAAGTGTGTTGTAAAACCACTCCCTTAACAACAAAGGCGATTATATTAGTGACAGCATTACTAAGCATTTACTGAACACCAGGAAAGGGCACATTAATGAAATGCAAATGAACAAAAGAAGTCAATAACTGATCAAACACTAAAACTTCTTAAAACTATCTTTTTAACCTCAAAAGTAACTAATCTAAGATGCTTATCTCAGATTTCCCTTATCACAGTATAATTTAAAGTATTTATAGGGCACTTCCTAAGCTCAAGGTCAAAGACTGAGTACCCTTACCTTAACAGGTGACAATTTTGTTGAAAGGTCAGACTTACACAAGAAGTAAGATACACCGTATCTCTATGCCAATCTCATCAACCATCTGATTTTCTTCTGGGTAAAATTATCTATAGGTGGGAACTACCCTTACTCACCAGGCAGAGCTCCTGTCCCAGGGTAATAATTCAAAGCTACTATCTAGCACCAGGAGCACTCTCAGACCTCTAGAATTCTAACCTTGCCTGCCCAGCCCTATTTAAATAATATTTGCCAAATCCCTTTTTCATAGCTTGACTCGATTCCTGATTAGGCCCATCCTGTTGTCACCAATGTATCAGAATGTCAGAGTACACAATTTAAGACCTGTTGTCTGATTTCCCATAGAAATCTTAAGTTTTGCCCTAGTTAAGAAAACACAGATTAGAACCAGCAGTGGGTGGGGGCTGGTCAAAGCAAACCAAGAGGCAGGAGGAAAAAGGGACTGCAAGTTAGGAGATGCAACACTATCAGTAAATGCCCACTAGTTTGGGGCAATTTAGTGCACAAACAGTTCGACACATCAATAGCCTGCACAGCACAGAAGATAACTAATATCCAAGATGCTTAGTCATCAAAATTAAAGAGCACAGAATTCTATTAATTAAGAACAGCATGATATATAACTGTCAAATCCTTCTAAATACAGTTGCTATATAAAAATTTTATCTCCTGACTAACTTTTCTAAGTACACTCCACAACAGTTCACAAGTATACCCTACAGCTATAGGAAAATCTTAAAAGGCAGTGGTTTCTAGTTTTCTTATATGATAATTAATCTCTGAAATGTTAACACATTATTGTAATTGTTCCCATGCTAAACATTACTTAACTAACGAGATGCTTCTAGCATTTTGAAAAAGAAAGAGATTTGAAAGGAAGGAAGGAAAGGAGAAATAAACTAAAATAGCAACAAACAGCTCCCAATTAAAATCATACCAAAACACACAAAAACAAGCCACTCTTTCAAGGTAGCAGGACCAGAAAACTACAAAGTAGTCCCACCCACAGGACAAGGAATCTAGGTATTTATCCACTAGCTCCCATTAGTCAATGCTTGAGGGCCTATCCCAGGGGCATTAACTCCCCATCATTTCCAGTTTGCTTCAAGTGCAAGCTTCTGAGGGCTCCTACAGCCAGAGAAAGCCTGTAACGCATGTTTCAGACGTTATCAGCAAAACAGAACTCTTTATATATACTATATATAGTATATATGTATGCACACACATACACATATAAATATATTACATACACACACATATACATACAGTGAAAGCCAGGAGATATGGCACCCCTACAGAGCCTACCTATCACATAATGTAAAATTCTAGTCTAGAAACTAATATGCACACACACTTAACCTGTTCATTCTTTGTACACATTTGCTCATCTTGATACTTGCTGTGTTCTCCACCCTACTTTCCTTTATTCCATCATACTCTCTTGGATAAACACTGAACAAGTATATACATAAAATGAGCAAATTTATTAAATAATAAGCATAAATTAAGCAGGCAATTATATATTCAAGACTAGAGTTCAAGGGAGGGATCTACAAAGGACGAAAATTTGGTAGTCAACTGTATAGATGAAATCTATAGATGAAATCTGAAGTTACGAGATTAGATGAGTGCCACAAAAAGCAATCTGTAGAGGACTGAACCCTGGGGTACTCTAGTGTGAAGAGATCAGGGAGATAAGAAGGAACATTGCAATAAGGACTGAGAAGGAAGGGCAGTGAAGCAGGAGAAAAACCAGCACAGGGATTTCCTAGAAGCCAAATGTTTCAAAAAAGACAGACATTTTACACAGTCAACCATGTAATTGATGCTTGCAGTTTGAATTAGACGAAGTCTGAGAACTGACCACTGGATTTAACAATGTGAAGCTCACTGGTAATTTGACAAAAGCTGTTTCAATGGAGTGGTAAAGATGAAAGCCTGACTGGACTGAATTCAAGAAAAAAATGGGACCTCAATTTAAAAGGGAGAGAGGAAAAAAGAACTGGAGACAGCAGATATAGATAACTTGATAAATTTTGCTATGAAGGGAGCAAAGAAATGTGGATGCAGCTGTAAGGGGATGGGAAGCCAAGGAAGCTTTGTTTTTGTTGTTTTTTTAATGAAGGATATATACTTATTTGCAACTAATGAGAAAAATGATATTGCACAGAGAGAGGGAGAGAGAGAGAGAGAGAGAGTTAACTGTTGAAGCCATGTCCTTGAGTAAATGAGAAAGGATGGGATCTAATACACCTAAAGATAATTTCCAACTATCACCAAAGATCACAAGCTACATGACTTAGCAATTTCCTTTTCTTTTGAAATTACAACATCTCCAGAAATTTTCTGAATCTGAAAATAGAACTCTCCATACTAAGGCAAACTTGGCAAATGTGGCTCACATATAAATGGTTGAATATAAGATGTGTGGCACTGACACTTCAAAAGCAATTACCAGTACAAAAAATTCTAAGGGGGAAAATGTTATTTATTCCAAGAATATATGCTCTTTTGACAAAAATAGATATGCTATTTTGAACCATTTACGGATCCCTTCTTTCTGGTGGTGTGAAACAAGCTTTCTAGTTACTTTTTAGTGATCTAGTTCAAGGCCAAAGCATAGTTATGTATATCTGGAGGAAGAGACTTCAGACAGGTTTGAAGCCTGCTAGGATGACGGTCCACATGAGAAGCTGATTTCAATTCATTCAATTCGTCATAAATACTAAGAAATATGCTGAGGTTGGGCAGGTAAGGTCACGATTAAAACAGAGAGTAAGCAAGAGGACCCTGACACCATCACCACGTGACAATGACTGGAACTGATGGGATCCAGAGCCCAGTCAGCATTCTCAATGGCAGCAGCACACCTTTCTCTGGCTTTCAAGGCCAGAGAAGCTTGCCCTGCCAATGGTCCCTCAAAATCCCATTTTGTAATTCTTCTTAATTTTCACTAAAGATCAGAAGACAGATGGTGGGCAAATATAAGAAAAATATAGGCAATCCTTGCTTTGCCTAGTAGTACAGGACCATTAAAATGACCACACAAGCTGAAATGTGCCTCTTGCTTTGTAGAGTTATTCTCATTTGAATAAATTCTTCAATCCTTTACTCCCACTAAAGAAACCTATATCCTTTCTTTTTGTCTGTTATTATCCTTCCATCAATCATCCTCACCCTTATGAAGACAACTATAATTATGCAGGTACATATCTTAGATGATATTCTTTATTTAAATCATTATGTCTTTTATTGTGCATATTAAAATATGTAGCCAACATTGCAAACATGCAATTTAACATCTGTTTACAACAAAACTAAATTTTTTAAGAAGTCCATTTAAAGTTGTTTTAAATAAAGATATTAAATAGTACAAGTAGTACAGAAATATGTCAGAAATTGTGATGGTGGTAAATAAAAGCTTGAAGTTCAAAAATCATTGATCTGGTGGAGAGGAAGAAAGGTAAAGGGAAGAAAAATCACCCATTTCCTAACATCATTTGATCTTAAAGTCTTAAGAAGATTGTGTCACAGTTTTCCTCTACCCTGTCCAAAGAAACTAAAGAACCTGTTAGAGCTGGGTGAATGAATCATGAATCTCTGGAGCCAGAGGTGAGGCTGAAACACACAGCAAGAAAGGAAACCCACCATTCCTCCACTATTCATCACTGTGCTAATGTATAAGCCTGTACAATTAGATAAATCAATTACAATAAGAAAATTATTATTATTAGAATAAGTAAAGAAATTAGAGGAAGGGGCAGCAACAGACAACAGAATTTAACAAAGGATTATGAATACTGAATCAAATTTTCTTTTCCTTAGTTGCTAGGGTATTAGAATAGCTAGAAAGAAAAAAACTGAAATGGTAGAATTGTAACCCATAACATTTATTCTTTGAAATTTGCTATACAGCTACTTGTTAAAAGTTATCACCTTTTTGTATACATACTTTACAATAAGGAAATAACTGAAACTATGGTACTGTAACCCACAACATTCTTGGAAATTTCCTATATAACTACTTGCTAAACTGTACTCTGAAAGTTATCACCTTTTTTGCATACATGTTATATCTCACAATAAGGAAATAAATGAAACCGTAGCACTGAACTCCCCATAATATTCTTTGAAGTTTGCTGTCTAACTACCTGTTAAATTGCACTTGGAAAGTTATCACTTCTATGTAAATATGTTATATTTCATAATGAAAAAATTCAAAAAAAAGAATAAGTAAAGGAGTAAAACTATCTCTATTTGCATATGATATAACAGTATATCTAATAATTCCCAGGGAAGTAATAATAAAACTAACTCAAAAATAGCAGGATGTAAAATTAACATACAAAAGTTAATAGGTTTTATATACTCAAACAATAATCAAATAGACTTTTTACTAAATAGTGGTAGGACATCTGGGTAGCCATTTAGAAAAGATAAAATTAGATTCCTATTTCCTACCATACACAAAAATAAACTCTAAATGGATGAGGGATCTAAGTGTAAAAACATAAAACTCTACAAAGTACTAGAGAAACAACACAGGTAAAACCTTCTTTAATCTTGGGATAGAGACAGACATGTTAAGTATGACTCAAAATCCAGAACCAATAAAAGAAAATACTGAGAAATTTGGCTACATAAATATTAAAAAAAACTTTTGAAATTGTAAAAAGTCTTACTATAAAACCAAAAGCCAGTATGAAGCCAAAAGACAACGGACAAACCGGGAGAGAATATTTATAACATATACCACACCAAAGGGCTAATACCCCTCATATGTAAAAAAATTCTTAAAAAATTGAAGGCCAAGAGACTAAAAATGTAATAGAACAGAAAAACAGATATGAACAGATGATTCACAAAAGAAAGGAACATAGAAAGAAAATGGCCCTCAAACATGAAAAATTGTTCAAACTCACTTGTAATTAGAGAAATGCAAATTAAAAGATATATACTACTTTTCACATAACAGATTGCCAAAGTTTAAAAATATGACAACACATCCTGTTAGCAAGGACGTGGGGTAAAGAGGCGCTCTCATACACTGTTGGTGAGAATGCAAAATGGTCCAACCATTCTGGAGGGAAATTTGGTAACCCTAACAAAGCATATGCATTTATCTTTTGACCAAGTTATTCCACTTCTAGTAATCTACCTGAAAGACAGACCTCTGACAACATGAAAATATATAAGTACAAGTACAATTGCAGTATTGTCTGTAATTGCAAAATATTGTAAACAACCTAAATGCCCATACATAGGAGAGTGGCTGAATTAAAAAACACGGTACATTCACACAAAACACTACTTTGCAACTGTTAAAAAAAAAAAAAAAAAAAAATGGATGAAGATCTTTAAATGATATGGAATGATTTCCAGTATATGCTGTTAAGTGAAAAAGCTAAACAACAAAAGATTATTTACAGTATGCTACCGTCCATGTAAAGAAAGCAGATATAAGAAAATACACATGCATTTGCTTGTTTGTGGGAAAAAAAAAACCACAGAGAAAGAATGAACCAGAAACTAAAGAGATTAATTATTTACAGTGGGTGGATGGGAAAGAGATGTAAACAAAGGGAGAACAGGAAAAGATGGAAGAGGGATGAAAGGAAGTAACATTCTGAGTATGCCTTTTTGTATAGCTCCAACCCTTAGAACCATGTAATGTTTCATATACCCAAGAAAGAATTATTAAAATCAACTAGGACATGAAAGGAATCCAAAATGAAATGCAAACAGTAAAAAACAAGCCTAACTGTATCACAAATAAAAGACATAACACACAAAAGTGGGATGGGAAGAAAGAATTAACCTATGTAACTTTGGAAAACAACATTTTAACTAGACAGTGTAAGGCTAAAGACAAAAAGAACTGCACACAAATACTTTAATCTAGTTAGTAAATTTGTTTCCCACAAGGATATGGGTTAGCAATTCTAAAGCTATTTTATGTATATACTAGGATTGAACAAATAAATACATTGTGGATAAAGAAAGCTGGATTTCTCACTGTTAAAACAAAAAAATTGTAAGTAAGGAAAGGAGGAAGACCAAAATGAACCCTGTGGTATTGGATTGAAATCAGAGGTATCACTATGAAAACTTATGCTTTTTAATATTTTCAGATAGATATAGAAAGATACAGATGTGTGCATGTGTGTGGGTTAGTATATTTCCTAACTCTGGCCACTGCAGAGCCTAGAAGAAATGAGTACACCTAGCACCCAGATTCTGGCTTCTAAACACCAGTCTCCAAGAAAAGGAATGTAGATGAAACAGCCTTCTTTTGGAAGAAGATGCCGTCTAGGACTTTCAAAATTGAAGAGAAGTCAAAGCCTGGCTTCAAAGCTTCAAAGGTCAGGCTGACTCTCTTGTCAGGTGCTAACGTAGCTGGTGACTTTATGTGGAAGTTACTGCTCATTTACCATCCCTCAAATCCTAGGTCCATTAAGAATTATGGTAAATCTACTCTGCCTGTGCACTATAAACGAAACAAAGCCTAGATGCTTGGCACATCTGTTTACAACATAGTTTACTGAATATTTTAAGCCCACAATTGAGACCTACTGCTCAGAAAAAGATTTCAAAATATAACTGCTCATTATCTATGCACCTGGTCACCCAAGAGTTCCGATGGAGTTGTCCAAGATTAATGTTGTTTTCATGCCTGCTAACACAACATCCATTCTGCAGCCCATGGATCAAAGAGTCATTTCAACTTTCAATTCTTATTATTGAAGAAATACATTTTGTAAGGTTATAGCTGCCACAGATAGCGATTCCTCCGATGGATCTGAGAAAAGTAAATTGAAAGCCTGCTGGAAAGGATTCACCATTCTAGATGTCATTAAGAACATTCTTGATTATTAACAGGGAAGAGGTCAAAATCTGAACATTAGCAGAAGTTTGGAAGAAGATGATTCCAATCCTCATGGATGATTTTGCGGAGTTCAAGATTTCAGTGGAGGAAGAAACTGCAGATGTGGTAGAAATAGAAAGAGAACTAGAATTAGAAGTGGAGCCTGGAGATGTGACTGAATTGTTGGAATCTCATGATAAAAGTTTCATGGATGAGAAGTTGCTTCTTATAGATGAACGAAGTGGTGTGTTGAGATGGAATCTACTGTTGAAGATGCTGTAAACACTGTCAAATTGACAACAAAGAATTTAGAATATTCCATAAACTTAATTGATAAAGCAGCAGGAGGATTTGAAAGGACTGGCTCCAATTTTGAAAGAAGTTCCATTGTGGGTAAAATGCTATCAAACAGCATCACATGCTATGGAGAAATCTTTCATGAAAGGAAGAGTCAATTGATGTGGCAAACTTCTTGTTGCCTTATTTTAAGAAACTGCCACAGCCACCCAACCTTCAGCAACCACCACCATGATTAATCAGCAGCCATCAACATCAAGGCAAGATCCTCCATCAGCCAAAAGATTACAACTCACTGAAGACTCAGATAATGATTAGTATTTTTTAGCAATAAAATATTTTTGAATTAAGGTATGTACATTTTTTTGGATATTGTGTTACTGCACACTAAGAGACTATACTATAATGTACACATAACTTGTATGTGCACTAGGAAACCAAAATATTTGTGTGACTTGCTTTATTACCACATAAGTTTTATTGCAGTGATCTGGAACCCAACCCACAATATCTCTAAGGTATGCCTGTAAACAATCACTATAACAACAAACTGTAACTTCCAAAACTAATCAGAGATTTGGTAGCAGCTGCAAGATCAGTTCTGACCAGCTGTTCCAAAACTATCCAAATTATCTTGGCATTTAAACCAAACCCAAACCAACCAAAGCTTGCTTTATTATCAAGCTCCTCCACACCTGTTATGTTTTATTCTTAAGCCTCCCACTTCAGACTTCAAAAGAAAGGCATTCCTCCCTTTGGATGATCAGAAAACTCAACTTCATACATAAGAACATGGGATATGATAGCATACCAAGCACCATACTGGTGGAGAGAAAAAGAAAGGAGGGGGAGGGAGAGGGAGAGAGAGAGCGCTGAGAGAACTACAAGTTTTATACCTCTAAGTAGCCCGAGATAAGACTCCTATATCACAAAACATTTTGCTTAAAAAGCAAAAATGAGTATATATGTGTAAAACTCACAAGTGGAACACACAAAAAGAATACTCATGCATTCTCCTATGATTAAACTGTCATATCAAAAAAATTGAGAAGTTCAATAAATGGGCTTTTTGTTCTCTTATGAAGAGATACATGTCCACCAAGTAAGTTTATGTTATAGCACTGAAAGATAAAAGACTTCAATATTAAAGGGAAATGTACGTAAAACAAATTTAAAAAATAATTCCAATCCCAAATTAATTTAAAAAGCAAAATGCAGTACAATAAAAAATCCATTGTAATAACAAGAATGAAAGCAGGGTTAAATTACAAAACTTTTCAAATAAATATTTTATAAATACCCTGGTTCCCAATGCAGTTATGGCAATTTTTACCATTTAAGTTAAAGAAAATAATTTTAATAAAGAACAGCAAAAAGGTAAGACGTTTACAGGCATCTCGCTGGAACCCTAGCACATCTATTCCATCTACACCCCCAAGATAGAGACAAGACAACTCAATACTCTTCCTGGTGATGGCTGTAGGGAGGTAGAAGAGATTAGTATTGGCTTTAGGTTGAAACCATGAGCTTTGGAATCAGCCTGCCTGAGTCAGCTTTGCAACCCTGAGAAAGTTACTGAACTTCCTAACCCTCAGATTCTTCATCTGAAAAACAGGACAGTAAGGTTAGCGAGAGAAATAAATGAGTTAATTAATACATGTCAAGTAATTAGAGCAGTACCAAGCACTTGGTAAAGCATTCAATAAGTGTTCCAGTGAATTCCTGGGACCCTGTAGAACGAGTACCTGAGAAATCCCTTTCCAATACTTATTCTAGACAAAATTCGTCTATCCCTCTAAACTAAGCTCTTCCTTCATTCAAGCTTCAGAAATAAAGATTAACATAAGACACTTGTAAATTACCAAAACAAACTCAAAAATTTAAAAATCATCTCTCACTGGTTTGTTACAATAGCTTCTTACTGGTCTTTCTAGTCTCACCTTTGCCTCGGAACAGCCAGAGTGATCCTATTAAAGGCCAAGTCAAATCATTTACTCCTCCACTCAAAATATGTAATTTGCTCAGAGCAAACTCCAAAATACTGACCACTGCCTACAAGATCCTACAATGATCTGCCCCACTTTACTGCAAATGGGTGTTCTTGCTCTTCCTAGAACATGGCAAGCATTGTCCAGCCTCCGGACTTTGTAATTCTTTTTCCTTCGGCCTAGCACTCTCCTCCTAGGCATCCAAATGGCTTGCCTCCATGCTTGTGCTCAAATATCTCTTCTCAAGGCCTTCCCTAATCATGCCATATAAAAATAGCATTACCACCACCATCCCTTTTAATCCACTAACTCAATTTTTCCTCACAGCACTTATCACTCTTGTAATGTCTATTTATTTGTATCATCCCACTAGAATATAAGTTACAAGAGAGGGAGGACTCTGTTATGTCCATTGCTATATTGTGAACAGCACCTGGCATACTGCACACTGTCAAATATGTGCTGAATAAATGAATGATATACCACATCAAGAGCTCAAAGGAGAAAAGCTATAGGATCATCTTCATAAAGGTCAACAATACTCAATATCAGTCCTTAAATTCGTGTAACACTATGATGAGAAGAATACTTCTAACAGGTCAAAAAACACCTTTCTTACCACTCACTAAGCAGATAAATTTTTAAGTTTTTAACTTTTTAGTTTAAGCATGTTTGAAGTTTTTAAAAATGGTTGGTGTACATACAGCTCTGTGAATTTTCACATTTGTATATACCCATGTAACTACCACCCAAGATCATGATATAGAACACTTCCTGCAAGTGTCTCGATGCCCCTGTTAAGTCAATTACCCCCTCAAAGGTCACCACTATACTGACTTCTATCACGCAGTTGTACCTGGGCTTGAACTTCATATAAATGGAATTAAACAGTATACTCTTTTTTTTAACTGGTTTCTCTTGTTCAACTTATATTTGTGAGATTCACCCATGATGTTGCATGCAGCAGCTCATTCTTTATTACTAAGTTATATTCCATTTTATTACTATGCCACAATTTATCTAATCTACTACTGATGACATTTAGGTTGTTTCAGTTTGGGGATAATACAAATTTAACACTGCCATGAACACTGTTGGGTATGTCTTTTAGTGGGAATATTCACTTATTTGCAGGTTGGCAAAGTTTTTTTATTTGTTTATTTGTTTCTGGGGGGGGGGAATATCTTGAATTGGTGAGGATCCAGAGAACTAAAAAATGGGAACGGATGATGAGAGTACAAATTGGAATAACCTTTCTGGAGGTCAATCTGGCAACAGGCGTAAGAAGCCAAAAAACATCTGTACACTTTCACCAGTAATTATAGTTCTAGCAAATTTCTTATTGAGCACTTAAATGTGCTATGTCTTCTTCTAAGCGCTTTACATATATTAACTCAAGGAAATAGAGATGCCCACAATAATATGTTGAGCATGATGTCAGTCATATCACCATCAGTAAGTACAAAAAAAGTAGTAAACAAGCATAATAACAGGAATGATTTTAAAATGTATTGTACTTCAGTTGAAATTACATACAGGCCAAAAAAGCCTGTGCCCAGAAAAACATATTTTAGACTCACTTCCACAAGTATGAAGCCACACAAAATTTATTTGACAAAGCAGAGCATACTTGTTTTGATCTCATTCTTACTCCTTTGTATACACCCTCTTTTTTCCTCAGGCATTAAAATGGCTTTCAAAGAATATTAAAGATACAGGAAAAAGTAAACATTAATGTAAAAAGGTAACAAATGCATAAAGTGTTAAAATAATCGTAATCTCCAGAAGATATAGTTTCTTTCACGTGCTTTATACTTTTCTGTGCTTTCCAATATTTTAATTAAAATATTACTTTTGTCAGTCAAAAAGAACATGTTAAAAAATTGAAAGCAGGCACTCAAACAGATACTTGTGCACCAATGTTCATAGCAGATTATTCACAAAAGTCAAAAGGTGAAAACAACCTAAGAGTCCATCAACAGATGAATAGATAAACAAATTGGGGTATATACATACAATAAAATATTATTCAGCCATAAAAAGGAATGAAGTTCTGATACATGCTCCATGTATGAACCTTGAAAACATTGAGCTGAATGAAATAAGCCAGATAAGAAAGGACAAATATTGTATGATTCCATTTATGTGAAATATTTAGAACAAGCAAAATTAATAGAGACAGAAAGTAGAGTAGAGGTTACCTGGCTGGGCAGGGGAGAGGAAATGGGGAGTTTATGTTTAATGATACAGAGCTTCTGTTTGAGGTGATGAAATATTTTGGTAATGGATGTTGTTGATGGTAGTACAACATTGTGAATATAATTAATGCCACTAAACTGTACGTTTAAAAATGGTTAAAATGGCAAGTTTTATTACATGTACATGACCACAATTTAAAAATGAACATTATTAGAAAGATTAATAAAGGCATTTACATTCTAATGTGGAGACAATAGACATTACAACACGATTTAATTAGGGCAATGTTGAAAGTTTTGCATTGGATAATATGAGAACTTTGGAAAGACATCTAGCCTAGAGATTAGCGGGGTGGGACATTATCCGGAAAGATCTCCATTGTTGTGTGCTCAAACTCTAGGTTGGAAAGAACCTTCCCAGGAAAATCCTGTTAGTTCCTCAGCATTCCACCCCTTGAGTATCAATTACACATTGTACCCCAGCAAGTTTCCTTTTTCCCCCTATCACTTGCAAAAAAGGCTTAGGAAGATTAAGGAATGAGAATTTCTGAACACCAAGGATGAAGCCAAGGTTCAACAGCCTCAAACTCTGCTGTCTAGCTGAAAAGCATTAAGGCCTCCCTCTCCTATCAGGATAAATTAGGGTCAAAACTTTTCAGACATCCAGATGTCAGAACTTCAGGCACAGTAAACTAACAGTTATACAAAGATTCACTGATTATCAACTTTAAGAAAGTCTTCTACTTGAAGAAATAAAATTATTGAGAAACTATCCAGGTCAAGGCTGTATCAAACCACCCATCCACCTCTGCAGATGGACCACCCCTGGAAATCAAAGGAAAGCTGGGTATGGGCATTAAAGAAACCACTTCGTCCTTTAGGGGCCAATTCTCATATTTGTTTAATTAATAATACATAAGGAATATTTGCAGTGTTCAAGAAAATAATTGTTCAATTCATTGTACAATAAACAGTAAATAGTGATCACTGGAAAAACATATAGACCCCAAATTACTAATACTTCTTTGCTAAATTTTCTGAATTTTGACATCTGAGCCACATCACATGTCAAAGATTGTTGGCCAAAAAAAGCCTGTGCCCAGAAAAACATATTTTAGACTCACTTCCACAGGTATGAAGCCACACAAAATTTATTTGACAAAGCAGAGCATACTTGTTTTGATCTCATTCTTACTCCTTTGTATACACCCTCTTTTTTCCTCTTCAACTTCGGCTTACAAATTTACACTTACATTCTCCATACACAATTCTCCACAAAATACAGGAAGATTTTTCATAATTATAGTGTTAGTTATATAAGTTAAGATAAATAAAATTCTAGTCTAAAATTTATTAACCTATCAAATCTCTACCTTGCACAATGGGACAAATTTCTTGTGTGACTTAAAAACGCCTCAATTTCATAAAATAGTTCTTTTAAAAAGAACATCTACATAATCACCAGGGGATCTGACTTTATTCTATATGTAACTTAAATTTTTGAATAATCTCTATTCTGGTTGCCTGGAGTCTGCTATGGGAACAGAGGTGTAGAAATAGAATTGGCAAAATTTCGTATCTTCAAATTTCATTTTTATATGTAATCAAAATATAGCAAAACATCAGTTTAGCGTATTAAAGAAATACTAAATGAGGATAGCGCCCTTCTTGTAAAGTGATGGTTTGTTGTTTTTGTTTTTTGTTGTTGTCAGAATCGTCCAACTTGAAAACTGATTAAGTAAAATGAACTGTACCTGAAATTTTAGGTCCATCAACACTAAACACTGAAAAGAACACAGTAGTTTAAATGGTTTTTCCCTCCCCAGGCCAGTAGAGGGAGACTAAGACATCTGTCCTGGTCTTGTAGTGTTTCTGTAAAATTGGGGAGGGGGGAAGCGGAGGCTGTATTTAAATGTCCTGCTGTCAATCAAAGGACACTTCCTACAATCACAGTCACCATGTCTGCTATTACCCCTGAGCGTCTCTAGCCGAATACACCACCAAACGGTGCGCAGAAAATCTGCTTCACCTAAAGGTGACCACGGGCTTTACCAGAACACCCAAATAAGGACTTCGGGAGCCCAACGCCAACTAGTTTCTTTGTTTAAATGCCTGTGAATCCCTCCCACGCCGGAGTCGAGAGGCTGTGGCGCCGCCCTTTATTAGCCTCACACTTTGATTACAAAACACACGAGTCGGCGGCCCAGCTGCGGAGGCGGCCCGATCTCTCACAAACGTCAAACCAGAAACGCAGGCGGTGGCTGAATCAGAGGGCAACGTTCACCGCCACCTCCCTCAACCCAGACCCAAAGTACCCACCCCACCGACTAAAGTTCGCTGCCACAAAGCGCCCGGAGGGAGAGCCCCGGGTGGCAGTGCCGGGTCGCGCCGACCCCTCGGACGATGTGAAATTTCACTCTTTGTAAAGTTTGAGCTGCGGAAGGAGGGCAGTGCACGGGGTTTGGGATGAGAAACTATACCTTCGGGGGCCCCACTCCCAACTCCATCTGCTCCATTCACCAGCAAGGAGGGAATGTGGGGCGGGGGTGGGGGCGGGTACCATCCGACTCCAACCTGCCGCCCCTCGGGGAGACCCAGATCCCAAACTTCAAATTAACATCTTTTTAAGTCCTCGAGAGTGCCTCATCTGTTGCTCAGTTTACTTCAGCGGAGCCCCGCTGGGCTTGCGCTGTCGATTACGAGGTACCGCCGACGCCCCCCTCCCAATACCCCGCCAGCGGAGGAAGTTTTATAAAGAAGAGGGGAAGGGGGCGCGACGGGGAACCGCGATTGGGGGAGGGGAGGAGAGCAATTTCTTGAGACACCGAAGTGGAGCAAGCCCGTCGCGGCCCGGAAGGAAGGCGCAGCGCGGCGGAGGTGGCAGAGCGGCCGGGCCAGCGAGGACTCCCCGGCCGGGAGCCTCGGGCGGGGCGGCGGCCGGGGCTGCGAGGGAGGCGAGGGGAGACGGGCCGGGCTGGCTGTGCGCGCCCCCGCCAGCGCCTCCCCCGGCCCGCGGTCCCCTCGCCCGGCCTCCCTCTGCCAACTTCTCTCTCGGCCCCCTTTGTTCCTGTTTGTTGTGGCGACTCTTCGCCCCGGCGGGGCGATCCCACTACCTCCCCTCAGTCCAACCGGCTCCCGGCGAACCAGGGAACCCCGTGCGCCCCGCTGCCTGGAGCCCGGGCTCCGGGCCGGTGTCCGCGCCGGGGTCCGCTCTGCGCTCGACGCGACGGCCCTGGCCGAAGGGAGGCGCGGGCGGCCAGCGCGGAGGCGGCGGTTGGTCGGTGGCCGGCGGTGGCGGCGGCAGAGCTGGAGGGGGGGTTTATTTACCTGCCGTGGAACCAGTCCTTGCAGATATCGCACTCGATCATGAAGCGGTTCACATCGTACGGCTGCCGGCACACGCAGTACACGGGCGGGGGCGGCGGGGGTGCCGAGGCCCGGCCCGGAGCCGCCACCGACACAGCTGCCGCTGCGGCTCCAGCTGCTGCTCCCGCGGCCACCGCCGGCGCCGCTCCGGCCATCTTTAAAAAACACACACACGCTCGCTCGCTCGTTCGCTCGCTCGCCGACTGGAGCGAGCGCAGCCGCCAGCCAGCGCCGCCTCCCGCAGCAGCCGGAGCAGCAGCCGCGGTGGCGGCTGCGGCGGCGGCGGCGGCTCCTCAATGCGCGCGCGCGAAGCGGGGTGGGGGGTGGCGGTGAGCGCGCTGCGACTCGCGAGGTCGCGGTCCCGGCTCCTTCCGGCGCTCCGCGCGGGGACGTGCGTCTCGCGCACGTCGTCCTGTCTCCGGCGCGCGCTCCCCGCTTCTCTTCGCGTCTGCGGGCAGAGGGACTGACGGAAGGGCACGCGGAGCCCGGCAGGCGGAGGGACGCAGAGGCTCCTTGAGGCCAGGAGCGGCGGCGCTGGGAACGCGACTCCCAGGGGAAGCGGACCGTGTGCCTGAGCCTGCGAAAAGCCGGCAGTGTTTCCCAGTTATAGCGGAGTCCTGGGAAAGTTTCTGCGGAGCGAAAAAGGGCAATGTTGTTCAAGTGATTCAAAGGAGGCTAACCAAGGAAATTACAGTCTCGCCAGGTTTACTTCAAGACTTGAGGGGAAAATCTTAAATCACTTAGCAACCACCCACTGAGAACATGAGATGCTGCACAGCTACCTACCTGGATCTGAGCTAACATGCCAAGCCAGCCACCCTTTTAAGGTGGAAGAATTTGTTGTGGATGCATTCAAACTTTTGAAAACGTCCCACCCGAATTCCCACGGACCAGCCAGGAAATTATAGTGTCAATCAGGACACTGCTACTGAACGGTAGTTGTTCCCAAGAGAAATTTACTGAAGTCTCACCCTGGAGGGCTCAGCGTTGAAATGTGGTTGGTGGTGTAAAGAAGAAAGGAATGGAGAATTCCCTGCATATCTAGAAATAACATGACTTCGATGCGAATTCTTTGGATTCCAAAGTTTGGAAGATAGGGATAAATTTCTAAATGACTGTAACAACTCGGAAAAGGAGTACTACAAAAACCGGATAACACAATACTTCGTACATAACGGGCCATCAATAAATATTTTTAAATGAAGACTAAAACATGGAGCTAAGTTTAAGATGATAAACTGGAGAATAAAAACAGCTAACAAATATTTCATAGATAAAGTTTGGCTTGGAATCTTAACTACGTGATTAGGAAGGGATTTTTAAGAATTATTTGATCAGATATTTCTAGCTGAATTTCTGGACGCATTTGTAACCATTGGAAAAAGCGCTAAAGCTCCCTGGGAGGGAAAAGCTGGAGGGTTGTCTATCTCACCTACTACCAAGCAGAGAATTGCTGATATATTCTTTATTTAAAAAGAATAAAAAGTTGTAGTTTTTCACAAAACTCATGCATAAAATAGAGTTCCCATGTACCACCCTTTATTTTATTGTTAATACTTTGCATTAGTGTGGTACCTTTGTGGCAATTATGAAAGCATGTTTTTATGATTGTACTATTCAGATATCCCATGATTTACTTTAGGATTCAGTTTGTGTTGTATAGTTCTATGGATTTTTTAAGAAATTTTATTCTACTAACATATTCAACCTAAAATTTCCCCTTTTAAATACACTCAAATATATATTACAGCGCTACTAAATATGTTCATGATGTGCTACCATTACTACCATCCATTACCAAAATTTTTCCATCCAAATAGAAACTGTACTATTTAAGCATTAACTCCCCATCCCTTCCCTCCACCCTGGCCCTGGTAAGCTATATTCTAGTTTCTGACTATTAATTTGCTTATACTTGTTATTTCATATCAGTGAGATCTGAAACTTCTTGTCCTTTTCTGTCTGGCTTATTTCACTCAATATGACATCTTCAAGGTTCATCTATCAGATCACCTGTATCAGAACTTCATTCCTTTATACAGCCGAATAATAATCCATTGTATGAATATTCCACATTTTGTTTATCCAGTCTTGGCTTAATGGACACTTGGGCTGCTTTCATCTTTTGGCAATTGTGAATCATGCCGCTATAAACATCAGTGTGCAAATAACTGCTCAAGTCCCTCCTTTGAATTCTTTCAGGTATATACCTAGAAGTAGGGATTGCTGGATCATATGGTAATTCTATACCTGACATTCCAAGGACTTGCCAAATAGCCTTCAACAGCGGTTACACCATCTACATTCCCACTGAATGGAAGTGTGTTCCTATTTCTCTACGTCCTCTTCAACACTTGTAATTTTCTGTTGTTTTTTCTTTTTAATAGTAGCCATTCTAGTGGATGTGAAATGGTATGTTGGGGTTTTGATTTACACTTCCCTAATGGCTAATGATGTTGAGAATCTTTTCATGTGCTTTTTTTCTATTTGTGCATCTTCCTTGGAGTAATGTCTATTCAAGACTTTTGCCCATTTTGTCATTGGGTTTTTTGACTTTTTGTTGTTGTAGGGTTTCTTTATATATTCTGGTTATTAAAGCCTTATTGAATGTGTGGTTTCTAAATATTTTCTCCTGTTGTGTTTACTTTATGATGAAATCCTTTGATGCACAAAAGTTTTTAATTTTGAAGTCATCCTATTTATATATTTTTACTTTTGTTGCTTGTAATTTGGGTGCAAAGTCTAAGAAATCATTGCCTGACACAAGATTCTGAATATGCATCCCTATGTTTTCTTCTGGTGTTTCATAGTTTTAAAGTTTAGGTCTTTGATCCATTTTGAGTAGGTTTTTGAATATCATGTGCGTTAAGAGTCCACCTTCATTCTTTTGCATGTGGACATCCAATTAACCCAGCATCTTTTGTCAAAGAGACTGTTCATTCCCATTTAAGTGGACTTAGCATCTTTCTCAAAATCAGTTGACATCATGGCCAGATGTCCAGAAAAGGTGGTGGACTAGGGAGGGGCAGGACTCAGTCCTCCCACCAAAACAACTATTAAACAGGCAGGGACTGTCTGAAACAACTCTTTTCAAACTCCACAGGCAAGAAAAACACTATACAACATCCAGGGAAGAGCAGGAGAAAGAGGCAGATGAATTACAGTAAAAATTGTAAATTGCTGCCTCTGCACAGCGGCTACCAGCATCCATCCCACATTCTTATAGAAGGCTACCACAGGGTCCAGTCCCTGGCTACCTACTGGTGACAGAAAGGGACATAAAAATCCTCTTCCACAAGAATGGGGAGGGGGGTCTGGTGGCCCACGGCCAATCACTAATCACAGCTTATGATTAGTGAATTTGTATCACTGGATCCGGCTTTGGGAGAAGCTATTATTTCAACCCACCCCAGACAAAGGGGGTGGCAGCCATTGTTTCAAACCTCCCTGGATAGGGGCAGAAGCAGTGGAGATTTAAAGATACAATGCTTCCTCAGGGGTGAAGGGGACAGTTAGCTAAAGGCCTGCATTTGTGGGGCAGGCCAGGAGAGCTCAGCTGTGGAGAGCCATTGGAGAAACTTTTGGAGTCCTTCCTGATCCCCTCCCCAGGGCACTTTAGAGCCAGTCTGTGCCCCCTGTTTGGTTTCCCAGCCCTGTTTTGGCTGGGAAAGACTGAGTTGGGAAAGTCCTCTCTAGGGTGACTCTCCTCCCAAAATTTGCCATCCAGGCAAAAGCAGCATGAGACCACAGTAGTATAAAAAAACTATAGAGGCAGGCAGACAGCCTGGGACAAAAACCTGCCAGTGTCAAATACCCAGGAGAGAGAGGTCTGTCTCCTGGGAAACAGGGAACAGCCAAAGTCCTGTAAACAGGGAACTCCAAAACAACTAATAAACAAAACTCAGGACAAGACAGAGGTCCAGAAAGACAGGGAAAACCCCACACATTGTATTTGCCTTGAGCAGACCTTCCTGATATGAGGGCTGAAGCTCAAGAAAAATCTCTGTCATTTCACTAGCTGGTTACAGAATCAAGAAACAGACTTACCATGGAGCTCACTCTGGAGTTAATATTTTTAAATATTAAAATATGCAGTATGCAACAAAAGAATACAAGACAAAGAAACAGGAAATGATGGCCCAACAAAAGGAAGAGAATAAAAATACAGAAAACACCAACAAAGAAGATAAGAATATGGACATATCAAACAAAGCCTTTTAAAAAATGATCTTAAAAATGCTCAGGGAGATGAAGGAAAGTAAAGAGTAAGAACTAAAGGATATTGGGAAAACAATGAATGAACAATATGAGAGTCTAATTAAAGGGATAGATATTTTAAAAAGGAAACAAACAGAACTATTGGAGTTGAAGACCACAGTAACTGAAATTAAAAATGTCCAGGAGCCACACAACTGTACGATGATACTGTGAACAATTGATTGTATGCTTTGTATGACTGCATGGTATGTGAATATATCTCAATAAAATTGAATTATAATAGTACTCAATGGGGAGAGACTGAAAGCCTTCCCTCTAAGATCTGGAACAAGACAAGGATGCCCGCTGTCACCACTGTTATTCAACATTGTGCTGGAAGTGCTAGCCAGGGCAATCCGGCAAGACAAAGAAATAAAAGGCATCCAAATTGGAAAGGAAGAAGTAAAACTGTCATTGTTTGCAGATGATATAATCTTATATCTGGAAAACCCTGAGAAATCGACGATACAGCTACTAGAGCTAATAAACAAATTTAGCAAAGTAGCGGGATACAAGATTAATGCACATAAGTCAGTAATGTTTCTATATGCTAGAAATGAACAAACTGGAGAGATGCTCAAGAAAAAGATACCATTTTCAATAGCAACTAAAAAAATCAAGTACCTAGGAATAAACTTAACCAAAGATGTATAAGACCTATACAAAGAAAACTACATAACTCTACTAAAAGAAATAGAAGGGGACCTTAAGAGATGGAAAAATATTCCACGTTCATGGATAGGAAGGCTAAATGTCATTAAGATGTCAATTCTACCCAAACTCATCTACAGATTCAATGCAATCCCAATCAAAATTCCAACAACCTACTTTGCAGACTTGGAAAAGCTAGTAATCAAATTTATTTGGAAAGGGAAGATGCCTCGAATTGCTAAAGACACTCTAAAAAAGAAAAATGAAGTGGGAGGACTTACACTCCCTGACTTTGAAGCTTATTATAAAACCACAGTTGTCAAAACAGCATGGTACTTGCACAAAGATAGACATATTGATCAATGGAATAAAATTGAGAATTCGGAGATAGACCCCCAGCTCTATGGCCGACTGATCTTTGATAAGGCCCCCAAAGCCACTGAACTGGGACATAACAGTCTTTTCAACAAATGGGGCTGGGAGAGTTGGATATCCACATCCAAAACAATAAAGGGGACCCCTACCTCACACCCTATGCAAAAATTAACTCAAAGTGGATAAAAGATCTCAATATAAAAGTACCATAAAACTCCTAGAAGATAATGTAGGGAAACATCTTCAAGACCTTGTTATTAGGCAGCCACTTCCTACACTTTACACCCAAAGCACAAGCAACAAAAGAAAAAATAGATAAATGGGAACTCCTCAAGCTTAGAAGTTTCTGCACGTCAAAGGAATTTGTCAAAAAGGTAAAGAAGCAGCCAACTCAACAGGAAAAAATTTTTGGAAACCAGGAATTTGACAAAAGACTGATAAATTGCATATATAAAGAAATCCTACAACTCAATGATGATAGTACAGACAGCCCAATTATAAAATGGGCAAAAGATATGAAAAGACAGTTCTCTGAAGAGGAAATACAAATGGCCAAGAAACACATGAAAAAATGTTCAGCTTCACTAGCTATTAGAGAGATGCAAATTAAGACCACAATGAGATACCAACCCCCACCAATTAGAATGGCTGCCATTAAACAAACAGGAAACTACAAATGCTGGAGGGGATATGGAGAAATTGGAACTCTTATTCATTGTTGGTGGAACTGTATAATGGTTCAGCCACTCTGGAAGTCAGTCTGGCAGTTCCTTAGAAAACAAGATATAGAGTTACCCTTCGATCTAGCGATTGCACTTCTTGGTATGTACCTGGAAGATCTGAAAGCAGTGACACGAACAGATATCTGCACGACAATGTTCATAGCAGCATTATTCACAATTGCCAAGAGATGGAAACAACCCAAATGTCCTTCAACAGATGAGTGGATAAATAAAATGTGGTATATACACACGATGGAATACTATGTGGCAGTAAGAAGGAATGATGTCATGAAACATATGACAACATGGATGAACCTTGAAGACATAATGCTGAGCAAAATAAGCCAGGCACAAAAAGAGAAATAATATATGCTACCACTAATGTGAACATTGAAAAATGTAAAACAAATGGTTTATAATGTAGAATGTAGGGGAGCTAGTGATAAAGAGCAATTAAGGAAGAGGGAACGATAATCCAAGAAGAACTGATAAGCTATCATGGGTAAATTTAATGTTCTGGGAATGCCCAGGAATGACTAGGGTCTGTTAATTTCTGATGGGTATAGTAGGAACAAGTTCACAGAAATGTTGCTATATTAGGTTATTTTCTTGGGGTAGAGTAGGAACATGTTGGAAGTAAAGTAGTTATCTTAGGTTAGTTGTCTTTTTCTTTCTCTCTTGTTATGGTTTGTTTGAAATGTTTTTTAATTGTAAGTTTTTTTTAATTTTTTTTTATTTTTTATATAGTTGATTTAAAAAAAAAAGAGTTAATTAAAAAAACAAAACAAAACAATGAAAAAAATACGCAGAGCCCCCTTGAGGAACCGGTGGAGTATGCAAGGGTATTGCACTTCCCCACCTCGATGGTTGCTGATGTGCTCACAGACATAGGGGACTGGTAGTTTGATGGGTTGAGCCCTCTACCACAGTACTTGCCCTTGGGAAGACTGTTGCTGCAAAGGAGAGGCTAGGCCTCCCTATAATTGTACCTAAGAGCTTCCTCCCGAATACCTCTTTTGTTAGAGATGTGGCCCTCTCTCTCTAGCTAAGCCAACTTGGCAGGTGAAATCACTGCCCTCCCCTCTACATGGGATCAGACACCCAGGGGAGTGAATCTTCCCAGCAATGTGGAATGTGACTCCAGGGGAGGAATGTAGACCCGGCATCATGGGATGGAGAACATCTTCTTGACCAAAAGGGGGACGTGAAAGGAAATGAAATAAGCTTCAGTGGCAGGGAGATTCCAAAAGAAGCCGAGATGTCACTCTGGTTGGCAGTCTTATGCTCAGTATAGACAACCCTTTTTAGGTTCTAGTGAATTGGAATAGCTAGCAGTAAATACCTGAAACTATCAAACTACAACCCAGAACCCATGAATCTTGAAGACGATTGTATAAAAATGTAGCTTATGAGGGGTGACAATGTGATTGGGAAAGCCATATGGACCACACTCCCCTTTGTCTATTTTATGGATGGATGAGTAGAAAAATGGGGGAAGGAAATAAACAAACAAACAAACAAACAAAGGCACCTGATGTTCTTTTTTACTTTAATTGCTCTTTTTCACTTTAATTATTATTCTTGTTGTTTTTGTGTGTGTGGTAATGAAGGTGTCAGGGATTGATTTTGGTGATGAATGCACAACTAAGTAATGGTACTGTGAACTATTGAATGTACACTTTGGTTTGTATGACTGCATGGTATGTGAATGTATCTCAATAAAATGAATTAAAAAATTGAATTATAAAAAAATGTACAGGAGAGTTTCAAGAGCAGACTGGCGCTGACAGAAGAAATAATCAGTGAACTTGAAGACAAGACACTTGATATGAATAATGCTGAGAGCAGAAAGGAAAAAGAAATATTAAAAGCAAAATTAGCCTAAAGACAGCTATGGGACACCATCAAGTGCACCAATAAACACACTATGGAAGTCCCAGAAGGAGAAGAAAGAGAGAAAAGTGCAGAAGGAATCTCAAAGAAATAATGACAGAGAACTTCTCAAACTTATGATAAAGATAACCATTTGGGTAATTATAAATGCCAGTATTATTGTATTGTATTGCTTGATATGTAACTCCACTTCTTACTTCCTACAAGTGCTAAAATACAAATGCATAAAAAGTAATGATAAATCTAGGTTTTAGAACATAAATTGTATAAAAATATAAGTGGAAGCAAATACAAAATAAAAATATTGCGGGGGACAAAGGAGTATAGGAAAAGTATATGTGCATGTTATTGAAGTTAAGTTAGTATCAAACGAAACATGATTGTTACACATTTAGGATGTTAAATTTTAAGCCCATGGTGACCACAAGGAAAATAGATGAAAAATATATCCTGATAGAAGCAAGAAGTCACTTAATATGGTACAACACCAAAAAGCAAATAAATATAAAAGTCCTTAAGAGAAGTGACGGACATAAAAAGTAAAAGGCTTAGGCTAAATTCTTAAACTTAACAATAAAAAGGCAAACAACCCAATTTAAAAATTGGCAAAAGTCTTGAACAGACATTTCTCTAAAGAAGGTATGCAGAAGGCCAGAAATCCCATGAAAATACGTTCAACATCATTAACCACCAGGGAAATGCAAATCAAAACCATACAGAGATACCATTTCACACTCACTAGAATGGCTATTGTTTTTAAGAAACAGAAAATTTCACGTGTTGGAGACGATGTGGAGAAACAGGAATGCTCCTTCATTGCTGGTGGTAATGTAAAATGGTGCAACTGCAAGGAAGAGTTTGGCAGTTCCTCAGAAAGTTGAGTATAGAACTGCTATATGACCCAGCAGTCCCACTACTAGGTATATACCCAAAAGAATTTAAAAAAGGCACTTAAACAGTTATTTGCACACCAATTTTCATAGCAGCATTATTCACTATTGCCAAAAGATGGAAATAACCCGTGTCCATCAACAAATAGATAAACAAAATGTAGTGTATCAATAGAATGGAATATGATTCATCCATAAAAAGGAATAAAGTTCTGGTACATGTGACAACATACCACAATCAATTGTTTCTTACTCTGCTTTTGCTGTCTCAAGCTTTTGCCTGGAGGGCAAATTCAGGGGTGGGGGGACATGAGCAGGAGAGGAGTGTCCCAAGTCAGTCTTTCCATCTGGAACAAGGGCACAAATTCACAAAGGTAGTGCAGGCTGGCTCCACACTGCCCTGGAGAGGGGTTGAGGAAGGTGCCAGCAAGGATTCCATGGGTTTCTCGTACAGCTCTTTGAGTCTGTGTTTTCTTGAATCAACATTTGCCCAATAAATGCAGCTTGCTAACTCTTTTCCATGATTTTGAAGAAGTGTGCTGTCTTTAAGTCTTCTCTGCCACTTTTGCACTCAGTGGTTTGGAACCATGGCCGCCCTCAGAGCTGGTCCCCCAGCAGTTTGAAGTCTCTAATCAAAAGCACTGATCAATGATTGAAAACACACACCATGATTTTGGGGAAATAGGTCTTTATGTCCCACTCTGGCTCCAGCAAGTTGCATCAGGGGCTGCGCTGAGTACCTCACTGCTGCCTGCCGTGAGTCTGGGGGATGGGCAACGGCAGCCACTGCGCAGAGCGTGCAACTCACCAGTATTTACCACAATTTTCCAGCCTTTTCCTCCTGCTCTTTCCTCGATGCTGCATAGTGTTCTATTATACGCCAGAGTTTCAAAATAGTTGACTCAGACAGTTCTGCCGGTTTAATAGTTGTTCTGGGGGAGCAACTGATTCCTGGAGCTTCCCTCTCTGCCACCTTCCCACAATCCTCTTTCGCGGATCTATTCTAACCTCCTTTTCATAGTTGAGGAAAGTCAGTGACTTGCCTAAAGTCTCACAAAGCAGAGCTGGAACTAAAGTTTAACTTTCTTGATTCTATACCCAGTCCTTTTACTAGTACACTACTGGTTGGCATATATGTGGCAGGAAAAGAAAAAGCTGGAAATCGTTGACCATGAACTGAATGAATTTGAAACACGTTTCTACTGTGGAAGAAAGAAGTTATTTAAAAAAAAAAAAAAAAAAAAAAAAAAAAAGGAAAGAAGAAAAGAAGAAAAGAAAGGAAAGAAAGAAAGAAAGGGAAAGAAAGAAAGAAAGAAATTATTGTAATTTTGGCATATGTTCAGGGGTATCATGGATTGATGGAGTGGAGGAGCTCTACATTCACAGTCTACTTTGTATCAGCTTTGTGACCTTGGGCAAGTCACTAAATTTTTCTGAGCTAGATCCTTGAGGGTCTGTTAAAAGAAAAGTAAAAAATTAGGGATAATAATACCTTCCTTAACTATTAAGCAGAGGTTTTATAAGAAGCAAAAGAGATGATATATTACAAAAACTACTTTGTAGAGAGTTGTGCTTTGATGGGGAACAGCCAGTAGACCGTGTCAGCCAGAATCAGGCAAGGAGGGAGTCAGTGAAGGGGAAGCAGCCAAAGTTTTCTGTCATGTTGGGGCCTGAGGCAAATGAGGAGGGCATCCATCTGCATAGGGTAGCAATCTGGTGTGGGTTATTCCCCTTATCATAGAGGATGAGGAGAACCTCCATGCTGGGAGGAACACCTGGCTTTGGGCAAATGTGAAGAGGGCACCTGAGCAGAGGAAGGGGCTGCAGAAGCAATGGGAGATTGGTTGTGTACAAAAGGGTTGATCAAATAAGTTGTGTGTTGGGTTGATAATGGAGATATCACTAGGTACTTATATACCTATATCTATATGAATGTATGCCTATATGTAGATACCTTATTCCTTTATCTATTTCTATATATAAGACTATAAGGTGTATAACTACATATATACTCTGTCCATTGAGAGAGTCTGGAAGGTGTCTGGAGGTAGTGACACCACAAAAGAGTGAGTGCATCTAACCAGATCTTGGCTTCTACATACCATTATCCACTTCTCCATTTCTCATCTTGGCAAAATGGCTGATCTCAAGATTGGAGAAAGGAAAGTATAGGATGAGCTGGAGCATATTATTGTGCCAGAAAATAAAGACATGCTGAAAGACTAATGGGGCTTGTCAAAAGATGCAAGTCAATTTGTGTCCCACTGGCCAATTCTGAGACAAACTGAGCTACAAAATAAAAAATGATAATAATATATTACAACCCATTAAATAACATGGGAATCCATCCTGAAGGCTGGAACTCTGAAAAAAAGTCAATATTTTAGTGGCAAGCTCCATGCATAGTAATTAAGAATGTGGGCTTAGATTCCACAACTCCTAGCTTTGTGACAACTTACTGACTTTAGTAGAATACTGGCATAGTTTTTTCATTTCAATGGGGATGATAAGAAAATATACCTTACAGGGTTGGGTGCATTAAATGAGATAACAAAATGCTGGCCACAAATTTTTAACACATAAGCCCTCAATAGCTATTAGCTATAATTGTGACTAATCACAAGATTGCTTGTTTATTAGTAATAATAGAGGGTACTGAGGAGTAGCTAGAGAGCTAGGAGAGAAGACTAGGATAGTATTGCCTCAAAAAGAAGTAGAAAGTGGGGGGGAAGGGGAGGACTAGTGGGGAAATGAGGAAGAAAATATCTTGAAGAAAAGCACCCAGCTCCATGCCAGGGTGGGTTGACTTGACTATGGGTATCCCTCTGCCTTTTTCCTTTGCAGGTTCTTCTACTTCAGTAACTTCCGTAGATCTCTCTTACTTTCCATATCAAATCTAAACTGCTCTGTTTTTGGTTGTGTTTGTTGTTTACACTCTACTTCTCCATAAAACCTCATTTCTCTGACAAAGGATGTTCACTCCAGCCTGATAACTCAGCTTGCTACCTCTAGTACTCATTTATCTCCATGACTGGGTCTGCTATTCTCATCCTCATTATTCCCTCGCTCTTTCCTTGTTCCTTAAGACTCTGCTCAAAATGCATCTTCAAGTCCAAAATGCATTTTCAAGTACTCTGATTCCTTTATATACTTACTAATTTAATTTGCACATAACCTGTATGTTACTCATGTTTTCAGTCAGTTCTTATCATTTTTCCCCATATGTGATATTTACTTTCTTTCCACAAATTCAGAAATGAAGGAGCCTGATTTGGAATGTTTGTACATACTTGCAGGAAAAACATGAATAATTAGAATGCATTTTAACAAAAGGAAGGAAAATTATAGGATATTAGCAGTGGTTCTGAATGTTTCTTTGGTGACAAAGGTTATAGACCTTTTGTCCTATGCAGTGCAATTTAGGGATACTGAAAGAAATTACCTATCTCAAGTGGGTTTCCTCCCCAACTTGCCAGGGAACACAAAAGCCCACTAACAGAGTCATCCCTTAAAGGTATGAGTAAGTGGGATCCTCTACCCACAGAAGATTCCTGAAGAAGAAGAGATATGCCTGATGTGAGGGATAGTATCCCTTGGTAGTGATTTCTGTGGGATAGTAAAAATGAGAAATATTCTGGGGGCCAAGGGCCTTCCCTAGCATAAGTTTGGGCAAGGCTACATACTGTGCTTTCCAGTGAAGAACCTAGAGATTGTTTAATTTTGCCTCAGTGTCTCTCAAGATCCTTTGACCTGTTAAGTTGCTGTTGGTTCCTAATAGCCATTAATGTCCCATAGAATAAACAGACTATGGGATTGCTACTTTAAACTGTTAACATGGATTAAATGGTAACAATTTACTCTTTATAGCACTTTATACTGCTTGATCCTCACAATAACCTGTTCATCAGATTAACTAGAGAAAGCAGGGAACTACCTGCCTAAAGCTGTGGTCAGAAGACTGGGAAAGTTTACTGAGCTGAGGATAATGTCTAGACTAGAAACATTGCCCAGGAAGAATAGAGTTTGCAGAGGGATGTGGTGGTTTGCAACTGTATGTACTCCAGAAAGTCATGTTCTTAAAGCTAATCCATTCCTGTGGGTGTGAACCTATTGTAAGTAGGAACTTTTGATGAGGTTACTTCAGTTAAGTTGTGGCCCAGGGTGGATGTTAATCCTTTTACTGGAATCCTTTATGAATGGGATGAATTGAGAGAGAGAGAGAGAGAGAATATACTGCAGAAGCAAGAAGCTGAAAGCAAGGAAACCCGGAAGAGAAGGGAGAGACCAGCAGACACCGTCAAGTCCCTTTCCATGTGGCAGCAGAGCCAAGGATCACCAGCAGCCAGTCTTCAGGAAGAAAGCATCACCTTGATGATGCCTTGACTTGGACATTTTCAGGGACTCAAACTGTAAGCTAATACATTCCTGTAATTTAAGCTAACACATTTCATGGTACAGTATCTGCTTTAAGCAGTGTAGGAAGCTAAAACAAGAGAACATCTTTGGTGCTGAGAGGAAGAAGAGCAGGGTCTCAGAATGGGACAGAAGGCAAGATAGCATATGCAAAACTCAGCAGCTTTGTTGACAATCATTCTGATTTTTTTTTTTTTTTCTTTTTTTGCTTCTGCCCCAGGAGCTGGGAAAAATCCTAACCTGACATCTCAAGATTAAAAAGTTATTAAAAGAAGACTGTCATCATACTGAACATATTCAATCAAAGAACAAATCTAAGAATAAGAGTGATGAGAAAGTAGTATAAATGAAGGCAAAGTAGATGAGTGACATTAATAAGGAAAGTGAATCAAAATGCAGCCTGACATAAATATATCTCCTGAAAGGTACAGTATTAAGTGTACAGCATCACTTATGAAGCATTCTTGTCAAAAATGTTTAACCTGAGTGTAATTAAGCCTTTAGACTTAACTTCCAGTATGCAGAAAATTCATGGGTTAGAGCAAGAAGTTGCATGACAGCATGGGAAAATAATCAGACAAATCCTAGATGAGAAAATTGTACAAGACAACTGTCTCAGCTTCTTAAAGAAGTTGTCATTTAAAAAAAAGAAGATGCAGAACAGAGGAAGGGAGGAACACTGTTCTGTATAAAAGTCTTAAGAAATGTAAGTAAATACTCTCATGAAACAATGGATTCTAATTCTAAAAGATCAGCTATAAAAGAAAGTCTTAGGAAGAATTCGGGACATTTTAATATAGACTAGATATTAGATGATATTAAGGAAATATTAATTTTCTTTGGCATGATAGAGTATTGTTGTTTTGTAGAAGAATGTCATTATTTTTAGGAGATGCATGCTGAGGTTTTTAAAGTGAAACATTATGGTGTCTGTACTTGTTTTTAAAGATTCAGGGAAAAAAGAGAGCAATGAGGGTGAAAAAAAGCAAATAAGCAATATTAACAATTGTTAAATCTTGGTAATAAGGTATATATGGGTATTCATTGTACTAGTCTTTCAACTTTCCTGTATGTTGGATATTTTTCATAATAAAAAGTTGAAAATAGAGCTTTTTTTCTTAAGTCTATTCAGAAGTTAAATAAATGATATTTGTGTAGGTAATGATTTCCTATTCTGAACATTTCTATAGGTTATTTTCTTATTATAATACCTTCTAGAATTACATATGTATTCTAGAGATCAAAGTTACATGGGACCATTCTGTTAAGCTTTGCAACCCAAATAGGTTATGAAATAAGTGGAAGTACAATGCAACCCTTCTCAACAGGAATGGGGGGAGGGCACACTTTTAGACTTTATACACACATCCAGCGATTCTCCTAAGTCCTTATAGGGCTTTGCCCCTTCCCTCTTTCCCTTATCTACTGAGAGGCATTACTCATGGGTGTGCGCTGCATATGTAAACAGTGCGGAAGCAGAAGAATGCTGAGAACCACTGTTAGTCTATGATGTCTCCTTATAAAGATGTCTACCTTCACCCCAGTCTCCCCATGAGAAAAACATCAGACAAATTCCAATAGAAGGACATTCTACAAAATACTCAACTAGTACTATTTAAGGTCATCAAAAACAAGGAAAGTCTAAGAAACTGTCACAGTCAACAGGAGCCTCTCCTTATATCATATCTCCTTATATAACACCGAAATGTAATATAGTAGCCTGGACGGGATCCTGGAACATAAAAAGGACAACTTAAAACTAAGGAAATCAGAATAAAGTATGGGCTTTAGTCAATGATAATTAATCAATATTGGTTCCTCAGTTGTAATAAATATATCACACTAATGTTAACATGTTAATAATAGGGAAAACTGGGTGTTGGTATACGGGAATTTTCTGTACTGTCTTAAATTTTTGGCAAATCTAAAGCTGTTCTTAAAAATAAAGTCTAGAAAAGTCAATTGGGGCTGGGGGGAAGATGGCGGCATAGAGAGGAATGGAAGCTAAGTAGTCCCCCTGGAACAACTACAGAAAACCAGAAACAACTAGTAAATAATCCAGAATAACTGCGGGGGGACAAATGAGACCATCCACTCATCATATACCAACCTGAATTGGGAGGAATGCCCGAGAACACAGCATAAAATCTGTAAGTAAAACTTGCGGATCCAAGTCGCGAGACCCCCTCCCCCATAGCCCGAGCTGCAAAGCCTCGTGGTGCCAGAGAGAAGCTCTCTCCCAGCAAGCAAATATAGCTCAGCTGAGCTCCAACTGGGGTTTTAAGTAGCGAGTGTGAACTGCGCACTACAGGTATACATCCCCAAAAAACAGACAGAGGCTTTGGGTGACAACTGACCTGGGAGAGCCGGAGGGTCGCCTTGGACTGGGTCTGAAGGGGACTATCTGTTTCTTTTTCAGCTCAGTGGAGAAAGCCCCAGTCATTTTCAGTTTCCAGGGCTGTGACTCTGGGAAGGGTGGAGACGGCACAAGCAGAGAGCGAGACCACTGAAATGCTAATGACCTCCACCTGGAGGGTCTGTCTTCTCTAGGAGGAAAGGGGTGGGGCCCTTTCCATTCAGAACCAGACCCCAGAGACTGGAGGAACACAGCCATACCTCCTCACACCAGTCAAGAATTATAGGCTAACAGGCATCACCTGCTGGGCAGAAAAGCACAGTGACCTGAGACATCAAAGGGTGGAGCAATTTTCTAAGACACACCCACAGGGAAACCAGATACTGAATATTTCTTCCCTCTGGGACCTGAGCCTGTTCTGGTCTGGGAAAACCTGATTTGGATAACCAAGGAAACCATGCCTAGACAACAGAAAATTACAACCTACACTAAGAAAAACAGAGTTATGGCCCAGTCAAAGGAACAAACATACACTTCAACTGAGATACAGGAATTTAAACAACTAATGCTAAATCAATTCAAAAAGTTTAGAGAAGATATTGCAAAAGAGATAGAGGCTCTGAAGGAAACACTGGGCATATATATGGCAGAAATCAAAAGTTCAAAAAAACAACTAGTAGAATCTATGGAAATGAAAGGCGCAACACAAGAGATGAAAGACACAATGGAAACATACAACAGCACATCTCAAGAGGCAGAAGAAAACACTCAGGAACTGGAGAACAAAACACTTGAAAGCTTACATGCAAAGGAGCAGATGGAGAAAAGAATGGAAAAACATGAGCAATGTCTCCAGGAACTCAAGGATGAAACAAAGTACAATAATGTACGTATCATTGATGTCCCAGAAGGAGAAGAGAAGGGAACGGGGGCAGAAGCAATAATAGAGGAAATAATTAATGAAAATTTCCCATCTCTTATGAAAGACACAAAATTACAGATCCAAGAAGCGCAGCGTACTCCAAACAGAAGAGAAATGAATAGGCCTATGCCAAGACACTTAATAATCAGATTATCAAATGTCAAAGACAAAGAGAGAATCCTGAAAGCAGCAAGAAAAAAGTGATCCATTACATACAAAGGAAGCGTAATAAGACTATGTGAGGATCTCTCAGCAGAAACCATGGAGGCAAGAAGGAACTGGTGTGATATATTTAAGATACTGAAAGAGAAAAACCGCCAACCAAGAATCCTACATCCAGCAAAGCTGTCCATCAAATATGAGGGAGAGCTCAAAATATTTTCTGACAAACAGACAATGAGAGACTTTGTGAACGAGACACCTGCCCTACAGGAAATACTAAAGGGAGCACTACAGGGTGATAGAAGACAGGGGTGCGTGGTTTGGAACACAATTTTGGGAGATGGTAGCACAACAATGTAAGTACACTGAACAAAGGTAACTATGAATATGGATGAGAGAGGAAGGTGGGGAGCATGTGAGACACCACAAGAAAGGAGGAAAGATAAAGACTGGGACTTTGTAACTTGGTGAAATCTAGAGTATTCAACAATTGTGATAAAATGTACAAATATATTCTTTTACGAGGGAGAACAAGCAAATGTCAACCTTGCAAGGTGTTAAAAATGGGGAGGCATTGGGGGAGGGATGCAATCAGCATAAACTAGAAACTGTAACTAATAGAATCATTGTATTATGCTTCCTTTAATGTAACAAAGGTGATATACCAAGGTGAATGCAGATAAGAGGAGGGGATAGGGGAGGCATGTTAGACACTTGACATTGGTGGTATTGTCTGATTCTTTATTCTACTTTGATTTAAGGTTACTTTTCCTTTTGCTGCTTCCTAGCTGTCATTTTTTTCCTCTTTCTTTTGCCTCTCTACCTTCTTTGACTCTCCCTCCTGCCTTGTGGAAGAAATGTAGATGCCCTTACATAGATAGTGGTGAAAGTAGTGAACACATAAATGTATGACCATGCAGAGAACCATCGATTATTTACTTGAGATGGAATGTATGGTGAGTGAACAAAACCACATTAAAAAAAAAAAATGGGTTGATGACAAAACCTCGAGGGCAATATACTGGGTGAAATAAGCCAGACACATGGGGACAGTTATTGCAGGGTCTTACTGGTAGGAACTGGTTATGGTGTGTGAACTCATGGGCATGAAATATGAGGTACCAAGATATAGGACGAGGCTTAAGAATCGGGAGTGGTTGCTTGGTATGGGCGGAATGTTCAATTAGGATGAACTTAGATGTTTGGAAATGAACAGGGGTGTTGGTAGCAAGATGTGAGAATAACTAACAGCGCCGAATGGTGTGTGAGTGAGGTGGAAAGGGGAAGCTCAGAGTCATATATGTCACCAGAAGGAGAGTTGGAGGTCAGAAGATGGGAATGTATAAAACTGAATCCTGTGGTGGGCAATGTCCATGATCAACTGTACAAATACTAGAAATCACTTCCATGAACCAGAACAAATGTATGATGATACAATTAGAGGTTAATAATAGAGGGGCATGTGGGGAAGAACTATACACCTGTTGCAAACTATATACTACAGTTAGTAGTATTTCAACATTTTTTCATAAACAGTAACAAATGTACTATACCAATACTACGAGTCAACAATTGAGGGGGGTTGGTTGAGGATGGGGGGGGATTAGAGTTTCCTTTCGTTTTTTTCTTTTTTCATCTTTCACTTTGTTTCTTGTCTGGAGTAGTGAAGAGTTTCTAAAAATTGAACAAAAATTAAGTGTGATAGATGCACAGCTGTATGAGGGTACCCAGGGGCAAGTGATTGTACACTTTGGATCTTTGGATAATTGTATGGTATCTGAACAATCTCAATAAAAATGAAAAAAATAAATAAATAAAATAAAGTCTAAATTTTTTGAAAAGTGTCACCTTTCAGGGACCTAGAGCTTAGAGATATTCCAGAAACCATAAGTGCTTTGAATTCAAGTATTACCATGGTCTATCAAAACATTGTTGTATACCTCACCTATACAGCTTCAATGATTCAAATACCGACCTAGAAATAGTTATGCAAGGCACTAGATCAGGATCTCCCGTTCTGAGTTCTGTGGTACTTTGATGGTTTGGGGGAGATATTTCTGGGGGGTAAGCAACATGTTGATAATTGTTAAGTCAGGAAAAGTATGCAAGTGTGCGTGTGTGTGCATGTGTGTAGTTGTTATTAGCCTAAGGGGTTGGCTAAATTTGAAAAGCAAAACCTTTCTTATCCATCCATTCATTCCTTGGTTATTATTGAGTGTCTAGTACATACATTTGATAGTTGGTAAGATTACAGGGATAAAAGACACACTCCTTGTCCTCAACGGGCTCCCAGTCTATAAAAGAAATAAATAAATATAAAATTGCAACCCAGTGTGATGAAGGTTGTACTGGAGAAAAACACAAACAGCTGTGGCAGCTGGTAGGAGGGTCACCTAACCCAGACTGGTGTAGATCATGGATGTCCACTCCATTCATGGACAAATAAATGTTGAAAGAAATCCTATATCCTTCACCATCCTCATTTATGGAATGTGAATGTTTTTACTTTCCAAAGAACATGTGGAAGTTTTACTCCCACCTCAAGAAGATTTTTTTGTCTTGATTTTTTTTCAATGTTAGGTGTCTGTTTCTTTTTTAGTTTATAAGAAGCAAACCAAATAATTAAGATAATACTTACCAATAAATGAGGTTGGGTAAGAATCTTTAGGAGAGACTGAATGAGAGTGGCAAACTCCCTGGTGCATCAACAACCACAAACATTTATTAACTATTCAAGGCAGTGTGTTTAGCAATATTGCAAATATAAGAAAAAGCCAGTAAATACTGTAGTAGAAAATTCTGGACAAGTTCTTAATAAATTTTGTTTCCATTCTTATTTCACGGATGAGTCATCCTCGTTTCTGATTGATGTCAATTAGCACTTGCTCCTAATGATTAGTAAACAAATAATTTTAAAACTCAAAGAATTGAATGCACGTGATGAGTACTTCTTATGTGACCTGAAAATTGCAGCATTAAATATTTATACAATTAGTTCAGTTATTGTGCATCGTCTTTAAAATATTCATGTATTTCCTTTTTTTCCTAAGGATAACTAATTTTCAGCCTATTAATTCTGTAGATTTAATTAAAGTTTAAGTCCTGCCTCTTAATTTTATTGACTCACAGATTTATTCCTTTATAGATTTAATTAAGAAATTTACATTAAACTAAAGGGGGTTTGGCATTTTAGTTTCGTTTTCTAATTGCACAAAAGCTGTAAAATACCACTAAATATATTTCTTCATAGTAAAGGAGAAAATTCTGAATTTCCAGTTATCTTTTGCTTAAGTATTAAAAAATAGTAATTAACATATAGTCAGCTTTAATATGCAGGGTCATGGATGGGAAAGAAATTTGTATTCCCAAATATTTGGGGAAGAATAGTTTTAAAGATGCTGTTAACAAACACACTAAAAAGAATTATTTTACCATGCAGGTAACAAAACTTAGCATGGGTTAATAAGATTTTACAGAGGTCTGTTTCATGTAAGGCCCTATGATGGATACTACGGAGAAAATGAAAGAAATATAAAAATGGTTTCTGCTTTTAAGAAACTTTACAATATACAAGGGTAAAAACAGAGAGCAAGGGGTTGATCATGAGGTACGCAGGGAGCCCTGGAAAGCCAAGGGTTTCAGAGAACTTGTAGAAAGGGACATTCAGTCAAGAACAAATGTAAAGTTGCAGTATGGATTTGTATAAAAGGTGTCAGGAAGATTGAAGTCTAGGATGCACTGGGCCTTGCCAAAATAAGTTAAAGACAACTAAAAGGACTCTTTAATCTCTATTTAGACTGAAAAAAAGAACAAGGAAGATGTAGGCATGACATTCAGGGCAGATTGTGTAATAGTGACAGATAATAAAGCAAAATTGCTAAATAACGATTTTGTTTTTATCTCTTTTATCAGGAGACATCTTCAAGCTAGAAAATACTCTCTACCAAAAAAGACAGCACAGGAGACTAAGTCTTTATTTAACCTACTTACCTGTAGCAGGATTGGGAAGACTGGAAAGTTTCTCTATTTGAAACTAGACATACCTTCTTGAGTTGGACCAAAGGAAAACATCGGAGCATGGGAGAGGCAGAGACTGGTGGTGCTAGAGAGACAGACCTAGGTAGAGATGCACAGAGAAGGATCAGTTTGTCATCTTTAAAAAGCCCATCGAGGGAGGTGGGGCAAGATGGCGGACTGGTGAGCTGTATGTTTTAGTTACTCCTCCAGGAAAGTAGGTAGAAAGCCAGGAACTGTGTGGACTGGACACCACAGAGCAATCTGACTTTGGGCATACTTCATACAACACTCATGAAAACGTGGAACTGCTGAGATCAGCGAAATCTGTAAGTTTTTGCAGCCAGGGGTCCCGCGCCCCTCCCTGCCAGGCTCAGTCCCGTGGGAGGAGGGGCTGTCAGCTCCGGGAAGGAGAAGGGAGAACTGCAGTGGCAGCCCTTATCAGAAACTCATTCTACTGATCCAAACTCCAACCATAGATAGACTGAGACCAGACACCAGAGAATCTGAGAGCAGCCAGCCCAGCAGAGAGGAGACAGGCATAGAAAAAAAACAACGCGAAAAACTCCAAAATAAAAGCGGAGGATTTTTGGAGTTCTGGTGAACATAGAAAGGGGAAGGGCAGAGCTCAGGCCCTGAGGCGCATATGCAAATCCCGAAGAAAAGCTGATCTCTCTGCCCTGTGGACCTTTCCTTAATGGCCCTGGTTGCTTTGTCTCTTAGCATTTCAATAACCCATTAGATATCTGAGGAGAGCCCTTTTTTTTTTTTTTTTTTTAATCTTTTTTCTTTTTCTAAAACAATTACTCTAAGAAGCCCAATACAGAGAGCTTCAAAGACTTGCAATTTGGGCAGGTCAAGTCAAGAGCAGAACTAAGAGAGCTCTGAGACAAAAGGCAATAATCCAGTGCTGAGAAAATTCACTAAACACCACAACTTCCCAAGAAAAGGGGGGTGTCCACTCACAGCCATCATCCTGGTGGACAGGAAACACTCCTGCCCATCGCCAGTCCCATAGCCCAGAGCTACCCCAGACAACCCAGTGTGACGGAAGTGCTTCAAATAACAGGCACACACCACAAAACTGGGCGTGGACATTAGCCTTCCCTGCAACCTCAGCTGATTGTCCCAGAGTTGGGAAGGTGGAGCAGTGTGAATTAACAAAGCTCCATTCAGCCATCATTTCAGCAGACTGGGAGCCTCCCTACACAGCCCAGCAGCCCAGAACTGCCCTGGGGGGACGGCACTCATCTGTGACATAGCACAGTCATCCCTCAACAGAGGACCTGGGGTGCACAGCCTGGAAGAGGGGCCCACTTGCACGTCTCAGGAGCCATACGCCAATACCAAGGACTTGTGGGTCAGTGGCAGAGACAAACTGTGGCAGGACTGAACTGAAGGATTAGACTATTGCAGCAGCTTTAAAACTCTAGGATCACCAGGGAGATTTGATTGTTAGGGCCACCCCCCCCCCTCCCTGACTGCCCAGAAACATGCCCCATATACAGGGCGGGCAACACCAACTACACACGGAAGCTTGGTACACCAATTGGACCCGACAAGACTCACTCCCCCACTCACCAAAAAGGCTAAGCAGGGGAGAACTGGCTTGTGGAGAACAGGTGGCTCGTGGACGCCACCTGCTGGTTAGTTAGAGAAAGTGTACTCCACAAAGCTGTAGATCTGATAAATTAGAGATAAGGACTTCAATTGGTCTACAAATCCTAAAAGAACCCTATCAAGTTCAGCAAATGCCACGAGGCCCAAAACAACAGAAAATTATAAAGCATATGAAAAAAACAGACGATATGGATAACCCAAGCCCAAGCACCCAAATCAAAAGACCAGAAGAGACACAGCACCTAGAGCAGCTACTCAAAGAACTAAAGATGAACAATGAGACCATAGTACGGGAGAGAAAGGAAATCAAGAAGACCCTAGAAGAGCGTAAAGAAGACATTGCAAGACTAAATAAAAAAATGGATGATCTTATGGAAATTAAAGAAACTGTTGACCAAATTAAAAAGATTCTGGACACTCATAGTACAAGACTAGAGGAAGTTGAACAACGAATCAGTGACCTCGAAGATGACAGAATGGAAAATGAAAGCATAAAAGAAAGAATGGGGAAAAAAATTGAAAAAATCGAAATGGACCTCAGGGATATGATAGATAATATGAAACGTCCGAATATAAGACTCATTGGTGTCCCAGAAGGGGAAGAAAAGGGCAAAGGTCTAGGAAGAGTATTCAAAGAAATTGTTGGGGAAAACTTCCCAAATCTTCTAAACAACATAAATACACAAATCATAAATGCTCAGCGAACTCCAAATAGAATAAATCCAAATAAACCCACTCCGAGACATATACTGATCACACTGTCAAACACAGAAGAGAAGGAGCAAGTTCTGAAAGCAGCAAGAGAAAAGCAATTCACCACATACAAAGGAAACAGCATAAGACTAAGTAGTGACTACTCAGCAGCCACCATGGAGGCAAGAAGGCAGTGGCACGATATATTTAAAATTCTGAGTGAGAAAAATTTCCAGCCAAGAATACTTTATCCAGCATAGCTCTCCTTCAAATTTGAGGGAGAGCTTAAATTTTTCACAGACAAACAAATGCTGAGAGAATTTGCTAACAAGAGACCTGCCCTACTGGAGATACTAAAGGGAGCCCTACAGATAGAGAAACAAAGAAAGGACAGAGAGACTTGGAGAAAGGTTCAGTACTAAAGAGATTCGGTATGGGTACAATAAAGGATATTAATAGACAGAGGGGGAAAATATGACAAACATAAACCAAAGGATAAGATGGCCGATTCAAGAAATGCCTTCACGGTTTTAACGTTGAATGTAAATGGATTAAACTCCCCAATTAAAAGATATAGATTCGCAGAATGGATCAAAAAAAATGAACCATCAATATGTTGCATACAAGAGACTCATCTTAGACACAGGGACACAAAGAAACTGAAAGTGAAAGGATGGAAAAAAATATTTCATGCAAGCTACAGCCAAAAGAAAGCAGGTGTAGCAATATTAATCTCAGATAAAATAGACTTCAAATGCAGGGATGTTTTGAGACACAAAGAAGGCCACTACGTACTAATAAAAGGGGCAATTCAGCAAGAAGAAATAACAATCGTAAATGTCTATGCACCCAACCAAGGTGCCACAAAATACATGAGAGAAACACTGGCAAAACTAAAGGAAGCAATTGATGTTTCCACAATAATTGTGGGAGACTTCAACACATCACTCTCTCCTATAGATAGATCAACCAGACAGAAGACCAATAAGGAAATTGAAAACCTAAACAATCTGATAAATGAATTAGATTTAACAGACATATAAAGGACATTACATCCCAAATCACCAGGATACACATACTTTTCTAGTGCTCATGGAACTTTCTCCACAATAGATCATATGCTGGGACATAAAACAAGCCTCAATGAATTTAAAAAGATTGAAATTATTCAAAGCACATTCTCTGACCACAATGGAATACAATTAGAAGTCAATAACATCAGAGACTTAGAAAATTCACAAATACCTGGAGGTTAAACAACACACTCCTAAACAATCAGTGGGTTAAAGAAGAAATAGCAAGAGAAATTGCTAAATATATAGAGATGAATGAAAATGAGAACACAACATACCAAAACCTATGAGATGCAGCAAAAGCAGTGCTAAGGGGGAAATTTATAGCACTAAACGCATATATTAAAAAGGAAGAAAGAGCCAAAATCAAAGAACTAATGGATCAACTGAAGAAGCTAGAAAATGAACAGCAAACCAATCCTAAACCAAGTACAAGAAAAGAAATAACAAGGATTAAAGCAGAAATAAAGGACATAGAGAACAAAAAAAACAATAGAGAGGATAAATATCACCAAAAGTTGGTTCTTTGAGAAGATCAACAAGATTGACAAGCCCCTAGCTAGACTGACAAAATCAAAAAGAGAGAAGACCCATATAAACAAAATAATGAATGAAAAAGGTGACATAACTGCAGATCCTGAAGAAATTAAAAAAATTATAAGAGGATACTATGAACAAATGTATGGCAACAAACTGGATAATGTAGAAGAAATGGACAATTTCCTGGAAACATATGAACAACCTAGACTGACCAGAGAAGAAATAGAAGACCTCAACCAACCCATCACAAGCAAAGAGATCCAATCAGTCATCAAAAATCTTCCCACAAATAAATGCCCAGGGCCAGATGGCTTCACAGGGGAATTCTACCAAACTTACCAGAAAGAACTGACACCAATCTTACTCAAACTCTTTCAAAACATTGAAGAAAATGGAACACTACCTAACTCATTTTATGAAGCTAACATCAATCTAATACCAAAACCAGGGAAAGATGCTACAAAAAAGGAAAACTACCGGCCAATCTCCCTAATGAATATAGATGCAAAAATCCTCAACAAAATACTTGCAAATCGAATCCAAAGACACATTAAAAAAATCATACACCATGACCAAGTGGGGTTCATTCCAGGCATGCAAGGATGGTTCAACATAAGAAAATCAATCAATGTATTACAACACATTAACAAGTCCAAAGGGAAAAATCAATTGATCATCTCAATAGATGCTGAAAAAGCATTTGACAAAATCCAACATCCCTTTTTGATAAAAACACTTCAAAAGGTAGGAATTGAAGGAAACTTCCTCAACATGATAAAGAGCATATATGAAAAACCCACAGCCAGCATAGTACTCAATGGTGAGAGACTGAAAGCCTTCCCTCTAAGATCTGGAACAAGACAAGGATGCCCGCTGTCACCACTGTTATTCAACACTGTGCTGGAAGTGCTAGCCAGGGCAATCCGGCAAGACAAAAAAATAAAAGGCATCCAAATTGGAAAAGAAGAAGTAAAACTGTCATTGTTTGCAGATGATATGATCTTATATCTGGAAAACCCTGAGAAATCGACGATACAGCTACTAGAGCTAATAAACAAATTTAGCAAAGTAGCGGGATACAAGATTAATGCACGTAAGTCAGTAATGTTTCTATATGCTAGAAATGAACAAACTGAAGAGACACTCAAGAAAAAGATACCATTTTCAATAGCAACTAAAAAAATCAAGTACCTAGGAATAAACTTAACCAAAGATGTAAAAGACCTATACAAAGAAAACTACATAACTCTACTAAAAGAAATAGAAGGGGACCTTAAAAGATGGAAAAATATTCCATGTTCATGGATAGGAAGACTAAATGTCATTAAGATGTCAATTCTACCCAAACTCATCTACAGATTCAATGCAATCCCAATCAAAATTCCAACAACCTACTTTGCAGACTTGGAAAAGCTAGTTATCAAATTTATTTGGAAAGGGAAGATGCCTCGAATTGCTAAAGACACTCTAAAAAAGAAAAACGAAGTGGGAGGACTTACACTCCCTGACTTTGAAGCTTATTATAAAGCCACAGTTGCCAAAACAGCATGGTACTGGCACAAAGATAGACATATAGATCAATGGAATCGAATTGAGAATTCAGAGATAGACCCTCAGATCTATGGCCGACTGATCTTTGATAGGGCCCCCATAGTCACTGAACTGAGTCATAATGGTCTTTTCAACAAATGGGGCTGGGAGAGTTGGATATCCATATCCAAAACAATGAAAGAGGACCCCAACCTCACCCCCTACACAAAAATTAACTCAAAATGGACCAAAGATCTCAATATAAAAGAAAGTACCATAAAACTCCTAGAAGATAATGTAGGAAAACATCTTCAAGACCTTGTATTAGGCGGCCACTTCCTAGACTTTACACCCAAAGCACAAGCAACAAAAGAGAAAATAGATAAATGGGAACTCCTCAAGCTTAGAAGTTTCTGCACCTCAAAGGAATTTCTCAAAAAGGTAAAGAGGCAGCCAACTGAATGGGAAAAAATTTTTGGAAATCATGTATCTGACAAAACACTGATATCTTGCATATATAAAGAAATCCTACAACTCAAGGACAATAGTACAGACAGCCCAATTATAAAATGGGCAAAAGATATGAAAAGACAGTTCTCTGAAGAGGAAATACAAATGGCCAAGAAACACATGAAAACATGTTCAGCTTCACTAGCTATTAGAGAGATGCAAATTAAGACCACAATGAGATACCATCTCACACCGATTAGAATGGCTGCCATTAAACAAACAGGAAACTACAAATGCTGGAGGGGATGTGGAGAAATTGGAACTCTTATTCATTGTTGGTGGGACTGTATAATGGTTCAGCCACTCTGGAAGTCAGTCTGGCAGTTCCTTAGAAAACTAGATATAGAGTTACCATTCGATCCAGCGATTGCACTTCTCGGTATATACCCGGAAGATCGGAAAGCAGTGACACGAACAGATATCTGCATGCCAATGTTCATAGCAGCATTATTCACAATTGCCAAGAGATGGAAACAACCCAAATGTCCTTCAACAGATGAGTGGATAAATAAAATGTGGTATATACACACAATGGAATACTACGCGGCAGTAAGAAGGAACGATCTGGTGAAACATATGACAACATGGATGAACCTTGAAGACATAATGCTGAGCGAAATAAGCCAGGCACAAAAAGAGAAATATTATATGCTACCACTAATGTGAACTTTGAAAAATGTAAAACAAATGGTTTATAATGTAGAATGTAGGGGAACTAGCAGTAGAGAGCAATTAAGGAAGGGGGAACAATAATCCAAGAACAGATAAGCTATTTAACGTTCTGGGGATGCCCAGGAATGACTATGGTCTGTTAATTTCTGATGGATATAGTAGGAACAAGTTCACAGAAATGTTGCTATATTATGTAACTTTCTTGGGGTAAAGTAGGAACATGTTGGAAGTTAAGCAGTTATCTTAGGTTAGTTGTCTTTTTCTTACTCCCTTGTTATGGTCTCTTTGAAATGTTCTTTTATTGTATGTTTGTTTTCTTTTTAACTTTTTTTTTCATACAGTTGATTTAAAAAAGAATGGAAAGTTAAAAAAAAAAAAAAAAAAAAGAAAAACAAGGGAAAAAAAAAAAGATGTAGTGCCCCCTTGAGGAGCCTGTGGAGAATGCAGGGGTATTCGCCTACCCCACCTTCATGGTTGCTAACATGACCACAGACATAGGGGACTGGTGGTTTGATGGGTTGAGCCCTCTACCATAGGTTTTACCCTTGGGAAGACGGTTGCTGCAAAGGAGAGGCTAGGCCTCCCTATGGTTGTGCCTAAGAGCCTCCTCCCGAATGCCTCTTTGTTGCTCAGATGTGGCCCTCTCTCTCTGGCTAAGCCAACTTGAAAGGTGAAATCACTGCCCTCCCCCCTACGTGGGATCAGACACCCAGAGGAGTGAATCTCCCTGGCGACATGGAATATGACTCCCGGGGAGGAATGCAGACCTGGCATCGTGGGACGGAGAACATCTTCTTGACCAAAAGGGGGATGTGAAAGGAAATGAAATAAGCTTCAGTGGCAGAGAGATTCCAAAAGGAGCCGAGAGGTCACTCTGGTGCGCACTCTTACGCACACTTTAGACAACCCTTTTTAGGTTCTAAAGAATTGGGGTAGCTGGTGGTGGATACCTGAAACTATCAAACTACAACCCAGAACCCATGAATCTCGAAGACAGTTGTATAAAAATGTAGCGTATGAGGGGTGACAATGGGATTGGGAAAGCCATAAGGACCACACTCCACTTTGTCTAGTTTATGGATGGATGAGTAGAAAAATAGGGGAAGGAAACAAACAGACAAAGGTACCCAGTGTTCTTTTTACTTCAATTGCTCTTTTTCACTCTAATTATTATTCTTGTTATTTTTGTGTGTGTGCTAATGAAGGTGTCAGGGATTGATTTAGGTGATGAATGTACAACTATGTAATGGTACTGTAAACAATCGAAAGTATGATTTGTTGTGTATGACTGCGTGGTATGTGAATATATCTCAATAAAATGTAGATAAAAAAAAATCAAAAAAAAAAAAAAAAAAAAAAGCCCATCGTCCGTGGTGGTTCGATGTGCTGAGCCCTCTATCATGGTACTTGCCCTTATGAAGCTTGTTACTGCAAAGGAGAGGCTAGACTTGCATATAATTGTGCCTAAGTGTCTCCCCCTGATTACCTCTTTGTTGCTCAGATGTGGCCCTCTCTCTCTCTCTCTGACTAAGGCACCTCAGCAGGTGAACTCACTGCCCTCCCCCATATGTGGGACTTCATTCCCAGTTGTGCAAATCTCCCTGGCAACATAGGATATGACTCCCGGGGATGAATCTGGACCCAACATCATGTGATTGAGAATATCTTCTTGACCAAAGTGGGGATGCAAAATGAAAAAAAATAAAGTTTCAGTGGCTGAGAGATTTCAAATGAAGTCAAGAGGTCACTCTGGTGGACATTCTTATGCACTATATAGATAACAACTCTTAGGTTTTAAGAGTTAAATCCTCAATAACAGTAATTGGAAGTCAACAGGTAATGTTGAATTTAATGTATTGGAATAGCTAGAAGTAAATACCTGAAACTATCAAACTCTAACTCAGTAGTCTGGACTCCTGAAGATGATTGCATAACAACATAGATTATAAGAGGTGACAGTGTGACTGTGAAAACTTTGTGTATCATACTCCCTTTATCCAGTGTATGGATGGATGAGTAGAAAAATGGGGACAAAAACTAAATGAAAAATAGGGTGGGATGGGGGAATGATTTGGTTGTTCTTTTTTTTACTTTTTATTCTTATTTTTATTCTTTCTGGTGTAAGGAAAATGTTCAAAAATAGATTGGGGTGATGAATGCACAACTCTGTGATGGTACTGTGAACAGCTGATTGTACACCATGGATGACTGTATGGTATGTGAATATATCTCAATAAAACTGAATTTAATTAGAAAAAAAAAAGCTCATTGTCCAAAGGAAACAGTAAAGCCAAATGGCAAAGCAAAAAAGTTGCTGGCAGTGGGACCAGACGTAAGGAAGTAGAGATTGGGGAATGTAATTAGCATTCACGTGGCAGGAACTATCCTAGATACTTAATATACCCAAACACTACAACAACCTTAGTGAGGGTGGTTTTGTGAAACTTGGGCTTTACTAACATGGAAGATAAGGCTTAACTTGTCTAAGGTTATACAGTGAGCAAGAGGAGCAGGTAAAACTTGAACCCAAGACTGTACAACTTCATAGTCTAACTCTTTCCTCTATATACTGAAGAGGGCATGATAGCACAGAATCCAAGGGAAAATAAACCCAAGAATTCAAGCCATTATTGGCATCAAGAAAACCTGTGAGCAGGTATTAGGTCTCCATCACTGGGCTGGATGACGTGTAAGGGAAGAGACTGACAAGGATGAAGTTAGGTGCTAAGCCTAAGTGGCCTTTGATATATCCAAAGAGTCACCCAATCACAGAACCCAGGACAGAAGGCAATTAGAAGTACAATTCAAGAAAGGGTGATGTGATGCTGAGCTGCTGAAGTACCTCCTGCAAAGATTCATGAAACATGGGAGAATGGTAAAGTGAAACCCCAGGATTATAGTTGAGCAGAGGCCTGAAGAACAAACTGCCAGTTTGGAGAAGACAACAGGATAAAAGACAGAGGCTGGTGGGGGTTAAAACATAATGATGCCCCCCCCCCAAAAAAAATGTTTTTTTAATTAAAAAAAATTTTTTAAATGAAGCTCATAGATGGTTTAAAGCGGTCTTTTAACATTAGAAAAAACTGATCAGAGTGTGACATATATTGGAGAATTTGGGGAATATTAATGAACAAGCACTTAGAACAATCAGCAGATGAAAAAAAAGTATTTAACCTCAGGACAAACTAAAGTTGTAAAGTAAAAAATACTACCATGATATGCTACTTGGCTCCCGTCTAAACTCTTGCTATTGTTTAAACAATAGCAACAAAAATATAATAGAAATATACTTAAAAGATGGAAAGAAGAGAAGAGGGCGTGGAAGGAGTAAAAGAATTAAATCCTCAATAACAGTAACTGGAAGTCAACAGGTAATGTCCAAAATTGATAAACAGTCATATAGATAATTTATTTAGAAATAAGGAGAGAAATAACAGAAAAGTGGCTAAAGGAGCTCAAAGATGCATCAGAACTTCATTCCTTTTTACGGCTGAATAATACTCTATTATGTATATATACCACATTTTGTTTATCCATTCATCAGTTGATGGACACTTGGGTTGCTTCCGTCTTTGGCAATTGTGAATAAAGCTGCTATAAACATCAGTGTGCAAATGCTCATCTGTTCAGGAGCTGCTTTCTATACGAACCTTGAAGACATCATGTTAAGTGAAATAAGCAAGACACAAAAGGACAAATATTGTATGATTTCACTGATACGAAATGAGTAGAATAAGCAAACTCAAAAGAGTCAGAATTTAGAATACAGGTTACCAGGGGATGGGTTGGGATAAGGAATGGGAAGTTAATGCTTAAAAGGTACAGAGTTTCTACTTGGGATGATGGGAAAGTTTGGTAATGGATGGTGGTGGTGGCAGCACAACAATGTGAATGTAATTGACCACAATGATCCATGTATTTTAATGAGGTTAAAAGGAGAAAATTTAGGTTGTTGTGACATTACTAGAATAAAGATTTTTTAAAAAATCTATGGAGCTGCACTACATGGTGAACCCTAAGTTAAACTGTGGACTACAGTTTATAGTACAACTAAAAAAATGTGCTTTCATCAATAGTAACAAATGTACCACACTAATACAAGGTATTAATAATAGTGTGGTAAATGGGAAACCTGTATTTTATGTATCATTATTGTTTAACCCACAGTTCCTGTATTAAAAAAATTAATTTTTTTTTTTTAAAAAGCTGCCTGGGTCACCCAGAGAAAAATGTTAGGAGTGATCATGATTGAATCCTGCTGATGGCAGTAGTTCCCACACTTTAGGGTGCATCAGCATGACCTGGTGAGCTTTTAAAGATGCAGATTCCTGGGCCACAACCCCAGAGCTTCCCCTTGGGTAGTTTTGGGGTGGAGCCCAGGAATCTGCATTTTCACAGGAGGTGCTGATGCAGGAGTGCAGAGCCTATGCTGGGAGAAGCCCAGGCAGCTGCGGGTGACTGAACCGAGGTCTGAGGCAAAATCAGACACTGGGGACATGGCCAGGCAGGGGAACAGGCAGGGCCAACCTCGCTCCCCCGCCTGGAGGGAGGCAAGGGCGATGGAGGCAGAGGTGGGAAGCCTGTGGCTCCCTGGGGCTGGAGGGCCAGACTCTTAGGGCCTGGGGACTGTCTTCAGAGGCCCCTGGCTGGGAAAAACCCACCTGTCCTCTGGCCGCTGCTGGGGCCTGGAACTTTGAGATGCCCAATTAGAGCTTGCCTCCACTCCAGCTCTTCCTGGGAAATGATGAAGAGTTTGTCTCGAGCGTCTCTGGTGGCCAAGCCTCGCCTTGGGCGTCCCACTTGCCTGGAGAAACAACCCCAACCGTGCCACCTTGGCCACTAATCCATGGGGCTCTGTGAAGCTCTTGAGACCCTGCAAACACTTAGGGACTTGCCTGCAGTCTCCTCTGGGCAACTCAGCTATAGTCATGCTGTCTTCTGTGCTGAAGAGCCTGTGGGATGGACACACAGATGTTCGTTCAGAATGACCCCACCAACTCTCACTTCCTGACACTTCCATGGGCTGTAAAGTTTTGGGACTCTCAGGGTTTCGTGGCTAATCCTTATCATCTCTGTGCTCCCCTCAAAAATAAAATACAACACAAATCCCTAAAGCAAGCCTCTTGAAAACAATTCTGACTGTAGGAGGCAGGACCTGCCAGGAAGGAAAATGCCCAGACCCCTGGGCTGGAGGCCCGCAGCGCTGCACAATAGCCCTTCCAGGGGGAAGAGGAGGCAGAGGCCGAAGTGAGAACAGCGTGGCGTGTCACTCAAGGAAAGTGGCCACCTCAACAGAGCTGACCCAGGCGACTCCACAATCCCCACAGAGGACTTTCCTGCTGGGCATCTAATTCAGTATGTCACAAACCAGCAGAACGGTGGTGTCAGTGTGAGGAAAGGCTTTAGAAATGGATGTAGGTAAATACAACGAATCCTTTACAGGTAAAATGTGAGTCATGTTCTACATTTAATAAAAACATATTCTCAGGAAAAAAAAAAAAAGTTGTAAAACATACCACTAGAGAACAAATACTATATCTAATAAAAACTAGGTAAGGAAAGTACGCAGCATTGTAAATGCACTAAATTCTTCATTTTTATAGCAGGGAATCAATAGACAATGTCTAAATCGATGTACCAAGATATTAAGGGATAAGCATGTTATTTCAGTTCCGTAATAACCACCACAGAAACTTAAAAAACAGGAAATCGTGCCAATGGTAGCTTCTGGGAAGTGGTACTGAGGGAGCAGTTTGCGGAGGGGAGCATCAAGTTTAGTTTTCATTTTATGCTTTTCTGTACCATTTTAATTTTGCTATGTGCAATGCATTATCTCTATCATTAAAATACATTGAACAAGGAAGGAAATGAGAGAGGGCGGGAATAGCAGGAGCCAGTATGACTCTATTAGCATCATTTGTTTCCTAATTTGGTTATGAGACTGGTAGATTAAGAGAACCCATTACTGTCATATCCTAGACCCTCTTCTAGGAGCTGGAAGTGTAGCAGTGAATTCTAGAAGGTAAAATAAAACAAACACAGTCCCCAAGGAACTTATATCCAAGTGTGGGAAGCACACATCCTAGGTGTTAAGTTCTAAAGAAAGGGTCAAGGGGATGCCTCAGGGTAGGGAGATACGTTGCAATTTTAGATCGGGTGGCTAGAGAAGGCCTCACTGAGAAAGCACCTAAATGACTAGAGACCTGAAAGTGATGAGGGAGTGACCACATGGATATCTGGGTGGAAACCATCCAGATGAATAGCCAGTGCAAGGGCTGTGGGGCAGGAGGGTACCCAGTAAATTCCAGGAAGAGCAAGGAGGCCAGAGTGGCTGGAGGAATGAGCAAGGGATGACGTCAGAGAGGTAAGGGGGTAGGGGCAGATCACGCAGGCTTTATTGGCTCTTTCAAGTACTTTGGCTTTTATTGTGAACAAGATGACAAGAGAATGCCCTGAGATGTGTTATAGCATAGTGCTTCTCAGACTTTAATTTGAGCACAAATCATCTGAGGACCATGTTAAAATGCAGATTCAGTAGGCTTGAGCTGTGCATTTTTTTTCTGTTTCTAACAAGCTTCCGGTGATGCTAAAGCTGCTGATGTGCAGACCACACTGTGGGTGGCAAGGGGAACTCATCCAAGCAGAAAAAAGACTCAAGAAGACAGCTTTCGATAGAGAGGGGCAAGCTGCTTTTAAAAGTTCTAAGCTCTATGTTGCTGCAGGGAGAGGCTAAGTCTACTTATAATTGTGCCTAAGAGTCTCCCGCTGAGTGCCTCTTTGTTGCTCAGATGTAGCCTCTCTCTAGCTAAGCCTACGCGGCAGGTGAACTCACTGCCCTCCCCCTATGTGGGACCTGACTCCCAGGGGTGTAAATCTCCCTGGCAATGCAGGATATGACTCCCAAGGATGAACCTGGATCTGACATCAAGGGATTGAAAACATCTTCTTGACCAAAAGTGGGAAGCAAAATGAAGTAAAATAATTATGGCTGAGAGATTTCAAATGGAGTCAAGAGGTCACTCTGGAGGTTATTCTTACACACTATATAGATAACCCTTTTTAGGTTTTAATGTATTGGAATAGCTAGAAGTAAATACCTGAATCTATCAAATTGCAACCCAGTAGCCTTGATTCTTGAAGATGATTGTATAACTACGTAGTTTACATGCGGTGATGGTGTCATTGTGAAAACCTTGTGGCTCACCCTCCCTTTATCCAGTGTATGGATGGATGAGTAGAAAAATGGGGACAACAACTAAATGAAAAATAGGGTGGGATGGGGGGGATTATTTGGGTGTTGTTTTTTACTTTTACTTTTTATTCTTATTTTTATTCTTTCTGGTGTAAGAAAAATGTTTAAAAATTGATTCGGGTAATGAATGCACAACTATGGGATGATACTGTGAAAAGTTGATTGTATACCATGGATGACTGTATGGTATATGAATATATCTCAATAAAACTGAATTTTAAAAAAAAGTTCTAAGCTCTAGAGACTTTTTACTCTTATGGTCAGATAAGGTTACCTGGCCCAATAACAATGTATACTAGCTAAAGAAGGAAGGAGTTCTTCAATTTGCAACTTCATGCAGACAGCAAAAGGATCTGCTGAAATTTGACTAGCCCACAATTATCCTTGACAAACATCTACAATTTCCTGTATATATGTTTATACAACAAACTATAAGGAATATTGTGGGTTCTAACTCCAGTCCTGATTTCCTCCTCGGTAAGGAACTGGTGCTATCCTTTAAGTAGTGGAGGTATGAAACGAATTTCGGTCTGGATCACTCTGAAGTCCCTTTCTTGAAGGTTCTAAATTGTTCTTGTCCTGTGTGTTTCTGTCCCTTACTTCAAAGTCCTCGGTCCTTGCTCACCTCATGCGCTGGTGTGGTTTTAACCATTGTTTGTTAACCCTGGGAGTGGCTGCAGCTCTCCTCTCCCACTTCTGGGTCCAGGCTCCAATAGTCCATGATCTTGTGCTCTGCAGGCTCAATTCTTTCATGGGGACAAAGTGTTAAGGCTCCTTTGGTGGGCAGCTGAGAGTTCTTTGTGCTGAGAGCTCAAATTTTAAAATGGCCTCCATTTGTACAAAGCCCCCTCCCTGTCTTTATGATATCATTGACATCTACTCAAGAATGGCAAATTAGGACATTTCTATTTATTCATGCCATGTCCAATGTTATGTGGCACACAATATATAATACCTAAAAAATGAGGTGATTCTTTAATTTATGACTTCCTGGAGACAACAAAAAGATTTGTTGGAATTAACAGCTTAATTTCAGCAAAATATTTGATAAAACCCTCATTGATTCCTCATGAACAAGGTGGAATAATAAAGGATATACAGTGGGGTGGGTTCATGGCTGGTTGGAGAAGGCTTTACAGAGAATGCTGATTAACTTGGAGGGTGATCTCTCCAGGGGCCCGCTGCAGGGCTCTGTTCTTAACCTCCACCTTATCACCTTGGTTAGTCATAACTTCAGGGTGGCTCTTGCTAGCAAGTTGGTCAATATCTTTGTTTGATCTGAGGTTGGAAAGGAAGGCTAATGTTAGGTGACAGAATTAGGACTCAAAAAGATCTGGAAAGATTAGAACCTGGTCAGAGTCTAATAAAATAAGATTTGATTAGGATAAATATATGTCCTACGCATAATTCCCCCAAAGCAATTTCATAAGTTCAAGATAGGATGAAGAGTAGGAGGTGGGGTGATATTCTTCAGAAGGATATGTGAAAAAGAACTCAGAGGAAATCGTTTGAATATAAGCTATAGGCCTGCATTACTTCTTCTAATAAAAAATATATCAACAATGTATTGAGAATGCCCCCAAACTTCACACAATCTGCAAACTGGCTACCACACTTTAAGACAGGCATTGACAAACCAGAACCCATCTGAAAGAGAACAACCAGGCTGCCAAAAAGTATATGAGGAATGGGCAAAGGACCTAGAGTTGCTTCGCCAGGTGAAAGAGGGGGCTCTGGGGAGGGCATTATTGTTTTCTGATATGTTAAGCATTGTCATAAAGAAAAGGAATCAGAATATGACAAGGAAGTAAAATTACACACCACAACTTGGATGTGCAAAAAAATCTTAACTTGATTTTTTATAACTTTTCTTACTATGCTCCTGGGCTGCTATTCTACCTTGGGGTTGAGGTGAGATTAAAGATGACTCTGTCTCTTTTGGTTTAGAACAGTCTCTTTTGAGTATTAACACAGTAGTTCATGATTTCAGTTCAGTCAGTTCTGGATGCTTCCCCTCTGCCGTCTTGGGTTCTTCTCCCCAAAGATCAGATAAGATCATGGTGGGTGAGGGGGTTCTGGGTCATCTTGAGTTCACAGAGAGATGCCCACCTGCAAGGTGACACCATGTTGCACATATAATGCTGAATGAAGGGCTTCTTTAAACAGACTTGCTGTTTTTTCGAACAATACTCTGAGAGGCAATAAGCAAGCCACCTGCTCTGGGATCCCTCAGATGAGAGACAGATGCAGGTTTTGTGAAGGATAAATCATATTCAATTGGGGCAACCCTCTTCAAAAAAAGGAACACACAACAATGAACACAAAATTTGGTGTGAAAATGAGTATCTACTTAGAATGAGAAAAGAGATCCCAACAAATATATTTTTAAAGCTGATGAATATCACAAGTATCACAAAATCCAGAAAAATAACAATATTTTTGTTAATTCACTGCCTGACACACTTCTATAATATATTTTCCTACTTCTTTTCCTGTATTTCCTCTATTTGCTACATACTCTTTGATTACATTTTCACATGACAAATTTTGGAATAGCATTTTCTATAGAGAACCTAGAAAACTAATTCAATCTTTCCTCAAGCTTGGTTGATTATTGATAGTTTAGAAAAGTTTCTTTCAGTTCCACAACTCTTTAGTAAGAAATTTCATATACATCCTTAGGATTGTTGTTAAATTTAGGAAATGCCTCCATTTAGTTTCTTTCACATATGAACTATAAGATTTCAAGGCAATTTAAATATTCTTGTGCAGGGACTAATCTTAAATGTTTTTTGAATTGGTGACATTGAATAACTAGTTTGTTATTATTGTGTCCATTGTAATGACATATGATCAGTTTTTAATCCTTTTTTGATGTCGTTATTTTGGGTCATGTTAGCAAATTAAACTCTTTTTCCAATATGTTGTATAATTCACTCCTCTTCTTTAATTGGATTATTAAAAAGTCTAAGTCTATTCATTACTTCTATTTGAAATTTATCTCCTCCCTTTAATTGATGATTTTGGTGTAATCTGAAAATAGTTTTCTTACAATCCAAGTCTGTCAGCATAATTTACATTTTATTGTCTAACTATATTGCTTTTATTTCACATTCCATTAATGCTTATCTGAATTTTCTCTAAGATCTTAATACATTTAAAGATGACAACAGAAGGTACCCATTATATAAACCCGAGTCAGAATTCTGTGATTTTTCTCACATTTTATACTGAAATGCTTAAAACATTTTCCAAATTGAAGTTAAAATGTATATTCAACCTTTATCAAAAACTTCATTCCATCCATGGTGGACAGCCTTTAGGATGGTCCCCAGTGATACCTACCTCCTGATGTTCATGCCCTTGTGCAAATACCCTTCCCTTTTAGGCGAACTGGACCTAGTGACTTGCTTCCAACTAAGAGGATACGGCAAATGTCATGGGATGCCACTGTGGCTTCCATCTCACTTGCCCTCCCTTCTTGTTCTACCCGTTCACTGTAATGGAAGCTGCCACCATGTTGTAAGCTGCCCCAGGGAGAGGCCCACATGGCAAGGAACTGCCAACAGCCAGGGAGGAGCTGAGGCTCAGTCAGCAACCCACGTGAAACTGAATCCTGTCAACAAGCACTTGAGTGAGCTCGGAAGGGAATCGTCCCCATATCAAGCCTTGAGACACCCTGATTGCACCCTTGTGAGAGACCTTCCATTGGAAGATGCAGATAAACCACATCCAGATTGCTAGCCCACAGAAACTGTGAGATAATGAATGGTTATTGTTTTAAGCTGCTGAATTTTGGAGTAACTTGCTATGCAGCAGTAGATAAAGATAACTAACACACCATCACAATTGTTTAATACATGGGACATTCATCATGCTATACAGTGCATTATCAAGCATAATCTTGAGAAGTGAGAACTTTTATTTTGACTAGGCATTGACGAAAACCAAATCATCTGCATACAAATTTATGTATCTGATGATAGAAAGAACTTCCCCCAGACTAGCTTCTAGCTCCATACATTTAAAACCTCATTTCTCTTCCATTATTTACATAATTCATATCAAATTACTAAATCTGGCCCTGCACCTTCATGGCATAAAACAGGATGAATCAACAAAATGGGTGTAGGAGAATTCCTGGTATACAGCGATGTGCGGAAACTGTCTCATATTAGCTCACAAGAGCTGACTGCTCACTTTTCAGGAATTTTGGGAGGCCATTGTTATACACAGCCATTATTAGAATTAAATTATATAAACTTACAATTAAATAAATAATATTAAAAACAAAGGAAATATATACTCAAATCTCATCATTTCCCAATACTTTCACTACATTCACTATGCTTTTGAGAATATTTATAGGTATTATATCTGTATGGTGCAAATATTGTACAAGGGTGTGCTACTGCATGTCTCTTCCCAACACCATGTTCAGTAATGCCACATTGATAGCATGAAATAGCCCCAGTGGGAACATTTACACCATCGAAGTCAGCAAACACTACAAATCTGGCCTGGTAGCCATTCCCACTCCATGACAGCTAGCCATAACATAACTATACACAGATCTGACTACAACCTATGTAAATATATCCCTCAAAACCCAAATAAAATGCAATCTGGCTGGATGCCAAAAGTGCCTTGAACACCCCTACAACACCTGACAGGAGGATAAGAGTGATGGAGAGGACATAAGAGAGGAAAGAAACACCGGCTCCAACCAATTGCAGTTAAAACATCTTTTGTAAACTTTTTTTTTTTTTTTTAAAGAAGATTACGTGGACACATTGTTAGGGCTCTTCCTAGAACACTGGAAGAAGCTGCAGCAAGTGAGGGGCCCTGAACGTAAGCTTCATTAGTCTGGCTAGGGTCTTGTCAATCTTGTTGATCTTCTCAAAGAACCAATTTTTGGTGTTATTTATTCTCTCTATTGTTTTTTTGTTCTCGGTGTCATTTATTTCTGCTTTAATCCTTGTTATTTCTTTTCTTCTACTTGGTTTATGATTGGTTTGCTGTTCATTTTCTAGCTTCTTCAGTTGTTCCATTAGTTCTTTGATTTTAGCTCTTTCTTCCTTTCTGATGTATGCATTTAGTGCTATAAATTTCCCCGTCAGCACCGCTTTTGCTGCATCCCATAGGTTTTGATATGTTGTGCTCTCATTTTCATTCGTCTCTATATATTTAGCAATCTCTCTTGCTATTTCTTCTTTAACCCACTGATTGTTTAGGAGAGTGTTGTTTAACCTCCAGGTACATGTGAATTTTCTAAGTCTCTGATGGTTATTGACTTTTAATTGTATTCCATTGTGGTCAGAGAATGTGCTTTGAATCATTTCAATTTTTTTAAATTTATTGAGGTTTGTTTTGTGTCCCAGCATATGATCTATTCTGGAGAAAGTTCCATGAGCACTAGAGAAGAATGTGTATCCTGGTGATTTGGGATGTAATGTTCTATACATGTCTGTTAAATTGAATTCACTTATCAGATTGTTTAAGTTTTCAATTTTCTTATTGGTCTTCTGTCTGGTTGATCTATCTGTAAGAGAGAGTGATGTTTTGAAGTCTCCCACAATTATTGTGGAAACATCAATTGCTTTCTTTAGTTTTGCCAGTGTTTGTCTCATGTATTTTGTGGCACCTTGATTGGGTGCATAAACATTTATGATTGTTATTTCTTCTTGTCGAATTGCCCCTTTTATTAGTATGTAGTGGCCTACTTTGTCTCTCATAACATCCTTGCATTTAAAGTCTATTTTATCTGAGATTAATATTGCTGCTCCTGCTTTCTTTTGGCTGTAGCTTGCATGAAATATTTTTTTCCATCCTTTCACTTTCAATTTCTTTGTGTCCCTGTGTCTAAAATGAGTCTCTTGTATGCAACATATAGATGGTTCATATTTTTTGATCCATTCTGCCAATCTGTATCTTTTAATTGGGGAGTTCAATCCATTTACATTCAATGTTATTACTGTGCAGGCATTTCTTGCATCAGCCATCCTATCCTTTGGTTTCTGTTTGTCAGACACATTTTTTCCCTCTCTCTCTTAACGTCCTTTAACATACCCATACTGAATTTCTTTAGTACTGAACTTTTCTCCATCTCTCTCTCTCCTTTTTTTGTTTTTCTGTCGGTAGAGCTCCTGTTAGTATCTCAAGTAGGGCACGTCTCTTGTTAGCAAATTCTCTCAGCACTTGTTTGTCTGTGAAAAATTTAAGCTCTCCCTCAAATTTGAAGGAGAGCTTTGCTAGATAAAGAATTCTTAGTTGACAATGTTTCTCTCTCAGAATTTTAAATATGTCATGCCACTGCCTTCTCGCCTCCATGGTGGCCTCTGAGTAGTCACTACTTAGTCTTATGTTGTTTCCTTTGTATGTGGTGAATTGCTTTTCTCTTGCTGCTTTCAGAACTTGCTCCTACTCTTCAGTATTTGAGAATCTGATCAGAATATGTCTTGAAGTGGGTTTATTTGGATTTATTATATTTGGAGTTTGCTGGGCATTCATGATTTGTGTATTTATGTTGTTTAGAAGGTTTGAGAAATTTTGACCAACAATTTCTTGAATACTCTTCCTAGACCTTTACCCTTCTCTTCCCCTTCTGGAACACCAATGACTCTTATATTTAGATGTTTTATATTCTCTATCATATCCCTGAGGTCCATTTTGATTTTTTTTATTTTTTTCCCCATGCTTTCATTGTCCTTTCATTTTCTGTTCATTTTCCTCAAGGTCACTGATTCACTGCTCAGCTTCCTCTAGTCTTGTACTATGAGTATCCAGAATCTTTTTAATTTGGTCAACAGTTTCTTTTATTTCCATAAGAATGTCTATTGTTTTATTTACTCTTGCAATTTCTTCTTTATGCTCTTCAAGGGTCTTCTTCATGTCCTTTATATCCTGTGCCATGCTTTCATTGTCTGTCTTTAGTTCTTTGATTAATTGCTCCACGTACTGTGTCTTCTCTGATCTTATGATTTGGGTGTTTGGGTTTGGGTTATCCATATTGTCTGTTTTTTTCATATGCTTTAAAATTTTCTGTTGTTTTTGGCCTCTTGGCATTTGCTTAACTTGACAGGGTTCTTTTAGGACATGTAGACTGATTCAAACACTTATCTTTAATTTGTCAGATCTATGGCTTGGTGAAGCACACTTTCTCTAACTAACCAGCAGGTGGTGTCCGCGAGCCACCTAGTCCCCTCAAGTCAGTTCTCTCCAACTTTGTCTTTGTGGTGAGTGGGGTGTGAGTCTTGTGGGGGTCCAATTGGTGTACCAAGTTTGCATGTGTAGTTGGTGCTGCCTGCCCTGAATGTGGGGCATGTCTGAGAGGTTAGGGAGGGATGGCGGCTTTAATGATCAAATCTCCCAGGTGTTCCTGGAGATTTAAAGCTGTTGCAATAGTCTAATCCTTCAGTTCAGTCTCGCCACAGTTTGTCTCTGCTGCTGACCCACAAATCCATGGTATTAGAGTATGGTCCCTGGGACTTGCAAGTGGGTCCTTCTTCCAAGCAGTGTCCTCCTAGGGCCTCTGCCAAGCAAAGACTGTGCTATGTCACAGGTAAGCACCATCCCCCAAGGGAAGTTCTGGGCCACTGGACCATGTAGGGGTGTTTCCAGCCTGCTGAAAGTATGGCTGAATGGGACATGTTAATTTCCCCCTTTTCACACAGCTCCGCTTTCCCAGCTCTGGAATAATTAGCTTCAGGTGCGCGGAAGGCTATTGTCCATGCCAGATATTGTGGTGTGTGCGTGTGTTGTTGGAAACACTTCCTGTCACAATGGGTTGTTTGGGGCAGCTCTGGGCTGTGGTGCCGGCACCAGGCAGAAGTGTTCCCAGCCCACCAGGAAGATGGCTTTAAGGGGATGCCCCCCTTTTCTTGGGAGATTATGGTGTTCACTGAATTTTCTCAGCCACTAGGTTTATTGCTTTGTCTCTCAGAGCTATCTTAGCTCTGCTCTTGCCTGGGCCCAAATTGCAAGTCTTTGAGGCTTTCTGTAATGGGCTTATTAGAGTAATTGTTTTAGAAAAAGAGAAAAAGATAAAATAAAAAAGAAAAGAAAAGAAAAAGAAGGGCCCTCTTTGCAGATCTAATGGGCTACTGAAATGCCAAGAGATAAGGAGATTAGGGCCATTAAGGAACAATCAAGAAAGCAGAGAAACCAGTTCTTCAGACAAGGGTCCTTGCCCTCTGGATTTGTATATGTGCCTGATTCTGTTTGAGCCCTGCCTTTCTCCATTTTATGTTCACTGGAACTCCAAAAAATCTCTGTTTTTATTTTTTGGGTTTTTTTTTGTTGCTGTTGTTTTGTTTTTGCTGTTTTTGCTGTTTTTGCTGTTTTTGCTATCCCTATCTCCTCTCCACTGAGCTGACTGCTCCAGGATTCTCCGGTGTCTGGTCTCAGTTTTAATGGGGTTTTGATCAGCAGTTTTTGGAGTTTTGATCAGCAGTCTGAGTTTTCAAGCTGCAACTGCAGTTCTCCCTCCTGGTTCCCAGTACTGACAGCCCCTCTTCCCACAGGACTGAACCTGGCAGGGAGGGGCACAGGTTCCCTGGCTGCGAGAACTTACAGATTTCACTGATCTCAGCTGTTCCACGTGTTCATGAGTGTTGTATGAAGTATGCCCAAAGTTAAATTGGTCTGCGGTGTCTGGTCCACGTAGTTCCTGGCTTTCTACCTACTGCCCTGGAGGAGTAGCTAAAACCCACACCTCACCACTCTGCCATCTTGCCCTGCCTCCACTTCATTAGTTTCAAGGTAAATCTACTCTCTCTGTGTGTGTTTCCACTGGCCCTCAATTGCTCCTAGCCAGGACTGATTTCAGGCCTGGATGGAGAGTGGGGATGGTGGACAGTGACAGCACTTGCATTTGACATGCTTCCCCTGTGATCTGTTCTCATGCTTACTCAGGTAGACTCTCATACACACACACTGCAAAGTTGTTCTATACAGAATTATATAGAATAGGGATCAGATCTCAGACCCATGTTTGGAAGCTATGGGAAGCAGATTGGCAGATTGGTATGTGTGTTTGTGTGTGGCTCTTTTAAAAAATTTTTTTAGAGAAGTTGTGGTTTACAGAACATCATGCATGAAATACAGGCTTCCCACATACCACCTGTTCTAGTTTGCTAATGCTGCGGAATGCAAAACACCAGAGATGGATTGGCTTTTATAAAAAGGGGGTTTATTTGGCTACACAGTTACAGTCTTAAGGCCATAAAGTGTCCAAGGTAACACATCAGTAATCGGGTACCTTCACTGGAGGATGGCCAATGGTGTCCGGAAAACCTCTGTTAGCTGGAAGGCACGTGGCTGGTGTCTGCTCCAAAGTTCTGGTTTCAAAATGGCTTTCTCCCAGGACGTTCCTCTCTAGCAAGCTTGCTCTTCTTCAAAACATCACTCACAGCTGCACTGAGTTCCTTCTGTTATGTCAGCTTATTTATATGCCTCCACTGATCAACTTAAACCCACCCTGGATGGGTGGAGCAACACCTCCATGGAAATTATCCAATCAGAGTCATCACCCATAGCTGGGTGGGGTGCATTCCAACGAAACACTCAAAGAATTACAATCTAATCAACCCTGATAACATTTGCTCACACAAGATTACATCAAAGATAACGGCATTTGGGGGACATAATACATTCAAACCAGCACACCACCCCATCACCAATACCTTGCATTGGTGTGGATCATGTGTTACAAGTGATGACAGCACTTTGTCATAACTGTACTATTAATTAAAGGCCACAGTTTAATTTAGGTTTCACTGTGAGGTGTAGTTCCATGGATTTTTTTTTAATTTTTATTCTGTTACAATACACACAATCTAATGTCTCCCCCTTTTAATACTATTCAGATATAAATTTCAATGCTGTTAATTACATTCACGATATTGTGCTACCATTACCACCATCTATTACCAAAACATTTCCATCATTCCAAATAGGAACCCTGTACATTTTAAGCCTTGACTTCCCATTCCTTATTCCCACCTTATCCCTTGGTAACCTATATTCTATATTTTGACTTTATGAGTTTGCTTATTATAATAGTTTCAAAACAGTGAGATCATAAAATATTTTTCCTTTTGTGTCTGGCTTAGTTCACTCAACCTGATGTCTTCAATGTTCATTCATGTTGTCACATGTATCAGGACTTCATTCTTTTATATGGCTAATAATATTCTATTGGATTTCATTTTTTATGACTAATAATATTCTGTTGCATGTATACACCACATTTTATTTATCCATTCACCACATGATGGGCCCTTGGGTTGCTGCCCTCTTTTGGCAATTGAGAATAATGCCACTGTGAAAATCAGTGTGCAAATAACTGTCCAATCCCTACTTTCAATTCTTTTCGGTATATACCTAGTAGTGGGATTGCTGGGTCATATGGGAGTTCTGAACTTAGCTTTCTGAGGAATTGCTAAACTGCCCTCCACAGCAGCAGCACCATTTTTCATTGCCACCAGCAATGAATGAGTGTTCCTACTTCTCTACATCCTCTCTAACATTTGTAATTTTCTGTTTTGTATTGTTTTGTTTTGTTTTAATAATAGCTACTCTAGTGGGTGTGAAATGCTAGCTTATTATGGTTCTGATTTCCATTTCCCTGATGGCTAATGATGTAGAGCATATTGTCATGTGATTTCTGGACATCTGTATACTTTCTTTGAAGGGATGTCTGTTCAACTCTTTTCCCCATTTTTAAATTGGGTTGATTTTCCTTTTGTTGTTAAGTTGAAGGATTTCTTTATATATTCTGGATAGTAATTCTTTGTTGGATATGTGGTTTCCAAATATTTTCTCCCGTTGTATAGGTTGTTGTTTTGTTTTCATTATAAAGTCCTTTGAGGCATAAAAGTTTTTAGTTTAGATGAGGTCCCATTTATCTATTTTTTCTTTTGTTGTTTGTGTGTTGAGTGTAAAGTCTAAGAAATCGTTGCCTAACACAAGGTCCTGAAGATTCTTCCCTATGCTTTCTTTGAGGAGTTTGATAGTTCTACTTCTTCTATTAAGACTTTGATCCATTTTGGGTTGATTTTAGTAAATGGTGTGAGGGAGGGGTCCTCCTTTTTTTCTTTACAAATAGAGATCCAGTTTTTCCAGGCCATGTGTTGAAGAGACAGTTTTTTCTCAGTTGAGTGATTTTTGCCACCTTATCAAAAATCAGTTAGCCATAAATGTGAGGATTGATTTCTGAGCCCTCAGTTTATTTACATTGGTCTATATGTGTGTCCTTGTGCCAATACCATGGTGTTTGGATTACTGCAGCATTGTAATAAATTTTAAGATCAGGAAGTGTGAGGCCTCCAACTTTATTTGTCTTTTTCAAGATGGCTTTAGCTATTCAGGAACTCCTACCCTTCTATATAAATTTGATGGTTGGCTTTTCTATTTCTGCAAAGAAGACTATTGGAATTTTGATTGGGATTACATTGAATCTAAAAATTTCTTCAGGTAGTATTGACATCTTGGTGATATTTAGTCATCCAATCCATGAACATAGAATGTCATTCCATTTATTGTTCTTCTTTGATTTCGTTTAGTAACTTTTGGTAGTTTTCTGTGTACAAGTCCTTTACATCTTTGGTTAGATTTATTCCTAGATATTTGATTCTTTTATTTGCTATTGTGAATTGAATTTTTTTCTTTATTACTTTTTCCAATTGTTCATTGTGTACAGAAACACTACTGATTTTTTGGGTGTTGATCTTGTACCCTGCCACTTTGCTGAGCTCATTTATTAGCTCTAAGAGCTTTGTTGTGGATTTTTCAGGATTTTCTGCACATAGGACCATATCATCTGCAAATAGGGAAAGTTTTACTTCTTTCATTCCGATTGGGATGTCATTTATTTCTTTTTCTTGCCAATTGCTCCAGCAAGAACTTCCAATACAATGTGGATTCACAGTGGTGACAGTGGGCATCCTTGTCTTGCTCCTGATCTCTTTCACCATTAAGTAGGACATTAACTCTGGGGTTTTCATATATGCCCTTTCCCATGTTGAGGAAGTTTTCTTCTATTCCTAGTGTTCTAAGTGTTTTTGTCAAGAAAGGATGCTGTAGTTTGTAAAATGCCTTTTGGGAAATGCATTAGTTGAGATGACCATCTGTGGTTTTTCTTTCATTCTGTTAAGGTGGTGTATTAGTTAGGGTTCTCTAGGGAAACAGAATCAATGAGAGGTGTCTCTGACTATCAGATTTGTAAAAGTGACTCACACAACTGTATGTATGCACGAGTCCAAATTCTGTAGAGTAGTCAGCAAACTGTCAACTCCAAGGAAGACGTCTGATGAACTCCTCAGGAAACGAACCAGCAACTTCGACGAACTCCTTAGGAAATGAACTGGGATCTTCAACGAACGTGTTTGATGAACTCCTCAGGAAACCAACCGGCAACTTCAACGAATTCCCCAGGAAACGCTTCACTGGGCAGCCAAAGAAGTGAAGGTCCTCTGTCTCACTTATAAGTCTTCAACTGATTAATTGGATTAAATCCAGCCAATTGCATTCTCTCATTGTGGAAGACACGCCCTTTGGTGAGTCATCAGTCACAGCTGCAGTCAATTGACTGATGATTTAATAAACCAGCCTGTTGGTTTATTAACCAGCCACAAATGTCCTCGCAGCAATTGTTAGGCCAGTGTTTGCTTGACCAGACAGTTGGGTACCATCACCTGGCCAAGTTGACACATGAACCTAACCATCACAGGTGGTGTATTACATTAATTGATTTTCTTACATTGATCCAAACTTGCATAGCAGGGATAAATCCCACTTGATTATGGTTTATAATTTATGGATTCCATTTGCTAGTGTTTTGTTGAGGATTTTTGCATTGATATTCATAAGAGATATTGGTCTGTGGTTTTCTTTTCTTGTGCTATCTTTACCTGACTTTGGTATGAGGGTGATGTCAGCCTCGTAGAATGACTTAGGGAGTGTTCCCTGCTCTTCAATGTTTTGGAAGGGTTTGAGCAGAATTGAAGTTAATCTTCTTGTCATGTTTGGTAGAATTCTCCTGTGAAGCCATATGGTCCTGGGTTTTTCTTTGTTGGAGGGTTTTGATTACAGATTCAATTGGTTACAGATTAATTGTTTTGTTAAGATTTCTATTTCTTCTTGAGCCAAAAAGTTTGTGTGTTTCTAAGAATTTGTCCAGTTCATCTAGGTTATCTAATTCATTGGCATACAGTTGTTCATAGTAACCTTTTATTTTTTACTTATTACTTTAAGCATGCTAAAAACAATCACATCAAAAAAGTATACAAATTTTAAAATGTCATAGATGACATAAGAATATAGTGTGTGTGTGTATATATATATATTGCATATATATATATAATGTGTGTATATATATATACAGTATTTTCCACAATGATAATTTAATGGCCTGGGAAAATCCTTTGACTATATTCTTTAAGGGAAGATGGTGTAAATGAACCGTGGGCCCCTTGGGGTGAGGCCCTACAAAAATTTAAGGGGTACAGGAAGAAGTAACCATATTGTTAATCCTGCTTTCAAATCAATTTCACAGGTGTTTATTCTTCTGGCACATGTGAGTGCTTGAAGATCCTAGCTTGCACCTTCTCCTGCTGGCTTCCACTGGAGAGCTAGAATGCAGCACTGCCTCCACTCCTGGCAGGGAAGGTTCTCCTCTGAGCTTGAAAAGTCAGACCAGAACACAGGGCATGAAAATGCTACTCTGATCTCAGGGCAAATAGAATCAAGTCCCGCACCTTTGGCCATAAACTTACTTTAACTGCCCTGATTTTTAAGCACCATTAAATGAGTAACCTTTCCCTTCAATGTCTTTAATTTTCAGATTGAAATAAAATGAAAGCAATTGAAGGAGCATGATGAGAATTCTGTGAGGTGGTGAATTAGTAAAGCCAGAGTAAACCCTTTAGTTAGTTTAAAGACTGGGGGAAAAAAAGGGGGGGGGGGGCTTGACTAAAAAGACAAGTTAAGGTAAAGAAGAATAACAATTTACTGCATGGATCTAGACTATAAGTAGTTGTTTTTTTAAATGTTTCTTTAGTTCTGTGTATCAGAGGCTTACGGTTATCTATTGAAAGACACATGCTGCATATAGCAGTCTATATAAAATATAGACAAAATATCTATTCTACACAGCTTTTCAGCTCTTTGTAACATTACTCAAAATAGAATGGGTCAATAGAATAAAAATATTCAGGTTTTGGAGAAAGCTCTATATGAAACTGAGTAATGAATTGTTATTATGTGTGCATCCCTAAATGCAATGGTTATGTTTCCATGTTAAATGCTTTCTAACAGGTTCAGGAATGATGCATTTTTAATTGCTCATCTTAAGCAGCATCTACGTGGAATGAAAATATTTCCATATATTCTTATTAACATATATTAGAATTGCACAAGTTGTTTACAATTGTATAAAATACTGCTTTGGCAATTACAAACAAGCAATGTAGGAGTTACATGGTTCTCTTCTCTTGTCTATAGCAAGTATAGATAAATTCTCACAGCAATACTGATTGTTGAACCGAAAGTCAAACCCGATTTCTGTAGTGATATGCTGGAGGGGAGGGATCTGAATATTGATACCAGCTGAACTGGCATCTTCTGAATCTACACCGAACTGGACTGTCAACTAAAACTGCCAGGAGGTCATGGTCCTGAAAGGTCAGGTATTGAAAGTTGGGCTATTTTGGTACATTGCTTAGGTGGCTACCCTTACCATCTGGATACCAGGATTGTCCATGCACCTCAGATTCTGTCTACATTTAGCTATCTTCTGACCATTTTCTGTTATCTGGCAAATAATGCACTGTAAGAATGACGAATTTTCCATTCTTTGGTGACCCAATTTGCCTGAATATCCCCCAACACCAATGTCAACAAGAAGAACTTCTATTTGACTAGAGGGTAGTAGAAGAGGACCAAGGCAGCTGTAAGATTTCTCTGGAGAAGCATCTGTTGAAAGAGCAGAACCGGGTGGTCTCCTGGAAGGACCCAGCTGTGCCCCGCGGCTGGAGTGTGACGGCATGAAGCTGCTGTCAGTCGTCGGGCCCACTTCGGCGAGTTCCGGTGGCAAGTGGGGGGTGGGGTTGGGGGGTTCGCTGTAGGAAGATGAGCGTGCCATTCCAGGATCTCCCCCTCTATCTGAGTGGGGTGTTTTAGGTAACCTGGAGGCTGTGCCTTAAAAGTAAAATGGTTTGATACTTTTGATGGACAGGCACTTGGCTCCGCCTGCTTTCTTTCTTTCTTTTTTTTTTTTTTTTTTGATTTTTTTAATGCAATTTTAATAAGATTTATTCACATACCATACAGTCATCCAAAGTGTACAATCAGTTGTTCACAGTATCATCACATAGTTGTGCATTCATCACCACAATCAGTTTTTTGAACCTTTTCACTACTCCAAAAACTAAGAATAAAAATAAAAATAAAAGTAAAAAAGAATACCCCAAACATCTCATACTCCTTTTTCTCCTCCATTATTCATTTACTTTTTGTCCCCCTTTTTTCTATTCATTTGCCCATATACTGGATAAAGGGAGTATGAGTCACAAGGTTTTCACAATCACACAGTCACACCGTGTAAGCTATACAGTTATAGATCATCTTCAAGAATCAAGGCTACTGGATTGCAGTTAAAGAGTTTCAGGTATTTCCTTCTAGCTATTCTAGTATACTAAAAGCTAAAAAGGGATATCTATATAATGCATAAGAATAACCTCCAGAATGACCTCTCGACTCCATTTGAGATATCTCAGCCACTGAAACTTTATTTTGTTTAATTTCTCTTCCCCTTTTGGTCAGGAAGGTATTCTGAATCCCACGATGCTGGTGCCACTGGATGATTTTAAACGTGAAGTGAGATAACCAGATTCTCCTTTGAAATATTGTCATTGCAGAGCAGAAGAAGTGGAAAAGAGCAACTCCAAAGGTGGGCCAGGACCACAGCAGCTATGGAGAGGGGGCTTGTAGGGGTCCGCCTGCTTTCTTGGACTATTAGTGTGCACCGCATGCTTTGGAGTTTTCGAGGAAACCCTTTTAAATGCCTCTTCAACAGCAGCACCCTGTTCTCTTTCAGCCCCAGGGACGTTATCCTAATGTGAGGCGTTTGAGCCCTGCTCCCTGTCACCTGCATCCAGAACCTTTATCTTTTGCCTTATAGTTGATACTCGAAAATCAGCTGAACTTGGGACAGTGATTTTAACCGTGGGATTTGCTGGACTACTTTTGCTTTCAATGGCATATTTGGCAGTTTTTTTCAATATCTGAATTATCTGAGGGTTATTCCATTTGGGCACAAGTACTTTTCTGATATTTGAAGTAGCATTGCTATTTTGGTTAGCAGCTGCATTATTATATTGCTTGGACTTGTCTTATGGAGCTGATGGAAGTTTCCTTTGAAAGTCATCCCTTAAGCTTTTTGCTATCCTTCACCCACTGATTTCTGTCTCAGCTGCCTTGCTCTTTGTGGGTTGCAAGTTCGATTCTGATGGTGAAGGGAATGCTTGCTTCCGGTGAGGGGAGGGCCACTTTCTCTCTTGGGGACCCTGTAGGGACTTGACCTGCCAACACTTCTCTCTCCGAGGCTTAGGTGCTGAATGCCAGCAGACTGCCTTTCAGGCCAAAGTTGCCCCCAAAGGCTTCCTTGGATATTCATCCTCTTCACCAGGTTCTGGGAGATTCTAACTTTGCTCGCTTTGGTTCTGCCATAGAAATTTGAAGTTGCTCTATTACAAAGTCATCTTTGAAGAAAAAATTCTTTGCCAGAATGTCCTGAAGAAATTCTACAAGTTCTTCCACAGACAATTTCATTAGATTTTTTTTTGTGTGCAATTTTAAGATTGTATAAGATATAGCAGTAAGAATCCATTCTCCTTCAAAGATGTAGATATCCCATATTCTCAGGTTTCGTATAAATGGAGTAAGATCAAGGAAACATTGGAAAAACTATTTCATTGTGTAAAAACTTTTACAGATTTCTTGACAATCAAAGTGATGCTTAAGCTTGGACAAATTTATTCAGCATTTTTTCATGGTGTTCTTGAAACCTCAAAAGTCTAGGAAAACTTGGACAAAAAATTCATGCATGGCATGTTAGGGACCTAAGAACAGTTTGGCCAGGGCCCAGAAGGCATCTTCTTCATCCATGAACATAAGGAGTAAAGCTGTGATCTGGCTCATCCCTTGACAGTATCCAACTTCTGTATTATAAATAGGATACGCAGCAAGAACATGAAATAAGGATTGTTGCTTAATTCTATATCTGTGTCTAAACATAATATGGTCCCTAAATGTGCAGTTGACATCAAGGTCAATTTGTCTGATATCAGATGAACAACCCCATGCTCTGTGTTTTAATTTACTATAAAGGTCTCTTGTTTCTTCTTTCATTTTAAGGATCTCAAGAAGTAAAGCCCAGACTTCTCCTCTGAGTTGGAATGGGATTCCTTTGAAAATTCTCCTATGAAACTTTTCAGTGTTCTTGTATTTTTCCCATCCTTGCAGCATTTTCAGCCACTTTGTAGTTCTTTCCATTTCAAGGTGTTTTTACTGTTTCATAGCCACATTGTGATGCGGGAGCTCTTCTTCATGTAAAAAGCCAAACCCATCTGCGACTTTGTAAATAAGGTAATCGGCATCTTCTCGAGGCTCAATCTCTGCACCTTCGCATCCTCTGTCGTATTTAGTAACTGTTTCCTGGGCAAGTTTGACTGGTACATCTTGCTCTGAATTCATGACTAGAAATGTCTCTGTGTGTTGTCCAAACCAGATACTAAACCAAAATGTGCTGTCCGAGATTTCTCAGAGGATTACATGTCCCCGGGACCGTCCGGTCGGCGGAGGCCCTGGGAGCGGGTCAAGCCGGGGTCCCGGCGCGGCTGCGCTGCCCGGCAGGGGCTACCGCAGGGCCCCCCACCCCACTGTTTCCTTCCGAGAGTATCGCGGCGGAGCCCAGCCCGGAAACAGGCACAGTATCCTTTTTCCCCCCCCCCCTCTTTTTTTTTTTTATTGTAGAATATAACAAATATATATATACACACATACATACGTATGTATATGTAATAATTTTCCAAGTGCAATTTAACAAGTAGAGAGCAAATTTCAAAGAATATTATAGATTACAAGTCTATAGTTTCAGCTATTTCCTTATTGTGAAATATAACATATATACAAAAAGGTACTATCTTTCAAAGTATGATTTAACAAGTAGATACATAGGAAATTTCCAAAGTTTTTATGAGTTATAGTACCACAGTTTCAGTTATTTCCTTATTGTGAAATATAACATATATACAAAAAGGCATAGCTTTCAAATTACACTTTAACAAGTAGCCATAGAACAAACTTCAAAGGATGTTATGGGCTACAGTTCCACCATTTCAATTGTTTCCTTCTGTCTATTCTAATACCCTAGCAACTAAGAAAAATCAAATTATATAAAGCTTCAGTGTTCATAATTTTTTGGTAAATGCCACCTTGTCTGTTGCTACCCCCTCCCCTAGTTTAATCACTTTCCCAATCTTCAGGGATGTCTAGACAGTGACCACTCTAACCTATTCAAGTTGCAAAGGGGTGTCACTTTATGAGCAAAGGGGACATATCTGGTAGATGTTCTTGAAGAGGCTATTGCCTCTGGGTTTTCGGACTTAGCTGGCATAGGAGCACAGCATCCTTTTATAGTCCTTTTTATTTCAGTGAGGTCAGGAGTAATGTTCCCCTTTTCATTTCTCATTTTCATTATTTGTATCCTCTCTCTTTTTTGCTTTGTCAGTGTAACTAAAGGTTTGTTGGTTTTCTTGATCTTTTCAAAGAACCAAATTTTGGTTTTGCTGATTACCTGTGTTGTTTTTTTTGTTTGTATGTTTTCTATTTCATTTATCTGTGTTTTAATCTTTGTTATTTCCTTCCTTCTGCTCACTTTGAGTTTAGTTTGCTCTTCTATTTCTAGGTCTTCCAGTTTTGAGGTTAGGTCTCTGATTTGAAGTCTCTCTTCTTTTCTTAACGTAAGCATTTAGAGTTATAAATTTCCCACTCAGCACTACCTTCACTACATCCCATAAGTTTGGGTATCTTGTATTTTCATTTTTATTCACCTCAAGATATTTCCTAATTTTGCTTTTGATTTCCTCTTTAATTCATTGCTTACGAGTATAGTGTTTAATTGCCACATATTTGTGAATTTTCCATTTCTCCCTCTGTTACTGTTTTCTAGCTTCATTCCACTGTGGTTGAATATGCACTATATGATTTCAATATTTAAAAATTTATTGAGGCTTATTTTGTGACCTAATATATGGTCTATCCTAGAGACTGATCCTTGTCCACTTGAGAAGAAAGTGTATTCTGTTTTTGTTGGGTGCAGTGTTCTGTATATGTCTGTTAAAGCTAGTTGGTTTACTCTCTAAGTCAACTTGGCAGGTGGATTCACTGCCCTCCCCCCCACATGGGACATGATTCCCCCGGGGGGTGTAAATCTCCCTGGCAATGTGGATGTGACTCCTGGGGATGAGTCTGGACCTGGCAATGTGGGATTAAGAAAGCCTCCTGGATCAAAAGGAGGAAGAGAAATGAAACAAAGTAAAGTTTCAGGGGCAGAGAGATTTCAAATGGAGTCAAGAGGTCATTCTAGAGGTTATACTTAGCATTACATAGATATCCCTTTTTAGTTTTTAGTGTATTGGAATAGCTGGGAGGAAATACCTGGACCCATTGAACTGTAACCCAGTGGCCTTGATTCTTGAAGATGATGGTATAACTATATAGCTTATATGGTATGACTGTGTGATTGTAGAAAAACCTGTGGCTCACACTCCCTTTATCCACTGTATGGACATATGAGTTGAAAAATGGGGACAAAAAAGTAAATGAATAATAGGGGGGCTTTTTTATTTCTTTTATTCTTATTCTTGTTTTTAAATTTTTTGGAATAATGAAAATGTTCAAAAATTAACTGGTGATGAAGGCACAACTATATGATGATACTGTGAACAACTGTACACTCTGGATGATTTTATGGTATGTGACTATAGCTCAATCAAATTGCAAGGTAAAAAAACTAGTTGGTTTAGTGTATTATTCAAGTCTTGGACTTCCTTATTGCTCTTCTGACTAAAGGTTCTATCCATTAGTGGAAGTGGTGTCTTAATGTCTCCCACTATGAATGTAGAACCATCAGTTTCTCTCTTCAAATCTGTCAGTATTTGGTTCATATGTTTTGGGGCTCTGCTGCTAGTTGCGTATATATTTATAATTGTTTTATCTTCCTATTGAATTTTCCCCGGACACAATACACATCTTTGTCCCTAGTAACTGTTTTTTACTTAAAGTTTATTTTATACAATATTAGTATAACCACAACAGCTCTCTTTTGGTTACTACTTGCATGGCATTTTTTTTTCCATGGTATTTTTTTTTCCATCCTTTCACCCTCAACCTGCTTGTATCTTTGACTTTAAGGTCTTGTGCAGACAGCATATAGTTAGGTCATGCTTTTTTTTTTTTTTTTTTTTTTTTTTAATCAATTCTGCCAATTTCTGTCTTTTGACTGGAGAGTTTTATCCATATACATTTAAATTCACTACTGATAATATAGGTCTTTCTTCTGCCATTTTGCTGTTTAGCCTTTGTAAGTCTTATATTTTTTGTCCCACACTTCTGTTAAAACCGACTTTTATATTTATTTGCTTTCTTGTGTTGTACCATATGGAGAGCCTTCTAACTTGCATCTCAATTTATTTTCATTTGTTTTCCTTGTGGTTACCATGGGGTTAACACTTAACTTCCTAAATACATAGCAATTATATTTGGTCTGATACCAACTTAACTCCAATAACATGCACATATGCTATTCCTATACCCCTCTGTCCCCTCACTATTTTTTTACCTGTTATCACTTATATCTTTGTACATTGTGTATCCTAAAACCTATATTTATCATTACTATTTATGCATTTGCATTTTAGCACCTGTAGGAAGTAAGAAGTAGAATTACATACCAAACAATACAATACAATAATACTGAGATTTATAATTACCCAAATGGTTACTTTCACCACAGTCTTTATTTTTTTATGCTGCTTTAACTACTGTCTAGTGTCCTTTCTTTCTTTCAGTCTGAACAATTCCCTTTAGCATTGCTTGTAGGGCAGATCTAGTGGCGATGAACTCCCTCAGTTTTTGTTTATCTGATAATGTCTTAGCCTCTCCCTCATTTTTGAAAAAGAGTCTTACCAGATATAAAACTCTTGACTGGCAGTTCTTTCCTTCAGCAGTTTAAGTATTTCAACCTACTGCTTTCTTGCCTCTGTGGTTTCTAATGAGAAATCAGCACTCAATCTAATTGGGACTCTCTTGTATACAACATATTGCTTTTCTTTTGCAGCTTACATTACAGAACTCTTTCCTTGTCCCTTGCAGTTGATAGTGTAATCAATATATGATGGGGTGTATTTTTCTTCAGGTTTATACTGTTTGATGTTCTCTGAGTTTCTCAATGTGCATATTCATGTCTTTTGTTAAGCTGGGGAAATTCACTTTGATTATTTCTTTGACTACTCCTTCTGCCCCTTTCTCTCTTTCTTTTCCTTCTGGGATTCTCATAATGCATATATATCTGTCTTAAGCTATTTTCACTTTTAACATTTCTTATTTCTTTCTCTTCCTCAGCCTGACTCATTTCAAGTGTCTTCTCTTCAAGTTCACTGATTCTTTCTTCTGCCAGCTCCAATCTGCTCTTGAAACCCTCCTGGGCATTTTTCATTTCAATTATTGTGATCTTCAACTCCAATAGTTCTGTTTGTTACCTTTTTAAAATTTCTATCTCTTTACTTAGACTCTCATATTGTTCATTCATTGTTTTCCTGATATCCTATAGTTCTTACTCTGTACTTTCCTTCATCTCCTTAAGTATTTTTAAGATCATTTTTTAAAGGCTTTGTTCAGTGTGACCAAATTCTCATCTTCTCTGTTGATGTTTTCTGCATTTTTATCCTCTTCCTTTGGATGGGCCATGATTTCCTGTTTCTTTGTCTTGTACTCTTTTGTTGCATACTGTATATTTTAACATTTTAAAATGTTAACTCTGGGTTTTACTTCCTGGGATGTCTGTTTCTTTGTTTTGGAACCAGCTGGAGATAAGATAGGGATTTTCAGCCCTTCTATCAGGAAGGTCTGCCCAAGGTGAACGCAGTGTGCAGGGTCTTCCCTGTCTTTCTGGGCTTCTGTCTTGTCCTGGGCTCTTGCTTCTTACTTGTTTTACAGTTCGTCTGTTTACAAGATTTTGGTTGTTCCCTCTGTTTCCCAGGAGACAGACCTCCCTCTCCTGGGTATTCAACACTGGCAGGCCTTTGCCACAGACTGTCTGCCTCTATAGTTTTTTATATTCCTTTCATTGTCTCATGCTTCTTTTGCCTGGAGTGCAAATTCTGTGAGTAGGCTAACCTGGAGAAGACTTTCCAAAGTCAGTCTTTCCCAGCCAAAACAGAGGCAGGGACCCATGAAGGGGGTGCAGACCAGCTCCAAAGTGCCCAAAAGCTTCTCTGATAGTTTTCCAAAGCTGACCTTTCTTGGCCTGCCCTGCAGATACAGTCCTTCAGCTAACTGTCCCCTGCAGTCCTGAGGAAGCATCGTGTCTTTAAATCGCCACCACCTCCATCCCTGTCCAGGGAGGTTTGAAACAATGGCTGCCACTGCCTTTGTCTGGGGCAGGTTGAAATAATAGCTGGCTTCAGAGCCGGGATCCAGTGATCCAAATTTGCTACTCAAAAGTCTGGATCAGCAATTGGCTGTGCCCACCCCTGACCTGGTAGAAGGTCCCTTTCTGTCCCCAGCAGCTAGCCAAGGACTGCCACAAGAGGTGGGATGGGCACTGGTAGCCACTGTGAGGAGAGAGCAAGTTACAGTTCTTTGCCATATTTATCTGTTTCTTCTTCCTGCTCTTCGCTGGATGCTATACAGTGTTCTTCTGGCCTGTAGAGGTTAGAAATAACTGTTTCAGACAGTTCCTGCCTGTTTAGTAGTTGTTTTAGTGGAAGGACTGAGTCCTGGAACTCTCTGCTCTGCCATCTTCACCAGAAATCTCTAGGGAGGCCAATTTTAATTTGATGTGAAGATGTACTGCCACCTATAGAAAAGATCTCCCCATCAACTAAGGCATTCAAAAAGAACTTAGTTGTTAGAAAAGGGGAAGGGAGAGTCTGAAAACTTACCTGAGGGTATTTACACATCAAATAAGGTTTTGAATTAGATGACTTTCAAGGGCCTATCTAACCCATTTTTTTTTTTTCCAGAATTGGAATGACAAATATGCCACACAGCTAATATTTTTTTTTAAATGTGGAAAGAAATTGTAAAAATTACAGGCTAAGTAATTTTCCTTTAAAATTTATCTGACAAAGATCTGAAATGACTGAAAGGCAAAACAAAAACAAAAATTCCCCAAGCTCCAAGATTTTAAATTCAAGAAAAATGTTCCAGATCTCAGCATGAAATGATCTAAAATAGGCAATATAATTTTCACATCTCCTGGAAAAATACTGAGTCATATTGCCCACCCACATCTTACAAAAATAACAGAAATTCAATGATTCAAGCAAGATACACTCTGTCATTGTCTGAAGCAAACATTTGAGTCATTCAGTAAAACTAGGAGCAAACTCCAAGCCGGTGACAAAAGTTTAAATTCCATGTCCCAAGGAAAGTTTTGCAGTGAGGACTTCTTTCCAGCCTCAGACATACCTTTCCTTGCACTCTGTGGTACCTTAGGGTTGGAAATTACCATCTTCCGTGAGAACAACAAATATCACCTGCTGAACAAGCTGTACTGAATGAGCAGTCATTCATTCAGGTAGAGTACAGCCAGTAGTCCAGTGAGCACTAATTATGACTCAATAAGCCACCCTCAGGGTCAAGGCCAAGCAGCTGGGGATAAAGGGTGGGAAAGGTCTCCCTGGATCTGCATGATCCCCAGGGCAGATGGAAGTCAGCCCACCTCCACCCCCTCAGATTCCCTCTGCCCCCAGAATTTCTTAGTATTTTTTCTATTCTCAGAAGCAGCAGCCCAGCCCTCCACCTGTGATTTTGTAACCCCTGCCTTTCCCTTTCCTTGCCAACCTTGTTCTATCCTTTAATCCCCTTCCTTGCTTGTGCATCTCTCATCTCCTTCTCCCCATGAACTCCCTTCCTTCTCTTCCTATGAGCTCAGGTTTCCCTCTGCATTGCCCAGCAGAGTGTATGATGGCAGTAACTGCTCAAGAAACATGTGACCTGGAGAGAATGACAACAAAAATAAAAGGAATTCTAGATAAGCTCTTCTGGAGCCCGTCACTCCTAAAAGAACTGACTGACCTAGCTTTTGCCATTCTTCCCTGAGGCACTTCAGTGCCTCTATTTCCTCACTCTCAATCAACTCTCCAATCTCTGGTATTCTGGTTTGCACTACTAGGACACCATAGAATTGGCTTCCAAAATGTCACCTATGGTCTCCTGATTGGTAAATTAAGGACCTCTTCTCCATCCCATTCTGCTTAATCTCTGCAGCACTTGATGACAGTGATGGCCCACCCTCTTAAAGGTTTATTCTTCTTTGTGTCCTGTGACACCCCTGGTTTTCCTCACAATAAAACAAACTATGGTATGTTGAACTGTGGACCTCAGAAAAAAACATGTTCTTAATCTTAATCCATTCCTGAGAATGTGAACCCATTATAAATAGAACCTTTTGAAGATGCCACTTTTAGTTAAGGTGTGGCCCAGTTCAATGAGGTTGGGCTTTAATCTTACTACTGGAGGTTTTAGGAAGAGAAAACCACAGGGAGGAGAGGCTGGAATGGAACCTGGAAGAGAAAGGAGAGGATGTCACCAAGTGAAGGGAAAGCCAAGGAACCCAAGGATCATCAACCAGCCAGAACACTCCCAACCCCAGGAGGAAGCAAGCCTCTGAAACCACGAGCCAACAAATTCTTGTTGTTAACCCAACCCATTGTGTTTGTCATAGCAGCCTGGAAACTCAGACACTAACTAAACACCTGCACAGCCCTTTCACTGCATCATCTTCTCTTTTGTCTGGCTCCTTTGCTGAACACCCAGGACTCCTTCTCTCCCCTCACAGAGCTCCCTCTCAAAGCCCTTCATGCCTCTCCCCTTGGTGCTGCTGACACCCAAATCCCCAGCTTCCCATCTCTGTTTCCACTGCCTCCAGAGCATTGCCCTCAGCATCTTGAACTCTTCACACCATTTTCTTTCCTCCCTACCTTGGCCACTTCACTTCCTTATCCTTCTGCAGTCTTCACCCTTCTTCCAGCTGTGCAAATATCAACCCTCCATTTCTGTTGGCTTTTTTTTAGGTTGTTACCCCCATTTACAACACTGTTAAACACCACACACACACACACACACACACGCACACACACACATCAAGAAAAGAATAGAAATAGTCTTTACCTGGCCCTATGAATTCTTTCTTGAAAGTTGTTTTCCCATCTATCCCCTCCTTCCCATCCTTTCCCTCTGCCCTTCCCACCATACACCTGGATTCTTGCAGCCCCATCCCCAGACTATTTCCCATATTTCCCCTCTCATGCATCCAGTTCAGTCAAGGCATCTTCCAAATCATCTCACTGATCCACACTCCTCTGCTTGTGAAACTTCAGTGGCTCTCCATTATTCCACGAATAAGATTCACTTCCTTAGCCTCAAACTCCTCTAGCACCAAAAAAAAAAAAAAAAAAAAATATGGCCTTACCCTAGTTTTTGAGCAAGTTGCCTGACTCCTCTGGGCACCAGTTTCCTCATGTGCAAAATGGGACTGAATAATAATGTTTTTGAAAAATAAACTAAGTAATGTAAGTGAAGCAGCTAGAGCTGTGCCTGACATAAAAGGATTGCTTGATAAATGGTAGCTAGCATTATTTTCAACCTGTTCTCAAACTGTTCCCATACATGAACCTTGACCCTTCAGTGCAATTGACCTACTCAGGTTTTATCCCTTCTGTGCTTTGCTTATATGAGTCTGTTGATATGAAATGCCCACCCTTCCCCTTATCTCTGTTGATTGAAATCCCTGAAGGTCAAACTCAAATGCTACCTTCTCCATGGTGCTTTATTTAATTTCTTCACCTGGATGAGCTAGCGGGGCTTTTTTCCTAGCACTTTTCATCTTATGCCTAGCGTTATAGGTTGTGCATCTTTCCATTCTATTGAATTGTCTTTGGCCCTAAGGACAGAGTCCTCTAATTAATTTTTCTATGCCTACATTATCTTTTCAACTCAGACATTGTGTTTTTCATCTCTGAAAGTTCAGTTTGGGTCATTTTTGTATCTTCCATGTCTCTTTATCACACTCATGTTTTTCTCAATCTTCTTGAACATGTGGAGTATATTTATAATAACTATCTTAAAATTCATTTCTACTAATTCTATCACCTATGTCATTCTGGGTCAGTTTCTATTGATTGATTTTTCTCCTCATTAGGGGCATATTTTCCTGTTTTTTTTGGCATGCTTAGCAATTTTTGTTTGGATACCAGACATTGTGATTTTACATTATTGGGTACCAGGTTTTTGTGTTTCTGTGAATATTTTTGAGCTTAGAAATAATTTAATTCTTTCAAGGTTTATGTTTAAACTTTGTTCATCAGGTTCAGAACAAGTGTTAGTCTAATTTGGCCCCATTACTGAGGCAATACCTTTCTGAGGACTCTACTCAATGCCCCATGTGTTAGAAAGTATTTCCTCTCTGGCCGGTAAGAACAGACACTATTCCCCGCCCTATGTGGCCTCCGGTGATTGTTCCTCCTGTTCTTTTCAAGTGATTATTTTTCCAGACTCATGTTTTTTCCTCACACTCATGGACAGATCAGGACTCAACTGAAGACTCAAGATCTGCAGATCTCAGAGCTCTCTCTGTCTCTGTGTGTGTGTGTGTGTGGGTGGGTGGGTGTGGGTGTGTGTGTGTGTGTGCAGCTTTCTCCTCTCTAGCACTCTGCCCTGCAAATTTCAGCCACCTCAATCTCCCTGAACTCTGAGGAATGTCTCCTCAAGCTCCATTTAAGCACCTTCTCCCTGCACCACAGACTGGAAACTCTCTCACTGGGCGCAGTTGCATGGTGCCCCTGATTTTATCCTTTCTTTCATGTCTCATTGCCCTGCCCTGCCTATTGTACAGTGTCTGAAAGGTTATTTCATACATTTTGTCTGTATTTTTTAAATTGTTTCATATGGGAGGGGAAATCTAGTCCCTGTTTGTCCATTATGACCAGAAGCAGAAGTATATCTCTACATGATGTTATGAAGATTGCCTTGTTCATCTAACTGATCAATATTTTTAAATAGCATTTTTATTTTCTGATTTTAAAAGTAATCTATGTTTATCACAGAAAACTTTTTAACTGCATAAAAGTGCAAAGAAAAACAAACCAGTCACACATAACCTACCACCTTTTACTATACAAGCTTCCTCTCTTTATGAATACACTTATGAATATGTTTGATATTATTATCATTATTATTGTTTAATCAGTAAACACTTCTGTACGAGTGCAAGTGAGCTGGTGCTAAAGAGTCAGGGACCACACACAAGAATTCTTAGAGAATACTCTTACTCACAAGTGGGAAACAAAAAGCTGATCATCCCAGATGGATGTAGCTGCTTAGCAAGGAAGTCCCTTCTTTGGAAGGCTACTTAAGGAGTTTGAATAACCATGATCTGTAGAGCCCAAATCTGATCAGTTTGGGGGCTGTGGGATACCCAAAGCTGACAGGCCCTAAAGCCTCTCCTTTAAGAACAAATGTTACTCCCTGTCCAGGAAAGGAAGGTAGGGAGGGTATACAGGTGCATGCAAGCAAGTCTAATTTGTAATTGCTGATGGAAGGACAGAGAGAATAGGCCTTAGGGGTAATAGGTGCCCACACTACACTCTACCTGTTGGAGAAAGGGCCATCCCCAGAGTTTCCTGACTTCACAGATAAAATGTCCTTTACGCCCTCCTCCTTATGCCATGCTCACAGCAGGCAGACTAGAATAATTCTTGGAACAGTGAATGGAATATATGAATAATATAATAGAAGGTCTTTGAGAAGCCAGATCTTTTTCTGGACAGCTTTATCTCTTCATGATAGCTTCACTTTAGGAAAGTATTTTGTTAGCTCTGTCCATCACTGGATCTGAGAATATTTTGCATTCATTCCACGGTGACAGGGATCCAATTAGTTGGGCTACAGATGCAGAAGTTTTTATCACCTTTTCATCACCTTTTCAGTTTTCAATTGTCTGACCCTGAACAATTGTTTAGGGGACCAGGCTGGTATCCTCTGACTCCAGCCATTGACTTTCAACTTCCTAATTGATTTTGGTGGCTCTCTCACAGTAGCAAAGTAACAGGGTTGGAGAGATCTTAAGTGTCTACCAAACTGAAAAAGTAGGAGAAATTTTCCTTTGATGAGAATCCAGTAAAAAGCCTAAAAATATGTTTCAACAAAATGCAGGTAAACAGAAACACACAGAGAGAGAAAATATCAGATCCTTCTTCTACACGGAACACCAGTGACCTGAGACTGGAGGCAGCCAAGCAGCTTCAGATCAAGTAGGCTCAGTCAAACACAGGAGAAAATCTTACATGGTAACAAGAAGATCTCAGTTCTCATGGTTGGGGCTTAACCAAGAGCCCCACATTCCCCCGTCTCCTCTTTGTCACCAAAGGCAGGCAAGGGGCTATGGTATTTAAGAGCACAAGCTCCAGGAAGTCAGATAAGCATTCGCATCCCAGTGCCGGGACTTAATACCAACATGACCTTAGTGTACGGTGGGGCTAAATTTAGTAACACCTACCTCCTGAGGTTAATGTGACAATTGAATGAGGTAAGACTAAAGTATTTAGAATGTCTCTGTTGCTTAGTAAATGTTAGTGTGGTGGATTGAATTGTGTACTCCAGTTTAGACATGTACTTGATCTCGGTCCAGGTGGGTGTGGACCCATTGTAAATAAGATCTGTTCAAGATGTTACTTTGGTTAAGTTGTGGCCCAAAACTGAATCAGGTTGAGCTTTAATCCAAATTCCTGGAGTCCTTTTTAAGCAGAATGAAAGCAAGACATAGAGAGAAGCCACAGGAGCAGCCAAAAGCTGGAATTCAAAGCAACCAGGAAGAGAAAGGAAAAGACACTGCTATGTGCACTGCCATGTGACAGAAAAGCCAAGGACCAAGGATCTCCTGCAGCCAGCCCCAGAGTGCCACAGCCTTCTGGGAGAAAGCATCACCTTGCTGAGGCATCAATTTTGGACTTCTAGCCACAAAACTGTGAGCTAATGAATCTTATTAAGGCAACTCCTGGTATGGTATTTGTTTCAGCAGATGGGAAACTAAGACAGTTAGCTAGTATTTTATTTTCCAGAATTTTCTCCTTTCATCTTCCTTTAATTATTTGGTTTCACTTAAAGAAATTATGTGTTGGATAGTTGTATTGTTACCAAAGTTGAAGACATGATGAAATAAACTTTTCTGGGGTGGGGGTGGGGAGGTGGGGATTTAGGGGGAAAGGGAAATATACATAAATGCTCTTTAAAGACCTGAGATCGCTTAGACGTTTGGGAATATTAAAATGTAATGTGTGTGTGTGTGTGTGTATGTGTGTGTGTGTGTAACTTGCTCATAGCATGTTTTATATAATAAATGTGAAAGTATAGGTCACTTAAGCATTAGCTACAAATCTAGCAACTGACTTATATTTTACATGTTTTCAATTCTTGTTGTGAATGGAGTTACAAGGTGTTGAAAGAATCATGGTTGTCAGTTTTTTGCCAGTTTATGAAAGCTGGACAAAATCTAAGAACTGGGCAAAATATCAGGCTTAGAATAAAACAAGTCACTATGTTCTCTGCACTCAGTGTCCTCCCCTGTGTCAAAAAGATACAGAAAGCCCAGGTTTCCAGAAAAGGAGCTGAGAATAAGACAAACCCAGATTCACGGAGAACGTCTTTTTTCAACTTGTCTAATCAGTCTTGTTTTGTGTGCCATCACTAACATAAATTTTTGCTTTTTGTTTCTTTTTTATCACCTTCAAGGATTTGGGAAAAATGAACTTTTGTCCAAATTAAAGTTAAGTTCTGTGTTTTTCCCTTGCTAGGTTATTTCTTGAACAAATACATGTAATTTATTCATTCAGTCAATAAACATTAAGTACCCCCATTGTGCCAGACACTGTGTTCAGGTACATAAAAACAACCTGGTTGCTACCCTCAAGGAGCTCACAGGTTGGGCAGGAGAGAGACTTTTAAGCAAGCGTAATACAGAGCTTCAGGAGTTCTAACAGATGTCTCTAGAGGGGGATAGAAAGAAAGAGGAGGTTAATTCTGCCCATTAGGAGTGGGGAAAAAAGGGTTAGGAGAGCCTTTGGGGTATGAAGTTTGAGTTAACTCCTTTATGGTTCAACTTTCCAAATAGACCAACTTCTTTCATACTTTGTAGGATTTGCAGGGCTCTGAACTAGTCAGAATCCACACCTCGCCTTAACAAGGTGGGATTGAATTGTATTCTTGAAAGTGCCTAAAATGATTAATTTTAGGTTGTATATGTGATCAGAATAGAACTGCACAACACAAAGAATGAACCCTAATGTAATATAATTATACTAATACTGTGGAAAAAAAACATGGTGGGAATGTTTTTAAAAAATCTCAAAATTAGCTGATCTCATCTGAATAATTTGTTAAAAAACAACTGACAGACATGCCTAGATATCTAGTCCATCCATTTACTCTCTCAACATTTGTTGAACACCTGCTCTGGGCCCAGGCAGTCAGAGTTATCCTTGTTTCCTTCAGGGAGTACCCCAGGTGGAACCCAAAAATCCTTCTTATTCAGAGCAAGTATCCTTACTCCTAGAAAACCTTCGGGTACTTCACATTTGACTTGAAAGAGCATCTCTGCTTTTCATAAACTCACAGAGCACTTTATCAGGGGATCCTCTCCTGTGTCGGTATGTATATATTATCCCCCCCAGAAAAAGCCATATTCTTTAATGCAGCCTTGTGGGGGCAGATGTATCAGTGTTGATTAAGTTGGAACCACTGGATTAGGCCGTTTCCATGGAGATGTGCCCCACCCAAATGTAGGTGGTAACTCTGATTAGATAATTTCCATGGAGGTGTGGCCCCGCCCATTCAGTGTGGCACTTGATTGGTTACTGGAGTACTTTTAAAAAGGCCACACAGGCCCAGACGCTTAGCTGCAGCTGAGAGACACATTCTGAAGACAGCAGTTGGAAGCTGACACTGACATTTTGGAGAATGCCATTTTGAAACACAACCTGGGAGCAAGTAGACACCAGCCACGTGCCTTCCGAGCTAACAGAGGTTTCCCGGACGCCAATAGCCTTTCTCCACTGAAGGTACTGATTGTTGATGCCTTACCTTGGACACTTTATGGCCTTAAGACTGTTAACTGGGTAACCAAATAAACTCCCTTTATAAAAGCCAATCCATTTCTGGTGTTTTACAAAACAGCAGCATTAGCAAACTGGAACATCTATCAAGACTTACTACAGAGTTTCAGCATCATTTTTTTCCCCAGACATTCTTTTCATTTTGTCTGTTTTTGAAGATGGCGTCTATGTGAGTAGTTTTATGTGGATGACACAAGGTCACGGCTGAGAGATCATTAGTATAAGGAAGGGCGTGAAAAGAACATAAGCTCGGTGGCAAAGCTGAGTCCAGGCTAGGGGTGGAAGAGCAATGAGTAGACAGGCTGGGGCAAAGGCTGGGCAAGATCAAGCTAGAGAACCGTGGAGTGGCTCCCAGGAATTACAGGAGCAAGGAGCCTGTGCAGAGAGGGTGGGGAAAAGAAGTTAGAGCCCCCTTCGTTGCTGGATCTATGTCCTCCTCTGTATGAAGCCCAGGTCCTAGTGATGGGGTCCACCTTTGAATTCTAGAGCATTTATCATCTGGACGAGCTTCTCTGGATTTGGAGATAAATAGATGTCTCAGGTTCCCAGGGAAATAGACTCTGACACAGAGATTTGCACACAGGAAGTTTATTGGGGAATGTTCTCAGGATCAATAGCTGAAGGGGAGTGAAGGAGGCAGGTTTGGGCAGAAGAAGAAGTTGAACTGTGATACAGTTGCAACAAAGGCCTCAGCTGATATCATGGGGAACTCTGAAGCTGAGATGGCCTTTCAGAGCTGTCCAGAATTGGGGAAAGGGAGTTGTACCCCAGCAATGACCTGTCAGTGGATGCGGGCTTCCCTGGGGGAAGGGGGTGACCTTGGGCAAGGAGAGCAAGTCCTGGGAGCCTGCAGCCCTCACTACAGCCCAAGGTGCGGTTACATAATAAATGATACATTGTTCCTTATAGTTCTCATTTTGTTTCACTGAATAGATGATAAACACTTTAGGGGAAGGACTTGGCCTTCCAGCTCTAAGGATCCCCACAATGCCCCTTGCCTCTTGAAAGCTCATGAAAAAATCTGGGCCTCCCCAGACAGGATTACCAACCAATCCTGTAATGACCATATCTAAAGTCATAATAAATGGGAATAAATGCATAATAAATCAGGATGCAGAGGAGTGACATTCTGACTTGGGATCCTTAATTGCCCTAGAATACTGAAAAGCTGGAGTTGAGGGCCAAGAACACCTCTCAGAACCTCAACCTCCTGCTGAGCCAGATGCTTCAGTGCAGTGGTGCTCAGTGTGTGGTCCCAGGACAGGCTGCTCCAGCATCACCTGGGAACTTGATAGACATGCAAATTCTTGGGCCCCACCCTAGACCTACTCAATCAGAAACTCTGGGGGTGAGGCCATGAAGTCTGTGTTCTAACAAGCCCTCCAGGTGATTGTGATGCAACCAAAGTTTGAGAAACGCTACTTGATCAAAGCAAGGCAGTGGCTAAAGAGCCAAGCCTCTGCAAGGACCCACACCTGGCCAAGGAAAAAGAAAAAGACAAGAGCAGGAAGGAAAGAATATCAGAGGTCAATGTGTCCATCAAAGGAGACAAGATGAAGAAGCCAGGCAGGCCCTGACACTCAGAACTGACCCAATGCCATTGGAAATGAGGTGGAGTTGACGTCACTCTCCCTGTTCTGTTCTAAAGGTCCCCGTGCTGGTTGTCATTTCCTTTTTTGTAGTTGAAGGGAGGTGCATTCCCTTCCATTACAGGGTCTACTTCCTTGGCTGAGAGAAAACAAGCTTCTGCCCAAGCCACTCCCCGCTGTGGGGAAGTGAAACAGGGCTGTGGGTTGGGGGAGGAAGGAGGGCTGGCTGGAGGTATTCTGAAGAGCTGGTGGCTTTCTGGTTCACTCTGACGGTACAACCCCAGCCATACTAAGAAAAAAGAAGTGGCCCCTCTGTACACTGGTTCCTGGAAGAGGAATGTTTCTATTTCAGCAACTACTGGAGCAGCAAGGATTTATTGAAACCTATATGTGCTCAGACGGTGGAAGACACAGTCCCCACCTGAAAGGTGCTTAGAGCCTAGTCAGGGAGAGAAGAACAACCCACCCGAAAGGATAGAAAATGGACCTGACCTGTACAATTAAGGGCTAAATATGTAACACGGGCCGTGAGTGCTGGTAGTCAGGAAGGAAAAGTCCTTTCAGACTGACGATCCCATGGAGGAAGCGTCAAGGCAGAAAGGGGCTGGGAGGCTGGAAGAAAAGGAGAGGAGACGGTATGGGGGGCTGGGAGTGGGCTGGAACTCCAGGAACAGAAGCATGCAAACAAGGACAACCACAAAGAAACACACCTTGCTAGAGCCGAGAGAGGCAGAGTGAGCCAGCTGGTGGGTCGAGGCCAGCCTGGAGAAGCCTCCTAAAAGGGTTGCCAGATAAAATACAGGAGGCTCAGTTAAATTTGAGTTTCAGAAAAACAATGAATAAGTTTTTACTGTAAGTGTGCCCCAGATAATGCAAGACTTTTTATTCTAAAGAAAGTATCCATTGTTAATTTGACACTCAAATTTAATTGGGCATCCTGTATTTTTATTTGCTAAAGATGGCAACCCTACTCCTTAAATAGTTAATACTCGCTCGTTTCTCACCTGATCCTCAGTAGGTACCATAGGTATCACCACTGTTTCCATTTTACAGATGAGAAAACTGAGTCACAGAGCTGACCACAGCCACACAACTACTGAGACTGTTTCCACAATACATGCTCTTAACTTCTGGGCTACCTTACAGAGTTTGGGGTCCGTCAAACCTTGATTCAAAGTCTGGCTCTGCCACTTACTAGGTATATGACCTTTGGCAAGTCATTTAGCCTTTCTGACTGAAAGCCTCAGTTTTCCCCATCTGGGGGATAATAACAATTTCTGCCTTATAGTGTTTTGTGAGAGTTAAGTGAGATAATTGGACACATAGAAAGTGCTCAGCAAATGGTAATTTGATGATGATGATGATGTTGATGATGGTGATGGAAGCCTTCAAACCCAAAAAGAGGAGTCATTTACAATACAGAAAGTGAGGAACCATGCACAGGCTCTAGCAAAATGGCAGGACCTGCATTTCCTCTGCCTTCAGCCTAGTACCCTGTCTGCCTCAGTTCTCTTAACTAGTCTCCCTGCTCCCTATCTGCAGGCACTGAACTGGACCCATTCCACATGTGTGGCAAGAGGCTCAAGGTCAAAAATTCCTTGTTGTTGGTGATTAGAGTTCCCTGCTTGAAGTTCTAGCCCCAGTTCCTGAGAGTAAGCAGTCAGGCCTTTCCACTTGTCTGTCAGCCCCTCAAATCATTGCCCAGGCGTACCTATGTCCTAGTTCTTGTTGCCATCAGGGGGAAAAAAGTCTAACACCTGGAGTATTTTGCACCATTCTACAGCCACAAATCACAAACATTTTCCCCTCCCTGTTACAGACTGCCAGGATGCATGCTCTCAACCACTTTAATCTAAATATCTTCTGAGTAAGCTCAATGCACAACAGATTTGGTGAGCATGTTCAGTTTTAGTCATTTCCTGCCTTCTCAGGAGAAGTCAGGTCTAGAGATTGGTTCCTGCCCTCTCAGCCTCCCACCGAAGACCCCTCATTGCTCCAGATCTGCTTAACAATGGGGCAGAAGCAGCCTCAACTTCTTAAACCTGGCATAAGGGGTCCAAGGTCCTGATGGTCCAGCCTTTAGCAGATTACCTTCTGCCTAGTACCATGTCTGTGCCAGTATTTATTCCTTTGGAAGGTTTACCTTCAGTGCATCACTTAGGCATGACTCCTAGTAAGTAAATGAAAAAAAAAAAGGGCCAATTCTCTCTTGCTGTCTCCTGGGGCTACAAAAAGCCTATTCTTCAACTGTCAACCACTGTCCTTCAAGTAGCGCTCTGATTCCTATCAGCTTGATGGATGTGACTCTTTTGTTCCAGGTAGTGTTTTAGGCAGTGTGGATACCTCTGAGAAAGAGAGACGGGATTTCTGCTCTCACAGGGCAAATAATATTCTGGACCAAGATTCCAACTGTGTGATTACTCCCAGTCTCCTTTTAACTCACGTCCTTATCCCGACTTTTAGAACCAATGGCCCCTGGCTCCCGACTCCTTGCCAGTCTCTGATTCTAGGCTTTCCTAACTGCCACTCTGACATACATCTCTAGGTCTCATCTGTTCCCATGCCCCTCACCTATAATGAGTTTCTAGCCTTCCTCTAGCTCTCCCAGCCCTGGAGCTGAGTTCTACCCCAGACCCTCAGCCTCCCACCCCGTAACACTGACAATGCACAGAGTCCAGCCATCTGGCCCTCATAAAATGTCCCAGGCTCCATGCCAAGTGGAGCTACAGATTGCTTGGCCCTCCGTTCCCTAGGAAACCGTAGGCTGAACTGGCTGCCAAGTCAATGGAGGATTTAGGCCATGTGGTTGGCCACCTGGGCAGAAACCTGGCTGATTGCTTTCTTATCTGGCAGTTCCTCTTCCTGGGTTTAAGAGCCCAACCCTATCTGAATCACCTGGACCTTGGAAACCTGCTCCTATTGAGTCATTTGCAACTAGGAAATCCAGTTCTTCTGGGTAACCGGCCTCTTGGATATCTGATGAATGCCCTGCCTTAATTAAGTCTTTTGGACCCTGAAATGTCTCATCTAGTTCCTGGATGTCCTAGGCCTGTAAGAGCTGGATTCCTAGAACTTGCCATCCTGTCCCTGAAACCTAAGCCTCCAAGTCACCAGAGTCTGGTATCTTTCCCTAGATCAGGAAATACCAGCTGTGTCAGAGTCCTGCCTTCATTCACCTCCTTCATTCACTCACTCACATATTCAATCGACAAATGTTTATGGTGCATGCATTTTGGGATCAGATAAAGTGTTGGTTGAGGTTTCCCAATAAGGAATGGACTAGACATGGTTCCTGGCCTAGAGGAGTTCACAGCCCAAGGGGAAGACACCAAAGTAAACACACTCAATTTCAACACTATGAAAAGTGTCACAGTAGGACTGGGGCAAGTTCAAGGTACCAGGGAAAGACATCTAACATGTACCCAGGGGTGCAGGGAATATTTTCCCCAGCAGGTGAATATGAAATCCAAGCTGAGTCCAGAATGGTAGACAAGAGATGGTGAACAAGGAGGCAAGGGCACTCAAGATTTCATGTGTGAAAGAAACAAGGAGGAAGAGTAGGGCACTTTGAGGAAAATAAAAATGTGAACATATTTGGAGCAGTTGGAGAGGTAGGTAGGGCCTAATCATCAAGAAAGAGTTGGTTGATCTCCTAAGGGTTTGGGGGAGCTACTGAGGAGTTCTAAGTAGCACCCACTACACCTGCTCTACTCTTCATCTTGAGATCTGCACTTTGAAAACTTATTCTGTCACCGTGATAGAGAATGAATTAGAGGGAAGGCAAGGTCCTAGGTCAGAATAACAAAGACAAGAGACTGTGGCAGGATTCTAAGCAAATGATGATAATGATCTGAACCAAGGGAGTAGTAAAAAATATTGGAAATGTAAAATCAATGGGACTTAATGGTTGTTTGTATATGCAATGTAAGTGGGGGTGGGGGTGGGGGTGGAGTCTAGGATGATGAACTACTGGGAGTGTGGTGATGCCATGAACGGTTATCAGGGAATAGAGAAGGGAGGGAGGGTTTGTGGGGGGTGGTGGGATGGAAGGCAAGGTCCAGGGCAGGAAAAGCAGGGTTGAGTTGAAGATTGCCCTGGGAACCTATGAGGGAGCTGTGTCCCCAGGAGAGATCTTGGCAAAAGACACAAGTCCGAGAGATATCAAGTCCGAGAGATATCAGTCTGCAAACAGTAACTAAAGCCAGGAACACTGTTGAATGAGAAGAGCAGAAGGCTGAGGATGGAGCCCTGGAAAACAACAGCATTAAGAGATACACAGAAATTTACATAGTCTCAAAGTATCTCCCACACATGACACTCACTGCAGAGAAACAAAGTAACTTTACAATGGAGAATCCTGGATACAGAAGGAATAGCCATGGAGGTAGGAGGAGAAATGGGAGATGGTGACATGATGGCAGCCAAGGGAGAAGGGTGTCAAGCGGAAGTTCGTGGTCAGAGGGGTGAATGCTGCAGAGAAGTGACAGAAACGTAATGAGGAGACAAGACAAACAAACCATAGCCTGTGAGTTTGCTCTAGAACAGGTCTTCACCCTCCTTGTAAAGTCACTATTAGTAGGGAGGGAAGCCTGGAATTTTGTTTGAAACCATTGACTCCATTAAAGAAAAGCTGGTTTCAGAAGTTCTGCCAGTTTCTTTGTGTGGCTGGAGGTAGCTACCCAGGGAAGACTGTATTTCTGTTTGGAAGGTAGTTAGTAGGCTCACCCCCCCCCACCCCCCACCCCGCCTTCGTGGTCTGAAAGGGAAGGTTGAGTCAAAGGGGAACTGAAATTACCCAGCATGAGAGAGTAAGTTATTTTTGTGAGTTTCTGGTGAACTCATAGACAGGACTTTGGGGTGGGCCTTGGATCTAAAAGAAGCTAAAATATGGAAGAAATTTTCAAGTAGAAAACAAGAAACCAAAACAGTAGATAGTGGCCAAGAAGAGAGGCTGTGGGTATGAGATTCGTAGAGCTGGCTGGCTGGAGGGCCTCAGGACCTCGGTGGCTGATGTTGGGTTTTCTTTGCTTTCTCTTCTATGCTATAATTCCCTGGAAACATCCATAAACTTTAGTAATAGTCTCTTTCTCACAGTGGCACTAGGCTAGTGATGCCCTTGGTTGCGAAGACGAGGGGTTATGTTCACATTTGGGGAAGATGCAAATCAGAGAAACCTTGGGCAGCCCAGAGGAGGGGCAGAGGTAGGTCAGCCACAGGTGATTCAGGACTGGGGCTGAGAACAGAAGTTTAGAGAGAAAACTGGAAAAGTTAAAACACATATGCACACTCTATATGCCCTCTGAGGTGGGGGATCCTCAAAAATGTCAGGGAGCCCACTGGATTACATGTGTTACTTGCACACTGGACTTGACTTTGTTGAAGCAAAGGGTGACTTCAGGAAGCCAAAGAAACCAGGGACATTCAGGCTACATAAGATAAAAATCTAAGTTATTTATTGGGGGTTTTGGGTGATGTTGGCATGGGCACTTTCAGTGTAGAGATTTAGCAAAAACGAGCTCACGGTGAGCCAAGGAGAGCACGGGTGGGGAGAAAGGAAAGGCAGCCAGAGTACACAGCGCCTTCAAGGAGCCTGGCTAGGAAAGGGGGAAGAGAAACAGAGGACAGTCCTCTGCTTAATGGCAGGAAGGGTTTTGTTTTGCTTTAAGGAGAGAAAGACTTCAGGATATTTAATTGATGAGAAGGAAAGAAAAAACAGTAGGAGGAAGAGACTGAAGATTTAAGGAAGAAAGTAAACAACTGAATTGGGGGCCCGAGAGTGGGATTTGGTTATTTCTAGGACTGCTCATTGGAAAGAACCCTCTAGGGGAGGGGGCTTGGCCCAGATACCTGTTCAGGCTGGAGTTGCAGTGTCCTCCTGTCATTGCTTTTATTTTGAATCCAGGGCCTGAATCATTAAGAGCAGGTTTTCTACTCTGCATGAACCCCGTAAGGTGATACAGGATCTTGAGAAAACTGCTCTTTGATGAATGTGTGACAGTGAAGTAAACGAACATTTACTTACAGCTTTTACTTTACTTTATAGGCTTTATTTGCTTAATTACATTTAATTCTCACAGCAGCCCTCAGAATAGGCATTATTATTTCCATTTTATAGATGTAGAAATTGAAGCTCAGAGAAGCTAAGTAATAAGCCGTAAATGGCAGAGCTGGGAAACAAGCCTGGATCTTACTCCAAAGCTCATTTTATTTTTTCTCCACACCTTAGGAAATATATTCTAATGCCCCTCAGTCAAGAAAACTATGCCTTTTTACCTACGGAACCATCAAAGTATGACCAGGGTTTTTGCTGATGACTCCCTGGCATCAGAATTACAGAAACATAACCCTCAGTCTTCCGACCCACAAAAACCTTGAACCTACATAACCTGTCCAACTTGCTTCTCTAGAAACCCAGGAACTTTCCATAACTGCTCCTGAAGTTTCTTCCCTAGCCACTGAGCATCAGAGCTTGAAATCCATGACAACATAAAAAAAATAAATAAAATAAAAGAGAAGCTGATCTGTATTAAGTGGGGAAGGAGATCACAGAAGCCTTTGTCTCTACTCCAGTTGCTCCATTATTCTCTAATCTAACCGCGATGATGGGTCATGAAGTCTAACTTTTTACATTTTATAATGAAGATATTGAAGTCAAAAATGTCAAACCTACAGTCATATGGAGAGTAAAGGAAATTCCAACTTCCCAATAACCCATTTATTTCATAGTTACCTAATCCAGCTTTCTTTAATAGAGACTTCTAGCTGTCTACACAACCCAAAAGCAATGCTCCTTCTTCCTCTTAGTAACGAACTCCAAATTTATTCAGGGTAGTATTGCCCTCTGCTAAAGGACTAAATTTCCCAGCTTCCCTTCAACTTGGTCTGGCAGTTAAGTTCTAGCAGATGAGATGTAAACGAAAGTATGGTATAGTCCCTTCAGGAAGTCTCCTGAAGGGAAAATGTAGGCCCTTCTTCTCCTTTTCCTCTGCTCTGCTTCTTGGAAGTCAGATGTGATGGGTGGAAGTCCAGCAACCAATTTAGACCACGAGGCAGAGGCACATAGCCCAGAGAGGGCAGACAGAGAACTGGAAAGAGCCTGGGTTCCAAAGGATGGTGGAACTGATATAATAGACCTGGACTATGTATATGAGAAACAATTTAATATAGCTTTTTGAAGATACGGTTGCTTTGTGTTTTCTGTCACATGAAGCTGAATCTAAATGAACTGATACAAATCATAAACACGTTCAATTGTTTTCTCTAAGCCCTAAGGACAATTCCAAACTGTGTGGCCCAGATTGCATCTCTGAGACCTGGAAAGTTTTGACCAGCAGCTTTCCATTCACTCTGGAAACTCCTGGGTTCTGTGCTTCCTGAGATGGGAGGCCAGCCTAACAACATTACTCAGTCCTTGGAGGACCAGATCATCTGAGCCACCAATTAAGTCTCCACAGAGTTTTCTAAGTCTAAATTCTGGACTCTATTCCAGAACTCGCAAAATCCAACCACTACCTTAGCCTTCAAGCTGCTATTTTCCCTTACCCTCAGAAAACCCCTGAGGGTCTGTGATTATGAATTCAAACAAGGGTCACAGAAAATCAAAAGAAGTCAGCAAAAGACACTCCTTAACCTTGTTCAAAGAAACTCAGTAAAAATACACTTAGTAGCTGTGAGTGAAACAAAATGAATTTGTAAATATAACAGATTCAGATCCAGTCATGGTTAAAAATAGTTAGAATGGGAGCCTAGAGACTTCAGTAGAGTTTCTCCATAAAGCAACAAATTCAATCCTGCCTGGAGAAACCAGAATGGAAGAAATTTCCATTTACTTCCTATTGAAGAGAAGCATCTTAGGAGATGCACTTCCTAGTTGAGATAAGCAGTCCCTCAATCACCAAAGCTCTTCTACCATAGTTAATGCCCTAGCCTCAGTGGTAGGAGTGAAGCTGCCATGGAGAAATTGTACCTGTTAGCAATAAGAAACAAAGCAGCTTGTTGGTCCCTTATCTCTTCTGTTAATCAAGCTGATTGGAGGCTGAAAGGGGACAGTACGGGTTCCCATATTTATGAAACCAAGGCAAGGAAGTTTACTTCCTGAGAAGGGTGACTAAATCATGACATTTGCAACCATTTCAATTATAAAGGCTGCAACAGAAGGGCACTTGCCTGAAGACATTGGCCATAGTTGGAGATGGTTCCAAGGCAGATGGAGAGGTGCCCTTTCCCGCCCATGACACTATGTGCCCAGTGACATCACTGGGGTCCTCATGTGGAAGACCTAGAGCGAACACTGCTTCCTGGTGCTATTAGCCCTGCCAGGGAAGACACACTAGGGATGTTGGAGTTCATCACTAAGAGGAAGAAGGAGCATTGCTGTTTGGTTGTAGGCAGCTAGCAGTCTCTATCAGAGAAAGCTGGATTAAATAGCTATGAAATAAATGGGTTACTGGGAATTTGGAATTTCCTTAACTCTCTGGCTATATGCAGGTATAATCTAAGACACTTTGCCTCAGCTGTACTCTGTATCTCTTGCTTCCTGGCCCAGGGCCTCCCTGCTTTTGCGTATGGACCGCCGCCTTCAGGAAACCACTCAGCCATTCTGAGACATGTACAAGCCTGGAAGTGTGAGAGAGTTACCACACTGTGGGAGAACTTCTGACAATTAGGAAACAAGAACCAGTGGATAAATATTCTCTTCTTCCTTTGCTTATGCAAACAATTTGTAGGTATATTCTCCTGGCTCCTCAGAGGGCCTGCAGTGGGATTGAGCCCCAGTCATCTAAAGCCAATACACATCTTTCCTTCCCAGGTTCACTTGTCCCAGTCCCTCTCTCTTATTCCTAGGATTTTTCTCACAATAAACTATGTGACTGCAAGTCCTCTTCTCAGGTTTTTCTTGCAGAGAATTAGGCTCAGAGAATGTGACATAGCAGTGGTTCCTAATACTAATGCCACCTTTCGAAAATTTTGGCCTGGTTATGTTAGAAGAGAATGACTATCGTATATAATAAAGTACCAATGGGCAAACAAGTGACTGGGAATGTACGTGTCCTGCAGTCCTGAGCTCTGGCAGGGTGTGCTTTTGGTGCATGTTCTTCAGGCTTCACTCTCTTTCTCCAGCTCTTTCATTTGGAGCTCTTCTGTCCACAAGTCTTCATCTTTCCCGTTTACACTGAATTCCAAATACTACTTCAATTTACCATTCTGCCCTTTCATCCAAACTCTGGGCTCATTCCAAGGCACTCACTGACAATCCTTCTGTAACAAAAAACTTCTCTCCTTCCCAGTTTCCTCGGTTATGTACAATTGCTAGGCTTGAAAATTCAGAATTATTTTCAACCTCCTCTCCTGTATCCCCCACATCCAGTCAGTCAACAGGTTCTGGGGTTCTTTTAGAATGTCTCTCATGTTTGCCCCTTCTTTATTCCTTTTCCCAGTACTCTGGCCTCAGACTATGATATCTTCCCCCTTGACTCCTGACATAGCCTTGTCACCAGTCTCCTGTCTCCAGCACCTTTCTCCACCCTGCACTAATCCGTCCTGCACAGCATGGCCTGGCACCAGTTTCCCCATTCATGTTGCATTGTATGTGCCTCGGCAGTAAAGACAGGCTAGGGAGAGATCAAAGAACACAAGTCCTAGACTTGGGCTCATCCCCAGGGATAGGGAGAGGGGCCAACAAGAACCACAGGACCAGGGCTCACAGAAAGAGTGGCTTTCTCCATATACTCAGCTGCAAGTAGTATAGTAAGTATTATAGTGCAACCTCTTTCCCAAGACACTCTTTGCTTTTATAAAATTACCTGGCAGATGGTTGTTCCAAGCAAACTATTTTCCTTTTGACATTTAAATTGTTACGAGGTTTTCTGTTATCTTAAGCCAAAATCGGTCTCACTCTAATCTGTCCCTTGGCTCTTGTCCTGCCTGTTGTACTGTCCCTGCTTTGCTCTGGAGTTACACATATTAACCAGATCACTCTTTTGTACTGCAGCCTTTCAGATTTTAAGACAATTCTCTTGGGTTTTTTTCTTACCTAAATGTCTTCAGCTCCTCCAACTATTTCCTGAATGACTTGGCTTCCACGGCTTTCCTCATCCCCAGGAGTCAGTAATGTATCCAATAAATAATAATTGCACACCTACCACTGGCCGGTCCTGTTAAGTAAAGAGGATATCGTGTTGAACAGGACAGACTTGATCTGTCCTTATGATGTTTATCAGTCCAGGGAGTGCCCCAGTTTATGCTTGTTCCTCTTAAAATGTGATGCCCACAATTGAATATAATAAAAACTTCCTGTCTATGATCAGTAAAATGTACGGTGGGGCTGGTGCCTCCCCTGTTACCTACCAGCAACTTAAGCTGCTTAGTGAAAGTAGAAAAGCACCTGACAAGTTTGTAATTCCATGTCTGTTACTTAATGATATGAGCCTCTTGGAGATTCAAATTTCTCATCTATAAAACAGGGATAAAAATGTTTATCCTACCTGCCTCCAAGAATCATTTTGAGGATAAAATAAGAAAATATGCATGCATTCTCGGTTTTCACCAGTGTGGGGTATAAATGAGATCCCTTTTACATGGATGCTCCAAATCACAATGAGCCTGAGGCCCCAGATGGATATACATCCTCAGCTGCACCCCACAAGGAATACTCCAGGTAATTCAGGAATCCTCAAAAAGGTGCCCCACATCTGCTTAACCTATTAGTTCCAGTCATTACCTTCCCATTCTTCTGTCCCGGCTCCTCTGGCTGATGAAGTCAAAACCACCAGAAGGAGACGGGGCCAGCTGCTGATGGTGCAGTTCCCGGTGGTAAGGTTGCCAGGCTTAAGGCCAGGGTGCTGCTTCCACACTCTGCAGATCTCCCACACCCTGCATGACCAAGCAGTGCTGATTCTGCGTGCAGGTGGAGAAAATGCACCTTTCCCTCCTTCTGCTTTGCATCACCTGCAAGCAACTTTCAGCATCCTGCCCCCAAATGACAACCAAGAGTAAATACCAGTTGTCACAAGAGTGAGTTCAGGAATCACCGGACCTCCAGTCATCCACAGTCCCAGCAAACCTCTCCCGCTGGATTCAGATTTGGCTCAGCCTGAGCTCAAAACCAGAAATGTAACCTTTCTGCACTGAGATGAGACTAATGATGGCTTGTCAACTTCCCCTAGAACAGTGAGAGTATATCTGCTTGTTCTGGTAGCCTTCACTAAACAAAAGAAGACCTTGCCCCATAAGTGAGTGGAAACATCCAACCCCAAGAAATCAAAAACTGCTAGCTACTTTTAAAAGATAGCTCCTTCTTCTTGGCCCCAGGACCAGGGCTGCCCTGCAGCCTAGGCCGCCTGTCCATCTTGGAGCAGAAGGGCAGAGGGCACCACCTAGGGGGAAATAATGAAGGCTTGAGGGCCTGGAAAATATTGCTGATGGTGTGCCAGAGATGTTAGAGTATTTGGGGAAAATATAGGTTCAGAGAAAATCAGGTAAACGAAAACAAACAACTCCAGGGGGAGTAAGGGTTATGTAAGAAAGGGGTGTTGTCCTAGGTTCAGAAGTGAACAATATTTGCCTAGTCTTAACATGATCACTAACCATTTCATCAAATATTGTGATATAAGTATAAGGACAGATGGGGGAAGGATAGGGGAAGGAGTGTGGTTGGAAAGAGTAATATAAGCATGTGTTTTAGTTTCCTTGCTGCTAAAACAAATACCACACAATGGGTTGGCTTCACAAGAGGAATTTATTGGCCCGTGGTTTCAGAGGTAAGAAGGCTTGCTTCATCCCAGGGTCGCTATCTTCTGGCTGGACAGCAATCTTTAAGGTTCCTTGGCTTTTCTGTCACATAGCAACGCACATGACAGTGTCTTCTTTCTCTCCCAGGTCCCTTTGACTTCCAGCTTCTGGCTGCTCCCTTTGGCCTTCTTTCTGTGTGACCTTCCCTATAAGGCCTTGAGTAACAGGATTAACACCCATTCTGATTCAGTTGGGACACACCTTAACTGAAGAAACCTCAGCAGAAGGTCCTATTTACAATGGGTTCACACCCACAAGAATGGATTAAGATTAAGAACATGTACATAACTCCAGGCCACCATAAATGTTATTTGAGAAAATGGAGATAAATGCCAAGAAAAGAGCTATAGAATTGAGAATGGTTGCCTCCAGGGAGAGGACTTATGGGTCAAGAGGGTGAGGGAAACTATTATTTTTCATTATAAATCTTTTATTCTATTTGACTTTTTAAACTATTGTATGTGTTATTCTGTTAAAAAGAAAGAGGGAAGTAATTTTCAACAAAGCAGGTATTCCCAGCTGCTACAAAGCAAGTTTTCAAAAATTTTAGGGTTTTATCACATCCAGGACACCCATTATATATGTGGCAGTGTTAAAAGTGTGAAGTGATACTGCTGTACCTTAAAACTAATTGGTCACCCTACAGTTGGATGCCTTCCAATGATCCCTCAACTCATGTGCTTGTCACCCAGTGCTCCCAATTCAACTGAACAAAGGGCCCATCTCTCTTCCTGTCTCCCTGACCACAAACCGATGAGTCTAAAAGGCACTCTGTGTGCAGGTGGAGAAAATGCACCTTTCCCTCCTTCCGCTTTGCATCACCTGCAAGCAACTTTCAGGCACTCTGTTTTTCCAACACCCTGTTGCCCACTGTATCATTTATCCCAATTCCTTCACACTGATCCCTGCTTGGCCCATTGACCCTTATCTATTTTCCCTTTCCCTCTGATTATCCAACAACTTCTCCTCTGTTGGATCAGGAAGTCCCTAATTTCCACCATGACAAGAACTTGTGAGCTGAGTCTCAGCACAAAAGAGCAAAGCACTTCCATTCCTAAGGGGCTTAGTTACACAACCGGGAGCATGAATCCTACTAGTTGGATAACATTGAGCAGCTAACCTCTCTATGGCTATTTACCTACCTATAAAATGGGAATAATAATAATAACTGACTTTATGTAGTTAAATAATATAACGCATGTGAAGCCCTTAGCACAGTGCCTAGAACACAGTAGATATTCAATAAATATTATTAGCTGAAATATTATCCTTTAACCTTCTTTCAGCTTATCAGGAATACAGGTAAGAGCAAAGCCTTGGCTGTGCTTGGCTTCCCATCAGCCTCTGTCTTAAAAGAGAGGCCCTCCTTGTGGGCGTCTTAGTTATCAGTGTTTCTGTAGCTCCTGCATCATCCCAGTCCTTAACTTCCAGCAGGGTAGCTCAGCCTAACTGCTTTCTCCCTGAGCCTCCCAGGCCACTCTGTCTCTAGGATGGTCCCCATCCCACTCTGCCTCAGATTATTCCTATCAGCTCTCTTAGTGGGGACATTCAGGAGGATATTTCCCACTCCAAAAGCAGCAGCCAACTAAAAAGTTTTTCAAAAGTAAGTGATTTAGTAAATAACGCTGATTTGCTTTGCAAAATTTTAAGACTAAGTTTCATTATCTACATCATTAGAACATATACACACACACACACTCCTTTCCTTCTAACTCATGGATATCAAAGCACCCAACTGAGGGCTGAAGAGCTTGCTTTTGTTAACATTCTACCGTTGAGAAGGGAAGGAACAGATAGTCTAGGAGCAAATCTCTATGGGAAGACATTTTGTAGTTTGTCTTTGAGCGTCTTGTTCAGGAGCTCTACTTGCAATACCATTTGGAGTCAGCTTTAACCAAAGAAAAGCAAAACTCTAAAACATCTCTAAAAGGATTCATCCAGGTCTGCTGCCTGAGATTCTTGTAGAACTTGCAGCAGCAATAGAGAAAACTTTTATGTTTCTTATTTGTAATAATAATAGTGACTAAGAATAACAGCTAAGATTCATTGCACACTATGTGCAAGGCACTGTTCCAAGCGTTTTTGCATGGGTTGATTCATTTAATTGATACAATTAACTTCAGTGAAGGATTGCTCAAGAAGGAAGGCTTTCAGTCAGACAAATTTGTGAGTTGTTACCAAGACTAAATAAATAATATAGGTAGAGCTCTTTAGCCCAAGGTTTTAATTGTAATTTCACAGGCATAGAGAATTGAATGATACATTTGAAAAATATGTATTGTTAATTAAACACACACACACACACACATACACACCAGGGAATAGAAAATGTTGAGATTCTTTCCAGAGTATTTCAATCTGCCCCTTCAATACGCCCATCTGGTGGAGGTGAACTTGGAGTGTTGTTTGATCTGTTGGTCCCAGTAACCAGTCTCTTCCCAAGCCTCAGCGTCCAGGCCACATCAAAGGAGCCACACAGACACTGTGAAATCAGAGGCACTGAAATCCTGCCCACACTTCAAAGGGCATTCCTCCTCCGGAAGTTGTTACAACAACCCTTTCAAGGAGGGTAAACAATAGAGCTCAGGGGACTCACAGGTAAGTACATCGACATCAAACTGGCTTCCACGCTGGGCCTAGAACATTCAGGGGCCCAAATGGTACACTCGAAAATGAAAATGTCACTCTATGTAAAGAATATTGGCCCTTGATGACTTCATTTCACCCCTACGAAAAGGGGCAGCCAGCAAGCCCTGACACAGACTGGGCCATCAATAAATGTCTGAGGCCCTCTTCCCTTTTGCCGTCTGTCAAATCCCCACGGACAACTCAGTTGAGTCCTGGACTTCCACCCTTTGGTCTACAAATCTGATGGTTCTGTTTGAAAATCACAACCAAAAATAAGCACTCCCCATCTTTTTAGCACGCGGTGCGAGGTGGTGGTAAAGGAGGGTCCTATAACTAAAACCCGCCTTCTTCTGGAACAAGTGCTCTGGACCCAGCATTTGAATTCTTCTCTCCCCGTCCTCCTGCTGCAGGTCCTCAGCAGCTGGCGATAGACGCGCGGGGTCGACGAGCCCGTCCCCACTCATTTGTGGCCCCATTTTTAGTGAGAGACTGAGTGACGGGAGTTTTCTAGTGCGCCCCTCATTTGTTGGGAGGTGGCCGGTGGGGTTCTCCGGGCGCGCGCGCACCTCCCCTTATCGCTGCTCCGTCACACACCCCTGAACTCTACGTGTCCTCCCTGCCTTCGCGGGTTCATACCTCATCCCCCTCTAACCTCTCCGCACCCCTCAACCCCTCGCAGTCCCCACTGTCCCGCGCGCCCGCACGCCCCGCGCCCTCGCGACTGAACTCCCGCCCCGCCCCGCGCGCTCGCCCCGCTCCCCCGCCCCCGCCAGCGCGCGTTGCGGAGACGTGCGGCACGTGCGCCGCGCGGTGATTGGCAGCGACGCTCGCGTCTTCGCCCCCGCGCGGGTGCGGATCCCCGAGGCCGGCTTGCAAAGAGGCGTCTGGAGGGGCAGGCGGGTGGGTGCTGCAGGCGGTCCGGAGGGCTGGGACCTGCCACGGGGGGAGACCCCGGCGTCCGCACGCCTCCTGCGCTCCACGGGTTCGTCGCGGCGGCAGGAAAACAATGACAGCCTGGCGGGGGTGAGGAGGCAGCGGCTGAGGGATCACCGCTAATTGCACCGGAGTTCTCTTGCGCGGCAGTGCTTAAATAGGCTTGCTCTGAACAGCTGTAGGTGCTGTTCCTGCCGAGTGAAAATACTTTCTGTAGGTGATCAGATGTTTTCACTATAGAGCTTCAGGACAGAACGTATCTTTCTTCCTGTGTTCTGGGAGGAGGGAGGGGAGGCGTTAGGAAGGAGGCTGAGGATTTGAACGCAGCTGGCGCAGGACCGGAGAAAGTGACAAAGGCCCGCAGCTCACGTGCGTGGCCCGGGGAGCGAGGCTCCGCCTCTGAGTAGGGGCCCAGAAAAATGTCCCTTACGGGACCGGGCGGTGGCCAGGCTTAACCAGGAAAGGTTCCCCCAAGGAGGCGACTGGAGCGGAGGATGTCGGGGCTGGGCAGGGGACTGGGAGGAGAAGGGCGGCGGGGCAGGCAGTGAGCGCGCGGAGGAGGGGGCTCCCGGCGGGCTGCGGGGCGGGTGTGGACAGCAACGGAGTGAGCAGCCCTAAGTGATACGCTGTTGTGACCTCAGATGGGGCTGTCTCGCCTCATTCCAGCTGCGGTGAGGATTCACTGACCCAATGAAAAATCGACTCAGAAGGTTACCGAACCAATGAAAACTTGCCGGGCTGTGAGGATTTCCCAGTAGAAACAGGGAGAGCTGGCAGACCGCCTTCTCCTGGGGCTGCCTTGCCAGAAGCCTAGGACGGGTGTGCATCAAGGACCAAAATCCTAGGAGCGCATTCATTTATTCATTTGTATTAGAGCGCCTACTGCTTGTTTGTAAGGCACATGCCGTGGTCGGTAGAGCAGAGAGAGAGAGCAGAAGTGAGTAAACGTGGTTTCTGACCTGAGGTATTAGCGAAGATTACTCCCGCTGTTCTATTTCCCCACTAAACGTGTTAGCGTGTCTAAACGTTTGTGTCTAAAAATTGCTTTCATATGCCTTATTTTATCCACTAATCATTATAATCTATGAGACATGCATTATTATTCATATTTTACCAGCGAGGAAAGTCAGGCTCAGCTATGTTAAATATGCCGAGTGAGACAGGTGGTGAGTGACAGGATTGGGACTGGAATTCAGGTGTCCCAACTGTAAATCTGGAGCTCTTTAAATATTTCAAAGGAAACTAGGCTTGCTTTATGATCCTAGTGCAAAGGGCACACCCAGTGATTAAAGTGAAGTCCTAAAGGACTGTGTGTATGGGTATGTATGTGTGTGTGTGCATACACACACACACACATATACACATATGGCCTCAGTTACTGCTCTTTCAGATTGTCCCCTTGAAACACAGGCTTGATCTGCTACATTACACCTATTTGTTAAGAAGAGATTCCCATTGAGTCACTGTCAGGAAAGCAATTACCAGAGGAGAGAATGAGGAGGGGTTACCAGCTATAGATTTCCTGTCATATTGGTCCCCAACTAGAGATGCTGCTTCCTGTCACATGGGCTGGGCCCTGGCCTGCCTAAAAGACTATACCCAGGGGGACCTCTGAAGCCTCTACCTCAGCCACTGCCTTTGTCCCAGCCCTGAGGAAACAAAAAACAACTTGCCCCTTCTATGGCCACAATGACTTTGTTAAAATAGGAGTTTTTCTCCTAGAGGATTTGTCCATCAGGCACTTGCTGTGCCACTACGGTGGTGCCAGGTGAACACTCTGGGCCTCTTCAGCAAAGTGGGTGATGGTCACTGGCTCCCAAGACTGAACGCCAATTGCAGTCATCCAGCAAGCTTTTAAAAATACATATTGCTGAGCACATCTCTGATTTGGGGTTTGGGAGGTGCCGGGTGCACACTGTTTTGTTTTGAGTTGCTTTAAATACTCTGAATTGATTTGGATGATCAGCCAGGTTTGGAACCCATAGATGTAGAATGCCATCCATCTGAAAAGTTTGAGATCACTCACGGGTGAAAATAGAGGATTGTTGGTCAGATGAGGAACCTGTAATTCAGATATTCATAATGGCTAAGAGAAAAGAAAAAAAAAAAAATAAGAACATAATGGCTAAGAGGGTGCAGAATGACCCGTTCATTGCCTCTCTGTTCATAAGAGAGTCCAAAAGGGAACTAAAAACCTTGTGGTAGGAAAATTCTGTGTTGAGTAATCTAAAACCTTAAAAGGGTGTGGGGCTAGGGAACTGAGATTGGGTGTGAGCTTATTTTATTTTCACTAAAATAAAACAAAAAGTCAATGCTCTGAATAGAGATAAGGTCAGGGACAGCTTACATGATTTATAATCCCATCAGTAGATGCTGCTTGCTTAATTTCCTTTTTTTTTAAACTTTTTATTTTAAAATACTTTCGAATTTATAGAACAACTTAAAAAATAATACAAACCCTGTGCAGAGAACTCTAACATACTCTCATCCCCTACCCCTAATACCCAGATACATCAATTGTAATATTTTGTCACTTTTGCCATATCATGCTTAATTTCCTTTTATCATCTCTTACTCTCTAGACCTGTACCATCCAAAACAATAGACACTAGCCCCGTGTAACTATTGAGCACTTGAAATGTGGCTGGTCCAAATTGAGATGCACTGTAAGTATAAAGTAGATGTTTCGAAGACTTAAATAAGGAAAAATGTGATAGCTCATTAATAATTTTAGTATTGAATTACGTGTTGAAATGATAATTTTTTGATATGTTGGGTTAAATAAAATACATTATTAAAATTAATTTCATCTGTTTCTTTTTGTTTGTTTTCATGTGGCTCTTAGGAGATTTAAAATTACATATATGGCTGGCATTAAACTTCTATTTGACAGTGCTGCTGTATTAGATTCTCCATTTTCTGCACTTGCAGTGAGATTCCTGTGATATTGTTTTGCATTGCAGCACATAATGTGCATACTGTGAGACTCTATTCTCCATCTGGCTTTCTACACAAATGCCTCTGAATTTATGACTTTAAGTTTATGAAAATGTTCTGGTAACTCTTTATTCCTTCTACTCAGTTCGGTGGTAATATGCCCCAGGGATCACATGCAGCCCTCCTTACCATCAGCAGGCTTACATAGCTTCATTTCAGCAACACCTTGAAAAAATTTTCTAAATCTTTCCGCTTCTTTTGATCTTCATGGCTACCATGCTAGTCTACCTTGACTACTCCAACAATTTCCTATCTGGTCTCCCTGTTTCCATTTTTACCCCTGTAAGACATCACTCTGTTGCTTGAAATCCAGTGACTTGATACGACCACTTTGGAAACTGGCAGCCTCTATTAAAGCTAATCATACACCTGTCCTGTGACCTACCAGTTCCACTCCTAGGTATAAACCTAAGAGAAATGAATGCACACATCCAGCAAAAGATGTGTACAAAAGATGTTCATAGCACTATTCATAAACGCCAAAACCTAGAAACAAATATCCATTGACAGTAAAATAGATAAATGAATTGTGGTATGTTTATGTAATGAATGTCCACAGCAGTAAAAGAGCTAACCATGGAAACATGCAATGACATGCAAATTCTCACAGACATGGTAGGAACAAAAGAATCCAGACCAAAAGAGTATGCACTGTTTGATTCCATTTATATTATGTTAAAAAAAGAGGCAAAACTAATCTGTGGTGATAGGAATCAGGACATTAGTTATTTTTGGGAGGGATATTGACTAAGAAGACACAGAAAAGGACCTTCTGGGGGCTGAAAACATTCTTGGTCTGGGTGATGGAAATATGGGTATGATGGAAATATATGGGTATGTGTGTGTGTCAAAATTCATCAAAATGTGTCCTTGATATTTGTGCACTTTACTGCTGAATATAAATAAAAATGAATTTAAAAAACTATAAAACAAGCTAACAATGGCTTCTGATTGCATTTAGAGTGGAATCTAAGCTCCTCACCATGGCCACCAAGATCGTGCCTACCTCTCTACCTCATTCCACACCATTTTCCCTGTAGCTCACTGATCTTTCTATTTTTCAAATGTGCCAAGCTCAGTCTACCTCGAGTCCTTTGCATTTGCCTTTTCCTCTCCCTGAAGTGTATTTCCTCCAGATCTTTTTTACATGGCTAGTTATTTGTTATCATTCAGGTCTCAGCTCAAACATCACTTCCTCCTTCCTTGATCACCTGTATAAATTAGGATGCTTTTTGTCAAAAGAAACAAGAAACCAAAACTGGCTTAAACATTGAAGGAAATGTATTGGTTTGTGGAACTAAAAAGTTCCACAGCCAGGTCAGGGCCCTGGATCTTTTTCTGTGTGATTCTCTGGGCACTTCCCTCCTCCACAGGACAACTGTATGAGCAAAATGTATTAGCAAAATGGCTGCCCCAATCTCTGGTCTCACATCCACATCCCACCCCATCCAGAAAGAGAGCATTTCATTTTTTCTAACACTCAAAGGAAAGTACTAGACTTCAGCCAACCAATCATTTAGCCCAGGGGATTCTCACTTGCCAATTGGCTTATCCATGAGCCAGTCACTGCTGAAGCGTCCCTGATCTCATCCATTCCACCCAAATCTCAAGACTACTATGTATTAGGAAGAAGTTGATGGGTGCTGGGGAGGCAATCAGCAGTGTCCACTAGGCCACCCTACCACTGCAAGGCACTGTCTAGACCAGGGGTCCGCAAGCTTTGTGTAAAGAGCCAAATAGTAAATATTTTTGGCTTTGCTTGTTTTTATTTCTTTTTGTTTTAAGATCCTTTAAAATATGAAAATCATTCTTAGGAGAGGACTTCTGGGAAGATAACGGACTAGGGAGTTACAGAGCTCACTCTCCTCCCCAAAACAGTTAATGGACAGGTGGAAACTCCAAAACAAATGTTCTGGGGCTCCAAAGACCAAGGAAATACTGCACAGCATCCAGGGAAGAATGGGACTAAGAGACTGAGAAACTGCAGTGAAAAACTGAGAGTAACTCATGTGGCTGAGGCTCCTGGCACCCATCCCCCACCCTGAAGGCAAGCAGCTTCAGGTTGATCTGGTGCCAGGGCTGGCTGCTGCAGACTGGGATAGCTGTGGAAGACCTCCTCCGCAAGAACAGAGGGGGACACGGCTCAGTACTGAGCCAGTTATGGGCCAGTGAGTTTAGACCACTGGATACACCACATTAACAAATTGAAGGGGAAAAATCACATGAGCATATCAATTGATGCAGAAAAGCCATTTGACAAAATCCAGCATCCTTTCTTGATAAAAACATTTTGAAAGATAGGAATCAAAGGAAACTTCCTCAACATGATGCAGGGCATATATGAAAAACCCACAACTAACATCATACTCAATAGTGAAAGACTGAAAGCTTCCCCTCTAAGATCTGGAACAAGACACGGATGCCCAGTGTCACCACTATGATTCAACATGGTACTGGAAGTTCTAGCCAGAGCAATTAGGCAAGAAAAAGAAATAAAAGGCACTCAAATTGGAAAGGAAGTAATAAAACTTTCACTATTTGCAGGTGACATAAGCCAATATTTAGAAAGTCCTGAAAAATCTGTAACAAAGCTACAAGAGCTAGTAAATGAGTTCGGCAAAGTGGCAGGATACAAAATCAACACTCAGAAGTCGGTAGTGTAACTATACAGCAGTAATGAGCAATCTGAGGAGAAAATCAATTTTAAAAATTCCGTTTACAATAGCAACAAAAGGAATCAAATATCTAGGAATAAATTTAACCAAGGATGTAAAGGACCTACATTCAGAAAAATACCAAACATTGCTATAAGAAATCTGAGAAGACATAAATAAATGGAAGGACATTCCATGTTAATGGATTGGAAGACTAAATATCATTAAGATGTCAATTCTACCCAAATTGATTTACAGATTCAACACAACCTCAATCAAAATTTCAAGAGCCTACTTTGCAGAAATGGAAAAAACAATTATCAAATTTATTTGGAAGGGTGAGGGACCCCAAATAGCCAAAAACATCTTGAAAAAGAAGAATGAAGTTGGAGGACTCACACTTCCTGACTTTAAAGCATATTACAAAGCTAGTGGTCAAAACCCAAATAGCCAAAAACATCTTGAAAAAGAAGAAGACCCCCAGGCTCTGGGGTCTGTTTCTGAAGGCAAAGCTGGGCCCCACCTCCTAGTGGTCAAAACCTATGGTACTGAGCATTGAGAGGAGGGGCAAGATGGTGGCATAGAGAGGAGTGGAATTTAGTCAGTCCCCTGGAACAACTGATAAACAACAAAGAGCAACTGTTCAACTAGTAAATAATTTGGAATAACTGCCGGGGGACAACCGTGACTGTCCACACATTGTACACAAACCTAGATTGGGAGGAAAGCCTGAGATTGCAGCATAGGCTCTGTTAAGTAAAAGCTGTGGAACTGCGCCAAGAGCCCCCTTCCCCCATGGCAGAGTAAGCTGCAAAACCTCGCTGTGGTAGAAACTAGCAGCACTCTCTGAGTGAGTGAATATAGCTCAGCTGAGCTCCAAATGGGCTTTTAATTAACAAATGTGGACTGCTGAATACAAGCTACAAACCCCCAACAAGCAGACAGAGGCTTTTAGTCATAACTGAACCAGAACACTCATCTGTTCTGGGAGGGGGAGCCCAGAAGACCGCATATTACCTCTGGCTGATGAGTGAAACTGGGGGGCCGTGTACTGGCTCCAAAAGGGGGCTTTCTGTCCCTTTTTCTCTCTCTCAACCTGAGGGGCTCGGAAGAGAGAGCCACAGCCATTTTCAGTTTGCAGCTTTCTGACCCAGGCAGGGGAGGGGATAACAGAGTCAGAGAGACCACAATTCAAATGCTTATCTTCCCTAAGAGTAAGGAGGTGGGGCCCAGCTTTCCCTTCAGAAACAGACCCCAGAGCCTGGGGGAAAACAACCAAAACAGAAACTAAGGAGGCTACACCTCCTTATACCAGCCAGGAGTGAAAGGTTGACAGGTGCCACCTGCTGGACAGGTTAGGAAAAGCACAGTGACTGGAAACCTCACAGGAAAGTCTGTCATTCCTCTAAGATGCACCCTGAATATAACCCCATTCTGAGACATGAACCCATTCTTGTCTGAGAAAATCTGACTGGGGTAACCAAGGAAACCAGATGCCTAGACAACAGAAAACTACAATCTATACTAAGAAAAACGAAGATATGGCTCAGTCAAAAGAACAAACTTATACCACAATCAAGATACAGTTGAGATATTGTTTCACTTTAATGAAACAATCTAGTAAATATTTTCAAAGAAATATGTAAATCAAATCAAAAACCAAATCAACAAGTTCAGGGAAAATATAACAAAAGAGATAAAGGCTATAAAGAAAACACTGGGTGAACATGAGGTAGAAATCAAAAGTTTGAAAAAACAACTGGCAGAATCAATGGAAATGAATGGCACAACACAAGAGATGAAAAACACAATGGAGACATACAACAGAAGATCTCAAAAGAAAAAAGAAAACACTCAGGAACTGGAGAACAAGACACCTGGAATCCTACACACAAAAGAACAGATAGGGAAAAGAATGAAAAAATATGAGCAACATCTAAGGGAATTGAATGACAACATGAAATTCATGAACATATGTGTCATGGGTGTCCCAGAAGGAGAAGAGAAGGGAAAAGAGGCAGAAGCAATGATAGAGGAAATAATCAATGAAAATTTCCCATCTCTTATGAAAGACATAAAATTACAGATCCAAGAAGCGCAGCATACCCCAAACAGAATAGATCTGAATAGGCCTATGCCAAGACACTTAATAATCAGATTATCAAATGTCAAAGGCAAAGAAAGAATCCTGAAAGGAGCACGAGAAAAGCAATCCATCACATACAAAAGAAGATTGGTAAGATTATGTGCGGATTTCTCTGTAGAAACCATGGAGGCAAGAAGGAAGTGGGGTGATATATTTAAGATACTGAAAGAGAAAAACCACCAACCAAGAATCCTTATCCAGCAAAACTGTCCTTCAAATATGAGGGAGAGCTTAAAATATTCTCTGGCAAACAAACAATGAGAGAGTTTGTGAACAAGATACCTGCTCTACAGGAAACACTAAAGGGGCACTACAGACAGATAGGAAAAGACCGGAGTGAGAACTTTGGGACACAATTTTGGGAGACAGTAGCACAGCAATGTAAGTACACTGAACAAAGATGACTGTAAACAGGTTTGAAAGAGGAAGGTTAGGAGCATGTGGGACACCAGAAGGAAAGAGGAAAGATAAAGACTGGGACTGTATAACTCAGTGAAACCTAGAGTGCTCAACAATTGTGATAAAACATACAAAAATGTTTTTCCACGAGGGAGAACAAATGAATGTCAACCATGCAAGGTGTTAAAAATAGGGTGGTATTGGGGAAAAAATACAATCAATGCAAACTAGAGACTGTAGTTAACAGAGACTTTGTATTATGCTTCTTTAATTTAACAAAGGCAATATACAAAAGCTAAATGCTTATAAGAGGGGAACATAAGGGAGGGGTATGGGACTCTAAGCATTGGTGATGTTGTCTGACTCTTTTCTACTTTAATTTAATTCTATCTTTCCTTTTGTTGCTTTTTAGCTGTCATGTTTTTTTCTTTCTTTTTCTTTTGTCACTTTACCTTCTTTGACTCTTCCTCCTTTGTGAAAGAAATGGAGATGTCCTTAAATAGATAGTGGTGACAGACATAGACAGTTGCACATTACTGGAGTGTAATTAACAGTGCTGAACTGTATGTGAGATTGTGGTTGAAAAGGTACGTTTAGGGTCGTTTATGTCACTGGAAAGAAACTAGAGGATGAAACATGGTACTGTATAATAGTGCACCCTATTCTGGACGATGAAGGTGGTTAATAGCAGAAATATAAGAATGCTCTTCCATGAACTAGAACAAATGTACGTCACTACTATGGAGTGTTAAAAATAGGGTTGCCAATGGGAAAAATACACCCAATGCAAACTACAGACTATAGTGAATAGTAATATTATAATATTCTTTGGTTATTTTTAACAAAAGCACCAGACCAATGCTACATGTCAATAATAGGGAGTGTAGGCATATGGGATTTTTATTTTTGTAGTGATGGAAATGTTCTAAAATGGATTGTGTTGATGAAAACACAACTCTGTGATTATACTGAGAGCAACTGATTGTACACATTGGATGGATTGTATGGTATATGATTTAAACTGCTTTTTTAAAAAAATCACTCTTAGCTCATGGGCCATACAAAAAGAGGCCAAGGGCAGGATTTGGTGTAAGAGTCAGTTTGTCATCCCCTGATCTAGACTGTTGTGATGCTTGTGGCATCTATGTTTTTTTTTTCTTTGTATTAAAGAAGTTGTAGGCTTACAGAAAAATCATGCAGAAAATGCAGAGTTCCTAAACACCACCCTATTATTAACACCTTGCATTAATGTGTTATATTTGTTACAATTCATGGAAGAACATTTTTATAATTGTACTGTTAACTGTGGTCCATCATTTACAATAGGGTTCAAATTAACCTTGTTAATTTGTTTCCTGATCATAATGTAAACTCCATGAGAACAGGAACTTTGTGTCTTACTCATCTCTATATTCCCAACACCTAAAATAGTGCTAGTCACATAGTTGTAGACGCTCAATAAACATTCGTTAGATGAATGACTATGAAAACTTTATGGCATAGAACCCAGTGCCTAGCTCTGGCCTGGGTATCTCTGCCCTCCCTGTCTAGAGTACACAGCTGTCCCCAAACTGGCCAACACAGGAATGGATCTGACTGCTGCTGTCCACATGGCACCTTTATGCAGATCAGGAAAAGGTAACCTCTCTGGCTGATGGAGCCCAGAGCCGTGGACCCTGATGAGGGGTGAGGGCTGGATTTCACCCCCCACTTGCCCCATTGGAGGTTGTCCTTGGTTTGGTCACAACCTGAAAAGCTGTGTGTAGTGGCTCTGGGAGTGGAGTCTGGGTGAGGCCTCTGAGTGCCACCCCCCCGCCTTGTTTTATTGTTCCCACACCTCTGTGGCAAAATCTGCTCGTGCTGTGCCTGCTGCTTTTATAACTTTTCTTTCATCAACTCCCAATCCCTCCCTTTTCCAGTTCTCTTCAACAAAATGCAATTTGCATATATTGAGCTAAAATTCTCATTTGTTACTTGCAAGTGCATTCAAGTACAGTAGAAAGTGGTGTAAGGGGAATTTGTGGTTAGGGAGGAATTTCTGTCCTTTGTGCTTTCTATACCTCAAGAAACACAGTGGGAAACTAGGAAAATAAAAAAGGACAAACCAAAATTATCAAGGAAATAGGGAAGCTGCCATAAAAATACAGAATAATATGTAGAGGGTTCTCCCATCTGGAAAGATAAAGACTAAAAGGAGTAAGATCTGTTTAATCATGAGTGCTATGGTTAGAGTGACCCTGAACTCATTCACCAAATCCTGAAATAGAATCATGAGTCTATGCTTAAAGAGCGAGAGAGGTATGTTTAGGAATAATAAAAGAAAATTCTCCTTCTCTCTGTGGGTGGTAAGCTCATGGAACTCCTTACCCCAAGCAGGAGTCAGGTGGGAAATAAAATGACCCAGAAAAACCTTGGAGAACTTTGCCATTGACAGATCCCTAATGACTTATTAAGGGGAAGGAAGATGCCTTGGGATATTGGGATGTGTTCTTTGACATTGCTGACAAGGGGCATAACTGGTTGTTCCTGATGCTTCCCTCCTTACCCCCAGCAGAGACAGAGTTCTGAGCCAGGACAAGACAAGGAGCTGAGACGGCCACAGCCTGGAAGACTCCTTGCAGGGGGGGATCCTCATAGATTGACTTTCCCAGCTTGGTTTTCTGTAGGCCAGCTGCAATCCATTACTGGGAATTAGAGGTAATTGAAACAATAAAGTGATGCTTATGGCAATTTTACATAAATGTTTATTCATTGGGAACTCACTTGTCATTATGTTAGCTAACATTTATTGAGTATTCCTAGGTGGCGTTATAAGCACTATTCATGTAATCCTTATAACAATCCTGTGACTAGGGTACTATGATTTCATTGCTCTATTTGACAGATGAGGAAACTGATGCACAGAGAAGTAACTTTTTCAGGGTGCCACAGCTAATAAGTGGTCAATCCAAGATTCAAACTTGAGCAGTCTGACCCTGGAGTCCATAATTTACTACTTTTCCATTATATAGGGGCTAAAGCTGGGGAAGGCACTACTCAACTCAGCCAAATGTTATCAATAAGGAATGCAGAACCACTGTGGTCTTACTCATTCCCCCACCCCCACCCCACCCCCCTAAAAAAGCTGTAAGGATCAATACTGGGTGGATGGAGCAAATCTAGCTAAATCCAGCCCAAGGACATAGACTTCATAACCTTCCATCTACCCACACCATTTCCCCCAACCACACGTCTTATGGAGAAGATTCTGTTTTCCATGCCCTTTGACTTACGTCACTGGTAAGGTGCTCTTGGCATAGCAAGGGAGACTGGCTGGACAGAAATTTGGAAGAACCTCATGGTGCAAAGGCCACTGTCCAGGGATCTGTCACGGAGAGAACAGGACTTCATCCTGTTCAGCCACTCAACAGTGAAGAGTGATTGCTCAGGTCCCTTGCAGTTCCAGGGCTCCATGAATCTATTAGCTGTCATCACAGGAAGCAAGGTATAAGGCTCCAAGGCAGAGAGAGATATTTGAGGAGTGAGAAAGTGGGCTCTGTGGCATGTAACCTGATGCACCGCGAGCTGACACATTAACCACACTAAATGGGCAGGACCCAAGGCTACACCTTAGACTCGGTGTGTGGGGGGAGAACAGGCCGGACAAGGAGCCTCCGAGATTGAGTGGAGCCTTCACTCAGGGTCACCACTCTGGGTCACCGTAGGGGTAGGCAGGTTGTACACCATACCTCAAGCACACAGGGAAGAACGAGGGCTTTCTTTTTAGTTTGCACAAAGGCACTGCCTGTTTGCTAAGCTGAGCATTCGTGGGGCTGAATCTGCCTAGCAAAGAGACTTTTTCCAATTCACATCAAGGCCCTGAATGCCCCAGGCTGACCCTGAAGCAGTTTGGGGAGGGGGGGCTGCTGTACCCTTCCCCACACTCCCACTCCATTGTATTCAAATTCCTCCGTGGCCCACCCATCCCTTCTTTGTTTCCTTCCTGTGGGGTTCCTGAGGAATTGACATGCGAGAATAAAGGCAAATAGCACAGGTCCTGATATACCACTCAGAGCAGGGCTCTGGGCTGGATGGCAGAGCTGAGCTCCCCCACTCCGCCTGCCTCCTCCCCCACCAAGTTCCAACTTTACCACCGGCCACCAGCCAGCCAGTGCTCATGGGGAAAAGTCGAGGGAGGGCAAGGTGGCCAGGCTCCAAGAGGACTTGGTTCAGCTTCCTCGTTCTGTCCCGGAGCTGGAGAGCACCTGCGAGGGGAACAAGATCCAGCCACCCTTTGGAAGCAGAAAGTGGGAGAGAAGGCCACACCTGGGCACATGACCCTCTGACACAGGAATGCCAACCAGTGTCCTGGATCCTGACCAAACAGATTAACAGCACCTCGCTGGAGGGAAGCCAGCAGAGGGGTGAAGGCTTTCTCTCTCCATCGGGAACATTGTCTCCTTTAATCCTTACAGTTTCCCTTTTTACGGATGAGGAAAGTGAAATGTATTCTAAATAAGCATAAAGAATCTGGTCAAGGTCATACAGCTGGTAAGTAGCAGAGGTGGGCTTCAAACCTGTGTGGTGGATGCTGTGACCTTGGTCCAGATTCCCTTCAGGGCTGAGGGGAGGCTGTGGACAGCTCACAGTCCCTTCCCAGGAAATGCCCTCAGCTGAAGGGAGATGCCCCTTCCTGGGGTGGGGCCTGAATCCAATGGCTGGTCCAGTAGTGAGTATGGGATGGGGTACAGAGACCCAGCCCCCTTGCCTCAATTCAGGACGACTCTGTGAGTCATCTGGCTTCAGAGGACCTCCAGGGATCAGAGGCTTTTGCTGAAACTGCATTGCTTTTCAACTTTCCTCTGCCAGATCCTGCTTCCCTCACGCTCTTACAGGTGTGCACTCCCCAGTAAAATTTCTGCCTTCAAATTTCCCTCTTAGAGTTGGTTCCCTGCCCAACTCAACTAAGACACCTGCCTCCTCACCTTTATGAAATGCTGCCTCCCCAAGAATCCAAGTACATGAGGATGAGGCAAGCCAGAGATTAACAACAGTAAACATGCACCCCACCACCCCACCCTGACTCCTGGCTCTCTAGGCTGGAGGGATAGAAGGAGGGAGCAGTGTTATCTGAGCCCAGGGATCACCCGGCGGAAGCTGGAACCACAGAGGGCTGGGCTGGTAGGATCTGAAACCATCCAGGCAAGCAGCCCCTGATGGAGATGCCCCCCAAATTGGGGGGCAGTGGGAATACCTGGCTTCCCCCTTCCTTCATGTTTGAATTTTAAGAACATAAATTACATATAAGGACAAGGAGTTTATCCCTAGGTTTAAATGTGCACATTTTTAGATAATATTAAAAATAAAAATTTTTAAGTCTACTTGGGGTCCATGACAATGTTTTTTCTTTTAAAAGGGAAACACTGCTGTAGAATGATACACCAGGGGAGGGTCCTGGAGCCTCAGCAGCCCCAACCCAGACATCTACCTCCTAGTGGTCTGGAGTTCATATTGCTCTGGTCCCTTCTGGATTGGAAGTGGGTGGTCTAGACAGCCTTACAGTCACAGGAATTTAGAGCTGGAAGGGGTCCTAGAGGTTTTCTTGTTCCCCTTCCTCATTTTACTGAGGTGAAACCCCAGGCCCAAAGAGTCCTTAGCACAGCATAGACAACCCATCCTTTGGAGATTTGGGGGGGGGGGGACCATCACTCCTAGGAAACAGGTCATCTCAGGGCTTTTTTGTCTCAGCCTAGATAAGAGCTAGTGTGTGTGTGTGTGTGTGTGTGTGTGTGTGTGTGTGTGTGCGCGCGCGCGCACCCGCGCATTTGTGCCTACGTCCATTCTCCACCTTTGTAGCTCACGGGAGAATGGTTGTCTGTGCACATCTTTGAAAATCAGAGAGGTCTTTAGAATTGATGAGAGCTAGAATGTGAATATATTTTTGATACGTCTTCATTCGGAGGGAAAAGGGAGAGGGAAAGCCACTCTGGCCTGTCCCCAGGGGAAGGAAACAAGGTCCTGGTAGAGATATGAGGACATGGGCCCAGCTCATCTCCTGGCTCCAAAGAGTCCCGGCCCAGCCCTGGAGACTGCCTGCTTATCAGCTGCCATCCCAGTTTCCTGTTACTCAGTCTGCTGGGGACCTGGGCTGAAGGAACAGCTGCTTCTGTTTATTCTCCTCCTTTATCTTAATGGGTTCCTCCCACCTAGTGCTCCTATGATACTCCACTAATCCCTGCACTCAGGGGCAAAGACCCAGGAAAGCAGGGAAGAAAGGATGGGAGAAGACACGCCCCAGACTTGGTATCCTGGGACACCACCCTGAGGCTTAACTGGGCCCCAAGTTCCAAGTGGAAAAGGGAAAAAAGGGTAAAACACCAAAGACTCTCCTCCCAAAAGGGAAACACAATACTGGCAGGTTGCTAGGAGCAACCCTGGCTGCTAAGAGATATGTAATTATACTTAAATTTGGGGTTACACCTAGGCTAATAACTAGCAACTGGAAATTCCTGTTGGGAGGAGGAAGTTGCTCTGATTAAGAGATAATAGTCATTTGCCCTTGAACCTTGTCAGTTTGGTACTGGAAGAACTTCACTGCAGATAGGGCCTCTGCTCACTCATATAGCATGTATGTATGGACTAGAAAAAGACTTCCCTTCTTCCAGCCCTGTGCCAGGGCACTCAGCTTGGATGCCCCCACTCACCCCTGGGCACCCAACAGCAAAGACAATCTGGGCGTAGTTACGTAATTGTAGTATCTCACCCTGCCCTCCTTCAGCTATCCCTTTAATTAACCTGGGCAGCTTAATCTCTGAATGGACCATCCCGGAGCAGAAAAAAATCTTGTGGCTATGAGAGGCTTGAAGGCCTTTTAAGGCTAGCCTGGTCTGAGGTCCCTTGCCCCACTTCACTCCATGATAAGGATTCTGGTTGAGCAGTAACAAAACTTTGTAATCACATTCTGGGCCTGACCAAGGTTATCCCAAACTGTGATAATTGGCAAGTTAGAATTAATGAGAAAGGTGCCAGATTGTACACAAAGAGGTCTTTCTTTAAATTTTGCTTAATACATACCATTTTAAACCATGTATTTTGTTTAAAAAATTTGTTTGTGAATGTTATGAAGTTGTTTTTTTTAAAGGAGTATTCTTTTCTTTGCAGCAAAATTGGCAATAGAGCATAGTGGTTCCAAGGTTGGTTTTTGGCATCAGAATGATCCGAATTCTAATTTTAACTCCTCCACTTACTAGCTGAGAGACCATATGCAATATAGTTAACTCCTCCACACCCCAGTTTCCTCATCTGTAAAATTGGAAAAAGTATGCAGAGTAAATGAGATAATGAATGTAAAACACTTAGCATAGTGCCTGGCACACCATAATTAATAAATGTTAGCTACTATTAAATTTACCTTAAATGGGTAAGGAAAGGGATACCTTAGTTAAAGGTAATTGAGAAAGATGGGCATGTTTTATGCTTCTTGGAGATAAATGGCTGATCCTGACACTGGGGCAGGGAATGTATGAGGTGAGCCTGGGACAACTAATTATCCTAGAAGTCAAGGAAATATTGCTCAAAGACACAGGAGCCAGCTTGAAGAGGCTCTTACTGGCCAAATTTGGGGCAATTTGGGCATCAAAAGTAATAATAATATTGTGACAACACAATGAATAAAAATATCTTCGCAACCATGGTGATATTCAAAACAAGGGGAATGCCAGCTAATAAAAATGGAAGGAGAGATAGAATTAGGAATCTTCATTTTGCAAACCCCAGTGAAATAATAGATTTGGGCAAAGATTATCAATGGACCCATTGGATGGAAGGTTGTTGGAGAGCAAGGTATTCCCAGTGGGCTAAAGAATCACCCGCAATGACTTATAAATTACCGATAGAAAATTATCCCTTCACAATGCTGAGATCTGGTGGTTATCCTCTCAACCAAGTGGTCAAATTGAGCATCATTTAGTGCAAAAATTACTTGCCTTCTCATGTGATGTAATCTGAAATACACATCACCTACGAATTTTTCTTGCTAGAAATGGTTAACAGGAATCTAATCAAGCCTTATGATCTAAATTCCAGTTTGCAGAAAATACAGTGATAGAAGAACAAGTTAAATTACAGCAAAAGAAAACAAAAAGACAAATTCACAGTGTGGAACATAGTATAAGACAACTGACCAAGATACTTCAAAAAGTTAAAGTCATAAAAATAAATAAAGAGGTGGATGGGTTATTTTACCATAAAAGAAATTAGAGACATAATCAAATGAATATAAGAAAACTTGATTAAATTCTGGATCAAAAAATGAGAAAAAAATCTGCAGAAGGTATTTTGAGGACAATTGGATACATTTTATTATATATTATATATTATTTAATATATATTATTTAATTTACATTTACATTATGACTGCCTATTACAAAATTATTTTTAATTTTCTTAGCTGCACTAATGGCATTAGTTATGAGGAAAACATCTTTATTATAGGAGACACCTGCATAAGAATTGAGTAGTAAAATGTCATGATGTCTGCAATTTATTTTCAAATGTTTCAGGAAAAAAAAAAAACTATACACAAAGAGAGAGAGAACAAATGTAAAAAAATGCAAATTGTGGATTCTAGGTGGAAGATATAGGGGTGATCATGTATACTTTCAATTTTCTGTGTTTGAAATTTTTCAAAATAAAAAGTTGAAGGAAAAACATAGCTTCCTGGCAATTCCCCCCATCCAAAACCCTGTTCTGTTTAGTATGTCTGGGGCATGGCCCCAAAATATGCATTCTAAACAAGCACTCCCACTTAATAAGCACTTGCAGGCAATTCTAATGCACAGCTAGGGTTGAAAAACACTGGTTGATGTTATAAAAACATAAATATATTTAAACCCTCTGCCACCTTCTTTCTGCCAACATACCCTAACTATAAAATATATTCTTTTGAAAAACAGCATAAACTTTTGCAAAAACCAACACAACACACAGAGACACACACACACACAAAGATGGCAAGTATTTTGGTGAACAATGATCAGTGTGACAGTGTCTAACAATTTATTATTAGGTATATGTATTTCACAATGGGGAAATGTATCCAAAGTAAGTTTATTTCTCTTGAACGTCAATGGGCTTCAGCTAGTTGTTAAGTAAAACGATTTGCAGCTGGTTTTTAAGTTCTGCAAAGTATGAGGCAAAGGCCTAAGTGGGTGTGAAGAGGAAGCTTAGTGGACAGGAGTAGTTCTCTTTCACTCCCACCACCTGCAACCAGAGAGCCTTGCTTTCATCTCTATTGTAACATTACATGTCTATGTCAGATTTTGTGTTAAAAAAGAATTTTCCTCCTAAAGATTTTTTTACACCATTGGTCTAGTTGTTGACTGACACATAATAGATGTGGTGGTTTGGAGCTTTGTACCCCAGAAAAACAAGTTCTTAAACTTAATCATGTGGGTGTGAAACCATTGTAAATAGGACCTTTTGATGAGGTTACTTCAGCTAAGATGTCACCCAACTGAATCAGAATGTGTCTTAATCCTATTACTGGAGTCCTTCTAAGGAAATCCACAGAGAGAGAAAGCCACAAGCTGCAGCCAGAAGCCAGGAGTCAGTGAAACCTGGAGGAAAAGAGAGAAGCCAGGAGAGGCACATGATAGAAAAGGCCATTGTGCCACATGACAGAAAAGCCCAGGACCAAGGATCACTGGCAGCCAGCCTCAGAACGCCAGAGTCTTCTGAGAGAAAGTATCACCTTGACAACTCCTTGATTTTGGACTTCTCCTGCCCTCAAAACCATGAGCCAATGAATTCCTGTTGTTTAAGCCAACCCATTGCATGGTATTTGTTTTAGCAGCCAGGAAACTAAAATAACCCTTCTCAAATCTTTTCTCCAAAATATGTAGTATTGTTGTGGTTTTGCATTTATTTATGGATGAACGGACCACTCTTAGAGACCATGATCCCATTTCCTCTTATCCAATGCCACCTCCTTCCCCATCACATGCTGTCCTGGAACTGAGCTCCCAGGTTGGGGCAGCATGCAGGTGCCTGTTCACAGCGTGGACTCGGGGCAGGGCTTGGTCTCCAGGGGTGACTCGCAATGCTGAGTGGACATCACGTGGGCATTTAGATGCTCAGTCAAATGTTTGTTGAAGGAATGTATTCCCACAGGATATCTATATCAAAATGTAATTAATAAAATACATAATAATAAAAATTGGTTTTGTGGGTTTGTAAGGAGTGGCCCAAACAGGAAAAGAAAGGAAGATCTATGCCTCATGACAAGTTTGGTCAGATGGCCAAGGCTCCTGCACACTCACCAGTCTATAAAAGCGTATTCTAACCAGTCGTTCTATCAACATAGGCTGGAAAAGCAGGAGTTCTAGGCTCTGCCATTAACTCAGTGTCTCCAAGCTTCTCTCTGGCTCCATTTCCTCAAAAGGCTGTGAGATATATCACAAGGACTCTGTTACTAACAGAAGTTTAGGACCTGAGATTTGTAATGATTTACTTTGTACAAGTTAAAGTTGAGAAGATTTTAGTTATTCCAAAAATAATGTCACTCTAACTCACTTATCCAGATATGCTTTGTTGAGTGGGAGAAAAGGGATGAAGTTATAGTGAGGAATTATGCACAGCCCTGGGCACACCGGTGGGAGTGTGTAGCCTATGAGGTCATCATCCTTCACACCTAAGTGCAGAAAAAGGGTTCAATTGCTGCACTAGAGTGCCTGATGGAACATCTTCTACTTGTTTGTTTGTTTATTTTGAGACTAAATTAAACATTGTATATGAAATGCCTAGCACAGTTTCTGGCATTTAGCAAGTGCTCAACAAATAATAGCCGCTATTATTTTAACTTCTTCCATAATTCAATAATTTTATTCAGTTATTGTGGGTTTTTTTTCTTTTTTCTGTGAATGACTTTATTTTTTACACTTGAAGTTTGGCAAAAAAAAAGAACTATTACTAATCCTCTTAAAATCCAACATCTCAATTGAAAAGTATGGTAACCACATTTACTCATTAAAAACTAATTAAGTTTTCTAAAACAGAACTTGAAAGGATCCAGCACGCATCTTCTCAAGTACAATGGATTCAAAACCAAGTATACATGTTACATGCATTAAGGCTAAATTACAGATTATCGTAGTCATCATCATCATCACTGTCAGCGTGTTTATTTTCCAGTGCCTTTGATAGGTCATTAGCAGTATTTTGTGATGACACCATTATAGTGTTAATAAGAATGTGTTTTTGGCCAATTAATGATGGATTGATCAGAACGTTCTGAACTGCGATGTTGCAGGAGTGCACAATTTTACAGCTTGGGACTGTGACGTGGGCATCTTACCATAAATCTTTGCTGTGTGAGGGATATTGGAGCCCCTACTTTAGATGAAACAGACAAGGTAGGTGGGTTATTGTGCCTTAGTATGGGAGTATTAGGTCCACCAGTAACTGAACCTACACTTAACCATTGTTTTTATTAAAGGAATACACATGAATTTTTAAATTAAAATAGACTTTTGAAGTCTAAAAGGAGCAGTCCCTTCCCCAGCATTCCCACCCCTGATTTCCAGAAGCAAGCGCTTTTTAACTTTTACCATCTTCTTTGGGTATTTTGGGGTTTATTTATTCTGTTGTCTTCCTTCTTTGGAAAATAAGGATTTTAGCTTTCATATCCCTTCTCTTTTCCTATCCTCCTAATTTGTTTGTATTGCATTTTCATGTTTAATCAGTAGCCAGTGTTTATTATGACAATATGACCATTATTCACAGCTGAGCCACATAGTGTAGAATTATGGTAGCTTTCCCTACATGCTACAAACTTTTTGTTGTTTTCCTGGAGATGAATTTGCCTTATTTTCTATTTGTTCAGTTATCTGTGTACTTATTGCTAATTCTTCCCCAAAGTCTCTATTAGAAATACAAATCTCCTTTCATTATATTCAGATATAGGAGATCATCTTTTGGTTTCTTTATCTTTCTTTCTTTCTTTCTTCTTTCTTTCTTTCTTCCTTCCTTCCTTCCTTCCTTCCTTCTTTCTTTCCTTCCTTCCTTCCTTCCCTTCCTTCCTCCCTCCCTCCCTTCCTTTCTTCTTTCTTTCTTTCTTTCTTTCTTTCTTTCTTTCTTTCTTTCTTTCTTTCTTTCTTTCTTTCTTTCTCTTTCCTCTTGAAGCCATCCCTTTCAGTCTCTATCTTCCTGCTCCAAACTCTGTTTTCTTCCCCTGTTCCCTGGATTTCACTTTTTCCTCTTTATATGATCGATTCCTTCATTTTGGTGGAGTATATCATCTGGTAGCTTCTTGAGAAAGGCTGCTTAGGAGATAAAAAATTTGAAACTGCATTTCCGAAAATATCTTTGTTCAACCCTCATACTTGAGGTTAAGTTTGGCTGGATATAGAATCTTAAATTGGAAATCATATTCTTTAAGAATTCTGGCATTCTAAATTCATCGTCTTCCAGCTTCTGGTGCTGTTGTTCAGAAGTCCAAAGCCATTCTGACTCCTGATCTTTTTTTTTTTTTTTTTTAATCTTCATTTTATTGAGATATATTCACATACCACGCAGTCATACAAAACAAATCGTACTTTCGATTGTTTACAGTACCATTACATAGTTGTACATTCATCACTTAAATCAATCCTTGACACCTTCATTAGCACACACACAAAAATAACAAGAATAATAATTAGAGTGAAAAAGAGCAATTGAAGTAAAAAAGAACACTGGGTACCTTTGTCTGCTTGTTTCCTTCCCCTATTTTTCTACTCATCTGATCTTTTGTATATGACCTGCATTTTTTTATTTCTGCAAACTTTTTGGATCTTTTTATCCACAGATGTTCTGAAATGTCATGATTTGTGCCTTGGCATGGAATTTTTTTACTCATTGTATAGGACTCTTGAATGGTCCTTTCAATCTGGGAAGACATAGTCTTCCATTTTATAATTTTTTCATGAATTATTGTTATTTTTTAAAACAGTACTTCCTTCATTTCATTTGCTCTGTTCTCTTTTTATGGAACTCCAATTGTTCAAATATCAAACCTTCTAAAATGATCCTCTGGTTTTCTTACCATTTTCTTCTGATTTTCTGCTCTTTTTTTCCTTTCTAAGATATTTTCTCAGCATAATCTTACAACCCTTGTCTTAAATTTTTAGTTTCTACTACCTCAGCTCAAATTCCCAAAGTCTCTTTTTTATTCTTTGAATATTTCTTTAAAAACTGTATCCTTTTCTATGTTATGTGAATTTCATGTCATTAAATTTTAAAAATAAAAAATATATATATAGAAAAAATAGTATTAATAATGTCCTTGGATATGGAGATGGACTATCCAGATTCTCCTTTAAGAAAGGACTAGTTTGACCCAGCTGTCATCTCCTTCAGGGTTTGCCTTACCTGCAGAGTCTGCCTTGCCCAAGAGCATACATTTCTCAGGATGACCCAACAACTAATCAAGGCCAAGGTGTAATGACCTGGCCATTTCAACCCAAGGCAGGATTGCTCTGATGTCCATATGTGCTTTGGAGCTCCCTATGGGGTTGGCCAAGGGTCCATCAGACCTGCATGACAGCTTGACTTCTCCCTTAGCCTGATCCTGCTTCTTCCTCTCTTCCATAAGAGTTCATCCCTAATAAATATCCTGCACTCCAAACTCCATCTCAGCATCTGATTCTGAAGAACCCAATTCAAGATAATCCTTTTTTTTTTCATGGACTCAAAAATCTACTTTTATCTCTCTAAGTATATTTATTATGGTTTTATTGACATTTTCTTCTGCTCGCTTTACTAGCTCCCTTCTCCCTGGGTACTTTGGTCTGTTTGCTTGGTTTGATCTCCATCTTCTATGTTAGGGGCTTTTCATAAATTGTCTTGCCATTTTTGGTTGTCTATTCATATTTAAAAATGACACACTAAAAATCTGATCAAAAGATTTAGGTGTGTATTGGATGTCAGAATAGTATGATTAGTCGAGGGCCAGTTGTCCTTGGGGTTCTCCCAATTGTTAGTAGATGTTTACATGGTGTTCAATTTTCTCAAAGGAGTTCTCCAAACTCCTTCCTAGGGGTTATAAACTTGTCTGACAGTGTTCTAGGACTAAAATGTGGGAAGAGTGAGAGTTTCACTGGCTGATATGTTGGCTTTCACTTAATCCCCTTGTTTTTCTACTATGCCACCCACCCCTCAGTTGTCCTCAAGTTCACAGTCCCTTTGATTCAACCTCCCCATAGGATTAATGGCCAGTTTTTTCTGGGGTTGGGAAAGGGTAGTGGTTTGTTGCATAGGTTAGAGGAGGGATTTTAGGAATCCAATTATTTCTCAGGAAAACTTTTAATCAGTCTTCTAGTTTTCATCCACAGCTATATTCAGTCTTCAGTAGTACCTGGTGCCTTCAATTCCTAAGCCTTTGGGGAGGGGGAGCTGGAGTTCACAGACATGGATTGGCTTGCTTCTTGGCTCCCCCCTTTCCAGATCTTTTTCTCTGATATGTGAGGTTAGTAAACATTTCCATCTAATTTTCAAATTAAAGAAAATTTTGATGCCTTTTTCTGCTCTTATCTCTCTGATGGATTTATGCTTTTTTTTTTTCTTAGTCTCTTTATTCACATACTAGTGGGGTTTTGGAAAGCAATGGAGGCATGTGCATGTGTTCAATCTGCTGCGTGTAATGGAAAGTCCTCAGAGCCCACAAAGAGTTTTCAATTCTAGCTTATTGGAGTAGGCTTTCTCACCTAAACCTATGCCCAATTTTATAATGGAAGTCAAGGAGAAACAAGATTTGATTCACTTAGTTTGAAGACTACTTTTCTTTTTTTTTTTTTTTTTTTTTTTAAATCATCATTTTATTGAGATATATTCACATACCACGCAGTCATACAAAACAAATTGTACTTTCGATTGTTTACAGTACCATTACATAGTTGTACATTCATCACCTAAATCAATCCCTGACACCTTCATTAGCACACACACAAAAATAACAAGAATAATAATTAGAGTGAAAAAGAGCAATTGAAGTAAAAAAGAACACTGGGTACCTTTGTCTGTCTGTTTCCCTCCCCTACTTTTCTACACATCCATCCATAAACTAGACAAAGTGGTGTTTGGTCCTTATGGCTTTCCCAATCCCATTGTCACCCCTCATAAGCTACATTTTTATACAACTGTCTTCGAGATTCATGGGTTCTGGGTTGTAGTTTGATAGTTTCAGGTATCCACCACCAGCTACCCCAATTCTTTAGAACCTAAAAAGGGTTGTCTAAAGTGTGCATAAGAGTGCCCACCAGAGTGACCTCTCGGCTCCTTTTGGAATCTCTCTGCCACTGAAGCTTATTTCATTTCCTTTCACATCCCCCTTTTGGTCAAGAAGATGTTCTCCGTCCCACGGTGCCAGGTCTACATTCCTCCCTGGGAGTCATATTCCACGTTGCCAGGGAGATTCACTTCCCTGGGTGTGAAGACTACTTTTCAAAAACATTTTCGGTCTATGTGGTTAGGTATGAATTATCACTCTTAAGTATAATTGTCTTACTATCCTGTGTGGGCCATGCATGCACAGCTCAAACCCAAAGCTCTGCCTAGTCTCCTCAGTGAAACACCAGTGCCCACAAACAAAGGTTCCTCTTCTCTCCCCTCTTCTCACCCATGAAATAAACAGGAAGGCCTCTTGGGGCTGTGGTCTTGGGGCTGTAGCCCTGCCCCTCATTTCTTCAGACCTTTTACTGAAAACTAAGTCATTGCAACATCACACCCAGCCAGCTGTCTCAGCACAAGAAAAAGCTTTGCTGTGGTGTGAGGTTTTGTGGGCTGCAAACTACATCTAGGTCAGCAAATTAAACTCCACAGTGTGGTAACCGAGTCCAGTGTCATCTAGCTTAAAGGCTGTCTGATTTCACCTTGTGGGCTTCAGCTCTTCTGGTACATGGGAGACAAAACCCTTTGTGGATCTTCAAGGCACAACACTTCTGGGCCTAAACCTGGACTCTTTTTTTCTCCACCAAAGCTCCAGGAGTTTTGAGGGTAACAATACTCCAACCATCCACATTTTGAGTGTGTGTGTGTGTGTGTGTGTGTGGGTGTGTGTGTGTGGATGTGTGGGTGTGTGTGGGTCGGTGTGTGTGTGTGTGTGTTGGGGCAGAAGTAGGGGGTGGTAATGTATTTCTTTGTTCCTCAGTTTTATCTTTCACTGGCATATCTGTCCTGGCTTACTTTGGCTCAAACATGGACCAAATCCTTTTTGCTTGATTCCCTCTCATGGAAGTTTTAAAGAATGAATAATTTCAGAAAAGAAGGCCAACTGGTCTACCTAGACATGGCCTTACAAGGGGTAGTATCTCAAAGGGGTCACTGGTTTAGGAGCTGGGTCTCAGATTTATAGTGGATAAACCCACAAACACTGAATCATATTAAATATTCAAAAACAATTTATCAAACGTTTATATGAGAGCTTACTTTTATCTGAGGTCTTGGAACACAGGCATCAAAGCCAGGGTCCCTGCCTTCTAGGAGCTCTCTGACTATGGGGGAAGACCTACACTCTAGTGGATGGCTGCATTTTCTACTACCTAGAAGAGTTCATTTTTTACTACTTAGCACCCATTCACCCTTTTCCTGGTAATAGTACCCCAATTTTACTCTGGAACAACCCCTCTGCCATCCTCAGTCTATGTGCTTTCAGTGGCACTGAATCTAGTCCTAGCACTAGAGCTGAGATCTGGACTCAGACCTGGCCACAGTGATTGGGCTTGTAACCTAATCAAAGCCAAATGCATGAGACTTTTGCTGATATTGTTCAGGGAGAGGTACTTGGTCAACAAGGTTGATGAGAGCCTACGATTGCCAGAAACCATAAAATGGAGTTTAAGAATGAAGCCAATAGGGTAAAAGACAGATCTGAGTAACAGAGAGAAACTGAGCTCCTTGATCAAGAAATTCCTGGTGTTGCTACATTTACACCGAGACTTTTCTGTTAATTGTACCAATAATTATTTTTATCTGTTTAAACTAGTTAGGTTGTGCTTTCCATAATTTGTAACTTAACAAGCTCTGATACATTAAATTGTTCAATAAATATTTGTTAGTACCTAATTTGTGTCTGAAAAGGTCTTAAAATAAAGTACAGAGAAAAGGGATACGGGCAGTATACAGAGAGATTTTTAGCCAGGACATTATGAAGCCTAAAGAACTATCTGGAGGCGGGGCAAGATGGCAGACTGGTGAGCTGTATGTTTTAGTTACTCCTCCAGGAAAGTAGGTAAAAAGCCAGGAACTGCGTGGACTGGACACCACAGAGCAATCTGTCTTTGGGCATACTTCATACAACACTCATGAAAACGTGGAACTGCTGAGATCAGCGAAATCTGTAAGTTTTTGCGGCCAGGGGACCCGCGCCCCTCCCTGCCAGGCTCAGTCCCGGGGGAGGAGGGGCTGTCAGCTCCAGGAAGGAGAAGGGAGAATTGCAGTGGCTGCTCTCATCGGAAACTCATTCTACTGATTCAAACTCCAACCATAGATAGACTGAGGCCAGACACCAGAGACTCTGAGAGCAGCCAGCCCAGCAGAGAGGAGACGGGCATAGAAGGAAAACAACACGAGAAGCTCCAAAGTAAAAGCAGAGGATTTTTGGAGTTCTGGTGAACACAGAAAGGGGAAGGGCGGAGATCAGGCCTTGAGGCGCATATGCAAATCCCGAAGCAAGGCTGATCTCTCTGCCCAGGGCACCTTTCCTTAATGGCCCTGGTTGCTTTGTCTATTAGCATTTCAATAACCCATTAGATCTCTGAGGAGGGCCGTTTTTTTTGTTTTTTTTTTTTTTTTTTTAAATCCTTTTTGCTTTTTCTAAAACAATTACTCTAAGAAGCTCAATACAGAAAGCTTCAAAGAATTGAAATTTGGGCACGTCAAGTCAAGAGCAGAAATAAGAGAGCTCTGAGACAAAAGGCAATAATCCAGTGGCTGAGAAAATTCACTAAACAACACAACTTCCCAAGAAAAGGGGGGTGTCCGCTCACAGCCACCATCCTGGTGGACAGGAAACACTCCTGCCCATCGCCAGCCCCATAGCCCAGAGCTGCCCCAGACAACCCAGTGTGACGGAAGTGCTTCAAATAACAGGCACACACCACAAAACTGGGCGTGGACATTAGCCTTCCATGCAACCTCAGCTGAATGTCCCAGAGCTGGGAAGGGGGAGCAGTGTGAATTAACAGAGCCCCATTCAGCCATCATTTGAGCAGACTGGGAGCCTCCCAACACAGCCCAGCAGCCCAGAACTGCCCTGGGGGGACGGCACTCACCTGTGACATAGCACAGTCATCCCTCAACAGAGGACCCGGGGTGCACAGCCTGGAAGAGGGGCCCACTTGCAAGTCTCAGGAGCCATACGCCAATACCAAAGACTTGTGGGTCAGTGGCAGAGACAAACTGTGGCAGGACTGAACTGAAGGATTAGACTATTGCAGTAGCTTTAAAACTCTAGGATCATCAGGGAGATTTGATTGTTAGGGCCACCCCCCCTCCCCGACTGCCCAGAAACACGCCCCACATACAGGGCAGGCAACACCAACTACACACGCAAGCTTGGGACACCAATTGGGCCCCACAAGACTCACTCCCCCACTCACCAAAAAGGCTAAGCAGGGGAGATCTGGCTTGTGGAGAACAGGTGGCTCGTGGACGCCACCTGCTGGTTAGTTAGAGAAAGTGTACTCCACGAAGCTGTACATCTGATAAACTAGAGATAAGGACTTCAACTGGTCTACAAACCCTAAAAGAACCCTATCAAGGACAGCAAATGCCACGAGGCCAAAAACAACAGAAAATTATAAAGCATATGAAAAAACCAGACGATATGGATAACCCAAGCCCAAGCACCCAAATCAAAAGACCAGAAGAGACACACCTAGAGCAGCTACTCAAAGAACTAAAGATGAACAATGAGACCCTAGTACGGGATATGAAGGAAATCAAGAAGACCCTAGAAGAGCATAAAGAAGACATTGCAAGACTAAATAAAAAAATGGATGATCTTATGGAAATTAAAGAAACTGTTGACCAAATTAAAAAGATTCTGGACACTCATAGTACAAGACTAGAGGAAGTTGAACAACGAATCAGTGACCTGGAAGATGACAGAATGGAAAATGAAAGCATAAAAGAAAGAATGGGGAAAAAAATTGAAAAACTCGAAATGGACCTCAGGGATATGATAGATAATATGAAGCGTCCGAATATAAGACTCATTGGTGTCCCAGAAGGGGAAGAAAAGGGTAAAGGTCTAGGAAGAGTATTCAAAGAAATTGTTGGGGAAAACTTCCCAAATCTTCTAAACAACATAAATACACAAATCATAACTGCTCAGCGAACTCCAAATAGAATAAATCCAAAAAAACCCACTCCGAGACATATACTGATCACACTGTCAAACATAGAAGAGAAGGAGCAAGTTCTGAAAGCAGCAAGAGAAAAGCAATTCACCACATACAAAGGAAACAGCATAAGACTAAGTAGTGACTACTCAGCAGCCACCATGGAGGCGAGAAGGCAATGGCACGATATATTTAAAATTCTGAGAGAGAGGAATTTCCAGCCAAGAATACTTTATCCAGCAAAGCTCTCCTTCAAATTTGAGGGAGAGCTTAAATTTTTCACAGACAAAGAAATGCTGAGAGAATTTGCTAACAAGAGACCTGCCCTACTGGAGATACTAAAGGGAGCCCTACAGACAGAGAAACAAAGACAGGACAGAGAGACTTGGAGAAAGGTTCAGTACTAAAGAGATTCGGTATGGGTACAATAAAGGATATTAATAGAGAGAGGGAAAAATATGGCAAACATAACCCAAAGGATAAGATGGCCGATTCAAGAAATGCCCTCACGGTTTTAACGTTGAATGTAAATGGATTAAACTCCCCAATTAAAAGATATAGATTCGCAGAATGGATCAAAAAAAATGAACCATCAATATGTTGCATACAAGAGACTCATCTTAGACACAGGGACACAAAGAAATTGAAAGTGAAAGGATGGAAAAAAATATTTCATGCAAGCTACAACCAAAAGAAAGCAGGTGTAGCAATATTAATCTCAGATAAAATAGACTTCAAATGCAGGGATGTTTTGAGAGACAAAGAAGGCCACTACATACTAATAAAAGGGGCAATTCAGCAAGAAGAAATAACAATCGTAAATGTCTATGCACCCAATCAAGGTGCCACAAAATACATGAGAGAAACATTGGCAAAACTAAAGGAAGCAATTGATGTTTCCACAATAATTGTGGGAGATTTCAACACATCACTCTCTCCTATAGATAGATCAACCAGACAGAAGACCAATAAGGAAATTGAAAACCTAAACAATCTGATAAATGAATTAGATTTAACAGACATCTACAGGACATTACATCCCAAATCACCAGGATACACATACTTTTCTAGTGCTCACGGAACTTTCTCCAGAATAGATCATATGCTGGGACATAAAACAAGCCTCAATAAATTTAAAAAGATTGAAATTATTCAAAGCACATTCTCTGACCACAATGGAATACAATTAGAAGTCAATAACCATCAGAGACTTAGAAAATTCACAAATACCTGGAGGTTAAACAACACACTCCTAAACAATCAGTGGGTTAAAGAAGAAATAGCAAGAGAAATTGCTAAATATATAGAGACGAATGAAAATGAGAACACAACATACCAAAACCTATGGGATGCAGCAAAAGCAGTGCTAAGGGGGAAATTTATAGCACTAAACGCATATATTAAAAAGGAAGAAAGAGCCAAAATCAAAGAACTAATGGATCAACTGAAGAAGCTAGAAAATGAACAGCAAACCAATCCTAAACCAAGTAGAAGAAAAGAAATAACAAGGATTAAAGCAGAAATAAATGACATAGAGAACAAAAAAACAATAGAAAGGATAAATATCACCAAAAGTTGGTTCTTTGAGAAGATCAACAAGATTGACAAGCCCCTAGCTAGACTGACAAAATCAAAAAGAGAGAAGACCCATATAAACAAAATAATGAATGAAAAAGGTGACATAACTGCAGATCCTGAAGAAATTAAAAAATTATAAGAGGATATTATGAACAACTGTATGGCAACAAACTGGATAATGTAGAAGAAATGGACAATTTCCTGGAAACATATGAACAACCTAGACTGACCAGAGAAGAAATAGAAGACCTCAACCAACCCATCACAAGCAAAGAGATCCAATCAGTCATCAAAAATCTTCCCACAAATAAATGCCCAGGGCCAGATGGCTTCACAGGGGAATTCTACCAAACTTTCCAGAAAGAACTGACACCAATCTTACTCAAACTCTTTCAAAACATTGAAAAAAATGGAACACTACCTAACTCATTTTATGAAGCTAACATCAATCTAATACCAAAACCAGGCAAAGATGCTACAAAAAAGGAAAACTACCGGCCAATCTCCCTAATGAATATAGATGCAAAAATCCTCAACAAAATACTTGCAAATCGAATCCAAAGACACATTAAAAAAATCATACACCATGACCAAGTGGGGTTCATTCCAGGCATGCAAGGATGGTTCAACATCAGAAAAACAATCAATGTATTACAACACATTAAAAACTCGAAAGGGAAAAATCAATTGATCATCTCAATAGATGCTGAAAAAGCATTTGACAAAATCCAACATCCCTTTTTGATAAAAACACTTCAAAAGGTAGGAATTGAAGGAAACTTCCTCAACATGATAAAGAGCATATATGAAAAACCCACAGCCAGCATAGTACTCAATGGTGAGAGACTGAAAGCCTTCCCTCTAAGATCAGGAACAAGACAAGGATGCCCGCTGTCACCACTGTTATTCAACATTGTGCTGGAAGTGCTAGCCAGGGCAATCCGGCAAGACAAAGAAATAAAAGGCATCCAAATTGGAAAAGAAGAAGTAAAACTGTCATTGTTTGCAGATGATATGATCTTATATCTAGAAAACCCTGAGAAATCAACGATACACCTACTAGAGCTAATAAACAAATTTAGCAAAGTAGCGGGATACAAGATTAATGCACATAAGTCAGTAATGTTTCTATATGCTAGCAATGAACAAACTGAAGAGACACTCAAGAAAAAGATACCATTTTCAATAGCAACTAAAAAAATCAAGTACCTAGGAATCAACTTAACCAAAGATGTAAAAGACCTATACAAAGAAAACTACATAACTCTACTAAAAGAAATAGAAGGGGACCTTAAAAGATGGAAAAATATTCCATGTTCATGGATAGGAAGGCTAAATGTCATTAAGATGTCAATTCTACCCAAACTCATCTACAGATTAAATGCAATCCCAATCAAAATTCCAACAACCTACTTTGCAGACTTGGAAAAACTAGTTATCAAATTTATTTGGAAAGGGAAGATGCCTCGAATTGCTAAAGACACTCTAAAAAAGAAAAACGAAGTGGGAGGACTTACACTCCCTGACTTTGAAGCTTATTATAAAGCCACAGTTGCCAAGACAGCATGGTACTGGCACAAAGATAGACATATAGATCAATGGAATCGAATTGAGAATTCAGAGATAGACCCTCAGATCTATGGCCGACTGATCTTTGATAAGGCCCCCAAAGTCACCGAACTGAGCCATAATGGTCTTTTCAACAAATGGGGCTGGGAGAGTTGGATATCCATATCCAAAAGAATGAAAGAGGACCCCTACCTCACCCCCTACACAAAAATTAACTCAAAATGGACCAAAGATCTCAATATAAAAGAAAGTACCATAAAACTCCTAGAAGATAATGTAGGAAAACATCTTCAAGACCTTGTATTAGGAGGCCACTTCCTAGACTTTACACCCAAAGCACAAGCAACAAAAGAGAAAATAGATAAATGGGAACTCCTCAAGCTTAGAAGTTTCTGCACCTCAAAGGAATTTCTCAAAAAGGTAAAGAGGCAGCCAACTCAATGGGAAAAAATTTTTGGAAACCATGTATCTGACAAAAGACTGATATCTTGCATATACAAAGAAATCCTACAACTCAATGACAATAGTACAGACAGCCCAATTATAAAATGGGCAAAAGATATGAAAAGACAGTTCTCTGAAGAGGAAATACAAATGACCAAGAAACACATGAAAAAATGTTCAGCTTCACTAGCTATTAGAGAGATGCAAATTAAGACCACAATGAGATACCATCTAACACCGGTTAGAATGGCTGCCATTAAACAAACAGGAAACTACAAATGCTGGAGGGGATGTGGAGAAATTGGAACTCTTATTCATTGTTGGTGGGACTGTATAATGGTTCAGCCACTCTGGAAGTCAGTCTGGCAGTTCCTTAGAAAACTAGATATAGAGCTACCATTCGATCCAGCGATTGCACTCCTCGGTATATACCCGGAAGATCGGAAAGCAGTGACACGAACAGATATCTGCACGCCAATGTTCATAGCAGCATTATTCACAATTGCCAAGAGATGGAAACAACCCAAATGTCCTTCAACAGATGAGTGGATAAATAAAATGTGGTATATACACACGATGGAATACTACGCGGCAGTAAGAAGGAACGATCTGGTGAAACATATGACAACATGGATGAACCTTGAAGACATAATGCTGAGCGAAATAAGCCAGGCACAAAAAGAGAAATATTATATGCTACCACTAATGTGAACTTTGAAAAATGTAAAACAAATGGTTTATAATGTAGAATGTAGGGGAACTAGCAGTAGAGAGCAATTAAGGAAGGGGGAACAATAATCCAGGAAGAACAGATAAGCTATTTAACGTTCTGGGGATGCCCAGAAATGACTATGGTCTGTTAATTTCTGATGGTTGTAGTAGGAACAAGTTCACTGAAATGTTGCTATATTATGTAACTTTCTTGGGGTAAAGTAGGAACATGTTGGAAGTTAAGCAGTTATCTTAGGTTAGTTGTCTTTTTCTTACTCCCTTGCTATGGTCTCTTTGAAATGCTCTTTTATTGTATGTTTGTTTTCTTTTTAACTTTTTTTTTCATACAGGTTATTTTAAAAAAGAAGGGAAAGTTAAAAAAAAAAAAAAAAAAAAAAAAGAAAAAAGACAAACAAGGGGAAAAAAAAAAAAAAAAAAAAGATGTAGTGCCCCCTTGAGGAGCCTGTGGAGAATGCAGGGGTATTCGCCTACCCCACCTCCATGGTTGCTAACATGACCACAGACATAGGGGACTGGTGGTTTGATGGGTTGAGCCCTCTACCATAAGTTTTACCCTTGGGAAGACGGTTGCTGCAAAGGAGAGGCTAGGCCTCCCTGTATTTGTGCCTAAGAGTCTCCTCCTGAATGCCTCTTTGTTGCTCAGATGTGGCCCTCTCTCTCTGGCTAAGCCAACTTGAAAGGTGAAATCACTGCCCTCCCCCCTACGTGGGATCAGACACCCAGGGAAGTGAATCTCCCTGGCAACGTGGAATATGACTCCCAGGGAGGAATGTAGACCTGGCACCGTGGGACGGAGAACATCTTCTTGACCAAAAGGGGGATGTGAAAGGAAATGAAATAAGCTTCAGTGGCAGAGAGATTCCAAAAGGAGCCGAGAGGTCACTCTGGTGGGCACTCTTATGCACACTTTAGACAACCCTTTTTAGGTTCTAAAGAATTGGGGGTAGCTGGTGGTGGATACCTGAAACTATCAAACTACAACCCAGAACCCATGAATCTCGAAGACAGTTGTATAAAAATGTAGCTTATGAGGGGTGACAATGGGATTGGGAAAGCCATAAGGACCAAACACCACTTTGTCTAGTTTATGGATGGATGTGTAGAAAAGTAGGGGAAGGAAACAAACAGACAAAGGTACCCAGTGTTCTTTTTTACTTCAATTGCTCTTTTTCACTCTAATTATTATTCTTGTTATTTTTGTGTGTGTGCTAATGAAGGTGTCAGGGATTGATTTAGGTGATGAATGTACAACTATGTAATGGTACTGTAAACAATCGAAAGTACAATTTGTTTTGTATGACTGCGTGGTATGTGAATATATCTCAATAAAATGATGATAAAAAAAAAAAAAAAAAAAAAAAAAAAAAAAAACCTAACATCTGATCAACTGATTGCAGGGAGAGGACTTGTCCTCCTAGAGGGATTAATGGTCCTAGTACATGAATATCCTGAGAGCAGAGAAGCAGTCCCCACATTACAAAATGCAGATAACCAAAAGTTCTTGTAAATGATGACTTTCTGCAGAGTTTAGGTAGAACAAGGCTGTAAGTACAGGACCAGCAAATTCCTGGTCTTCATATTGAATTTAACATAGTCAAAAGAGGAGGAACAAGGTCAGAAGAGTAAAGGATAATCCGTACTTCAACACCGTATACAAAAATCAACTCAAAAAGGATCAAAGGCCTAAATATGATGACTAGAATGATAAAACTCCTAAAAGAAAATGTAGGGAAGCATCTGCAGGACCTCGTGTTAGTCAGTTCTTTCTTAGACTCTACACTCAAAGCACAAGCATCAAAAGAAAAAAAAATAGATAAATGGGATCTCATCAAAATTAAAAATTTTTGTGCATCAAAGGACTTTATCATGAAAGTAAAATGACCCCTACACGTTGGGAGAAAATATTTGGAAACCACCTATCTGATAAGGGTTTAATATCCAGAATATATAAAGAAATCCTTCAATCCAACAACAAAAAGACAAACAGCCCAATTAAAAACTGGCCAAAAGACTAGAATAGACATTCCTCCAAAGATGATCAAGAAACTCATGAAAAGATGTTCAACATCATTAGCCATTAAGGAAATGCAAATCAAAACCACAAGATACCATTTCACACCACTAGAATGGCTACTGTTTAAAAAAAAAAAAAAATACAGTTGTTGGAGAGGATGTGGAGAACTAGGAACACTCACTCATTGCTGATGGGAATGTAAGAGGGTGCAGCCACTGTGGAAGACAGTTTGGCAGTTCCTCAGAAAGTTAAGTATAGAATTACCATATGTACCGGTTTGTATATATTATGTCCCCTAGAAAAATTCATGTTCTTTGGTGCAGTCTTGTGGGGGCAGATGTATTAGTGCTGATTAAGTTGGATCCTTTGGATTAGGCTGTTCCCATGGAGATGTGACCCACCCACCTGTAGGTGATAACTGATTAGATCATTTCCATGGAGGTGTGGCCCCGCACATCCAGTGTGAGCCTTGATTAGCTTACTAGAGCCCTATATAAGAGCTCAGACAGAAGGAGCTTGCTGCTGCAACTTACAGAGACATTTTGAAGACAGCCATTGAAAGCAGAGTTTTGCTGACGCTTTGGAGGTGCTAGCCCAGAGTTTACCCCAAGAGGCTGACAGACATTTTGGAGAACACCATTTTGAAATGCAACCTGGGAGCAAGTAGACACCAGCAACATGCCTTCTCAGCTAACAGAGGTTTTCCAGATACCGATGGCCTTTCTCCAGTGAAGGTACCCTATTGTTGATGCCTTACTTTGGACACTTAATGGCCTTAAGACTGTAACTTTGTAACTATATAAACCCCCTTTATAAAAGCCAATCCATTTCTGGTACTTTGCTTAACAGCAGCATTAGCAAACCAGAACACCATATGATCCAGCAATCCTACTTCTAAGTATATACCCAAAGGAACTGAAAGCGAGGACTTGAACAATTTGCACATTGATGTTCATATTGACATTATTCACAATTGCCAAAAGATGGAAGCAACCTAAGTGTTTATCAACCAATGAATGGATAAACTAAATATGGCATACGCACACAATGAAATATTATTTAGCCATAATAAGGAATGAAGTTCTGATACATGCAGCAACATGGATGATAAACCTTGAAGACATCATGTTTAGTGAAATAAGCCAGAAAAGGACAAATATTGTATGATCTCAATGAAATGAAATAATTAGAATAAGCAAACTCATAGAGTCAGAATCTAGAATACAGGTTACCGAGGTGGGAGTAGGAAGTGGGGAGTTAAGGTTTAAATTATATAGTTTCTATTTGGGATGATGGATAAGTTTTGGTGATGGATGGTGGTGATGATAGCACAACATTATGAATGTAATTAATTGTAATATATACAATTATATATTTAAATGTAGTTAAAAGGGAAATTTTAGGTTGTATGTATGGTACTAGAATAAAAATTAAAAAACAAAAACAAAAAAAAAAAAAAAAAAAAAAAATCATACACCATGACCAAGTGGGGTTCATTCCAGGCATGCAAGGATGGTTCAACATCAGAAAAACAATCAATGTATTACAACACATTAAAAACTCGAAAGGGAAAAATCAATTGATCATCTCAATAGATGCTGAAAAAGCATTTGACAAAATCCAACATCCCTTTTTGATAAAAACACTTCAAAAGGTAGGAATTGAAGGAAACTTCCTCAACATGATAAAGAGCATATATGAAAAACCCACAGCCAGCATAGTACTCAATGGTGAGAGACTGAAAGCCTTCCCTCTAAGATCAGGAACAAGACAAGGATGCCCGCTGTCACCACTGTTATTCAACATTGTGCTGGAAGTGCTAGCCAGGGCAATCCGGCAAGACAAAGAAATAAAAGGCATCCAAATTGGAAAAGAAGAAGTAAAACTGTCATTGTTTGCAGATGATATGATCTTATATCTAGAAAACCCTGAGAAATCAACGATACACCTACTAGAGCTAATAAACAAATTTAGCAAAGTAGCGGGATACAAGATTAATGCACATAAGTCAGTAATGTTTCTATATGCTAGCAATGAACAAACTGAAGAGACACTCAAGAAAAAGATACCATTTTCAATAGCAACTAAAAAAATCAAGTACCTAGGAATCAACTTAACCAAAGATGTAAAAGACCTATACAAAGAAAACTACATAACTCTACTAAAAGAAATAGAAGGGGACCTTAAAAGATGGAAAAATATTCCATGTTCATGGATAGGAAGGCTAAATGTCATTAAGATGTCAATTCTACCCAAACTCATCTACAGATTCAATGCAATCCCAATCAAAATTCCAACAACCTACTTTGCAGACTTGGAAAAGCTAGTTATCAAATTTATTTGGAAAGGGAAGATGCCTCGAATTGCTAAAGACACTCTAAAAAAGCAAACGAAGTGGGAGGACTTACACTCCCTGACTTTGAAGCTTATTATAAAGCCACAGTTGCCAAGACAGCATGGTACTGGCACAAAGATAGACATATAGATCAATGGAATCGAATTGAGAATTCAGAGATAGACCCTCAGATCTATGGCCGACTGATCTTTGATAAGGCCCCCAAAGTCACCGAACTGAGCCATAATGGTCTTTTCAACAAATGGGGCTGGGAGAGTTGGATATCCATATCCAAAAGAATGAAAGAGGACCCCTACCTCACCCCCTACACAAAAATTAACTCAAAATGGACCAAAGATCTCAATATAAAAGAAAGTACCATAAAACTCCTAGAAGATAATGTAGGAAAACATCTTCAAGACCTTGTATTAGGAGGCCACTTCCTAGACTTTACACCCAAAGCACAAGCAACAAAAGAGAAAATAGATACATGGGAACTCCTCAAGCTTAGAAGTTTCTGCACCTCAAAGGAATTTCTCAAAAAGGTAAAGAGGCAGCCAACTCAATGGGAAAAAATTTTTGGAAACCATGTATCTGACAAAAGACTGATATCTTGCATATACAAAGAAATCCTACAACTCAATGACAATAGTACAGACAGCCCAATTATAAAATGGGCAAAAGATATGAAAAGACAGTTCTCTGAAGAGGAAATACAAATGACCAAGAAACACATGAAAAAATGTTCAGCTTCACTAGCTATTAGAGAGATGCAAATTAAGACCACAATGAGATACCATCTAACACCGGTTAGAATGGCTGCCATTAAACAAACAGGAAACTACAAATGCTGGAGGGGATGTGGAGAAATTGGAACTCTTATTCATTGTTGGTGGGACTGTATAATGGTTCAGCCACTCTGGAAGTCAGTCTGGCAGTTCCTTAGAAAACTAGATATAGAGCTACCATTCGATCCAGCGATTGCACTCCTCGGTATATACCCGGAAGATCGGAAAGCAGTGACACGAACAGATATCTGCACGCCAATGTTCATAGCAGCATTATTCACAATTGCCAAGAGATGGAAACAACCCAAATGTCCTTCAACAGATGAGTGGATAAATAAAATGTGGTATATACACACGATGGAATACTACGCGGCAGTAAGAAGGAACGATCTGGTGAAACATATGACAACATGGATGAACCTTGAAGACATAATGCTGAGCAAAATAAGCCAGGCACAAAAAGAGAAATATTATATGCTACCACTAATGTGAACTTTGAAAAATGTAAAACAAATGGTTTATAATGTAGAATGTAGGGGAACTAGCAGTAGAGAGCAATTAAGGAAGGGGGAACAATAATCCAGGAAGAACAGATAAGCTATTTAACGTTCTGGGGATGCCCAGAAATGACTATGGTCTGTTAATTTCTGATGGTTGTAGTAGGAACAAGTTCACTGAAATGTTGCTATATTATGTAACTTTCTTGGGGTAAAGTAGGAACATGTTGGAAGTTAAGCAGTTATCTTAGGTTAGTTGTCTTTTTCTTACTCCCTTGCTATGGTCTCTTTGAAATGCTCTTTTATTGTATGTTTGTTTTCTTTTTAACTTTTTTTTTCATACAGGTGATTTGAAAAAAGAAGGGGAAGTTAAAAAAAAAAAAAAAAAAAAAAAAAAAATAAAAAAGACAAACAAGGGGAAAAAAAAAAAAAAAACAAAAAGATGTAGTGCCCCCTTGAGGAGCCTGTGGAGAATGCAAGGGTATTCGCCTACCCCACCTCCATGGTTGCTAACATGACCACAGACATAGGGGACTGGTGGTTTGATGGGTTGAGCCCTCTACCATAAGTTTTACCCTTGGGAAGACGGTTGCTGCAAAGGAGAGGCTAGGCCTCCCTGTATTTGTGCCTAAGAGTCTCCTCCTGAATGCCTCTTTGTTGCTCAGATGTGGCCCTCTCTCTCTGGCTAAGCCAACTTGAAAGGTGAAATCACTGCCCTCCCCCCTACGTGGGATCAGACACCCAGGGAAGTGAATCTCCCTGGCAACGTGGAATATGACTCCCAGGGAGGAATGTAGACCTGGCACCGTGGGACGGAGAACATCTTCTTGACCAAAAGGGGGATGTGAAAGGAAATGAAATAAGCTTCAGTGGCAGAGAGATTCCAAAAGGAGCCGAGAGGTCACTCTGGTGGGCACTCTTATGCACACTTTAGACAACCCTTTTTAGGTTCTAAAGAATTGGGGGTAGCTGGTGGTGGATACCTGAAACTATCAAACTACAACCCAGAACCCATGAATCTCGAAGACAGTTGTATAAAAATGTAGCTTATGAGGGGTGACAGTGGGATTGGGAAAGCCATAAGGACCAAACACCACTTTGTCTAGTTTATGGATGGATGTGTAGAAAAGTAGGGGAAGGAAACAAACAGACAAAGGTACCCAGTGTTCTTTTTTACTTCAATTGCTCTTTTTCACTCTAATTATTATTCTTGTTATTTTTGTGTGTGTGCTAATGAAGGTGTCAGGGATTGATTTAGGTGATGAATGTACAACTATGTAATGGTACTGTAAACAATCGAAAGTACAATTTGTTTTGTATGACTGCGTGGTATGTGAATATATCTCAATAAAATGATGATTTAAAAAAAAAAAAAAAAAAAAAAAAAAAAAAAAGAACTATCTGTCCAACCAACCTGCACCATCACAGGTGCCTCTGGAAGGCCCCAGAGAAACTGTAAAATTCATGTTCTCTGTGATCCCCTTTTCTAGCCTTTCGGAGGCCATTCTCCTAACACATGGACTTCTTTCTTCAGCAGGGAAATGTACTTGATACAAACTGAAAATGTTTCCCCATCTGTTCTTTGTCTTTTGACTTTGTTTATAGTGATTTTTGCCCTGTAGAATTAAAAAAATTTTACATAGTCAAATGTATCAATATTTTTATGGCTTATAGTTTGTATTTTTTTTAAATTCCTCTATGTTTTTATCTAGTACCCTATATTCTGGTTTAAGGCAGCTTTCTTTGACAGTCACCCCTATTTCCCTTACATTGCATTTCCATCACCTTTGTTACATATTTCTAAAACACAGAAACAGTAATAAGAGCCACCATTTGTTGTGTCCAGGCATTGTAACGGGGCTTTACATCTGATATCTTTAATTGTCACTCTGCAAGGTGGGTGGTATTCTGCCTATTTTACACAGAAGTACAGTGTAGCTCAAAGAAGTCCATGTAAATTGCCCAAGGTCTCAGCTCTTAATCGGAGGAGGCAGGATTCGTTCCCACGTCCATCCAAGTCAAGCCAAAGCTCCTTCCATAACACTCTTCTGCCTCCCATTTGTGGCCGTAGGTGAAGCACTTCTGAAGACCGCTCATCTGGCCTATCAGATGTTGATTATTTCTGGCTTTCTTTGCAAAGGATAAATTTGTTTCCAATTACTGAAGTAACTTTTTTTAAAACCATTTAGCTTAGTTATAAAATATATGGGATGTCAAGATAAGTTAAATAGAAACAAAAAGCTAAAATTTTATCGAGGATATTTCATAAATTATCATAAGGTAAATCTTGGATTTTTGTATTTTTTCCTTTGAATACACTTACTATGCTTATTAGTAAAATTTTCTATCTTAAATGTATATATATATATGAGAACAAAACAGAGAGTTATTTAAAAGCAAATTCTATCCTGATGGTCAAGGTTCCAAAATGTAAGACAACAAGAGCCCCAAGTGGCTTCCGTGGCCTGGCTCCCTCTCCACTTCCTGCCCTCTCTCAGGGGGTGGCTCCAGCGGCCATCTTGTCTTGTCTTATCCCCAGAAAAGCACAGAAGAGTTTAAATTTTGCCTCATTTGAACTCTCTTTCCTGTTTGACAGCTGTGCCCCATTTAGCTGAGTATAGATAATGGCAAATGATACTCTTTCAGTCTCACAAAAGGTAGGGATTTTTCTGGGTCTAGAATTACTTACTGACTTCTTCTATACCTGAGTACACTCAAGGCCTCACTCAGTCACCACCCCACCCTCCCTCCTGGTGACTTGCAATATAAAATATTCAAACACACAGAAAAGTTGAAAGAATAGCACAAAAATCACCCACATTCCCACCACATAAATTTAATAGCTGTTAACATTTTGCCACTTTGCTTTATCTATATTTGTATATTTTTACTAAAATGTCTGAAAATAAGTTTTAGATATATTTTACCCCTAAATACCTCAGTATCCTTCTCCTAAAATAACCATAGTGTCATTATTATACCTAAGAACATTTATAGTAATTTCCTAATATCACCTAATATCTAGTCCATATTTAAATTTCTCCCCTTTTTAAATTTTATTGAAATATACTCACATGCCATACAATCATCCAAAGTATAAAACAATTGTCAAAGTATCATCATACAGCTGTGCACCCATTACTACAATCAATCCTTGAACATTTCCATCACTCCAAAAATAAAAGTAAAAAGAACACCCAAAACATCCCACACTCCACCTACTCTATTAGTCATCTACTTTTTGTCCCCATTTTTCTACTCATTTGTCCATACGCTGGGCAAAGGGAGTGTGAGCCACAAGGTTTTCACAATCACACAGTCACTCCATATATGCTATATAGTTATAAGATCTAAATTTCCCCAATCACCTCCCAAATATCTTTTATAGCTCTTTTTTATGGGACCATAATCCAAACCAAGTTCACAAACTATTTGATTGTTATGTATCTTTTAATCCAAAATAGTCCCCTGGGACTTTTATTTTACTTTATTTTATTTTATTTTGACATTGACTTAAAAAAATAAAAACAGGTTAGTAGTCTGGTAGAACGTCCTACATCCTGGATTTTTCTGATTGTGTTCTTGTGGAGCCATTTAACTTGAATCTCTATCCCTTTATTTTCTCTAAACTGGTTTTTCTCAACTGAGTCCCTCATCTGAACCACAGAACACTGAACTATTGTTTGAATCACTATTTCTAAGCACCGTTCTAGATTTGCTTCAGGAAAGCTTATCGGTTGCATACAAAGGATACCTGTGGACATCTGGACTTATTTCTCTCCCAGAACCCTGGCAGAGAAAGCAATGTAATCAGATTAAGGTTCATCACTTTGGTCAACAACATTTCATATCACATGACATCGAGAAGCACATTATGTCTTGCAGTCCCTCGATTAATGATGCTAAGTTTTATCACTTGATCACAGATATTCATTTTATAAAGTTACTTTTTTCCTTGTGATTAGCAAGTAATTCTGTGAGTTGGATATTATGGCATTGTGCAAATATCCTGTTTCCCAACCTGGTTTCACCTGATTTTGGTATTCATTCCTGAATCAGTTATTTCATTGGCTGCCTTCTCTTAATTTAAACTTAAGAGAGTTTACCCCTCACAGGGCCACAGCATACAAACATTTTACCACATAGTTAGTCACACATACAGTAGGATATACACCTTTCAAAGCCTTTCTCTTTCCTAAGAGTCCTCAAACTTAACGTCTGTCTGTGGAGACCAAACACAGGGAGAAAAGCATCCTTGGTCATGGTGACTGAAAAGAAAGGATCAGAATCATTTCTGGGCTCTAGGGGGTGAGGAAGGGAAGGGCCAAGGTGATATAAATACATGTGAAAATGCCGAGCAGGGTGAGTGGAAGAAAAGATGGGATGCTGAGGTGAAAATCCCAGCAGGTATGAGAGAAGCAGGAAAGATGAGATGGAGAAGCCCCTGCCACAGAGCTGGCAAAATGGTGAGAATCTGCTTTAATTCTAGAGAAAGACTTTGAGGCAGGGCTTCCCTGTCCTCCGGTCAAATGTTTACTGGAGGGGGCAGGCAGAAGGGGATACTTAGGGGGCCAGGTTTATTGGAAGGGGTAGAAGAGACCAGATGATGCCAGGGAGGCAGAACCCAGGTGTGGGGCAGGCTGAGCTCACCCAAACTCCATCCAAGCAGATGCCAAGGCAGAGGGGAGGGCGCATTCAGAAACCAAGGCAGGTCAACAGTCCAGCGGGAGGCGTGTGGCAAGAAGAGAAGAGCCAGCAGTGGAGGTGAGCACAGAGCAAGCACTGCCCGAGGAGGTGTGTTCCTTTCCTGTGGCTGCCACAGCAAATTACCTCAAACTGAATAAAAAATCAACAACGGGAATTTAGTCTCTCTCAGTTCAGAAGGGCAGACATCCAAAATCAAGGTTTCAGCAGGGTCGGCTCCTTCCGGAGACTCTGATGGAGAGACTGCCTCATGCCACTCTCCTAGCTTCAGATGGTCCCAGCAATCCTTGGCTTGTAGCATCATCACTCCAATTTCTGCCTCCTTCACATCACCTTCTCCATCTCTGTGTGTCCAAATCTGTCTCTTCTAGGGGCATTCTCATTGGATTCAGGGCCCACCCTAAATCCAGAATGATCTTGTCTCACTCCTTCTCTTAATTACATCTGCAAAGAGCCTGTTTCCAAGTATAGACATTCTGGGGTTCCAGGTGGGCCTGAATTTTGGGGGGGACGCTATTTAACCAAAAGCTGGAAGTTCTCAAAGTAATTCTGTGATGTGGGGTATCCAGGGAAGCTGTGTGCAGGCCAGGAAGGAGTGGGGTTGTTAAAGGGGCTCCCAGACTGGTCAGGAACCAAAGCACTCCTGCTCCCCCTCTGCCCCCACCTCCCCACCCCACCCACCCCACCCCCACCCACACAAACAGTGGAGCTGCAGGAACCCAGGGAAGCACATTCACTGGAGCTTGTGTGAACCCAGGGCAGCACAGTGGGAATCTGCCCTCCTGCCACCCCACTTTACTCCTGCCCTCCACTGGCTCTTTTCCTGCCCCCTCCTAGTATGTGCTCATTAGGGACATCCTGCGGCGTTTCCCCATTACCTTAGCATTTCAGCACCTGGAAGAGATTAATGTCATCTGCAAACCTGGAGAGCTCATTGTGTACTTCCTCTTCTATGTGATTTGTAAAAACTGTTGAGTGAGATCATTTCCAGCACTTTCCCTAGACATCCATGTAAAATCCAGAGAAGTGTCCATTTATCATTTCCCTGGGCTTTCCTGTTTTTTAACCTGACCTGTTCTTGGCAGACACTGTACCCTTGTTTCATCACATGGAGAGACTTGGCCAGACTTAACCCTTTCTTTTCCCTCTTCCTTCTCTCCTGTTACCTGTCCTTCCAAGCTTCATGGCACATGGACATGACTCAGTCCTCTGGGGACCATCAAGGCAGGAGAGGGGGCTAAGCCACTTTTTAGTCAAGCCCCCCCCTGCCACACACACACACACACACACACACACACACACACACACACACACACTTCAGTCTCTGCTTTATGCTCTCCTCTTTCTTTCCTAGGTAACATTTCATGAAAAGTCAATGACCATCCCTCTTCATTTTTGGGATGCAGATGAAAATCAAGCCCATCTAGACAAAAGCTTCTCCTGGTTCTCTTAGAGACAGAGAAATCCTCAGTGCTGGGTGTAAGTTACAAAGAGCAATTACATCAGGTTACAAAGCAAACACCTAGCCCAGCCTGGACTGTCAGCAAGACAATGGGGAGAAATTGGTCATTAAATGGGGAGGGTGAAGAGCAGAACTCTATCCATGGCTGTCCTTAGAAAACTGATCAGGGTGTTGTGAGTTCATTATTTTCTGCATTGTTAAGTCAGGATTGTATCTTGACCACATAAATTACTTGTTTGTCCTGAAGCCGCTTGTGATGAAGCTGCTTCAGGTAATGGGAAGTAATCCCACACCTCTCCCAAATGCCAAAACAAGTGTGCCTCAATTTAAGGAAGCTGTGTAGCTAAATCCTAATGCCAAATTGCAGGATGATTGTTGTATCTCTACCAGTCCCTGACTACAGGATTTGCACATGACCCACCCTGACCAATTGTGGGGCTCCATTCCCCTGTCCATGGTGACAGGCAGGCAAAAGAGACTCATGCAATGAGATGGCTATGACCAAAAAGAAAGTGTGCCAAGCCTATTGGCTGTCTATCCTGATAGTCGTTTTCATCTTAGTCCTTAATAACAGAACTCCAAATTTTTATTATGAAAAATTCACAAAATTCAGCATATTAAATTGTACAATTCAGTATTTAGTACATTCATAATTACATTCACAATTTTGTGCAACTATCTCAACTATCCAACCTAGAACATTTTCATCATCCTATAGAACTCCAATTTTATTCAGGGTGTGAATGCTTCAAGCTGTAAGCTTTCATTTCTCAACTTCTCTTGCAGCTAGAACTGACTAAGTTCTAGTCAGTGAAATGTAAGCAGAGGGGATTCCCAGGAAAGCTCCTTAAAAGGAAGTGGGCCAATGAGGAAATAACTGAAATTGTAAAACTGTAACCCATAACATTCTTTGAAATTTGCTCTCTAAAACTACTTGTTAAATTGTACTTTGAAAGTTTCACTGTTCTGTATATATGTTATATTCACAATAAAAAATGTAAAAAAAAAAAAGTGGCCATGGTATAGCCATACAATGGGATATTATTCAATCATGAAAAGGAATGAAGTTTGGATACATGCTACAACATGGATGAACCTTGAAACCATTATGCTATTAGGACAAATATTGCATGATCGCACTTATATGAAATATCTAGAATAAGCAAATTCATAAAGACAGAAAATAGATTAGAGGTTATAGGTTGGGGAGAGAAGGCAATGGGGGTTCTGTTCCTTAATGGGCACAGAGTTCTGTTTGGGGTGATGAAAAAATTCTAGTAATGGATAGTAGTGATAGTAGCACAACATTGTAAATATAATGACTTGTAAACTTAAAAATGGTTAGGATGACGAATGTTATGTGCCATATTTTAGATAGATAGATAGATAGATATAGATTACTACAATAAAAATGTTTTTAAAAGTAAATATAGGGGGACCAAGAAGACGATGGCATAGAGAGGAGTGGAACTTAGTTAGTTCCCCTGGAACAACTAATAAACAACCAGGAACACATAGTAAATAATCTGGAATAACTGTGGAGGGACAACCGTGACAGTCCACACATCGTACACCAACCTGGGAAGAATGCCTGAGATCGCAGCATTAAATCTGTAAGTGAAAACTGTGGACCCGAGCCAGGAGCCTCCTCCCCCCACAGCAGCCTGAACTGCAAAACCTCACTATAGTAGAAAGCAGCATTCTCTGAACAAGCGAATGTACCTCAGTCCAGCTCTAACTGGGGTTTTAATTAACAAACATGAACTGCTCAATACAAGCTACAAATCCCCAACAAGCAGACAGAGGCTTTTAGTGATGACTGACCTTAAAGAGCCGGAGGACTTTCCAGTCCTGGGAGGGGGAGCCCAGAGAACCAGGTGCTATCTCTGGCCAGCGGGTGAAGCTGGAGGGTCCATGGACTGGCCCTGAAGGGAGGCTTTCTGTTCCTCCTTTTCTCTCAGTCTTGGTGGCTCAGTGGAGAAAGCCTCAGCCATTTTCAGTCCGTAGTGCTCTGACCCAGACAAGGGTGGAGCTGGCAGAGTCAGAGAAACAAAGAACCTATTTAAGTGCTGATGATCACTCCCTAGGGGATGTATCTTCCCTAAGAGGAAGGAGGTGGTACAAAGCTCTACTACCAGCCTCCCATTCAGAACCAGACCTCAGAGCCTGGGGGAAGACAGCCAAAACATAAACTAAGTGGGCCATACCACCTTACACCAGTCAGGAGCGACAGGCTAACAGGCACCACTTGCTGGGCAGGTTAGGAAAAGCACAGTGGCTAGAGGCCTCACAGGGTGTGTAAATCTTCTAAGACACACCGTTAGGGAAACCTGATACTGAATATTTCCCCCCTTCTGAGATCTGAGCCCATTCTGGCCTGGGAATTCCTGACTAGGGCAACCAAGGAAACCAGCTGCCTAGAAAACAGAAAACTACAACCTACACTAAGGAAAATGAAGTTATGGCCCAGTCAAAGGAACAAACTTACACTTCAACTGAGATACAGGAACTGAAGCAATGAATGCTAAATTAATTCAAAAAGTTTAGGGAAGATATGACAAAAGAGATGAAGCATATAATGAAAAGACTGGGTGAACATAAGGTAGAAATCAAAAGTTCAGAAAAACAACTGGCAGAATCTATGGAAATAAAAGGCACAACACAAGAGATGAAAGACACAATGGAGACATACAACAGCTTATCTCAAGAGGAAAAAGAAAACACTCAGGAAGTGGAGAACAAGAAACCTGAAATCCTACACACAAAAGAATAGATAGGGAAAAGAATGGAAAAAAATGAGCAACATCTCAGGGAACTGATGGCAATATAAAACATATGAATGTATGTGTCATGAGTGTCCCAGAAGAAGAAAAGGGAAAAGAGGCAGAAGCAATAATAGAGGAAATAATCAATGAAAATTTCCCATCTCTTATGAAAGACATAAAATTACAGATCCAAGAAGTGCAGTGTATCCCAAACAGAATAGATCTGAATAGGCCTATGCCAAGACAATTAATAATCAGATTATCAAACATCAAAGACAGAGAGAGAATCCTGAAAGCAGCAAAAGAAAAGCAATTCATCACATACGAAGGAAGCTTGATAAGACTATATATGGATTTCTCAGTAGAAACCATGGAGGCAAGAAGGAAATAGGGTGATATATTTAAGATACTAAAAGAGAAAAACCACCAATCAAGAATCCTATATCCAGCAAAACTGTCCTTCAAATATGAGGGAGAGTTTAAAAAATTCTCTGACAAACAGACAATGAGAGAGTTTGTGAACAAGATACCCGCTCCACAGGAAATACTAAAGGGAGCACTACAGACAAATAGGAAAAGACAGGAGAGATTTGGAACACAATTTGGGGTGATGTAGCACAGCTATGTAAGTGCACTGAACAAAGATGACTGTGAGTATGGTTGAAAGAGGAAGGTTAGGAGCATGTGGACACCAGAAGGAAAGAGGAAAGATAAAGACTGGGACTGTATAACTCAGTGAAACCTAGAGTGCTCAATAATTGTAATAATATGTACAAATATGTTTTTCCATGAGGGAGAACAAATGAATGTCAACCTTGCAAGGTGTTAAAAATAGGGTGGTATTGGGGGAAAAATACAATCAATGCACACTAGAGACTATAATTAACAGAAACATTATATTATGCTTCTTTAATGTAACAAAGGCAATATACCAAAGCTAAATGCATATAAAAGGGGGACATAAGGGATGAGTATGGGACTCTTAGCAAGGGTGATGTTTTCTGACTCTTAATTCTACTTTAGTTTAATGCTATCTTTCTTTGTGTTGTTTCCTAGCTGTCATTTTTTTAAAAATTTTTTCTCTTTCTTTTTCTTTTGTCTCTGTACCTTCTTTGACTCTTCCTCCTTCTTTGTGGAAGAAATGGAGATGTCCTTATATAGATGGTGGTGATGGGTGGTGAATATATAAATATGTGACTATACAGGGAAGCTAGGTTGTTTACTTAGGATAGAATGTACGGTGTGTGAACAAAACCATCTTAAAAAAAAGTGGATTGATGAAGAAAACTTGAAGGCACTATTTTGAGTGAATTAAGTCAGTCACATAGGACAAATATTGCAGGGTCTCACTGATATGAACTAATTATAATATGTAAACTCATAGACATGAAATATAAGTTACCAGGATATAGAATGAAGCTAAAGAATGGGAGAGGTTGCTTATTATGAGCAGAATGTTCAACTGGCTTGAACTTAAATGGTTGGAAATGGACAGAGGTGATGGTAGCATGTTGTGAGAATAATTAATAGTGCTGAATGGTGTGTGAATGTGGTGGAAAGGGGAAGTTCAGAGTCACATATGTCACCAGAAGGAAAGTTGGAGGTTAAAAGATGAGAATGTATAAAACAGTGAATCTTGTGGTGGACAATGTCTGTGGTTAACTGTACAAATATTAGAAACCTCTTTCATGAACTAGAACAAATGTATGACACTGTAACTAGAATTTAATAATAGAGGGGCATATAGGGAAAAATACACCTATTGCAAACTATATACTACAGTTAGTAGTATTTTAACATTCTTTCATTAACAGTAACAAATGTACTATACCAATACAATGAGTCAATAATGGAGAGGGGGTGGTTAGGGGTACAGGAGGATTTGAGTTTCCTTTTTTTGTCTTTATTTCTTTTCTGGAGTAATAAAAATGTTCTAAAAATTCAAAAAAATTAATTGTGGTGATGGATGCACAGCTGTATGATGGTACTGTGGGTAACTGTACACTTTGGATCTTTGGATAATTGTATGGTATGTAAACAATCTCAATTTTTAAAAAAGTCTCTTGTGGGTTAAAAAATAAATGAACAAATATAAGAGGAAGCCAGCAAAAACCACGTACTCTGCTGTGACTAGGAAACAAATTCTAATAAAAAGCAATAATCTACGCCTTAAAAAAAGGGAGAGGGGAAGAGGGTACCCTTTTGTTCACTTCTGTTTCTTTCTTCTTCTGACCTGAAATAGAGACATGATGGTAGAGGCTCTGGCAGCCATTTTGGACCATGAAATGTTCTAGTTTGCTAAAGCTGCCAAAATGCAAAATACCAGAAATGGATTGGTTTTTATAGAGGGGATTTATTAGCTTAAAAATTTACAGTTCTAAAGCCATAAAAATGTCCAAACTAAGGCATCACTGAAGAAAGGCCAATGGCATCCAGAACACCACTGTCAGCTGGGAAGGCACATGGCTGGTGTCTGCTGATCCTTTGTTCCTGGGTTGTGATTTTAAAATGACTGTCTCCAAAATGTCTCTGGGCTTCTGTCTCTCTTAGCTTCTCTCTCTCAGCCTCTGTGTCTCCTTGTTTGTCCTCCCAGGGTGTTTCTCTCTAAGTGTCTGAGAGTCCTCTCTTAGCTTCTCTGGGGCAAACTCTGGGCTTCGTCTCTTAGCTTAGCATCTCCAAAATCCTTATGTCCGCATCTCCCAGTGTCTCCAACAGCCTGGGTCTGTGTGGGTTCTCAGCTCTCTTAAGGACTCCAGTGATTTCATTAAGACCCACCCTGAATGGGGGGGGGGGTCACACCACCATGGCAATAACCTAATTAAAAGTTCCCACCCAGAATAAGTCCACATCCACAAGACTGGATTAAAAGAACATGGCCTTTCCTGGTGTGCTGGTTTGAATGTATTGTGTCCCCCAGAAAAAGCCATATTCTTTGATGCAATCTTGTGGGGCAGACATATTAGTGAAGATTAAGTTGGAACTATTGGATTAGGTTGTTTCCATGGAAATATGCCCCACCCAACTGTGGGTGATAACTCTGATTGGATAATCTCCATGGAGGTGTGGCCCCGCCCATTTAGCATGGGTCTTTGATTAAGTTCACTGGAGCACTATATAAGCTCAGACAGAAGGAGCAGGCTTGTTACAACCAAGAGGGCATTCTGGAGAATGCCCAGGAGCTGAGAGAGGAGCTGCAGATGAGAGACAGTTTGAAGACAGCCGTTGAAAGCAGACTCTTGCTCTGGAGAAGCTAAGAGAGGACAAATGACCCAAGAGCAACTGAGAGTGACATTTTGAAGAAGAGCTGTGGCCTAGAGAGGAACGTCCTGGGAGAAAGCCATTTTGAAACCAGAACTTGGAGCAGATGCCAGCCACGTGCCTTCCCAGCTAAACAGAGGTTTTCCAGATGCTACTGGCCATCCTCCAGTGAAGGTACCTGATTGTCGATGCATTACCTTGGACACTTTATGGCCTTAAGACTGTAACTATGTAACCAAATAAATCCCCTTTTAAAAGCCAATCCATTTCTGGTGTTTTGCATTCTGGCAGCATTAGCAAACTACAACACCTGGGGTACGTAACCGTTTCAAACTGGCACAACAGGTGAGGAATGAAGTGCCTAGAAATAAAGTAATTTTCCAATAGTCATACAACCAGTATATGGCAGAGATGGTGGTGAATACAGATTTGTCTCCTCCAAATCCTAGACTCTCTCCCTTCCATCTTACTGCCTTCTGTTCTACACAGAAACCAAGGTCAGTTGTGGAGTAATTGTAGTGATTCCATGAGGGCCAGAGCTCATGTTAGCAATAGTGCATTCCTTTTGGGGATGTCTTCTTCTTCTCCTGCTGAAGCTGGGCTAAAATTACTCTAGGAGGTCTCTGAAGCAATCAGAGCAGCAAAACCGAAGCAGCAAAAACAGCACTTGATCTTTGTCTTAGTGTCTATTGCTGTATAACAAACAATCCTGATACAAAGTGGCTTAAAACAACAGCTGTTTTCTTTCACTCCCAATTCTGGGCTCACTGGGTAATTTTCTGCTGAACCTGCCAGTGATCATTCCTGGGGCCACATTCAGCTGGGAGCTGGGCTCAATGGGAAAACTAGGATGGTCAGGCATCTCTTGCTTTCTGTGAATGGCAGCCTCCCTTTTCACATGGCCTCTCCGTAGGTCTTTCCAAGTGGCTTTTCTTGGAAGGTAGCCAGACTTCTTACCTGGCTGCTCGGGGTATCCAAAAATGCAAAAGAAGAACTAAACCCCATTCCAATTTAAACAGAGAGGGGTGGGGTGGAGAGTATCCCTTTTAAAAAACAACTCCCTTCAAGATTTTCTTAAGTTGTTCATCTAGGGGTTTAATGGGGAAGCTGGTCTAGTTGGGATTTTTGCCCTCAGTATGGTCAGTACAGGCCTTCTCAAGGCTTGTGCCCTGAATGGGAGAAGTAAGAGTGACAGGCCCAGCCCACATTCACACAAGGGTGTGAAGACCAGGAGGCTGGTTCTTTGGAGAGCTGTGAGCAAGGGCAGCAGGCCATCAGTCCTACCCATGGCCTGGTGCCGCCTCCACTGGAGATCAGTCTCTGATGTCAATGACTACGCATATTGCCATTGACTTGAGCTTTCTGATACAACCTGTTGTTTGTCTCCAAGTTGATCAAACCTCGAAGAGCCAGCCCACCTCACAAGGCTCATCAGCCCACCCATGGGGAATGTGCAAGTTCACCCTTTGCTACATATGGCACTTGATATAGTGCTTACTCAGTGCTAGGCATTGATTTAAACATCTTACATGGATTGGAGCATGTAATCCTTTCAATAATACTATGATGAGGAAACTGAGGCAAAGAGCTGTTGAATGATTGGCCCAAAGAGTCTGACTTCAGAATCTGCTCTCTTAACTACTAAGCTCTACTGACTCTTGTTGTCACACTGGGCAAGAGAAGGAGCACAGCAAGATAGAAAACCCTAAAAATGCAAGAGTGGAGTGGAAAGACAAAACCTGGATCAGTTCTGGGAGTCTGAATAATATGGAAGGCACCAGAGTCAGGGCTGGAAAATAGGGGAGTTGGATCAGGGACCCTCCAAACCCAGAAGGAATTTGGGGAGCTAACATACAACTGTCCAACTGAATTCCAGGAGGCACTATGTACTATGTTTTTTAAAAGTAGGTCAAATAACATAGAACAAATTTCTGTACAGTGAAGGTAATGCAAATCCTCCTTCCACTCCTCCCTCCACTGCCACCAAAGTTCTACAACACAGAAGCAGATACTGTTACCAGTTTTGTGTAGGTCCCACTCATGACAGTCAATGGATATACAAGCATGTGTGTGCTTATTGTGATTTATTAAATGGACTGAACTCAGTATGGCACAATCAGAATACAGCTTTCTTTTTTTCTATCCATAAGCATAATCTGTCTGGTTTCCCTTTCCTGTCCCTTGGTGACATATTGGGGAGATTACATAGCCTTCACTCTTTCTTTCAGTTATTAGAAATATGCTATGTTCAAGTATTAAAAAGTACCATTCAAACAAAATCAAAACTTCGATCTTGCATCCAGTTCGCAGCCTCTCCCTTGCCCCCAACTCTGGGTAGAATGGCCCTTCACCCCCAGAAATGGGTAGAGCTCTGTTCTGGTCTTTTGATTTCTTATTCCACTACCATCACCCTCAACAGTCACAACCCCCTCCTAGCACTGCTGCTTCCTCTGATTGGGGAGAAGGGCCGAGCTATAAGGGACAAAAACCTCTTTATTAAACTGGTGCTATTTCTGGTTCTCACTTGACTTTTAAATGCTCTCCACAATGGCAGGTGCCGGGTTCACTCCTGAGGAAGCCTTGGGACTTCTGGAGAGCTCCCTCTGAGGCCTCGGCATGACACCATTTCCTGATGCCGTGCTGTTCTCTGGGCTAGCCTGAGTGGCTCTCCCTCAGCTCCCACCTGGGGGAACATCACCAGATCCCCTCTCCTGGGCAGGCTCCGGGGCAGCTGCTTTCCATGGGGTGACCTGGGTCCAGGAGACATCTCAGCGTCCTTCCTCCACCAGACTCTGGGAGGCCATCTGCTCCCACTGCTGCCTTCTTCCCTCATGCTACTGTTAGGGGCCGCTCCAGCCCACCTCTGCCCTCTGACTTCTCCACACTTACCCCCAACTCTAGGAGACACTCTTTAAGCTCCCTCTTTGGTCCTAAGGAAGCCCAAGACGTGCAGTTCTGACCTTTGGTAACAACCCAACCGCAGTGCAAAATTCTGGGCTCCCTTCCTGGTAGACACCCTTGCTCTCTGTGATTGATTTTCATTAAGTCCCTATCTTCTTGGTTTCAGGAAGCTAAATTCCACATGGGGGAAGAAATACCCAAACCCCAAATGGGAGAAGAAAATACCTTCACTCCTCCAATAACTCTCTGGTCTGCTTTTATGGAGGCAGGAGGTGGAGATTAAAGTGGGTTGCAGGAAAGGTTGGCTATCTTTTAGTAAGTCTTGCAGGGATGGATCTGGACTCTCTTTTTAGAAGTTGTGGGCATTTATCTCCCATTGTCTTCATTTTGGGGTCTCAGCTGAAAATCCAAAGACCGCATCGCATCCTATTATATATGTGCATATTCTTTCTGAAAAAAAAAAATAAAAAAATCTAATTGGTGGCACACTATACACACAGTTCCATATTTTTATTATTTTTTTCTTTATCTGTGTATTGGAGATGATCTCAGATTAGTACATATAGAGGTGCCTCATTCTTTTTAACGGCTTCATAGTATTCTGTCCTATTGATGCCTACGGTTTATTTAATCTGTCCACTATTGGTTGCTTCCAACTTCCACTATTGTAAACAATGCTGCAACTAATATCCTTGCATGTAACTCACTTTGTTCATGAGTTGATCAGTCAGATGAATTCTTAGAAGTGGGATTTCTAGGTCAAAAGGTATGGGCATTTGTAATTGTGAAAATATTGCCAAAATGTTCTCCACATAGGTTAAACCACTTTACACTCTTATCAGTTTAAGACCTGCTGTTTCTCCACATGTTCATCAACTTACCAGCAAAATACTATCAAACTTTACCAAACTGATGCACACAAAAGAATAGAACCTCATTGCACTTTAAATTGTCATTTTGTATGTTATGAGTTAAACTGAGCCTCTTTTTACATTAAGAGTTATATGAAGGCTAGAGTCAGGTAATTTCACATGGTGGTTAAGATCATGGACTCTGGAGCTAGCACATCTGGGTTTGAATGTCAGCTTTGTTGCTTACCAGCTGTTTGACCTTTGGCAAATTACTTAACCCATCTGTGCCTAATTTCTCAGGGGGACAAATTAACAGTATGTGCCTTGTAGTGTTGTGATTGGGGATTAAATGTGCTAATTAAATTAGAAGAGTACTGAGGACAAGGAAAAGTGCTCTGTAGGTGTTAGCTTTGTCCACTTTTTTTCTATTAAGATATAGGTCTGTGGGAGTTTTTATATACATATTAGGAGTATTTTTCTTTTGTCTAGAAGGTGAGTTATAAACACACTTTCCAAAATAGTTGTCTGTTGACTTTGATTTTCATTACGGAGACATTTTTTATTTTGGTGTTATTGAATTTTTCATCCTTCTATTTTATTATTTCTGGGTTTTGCTTCATGTTTGAAAGGCTTTCTTACTTACAAGGTTAAAAAAATTCTCCCATATTCTTCTAGCACATTTATGATTTCAAATTTTACATTTAAACATCAATTAGTCTGCATCTTATTTCAGGTTAAGGTGTATGGAAGAGATTCAATTTTTTTTTTCTAGATGGCTAACCAGAACTCCCAACAACGTTTATTGAAGAATGCGAATCTCAGTATCCACCTCTAATTTGCAATGCCTCCTCTCTTATAAACTAAATTCCTGTATATAGATGTGTCTGTTCTGGACCTTCAGCTCTATTCCATTGATTTGTACAATCACAGGATAGTACCACATTTCAAAAATCAATGTAGCTTTAAGACACGTTGAAAGACCTAGTGGAGTTAGTCCCTTATCATTGCTCTTCTTTTTCAAAGGTTCCTGGTTCTTTATCTTTCCAAATGAACTTTAGAATCAGCTTGTCTAATTAAAAACAACCCTATTGACTTTGGTGTGGGTGGGGAGTTCCGGCTATTTAAAGGACCCAGTGCAGCCCCACCTGCTCAGAGTGGGCACGTCTGGGGCGCCCCCCGCCCCCCCCCCTGACACCGCGCCCAGCTCCCTCCGCACAGCCACCGGCTGTCTGGACCCACCAGGGCCTCCAGCCCCAGCTGGGAAGGGCAGGGTTTGGGAGGACTGATCAGGGTAGAGCCACCTCCTCCCTTGGAGCCAAGGAGACCTTCTTCCGCTCCAGGGACAGGCTCCGGGTGAGTTTTGACTGCTTGGCGCACAAAAGGACGTTTTCAGAAAACGTCAAGAAATAAAACCGCCAAGAAGTAAAACCGCTGGGTAGAAGGGTATGTACATTTAAAACGCCATTAGATGCAACCAAATGACCTTCCAAAACGACCGTACCGATTTATACTTTACTAGCAGTGTTTCAAATTGCCCATATCTTACCAGCACTTAATAATATAAATATTTTTTAGACGGAATCATTTTTTCAAATTTACTCTTAATAAATATATAATTATACATATGTGTGTACATATATATATAATGAAAAACAGCAGTTCTCTGCCCCATGTCTTTTCACCACAGGGACCTGCTTCCCAAAGCCAGCCATCTGCAACTCTTCCAGCTATTTTCTCTGATATTAATCTCCATATTTATGAATACCAGGTTCCTACTGCTATTTCTTAATTTATCGTTTTTGGACATTATTCACTGACTTCCGTAGATGAGTACCTAACTCCCCGGGGTGGTTACCCACCGCTTCCCCTGCCCCCATCATTCCAACAGAGTCTTCTCACCCTTTTTGGAGGAATTTACATTATAATGACTATGCTAATCCTGTCGGCTGCTGAGCCGAGCAGAGCATCACCCACTCCGTTCTTGTGCCACCCCCAGTATTCCTAACGTGAGGGCCTCATTTTCAAATTTACCTTATTTTCTATTACTCATCATTAGTGCTCTCTAAAAGCTTCAGGCCAAAGCTTTTCAATATTTTCCATATGCTTGAGCACATCGGTTCCCTTCCTTTGTTCCTGGGACCCGCTCTGGAGCGCTCCTTCTTCCTGCAATCTGAGCTGGCTGGGCGCTGGCCTCGGGCTCCGCGATATCCCTGGGACCTCCTTCCCCACCCTCAGGGTTGGACACCCCGCTTGGGGGCGCCCACATCTCTTCCTTTAATTTACTCTCTCCTTTTGATGACGTGTATTCTCCAGTAGGATCCTAATGAAAGTTATATGGAAGTGTAAGGAAAATCTGGGCTTCAATGAAAACCTGTGCATTGTTTACAGTACCCCCTTCCCAGTTATCTGATCCTGATTCTCTGGGGATTTTATTGTTTTCATTGCCTTTGAACAATTTAACAACTGAATGTTTTAGGTAACTGATAGAAATACAAAATAATTCTTACCTATGGACATGCAAATGATTCCCTCTCCCCACCTCCCTCAAAAAAGCCAGTATAAATTATACTAAATTATAAATCTATCTGTAAATGCGATTCAAAATTCCTTTATTCCATATTTATGTGTATTGCTTTGACATCTCTAAACTGGTTGCAACATCATACTGGTTCCCTCATCAATAAGTTGACTAAGATATTTAACATGTGTTCATTTCATGTCTATATGAGACATGATTTTACCTTTTTAAAAAAATTATCCTTTAACAGAGTTATATTTTTTGAATCACTACAATCAAATATTTTTTTTCTATCATCACACCCAATTGATAGTCTGGCTGGGTATAAAATTGTAGGTTAAAAATCCAATGCCATTTTGATTCCTGTTTCTTTGCATACAACTAATTTCCAACCCTCCCTCCATCTTGAGTTTTTTTTTTGTTTTTTGTTTCTTTATCCTTGGAATTCAAAAATTTATAATATGCCTTGATAAGGGTCTTTTTTCATTCATTTTGGCAAGTACTTAAGTGGGCCTTTATATCTGGAGGCGCCAGCCTTTGGGTCTGGAATATTTTTAAATTATTTCTTTGATAATTTTATCTTATTTAATTGTTTCTTTGTTTTAGTAGACAAGTTGTAGATTTACAGAAAAATAATGCATAATTAATTGCTTCTTTTCTATCTTCCTAAAATTCCCTATATTTAGATATTGAAGGACTAGATTGATCTATTTATCTCACCTTTTCCCTACATATTCTCATTGTTGTAGCTCTTTGTTGTTTTAATTTTTTCCCCATTTATTAATGAGGTTAAGTAGCTTTCCATATTTTATTGACCATTTATCTTCTCAATTATTCATTTTCTATTAAATATAGTTCTTTATTTAAAACAACTAAATATAAAAAATTAATTTGTCTATACATCATTACATTAAAAAGATGCCAGCTTTGAGCAAGATTAAAAGATATATAGAGCATCTAAATAAAATTGGTAACTTTGTTTGACTTGCTAGTCATAGAATCCCCAGCATTTTGAATAGGTCTGGCACATAAGAGTTGCAAAATATATCTTTAGTGAATAAGTGAATAAATCTTCAACTCTTAAAGAGTATTACTAAATCTTAATCTTGTTCTTCTTTCAGGCTTAAATAGTAAGTAATCTTTAATTCTTTATTCTAGAAAAGCAAAACATAATATTTGTTGTGTATTTACCCTCAGTTCCTTTCTAAGCTCTTTTGGTGTGTTAGTTGATTTTATCCTGATGAAATAGGTACTATAATTGTCTGCATTTCACAGATAAAGAAACTGAGGCACACTGAGAGGTTGAGTGGCTGAGCTGAGATTAACCTGAGTCTGTAATTTTAACCACTGTGGAGGTGTCTCTTTAGGTGGCTTGGCTGACATGCCAATTCTGACCCATTTATAGTAGCAACAATTGTTGCAAAGAATTCTGGGCAACACCTAGGTGCCATGGAAAAATCTGCCTTGATTGATTAATGATGTCTGCTACAGGCCCAGGAATGGGGAGTTGAGGCTACTTATTTTTGACTCTGCATAATCATTCCTTGGATCAAAAATCATTCTTGGACTTATACTCAGCTTTCAAAATTAGGGCATGTTGACATCCAAAGTGTTTAAGGCTGCTTTGTTTCTTTGCTCTAGTAGGAGAATTCTTTAACTGTCTGTTTGTAATTTAGCTGAGAGAAGCACTGGTAATTAGGCATCTGAGTGCTCCTCGGATTCCCTTGCTTCTTCCTTTTCCTGTGGCAAAAAAAAAGTCAGAAAAATACTCACATTGCATCATGATACCAGTGGGCCATATAAAAAGCCCCATGACATTATTTTTCCAACCATCACTTTCCTTGGCAGCCAGCATTTAAACCATTCCAACTACCCCTCCCATCAGATCATTAGAAATGACCATACAATTGGTCTCTTTACTAACCTTTCTACATCCCAAACAGTTTTACAACTTGGCTTCAGCTGCAGGGCAACCCAGCTTTAAAAGGAATTATATCCTTTTCCCAGAATATCCATTAAACTGAACTTAGCACAGTTTTAAGAGCAAGATATGAAGTGACTTTCTCAAATCTCTACTCACTTTTCAAAGTGTACTTTCATCTTACATTCAGAATCCAAAATCTGTTTATTTAGGACAGTTCTATAAGGTGTTCAATATTCACACTTTCCCTGTCTTTAAAAAATACTTTTTTCCAGCTAAAGTAATACACATTTATTGATAATTCCTTGGATGGCTGTTATCTCCTCCAACCATGAGGCAGGGAACCAACCAGTGGGAAAAAAGTCACTGAGAAATCACAGACTGTCCTGATACCTCTGGCCGAGAAAAGGGAAGAGGAAGTTGCTCCTCCAGGAAAGGGAACAGAGGCCAGTTTTCATGAATCCAAGGGGGTTTTGAAGGAGGTATGCTGAGAGGAAGTCCCATGACACTGCAGTGGGGGGTTGTCTTTCCTTACCACTTGCTCCTCTGTCTACAACCATTTCTTGAGGTAGCTGACCCTGGACAAGGCCTTCCTCCTGGAAGCTCCCCAGCATCATCAACAGAGAGACAGACATTGTCTTGGGTTGTAATGAGCATCTTGGACCTGGTGGCACTGCTCAGACCTTATCTGGTCTGAGGTAGAGAGGGCTCTTATTTAGCTATCCCCAAAATATCCCCCATGAGGTCGAAGAAGGTGACCCTCTGGCTGCTTTCCACAGAGGAAAGTTGGAACTCCTGGTGCTGCAGGTCAGCCAGCCCCCCACATAGCTTTCCAGAAGGGTGTCTGGATGCCGCACCCAATGAGCATCCCAGTTCGGGATCTTTCCTGTGAGGATACATAGTCTGCTGCACCCAGGAAGACAGAGCACCTCATTTTCTTGTTGACTCTGCCCCTGCTAGGATGTTGTCTGGTCCACAATCACATGAAATGTTCACTTGTAAGACAGGAAGCTTCCACAGCTCCTCTTCTATTTGCTGTATCCCATTACCTAACATGCTGAAGCTTTACCCCAGAAGGTCCTTTATCCACATGCCCCAAAGACCTGTGGATGGTGACATCCCCTGCAGTGACCTTTTACACAAAGCAAACCCATAGCCAAATGTGCCCAAACTGAACTTATCTTCAAAGCCTGTCCCGGCCCACGGGACTTTCAACGGAAGCTCCAAGTCCTGCGAAGGAAGAATGGTATGGGACAACAGACACGAGGAATGACAGCAAGACAGGTTTCTGATCAAGCTGCAAAATTTTATTGAAGAGGCAGGGTATATATACTCTAAGGGTGGAGGGAGTGGCTAGTAAGGACGGGTGGCGATCTAGGATTGGCTGCTGCTGTTGCTAGGGTGGAAGGCAGATGTAGGGGGATTGGCGGTTGCTGTTGCTGGGGGTCTGGGATTGGTGGTAACTGTTGCTGGGGTGGATGGCCAATGGGCGGCTACTGTTTAGGCGTGAACTAGCTACTGCTTAGGTGGGAACTACTGTTACTTCCTTGAAGAAGGCTAATTATAGCTTAGGCTGTTCTTGCATCAGCCCTGGCGGCCATGTTGCATGTCACCGGTATCGCTGAAGGTGAATATTATATATGCTACCTTAATTGTCCCCAACAAAAGCCCAGCTGGTTGCTAGATGTTCCTTTTTTGTTGTTATTCATGTTTTATTGTGAAATCATATATTATATAAAACATACATGTACACCTGTGTATGCATAACCCAGGTTAAGAAATATGGCATTAGTAGACCCTTAGGACCCCCAGGTGGGTCCTTCCTGAATCATATCTTCCTCCCTCCTCCAAAGATGTAACCAACTGGCTGATTTTTACATACATCATTTTCTTACTTTTAAAACTGTTGACCACCTAACTATATGTACCTAACTAAGTGTTGTTTAGTTTTGAAAACTGGTTATTCACCACAAACCTAGCTGTGTAAGAGGACAGTATTGCCGCTCCTAGATGAAGGCTCCAAGGATGAGATATTCTAAACAGTGTCTCCAGGTCATAGAAAAGCTTCAGCTTCCCTAAGAATGTCCAAGAACCCCTTCCGAGGAGGACAGTGGGCACAGCTAGTCTTGGAAACTTAGAGCTCACCAGGAGTAGGTTGCCTGGCAGTGCTATCGTGTGGGCAAGACTGGACATCTGGCAGGGATATGGTTGGGTAAGCGGGCTGCATTTTGTGCCTGGAAGCTCACATAATGGAGTCGACGGCTTCTAGATTGCCCCCCATGATCCCACTGCCTCATATTCATACTCTCATGTAATCCTCTGCCCTTGAGCTTGGGCTGGACATAGTGACTTACCTATAATGAACAGAATACAACAAAAGTGATGGGATGTCATTTCTGAGATTAGGTTCTAAAAAAGACCGTGACTTCCATCTTGGGTACACATTCTGTCTTGCTCACTCATTCTGAGGGAAGCCAGCTGTCTTGTTATACGCTGTCCTATGAAGGGGTCCATGTGGCAAGGAACTGAGGGAGGCCTTTGGCCAACAGCCAGAGAGGAACTAAGTCTGCTAATAACCACTTGAGTGAGTCTGGAAGCAGATCCTCCGCTGAAGCCTCCATACAAGACTGCAGCCCCAGCTGACAGTCTGACTTCAACCTCATAAGAGACCCTGAAATAACAAAGGTTTGGTCTTTTAAGCCACTAGGTTTTGGGGTAGTTTGTTACACAGCTATAGGTAACTAATACACATGGCTTACCTCAAGCACTCAGAAAGCAGTCAAAGCAGCACATAACTGAGATGAAATGAGTGACCTCAGCTGACCCAGGAGGGCATGGAAGGAAAACCAGGTACTTTACCTGTACAAGGTAAAAACAAGACAAATACAGATTTGAATCTGGGCCAGGCTCACCCAGGCATTCTGTCCTCAGCAGGCATCTTAAAGAGGACATCCTTCCTCCTGTCTGTCTTGGACACACTGCTCCTGTATGACCTGGCTGCCCCTGGCAACTGGGGCATAGCTTATCCTGGGCTCTGCCTTAACTGCCCTCATGCGGATTCCTTCAGACTTTTTCCTGGTTGGATTTCTTTCCTCCAAGAGTTCTTCTTTCTTGGTTTACTATCTTGTTTTGGTGGAGAACATCTCCTAGTAGCTTTTTAAAGAAAGGCATATGGGGTGGGGGTGGGAATAAACCTTTTTGAGACCCTGAATATCTGAAAATGTATTTATATACTCTCATATTTACTTGATAATTGGGCTGGATATAGAATTCTAGGATAGAAATAATTTCCTTCAGAATTTTGAAGACATTGCTCCATTACCTTCTTGTTCCCAGTGCTAGTGTTTAGAATTAAAAAACTGTTGTAATCCCTTGTTACCTGTTCCCCCTTTTCCCCTCAAGCTTGGAGAATTTTCTTTGTCCCCAGTGTTCTGAAATTTCACAATGCTGTGCCTTGATGAAGTGTCATATTATCATTCTTTGGTGTTGGGCACTTTCTATCTGGAAATTCATACCCTACAGTTCTGAGATTTTTAAAAATTATAATTTGATTATTCCCTCCCCTTCAATTTTCTCTGTTTTCCTTCTGGAATCCCTATTTTCAGTTGTTGAGACAGATTCAGAAGATGAAATAGCCTTCACAGAACTTACACTTACATTCTAGCTAGAGACAAGGAAACAGCCTGCTACAGCACAGCAGTGTTTCTTTAAATCGGTTTCAGGACCACCTATGCCAGAATCTCCCTGATGTTTGTCCAAAAGGGCTGAGCCCTGAAAGATGAGCAGGAGTTAGCCAGGAGAGGGGGAGTCAAAAGGGCAGGCATTTCTGGGCAGAGGCCCAGGGAGGATCAAACCTTGAGGAGAGCCAGGAACCATCAGCTTTAGAGGGTGATTGAAGCCATGGCTGGGATGTGTAAAGGGAGAATTCGCTGGGCAGGGACGGAATAGGGAGGACAGCGTTGTCTGTGGATGGGGCCTGGGTAGGAAGCCCCAAAGAGGAGACTGAGAATAAGTGGCCAGAGAGGAGGAGGATGGCATCTGCACTGATGGCCAGAATGAAGGTGTCAAAACGTCCAAGCTTTCAAAAGTAACAAAGAAACCACAGCCTGTTTCTCACCTTCAAACGTTCCTTGATTCTTCTGTCTTTGGTGATGAGGTCAACTCATTGGACTAGCTGTGATCCCCAAATGAGGGACAAAGCTCATCACCTCCTGCTCATCACCACTGGAGGGTGAGAGGCTTTGCCGCCCGCTCGGCGTCTCTCCTCCCTACCCCCACATACACACGAGCACCCCCAAGCAGCATGTGCTTGTAGACAGGCAGTCTAAGTAAAAACTGCTTGCTCTGCAGGTGCAGATTCAAGAGAATTCTCTTAGTGTCCTCTTCCCACCACCTTGCGCCTCTTCCCACCCAGATCCTTTAATCAAGAAATGTTATTAGCCAACCAAAGCTTGCCGCTTATGTGGCAGCTGCTAATCTCTAAGGGTCCAGCCTCTAGAAATTTTATCACAGGATGGACTTTATGCCCTGCCTCAGGGACTCTGAGTGGGCTGGGCCGCAGGGCCTGAGGGGTTATCAGGAAAGTGGGGCTGTCCGAGGGGGGAGTAACCTGAGAGGCCCCGGTAGAAAACGGGCCTCAAGGTGGGCTCTAGCTGTGGGGTCCAGCTCTGGGTAGCAGATTGGGAAAGTCTGGAGCGTCTTACAAGGAGTCACAAGACTCTAACATAGTCAAATAATAAAAGCCAACAGTTACTGAGCACCTTCCATGTGCTGGGCACCCTTCTAAGCTCTTTTTATGAATTAATTCAACTAATTCTCACAACAAACCTATGAGGTCAGTACTATTATAAGCCCCATTTTACAGAGGCAGAAACAAAAGCACAGGGAGGTTAAATGACTTGCCCAAGGTAACACTATGAGTATGTGGCAGAGCCACATTCAAACCCAGGAGGTCTTGGACTCATGCACCATTGAAACCTCTACCCAAGCAGCTGGGCCTAAGGCAGCAAATCAGACAGATGAGCCTATCATTTTGGAAGTCCAGAGGAGTCCAGAGCCAGGCTGGGGTCAGTCATGGTTCCAGATTATCCAACCGTGTAAAGCAGGGCTCAGCCAGCCAGTGGATCTGCTCATGGGTGAGGATGGGGATGGGGGGTACTTCAGACCCACAGAAGGGGCCTGGCCAGAGCTGGGCAGGGGACAGGGCAGGCTGAAGTCCTGGCAGAAGGCACCTGGGCCTCCTTGGTTCTGAGCTGTTACCCTGTTTATGTGTCACAGCCCTGCTGGGCTGACCTGACAAGGAAGAGAGCTGTGACACCAGGGCTATGGCATGGGCACCCAGGACCTGCCCCAGGCACCCACGTCTGATAGCAGCAAACACAGTAACAGGGGAGACCTGGTTGGCACCTGGCTTCTGGAACCAAGAGCGTGACCTAATGACAAGACCTCATGGGTTGGTGGAGAACAAGAAGCAAAGGACAAACCTGCAGGTGACAGCACCAGCGGGTTTGGGATGGGGACACGAAGCAGGCATTAGAAGAGGTCATCAGCATGGGCTGTGGCAAAAACCCCTCACCCACTTAAAAGCCTCTATGCTTCTTGGAAATATTCAGACCTAAGGGTGAGACACGGTGTCCACACACCCCGCCATTACACGTGCTGGTCTATGGCTGCCCTCCCACCTTGCTGCAACTGATCCTCACCATGCCAAGCAGGCTCCTGCCTCAGGGCCTTTGTGCTGGCTATTTCTTGGCCTAGAACATTCTTCCCTAGATACCCACAAGGCTCGTTTCCTCACTCCCCTCAGGCCTATTCTCAAAAGTCACCTTATCAGAGAGGCCTTCCCTATAAAAACTGCCTCTCCCTACTGCTTCCCCACTACTCAGTACCCTCTTTCTGAAGCAGATTGTGTTTTCTAAAGGTGCTGCAGCCAGCTCTCCTGCCTCACATACTCTTTCTCCAGCCCCCTGTAGCTGGGTGGGCCCTGTGACTACTGAGACAAGAGAATATGGTGCAAGAGCTGCTGTGCCAGTCCCAGGCCCAGCCCTTAACTGGCCTGGCTGCTTCTGCTTCCTGCCTCTGGGAACTCTTGCTCCTGGAGAGCTCCTTCCAGAACCCAGCTGCCTGCTGTGAGACGCCCACACCACATGGAGGGGCGCCAAGCAGGCGCTCTGGTCAGCAGCCAGCTGAGCTCCCAGCTGACAGTCAACATCAACTGTAGCCAAGCGAGTGACCCATCTCGATGTCCAGCACGGCAGGGCCTTCCAAGGACTCCAGGCCTAGCCAACATCCGACTGCAGCCACATGTGAGACCCCCAGCAAGTTCCAGCCCAATGAGTCCAGGCAACCGCAGAACCATGAGGAATTATACCAAAACGTAGTTTTAGGCCACTGAGTTTGGGGCTGGTTTGTTTTGCATCAATAGTTAATCAGAACATTTACACTGCTGAATTTTTCATAGCGCTTATCACCACTGGACATTATGTTATAAGCTATTTGCTTATCGTCTCTTTTGTCCTCTTAGTTTTGTTTACTGCTGTACTCTTACCGCTGAGAGCAGTGCCAGGCATGTAGTAGGCGCTCAATAAATATTTTCTGAGTGGATGAATAAATCTAAAGCCACTTGCCAGAAAATCATAAAGCAAGAGTCAATGTGATTTCCTTAGTTCTCAATAGGCCAAACACTCGCTCATTTCCAAGCATAGGCAATGTGCCAGATTTGGTTGTATTTATTCACTCAGAAACAGTTTATGGAGTTTCTACTCTGTGCTAGGCCTCAAAGATAAATCGGTGAACAAAAGGCAAAAATCCCCACTCTCATTCTAGTAGGGGGAGACAGGCAAGAAACAAAATAAGGAAATCAAATTTACTGTATAATAGAAGGGAATAAGTTATAAAGAAGGAAAATAAAGCAGAGAAGGGAGATAGGGACTATTGGGTAATGGTTGGAATGTTAAATAAGGTGACCAGGGAAGACCTTGCTGAAATGACATGTGACGTGGAGTGGAGAAGGCCTTGAAGGAGTTGAGCCAGCGAGCCCTGGGAGTATTCCGGAGAGAGTATTCTGGAGAGAATATTCCAGCAGAGGGAACAGCTCTGCATGGAGGACCTTCTACGTCCTCCGCACCTGGCCCAGAGCACTGTCCCTGCAGATGCTCAGGAATCACCAGGTGAGAGAAGGAGGGTCTCAAGGTCAGGGAGCTGGGCCGCAGGGCTCCTCCTCCACCCTCCTGAGAAGCCTCCGTCCTCCCTTTTGGCGCAGCTGCAGGCCCCTTCCCCTCCATATCAGACCCTCCCTCAGCTTGCTCCCAAGTCTACAGGGCACCTTGCTAAACCAACATGCTTCTCTCTCTTTGACTGCCTGAAAAATAGCCTCCCTTCAATGTACTGTTGTCGCAGTGTACCACTCAGCCCAGCGTTGGTCACAACCGGAAACTCAGCTGACACCAGGGACCTCAGCCCAATCCCCCATGTGAAGAGTGGACCAAAGATGGGGGGTTGTGGCCCCCACTGGGTCTAACTCCTGCTCTCCTTGGAATCTGGGGTCCTATGTTGCCCCAGCTCATAGGGAGGCCTGAACTCCCCTCACCACCCACCTGCCTGCTTCTACAATAATAGAATTCCCATATGATATATTGGTATAATAAAAGAAGCAGAAGGTGAACCTAAACTGTCTGTACAATATGTTCACAATTTCCTAAAAGAATTATATATGCATAGAAACAACAGGAAGGAAATTCACCAAAATATTAACTTTTCTCTCTGGTGGTGGTGGTGGTGGCTCTTTTGTAAATACACTTTGTGCCTTCCATTTGGTTACGATACTGTAATAAAAGGCCCTTTTCAGAAATGCATTTATGAACTGTAGTGCTTAGCATGCGTGAAAACAATGGAATAGTAGAAATTCTTTTAGGTCACTATCCAGGTGGGTTCTGTGTTTTTCAAAAAGAGCTTGTCATTTGAAAATTCAGGTTTTTTTACTATGGCATTGCTTTCTAAAATTTCAGTCGGGGTAACTTTTTTAGGACCCAAGTTCCTGCACAAATCCAGACCTTCTGTAACAAAATTGCTGTGGCTAGAAGCTCCTTACCACACTTCCTGCCACTCATCGTCCTGGGTACTGCAAAGACTCGAATTCTAGTCTTTCAGATGATGCAGCCGGGCTTCTCTTCTATTTCAAAAGGGTCCTTTTTATTCCCACTTCCCACTCCCATGCCAAAGGGTGCAAGGAGGGGATGCCAGCCAAGTGAGGTGGGGTGGATGCACCCACAGGCCCCAAGGAGAGCATAAGTGGGGCACCCTTGGTCCCCAGGACATACTCCTTCCTGGTTGGGCCTGTCACCTGACTGCCGTTGTTAAAACGGGTGCCCAGGTTCCCAGGTGTGGGATCCGGTGCTCACTTGCTGTGACACCCTGGGACAGTCACTGAACCACCTTCAGCCTCCACTTCTTCCCGCGTACATGGGGATAATAACCCAGCTCGGGTTCCCCAGAAAACTGATTCTGTGTCCCTAATGGGATAAGGTGGGCCCCTATGGCAGGAGGTGGGACAACCTCCACGGAAGTCAGGGAGTGCTGGGAACCGGCCAACAGCTCTGTGCCTGCAGAATGCCCCCTGAGTTAGGGCTCACCTTTGTGCCTCTGATGACCTCACTCACACAGTGTCACCCCACAAAACCCAGCAAACAAATGACTAGAATCAACTCCACGGGGAAAGATGCTCCCACTCTGAGAAGCCCACAGGCCTGCTTCCCTCACACACTCAGGGCCATATGCTCACAACTCCCTGCACTGTATATCGTGCCACGTCTCCGTTCCTCTCTGTCTCTCTTTCTTCCCGAGCACGAATAGTTGTATGATACACTTTGAGGTTCAATGCTTGTATGTTACACCTTGAGGGCTTCATAGACTTCAGTGACTGGTTAAGAGCTCTTGAGTTCCTTGGCCAAATACCACGTCAGTCTTACTGTTTATTTGCACCCTACCTCAGGGTTTCTAACATTTGTATTCACAGAGAAGTCAGCCCTCGAAGGCTGGGGCTTGTCCGAGTAAACCTACTTTTTAAAAGCATACAATTCAGTGGGATTAATCACATTTACAATGTTGAACTACCCTCACCACCATTCATTACTAGAACTTTCCCATCATCCCAAACAGAAACCTTGCACCCATTATGCATTAACTCCCCTATTCTCCCCACCTGTCTAGCCCACCTCCACCCCCACCCTTGGCAACCAAAAATGGGTCCCTTTTAAAGGAGGAAAACAGGCTGGCCTCAGACTCCCTTTACAGGAACATTCAATACAAGAGGACAAAGAGTACCTTTAAAAATGTTTCAGGGCAAAAAGTGTGACCAATATTATATCCAGTCAAATTGACACAGAAGGAACAGGCAGGCACTCTCAAACACGAAATAATTCAGAGACTTGAGTGACTATGAGCTCTTCTTTAAAAAATAATTTTTATGGTGAATCAAAATCTCATCAAAAGAGGAATTGAAATAAATTACTCTAGAATGGAGAAGCCACCTAGAAAAATAGATGGTAGACACTGAATCTGTTTAAATAGACAGTTAGGACTAAAGGGAAAAATAATCCAGGCAAAAATTGGGAGATGGGGCGAGGGGAGAAGAAAGGCAATGTAACAGTAGTAATCATTTCATCTCTTATAACTTGGAGTGTACCAACTGTGCCAGTTTGAATGGGTTATGTCCCCCGAAATGCCATTATCTTTGATGTAATCTTGTGTGGGCAGACCTATCAGTGTTAATTAGATTTTAATTCTTTGAGTGTTTCCTTGGAGATGAGCCCCACCCAACTGTGGGTAATGACTCTGATTGGATAATTTCCCTGGAGGTGTTACTCCACCCATTCAGGGTGGGTCTAAATTAAATCACCGGAGCCTTATAAATGAGCTGACAAACAGAAGGAACTCAGTGCAGCTAAGAGTGACATTTTGAAGAGGAGCAACAGCCAAGAGGGACACTTTGAAGATGCACAGAAGCTGAGAGAGGAGCTGCAGATGAGAGACAATTTGAAGATGGCCATTGAAAGCAGACTCTTGCTCCAGAGAAGCTAAGAGAGGATGCCCCAAGAGCAACCAAAAGTGACAGTTAGAAGAGGAGCTGTGGCCTAGAGAGGAATGTCCTGGGAGAAAGCCACTTTGAAACCAGAACTTGGAGCAGACACCAGCCATGTGTCTTCCCAGCTAACAGAGGTTTTCTGGACACCGTTGGCCATCCTCCAGTGAAGGTACCTGACTGTTGATGCATTACCTTGGACACTTTATGGTCTTAAGACTGTAACTGTGTAACCAAATAAACACCCTTTATAAAAGCCAATTCATTTCTGGTGTTTTGCATTCTGGCAGCATTAGCAAACTAGAGCACCAACTCTGTCTAAAACTGAAACTGTTGTTTTAAAAAACTATAGTGAGGCAGGGCAAGATGGCAGACTGGTGAGCTGTATGTTTTAGTTACTCCTCCAGGAAAGTAGGTAGAAAGCCAGGAACTGCGTGGACTGGACACCACAGAGCAATCTGACTTCGGGCATACTTCATACAACACTCATGAAAACGTGGAACTGCTGAGATCAGCGAAATCTGTAAGTTTTTGCGGCCAGGGGACCTGCGCTCCTCCCTGCCAGGCTCAGTCCCGTGGGAGGAGGGGCTGTCAGCTCCGGGAAGGAGAAGGGAGAACTGCAGTGGCAGCCCTTATCGGAAACTCATTCTACTGATCCAAACTCCAACCATAGATAGACTGAGACCAGACACCAGAGAATCTGAGAGCAGCCAGCCCAGCAGAGAGGAGACAGGCATAGAAAAAAAACAACACGAAAAACTCCAAAATAAAAGCGGAGGATTTTTGGAGTTCTGGTGAACATAGAAAGGGGAAGGGCCCTGAGGCGCATATGCAAATCCCGAAGAAAAGCTGATCTCTCTGCCCTGTGGACCTTTCCTTAATGGCCCTGGTTGCTTTGTCTCTTAGCATTTCAATAACCCATTAGATCTCTGAGGAGGGCCCTTTTTTTTTTTTTTTTTTTTTAATACTTTTTTCTTTTCCTAAAACAATTACTCTAAGAAGCCCAATACAGAAAGCTTCAAAGACTTGCAATTTGGGCAGGTCAAGTCAAGAGCAGAACTAGGAGAGCTCTGAGACAAAACGCAATAATCCAGTGGCTGAGAAAATTCACTAAACACCACAACTTCCCAAGAAAAGGGGGGTGTCCGCTCACAGCCATCATCCTGGTAGACAGGAAACACTCCTGCCCATCGCCAGCCCCATAGCCCAGAACTGCCCCAGACAACCCAGTGTGACGGAAGTGCTTCAAATAACAGGAACACACCACAAAACTGGGTGTGGACATTAGCCTTCCCTGCAACCTCAGCTGATTGTCCCAGAGTTGGGAAGTTAGAGCAGTGTGAATTAACAAAGCCCCATTCAGCCATCATTTGAGCAGACTAGGAGCCTCCCTACACAGCCCAGCAGCCCAGAACTGCCCTGGGGGGACGGCACTCACCTGTGACATACCACAGTCATCCCTCAACAGAGGACCCGGGGTGCACGGCCTGGAAGAGGGGCCCGCTTGCAAGTCTCAGGAGCCATACGCCAATACCAAGGACTTGTGGGTCAGTGGCAGAGACAAACTGTGGCAGGACTGAACTGAAGGATTAGACTATTGCAGCAGCTTTAAAACTCTAGGATCACCAGGGAGATTTGATTGTTAGAGCCACCCCCCCCTCCCTGACTGCCCAGAAACACGCCCCATATACAGGGAAGGCAACACCAACTACACACGCAAGCTTGGTACACCAATTGGACCCCACAAGACACACTCCCCCACTCACCAAAAAGGCTAAGCAGGGGAGAACTGGCTTGTGGAGAACAGGTGGCTCGTGGACGCCACCTGCTGGTTAGTTAGAGAAAGTGTACTCCACGAAGCTGTAGATCTGATAAATTAGAGATAAGGACTTCAATTGGTCTACAAATCCTAAAAGAACCGTATCAAGTTCAGCAAATGTCACGAGGCCAAAAACAACAGAAAATTATAAAGCATATGAAAAAAACCAGACGATATGGATAACCCAAGCCCAAGCACCCAAATCAAAAGACCAGAAGAGACACAGCATCTAGAGCAGCTACTCAAAGAACTAAAGATGAACAATGAGACCATAGTACGGGAGACAAAGGAAATCAAGAAGACCCTAGAAGAGCGTAAAGAAGACATTGCAAGACTAAATAAAAAAATGGATGATCTTATGGAAATTAAAGAAACTGTTGACCAAATTAAAAAGATTCTGGACACTCATAGTACAAGACTAGAGGAAGTTGAACAACGAATCAGAGACCTCAAAGATGACAGAATGGAAAATGAAAGCATAAAAGAAAGAATGGGGAAACAATTGAAAAAATCGAAATGGACCTCAGGGATATGATAGATAATATGAAACGTCCAAATATAAGACTCATTGGGACACATGGGGAGGCGGGGCAAGATGGCAGACTGGTGAGCTGTAAGTTTTAGTTACTCCTCCAGGAAAGTAGGTAAAAAGCCAGGAACTGCGGGGACTGGACACCACAGAGCAATCTGTCTTTGGGCATACTTCATACAACACTCATGGAAATGTCGAACTGCTGAGATCAGCGAGATCTGTGGGTTTTTGCGGCCAGGGGACCCGCGCCCCTCCCTGCCAGGCTCAGTCCCGTGGGAGGAGGGGCTGTCAGCTCCGGGAAGGAGAAGGGAGAACTGCAGTGGTAGCCCTTCTCGGAAACTCATTCTACTGATTCAAACTCCAACCATAGATAGACTGAGACCAGACACCAGAGAATCTGAGAGCTGCCAGACCAGCAGAGAGGAGACAGGCATAGAAAAAAAAAAATAACACGAAAAACTCCAAAATAAAAGCAGAGGATTTTTGGAGTTCTGGTGAACACAGAAAGGGGAATGGCGGAGCTCAGGCCTTGAGGCGCATATGCAAATCCCGAAGAAAAGCTGATCTCTCTGCCCTGTGGACCTTTCCTTAATGGCCCTGGTTGCTTTGTCTATTAGCATTTCAATAACCCATTAGATCTCTGAGGAGGGCCCTTTTTTTTTTTTTTTTAATCCTTTTTTCTTTTTCTAAAACAGTTACTCTAAGAAGCCCAATACAGAAAGCTTCAAAGAATTGCAATTTGGGCACGTCAAGTCAAGAGCAGAACTAAGAGAGCTCTGAGACAAAAGGCAATAATCCACTGGCTGAGAAAATTCACTAAACACCACAACTACCCAAGAAAAGGGGGGTGTCCGCTCACAGCCACCATCCTGGTGGACAGGAAACACTCCTGCCCATCGCCAGCCCCATAGCCCAGAGCTGCCCCAGACAACCCAGTGTGACGGAAGTGCTTCAAATAACAGGCACACACCACAAAACTGGGCGTGGACATTAGCCTTCCCTGCAACCTCAGCTGATTGTCCCAGAGCTGGGAAGGTGGAGCAGTGTGAATTAACAAAGCCCCATTCAGCCATCATTTGAGCAGACTGGGAGCCTCCCTAAACAGCCCAGCAGCCCAGAACTGCCCTGGGGGGACAGCACTCACCTGTGACATAGCACAGTCATCCCTCAACAGAGGACCCAGGGTGCACGGCCTGGAAGAGGGGCCCACTTGCAAGTCTCAGGAGCCATACACCAATACCAAAGACTTGTGGGTCAGTGGCAGAGACAAACTGTGGAAATTTCCAGCCAAGAATACTTTATCCAGCAAATTTGAAGGAGAGCTTAAATTTTTCACAGACAAACAAATGCTGAGAGAATTTGCTAACAAGAGACCTGCCCTACTGGAGATACTAAAGGGAGCCCTACAGACACAGAAACAAAGACAGGACAGAGAGACTTGGAGAAAGGTTCAGTACTAAAGAGATTCGGTATGGGTACAATAAAGCATATTAATAGAGAGAGGGAAAAATATGGCAAACATAAACCAAAGGATAAGATGGCCGATTCAAGAAATGCCTTCACGGTTTTAACGTTGAATGTAAATGGATTAAACTCCCCAATTAAAAGATATAGATTCGAAGAATGGATCAAAAAAAAAGAACCATCAATATGTTGCATACAAGAGACTCATCTTAGACACAGGGACACAAAGAAACTGAAAGTGAAAGGATGGAAAAAAATATTTCATGCAAGCCACAGCCAAAAGAAAGCAGGTATAGCAATATTAATCTCAGATAAAATAGACTTCAAATGCAGGGATGTTTTGAGAGACAAAGAAGGCCACTACATACTAATAAAAGGGGCAATTCAGCAAGAAGAAATAACAATCGTAAATGTCTATGCACCCAATCAAGGTGCCACAAAATACATGAGAGAAACACTGGCAAAACTAAAGGAAGCAATTGACGTTTCCACAATAATTGTGGGAGACTTCAACACATCACTCTCTCCTATAGATAGATCAACCAGACAGAAGACCAATAAGGAAATTGAAAACCTAAACAATCTGATAAATGAATTAGATTTAACAGACATATGTAGGACATTACATCCCAAATCACCAGGATACACATACTTTTCTAGTGCTCATGGAACTTTCTCCAGAATAGATCATATGCTGGCACATAAAACAAGCCTCAATAAATTTAAAAAGATTGAAATTATTCAAAGCACATTCTCTGACCACAATGGAATACAATTAGAAGTCAATAACCATCAGAGACTTAGAAAACTCACAAATACCTGGAGGTTAAACAACACACTCCTAAACAATCAGTGGGTTAAAGAAGAAATAGCAAGAGAAATTGCTAAATATATAGAGACAAATGAAAATGAGAACACAACATACCAAAACCTATGGGATGCAGCAAAAGCAGTGCTAAGGGGGAAATTTATAGCACTAAACGCATATATTAAAAAGGAAGAAAGAGCCAAAATCAAAGAACTAATGGATCAACTGAAGAAGCTAGAAAATGAACAGCAAACCAATCCTAAACCAAGTACAAGAAAAGAAATAACAAGGATTAAAGCAGAAATAAAGGACATAGAGAACAAAAAAACAATAGAGAGGATAAATATCACCAAAAGTTGGTTCTTTGAGAAGATCAACAAGATTGACAAGCCCCTAGCTAGACTGACAAAATCAAAAAGAGAGAAGACCCATATAAACAAAATAATGAATGAAAAAGGCGACATAACTGCAGATCGTGAAGAAATTAAAAAAATTATAAGAGGATACTATGAACAACTGTATGCCAACAAACTGGATAATGTAGAGGAAATGGACAATTTCCTGGAAACATATGAACAACCTAGACTGACCAGAGAAGAAATAGAAGACCTCAACCAACCCATCACAAGCAAAGAGATCCAATCAGTCATCAAAAATCTTCCCACAAATAAATGCCCAGGGCCAGATGGCTTCACAGGGGAATTCTACCAAACTTTCCAGAAAGAACTGACACCAATCTTACTCAAACTCTTTCAAAACATTGAAGAAAATGGAACACTACCTAACTCATTTTATGAAGCTAACATCAATCTAATACCAAAACCAGGCAAAGATGCTACAAAAAAGGAAAACTACCGGCCAATCTCCCTAATGAATATAGATACAAAAATCCTCAACAAAATACTTGCAAATCGAATCCAAAGACACATTAAAAAAATCATACACCATGACCAAGTGGGGTTCATTCCAGGCATGCAAGGATGGTTCAACATAAGAAAATCAATCAATGTATTACAACACATTAACAAGTCAAAAGGGAAAAATCAATTGATCATCTCAATAGATGCTGAAAAAGCATTTGACAAAATCCAACATCCCTTTTTGATAAAAACACTTCAAAAGGTAGGAATTGAAGGAAACTTCCTCAACATGATAAAGAGCATATATGAAAAACCCACAGCCAGCATAGTACTCAATGGTGAGAGACTGAAAGCCTTCCCTCTAAGATCAGGAACAAGACAAGGATGCCCGCTGTCACCACTGTTATTCAACATTGTGCTGGAAGTGCTAGCCAGGGCAATCCGGCAAGACAAAGAAATAAAAGGCATCCAAATTGGAAAAGAAGAAGTAAAACTGTCATTGTTTGCAGATGATATGATCTTATATCTAGAAAACCCTGAGAAATCGACGATACACCTACTAGAGCTAATAAACAAATTTAGCAAAGTAGCGGGATACAAGGTTAATGCACATAAGTCAGTAATGTTTCTATATGCTAGAAATGAACAAACTGAAGAGACACTCAAGAAAAAGATACCATTTTCAATAGCAACTAAAAAAATCAAGTACCTAGGAATAAACTTAACCAAAGATGTAAAAGACCTATACAAAGAGAACTACATAACTCTACTAAAAGAAATAGAAGGGGACGTTAAAAGATGGAAAAATATTCCATGTTCATGGATAGGAAGGCTAAATGTCATTAAGATGTCAATTCTACCCAAACTCATCTACAGATTCAATGCAATCCCAATCAAAATTCCAACAACCTACTTTGCAGACTTGGAAAAGCTAGTTATCAAATTTATTTGGAAAGGGAAGATGCCTCGAATTGCTAAAGACACTCTAAAAAAGAAAAACGAAGTGGGAGGACTTACACTCCCTGACTTTGAAGCTTATTATAAAGCCACAGTTGCCAAAACAGCATGGTACTGGCTCAAAGATAGACATATAGATCAATGCAATCGAACTGAGAATTCGGAGATAGACCCTCAGATCTATGGCCGACTGATCTTTGATAAGGCCCCCAAAGTCACTGAACTGAGTCATAATGGTCTTTTCAACAAATGGGGCTGGGAGAGTTGGATATCCATATCCAAAAGAATGAAAGAGGACCCCTACCTCACCCCCTACACAAAAATTAACTCAAAATGGACCAAAGATCTCAACATAAAAGAAAGTACCATAAAACTCCTAGAAGATAATGTAGGAAAACATCTTCAAGACCTTGTATTAGGCGGCCACTTCCTAGACTTTACACCCAAAGCACAAGCAACAAAAGAGAAAATAGATAAATGGGAACTCCTCAAGCTTAGAAGTTTCTGCACCTCAAAGGAATTTCTCAAAAAGGTAAAGAGGCAGCCAACTCAATGGGAAAAAATTTTTGGAAACCACATATCTGACAAAAGACTGATATCTTGCATATATAAAGAAATCCTACGACTCAATGACAATTGTACAGTCGGCCCAATTATAAAATGGGCAAAAGATATGAAAAGACAGTTCTCTGAAGAGGAAATACAAATGGCCAAGAAACACATGAAAACATGTTCAGCTTCACTAGCTATTAGAGAGATGCAAATTAAGACCACAATGAGATACCATCTAACACCGGTTAGAATGGCTGCCATTAAACAAACAGGAAACTACAAATGCTGGAGGGGATGTGGAGAAATTGGAACTCTTATTCACTGTTGGTGGGACTGTATAATGGTTCAGCCACTCTGGAAGTCAGTCTGGCAGTTCCTTAGAGAACTAGATATAGAGTTACCATTCGATCCAGTGATTGCACTTCTCGGTATATACCCGGAAGATCGGAAAGCAGTGACATGAACAGATATCTGCACGCCAATGTTCATAGCAGCATTATTCACAATTGTCAAGAGATGGAAACAACTCAAATGTCCTTCAACAGATGAGTGGATAAATAAAATGTGGTATATACACACGATGGAATACTACGCGGCAGTAAGAAGGAACGATCTCGTGAAACATATGACAATATGGATGAACCTTGAAGACATAATGCTGCGCAAAATAAGCCAGGCACAAAAAGAGAAATATTATATGCTACCACTAATGTGAACTTTGAAAAATGTAAAACAAATGGCTTATAAAGTAGAATGTAGGGGAACTAGCAATAGAGAGCAATTAAGGAAGGGGGAACAATAATCCAAGAAGAACAGATAAGCTATTTAACGTTCTGGGGATGCCCAGGAATGACTATGGTATGTTAATTTCTGATGGATATAGTAGGAGCAAGTTCACAGAAATGTTGCTATATTAGGTAACTTTCTTGGGGTAAAGTAGGAACATGTTGGAAGTTAAGCAGTTATCTTAGGTTAGCTGTCTTTTTCTTACTCCCTTGTTACGGTCTCTTTGAAATGTTCTTTTATTGTATGTTTGTTTTCTTTTTAACTTTTTTTTCATACAGTTGATTTAAAAAAGAAGGGAAAGTTAAAAAAAAAAAAAAGAAAGAAAAACAAGGAAAAAAAAAAGATGTAGTGCCCCCTTGAGGAGCCTGTGGAGAATGCAGGGGTATTCGCCTACCCCACCTCCGTGGTTGCTAACATGACCACAGACATAGGGGACTGGTGGTTTGATGGGTTGAGCCCTCTACCACAGGTTTTACCCGTGGGAAGACGGTTGCTGCAAAGGAGAGACTAGGCCTCCCTATGGTTGTGCCTAAGAGCCTCCTCCCGAATGCCTCTTTGTTGCTCAGATGTGGCCCTGTCTCTCTAGCTAAGCCAACTTGAAAGGTGAAATCACTGCCCTCCCCCCTACGTGGGATCAGACACCCAGGGGAGTGAATCTCCCTGGCAACGTAGAATATGACTCCCGGGGAGGAGTGTAGACCCGGCATCGAGGGACGGAGAACATCTTCTTGACCAAAAGGGGGATGTGAAAGGAAATGAAATAAGCTTCAGTGGCAGAGAGATTCCAAAACGAGCCGAGAGGTCACTCTGGTGGGCACTCTTACGCACACTTTAGACAACCCTTTTTAGGTTCTAAAGAATTGGGGTAGCTGGTGGTGGATACCTGAAAGTATCAAACTACAACCCAGAACCCATGAATCTCGAAGACAGTTGTATAAAAATGTAGCTTATGAGGGGTGACAATGGGATTGGGAAAGCCATAAGGACCACACTCCACTTTGTCTAGTTTATGGATGGATGAGTAGAAAAATAGGGGAAGGAAACAAACAGACAAAGGTACCCAGTGTTCTTTTTTACTTCAATTGCTCTTTTTCACTCTAATTATTATTCTTGTTATTTTTGTGTGTGTGCTAATGAAGGTGTCAGGGATTGATTTAAGTGATGAATGTACAACTATGTAATGGTACTGTAAATAATCGAAAGTACGATTTGTTTTGTATGACTGCCTGGTATGTGAATATATCTCAATAAAATGATGATTAAAAAAAAAAAAGCCACAAAAAAAAAAATGAAGATTAAAAAAAAAAAAAAAAATAGTGAATTCAACCCCTAATGGTTTTCATCATCATTTTTTGGCAGGGGGTGGGGCTTGGAAGGATATTTTAGGAACTACTATCTCTTGTGGTGAAGAAACATTTATCTTAAGGTCAGAAATTTCTTCAATTTCACTTCTATTAAATTAAATTTAATTTAATTTAGCATATGTGGTAGGGTGTATTATTTTTCTTAATTCTTCAACCCTCTCTGCATCCATGCCCTTTACCTTCTGACATTTCGGTTCTTTTCACTAGAGGTGGAGTATATTTCCCCACCTCACGGATATTTGTGTTGGCCATGTGTATTTATCAGGATTCAACAGGAGGAGCAGATCCACTATGAATGGGGGGTTGACAAACATTTTCAAGGACCATATAATAAATGTTTGAGGCTTTGGGGGGCATACAGTCTCTGTCACACCTACTCAATGCTGTCTTAAAGCAGCTATAGTTAATAAGTAAAGGAATGGGTGCAACTTGTGTTCCAGTAAATCTTTCTTTATAAAAATAGGCAGCAGGCTGGTTTGGACCCAGGAGTCAGTTTGCCAACCCCTGAGTTAATAGGTAAGGAATTTATTATAGGAGCTATGCCTCACATTTGGGGAAGTGAAAGTCCAGGAGGGAAGTTGGAAGATCATAGATCAAGTCACCAATCAGTCTGAAAGCCATTCTGTAAGCCCATGGATGGTAGTTTAGGCAGAAGCACTGTGGGCAGAGAAGCAAATCCATAACCAGAGTAAGCGTCTATTCCAGTAAGAGAAAAGCATTGCCCTTTCCTTGGTGGAAGTGGGTCAATATAACCAACATGCCACCGGGCATCAGGCTGACCTCCAACCCAGGAAATGATGCTATTTCAAGGGTTCAGTGTTTTTTCTGCTGTTCTAAGACTGAACACTCAGCAGTGTCTATAGCCAGATCAGTCTTGATAGGCAGAAGTCCATGTTGCTGAGCCCACTCATAACCTTTATCACCACCATTGGTGATGACTGGAGTGGCTGGAGAGGGAGGCTGACTGACACCTCCAGAATGGATCATTCTGTCCTTCTGATTATTATAATCCTCCTCTATTGAGGTCACCCTTTCATTACCATTCAGTAAAATCTATCCATATACCTGTTCTCCAAACCTCTTTGCCATGAATTTTCCAACTGTGTCTCTTCCAAGTCACTGACCATAAATCCAAACCACTAGCCACAGCCAATGAATTGATTGATGCCAACTCTCCTCCCAGGCAAAATGAACCAACAAATGAACTGGTAAAGTTCTGCCCACCAGGAGTACTTTCCTTCACTACTGTCCAGCAGGTCCATTCACTGTGGGATTGTAATGCTGCAGTTGTCCACTTTTGTATGGTGCCTGCATATTGTGGTTTGTCTGCTTCAGTCAACTGGCATTTCTGTACTTCAGTAAACTGGCCATAGGGATATCCCAATGAAGCCACAGGTGCAAGCTGAGAGAGAGAAAGTGTTGTGGCAGGAGTAGAGGTCATGGGAATCTATGACACTTCCTTTCAGTGCTTACTTATGGCTGCATGTCCTAATTGAGCTCAGGTTCTTATGCCCGTTCCACTTGATGGAGTGCTGTTGTGCGTGCCCAACTTTATGGCTTGCTGAGTCAGACAACATCCCAGTTTATGATTGTCAGCTCACATTGCATGGTAACTTGGTAACTTGGGGGCCCATGGTTAAGTATTCATCTCTACTAAGGCCCAGTAGCAAGCCAAAAGTTGTTTCTCGAAAGAACAGTAGTTACAGAGGATGACAAAGCTTTGCTCTAAAATCCTAAGGATCTGTGCTATGAATCACCTTAGGGAGCTACCAAGGCTGCATTCAGCATCCCCATTTGCCACTGACTCCTCAAGCATTATGGAATTTGCTGGGTCACATGGCTCAAGTGACAGAGCAGTTTGCACCACAGTCTGGACCTCCTGCAGAGTCTTCCCTGTTCTGGATCCCATTCAAAATGAGGAGCTTTTCAGATCACTGGGTAAATGGATTGGAGTAGCATGCTATTCCAGTTTGCTAATACTGCTGTTATGCAAATACCAGAAATAGATTGGCTTTTAGAAAGGGGGTTTATTTGGTTACAAAGTTACAGTCTTATGGCCATGCAAATGTCCAAACAAAGGCATCAACAGTAGGGTACCTTCAATGAAGAAAACCAATGGCGTCTGGAAAACCTCTATTAGCTGGGAAGGCACGTGGCTGGTGTCTGCTTGCTCCTGGGTTGCATTTCAAACTGGTGTTCTCCAAAATGTCTCTCTAAGCTGCAGCTGTGAGCTCCTTCTGTCTGAGCTCTTGTATAGGACTCCAGTGATTAAATCAACACCCACTCGGAATGGTTGGGTCCACATCTCCATGGAAATAATTTACTCAAATGTTTCACCCACAGTTGATTGAGTCACATCTCCACAGAAACAATCAAAAGATTCCAACCTAATCAACACTAATACATCTGCCCCCACAAGATTGCATCAAAGAATGTTGTGTTTGGGGGACATAAGGCATCCAAACCAGCACACATGCCAAATGAAGTACATGTTGCCCACAACATCCAAAGAGACCCTCTAGGCATTGTGCCTTTTAATGGGAGAGGGTTCAGATGCTGCAATTTGTCTTTCATCTTGGAAGGTGTTCCTGTTTGCTAATGCTGCCTTTTCACAAAACACCAGAAATGTATCGGTTTTTATAAAGGGGGTTTATTTGGTTACAAAGTTACAGTCTTAAGGCCATAAAGTGTCCAAGGTAAGGCATCAACAATCAGGTACCTTCACTGGAGGATGGGCAAAGGTGTCCAGAAAACCTCTGTTAGCTGGGAAGGCACGTGGCTGGCGACTGCTCCAGAGTTCTGGTTTCAAAATGGCTTTCTCCAAGGACATTCCTCTCTAGGCTACAGCTCCTCAAAAATGTCACTCTTACTTACTTTTGGGGCGTTTGTCCTCTCTTAGCTTCTCTGTAGCAAAAGTCTGCTTTCAAAGGCTGCCTCCAAAATGTTGTTCTTTAAGCTTCATCTCCTCTCTCAGCTTGTGTGCATTCTTCGAAGTGTCCCTCTTGGCTGTAGCAAACATCTGTGCCTGTGTGGCTCTTTTTAAAGTACTTCAGCAAATCAATCAAGACCCACCCTGAATGGGCAGGGCCACACCTCCATGGCAACTATCTAATCAGAGCTATCACCTACAGTTGGGTGGGTCACGTCTCCATGGAAACACTCAATCAACAGTTCCCAACACAATCAACACTAATACACCTGCCCCCACAAGACTGCATCAAAGATAATGGCATTCTGGAGGACATAATACAATCAAACTGGCACAGAAGGGATATATTGACATGCCCCAGATCACTGGGCCCCTAGAATATTCACCAAACTGAAAGGCACCTAATTTTTGTGGGGCTTATTTCCTACTGTCTGGCACACAAGTATCTTACCACTGTGTCTAGAATAGTTGCTACTTCCATCTCTCCAGGTTCAATTAGTATAATATCATCAATATAATGGACCAGCAGGATGTTCTGTGGATGGAAAGGCATAGTCATTTGGGGAAGTCTGGGCAGAAGATTAACAACATAAAGTTTTGGCAGTGTACGGGGGTCCTTCCTCAAGGGGACACAGCCTACCCTTCATTTGAGGGACTCTGGGTCTATTAACTGGCTCAAGTCTAGGAACTGAATGAGAAATTGTAACTCTGTTTTAGTAATTCAAGTCAGACTTCTGTTCACTAGACCTACAGCTTTTCCACTTATATAGATCAAATAAGACTTTAGTAGACTACCCATCTATTTTAGTTCTAAGGACATCATGAGAACTAGTCAACACTAAAGATCTCTGCAAATCAGGCTGTTCTCATTACTGCTTTGGCTCTGCATGGTAACCACACCCACACTGTCTTGGTGATTGAATGCCATCCATTGAATTTAAGATCCCAGGTCAATGGAAGCAGTTCCTACAGGTATTCCCAGCCTACAGAAAAGAGCCACTTCCAAGCTTTACAAGGGTGCTGTGACTCACCTCAAACTTTATTTTTCACAACCTTGGTGAAAGGCATGTCCTAAGGACCTTCCTGGGAAAGATAAAGAGAGGGTCATTCCTTTATATAAAGAGAAGATTCTCCCCCCCTCTTTTCCTATCTCTTAAGTCATTGGATACCTTCCTCTACAGTATTTCAAAGAAGCTCTGGCATTTCTACTTCATTTAGTGGATCCATATGTTAATCAAATAAACACCCAACTCTTAGAGCCTCTCTCAGCCCCTCAAGCTAACACATTGAATCCAAATTCTCTGCTTAGATTTCCTATCAATAAATTTGGCCAATCCAATTTTATATGCCTTTTACCTTGAGCCCACATCCTTAAGATCCTTTCCCACACTCATTCCCCAGGTTTCTGCTGATATAACCTGGAAAAATCAAGAATTCTTTTGATGTGTATTGTACCTTCTCACAGATCATATGTGGTACCTCACCTAAGCATAAATGCTTGCTGGGACTTGAGTCTAGGTCCAGGTCTAGAAGCAAGGAGAGGTGGTGAGTGAAGATCCTGAGGAGTGCATTGCAGGGGAGGCCAGTGCAGGGTCTTCAGGTTAGGAGAGTCTAACCTCCACCCCACCCCACCCCCAGGCAAGGATCAAAGGAGAATTTCCAAGTTCAAGGCCCCCAGCTCTGTCAGAATCTACCCACATGCCCCCACCCCAATTTTCTAGGTCCCCTTCCTTTCCAGTCCATGCCCTAACTTTAACGAAGGAGACTCTGAGATTGGGAATTCAATTTTTGTTGCAATTCAGTCACTTGCATGATTAGACTTTAGGTTTGGTTTTCAGAAATTTATGTCCTATGGCAGCAGGAGATAGGAATTTCTTTTAAGGAAGTAACGGAAGGTTTTATGCACACCTTGAGCTGGGAACTTAAATCCCTGAGTTCATCATTTCTTTTCCCTAAATTCTCTTTAGCCCACTCCTCATTCACTTCCTGGGGCTAGGACTTGCCTGCCTTGAATCAAATAGCTATGAAGAACAGGATGAATTCCAGAACAAACTGGGATTCATAGAAATGAGAATACATGATGAGTGATTGCTAGGTAGGATTATCAGTTAGGATATTTTTGGCTGCAAGGAAAAAAATACTCAACTAAAAGTAGCTTACATTACAAGGGGCATATCCAGAGGACAATATCCAGAGGCAGAAAATGCACTGTTCATCTTGTATAACTCTTTTTAAGAGTAAGGAAAACCATCCTCAAAGTACAGCCCCTTTCCTGAGTGCAGAGCCTCTTGAAGGTTCTATTCCCAGGTAAAATTGGATCTCTGCAAGAAAGGAGGAAGTGGACGTATATGAACCAAGAATAGAGTCTGCTCCAAGAATGAGTGTGCTAAATGTTAATGCCTCTTCTCTCTGGCTGGTTTGTTTTTCCTTTGTATTTTTCTATATGTCTGCAGTTCCTAGAGTTAAACATTGTTTTAAGGAAAGACTGACTGACTGTCACAGATACAGGGAATCTAAGGAGATATGACAGCTAAATATGATGTGCTATCCTGATAGATTCTGGAACAGGAATGGATCATTAGTGGAAAAACTGGTGAAATCCTAATAAAGTCTGTAGCCGAGTTAATAGTATTATATCAGTGTTGATTTCTTAGTTTTCACAATTGTACCAAAGTTGTGTAAGATATGAGCATTACGGGAAGCTGTGTAAAGTGTATATGGGAATTCTCTGCATTACCCTTGCAACTTTTCTGTAAGTCTAAAATTATTCCAAAAAGAAAAAGGCTTTATATATACATATCCCTAAATTTTCTTCTACCTCTCAGATTCTGTGAGTACTGCTACTTGGTAGTGGTGTAAAGCATCAGTTTTGGGGAGAAGTGAATGAATATCCCCTTTTAAACAATTCCAACTTCAAAATAAAGTTACAGCACAGTTCCACTTGATGGTGTCCTACTAAATATGACATATAGCAGTTCTGCACACATACACACACACACACACACACATTTCCTCTTTTTAAGATCACAAGAAAGATTATAAAACTAACACAATGTAGCTGATAACCTGCAAAGCTCTTTGAAAAAGTCTTAGAATAGTCTACCCATCCTTTTCCTAGTCTCCAGGCATTATCCCTCCCTCCACTTTTTTGGCAAACTCCTTTGAGCTGGATACTAAGGCAATGTCTTCCTTTCTCAAAAGGAAAGAACCACACCTGTGGTTCCCAGTCTTTTGAGTACCACAGACCAGTTAACTTTAAACAAAGTGGGGTAGGGCAATTTCCTGGAGGCAACTTACAGTTACCAATTTGTTATTTAACACATAAGGGAGCTTTTTGTTTTACAATTCCAAATGTATTCTTACACCAACATTTCATTGAAATGCCATTAGAACCCAGAACCCATGAATCTTGAAGATGATTGTATAAAAATGTAGTTTATGAGGTGTGACAATGTGATTGGGAAAGCCATATGGACCACACTCCCCTTTCTCTAGTTTATGGATGGATGAGTAGAAAAATGGGGGAAGGAAAAAAACAAACAACACCCTGCCCATGCAAGGTGGGTCTTAATCCCCTTGCTGGAGTCCTCTATGAAAGGATAAAAGACAGATGAAACTCAGAGAGCTCAGAGACACTTAGAAAGAGAAGCAAGAAGGACCCACAAGAGAAGCTAAGACAGAAGCCCAGAGATATTTTAGAGAAAGCCATGAAAACCAAAAGCTAAACTCAATAGAGGGCCAGCAGTCTCCAGCTATGTGCCTTCCCATGTGATAGAGGAACCGCAGATGTCATTGGCCTTTCTTCAGAGAAGGTATCATCCTGTTGATGCCTTAACTGGGACACTTTCATGGCCTCAAAACTGTAAATTTGTGAACAAATAAACTCCCATTGTAAAAGCCAACCTATTTCCAGTACATTACATTTTGGCAGCTTTAGCAAACTGAAACTACTCTCATCAGAGATCCTGAAGAGATCAGTTTCTAGGTCCTTTTTAGAAATGGAGAATCCCATACCCCATCCAAGTCCAAATGAATTAAAATTTCATATTTTAATAAGATCCCCAGGTGATCTGTGTGCACATTCAAACTTGAGAACCACTGACCTAGACCTCTTATTTGTGTGTGTGTATGTGTGTGTGTTTTCGAAGTATAACGTACATAAAGAAAAGTGCTAAATCATCAGAGTATAGTTTGATGAGTCATCACGAAGTGAATGCACAGTGAATACCAGCATCCAGAGTAAGAAATAGAAGGCTGCCAGCATCCAAGAAGTCCATGTCTCATATTACCCCATTACCAAACCCCTTGTTTCTGTTTGCTAAGGCTGCTGGAATGCAATATACCGGAAATGGGTTGGCTTTTAACAATGGGGATTTATTAAGTTACAAGTTACAATTCTAAGGCCATGAAAGCACCCAAATTAAGGCACCTACAAGAGGATACCATCTCAGAGGAAAGGCTGCTGGCATCTGGGCTCCTCTGTCACATGGGAAGGCACATGGTGACTTCTGCTGGTTCTTCTTGTCGGTCTTCTGGTTTCAAAATGGCTCTCTCAGCCACTGTGGGTCCTTCTTGCTTCTCCCTGGGGCATTTTCTTCCTCAGCTTCTCTAAACTCTCTTGGCTCTGAGCTCTCTCCAAAATGTCTCTCCTTTAAAGGACTCTAGCAAGGGGATTAAGACCCACCTTGAAGATCCCACACAACAATAGATCTGGCCCCACAAGATTGGATTAAAAGAACATGGATTTTTATGGGGTACAAAACAGATTCAAACCAGCATACCCCTTTCCTCACCAAAGGTATCCAATATTCTGACCTCTAACAGCACAGATTAATTTGGCCAGCTTTGTCCCTCATATAATGGAATCATATTGTATATATCCTTTTGGGTCTAGCTTCCTTTGCTCCACATTATGTTTGGAGAGCTCTAAATCCCTTACTGGGAACCCCAAAATCCACTGTGGATTTACACATTAGGTGCTATCTCTCTCCACCTTCCCCCATCTCCCTTCTCCGGTTAATATTAAATAAAACCCATTCATTCAAATCAGCAACTATTGAGCACCTAAACTGTGCCAGGGGTTGAACCCTAAAATGTGTTGCCAAATTGAGAATTCTGTTTCAGGGCAGCATCCTGCCTGCATCTTTTGCGGGGATGTGGAAGAATCACAAAGGCTTGCGAATTCAGTCTTTGAAAGGAATTTATTATGTGCCCTAAAAAACACCCCAAACTGCAGTTTCAACCGCAGCTACAAAGCAGCAGCCAGGCACCCTGCTTATGCCTTTTGAATACATCATAAAATCTAGGTCTAATAAATTTCTGGCTCAGTTATACTTTTCCTACTTTTTCAAATGTTACTTGGTTAAATATTGGGATTCTCTTGGCTAAAAATTATAACTCTCTCAAAAAATACTTGGTGCCTATGCTTCTCTGAGTTGTCAGAAATAATCTGCAGATACTCACCCCTGGTTCCTTCATGGATGTTTACAGCATTTAAATCCTCTGGTCTGATTAGTTCTCCTTATGCATTGCTATGAGACCAGTGATGGGTCACCTTTTTTCTGTGCCGTGTTTTCTCATCTTAAAAAAGAAGAATATGTACTACAGCAGAGGGTTTTAACCTGGAATCCACGGGTCCCCCAGGGAATCCACCAATCCCCGGAATTACATACAAGATAGCATATGTGTGTTTTTCTGGGGAAGGGAGTCTAGAGTACAAGAAGCCCCTGAAAATTAAGTGGCATTGTGTTAGAGGATCCCCTAGGACCTTTCCAGCACTAACATTCTGCAATTATGTGGCTACTTGTGTCAACAGGAGGCTTGACTTTTGCTAACTTCTGGCTCCAGCTAAAACTCAAAAAAGAAAGACAAGATGATATGCCTTGCTTTTTTGCTTCCATAAGTTTTCCTGCCCTATTGGATAGGATACTGTAAAATTGCAGTGCCTCTTAATAACTCTCTGCGGGTGAGATAACATCCAGGGCCATTTTGTTGAAAAGAGCATCGCCCCTTAGGTTTAATGTGACAGCAGCCTGAATCCAGTTGTACTTAGCTGGCTTGTTTTCTAAATGCTGTACCTATTAAGTCTTAGAATTCATCTGCAGGTCTAGTTCTCATAACCAAATAAATGTGAATATACCAATATATTTTGAGTTGTTCAACAATACAATATTTTTTTTACGTAGAGAAAGAGCTCTGCAGCCACCTCAAGTGGATGAACACACTCAGGTTTACCTCATCAGGGGTACTAGCCTGTTGGCTGAGGAAAGGAGTGAAACAGAACCCTTCCCAGCTTTCTAAGGTCAGAGCTCCTTATTTAACATGCACTAATATTAGGTTACACATTCCCTCCATGTAGCTGGCTCCCTTGGCAGTGCCCTAGCAACAACACAAACCAGAAGTTTTCATCACAAACTGCCTCAGTAAGAGGAGCCTTCTGGTGTTCCTCACACAGGGCAAGATGCACTGGTCTTCTAAACAATGTCCCTAATATTTATACTGGTTTCATTGCAATGAAAGAGGTGGTTGCAGAACTCTTCTTCCTAAAAATATCCTTCTCTGTTCTTAGTTATTGAAAGAAGTAGAGCTAGGGGGCAGGTGGGTACTTGCTACTCAAAGTGTGGTCCACGGACCCCCAGCATCAGCATCACATGGGAGCGTGTTAGAAATGCAAATCTTGGCCCCACCCCAGACCTAGGGAACCAGAATCTGTATTTTAACCAGATCCCTGGTGACTTCTTACCGAAAGGCACATTTAAAATTTGAGACACACTGCCAAGGAATCAGGCAAACCCATCACGGGCAGTCAACCTGTTATGTCTGTGACTTTCCAGCAAATCACTAATAATAAATGTGAGCTCCTGGCCTTCTCCCTCTTAAACCTCCAAGGACCACAGGAGAGGTTTACAGGAAGGGGAGGGAAAAGAAACAAGCCCAGAAGCGGAAAAACTTGGAGAGAAAAGAGAGAGGAAGTAATGAAGAAGGAGAAAGAGGAAAAGGAAAGAGAGAAGGGACCAGGTGGGCAGATGGCATCAAGGGGAGCTAGGAGAGGGTGCAGGGTCACGGCCTGTCTCCAGGCAGCTCCCGACCCGAGGCCTTTATCTTTCCCCTCACAGTTTTCTCCATGGCCACATGCTGCCTCATATATTTCCTTATTTAATGGTTTTAAAAATTGACTCACTTTTAAACTTGGACTACTTTTGAGAAGAAGGTTCAAATTTTGGGTTTTATGTACTTATTATATTCTTTCTAATACACATTGGAATAGATACATGGATCACATTGGAATAGAAACATGGATATTAACATTTTGCTACATGTTTTCCATAAACCCTCCAAATCTACCCTGGTGATGTGTGTGCCATGCCAGAGAAACCTGCTTGGAGGAATGACTGTGCAAGTAGTGCACAGGGGCCCCCTTAGAGCTGGGACAAATGTGTGGAGTTGGTTTTTTTCCTGATGTTTTTAACTACATTGCAGGACACAGAAGGGGTCATAATCATTGTTATTCAGGCAGGATAAGGCAACAGTTGATTGCAGATCAAACACTTGGGGGAACATTCATCTAGAACCTACTGAATTCTTAGGAGTATGAAAAGGACTTTGGGTAAGGACTCAAGAATAACAAGCAAATGTTCACTCAATACTCCAGGTAACTTAAGGCACATTAGGTTTACTAAGCCCCTTACTAGAGCTGCAACATAAAACACAATCTGGACTCAAGGCATGGATCAAAAATGAGCAAGAAAAGCCCACTTATAATTGTGCCTAAGAGTCTCCCCCTGAGTGCCTCTTTGTTGCTCAGATGCGGCCTCTCTCTCTCTAACTAAGCGGCCTTGGCGGGTAACCTCGCTGCCCACCCCCCTATGTGGGACCTGACTTCCAGGGGTGTAAATCTCCCTGGCAAAGTGGGAATGACTCTCAAGAATGAGCTTTGTCCCAGCATCGTGGGATTGAGAAAGCCTTCTTGACCAAAGGGGGGAAGAGAAAGAAACAAAATAAAGTTTCAGTGGCTGAGACATCTCAAATGGAGTCAGCTCATTCTGGAGGTCATTCTTATGCATTATATAGATATCCTTTTCTAGTTTCTGGTGCATTGGAATAGCTAGAAGAAAATACCTGAAACTATTGAACTGCAACCCAGCAGCCTTGATTCTTAAAGATGAGTATATAACTATGTAGCTTACGAGGTGTGACCATGTGAATGCGAAAACCTTGTGGCTTACGCTCCTTTTATCCAGTGTATAGACAGATGAGAAGAAAAATGGGGACAAAAAAGTAAATGAATAATGGGGGGGCGGTGGGGAGGACGGAATGTTTTGGGTGTTCTTTTTCATTTTTTTAAATCTTATTTTTATTTATTTATTTATTTTTGGCATAACAAAAATGTTCAAAATTGATTGTAATGATGAATGCACAACCTTATGATGATACTGTGAGCAAATGATTATACACTTTGGATGACCGTATGGTATGTGAATATATCTCAATAAAATTGAATTAAAAAAACACAAAACAATAAAAACAGCAAAAATGCATAAAAAGCCCTCATCTGGAAGTTGCTTGTCTGAAAGAGCCCAGGGATGTCTAATCTGTAAGGTCCGTAAGAAGACCTTAGCAGCTGGTCTTCACAGAGTTTTCAGAAATTTAGAGAATTGACTCTTCTCTTTGTCTTTTGAGAAAAGAGGGAGATGGAGAACAAGTCAATGAGATTAGAATGTGAACACAGTGAGTGCTGCCTTTCAAAAGAAACATGGAGAAACCAAAACAAATCCAACAGAAAACAGAAAATAACCAAGATGGTGTTACTTTTTAAAGGAAACGTGGAGAAACCAAAAAATCCAGTAGAAAACAGAAAATAGCCAAGAGGTCAGAATAAACATTAGAAAACAAGGTAGCAATTATTGAAATGTGTGAGTCAACAGCAATTCTCAGGAATTTAACAGGTTCTCATCAGAGGAAGGTGAAAGCTTCTTTTCCATCTCCACTGAAAACATGACACAAAAGAAATAGACTGAAATCGTAGCAAGAGGTAAAAGGAACAACTTTGACTTATTAGCACTATTAGTCACTGATCCAAACTAACAAAGGAAATACGGGGCTCACCTCTGAAGAGTTTTTTCAAATGGATAGCTTAAAAAAAAACAAAAAAAATCACCATGCCTGGTTGTGAATTAGGTGCAGTCCCGACTGGAGATCAGAGGTCAGATGGCAGTCTATGATCTCTTTCAATCCAACTATGAAAAACTCCAAGGGCTCCAGTATTTTCTAGCAGTACAATTAATTCTATTGCATCAAATATTGCTTGTGATAAGTGGACCATTAATGGAAGCTGAGTCTTTCTGTTATTCATGCTACTGTGCTTTAAAAAAAAGTGGGGTGGGGGGCGGTCTTCTTACAAAGCTCTTTGTAAACAGACTTTCTGCAAATTGTCAACAGGGTATTTATTAACTGCACTATAGGAGAAGGAGAAACTTGTAACGTAAAGAAATTCTATGATGAGTTTTACCATAAAACTGAGAATCTTTTGTAAATCTGGACTTTGAAAAGCGAGATGAAAGAGCCCACCCAAGCTAAAAGAGTGAATTACTATCGCACACAGGATAGAAATTCAGGAGTGTTGTCAGGCACTCAGTGCGTGTAGAGCAGTTAGCACAGAGCCTTGCCCTTAAGAAGCAGGCAGTACCCGGAACCCCTCAAAATATTGCTATTGGCCTTGTTTGGACACTGGCTCTCTTAACCTCTTCTTCTACGTAAGGGCTGGAGGTGACCACGGGTCCATATTTCATCTAGCGATCATCACTCTCTTAAAGTCTCTGTTCAGGAACCCACAGTGGTTCAAATCTAAAGTCCCCAGAACAACATCCAAAGTTGTCTTTTACCTGCCCCAATCCCCACCCTCTACTCCCTCCACTTGGGTCAGGCTGGCTTCTGCCAAACCACAGCCACCTCCTGCTTGGGCCTTTCCCACTCTTGTGAAAGGAATGGGATGACAGTAAATGGGCTGAAAATTATTCCCATTGATTGGTGGGAAATATAGGTTGGAGATTACTGCGGACGAAGCGTGAGTTAATGAGCCTAAAGTCCAGCTCCTCCTCCTCCAACGCCCTCCCTAAGAAAACCAACAGGAAATGGCCCACGCAATTCATGAAGTATGAGGGGCTTGTACTCCCCCCATGAAACTCTTCAAGGGATTATCTGAAAATACATTGTGATTGCCAGGTATCTGGTTTACTAGAATAATATTACAAATACTCTAAGTACCATTTACCATAGAGGTCAGATTTTATTGCTTTTGGTCAAAGGCCAGAGTAAAATTACAGAGCAAAGAGCAGCACAATGTAATCTTGAATTAAAGAGTCAGAATGAATAACATTTCAGAGGAACTTTCAAAGGACGAATTATTTCTGGGTCAAGTTAACTTTAGAGTCTAAAATAACTTCAGCAGCCAGTTTGAAAGATAAACTCCAAAAGTAATGCGTGCAAAGAGTAAGAAACTTACCTTTTCTGAAACATATTTTACACGAATATCGGTTAGAACTAACCCCAAGAACTTTCTGGTGAAAAGGGTTGATAGACTGGAAGGTCTAAATGTGTCAATCATCAGTCAAAGCTGCTGAATGGGAAATGGATTACAGGACAGGCATGGCTCAGTTTGGAAAAGATAAAGTTGTCCAGTGAGTGCTCCATTATGGTCAAGCCTAGTCACGGGCATGGCCTATTGGACAGCTGGAGACTTGGCTGGAGAGATTAGTGCTGCCAAGAGCCTGTCTTATGTGTCTGCTTATTCTGCCTTGAGTCCCAAAGGTTTTCATTCTCTACTTCAGGTGTTCAGATGCAGTAAACACTCATCCCCCTTTGGCCACATAGAAACACATGCTTAAGAATAAACATGCAGCGTCCGTTACCATAGCCCTCCACACAGAGCTCCCAAACAGAGGTATTTTGTGTTTAACTACTGAACTGCAGATGTGTAAGCAATCTATTTTTTTTAAACTTCTTGTCACGGAATTTTTTTTCTTTCACAAAAATAGAAATGTATAATGAACTCTTGTACCCCTAACCCAGCTTCAATAATTATCAACATTTTGCCAATCTTATTTAATCTATCCTCTACCCAAGTTTACTTGGCAGGGAGGGGTTTGTGGACTATTTCAAAACAAATTCAACACACCATGCTATGTCATCTGTAAACACTTTGGTGTAAACTCTTTCAGACACCTTTTTTTTTTTTTTGGTGTCTATTTTATTAGTTATATAAAAGGAATGAATAGCATTTTGTGTCTGAGTCTTCTGTTTCTTTTCTTTCATTCGTTTTTTCTTTTTTATAGTTCAGTAGTTTTTAGCACATTCATTGAGTTGTGCAACCATCACTACTAATTTTAGTACATTTTCTTCACTTCGAATAGAAATCCCATACCCTTTAGCTATCACCCCTCAATCCCTCCAGTGCCCTCAGCTCCTGGCAAGCAACCATTAATCCATTTTCTCTATGGATTTACCTATTTTGAACAGTTCCTATAAATTTAATCATATAATACACGGTCCTTTGTGACTCTTCTTGCTTCTTGTTTTCAAGTTTCATCCATGTTGTAGTACTTCATTCCTTTTTAAGGCTGAATGATAATCTATTGTAAAGATATAGCACATTTTATTTATCCATTCATCAATTGATGGACACTGAGGTTGATTCCACTTTTTGGCTACTATGGATAATGCTGCTATGAACATTAATGTACAAATTTTTATGTGAATATATGTTTTTAATCCTCTTAGGATATGCCTAGGAGTGGAAATTCTAGGTCATATGGTAACTCTATGTTTAACATTTTGAGGAACCAACAGTTTTCTAGAATGACGCACCGTTTTACATTTTCACCAGCACTATAATGAGGCTCCAATTCTCTTCATCCTTAGCAACCCTTTTTTATTTTGTGTATGGTGTGACGTACGACGTCTAAATTCATTCTTTTGCATGTGGGTACAGACTTTACATTTTAATTCTACATTTGATTAACTTGTTCTATGATGTTATTTTCCACAACTCACCATTTAGGCAACATTTCGTCAGAGTAAAGACAGGTGTAATAATAATAACTAGCCATCCTACTAAGTGTGAAGTAGTATCTAATTGTGGTTTTGATTTGATTTCCCTAAACACTAATGATGTTGAGCATCTTTTCATGTGCTTATAAGCCATTTGTATAATGTCTTTGGAGAAATGCCTCCTCTGTCCATTTTTCAGTTGAGTTATTTGCCTTTTTATTGTTGAGGAGTAAGAATTCTTTATATATTTTGGATACAAGTCCCTTATCAGATATATGATCTGCAAATATTGTTTCTCTTTCCATGAGTTGTCTTTCTTGATGGTTTCGTTTAAACCACCAAAGTTTTAAATATTGATGCAGTCCAATTTACCTATTTTTTTTCTTTTGTTGCTTGTACTTTTGGTGTCATATATAAGAAACCACTGCCAAATCCAAGGTCACAAAGATTTATTCCTATGTTTCTTTCAAAGAGTTTTATAGATTAAGCTCTTCATTTATATCTATAATCCATTTTTAGTTAATTTTTGTGTATGGTGTGATGTACGAGGTCTAAATTCATTCTTTTGTATGTGGATACAGACTTTACATTTTAATTCTACATTTGATTAACTTGTTCTATGACGTTGTTTTCCATAATTCACCATTTAGGCGACGTTTCATCAGAGTAAAAGCAGGCATAATAATTAAAAACAAAAACTAAAAGAAATATTTTAAATGAAGAAGTTGTTGGCCTTTCTCTCATTGTCTGTAATCCATTTCCCCAATTTTACATTTTTTTCTTCCTTTTCTGTAGCATTCTACAACGCAATCTAGGGTTTGGTTGACTCAGTCAATAGAACTATAGCCACTAGTTCTGCTTTAAACCTCTGCTACTCAATTTAAAAATTGACTTTGGGCACCAAACAATGTGCCAATGAGCCCTAGGTAGATCAGGGATGAAAAGACAAGTATCCTGTCCTCAGACACCCAAAGCCTAGATGGGAAAAGGGATAAGATGTGAATAAATAATAGCATGGAGAGGGAAGTGACAAGCACAACAAGGGGGAGGAAAGGAGGGTCTGTGTGGGGGGACTGGGGAGAATCGTGAAGGAGGGGTGTCAGCACAAGGGCACCCAGGCAGGGAACACCGATGTCGGATGCCGCTGGGTGAGCACCTTGTTGACCTGGAGATCAGTTGCCCCATAGAAAGGAGCAACTCCGACTCATCCCCTCAGATCATATATCTTTACAAAGATAGTGCCAGACTTTTAATATTTTCAAGAGATGGTTTAAAAAAATCTAAGTTTTTATGTCCCACTAATATGGACCTTGGGCTCAGAGTGACTAACATGCAACAACTCATGTACACTGAGCATCTAATACATGCAAGTTCTTAGCAATAATGCAAAGTCTACATGAGACACTGGAGGAGGGAGTTGGGAATGGATACATTTTAAAAAATATATTCCCTGTCTTCAAAGACATTAAAGGCTAGAAATAGACCAAACTAGAAAAGAGGGATGTTTGAATGGGCAGTAGCATGGACGTTCAATCCTTTGACAGTGATGGCAGAAAATAGGGTGTGAGACCACCAGACCAGCACAAAACTCATTAAGGAAAGATGGAGAGCTTCCTTGAAGTCTGTAAAAGGATGTGAGAGGGTAGGTGGCATAATCAGAATTCAGGCCTAGCAAGGGGAGAGGTTGTTAAATAATGGTGATGAGCTACCAATTTGTTTCCAATACTAAACTCTAGGTTCTCAAGGACAGGACCTATGCCTTCTCTTTGTTTTGTATCTTCGGACCTAGAATAGAAGAGAAACCCAATGCATGGCAGATGCTCCCTAAGTATTTGTGGAATGAATGGAAGCATCACAGGGGAGAAAGGACTATACCATTCCATATTCCTGCCCTGCAGTCAGGAAGCTGGTGAGAAAAGAAGGCACTGTGATGGAAAGTGGCATAGTCAGGAGAAAGTCAGATTGATGCCCCAGGAATGGGCCTGGGAAATAACGGGCAGAACCAGATGAGTTGAGTCCTTAGGTATTGTATTGCACAGGAGGGAGTCTGCTCCTAGGATTTAGTGCAAATTCCAGATTATATACACACAATGCTAGGGAAGAGTATGTGGATAATCCCGTGAAACCCACTCACACTTCAATAAAACAACTCAGAGCACACAGAGGCCCTCCTGATGGTGGATGGGTTTTACTTCTTCCGTGAAAGAGGTTTACTGAAAAAAGAGCAGTGTAATGGAAATCAAACACAGATCAGGCGTCTAATCCCACCTGTGCTAACCAAGTGTGTGCCCTTCTTAATAAATACTGAATGACGGTCTTGCTGTGCCTCAGTGTCCCCACTTTCCAATGGGGCTAACTCCCTGTCCTACCCATTTCATGGGATTGCTCTGATGATAAAGATTAAAGCTATTTCAAAACATTTTCACATTTAAGTGCCACAAATTGTCCCATTATGATGAATTTCAGACAACTATCTCTTGTGCTTTAAAATGCTGTATAATGTGTTTGAAGTAAGTGGGTCATCCATGGGGGTTTGAAACTATATGTGATCCAGTTACCCAGTAGTATCCATCACAAGTTTGACTCCTATACAAAAGTGAAGTATTATTCACACCCAACTTCCCTCCTGCTTTCTAGCCTCATACAGGGTATAATTTTCAGAGCACCCACTTCTTCATCTTGTCTTGCTCTTTTGGGAAATAAATATATTTGGATGTTTGCTACTACAGCTGCACTCCCCTCAGGGAATAGGTGCTGTGCAGCAGCAAGGAAGGTAGACTAGGAAACATCTAAAGCAACAAATTATAATTCTCACCCAGACAGAGCTGTGTCACAGTAGATAAGTTGCTGAGCTGAACTGGGCCTTGATTTCTACAAAGCATCTTGGAAAGATTCTGGTAAGAATCTCCCATGCAGAGCTGGAAGGCAGATATCTCCCTTGGTGAGGGACAAATGGGGACACTTTAGAGTTGTAACTTGAGTGGATCCAAGAAAATCAGTTTTGAAAAAGCGGCCAAAGAAGTAAAATGACTGGCTACAAAGGTAAAGTGGGACCCACAGTGAGGATGTGCATTGATAAGAGAATGAGAGCGCTTAGCTAAAGGACACCATGAGATCTGAGATCTGTGGTCTGTCGCTGGCCAGATGAAGAATGAGTCTATTTTTTTTTTAACTTTATCAAAAAATTAGAAAAAACAATTCAAACAAAACAAAGGAATATGAAAAACAAACAACCTAAATTAACTGCATTGCTTCCAATATGGAATGATCCATTTTTAATCAGAAGATGGCATTAGGGTAATTTTTAAACTAGTGATTCTATTGCAGGTCAAAGGGGGACAAGCCAGGTGAACATTGGGCCTGGATACACACAGTGGGGTTTAGGGTTGAGTACAATGGGATATGCTAGCAAAGGCTAGATATGGAGGCACCTTATTGAAAAAAGTATCCTGAGAATCAAAAATCCAACAGCTATAGCTTCATAAATAAATATAATTATTACTGAGTAAGGGAAGAGAGAAACATAAAGAGAAAAGAATGGGACAAAGAAAGAGAACAGAATGCCAGTCAATTTAAGAAGGGTTGAATGTGGCAAAGGAGGGTGATGTAGAGATCAACTCAGGGGCACTTTTCAGCTTCATAGAACTAAGTAGGCCCCAAATTTAGAGACGTCCCCGAGACTACTGTTATCTTCCAGTTAGCAGGATTCCCCTTCTTCTCCGAATGCACCCAGAGCTTAGTGCACAGGGCAGTGGGAAGCCCCTCAAAATGCCACTAAAGAAATCCAGACCCGGAGCAGGCACCCTCTCCTCATGGGCACCAAGTCCTCCACCCCAGAACTGAAGTCATGGGAGGAAGCTGCGGGGAGGCCTGACTCACCCTGTCCTCAGTCACTCTGATCACTGGTGGGCAGGCCAGCGGATGATGAGTCACTAAGAGTGTGAATTCTATTCTGAGCTCTGCCAAGGACACGGATGCTCTTGTTGGCACCCTGGCATCTTTAGCAGCTTCTTTCCTTCCTGGTCTAGCTGCCAGGATACAAATGCTCACAGGAACTGAGTAGTTGAGGGGTTGTTTTTTTTTTTAGCCCAAGACAGAAACCATCTAACTCATTCTGTTCTTCCTGCTTGCCTTCTGAGTTCCTGGAAATCACTGACAGGAAACTGAAACTGAGAGCAACCTTCTTCCAAGCCTAGTTGAGGTGGCCTTGTTGAGAAGGCCATTCCAGGGCAGGGCAGGGCAGAGCAAGGCCAGACAGGACAGGGCAGGGCATACCTTGGGGAATTTCCCAAATGAATCACCTGGCTATTTTTTTTACTGAAAGTACTCAAGTGTGTAATTTTCATTTCTAGATTCTACAAGGAAAAATCAGACGGGCACCTACAGCTCTGCATAATGGCTTGGCAATTGGGTTATTTCTCAATCACTGTCTCCCACCTGGTCTATGATGACTTACATTCATGCAAGCTAAAGAGTTTAGTGCTGCGAGACTATATCAAACTCACCAAATGTTGCTAATCACAGTCACCAGGAATTTAAATAAGACTGTGTGTGTAATATCCTCTCACTGCTCTGTATAAAATTGCAAGAAAATCTGTGTGGGACAGTCAGCTGTCCTTCATCCTTGCATTGACTGTGCCACAGACTCTTGGGGATGGGCATTTGGAAAAGCAACTGTTGTGCCCATATATATGCTTCAGGACACTGGGAATGTAGTGCAACCCTTTACCCAGTACTTAGTGAATACCCACTACAAAGATGGTATTGAGGATTATAGAGATGAAGGCATCCCACCAGGAGATTAAATCTGGTAGGAGAGATAATAGTTTTCAATAAGCACAAGGTCCCTTGGGAAATAAGGAAAGACAATTACCTGGTTTGATGCAAGTCAGGAAGGATTCATGAACTGTGCCTTGGAGAACAAGTATCATTTCTACAAAGAAAGACACAGAGGTGATACTAAAGCTTCAGAGAACTGTCCCATTTTTCTACAAGGATGTAGGGAGATAAAAGTGGAAAGGTAGATGGTTGTGGACATGCCTTAAATGATAAGCTGAGAAGTTCGGGCTTGATCCAGTGGGTGTGGAGAATCCACTGAAGACCTTCAATAGGGTGGGAGTGATGACTGAATCAGGCCTCCAGAATCTCAGACTGGCAGTTGCATAAAGGATGAATTGAAAGGGACAGAAAGCAGAGGTAGAGAACTAAGGTTTTAATTTAGATGGGATTAACAAAGGCCTGAATGTAGATGGTGACAGTGAGGATAGAAAAGGAAACAGGTGTGTACAATGTTACGGAGGTGATTAAACAGAGCCTGGATCTTCCCTAAATATGAGGAAATGAGAAGGGAGAGAAAGGCACCAAGATGATTCTGGAAACCACTAGAGATGGCTGTGTTTTTTCAACTATGGAAAAAAAAGGCTGGAGTGACTGGGAATATGTCAGTGCCATTAACGGGCATTTTGACATCAAGAGGAGGAAGAGATCCGGGGGATGGTTCTTCCTCATGAGGGTGGAGAGACACGTAGATGCCAGAACACAGTCCAAAGTGCTCAAGAGAGAGGTCAGGGCTGGAGGTATCTGGGAGTCATTCACACAGGGTATCAGAGAAACTGTGAGCTATGGTAACACCTGCAAAGAAAAGCTCTCTGAAGGTGGAACTACATTTAGAGAGTGGAAGAAACAGAAACATAATGCAGGGTGGGGATGGTAGGAGAAAAAAGGATTCATATTTACTGAGTTCCAATCATCTACCTGTACTAAGAGATTTGCATATAATATTATCTGTGAGGTGTTTTTCCATTTTAAAGATGAGAAAACAGAATTTCAGGTTAGCCCAGCAAACAAACCACATGCCCATATCAGAAACCTTAGAGTTATTCTCTTCAAATCCATTACTATCATTTCTCATGGTCAACTGCAACAAAACTAGTTAATTCTACCTTCTTATCTGCCTTAACTCTATTCCCTTCTTCTGACCCTATTTCGGGACCTACTTTAGCCAACCTCCTGCCTCCAGTTCTCCCTGTTCATGGTCTCACCCACCCAAGTGCTCTAATTCACGAATTTGGTAGTCACAAAGCCTTCAGAAGCTTGCAAGGCCCTAGGTTAGATGGTTCCCACTAACCTCAGCCCCTCACTTGCAAGTACCCCACACTCCAGCCTCACAAAACACAGGGTTCACAGAACACAGCTACCTTTCCATCTCTGCACATGTCCCTCTCTCCCCAAGCTATTTCCTACTATTATTCAAAAGCAATTCAAGCATCATATCTTCAAGTTGTCCTGAGCTTCTAGGAGCCTGTTTTCTGTACTTCCTCATTCCCCTGCCTACACCCCCATCACAGCACTTACCACATATGCTAGTTTAGATGCATTATGTCCCCCACAAAGCCATAATCTTTAATCCAATCTTGTGGGGGAAGATTCATTAATCTTTCTGATTAGGGTGTGACCTCTTGATTGAATGTTTCCATGGAGGTTTGACCCCACCCATTCAGGGTAGGTCTTGATTAGTTTACTGGAGTCCATTAAAGGGAGCTCACATAGAGAGCAGGAGGACAGAAAATGCCCTGGGATATGTGAAGCCAAGACCCAGATGCTGCTGATGCTTTGAGATGCTAGCCCATAGTTTGCTCCAGAGAAGCTAAGAGATGACAAAACACCCCAAGGGCAGCTGAGAGAGACATTTTGGAGACAACCGTTGAAAGCAGACTTTTGCTAGCCCAGAGTTTGCCTGGGAGAAACTCAGAGAACACCCCGAGGAGTTTAGAGAGAAACATCCTGGGAGAAAGCCATTTTGAAACCAGAACCCCCCGAGCAGACCCCAGCCACGTGCCTTCTAGCTGACAGAGGTTTTCCGGACGCCATCAGCTATACTTCAGTGAAGGTACCCTATTGTTGATGTCTTTGTTTGGACACTTTTATGGCTTAGGACTGTAATTTTGTAATGAAATAAACCCCCTTTATAAAAGTCAATCCATTTCTGGTGTTTCGCATAATGGCAGCATTAGCAATACGGAACATCACACTACAATATATGACCAATATGAGTCTCTCTCACTATACTGTCAGAAGTTTGGGAGCAGGGATTTTCTTTTCTACACTGGTGTCTACCACTCAACATCTTCTGGTTGAATAAATGAAACAATGATTTCAACCCCAAGTCTGATTTTGAGGTTCACGTTCCTTCAATTGCACCATACAGAGAGTAGAAAGATAAACAGGATAGTTCAGAATGATAAAAAGGCAAGAGGCCCTCTGCAAAGAACCCATAGGTAACATCATACTTAAAGGTGAAAGACTGAATGCTTTCCCCCAAGATCAGGAACAAAACAAGGTTGTTTGTTCTTGCCACTTCTATACTACATTGTACTGGAGGTTCTAACCAGGGAAACTAGGCAAGAAAAAGAAATACAAGTCATCCAGATTGGCAACAAAGAAGTGAAACTATCTCTATTCCCAGATGACATGATCTTGTATATAAAAAAAAAAGCCTAAGGAATCCACAAAAGAATTATTAGTACAAATAAGTTCAACAAGGTTGCAAGATGTAAGATCAGTATCAAAGATCAATTGTATTTCCGTATACTAGCAACGAAAAATCCAAAATGAAATTAAGAAAACAATTCCACTTACAATAGCAACAAGAAGAAACATGTCACATGATACATGTGAAAACATGGATAAACTCTGAATACATCATGTTGAGTGAAATAAGCCAGACACAAAAGGACAAATATTGTATGATCTCATCGATATGAAATAATTAGAATAAGCAAACTCATAGAGTCAGAATCCAGAATATAGGTTACCTGGAGATGGGGCAGTGGTAGGGAATAGGGAATTAAGGTTTAAAATGTACAGAGTTTTTATTTTGGGTGATGGGAAAGTTTTGGTAATGGATGATGGTGATGGTAGCACAACATTGTCAATATAATAAACAGCAATGAGTTATATATTTGATGTGGTTAAAAGGGAAAATGCTATATATGTCACTAAAATAGAAATTTTTTAAAAAACCATGGAGAGGAGAACCTGAGATGGCAGCTGGGTGAGACAGGGCAAAATAACACCTCTGTGAAAAATAATAGATAAAAACCAGAAAGTGACCCAGAATACCGGTTTCAGCGATGTACCAGCTGGACAAGGTCTGCTAGAACCACAGGGGCCGTACACTTGGTGAAAATGGGAGTCTGCATTCTGAAACGAGTGAGTAAGCTGGCTGAAAGACCTGCAGCCATGCTGCAGTGTGGGGAAGCCAGGGGTTGGCATTTAGAGACAGACAGGTTCTTTTGAAAAAGAAAAAGGGAAAAACCCAGGAGCGGCTGCATTTGCGACAGTGGAAACCATGCAGTGGAAGCATGGCAGAAGCAGTCTGAGCCGGCCTCTTGGTGTCTGGCATGGAGGATAGCCCGCTGCAGATTCCCTCAAGGCCAGGGGAGCAGAGGGGAGAGCCAGAAGGAGAAAGAAACCTCGCTGCTTGCAGCCACTCCCCGGCGGGCTGGAGACACTCCTGCCCGGGGCCGTGCCCACAGCCCAGAGCAGCGCCAGTTGTCCCTGAGCTGGGAAGGAGGAACTGTGCAAGGAGAGGGGAGGGATGGAGATGCCCCATTCAGCCATCTTTGCATCAGGCTGAGAGCGTCCCTGCACAGCCTGGCAGCCGGGGCTTCCCTTGAGGGACGGCGCACACTTGTGATGTAGCACAGCCTTCCCTCAGCAGAGGTTCTGGAGGATCACAGCTGAGAAGGGGGGCCCACTTGGAAAACCCAGGGACGCTACATCAATGCCAGTGGTTTGTCGGTCAGCATCAGAGAGGATCAGGGGCAGAACTGAAATGAAGGCTTAGACTCTTACAACAGCCTTGAATCTCCAGGAACACCTGGGAGGTCTGAATATTAAAGCTGCCCTGCCTCCCTAGCCACTGGGACACACGCCCCACATTCAGGGCGGACGGCTCCAGCAACACACCCAAACTGAGTTCACCAACTGAACCCCACAAGAATCATTTCCCCACACACCACAAGGACAAAGTTGAGGACTGACTTGAGGGGTATAGGTGACTTGCAGACGCCATCTGCTGGTTAGTTAGAGAAAGTGTATATCACCAGCTTGTATTTCTGAAAAATTAGATTGGTATTTTTTTTTTAACAACTTGAAAGAAACTTATCAAGCAAAGCAAATGCCAAGAGGCCAAAAACAACAGAAAATCTTAATGCATATGATAAAACCAGTTGATATGGAGAACGCAATCCCAAAGACCCAAATCAAAATATCAGAAGAGACACAGTACTTGCCACAATTAATCAAAGAACTACAATCGAGGAACGAAAACATGACAAAGGATATAAAGGACATGAAGAAGACCATGGAACAGGATATAAGTGACATAAAGAAGACCCTAGATATTCACCTACCCCACCTCCATGGTTGCTAACATGACCACAGACATAGGGGACTGGTGGTTTGATGGGTTGAGCCCTCTACCACAGGTTTTACCCTTGGGAAGACGGTTGCTGCAAAGGAGAGGCTAGGCCTCCCTATGGTTGTGCCTAAGAGCCTCCTCCCGAATGCCTCTTTGTTGCTCAGATGTGGCCCTCTCTCTCTGGCTAAGCCAACTTGAAAGGTGAAATCACTGCCCTCCCCCCTACATGGGATCAGACACCCAGGGGAGTGAATCTCCCTGGCAACGTGGAATATGACTCCCGGGGAGGAATGTAGACCTGGCATCGTGGGATGGAGAACATCTTCTTGACCAAAAGGGGGATGTGAAAGGAAATGAAATAAGCTTCAGTGGCAGAGAGATTCCAAAACGAGCCGAGAGGTCACTCTGGTGGGCACTCTTATGCACACTTTAGACAACTCTTTTTAGGTTCTAAAGAATTGGGGTAGCTGGTAGTGGATACCTGAAACTATCAAACTACAACCCAGAACCCATGAATCTCGAAGACAGTTGTATAAAAATGTAGCTTATGAGGGGTGACAATGGGATTGGGAAAGCCATAAGGACCACACTCCACTTTGTCTAGTTTATGGATGGATGAGTAGAAAAATAGGGGAAGGAAACAAACAGACAAAGGTACCCAGTGTTCTTTTTTACTTCAATTGCTCTTTTTCACTCTAATTATTATTCTTGTTATTTTTGTGTGTGTGCTAATGAAGGTGTCAGGGATTGATTTGGGTGATGAATGTACCACTATGTAATGGTACTGTAAACAATCGAAAGTACGATTTGTTTTGTATGACTGCGTGGTATGTAAATATATCTCAATAAAATGAAGATTAAAAAAAATAGATTGGGGTGATAATGCACAACTATAAGATGGTACTGTGAACAGTTGATTTGTATGCCATGGATGATTGTTTGGTATGTGAATATCTCAATAAAACTGAATTTAAAAAAAAAAAGAAAAGAAAAGAAGACCCTAGAAGAGCATAAAGAAGACATTACAAAAAAATAGAAGATCTTATGGAAATAAAAGAAACTATTGGCTAAATTAAAAAGACTCTGGATACTCATAATACAAGATTAGAGGAAGTTGAACAACGACTCAGTTCCTAGAAGTCCACAGGACAGAAAATGAAAGAACAAAAGAAGGAATGGAGGAAAAAATCGAAATGGATCTCAGGGATTCGATAGATAAAATAAAAAGTCCAAACTTAAGACTCATTGGTATTCCAGAAGGGGAAGAGAAGGGTAAAAGTCTAGAAAGAGTATTCGAAGAAATTGTTGGGGAAAACTTCCCAAACCTTCTACACAATATAAATACAGAAAGCATAAATGCCCAGCAAACTCCAAATAAATAAATCCAAATAAACCCACTCTGAGACATATTCTGATCAGACTCTCAAATACTGAAGAGAAGGAGCAAGTTCTGAAAGCAGCAAGAGAAAAGCAATTCACCACATACAAAGGAAACAACGTAAGACTAAATTGTGACGACTCAGCAGCCACCATGGAGGCAAGAAGGCAGTGGCACGACATATTTAAAATACTGAGAGAGAAAAAATTTCCAACCAAGAGTACTTTATCCAGCAAAACTCTCCTTCAGAATTTGAGGGAGAGCTTAATTTTTTCAAAGACAAACAAATGCTGAGAGATTTTGCTAATAAAAGACCTGCCCTACTTCAGATACTAAAGAGAGCCCTACCAACAGAGAAACAAAGAAAGGAGAAAGAGATATAGAGAATTTTAACAGACATTTATAGAACCTTACATCCCAAATTACCAAGACACTCATTTTTCTCTAGTGATCATGGATCTTTCTCCAGAATGGACTAATATGCTGGGACATAAAACAAGCCTCAATAGATTAAAAAAAAAAAATTTGGATATATTCAAAGCACATTCTCTGACCACAATGGAATACAAATAGAAGTCAATAATTTTTGAATTGTAACTGCACTATTTACTTCCTACATGATATAAAATACACAAACTCTAATTACAAAAAAAAAAAAAAACAAATAAAAACAAAAAACCATGGAACTGCACAACATAAACCATGAACCTAAGTTAAAGCATGGAATATAGTTAATAGTACAATTATAAAAATGTGCTTTCATCAAGGTAACAGATGTACTCCACCAATGCAAGGCGTTAATAATAAAATGGTATATGGGAATCCTGTAGTTTATGCATGATTGCTCTATAAACTCACAATTCCTCTAATGAAAAAAAAAGAAAGAAGTACTTAGGGATAAATTTAACAAAAGATGTACAAGACTTGTACACTGAAAATTATGATACATCATTGAAAGAAATTAAAGAAGTTCAAAATAAACAGAAAGACAAGGCATTTTCATAGATTGGAAGGTTTACTATTGCTAAGATGGAAATACTCTGCAAATTGAGCTACAGACACACTACTTCTCTATCAAAAACAATTGCCATTTATGCAAAAAATTGACAAGCTCCTTCTAATATTCTTAATGAAACACAAGGGAGCCAGAATAGCTGAACGAATTTTGAAAAAGGACAGAGGATTCACACTCTCCAATTTCAAAACTTACTCCAAAGCAATAGGAATCAAGACTGTGTGGTATTAGCATAAGGATAGACATGGATCAATGGAAAAGAATAGAGTCCAGAAATAAGCCCTTTCACTTATAGTCAATTGATTTTTGATAGGGTGCCAAGAAAATTCAATGGGAAAGAATAGTCTTTTTAATAAATTATGCTGTCAGAACTGAATATCCACATGCAAAAGACTGAAACTGGACTCCTATCTCATACTTTGATGAACATGTTCAACAAACTCCTCAGGAAACGAACTGGCAACTTTGATGAACTGCTCAGGAAATGCTTCACTGGTTAGCCAAAGAAGAAGTGAAGGTCCCCTATCTGTCTTGCTTAAAAGTCTTCAACTGATTGAATTAAATCCAGCTGATTGAATTCTCTCATTGTGGAAGACACGTCCTTCATTGATGTAATCAGTCACAGCAGCCGTCAATTGACTGATGATTTAATAAACCAGCTTTCTGGTTTATTAACCAGCCACAAATGCCCTCGCAATAACGGTTAGGCCAGTGCTTGCTTGACCGGACACCTGGGTACCATCACCTGGCCAAGTTGACACATTAACTTAACCATCACAGTCTACCCCTTGTCAACTTGGCAGTTATACACATCACCTTAAACCATACTTTATCTCTAAGTAGAGAACAATAACAGACATATATTTCACCTAACAATACTCCGCTGTCCTGCATACAACCAGAAATGCACTAAATCTCTCCAGAATAGAGTGCAAGTCCTTGGGTGACATTAACTCTTAAAATTGATTTCCTTTATCTTAAATACTGCAAAGTGAACAGTAAAGATTATGTCATATGATAAGGGAATAAGACAGAGAAGAAAGCAAAGATATTTGCTTTACAGACAAATACAAACATACTCATAACAAAACAAGGAGGAAATATTCATGCCATCATAGTCCTTGTTTTTGTAGCTGGTCACATGGCTGTAGTTCATATTTATCACTAGTTTCTTCCACTACCCATTCCATGTTCCCTTTACCCTCAGCAGGCACTTCAGCTGGCCATGGTTCTTTGCCTGGTGGGGTGACCCAAACCTTCTTTCCTGAAGTTTCTTGGTCATTGGTAGTCCTGCCTGGATTGGATTGTTGCAGTTTTCCATTGACTTTAATCACAGGGCATGGTGGTAGTAAGAGACGCCCTAGGGGACCTCCTGTATTCTGGGAAAACTCTTCTTTACCTCCATTGCGTAGTTGCAGTGCTATTTCCCCTTGATAGTCAGGATCAATCACCCCAGCCAGTACAGTAATCCCGTTCCTTGCCTGTTGATTCAGAGGCATAAGAAGCCCAATGTGGCCAGGTGGCAGTCTTAACTTCCAGTTCAGTGGAATTATTGTTGTGTTTCCTGATGAAAGCACTCCTCCTTTTGGAACAAAAACTTGTAGATGAGCAGAGCTTAGGCTTGCAGGGACAGGAAGCAAAAACTTTCCTAGTGTATCACTAGGAGTGATAGTGAGTAGTGGCACTCCTATTTCCACCCCTTGATTCCTGGACCTGTGAATCCTGGCTATGGGAGAAACAGCACCACAGAGTGGATGCTAATTCAGAGCATATACAGCCTCCTAGAGAACACTGCCCCAGCCCTGCAAGGCATTGTCACCTAGTTGGTGCTGTAATTGAGTCTTCAACAGGCCATTCCACTGTTCTATCAACCCAGCTGCCTCTGGATGATGGGGAACATGGTAAGACCACAGAATTCCATGAGCATGTGCCCATTCCCTCACTTCATGTGCTGTGAAGTGGGTTCCTTGGTCAGAAGCAATGCTGTGTGGAATACCATGACAGTGCATAAGGCATTCTATGAGTCTATGGATGGTAGTTTCGGCAGAAGCATTTTGTGCAGGGAAGGCAACCCCATATCTGGAGTATGTGCCTATTCCAGTAAGAACAAATCACTGCCCCTTCCATGATGAAAATGGTCCAATGTAATCAACCTGCCACCAGGTAGCAGGATGATCACCTTGGGGAATGGTGCCATATAGGGGACTGAGTGTGTGTCTCTGCTGCTGGCAGATTGGACACTCAGCAGTGGCTGTGGCCTGGTCAGCCTTGGTGAGTGGAAGTCCTTGTTGCTGAGCCCATGCATAACCTCCATCCCTACCACCATGACCACTTTGTTCATGAGCCCATTGGGCAATGACAAGAGTGGCTGGGGAAAGAGGTTGATTACTATCCACCAAGTGGGTCATTTTATCCACTTGGTTCTTAAAATCTTCTGTTGAAGTCACCTTCTGATGAGCATCCATATGGGACACAAATATCTTCATGTTTTTTGCCCACTCAGAAAGATCTATCCACATACCTCTTCCCCAGACTTCTCTGTCACCAATTTTCCAAACATGTTCTTTCCAAGTCCCTGACCATCCAGCCAAACCATTAGCAACAGCCCAGGAATCAGTATACAAACACTCCTCTGGCCAGTTCTCCTTCCAAGCAAAGTGAACAACCAAGTGCACTGCTCGAAGTTCTGCCCACTGGGAGGATTTCCCCTCACCACTGTCTTTCAAGGACATCCCAGAAAGGGGCTGCAGTGCTGCAGCACTCCACTTCCGGGTAGTGCCAGCATATCATGCAGAACCATCTGTAAATCAGGCCCAAGTTTTCTCTTCCTCAGTCAACTGATTCTAAGGAACTCCCCAAGATGCCATAGCTGTGGGCTGGGAAAGAGAAGGTAATGTGACAGGAGTGGGAGCCATGGGAATTTGGGCCACTTCCTCATGTAACTTACTTGTGTCTTCAGGACCCACTTGAGCTCTATCTCCTATATACCATTTCCAATTTATGATGGAATGCTGCTGTGCACTCCCAACTTGATGGTTAAGCAGTTTGGACAATACCCAGCTCATGACAAGTAATTCAGGTCTCATGGTAACTTGGTGACCCATGGTTAAGCGTTCTGTCTCTACTAAGGCCCAGTAGCAGGCCAAAAACTGTTTCTCAAATGGAGAGTAGTTTTCTGCAGAGGATGGTAAAGCTTTACTCCAAAATCCTAAGGACCTGCATTGTGATTCTCCAATAGGAGCCTGCCAAAGTCCCAAACAGCATCTTTATTTGCCACTGACACTTCCAGCACCATTGGGTCAGCTGGATCATATGGTCAAAGTGGCAGCACAGCTTGCAAAGCAGCCTGGACCTGTAGCAGAGCCTCATCTTGTTCTGGTCCCCACTCAAAACTAGAAGCTTTCTGGTCACTCGGTAAATGGGCTGGAGTAGCGTACCCAAATGAGGAATATGTTGTCTCCAAAATCCAGAGAGGCCAACTAAGCATGGTGCCTCTTTTTGGTCATAGGAGGGGCCAGATGCAACAGCTTATCCTTCACCTTAGAAGGGATATCTCGACATGCCCCATACCACTGGACACTTAGAAAGTGTGCTGGAAGTCCCCTGTATTTTTGTTGGATTTATCTCCCATCCTCTGCCATGCAAATACCTTACCAACAAATCTAGAGTAGTTGCTACTTCTTTCTCATTAGGTCCAATCAACATGATACCATCAATAAAATTGACCAGTGTGATGCCTTGTGGGAGGGAGAAACAATCAAGATCCCTGCAGACAATGTTATGACTTAGGGCTGGAGAGTTGATATAACCCTGAGGTAGGACAGTGAATATAAATTGCTGGCCTTGCCAGCTGAATGCAAACTGTTTCTGGTGGTCCTTACTAAAGCTATTAAGAAAAAAGCATTTGTCAGATCAATAGCTGCATACCAGGTACCAGGGGATGTGTTCATTTGCTCAAGCAACGGTACCACATCTGGAACAGCAACTGCAATTGGAGTCACCACCTGGTTAAGCTTACGATAATCCACAGTCATCCTCCATGACCCATCTGTTTTCTGCACAGGTCAAATAGGAGAGTTGAATGGGTATGTAGTGGAAATCACCACCCCTGCATCCTTCAAGTCCTTAAGAATGGCATTAGTCTCTGCAATCCCTCCAGGAATCTGGTATTGCTTCTGATTTACTATTTTGCTAGGGAGGGGCAGTTCCAGCAGCGTCCACTTGGCCTTTCCCACCATAATAGCCCTCACTCCATGAGTCAGGGATCCAATGTGAGTATTCTGCCAGTTGCTGAGTATGTCTATTTCAATTATGCATTCCAGAACTGGGGAAATAACCACAGAATGGGGCTGGGGACACACTGGACCCACTGTGAGATGGAACTGAGCTAAGACTCCATCGATCACCTGACCTCCATAAGCCCAACTCTGCCTGGTGGACCAGAGTGACGTTTTGGGTCTCCTAGAATTAATGTCACTTCGAACCAGTATTTAATAATCCCCCAAATATATGATCATTTCCTTTTCCCCAATACACAGTTACACTGGTAAAAGGCTATAGGTCCCCCTAGGGAAGGCTGGGAGGAAGATTAACAGTATAAATTTTTGGCAGTGTAACAGGGTCCTCCCTGAAGGGTACCCGGCCTTCTCCTCATTCAAGGGGCTCTGGATCTGTAAACTATCTTAAGTCTGGGAATTGATTAAGGGGCCATGACTCTCTCTTTTTGTAATTCAAGGTAGACTTTTGTTCACTTGACCTAGAATTCTTCTGCTTATATAGCTCAAACAAGAATTTAGTAGACTGTCCATCAATTTTACTGCTAGGTACTCCATGATCTACTAGCCAACACACGTCAGATTATTTTGACTGATGCCTTGAGCCTGTTTTCCATTATGGTAGCCACGCCCACCTTGTCTTTGACTATTAACTGCTGCCACATGTCTTCTGCCAACTCAGGATCCAATTATCCCCATTGTGTTTAAGGATTCCAGCTCAGTGACAGCAGTTCTCACAGTAATAATATCCGACCTATAGAGAAGGGTGACTACAGAGTTCTTCAAGGGATGACAGAGCTATTCTCACAAATTTATTCCTCACGGTCCTGATAAAAGGTGTGTCCTCTGGACATTCCAGGGGTGTGTGAGCAGGTCTTCCATGATAAATCCTCTCTAACATTCCAATCTCTCTAAGCCTTTGAATCCCCATCTCTACATTACACTAGGACAGTTCTGGCATTTCAACCTCAGGTAATGTCGGCCACCTTTTGATCTATGTTTCAGCCAGCCAGCCAAACTGTTAACACCCTTTCTAACCCCTTGAGCTACAACATTGAAGGTGGAATCTCTGCTTAGTGGTCCTATGTCAGTAAATTCAGCCTAATCCTTCCACCATTATCCCACACCCTTAATATCCATTCCCACAAATATTCCCCTGATTTCTGTCTGTATAAATTGGAAAACTCATACAGTTCTTTTGGAGTATAGCATACTTCCTCATGGGTCATACTTTGTACTTCACCCTTTGCGGCCTGTTGGGACTTTAGCTATAGGTCTTGAAGCAAAGACTGGTGGTGGAGATGGGTCATGAAAAGAATTAGAAGTATCTCTCAAACCATTTACCTCAGGACATTCTGTTGCAGTTTTTTTTTTTTTTTTTTTTTTTTTTATCATCATTTTATTGAGATATATTCACATACCACGCAGTCATACAAAACAAATTGTACTTTCGATTGTTTACAGTACCATTACATAGTTGTACATTCATCACCTAAATCAATCCCTGACACCTTCATTAGCACACACACAAAAATAACAAGAATAATAATTAGAGTGAAAAAGAGCAATTGAAGTAAAAAAGAACACTGGGTACCTTTGTCTGTTTGTTTCCTTCCCTTACTTTTCTACACATCCATCCATAAACTAGACAAAGTGGAGTTTGGTCCTTATGGCATTCCCAATCCCACTGTCACCCCTCATAAGCTACATTTTTATACAACTGTCTTCGAGATTCATGGGTTCTGGGTTGTAGTTTAATAGTTTCAGGTATCCACCACCAGCTACCCCAATTCTTTAGAACCTAAAAAAGGTTATCTAAAGTGTGCGTAAGAGTGCCCACCAGAGTGATCTCTCGGCTCGTTTTGGAATCTCTCTGCCACTGAAGCTTATTTCATTTCCTTTCACATCCCCCTTTTGGTCAAGAAGATGTTCTCCATCCCACGATGCCGGGTCTACATTCCTCCCCGGGAGTCATATTCCACGTTGCCAGGGAGATTCACTCCCCTGGGTGTCTGATCCCACGTAGGGGGGAGGGCAGTGATTTCACCTTTCAAGTTGGCTTAGCCAGAGAGAGAGGGCCACATCTGAGCATCTGTTGCAGTTTTGTCTCCTGAAACGGGATTAAGATCTCCAGACAGAGGAGTGAGGGCTGCTTCCTCAAGGGAGGGGATTACAGGCTTAGCAGGCACTGAAGGGTTAATCTCTTTAGGTGGAGGTTGGACAGTAGGCTCCTCAGGGCAGACTGGAGGTGGGTGGGGGAGCTGTTTCCTCAAGACAAACCACTACAGGTATATCTAACAAAGCCTCAGCAGAATCCAGGGTTCCAATGTCCTCACTATCATTATTATCAATCCATATGTCCCCATCCCAAGTTTCAGGATCCCATTCTTTTCCAATCAATGCCTTTATTTTAACAGCAGACACCCTGCAAGGTTGAGATTTTAGTTTACATTGTAAATCTGCTACTCGCACAATGAGACTCTGGGTCTGGTTTTCAGAAATTTCAAGTCTGTGGCCACAGGAAATAAGATTTTCTTTCAGGGCACACATAGAAACTTTTACATCTGTCACATGGGGCCCAAGTTTCAAGTTCGAAACCTTTAGCTTGTCCCTTTCTCTTATAACTTTATCCAGCATATCTAAGAGCAACCAGCCAACATCATTATACCTCTTAACTCTGCAGAACTCTGTGAAGTTGTCAAAAGCACTGTCACCCAAGAGCCTTGCTTCATACAAAAGTATGATTAAGAGAATCAAATGGTGATATTTTGTGTATCTCCATTGCCAACTCATGCCAAGGACTGTCAGTGCCATCTTGATTATTGGAAATGTAGTCAATCAGTGCCTTTGAATCTAATCAGAGTAGAAAACCAATTGTAAAAGCCCCATTTTAAGATTCTGTTTCTCAAGAACCACTCCTGGTACAAAGTTGTATCAGGGTTCTCTAGGGAAACAGAATCAACAAGAGATATCTATAAATATAAGATTTTATAAAAGTGTCTCACATAACTGTGGGTACACAAGTCCAAATTCCAAAGGGTAGGCAGCAAACTGGCAACTCCAATGAACGTTAGATGAACTCCTCAGGCAGCAAACTGGCAACTTTGATGAACGTGTTTGATGAACTCCTCAGGCAACGAACTGGCAACTTCAAAGAACTCAGGAAACATTTTGCTGGTCAGCCAAAGAAGTGAAGGTCCTCTATCTGTCTCACTTAAAAGTCTTCAACAGACTGGATTAAATCCAGCTGATTGCATTCTCTCATTGTGGAAGACATACCCTTCAGTGGTGTAATCAGTCACAGCTGCAGCCAATTGACTGATGATTTAATAAACCAGGTTTCTGGTTTACTAAACAGCCACAAATGTCCTTGCAATAACAGGCCGGTGCTTGCTTGATCAGACAGCTGGGTACCATCACCTAGCCAAGTTGACAAATGAACCTGAACATCACACCATACAATGAAATATTATTAAGCCATAAAAAGAATGAAGTACTGATTCTTACCACAAGATGGATAAGCCTTGAAACATCATGCTAAGTTAAAGAAGCCAGTCACAAAAGATGACATATTATATGATTCCATTTATACAAAAATAACTAGAATAGGCAAATCCATAGATGCAGAACATAAACAGCAGTTGCCAGGAGTGACTGCTAATTGGTATGGGGTTTCATTGGGGGTGATGAAATGCTCTAAAATTGATTGTGGTGATGGTTGCACAACTCTGTGAATATACTAAAAACCATCAAAGTATACATTTTAAATGGGTGAATTGTATGGTATGTGAATTATATCTCAAAGTTATTTTTTTAAGGCAAGTTATTATTTACACAGAAAATAACGTGCTCCAGAAGATGTGGAGAAATTGGAACCCTCGTACAATGCTGATGGGAATGTAAAACAGTGCAGCCACTGGGGAAAACAGTTTGGCAGTTCCTCAAAAAAGTTAAACATAGAATTACTGTATGACCCAGAAATTCCACTTGGACACCAGTGTTCATAGCAGCATTATTCACAAAAGCTAAAACAGAGGACAATCCAAGTGTCCATCAACAGATGAATGGATAAACAAAATGTGGTATATACATAAGATAGAATATTATTCAGGCGTAAAAAGGAATCAAGTCCTGATACATGCAACATGTAGAGTGAAATAAGCCATACACAAAAGGACGAATATTGTGTGATTCCCCTTCATGAAATATCTAGAATAGGCAAATCCTGTAGATTACAGGTTACCAGAGGCTGGCGGGAAGGGCAGTGGGGAGTTATCACTTAATGGGTACAGAGTTTCTGTTGGCAGGGATGGAAAGTTTTCAAAATGGATAGTGGTGATGATAGCACAACATTGTGAATGTAATTAATACCAATGAATTTTATATTTGAAAGTAGTGAAAATGGCAAATTTACATTATATATGTTACCACAATAAATTCTTTCTAAAAATGGCTTAATTTAAAAAAATAAAATAAAAAGGAAGAGAGGTGTTCCATACTATTACAAACAACACAGCAGTAGAAAAGAAGTGTAACTGCTGCTGACTTTCGGATCTCTAGTCTCTCCGATTTTCTAGTTAGAGATGAGGTTTCTTGCAAGAACTCAGAATTATCCAGTAAATAACAGTCACTTTAGATGTCTTAGCAGGGGAGAAGGCCACAAAAATACTGTTTAACAAGATTATTCTAAGAGTTCAGCATGGGGCAGACTGAGCAAGACAAGACTGGAATTGGGAACACCAAAAATAAAGCTGTTGGGAGCAACTCAGGTAGAGGATGGTGGCTTAGAAATCAGAATGAAACATGAAGTGGAGAAGCAAGAAAGAGTCAGCAACGCCTGGAGGCTGACTATACAGAGAGAGAAAAAGATGTGTCACGAATTATCCTTAAGGCTGTGAGCCTGGGGGAACTAGAAAATTGTGTTGACACTGACAGTTACAGAGAAACCAGAAAGTGTTAGAATTAGGGCACAGTTGAGGACTAAGCATCTAGTAATAAGAGAGAACTATTTAATGAATAAAACTCTGGACATGCCAGTCACAAAAGACCACATATAATATGATTCCATTTATATGAAAATATCTAGAATAGGCAAATTTAAGTTTACTCACAAATGTTTCAAGCAGCTTATTCAACAAAGACCAATAGGAAAATTATGCAGGTGTTGGGATTGTAGGGAACCGGGTGAGAAAATTAGCTTTATTAAAATTGGGTCGCCAGCAGGACATCCTGGTGATCTCTAGGCAATTTAAGATTGGAAAGTGTGTACCAAATTGGGGCTAGAGAGAAATATTTGGCAGTCATCTGCAGATTTGGAAAAACACAAAGAAGTGAATTTACTTGAGGATATAATGGAATGAAAATAATAGGAAATTATGACACTCATTAAACATTTATTAAACTCTACCTATCTAAGAATTTAAGTTCTTACCAGGCATTGTGCTTGGGGATTAAAAAAAATTATTAGAATGTAGTCCTGACTTTTTAGAATTTTGTAGACTGATGGAAACAGGACTGAAAATGGAGTATGAACAAGATTCCCTGGAACAAAGAAGATGAAACAATTTTGTCTAGAGAGTTTTCTTGGGCTTAAGGATTAGGAGGAAAAGGGGGAATCAAATTGGGGAGAAAAGTACAGTTCAAAGAATGAGAGGTAGTCAACAATGTCAAAAATAAAGAACTGGACTACCAGGTTTGATCAAAAAGTAATAGCTGGGGTAATACTTTCAATAAAACTAAGATTAGAAGCCTAAAAACCTGAAAGGGAGTGACAAAAGTTGTCTTCAAATTTAAGAGAAAATGTACATCTGTGTTGCTTCAGAAGATGAATTAGGACCAACGGAAAAATTACACAGATTTTTACTTACAATAATATAACAAAGTTTCTAACATTCAAGGCTATCCAAAGTTAGCATGGACTAATAAGGGAGACAGTGCTCAGTTACTGGGAAGAGTACAATTTCTAAGGACAAGCCAGCAACCACTGTTAGGGATGATGGTAAGAAAGGCACACTCTGGGGAAGAGGTAGACTTGGGCTCATTATTAGCCCTCAACTCTATAATTCAAAACTGATTCCAGATAAGAGGAAAAGTTAGTGGTGGAAAAAAAAAATGAGGTTAGCACAGGCCACCCATTTGGAAAATTTGTTCACTATTCATAGCAGAAGGGATGGTAGCCACAAGAGGTGGAGGGAATGACTGAGGTTCTCCTTTCCCCCTGGCTTCAATTTAGAGGCCTGGAAACTTTAAAAGCTGAAACAGAAGAGAGAAGCTAATCAAAGGGTGTGAGGTTGAGAGTGAAGTAAAGGCGTCTATTCCTCTGGGACTGCAGTTGAAGGCTAAGAAAGGGGATTCAGAGAAAGAATTGTCACGGTGGAGAAACCTCCAGATAGTAAAATAGGCTGGGAAGCCACCAGTGGTTATAGGAGACTGAAGGGAGGGAACTGAGAATTTAGAGGGAGGGGGAGAAAAAAAGAATGACTATCCAGGAAGTTTTTTAAACAAACATACATAAAGTAATAATAACATAAAGAACATGTGGCATTATCTCGGACTCTAAAGTGCAGCCTGGTAATGTCTTTTGGAACTTTGTCTCCCCCTGCTGAGCCAAGAGGCATTAGGCCTTTGGTACGGAAAAGAGCTTCATCATTGGAATTGCTATATTCATATTGAATCCTTTCTTTTTGCAGGGAGAGGGAGAAAACCATAAGTGTTGGTATAAAAATCTCCTTATAACTTAGAACAACTATCATCCTACAGCATTAAATGAGCTGACAAAATTTATACAAGTTGTGCCAGATGTCCATGGAAAGGGAGTTAACATTTGGTCATTCCTGTGGGTCACCCTTGCTAGTCTTTTCTCTAAAAGAGTCTTCTCTTAACAAACCAATCCCTGTGCCCAGAGGCTGTTTCTTCAGCCTCTTGCTGACTGCAGAGACCAGCACTGAGGGTGTCATGGTGGGGCTTTGGTCATGTTTTAATTTAATTAGCATATTTTCCTTCACAGGCTTGCTTCTCTAAAAATCTGGGTGATCAGGCAGTACTTACATACTCTCCTCAAGCTTGTTCAATGAATCACCTTTTATGTGACTCAAACCAATGGTATAAATAATGACAAAACCTATTTTGTGACTACAGGGCATTTGGGAGTGGAGATCCCTGCGGCCTATATCCATCAGTCTACCAGGAGCATTGCTCCTTTGCCTCCCAGCTCTAACTTCCTGGCTCCAGAGCAGTTGCTCTTTATTTATTTTATAACTCTATTTACATCTTCATTCTATAAAACAAAGGCAAGTTATGCATGCAATTCATTGAGTACTTTAAAAAAAAAAAATGGAAATGAATTGCAATACTGTTAGGTTCCTGAAACTTTCTATGGTGAGCCTCAGAAAACAAAAATTCCAAATCCAAATACATAAGCAAATACGCATAGAAAAAAAATCTAGGACTATGGTATCCTGATGTCACTCTCTAGGGTGTGATAACTATTTAACAAGGTAAAGGCCTTTGAAGTCTGATGAAAGGTTTTACCTAAATACAATTATCCCATTAAAATTCACAATATTCCTGTAAAACAGAGTGGCCCTTTTATCAGTATTTCACTGATGATAAAGTTATTAGATGATAACTTCGTTGTACCACAGTGATAGAGGGCATTTAAAACAGTTTGAAACAATATCCACTTTTAATCCAATTTCTGAAAGAGTGAAAAGGAAAAAAAAAAAGGAATTCTTTGTTCAGAGGGCAACAAGCAGGCAGGCAGTAAATGCTAAGTAATGGCATTTTAGAAGCAAGAACCTCATTCAAAGTTAATTAAATATTCATTAGAAAGAAGTAACTGAGCAGGAACCTTAATAGGACAGCGAAGTCAGTCCTAGCTAAGCCAGGCACACAGAATCATCAATCACACCTTCCTTGACTATCCAGGAACATGGAATGAGGGAAGAAACTGCAATTCAAGAGTTTACTAGGTGGCAGAATCATTCCTAGACTCAGGTAAAAGGCTCAAGAAAAAAGCCCAAAGAGGTGTTTTTTTAAAAGGCAGACAGAGCAGAAGGCAGCCACAGAGAAGCTGAGATCTGGGTGCAAGTCCTCGCTGCTGCTTGGCCAGTTCCGGGAAGCCCTTAGCCCAGCATCAGGTGCAGGGGCTGAAGGTCATTTCCACACAAAACCTCACAAAGTCTGACAGCCCTACTCATCCTTTGGGACTCTGGCCCTCAGAAATGATGAGAGCAGTTGCACAGTTTATGCCTTGGAAGAAAGTCCAGGATGAGATTAAGTTAAACGATAAGAGGCCACATGACAAAATGGAAAAAATGCTGGAGTTGGGTCAAAAGCCTTGAGTCTTAATTTAGTCCTGCTTCTGTCATTCACCAGATTATGTGATCCTAGGCAAACCATTTAACTTCTCTGAGCTCCAGTTCTCACTTTTAAAAAACAAAACCACCTACCATACCTATCTCACAAAGACTGTAGCGAGGATAAAATACAATAATGAGGGGGGCAACACTTTTTAAAAGATTTGTATACATATGAATTATTTTTATTAATGACTTAAAGACTACACCAGTAGGTGCCCAGGTACAGAATTCCTTTTCAAATATTAGACCAATAACCATTTAAACAATTTTTATTATCTATGGCCATATGTGTAAAGACAGGCAGTTCCTATTTAATTCTGATTTATTCTAGATTTTTTTAAACAAACTTTATGCCACCAGAAATGATAACATTTAAGGAAAAGCAAAAGGAAAATGAAATTGAATCTAAAAGTACAAAAGAGGCAAACTGGGAAGGTAAATCAGCCTTTGTTAAATGGCTACTGTGTTCTTGGATATGGTGTTTATTCTTGTAACACTCACAATTTAATTGAGAAAATGACCAAAACGACTAGGGAACAAAATGAGGTCAGTAAAATCAATCAGACTAGGGCAGACGGTGTGGTCTAACTATAATTGCTCTACAAGTTTAAAAGACAGAAAGCATTATGAGCTGGGTAATCAGGAAAAGCTTCATGGAGGTGGAACATCAAGGGAGACTGAGAGGGATGAATAGACTTTGAATTGTAATGGAAGGAAGAAGACATTCCAGGTTTTAAAAAATTAATAAAACAGCAGGAATAAGGTAACAAGGAGTTTATATTGAAAGTACTGAGCAAAATGTTCACTGTTCACCGTTCTTAGCTCTCCAAGAGTGCTGACAGGTCTACTGAAGAAGCTGAGGAGAGGAAAATTTTGCACCCCCAAACAAGTCTGATAACTTGGGGCAGCCCTGACGATCTACAGCCATTTATTGTAATTAAAAAAAGAAAAAAAAAAAAAGTAGGAGGGCCGTTTGTCAGGTTAGAGAGCCACGGCCTGCTTTGCCCATCTTCCGTTCTTTCATTTGCTTTCTACCTTCTCTAACATGACCAACTTTCATTCAGCACCAACTATGCAAGGAACTAGGCAATGGAGAAAAAGAGTAGTAATCTCCTTGGGGAGTTAGATACAAAAATAAGTAAGATCAAAGCAGCTAAACACCAAATAAGTAATGTTGACATTACTACCAATGGAAGGAGTGAGGTGGAAGGCTAGTTATGCTGGTTGGGAAAGGTTTCCTGGACTAGAAGGTACTTAGTCAAGCATTGAAGGAAAATTAAGATTCAGAAAGCTGAGTTAAAAAAGATTCAGAAAGCTGAGTTAAAAAAGGATATCAAGATAGGGAGAATTGTGAATCAAGAAGGTATGAATACACACCATTTGTAGTAATGAGCTGACTAGTCTGATTTTGTAGAAGGTTAATGTAAAGAAAATCAGTAATTCACTAAAGAAAAAGACTTAAGTTGGATTGGAAAGAACCTCAATGATAGGTGGTAATTGATTCTCTTGGCCAAGGTTTCTAACTTTGTGGTCCAAGAATGGCCTTAGGGTGGCTGGTCCATGAACACCCTAAATAAAATTTTGAATGCTTGTTCATATATGCACTTTTATCTGGGAAGAGGGCAAATTGCTTTCAGATTCTCGAAACTGTTCATGACCTAGAAAACTTGAAAACCATTAACGCATGGCTTGCAAGCAATTGGCAGAGTGGTCTTTATGGGGATGGGAGTGAGGGGTTGAGGTTTCCTCTCTTGAGACTTGTTCTTAAGTATACACCAGAAAGTACTTAATAAATTGATACCATTCTTCTCTCTAGTGGTTTCCTATACACTAAGCATTTAATAGAGTCTACTGTAGATTACAAAAATAGCTCTTCAGGGAGAAGTTGGTGACACCTACTGTGGAAAGGAAACCAGCAGGTGAGTAGGGGAGAGAACCCAATAAAACAGAGAGGGAGAAAAGAGATTCAATAAATTAAAAAGTCACAGAAGCCAAAGGAAAAAAAGTCCTGGGAAAGATGGAGTGGTTAGAGTATCAAGTACAAGAGAAGAGTTAAGGATAAGGAATGAGAAGAAAAAATCTCCAAACGCCCTTCAGATGCATGGTTTCTGTAGGATGGTAAACTAAGAGGTCAGACTATAGAGGTTAAAGGTCAAGTGTCCAAAGCAGGACACTGGGAGAGTGAAGGGGGTGTTAGTGATGACTATGGCGAGGCAGTGGGCAGAAACCAGACGGTCCTCAGTAGAGAGATACATGATTGGCTGGTCGAGGAGGAAGTTAGTAGTAGAGCCAGGAAGGCACCAGATTATCACCCACCAACTCAAAGGGCTTGGTTGTGAAAAGAAAAGTAGAACTTAGAGGTACTTATGAAAAGTCTTTTTCAATTACTTGTTTGGGAGTCAGGGAGGACTTCTGGTGGTTTCAAAGGAGAGGGAAAGAGTAAATGGTTAAGAGGATCCTACATTCTCCACCTCACAGAATAAAAGACACACATAGAAGGCCCTCAAATATTTGTTGCATGAATGTTGACCATGGAACTTTGGTCACTCAGGAAGCAAAAAGGAAAAAAATAATCAGGAAGAAATAAGCAGGGACATTTCTTATTTTGAAACTATAAAGATGGGTAAAAGAAAAATCTTATGAAAAAGCAGGCTAGAGCATCTTATTTCTCATGCTAGAGCATGAGAGACCTAAATGTCAGGAAGGATGCATTTTCAAATTAGCTTTCATTGTGACTTTTGTTTAATGGGGAAAAAAATTCCTAAAAAGTGAAGTTAACTCCCAGGAGTTCTTTAAAGGTAATCCTACGAAGATTACCAGAACTAGAACAATAGGAAATATCTCCACAATGCAATACATACTCTCTTTCAGTGGTGATGATTTATTTTATTTATAATTTCATTTATAATTTTATTTCAAGTACACATTGGGAACTATTGAGAGGTTCAGAAAAGTACCTACCGACTTACCCAGTTTAAACTGTATAAGAAACAATGGTTGGTCTAGGGACACTAAGATGGCACTATACTGATTATGCAGGGGGATAAAACTCTTGCTGAACTAAATGTCAGAAAGAGGTTCAGTAATAAAAATGGGGTTCATGTACAAACAATTCTTAAGTAGAAACCAGGCAATTCAACCAAACTTTGTGTAGTACAATCTTATACAAAGGGAAAAGGAAGGCTTTCATAGAACATAACAGAAATGGGGCCATCCCAGTATCTACTAAGAGAAGAGATTGTGTTGGCAGGCCAAAACTGTAGGATTAGTTAATGATCACTAGGGAACATTCAATGTGAGGAAATCTTAAGGCATTAACTACATTCTAAAACTTAGAGCTCAGAGTACAGAGTACATATTTAAATAAACAAATGGACATATATTTATTATTAAAGTCAGTTTATATTTCACTTTCCTGTGTTTCATAATTTCCCTTTTTGCCCGTAATAAGCAATAAACGGGCTGGAAATTTGATTAAATAACATTGATTCAGATTAACAAGTTCATAAACACACCACATTTCTTTCAGAGTATAAAATAAGAGGTTGAAAAATATTCCCTAACCCAACGCAAATCAAGTATCCCTCAAAATTGCACATTTCTCCCTGGTTTGCTTATATAATTTAAAATACATATACAGAATGACCTTAAAATATCGATAATTTGAATAAATTCACAGCCATGAAGACATAAACTCTACAATTTCCTTTTCTCTAATTCTAGTGTTCTGCTGAGGTAACTCAAGGAACTCAGTTGCAACTGAGATCAATCCTCTAAAAATAGGGCTAAACAGAATAGTCTCCTACAGTGGATCCTGCAATTCCCAGACAGCAAATCTGGGGTTGAGTACTTCAGTTTTGAGTTATACATTGGAATGTTCAAGATAACTGATGTGCCTTATGGTCCTTGAAAGGAAGACTAAATATAAATACTTTCAGGAGTCAAAGTTAATTTTGAATGAAGATGGAGCAGAACAAATTGACAATAATTTGAAGTTATTTCTGCTTCTAGAGCTGGATGACTTCAGATCAAATAGACAGTGACTGAGCCAAGAAGCACATAGTAGAATTTTTTCCAAACACAGTTAATCAAAGGGATTTTTTTGTCCAAGGCAGACTTATTCTTCATCTAGCTTGAGCACTTCATCAGGATTTGACGCTTCAAAGATGACCCGTCCTCTGAAAACTCATTACCAAGGCAAAATGCAACAATCCTTTTTGTTCACAACGTACATCATTGATACAAATCATGCATGATTCTCTGTCTCTTGTTCCCTCAACTTTATAGGCTTCACAACATGAGTCCAAGGCCAATACAGGATTTTAAGAAAAAAAAGGGACAAACAGTAACATGGCCAAAGAGGCTGCAGATTCATGAGCCATTCAGTACATTCATGAAATAACAAAATCATCATCAATAATTCCTGTAATGTAGAAAAATAGCCCAGTCTTCACTGCAGATCAGCATCTCAGGTGGCTGACACTGTTGAAGCAGGTTTGACAATCCAAGGTTATGTTGGCGCGCTTAGACAACCCCAAAATAGGGTTTATTAAAAAGAAATTATAGTCCTGAATTGTCTCCCATTGTTCTTTTTCTTTTGTAGGCACCGATCACTCATTCAATGTGTAAGCTTGTCTCCTCTGCACAAGGTAGTATATTTCCCTCACTATTAATGGTGAGATAAATACAATTGTACAACTTGTCTGTGAAGAGAAAGAAGTATTAAAAATGCAGTCATAATTTAATTACTTCTGTTAGAGCATCACATTTTGAACATTACAATAGATCTAGACAATTACATTCATTTTTACTTCTTACAAAGATAACTCAATCTTAAATGAATTACAAAACAATTTTAAAAATTGTAGTTAATATTATGACAAAATAATTTTACATTATAGTCTCCTAAAAAAGAACTAAGGTACACAAATTAAATAATTTGCCAAAGGTAAAGCAGGAAATTGATACTGGAGCTCAGATTGAAAACAATGTTTCTTAAAATACATCCAGTTTTCTTTGTACTATAATTTCTAGTATGATCAACCACCAGGTAAAGCAGGAGTTATTTCCCTCCTTGACATGGATGTCAAAAGTGGAACACAGAGGTACATGGCCCAGTCTTTAGAAACTAGAAGGCAATTAGGCATAAAAAGGCATCCTTTGTGATAGCAGAGGAGTACACAAGCTTTAAGGGCTCCTTAGATAAGGCTAAAGGAGAGCCATCTGTACTTGGGGTGACTGAAGCTGACAAGAAAACCATGCCACCCCAATTAGGATGACCTAAATTTAGGTACAAAATACTGAATGCATCTCTTGGTGGAAAGGTAGTCACCAGATTCTCAAGTAGACCTGTCTGAGCACTGCCCACCGATAATGTGATAGACTATGTCACTTGCTTCTTCAACAGAGAACATTTTAAAAGTACAAGGCATTATTCTGTATCGGCTATTTCCCAAAAAGAACAAAATTCAAGCCAAGAGTGTCTAAGGCATAGCAAATGCTTCAAGAGTATATAACAATTTTAGAATCTACACACATCATGTCAGTGTTAATTATAGTAATGCTTGATTATTCATCCTATGTTGCTTGGCATGCACTTTAGTTTCCTTTATATTTATCAGATAGAGAGTATCCTGGAAGAGTACACTTATTAATGGTGATGTTTGAAATAAGTCTCTCATTGTTAGTTATTCTGGAATGATCAGTGATAATACTCTTTAGACTCAGGTCAAGAGAAAATTCAGGGCCATTTTCCTCCTTAAAAAATATTTTTTATAAAATGTTACTTTTTACAAAAGGGTCTTTAGAAAAAAATCAACAATTTTACTTGTTTCAAGAAGTGACTTAATAAATAAGAAAACTATTGAAAAAAAGGGCACATACTTACCATGAGAATGAAAAAATAGAAAACCCACATCCACCCTAGGTTGTCCTGTATCAAAGACACTAAATACTAAAAAGGAGAAAAAGAAATCACAATGTAATACTTTTATAAATTAGTAAAATAAAATAGCTAAAAAGTAGATTAAGTCTGGCTATTTTAGAGAATAAGAAAGGAGTTAGGATTTGTATGATGCTTTCCTGTTTACAAAGTTCTTCCATGTACCTATTCCCATTTAAGCTACATTAGTGTCCTTAATTCTGTAAGCCTACAGAGGCCCAAATATAGAAACTGTCATAGAAAATACATAAGGCTCAGACGTTTGTTTTTATTCACTTTGCCATGAAGAAAGAAAGATGCACACTCTCAAACCACTCCCATTTAATCATTCTTTCTTCCAATGAAAGTAACTTTAATTAATGTTTTCAAAAATTGTTTTTAAAGTATGCCTCTCATTTTTCAATAATGCTATTTAACTGTACTAGTTTAATATTTAATAGCATGTTTTTTTCATTCTTTTCAATTACTGAAAACGATCTAATAGTATTTAACCCATGTTCTCTAATCATATTACTACTAAAATTTCAAAATGGAAAAATTAAAGTAGAACCATTGAGTGATTTAGTTTAGATCACATCATGGAAAGCAAAAAAGCAGAGGTCTAATCATTCATTCAAGTACAATGGCCCTCCAAACTCTGACTGCAACTCAATCTTTTTGTTGACATCTTTATTGACATAATTTACATATTAAAAGTTCACTCATTTAAAGTTCAAAATTCAATGGTTCTTATTTAGAGTTGTGCAACCATCACCATAATCTAATTTTAGAACATTTCCTCATCCCCAAAAGAAACCTTGTACCCAATCAGCAGTCATTCCCCATCTGATACCTCACTCCTACCCCTATATAGTCCTAGGCAACCATTAATCTAATTTCTTTTTGGTACAGATTTACTTATTCTGGACATTTCATATGAATGAAATCATATGCACTATGTGGTCTTTTGTGACTGGCTTCTTTCACTTAGCATAATATTTTTAAGGTTCACCCACACTGTAACATGTATCAGAACTTTATTCCTTTTGGTTGCCAAAAAAATATTCCACTGCGTAGGTACACCACATTTTCTTTATTCATTTATAAGTTGATGGGCATCTAGGTTGTTTCCACTTTTTAGCTATTATGAATAATGCAGCTATGAATATTTGTGTACACATTTTTGTGTGACATGTTTTTGTTTCTCTTGGGTAGATACTGTAACTGAATCTTACTGATCCCTGTCACATGTCAAAAATATACTAAGCAGTCTACCCACAGAAGCTTTGAACCACCAGCAAGAATTGGCAGAAACATCTTTCTCAAAGCTCCAGAAAACAGTTAAAAGGACTGGAGTACAAGGCAGCACTGAATCAAGGAAAAGGCTACCTAAAAGCAGTAGGACCTTGTGAAGCCCTGGCTGGGCCCTTTCCTACCCCTCACTGGCAGAGCTGACAGTGCTTCCAGCATGGATCCCTGGTGCCAGTACTAGAGGTAACAGAATAACTTACGTGCATATGCTGGAAGCTTTTATGTCTGGTGGCAGCCTGAAGAACTTACTGTCCCAGAATTTACCCTGAGTCTAGAAAGCTGCTCAGAAAGCTCACCTACAGAATGCTGCAGAAGAGCAGTCAAGTTGTACTGCTTGGGGCAAAGGATTGCTGTCTGTAGCGGGTGGAGGGCAGTGCTCAGGACCCTGAGGAAACTTTTCTAGGGAAGAGGGGCCATGCGAAACCATATAAGTGAAGGAGTTTCTTGGGTCACGCACTCATGCCTAAGACATGACAAAAATACTCCTCGGCCTGGAGCTATTCTCAAAACTTATTGTATGGAGAAGCCCTGACTGCGAGAACCTGCACAGGTCATTCTGCAAAGACTGGAAAAGGTGTTTTCTCTGTTCCTTTCTTTTTTTTTTTTTTTGTTAGGTCCTGGCAGTCAAGGAAAACTGTCATAACAACACTAGCTGGATAAAACCTTAAGGAACAGATGCCTCAGAGTTTAAATTCCAGCAATAACATGTTAAAATATCAAAATGTCCAAGTTTCAATAAAAGATTAAAAACATACAAAGCAACAGGAAGCAATGGCCATGCAAAGGAAAAAATTAAAGCATTAGAAACCATCAATGAGGAGGACTAGACTTGGTCATACCATGCAAACACTTCTAAAAAATAGTCTAAATATACTCAAAGAACAAAAGGAAAACAGGACAAAGAAACTAAAGGGAATCAGGAAAATGACAGATGAACACCAAAAGAATATCAATATAGAGATGGAAATTATGAGCTAAGACCACAGTAACAGATATTTAAAATTCCCTAGAGAGGTTTAACAGGGGATTAGAGGTGGCAGGAAAAAAGAATCACAGAATTTAAAGATAAGAAAATTGAAATCATTCAGTTTGAGGAGAAGAAAGAATCAAAACTGAAAAGAGCCTGAGGAACCTGTGGAATGCCATCAAGCATAACAGTATACGCATTGTGGGAGTCCCAGGAGAACAAAGAGAAAAAGGAGCAGAGGGACTGTTCAAAGAAATAATAGCTGAAAACATCACAAATTTAACAAAAAATGTGAATATACATATACATCCAAGATGCCTAAAGAACTCCAAACAGGATAAACCCAAATAAACCCATATTATGACATACTATAATCATAGTCTTGAATGCCAAAGACAGAGAATTCTGAAAGCTGTAAGACAGAAGCAATGTGTTACTTGCAAGAGAGTCTCACTTTCCAACTACTCATGGAAACCACAGGGGCAAGAAGGCAGTGGGATGACATATTTAAAGTGCTAACAGCAAAAAATTGCTAACCAAGAATTCTATATCCAGCAAAACTATCTTTCAAAAAATGGGGGAGCTTTGGCAAAATGTTGGTGTGTGAAAAGAGACTCGGTACTGTCATCACTCCAGATACTTGGAAAGATGGTGCAAGGAATACAATAGAAAGTGGTGGAAGAAAGGTGAATGAAAACAAAGCTCTGACATCAGAAAACGCAAGATTTGATCCATATGGAAAGAATAAATTCTCCACTTGCAGAATTTTAAAAGTTCTGTGCACAATCAGGTTCTCATTATTATCTGGGCCGTGCCTATAAAAAGGGAAGGCTTTTTCAATCCCATGATGCCGGGTCCAGGCTCATCCCTGGGAGTCACGTTCTGCCTTTGTCAGGGAGGTCTGCACCCCTGGGAGTCATGTCCCATGATGGAGAGAGGGCATATAACAACTTGTTAAATCGTACTTTGAAAGTTACCACTGTTATGTATATATATTAAAGTCCACAATTTTTAAAAATGCATTTTAAACTGACTTGATAAGCAAAAAAATAGTAATAATAATAATAGGGGGGATGGGGAACATGGAAAATGTGAGTTTCCTTTTTTATTTGTATTTCTTTTCTGGAGTAATAAAATGTTCTAATTGATCATGGGGTTGTATTGCACAACTATGTAATGGTATTATGAACCTGTGACTGTACACTTCAGTCAGTTTGTATGATATGAATATATCTCAATAAAACTGCATTAAAAAATAATAAAAGGAGGCAGGGCAAGATGGCAGACTGGTGAGCTGTATGTTTTAGTTACTCCTCCAGGAAAGTAGGTAGAAAGCCAGGAACTGCGTGGACTGGACACCACAGAGCAATCTGACTTTGGGCATACTTCATACAACACTCATGAAAACGTGGAACTGCTGAGATCAGCGAAATCTGTAAGTTTTTGCAGCCAGGGGACCCGCGCCCCTCCCTGCCAGGCTTAGTCCCATGGGAGGAGGGGCTGTCAGCTCCGGGAAGGAGAAGGGAGAACTGCAGTGGCAGCCCTTATCGGAAACTCATTCTGCTGATCCAAACTCCAACCATAGATAGACGGAGACCAGACACCAGAGAATCTGAGAGCAGCCAGCCCAGCAGACAGGAGACAGGCATAGAAAAAAAACAACACGAAAAACTCCAAAATAAAAGCGGAGGATTTTTGGAGTTCTGGTGAACATAGAAAGGGGAAGGGCAGAGCTCAGGCCCGAGCTCAGGCCCTGAGGCGCATATGCAAATCCCGAAGAAAAGCTGATCTCTCTGCCCTGTGGACCTTTCCTTAATGGCCCTAATTGCTTTGTCTCTTAGCATTTCAATAACCCATTAAATCTCTGAGGAGAGCCCTTTTTTTTTTTTTTTTTAAATCCTTTTTTCTTTTTCTAAAACAATTACTCTAAGAAGCCCAATACAGAAAGCTTCAAAGACTTGCAATTTGGGCAGGTCAAGTCAAGAGCAGAACTAGGAGAGATCTGAGACAAAACGCAATAATCCAGTGGCTGAGAAAATTCACTGAACACCACAACTTCCCAAGAAAAGGGGGTGTCCGCTCACAGCCATCATCCTGGTGGAGAGGAAACACTCCTGCCCATCGCCAGCCCCATAGCCCAGAACTGCCCCAGACAACCCAGTGTGACGGAAGTGCTTCAAATAACAGGCACACACCACAAAACTGGGCGTGGACATTAGCCTTCCCTGCAACCTCAGCTGATTGTCCCAGAGCTGGGAAGGTGGAGCAGTGTGAATTAACAAAGCCCCATTCAGCCATCATTTGAGCAGACTGGGAGCCTCCCTACACAGCCCAGCAGCCCAGAACTGCCCTGGGGGGATGGCACTCACCTGTGACATAGCACAGTCATCCCTCAACAGAGGACCCGGGGTGCACGGCCTGGAAGAGGGGCCCACTTGCAAGTCGCAGGAGCCATACGCCAATACCAAAGACTTGTGGGTCAGTGGCAGAGACAAACTGTGGCAGGACTGAACTGAAGGATTAGACTATTGCAGCAGCTTTAAAACTCTAGGATCATCAGGGAGATTTGATTGTTAGGGCCACCCCCCCTCCCCGACTGCCCAGAAACACGTCCCATATACAGGGCAGGCAACACCAACTACACACACAAGCTTGGTACACCAATTGGACCCCACAAGACTCACTCCCCCACTCACCAAAAAGGCTAAGCAGGGGAGAACTGGCTTGTGGAGAACAGGTGGCTCGTGGACGCCACCTGCTGGTTAGATAGAGAAAGTGTACTCCACGAAGCTGTAGATCTGATAAATTAGAGATAAGGACTTCAATAGGTCTACAAACCCTAAAAGAACCCTATCAAGTTCAGCAAATGCCACGAGGCCAAAAACAACAGAAAATTATAAAGCATATGAAAAAACCAGACGATATGGATAACCCAAGCCCAAGCACCCAAATCAAAAGACCAGAAGAGACACAGCACCTAGAGCAGCTACTCAAACAACTAAAGATGAACAATGAGACCATAGTACGGGATATGAAGGAAATCAAGAAGACTCTAGAAGAGCATAAAGAAGACATTGCAAGACTAAATAAAAAAATGGATGATCTTATGGAAATTAAAGAAACTGTTGACCAAATTAAAAAGATTCTGGACACTCATAGTACAAGACTAGAGGAAGTTGAACAACGAATCAGTGACCTCGAAGATGACAGAATGGAAAATGAAAGCATAAAAGAAAGAATGGGGAAAAAAATTGAAAAAATCGAAATGGACCTCAGGGATATGATAGATGATATGAAACGTCCAAATATAAGACTCATTGGTGTCCCAGAAGGGGAAGAAAAGGGTAAAGGTCTAGGAAGAGTATTCAAAGAAATTGTTGGGGTAAACTTCTCAAATCTGCTAAACAACATAAATACACAAATCATAAATGCTCAGCGAACCCCAAATAGAATAAATCCAAATAAACCCACTCCAAGACATATACTGACCACACTGTCAAACACAGAAGAGAAGGAGCAAGTTCTGAAAGCAGCAAGAGAAAAGCAATTCACCACATACAAAGGAAACAGCATAAGACTAAGTAGTGACTACTCAGCAGCCACCATGGAGGCAAGAAGGCAGTGGCACGATATATTTAAAATTCTGAGTGAGAAAAATTTCCAGCCAAGAATACTTTATCCAGCAAAGCTCTCCGTCAAATTTGAGGGAGAGCTTAAATTTTTCACAGACAAACAAATGCTGAGAGAATTTGCTAACAAGAGACCTGCCCTACTGGAGATACTCAAGGGAGCCCTACAGACAGAGAAACAAAGAAAGGACAGAGAGACTTGGAGAAAGGTTCACTACCAAAGAGATTCAGTATGGGTACAATAAAGGATATTAATAGACAGAGGGGGAAAATATGACAAACATAAACCAAAGGATAAGATGGCCGATTCAAGAAATGCCTTCACGGTTATAACATTGAATGTAAATGGATTAAACTCCCCAATTAAAAGATACAGATTCGCAGAATGGATCAAAAAAAATGAACCATCAATATGTTGCATACAAGAGACTCATCTTAGACACAGGGACACAAAGAAACTGAAAGTGAAAGGATGGAAAAAAATATTTCATGCAAGCCACAGCCAAAAGAAAGCAGGTGTAGCAATATTAATCTCAGATAAAATAGACTTCAAATGCAGGGATGTTTTGAGAGACAAAGAAGGCCACTACATACTAATAAAAGGGGCAATTCAGCAAGAAGAAATAACAATTGTAAATGTCTATGCACCCAATCAAGGTGCCACAAAATACATGAGAGAAACACTGGCAAAACTAAAGGAAGCAATTGATGTTTCCACAATAATTGTGGGAGACTTCAACACATCACTCTCTCCTATAGATAGATCAACCAGACAGAAGACCAATAAGGAAATTGAAAACCTAAACAATCTGATAAATGAATTAGATTTAACAGACATATACAGGACATTACATCCCAAATCACCAGGATACACATACTTTTCTAGTGCTCATGGAACTTTCTCCAGAATAGATCATATGCTGGGACATAAACCAAGCCTCAATAAATTTAAAAAGATTGAAATTATTCAAAGCACATTCTCTGACCACAATGGAATACAATTAGAAGTCAATAACCATCAGAGACTTAGAAAATTCACAAATACCTGGAGGTTAAACAACACACTCCTAAACAATCAGTGGGTTAAAGAAGAAATAGCAAGAGAAATTGCTAAATATATAGAGACGAATGAAAATGAGAATACAACATACCAAAACCTATGGGATGCAGCAAAAGCAGTGCTAAGGGGGAAATTTATAGCACTAAACGCATATATTAAAAAGGAAGAAAGAGCCAAAATCAAAGAACTAATGGATCAACTGAAGAAGGTAGAAAATGAACAGCAAACCAATCCTAAACCAAGTAGAAGAAAAGAAATAACAAGGATTAAAGCAGAAATAAATGACATAGAGAACAAAAAAACAATAGAGAGGATAAATATCACCAAAAGTTGGTTCTTTGAGAAGATCAACAAGACTGACAAGCCCCTAGCTAGACTGACAAAATCAAAAAGAGAGAAGACCCATATAAACAAAATAATGAATGAAAAAGGTGACATAACTGCAGATCCTGAAGAAATTAAAAAAATTATAAGAGGATACTATGAACAACTGTATGGCAACAAACTGGAGAATGTAGAGGAAATGGACAATTTCCTGGAAACATATGAACAACCTAGACTGACCAGAGAAGAAATAGAAGACCTCAACCAACCCATCACAAGCAAAGAGATCTAATCAGTCATCAAAAATCTTCCCACAAATAAATGCCCAGGGCCAGATGGCTTCACAGGGGAATTCTACCAAACTTTCCAGAAAGAACTGACACCAATCTTACTCAAACTCTTTCAAAACACTGAAGAAAATGGAACACTACCTAACTCATTTTATGAAGCTAACATCAATCTAATACCAAAACCAGGCAAAGATGCTACAAAAAAGGAAAACTACCGGCCAATCTCCCTAATGAATATAGATGCAAAAATTCTCAACAAAATACTTGCAAATCGAATCCAAAGACACATTAAAAAAATCATACACCATGACCAAGTGGGGTTTATTCCAGGCATGCAAGGATGGTTCAACATAAGAAAATCAATCAATGTATTACAACACATTAACAAGTCAAAAGGGAAAAATCAATTCATCATCTCAATAGACGCTGAAAAAGCATTTGACAAAATCCAACATCCATTTTTGATAAAAACACTTCAAAAGGTAGGAATTGAAGGAAACTTCCTCAACATGATAAAGAGCATATATGAAAAACCCACAGCCAGCATAGTACTCAATGGTGAGAGACTGAAAGCCTTCCCTCTAAGATCAGGAACAAGACAAGGATGCCCGCTGTCACCACTGTTATTCAACATTATGCTGGAAGTGCTAGCCAGGGCAATCTGGCAAGACAAAGAAATAAAAGGCATCCAAATTGGAAAAGAAGAAGTAAAACTGTCATTGTTTGCAGATGATATGACCTTATATCTAGAAAACGCTGAGAAATCGATGATACAGCTACTAGAGCTAATAAATTTAGCAAAGTAGCGGGATACAAGGTTAATGCACATAAGTCAGTAATGTTTCTATATGCTAGAAATGAACAAACTGAAGAGACACTCAAGAAAAAGACACCATTTTCAATAGCAACTAAAAAAATCAAGTACCTAGGAATAAACTTAACCAAAGATGTAAAAGACCTATACAAAGAAAACTACATAACTCTACTAAAAGAAATAGAAGGGGACCTTAAAAGATGGAAAAATATTCCATGTTCATGGATAGGAAGGCTAAATGTCATTAAGATGTCAATTCTACCCAAACTCATCTACAGATTCAATGCAATCCCAATCAAAATTCCAACAACCTACTTTGCAGACTTGGAAAAGCTAGTTATCAAATTTATTTGGAAAGGGAAGATGCCTCGAATTGCTAAAGACACTCTAAAAAAGAAAAACGAAGTGGGAGGACTTACACTCCCTGACTTTGAAGCTTATTATAAAGCCACAGTTGCCAAAACACCATGGTACTGGCACAAAGATAGACATATAGATCAATGGAATCGAATTGAGAATTCAGAGATAGACCCTCAGATCTATGGCCGACTGATCTTTGATAAGGCCCCCAAAGTCACTGAACTGAGTCATAATGGTCTTTTCAACAAATGGGGCTGGGGGAGTTGGATATCCATATCCAAAAGAATGAAAGAGGACCCCTACCTCACCCCCTACACAAAAATTAACTCAAAATGGACCAAAGATCTCAATAGAAAAGAAAGTACCATAAAACTCCTAGAAGATAATGTAGGAAAACATCTTCAAGACCTTGTATTAGGCGGCCACTTCCTAGACTTTACACCCAAAGCACAAGCAACAAAAGAGAAAATAGATAAATGGCAACTCCTCAAGCTTAGAAGTTTCTGCACCTGAAAGGAATTTCTCAAAAAGGTAAAGAGGCAGCCAACTCAATGGGAAAAAATTTTTGGAAACCATGTATCTGACAAAAGACTGATACCTTGCATATATAAAGAAATCCTACAACTCAATGACAATAGTACAGTCGGCCCAATTATAAAATGGGCAAAAGATATGAAAAGACAGTTCTCTGAAGAGGAAATACAAATGGCCAAGAAACACATGAAAAAATGTTCAGCTTCACTAGCTATTAAAGAGATGCAAATTAAGACCACAATGAGATACCATCTAACACCGGTTACAATGGCTGCCATGAAACAAACAGGAAACTACAAATGCTGGAGGGGATGTGGAGAAATTGGAACTCTTATTCATTGTTGGTGGGACTGTATAATGGTTCAGCCACTCTGGAAGTCAGTCTGGCAGTTCCTTAGAAAACTAGATATAGAGTTACCATTCGATCCAGCGATTGCACTTCTCGGTATATACCCGGAAGATCGGAAAGCAGTGACACGAACAGATATCTGCACGCCAATGTTCATAGCAGCATTATTCACAATTGCCAAGAGATGGAAACAACCCAAATGTCCTTCAACAGATGCGTGGATAAATAAAATGTGGTATATACACACGATGGAATACTACGTGGCAGTAAGAAGGAACGATCTTGTGAAACATATGACAACATGGATGAACCTTGAAGACATAATGCTGAGCGAAATAAGCCAGGCACAAAAAGAGAAATATTATATGCTACCACTAATGTGAACTTTGAAAAATGTAAAACAAATGGTTTATAATGTAGAATGTAGGGGAACTAGCAATAGAGAGCAATTAAGGAAGGGGGAACAATAATCCAAGAACAGATAAGCTATTTAACGTTCTGGGGATGCCCAGGAATGACTATGGTCTGTTAATTTCTGATGGATATAGTAGGAGCAAGTTCACAGAATTGTTGCTATATTAGGTAACTTTCTTGGGGTAACGTAGGAACATGTTGGAAGTTAAGCAGTTATCTTACGTTAGTTGTCTTTTTCTTACTCCCTTGTTGTGGTCTCTTTGAAATGTTCTTTTATTGTATGTTTGTTTTCTTTTTAACTTTTTTCTCATACAGTTGATTTAAAAAAGAAGGGAAAGTTAAAAAAAAAAAAAAGAAACGAAAAACAAGGAAAAAAAAATATGTAGTGCCCCCTTGAGGAGCCTGTGGAGAATGCAGGGGTATTCGCCTACCCCACCTTCATGGTTGCTAACATGACCACAGACATAGGGGACTGGTGGTTTGATGGGTTGAGCCCTCTACCACAGGTTTTACCCTTGGGAAGACGGTTGCTGCAAAGGAGAGGCTAGGCCTCCCTATGGTTGTGCCTAAGAGCCTCCTCTCGAATGCCTCTTTGTTGCTCAGATGTGGCCCTATCTCTCTAGCTAAGCCAAGTTGAAAGGTGAAATCACTGCCCCCCCCCCCCCTACGTGGGATCAGACACCCAGGTGAGGGACTCTCCCTGGCAACGTGGAATACGACTCCCGGGGAGGAATGTAGACCTGGCATCGTGGGATGGAGAACATCTTCTTGACCAAAAGGGGGATGTGAAAGGAAATGAAATAAGCTTCAGTGGCAGAGAGATTCCAAAACGAGCTGAGAGGTCACTCTGGTGGGCACTCTTATGCACACTTTAGACAACCCTTTTTAGGTTCTACAGAATTGGGGTAGCTGGTGGTGGATACCTGAAACTATCAAACTACAACCCAGAACCCATGAATCTCGAAGACAGTTGTATAAAAATGTAGCTTATGAGGGGTGACAATGGGATTGGGAAAGCCATAAGGACCACACTCCACTTTGTCTAGTTTATGGATGGATGAGTAGAAAGATAGGGGAAGGAAACAAACAGACAAAGGTACCCAGTGTTCTTTTTTACTTCAATTGCTCTTTTTCACTCTAATTATTATTCTTGTTATTTTTGTGTGTGTGCTAATGAAGGTGTCAGGGATTGATTTGGGTGATGAATGTACCACTATGTAATGGTACTGTAAACAATCGAAAGTACGATTTGTTTTATATGACTGCGTGGTATGTGAATATATCTCAATAAAATGAAGATTAAAAAAAATAATAATAAAAGACAAAAAAAAAGGGGAGGGGGAGAGATTAAGACATTCCCAGATAAACAAAACCTGAGGGAGTTCCTCACTACCACGGGCCTGTAGGAAATGCTAAAGAGAGTTCTGCAGGTTGAAAGGAAAGGATAACAGACAATAGATTGAAGCCACATGATGAAATAAGGATCTCCTATGAGGGTAACAACATGAGAAAATATAAATGCTAGTACTACTGTATTTTTGACTTTTAACTTCACTTTTTACTTCTTACTGGGTCTGAAAGGCAAATGTATACAATGTAACGACAAATCAATGGTTTTGGATTCATAATATATAAATATGTAATTATGACAAGAACAAAATAAAGGTCATGGGATGGAGGGGTACAGGAACATAGTTTGTGTATACTGCTGAAGTTAAGTAAATGAGATTGTTACACATTTAGGATGTTAAATTTAAGCACCATGGTTACTACAAAGAAATACTGGCGAATATGTAAACCAACAGAGACAGAAATTAGAAAACAGATTGCCAGGGGTGCGGGACAGGGGTATGGGGAGTCAATGCATAATAGGTGTGGGATTCTGTTTTGGGAGATGAGAAAGTTTTATTAATGGAAGGTGGTGAGGATATCTACAATATTGTCAATGCAATTCCTCATTGAATGGTATGCTTGGGAATGGCTGAAATGGGAAAGTTATGTTGTATATCTGTCCCCACAATAAAAAATAAAAAAGGAAAAAATAAGCCAATAGAGACAATAACAATTAAGTACAGTACATGATCCTGGAGGGGATCTAACAAAAAAGGAGAGGGGGCTCAAAGGGACATTATTGGGAAATATGAAAAAATTGGATTGTAGACTGTAGACTTTATATCAATGCTGAGTTTCTTGAACTTGATAGCTGTACTTAAGGTGGCTGCATGGGTGAATAGTCCTTGTTCTTAGGAAATGTAAATGGTAGTTGTTCAGTGTTTGTGATGGTTTGAAGCTTTATGAACCCCAGAAAAGATCACATTCTTAAAGCTAATCCATTCCTCCTGTGGGCCTGTGGGTGTAGACCTATTGTGGGTGGGAACTCTTGATTAAGTTATTTATATGCCCCAGGTGGGTCTTAATCCTCTTACTGGAGCTCTTTAAAAAAGCATGAAATAGAGAGAAAACACAGAAGCTGAGAGAGGATACGAACAGAAGCTCAGAAAGAAAGCCACAGACAAAGCAGCCAGAAGCTGAAAGCAATGAAACCCGCAAGAGAAAGGAGAGACCAGCAGACCGTCCCCGGCCCCGCACTGTGTGCCTTGCCATGTGACAGAGGAGGTGAAGAGCACTGGCAGCCTGTCTTCAAAGTTCAGGTATTGCCTTGATGATGCCTTGATTTGGCCACTTTCATGGCCTCAGACCTGTAAGCTTGTAAGTTAATAAATCCCCAATGTAAAAGTCAACCCATTTCTGGTATATTGCATTTCAGCAATTTGAAAAGTGTGTTCAAATTGATGTGTGCAACCTACACTCAAGTGTTCAGAAAATGGAGTGATAAATGGATGGATGGATGGATGGATGAAATACGGCAAATGTGATGTGATGTTGTAATTGGTATATCTAGGTATCTGGAGGGGTGGAGGTTTGCTGCAGTTATCTGTATTGTTTTTGTAACTGTCCTGTGGGTTTGAAAGTATTTCAAAATAAGTTTAAAAAAAAAAAAGTACTAAGCAATGGGAACACAAAGATGAAGGAAACAGAATTCTGTTCTCGAGGAATGCAAAGCTGGATCAGTAGATAGATGAATAAGCCAGTAAATGTGATAACACTGACACCATGTTCTATTAGAGGCATGCATAAACTGTTTTGGAAACAAGGAGGAAAGACCAATGAATTCTTTTCTTGGGAACTCTGTTCAGGGTGAGTTAGGGGAGTGGTTGGAGACAAGCCTGATAAAGAGTTTTAATATTAAATCATGCAGTTTGGGATTTTATCCCTTAGGCAATGGGAAAACATTCAAAAATCAACAAGGAAGAATTAGTAAAATTAACAATAATTTACTTCTGATCCTGTTTCCCTAACCAAGAAGGTTAGTCTAATGTTGATCGATCTAAATACTGGCAGATAAGACATTCTAAATAAAAGTAAACTTCTTAAAATCCTAATTATAATCCACCCATTTTATTAATGAAGAAAACATTAGTGAGGAAGGATAACTTAAATACAGTAATTTCAGAAAACGAAGCCCAATATAGTCACTCCATTCCCCATATTTGAAGACACTGGAACTGGTAGCCAATACCTGTTTTTTATTTCTACACCAGAGCATGGCCAAGTAAGCATATTTCCCTCACCTTTGCTAAGGGTTTTTTTTTTTTTTTTTTTTTTTTTTTTTGGCTGTTGTTTGCCATTTACAGTCATAATAAAATTTTATGCTAAGCATGCCAATCATTCAACAAATATCTGAATGTCTACTATGTGCCAGGCATGTTCTAGATCCTGGGATAGGTAGAAAATAAAACAAACAAAACATCTGCCTTTGTGAAGCTTATATTATAGTGGGAGAGACAGACACTAAGCAAATAAATATTTATTATTATGGTTAGGTAGTGCATAAGTATTAAAACGGTTTTTACTTTTCCTCAGTACCTGCTCTCTCATAAACCTCTAGTAATCAGAGATTGGCAATCCAAACCCACTAAGCAAGCAAAACAGCAATCTTCAAGGCCGTTAATGACCTCCTACATGTCAAGAGCCTTTTTTTTTCCCTTCATTTCTCCTCCTGACTTTCTGTCTATGGCCCTACTAACTGATAACTCCTCAAATTCTATCCCTTGACTACATATTACTCTCCTGGATTCCTGTCTCTTTGACCACTGGGCAATCCCTGAGATTCTGCCTTTGGTACTTTCCACTTCCACAGTTTCAACTATTTTATCCATGACTCCCAAATCCATATTTTTGCAAAATTAGCACTCAGTAACCTGGAGTGCTAAACCCTCTCCTTCCCAGAGGAAAGATATGTTTCTGAGAGAAGGTGTGAATTTAACCAAAAACAAAAGAAAAAAAAAAAATCAATTACAACAGTTCTGCATACCTGTACTAGGCCAATCTTAACTTAGGAGAGCTCAATCTTTTGAGTGCATAAGAATCACCAAGAAGGTCTGTTGAAAATATAGATCCCCAGGCTCTGATTCAGCAAGTCTGTAGTAAGCCCAGTATTCTGAATTTTAAGGAGTACCTCAGGTAATCATGATTCAAAAAACTTATGTAACACCCTTTGAAGCACAGTCTTAGATTTTTGGACATCTATGAAAGAGAAAATGTGACTGAGAGAGCAGTTGCAGGGTCCGGGGTAATTTTTTATGAGATCCACGTAAATAATGTGTGGACATGTGTGTCTTTGGTATGGGGAGACAGTAGAGAAGGGAAGATGCAGGATTTGCATGTCAGGCAGAGATATGGTAAGGATGTCTCAAGCCTCACCCTTTTCCCTGTGGAGTGCCAAGTTCAGGCTGGTAAAGGGGACTGGGGTCAAAGGACCTATCTCAGGAGTTCTTAGCTTATTTCCAGACTGGAAGAATCTGGAAGCAATAAAATTGGAAAGAAGGAACTAAAAAATGTAGAGGAACCTTCTTTATCAGTTCACATGAGCTGGAATTCAAAAGACTAATATATGTATACTATAGCACAAGACTGCCACCTACTGCAGCACAGCCGTCAGGTTTAAATTCTTACACCTTTAAAGTACTACTCAACATTGGAATTTCAACCCATTTCCTATTCTCTCACCTGGCCCACAGCAGCTCCAATGCTCCCAGTTCCATCAACAATTCCTGTGACTGTGGCCAAAGCCTCACTGCTCCCTTGGACTAGTTCTTGGCGACCCAGGTCCGCAGAAATAGCTGAGCTAATCATGTTAGATGGTCCACCAATAAAAAATCCTAAAGTCATGAATGAAACAGTTTCTTATTAGAACCCTATTAATAATACCACTAGGAATCTATTGAATAAGGCAAGCCATTACCCCAATATTTGAATTGGTATCGTGGGGACAAAAGGAAAAAAATAACTGGTATAAATAGAAACTCTCCCAGACAGTATCATCTTCAAACTCGTTAGCACCCACATTTCTCAAAACTCTTCTTGAATTATTGACATTTTACACAACTCAAAGCTACAGAAAATAGTGAAATTCATAGCCTTTTTCTAATCCTGTGAAGTGGCATTCATTAATAATTAATTGCATTAGCTTGTCAAATTCATTTACAATGGCATTGCATCATATGAGCTTTTAACTACCCAAATTTAACCAAACATTGGGAAAAAAAAGAGGAAGGAAAATTATTTAAATGTTGTAGGTGACTCTGCCACTCCTCTTGGTGAGTCTTTCCCAGAATTGAGTGTGAGTTGGGAGCAATGAATGTTGTTCACGCTTTGGAATCAGTTCCATGTGTCTCTCATAGCATGAGCATATCACTGTAAGTATGATCCAAAGTTTAAAATATGTTATGCTTTTTAATAACATAGTCCCTAACTGCACTCAATTATTACATCTGGTGCTCAAGTGAAGAAATACTGATCAGTTCCAACACAGAGGTAAAACCTAACTATACTGGACTTTCGAAAGACACTGAATTGGTTTCCAATGTGGCACGTGCTTAAGATACTTTCAGAAGGAATTCTGACTATATAAAATATTTACCTCACACACTTTAGAACCTATTCCTTTTGTAACATGCAACACTAGCCTACCTACAAGGACTCACTACAACAAACATGTCTACAGAACTCAAAGATCTACAAGTACTAGCCAACAGTCCCCTTATTTCAAACAGTATCTGATAGAGCTAAGTTCCAAAACAAAACAAAACAAAATTAAGATATTCCTCATTTATGATGGCATCTGTTTTTTTAGGCAATAAGTTTAATAGCACCCTGTGTTTGCTTCATTCATCACTCATGCTCTCTACATAAAGTAGGTGCTAGCTTTTTCTTGATGTCATTCAGTGAAAAATATCTAAGAAGCTATGCACAATAGAGAAAAAGGAATTGGGTAAGCATAGGATGAGGCTGTTTGGAAGGAAAGATAGCCAGAAGTGTAAAATCTTGGTGACAATGTGCCCTTTATATTTATGCATGAGATGTATGTACATCACAGTTCTAAAAACTTATTTGCCTGTTGGTTTCTGAAGATGCTGTGTATTCGTGATGAAAATATAATCTTATGTCCTTGTTTTAAACCAAAACTTTAAAAACTGAACAAATACTAAGTAAGTTCAAAAAAAAATCACTGTAAACTTTCTGATAGAGAAGTGAATACTTTTCCTACACCTGACATCAGTGTCAGCTCTGCTAGCAACAGGATAGTTTGCTATCTTATCAATAATATTTATTGGGTCTAAAAGTATATCACGTGTAAGAGCATATACCTTTACATACCATGTATAACTATGCAATGTACTTATCCTAAACAAACAAAAAATGCTAGGATCGTTATTTAGAATTTCTATCAAAACTGATCTGAATGGCAATAAGACAGAACAGAAAAGACCTGCCTAAGATGGAGTTCCAATTTCATTTCAGTCACTAATTAAACATGTGTCCTCAAGTAAGCAGATTAATTTCTCTGGGTCTTAGTTTCCACATCTATAAAATGATGGAGCTGGACAAGATGATTAGTCTCTTAAAATCCTACAAATTAGGATTCATTCATTCTGCTTCATAATAAGAATATTGTTAATCACACTAAAAATCACAAAAGGACTTTGTAAAGTCCCAGTATGAGCAGAGTTTTATACAGGATAGAAGACAAACTGTATGTCAAGAGGGACACTTTAAAAGGTGGATCACCTATATTTTTGCCCAGAACAACCTTCCCTCGGTTGACTAAAGCTATCATGAAGGCAATGTTTTCTTTTCTTGTTTTGAAAGAAATGATTCCCCAATCCTAGTGCCCTTTACTAACAGTGTTTCAGAGCTTATTTTTTCCCTAAAAAAAAACAGAAGCCAGGGAAGCAATAAAAAAATTTAGAAAATCTCTGTCAATTAGGACTCCTTCTGTACAAAAGGACTGAGGCACATAATAGCAGAGAAATATAATCCGGAAGACATGTCTTTCTTTTACCTTTTGAGCTCTCTATAATTAAGGTTTTAGTGTTACTCAAATGGAGGGAAAAAAGAGTTTTCTTTTTTCCTTTTTATTGAGAGAGTAATAGTACAGTGAAAGTGAGCTATACACCATACCTGTAACAGCCATTAAAAGTGCATTAATGGACTTGTTGTTTGGAGAACCTGTAAGGAAAGTCATAGAAATGTCACGTTGACTTTAAAAGCATATTACATATGCCTCAACAGTGCAGTACACAAAGATCTGAATCTAAATGACCTCACAATTCACTCCCAGAGACTACAAAGAGACACATCACTGTCTCTTCCAACTTTTATTTGTAATGTCTGCCTCTTGCTGGTGCTCAAACTGAGATTTCTAAAAGATAAATAAAAACTCTATGCCCATCTCAGCAGTATCTTAAGAAACATATACCAAACCTACTAATTACCATCTTTCCTCTTTTGAAACCTTTTTCCCTTTTATTGTTTTATTGGCTATAATGCTGTCCCTCGGGAGCCTACTCACAAACAAAGCATATGCACTCCCAAACAAGCTTTTAAACAACTCAACCAAGCAGAAGAGATGCCAGTTTCCTCCCCAACACAAATAAAACTATGCAATGGTAGTTTTATCAGGCATTTATAGGACAATACAGAGGTACCATATATCATCTCTTTGTAGCTGGTCTCAAAGATCTCCCCAGGCTTGATCAGTTACTCAAGGCAAATGCCTTAATTTTAATTGATCAGGAAAATAACAATTGCAAAAGAATACTCACGACTATATCCAACAAGCGACCCAACTGCCAGGAGTAGACTTAGAGCTAAAACTGGTGCTCTCTTTTGTAACATGTCAGAGATGAAGCCTTGCAAAGTTCCACCTTCAGACACAAAGAGCACATCACAATCAGCATCATTTATAATTTAGTTTAGTCACTTGAAACCATGTATCCTTTTTCTCTGTTCTCACTACTGGGATTATAACAATGGTCTAACTGAAAAGATGATGGCTTTCCTAAAAGCTTCCTCCATAATTTCTTTTCAGGAAGATTAGCTGACTGTTATGTGATAGTTAATAGGAACAGGACACCACAAATCAGACACCAAAATAAGGAAAAAGGAAAAATCACCAAAACCATCCACTATCCCTTGCTATTTTTTCTCCTAAAACAAGCTATTAATTATTTTCCTGACTTTCTGGTTTTTATTTTAAAAGATGATTAATTAAGGTCTGTGACTCACAGGTTATTAATAATGGCCAATAAATATTCAATAAAATTAAATGTAGCAATTACAGTGTGGTAATAACCAATAGGTCAGGATGTTTAAATAGAAGTGATGTGAATTCTCTAAGCAACACTGTCACATTTAGATACAGTCCCATTTTGAGTTCTAGGGGTTACAGAAAATTGGTACGTCCTCATCAGAGAGTAAGTACCTAGGCAATTTTAATTTTAGAGGAGACAACAAGTACAGTCAGGTCTCAAGGTAGCAATCTCACCTTCGTCTCTGGATCTAAGAATAAGGGCAGACAAGTTCAAATACATTAATTGTATATCGCCCTAAAGATATACTGTTTGCTTTCAGGTGTTTGAGGCAGTTTAATCTTACCACAATCTTAAATGCAAGTATTATATAAAGAATATGATGGTTTTGCCAAAGCCATATAAGTAATACCCATCAAAATTCATTCTGTAAGTCTGTCTTATTTAAGACAAAATATTATTTGTATATTTTGGTCCAGCTATAGTAAAAAGTCACTATCAAAACCTGTTGCTTTGCTATATAATTTAACTTGTATGGTTAGTTTATTCAAACACCATAATTAGATGGAACTTTCAATAGTGAGTGAAATCTGCTTGGTTTGTACAGGTTAGTGTGAAGCCCCGATACATCCCAGAGAAATCTGGGCAGAGAATAAAAATGTATCTGCAAAGCCTCCTTGACAGACTGGGGGAAAATGTGGAAATATTAAACTTCCCCACCTGGGTAATTACTGATATCCTCACAAGCATTGGAAACTACCAATTTAGAAGGCTGAGTCCTCAATCTTGGGGCTTGCCTTTATGAAATTTGTTACTACAAAGGAGAGGCTAAGCCTACTTAAAATTGTGCCTGAGTGACCCCCAGAGAACCTCTTTTGTTGCTAGATGTGGCCTGTCTCTCCAAGCCAACTCAGCAGGGAAACTCACTGCCCTCCCCCCTACATGGGACATGACTCCCAGGGGTATAAATCTCCCTGGCAACATGGTACATGACTCGTGGGGATGAGCCTGGCCACGGCATCATGGGATTGAGAAAGACTTCTTGGACCAAAAGGGGGAAGAGAAATAGAATAAAGTTTCAGCGGCTAAGACATTTCAAATGGAGTTGAGAGGTCATTCTGGAGGTTATTCTTGTCATTATATAGATTGTACTGGAATAGCTAGAAGGAAATAGTTGAAACTGTTGAACTGCAACCCAGTAGCCTTGACTCTTGAAGACAACTGTATAACTATATAGCTTACACTGTGTGACCATGTGATTGTGGAAACCTTGTGGCTCCCACTCCCTTTATCCAGTGTAGGGACAGATGAGTAGAAAAATGAGGACAAAAAGTAAATGAATAATAGGGAGGGATGGAAGGTATGGGATATTTTGGGTATTCTTTTTTACTTTAATTTTTATTCCTTTGTGTGTGTGTGTGTGTGTGTTTGTGTGGTAATGAAAATGTTCCAAAATTGATTGTGATGATGAATGCACAACTACACGATGGTACTGTGAACAACTGATTGTACACTGTGGATGTTTCTATGGATTGTGAATATATCTCAAAAAAATTGAATTAAAAAATAATCTGTTGCTTACAATGAAGCACCTGCAAAACATTCACAAAAATTAAGCCCTACTATTACACCTACCTCTATAATCTGACAATCTATATGCTAACCTATTATTTTCCCTTCTTTGGCTCGGGGATGGTGGGGAAGGTGGGAGGAAGATAAAATGGACACATTCACTCACATTCTAACTTTCACCTTTGACATACAATTAGCTTTAGAACTAGATATCACTGAAAGTGTAGAAAAGGGTTACATTTAGAGGGACCACTAAGGGAAACATCCGCTGCTTCCCAAGACAAAAGAAATGATCCATCAACAAAGGAGTGAGAAAAAGAGCCCTATAAAATCACAGGGTTGCCTTAGGCTGGGTCTTGCTTTCTATGGACTCTTTTTTTTTTAAGAGTTTGCCTATTGGTGAGGACAACTTAGGAAAATGGCTGTCTGTGGAGTAAGTCATAAAACTTTAAATGATGCCACATATCATAACCCAAAAAGAGATTACTAGAAACTAACTCTTCATTAAGGAAAAAGATGCATCTCTGGCATACCTATAATTCCTCCTACATCGTACCAAATGGACAGCTTGTCAGCTTCAGCCTCCTTCCATCCAAAGTTGTTACTCAGATAAAACGGCAACCAGAAGAAGAAGGAGTAATTCACTAACTTCAAGCAGGCATAGGCAAGTGAATACTGCAAGAAAAACATTCACCAAACCAGTAAGAAATAAATGGCACAATCTGACCACAATTTTTAATGTAATTTAAAAGCAAAAGAAATAAAGGAGCTTGGGGTGAATAGTACCTGGTTTTAAAATTCAAAATTTCTACAAATTCCCATTAGGTTGACTCTACCTAGGCTCTCTCTTCTTTTTATCCCTAACTTCTAGAAAAACATGGGCAATAGGGCTTTAGAATTTAAAAACAAAACAAACAAAAAAAAAAACAACATGATTTTTTCTTAATTATCCCTAGTTTCTCCTCCTTTCAGTTCTCTGGTAGAAGCAAACCAGTGTTTTGAACCTATAAAGCAGGGCACATGGTCATATTTCTTTATTTAGACAAAGATAAATGGTATTCATGTCACTAGCTGGCATTAACCATAGGTACATAAATCCAGTAAATGTGACACCTTTTATTGCAAGCAGCCAAACTGTTTTCGTCATTCTACTTCCTGCAAAGTTAATATTATGAACAATTGTGAGCAATCATTAAACTATATAGTTTCAAGGACTAAGAAAATCATCAACATTAAAACTACTTTCAAATTTTAGTTTCCAAAAACATTTAGTGGAAAAGAGGAGTATTTTCGTGGGTTAAAAATGAAAGAACGTCAACATCATCAGCCTTGAGGCTCTCCTTTCAAGAAAAAAGTTGCAGCTCCCTTAAGAGGGTGGTGGAGCTAGGACTCCTATATTCAACACATTATTACCAAGAAATCCTGACATTAGCATCAAAGGGAAAAGAGGGGAGGAACAGAGGGATTGACTTCAAAGGGTGTCTGGATAGTATATTATTTTTCCTTCCCTGGAGCTGCCAGCTATTCCCTAGGTATCACCTGTTTTAAAACAGCTTCCCTAGCAGGGCAACACCCACCCTCTAGAAAGCCAAATCCCAATTGTGAGTGCTTTTTATCCAGGCAGCCTGCTCCACCCAGACAAAAGCATTAAATTAACTAGATTTATCCCTGACCATACAGGAGAAAAATAGCTTGTGCAATACTAAATGAATAGCAAAAGTTCCATATTTAGTCAGGACAAATCTAAGTTTTGGCTCAGAAATTAAACTATTACCAGCAGAAGAGTTTAATAATTATTAAGATACCAATCATTGGCATAAGAGCAGACCTAAAGGAATATGCATTTCTTTTATATTATGTATCATCATTTGATTAGAGAATTGCGGAAAGTTACACATATATATAATGTATACATATACATTATAAGTATACAATTCATACTTAACTACCTGTTTGCAAATGTTAGTTCTCTTAGCCTGGGGGCATATGTAAGAAGGGAATTGATAAGTTTGAAATATGATGACTGTGGATTTTGAATCTATGTGGGAGGTTACATTTATAAAGCACCATTAAAAAAAACAAAATAATACTTTAAAAAAGAAACAACAGGTGCTTATTCACAACACAATAACCCAATGTTATAGACCCTGGGAAAGACTCATACAATTTCTATTCCATGGGAAGGGGAACTGAGACACAAGGATGGGTTGAGTGACTTACCCCAGGTCTCACAGTAAGTTAGTGGGTAAACTGGAAACATAACCTAGGTCTCTTAACTTCCTCTCCAGTGCTAGAGCTCCCGAAACATCAAGACAGAAAAACTGCAGCAGAAGGGATTTAGTTTAGACATTAGAAAGCTTTCCTGACTGTAAAGGTTGTGGAAACACTGGAATGCATTACCAAGAAATACTGTGGAGTATTCTGTTCTGGACCTTTTACTAAAAGGGCAAACAATTGTTTTCCTGAAATGATCAGAATGTAGGCAAATAAGGCAGGTGTATGAACCATTCAAAGCCCTTCCTGGTCTTTATATAGTTATATAATACTACAACAGACTAAACGTATGTATTTAAAATATCAATTTTGCCTTCCAACTTACATGTTAGATTAAGGCCCAGCAATCTAGGGCCCATGGCCAACTCTGGCCAAGCCTATTTGTTACATATTGTCTATGGCTTCTTTTGCTCTACAGAGTTGTGTAGTTGTGACAGAGACTGAAAATACTATCTGGTCCTTTAAAGAAAAGGCTTGCTAACCCGTACGTTACCTATCAGATAAAATTTCAAGTGGTGCCAATATAGAAAAAGCTGAGGGGTACTATACAAATTCTTCTGAACATATATTCCTAAATTAAAGTATCAAAGAGAAGTTAAATACTTAAAGATACTTTATCTGAGGCAGAGTAAATATCAAGGGCTTTTAATGTCTCACTGACTATAGTATGGAAATTTGAATAGTCCTTACTGGTATAACTCCAGGAAGGCAACAAGCCTGACTAAAGCTTATTGCCTTGGCTTGAGTAACAGTACTGCTTTCTTGGATTGAATAATTAGGCTCATATTCATCTTCATTTTCAGCACCATTAATTAAAGGCCTGTGTGAGTCTTCTTCAAAAGTTTCTTTTACCTCAATACCTGGGAGACCTAAAAAAAAAATAATAGTTACAATTTAAAGAGTACCTACTATTGTGCCTGGCCTTATGCTAAGTGCTTTACATATATCATTTCCTATGGGTTGGGGTATTATTTTTATTTCAACTTTATAGAAGAAGGAACTAAGGTTGGGTCAATTAAGGCTACTTAGCTAATGAGCAAAAACCCAACACTCTAATTCTACTACATCAGACTATCTCCCTTATATACAAAAGAAGTTAATTATATACTATTAAACTGTAATATCTCTTTAATAATATTCAAAAGATAGAAAAATCATACTTCTCTTTGTTTCTGTGGTTTGGTTTGAACATATTCTACATTTAACCATAGATATGTATCAAACCAAATTATTTTCATGAAGGAAAATAAATCTGTCTCAAGAGGTGAAATCAGAAATAGGTCACGCTAATTTTTATCCAGTGCCTCAATTATAAAAATCTCTTGCAAATGTTGAGTTTTTCCTGTATCTATAGAAGATACACATTGCCCTCCTCATACACACATGGTTACACCAGGAGTTATCCACAGTATCTATAGGACACAAAAGAGCAATAGTGCAATAATGCGCCCTTAATTAACTGAAAGGAGCTCACAGTTTTCCTAGGAGAAAAGAGATTTGATTTCCTGGCCTCAGAGTACCCTTTGTCCATAATGATAAGTTCTGAACAGAAGGGACAGCTTTTCTCACCAATTTCTTCTGGTGATACCAAGAGTCCAAAGAAGATGATGATCCCACCAGCAAACTGCACAGATGCTGTCACCAGAAAGGCATACTAGAAGAGAGATGAAAAACGTCACATCTGGGAATATTCATCAAATGTCTACTTTAAAGGAGGTGGGAAGGTGTGGGAGGTGGGAAGTAGGGTTTGGGAAACAGGGCTTGAGGAGGGAAGGAGAAGGGAGATTGGAAAGGAAATGGGCACGGGGTCCTTATAATGTGACAAGCACAGTGCTAGGTGTTTTACTTGTGTTTTCTCATTTAATTCTTCCCATAACACTATGAGGCTCAGAGATGAAAACTGAGGTCTCCTGAAAACTAAGTGGCACTATGATGACTGTGAAATGAGAGGTGGCTCCAAAAATCTTTTTCTTTACACCACAGTACCGTCTCCCACAAAAGACATAGTATCTACTTTCAAAGATATTATATCCAGTTGAGAGAATAAATCAATACACAAAACAATAATATAAGGTAGCACACAGCTCAATGAATGAAAAGGTCTGCTCCTAACAAGAAACATACACAGGAATTCAAAAGAAGGAAACAGCTAAAGAGGCTAACACAGTTAAGACAGTGTTTAAACAAGAACTGAAAATCCAAGCAATTAAACATCTTTCCTGGCACAACTTAAAGCAAAGGCACAAGTGGGAATGAGGTGGAAAGTCTTCACTTTGGCTGAAGTAAAGGGCTTCTTCTGGGTACTAATTAGAAATAAAACTGACTTGGAAAGCTTGAAATAAGATTAAAGACCATCAAAAACTAGGCTGCATAGCTGAATTTTATTGGGAAGAGAAAGGAGCCTGATGTAAATACAGTCTGAATTTTTAACAAAGTGAGTGACAAAATTAAAGCAGTATTCCCAGAAGTTAAATCTGGGAGTAGCACTAGGGTAAAATGAAATTCCCTTATGAACCAATTAGTACAATCCAGGTGTGAATCTAAGAAAAATAGATTTAAGGTAACCATGAATAACGGACTGCCCACTGACCTTCACTAGACCAAAATTCTTCAGAGACCAAAAAACTGCTTAACTGTTTAAAGATGCATAGACAGATCCAGAGACAGTTTTAGAAACACACAAATCAATATACATATATACTCTTTAATTCCTCCTATTTTACATAAACAGTCATTTAATATACATTGTTTTGCACTCTTGCTTTCTTCATTTAATACATCTTTGAGATATTTTCCTATCTGTATACAGTGAATTCCCCAATTCTATTTCATAGTTACACAGCATTCCACTGAAAAGGTTTATCTCATAGCAGTGTTTTTTAACTTTTTCCCTATAGACTGGCATTTGTTTTCAATCTTATGCTATTAGTATGCTGGCATAATAACTTTATAGAGCCATCATTTCGTACATGTTTAAATATATGTATATCTGTGGGATTAACTCCTAGAGGTGAAATTGCTCGGTCAGAGCGGTTACAATTTTGATAGTCCATATTGACCCCTCTAGGAATTATTTAGGGACAAGAAATGCCTGTCTCTTCACATCCTCATAACCATGGCATTGTATCAAACTCTTGGATTTTTACCAATCCAATAGGTGCATAGTGTAGTTGTTTTTTTTATTATTATTATTTGTATTTCTATCCCATCTAACATCTAAGCTCTGTAAGGGCAGAAATTTTTGTCTGTTTTAGACAGTGCTATACTTTCCAATGCCATAGGCTGCATAGAAGAATTTAATAAATATTTTTTCAATGAATAAATAAGCTATAAGTGAGGTTAAATATCTTTTCACATATTTAAGAGTTGTCTATTTCCTTTTCATAAACTATACATTCAAATCCTTTACCTTTCTTTATGTGGGTTATTGGTCTTTAGCATATCAATTTGTGGGTGCTCTTATATTTTAAGGAAATTATTAGCCCTTTGTCTTTGTAATAGGAGTTGCAAACCCTTTTTCCCAGTACCTATTTGTCTTTAGACTGTCTTATGATGCTTCTGCTATGAGTTCTCTTGTGTGGCTGAATTTATCAAAAATTTGTCCACTTTTAATAAAAACATTGCCCTGCCCAGACATAGCTTTATGCAGTTTTAAATGGCCATAGTATTGTTTCCTAAAAAAAGAACAAGGGCTAAACAAAATACATATATACTCGAGAAGAAAAAGAAAAAACTGAAAAAGGTACCTACCTCATAACCATACTGCAGAACAGAAGAAGCTAGACATGCTCCCAAAATATTACCCACTGAAGCACAGGCACTCCAAAGACCAAAAATAACTCCTCGTCTAAAAGGCAAAACAGTGCAAAACAGAAAATAGTATCAGAAGGGATTCTGTGAGATGTTTCAAATACAAAACAGCCAAAACAGTGAAGGTTCATAGTACAACAAATTCTATTTCACGATATTTTAAAAGTACAACAAAATGACAGAACATCAGGTCTGTTTAACTCTAATTTTTTTAATATTATATAATATTATATTAAAGTACAATTTGGGGCTCATTGAAAGACACTTTTAAGAGAATAAAAAGATAAGCTACAGATTGGGAGAAAATATTTACATAATACTTATCTGACAAAAGACTTGTATCCAAATTATAGAAACTCTCAAAACTCAATAAGAAAACAGATGACTCAATTTAAAAACGGGGATGAGGGGTAGGTGGGAAAGGAGGCATGAATCTACAATCCTTTCAAAATAAAGTTTTTTTTTAAGTGAGCAAAAGATTTAAATAGATACTTCTCTCTCACACACACACACACGCGGTGCAAATAAGCATGTGAAAAGATGTTCAACATCAACAGATACTAGAGAAATGCAATGAGATCCTACTATGCACCTACTAGAAAGACTAAAATAAAAAAAGACTAATCCATACCAAGTGTTGGCAAGGATGCAGAACAACTAGAACTCTTACACTCTACTGGTGGAAATGTAAAATGGTACAGTAACTTTGGCAGAGGTTGTCAGTTTCTTAAAAGAAACATACACCAACCATACGACACAGCCATTTTACTCCAAAGTATTTACACAAGAGAAATGAAAGCATATGTCCACACAAAGATTTGTACAAGAATGTCCCTCTACCTTTATTTGTAACAGCCAAAGAACCAAATGCCCATCAAAAGGGGTACAATGGAATACTATTCAGCTATAAAAAGGAATGAACTATTGATACCCATAACATGAATGAATCTCAATATAATTATGCTGAGTCATAGAAGCCAGGAAAAAAGAATTCATACTGTACAATTTCATTTATGGTTCTGTTTAGGAAAAAATTTATTTTCAAAAACAAACTGTAATGGCTTTCTTGAATTTGATTTTTTTCTTTGTGACTGAACCAAACAAATAATGAGTGGTCAGACTGTTCAGTCACAGTCGTCAAACACCTGGTGTCTCCAATTAATAAAAGCTTAAATAGGAATTTTCTCAAAATGGCACGTCCAAACAAGTGATTATCTTTGAGTGATAGGATTTCAGATCATTTTACCTTTCCTTTGTTTCTGTTCCTTTATATTTTCAGGGTTTTCTACAATAACCAAGTATCCTTTGTATAACATAAAATAGTAAACAGAAAAAAATTACTTAAAAACTCTTAATAAAAAACAAACAGCACATGAGCAGGGAGCATCACCTACTCCAGAAGAAACTAAGGGAATACCTATTAAAATGCAATTGTTAAACTAGTAACACTAGAGTTAAAATGAAATATAAATCACTAGCATGCTGAAATATAAATCAGAACATTCTTATTAAGTGGTATTTATTCTAACCAGAAGACATATTATAGGTGAACTTTCGTAACTTAGCAGATCATTAACAAGTATTTTTACTCCCATTATAAAACTGGGGAAGCTGAAAAACCAAGCCAGATAGAGCATTTACTGAACACCACGGTAGATGCACAGTGTCTCTGTTATATACACTGGCCCCTATATAAAAGAGTAAATAAACAAAAAAGATAAGGCCACAGATGAAATAAATGTACATCTGACAATACATAAATAAATATTTATCTAGGAAAACTGATAAATATCCAAATTAAATAATACACCTGAAATCAGAGTGTCACTAACAACAATAAATAGCAAAGCAAATTCTTTTGGTATCTTGATTGACTTATCATCCTGTAAATTAAGTATGATTCTATATGATACTTTAGTAGGTATCCACCCTTGCCCCACAGCACCACACACATAAAGTCAAATACAACTTAGTAACTACCTGAAAGTTCAGGAAAAAAGTGTCCAACTTAAATATGTCCCAACATTTGGCATTCTTCATATGAATTTTATTACAATCCTTATTATGTGACATTAGGCATTAGGCAAGTAATGGATATCTTTTGGTGTCAGTATCCTTATCTTTAATGTAAAAAAGTTACACTAGATTGCTGAGTCTCAAACAGGGAGTGGAAGGCAAAACCTACAGGAAAATATAAGGTAGGATGGCAAGTGGGATTTATGTTTTCTAATGAGAATAAAAGTTTAAAGATACACTTTTGAGATACACTGCTTTAGTTCATACTCAAAATCTGAATATGGCCAAGAGAAAGTTATTAAAATGTGTTTTACTGGGCTAGATAATCTCGAAGACCCATACCATATCCAATATACTTTGACTCAAAACCTCCTAACATTCTTTCTAAAATAGAAAGAAAACATGGATAGTATCCAAAGGATGAAGTTAATTGACCTTAGCCAGTCTGAATAATCCAATATTAAAGATACTTAGATAGAAAATTGTTAAAAGGAGGTTGCATACCCAGCTGTCCCAAACCAGTTGCCCATAACAGCAACTACACAGGGCCAACCTGTGGACTGCAACAGACCATTCACAATCCACAGACAGCAGTAGAACCACTTGTTGTAGAAATGTAGCCATTCTGTGAGGGTGCCAAAGACAAATACCTTAGAGAAGGAAATAAAAGGTGACATGTCACATCCACATAGTTTTAGCATACTCCTGACTACATACCATACTTATGTTTCTGAGTAAAGACTATATGGAGAATGCATTCAAATATTTAGAGTCTAAAGGACACATAGTTGACACTTAGATACTCCTGCTCAAAGCCAGCTCTGGGTAAGATAACCACCAAATCACCACCCTTAAGAGAGGGCAAAGATGTCAAACAACATAAATACACTCTTTATTCTCATGCCTCCATCTTGCATCTTCAACTTTAAAAAATTAATCCTTCATTTTTAGACCTCATTTTATATCCTTATCCATTTCCTCTTCCTCAAACCTATATGTATAGGGGTAAGTACAAATCTTTAGTATGATCACATGAGCAAAAGTATGGTATTGAAAAACTAAAACTACCAACTAGATAATCCACTTCTAGAAAACCTATTAAAGTCTTACAACACTTGCACTTGATTTTCTAATTATAATTCCAAACCTTGTTTGGTTTCTGCTGAATAGAGCTGCAATACAGATCACCTTACCCAAATTCAGACTTCTTTAAAAATTCATATTAGCCTGTCTCAAAGCTAGAAAGACACCCAAAAAGTGTGGGTATTAAAATGATTCTCTGAACACTTGTAGCTTTGTTGGTAAATATAAAATGGAGCAGCTGCTGTGGAGAACAGTTTCACAGTTCCTCAAAACATTACACATAGAATGACCCAGCGATTCCACATCTAGGTAAATATCCCAAAGAACTGATAACAAGAACTCAGATACCTGTACACCAATGATAATAGCAGCATTATTTACAATAGCCAAAAGGTGGAAACAACCTAAGTGTCCATCAACAGATGAACAGACAAATAAAATGTGGTATATGCATAAAATGAAATATTATTTGGCTATATAAAAGGAATGAAGTTCTAATAAATGCTAGCTACAATACGGATAAACCTTGAAAACATTATGCTAAGTGACATACACCAAAAACGAAAGGAAAAATAACGTATGAGTCCTCTCATATGACTATCCAGAATAAGGAAATTCATAGACAAAAAGTAGACTAGAAGTTACCAGGGGCTGGGGGGTGGGTGGGGAAGGGGAGTTATTGCTTAATGAGTACAGTTTCTGTTTGTGGTAATGAAAAAGTCTTGGTAATAGATGATGGTAATGGTGGCACAACATTGTGAATGTAATTAATACCAATGAATTGTATACTTTTAAATGGTTAAAATGGAAAACTTTGTGTTATATATGTTACTACAATAACAAGTAAATATACACACCCACATTCTCCAAACTCAGAGTTTTTAAATGACAAACTAAAATTTTTTCATTTATTCTATTTAGCCAGATACACAATTGTTACAATCATCTATCAAATGAAGAAACATATATTTCCAAAAAAATAAACAATAAAAGTGAACATTATTATTATAGGTGATGCTTGTGAAAACTCACATGTGGAGGCATTAAGTCAATACAATTATATTATTCCTGAACACTGAGAGATTATATAAAGAATACTCTGAGAGTACAGCTATAAGAACAGTACTTCCTCTTTCCCCTATTCTCAGAAGTAGAAAAAAAAATTATTTTCTTGATTGGGGGGTGTGGGTGCAGCTTGCTTAGCTTAGGGCACTAGATACCAAAGGACAGTGAACCAGAGAGAAGAAATGTGAGGGGTAATAACATGATAATAACTAATTCACTTTGCCCCAGAGCCTATGCTAATTCACTAAGCATTTTACATGCATCATCTCACTTTTAAAATTCTTTTAAGGTAGTTATTTTTATACCACTTTACAGACAAGAAAGCTGAGGCTCAGAAATTAACTAGCCTTCCAAACATCATATAGCTAGTAATTGGTGTACCTAGGATTTTAACCCAAGCAATCAGACTCTGGAGTCCCAGGTCATAACACCACTATATTATGCTGCTTAATCAATGATTTTTCTGAATGCTCTGGTAGTCCTGGCAGGCTTCTGTGCCTCTGAAAATCAGCTGGATATTATCTACAGCCCCTAGACTTTTGTTGTTGATCATGTGCACATTCTCTAAAAATGAAACAGGTTCATTTTAGTCTGAAACTGGATACATGGTGTAAACTGCATAAAGAAGCTCTGCACTTCAGGTTCTTCCTCTGTAAAATGAGGCTAGCAGTACTTGTCTCAGGGTCTGCTGTGAGTACTGAGTGAGTTTCATAGATGTAAATTCAGTCAAAACACTGCCAGAGACCTAGAGATACCAATTAGTGGAGGGGGAATGATAATCTAATAAGAACAGATAAACTATGGAGGGTAATCTCAATGTTATGGGAATGCTCAGGAATGATTATGGTTTGTAAACTTTCTTGGATATAGTAAGATCATGTTGGAAGCAACAGAGTTATTTTAGGTTTTTTTTTTCTCTTATTCCTTTGTTTTCTTAGGGGTTGTTAATTTTCTTGGGGTATGGTAGGAACATGTTGGAAGTAATGTAGCTATTTTAGATTATTTGTTTTTCTTACTCCTCTGTTTGGACATGGTTTATTAATTTTCTTGGGGTATGGTAGGAACATATTGGAAGCAAAGTAGTTATTTTAGGTTATTTGTTTTCCTTAATCCATTGCTTTGTTTGAAATGTTGTGGGGTTTTTTTGGTTGTTGTTTGCCTGTTTGTTTTTAATTTTTTGATAAACAAAGTTAAAAAATTGAAAAAAAATCAGTAGAAAAATGGAAGTAAAAACTAAATGACAAATAGGGTGGGATGGGGGGATGGTTTGGGTATTCTCTTTTCACTTTTATTTTTTATTCTTATTCTGATTCTTTCTGATGTAAGGAAAATGTTCAGAAATAGATTGTGGTGATGAACGCATAACTATATGATCATACTGTGAACAGTTGATTGTATACCATGGATGACTGTATGGTTTGTGAATATATTTCAATAAAACTGAATTAAAAAAAAAACAAAAAAAAACAAAAAAAAAACAGTGCCAGACTCACAGCGAGTACTGCAACCACTAAGTTAACCAGTGTAAGTTAAACTTATCTAATCATGACCTGTCAAATAATTTAATAACATTCATCAAATAACTGCTTTTTTCCAGGACATTTTATTTGCAGTCAAAGCCTTATTTGGGAATATTTGGCATGGGTTAAACAATAGTACAAAACTGTATGGTCCCACTTACACGACATTTGGGAATAAGCAAAAATACAGGGAAAAGAAAACTGGTCAGTGGTTGCCAGGAGCTGAGGGGAAAAGGAAGAGTTTTAATTATACAACTATATTCATTTGTCAAAATTCAGTACTATACCCTAAAAAGGGTAAGTTTATGCATATAATATCTCAATTTTTTAATGTATAAAACAAAAACAAATGTATACATTCAAAAGTAGAACATATATGTGAGTAAGCAGCTCATAAATAATCTCTAAAACTTCAAGGGAAAAAAAAGTCCTTTTTCCCTGCATTCAAAGGGCAGAGATTGGAAACAATAATAAACTAAGGTCTAGTCTCCAAGCTTTTATTCAATCAATAAAAACTCCTTACTTTAAGCTGCTACGCAAATAAAGATGAATCAACTACAGATCTCGCCATATGTAGCACTCAAATGCCTTACATATAGTAACTAATTTCATCCTCATTACAACCCTTGGAGGAGATAATACGAATATCCCCTTTTGCAAATGACGAAGGAGATGCACAGAAAAGTATCTTGCCTGAGATCATAAGCTACGAAATAGCAGAAGAAATGAAACCCAGGCAATCCAGTTCTGGGGACGTCTGTGATCTTAACCACTATGCTATAGAATATTTTAGGAAAAGCAAGAGTTATACAGAAATAATTATGCTAAGTAGCAGACAATTTTATTTGCCTTCCAAGAAATATAGGCACAGGAGTTCAGAAGAGAGAATGAGTATAAAGCTGTACGAAAGAGGTGTCATTTGGCCAATGTTTGAGGAAAACTTGAATTAGACTATAAAGAGACGGAAAGAGGGCCATTCAAGGTCAGAAGAACAAAAGAAACAAAAGTACTAAATAGAAAGGAGACAGGATATGTAAGGAGCACAGAAAATAATATACTTTGGCTAAAGCAAAGCAGTGAAGCATGGTGATGAATAAGATTGTAAAGGTAGGACAGGACCAAGTTCAGGAAAGCACTGAATGCCATGCTAACATGTTTAGACTTCATGCTGTTGGTAACAGAGAGGCAAGGGAAGAACACGACCAGAATCATACTTGAAAGAGACTTCACTAAGTATAAAGGCATAAAAAGGATTAGGAAACTCAAAAATTAATTTTACTATTCCAATTAATATACAGAAGTAGGACGACTTGGATTCTGAAATACCTAGCCCCTCCCCACCAGCCCCAAATTAAAAAGGCAACAAAATGCTGTAGGATCTAAAAGACAATGCATAAAATGTAATGATGAATCAGTGGTTTTGGACTCATAATGTATAAACGTGTAATGTGTGAGAAGAACTACATAAAAGTAGGGGGATGGAGGAGAACAGAACATAGTTTGCTCATGCTATTGAAGAAACAAGATCATTATGGATTTAGGATGTTACACTGAGCCCCATGGTAACCACGAAGAAAATATCAGAGAATATGCAAACTCATAAAGACAGAAAGTAGAATACAGGTTACCGGGGGCGGGGCAGAAGCAATGGGAGTTATTGCAAAGTGAGTGTAGGGTTTTTGTTCGGAGTAAAGGGAAAGTAATAGTAATGGAAGTGGTGAGGGTACTGCTACATTGTGACTGTGATTAATGCCACTGAATGGTATACTTGGGAGGAGTTGGGATGGAAAGATTTATGCTGTATATATGTTTCTACAATGAAAAAAAAAAGAAAGAGGAATTGAAGAGATAATGACAAATGCAATACATGATACTGGATGGGATCTAAGAGTGGAGAGAAAAGGCTCAAAAGGACACTGTTGGGACATAAGAAAAATTTGAAGTTTAGAATGTAAGCTTTATACAACATTAAATTTCTTGAACTTGACAGCTGCACCCAAGTGAATATCCTTGTTCACAGGAAATGCACATGGCAGTATTAAGTGTTCATATAGATGTATGACACCTGTTCTCAAATGTTCAGAAGAAAGGAAAGAAAGGGAAGGAGGGACAGACAGTTGACAGAAAGGAAGGAAGGGAGGGAGAGAGGGAGGGAGGGAAGGAAGGAAAGGGAAGAAAGGGAGAGAGGGAGGTAATAAAATGATACGGTAAAGGTGGCAAAATGTTAAAATTGGTGGACCTGGGTATCTGGGGTAGGGGGAGGGAGGGTTAGAATTCTCTGTATGGAGTTTGTATTATTTTTGCAATTATCCTATAATTTGAAATTATTTCAAAATAAAAGTTAAAAAAATTTAAAAGCAACAAAAAAGACCTTTCCAACTTACCACTAATGCAGAAGAACACATGCCAAAAGACAGAACCCATCGTAAATTAAGCCGATCCCCAACGATGCCACTGATGAAAAGGCCCTAAAAAATAAAGCATTTTATTTTACAGCTCCAAATAATAACACAATTTGAATAAAAGTTTATGCATTCCAAAGGAAATAAAGCAAACATAACATTGAGATTATTTTAAATTACACCTTATTCTCATACCTGGACTGGCCATCTATATTAGACTCACAAATGTTTCATGAAATGACAATAAACATTTGCACACTTAACTGTAAACACCTTATACACCAATACATTACAGTTTAATGCAATCTTTGGTTTTACTTAATTCCCTGGCCATCTAAAAGGAGACTGAAAAGAATAAGAATAATTCCAATAAAACAAGGTCATAAGTATACTTTATTTCTCGATTAGATTACCTCCTAAACATTAGTTATAAAGCTTTTCTCAAAGGGCTTCTCTCCACCTATTTGTATTATGTAGTAAGATGTGTTACAGCAATACCCTGCAGTTTCCAGTTCTGACTTTGTAATAAGCATAACAGAAGCTTCTTGGGGCACACTAGCTGCCTATTTAAAACTGACCCTTGCCTCTTGGTCCCATATTGAATCCAAGTTGGAGGAAGCGAGTCCAGTCTCAAAATGGAGGTAAAATCGCCACCCAGTCGTCCCCAACCTGATTCTGGCAGCGCTCCCACCACCGCCGCCACCATGGGGAGGAGGGCCATGATCCAAAGGAACCAGAACAGCTGAGAAAACTGTTTATTGGTGGTTTTAGCTTTGAAACTACGGATGATAGTTTAAGAGAACATTTTGAGAAATGGGGCACACTCACAGATTGTGTGGTGATGAGAGACCCCCAAACAAAACGTTCCAGAGGCTTTGGTTTTGTGACTTAGCCTTGTGTTGAAGAGGTGGATGCAGCAATGTGTGCTCGACCACACAAGGTTGATGGGCGTGTAGTGGAACCAGAGGGAGCTGTTTCTAGAGAGGATTCTGTAAAGCCTGGTGCCTATCTAACAGTGAAGAAAATTTTTGTTGGTGGTATTAAAGAAGATACAGAAGAATATAATTTGAGAGACTACTTTGAAAAGTATGGCAAAATTGAAACCACAGAAGTTATGGAAGACAGGCCGAGTTGAAAAAAGAGAGGATTTGCTTTTGTAACTTTCGATGATCATGATACGGCTGATTAAATTGTTGTTCAGAAATACCACACTATTAACAGGCATAATTGTGAAGTGAAAAAGGCCCTTTCTGAATAAGAGATGCAGTCTGCTAGATCACAAAGAGGTTGTGGAGGTGGATCTGGCAACTTTATGGGCCATGGAAGGAACTTCGGAGGTGGTGGAGGGAACTTTGGCTGTGGTGGAAACTTTGGTGAAAGAGGAGGCTATGGTGGTGGAGGTGGCAGCAGGGGTAGTTATGGAGGAGGTAATGGTGGTTATAATGGATTTTGAGGTGATGGTGGCAACTATGGCGGTGGTCCTGGTTACAGTATTAGAGGGGGCTGTGGTGGTGATGGACCAGGATATGGAAACCATAGTGGTGGATATGGTGGCGGTGGTGGAGGATATGATGGCTACAATGAAGGAGAAAATTTTGGCGGTGGTTAACTATGGTGGTGGGAACTATAATGATTTTGGAAATTACAGTGGACAACAGCAATCAAATTATGGACCCAGGAAAGGGGGCAGTTTTGGTGGAAGAAGCTCAGGCAGTCCCTATGGTGGTGGTTATGGATCTGGTGGTGGAAGTGGTGGATATGGTAGCAGAAGGTTCTAAAAACTCAACAGAAAATGGCTACAGTTCTTAGCAGGAGAGAGAGCAAGGAGTTGTCAGGAAAGCTGCAGGTTATTTTGAGACAGTTGTCCCATATTCATTAGAGGAACTGTAAAAATCTGCCACAGAAGGAACGATGATCCATAGTCAGAAAAGTTACTGCAGCTTAAACAGGAAACTCTTCTCGTTCAGGACTGTCATAGCCACAGTTTGCAAAAAGTGCAGCTACTGATTAATGCAATGTAGTGTCAATTAGATGTACATTCCTGAGGTCTTTTATCTGTTGTAGCTTTTTCTTTTCATTATATCAGGCATATTGTCCTGTAAATTGTGGTAGTGGTACCAGGAATAAAAAATTAAGGTATTTTTAACTTTTCAAAAACAAAACAAAAAAACAAAAAACTGACCCTTAGGTTCCACAAGGCAGGGAGTAGGGAGCTGAAGACTATAATCATTTGAAAATAGGTACAAATGTTTTGCCTTCTGCTCTTCTCACTGAGTGCCAGGGACTGAAATGCTGCGAGCATGGCAGGAAGGGAGGCTGAGACCTTAAGAGCAATATACATGAGGTTTCTTCCATAAAAATGAAAACTGAATAAACATCTTGACTAAAAACCTAAATTCAGATAAGATGAAGTGTTTCTAATAAATTGTTTCTATCTGTATTAAGGAAATTTCAGATAAACAGTATCTCTATCATCAAAAATTCACTGCCTCAAAAGGGGCAAATGTAAATAACAGGGTAGATTCTATGTTCTATAGCTGCTACTCATACTGTCTTATGCTGCATATAATAAAAGGGATGAAGAAAATCTTTCGATTGTTTCAAAACTGTTCAAAAGCAAATTGCCTGGAAGTTACAGAAGGCAAATTCAGCTCAATATAAAGAACTATGGTCACTGATTATTTCGCGGTACTTATTTTTACCTCCTAAATCTATTTAATCCTATAGACAAGTATTATTGTCACAATTCCATAGCTGAGGAAACTAAACATCAAAAAAGGTTAAACTTAATTCCAAATACTAGTTTAACATGGCTAATTAACTGTGGTAGAATTGGTCCTTTCACAAAACCAGTGCTCTTACCACTAGACAATGTAACCTTTTGAAATAATCCAAAGAAGGAAAGGATGTCTCAAAAGAAAAAGCAACACACTCGAAGCACTCTAGCCAAAGTCAAATGACCATATATTGGGATTTGTTAAAAAAAAGAAAAAAGAAAAAAAAAATGTCCAACTGTTTCTATAAGTTTCCTCTTTGAAGAAAAGCTATTGTAATAATTACTCAAAAAACACTACTTTAGGCCTTTCACCCAGTATTTCATATCACCTTGACATTCATAATTAAAAAGGCTTGGACACATTTTAAAGGCAGGAATTAAGACACTCAAGGGGAAAACTCAGGCTCCTCATACAGTCTTCAGTTCATATGTTGCCACCATTAGCTCCACAGTTCTAACACAGCAGCCACCACAGAAATTCCCTACAATCAAACAGAGATTCTAGCTCCCAATATAAGAAAACTACTTCAGACATATAATTACCCCTTACCATCTTGGTATAGCTTCCCAGGACATTACTCTCCTCCATTTCTACCCTATCTCAGCCCTCCTTCCCCATTCCTCATCTTCCCTACCTCTAAATACTGGAATACCCCAGGGCTAAGTTTTCATACCTTTTCTCTATCCTCATCTATCCCCTTGATGATTTCATCCAGTCTCTGAATGCATTTAAAAAATCCATCTTTATGCTGAAGAGTCCAAAATTTATATCTCCAGCCTGAACCTCCCGTTTGAACTCCAAAATCAACCAAGTGTCTACGCTCGATCATTTGGAACAATAGGCATCTCAAATGTAACATGTCCAAAAGTGACTTCCCCTCAAACCTTTTCTTCCCATAGTCTTCCACCTTGGAGTCATCCTTGACACCTCTCTCTCATATTCCATATTCAATAAGAAAAGGATATTACTAATTCTTCCTTTCAAAAACTAATTAAAATCTCACCACTTCTCCGTCTCTATCACTTTTACCCTGGCTCCTAGCCACCATCACTCTTTACCTCAAAAATGGAATAGCCTAATTCATTTCCGTTTCTGCCTTTGCCCTTTCAGTCTAGTTTGGTCCCACAGAGCGGCAAATAAGCCTCTCAAAACCCAAGGCATATTGTATCATTCCTCTAAAACAGCGGCTCCTATCTCAGCGTTAAGGCCAAATCCCCTCCTAAAGGAGACAAAAGCCTACAGACATGAGACCCCATCACCTGACTTCACTTCCTGCTTCTCTGTTCTAGTTACACTGACCTCACTCACCTATTTCAAGACTTTGCTCAAATATTTCCTTCTTAGTGAACTCTTTCCCAACTGGCTTCAAATTACAATCCCATTCCCAGGACTATCTAGACCCCTTTTCCCATTTTACTTTTCTCCATAGTATTTATCATCTTTAAACATACTCTATAATTTACCCATTCATAGCATTTTATTAATGTCTGTCTCCCCCAGCTCCCATTTTGAGAATGACAGCTTTATAAAGCTAGGGATTTTAATCTGAGTTGCTCAATGACTAATTCCCTGTAACTAGAAAAGTACCTTATACATGGTAGGTGCTAAACAAATATTTATTAAATGAATACATAAATAGGAAGAAAACAAAATACAAAGTTCAAAATGCCGAACTTCTCAATCAGCAAATTCACAATTCCTTCAAACTTCATAATGTTTTGAGTCATTTCTTTCACATTTTTCCTAAACTTGAAATTTCAGAATTCTAAAACTTACCACAGCATAGGAGAAGAGAAAAATAGTATCCAGTGTTCCAAGGAAAAGAGTGGCTTCCTCTGCACTGGGGAACAAATGGTTGCTGCTCCAAATCTAAAGTAATATAATAATAATAACTTAATATCACTGATACCTATGTAGTGCTTTATATTTCTCAAAGCACTTTTAAACAACCTCAGCTGATCATCACAAAAACCTGGTGATGTTAAAAAGAGCAATCAGTACTCTGTAGATAAGGAAACACACAGAAAAAAACTTAAGTGATGTGTCCAAACTCACATAGTTCAATGTGTGAAAAATCACACATTCCCAAAAGACCCATAATGTTAAAGACCAACTTTTACTTCAAATGCATTTAGAAAGTTGTTTAACTAATGTACTTATTTATTTTAAATCAAAATGCTCAAATGCTACTAAGTTAATTGACAATGCTGGATAATAAGTATAAAAGACATTCATAAGAAATAAACTCTGATTCCAATCTTTTTTTCTACAGAATTCAATATCCAATAAATCAGAAATCATCTCTACCTCCATCCAAGAAGAAAAATGTTTTATAGTAGTCTTTAAAAACAGTTTCCTATCGATCAGTGGTTGCCTGGGACTGCGGATAAGTGGATGGGCTAACTATAAAAGAGCAGAGAATAATTTTGAGATGATGGAAATATTCTTTATCTTAATCGTAGTAGTAGTTATAAGACTAAATATATGTTTGCTAAAATCTGCAGAACTGTACACTAAAAAAAAAGGTGAATTTTGCACTTGGAAAGATGCTCAACATTATTAGCCATCAGGGAAATGGAAATCAAAACTGCAATGAGATACCATTTCACACCCACTAGAATGGCTACTACTAAAAAACAAAAAACAAAAAAGCAAAACAAAACAAAACAAAACCACAGAAAATTACAAGTGTTGGAGAGGAGGATATAGGGAAACAAGAATATTCATTCATTGCTGGTGGGTATGTAAAAGGGTGAAGTTGCTGTGGAAGACAGTTTGGCGGTTCCCTAGAGTTAGGTATAAAATTATCATATGACCAGAAATCCCATTTCTAGGTATATACCCAGAAGAACTGAAAGCAGGGACCTGAACAGATATTTTTACACTGATGATCACAGCAGCCTTATTCACAACTGGCAAAAGATGGAAACAATCCAAGTGTCCATCAACCAATAATGGATAAACAAAATGTGGTGTACACACACAATGGAATATTATTCAGCCATAAAAAGGAATGACGTTCTGATACAGGCAACAACATGGAATGACCCTTAAGACATAATGTGATGAGTGAAATAAGCCAGACACATAAGGACAAATACTGTATGATCTCACTGATTTGAAATCATCTGAATAAACAAACTTAAGAGAGTCAGAATCTGGAATATAGGTTACCAGGGGGCAGGGTAGGAATAGGAAATCTGGAGTTAAGGCTTAAAATGTACAGAATTTCTACTTGGAGCAATGGAAATGTTTTGGTAATGGATGGTGTTGGTGATGGCAGCATAACATTGTGACAGTAATTAACAGCACTGAAACATATACATGAATGTGGTTAAAAGGGGAAATGTTAGGTTGTATATATGGTAATAGAAAAAAAAATTTCCATGAAACTGCACACCAACAATGAACCGTAAGTTAAACCATGGACTACAGTTAACAGTACAATTATTAAAATGTGCTTTCAGCAACTATAACAACTGTACCCCACCAATGCAAGGTGTTAATAACAGGGTGGTATATAGGAATCTTGTATTTTATGCATGATTGTTCTGTAAACCCACAACTTCTCTAACTTAAAAAAAAAAAAAAGTTGGGACGATCACCACACAAACTGACCTGTCTTGCCCCTAAGCACTCTTTTTTTTTAAAAACATATTTTTTCCCTTGTTCTAGTTTGCTAATACTGCCGGAATTCAAAACACCAGAAATGGATTGGCTTTTATAAAAAGGGTTTACTGGTTACAAAGTTACAGTCTTAAGGCCATAAAAGTGTCCAAGGTAAGTCATCAACAATCGGGTACCTTCACTGAATGGCCAATGGTGTCCAGAAAACCTGTTAGTTGGGAAAGCACATGGCTGGCATCTGCCCCCGAGTTCTGGTTTCAAATGGCTTTCTTCCACAACGTTCCTCTCCAGGCTTCAGCTTCTCTCCAAAATGTCACTCTCAGTTGCTCTTGGGGCGTTTGCCCTCTCTTAGCTTCTCCGGAGCAAAAGTCTGCTTTCAAAGGCCTTCTTCAAAATGTCTCTGTAAACTGAAGCTCCTCTCTCAGCTCCTGTGCAATCTTCAAAGTGTCCCTCTTGGCTGTAGCAAGCTCGCTCCTTCTGTCTGAGCTTATATAGTGCTCTAGTAAACTAATCAAGGCCCATGCTGAATGGGCAGGGCCACACCTCCATGGAAATTATCCAATCAGAGTTCTCACCCACAGTCGGGTGGGGCGCATTTCCATGGAAACAACCTAATCCAACAGTTCCAACTTAATCCCCACTAATATGTCTGCCCCCACAAGATGGCATCAAAGAACATGGTTTTTTCTGGGGGACATAATTTATACAAACCAGTACATCCCTCTATGTATAAACTCAAGGAATACTAAAAACACATCTCACAGCAGCTGCAGTCGAGTTTCAAACAAGAGGGATAGTAGTAAGCATGATGTCTGACAATCAAATGTACTTTTACCAAAAAAAAGAGGGTGAATTTTAGTGTATATAAATTATATCTTCATTTTTAAAAATACAGTTTCATTAACCTACTTCAAAAAAAATAACAATGTTTTGTTAATTTTTCTGTCCTTCTGGTCTGGTACTCAGAAAACTTGAGATTTAAACCCAGCTCTAGTCCAAAATGTTCATTATCTTGGAGAAATCACTTATCCCAACACTTTCCAACCTCTTCATATCAAGGCACACACAGAAAATACTATTTTTACAATACCACAGGGTAATCAAAAGAAGCTGTTCAAGGTTAGAGTTATTGACCTAGGGATATTTACCACCCGTAATCAGGAAATCATTCCAAGCCTCACCTGGCAACCAGAGAGGCTTAGGGAGGAGATACCTCAGCCCACCTGCAACCCCTTCATGGCAAAACAGTTAAGATGCCTTCAAAGAACCCCAGTGGCCAATTATCTACAAAATTAAGTCTTTCTAACTATAAAATGCCATGTAAGTACATGATTCTTTCCGTAATTAATATATTGCAGAGCTGTGTTTAAATGAATCTAGTTTTTAAGATTAATTCCTTTAGGATAAGAACCAAATCTTATACATATTTATGTAGTGCATAACAGGGAAAAGGAGACATGGCTATTTTGTAAATATTTTTTAAATTAATTAATTAATTTCCATTTTAAAGAACAATGACCAAGGCATATGAAATAGTGCTTGGAAGGAACCAGTAAAGGAACTGGAAATGTTTATGCTGAGAAAGAGAAGACATAGGGAACCACATGAAAGTTGGCTTCAATTTTATCAAGGGCTCCCAAAGGAAAAAATATTTTAGTTCATCTATAGAACTTTCCAAATGTAATGAGCTGCTTTATAGTGTAGTGAATTTCCCCTATATTAGACATCCATGATAGAACCTGGAAGATAACTTGTGATCGTAATTTCCTACGTAAACTCAGCTAGGTTATGGTATCCAGTTGTTTGGTCAAACAGATTACTTGTTACTGTGAAGGTATTTCATAGACAGAATTTGCATCTACAATCACTTGAGTGCATTTACAATCAACAAAGGAAATTACTCTCAGCACTGTGAGTAATCTCCTCTTCCATCAGCTAGAGGTCTTAAAAGCCAGAACAAGGGTTTCAGAGGTAAGAGGATGAGTTTCTGCCTCAAAGTCAACACTGGCTCTTGCAGGAATTTCTAGCCAGCCAGTTCCCTGGGGAATTTGAACTAAGGACTTCAATGTCGTGTTTCCAGCCTGAAGCCTGCCCTATGGAGTTCACATTTGGCAGCCTCCACAGTTGTGTGAGCCAATCACTTAAAATAAACCTTACACACAGATGCACATCTCATACAACACACATATATCTTGTTTGTTTCTCTGGAAAATCCTAAAATATAACCTCTCAAAAATAATATAAAAGGGATTCTTAAATACAATATAATGAGAGACAGACTGACTAGTTCGACTAGATCATAGTTCTCAAATATGGTCCATGGAACATTGTCGGGGGTGTGTGTGTGAAATCCTCAAGTCTTCCAGGGGGTCTGCAAGATGAAAACTATTTGCATAATATTAACATGCCATTTGCCTTTTTCCCTTTGCTAATTCTTGCACTCATCGTGCAAAAGCAGGAGTGGATACAAATGTTGTGCCTTGGTATGAATCAAGACAGTAACACCAAACTGTACTATTAATCACTATATTCTTTGCTGCCACAAACTCACAGTAAAAAAAAAAAAAAAAAAAAGGAAGCCTACTTACTTAAGAATGTCCTTGTTGAAGCAGTAAAAATTATTAACTTTTATCAAATCGGGTCTCTTGAGTATTACTAATTTTTAATATTCTGTATGAACTGGAAAGTGTGTACAAAGCACTTCTCCACACCAAAGTATCATGGTTGTCTCAAGGGAAAGTATTTGTGCAATTGTTTGAGTTACAAGTTGGGAACATCATTTCTATTTGAAAGAACAATTCACATCCAAACTACCGTTATCCAGATTTCGGCATTTGGCAGGTATTTTTCAAAAATTAATTAAATGAGTTCATCACTTCAAAGATCCACTCAAAGTACAAGACAAACAAATGGATCATAATGTAACAAAGTATGAAAAGCTCAGTGATACAGTTTCAGATTATACTTTGCAACTAACTTATAAGAAATCGTCACTTGACAAGTTTTGGTATAGTATCAAAGAAGAATATCACAATAAACTGGAAAGGCTATTAAAATACTCCTCCCTTTTCCAGCTGAATTTTCTTAATATAATGCAAAGTATCATGTCACAACAGGCTGAATTCAGAAGCAGACATGAAAATCTAGTCTTCCATTAAATCAGACAAAAAGAGATTTGGAAAAAAGTTAATTGATGCCACTCTCCTCACTAAGTAATTTTTTGTTTGGAAAAAAATATTTTTCATAAAATGTTATTTACATTAACATATTATAGGTTTATTTAATTCATTGAAAAATAACAAAAATAGTTTTAAATTTGTCAGTTTTAATTTCTAAAACAGTACATATCTATAGGCATAAACCAAATTACCAAAAGCTCTTTGGGGTCTTAAGACCAAAAAGTTAGAGAATCACTGAACTAAATGATTTCTGAGGTCCTTTTAATTTTAATGTTATGGTATTCCTAAGATGAGGTGTTACAGGAAAGCAAGTTTGATTTGAGAATACTAAAGAGAAAAATCACAATCAGCAATATTAAAAAGCAAACAAACAAAAAACCCCACCATACATTCAATAGAAAGCAAAATCCCCAAATTATCAAAGAATATATAAGGTATGACTCTTAAGTACTGAGATTCATTTCTGCGTGGCTTATGGCATCAGTCTCATTATAACACCACCACACATAATACTTTCATTATAAATAAGAAACCAGAGCAGGATTACACAGCTGAGATCGACCAGTACTTTCAGCATGACAATCTGGGGCCCAAAATATCTTTGATTAGTTATTTTGCCACATTTTCCCTATAACCATAGTTTTTAGTCCCTACATCTAAAGGACCCATGATAAAGACCTGTTAGGTACATATACAAATGTGAGCTAGAGACAGGGACCTTACGCAGCTGCTCAAAGTGTAAGATTTCTTTTTTCTTTCCTCCCTTGCAGGAGGCTTCCTGCAGATGTGGCTTTCACAAGAATTGGCAGGTTTTAAACAGCTTTTCTTTAAATTTCACTGCCAGACTACTGCTTCAGTCAAAATATACTTCTGATTTCCTACTTAAGTGGAAAAAAAAAACCACACAAAAAAGCTAAGTAACACTAACAAAATGAGATTCAGATAATAGCATAATTTATAGATAAAAACCTACAGAAGAAATTTATGTCAATAAACTAGCTCAGATCATGATGATTAAACTAGCAGGCTGGAAATGTTCCAAGTATACATAGCGAATCATTGAATGTTTAATTAAAGTCACAGACAAAATGAATTTAACACACTAAAATCCCACACAAGCTGAATGTGACTCAACCTGGTCTGGATGTAAATATATCAGCCTGTATGTGTTGTAGGGTTTTCTTGTGTTGTGCACTAAGCTACTACAATTGCTAAATTTTGGAGCACTTCCTGGCAGCATGAAATGATTGCACATACTAAAGATCACTGTGTGAGTTTCTTAAGTGAGAAACATAAGAGAATAAGGGCTATACATTGGGAATAGGGAAAGACTACTAACATAAAAGAGCTTCCTGAGAATGGTGAGCATAGAAGATGAGTTAAAGATGACTTGTTTTCATGGGTTTGTTCTTTCTATAAGATGAATGGGATAGGCTTATGTAAGAATCTACTGAGTAAGAGTAGCAGTACATGAGCTTGAGACAGAATGTTGAAGACACCTTAAATCCTGCTTCCTTCCTCCTACAGATAAGTTTAAATTCTCTTACACTATTCTCATGAGAGGACTGTACCGACTGGAGGTAAGATTTTTAATTTCTTAGAATGAATTTTGGCTTATAATTTTCAGTAAAGTTGTTCTCAAATAGTGGATCTAACCATTACCTCTTTATTATCTATAAACATAATTTTATGTTCTTATGTTCATGTACTATTTTCAATGTTTGCCCATGTCAGTGGGATCCATCTCACATTATAAATTTAAGGTACAGAGAACTTATTTAAATATTTTCATAAAGCACCCTTAGATAGCTACACATAAAAATGAAAATTATAATAGATATTTTTTAGGATGCCATTTAGAACATTTAAGAAATCTTAAATAGCATATATAAGCAAAATACTCTTTAGAATTCAGACTAATCTTACATATATTTCTGGTTCTGAGAACATTTTCCACACTGAACAAAAAAAGGTGGCCTCAAAGAGAAGCTAGAGTTACAGACAGCTATAGAGCCAAAAGCCAGGATGAGTGAAAGACGCACATCACTCTAACCATTCCACTTCCCAGCAGGTCACAGGAAAGAAAATAACAGGGCTTTAAAGTTTAAAATCAGCACTGCTCCCCACTATGGCAGGTATGGAAATACAAATATCTCCCGGATTGTTTAGACTATACTTTTATACCACCAAACTATTCAAACTACTTAAACCGTAGTTCTGAAAAAAACAAAACAAAACAATGAAATCTGTTTTGGTGGCAATTAATGTAAGGAAACAAATATCTAAGCAGAAAAGTTAATGCAAGTTCAATAAGAGCTAGTAATTTCACATAGTGTAATGGTTAAGTTCATGTGACTACTTGATTGGTTATGCTGTCCAGTCAACTGGTCAAGCATTGACCTGAGTCTTAGTGTAAAGATATTTCATTGATTTAAATCATTAGACAGTTGTTTGCATCTACGGCAATTATACCTTCAATCATCTAAGGAGATGGACTTCAGCAATCAGAGAAGTCTCATCCAATCATTTTAAGGCCTTAAAGGGAGAACTGATGATTTTAGCAGTCAGAAAGAATTTCTATCTCTACTTCAGCCAGCCAGTTTCTCCTGGAGAATTCATCAAAACCTTCATCAGCGTTCCCAGCTTGCAGCCTGCCCTAAGAAATTCAGATGTGCCAATCCCCAAGGTCACATGAGCCGATTCTTATAATAAATCTCATAATATGTACACACACATGTATGTGTATATATATATATACACATACATACATACATTGTTGGTTCTGTTACCCCGGAAAACCCTAACATATGGTTACTGGCAGAAAAGAGTTACTATAGCAAGCTGAGACTACTATCCTTCAAAAGGCCTACTTGCCTACTGGTTGGAGTCTAAGGACTTGGATTTCAAGAGCATTCTCACTATTCCCTGATTAAGAATGTACCTAAATAGTTTCTACAATATGGTTTATGCTGAATACCTCTTTCTTTCTGAGGTCTTGAATTTCAGTATGGGTAAGGCAGAGGGTGCCTATGTAACCAGCTTCCAATAAAAATTCTGAGCACTGAGTCTCTAATAAGCTTTCCTGGTAGACGTCATTTCACATGTCACAACTCACTGCTGGAGGAATTAAGCATATCATATGTGACTCCACTGGGAAAGGACTCGGAAACCTTGCACGTGGTTTCCACTGGACTTCACCTCACATCCCTTTCTCCTTTGCTCATTTTGCTTTGTATCCTTTCACTGTACTAAATTAAAGCCATGAGGAGGACTAAATGCTGAGTTCTAGTAAATCATCAAACCTGGGGGAGGTCCTGGGGAAATTCAACCCAGTTACTTAAAAAAAAAAACAAAGACATCTTTAAGCACTATAACCAGAAATTTAGGCCCTAAATCAAATCCTATTTCTCTGTATATTGGTCACACTGTACCTCAAATATCAATTTAGTGCTCAGTGTCACTAAACTATATGACAAGAAGTTGAAGCAGCCAGGGATGCTTAGCCTAAGAGAAACACAGGCAGCCAGGGGAGAGTTTTCTTCAATTATACAACAGGCTATTAAGCAGCAAAAATAGATTTAGTATGCACAGCTCAAGATAAAATCATGATCAAAATTAAACAGCAGAATACATTTATCTCAATATAAGAAAGAAATTTCTAGTAATAGGAGTTGAATAAAAATGTAATTGTCCATCTTAGAAAACAATGAGCTTCTTCTACTCTGACTGGAAGTAGTAAAGTCAACCTCAAAAATGACTAAGAAAGGATTCTATACAGGCTGTGAGATTAGGGTGCTGACCTTTATAAGGCCACTTCCATCTTTAAGATTTCTGATTCTCAACATTCTAACAAGCCAGTTAATGATCATTTAGATCACTGAGTACACAGCACTAATCAAGAGGCTCAGTCTGAAATCTTGAACACTATTTTCAATACCTTTCCATTTACAAGTTTCTAATAACTAAAATTGTGGAAAACTTGTACAGGAGCTCCCTCACTACAGTGTAAGCTCCATGAGGACAGACTGCTTTTTAAAAATTTTCCAAGTTTTCCTTCTTTGTAAACACAGTGCCTATAAGAGTTTTTATATAAAACAGACACCAAATAAGTGATTAAATATATTACTAATTTATATATGTTTGGATTATTCATATAAACTTGAAATCTGTCAACTTCAAATTGTTCCAAATAAGGAAAATAATTTTTAAGAAATAAAACATGCTAAGAATATTAACAGAATACCCAAAATTCTATATAAGTAGAACTCAAGTATTGAGGACTGGATTTGTGTATTAAGATAGGGTCTTGTATCATAAGTATTTTATTCTTTTTGATGCTATTGTAAGTGGAATTTTCTTAATTTCCTTTTCAGATTGTTCATTGTTAGTGTATAGAAACACAACTGATTTTTTGCATGTTGATTTTGTATCGTGCAACTTTGCTAAAGACATTCATTAGCTCTAACAGTTTTTCAGTGGAAACTTTATGGTGCTCATAAAAGATCATGTCAACTGCAAACAAAGATAGTTTTACTTCTTACTTAACAACATGGATGCTTTTTATTTATTTTTCTTACCTAATTAATCTGAACAGAAATGCCAGTACTAGGTTGAATAGATGTGGCAAAAGCGGGCATCCTTTTATTTTTCCTCATCCTAGACGTAAGCTTCCAGTCTTCCACAATTGAGTACGATGCCAGCTGTGGGTTTTTTATATATGACTATTAGTATGTTCAGGAAGCTCCCTTCTAATCCTAGTTTACGGAATGTTATTACCATAAAAGGGTGTTAGAGTTTGTAATATGCTTTTTCTGCATGAACTGAAACAATCACGTGGAGTTTCTTCCTTTCATTCAACTAATTACATTAACTGATTTTTGTATGTTGAATCACCCTTGCATTCTTGGGATATATCCCAATTGGTCATGATGTATAATCCTTTTAATATGCTGCAGAATTCAGTTTGCTAATATTTTGTTAAGTGGTTTATCATCTACATTCAAAAGGGATACTGATCCACAGTTTTTTTAGTGTCACTGTCTGACATTGGAATCAGGGTAATGTTGGCCCCATAGAGTAAATTAGGAAATATTCCCTACAAATCAATTGTTTTAATTAGAGAAGTTGTGGGTTCACAGAACAATCATGCATAAAATACAGGATTCCCGTATACCACCCTACTATTAACACCTTGCATTAGCAGGGTACATTTGCAACAAATGATGAAAGCACATTTTGATAACTGTACTATTAATTATACTCCATGGTTACCTTGGGCTTCACTGTTTGTGTTGTGCAGTCCGTGGATGGTTTTAAAATTTTTTATTCTATATATACAATCTAACATTTTCTCCTTTAACCACATTCAAATATATAATTCAGTGCTGTAGTGCTACCATCACTACCACTCATTATAGAACCTTTCCATCATCCCAAAACGACACTGTACTATGAACAATTGATTGTACACTTTGGATGATTGTATGTAATGTGAATATATCTGAATAAAATTAATTTTAAAAGACACTGTACATTTTAAACATTAATTCCCTATTCCCAACCTCTACTCTGGCCCCTGGTACTCCATATTCTAGATTCTGACGCTATGAGTTTGCTTATTTTAACTATTTCATATCAGTGAGATCATAAAGATTTATCCTTTTGTTTCTAGTTTATTTCACCCAACATGTTGTCTCCAAAGTTCATCCATGTTGTCACATATATCATAACTTCCTTCCTTTTTACAGCTGAATAACATTCCACTGTGGATTTTTTCCCACAATTTATTTATTCATCAACTGATGGACACTTGGGCTGCTTCCATCTTCTGGCAACTGTTAATAATGCCACTGTGAACATCAACATGCAAATATCTGTTCCAGTCCCTGCAGTCAATTCTTTTGGGTATAAAGCTAGAAGTGGGATTGCCAGGTCATATAGTAACTCTATACTTAACTTTCTAAGGAACTGCCAATCTGTCTTCCAAAGCAGCTGCACCATTTTTACATTCCCATGATTAATGAATGAGTGTTTCTACTTCTCCACATCCTCTCCAACAGTTGTAATTTTCTGCTATTTTAACAGTAGCCATTCTAGTGGGTATAAAATGGTATCTTAGTATGGTTTTGATTTGCATTGATGTTGAGCATCTTTTCATGTGTTTTTTTTTTGGCCATCTGTATATATTCTTTGGAGAAATGTCTATTCAAGTCTTTTACCCATTTTTTAAGTGGGTTGTTTGTCTTTTCATTGATGAGTTGAAAGATTTCTTTATATATTCCGGATATTAAACCTTTATCGGATACTTGCTTTCCAAATATTTTCTCCCATTGCGTAAGCTGTTGTTTTACACTCATGAAAAAGTCCTTTGATGCACAAAAGTGTTTAATTTTTATGAGGGTCCTTTTATCTATTTTTTTTCTTCTGCTGTTTGTGCTTTGGCTGTAAAGTGTAAGAAACCACTGCCTAACACAAAGTCAGAAAGATGCATACCTACATTTTCTTCCTGGAGTTTTATAGTTTTGGTTCTTATATTCAGATCTTTGTTCCATTTTGAGTTAATTTTTGTATATGGTGTGAAGTAGGGTTCTACCTTCTTTCTTTTGTACATGGATATCCAGTTTTTCCCAGAACCATTTGTTGAAGACACTGTTCTTTCCCAATAAAGTGGTCTTTGCCCCCTTGTTAAAATTAAGTTGGGATGGCATCCAGCTGCAAGATTGGTCCATCTGTCCTCAACAGCGACCTAGCCAACTTAGGAGCAGAGTGCCTCCAGATGCTGGACTCCAGGGCCAATTATCTGCACCTGGATGTTACTAATGGCCAGGCACCCTGCTTTTCAGGGAGGTCAGTTTTTTGTAAAGCAACTAGACAAGATTAAATTTGGTTGAATGAATGAGTGAATGACTTGATACCTGTTAGTAATTGATCATAATGGGAGGGATCTTAAGAAATCTTTTTTGCCCCCTCCCAGTATTATGACAGACCCTGAGTTTATCAAGGCATTTTGTTCCCAACATCACCTTTGGTCACCCTGTGGTAGAAAGCCTCTGAAAGCAGCTAGGCCAGGACCCTTTCTTTGACATGCACATGATGGTGTCCAGGCTGGAACACTGGGTAAAGCCAACGGCTGTAGCAGGAGCCAACCTATATACCTTTCATCTTGAGGCTACTGAGAACCCAGAAGCTTTGATCAGAGACATTCGGGAGAATGGGATGAAGGTTGGCTTGGCCAACAAAGCAGGAACTACAGTTGAGTATTTGGCACCATGGGCTAATCAGATAGGTATGCCCTTGGTTATGACAATAGAACCCAGGTTTGGAGGGTAGAAATTCATGGAAGATATGATGCCAAAGGTTCACTGACTAAGGACCCAATTCCCATCTTTGGACATAGAGGTTAACGGTCAGTAAGTCCTGACACTGTCCATAAATGTGCAGAGGCAGGAACTAACATGATTGTGTCTGGCAGTGCCATTATGAGAAGTGAAGACCCCAGATCTGTGATCATCCTGTTGAGAAATGTTTGCTCAAAAGCTGCTCAGAAACATTCTCTTGATTGATGAAACCTCAAAGAGTCCAGTGTTTCTACTCATGAAATCTCCTTTTTATTGGAAAACAAGGCTATCTGTCAATTCATATTGCAATTGAAGCTGTACTACTTTTTTGAGAAATTATTCATTCCACTGACTAAAATCTATGGTGCAGAATATTCTAAGAGGTAAGAAATTGGTGTGTATATTAATAACTACATTTTCAGTGAAGGAATTTAAAGATTAGTGTGGAAAATTCTGTTTTTACTGGGAGGCTTGATTTTTATAAAGAGTAAAAGTCTCCCCACTATGTGGGATCTGACTCCCAGAGGTATAAATCTCCTGGCAATGTGCTGACTCTCAAGGACGAATCTGGACCCGACACTGTGGGATCGAGAACATCTTCTTGACCAAAAGGGGGATGTGAAATGAAACAAAATAAAGTTTCAGTGGCTGAGAGATTCCAAATGGAGTCAAGAGGTCACTCTGGTGGGCATTCTTATGCACTATATAGATAACCCTTTTCAGGTTTTAATGCATTGGAATAGCTAGAAGTAAATACCCTATCAAACTGCAACCCAGTAGCCCTGACTCCTGAAGATGATTGTATGGCAATGTAGCTTACAAGGGGTGACAGTGTGATTGCGAAAGCCTTGTGGATCACACTCCCTTTAACCACCATATGGATGGATGAGTAGAAAAATGGGGACAAAAACTAGGTGAAAAATAAGGTGGGAGGGGGGGATGATTTGGGTGTTCTTTTTTACTTTTATTTTTTATTCTTATTCTTGCTTTTTCTGGTGTAAGGAAAATGTTAAAAAAAAATAGACTGAGGTGATGATGGTACTGTGAACAGTTGACTGTACACCACAAATGACTGTATAATGTGACTATATCTCAATAAAACTAAATTTAAAAAAAAAGAGTAAAAGTATGGCTGTATTATTAATTTTTTAAACAAAAATGTGTCTAATGCCTAAGGGAGGCATATTAGCTACTATTTTTTAAAAAAAGGATTCTTCTACATTTCTCAAAGAACTTTGTTATTTCTCAGCTGTTTTCCAGAAACAAAGTCATTATGTTTTTACTGTTTCATGTCATTTGTGATTTGTATTTATGCTTAATACTACGACCAGAATGGAACATATGAAAAATCTAAGCATGGATCTGGCTGGGATGGGATAACATATTCTTATGCCATTTAAATTATCTATTTTTCACTTTTCCCCGTATACTTGATGCAGCAAAACATTTGTGATTGTGAAGACCTTGTGGATCACACCCCCTTTATCTAGTGTATGGATGAGTGGAGGAATGGGGATAAAAACTAAAGGACAAACGGGGTGGGATGGGGGGATGATCTGGGTGTTCTTTTTTCACTTTTATTTTTTACTCTTGTTCTGGTTCTTTCTGATGTAAGGAAAATGTTCATAGATAGATTGTGGTGATGAACGCATAACTATGTTATCATAATGTGGACAGTGGATTGTATATCATGGACGATTGTCTGGTGTGTGAATGTATTTCAATAAAACTGAATTTAATAAAAAAAAAAAAAAAAAGCATGAAGTCCAGGGCTTTGCAGGTGGTCTGTGATCTATTCTAAAATTTAAGCATAGATTTTATTGAGTGGAGGGTGGGGAGGAGGGTTCTCTGGGTGCTGAGAGGACAGGATATAACATAGTGATTTCTTTTTTTTCCCCATATACCATTCTTAAGGACATTAGATAGTGCTGTTTTGTTAGCTCTGAGAAGAAAGGAAAAGGAAAGCTTCTATTTGGAAGTAATATGGACTTGAATCCTGACTCTGCCCCTCTCCAGGTATTTGACTTAGCAGATCAGCCAGTCTCTTTGAGCTTCTATTAACTCATTTGTGAAATGAACTTAATTAAAACCTTTGCAGAGTTGTGTTGAGGAGTAAGAGATAATGATTTATATGTAAATATTCCAGTAATACTAGAGCTTAGATGCATATGATGTAGCTATTATTATATCAATTTATGTTTTGTAGGTTACAAAGTATGTTGATATAATCTCATTAAATCTACAAGTCACTCCTAAGAGTGGTAGAACAGGTATTTTTTGCTCCTCTTTAAAAAATGAAGAACAGGTGGTACCCTGGAAAGTATACATTAGGACACAGGATTTCTGGTATGTACTATTTTAACAAATGAACTCTTGGGAAGTGTGTTAGGAAAAGAAAGCTTCCTTTACTTAACACTGTCTTATTTCTGGTCTGACTTTACCTTGTAGCAGAATCAGATAGCTGAGAATATTCTGGAACTACAGATTTTGACCCCAAGGATATATATTTTATCACTCCATGAAAGACCTTGTGGGCTAAGAGATGACAAAGTAAAGAGCTTATCAGTAAATTAAAAGTTTTATAACTGTGCCCCAAATTATACTTAGACAACAAATATGTATCAGTCACTTGCTGTGTAAAAATATGGCAAGAAATAATGGGACAGTGTCATTAAACTTTAGGTTACCATGAATTTTGAGAAATAAGATATGAAAAAATAACAATGTTACATTTAAGCATAGAATAGAGCTTGCTTTTGTTTTTATCTAATATTGCAAAGTAAAATTCTGTTTCTTATTTTTTGTTTTTATTTTGGCTTAGAAAAGAGTTGTGCCATATATAGGTGGTGTTTTAATCAAATCAGACAGCCCAGGCATATAAAATAACTTTAATTAAAAAACTTACATAGATTATAATATGTGACATGAAAGAAAAATTTCAGTTTATTTCTTTGCCTAGACAACATGAGTTTATCCAGCTTTTGTTTTCTTTTTCTTTAAAAATAAATATACAAACTAAGCCACCTTGGCAGGTGATCTCACTGCCCTCCCCTCTACATGGGACCTGACTCCCAGGGGTGTAAATCTCCCTGGCAATGCAAGATATGACTCCCAGGGATGAATCTGGACCCGGCATCGTGGGATTGAGAACACCTTCTTGACCAAAAGGGGAATGTGAAATGAAATGAAATAAAGCTTCAGTGGCTGAGAGATTTCAAATGGAGTCGAGAGGTCACTCTGGTGGACACGCTTATGCACTATATAAATAACACTTTTTAGGTTTTAACATACTGGAATAGCTAGAAGTAAATACCTGAAACTACCAAACTCCAACCCAGTAGTCTTGACTTGTGAAGACAATGGTATAACAATGTAGATTACAGGGGTGACAGTGTGATTGTGAAAACCCTGTGGATCACACTTCCTTTATCCAGTGTATGGATGGATGAGTAGATAAATGGGGATAAAAACTAAATGAAAAATAGGGTGGGATGGGGGGGATGATTGGGTGTTCTTTTTTTATTTTTATTCTTATTCTGATTCTTTCTGGTATAAGGAAAATGTTCAAAAATAGATTGGGGTGATGAATGCACAACTATATGATGGTACTGTAAACAGTTAATTGTACACCATGGATGATTGTATGGTATGTAAATATATTTCAATAAAATGGAATTTAAATAAATAGTGAACAACAAAAAATAAAAATAAAAATAAACAATAATTAAGTTGACCATAAACGTGAGGGTAAAGCTCTGAACTCTAAATTCAATTCCACTGGCATATATGTCTGTCCTTCTGCCAGTACTATGATGTTTTGATAACCATGGCTTCGTAATGAGTTTTAAGAGCAGGAAGTGTGAGTCCTACAACTTCATTCTTTCTCAAGATGGCTTTGGCTATTTGGGACCCCTTACCCCTCCACATAAATTTGATGACTGGCTTTTCCATTTCTGCAAAGGCTATGGGAATTCTGATTAGGATTACACTGAATCTGTAAATCATTTTGGGTAGAATTGACATCTTAACAATATTTAGTCTTCAAATCCATGAACAAAGAATGTCCTTCCATTTTAGGACTTCTTTGATTTCTTTTAGCAATTTTTTGCAGTTTTCTTTGTACAAGTCCTTTATACCCCTGGTTAGATGTGTTCCTAGATATTAGATTCTTTTAGTTGCTACTGTAAGTGAATTTTATTCTTGATTTCTTCTTCAGATTATTGCTTACTAGTATACAGAAACACTACTGATTTGGGGATATTAATCTTGAATCCCGCCACTTTGTAGAATTCACTTATTAGCTCTGTTAGCTCTATTGTGGATTTTTCAGGATTTTCTGTACATACGATCCTGTGATCTGCAAATAGGGAAATTTCAGTTCTTCCCTTCCAATTTGTATTTCTTTTATTTCTTTTTCTTGCCTAATTGTTCTGGCTAGAACTTCCAGTATGTCAAATAACAGTGGTGGCAATGGGCCTTCTTGATTCATTTCTGATCTCAGAGGGAAAGCTTTGAGTCTTTCACCATTAAGTACGATGTTAGCAGTGGGTTTTTCATCTATACGCTTTATCGTGTGGCAAAAGTTTCCTTCTATAAGTGTTTTTATCAAGAAGGGGTCCAGGGGGCATCGTTGTGCTCCACCATGAATTGAACGGCCATCCCTGGCAGCCGGCTAAAGCTCCTTCTTTGCAGTGGTGGCCATGCACCAGACTGCACAGCCAGGTCTGCTGTGCAGGGGCCACCTCCCAGGGGCCCACGGCCTAAGGGCCCCACCACTGCCACTCCTCCTTGCACTGATGCCGCTACTGCCCACATCCAGAGCTGCTGCTGCCACCCCTGCCCCACAGATCCCTGCACTGCTGCCCGTGACTGTGGGGCCCAGAGTGAGCCTTTCCCTGAGTGAGGACTGAGGTGTGCCGGCTAATTGGCCTTGATGCAGAACTTTACTATGTGAGAAATGACCTTGTTAGTCACTATGCTCTGTCCTTTAACCCGTTAGTACTCAGTGAGACAAACATCCTGCACTTCACTTGGCATGCAAAATCCAAGGTTGAATATAAGCTGGGATTCAAGTAGATAATTTTGTGGCTATGGACATGCCCCAGGTCAACATTTCTGTTCAGGGGAAAGTTCCATGCACCTCATCAGTCGAGATTTCCTATCCTGGCAAAGTAGATTCTGAGGTTATGATACTAATGCAACTCAACTTGACATTAAATTCTTCAAAAAATTTTACAGACTTAATTTTTAATCAAAGTAAAACGTGCTAGGAAAAAAATCTGAAGAAGTAAAAACTTCAGCCTTGGACAAAAAACTACGGCCCTGTTACATGCAGCTCCAATCACTTCTAAACATGTGTTTTGAATCAGTGTAAGGGTTTGCTGTGCAGTAATATTTCTTGCAACAGTAATAGCTGTTCTGCACCTTCAGAGTATGAAAAGGACTGAAGTGGATGACAACATCAATGGCAGCAGTCGTTCCCAAGTCTGTCTCAGCCATCCACCCAGACTACTCAGTATCTGAGAGCCAACACGCACCACAGTGTAACTTCCATTACCAGCTATTCTACTTTGCAGAAAAGGAAAATGTCACTCTTTTGGAAGCCAAAGCAAAGGTGAAAGATACAGCAATATCCAGGGAGAGGATAACTCTAAAAGCTGTACTCCAAGAAGGTACGTTTGGGCATATTTCCCATGGGATTTTAATAGATGAAGATCCAAATAAAGAAAAGCAAGCATATGTAAAAACAGTTAAAGATCAAGCATCTGATGTGGCCCTCTCTCTCTAGCTAAGCCAACTTGGCAGGTGAAATCACTGTCCTCCCCTCTACATGGGACCTGAAACCCAGGGGAGTGAATCTCCCTGGCAATGTGGAATACGACCCCCAGGAAGGAATCTAGACCCGGCACCATGGGATGAAGAACATCTTCTTAACCAAAAGGGGAATGTGAAAGGAAACAAAATAAGCTTCAGTGGCAGAGAGATTCCAAAAGGAGCCGAGACGTCACTCTGGTGGGCACTCTTACGCACAATACAGACAATTTTTTTTAGATTCTAATGAATTGGAATAGCTAGCAGTAAATACCTGAAACTATCAAACTACAACCCAGAACCCCTGAATCTTGAAGATGATTGTATAAAAATGTAGCTTATGAGCAGTGACAATGTGATTGGGAAAGCCATATGGACCACACTCCCCTTTGTTCAGTGTATGGATAGATGAGTAGAAAAATGGGGGAGGAAAAAAAAAAAAACAAAACCAAAACCAAAACCAAAAAAAACACCCAGTGTTCTTTTTTATTTTAATTGTTCTTTTTCACTTTAATTTTTATTCTTATTATTTTTGTCTGTGTGGTAATGAAAATGTTCAAAAATTAATTTTGGTGATGAACACACAACTATGTAACGGTACTGTGAACAACTGAATGTACGCTTTGTATGACTGCATGGTATGTGAATATATCTCAATAAAACTGAATTTAAAACAAAAGATCATCTGAAATTCAGGTGACGATGCGCAATGAAAGTTGTAAGCTATGTGGTCTTCATCACAGAAATCTTCCTATTACTCACGTATGTACAAAAGGAGAAAACCCCATGGTGCTATTGCTTTACATGAACTGGGGGAATCTTAAAATTGTTCTTAAGGCAGTGCAAATTAGAAGAGGCCAATAATCCTCAGGCAATTTTTCAACAAGACCTGGTACACATGGCTATTCATATTGCCTGGGGCATGAGCTATCTGGCCAGAAGGGAAGTCACGCACAAAGATCTAGCTGCTAGGAATTGTGTCACTGATGATACACTTCAAGTTAAGATCACAGACAGTGCCCTCTCCAGAGATCTGTTGCCCATGAACCTATCACTGAGGGACAATGAAAACAGGCCAGTTCACTTAATGGCTCTTGAAAGACTAGTTAATATGTTTTCTAGTGCTCAATAATGTGTAGGCCTTCAGAGTGACGCTGTGGGAACTCATGACTCTGGGCCAAACACCATATGAGAACACTGATCACTCTGAGACGGCCATATACCTGAGAGATGGTTACCAAATAGCCCAATCAACCACCCTGATAAATATTTGCTGTGATAGGCTATTGCTGGGTCTTGGATCCAGAGGGGAGACATAAATTCACAGAGTTCCATGCAGCCCTGGGAGTCTATGTGTGACCCTCCTCTCAAAATCTTAGCAACATGGTTGCTGCAAAGGAGAGGCTAGGCCTCCCTATGGTTGTGCCTAAGAGCCTCCTCCCGAATGCCTCTTTGTTGCTCAGATGTGGCCCTGTCTCTCTACCTAAGCCAACTCGAAAGGTGAAATCACTGCCCTCCCCCCTATGTGGGATCAGACACCCAGGGGAGTGAATCTCCCTGGCAACGTGGAATACAACTCCCGGGGAGGAATGTAGACCTGGCATCGTGGGACGGAGAACATCTTCTTGACCAAAAGGGGGATGTGAAAGGAAATGAAATAAGCTTCAGTGGCAGAGAGATTCCAAAAGGAGCCGAGAGGTCACTCTGGTGGGCACTCTTATGCACACTTTAGACAACCCTTTTTAGGTTCTAAAGAATTGGGGTAGCTGGTGGTGGATACCTGAAACTATCAAACTACAACCCAGAACCCATGAATCTCGAAGACAGTTGTATAAAAATGTAGCTTATGAGGGGTGACAATGGGATTGGGAAAGCCATAAGGACCACAATCCACTTTGTCTAGTTTACGGATGGATGAGTAGAAAAATAGGGGAAGGAAACAAACAGACAAAGGTACCCAGTGTTCTTTTTTACTTCAATTGCTCTTTTTCACTCTATTATTCTTGTTATTTTTGTGTGTGTGCTAATGAAGGTGTCAGGGATTGATTTGGGTGATGAATGTACCACTATGTAATGGTACTGCAAACAATCGAAAGTACGATTTGTTTTGTAAAAAAAAAAAAAAAAAAAAAAATCTTAGCAACATCAGAAGATGCCTAGCAGGGCTCATTTGGAGCCAGTCATGGATGCTTCATGTATAACACAATGCCGGGTAGGCGGGGCAAGATGGCAGACTGGTGAGCTGTAAGTTTTAGTTACTCCTCCAGGAAAGTAGGTAAAAAGCCAGGAACTGCGTGGACTGGACACCACAGAGCAATCTGTCTTTGGGCATACTTCATACAACACTCATGAAAATGTCGAACTGCTGAGATCAGCGAAATCTGTAAGTTTTTGCGGCCAGGGGACCCGCGCCCCTCCCTGCCAGGCTCAGTCCCGTGGGAGGAGGGGCTGCCAGCTCCGGGAAGGAGAAGGGAGAACTGCAGTGGTAGCCCTTCTCGGAAACTCATTCTACTGATCCAGACTCCAACCATAGATAGACTGAGACCAGACACCAGAGAATCTGAGAGCTGCCAGCCCAGCAGAGAGGAGACAGGCATAGAAAAAAAAAAAAATAACACGAAAAACTCCAAAATAAAAGCAGAGGATTTTTGGAGTTCTGGTGAACACAGAAAGAGGAAGGGCGGAGCTCAGGCCTTGAGGCGCATATGCAAATCCCGAAGAAAAGCTGATCTCTCTGCCCTGTGGACCATTCCTTAATGGCCCTGGTTGCTTTGTCTCTTAGCATTTCAATAACCCATTAGATCTCTGAGGAGGGCCCTTTTTTTTTTTTTTTAATCCTTTTTTCCTTTTCTAAAACAATTACTCTAAGAAGCCCAATACAGAAAGCTTCAAAGAATTGCAATTTGGGCACGTCAAGTCAAGAGCAGAACTAAGAGAGCTCTGAGACAAAAGGCAATAATCCAGTGGCTGAGAAAATTCACTAAACACCACAACTTCCCAAGAAAAGGGGGGTGTCCGCTCACAGCCACCATCCTGGTGGACAGGAAACACTCCTGCCCATCGCCAGCCCCATAGCCCAGAGCTGCCCCAGACAACCCAGTGTGACGGAAGTGCTTCAAATAACAGGCACACACCACAAAACTGGGCGTGGACATTAGCCTTCCCTGCAACCTCAGCTGATTGTCCCAGAGCTGGGAAGGTGGAGCAGTGTGAATTAACAAAGCCCCATTCAGCCATCATTTGAGCAGACTGGGAGCCTCCCTACACAGCCCAGCAGCCCAGAACTGCCCTGGGGGGACGGCACTCACCTGTGACATAGCACAGTCATCCCTCAACAGAGGACCCGGGGTGCACGGCCTGGAAGAGGGGCCCACTTGCAAGTCGCAGGAGCCATACGCCAATACCAAAGACTTGTGGGTCAGTGGCAGAGACAAACTGTGGCAGGACTGAACTGAAGGATTAGACTATTGCAGCAGCTTTAAAACTCTAGGATCATCAGGGAGATTTGATTGTTAGGGCCACCCCCCCTCCCCGACTGCCCAGAAACACGTCCCATATACAGGGCAGGCAACACCAAATACACACGCAAGCTTGGTACACCAATTGGGCCCCACAAGACTCACTCCCCCACTCACGAAAAAAAAGGCTAAGCAAGGGAGAACTGGCTTGTGGAGAACAGGTGGCTCGTGGACGCCACCTGCTGGTTAGTTAGAGAAAGTGTACTCCACGAAGCTGTAGATCTGATAAATTAGAGATAAGGACTTCAATAGGTCTACAAACCCTAAAAGAACCCTATCAAGTTCAGCAAATGCCACGAGGCCAAAAACAACAGAAAATTATAAAGCATATGAAAAAACCAGACGATATGGATAACCCAAGCCCAAGCACCCAAATCAAAAGACCAGAAGAGACACAGCACCTAGAGCAGCTACTCAAACAACTAAAGATGAACAATGAGACCATAGTACGGGATATGAAGGAAATCAAGAAGACTCTAGAAGAGCATAAAGAAGACATTGCAAGACTAAATAAAAAAATGGATGATCTTATGGAAATTAAAGAAACTGTTGACCAAATTAAAAAGATTCTGGACACTCATAGTACAAGACTAGAGGAAGTTGAACAACGAATCAGTGACCTGGAAGATGACAGAATGGAAAATGAAAGCATAAAAGAAAGAATGGGGAAAAAAATTGAAAAAATCGAAATGGACCTCAGGGATATGATAGATGATATGAAACGTCCAAATATAAGACTCATTGGTGTCCCAGAAGGGGAAGAAAAGGGTAAAGGTCTAGGAAGAGTATTCAAAGAAATTGTTGGGGAAAACTTCCCAAATCTTCAAAACAAAATAAATACACAAATCATAAATGCTCAGCGAACTCCAAATAGAATAAATCCAAATAAACCCACTCCGAGACATATACTGATCACACTGTCAGACACAGAAGAGCAGGAGCAAGTTCTGAAAGCAGCAAGAGAAAAGCAATTCACCACATACAAAGGAAACAGCATAAGACTAAGTAGTGACTACTCAGCAGCCACCATGGAGGCGAGAAGGCAGTGGCACGATATATTTAAAATTCTGAGTGAGAAAAATTTCCAGCCAAGAATACTTTATCCAGCAAAGCTCTCCTTCAAATTTGAGGGAGAGCTTAAATTTTTCACAGACAAACAAATGCTGAGAGAATTTGCTAACAAGAGACCTGCCCTACTGGAGATACTCAAGGGAGCCCTACAGACACAGAAACAAAGACAGGACAGAGAGACTTGGACAAAGGTTCAGTACTAAAGAGACTCGGTATGGGTACAATAAAGGATATTAATAGAGAGAGGGAAAAATATGGCAAACATAAACCAAAGGATAAGATGGCCGATTCAAGAAATGCCTTCACGGTTTTAACGTTGAATGTAAATGGATTAAACTCCCCAATTAAAAGATATAGATTCGCAGAATGGATCAAAAAAAAAGAACCATCAATATGTTGCATACAAGAGACTCATCTTAGACACAGGGACACAAAGAAACTGAAAGCGAAAGGATGGAAAAAAATATTTCATGCAAGCCACAGCCAAAAGAAAGCAGGTGTAGCAATATTAATCTCAGATAAAATAGACTTCAAATGCAGGGATGTTTTGAGAGACAAAGAAGGCCACTACATACTAATAAAAGGGGCAATTCAGCAAGAAGAAATAACAATCGTAAATGTCTATGCACCAAGTCAAGGTGCCACAAAATACATGAGAGAAACACTGGCAAAACTAAAGGAAGCAATTGATGTTTCCACAATAATTGTGGGAGACTTCAACACATCACTCTCTCCTATACATAGATCAACCAGACAGAAGACCAATAAGGAAATTGAAAACCTAAACAATCTGATAAATGAATTAGATTTAACAGACATATACAGGACATTACATCCCAAATCACCAGGATACACATACTTTTCTAGTGCTCACGGAACTTTCTCCAGAATAGATCATATGCTGGGACATAAAACAAGCCTCAATAAATTTAAAAAGATTGAAATTATTCAAAGCACATTCTCTGACCACAATGGAATACAATTAGAAGTCAATAACCATCAGAGACTTAGAAAATTCACAAATACCTGGAGGTTAAACAACACACTCCTAAACAATCAGTGGGTTAAAGAAGAAATAGCAAGAGAAATTGCTAAATATATAGAGACGAATTAAAATGAGAACACAACATATTAAAACCTATGGGATGCAGCAAAAGCAGTGCTAAGGGGGAAATTTATAGCACTAAACGCATATATTAAAAAGGAAGAAAGAGCCAAAATCAAAGAACTAATGCATCAACTGAAGAAGCTAGAAAATGAACAGCAAACCAATCCTAAACCAAGTAGAAGAAAAGAAATAACAAGGATTAAAGCAGAAATAAATGACATAGAGAACAAAAAAACAATAGAGAGGATAAATATCACCAAAAGTTGGTTCTTTGAGAAGATCAACAAGAATGACAAGCCCCTAGCTAGACTGACAAAATCAAAAAGAGAGAAGACCCATATAAACAAAATAATGAATGAAAAAGGTGACATAACTGCAGATCCTGAAGAAATTTAAAAAATTATAAGAGGATATTATGAACAACTGTATGGCAACAAACTGGATAATGTAGAAGAAATGGACAATTTCCTGGAAACATATGAACAACCTAGACTGACCAGAGAAGAAATAGAAGACCTCAACCAACGCATCACAAGCAAAGAGATCCAATCAGTCATCAAAAATCTTCCCACAAATAAATGCCCAGGGCCAGATGGCTTCACAGGGGAATTCTACCAAACTTTCCAGAAAGAACTGACACCAATCTTACTCAAACTCTTTCAAAACATTGAAAAAAATGGAACATTACCTAACTCATTTTATGAAGCTAACATCAATCTAATACCAAAACCAGGCAAAGATGCTACAAAAAAGGAAAACTACCGGCCAATCTCCCTAATGAATATAGATGCAAAAATCCTCAACAAAATACTTGCAAATCGAATCCAAAGACACATTAAAAAAATCATACACCATGACCAAGTGGGGTTCATTCCAGGCATGCAAAGATGGTTCAACATAAGAAAAACAATCAATGTATTACAACACATTAAAAACTCGAAAGGGAAAAATCAATTGATCATCTCAATAGATGCTGAAAAAGCATTTGACAAAATCCAACATCCCTTTTTGATAAAAACACTTCAAAAGGTAGGAATTGTAGGAAACTTCCTCAACATGATAAAGAGCATATATGAAAAACCCACAGCCAGCATAGTACTCAATGGTGAGAGACTGAAAGCCTTCCCTCTAAGATCAGGAACAAGACAAGGATGCCCGCTGTCACCACTGTTATTCAACATTGTGCTGGAAGTGCTAGCCAGGGCAATCCGGCAAGACAAAGAAATAAAAGGCATCCAAATTGGAAAAGAAGAAGTAAAACTGTCATTGTTTGCAGATGATATGATCTTATATCTAGAAAACCCTGAGAAATCGACGATACAGCTACTAGAGCTAATAAACAAATTTAGCAAAGTAGCGGGATACAAGATTAATGCACATAAGTCAGTAATGTTTCTATATGCTAGAAATGAACAAACTGAAGAGACACTCAAGAAAAAGATACCATTTTCAATAGCAACTAAAAAAAATCAAGTACCTAGGAATAAACTTAACCAAAGATGTAAAAGACCTATACAAAGAAAACTACATAACTCTACTAAAAGAAATAAAAGGGGACCTTAAAAGATGGAAAAATATTCCATGTTCATGGATAGGAAGGCTAAATGTCATTAAGATGTCAATTCTACCCAAACTCTTCTACAGATTCAATGCAATCCCAATCAAAATTCCAACAACCTACTTTGCAGACTTGGAAAAGCTAGTTATCAAATTTATTTGGAAAGGGAAGATGCCTCGAATTGCTAAAGACACTCTAAAAAAGAAAAACCAAGTGGGAAGACTTACACTCCCTGACTTTGAAGCTTATTATAAAGCCACAGTTGCCAAAACACCATGGTACTGGCACAAAGATAGACATATAGATCAATGGAATCGAATTGAGAATTCGGAGATAGACCCTCAGATCTATGGCCGAGTGATCTTTGATAAGACCCCAAAGTCACTGAACTGAGCCATAATGGTCTTTTCAACAAATGGGGCTGAGAGAGTTGGATATCCATATCCAAAAGAATGAAAGAGGACCCCTGCCTCACCCCCTACACAAAAACTAACTCAAAATGGACCAAAGATCTCAATATAAAAGAAAGTACCATAAAACTCCTAGAAGATAATGTAGGAAAACATCTTCAAGACCTTGTATTAGGCGGCCACTTCCTAGACTTTACACCCAAAGCACAAGAAACAAAAGAGAAAATAGATAAATGGGAACTCTTCAAGCTTAGAAGTTTCTGCACCTCAAAGGAATTTCTCAAAAAGGTAAAGAGGCAGCCAACTCAATGGAAAAAATTTTTGGAAACCATGTATCTGACAAAAGACTGATATCTTGCATATACAAAGAAATCCTACAACTCAATGACAATAGTACAGACAGCCCAATTATAAAATGGGCAAAAGATATGAAAAGACAGTTCTCTGAAGAGGAAATACAAATGGCCAAGAAACACATGAAAAAATGTTCAGCTTCACTAGCTATTAGAGAGATGCAAATTAAGACCACAATGAGATACCATCTAACACCGGTTAGAATGGCTGCCATTAACAGGAAACTACAAATGCTGGAGGGGATGTGGAGAAATTGGAACTCTTATTCATTGTTGGTGGGACTGTATAATGGTTCAGCCACTCTGGAAGTCAGTCTGGCAGTTCCTTAGAAAACTAGATATAGAGCTACCATTCGACCCAGCGATTCCACTTCTCGGTATATACCCGGAAGATCGGAAATCAGTGACACGAACAGATATCTGCACGCCAATGTTCATAGCAGCATTATTCACAATTGCCAAGAGATGGAAACAACCCAAATGTCCTTCAACAGATGAGTGGATAAATAAAATGTGGTATATATACACGATGGAATACTACGCGGCAGTAAGGAACGATCTCGTGAAACATATGACAACATGGATGAACCCTGAAGACATAATGCTGAGCGAAATAAGCCAGGCACAAAAAGAGAAATATTATATGCTACCACTAATGTGAACTTTGAAAAATGTAATACAAATGGTTTATAATGTAGAATGTAGGGGAACTAGCAGTACAGAGCAATTAAGGAAGGGGGAACAATAATTCAAGAAGAACAGATAAGCTATTTAACGTTATGGGGATGCCCAGAAATGACTATGGTCTGTTAATTTCTGATGGATATAGTAGGAACAAGTTGACAGAAATGTTGCTATATTATGTAACTTTCTTGGGGTAAAGTAGGAACATGTTGGAAGTTAAGCAGTTATCTTAGGTTAGTTGTCTTTTTCTTACCCCCTTGATATGGTCTCTTTGAAATGTTCTTTTATTGTATGTTTGTTTTCTTTTTAACTTTTTTTTTTTCATACAGTTGATTTAAAAAAGAAGGGAAAGTTAAAAAAAAAAAAGAAAAACAAGGAAAAAAAAAGATGTAGTGCCCCCTTGAGGAGCCTGTGGAGAATGCAGGGGTATTCGCCTACCCCACCTCCATGGTTGCTAACATGACCACAGACATAGGGGACTGGTGGTTTGATGGGTTGAGCCCTCTACCATAAGTTTTACCCTTGGGAAGATGGTTGCTGCAAAGGAGAGGCTAGGCCTCCCTATATTTCTGCCTAAGAGTCTCCTCCTGAATGCCTCTTTGTTGCTCAGATGTGGCCCTCTCTCTCTGGCTAAGCCAACTTGAAAGGTGAAATCACTGCCCTCTCCCCTACATGGGATCAGACACCCAGGGGAGTGAATCTCCCTGGCAACGTGGAATATGACTCCCGGGGAGGAATGTAGACCCGGCATCGTGGGACGGAGAACATCTTCTTGACCAAAAGGGGGATGTGAAAGGAAATGAAATAAGCTTCAGTGGCAGAGAGATTCCAAAACGAGCCGAGAGATCACTCTGGTGGGCACTCTTACGCACACTTTAGACAACCCTTTTTAGGTTCTAAAGAATTGGGGTAGCTGGTGGTGGATACCTGAAACTATCAAACTACAACCCAGAACCTATGAATCTCGAAGACAGTTGTATAAAAATGTAGCTTATGAGGAGTGACAATGGGATTGGGAAAGCCATAAGGACCAAACTCCACTTTGTCTAGTTTATGGATGGATGTGTAGAAAAGTAGGGGAAGGAAACAAACAGACAAAGGTACCCAGTGTTCTTTTTTACTTCAATTGCTCTTTTTCACTCTAATTATTATTCTTGTTATTTTTGTGTGTGTGCTAATGAAGGTGTCAGGGATTGATTTAGGTGATGAATGTACAACTATGTAATGGTACTGTAAACAATCGAAAGTACAATTTGTTTTGTATGACTGCGTGGTATGTGAATATATCTCAATAAAATGATGATTAAAAAAAAAAAAATAACACAATGCCAGCAGAAGCATACTTGTCTTCCAGCAGAAGCGCACTTGTCTTCCAGAACACTGAGTCTTAGAAATGCTTTAGAAATTGAGCTTTTTAAGACAGACTTAATAATGTGGAATATTTTCTAGATATCACTTTTATTAGGTTGAACTGAAAGGGGTTTTTGTCATTTTTTGGCCAAAAGATTTTTAAAACCTAGCGTCTTTAAACTTTGCACTCTTACAAAATCGTTTTAAAATTTGTTTAAACAGATATTTGGAATAGCTATCTTAGTGTTCACTGCTTTTTATTTTTTTCCTTCATGAAGGAAATTGTAGATGATCCATCTTTAAAGTTTTAAAAAATATTATTTTTATCACTAAACTTGGAAATGTTTTGTCTTCAAGATATAGTACTTTTCTTCAGAAAGGAAAAGCAGCATAAAAAGATGTCTGGTATCCCTTGTACAAGAAAAGGTTTTATTGGAGGTACAAACTTTACAGAAAAGTTCAAATTAAATTTTTTGTAATACTTAACTAGAAACAGAAATCACTCTTGTATGAAAAATTGCTTTTCTTTCTTTCTTTCTTTCCTTTTTTTTTTTAATAAAATGGAGTTCTGCTTTTCATTTTGAGAGAATGTTCATTACATCTTAAATTGGGCAGAAATTAGCTTTTCCATGAGTCAAAACTGGGTTTGCGGCAGGTTATGGTGAACAGTAGTGGTTTTATTTATTTTACACTCTGGAAAAGAAGAGAATACAATCCAGAAAGTGAGATCATGTTTCCAGGAATCCCTTTTATTGCACCTAGAGTAGTGCTAAGCACAAAGTGGGTGCTTGAGTTGGTATGGGTAACAAAATGTAAGCTAATAAATTTTGTGCTTGTCTTCAAGGCTGGCTTAAGTATAAAATTTGTCTTTTAAGAGAGACTTCAAATGGAGTCGAGAGGTCACTCTGGTGGACATTCTTATGCACTATAGAGATAACACCTCTTAGGTTTTAATGTATTGGAATAGCTAGAAGTAAATACCTGAAACTACCAAACTCCAACCCAGCAGTCTGGACTCCTGAAGACAATTATATAATAATGTAGATTACAAGGGGTGACAGTGTGATTGTGAAGACCTTGTGGATCACACCCTCTTTATCTAGTGTATGGATGAGTAGAAAAATGGGGATAAAAACTAAAGGACAAATGGGGTGGGATGGGGGGATGACTTGGGTGTTCTTTTTTCACTTTTATTTTTTATTCCTATTCTGGTTCTTTCTGATGTAAGGAAAATGTTCATAGATAGATTGTGGTGATGAACGCATAACTATGTTATCATACTGTGGACAGTGGATTGTATACCATGGATGATTGTATGATGTGTGAATGTATTTCAATAAAACTGAATTTAATTAAAAAAAAAACTTGTCTTTTAAAACACTTGGGAAAAAAAAAGCTTTTAAAAATATTTTTTTTTAAAAAAAGAAGGGGTCCTGGATTTTGTCAAATGTCCTCTTTCCTTCAATTGAGATGATCATGCCATTTCTTACCTTCATTCTGTTAATGTGGTGTATTACAACAATTGATTTTATTTTGAAACACCCTTGCAGATGTGGCATAATTACCACTTGATCATTCTTTCAATAGCATTCAGTTTGCAGTATTCTGCTGACTATTTTTGCATCTATATTCAGAAGAGATATTTGCATGAAATTTTCTTTTCTTGTGGCATCTTTACCTGGCTTTTTATGAGGGTGATGTTGGCCTTGGAGAAGGAATTAGGGAGTGTTCCCTTCTCTTCAATTTTTTGGAAAAGGTTGAGAAGGATTGAATTCTTCTTGGAATGTTTGGAAAATTCCTCCGTTAAGCCATTTGGTTCTGGGCTTTACTTTTTTTTTATTATTATTAAATTCAGTTTTATTGAAATACATTCACACACCATACAATCATCCATGGTATACAATCCACTGTCCACAGTATGATAACATAGTTATGCATTCATCACCACAATCTATCTCTGAACATTTTCCTTACATCAGAAAGAACCAGAATAAGAATAAAAAATAAAAGTGAAAAAAGAACACCCAAATCATCCCCCCATCCCACCCCATTTGTCCTTTAGTTTTTATCTCTGGGCTTTACTTTGTTGGGAGTTTTGGATTACTGATTCAATCTCTTTACTAGTTATTGGTTTGTTGAGATATTCTGTTTCTTGTTGAGTCAGCATAGGCAGTTTGTGATTTTCCTAGGAATTTGTACATTTCATCTAGGTTATCTAAGTTGTTGGCAGTTGTTCATAGCATCCTTTTTAGTCCTTCTTATTTCAGTGAGGTCAGTAGTAATGTCCCCCTTTCCATTTCTGATAATAGTTGCATCCTCTCTCTTTTTTCCTTCATTGCTCTAGCTAAAGGTTTGTCAATTTTATTGATACTCTCAAAGAACCAAATTTTGGTTTTGTTGATTATTTCATTTATCTCCACTCTAATCTTTCTTATTTCCTTCCTTCTGCTTCACATTTGGTTTAGTTTGCCCTTCTTTTTCTAGTTCTTCCAGTTTTGAGGTTAGGTTTATGATTTGAAATCTTTCTTCTTTTTTAATGTAAGCATTTAGAGCTACAAATTTCCCTCCCAGAACTGCCTTCTTTGCATCCTGTGTATGGTGTATTTTCATCTTCATTCACCTTAAGATATTTCCTAACTTCCCTTGTGATTTCCTCTTTAACTCACTGGTAGTTTAAGAGCATGTTGTTTAATTTCCACATATTTGTGAATTTTCCATTTCTCCCTGTTATTGATTTCTAGCCTCCTTTCATTGTGGTCAGAGAAGACACATTACACGATTTCAATATTTTTTTAATGTATTGAGACTTGTTTTGTGAGCTAATATATGGTCTATCTTGGAGAAATATTCATTTGCACTTGAATGTGTATTCTTTTGCTGCTGGATGAAGTGTTTCAATATAGTCTGGGGGTCTAGTTGGTTAAGAGTATTATTCAAGTCTTCTACTTCCTTACTGATCTTCTATCTAGACGTTCTATCCATTATTGAAAGCAATGTATTAATGTTTCCTATTAAAATAAAACCATCTATTTTTCTTCAAATCCATCAATATCTGCTTCACATATTTTGGTGCTCTGCTGTTACGTGCATACCTATTTATAATTGTTAAGTCTTCTTGTTGAATTGACCCTTTATGAGTATATAATGAAATCTCTGTCCTTCCTAACAGGCTTTGTCTATTTTATCTGGTAATAGAATAGATACCCCAGCTCTCTTTTGGTTACTACTTGCATGGTATTTTTCCCATGATTTCACTTTCAACCTACTTATGTCTTAGAATTTAAGGTGAGTCTTTTGTAAATAGCATATAGTTGGGTCCTGCTTTTTTTATCCATTTTGCCAATCTCTGCTTTTTGAGTTGAATCCATTTAAATTTAAAGTAACCGATAATGCAGGACTTTCCCCTGCCATTTTGCTGTTTAGTCCTTGTAAGTCTCATACCTTTTTTGTCCCTCAATTCTTCCATTAAGGCCCTTCATATTAATTTGATTTTTTTGGATTGTACCTTTTTGAGCCCCTTCTCATTTCTTTCTGAATATATTTTCCATATTTTTCCTTCTGGTTACCATGGGGTTAAAACTTATCCTAATTATAATGAACTTTTTTCGATAGTAACTTTAACTTCAATGTTGTACACATATACTGTTCCTATACCCCTCCAACCCCCCACATTTTTTGTACTTGTTACAAATTATATCTTTGTATATTTTATGCCCAAAACCATGGATTTGTCATTACTTTTTATGCTTTTGTATTTTAGCAACTGTAGGAAGTAAGAAGTGGAGTTACATACCAAACAATATAGTTCAGTAGTGGTAGCATTTATAATTATCCATATGGTAATTTTTACCAGAGATCTTCAATTCTTTATGCCTCTTTGAACCACTGTCTAGTATCCTTTAAACCTTTCAGTCTGAAGAACTCCCTTTACCCTTGTTTGTAGAGCAGGTATAAAGGTAATAAAAACTCACTCAGCTTTTGTTTATCTAGAAATGACTTAATGTCTCCCTTATTTTTGAAAAAAGTTTCACTGGGGATAAAATTCTTGGTTGGCAATTGTTTTCTTTCAGCACATTAAGGATTTCAACCCACTGCCTTCTTGCTTCCATAGTTTCTGACAAGAAACTGGCATTGAATCTAAATGGAACTCCCTGGTACATAACAAAATGCTTTTTGCTTGCAGCTTTCGTAACTCTCTCTTTGTCCTTTGCATTTGATAGTTTGATCAGCATGTAATGGGGAGTTTATCCTTTTTGGTATTCTTTGGGCTTCTTGGAGGTACATACTCATGTCTCTGGCTAAATTTGGGAAGTATTCTGTCATTATGTCTTTGTCTATTTCTTCTGCCCCTTTCTCTCCTTCTCCTGCTGGGACTCCCAAACTATGTATATTGGTACATTTAATGGTGTCCCACAGGTTTCTTAGGCTGTTTCTGCTTATTATAATTCTTTTTACTTACCGCTCCTCAGTCTCACTCATTTTAATTGTTTTGTTTCTGAATTCACTGATTCTTTCTTCTGTCAGCTCCAATCTGCTGCTGAAACCTTCATGGGAATTTTTCATTTCTGGTTTCCTATTTCCTTTAGTTCTTTCTCTGTATCTTCCTTCGTCTTCTTGAGCATAATAAAGATCATTTTTTTAGTCTTTATCCAGAATGTCCAATCTGGTCTTCTTCATTGATGTTTTCTGGATTTTTATCCTCTTCCTTTAGATGAGGATATTTACTGTTTCTTTGTATCTTGTAATCTTTTCTTGCACACTGTATATTTTAATACTCTAAAATGTTAACTCTGGGATTTATTCCCTCAGACATCTGTTTCTTGAGTTTATACCCAGCTAGTGACAGATTTTCTTCAGTATCAGGAGCTAATGAACCCAAACAAACCGAAGCAAAAAATGCCTTTCACCAACTTTGTAAATTGGTTTTTCATTGGCTGGTGCTCTCCTTCAGAGTTCAGTCCCCCTATCAGGAAGGTCAGCCCAAGGAGAATGCAAAGTGCAGGGTCCTCCCTGTCTTTCTGGGCCTGGGTCTTGTCCTGATATTGTGCTTGCTAGTGCTTTAGGAGTTTCCCTGTTCCTCTATTTCCCAAGAAGCAGAACTTCTCTCTCTCCCACGCATTCCACTATAGGACTTAAAGCAAGCATTTGCCCCAGACCATCCTCCACAATTGTTTCTTATGCTGTTTTCCTGGTCTTGAGCTGCTTTTACATAGAAGGCAAATTCTGAGAGGGCGGCATGCTGGAGAGGTGTTTCCCAAGTCAGTCTTTCCCAGCTGGAAGAAGGCCAGAGTGACAAAATAGAGTGCCAGCTGGCACCAAACAGCCCGGCGGAAAGGACGAGGGGGAGGCCAGGAAGTGTGCCAGGAACTTCTTCCACAGCTCGCCAAAGCTGCACTTCCTTGACTTGTCATCTGCCCAGCACATACAGCCCTTCAACTGTCCTCCACAGTTCTGAGGAAGCATTTTGTCTTTGAGTCTCTTCCACCACCTCTGGGGCAGGTTGGAACAAAGGCCACCCTCAGAGCCAGATCCCTAGCAATTCGAAGCAGCTATTCAAAAGCAGTGATCAGAAATCAGACCCCAACCCCCAACCTGGGTTTTGAGGAACCAGGTTTTTAATGTCCCTCCCTGGCACCAGCAAGTTATGTCAGGGGCTGGACCCCACTGCTGCCTGCCACAAGAGTGGGGATGGATGACAGTAACCACATGCCACGTGCCAAGAGAGCAATTCACTGGTATTTACCAGCTTGTCCTCCCATTCTTTCCTGGATGAGGCACTGTGTTCTACTGGACTCTGGAGTTTTGAAATAGTTGATTCAGACAGTTCTTGCCTGTTTAATAGTTGTTCTAGTAGAAGGACTGATTCCTGGAGATTCCTACTCTGCCATCTTCCCACAATCCATCTCTCCAATTCTATTTTTTAGAAGAGTTTGAAAAGAATTGATGTTAATTCTTTTTCAAATGTTGATTCTTCAAATGTTAATACTAATTTTCAAAGAAACAACTTTTGATTTCGATGATTTTCTCTATTGTTTATTTCTTTATTCTCTATTTCATTTCTCTCTGCTTCTAATGGTTATCATCTCCTTCCTTCTGATAGCTTTTGATTTAGTTTGCTCTTCTTTTTCTAGTTTTGTAAGGTGAACAGTTAGGTTATTGGTTGGAGATCTTTCTTCTTTTCTAATATAAATGTTTACAACAATAAATTTTCCTCCAAGCACTGACTTCACTGCATCCCATAAGTTTTGGTATATTGTATTTTCATTCCTTTCAAGGTATTTTCTACTTTCCCTCATTTTTTAAAGAGTATGTTAATTTCCACAAAATTCAGTTTTCCAGTGCTCCTTCTGTTACTGATTTCATTTTTCTTCATTCTTTTTTTCTTTCTTTTCCTCAGACTGTATAATATATCAATAGCCCTATCTTAAATTTTGCTAATTCTTTTTTCTGCCTGCTCAAATCAGTTATTGAAGCCGTCTAATGAATTTTTCATTTCAGTTGTTGCACTTCTCAGCTCCAGAATTTTTATTTCCTTTTTACAATTTCTATCTGTTTATTAATATTCTCATTTTGTTCCTACATCATTTTCCTGTTTTCCTTTAGTTCTTTGTCCATGGAATTTTAGGTCTTTGAGCATATTTAAGACAAAGATTTAAAGTCTTTTTTTTAGCAAGTCTAATGTCTGGGCTTCCTCAGGGATGGTTTCTGTTCATTTATTTTCTACCTTGAAGTAAGCCATACTTTCCTGTTTCTTTGTATGCTTTGAGATTTTTTGTTGTTGTTGAAAACTGGACATTTGAATAGTATAATGTGGTAACCCTGGAAAAAAGATTCTCTCCCTTCCTCTTGATTTGCTGTTATTCACTGTTGAAGGCTGTAGTCATCCATTTGTTTGGTGACTTCTCCAATCTATTTTTGCAAAGACTCTATTCCTTGCCACGTGTGGTCAATGAAACCTCTGTTCCTTTAGTTTGTATTCACCGTGTTTTGACAGACATTTTATTGAATGACAGCAACTAATATTAAAAAAAAAAAAAAAAAATCCTCTCTTGGTCTTTGCAGATTGGCTCTGCATTAGGGAACTCCTTTAAGACTTGGCCAGGCCATTTACAACTCTGCCTCATCCTTCACTTGCTGCTTGCACTGAGCCTAGAGATCACCAGTGGTGAAATTTTATGTCTTTTCTAGGCATGCATCCTGATATGGACAGAAGTGTGGCTTTCCAAATTCCCCAGTATACAAAGGTACTTCTGATGCCCTAATCTCCCAAAAACACTCTTTCCCAGGCTTTTCTCCCCAGGCTTTAGGAGGTCTATTGTATTTCTCAGCTCTAATCCTCTAATCTTTTGCCCCATGCAACTACAGGTTTTTTGTTAGTCTTACAATGTTCTTGAGCAATGCCTGCCATTTTTCCAACCAGAGTGTGTCCTGAATTGGGAGAAACAGAGATAGCACCTTGTATTAGTCTTTCAGGTTAGACGAGACAAACACAGTAACTGGCCAATAAGGACTGCTGTGCTCTCTCCAGAACCAGGGAACAAGGCCTCATACTGGAAACACAGGCTACCATCTTCAAGAGTGTCACTGAGCCATGGAGAGGGTAGGGCAAAGGCAAGTAAAAACGCCACAAAGATTTCCAACCATTTTAAGTTACTTTTTTCTTGATTTAGCATTTGCCTGGTTGTTGTAATTCTTTGACTCTCTTTCAGAGTTTGACAAAGTTGGTTCTGACAATTTCAGATTGTTTTTTGATGTTTCTGTGAAGGGACAGATCTTTTGAGCTGCCCACTCCACCATTTTGCTGACATACACTCTTTCCTAAATTTAACCAAGGAGACACAAGACTTGTATAATGAAAACAAACAAACAAACAAAACATTATTGAAAGAAACTAAAGACCTAAATAAATAGAAAGACATCCTATTTTCATGGATTGGAAGACTTAATATTGTTAAGATGGCAATACTATGCAAAGTGATCAATGGAAAAACCCATCCTAAAATTGATACGGAATTTCAAGGAACCCAGAATAGCCTAAAATCATCCTGAAAAAGAAGAAAGTTGAAGGACTCAGATTCAAGATTTCTAAACTTAGTACAAAGCCGCAGTGTTTAAAACAGTGTGGTATTAGCATAAGGACAGACATATAGAACAGGGAATAGAATTCAGAGCCCAGAAATAAACTCTCATCATTTATGGTCAACTGATTTTGAACAAGGGTACAAAGACGATTCAGGGGGGGAAAAAAACAGTCTCTTCAACAAATGGTGGTGAGAAAACCGGATTTCCACATGCATAAGAATGAAGATGGATTCTTACTTTACCCCATATACCAAAACTACTTCAAAACAGATCAAAGACCTAAATTTAAGAGCAAAACTATAAAACTCTTAGAAGAAATTACAGGGGCAAATCTTTATAACCTTGGATTTGGCAACAGTTTCTTAAATATGACTTCAAAAGCATAGAGGGAAAAATAAATTAGACTTCATTAAATTTAAAAAGTCATGCATCAAAGGACTCTATCACAAGAGTGAAACAACTGCCCACCGAATGGAAGAAAATAGTTGCAAATCACATATCTGATAGGAGTTGAATATCCAGAATATCTTAAGAACTCCTACAACTCAACAACAACAAAGATAAACAACTTATTATAAAATGAGCAAAGGACTTGAATAGACATTCCTCCAAACAAGATATACAAATGGCCAATAAGCACACAAAAAGATGTTCAACATCATTAGCCATTAGCGAAATGCAAATCAAAACCACAATGAGATATTACTTCACATCTACTGGGATGGCTTATACTAAAGGAAAAAAAAAAAATAGAAAACAACAACTGTTGATGAAGATGTGGAACTCTTGTGCATTTTTCATGGGAATGTAAATGGTGCAGCCATTATGGAAAACAGATTGACAATTCCTCAAAGAGTCAAACATAGCATTACCATATGATCTGAAAATCCCACTCCTAGGTATATACTCAAAAGAATTGAAAACAGGGATTCAGATACTTGTATGCTACTGTTCACAGTAGGATTATTCACAATAGCCAAAAGGTGGAAGCAACCCAATTGTCCATCAACAGATGCATGGAGATACAAAATGTGGTATACACATTCAATGGAATATTATTCAGTGTAAAAAGAAATGAAGTTCTGTTACATGCTACAACATGGATGAACCTTAAAAATGTTATTCTAAGTGAAAGAAGCGAGACACGAAAGGACAGATATTGTATGACACCACTCATATGAAATATCCAGAACAGGAAAATTCATAGAGACAGAAAGTAGATCAGAGGTTACCAGGGCCTGGGGGAAAGGGAGAATGGGGAGTTATTACTAAATAGATACAGAGTTTCTGTTTGGGGTGATGAAAAAAATTTTGGAAATACAGTAATGATGACTGCTCAACATTGGGAATATATCAATGCCACTGAATTGCAAACAAAAATAGTTAAAATGGTAAATTTTAAGAAATATCTATTTTACAATAATAATAATAATAATAACAGAATTTTAAAGGATAGTATCTCTGACCCAAACAGTCATCAAGGTATTTATTTGGTCCATAATGAATACAAGGAACCAAGACACATACTCTGACTTCAAGGAGCTTAAGCATAATACAAACAAATGAGACAACTAGAAAATATTTAAATATTGAGATATTAAACTATGTAATATATAGTATGCAAGAGTTCAGAAAAGGGAAATATTAATACAAGGTGGAAAAAAACTTGATTGAAAAAGTGGCATTTTATCTTGACACAAAGGGAGAAGGTGACAGAGCAAACAAAAGAATATGAGCAAAATCACAAAGACAGAAATAAGCATGATACTCGCAAAACTCAATGAAAAACAGTCTAACAGAACTAAGTGTGTGATTCCAAAGCAGAGAGAAATAAGCTGTTGGATAAGAAAAATGGTCTTGGATCAGAGAAAGCTTTAAAGTCAGGCAGAAAAGTTTGAATTTTATGCCATAGGAAATGGTAAGCCTTTCAATATTCCTCAGTGGGTGAAGGATGAGAAAAAAAACTTAAAAAGACTTCAGGGGTGGGTGGATTCTTTAATCCATCCTAGTACTTTTCTTACCTCTGCAGGCAGTTCAGTTGATTTGTTGAAAGCAGTTGGGGTCCACTGCTTAGAGACACTGACTTTGACATTGCTAAATGTTTTCCTTGAAGCATGGAGCAATGAATAACTACAAAACAGAGAAGAAATATAGCTAAATGGATAGCCAAAAAAAATGGCACTCAATAAAATCAAAGCTATATATCCATTTGTTTTATTCAATTTTAGAATTCCTAAAAAAAAAAAAAAAAAGATAATAAGTACTGCTTTATAAAAATTATCAATTGAGATAGTCACTGCTAAGCAACAGAAAAAAAAAATTATTTTCTTCAACAGAGTCTTGTTAACTCATAACTCATCCCTGGAACTAAAAGATGGAGGTATGACTGATCTCAACCCATTTTAAATCATCGTTGCAGTTCTGTAAAGAATGTTACATCTTTGATAACCATTGACCACTCAGATGAGTTACTACATTAGCCATTCAGTAAGCTTTTTCCTTGAGTCCTTGTTTTTCCTCGAGTCTCTGTTTTTCCTCATACTGCTACCTTTTCCCTCCACAGCTGGATATTCTGTATACCAACCATCAAAACTATTTATCAACTCTTAAATAGTTAGAGAACTTCTTTCCTAATTTCTGCCTTAAAAAAAATTCATCACCATTTGTGGTGCCTGAAACAAAGTTTAATAATAAAAAAAAGTATTCGGAAAATAATCAAAACAGTTATGTCACGGGTGCAAATAACATGCCCCTAATACCGAATGGCCCAGTTTATGTTACCTGAAGACCACTTAGGGGTACAAAATTATAAACATGGACGAATTATTTAGTAATGTTGACAAGTCAGAGACTAACAGTTTTAGGAATCTCATACTAGTTAACAGAGTTCCCCACAGCTGTCTCATGTCATCTTTATGAATCAAAGGCGGCACTGGGCATTCTCTGAATACGCAAATCCTCTATTTTCAAGCTGCCAGTTTTAACAAACTGAGGACTTTATATCAGTCATGGTTTCTCAACCTCAGGACTACTGACATTTTGGGCCAAATAATTCTTTGTTGTGGGGGCTGTCTTGTGCACTGTAGGATGTTTAGCAGCATTCCTGGTCTCTACCCGCTAGACAATAAGAGCACCTGTCCCCCCAATGTGACAACCAAAAATGGCTCAGATACTGCCAAAAGTCTCGGGGGGGGGGGGGCAAAATCACTCCCAGTTGAGAACTACCATATTAGATCTATCAAGAAGGACAACAGAAGGAGTAACCAGTCTGTTCATTACAAACCCATGCAAAGCATTGCACTAGATACTTGCCATCCATCCAACGTCTCCCCTGAAACGAAACAAAGCAAAAACAAAAAAACCAAGAGAACAGTTTTAGCAATCCACTTACCTGAAGAAAGTGAGCAGGAACACAATGACATGATGATGGCTGAACTGAGAGAGCAGAGTTCCTCTCTGAAAAATATTTGGCCAGGCCATGATATTCCTGACCTTCCTTCTTGCCTTTGACCTTAAAGTTTGGATAGTGAATGAGTTACATCATTTCTCCTTCCTGGAAAGACAAAACACATTATTAACCTTTCTCAAAATGGGCCGATTATCCAAAAATTGAATTATTTAGATTTATATCCAGTAAGCATATAATCAGGTCTTAAAGGAAAATTTCATGGGCTAATTGGCATCAGAAAACTGGATTGATAATTATGTTTTACAGCTGTTAGCTAATTCTAAAAAAGACCCAAAACATCCTCAACAAAAGCTGTCATGAAAAAAATTACTAATTCTGACACAAAAATAAGCAAATGAAACGAACAGACTACTCAGAAGAAATGAAATGGCCATTGAACTTTTAAAATAAAAGTTCCAACCTCACTAGTAATATAAGAAATGCTAATTAGAACAAAAAAAAATGTTTGAGGGTATGATTCTGAATTCTTATTCACTGCTGACAGAAGCAAAATTAGTACAATCTTTTAGGAAGACAATCTGGCCATGTTCATCAAAAACCTTCGACACAATTTCCAGGAATCTATTAGTAAAGAAATATAAGATATATTCAAATCTATATACAAAGACAGTTTTCACAAAATGATGGAGTTTTTTTATACTACAGTCATAAAGGGCCACTCCAATGTCATCTCTTTCTACCATTTCCTCTCTCTTAGCGGTATTCTTTAAAAGCTGCAAACTATGCTCTGATATCTAAGAACACTAAAGCATAAAGTAAGAATCTAAAGTTAATATTCTTACTTAGGAGTTTGCAAAAACAACCCAAATATGCAAAAACAGGGAAATAGTTAAATAAATTATGGTAGGTACATCCACATGGCTGAATATTATGTAATCATTTGACATGATGAATTAATAGCATTTTTAATGACATGAGAGAATGTCAAGTGGATAAAGTGATATGATTTATAAATATAACCACCTCAACTCTATTTTTACATATTTACAAAATAAATAATGAACAAACTAGTTACCTTTGGGTAATAGAATTATGGGTAATTTTAATTTTCTTCTATATACTTTCCTAAAAATTCTAAAATGAACATGTATATAACATTTAATAATTGGTGGGAAAAACATCTACAGCGTTGGAAAAGCCCTCTAATTTATCCCCATGTGTGCCGGTTTGGATGTAATATGTCCCCCAAAACTCCATGTTCTTTGATGCAATCTTGTCAGGGCACATGTATTAGTGTTGTTTAGGTTGGAATCCTTTGATTGAATGTTTCCATGGAGATGTGACCCACCAAACTGTGAGTGACACCTTTGGTTAGGGTGTGCCCTCTGACTGAATATTTCCATGGAGGTGTGGCCCCGCCCATTCAGCATGGGCCTTGAGTAGTTCGCTGGAATCTTATAAAAGCTCACAAATAGAAGGACCTCAGAGCTGCAGCTGAGAGACACATTTCGAAGACGGCCATTGGAAGCTGACACTGACATTTTGGAGATCGCCATTTTGAAACGCAACCCGGGAGCAAGCAGATGCCAGCCACACGCCTTCCCAGCTAACGGAAGTTTTTGGACGCCATCGGCCATCCTTCAGTGAAGATACCCTATTGTTTATGCCTTACCATGGACATTTTATGGCCTTAAGACTGTAACTTTGTAACCAAATAAACCCCCATATAAAAGTCAATCCATTTCTGGTACTTTGCATAACAGCTGCATTAGCAAACCGGAACACCACGTTAAGAAAAAAATTAAATTAACAAAATGACTTGCATGATAAATCTACTATAGTGTTCGAAGAAAGGAGACAAACTCAAGAGCCCCCAACACTGAAAATACAGAATAACAGGGTTTCATTTCCAAGTCTGTGTTCACTCTTTTTTTTTCTTTGAAATAAATTCAAGCTTACAGGAACAGTTGCAAAAAAAATACAAACCCCATACACAGAACTCCAGCATACCCTGACCCTCCTCCACCGATACCCCGATCCAACAACTTTACATCGTGTCACACCTCCATTTCTTTCTTTCCCTCCCTCTCTCCCTCCCTCCCTATCCCTCCCTATCCATCATCCATTATCTATTGCTCTGTCCTCCGAACATGAGAGCAAGCTGCACACATCTTTGAACAAACAATATAATTCACATATACACTTCCCATGAACAAGAACATTCTTTTATGCAATCCCATTAAGCGCAGCTAAGAAGTTCAAGAAATTCAACATTGATACAAAGCTTACATTCTATATTTCCTTTTTTTTTTTTTACATCCCATCTGTGTCCCTCTGAGCCTCCTCTCCTCCATCCTCAGATGCCATCCAGGATCATCCTTAGCATTTAATTGTCACCTATTTAGACTTTTTTTTTTTCAATTGTGGAAACATATATACAGTCTAAATCTTCCCAATCCAACTCCTCCCTAGCATTCCAATAGTGGGATTAATCACATTTAGAATGTTGCAATGCTATCACCTCCCCACCATCCATTACTAGAAATTTCCCTTCACCCCAAACAGAAACTCTACACTCATTTCTTAACTCCCCATTGCCCCTTCCCCCACTTCTTGGAACCCATACTCCACTTTTCATCTCTATGGTCATATTCTCTGATACTTTCTTTGTGTTTACCATGGGGCTTAAATTTAACCTCTTAAATCTGTAACAATCTTGTTTTTCTTTGATACCAACTTAACTTCAATAGGACACATAAACTATGTTCCTATACTCCATCATTTCCCCACCTTTATGTAGTTCTTGTCAAAAATGACATATTTTACATTAAGCCCAAAACCACTGATTTATCATTACAGTTTATGTATTTTAGATCCTGTAGAAAGTAAATAGTGGAGTTACAAATCAAAAATACAATAGTATTGGTATTTATATTTACCATGTAATCTTTACTGGAAATCTTTATTTCTTCATGTGGTTTCAGTCAATTGTTTAGTGTCCCTTCCTTTCAGCCTGCTCAATTCCCTATAGCATTTCTTATAGGACTGATCAACTGGTGATGAAGTCCCTCAGCTTTTGATTATCTGGGAATGTTTTCATCTCCCCCTCATTTCTACCCTCCAGGTGTGTGTGAATTCTCAAGTCTCTGATGGTTATTGACTTCTATTTGTATTCCACTGTGGTCAGAGAATGTGCTTTGAACAAATTCATTTGTTTTCTTTAACTTATTGAGGCTTCTTTTATGTCCCAGCATATGGTCCATTCTGGAGAAAAATCCATGATCACTAGAGAAGAATGTGTGTTCCGGTGACCTGGGATGTAATGTTCTATATATGTCTGCTAAAATTCTCTATATCTCTCTCTCTCCTTTCTTTATTTCTCTCTTGGTAGGGCTCCCTTTAGTATCTGAAGTAGGGCAGGTCTTTTATTGGCAAACTGTCTCAGCATTTGTTTGTGAAAAATTTAAGCTCTCCCTCAAATTTGAAGGAGAGCTTTGCTGGATAAAGTATTCTTGGTTGGAAATTTTTCTCTCTCAGAATTTTAAATATGTCATGCCACTGCCTTCTCGCATGAATAGTCACTACTTAGTCTTATGTTGTTCCCTTTGTATGTGGTGAATTGCTTTTCTCTTGCTGCTTTCAGAACTTGCTCCTTCTCTTCAGTATTTGACAATCTGATCAGAATATGTCTCGGAGTGGGTTTCTTTGGATTTATTTATTTGGAGTTCGCTGGGCATTTATGCTTTGTGTATTTATATTGTGTAAAGGTTGGGGAAGTTTTCCCCAACAATTTCTTTGAATACTCTTTCTAGACCTTTACCCTTCTCTTCCCCTTCTGGGACACCAATGAGTCTTAAATTTGGACGTTCTATTTTATCTATCGTATCCCTGAGATCCATTTCGATTTTTTTTTTCCCCCATTCTTTCTTTTGTTCTTTCATTTTCCATTCTGTGGTCCTCGAGGATGCTGAGTCGTTGTTCAACTTCCTCTAATCTTGTACTGTGAGTATCCAGAGTCTTTTTAATTTGGTCAAGTTTCTTTTATTTCCATAAGATCTTCTATTTTTTTATTTACTCTTGCAATTTCTTCTTTATGCTCTTCTAGGGTCTTCTTTAGGTCCTTTATATCCTGTGCCATGATCTTCTTCATGTCCTTTATATCCTGTGCCATGCTCTCGTTGTCTGTCTTTAGTTCTCTGATTAATTGCGCCAAGTACTGTGTCTCTTCTGATTTTCTGATTTGGGTGTTTGGGTTTGGGTTCTCCAAATCATCTGGTTTTATCATATGCTTTAAGATTTTCTGTTGTTTTTGGCCTCTTGGCATTTGCTTTACCTGATCTCTAATTTGTCAGAACTACAGGTTGGTGGCATACACTTTCTCTAACTAACCAGAAGATGGCGTCCCGTGAGTCACCTATTCCCCTCAAGTCAGTTCTCCCCAACTTTGTCTTTGTGGTGTGTGGGGATCTGATTCTTGTGGGGTTCAACTGGCGCACTAAATTTGGGTGTGTTGTTGATGCTGTCTGCCCTGAATGTGGGGCATGTGTCTGGGTGGTTAGGAAGGCAGGGCAGCTTTAATAATCAAACCTCCCAGGAGTTCCTGGAGATTTAAGGCTGTTGCAAGAGCCTAAGCCTTCATTTCAGTCTTGCCACAGATTGTCTCTGCCACTGACCCACAAGTCCTTGGTATTGGTGTAGGGTCCCTGGGATTTCCGAGCAGGTCCCCCTTCTCAGCCGTGCTCTTCCAGGACCTCTGGTGAGGGAAGGTTGTACCACAGCACAAGTGCGCGCTGGCCCATCAGGGCCGTGCAGGGGCATTCCCAGCCTGCTGTAAAGATGGCTGAGTGGGACATGTTAATCTCCCCCTTTTCGCACAGCTCCACCTTCCCAGCTCCAGGAAAATTAGCCGTGGGTGCTCTAAAGGCCACTGTCCACGGCCAATATCATGGTGTGTGCACGGTGCTGCGGGAAAGACTCCCCATCACACTGAGTTTCTTGGTGCGTCTCTGGGCTGTGGGTCCAGCCCCAGGCAGGAGTGTCCCCAGCCCGCCAGGGAGATGGCTGCAAGGGGCACGGTTTATTTCTCTTTTTGGCTCCCCTCTGATCCCCTGGCCCCAAGACAATCAGCAGTGGGTGTGGGAAGGGCTATCCTCCACGCCAGACATCGCGGCGTTGGCTCAGCCCGCTCCTGCCTTGCTTCACTGTGTGGTTCTCCCATCGTATCCGCAGCCGCTCCCAGGTTTTTTTGGTTTTTTTTTAAAAGAACCAGTCCATCTCCAAATGCCGACCCACCATTTCCCCACACCGCAGCACAGCTGCTGGACTTCCAGCCGGCTCACTCACTCATTTCAGAATGCAGACTCCCAGTTTCACCAAATGCATGGTCCCTGTGGATTTAGCAGACCTTTTCTGGCTGGTGCATCGCTGGAACTGGTGTTCTGGGTCACTTTCTGATTTTTATCTAGTATTTTTCATGGAGGTGTTTTTTTGCCCTATCTCACCTAGTTGCCATCTTAGGTTCTCTCCCTGTGTTCACTCTTATACTACTTACTTTCACAAGCAGACCTAGTAGATGCACCCAAACCTTAAAAGCCAAGAGCCCAGTAGACTTTTGGAAAAAAGGAACAAATTAATAGAAACGTGAGGTGGTAGAAATATTACATATTACAGCTGTTTCACTTATTGGCCATGAGCTCTTAGACAAGTCAATTAATCTCAATGAATTTCAGATAAAAAATGGCTTACCTCCTTTGAGAGCTGTGAGGCTTAAATGACATAATGTACATACAGTATTTAAGATAATTATTTTAACCACTGATCTGCCCAGGACTAATCCCAAATCAGTAGAATGTAGCTTATATCATCTTAAAATCATTCTCTCTGAAAAATGTTAACAAGTTTACGAGAAGAGTAAGGCTATACAATTCCACTCAAAAAATGTAAATAAGCTTTCTGTCTGTAATTACAGAAAGTTAAAAAAATGACACTGGTCTGAATTACAGAACTATTCGTGTTATCGCTAAATTTACCTCTGTCCCAGAAATTAAAAATGAAATCCAAACTGAACATCTCAAAGCTTTAACCATTCTTTATAAACCACAGCTTTTTGAATTTAATACATTTATACCTCAAAACATACTGAGCACCTCAGGAAAGAGTAAGGAATCTGAAACCCAATAATTTAGCAGGTAAAATAATAATTCCAAAAATGTATGCTCCAACAGTTTGGGATTATTTTGCTCAGCAATAATGGCTATGTATTTCAGTACTTGTGTAGTTAGCTATAAATGACTACTGAGTTATTTGAAACTCCCTGAATTTAGTTTCTAAATAAACCATCTTTTCCATAGAGGAGAAAAGGCTTAATAACTACAGTTGGGAAAATAGTTTTAAACATTGACCTGCTGTTGACAAAATGCCATTTATAATGAAAGCTACTTTAACATCTGGTCCTACATAATTAAAATAATAATAATACTACCTTGTACCTATATACCATACATCATAGAAGTGATTTCCAAATTTGTGAGCTCAGGGGCCCTGCAGAAGCAGAGTTTTTGCCATGTCTTAATCCATCAAGCACATCCTACTTTCTGAAGACCACTTTCTTTCCTGCTCTAAATATAGATCAAATAATATCTAACATTTTTCAAATATATGTAAATGCTGTTATAATTAATACAACCAAAATTCATTTAAGCATTCCTGACTTTATAATAGCTTGTCATTTAGTATCTCCTCAATTAATGGATAATGAATGTACAACTATCACATGGGGAGAACCAGGATTATCTTTTAAAAAGATTCTTGTTTAAAAAGAAAAAAGAGATCCTTATAATCAAAAAGCATTAGGAACCAATATGCCATGCTCTACTTTTCAAAGCAAGTTAATAATAACTAACTCATCTGATTTGTAATGAAGCTTTTCTTGGTCCTAGAAGATCACCCATAAAAATGTTATTTTGCAGAACAACAATATTGTGCAATCAATGCTGAATAAAAGATAGCTTCACACTGTAACCTGTCCAGATAGAAGTCTATCTCCCTCTTACAATATACTGTTTGGGGATACAAAACATTCCTATAATGTCACTTTCCATAGAAATATTTAGAATCCATTCCAACCCAAATATAGTTGGATAAGATTTTAAGGCTGCCTTGTATTATGGACACTTTGGGAAAAGTAAACTGTAAGACAGAAAGTGGAAAGATTGGTAGAGATTGGTAAAAGGAGATAACATATAGAAAGCATTGAGAATTTCATGCCTATTCTACTGCATACACCTAATCTGACCGTACTGATACCCATGCCATTCCATCCCTGGAAATCTAGTTATGTGGTTAATAAACTTCCCTATATGTTTACCCTCTTCTCTGAGAGCTCACTGTCTTTCTTGCTAACTCCACTTTCTCTGAGGCCTTTCAAAGAGAAGCTTCTTTCCTCTCACAACCTACATGTTAGATATCCTTGTTCCCACTGCCTCTTCCAAATCATTTTCCTCCTTGCTAGACCCCCAGCTTCTTAATAACTCAGGCCATTAGGTTTACCTGCCTGCTGCGTCCCTCACGGAGGTCCTCTACAGATCTCTCAGTCACTCCTGTCCCTTTCACTGTAGACAGGCTCCTGGTTCACTTTTCCTCTCCACCACTGCTTCCATCTCATTTTAACATCCAGGTGGATAATCTAACTCCCTACCCTATCAGTTCAATGTCCTCTTCACCACCAAGCCTTTTCCTCCACCCCAAAATAAAATCCTATTCCACGGAAGAAACCTGGCCTTTCTCATCACCAGTAACTATATCACCTCCCAAAACGGTTTCAAACATCCTACTTTCTGAAAACCACTTTCCTTCCAGATTGCTTACCCCTCCAACAGTCATTTTACCATAACAGGGCTCCCAGTTCAATAACCACACTATTTATTATCAATCACCCTCCTCTTATTCTCACTTCCTTCTTTACCAGCTTAGAATCTGTACTCTCTCTCTCTTATAGGCCTTTTCTTTTCCCTTGCCTCTGTCCTCTTCCTTCCCTGCACCCAAGCAGCTCAGTTTTGCCAGAAAAAAAATCACACAAACCAGCTGGTTTCACTTTTTAGATTCAAAACCACAAACCTCAAAAGAGCATGCAACACTGCCCGGCAACTCTACTACACTTCCCTAATAATTTTCCTTTGTCAACTTCTTGAGACAACTATTTCATACTTTTCTCACTAAACTTTCAACCTCTTTCTCTTTTCATTCATCCAGGACCATGGCTTTATGCCAACTCTCAGATTTATAACTCTAATTCAGATCTTTCAAGTTCCAAACAGCCAACTGACCTCTTGACGTACACATGTGTAACTAAATTAGAATTCTTTTCCTCCCTCCAAACCTATTCCTCTCCCAATATTCCCCCATAATTGATACCACCATTTCTCCTATTTGCTCTGTATTTCTCCCTTTCTCTCAACTTTTACATCCAACCCATTACTAACTCCAGTCCTTTTTACCTCCAAAATCCAGAACCCACCCTCTTTTCTCCATCCCCACTGCCACTACCTTGAAATAAACCACCACCATCTCCCACCAAGACCATCTACCACAATAGCCTCTTGAATGGTTTCCCTATTTCCACTCCTACCCACCCTGCAACTTGCTCTCCTCGTATCAGCCAGAAATATATTTTAATACCTAAATCAGCTGTCATTCCCTGGTTTAAAACCCTATAATGGCTTCCTAAGACTATTAGATAAAAACAAACTCCCTGCCATGACCTTCAAACTCTAGTATAACCTGGTCCTTTTAGTGAAGTAGTAAGGTTAAGAGGCAGGGAGCAGGCTCAGGGACAGAGATGACAGGTAGGTGTTGGCAGACAGAGGCTGAGGGTGAAGGAGGGGACCTCCTGTGTTGATGATCAAATTGGAAAGGTTGGATTGTTTTGTTTTAATTCTGACCAGATAATATATACATATGATAAAAAATTCAAGACACAAAACGGTAACCAGTGAAAATTCCCTTTCCTGTTCTCAAGTCACCCTGTTCTCCGACTACCAGTTGCTTTTGCAGCCTTGAAGAATCTATGTCTATGCACAGCCACCTCCTCCCTCCTATTCACACAGATGGGAGAATATATACTATTCTGCACTTTTCCCTCCACTTATCAAAGGTTGGCGGTCGGTCTGTATCAATGCCTACAGAGCTGACTCATTCTTCTGAACATTACTTAGTCTTCCATTATGTGAACAAATCTTCACATATTTAACCAGTCCTCTACTGGACATCTGGGTGGTTCCCAGTATTTTGCCAGCGCACACAGCAAAGAGCTAGAATGTCTCCCTTCTACACTTTGCCTGCCTACCTCCCAGCATCACTACCACCACTCCTCCACACTCACTACAATCTCTCCCACACCAAATCCCTTTCATGTCATTGAACCCTCCAAACTCTTTTTGTCTTGTGCCTTCACATTTGCTGTTCCACTGCCTGAAATATTTTTCTCCAGGTTCTTTGCAGATAGCTTGCTCCTTCTAATTCTTGAGCTCATCACATATAAATGTCACCTCCTGGAGTAGTGTGCCCTGATCACCCTATCTAAAAGGGTCTCCCCTCAGTTACTTCTCCTCTCTCTCTCATCACCGTGTTTCCTTCCTTCATAGCATTTCTCCCAATCTAACTATCTGGGTTTAATTGCTTACATGCCTATTGTTCATCTACTCCAGGAAAGCAGCAGCTTTATCTGACTTAAGTCCAGAGATATATGCCCAAGACCTAGCAGAACACTTAGTATGCTCAATAAAAACTTGTTGAGTGAATGAATTTCTTGACTGATGGCCAACATTCAATGCTTACAATGTGTCAGGCACTGTGCTAGGTACTTAACATGTATTATCTCATTTAGTTCTCACAATATTTTACAGATGAGAAAATACAATTTAGAAAGTAAGGTCACAGGAAAAACTAAGATGGCGGCTAGGTAACACAGGACAAAAAAACACCTCCGTGAAAACCACTAGACAAAAACCATAAAGTGACCCAGAATACCGGTTACAGCAATGCACCAGCTGCATGAGGTCTGCTAGTACCACAGAGGCCGTACACTTGGTGAAACCGGGAATCTGCACTCTGAAACGAGTAAGTAAGCTGGCTGGAAGACCCGCAGCCGTGCGGTGGTGTGGGGAAGCCAGGAGGTGGCGTTTGGAGACCAACTGGTTCTTTTAAAGAAAAAAAAAAAAAAAAAGGAAAACCCAGGAGCGGCTGCAGTTATGACAGTGGGAACCACGCAGTAAAACACAGCATGAGAGGGCTGAGCCGGCCTCTCGGTGTCTGGCCTGGAGGATAGCCCGCTGCAGATACCCTCAGGACCAGGGAAGCGGAGGGGAGAGCCAGAAGCAGAAAGAAACCCCATGGCTCACAGCTGGCTCCCCGGAGGGCTGGATAAACTCCTGCCCGTGGCCGTACCCACAGCCCAGAGCCCCGCCAGTCATCCCGGAGCTGGGAAGGAGGAACTGTGAGAGGAGGGGGGAGTTGAGATGCCCCGTTTGGCCATCTTTGCATCAGGCTGAGAGCGCTCCTGCACGGCCCGGGAGCCCAGGACTTCCCTTGAGGGACAGCGCGCACTGGTGATGTAGCACAGCCCTCCCTCAGCAGAGGTCCTGGAAGATCACAGCTGAGAAAGGGGGCCTGCTCAGAAAACCCAGGGACGCTACGCCAAGTCCGGTGGTTTGTGGGTCAGCAAGAGATAGGGTCTGGGGCTGAACAGAAATGAAGGCTTAGACTCTTGTGGCGGCCTTCAATCTCCGGGAAACTGGGGGGTTTGAACATTAAAGCTGCCCTTCCTCCCTGGCCACCCAGACACATGCCCCACATTCAGGGCGGATGGCTCCAGCAACACACCCAAACGGAATTCACCAACTGAACCCCACAAGAATCATTTCCCCACACGCCACGGGGACAAGGTTGAGAACTGACTTGAGGGGTATAGGTGACTCGCAGACGCCATCTGCTGGTTAGTCAGAGAAAGTGTATGCCACCAACTTGTGTTTCTAAAAATTAGATTGTTATCTTTTTTTACAACTTGAAAGAACCCTATCAAGCAAAGCAAATGCCAAGAGGCCAAAAACAACAGAAAATCTTAATGCATATGATAATACCGGACGATATGGAGAATTCCAAACACCCAGATCAAAATATCAGAAGAGACACAGTACTTGGCACAATTAATCAAAGAACTACAATCGAGGAATGAAAACATGGCAAAGGATTTAAAGGACATCAAGAAGACCATGGCCCAGGATATAAGCGACATCAAGAAGACCCTAGAAGAGCATAAAGAAGAAATTGCAAGAGTAAATAAAAAAATAGAAGATCTTATGGAAATTAAAGAAACTGTTGGTCAAATTAAAAAGACTCTGGATACTCACAATACAAGATTAGAGGAAGGTGAACAATGACTCAGTGTCCTAGAAGTCCACAGAACAGAAAATGAAAGAAGAAAAGAAAGGATGGAGAAAAAAACTGAAAAAATAGAAATGGATCTCAGGGATACGATAGACAAAATAAAACGTCCAAACTTAAGAATCATTGGTGTCCCAGAAGGGGAAGAGAAGGGTAAAGGTCTAGAAAAAGTATTCAAAGAAATTGTTGGGGAAAACTTCCCCAACCTTTTACACAATATAAATACACAAAGCATAAATGCCCAGCAAACTCCAAATAGAATAAATCCAAAGAAACCCACTCTGAGACATATTCTGATCAAACTGTCAAATACTGAAGAGAAGGAGCAAGCTCTGAAAGCAGCAAGAAAAAAGCAATTCACCACATACAAAGGAAACAACATAAGACTAAGCTGTGACTACTCAGCAGCCACCATGGAGGCGAGAAGGCAGTGGCATGACATATTTAAAATCCTGAGGGAGAAAAATTTCCAACCGAGAATACTTTATCCAGCAAAAGTCTCCTTCAAATTTGAGGGAGACCTTAAATTCTTCACAGACAAACAAATGCTGAGAGACTTTGCCAATGAAAGACCTGCCTTCAGATACTAAAGGGAGCCCTACCAACAGAGAAACAAAGAAAGGAGAAAGAGATACAGAGAATTTTAACAGACATATATAGAACCTTACATCCCAAATCACCAGGACACTCATTTTTGTCAAGTGATCATGGATCTTTCTCCAGAAGGGACCATAAGCTGGGACATAAAACAAGCCTCAAGAAATCAAAAAAAAAAAAAAATTGAATATACTCAAAGCACATTCTCCAACCACAATGGAATACAAATAGAAGTCAATAATTTTTTAACTGTAACTCTACTATTTACTTCCTACATGATATAAAATACACAAACTCTAATGACATCAGTGGTTTTGAACTCAATGTAAAATATGTAACTTTAAACAACTATATAATGGTGGGAGAATGGAGTATAGGAACATAGTTTATGTGTCCTATTGAAGTGAAGGTGGTATCAAAGAAAAACAAGATTGGTATGGATTTAAGAGATTAATTTTAGGCCCACAGTAAACACAAAGAAATTATCAGAGAATATGGCCATAGAGATGAAATGTAGAGTATGGGTTAAGAGAAATGGAGGAAGGGGCAATGGGGAGTTAAGAAATGAGTGTAGGGTTGCTGTTTGAGGTGAAGGGAAATTTCTAGTAACAGATGGTGGGAAAGAGCATTACAACATTCTAAATGTGATTAATCCCACTAATGGAAGGCTAGGGAGGGGGTGGAATGGGAAGATTTAGGCTGTATATATGTTTCCACAACTGAAAAAAAAAAAAAAAAAAGTCTAAATAGATGATGATTGAATGCCAAGGATGAAACTGGATAGGATTGGAGGATGGAAGACACGAGGCTCAAAGGGACACAGTTGAGACATAAGGAAAAGGAAATATAGAATGTAAGCTTTGTATCATTGTTGAATCTCTCGTACTTCTTAGCTGCACTTAATGGGATTGCATAAAAGAATGTTCTTGTTCATGGGAAGTGTATCTGTGAATTATAGTGTTTGTTCAAGGATGTGTGCAGCTAGCTCTCATATGTTCAGAAGACAGAGCAACAGATGATTGATGACAGATAGGGAGGGAGGGGTGGAGGGAAAGAAATAGCAATGTGACAGCATGTTAAAGTTGGTGGGTTGGCCTATCAGGGGAGGGGGGTCAGGGTATGATGGAGTTCTGCGTATGGGGTTAGTATTGTTTTTCCAACTGTTCCTATAACTTTGAATTTATTTCAAAAGAAAAAAAAAAAGAAAAAAAATATGCAACCAGAGACAGGCAAATAGGCTGCTGTGTTTGAAAGAATAGCAAGGCTGAAAACAACCTGGAAGTGTATCTGCAGGGGCCGTGTATTAGGGTCCACCGCTACAATCCAATGCTCTGGGACTGTTAAAAATACTGCAGTGAATCACAGTGATCATTTGGAATGAACTTCAAGACACATTGTCCATAAACTTCTATTCGGCCATAAACAGGACTGAACTGATACATGGGACGACGTGGATGAACCTTGAAGGCATTGTGTTGAGTGAAATAAGCCAGACACAAAAGGACAAACACTGTATGGCCTCACTCACATGAATTAAGCAGTATATGCAAATTCTTAAAGCCAGAAATTAGAATACACATTACCAGGGGCCAGGTGGGGGAGGGAAATGGGAAGTCACTGTTTTATTGGTTTACCTTTTCTCTTTGGGATGATGGCAAAGTTTTGTCAATGGACAGTGAATGTAATTAATACCACTGAATTACATTTCTAAAAAGGGATGAAAAAGGGAAAATTCAGGTTGTATATAAGTCATCACATACACACCACACACACACACAAAAAAACAGAACTGTACAACACAGAGCAAACCGCAGTGTAAACATTGGCCTAAGTTAACAGCATAATGACAGTAACATTGTTTCACCCATGTGGTAACAAAATACCACACTACTGCAAAATGCTGATAATAGAGGATACTGTATATGGGGGGGTGCTTATGGGAACTTTGTACTTTCCTGCATTATTTTTTTAAACTTACAGCTGCTCTAATTAAAAAAAAATTAAGTTAAAAGAAAAAGAAAGTAAGGTCACACATCTCTTAGCAGATGGAGCAAGCATTCAAACCCAGACGTGACTCCAGATCCCATGTTATATTGCATAAGAGGGGAGGTTAAAATATAAAATATCCCAAGCTGGGTAAAACATGATAATTAGAGATATCACACCTTAAACTTAGATATATATATCTAGATTGGGAGGAGTAATAGTAGTTCTCTTACACAAATGAAAGGACATTGGATGGGCCCTCACTCCCCAGTCTTCAGTTTTTATATCTGCAAAGCAAAAAGATCAAGTGTACTCAAAGTATGGAGGTAGGTGGGAAAGTATTAAATGGATAGCTGGGTTCATCTATTTTTACAGGATTGTGTATTGTAATTTAGCATCCCAATGTTCAACAGTTTCTTAACATTTACATTGCTATACAAGTAATTTTTTTACCTCCCTTTTTCTAATTTAAAGCCATATACCTCTACCAATTAAATCCTTTTATTCCAAACTCAACGTTCCTCTTGGAAATATTTTTTTTTCTCTTGTTTCCTTACCACAGATGTAAAATACCTAACACTTAGGTGTAAAATTCTCTCATCTTATTCCAGGGTTCCAAAAGCCAAATTCTTCCTACTTATCTTGAACATATTCCAAAGTCAACCAGCTTTTGAGATAATCTTTCACTCTCCTAGACATAGGACTTCTACTTAATCATCACAGTAGTGACATGCCATTATTGCTGATGAACAGGGACAAATCAGAGCCTTAAATAATGAATAGTGCACTTGATCTTGACAGCTAGAGGGCAACAATAAGACAATGCATTGACTTAAATTTGGAGGTCTTTTTTCTGATGCAGAGACTGGGAACCAAAGATTAGCAGAAGAATGATGTCATTCAAGGGACAGTCAGGTGTGGACCACACCAAGGCATTAAGGTTCGAGTCGGAATCCAAGACCCTCCACTTAATTAACTTCTTTGAGTCTCAAGTTCCTCATTAAAAAGGATTAAGTGAGATAATTTGCATATAGTTCTTAGCATAGAAGCTGGCATACAGTAAACACTAAAATGGAAAGGAAATAATTCAAATCTTAAAGCATTTAAAACATTTCCTCCAACAACAGCAACAATGCACACACACATTGATTTAACTTGTGGAAAGGTAGAAAAAAAGCAGTGATGAAATAAGATAGTAAAAAGAATCAGACTTTGCTCACCATGGGAACATATTCTCCTTCCTATAAACATTTTAGTAAAGTTACCATGAGACCGCCTACAATCTTGTACTTCAAGAAACACCAAAAAACTGTAGACACATTCCCATTATACTCGTCAAGACTGAGTATAAAAAGCCCACACTCTGCAATAATAAAACTGAAGGAATGAATCAAGCAATCTGATCAAATTCACCGAATGAGATAATAGTTACCAAAAAACAAAAAGCAAAAAAAAAACCAAAACACAGTTATTCTACTAAAACATTACTCTCTCTCTGGCCTCTGTCACCCTTTCAGAAAGCTGCCCCACACTACCTGAAAAGTATCTCTTCATCTGGTCTAAACTGTAACTCCTTTACTTGATAAGTCGAAACCTATCAGACTCAAAGGCCGGCGACACCGGAATCGACAAGAGGCTCAAGAAGCCCCCGCCGCCGCGTTATCTCCCAGTGTCCCTCTCCTCCTGTTCTCCTACCCCTCTTTGTCCTCCCCGGCCCCGCCAGAACCCAGCAGCCGACCGGCCGCGCTGGCTGCCAGCAGAGCTAACAAGGATGAGGGCGGCAGGGGTCGCAGGCCCAGGCCCGGAGCGGGAAAGGGGGCGAGCGGCCGACATTCCCAACCCGCGGCGCCACACCCACCAGCCGCCACCATGTCCATCTCCATCTCCCCGGAAGCCCCTCGAGCCCCCCTCAGTCCCCCAAGCCGGGCTCCAGCCCCTGCGCGGGTCCCGCCCCACGCGCCGCGGTTCGCGCACCCAAGGGACGCAAGAACCACTGCGCTCCGGCACAATGCTCCCTTCAGTCCGCTCCGCTCCGCTGCTCGCCTGAACTCCGCCGCCACCTCACCTCAAAGCTCCGGGTCCAGGGTTTCCGGTCGCTCACGTGACCCCCGCCCCCTCCCTGGTTGCGCGAGATATGCTGGGAATTGTAGTCCGACCCGGCGACTTCACCTGCGGTTGCAAGCGGGGAGTGGAGGGGAGGGGTTAAGAAGGGTAGAGGGGAGGGGTTAAGAAGGGTGGAGGGGAAGGGAGAGGACGGGACCCGCGGCCTCGGGGCCCGGGCCGGGGCCGAGGTCGGGGTTGGGGTCGCGGCCGGGGTCGGGGTCGGGGTCGGGGCGGGGGCTTCCAGTGCAGTGGTGGCGTCTGTGGACCTATACGGGCAAGGAATGTTAGCTGGAAAAGGGTACTGAGGGAGAGATTCGTTTCTCCCAGTCAAAAGTTGTAATTTGGGAGAAAATGGTGTATAGATATTAAAAAAAAAAAAAAAAAAAAAAAGCTTTATTCTGCTCTTTGTTTTCATAGAAAGTAACGGGCTGCTAGGTGTGATACTGACCTGCCAGGAGGACATAAGCTTTAGATTTTTGTTTGAAATAATGAAATGATGTAGCCCATGCAAGCAGGACCCTTGTCGCCAGTATTACTCACTGTTGTATATGCCACGTTTCCCATCCAGATAAAGAAAAAAGAGTGCTAAGATCCTAGCAACCTCAAACAAAAATGAAAGAAAGATCTTGCAACACTATCTCTGAAGAGGGAATCCTCTGCCCTTCTGGGTTCCCTTTCAGTGCACCTGTAGTTTTGCCTCCATCCGTGGGTGTGGCTGAGCTAGGGTAATGGAAAAATGTGATGTCAGGGTAAGCAAAAATAAATCAGCCATGACACTTATTTTTAAAAATAATATTGTGACTGACCCAGCAATCCCACTTCTAGGTATATACCCAAAAGAATAGAAAGTAGGGATTCAAACAGAAATTTGTACACCAATGTCTATAGCAGCATTATTCACAATAGCCAAAAGATAAAAGCAACCCAATTGTGTATCAACAGATGAATGGATAAACAACATGTGGTATATTTGTACAGTGGAATATTCCTTAGCTGTAAAAAGGAATGAAGTTCTGATACATGCTACAACATTAATGAAACTTGAAGACATCATGTTGAATGAAATAAGCCAGACACAAATGGACAGATATTGTATGATTCCACTTATATGAAATAACTAGAATACCCAAATTCACAGAGACAGGTTGGGGTGTGGGGTGGGGAATTAAGGCATAATGGGTGCAGGGTCTCTGGGATGGCGGAAAAGCTTCAGTAATGGATGGTGATGATGGTAGCACAACATTGTGAATGTGATTAATATCACTAAATTATATGCCTGGGATTGGTTGAGATGGGAAAGTTTATGTTGTATTCATGTTACAACAATTAAAAAGAGAGAGAGAGACTAAAGAGACAATGACAATTAATTGCAATATATAATCCTGGGCTAGATCTAATAATAGAGGAGAAAGTACCCAAAAGGATATTTTGAGATAATTGAAAAAATTGGAATGTAGACTTTATGCTTTATATTAATGTTAAATTTCTTGAACTTGATAATTGATTGTATTTAACGTGGTTACGTAAATGAATATCCTTGTTCTTGGGTAATGAACATGTAAGTATTAAGGATCGTGATGTATACTTTCCAATGTTTAGAAAATAAATGACAGCGATACATAGATAACTGGCTAAATAGATAGAATGATGTAACAAATTGTTTCTGGGTGGTAGGTATATTGGTATTCTTTGTATTCTTTTTGTATTCTTTTTGCAACTTCCTTGTAAGTGTTAAATTATTTCAAAATAAAATATATATACTTTGAAATACGTTTATAGGTACATATATAATATATGAATATGTGTACCTATATAATAAATATCTATATATCTATAATGAATAAGTACCTAACCTGTGTCACCACCAGCCAGGTCAAGAAATAGGGCATGATGGTCACCCTAGACACCCTATTTGTCCCTTCCCCATCACAACTCCCCACCCACCTCAGGTAACCCGCTATCCTGACTTTGGTAATCATTGCCTTGTTTTTCTTTATGTAGGCATTCCTAAACAATATAGTTTAATATTTACCTGTTTTTGAACATTTTATAAGTAAAGTCATACTTTGTGTATTGTGGCTTTTCTTTCTTTTATATTATGTGTTGCTTTTAAACATCATATTTACAAACTTTTCTCTCCCTAGATTCTACATTTTTTCTAACTATAGAAGATCTTCAGATTAAGGATTATTAGGACAGGGTTTTGCCTCCAAGCCATCTCTCTGGCCTGCCCTTTTCTGAGCTTTCTTCCTCATAGCCCAAACTACTCCATGTCATTCCTCTGGACTCCTCCAGAAGTGCTCTTAGCACTTACAGAGACCTTGGTGGAGTGGGTGAGGATTGGGAAGAGACAGTCTCTCTCTCCTTGATTTTCATAACCATCTGGACATTTCACCATTTGATTTCTAGCTCTAGATGTTCTCCAAGTGCTCGTTCTGAGTTGGCTTACCCAGTAACCATTACTAGAAGAAAGAAAACATTCTGACATCTAATCTCATTGACATTGACATCTAACAGGTTTTATTTCCTGTCCCCTGCCCATACATTTGTGATGGATGTTGATCGACATTTGATTTCTAAGTCACAGAGTGTGACCCTGGTTCTCAAGGCAATTGCCTGCAGCAGCAGCAGTGGAATGTCAAATTTTGCTCTGCCTGCCAGTGTTGGGTTTATATTGCCCAAAAGAGAGATTTCTGAAAATTGATGTGTAAATGAAATGTTTGGTAAGTTAAATCAAATTTTAAAGGCTATATGAAAGAATCACGGAAAGAATGCTCTTAGACAATAAATTGTCCTGCTTCTAAAACTTCTTGGAATCCCAACCCATAGTAAAAATACATTTTATATCACCACTCAAAATGCACATATACACATACAATTGTCCCAAGCATTTCACAAAACAATACTTACCCTTTTCACGTGAGAAACATTCTGAATTTTTTTCCTAATCTCTTCTGTAAAAATGCTGGTGGCAACCCACCAAAACTGACTTTGTGACTCATTTTAGGTCTCAGCCCACAGTTCAAAAATATGTTATACCAATTTAAATGTTTTATCAATCCACTGTTTCTCTTTCTGTTTTGCTTTTTGTGCCTGTAGTGATGTTTACCTGCCTATATCCTACATAATGAAGAAAATCTAGCACATGTGATAGGCACTGAGAAGCAATCACTGCCCTGGACTCTGCAGGAAAACAAAAGGTTAAGTAAAATTACCTCAGATTTAAGCTTCTATTCCAGATTAAATTAACCTTGTGCTCTGCGGTAGATTTTTTGAGGGAGTGAAACAAAATTTTTTGAACTGTTTCTTCTCTTTTTGCATGCAAATTCAAAGTTCTTTTATTTTTTTTGTTTGTTTGGTTTTTCAAGCTTCTCTTTGGATCACCTCCTCTGTTTGAGTGGCTCTTCAAAATGAGTTATTCGAACCCACAGAACAATTCAATTACTTAAGACTCAGATCAGTGTCCTTCTTTATGCTGATGTTCTTTCAACTAACCTCCACCCCAGCCAAATACAGGACACAAGGAAAAATTTAGGTGGAGAGATTAATATGCCAGGGTGATTAGAAAGGAGCAGCTGCAGTGTAATCCGTACTGGTCGAGTTCACGGGTTGGTCCTTTGTCTTTTGGCTGTTTGCTAGGCTGGCGAATGTTGGGGTGGGAAAGCTGACCTGGTGTTGTGTGTGCTGGCCAGCACCTTATGCTTTGTGCTGTGGGAGCCCCGGCCTCAGAGGAGGTGGGAGGGATTGCGCTTTCCTTTCACTTTCTCAAGCCGCTAAACCTGACACCTGGAGACAGAACTACAGTTCCCACCACGCAGTGAGGCAGGAGGAAAAGGGGCACTGAGAGCTGAAAAGGGAAACAAAGAGAAAAAGAAAACATTACCTGCTAGCAGAGGTGAGACAGCAAGACCGGTAAGCAACAGGTGAACCAGGAAGGTGGAGACTGCAGGACATGGGATGGAGGCTCTTGGGCTGGGTGGATTTTGCCTGTTTCTCATTGCAGGCATGTAGGCTAAGATAAAGACGGCTTTCGTGGAAACCCTGAAGACTTACGGGAGGAGGGGGGAGTCGATAAAAAGTTTCTGCTCGAGTTTCATTGATAAGACACCGGAAGTAAAATGGTTGAAAAGTCAGAGGAAAAAAGGAGTGGTTTGATTGTCTTTAAAAAATTTTTTTTTTAATTTTTATGTTGAAGTAATTAGGGAACAAACTTATGGGACAGTTACAAAAAATAATACAAATCCCATATCCAAAACTCCACCATCCCGCTCACTCCCCACCCCAGATACCAGGCTCTACCATGGTTGTCTGTTGTCTGCTGGATAATTTAGCCATAAGTGATATTAGGAGCATCTAAGAAAGGTATGAGATCCTTCTTCATCCATTTAAAGCCCTGGATTTTGGCATTTAGATTGGATATTTATATACATTTTAATTTATGTGATGATGTGACTTGTCCTTTTCTATGACTTTAGAGAAAAAAAGAAAATTGGGGAAAATGAAGAAGGGTGTGATAAAGCAGGAGCCATTGGCAGCACATCATATTTAGTCATTGAATGGAATAAGATTTCATTTATTATTATGAGATACTGGATGAGGAGACAAACAATATTGCATGAACAATTGAAGGGCCTTGGTTGATTTGTCTACAGGAGTGTGCCACGTGAAGGGCTATCGTGTGGAATAGAAATTTGACTTGTTTTGGGTAGTGTATGGCACTAGAATTAACAGATGGAAATGCCAGGTGGAGAGATTTCAACCCCACATGAGTTAGATCTGCCAGGTGTAAATGGATTTTTTTCAGGAGATAATGAGCTCCTTATGATCAAACATATTTAAGCCTAGGTGGATATTTAAGCAGGGATACTGAAGACGGGAATAAAGTTTCAGGTGAGTGATTGTTTTGATCAGTGATTCCCAAACCTGGCTAGTCATCAGAATCACCTGGGAAGTATGTTTTTTTTTAAAGAATCTGTATTTGGTGGGTCTGCAATAGGCTTCAGGAATATATATTTTAATAATCCCCCCAGGTAATTCTGATAATCAGTTAGTTTGGGAACCACTGTCATTAGAAACCTTTATGTTTTTTCCAGTCTAAGCATCTGTGGTAAAGTATGCCATAAACATTTTAACCTCAGTTTTAAATTTTGAATACTCTCAATATTCTAATTTCCTGATCAAGAAAAATTAGGTGCCAACCACTATAAAAAGGCCATATTGTCCTTCCCTAAACTATCTTCTCGGTCAGATCTTGTTGGCCCTTGTTCCTGGTTGCCTGGAGGTTCAGTCTTCTGGCAGTTGGGAGTCTTTCTCCCCATATGAAACCTGGTAGCATAGCAGATTGGCATGTCCACTAACTGACTTAATGCCAGGTAACATGATGGTGGGGCATTTCCTCTGCCGTTCTCCTGCTTTCTGGACACTGGCGGAACATGGGACATCTAATCTTAATCACTTAGGATTTCAGCCAATGCTGTAGTCTGACAGCATTGACTAGGTACTGTGCCCAGCAGAGAATAGAAGTAGAACCCCTTAATTCTGATGGTACCCCTAAAGTAATGTCATCCCACTTAGGGTAGGCATGGGCTTGTGAGGCAATTCCCCCTTCAGTGACCAGTAATTAGAGTCTTTCTCCCATGAGGATGTTAACACTGTGGAAGCAGTGACCTCTCTCTGTCTTGTCCTCTTTTGAGACCCAGTGCCTGGATCCCTAAAGAGATGCTGAATTCCTTCTCTTCTTCCTATGTCCATTCTAGGTGGCAAGAGTAATGCAGTTCTCCAGCTCAGCCAGGGCGGCAGATGAAAACTTTGACTATTTGTTCAAGATTATCCTCATTGGGGATTCCAACGTGGGGAAGACGTGTGTGGTGCAGCATTTCAAATCTGGGGTCTACACAGAGACACAGCAGAACACAATTGGGGTGGACTTCACTGTGCGCTCCCTTGAGATCAATGGCAAGAAAGTGAAGGTTAGAGGGGCACTGGGGCTGGCTCTCCCTTTACTGCCAGACTTCTAACACCAAAAGGCATGCCTGAGGAATAAAAGATTTAAATACAGAACACAAAATCACAAAAGTGCCAGAGAAAACATGGAGAATTTTTATCATAATGGAATGGGGAAATCAGCCTTTCTATACAAGAGGCAAACCCAGAAGCCATAAAGGAAAATATTGTTGAATCTAACTATTTAAAGGTCCAATATTCTACATTGGCAAAAAATACCAAAAGAAGAATGATAAACTGAAAAGGAATATTTGCAAGCATAGGACTGACAAAGAACTAATTTCTTTACATTGAAAAGAGCTCTGATAAGTATCTAAGAGACAGACCAACAACCAAATACAAAAAGTGAGCAATTCACAGGTTAGACACAAACTGCTATTTCACAAACATTATAAGAGCTAGCTCATAAATTTATGTAAGGTTGTAAAGAGGCCCATCTTCACTCATAATTAAAGCAGTGCAAATTAAAATAATAATAGCGGATACTCTTATTTGGTTAGAAAAGATCAAAACCTGTAGGTGAAAATGTTATACATGGAAATTGCTTAGAATCCTGACTAAAAAAAACCCATGTAAACAGCAAAAACCCATTTGAGAGACAATCAGAATATTTTTTATTTTGATCTGGGAATTAGATGATACCAAGAAGTTATTAAAAATCATATTAGGTATAATAATGGCATCATGGTTATGTAAGAAAATATCCATTTTTAGGGGAATGAATATTGATGTAAATAAGAATGAAATGACCCAACGTCTGGGATTTGCTTTAGCATAATCCTGCAAAGAAATCAAGAGAAAGGGCTAGATGAAGCAAAAATGGCAAAATCTCGATAAATGTTGAGTCTGTGTGATGGGTGTATGAAAATTCATTATTCTAATCACTCTGGTTTTGTGTTTGAAAACTTTCTTTAAAAAATGAATTTTAAAAATAGTGAGAATATGAGGAAACTTGTACTATATTGTTGGAGGGCATATAAATTGGTGCCACTGCTTTGGACCATAATTTGGCTGGTATTATTATGAGGACACTCCCAAACATGAACAGCTTCAGTGGTCATTTAAAAACAAAACAGCTCAATGTAGCAAAATGTTAAAAGTTGATGGATCTGGGTATGTGGTTGGGGTGGGGGGAAAGGTTTACATTGGAGTTGTCTGTATGGGTTTTGTATTATTTTTGCAACCATTCTGTAAATTTGAGATTACTTCAAAATAAAAAGTTAGAAACAAAATAATACAACAGCTCAGCCAATCTCATCACCATTGCCAGTATTAATATCAATGGGCAGGCTGAAAAGAGGAACCCCCAAATCTGGACCAAGGACTGACTGAGGTGAAGTCAAAAGAACACAGGACCCCTAGGACAAAATTGGTCCACTGTGCTGATTAAAGTTTCCAAACAAGGAAACACATCCAGACTATCCAGGGAGCAGATGAAAAAATGGATTCCTGGGCCCCACTCCAGATCTATTGAATCTGAAGATCTAGAAGTGAGACACAGGAAACTGTTTTTGTGTGTGTGTGTGTTTTGTTTTTTTTTTTGTTTGTTTTTGTTTTTTTTGGTTTAAAACAACAGAAATTTATTGTCTTACAGTTCTGGATTCTAGAAGTCTGAAATCAGGTGTTGGCAGGGTGGGTTCCTTCTGGAGGCTCTGAGGGAGCATCTGGGAAACTAATTTTAAGATGACTTGGGTGAGCAAGTTCCCATCAAGTGTGGAAACTCCTGATACAGATTCTCTTTCCCGCCCTTCTCCAGATGCAGGTGTGGGACACGGCTGGCCAGGAGCGCTTCCAAACCATTACCCAAAGCTACTACCGCAGTGCCCACGCTGCCATCATCGCCTACGACCTCACCCGGCGGTCCACGTTCGAGTCTGTTCCTCACTGGATTCATGAGATAGAAAAATATGGAGCGGCTAACTTGGTCATTATGCTGATCGGTATGGCATTTTCAAGGCATTTAACTTTTCTTTACTGGTTCCCGATGCTGACACTAAACTTTTGAGGTTTACCATGGTACGGCAACATAAAATCATAAAAGTGTGAGCAGTGGAAGGAACTTCAGCAGGCATCCTGCCCAGTATTTCCCATCTGATTCGCTCGAGAATGAGAATAGGGGTGGGACAATCCAAGATGGCACCCTCGAGTTTCTCATGCAGGGGATCTGGGGTGGGCCCAGGCATCTGTTTGAACCGGCACCCCAGGTGATTCTGATGCACAAGGTCCGTGTTGATCACACAGGAAGTACAGCTGTAGCCTGATGTTAACAGAGTCAGGGGGCTCCAAGTCCCCAAGGGAGCCATTCCGCTGAATGACTGACGATGCCTTTGAAGGACTACTTACACCTTTTAAGATCCTAAACAAGTCTTAACAACACACCAACATCAAAATTAACAGAAACTTTAGCTTATGTGAAACAAACTAAAAGTTTGAAATGTAAGCAGTCCTACTGGACATTCAAAAGAGTGTAATGTTTTTGTCATTTCTCCGTAGTTCTAGTTTTGCAAGCAGAGCTGACTTTTCCTCCCTCCTGAGTACATTACTTTTTACCAGGTGGCAGCTTAATTTTGGCGAGTCAGTTTAGGCCTTTGATTCTCAAAGTGTGGTCCAGGGACCAGCAGCATCAGCATCATTTTGGAGTTTGTTAAAATTGCAAGATCTCCAGCCCCACTGCAGACCTACTGAATCAGAATCTTCATTTTTACTGGATCCTAGAGTGATTCATATGTTAATTAAAGTTTGCAAAGCACTGGTCTAGACAGCCAACTGCCAACTGAAAAGAGCTAACTATACCATGTTTAATGGATTTATTATTTACACATTGACAGATATATTCCAGCTCGGAGGCAAGTTATCCTCTGAGCCTTAGTTTTCTCATCTATACGATGGGGCTAATACTTAATGGAATTGTAAAGATTTAATGAGATCATGTACATAAAGTGCTTAGCAGTGCATAGTAAGTGCTGAACAAAGGATAGGATTGGTTTCTAGAGGGTTGATTTCTTTTAAGGAACTAACTCATCCATGTTACTTCAAATCATAGAGGCTTATGGTGGGGGTACAAGTCCATGGGACCTAGGAAACGCCAAGCAAAACCCAGCAGAAGCAGGAGCCATAAGAGAGCCAAGCCACTGTGAAAGCCAGAACTTGAAAATCCTCTCCTAAGGGCTTCGCCAAGGACCAGACTCGGGGCCTTCCCTGCTTGTCCTGTTGTAAACAACCCTCCTTGTGTCTCCTCTGCATCTATATGCTCTAGCTGGGAGCTGCTTCTTATATACACTGCCACGCACTCTCACACCTGCGCTCTCCCTCATGGATCCTCTCAAAGCACCATCCCACATCTGCTCCTGCTACTAAACCCTCTCATTCTCCTAGTATCTGCGAGCTCACATTCCTCAGAAAGGGAATTTGCCCCATTTCTTCTTTTCATGCTGGTCAGCCTGAGGATGGGCTGGCCTGGCGTAAGGTGCCACCTGGTTCCAGTTGGCCCAAGGAAGTGAGACAGTGACAGAATACCAAGCGTGGCTGCGGATGGCTGTTTCCCTTAGAGAGGTCGTTGATGTTTGCATGTTATTGGCGCATCGAGCACATCTATGATTGTTACTATGATTCCAGGATGGATTTGTTATTTTTTCCTTGCTGTTTTGATTCTCATTCCAGCCCCCTGCCTTATTCACAGACTTGAGGAGAATGCTGCTTTGTAACTCATTCTGCTTCTCCTAACTTAATAATCAAAAGTCATTCTAAGAGCCTAGATTGTGCTCACCCCTTCCTGCTATGTCAGGCCAAAAACCGCAGATTCCACAGGCTGCTGCCAAAGTAAATGCCCCCCAAATTCAGTTCCTTCCTATTTTTCAGAGGTTCTGTGTTTCTTCCCACACGGCAGAGACCAGAAAAGAGAGGAGTCAGGCTGGGAGAGTCCACATGGAGGGCAACTTGTCTCTTTGGAAAAGGAGTGATATGCCTTCCCTCTTCTTTAACTTTTTGCCCAAACACCCCCATTGGAACCAAAAACGTTTGTGTTAAAAAATGGACCATGAAAGGAACCAGTATTTCTTTTTTAACAACCACGTCTTCAAAACAAAGAATAGGAAGCTCACCAAGGTTTCCAACACCCTTCACCAGCAGCTGCCACGCAATGAGTAGGGCCTACCCAGAGGGTGTGAGGGCACGCCCATGCTCTCCTGCCTCCATGAACCCGTTTCTTATTCCAGAATAGCTAATAGGAAGATAATAATAACAGGTGGCATTTATTAAACGCTAGGTTCTGTTACGGGACAAAGGTGGTGGATTCTCTGCCTGATGCACTTAAATGACCAATTCCTGAGACACCAGCATTTCAAAGAGAGAAAGAGTTTATTGCTAGGCATGAAGCAAGAGATCAGAGATGGCCTCTCAGCCCAAAAATCTGTCTCCCCAACTGCAGTAATTCTGATAGTTTTATAGTATTAAAAGTTGGGCAGGTTTTAGGATAATGAGCACAATGGCTCCAGATGATGTAATTATGGAGCATGCACAGATTGATTACATGCTTAGTCACAGAGCATATGTAAGAAAACATTGGCCTTAATAGATTTTGATGTGATTTTTAGTATTCTAATGAGGTATAGGAAAAAATGAGGTACAGGTTGCTTATAGGATAAAGTCTAAGCTACTGCACATGTCATATGGGCCCATTTTGGTTAGATCCAGCTTAGGTTATCAAGATAACTTTGGAATTGGGGTGGGTTAGTTCTGGGCTGACCCAAGGCCCTTCATTAATAAACATTAGGGGCTATCTTCAGTGATCACAAGACTCCAAAGTTGAAAAACCAGATAAAATGGGTACAAGTGAGGGTCAGTCACAAGGTTTTTACAATCACAAGGGCACAAGAGAAAGACTATACAATCATTATCAAGGCAGCTGGATTACAGTTCAGAGATTTCAGGAATTTTCTTCTGTCTACTCCAATATACCAGACAGTAAAAAGGAATATCTATGTAATGATCCAGTAATCATAATCATCCCTTTAATTCTAACTTCTTGGTTATAGTTCCAGGCACTATTCTAAGGACTCTCCTGAATCATTTCATTTAGTCCTCAAAACAATCCGAAGAAGTAGATTCTACAGTTATCCTCATTTCCCAAATTGGGAAACTCAGGTATCTAGAGGTTAAGTAAGCACCAAGGTCATGTGGTTACTGACAGGAGAGGCAGGTTCCGAGCAGGTGGACTGGTTCCCAGAGCCCCACTGGGTTCTGCTCCTCTCCAGCTATTCGTCAAGATTTGGTTAGGCCCAGACAGTCACCCAGGGCACCCTGAAGCTTCTGACTTAGGCCATGTCTGTTTCTAGTCTAGTGCCTGGACTCTGGAGTTGGACAGATCTGCATTCAAATCTCCCCTCCCCTTTTCTTCCTGTCTGAACTTGAGCTAGTCTGACTCTCTCTAAATTACCACTCCCTCATCTATAAAACTGCATGCTTCAAAGATACTGTGTTGAAAGGATTAAATAAATAAAGTGCTTAGCACAGGGCTAAGAACTCAATAAGTGGAAGCAGTTATTATTTCCTGGGAGAGCAAAAATGAGAGAACCCTGCCGTGGTGCACAGAGAGGCTCAGAGGCCCATTGGGTGAAGAGTCAAGCAGACAGGGAAAGTCATCCCACGACCTCCGGATAGCTCCCAGAGAAGGTACAATGGATTTGAATAACATATCTCACTGCAGGAATGAACCTCAAATACTTGAGGTTTCCCCAGGCAGGTGGACTGGATCCCTTTTCTGTTAAATTCAAATGCTTCCTAGGAAACACTGGAAGGTGTTCCTGCAATGGAGAGCTGCCATGCTGTGGGGTTCCCCTCCCCTCTGGGCTGCATTTGGAAGGCCACACCCTTCTCCATCCCACCAGCTCCCTTGCTGGCTCTCCCCTCACCCATCCCCTTGCCAGCACCCACCCTTAACTACCAATTACTCTGAGGAAACAGATGGGGCAGAGGAGGGTAGCAAATGCCAAGAAGTTACAGGATTTCTGAGAATCTCACAAAGTTTTGTTGGTATTTACACCCTAGTCTGCCTTTCACAACAACCCCACTTCGTAACTGGTTCTAGAAATATCCCCAAAGATGGATCTGGACACATCTCCAGTCTCTTAGTTTATGACACATCCAATCCTGAGGGCTGACACAGCAGGTCTCCCTGTTTTCTCTCAGTGGCCCCCTAGCCTTAATCCAAGAAAGTAAATCATGTTATTCCCTCACAGAGGCATCTCTGCCCCTTTCCATATAATTACCCTCTTCGGTTTCCACATTTCCTCATATATGTCTCTTTCTCTCTCCAAAGTTTATTCCCAGCCCCTTGCAGCCACTTTACCACCAAACAAATGACTCCAGTCTTCAAAGAAATCATTGTGTATTGACTTGTCCTGCCCCTCCACCCGTCCACAGGAAACCCAGCTCCTGTGCAGTGTCCCTCCAGTTTAGAATGCCCTCGAGCTAAAGTGCAAACAAACTGCTGAGCCTGGTTCACAAGGCACTTGGTGGCCTCACCCTGCTCTTCTCCTCCAGCCTCATTGCTGAACGCTGCCAGCCATGCAGTCCAGAAGCTGGCCGCACTCAGTTTCTTTCCAAAAACCTTGCTCATTGTTCTAGCTTCCAGACGCTTGCTCATATTGTTCCCTCTGCTAAAACAGTCCCTGCAATCCCATCCCTCACCCACTCTCAACAACTCCCACCCCCTCTGTATGGCTAAATCCTACTTAGGTTTCAGGTTGCTCTTTTTTTTTTTCTTCATTTTTTTTCATATTTTTATTGTGGAATACACATATATACATAAAAGTGATAACTTTCAAAGTACAATTAAACAAGTAGTTACAGAGCAAATTTCAAAGAATGTTACGGGTTACAGTTCCACCATTTGAGTTCTTTCCTTCTAGCTTTTCTAATACCCTAGGAACTAAGAAAAAAATTATATAATGATTCAGTATTCATAATCCTTTGTTAAATTCTATCTTGTTTGTTGCTACCCCTTCCTAGTTTAATCAAGTTCCTGATCTTCGGGGATGTTTAGGCAGTGACAATGCTACCTTGTTCATGTTTAAAAGGGGTGTCGACATTAGGGGAAAGGGGAACGCATCCAATTGATGTTCTTGAAGAGGCTGTTGCCACTGGGTTTGGGGACTTTATCTGGCATAGGAATACTCTGGAGGATTTAAGTTTCTGAAAAACAAACTTAGTGAGTGAAACTTTTATAGAGTTTCAGATAGGGATCTGGGTATTCTTTAGGATTCTTGGGACTACTGCTGATTTGGGCTTGTCATACTGTGGTCATTTGGCATATTTAGCTGAAGCTTGCACAGGAGTAACCTCCAGGGCAGCCTCTCAACTCTATTTGAAATCTCTTAGCCACTGTAACCTTATTTTGTTGCCCTTCTTTTCCCACTTTTGATCAAAAAGGCATTCTCAATCCTTCAATGCCAGGGTCGGACTCATATCTGGGATCCATGTCCCACATCACCAGGGAGACTCACTTACCTGGAGATCCTGTGCCACATCAGGGAGAGGATGATGAATTTATTTGCAGTGTTGGGCTTATAGAGAGAAAGGGCACATCTGAGAAACAAAAGAGGTTCTCTGGAGGTGAATACTTATAATCCCATTAACAAGGGCTTGACTTATTAAGTAGAGGGTTCCTAATTTCACATAGCATATGTTATGTCCAAGATAAAAAATCAGCGTCTCATATTATCATCACTTAGTTGTACAATCATCATCATTCTCTATTTTAAACAATTCTCAAGACCCCAAACACCCCAAAGCTCTTATCAGCCCTTAATTATTTGTCCCAAGTATTTCTGTGGAATTAGTAAGGTATTCCTATTAATTATAGTCCCTAGTATGCAGTAGGTAGTTTTCCCATATACCTAACTGTTTGTACCAGTGTCATACCTTAGAAGTGTATCATGAAAGCACTTATTTGTATTTGTAGTGCTAATCTGTGGGATACATGCCTTATAACAACCCTTTCAATCATGTTTGCCTTCATTGCAGCTCTGATACTTATAATCCCATTAATGAACAATTATCACCCATATCCATTCCCATACCTTTAAATTCACCCTCATTAACATATCTGAACATATTAGGTTATCATTCCCCCTCACTAGCTTCTACCTCTAGGTCCCCTATATTCTACATTATGACACTGATTTTACATTATTCAGGGAGTGCATAGTAGTGATAACATACAGTATCTCTCTTTTTATATCTGACTTATTTCACTTAGCATTATGTCTTCAAGGTTCATCCATGTTGTCATATGTTTCAGGACCTCGTTCCTTCTTACTGCTGCTTAGTATTCCATCATATGTATAGACCACATTTTGTTTATCCACTCGTCTGCTAAAGGACATTTTTTGTCTTTGAAAATTTTAACCTCTCCCTCAATTTTGAAGGAGAGCTTTGCTGGATAAAGAATTCTTGGCTGGCAATTTTTCTTTTTTAGATTCTTAAATATGTCATACCATTGCCTTCTTGCCTCCATGGTGTCTGCTGAGTAAGTACTTAGTCTTATGTGGTTTCCCTTATATGTGGTGAACACTTCTCTCTTGCTGCTTTCAGGACTTTCTCTTCAGAATTTGTCAATCTGATTACTATATGTCTTGGAGTGGGTCTATTTGGATTTTTAAAAAACATTTTGTTATGTTTTATTTATTTTTTATTTTTACAAGCAAACACTCCCTCTTTCCCCCTTTCCACGTTCCCCAGTAACCTCTAGTTTACTTTCTGTCTTTGAGAATTTGCAATTTCTAGTCATTTTCTTATTTGGTATTAAACAATATTTGTCCTTATTTGCCTTTCTTATTTCACTGAGCATAATGTTTTCAAGGTTTTTCCATGTCACAACATGTCTCATAAACTCATTCTTTCTCATGACCAGATAATACTCTGTTGTGTGTATGTACTACATGTTGATTGTTCGAAGTGTTAATGGACACTTGGGTTATTTCCACCTTTTGGCTATTATGAATAATGCTGCTATAAACATTAGTGTGCAATTATGTGTTTAAGGGCTTTTTTCACTTTCTTTGGGTATATAAGTAGAAGAGGAATTGCCAGGACATATGGTATTTCTATATCTAACGTTTGAGGAACTGCCATATTACTTTCTATAGCAGCTGCATCATTTTACATCCCACCAACAATGCACAAGAGTTCCAATTCCTCTGCATTCTCAGTGACACTTGCTTTTTCTATTTAATAATAGACATGCTTTGTGGGTGTGAAGTAGTATCTCATTGTGGTTTTAGTTTGCATTTCCCTAATAGCTAACAATGTAGAGCATCTTTTCATGTGCTTATTGGTCATTTGTATATCTTCTTTGGAGAAATAACTCTTCAAGTTCTTTGCCCATTTTCAAATTGGGGCAGTTTTTATGTTGTTGCAGTGTAAATGTTCTTCAAATATTCTGAACATGAAGCTCTTATCCAATATGTCGTTCGCAACCATTTTCTCCCATTCTGTAGATTGTCTTTTCACTTTTTTGGATAATTGCCTTGGACGCAGAAAAGTTTTAAATTTTGATGACATTACATTTATCTATTGTTTCTTTTGTTGCTCATGCTTTGGGTGTCATGTCTTTCCACTGCCAAATCCTTCCAAGTCATGATGATTCACCACTATGTTATCTTCTAAGAGTTTCATAGTTTTAGTTCTTGTATTTAGGTCCTTGATCCATTTTGGGTAGGGGTCTAACTTTATTCTTTTGCATATGGATATCCAGTTTTCCAAGCACCATTGTTGAAGACACTTTCTTTCCCCACTGTACATACTTTGCACCCTTGTCAAAAATCATAAACCGTAGATGTGTGAACCTATTTCTGGACTTTTAATCCTGTTCCATTGGTCTATGTCTTTCTTTATGCCAGTACCACATTGCTTTGTAGTCAAAGTGAATTCAGGAGGTGTGAGTTGTTCAACTTTGTTCTTCTTTTTGAAAATTGTCTTGGCTCTTCAGAGCCCCTTGCAATTCCATATGAATTTAAGGATTGGTTTTTCCATATATGCAAAAAGGGCTGTTGGAATTTTGATAGTGATTGTATTGAATTTGTTTATTGCTTTGTGTAATATTGATATCTTAACAATATTTAGTCTTCCAATCCATGAACATGGGCTGTCTTGCCATTTTGTTAGTTCTTCTTTAATTTCTTTCAGCAGTGTTTTGCAGTTTTCAGTGTACAGATCTTTTATATCCTTGATGGAATTTATTCCTAGATATTTATTTTTTTAGATTCTATTGTAAATAGAATTGTTTTCTTAATTTCCTTGTTGGATTGCTCATGGCTAGTGTATAGGAACACAATTGATTTTTGTGTTTTGATCTTGTATCCTGTGAAGTCATTTGGCCCTGGACTTTTCTTTGGTGGAAGGTTTTTGATTATTGACTCAGTCTCTACTTGTATAGGTTAATTGAGGTATTCTATTTCTTCTTGTGTCAATGTAGGTACTTTGTATATTTCCAAGAGTTTTTCCATTTCTTCTACATTATTTAATTTGTTGGCATACAATTGTTCATAGTATTCTTTTATAATCCTTTTTATTTATGTAAAGTTGGTAGTGATTGCACCATTTTTTTCTTTCTGATTTTAGTTATTAGTGTGTTTTCTCTTTTTCTTCCTTGTCAGCCAAGATACAGACTTGTCAATTTCACTGATTTTTTTTCCAAATAACCCACTTTTTTGTTTTGTTTATTCTCAATTGTTTTTCTATTCTCTATTTCATTTATCTCTGCTCTAATCCTCATTATTTTCTTTCTTCCGCTAACTTTGGATTTAATTTGCTCTTCTTTTCTTGTGATTCAGGATGTGAATTAGGTTATTAATTTGATATATTTGTTAATACTCATAGCTATAATTTCCCTCTGAGCACTGCTTTGCTGCATCCCACAAATTTTGTTAGGTTGTCTTAATTTTAATTCATCTCTAAGTATTTTTTAATTTCTCTTGGAATTTCTTTTTAACCCATTAGTTGTTTAGCACTCCAACATTTAACAGTCTTGGAAGGAGCAGCCAGTGAGGCAAAAGAATCTGGAATGAGTGGTGACCCTAGGAGTCCTCCAGTATTGAGGTGAAAAAGCATGAATCCAGAAATGGCATTGGCCTTTACGCTGATGAAATTGATGTGATGTAACAGCTCTGTTCAGGTTTACAGTTCTGCAGCTGTGAAAATGTCAAATCAAGGCAAAAACAGGTGATGCTTTCTCCCTGTAGACTAGCTACCAGAGATGCTCAGCCCCTCTGTGACATGGCCAGGCACATGGCAAGAGCTGCTTGTCTTTCCCTTCTCCTCTCAGGTTTTGTTGCTTCCAGCTTCTGGCTTCAGCAGCTTCCTCTCTGTTTCTATGGTTTCTCTCTGTTTTCCAGGTGTCCTCTCTCAGTTTCTCTGGCTTTTTCTGGATTTATTCTATTTGGAGTTCATAGGGCTTCTTTTATTTACATATTTATCTCATTTAGAAGGGTTTGGAAGTTTTCACCAACTATGTCCTCAAATGCTCTTCCTAACCCTTTACTCTTCTCTTCTCTTTCTGGGACACCAATGATTCTTGTATTTGCATGCTTCATTTTGGCCTTCATTTCCCCAATTTTTTATTTTTTCAGTGAATTTCACTCCTCTAATTCACTTATTCTTTCTTCTGCTTCTTCAAATCTGCTGTTGTGTATCTCTAGTATATTTTTAATTTGATCTACAGTAGCCTTTACTTCCATAAGGTCTGTTTTTTTTTTTTTTTTAATTTACTCTTTAAAATTCTTCTCTTTGCTTTTCTAGAGCCTTTTTGATGTCCTTTGTGTCTTTAGCCATCCACTGAAGTTGTTTTGGAGATGTGTATGTACTTCTTTGATGAATTGCTCCAGATTCTGTGTTTCCTCTGGCTTGGTAATTTGGTCCTTCGGCTGGCCCATATCTACTTGGGTCTTCATATGGTTTGTGATTTTCTGTTGGCTTCAGGGCATTTGCTTATCCTGATAAAATTATTTTGAGATATGCAGGATTAGTTGAGCATTTATATATATTGATTTTCTTGTGTTGGACTATGCTTGTTGGAGTGCACTTTCCCTGTCACCGTAAGTCTGCTGAATCCCGAGTTCCCTCACAGGAGTTTTTGGCTGTGGGGCTGTCAAGGGTTTTCTCCCCAGCCAACTGCTGAAATGGGTGCACAGGGCATGGAAAGCTGCTCCTTCCTGCTCTTGGCATCTGGCTCCAGCCACCAGTCCCCTGTGGAGGTCTTGGTAGAACATACTCACCCATCCTTTCAGGCACAGTCTCTTCAACTCTCTATCCAAGTCCCCACTATGCATTACAGAGTTCTCTCCCCAGCTGGTCGCATACTGGAACTGCTGGTCTGGGCACCCTATGCCCCTTCTCTAGCCCCTTTCATGGAGGAGAAGTTTGCTCTAACTCTCCTATCCTGCCATCTTCCCAGAAGTCCTCTCAGGCTGCTCTGTAAATGCCACTTCCTCCAGGAAGCCATTGCTGATTGCTCCTAAACTGGATTAGCACCCAGCTCTGTGTTCCCATTGCACCCTGTACTTTCTCGATCATTATCTCCTGTATTGTAACTGCACATTTCTTTCCTGATAGATTGTCAATGTTGTGAGAGCCGAGATGTGTGCTTAATGTTTACTACTATATCTCCAGCATCTATCCCCATGCATGGCACAAAATAGGGGCTCAATGAATATTTCTGTATGAATGTCAGAGTAACAGCTTTGAGCAAAGAATAGCCTAGATAACTGAAAGAATATGATTGAATGCTGTGCTAAATTAGGAGAAATAAGTGGAGCAGAGCTCACTTTTGTTGCTTAATGGAAGTTCTTGACATTTAAAATAATTTAGCACTTGTCAATGAAAAAATCTTCGTGAAAAACTGGAAAAGATTTAAGTTCAGCAGGAAAAACAAATGGATCAGAGAAGTCAGTATTGTCTGATTGGCCATTAGGAATAATTTTTACATTACTCTCAAGGACTCAGTGTATGATCTGTTCCCAGGTGGGAAGGTAAGCATAGTACAGAGAGGGTTTCCTGAGTCAGTATCACCTGTATCACCTGTGTTTCATCCCAACTGTTTTGTGGTTACTTCTATTTCTGCCACAATCCCTTTAAATTTCCAGAACTGTCTCTGCATTTCCACTCCTCCACCATGGAAACCTTAGCCCTTCCAGGCAGGTTAGTTTGTCCTCTGCCTACTGCTGGCACATCCTTGCCTTCCCAGCATTTGCTTAGCTCCATAACACAAAGTGCCCCTCCATTTCTTTCCCACCGGGGCAAATCCCAGCTTTCTTTCAAGACCTTTCACCAGGGCTATATCATAAAGGGAAAGATCCCAAACCCCTCTTGCTGGACCTACACATCCTGGCTTATGCCTGTTATCCTAGCATAATTAACAGTGCCCCTTTCACTTTCAAAATGTCCCTGTTTAAAATGGTTAATTTTACATTATGTGAAATTCACCTCAATAAATTATTTTTTCAAGTGTCCCAGATGATTGGATGATAAATCATGTGGTCACTCTGACTGTAGCCCACAGCTGACTCGGCCTCTGAATTTTGAAATGTAATTGATGTGCTGAACAAGAAGGGATTGGACTTGTGGGATACAATTTTATTGTGTTTCCCACTGTCCCTTTAAATTTGCTCAAGGGAAGGGTTAGTTCTTTCCCTGATCCAGAGGAAATCCTAGGTATCCTGAGACTCTTCTGTCTTCTTAGGTAATACAAACCATTCGCCCATCCCTTTTAGGCTCAAAACAGGTCTATTAAAATCCCCTAATAGACAACACTTCAGTCCTCATTCAAATGTAAGATTTCTCCTCCTTCCCAGCTAGGTCCTGGGAACTGGTGTTGGCTGGCTCCTTATCTTCTCATGCCCCTTCTCCTCCCCTCCCTAACTTCTCTTTCTGACTCTCTGGAGTTGGAGCAGGGGCTCCCATTGAGAGGAGGGGCCAGGGGAGCAGAAAAGCTCTTCCCTGATTGGCTCTGCTGCAGGCAGCCTCCGGGCTTTCTTTCACAGAATATTACCATGGATCCTTTAGAGACACCTGCACCGTGGTGCCTCCCGCCAGCACTCTACTCCTTCCACGGCCCTAGGAATCTGGAGACCCTAAAAAGATTCCACAAGCTGACCCTGTCATGGGCATGGCTCCCGTCTGATATGCCTAAATACTCACCCACACTTTGTCCCAGCAAACTCTGGGAGAGAGGCCAATCCCAATGCAGAGCCACTTTCTCTTCACTCCTATTCTCACAACATTGCTTCTTCCACAACATCCCTTCCTCTACCAAGGGGCTCTCACACTTTTCTTCTAGGCACAGAGTTCTGAGACTTTCCCCTAAGCTTAAAGAATACTAGTCATAAAAATGCATATAGTTTTCTTGCAGGAACCTGTGTTAGTTTCCTGTAGCTGCTTTAATGGTGGTGTCATCACTGTTGGTGTAAGGCAACATCGACTGAGTGGCATAAGCAATGGGTATTTATTTTGTCACAGTTCTAGAGACCGGAAGTCTGAAATCAGTATCACTGAGCTGAAAAATGGTGTTGGCAGGGCTGCCCTCCATCTGGTCCTCTCAGGGGAATCTGTTCCTCTCCTCTTCCGGCTGCTGGTGGCTGCTGGCATCCCTTGGTTTGTGTCTGCATCACTCCAGTCCTTGCCTCTGTCTTTACACCACCTTCTCCTCAGTGTGTGCAATCAAGTCTCCTTCTGCTTCCCTCTTATGGGGCCATATATGATTGCATTTGGGGCTCACCTGGAAAAACAAGATAATCTCCTCCGTCTCAGGATCCTTAACTGCAAAGACCCTATTTTCATATAAAGTAACAGGTTCCAGAGATTAGGATCTGAAATCTTTAGGGAACCATTTTTTTCAACCTACTACACCATACCAGACTATGATAATGTCGACTGTAAATATTCTTGGATTTAACCTGATTGGGGAATAATTATGATCTGAATCTAGCTTTGTTTGGAAAAAGAATGATATGAGGAATCAGATTTGAAGGAAGAAAAGAGAAGATGGAGAGAGACACTATGACACAGTCTATAGATTTGTCAGATTTGGACGGAAGGAATAACAATCCCTCCAAAGAATACAGCAGCTCTACCTGTCCCAGCCGATAAAACACACACCTCTGTTCTGCAGCTTGCAGTTTCTTAAAGATCTTACAGAACAGTAAATTAAGATAGCAGCTTCAGATATCTTGGAATTTATTTAACCGAGGTTGTAAAGGACTTGTGTACAGAAAACTATAAATCATTCCCGAAAAAAATTAAAGAAGACCTAAATAAATGGGAAGATATCCCACACTCATGGATTGGAAGACTTAATATTGTTAAGATGTCAGTACTATCCTAAGAAATTTACAAATTCAATGTATCCCAATTTAAATTCCAACAGACTTCTTTGCAGAAATGGAAAAGCTAATCATCAAATTCATATGGAATACTAATAAAAGGGGCAATTCAGCAAGAAGAAATAACAATCGTAAATGTCTATGCACCCAATCAAGGTGCCACAAAATACATGAGAGAAACATTGGCAAAACTAAAGGAAGCAATTGATGTTTCCACAATAATTGTGGGAGACTTCAACACATCACTCTCTCCTATAGATAGATCAACCAGACAGAAGACCAATAAGGAAATTGAAAACCTAAACAATCTGATAAATGAATTAGATTTAACAGACATCTACAGGACATTACATCCCAAATCACCAGGATACACATACTTTTCTAGTGCTCACGGAACTTTCTCCAGAATAGATCATATGCTGGGACATAAAACAAGCCTCAATAAATTTAAAAAGATTGAAATCATTCAAAGCACATTCTCTGACCACAATGGAATACAATTAGAAGTCAATAACCATCAGAGACTTAGAAAATTCACAAATACCTGGAGGTTAAACAACACACTCCTAAACAATCAGTGGGTTAAAGAAGAAATAGCAAGAGAAATTGCTAAATATATAGAGACGAATGAAAATGAGAACACAACATACCAAAACCTATGGGATGCAGCAAAAGCAGTGCTAAGGGGGAAATTTATAGCACTAAACGCATATATTAAAAAGGAAGAAAGAGCCAAAATCAAAGAACTAATGGATCAACTGAAGAAGCTAGAAAATGAACAGCAAACCAATCCTAAACCAAGTAGAAGAAAAGAAATAACAAGGATTAAAGCAGAAATAAATGACATAGAGAACAAAAAAACAATAGAAAGGATAAATATCACCAAAAGTTGGTTCTTTGAGAAGATCAACAAGATTGACAAGCCCCTAGCTAGACTGACAAAATCAAAAAGAGAGAAGACCCATATAAACAAAATAATGAATGAAAAAGGTGACATAACTGCAGATCCTGAAGAAATTAAAAAAATTATAAGAGGATATTATGAACAACTGTATGGCAACAAACTGGATAATGTAGAAGAAATGGACAATTTCCTGGAAACATATGAACAACCTAGACTGACCAGAGAAGAAATAGAAGACCTCAACCAACCCATCACAAGCAAAGAGATCCAATCAGTCATCAAAAATCTTCCCACAAATAAATGCCCAGGGCCAGATGGCTTCACAGGGGAATTCTACCAAACTTTCCAGAAAGAACTGACACCAATCTTACTCAAACTCTTTCAAAACATTGAAAAAAATGGAACACTACCTAACTCATTTTATGAAGCTAACATCAATCTAATACCAAAACCAGGCAAAGATGCTACAAAAAAGGAAAACTACCGGCCAATCTCCCTAATGAATATAGATGCAAAAATCCTCAACAAAATACTTGCAAATCGAATCCAAAGACACATTAAAAAAATCATACACCATGACCAAGTGGGGTTCATTCCAGGCATGCAAGGATGGTTCAACATCAGAAAAACAATCAATGTATTACAACACATTAAAAACTCGAAAGGGAAAAATCAATTGATCATCTCAATAGATGCTGAAAAAGCATTTGACAAAATCCAACATCCCTTTTTGATAAAAACACTTCAAAAGGTAGGAATTGAAGGAAACTTCCTCAACATGATAAAGAGCATATATGAAAAACCCACAGCCAGCATAGTACTCAATGGTGAGAGACTGAAAGCCTTCCCTCTAAGATCAGGAACAAGACAAGGATGCCCGCTGTCACCACTGTTATTCAACATTGTGCTGGAAGTGCTAGCCAGGGCAATCCGGCAAGACAAAGAAATAAAAGGCATCCAAATTGGAAAAGAAGAAGTAAAACTGTCATTGTTTGCAGATGATATGATCTTATATCTAGAAAACCCTGAGAAATCAACGATACACCTACTAGAGCTAATAAACAAATTTAGCAAAGTAGCGGGATACAAGATTAATGCACATAAGTCAGTAATGTTTCTATATGCTAGAAATGAACAAACTGAAGAGACACTCAAGAAAAAGATACCATTTTCAATAGCAACTAAAAAAATCAAGTACCTAGGAATCAACTTAACCAAAGATGTAAAAGACCTATACAAAGAAAACTACATAACTCTACTAAAAGAAATAGAAGGGGACCTTAAAAGATGGAAAAATATTCCATGTTCATGGATAGGAAGGCTAAATGTCATTAAGATGTCAATTCTACCCAAACTCATCTACAGATTCAATGCAATCCCAATCAAAATTCCAACAACCTACTTTGCAGACTTGGAAAAGCTAGTTATCAAATTCATTTGGAAAGGGAAGATGCCTCGAATTGCTAAAGACACTCTAAAAAAGAAAAACGAAGTGGGAGGACTTACACTCCCTGACTTTGAAGCTTATTATAAAGCCACAGTTGCCAAGACAGCATGGTACTGGCACAAAGATAGACATATAGATCAATGGAATCGAATTGAGAATTCGGAGATAGACCCTCAGATCTATGGCCGACTGATCTTTGATAAGGCCCCCAAAGTCACCGAACTGAGCCATAATGGTCTTTTCAACAAATGGGGCTGGGAGAGTTGGATATCCATATCCAAAAGAATGAAAGAGGACCCCTACCTCACCCCCTACACAAAAATTAACTCAAAATGGACCAAAGATCTCAATATAAAAGAAAGTACCATAAAACTCCTAGAAGATAATGTAGGAAAACATCTTCAAGACCTTGTATTAGGAGGCCACTTCCTAGACTTTACACCCAAAGCACAAGCAACAAAAGAGAAAATAGATAAATGGGAACTCCTCAAGCTTAGAAGTTTCTGCACCTCAAAGGAATTTCTCAAAAAGGTAAAGAGGCAGCCAACTCAATGGGAAAAAATTTTTGGAAACCATGTATCTGACAAAAGACTGATATCTTGCATATACAAAGAAATCCTACAACTCAATGACAATAGTACAGACAGCCCAATTATAAAATGGGCAAAAGATATGAAAAGACAGTTCTCTGAAGAGGAAATACAAATGACCAAGAAACACATGAAAAAATGTTCAGCTTCACTAGCTATTAGAGAGATGCAAATTAAGACCACAATGAGATACCATCTAACACCGGTTAGAATGGCTGCCATTAAACAAACAGGAAACTACAAATGCTGGAGGGGATGTGGAGAAATTGGAACTCTTATTCATTGTTGGTGGGACTGTATAATGGTTCAGCCACTCTGGAAGTCAGTCTGGCAGTTCCTTAGAAAACTAGATATAGAGCTACCATTCGATCCAGCGATTGCACTCCTCGGTATATACCCGGAAGATCGGAAAGCAGTGACACGAACAGATATCTGCACGCCAATGTTCATAGCAGCATTATTCACAATTGCCAAGAGATGGAAACAACCCAAATGTCCTTCAACAGATGAGTGGATAAATAAAATGTGGTATATACACACGATGGAATACTACGCGGCAGTAAGAAGGAACGATCTGGTGAAACATATGACAACATGGATGAACCTTGAAGACATAATGCTGAGCGAAATAAGCCAGGCACAAAAAGAGAAATATTATATGCTACCACTAATGTGAACTTTGAAAAATGTAAAACAAATGGTTTATAATGTAGAATGTAGGGGAACTAGCAGTAGAGAGCAATTAAGGAAGGGGGAACAATAATCCAGGAAGAACAGATAAGCTATTTAACGTTCTGGGGATGCCCAGAAATGACTATGGTCTGTTAATTTCTGATGGTTGTAGTAGGAACAAGTTCACTGAAATGTTGCTATATTATGTAACTTTCTTGGGGTAAAGTAGGAACATGTTGGAAGTTAAGCAGTTATCTTAGGTTAGTTGTCTTTTTCTTACTCCCTTGCTATGGTCTCTTTGAAATGCTCTTTTATTGTATGTTTGTTTTCTTTTTAACTTTTTTTTTCATACAGGTGATTTGAAAAAAGAAGGGAAAGTTAAAAAAAAAAAAAAAAAGAAAAAAGACAAACAAGGGGAAAAAAAAAAAAAAAGATATAGTGCCCCCTTGAGGAGCCTGTGGAGAATGCAGGGGTATTCGCCTACCCCACCTCCATGGTTGCTAACATGACCACAGACATAGGGGACTGGTGGTTTGATGGGTTGGGCCCTCTACCATAAGTTTTACCCTTGGGAAGACGGTTGCTGCAAAGGAGAGGCTAGGCCTCCCTGTATTTGTGCCTAAGAGTCTCCTCCTGAATGCCTCTTTGTTGCTCAGATGTGGCCCTCTCTCTCTGGCTAAGCCAACTTGAAAGGTGAAATCACTGCCCTCCCCCCTACGTGGGATCAGACACCCAGGGAAGTGAATCTCCCTGGCAACGTGGAATATGACTCCCAGGGAGGAATGTAGACCTGGCACCGTGGGACGGAGAACATCTTCTTGACCAAAAGGGGGATGTGAAAGGAAATGAAATAAGCTTCAGTGGCAGAGAGATTCCAAAAGGAGCCGAGAGGTCACTCTGGTGGGCACTCTTATGCACACTTTAGACAACCCTTTTTAGGCTAAAGAATTGGGGTAGCTGGTGGTGGATACCTGAAACTATCAAACTACAACCCAAAACCCATGAATCTCGAAGACAGTTGTATAAAAATGTAGCTTATGAGGGGTGACAATGGGATTGGGAAAGCCATAAGGACCAAACACCACTTTGTCTAGTTTATGGATGGATGTGTAGAAAAGTAGGGGAGGGAAACAGACAGACAAAGGTACCCAGTGTTCTTTTTTACTTCAATTGCTCTTTTTCACTCTAATTATTATTCTTGTTATTTTTGTGTGTGTGCTAATGAAGGTGTCAGGGATTGATTTAGGTGATGAATGTACAACTATGTAATGGTACTGTAAACAATCGAAAGTACAATTTGTTTTGTATGACTGCGTGGTATGTGAATATATCTCAATAAAATGATGATTTAAAAAAAAAAAAAAAAAAAAAAAAAAGATGTAGTGCCCCCTTGAGGAGCCTGTGGAGAATGCAGGGGTATTCGCCTACCCCACCTCCATGGTTGCTAACATGACCACAGACATAGGGGACTGGTGGTTTGATGGGTTGAGCCCTCTACCATAAGTTTTACCCTTGGGAAGACGGTTGCTACAAAGGAGAGGCTAGGCCTCCCTGTATTTGTGCCTAAGAATCTCCTCCTGAATGCCTCTTTGTTGCTCAGATGTGGCCCTCTCTCTCTGGCTAAGCCAACTTGAAAGGTGAAATCACTGCCCTCCCCCCTACGTGGGATCAGACACCCAGGGAAGTGAATCTCCCTGGCAACGTGGAATATGACTCCCAGGGAGGAATGTAGACCTGGCACCGTGGGACGGAGAACATCTTCTTGACCAAAAGGGGGATGTGAAAGGAAATGAAATAAGCTTCAGTGGCAGAGAGATTCCAAAAGGAGCCGAGAGGTCACTCTGGTGGGCACTCTTATGCACACTTTAGACAACCCTTTTTAGGTTCTAAAGAATTGGGGTAGCTGGTGGTGGATACCTGAAACTATCAAACTACAACCCAGAACCCATGAATCTCGAAGACAGTTGTATAAAAATGTAGCTTATGAGGGGTGACAATGGGATTGGGAAAGCCATAAGGACCAAACACCACTTTGTCTAGTTTATGGATGGATGTGTAGAAAAGTAGGGGAAGGAAACAAACAGACAAAGGTACCCAGTGTTCTTTTTTACTTCAATTGCTCTTTTTCACTCTAATTATTATTCTTGTTATTTTTGTGTGTGTGCTAATGAAGGTGTCAGGGATTGATTTAGGTGATGAATGTACAACTATGTAATGGTACTGTAAACAATCGAAAGTACAATTTGTTTTGTATGACTGCGTGGTATGTGAATATATCTCAATAAAATGATGATTAAAAAAAAAAAAAAAAAAAAAAAAAAAAAAGGTAAGGGACCCTCCAAACAGCCAAAACTGTCTTGAACAAAGTTGAAGGATTCACACTGCCCAATTTCAAAACTTATTACAAAGCTACAATAATCAAAATAGTGTGGTACTGGCACAAGAGAAAAACATACAGACCAACAGAATAAAATTGAGAGTTCAGAAATAAACCCAGACCTAAGACCACTTGATTTTTGACATTTCTACTCATTGGGGGAAAGAACAGTGTATTCGACAAATGGTGTGGGGAAAACTGTTTATCCGCATGCAAAGGAATGAAAGTGGATGCTTATCTCACAACATATCAAAAATTAACTCAAAATTGATCAACAATCTAAATATAAGAGCTAAAACTTTAAAATTTAGAAAATACAGAGAAATAGCTTCAGGACTTTGTATTAGGAATGGATTCTTGGACGTTGCACAAAAAGTATAAGCAACAACAACAAAATAGATAAATTGGACTTCATTAATATTTAAAACTTTTTTGCATCAAAGGACATTATCAAGATAGGGAAAAGACGACCTGCAGAATGGGAGAAAATACAGAAACCATCTTTCTGATAAGGGTTAATATCCCAAATATTTAAAGAACTCCTACAACTCAACAACAAAAAGACAACCTAATTTTTAAAATGGGCAAAACACTTGAATATAGACATTTCTCCAAAAAAGATTTACAAATTGCCAATAAGTACATGAAAAGATGCTCAACATCATTAGCCATAGGGAAATGCAAATCAAAACCACAATGAGATATTACTTCATACCCACTAGAATGGCTATTATTAAAACACATACAAAAAGAGAGAGAGGGAGAGGCGGGGCAAGATGGCAGACTGGTGAGCTGTATGTTTTAGTTACTCCTCCAGGAAAGTAGGTAGAAAGCCAGGAACTGCGTGGACTGGACACCACAGAGCAATCTGACTTTGGGCATACTTCATACAACACTCATGAAAACGTGGAACTGCTGAGATCAGCGAAATCTGTAAGTTTTTGCGGCCAGGGGACCCGCGCCCATCCCTGCCAGGCTCAGTCCCGGGGGAGGAGGGGCTGTCAGCTCCGGGAAGGAGAAGGGAGAACTGCAGTGGCTGCTCTTATCGGAAACTCATTCTACTGATACAGACTCCAACCATAGATAGACTGAGACCAGACACCAGAGAATCTGAGAGCAGCCAGCCCAGCAGAAAGGAGACAGGCATAGAAAAAAAACAAAACGAAAAACTCCAAAATAAAAGCGGAGGATTTTTGGAGTTCTGGTGAACATAGAAAGGGGAAGGGCCCTGAGGCACATATGCAAATCAAGAAGAAAAGCTGATCTCTCTGCCCTGTGGACCTTTCCTTAATGGCCCTGGTTGCTTTGTCTCTTAGCATTTCAATAACCCATTAGATCTCCGAGGAGGGCCCGTTTTTTTTTTTTTTTTTTTTTTTAATCCTTTTTTCTTTTTCTAAAACAATTACTCTAAGAAGCCCAATACAGAAAGCTTCAAAGACTTACTATTTGGGCAGGTCAAGTCAAGAGCAGAACTAGGAGAGCTCTGAGACAAAACGCAATAATCCAGTGGCTGAGAAAATTCACTAAACACCACAACTTCCCAAGAAAAGGGGTGTGTCCGCCCACAGCCATCATCCTGGTGGACAGGAAACACTCCTGCCCATCGCCAGCCCCATAGCCCAGAACTGCCCCAGACAACCCAGTGTGATGGAAGTGCTTCAAATAACAGGCACACACCACAAAACTGGGTGTGGACATTAGCCTTCCCTGCAACCTCAGCTGATAGTCCCAGAGTTGGGAAGGTAGAGCAGTGTGAATTAACAAAGCCCCATTCAGCCATCATTTCAGCAGACTGGGAGCCTCCCTACACAGCCCAGCAGCCCAGAACTGCCCTGGGGGGATGGCACTCACCTGTGACATAGCACAGTCATCCCTCAACAGAGGACCCGGGGTGCACGGCCTGGAAGAGGGGCCCACTTGCAAGTCTCAGGAGCCAAACGCCAATACCAAGGACTTGTGGGTCAGTGGCAGAGACAAACTGTGGCAGGACTGAACTGAAGGATTAGACTATTGCAGCAGCTTTAAAACTCTAGGATCACCAGGGAGATTTGATTGTTAGAGCCACCCCCCATCCCTGACTGCCCAGAAACACGCCCCATATACACGGCAGGCAACACCAACTACCAGGCAAGCTTGGTACACCAATTGGACCCCACAAGACTCACTCCCCCACTCACCAAAAAGGCTAAGCAGGGGAGAACTGGCTTGTGGAGAACAAGTGGCTCGTGGATGCCACCTGCTGGTTAGTTAGAGAAAGTGTACTCCACGAAGCTGTAGATCTGATAAATTAGAGATAAGGACTTCAATTGGTCTACAAATCCTAAAAGAACCCTATCAAGTTCAGCAAATGCCACGAGGCCAAAAACAACAGAAAATTATAAAGCATATGAAAAAACCAGACGATATGGATAACCCAAGCCCAAGCACCCAAACCAAAAGACCAGAAGAGACACAGCACCTAGAGCAGCTACTCAAAGAACTAAAGATGAACAATGAGACCATAGTACGGGAGATAAAGGAAATCAAGAAGACCCTAGAAGAGCATAAAGAAGACATTGCAAGACTAAATAAAAAAATGGATGATCTTATGGAAATTAAAGAAACTGTTGACCAAATTAAAAAGATTCTGGACACTCATAGTACAAGACTAGAGGAAGTTGAACAACGAATCAGTGACCTCGAAGATGACAGAATGGAAAATGAAAACATAAAAGAAAGAATGGGGAAAAAAATTGAAAAAATCGAAACGGACCTCAGGGATATGATAGATAATATGAAACGTCCAAATATAAGACTCATTGGTGTCCCAGAAGGGGAAGAAAAGGGTAAAGGTCTAGGAAGAGTATTCAAAGAAATTGTTGGGGAAAACTTCCCAAATCTTCTAAACAACATAAATACACAAATCATAAATGCTCAGCGAACTCCAAATAGAATAAATCCAAATAAACCCACTCCGAGACATATACTGATCACACTGTCAAACACAGAAGAGAAGGAGCAAGTTCTGAAAGCAGCAAGAGAAAAGCAATTCACCACATACAAAGGAAACAGCATAAGACTAAGTAGTGACTACTCAGCAGCCACCATGGAGGCAAGAAGACAGTGGCACGATATATTTAAAATTCTGAGTGAGAAAAATTTCCAGCCAAGAATACTTTATCCAGCAAAGCTCTCCTTCAAATTTGAGGGAGAGCTTAAATTTTTCACAGACAAACAAATGCTGAGAGAATTTGCTAACAAGAGACGTGCCCTACTGGAGATACTCAAGGGAGCCCTACAGACAGAGAAACAAAGAAAGGACAGAGAGACTTGGAGAAAGGTTCAGTACTAAAGAGATTCGGTATGGGTACAATAAAGGATATTAATAGACAGAGGGGAAAAATTATGACAAACATAAACCAAAGGATAAGATGGCTGATTCAAGAAATGCCTTCACGGTTATAACGTTGAATATAAATGGATTAAACTCCCCGATTAAAAGATATAGATTCGCAGAATGGATCAAAAAAAAATGAACCATCAATATGTTGCATACAAGAGACTCATCTTAGACACAGGGACACAAAGAAACTGAAAGTGAAAGGATGGAAAAAAATATTTCATGCAAGCTACAGCCAAAAGAAAGCAGGTGTAGCAATATTAATCTCAGATAAAATAGACTTCAAATGCAGGGATGTTTTGAGAGACAAAGAAGGCCACTACGTACTAATAAAAGGGGCAATTCAGCAAGAAGAAATAACAATCGTAAATGTCTATGCACCCAACCAAGGTGCCACAAAATACATGAGAGAAACACTGGCAAAACTAAAGGAAGCAATTGATGTTTCCGCAATAATTGTGGGAGACTTCAACACATCACTCTCTCCTACAGATAGATCAACCAGACAGAAGACCAATAAGGAAATTGAAAACCTAAACAATCTGATAAATGAATTAGATTTAACAGACATATACGGGACATTATATCCCAAATCACCAGGATACACATACTTTTCTAGTGCTCACGGAACTTTCTCCAGAATAGATCATATGCTGGGACATAAAACAAGCCTCAATAAATTTCAAAAGATTGAAATTATTCAAAGCACATTCTCTGACCACAATGGAATACAATTAGAAGTCAATAACCATCAGAGACTTAGAAAATTCACAAATACCTGGAGGTTACACAACACACTCCTAAACAATCAGTGGGTTAAAAAAGAAATAGCAAGAGAAATTGCTAAATATATAGAGAAGAATGAAAATGAGAACACAACATACCAAAACCTATGGGATGCAGCAAAAGCAGTGCTAAGGGGGAAATTTATAGCACTAAACGCATATATTAAAAAGGAAGAAAGAGCCAAAATCAAAGAACTAATGGATCAACTGAAGAAGCTAGAAAATGAACAGCAAACCAATCCTAAACCAAGTAGAAGAAAAGAAATAACAAGGATTAAAGCAGAAATAAATGACATAGAGAACAAAAAAACAATAGAGAGGATAAATATCACCAAAAGTTGGTTTTTTGAGAAGATCAACAAGATTGACAAGCCCCTAGCTAGACTGACAAAATCAAAAAGAGAGAAGACCCATATAAACAAAATAATGAATGAAAAAGGTGACATAACTGCAGATCCTGAAGAAATTAAAAAAATTATAAGAGGATACTATGAACAACTGTATGACAACAAACTGGATAATGTAGAGGAAATGGACAATTTCCTGGAAACATATGAACAACCTAGACTGACCAGAGAAGAAATAGAAGACCTCAACCAACCCATCACAAGCAAAGAGATCCAATCAGTCATCAAAATCTTCCCACAAATAAATGCCCAGGGCCAGATGGCTTCACAGGGGAATTCTACCAAACTTTCCAGAAAGAACTGACACCAATCTTACTCAAACTCTTTCAAAACATTGAAGAAAATGGAACTCTACCTAACTCATTTTATGAAGCTAACATCAATCTAATACCAAAACCAGGCAAAGATGTTACAAAAAAGGAAAACTACCGGCCAATCTCCCTAATGAATATAGATGCAAAAATCCTCAACAAAATACTTGCAAATCGAATCCAAAGACACATTAAAAAAATCATACACCATGACCAAGTGGGGTTTATTCCAGGCATGCAAGGATGGTTCAACATAAGAAAATCAATCAATGTATTACAACACATTAACAAGTCCAAAGGGAAAAATCAATTGATCATCTCAATAGATGCTGAAAAAGCATTTGACAAAATCCAACATCCCTTTTTGATAAAAACACTTCAAAAGGTAGGAATTGAAGGAAACTTCCTCAACATGATAAAGAGCATATATGAAAAACCCACAGCCAGCATAGTACTCAATGGTGAGAGACTGAAAGCCTTCCCTCTAAGATCAGGAAGAAGACAAGGATGCCCGCTGTCACCACTGTTATTCAACATTGTGCTGGAAGTGCTAGCCAGGGCAATCCGGCAAGACAAAGAAATAAAAGGCATCCAAATTGGAAAAGAAGAAGTAAAACTGTCATTGTTTGCAGATGATATGATCTTATATCTAGAAAACCCTGAGAAATCGACGATACAGCTACTAGAGCTAATAAACAAATTTAGCAAAGTAGCGGGATATAAGGTTAATGCACATAAGTCCGTAATGTTTCTATATGCTAGAAATGAACAAACTGAAGAGACACTCAGGAAAAAGATACCATTTTCAATAGCAACTAAAAAAATCAAGTACCTAGGAATAAACTTAACCAAAGATGTAAAAGACCTATACAAAGAAAACTACATAACTCTACTAAAAGAAATAGAAGGGGACCTTAAAAGATGGAAAAATATTCCATGTTCATGGATAGGAAGACTAAATGTCATTAAGATGTCAATTCTACCCAAACTCATCTACAGATTCAATGCAATCCCAATCAAAATTCCAACAACCTACTTTGCAGACTTGGAAAAGCTAGTTATCAAATTTATTTGGAAAGGGAAGATGCCTCAAATTGCTAAAGCCTCTCTAAAAAAGAAAAACGAAGTGGGAGGACTTACCCTCCCTGACTTTGGAGCTTATTATAAAGCCACAGTTGCCAAAACAGCATGGTACTGGCACAAAGATAGACATATAGATCAATGGAATCGAATTGAGAATTCGGAGATAGACCCTCAGATCTATGGCCGACTGATCTTTGATAAGGCCCCCAAAGTCACTGAACTGAGTCATAATGGTCTTTTCAACAAATGGGGCTGGGAGAGTTGGATATCCATATCCAAAAGAATGAAAGAGGACCCCTACCTCACCCCCTACACAAAAATTAACTCAAAATGGACCAAAGATCTCAATATAAAAGAAAGTACCATAAAACTCCTAGAAGATAATGTAGGAAAACATCTTCAAGACCTTGTATTAGGCGGCCACTTCCTAGACTTTACACCCAAAGCACAAGCAACAAAAGAGAAAATAGATAAATGGGAACTCCTCAAGCTTAGAAGTTTCTGCACCTCAAAGGAATTTCTCAAAAAGGTAAAGAGGCAGCCAACTCAATGGGAAAAAATTTTTGGAAACCATGTATCTGACAAAAGACTGATATCTTGCATATATAAAGAAATCCTACAACTCAATGACAATAGTACAGTCGGCCCAATTATAAAATGGGCAAAAGATATGAAAAGACAGTTCTCTGAAGAGGAAATACAAATGGCCAAGAAACACATTGAAAAAATGTTCAGCTTCACTAGCTATTAGAGAGATGCAAATTAAGACCACAATGAGATACCACCTAACACCGGTTAGAATGGCTGCCATTAAACAAACAGGAAACTACAAATGCTGGAGGGGATGTGGAGAAATTGGGACTCGTATTCACTGTTGGTGGGACTGTATAATGGTTCAGCCACTCTGGAAGTCAGTCTGGCAGTTCCTTAGAAAACTAGATATAGAGTTACCATTCGATCCAGCGATTGCACTTCTCGGTATATACCCGGAAGATCGGAAAGCAGTGACACGAACAGATATCTGCACGCCAATGTTCATAGCAGCATTATTCACAATTGCCAAAAGATGGAAACAACCCAAATGTCCTTCAACAGATGAGTGGATAAATAAAATGTGGTATATACACACGATGGAATACTACGCGGCAGTAAGAAGGAACGATCTCGTGAAACATATGACAACATGGATGAACCTTGAAGACATAATGCTGAGCGAAATAAGCCAGGCACAAAAAGAGAAATATTATATGCTACCACTAATGTGAACTTTGAAAAACGTAAAACAAATGGTTTATAATGTAGAATGTAGGGGAACTAGCAATAGAGAGCAATTAAGGAAGGGGGAACAATAATCCAAGAAGAACAGATAAGCTATTTAACGTTCTGGGGATGCCCAGGAATGACTATGGTCTGTTAATTTCTGATGGATATAGTAGGAGCAAGTTCACAGAAATGTTGCTATATTAGGTAACTTTCTTGGGGTAAAGTAGGAACATGTTGGAAGTTAAGCAGTTATCTTAGGTTAGTTGTCTTTTTCTTACTCCCTTGTTATGGTCTCTTTGAAATGTTCTTTTATTGTATGTTTGTTTTCTTTTTAACTTTTTTTTCATACAGTTGATTTAAAAAAGAAGGGAAAGTTAAAAAAAAAAGAAAAAGAAAAAGAAAAACAAGGAAAAAAAAAAGATGTAGTGCCCCCTTGAGGAGCCTGTGGAGAATGCAGGGGTATTCGCCTCCTCCACCTCCATGGTTGCTAACATGACCACAGACATAAGGGACTGGTGGTTTGATGGGTTGAGCCCTCTACCACAGGTTTTACCCTTGGGAAGACGGTTGCTGCAAAGGAGAGGCTAGGCCTCCCTATGGTTGTGCCTAAGAGCCTCCTCCCGAATGCCTCTTTGTTGCTCAGATGTGGCCCTGTCTCTCTAGCTAAGCCAACTTGAAAGGTGAAATCACTGCCCTCCCCCCTACGTGGGATCAGACACCCTGGCAACGTGGAATATGACTCCCGGGGAGGAATGTAGACCTGGCATCGTGGGACGGAGAACATCTTCTTGAGCAAAAGGGGGATGTGAAAGGAAATGAAATAAGCTTCAGTGGCAGAGAGATTCCAAAAGGAGCCGAGAGGTCACTCTGGTGGGCACTCTTATGCACACTTTAGACAACCCTTTTTAGGTTCTAAAGAATTGGGGTAGCTGGTGGTGGATACCTGAAACTGTCAAACTACAACCCAGAACCCATGAATCTCGAAGACAGTTGTATAAAAATGTAGCTTATGAGGGGTGACAATGGGATTGGGAAAGCCATAAGGACCACACTCCACTTTGTCTAGTTTATGGATGGATGAGTAGAAAAATAGGGGAAGGAAACAAACAGACAAAGATACCCAGTGTTCTTTTTTACTTCAATTGCTCTTTTTCACTCTAATTATTATTCTTGTTATTTTTGTGTGTGTGCTAATGAAGGTGTCAGGGATTGATTTGGGTGATGAATGTACCACTATGTAATGGTACTGTAAACAATCGAAAGTACGATTTGTTTTGTATGACTGCGAGGTATGTGAATATATCTCAATAAAATGAAGATTAAAAAAAAAAAAACTAAACTAAATGACAAATAGGGTGGGATGAGGGGGATGGTTTGGATGTTCTTTTTTTACTTTTATTTTTTATTCTTATTCTGATTCTTTCTGATGTAAGGAAAATGTTCAGAAATAGATTGTGGTGATGAATGTATAATTATATGGTCATACTGTGAACAGGTGATTGTATACCATGGATGATTGTATGGTATGTGAATATATGTCAATGAAACTGAATTAAAAAAATAATAAACAACTATATCATTTAACCCCTCAAAAAAAAAAAAGTACTGCTATCTATTTGCAATTAGATGCAATCTTTGGATTGATACTTGGCATTATGCAAACACCTTGTTACCCAACAGCATTTCATCTAATGGTTTTCGCATCCACTGATGGTATCTGTCTAAATCAATTTCCTGGGGTTGTAAAATGATGATTTTCTAATTCTATCATTCCTTCTACATTTATTAACTGATATTCTTCTATAAAAAAAGAGTTTTCCCTCATCAACTGAGAATAATATTTGAATATTATAATATAATATTTGAATGCCTACTAGATGCAAAGTTCTCCTTTATATATGTAATTTCTATTAATTTTCAAAACTACCACTTGAGATAGCTGTTATTTTCCATATTTTACAGACAGGAAATTAAGGTTAATAATTTGCCTAACATGGCTAATAAGTGACAGGAAAATTTTGGCTTCAGTATTATGCAGATTAGTTAACCTGAAACCCTCTTAATCTAAACACCTGGAAACACTGGATACAATATTTTTAAATGGTTGTAAATTCATAGCTGAATTCACGAGAGAGTTGAGGTCATCTTCAAGGGCTAAAAATGAACAAATAACTGAAGACCAAAACCGCAAGTGGCTGGCTGCCTTGAGGTTGTGGGGTAGGGTGATTTGCTCACTTCAGAAGCAGAAGCCTAAGGCCTTGAGATTTATTGCCCACATAGGGACAGAAGATTAGATGCCTTGGGCCTCTCTGAGGCAGAGGGTTGGAAGATCCTAGCCCCACCCCACATACCCAAAAGAACTTCCTACTACTCAACAATATGAGAGACTAAATATATGTTTAAAATGATTACAGGCATAAAAGAAGGAATCCAAAATCTTGAGAAAAGAGTACAAACCTATAGAAAAAAAGTCCAGACAAACTTGAAAAAGAACCACATTGTAACCAAGAAGTTAGGATTTAGGGGGTGATTATGATTACTGAATCATTGTATAGATACTCCCTTTTACTTTCTGGTGTATTAGAGTAGATAGAGGGAAACACCTGAAATCTCCGAACTGTAATCCAGCTGCCTTGATCTCTGACAATGATTGTATAGCCTTTATCTTGTGCCCTTGTGATTGAAAAACCTTGTGACTAACCTTCACTTGTACCCATTTGTCCAGTTTTTCGACTTTAGAGTCACCAAAGACAGCCCCTAATATTTATTAATGAAGAGTCTTGGGTCAGCCCAGAACTAACCCACCTCAAGTCCAAAGTTATCTTGATAACTGAAGCTGGATGTAACCAAAATGAGTCTGCCTGACATGCACAGTAGCTTAAACTTTAATGTATAAGTCACCTATACATCATAATACTAAATATCATGCCCATCATTATATTAAGGCCATCATTTTCTTACACGTTTTGTAACTAAGCATGTAATCAATCTGCACATGCTCAATAATTACATTATCTCTAACCTTGTCATCTTGAGCCATTGTGATCATTATCCTAAAACCTGCCTATCTTTTGGTAATACAAATCTATCAGAACTACTGAGGTTTGTGAAGACAGATTTTTAGGCTGATGGGCCATCTGCTCTCCTGCTTCGTGCCCAGCAATAAACTCTTTCTGCTTTTCCGCCCGCTCCCCCCCACCCCCCACCCCCCGGTGCCGCTCCGGCCGCTCGCGCTCGCTCCGAGCTCCGGGCTCCTGCCACGCCAGCACCGCTGCCGCCGCCTCCCTCCAGCAGCCATCATGATCATCTACCGGGACCTCATCAGCCATGAGGAGATGTTCTCCGACATTTACAAGATCCGGGAGATCGCGGACGGGCTGTGCCTCGAGGTGGAGGGGAAGATGGTCACTAGGACAGAGGGTGGCATTGATGACTCGCTCATTGGTGGAAATGCCTCTGCTGAAGGCCCCGAGGGTGAAGTTACCAAAAGCACAGTCGTCACCGGTGTTGATATTGTCATGAACCATCACTTGCAGGAAACTAGCTTCACAAAAGAAGCCTACAAAAAGTATATCAAAGATTACATGAAATCAATCAAAGGCAAACTTGAAGAACAGAGACCAGAAAGAGTAAAACCTTTTATGACAGGCGCTGCAGAACAAGTCAAGCACATCCTTGCTAATTTCAAAAACTACCAGTTCTATATTGGTGAAAACATGAATCCAGATGGTATGGTTGCTCTCCTGGACTACCGTGAGGATGGTGTGACCTCATATATGATTTTCTTTAAGGATGGTTTAGAAATGGAGAAATGTTAACAAACTTGGCAATTCCTTCGATCTATCACCTGTCATCATAACTGGCTGCTGCTTTTTATCCACATGATACCCGGACTTAGACAGATGGACTGATGCCATCTTGAACTCATTTATTTTGACCTTGATTTATTTGGAGCGGAGGCATTGTTTTTAAGAAAAACATGTCATGTAGGTTGTCTAAAAATAAAAATGCATTTAAACTCATTTGAGAGAATGCCTCTTAGTTTAAACTAAATTCATCCTGTAGTATTCCTGGAGAAGCTAGAGCCTGGTTGTAGATAACTGCCATGCAGCATAAGACTGTCTTCAGATGAAGTCCACAGTTAACTTACTTCTGGGACTGGACTATTAAAGACAAGAATCAAAAGTCTTAATTCTGTGTTGAAGGGAAGAGACCATGTTCATAGCAGTGCCAGCATTTGAAGTGGATCTTTATGCATTTCATCATCTACAAACAGAAGTGGTTAACTTTGGAAGAGTTTTACCAAAAGAATAAAGAGATTATAATACAGTTGGAAACTAAGTATTGTCTAAGCTTATTTATCATAAGTCAAGTAGAATCAAGTTCTAGAGAAATCTAGAAGTCTCCTGGAATGAACGGCAAACTCCCTGGCACTGGGATAGTAACTAGAACAGGGGTCAGGTAAACCAGCCTGTCCTACCACCTGTTTTTGTGCAACTTATGAACTAAGATGGTTTTATATTTTCTAAATGGTTGAAAAAATCAAAATACCTTGTGATGTGAAAATTATATGAAATTTAGATAAAAAAATAAAAAAAAATCAACTCTTTCTCTCTTTGAAACCCTGGTGTCTCAAGAATTTGTCATTTAAGGGCATCAAATAGAGAACCCATCACTTTTGATCTAGCAGCACACAGAACTGCTACAGATTAAAAAAAAAAAACAAAAAAACCCCACACAGTCCTTGAAATTCAATCAAAGGCCCAGTTAAGCAGATTACTCTGAGATAAAGAAAAAACTGGTGAATTGAAAATAGAGTAGAGAAAAATCACAAAGAAGACAGCATAGAATAAGGAGATGGGATAATAATGATAAAAATAATAAAGATTAATTTAGAGGATACAAGGTAGAACTAAAATACTGACAAGAGTAACATGAAAGATAGGAAGGGATGATTAAAATTAAGCATTTTAAGAGTCTATTGCTCAGGGGAAGGATGGAGATATTAATTTCAGATTTTAAGTCAGTATATACGTTAATGTTTTAAGGGTAAGTACTACAACAATAAAAACAGAATGTGTAAATTCTAAACCAGTAAAGGAAAAAAAATTAAAAAGCAGACCAATTTGAGAGAGGTCAGAAAAGAAAAAGCAAAGAGAATGCATGATAGAAGAAATAAATCCAAATGTGCCAGTAATCACATTATTCAAAGATGGATGATCAAACTTAGATTAGAAAAAGACAAGAAACCCTTTTCCAGAGATGTTCCTAAAATTTAAAGGCTTAAAAAATTAAAAAGGTTTGGAAAGAAGCTATAAAATGCAGATACCAGACAAAAGAATCTAGTGACAGACAAAACAGACCTTATAAGCCCAGCATTCTTCCATTGAAACACACTGCTGCCTAGGACAAAATGGACTTTAAGGTAAAATGTGTTACTAGGGACGTAGACGGTTACTACCTAGTGATGAAAGGGACATCTTCCTCAGAAATATATAACAGTTTTGAATTTGCATGCACCTAATAACTTCAGGATACCTACAGCAAAAATTGCAGTATTGCAATATACTAACAAATCTACAACTATAGAAGAAAATTTTAACATACCTGTGCTGGTTTGTATATATTATGTCCCCCAGAAAAAGCCATGTTTTTTAATGCAATCTTGTGGGGGCAGACATATTAGTGTTGATTGGGTTGGAACCTTCTGATTGAGTGTTTCCATGGAGATGTGACCCACCCAACTGTGAGTGACACCTTTGATTAGGGTGTGACCTCTTGATTGAATGTTTCCATGGAAATGTGGCCCCAGACATTCAGGGTGGGTCTTGATTGGTTCTCTGGAGTCCAATAAAAAGAGCTCACAAACAGAGGGACCCCAGAGAGCAACTGAGAGTGACATTTGAAGAGGAGCTGCAGCTAAGAGAGGACAAAATGCTCCAAGAGCAACATGTTGGAGAAGCCATTTTGAAACACAACCTAGAAGCAAAGCGGACACCAGCCACGTGCCTTCCCAGCTAACAGAGGTTTTCCAAAAGCCAAACGTCATCCTTCAGTGAAGTTAACCCTATTGTTGATGCCTTACCTTGGACACTTCATGGCCTTAAGACTGTAACTTTGTAACCAAATAAACACCCTTTATAAAAGCCAATCCATTTCTGGTGTTTTGCAAAGCAGCAGCGTTAGCAAACTGGAACAATACCTCTTTCAGAAGCTGGTAATCAAGCAGAGAACAAGTTAATAAGGTTTAATTTTGCTGCCAGATTTAAGCCCAAGTCTGACTCCATTGCCTACATTACTTCCATAATAATCAGATAGTGTGAACACTCAAGACCTGAGTTTTCCAGATACATTTTGTCTGGACTTAACAACATCAATGAAGGAAAATGGTTTGGTGGAAGGAGGGGATGGGGTGCAGAAGAAACAGAAGAAGACATAGGAATAGACATTACAAGAGGCTTCAGATCTTCACTGTCCAATACTGTAGCCACTAGCCACATACAGCTACTAAGTACTTGAAATGCAGCTAGACTGAATTTGAGAAGAGTTCTATGTAAAATGCACATAAGATTTCAAAGAATTAGCACACACACACACACACACACACACACACACACACACACACACAGAATGTAAAATACCTTACTAATAATTTTTATATTGATTATATGTTGAAATGATATTTTGGATATATTAGGTTAAATAAAATATATTATTTAAAATTAAACTCATCTGTTTCTTTTACTTTTTAGATGTAGCTACTAGAAAAAGTAAAATTATATGTGTGGCTTCCATCATATATCTATGAACAGTGCTACTAATAGAGAAATGCTTCTCAAAGTGTAATCCACCAAGAATCTGTTTAAGAGTGACTGGGGGATGCTTGTTACAGATTCCTGAGACCCCTGACTGACTTACTGAATCAGGATTTTGCATGTGGGTACCAGAAGCAGACACTTCACCCAGGCTTGCCACGTGATTCTTCTCCACACTACAACTTGAGGACCACTACTACAAAGAGGATGAGAGCAAGAATCACAGAAGATTAAATTCATTTTAATTCACTTCAACATATGTTATTGTTGAAATGAATGGTCCACCTTTATGAAACATGAGAGAATCTAGTTGTATGCTAGAGAGAATAAATTCACCAAAACAGATTAACCAAAACAGATTAAACTTTTTCTCAAGAAAAGGTTACCCAAAGCAGAATCTCATAAGGCAGATCAGGAAAATACCCGTAACAAGCCATTGTGCAATTTTTTGAGAAGGCAATAAGCAGACAATAGTAAAGAAGGGTAAGAAAAATGAGTAGATCAGGGAAGAGAGTGAGTAGGGAAGAAAGAAACTGAAAAGGACATGAAAATATTAATTGTAACATACCCTCCAGACTCATACCAATTTTCCTTCATATCTCTGCACATCAATCTCAACCAATAATCTGAAAATCCCACCACCTTATGGGCTATGCAGTCTTGGGGATTATCTGGAATTGAAATATTCCTAAAAACAAGTTACAAGTGTTTGGTCACCTGAATAAGAATAAGGTCACCCGACTATCATAGACCTGTAATTAACCAGTCTGAGGTTCTGTTGAACTTATAGTGCTAAACCAGAAACCCTCAAACACAGTTGAAAGGAATCCATAAAGTCTGCAGATTGGTGTTTCTTCCCCAGATGAGAGCACACAAAGGTCTTATCTCTATGAAAAGAGGGACAGGCTCTTTTGAAGCTTACCATATAGTGTCATCACTGGCACTATAAAACTAGCTCTGGCAGGCTTTGCTTTACAGACATGGTACTGAGAAGGCTGTGTGCCAATTGAATTGGTGTTTTTCTTACATCTCCAAAATGGTACAGTTGATTAACAAGTGAGTTGTGTGAAATTAAGTTCTAAAAGAGACATTTAGGAAGTATAAAAAGATTATAAAATACATCAAAATTTTAATTTGTCTGCCAGTGTCAAATGCATTTCCATAACAAGAAAATCTTTCAGATAATATTTCATTACTTATAGATTGCTCCTGAATCTCTTCCCCCCTCTATTATTTTTATTTATTTATTTATTTTTATTTTTGTTTCTGGATTATTTAGTTCAACATGATGTCCTCAAGGATCATCCATGATGTAGCACATTTCAGAACTTCATTCCATTTTATGGCTGAATAATATTCTATTGTATGTATATGTATATAACACCTTTTGTTTATTCATTCGTTCATTGATGGACACTTGGGCTGCTAACACGTTTTGGCTATTGTGAATAATGCTACTACGAACATCATTGTACAAATATCTGTTTGAGTATCTGCTTTCAATTATATTGCATATATACCTAGAAACTGGATGGATGGTCATATGGTAATTCTATGCTCAACTTTCTGAGGAACCACCAAACTGATTTTCATAGTTATCACACCATTTTACAATCACACCAACAATGTATAAGGGTTCTAATTTCTCTGCATCCTCTCCAAGACTTATTTTGTTCTGTTTTCTGTTTTTTTTAATAATATCTCCTAGTGGGTGTAAAGTGGTATCTGCTTTTGTTTTGTTTTGTTTTTTTGAGCAACCAGGTGGAAAATTTATTAAGTACACATGTGAGAAGGCATGCAGGCAGTCTTGCAAGAAGGTAGAGGCAAGAGGCCCCAGCTCTGTGCAGCAATCTGCTTTTATAGATTTTTGTTCAATTTTGTAATTTTTATTAACTGTTTTACTACTCTCCCCTTTTTCCTCCTTCATTGATGCTTGATCTTAGATTACTCAGGAAGGGGTTGGTTGGCTCCACCCAACTCCCTCCATTGTGATACTTGATCGTAGATGACTGACTGGTGGGGTTGACTGGTCCCCAGGTGCTGTTTACTGACGTTTTTCTCAGAGAAATCTTTCTCCTTCTGGCCTGATGCTTCTTGGGATTTGCCCTTTGCTCATCAGCCAGTCACCACACTAATTCTAACCTGCCTCAACTCCCCCCTCAGGGAGTTTGTTTCCCTTAATGCCCAGTGGTCCATCTTCTGTAGCTGCTTCAGGCTGTCAGTGGGTCACAGGCCCTACTTTTAGGAGCATAGAAGTCTCTGGCTATGCCATCAAGGGTGGCTGCTTGAGTGTGGGGAACAAGGGCATAGCTTTTGGTGAGGTGAGGATGACTTTACTGTTAAAGGCTTCTGATCATTTTCACTTGGTGACCCGTGCAGGGGACAGGGTGACGCAGATGGGGTAGAGCAGCCTGGGGGGCCCATTAGGGCAGGGGAGGCCCCCCTACTCTATTATTGATAAGGTCTATTAATAGGAATAGTTAAAATGCTACAATAATAATAATGGCAAACACATATAGCAGTTACTATGCTCCCAGCATTGTTATCAAGCACTTTATTGATACTAATTCAATGAATCCTGCCATTCGAGGCAGATACAATTTGTAATTCCTATTTTTAAAATGAAGACATGATTAACAAAAAAAAGGCAAAAAACCCTATTAAAAAATAGGCAAAAGATTTGAATAGACAGCTCTCAAAAGAAGATATACAAATGGCCGGAAAGCATGTGAAAAGATGCTCAACATCATTAGCCATCAGGGAAATGCAAATCAAAACCACAGTGAGATACCGTTTTATACCCATTAGAATGGAAAATTGCAAATATTGGAGAAGATACAAGAAATAGGAACACTCATTCATTGTTGGTGATAATGCAAAATGGTGCAACCACTGTGGAAGACAGTTTGGAGGTTCCTCAGAAAATTAAGTATAGAATTACCCATATGACAGGGTAATCCAACTACTTGGTATATACTCAAAAGGACTGAAAGCAGGGACTCAAACAGATATTTGCACACCAATGTTCATAGCAGCATTATTCACAACTGCCAAAAGACGGAAGCAACCCAAGGGTCCAATAACCAAGGAATGGATAAATAAAATGTGATATATACATTCAGTGGAATATTATTCAGCCATAAAAAGGGATGACGTTCTGATATAAACAACAACATGGATGAATCTTGAAAACATCATGTTGAGTGAAATAAGCCAGATACAGAAGGACAAATATTGTATGATCTCACTGATGAGAAACAATTGGAATAAGCAAACTCATAAAGTCAGAACCTAAAATATAGGTTATCAGGGGATGGGGTGGGGATAGGGAATGGGAAGTTAGGCTTAAAATGTACAGCATTCCTATTTGGAATGATGATGATGGAAATGTTTTTGGTAATGGATGGTGGTGATGGTAGCACAACATTGTGACTGTAATTAACAGTCATAATGAAATACATATATCTGAATGTGGTTGAAAGGGGGAATGTTAGGTTGTTTATATGGTAATAGAATAAAATTTTTTTTAAAATCCATTGAATTGCAAACCGTGAATCCTAAGTTAAACCATGGACTATGGTTAATAGTATAATTATAATAGTATAATTATAATAGTATAATTATAAAAATGAGCTGTCATTTTTAACAAAAATACATGTTCCACACCAATGCAAGGTGTTAATAATAGGGTGGTATATTGGAATCCTGTATTTTTTGCATGATTATTCTGTAAACCCACAATCTCTCCAATGATAAAGAAAAAGAACAAAAAATAAATAAAATAAAATGAAGATATGAAATCTAAAGAGATTAAATGACTTGCCGAGGTCACACAGGTAGAAAGTGACAGAGTCAGGACTCAAACCCAAGCAATCTGGTTCCAGACTCACACTCTTAACAATTATGCTATACTCCTCAGATAATGACCAGTATAGGACTTGGGATCCATCATATTAACCTGTCATCCTCTACACACACATGCACAAGTACACACACACAGAAATATATCATTCCTAGATATACTCTCAGACATATATATTGATACCCTCCAAAGTAAAGTTGTACAGCTCTCTGGGTAAAAGAAGCTGATGGGGGGAAGGAAGACCGGAGAAGGAAAGGTATGTGGGTGAGTGGATTAGGCTAGACCTATCTAACATTGGGAAAACTAGGGGGGTAGCTGTGCCTGAAATATACCAGGGCCAGCCTGAGAACATATCCCTGAGAACAGGTATGATGTAAAAACTCTGGTTCACTCATAGTCAAGGCTATATGGGTGAGCCAGGCCAAATCAGGCTGAGCACTACCCTACATTTTAGATGAAGTGACAGACTAGACACTGGAGAGAAATAAGAGGATGGAGAAAAACTCAGCAAATACTTAGTGCTTCCTACAGGTGGTTTGCAAACTTCCGGATGATTGAAAAGAGGTTCTGGGGATTCATATCAAAGACAGTAACAGTGTCTGCTTAATTATCATTTTCAAAAAACATTAATATGGGATCTGTCCAAGAGCCTGTGATCAATTATTGAGAGAGCATGATTCACTTGGTTTGCCATTTAGCAGAATACTGCTATCTATTAGGGCGGTTTTGACATCAAACAATATCTTTTGTGTTCATTTATAATGATTTGCTGGAGGAGGGGCAAGATGGCGGCATAGAGAAGAGTGGAAGCTAAGTAGTCCCCCTGGAACAACTACAAAAAACCAGAAACAACTAGTAAATAATCCAGAATAACTGCAGGGGGACAAACGAGACCATCTACTCATCATACACCAACCTGAATTGGGAGGAAATGCCCTAGAACACAGCATAAAATCTGTAAGCAAAACCTGCGGAACTAAGTCGTGGGACCCCCTCCCCCATAGCCCGAGCTGCAAAGCCTCGTGGTGCCAGAGAGAAGCTCTCTCCCAGCAAGCGAATATAGCTCAGCTGAGCTCCAACTGGGGTTTTAAGTAGCGAGTGTGAACTGCTCACTACAGGTACGCATCCCCAAAAAACAGACAGAGGCTTTGGATGACGACTGACCTGGGAGAGCCGGAGGGTTGCCTTGGACTGGGTCTGAAGGGGACTATCTGTTTCTTTTTTGGCTCAGTGGAGAAAGCCCCAGTCATTTTCAGTTTCCAGGGCTGTGACTCTGGGAAGGTTGGAGACACCACAAGCAGAGAGCAAGACCATTGAAATGCTAATGACCTCCACCTGAGGGGTCTGTCTTCTCTAGGAGGAAAGGGGTGGGGCCCTTTCCATTCAGAACCAGACCCCAGAGCCTGGGGGAACACGGCCATACCTCCTCACACCAGTCAAGAATTATAGGCTAACAGGCGTCACCTGCTGGGCAGAAAAGCACAGTGACCCAAGGCATCACAGGGTGGAGCAACTTTCTAAGACACACCCGCAGGGAAACCAGATACTGAATATTTCTTCCCTCTGGGACCTGAGCCTGTTCTGGTCTGGGAAAACCTGATTTGGATAACCAAGGAAACCATGCCTAGACAACAGAAAATTACAACCTACGCTAAGAAAAACAAAGTTATGGCCCAGTCAAAGGAACAAACGTACACTTCAACTGAGATACAGGAATTTAAACAACTAATGCTAAATCAAATCAAAAAGTTTAGAGAAGATATTGCAAAAGAGATAGAGGCTGTAAAGGAAGCACTGGGCATGTATACGGCAGAAATCGAAAATTCAAAAAAAACAACTAGTAGAATCTATGGAAATGAAAGGCACAACACAAGAGATGAAAGACACAATGGAAACATACAACAGCAGATCTCAAGAGGCAGAAGAAAACACTCAGGAACTGGAGAACAAAACACCTGAAAGCCTACACGCAAAGGAACAGATGGAGAAAAGAATGAAAAAATATGAGCAACGTCTCCGGAAACTCAAGGATGAAACAAAGTACAATAATGTACGTATCATTGGTGTCCCAGAAGGAGAAGAGAAGGGAAAGGGGGCAGAAGCAATAATAGAGGAAATAATTAATGAAAATTTCCCATCTCTTATGAAAGACATAAAATTACAGATCCAAGAAGTGCAGCGTACTCCAAACAGAAGAGATATGAATAGACTTACACCAAGACACTTAATAATCAGATTATCAAATGTCAAAGACATAATAATTTGCTGTTTAAGTTATACCTAAAAGTAATTGCCAAAGACTGGAAACACCAGAAACACTGAAGTTAAAATATAAGTTAATAAAGAACACAGAATAGGTAATAATTCTGCAAAATCATCCAAAGATTGCTCTTTACCTCATAAATAACTTGCATATATTCTCATCAAAGTCCTTATATAGTGTATCAGGATGTCTCTAGAACTTGAAAGACCAATATTTAAAAGAGACAACATAGTGATGATTATATTTAGTTTTTCACTTACTAGGGATAAATATTATCTATATACATAATGTGCTATTTTTTATAGGTCTCCAATAAGAGGATTTTTTTCATTACAGAAGTGAAGCAGAAAAATCATAAGGAAATTTAAAATCCAAATAATCCAGTGTGATAGGCAGAATTCTAAGATGATCCCCATGATCTTTGCCCATGTATAATGCTCTTCCATTTGGGTTTGGTAGTAAGCTAGGAATATGATGATATATCATCCCCATTTATATTTCTATAATCCTTAAATTGGATTGTAGTCCATTATGTGGTAAAAGAGAGATTATCCTGGTGGGCCTGATCTAATCAGGTGAGCCCCTTAAAAGTAGAGCATGCAGATGTGGCCTCTCTCTCTAGCTAAGCCAACTTGGCAGGTGAAATCATCCAGGGGAGTGAATCTTCCTGGCAATGTAAATATGACTCCCAGGTAGGAATCTAGACCTGGCAGCGTGGGATGGAGAACATCGTCTTGACCAAAAGGGTGATACGGAAGGAAATTAAATAAGCTACAGTGGCAGAGAGATTCCAAAAGGAGCCGAGAGGTCACTCTGGTGGGCACTCTTACACACAATATAGACAACCCTTTTTAGGTTCTAGTGAATTGGAGTAGCTAGCAGTAAATACCCAAAACTATCAAACTACAACCCAGAACCCATGAATCTTTAAGACGATTATATAAAAATGTAGCTTATGAGCGGTGACAATGTGATTGGGAAAACCATATGGATCACACTCCCCTTTGTCTAGTTTATGGATGGATGAGTAGAAAAATGGGGGAAGGAAAACAAACAAAGGCATCCAGTGTTCTTTTTTACTGTAATTTCTCTTTTTCACTTTAATTTTTATTCTTGTCATTTTTGTATGTGTGGTAATGAAGGTGTCAAAAATTAATTTTGGTGATGAATGCACAACTATGTAATGGTACTGTGAACAATTGAATGTACGCTTTGTTTTGTGTGACTGCATGGTATGTGAATATATCTCAATAAAATGAATTTAAAAGAAAAAAAGGAGAGCATGTTCTCCAGTTGGTTGCAGAAGAGGAAGCCAGATGTGTCCCAGCTGGCCTGGGAAAAGCAAACATTCAAGTTGTAAATTGTTTGTGGAGGCCATTTAGCATGGCACTGTGGGCAGCTTCTAGGAGCTGACAGGAAAACAGGGACCACACTCCTTGAAAACAGTTGTTAAAGTCAAGGATGACGGATGAGGGGATAATATGGTGAGGAAGAAGGTAAATCTGTTGTTAAAGTCACCCAGAAAAGTTAGATAGGTCCAGAAAGAAAGCAAATAGCAGTTCAATGTAAAGAAACCTAGATTTGGAGACCAAAGCTGTAAACCTACCACTTAGACACTTGCCATTTGACACGGGCTAGTTTAATTTTGAAATCTTAGTTTCCTTTGCATTAATTTGATCCATTTACTTGTAAAGGTTTTAAAGGTTCACCCATGTTGTAGCATATATCAGTACTTCATTACGTTTTCTAAAGTGGTGGCACCGTTTTATATTCCTGTTGACAATAAAATAAGAAAGCTGTTAAAGTGCTTTACAAAACGTTGTGCAAGTTATTGTTTGAAGACTGATAATGGCTGGTTGGTGTGGACTTCAAACTCTCACACGTGGTCAAATAATGTGAAAGTGGCTTTAGGAGAATGATAATGGAGGTCTCCTTAGGACAGGATTCTCAGGGTGCAGGGACCAAGTTCCAGTTAGGCCAAGGAATAGAAATAACACCACAATAAAAATTAACATGAGATACTGCTTCACACTCCTTCACACTAACTGTGATGGCTATTAAAAAAAAAAAAAGACTGGCAATAACAAGTGTTGGCAATAATGCAGAGAAATTGAAATACTATACATTGTTGACAGGAATATAAAATGGTGCAGCCACTTTAGAAAAGTTTGGAAGTTCTTCAGAATATTAAACATGTAATTACCAAATTACCTAGCAATTGCACTCCTTGGTATACTCCCAAGAGAAATGAAAAACATGTATGTCCACACAAAACTTGTTTGCAGAAGTTCATAGCTGCATTATTCACCATAGCCAAAAGTAGAAATGCCCAAGCCTGTCAACTGATGAATGGATAAACAAAATGTGGTATAACCATACAATGGAATATTATCAAGCTGAAAAACATAATGAAGTACTGATATATGCTACAACATGGATGAACCTTTAAAACATTATGCTAAGTTAAGGAAAACAAACACAAAGGCCACATATTGTATGATTCCATTTATATCACATGTCCAGAATAGGCAAATCCAGAGACAGAAAGAAGATTAGTTGTTGTCAGGGCTTGGGGGAAGGGGGAATGGGGAGCGACTGCTAATGGGTACATAGTTTCTTTCGGGGATGATGAAAATGTTCTTGAATTAGATAGTGGTGGTAGTTGCACCACCCTGTGAATATCCTAAAACCACTGAATTGTACACTTTTTAAAAGTGAACTTTATGGTATGAATTACATCTCAAAAAAAAAAAAAAAAGGAATAATGGCAAGAGAAATGGGTCAAGGTTAAAGCCTTTGCTACAGGTGGTGGTACACAGGGTATGATAGAAGGAGGCAGTAAAAAGGTAAGCATTGAGAGGGAGGGTAAGAGTGATGGAACTGGAGGGTAATATGATGCCAGGTGAGTGTAGAGATGCCAGAGATAGTGAAGGGGCTGGGATTGGGAGCAAAAAGTAGGCAATGCTGGAAATTGTGGGTCTATATGATGCTTTAACTGATGGGGCAGGATGAACCAGAGAGAGAACAGGTTCACTAGGATCTGTTAGAATGTAAACAGATGGGTAGCTGTTTTGTTCCTCCGTATCCCAAATGCCTAAAAGAAAGAGTTGGGATTCAATATTTGATGAATGAATTAAGGTTAAAGTAAGCTTAGAAGTACAGGTATACTTAATTGAACCATAGATCCCCTTCCCCTAAAAAGAATATTATTGGGGAGATCCAAGATGGTGGATTAGGAAGAGACAGAGCAAAATTCTCCTCCATGAAATACACTAAATATAGGCAGAAAGTGGCCCAGAACAGCAGTTCCAGGGTTCCACCAGCTGGGCAGGAACTTCTGCACCCATAGTGTGTGTGTACTTGGAGAAACCGAAAGACTGCATTCACGATGGGTGAGTGTTCAGCCTGGAATGCCTCCGGGGAACAGGTGACTGGAGCAGGTGGACAGCATTGTGAGGAGTAGCCTTCCACTCCCTGGGCACCCTCCTCACTATCTGATGTGGGCAATAACCCTTCATAGACCCACAGCCAAAAGCCCATGACAGGGACTAGAGGTTGGGGCAGGCAGACAAACGGAGAAAGGGCAGCTTTCCTTGCCCCGTGCAGCCATCTTTGCATCTAGCTGGGAGACAACCCTTCACAGCCACACAGCCAAGAGCTTCCTTGAGGGAATTCAGGATTCGGTGGGCTGTGATGGCATCCACCCTTCCTACAACAGAAGCCTGCGGCATGCACAGACTAGAGGCAGGTATGCAGCACTGAAGTTCCAGGAGCCCTCCCCCAATCCCAGGGACTCCTGGGCCCATGGCAGAGAGGGACTGGGGGCATTTGAGCTGAAAGGTGAGAAGTGCAGCTCTGCAGCCCCAGAGTACTTCAACCACAGCCCAGGAAATGGCCAGGACCACTGTGTCCTGGAGGAGACTCCTTGCCAAACTTCACAGGGCATGCCCCCCATCCACAGGGCGGGCAGTTCTCAGGGCACACAGAAAACTAGTGCACTGATTGGACCTCCACGTAGCTTGGACCCCCACTCAGTGCATAGATGAATTTGGGGAGAACTAGCCTGAGCAGAAGAGATGGCTCAGGAGCACCATATGCTGGTAGGTCAGGGAAAATGCACTCAACCAAGCTGTAGCTCTGCCAAATTATAGATAACTGTTCACATAATCCTGAATATACTAAAAGAACCCTATCAAGATAAGCAAATGCCAAGAGGCCAAAAACAACAGAAAATTATAAAGCATATGAAGAAACCAGAAGATATAGATAACCCAAATGTACAAATTAAAAAGCCAGAGGAGGAGGCGGGGCAAGATGGCAGACTGGTGAGCTGTATGTTTTAGTTACTCCTCCAGGAAAGTAGGTAGAAAGCCAGGAACTGCGTGGACTGGACACCACAGAGCAATCTGACTTTGGGCATACTTCATACAACACTCATGAAAACGTGGAACTGCTGAGATCAGCGAAATCTGTAAGTTTTTGTGTCCAGGGGACCCGCGCCCCTCCCTGCCAGGCTCAGTCCCGGGGGAGGAGGGGCTGTCAGCTCCGGGAAGGAGAAGGGAGAACTGCAGTGGCAGCCCTTATCAGAAACTCATTCTACTGATCCAGACTCCAACCATAGATAGACTGAGACCAGACACCAGAGAATCTGAGAGCAGCCAGCCCAGCAGAGAGGAGACAGGCATAGAAAAAAAACAACACGAAAAACTCCAAAATAAAAGCGGAGGATTTTTGGAGTTCTGGTGAACATAGAAAGGGGAAGGGCCCTGAGGCGCATATGCAAATCCCAAAGAAAAGCTGATCTCTCTGCCCTGTGGACCTTTCCTTAATGGTCCTGGTTGCTTTGTCTCTTAGCATTTCAATAACCCATTAGATCTCTGAGGAGGGCCCATTTTTTTTTTTTGTTTTTTTTTTTAATCCTATTTTCTTTTTCTAAAACAATTACTCTAAGAAGCCCAATACAGAAAGCTTCAAAGACTTGCTATTTGGGCAGGTCAAGTCAAGAGCAGAACTAGGAGAGCTCTGAGACAAAACGCAATAATCCAGTGGCTGAGAAAATTCACTAAACACCACAACTTCCCAAGAAAAGGGGGTGTCCGCTCACAGCCATCATCCTGGTGGACAGGAAACACTCCTGCCCATTGCCAGCCCCATAGCCCAGAACTGCCCCAGACAACCCAGTGTGACGGAAGTGCTTCAAATAACAGGCACACACCACAAAACTGGGCGTGGACATTAGCCTTCCCTGCAACCTCAGCTGATTGTCCCAGAGTTGGGAAGGTAGAGCAGTGTGAATTAACAAAGCCCCATTCAGCCATCATTTCAGCAGACTGGGAGCCTCCCTACACAGCCCAGCAGCCCAGAACTGCCCTGGGGGGACGGCACTCACCTGTGACATAGCACAGTCATCCCTCAACAGAGGACCCGGGGTGCACGGCCTGGAAGAGGGGCCCACTTGCAAGTCTCAGGAGCCATACGCCAATACCAAGGACTTGTGGGTCAGTGGCAGAGACAAACTGTGGCAGGACTGAACTGAAGGATTAGACTATTGCAGCAGCTTTAAAACTCTAGGACCACCAGGGAGATTTCATTGTTAGAGCCACCCCCCCCCCTGCCTGCCCAGAAACAAGCCCCACATACACGGCAGGCAACACCAACTACACACGCAAGCTTGGTACACCAATTGGACCCCACAAGACTCACTCCCCCACTCACCAAAAAGGCTAAGCAGGGGAGAACTGGCTTGTGGAGAACAGGTGGCTCATGGACGCCACCTGCTGGTTAGTTAGAGAAAGTGTACTCCACGAAGCTGTAGATCTGATAAATTAGAGATAAGGACTTCAATTGGTCTACAAATCCTAAAAGAACCCTATCAAGTTCAGCAAATGCCACGAGGCCAAAAACAACAGAAAATTATAAAGCATATGAAAAAACCAGACGATATGGTTAACCCAAGCCCAAGCACCCAAATCAAAATACCAGAAGAGACACAGCACCTAGAGCAGCTACTCAAAGAACTAAAGATGAACAATGAGACCATAGTACGGGAGATAAAGGAAATCAAGAAGACCCTAGAAGAGCATAAAGAAAACATTGCAAGACTAAATAAAAAAATGGATGATCTTATGGAAATTAAAGAAACGGTTGACCAAATTAAAAAGATTCTGGACACTCATAGTACAAGACTAGAGGAAGTTGAACAACGAATCAGTGACCTCGAAGATGACAGAATGGAAAATGAAAGCATAAAAGGAAGAATGGGGAAAAAAATTGAAAAAATTGAAATGGACCTCAGGGATATGATAGATAATATGAAACGTCCAAATATAAGACTCATTGGTGTACCAGAAGGGAAAGAAAAGGGTAAAGGTCTAGGAAGAGTATTCAAAGAAATTGTTGGGGAAAACTTCCCAAATCTTCTAAACAACATAAATACACAAATCATAAATGCTCAGCGAACTCCAAATAGAATAAATCCAAATAAACCCACTCCGAGACATATACTGATCACACTGTCAAACACAGAAGAGAAGGAGCAAGTTCTGAAAGCAGCAAGAGAAAAGCAATTCACCACATACAAAGGAAACAGCATAAGACTAAGTAGTGACTACTCAGCAGCCACCATGGAGGCGAGAAGGCAGTGGCACGATATATTTAAAATTCTGAGTGAGAAAAATTTCCAGCCAAGAATACTTTATCCAGCAAAGCTCTCCTTCAAATTTGAGGGAGAGCTTAAATTTTTCACAGACAAACAAATGCTGAGAGAATTTGCTAACAAGAGACCTGCCCTACTGGAGATACTAAAGGGAGCCCTACAGACAGAGAAACAAAGACAGGACAGAGAGACTTGGAGAAAGGTTCAGTACTAAAGAGATTCGGTATGGGTACAATAAAGGATATTAATACAGAGAGGGAAAAATATGGCAAACATAAACCAAAGGATAAGATGGCTGATTCAAGAAATGCCTTCACGGTTATAATGTTGAATGTAAATGGATTAAACTCCCCAATTAAAAGATATAGATTCGCAGAATGGATCAAAAAAAATGAACCATCAGTATGTTGCATACAAGAGACTCATCTTAGACACAGGGACACAAAGAAACTGAAAGTGAAAGGATGGAAAAAAATATTTCATGCAAGCTACAGCCAAAAGAAAGCAGGTGTAGCAATATTAATCTCAGATAAAATAGACTTCAAATGCAGGGATGTTTTGAGAGACAAAGAAGGCCACTACGTACTAATAAAAGGGGCAATTCAGCAAGAAGAAATAACAATCGTAAATGTCTATGCACCCAATCAAGGTGCCACAAAATACGTGAGAGAAACACTGGCAAAACTAAAGGAAGCAATTGATGTTTCCACAATAATTGTGGGAGACTTCAACACATCACTCTCTCCTATACATAGATCAACCAGACAGAAGACCAATAAGGAAATTGAAAACCTAAACAATCTGATAAATGAATTAGATTTAACGGACATATAAAGGACATTACATCCCAAATCACCAGGATACACATACTTTTCTAGTGCTCATGGAACTTTCTCCAGAATAGATCATATGCTGGGACATAAAACAAGCCTCAATAAATTTAAAAAGATTGAAATTATTCAAAGCACAGTCTCTGACCACAATGGAATACAATTAGAAGTCAATAACCATCAGAGACTTAGAAAATTCACAAATACCTGGAGGTTAAACAACACACTCCTAAACAATCAGTGGGTTAAAGAAGAAATAGCAAGAGAAATTGTTAAATATATAGAGACGAATGAAAATGAGAACACAACATACCAAAACCTATGGGATGCAGCAAAAGCAGTGCTAAGGGGGAAATTTATAGCACTAAACGCATATATTAAAAAGGAAGAAAGAGCCAAAATCAAAGAACTAATGGATCAACTGAAGAAGCTAGAAAATGAACAGCAAATCCATCCTAAACCAAGTAGAAGAAAAGAAATAACAAGGATTAAAGCAGAAATAAATGACATAGAGAACAAAAAAACAATAGAGAGGATAAATATCACCAAAAGTTGGTTCTTTGAGAAGATCAACAAGATTGACAAGCCCCTAGCTAGACTGACAAAATCAAAAAGAGAGAAGACCCATATAAACAAAATAATGAATGAAAAAGGTGACATAACTGCAGATCCTGAAGAAATTAAAAAAATTATAAGAGGATACTATGAACAACTGTATGGCAACAAACTGGATAATGTAGAGGAAATGGACAATTTCCTGGAAACATATGAACAACCTAGACTGACCAGAGAAGAAATAGAAGACCTCAACCAACCCATCACAAGCAAAGAGATCCAATCAGTCATCAAAAATCTTCCCACAAATAAATGCCCAGGGCCAGATGGCTTCACAGGGGAATTCTACCAAATTTTCCAGAAAGAACTGACACCAATCTTACTCAAACTCTTTCAAAAGACTGAAGAAAATGGAACACTACCTAACTCATTTTATGAAGCTAACATCAATCTAATACCAAAACCAGGCAAAGATGCTACAAAAAAGGAAAACTACCGGCCAATCTCCCTAATGAATATAGATGCAAAAATCCTCAACAAAATACTTGCAAATCGAATCCAAAGACACATTAAAAAAATCATACACCATGACCAAGTGGGGTTCATTCCAGGCATGCAAGGATGGTTCAACATAAGAAAATCAATCAATGTATTACAACACATTAACAAGTCAAAAGGGAAAAATCAATTGATCATCTCAATAGATGCTGAAAAAGCATTTGACAAAATCCAACATCCCTTTTTGATAAAAACACTTCAAAAGGTAGGAATTGAAGGAAACTTCCTCAACATGATAAAGAGCATATATGAAAAACCCACAGCCAGCATAGTACTCAATGGTGAGAGACTGAAAGCCTTCCCTCTAAGATCAGGAACAAGACAAGGATGCCCGCTGTCACCACTGTTATTCAACATTGTGCTGGAAGTGCTAGCCAGGGCAATCCGGCAAGACAAAGAAATAAAAGGCATCCAAATTGGAAAAGAAGAAGTAAAACTGTCATTGTTTGCAGATGATATGATCTTATATCTAGAAAACCCTGAGAAATCGACGATACAGCTACTAGAGCTAATAAACAAATTTAGCAAAGTAGCGGGATACAAGATTAATGCACATAAGTCAGTAATGTTTCTATATGCTAGAAATGAACAAACTGAAGAGACACTCAAGAAAAAGATACCATTTTCAATAGCAACTAAAAAAATCAAGTACCTAGGAATAAACTTAACCAAAGATGTAAAAGACCTATACAAAGAAAACTACATAACTCTACTAAAAGAAATAGAAGGGGACCTTAAAAGATGGAAAAATATTCCATGTTCATGGATAGGAAGACTAAATGTCATTAAGATGTCAATTCTACCCAAACTCATCTACAGATTCAATGCAATCCCAATCAAAATTCCAACAACCTACTTTGCAGACTTGGAAAAGCTAGTTATCAAATTTATTTGGAAAGGGAAGATGCCTCGAATTGCTAAAGACACTCTAAAAAAGAAAAACGAAGTGGGAGGACTTACACTCCCTGACTTTGAAGCTTATTATAAAGCCACAGTTGCCAAAACAGCATGGTACTGGCACAAAGATAGACATATAGATCAATGGAATCGAATTGAGAATTCGGAGACAGACCCTCAGATCTATGGCCGACTGATCTTTGATAAGGCCCCCAAAGTCACTGAACTGAGTCATAATGGTCTTTTCAACAAATGGGGCTGGGAGAGTTGGATATCCATATCCAAAAGAATGAAAGAGGACCCCTACCTCACCCCCTACACAAAAATTAACTCAAAATGGACCAAAGATCTCAATATAAAAGAAAGTACCATAAAACTCCTAGAAGATAATGTAGGAAAACATCTTCAAGACCTTGTATTAGGCGGCCACTTCCTAGACTTTACACCCAAAGCACAAGCAACAAAAGAGAAAATAGATAAATGGGAACTCCTCAAGCTTAGAAGTTTCTGCACCTCAAAGGAATTTCTCAAAAAGGTAAAGAGGCAGCCAACTCAATGGGAAAAAATTTTTGGAAACCATGTATCTGACAAAAGACTGATATCTTGCATATAAAAAGAAATCCTACAACTCAATGACAATAGTACAGACAGCCCATTTATAAAATGGGCAAAAGATATGAAAAGACAGTTCTCTGAAGAGGAAATACAAATGGCCAAGAAACACATGAAAAAATGTTCAGCTTCACTAGCTATTAGAGAGATGCAAATTAAGACCACAATGAGATACCATCTAACACCGGTTAGAATGGCTGCCATGAAACAAACAGGAAACTACAAATGCTGGAGGGGATGTGGAGAAATTGGAACTCTTATTCATTGTTGGTGGGACTATATAATGGTTCAGCCACTCTGGAAGTCAGTCTGGCAGTTCCTTAGAAAACTAGATATAGAGCTACCATTCGATCCAGCGATTGCACTTCTCGGTATATACCCGGAAGATCGGAAAGCAGTGACACGAACAGATGTCTTCACGCCAATGTTCATAGCAGCATTATTCACAATTGCCAAGAGATGGAAACAACCCAAATGTCCTTCAACAGATGAGTGGATAAATAAAATGTGGTATATACACACGATGGAATACTACGTGTCAGTAAGAAGGAACGATCTCGTGAAACATATGACAACATGGATGAACCTTGAAGACATAATGCTAAGCGAAATAAGCCAGGAACAAAAAGAGAAATATTATATGCTACCACTAATGTGAACTTTGAAAAATGTAAAACAAATGGCTTATAATGTAGAATGTAGGGGAACTAGCAATAGAGAGCAATTAAGGAAGGGGGAACAATAATCCAAGAAGAACAGATAAGCTATTTAACGTTCTGGGGATGCCCAGGAATGACTATGGTCTGTTAATTTCTGATGGTTATAGTAGGAGCAAGTTCACAGAAATGTTGCTATATTAGGTAACTTTCTTGGGGTAAAGTAGGAACATGTTGGAAGTTAAGCAGTTATCTTAGGTTAGTTGTCTTTTTCTTACTCCCTTGTTATGGTCTCTTTGAAATGTTCTTTTATTGTATGTTTGTTTTCTTTTTAACTTTTTTTTCATACAGTTGATTTCAAAAAGAAGGGAAAGTTAAAAAAAAAAAAAAAAGGAAAAAAAAAAAAGATGCAGTGCCCCCTTGAGGAGCCTGTGGAGAATGCAGGGGTATTCACCTACCCCACCTCCATGGTTGCTAACATGACCACAGACATAGGGGACTGGTGGTTTGATGGGTTGAGCCCTCTACCACAGGTTTTACCCTTGGGAAGACGGTTGCTGCAAAGGAGAGGCTAGGCCTCCCTATGGTTGTGCCTAAGAGCCTCCTCCCGAATGCCTCTTTGTTGCTCAGATGTGGCCCTGTCTCTCTAGCTAAGCCAGCTTGAAAGGTGAAATCACTGCCCTCCCCCCTACGTGGGATCAGACACCCAGGGGAGTGAATCTCCCTGGCAACGTGGAATATGACTCCTGGGGAGGAATGTAGACCTGGCATCGTGGGACGGAGAACATCTTCTTGACCAAAAGGGGGATGTGAAAGGAAATGAAATAAGCTTCAGTGGCAGAGAGAATCCAAAAGGAGCCGAGAGGTCACTCTGGTGGGCACTCTTACGCACACTTTAGACAACCCTTTTTAGGTTCTAAAGAATTGGGGTAGCTGGTGGTGGATACCTGAAACTATCAAACTACAACCCAGAACCCATGAATCTCGAAGACAGTTGTATAAAAATGTAGCTTATGAGGGGTGACAATGGGATTGGGAAAGCCATAAGGACCACACTCCGCTTCGTCTAGTTTATGGATGGATGAGCAGAAAAATAGGGGAAGGAAACAAACAGACAAAGGTACCCAGTGTTCTTTTTTACCTCAATTGCTCTTTTTCACTCTAATTATTATTCTTGTTATTCTTGTGTGTGTGCTAATGAAGGTGTCAGGGATTGATTTGGGTGATGAATGTACAACTATGTAATGGTACTGTGAAGAATCGAAAGTACGATTTGTTTTGTATGACTGCGTGGTATATGAATATATCTCAATAAAATGAAGATTTAAAAAAAAAAAAAAAAGACATAATGCTGAGCAAAATAAGCCAGGCACAAAAAGAGAGATATTGTATGTTACCACTAATGTGAATTCTGTGAAAAATGTACAATGTTTTATACTGTAGAATGTAGGGGACCTAGAGATACCAATTAGTGGAGGGGGAATGATAATCTAATAAGAACAGATAAACTATGGAGGGTAATCTCAATGTTATGGGAATGCTCAGGAATGATTATGGTTTGTAAACTTTCCTGGATATAGTAAGATCATGTTGGAAGCAATAGAGTTATTTTAGGTTCTTTTTTTCTCTTATTCCTTTGTTTTCTTAGGGGTTGTTAATTTTCTTGGGGTATGGTAGGAACATGTTGGAAGCAATGTAGTTATTTTAGATTATTTGTTTTTCTTACTCCTCTGTTTGGACATGGTTTATTAATTTTCTTGGGGTATGGTAGGAACATATTGGAAACAAAGTAGTTATTTTAGGTTATTTGTTTTCCTTAATCCATTGCTTTGTTTGAAATGTTGTGGGGGTTTTTTTGGTTGTTGTTTGCCTGTTTGTTTTTAATTTTTTGATAAACAAAGTTAAAAAATTGAAAAAAAAAAATCAGTAGAAAAATGGGAGTAAAAACTAAATGACAAATAGGGTGGGATGGGGGGATGGTTTGGGTATTCTCTTTTCACTTTTATTTTTTACTCTTATTCTGATTCCTTCTGATGTAAGGAAAATGTTCAGAAATAGATTGTGGTGATGAATGCATAACTATATGATCATACTGTGAACAGTTGATTGTATACCATGGATGACTGTATGGTTTGTGAATATATTTCAATAAAACTGAATTAAAAAAAAAAAAAAAAAGCCAGAGGAGACACAGAACTTGGGGCAATTAATCAAAGAAGCACTCACAAGCATCAATATCATGGCTCAGGATATAAAGGACATGAAGAAGACCCTAGAAGAGCATAAAGAAGAATTTGCAAGAGTAAATTTTTAAAAATAGCAGATCTTGTGGAAATAAAAGATGCTGTTGATCAAATTAAAAATATTCTTGAGGCACATAACACCAGATTTGAAGAGCTAGAGGAATGAATAAGTGAACTCAAAAATAAGGTGATGGGAAGTGAAAGCATAAAAGAACAAATGGTGAAAAAATTCAAAAATTTGAAATCGATCTCAGGGAAATGATGGACAGCATAAAGGGCACAAATATAAGAATCACTGGTGTTCCAGAAGGGGAAGAGAAGAGTAAAGGGCTAGGAAGAGTATTCAAAGATATTGTTGGGGAAAACTTCCCAATCCTTCTAAATAACATAAATATGCAAATCAAAGATGCTCAACAAACTCCAAATAGAATAACTCCAAATAAATCCACTCTGATACATATTCTGATCAGTCAAATGCTGAACAGAAGGAGAAAGTTCTGAAAGCAGCAAGAGAAGCGATTCGCCATATACAAGGGAAACAATGGAAGACTAAGTAGTGACTACTCAGTGGCCACCATGGAGGCGAGAAAGCAGTAGTAAGACATATTTAAAATTCTGAAAGAGAAAAATTGCCAACCAAGAATTCTTTATCCAGCAAAGCTCTCCTTCAAAATTGAGGGAGAGCTTAAAATTTTCACAGAAAAACAAACGCTGAGAGAATTTGTTAACAAGAGACCTAGCCTACAAGAAATACTAAACAGAGCTCTTCTGGCTGAGAAAAAAAGAAAGGAGAGAGAGAGAGGTTTGGAGAAGGTCCCAGAACTGAAGAATTCTAGTAAGAGTAGCTGTGCCAGTTCAAATGTATTATGTCCCCCAAAACACCATTATCTTTGATGCAATCTTGTGTGGGCAGACATATTAGTGTTGATTAGATTATAATTTTTTGGTTGAATGTTTCCATGGAGATGTGACCCACCCAACTGTAGGTGATAACTCTGATGGGATAGTTTTCATGGAGGCATGGCCCCACCCATTCAGCATGGGCCTTGCTCAGTTTACTGGAGCACTGTATAAGCTCAGACAGAAGGAGCTCATAGCTGGCTGGAGCTGAGACAGACATTTTAAAGATGGCGGCTGGAAGCTGATGCAGACATTTTGGAGAACACCATTTTGAAATGCAACCTGGGATCAAGCAGATGCCAGCCACGTGCCTTCCAAGCTAACAGAGGTTTCCTGGACACCATTGGCCATCCTCCTGTGAAGGTACCTGATTGTTGATGTGATACCTTGGACACTTCATGGCCTCAAGACTGTAACTGTTTAACCAAATAAACCCCCTTTTATAAAAGCCAATCCATCTCTGGTGTTTTTCATTCTGGCAGCATTAGCAAACTAGAACAGATTTTGGTAGCAGAGAAGTGGGGTGCTGGTGCTGCTGTGTTTGCAAATATCAAACATGTTGGAATGGCTTTTTAAATGGATAAGGGGAAGATTCTGGAAGAATTGGGAGGAGCTTGATAGAAAAGGCCTAAACTGCTTTGAAGAGAATGTGGAAATATGGACTCTAAAGATACTTCTGATGAGGCCTTGGGCAGAAATGATGAATGTGTTGTTGCAAACTGGAAGGAAGGTGATCCTTGCTTTAAAATGGCAGAGAATTTCCCAAAATTGAGTCTTGGTGTCAGATGGAAGGCAGAATTTGAAAGCAACAACCTGGAATATTTAGCTGATAAGATCTCCAAGCAAAATATAGAAGTAGCCTGGCTTCTACTTGCAGCTTATAGTAAAATGCATCGGGACAGAGATAAACTTAGAACTGAATTCTTGGGTTCAAAGAAACCAGAAACTGACGGTTCATAAAATTCCAGGCTTCCAGGGAGTGGAACTCCAGAATCTATAGCCCACTGTGAGAATTTAGCCAAACTTGGAAACTGACTGCCATTTCAGTACAAACCAAGATCGGAGATGGAGTTATCCAGAAAGGATTTGTGGAAAGTCCTATTGTCTGATGGCATTGACCCCTATGTACTGCATGCGAAGCCAACAGAATTTTTGTGAGATCTTTACAGACAGAGATGCTGCCAGTCTGGACTAGAGGAGACAGACAAGGAACAAATTGAAGGAAAAATTTCTTCAAAGACAGAGCCATGGAGGTTGAGGTCTGGAGTCAAGAGGTCTCAGGCTGGGAGAGCGGAGTGGCCCACATGCATGGGAAGGATGAGTTTGCCCCAGAGGTCGAGGGTGGGCCATCCGCCTCAATGCTCAGGAAATGTTCTGCCACCCCAAACCCCAAAGAAGGTGGAGCACATTCCCAGGGAATTGGGGAGAGCCTGGCTGCCACCCCACAGTTCTGAAAGGGTTGAGCATGTGCCCCAGAGATGGAAGGGAATCCGGGTGCTGCCCCGATGTTTGAGGAGGGGGGGGCCAAGAAGGTGGACTCCCCAATGTGTGGATATGTTGGAGAACTCACCTCAGCATTTGGAGAAAAAAGGGCTGCTGCAAAGGCCCTCAGGAAGGGTTAGACTCCTGCTCTCTCAAGCCCCAAGGATAAAACATCATTCTCTAAATGACTCTCAGACTTTGGAATCTAATGGAGTTTGTCCTGCAGGTTTTAGGAACTGTTTTGGTCCTGTGAACCCTGTTTTCCTTTCAGTTTCTGCTTATGGCAATGGGACTGTTTGTCCTATGAATGTCTCTCCTTTGTATATTGGAAGCAGACAACTTGTTCTAAGTTCACAGATCCACAGCTAAAGGAGAATTATGCCTTAGGACCAACAATGCTTATTATTGATTTTGATGGGATCCTGTACTTAATTATTGTTACTGAAATGGTTTAAGTTTCTGTGATATTGTGGGATGAATGTATTTTGTATATGGAAAGATAATGTCATTTTGGGGTTCAGGGGGTGGAATGTGCCAGTTTGAATGCATTATGTCCCCCCAAATGCCATTATCTTTGATGTAATCTTGTGTGGGCAGACCTATCAGTGTTGATTAGATTGTAATTCTTTGAGTGTTTCCATGGAGATGCGCCCCACCCAACTGTGGGTGATGACTCTGATTGGATAATTTCCATGGAGGTGCAGCCCCGACCATACAGGGTGGGTCTAAATTAAATCACTGGAGCCATATAAAAGAGCTGACAAACAGAAGGAACTCAGTGCAGCTGAGAGTGACATTTTGAAGAGGAGCTACAGCCAAAAGGGATACTTTGAAGAATGCACTGGAACTGAGAGAGGAGCTTCAGCTTCAGCTGACAGAGACATTTTGGAGACCGCCTTTCTTTTTTTTTTGAAATAAATTCAAGCTTACAGGAACAGTTGTGAAAAACAATACATGGTGCAACCACTCTGGAAGACAGTGTGGAGGTTCCTCAGGAAGCTAAATATAGATTTGCCATATGACCCAGCTACTCCATTGCTAGGTATATACTCAGAGGAACTGAAACTTAAGACACAAACAGACATTTGTAAACCGATGTTTACTGCAGCATTATTCACAATTGCCAAGAGACGGAAACAGCCCAAATGTCCATCAATGGATGAGTGGATAAACAAACTGTGGTATACACACATGATAGAATATTATGCAGCTGTAAGACAGAACAAAGACATGGATCATATAATAATGTGGATGAACCTTGAGGACATTATGTTGAGTGAAGTTAGCCAGAAACAAAAGGACAGATTCTGTATGGTCTCACTAATATGAACAGGCATTAATGAACAAACTTTGGGAGTTAAAAGCTGACAACATAGGTGACCAGAAGATAGAAAGAGGGCAGAGACCAGCCAGTTGATGCTGAAGGACTGCAGAATGTTCAGGATTGATTGTATACATCCAGAAAATAGATAGCATAATACTGTGTGAAGGTAGCACAATATTGTAAGTACACTGAACAAAGATGTCTGTGAGTAAAGCTGAAAGAGGTGGGATAGGAGAATGTATGACACCAGAGGTAAAGATAGACGATAAAGACTGGGACTGTGTAACTTGGCAAAAACTGGAGTGGCCAATGACTGTTACTAACTACACAAATATAAAAATGTTTTTGCACGTGGGAAAGGAAATGAATGTCAACCATGTAGAGAGTTGAAAAAGGGATGGTATACGGGAAAAAACATAATCAAAGCAAACTGGAGTCTATGGTCAACAGTAACATTGTAATATACCTCCATTAATTGTAACAAAGGCAATATGCCAATGCTAAATGTACATGAGAGGGGGATATAGGGGAGGAATATGGGATTCTTGGTAGTGGTGTTATTTGCTGTCCTTACTATTATATTGTATTGTAAGACATGTTATTTTTCTTTTTATAATTTTTTTATTATTGCTAAAAAAAAAAGTTTTTCTTGTAGTAATCAATATGTTCAAGGGCTGATTGTGGTGATAAATGTACAACTTTATGATGATACCATGAACAACTGATTGTACACTGTGGATAAATGTACGGTATGTGAATATAACTCTATAAAATTGTAGGAAAATAAATATATAGGAGTAAAAGTGTTGGAGAAAACATGGTGAGAGGGATGTACCTATCTACTGTTGATGAGCAGGTAGAATGGTGTAGCCTTTCTGAAGGTCAATGTGGTTGTTTCACAAAAAGTTAAGTATATGGGAACCATAAGGTCCTGCAACCTCACTATGGGGTATGTCATTTGAAAATCTGAGGGCAGAGACATGAATGGACATTTGCAAACTGGTGTTCATGGAGGCAGTAATCATGATTTGCAAAGGGTTGAGATGACCTAAGGGTACATTGACTGAAGAACGGAATGGTGTACTGTGGTGTACGCATACAGTGGAACACTGAGCAACTATGAGAAGGAGTGAAGCTGTGAGACACACGAGGTGAGTGGATCCTGTACACAGTATTTGAGCGAAGTACACCAGAAATAAAGGCAGACACTTTAATGCCTCACCAATATGGACTAACTACAATGTGTAAACTCAGAATTGAATCTTAGAACATAGCCTAATGTGGACATAATTATTGTAATAGTCCCTAGATTGTAAGCTCTTACAGCAGTTAACTCTATTCCTGAATTGTAAGGCCTATCTCTAAACTTTGAGATGCTGATCCCTTAGTGTATAACCTGATTGGCCTCTGGAACAATGCATATCTCTGAGATACCTGAAACTCAGAGCTAGAGCTCAGCAGATATGAATGTCAGTATTAGTGCATACAGCCACTGTTAAAAAAAATTGCTGAAAAAGAGCCCAGACTTCAATTAGTGATATGAATGAAGCAGGTCTGGTTAAGACCTGAGCAAACCGGGCCAAAGGCTAAAGGTCAAAACTGACTGTTTTTTAAAACTTCAAATTCCATATGAGACCAAGGGAAGAGATGTCTATTTGGTACAGGATCTACATTTTCTAAACAGTACAACTCTACAGTCGGTTTGTTCAAACACCACAATTACATGCAACTTTGAGTAGGAAGTGAGATACGGTAGGTTAGTATAGGCTAGAGTGAAATAGTGACACATCCCAAAGTAATTTGGGCAGATAATAAAGAATATATTTACAGCCTCCGCTCCCCCCTCCCCCTGGCCCTGAGGAGCTGGGGGAAGGTGCAGAAGTGTTGGACTTCCTCACCTGCACTGGTGTTGATGTTGTCACAAACATTGGGACTGGCAATCTGATGTGCTGAGCCCTTGATCATGGGACTTGCCCCTATGAAGCTCCTCACTGCAAAGGAGAGGCTAAACTTGCATATAATTGTGCCTAAGAGTCTCCCCCTGAACACCTCTTTGTTGCTCAGATGTGGCTCTCTCTCTCTCTCTAACTGAGCCACCTCGACAGGTGAACTCACTGCCCTCCCCCCTACATGGGACCCGACTCCCAGGGGTGTAAATCTCCCTGGCAATGCAGGATATGACTCCTGGGATGAATCTGGACCCGGCATCATGGGTCTGAGAGTATCTTCTTGACCAAAAGGGGGATGCAAAATGAGATGAAATAGTTTCAGTGGCTGAGAGATTTCAAATGGAGTCGAGAGGTCACTCTGATGGACATTCTTATGCACTATATAGATAACACCTCTTAGAGTTTTAATGTATTGGAATAGCTAGAAGTAAATACCTGAAACTACCAAACTCCAACCCAGCAGTCTGGATCCCTGAAGATGATTATATAATAATGTAGATTACAAGGGGTGACAGTGTGATTGTGAAAACCTTGTGGATCACAACCCCTTTATCTAGTATATGGATGGATGAGTAGAAAAATGGGGATAAAAACTAAATGACAAATAGGGTGGGATGGGGGGATGGTTTGCGCGTTCTTTTTTCACTTTTATTTTTTATTCTTGTTCTAGTTCTTTCTGATGTAAGGAAAATGTTCAGAAATAGATTGTGGTGATGAATGCATAACTATATGATCATACTGTGAACAGTAGATTGTAGACCATGGATGATTGTATGATATGTGAATATATTTCAATAAAACTGAACTTAAAAAATATATAAAAATTAAAAAAAAAATACAAACCCCATACACAGAACTGCAGCATACCCCGACCCCCCTCCACCTATAGCCCGATCCACCAACTTTAACATCCTGTCACACTACCATTTCTTTCTTTCCCTCCCTCTCTCCCTATCTATCATCCATCATCTATTGCCCTGTCTTCTGAACATATGAGAGCAGGCTGCACACATCCTTGAACAAACAACATAATTCACATATACATTTCCCATGAACAAGAACATTCTTTTATGCATTCCCATTAAGTGCAGCTAAGAAGTTCAAGAAATTCAACATTGATACAAAGCTTACATTCTATATTTCCTTTTTCTTTCCTCCTTATGTCCCAACTGTGTCCCTTTGAACCTCCTCTCCTGCATCCTCAGATCCCATCCAGGATCATCCTTGGCATTTAATTGTCATTGTCTATTTAGACTGCCTGTTTTTTTTTTCCCCCGTGGAAACATATATACAGCCTAAATCTTCCCATTCCAACCCCTCCCTAGCATTCCGTTAGTGGGATTAATCACATTTAGAATGCTGCATTGCTATCACCTTCCCACCATCCATTACTAGAAATTTGCCTTCACCCCAAAAGAAACCCTATACTCCTTTCTTAACTCCCCATTGCCCCTCCCCCACTTCTTGGAACCCATACTCCACTTTTCATCTCTATGGTCATATTCTCTGATACTTTCTTTGTGTTTACCGTGGGGCTTAAATTTAACCTCTTAAGTCTATAACAATCTTGTTTTTCTTTGATACCAACTTAACTTCAATAGGACACATAAACTATGTTCCTTTATTCCTCCATTTCCCCACCTTTATGTAGTTCTTGTCAAAAATTACGTATTTTACATTGAGTCCAAAACCACTGATTTATCATTACAGTTTATGTATTTTTGATCCTGTTGGAAGTAAGTAGTGGAGTAACAAATCAAAAATACAGTAGTATTGGTATTTATATTTACCATGTGATCTTTACTGGAAATCTTTATTTCTTCATGTGGTTTCAGTCAATTGTTTAGTGTCCCTTCCTTTCAGCCTGCTCAGTTCCCTTTAGCATTTCTTATAGGACTGATCTACTGGTGATGAAGTCCCTCAGCTTTTCATTACCCAGGAATGTTTTCATCTCCCCTTCATTTTTACCCTCCAGGTGTTTGTGAATTTTCTAAGTCTCTGATGCTTATTGACTTCTATTTCTATTTCACTGTGGTCAGAGAATGTGCTTTGAATAAATTCAATTTTCTTTTTTTTTAATTTATTGAGGCTTGTTTTATGTCCCAGCATATGGTCTATTCTGGAGAAAGATCTGTGATCACTAGAGAAGAATGTGTGTCCTGGTGATTTGGGATGTAATGTTCCATATTTCTCTATATCTCTCTCTCCTTTCTTTGCTTCTCTGTTGGCAGAGCTCCCTTTAGTATCTCAAGTAGGGCAGGTCTTTTATTAGCAAAATCTCTCAGCATTTGTTTGTGAAAAATTTAAGCTCTCCCTCAAATTTGAAGGAGAGTTTTGCTGGATAAAGTATTCTTGGTTGGAAATTTTTCTCTCTCAGAATTTTAAATATGTCATGCCACTGCCTTCTCACCTCCGTGGTGGCCGCTGAGTAGTCACAGCTTAGTCTTATGCTGTTTCCTTTGTATGTGGTGAATTGCTTTTCTCTTGCTTCTTTCAGAACTTGCTCCTTCTCTTCAGTATTTGACAGTCTGATCAGTATATGTCTTGGAGTGGGTTTATTTGGATTTATGCTATTTGGAGTTCGCTGGGCATTTATGCTTTGTGTATTTATATTGTATAGAAGGTTTGGGAAGTTTTCCCCAACAATTTCTTTGAATACTCTTTCTAGACCTTTACCCTTCTCTTCCCCTTCTGGGACACCAATGAGTCTTAAATTTGGATGTTTTATTTTATCTATCATATCCCTGAGATCCATTTCGATTTTTTCAATTTTTTTTCCCATTCTTTCTTTTGTTCTTTCATTTTCCATTCTGTGGTCCTCTAAGACACTGAGTCATTGTTCAACTTCCTCTAATATTGTATTATGAGTATCCAGAATGTTTTTAATTTGGCCAAGAGTTTCTTTTATTTCCATAAGATCTTCTATTTTTTTATTTACTCTTTCAATTTCTTCTTTACGCTCTTCTAGGGTCTTCTTCATGTCCTTTATATCCTGTGCCATGCTCTCGTTGTTTGACTTTAGTTCTTTGATTAATTGTGCCAAGTACTGCATCTCTTCTGATCTTTTGATTTGGGTGTTTGGGTTTGGGTTCTCCATATCGTCTGGTTTTATCATATGCTTTAAGATTTTCTGTTGTTTTTGGCCTCTTGGTATTTGCTTTACTTAATGGGGTTCTTTCAGGGTCTATAAAATACGAATCTCTAATTTGTCAGATCTACAGCTTGGTGGTGTACACTTTCTCTAACTAATCATCAGATGGCATCCACGAGTCACCTATTCCCCTCAAATCAGTTCTCCCCAGCTTTGTCTTCATGGTGTGTGGGGGTCTGATTCTTGTGGGGTTCAGTTGGTGCACCAAGTTTGAGTGTGTTATTGGTGCTTTCCACCCTGAATGTGGGGCATGTGTCTGAGCAGTTAGGGAGGCAGGGCAGCTTTAATAATCAAACCTCCTAGGTGTTCCTGGAAATTTAAGGCTGTTGCAAGAGTCCAAGTCTTCACCTCAGTCCCACCACAGATTGTCTCTGCTGCTGACCCACAGGTCCCTGGTACTGGCATAGGGTCCCTGGTACTTCTGAGTGGGTCCCCCTTCTCAGCTGTGCTCTTCCAGGACCCCTGCCGATGGAAGGCTGTGCCACATCACAAGTGTGCGCCAGCCCTCCAGGGAAGCCCTGGGCCGCCAGACTATGCAGGGGCATTACCAGCCTGCTGTAAAGATGTTTGAATGGGGCATGTTAATTTCCCCCTCTTCACACGGTTCCTCCTTTCCAGCCCAGTACAATTAACTGTGGGTACCCTAAAGGCCACTGTCCACAGTTGATATTGTGGCATGTGCACGGTGCTGCGGGAAACACTCCCCATCACACTGGGTTTCTTGGCATGGCTCTAGGCTGTGGGTCCAGCCCTGGGCAGGAGCATCCCCAGGATGGTTGCAGGGGGTGTGGTTTCTTTCTCCTTTTGGCTCCCCTCTGCCCCCCTGGCCCTGAGACAATCAGCAGCTGGTGTGGGTAGGGCTATCCTCCTTGCCAGACACTGAGGCATTGGGAGAGCCCGCTCCTGCTGTGCTTCACTGCGCGGTTCTCACCGTTGTAGCCACAGTTGGTCCCAGGTTTTTTTTTTGTTTTTTTTTTTTTTAAAGAACTAGTCCATCTGGAAACACCAACCCACAGTTTCCCCACACCGCAGCACGGCCACCAGACTTTCAGCCGGCTCACTCACTCGTTTCAGAATGCAGACTCCTGGTTTCACCAAATGCATGGTCCCTGTGGATTTAGCAGACCTTGTCTGGCTGGTGCATCGCTGGTGTTCTGGGTCACTTTCTGGTTTTTATCTAGTATTTTTCATGGAGGTGTTTTTTTGCCCTGTCTTACCTAGCCGCCATATTGGGTTCTCTCTGAAGACGGACTTTGAAAGCAGACTTTTGCTCCGGAGAAGAAAAGAGAGGACAGACACCCCAAGAGGAATTAAGAGTGACATTTTTGAGGAACTGCAGCCTAGAGAGGAACATCCTGGGAGAAAGCCATTTTGGAACCAGAACTTTGGAGCAGATGCCAGCCACGTGCCTTTTCAGCTAACAGAGGTTTTCCAGACACCACTGGTCATCCTCCAGTGAAGGTACCTGATTGCTGATGTGATACCTTGGACACTTTATGGCCTTAAGACTGTAACTATGTGTGCCGGTTTGAGTGTATTGTGTCCCCCAAATGCCATTATCTTTGTGGTCTTGTGTGGGGCAGGCGTTTTGGTGATGGTTGGATTTGCTTGGAATGTGCTCCACCCAGCTGTGGGCAATGATTCTGATGAGATGTTCCCATGGAGGCGTGGCCCCGCCCATTCAGGGTGGGCCTTTATCGGTGGAGCTATATAAATGAGCTGACTCGGGGGGAGGAAAGAGAGTGCAGCTGGGAGTGATGTTTTGAAGAGAAGCAAGCTTGCTAGAAAGGAACGTCCTGGGAGAAAGCTGTTTTGAGGAGCTTTGGAGCAGACGCCAGCTGCCTTCCTAGCTAACAGAGGTTTTCCGGACACCACTGGCCATCCTCCGGTGAAGGTACCCGATTGCTGAGGTGTTACCTTGGACGCTTTGTGGCCTTAAGACTGTAACTGTGTAGTGAAATAAACCCCCGTTTTATAAAAGCCTATCCATCTCTGGTGTTTTGCATTCTGCAGCATTAGCAAACTAGGACACTATGTAACCAAATAAACTCCCTTTTATAAAAGCCAATCCATCTCTGGTGGTTTGCATTCTGGCAGCATTAGCAAACTAGAACATACCTTAAAGAAAATAAAGAGAGGGGAAAAATACATCTGACAAATAAAAAACAAAGGATAGGATGGCTGATTCAAGAACTGCCTTCACAGTAATAATATTGAATGTGAATGGATTAAACTCCCAAATTAAAAGATATAGATTGGCAGAACAGATTACAAAATATGAACCATCAATATGCTGTCTACTCATCGCAGACACAGCGACACAAAGAAATCGAAGGTGAAAGGAAGGAAAAAAATATTCTATGCAAGCTGCAGCCAAAAGAAAGCAGGGGTGGCAATAGTGATATCACATAAAATAGACTTTAAATGCAAGGATGTCATAAAAGACAAGGAAGGACATTATATACTAATAAATGGGAAAATCACCAAGAAGAAATAACAATCATGAATGTTTATGCACCCAATCAGGGTGCTCCAGAGTACATGAGACAAACATTGGCAAAGCTGAAGGAAGCAATAGATGTTTCCAAAATAATTGTTGGACTCTTCAATATACCACTCTCTTCTATAGATAGATCAACCATACAGAGGAACAATAAGGAAATAGAGATCTTAACCATGTGATGGATGAAATAGACTCGATAGATAGATATAGAACATTACATTCCAAATTACCAGGGTATACATTCTTCTCTAGTGCTCATGGAACTTTCTCCAAGATAGAGCCTATTCTGGGGCATAAAACAAGCCTCAATAAATTTAAAGAGATTGAAATTATTCAAAGCACATTCTCTGACCACAATAGAATGCAACTAGAAGTCAATAACCATCAAAGATCTAGAACATTCACAAATATCTGGAGATTAAACACACTCTGAAGCAATCAGTGGGTCAAAGAGGAAATTGCAAGGGAAATTGCTCAATATCTAGAGATGAATGAAAATGAGAACACAATATATCAAAACTTATGGGATACAGTGAAGGCAGTATTGAGGGAGGAATTTATAGCTCTAAATGCATACATTAAAAAGGAAGAAAAATCTAAAATCAAAGAATGAATGGAACAGCTGAAGAAGCTAGAAAATGATCAGCAAACTAATCTTAAATCAAGTAGAAGAAAAGAAATAACAAGGATTAAAGCAGAAATAAATGAGATGGAGAACAAAAAAACAATAGAGAAAATAACACCAAAAGTTGGTTCTTTGAAAAGATCAACAAGATTGACAAATCCTTAGCTACACTGACAAAGTCAAAAAGAGAGAATACCTAAATAAACAAAATCAGAAATGAGAAGGGGAACATTACTGCAGATCCCAAAGAAATTTTTGAAAAATCATAAGGATACTATGAAAACCCATTAAACAACAAACTAGAGAATTTAGACGAAATGGATAATTTTCTGGAAACACAGGAACAACCTAGACTGACCAGAGAAGAAATAGAAGACCTCAACAAACCAATCATAAGCAAAGAGATACAATTGGCCATCAAAAAGCTTCCTACAAATAAAAGCCCAGGGTCATATGGCTTCATAGGGGAATTCTACAAAACTTTCCAAAAAGTACTGACACCATTCCTACTTAAACTGTTTCAAAAAACTGAAGAAAATGGAACACTATCTAACTCATTTTATGAAGACAACATCACTCTAATGCCAAAACCAGATAAAGATGCTACAAGAAAGGAAAACTACAGGCCAATCCCCATAATGAATATAGATGCAAATATTCTCAACAAAATTCTTGCAAATCGAATCCAAAGACACATTAAAAAAATCATGCACCATGATCAAGTGGGGTTCATTCAAGGCATGCAAGGGTGGTTTAACTTAAGAAAATCAACATAATACAAGACATTAACAAATAAAAAGGGAAAAACCAAATAACAATCTCAACAGATACTGAAAAGACATTCAACAAAATTCAGCATTCTTTTTTTGATAAAAACACTTCAAATGGTTAGCAACTGAAGGAAACTATCTCAAAACAATCTAGTTATCAAATTTATTTGGAAGGGAAAGATGCCTTGAATTGCTAAAAACATTCTAAAAAAGAAAAACAAAGTGGGAGGACTTACACTTCCTGACTTTGAAGCTTACTATAAAGCCACAATAGTCAAAACAGCATGGTATTGGCACAAAGCGAGACATGGAAATAGACCCCCAGATCTATCGTCAACTGCTCTTTGATAAAACCCCCAAAACCACTGAACTGGGACAAAACAGCCTCTTCAACAAATGGGGCTGGGAGAGCTGGATATCCATATCCAAAAGAATGAAAGAGGACCCCTACCTCATGCCCTGTACAAAAATTAACTCAACGTGGATTAAAGACTTCAATGTAAAAGATAGTACATAAAACTCCTAGAAGATAATATAGGGAAACATCTTCAAGACCTAGTATTAGGAGGTAGGTTCTTAGACCTCACACCCAAAGCACAAGCAACAAAAGATAAACTAGATAAATGGGAACTCCTCAAAATCAAAAGCTTCTGTACCTGAAATGAATTTGTCAAAAAAGTAGAAGCAGTCAACTCAATGGGAGAAAATATTTGGAAATCATGTATCTGATAAGAGACTGATATCTTGCATATATAAAGAAATCCTACAACTCAATAACAATAGTACAAACAGCCCAATTATAAAATGGGGAAAATATATGAAAAGACATTTCTCTAAAGAGGAAATACAAATGGCTAAAAAAACACATGAAAAAAATGTTCATCTTCACTAGCTATTAGGGAGATGCAAATCAAGACCACAATGAGATACATCTCACAGCAATAAGAATGGCTGCCATTAAACAAACAGGAAACTACAAACACTGGAGAGGATGTGGAGAAATTGGAACACTTATTCATTGCTGGTGGGACTGTATAATGGTACAGCCACTCTGGAAGAGAGTTTGGCAGTTTCTCAGAAAACTAGATATCAAGTTACCCTACTGTGCCAGTTTGGATATATTATGTTCCCCAGAAAAAGCCATGTTCTTTAATGCAATCTTGTGGGGACAGATGTATTTAGTCTTGATTAGGTTGGACCCCTTGGATTAGGTTGTTGCCATGGAAATGTGACCCACCCAACTGTAGATGATAACTCTGATTAGATTATTTTCATGGAGGTGTGGCCCCACTCATTCAGCATGGGTCTTGATTAGTTTACTGGAGCCCTGTAAGAGCTCAGACAGAAGGAGCTCAGTGCTGCAGCTGAGAGAGACATTTTGGAGTCAGCCATTGAAAGTAGACTTTTGCTAGTCCAGAGTTTGCCTGGGAGAATCTAAGAGAAAACCCCCAGACACCTAGAAAGGAAAGTCCTGGGAGAAAGCTATTTTGAAACCAGAACCTTGGAGCAGATGCCATCCATGTGTCTGTGACTTTCCAGCTGACAGAGGTTTTCCAGATGCCATCGGTATGGTATGTTCTTCAGTGGGTACCCTATTGTTGATGCCTTTGTTTGGACACTTTTATGGCCTTAGGACCATAACTGTAACCAAATAAACCCCCTTTATAAATGCCAATCCATTTCTGGTGTTTTGCACAATGGTAGCATTAGCAAACCAGAACACACATTGATCCAGCAATTGCACTTTTTGGTGTATACTCAGAAGATCTGAAAACAGTGACACGAACAGATATTTGCACACTGATGTTCATAGTGGCATTGTTCACAATTGCCAAGAGATGGAAACAATGCAAATGTCCTTCAACAGATGAATGGATAAACAAAATGTGTTATATACACACAATGGAATACCATGCAGCAGTAAGAAGAAACAAGGTCGTGAAACTATGACAACATGGATGAACCCTGAAGACATAATGCTGAGTGAAATAAGTCAGACACAAACGGAGAGATATTGTTACCACTGAAGTGAACTCTGTGAAAAATGTACAATAAGTGTCATATAATGTAGAATATAGGAGACCTAGAGATAGAAGCTAGTGAAGGAGGAATGATAATCTAATATGTACATATATGATAATGAGGTTGATCTTAATGGTATGGGAATGGTAAGGTGTGACTATGGCTCGTTAATGGGATTATAAGTATCAGTGAAACATTAAAGGCAAACATGTTTGTAAATCATTGCTTAAAGGCATGTACACCACAGAGTAGCACCATAATCCTAAATAAAAGTTAGCATGATATACTTATAAGGCGTGACACTGGTGCAGAGGGTTAACAACAGAGTGGTATGGAAAAACTACCCATTACATATTAAAAACTATATTTAATAGGAATATCCTACCAACTCTGCACTAATACTAGGGATGAATAATTAGCAGCTGATAAGCGCTCTGGGATGTATTATGTTATAACAATTGTTAAAGTTGAGAGTGATGATTGCACAACAAAGTGAAGATAATGTAAGAAACTGACCATTTATCTTGGGATAGAACTGGGCTGATTACTGATGCCAAGTGAATGCTTCTGTGACAGCATGTATCCTCTCAAACCTTTACAACTTCTCCAACACCTGTCATAACAGGTGTTGAGACACTAGAATAGCTGCTTTGTATTATTCAAAATTCTAGTTTAGGCTAAGGAAAGTATTGGGGCTTTCAGTTGCATGTATAATGTTTAATTGACCACTAACTTGCTTGGCTGCTGGCTAATGAACACTAATAATCTAAGAATGCTTTGTGGTTCAGTTAATGGTACCCTCGATACATCCCCTTACTTCTCAATAGAGTCTGCACTTACGTATGCTCATCTTTAGATGGAAAATTATTTGAAAAGTTAAATCAAAACTCTACTATATTTGTTTGGTCTGTGGGATTTGCTCTTACAGATTTTGGCCTAAAGCACCACGTTTAAAAGGGAAGTTTTCAAAAAACAACAAACCAATCGAATGATAACAATGCAAAACAAGTGCTATGAATATTCTGCTTCATCTATTTGGCTTATACTTCAGTCTAGTTCTCTTATGCTACTACTCAAAGTGTGGTCCACGGACTAGCTGGTTAGGTGTCACCTGAGAAACTGTTAGAAATACAGTATCACAGGCCCATTCCATATCTATTGAATCACAATCTGCATTTTAACAAGATCCTCCCCCACATTCACTTACATATTAGTTTCAGAAACACTGTTCTAGAAACCATGATTTCAATTGCAGCAGGTCATGATCAGTTGAGTGTGTCACAATTAATAAAAGTACTAAAACTTATCAAGAATTTCCTTGAAATATTAAGGTAATTCAAAATTATCCCTACGAATGTCACTAACAAAATTTCTTTGATAGACTTTTCTAAAAGGGAAAAAAGGAGTTAGAGCTAACATAGGAAATGAGGAATATCCTGCAGGCCGGCAAGTGCCATCTATGGTAGTGTCAAGTAAAAGCTGGTGTAGTGTTCTGCCTTTCCCTAGATTAGGGCTTTGATATGTCCTCTCTGCCAGAAGGGTTCCCTTTTTCCCCTTCAGATCTCAGCTCCAATGAGCATTCCCTGACCAGAGATGATCCAAGAACCCTAATTAAAACTCCTTCTACTCTACACACAGTTGTAATAGTTTATAATTACAGAATCACACAAATATCTATAACTTCATGAAGAAAAGGACCTTATTATTTTATTAAGATAATTAATGCCAGGCTATACTGGCAAACAAACAAAAAACAAACCACGCACACCCAAATCTCTATTTCTTATTCAAGCAAAATCTGATTTGGGTTGGGCTGGCTCTTATCTATCCAATGACTTAAGGATCCAGGATACCTCCACCTTCTAACTGCTGATTCAGCATGTGGCATCTAACATCTCCATGGTGGATAAAAAGAAGATGTGGCCCTTGGTCTGAACTAGTCACATGGCACCAACTAGGTACAAAATTGAGGGGATCACAAGGAATATTTTAATGAGCACAGTTTGTCTTATCTGTTACACTTTTGGCATCTTTAGTGCTAGCACAATGCCTGGCATGTAGCAGGGACTAAAATATCTGAAGAATAAATGGATACTTTCATTTTATTAAAAAGTCTATTCGGAGGCGGGGCAAGATGGCAGACTGGTGAGCTGTATATTTTAGTTACTCCTCCAGGAAAGTAGGTAGAAAGCCAGGAACTGCGTGGACTGGACACCACAGAGCAATCTGTCTTTGGGCATACTTCATACAACACTCATGAAAACGTCGAACTGCTGAGATCAGCGAAATCTGTAAGTTTTTGCGGCCAGGGGACCCGCGCCCCTCCCTGCCAGGCTCAGTCCCGTGGGAGGAGGGGCTGTCAGCTCCGGGAAGGAGAAGGGAGAACTGCAGTGGTAGCCCTTATCGGAAACTCATTCTACTGATCCAAACTCCAACCATAGATAGACTGAGACCAGACACCAGAGACTCTGAGAGCAGCCAGCCCAGCAGAGAGGAGACAGGCATAGAAAAAAAAAAAACAACACGACAAACTCCAAAATAAAAGCAGAGGATTTTTGGAGTTCTGGTGAACACAGAAAGAGAAAGGGCGGAGCTCAGGCCTTGAGGCGCATATGCAAATCCCGAAGAAAAGCTGATCTCCCTGCCCTGTGGACCTTTCCTTAATGGACCTGGTTGCTTTGTCTCTTAGCATTTCAATAACCCATTAGATCTCTGAGGAGGGCCCTTTTTTTTTTTTTTTTTTAATCCTTTTTTCTTTTTCTAAAACAATTACTCTAAGAAGCCCAATACAGAAAGCTTCAAAGACTTTCAATTTGGGCACGTCAAGTCAAGAGCAGAACTAAGAGAGCTCTGAGACAAAAGGCAATAATCCAGTGGCTGAGAAAATTCACTTAACACCACAACTTCCCAAGAAAAGGGGGGTGTCCGCTCACAGCCACCATCCTGGTGGACAGGAAACACTCCTGCCCATCGCCAGCCCCATAGCCCAGAGCTGCCCCAGACAACCCAGTGTGACGGAAGGGCTTCAAATAACAGGCACACACCACAAAACTGGGCGTGGACATTAGCCTTCCCTGCAACCTCAGCTGATTGTCCCAGAGTTGGGAAGGTGGAGCAGTGTGAATTAACAAAGCCCCATTCAGCCATCATTTCAGCAGACTGGGAGCCTCCCTACACACCCCAGCAGCCCAGAACTGCCCTGGGGGGACGGCACTCACCTGTGACATAGCACAGTCATCCCTCAACAGAGGACCCGGGGTGCACAGCCTGGAAGAGGGGCCCACTTGCAAGTCTCAGGAGCCATACGCCAATACCAAGGACTTGTGGGTCAGTGGCAGAGACAAACTGTGGCAGGACTGAACTGAAGGTTTAGACTATTGCAGCAGCTTTAAAACTCTAGGATCACCAGGGAGATTTGATTGTTAGGGCACCCCCCCTCCCCGACTGCCCAGAAACACGCCCCACATACACGGCAGGCAACACCAACTACACACGCAAGCTTGGTACACCAATTGGGCCCCACAAGACTCACTCCTCCACTCACCAAAAAGGCTAAGCAGGGGAGAACTGGCTTGTGGAGGACAGGTGGCTCGTGGACGCCACCTGCTGGTTAGTTAGAGAAAGTGTACTCCACGAAGCTGTAGATCTGATAAATTAGAGATAAGGACTTCAATAGGTCTACAAACCCTAAAAGAACCCTATCAAGTTCAGCAAATGCCATGAGGCCAAAAACAACAGAAAATTATAAAGCATATGAAAAAACCAGATGATATGGATAACCCAAGCCCAAGCACCCAAATCAAAATACCAGAAGAGACACAGCACCTAGAGCAGCTACTCAAAGAACTAAAGATGAACAATGAGACCATAGTATGGGATATAAAGGAAATCAAGAAGACCCTAGAAGAGCATAAAGAAGACATTGCAAGACTAAATAAAAAAATGGATGATCTTATGGAAATTAAAGAAACTGTTGACCAAATTAAAAAGATTCTGGACACTCATAGTACAAGACTAGAGGAAGTTGAACAACGAATCAGTGACCTGGAAGATGACAGAATGGAAAATGAAAGCATAAAAGAAAGAATGGGGAAAAAAATTGAAAAAATCGAAATGGACCTCAGGGATAATATAGATAATATGAAACGTCCAAATATAAGACTCATTGGTGTACCAGAAGGGAAAGAAAAGGGTAAAGGTCTAGGAAGAGTATTCAAAGAAATTGTTGGGGAAAACTTCCCAAATCTTCTAAACAACATAAATACACAAATCATAAATGCTCAGCGAACTCCAAATAGAATAAATCCAAATAAACCCACTCCGAGACATATACTGATCACACTGTCAAACACAGAAGAGAAGGAGCAAGTTCTGAAAGCAGCAAGAGAAAAGCAATTCACCACATACAAAGGAAACAGCATAAGACTAAGTAGTGACTACTCAGCAGCCACCATGGAGGCAAGAAGGCAGTGGCACGATATATTTAAAATTCTGAGTGAGAAAAATTTCCAGCCAAGAATACTTTATTCAGCAAAGCTCTCCTTCAAATTTGAGGGAGAGCTTAAATTTTTCACAGACAAACAAATGCTGAGAGAATTTGCTAACAAGAGACCTGCCCTACTGGAGATACTAAAGGGAGCCCTACAGACAGAGAAACAAAGACAGGACAGAGAGACTTGGAGAAAGGTTCAGTACTAAAGAGATTCGGTATGGGTACAATAAAGGATATTAATACAGAGAGGGAAAAATATGGCAAACATAAACCAAAGGATAAGATGGCTGATTCAAGAAATGCCTTCACGGTTATAATGTTGAATGTAAATGGATTAAACTCCCCAATTAAAAGATATAGATTCGCAGAATGGATCAAAAAAAATGAACCATCAATATGTTGCATACAAGAGACTCATCTTAGACACAGGGACACAAAGAAACTGAAAGTGAAAGGATGGAAAAAAATATTTCATGCAAGCTACAGCCAAAAGAAAGCAGGTGTAGCAATATTAATCTCAGATAAAATAGACTTCAAATGCAGGGATGTTTTGAGAGACAAAGAAGGCCACGACATACTAATAAAAGGGGCAATGCAGCAAGAAGAAATAACAATCATAAATGTCTATGCACCCAATCAAGGTGCCACAAAATACATGAGAGAAACACTGGCAAAACTAAAGGAAGCAATTGATGTTTCCACAATAATTGTGGGAGACTTCAACACATCACTCTCTCCTATACATAGATCAACCAGACAGAAGACCAATAAGGAAATTGAAAACCTAAACAATCTGATAAATGAATTAGATTTAACAGACATCTACAGGACATTACATCCCAAATCACCAGCATACACATACTTTTCTAGTGCTCACGGAACTTTCTCCAGAATAGATCATATGCTGGGACATAAAACAAGCCTCAGTAAATTTAAAAAGATTGAAATGATTCAAAGCACAGTCTCTGACCACAATGGAATACAATTAGAAGTCAATAACCATCAGAGACTTAGAAAATTCACAAATACCTGGAGGTTAAACAACACACTCCTAAACAATCAGTGGGTTAAAGAAGAAATAGCAAGAGAAATTACTAAATATATAGAGACGAATGAAAATGAGAACACAACATACCAAAACCTATGGGATGCAGCAAAAGCAGTGCTAAGGGGGAAATTTATAGCACTAAACGCATATATTAAAAAGGAAGAAAGAGCCAAACTCAAAGAACTAATGGATCAACTGAAGAAGCTAGAAAATGAACAGCAAACCAATCCTAAACCAAGTAATAGAAAAGAAATAACAAGGATTAAAGCAGAAATAAATGACATAGAGAACAAAAAAACAATAGAGAGGATAAATATCACCAAAAGTTGGTTCTTTGAGAAGATCAACAAGATTGACAAGCCCTTAGCTAGACTGACAAAATCAAAAAGAGAGAAGACCCATATAAACAAAATAATGAATGAAAAAGGTGACATAACTGCAGATCCTGAAGAAATTAAAAAAATTATAAGAGGATACTATGAACAACTGTATGGCAACAAACTGGATAATGTAGAGGAAATGGACAATTTTCTGGAAACATATGAACAACCTAGACTGACCAGAGAAGAAATAGAAGACCTCAACCAACCCATCACAAGCAAAGAGATCCAATCAGTCATCAAAAATCTTCCCACAAATAAATGCCCAGGGCCAGATGGCTTCACAGGGGAATTCTACCAAACTTTCCAGAAAGAACTGACACCAGTCTTACTCAAACTCTTTCAAAACATTGAAGAAAATGGAACACTACCTAACTCATTTTATGAAGCTAACATCAATCTAATACCAAAACCAGGCAAAGATGCTACAAAAAAGGAAAACTACCGGCCAATCTCCCTAATGAATATACATGCAAAAATCCTCAACAAAATACTTGCAAATCGAATCCAAAGACACATTAAAAAAATCATACACCATGACCAAGTGGGGTTCATTCCAGGCATGCAAGGATGGTTCAACATAAGAAAAACAATCAATGTATTACAACACATTAACAAGTCAAAAGGGAAAAATCAATTGATCATCTCAATAGATGCTGAAAAAGCATTTGACAAAATCCAACATCCCTTTTTGATAAAAACACTTCAAAAGGTAGGAATTGAAGGAAACTTCCTCAACATGATAAAGAGCATATATGAAAAACCCACAGCCAGCATAGTACTCAATGGTGAGAGACTGAAAGCCTTCCCTCTAAGATCAGGAACAAGACAAGGATGCCCGCTGTCACCACTGTTATTCAACATTGTGCTGGAAGTGCTAGCCAGGGCAATCCGGCAAGACAAAGAAATAAAAGGCATCCAAATCGGAAAAGAAGAAGTAAAACTGTCATTGTTTGCAGATGATATGATCTTATATCTAGAAAACCCTGAGAAATCGACGATACAGCTACTAGAGCTAATAAACAAATTTAGCAAAGTAGCGGGATACAAGATTAATGCACATAAGTCAGTAATGTTTCTATATGCTAGAAATGAACAAACTGAAGAGACACTCAAGAAAAAGATACCATTTTCAATAGCAACTAAAAAAATCAAGTACCTAGGAATAAACTTAACCAAAGATGTAAAAGACCTATACAAAGAAAACTACATAACTCTACTAAAAGAAATAGAAGGGGACCTTAAAAGATGGAAAAATATTCCATGTTCATGGATAGGAAGGCTAAATGTCATTAAGATGTCAATTCTACCCAAACTCATCTACAGATTCAATGCAATCCCAATCAAAATTCCAACAACCTACTTTGCAGACTTGGAAAAGCTAGTTATCAAATTTATTTGGAAAGGGAAGATGCCTTGAATTGCTGAAGACACTCTAAAAAAGAAAAACGAAGTGGGAGGACTTACACTCCCTGACTTTGAAGCTTATTATAAAGCCACAGTTGCCAAAACAGCATGGTACTGGCACAAAGATAGACATATAGATCAATGGAATTGAATTGAGAATTCAGAGATAGACCCTCAGATCTATGGCCAACTGATCTTTGATAAGGCCCCCAAAGTCACTGAATTGAGCCATAATGGCCTTTTCAACAAATGGGGCTGGGAGAGTTGGATATCCATATCCAAAAGAATGAAAGAGGACCTCTACCTCACCCCCTACACAAAAATTAACTCAAAATGGACCAAAGATCTCAATATAAAAGAAAGTACCATAAAACTCCTAGAAGATAATGTCGGAAAACATCTTTAAGACCTTGTATTAGGCGGCCACTTCCTAGACTTTACACCCAAAGCACAAGCAACAAAAGAGAAAATAGATAAATGGGAACTCCTCGAGCTTAGAAGTTTCTGCACCTCAAAGGAATTTCTCAAAAAGGTAAAGAGGCAGCCAACTCAATGGGAAAAAATTTTTGGAAACCATGTATCTGACAAAAGACTGATATCTTGCATATACAAAGAAATCCTACAACTCAATGACAATAGTACAGACAGCCCAATTATAAAATGGACAAAAGATATGAAAAGACAGTTCTCTGAAGAGGAAATACAAATGGCCAAGAAACACATGAAAAAATGTTCAGCTTCACTAGCTATTAGAGAGATGCAAATTAAGACCACAATGAGATACCATCTAACACCGGTTAGAATGGCTGCCATGAAACAAACAGGAAACTACAAATGCTGGAGGGGATGTGGAGAAATTGGAACTCTTATTCATTGTTGGTGGGACTGTATAATGGTTCAGCCACTCTGGAAGTCAGTCTGGCAGTTCCTTAGAAAACTAGATATAGAGCTACCATTCGATCCAGCGATTGCACTTCTCGGTATATACCCGGAAGATCGGAAAGCAGTGACACGAACAGATATCTGCATGCCAATGTTCATAGCAGCATTATTCACAATTGCCAAGAGATGGAAACAACCCAAATGTCCTTCAACAGATGAGTGGATAAATAAAATGTGGCATATACACACGATGGAATACTACACGGCAGTAAGAAGGAACGATCTTGGGAAACATATGACAACATGGATGAACCTTGAAGACATAATGCTGAGCGAAATAAGCCAGGCACAAAAAGAGAAATATTATATGCTACCACTAATGTGAACTTTGAAAAATGTAAAACAAATGGTTTATAATGTAGAATGTAGGGGAGCTAGCAGTAGAGAGCAATTAAGGAAGGGGGAACAATAATCCAAGAAGAACAGATAAGCTATTTAACGTTCTGGGGATGCCCAGAAATGACTATGGTCTGTTAATTTCTGATGGATATAGTAGGAACAAGTTCACAGAAATGTTGCTATATTATGTAACTTTCTTGGGGTAAAGTAGGAACATGTTGGAAGTTAAGCAGTTATCTTAGGTTAGTTGTCTTTTTCTTACTCCCTTGTTATGGTCTCTTTGAAATGTTCTTTTATTGTATGTTTGTTTTCTTTTTAACTTTTTGTTCATACAGTTGATTTAAAAAAGAAGGGAAAGTTAAAAAAAAAAAAAAGAAAGAAAAACAAGGAAAAAAAAAAAAGATGTAGTGCCCCCTTGAGGAGCCTGTGGAGAATGCAGGGGTATTCGCCTACCCCACCTCCATGGTTGCTAACATGACCACAGACATAGGGGACTGGTGGTTTGATGGGTTGAGCCCTCTACCATAAGTTTTACCCTTGGGAAGACGGTTGCTGCAAAGGAGAGGCTAGGCCTCCCTATATTTGTGCCTAAGAGTCTCCTCCTGAATGCCTCTTTGTTGCTCAGATGTGGCCCTCTCTCTCTGGCTAAGCCAACTTGAAAGGTGAAATCACTGCCCTCCCCCCTACGTGGGATCAGACACCCAGGGAAGTGAATCTCCCTGGCAACGTGGAATATGACTCCCGGGGAGGAATGTAGACCCGGCATCGTGGGATGGAGAACATCTTCTTGACCAAAAGGGGGATGTGAAAGGAAATGAAATAAGCTTCAGTGGCAGAGAGATTCCAAAACGAGCCGAGAGATCACTCTGGTGGGCACTCTTACGCACACTTTAGACAACCTTTTTTAGGTTCTAAAGAATTGGGGTAGCTGGTGGTGGATACCTGAAACTATTAAACTACAACCCAGAACCCATGAATCTCGAAGACAGTTGTATAAAAATGTAGCTTATGAGGGGTGACAGTGGGATTGGGAATGCCATAAGGACCAAACTCCACTTTGTCTAGTTTATGGATCGATGTGTAGAAAAGTAGGGGAAGCAAACAAACAGACAAAGGTACCTAGTGTTCTTTTTTACTTCAATTGCTCTTTTTCACTCTAATTATTATTCTTGTTATTTTTGTGTGTGTGCTAATGAAGGTGTCAGGGATTGATTTAGGTGATGAATGTACAACTATGTAATGGTACTGTAAACAATCGAAAGTACAATTTGTTTTGTATGACTGCGTGGTGTGTGAATATATCTCAATAAAATGATGATTTAAAAAAAAAAAAAAAAAAAAAAAAAAAGAAAAGTAGGGGAAGGAAACAAACAGACAAAGGTACCCAGTGTTCTTTTTTACTTCAATTGCTCTTTTTCACTCTAATTATTATTCTTGTTATTTTTGTGTGTGTGGTAATGAAGGTGTCAGGGATTGATTTAGGTGATGAATGTACAACTATGTAATGGTACTGTAAACAATCGAAAGTACAATTTGTTTTGTATGACTGCGTGGTATGTGAATATATCTCAATAAAATGATGATAAAAAAAAAAGTCTATTCATTAACAAGAGTTTAAAAACAGGCAAGGGAAGAGGAAGAAAGGAAGTTAGTACATTTGCACTTTCATATGTACAAAGAAAATGAGCTGTTCTTAAAGGGCAAATTAACCAAAAATGAGTCTTCTTTTAAACAAAGTTTTTATTTTCTTACAAATTTTATGTTGAGATTATACTCACTGTTGCCAAAGATTGGGGTAGGTAAAAACGTTCTAGAAGTCAACTTAAAAGCATATGTGGAGGGGAAGTAACCTGTTCATTAAAAGGAAACTAAAGAGCACATCACTTGGACCTAAAAATGCCTTTTTTTTTATTCGGATACCCGTGTGGTATATTTCTTGTATGCAGATAAGGAAGCTGAAACAAAGACCTGGTGAACTAAATAAGACCCTGTTTAGTTCTTAGTAAGGTAGTTTTTATTATCAGCAACAGATCTATTTTCCTGCCATTTGATAAAAAGAAATAAGCACTCTCCTGAAAATAATTTACTATAGAGCACTTCTTTATCTAAAATGTAAACCTGTATAAAGGAAACTGAAAATTTGTGAACTAAGTCCTAGATACTGTGAAAGTAATAAAACACAGCCATTATAGGAGAAAATGATAGTTCATGTTAATTACTTCAGATATGACTTACAAAGGACTTAATGTTTGTTGATTTTTAAAATTCTCCATCTAGAGGTTAATCCCTTTGGTTGCTAAGCCTATGAAACTCAAAAACTGCTTCTAGTGTTTGAGGGCTATTTAAACCTTATTTATCTTCTAGCTGCCCATTTATGACAAATGAATTAAATAATTGCCTCTAACATATTTAAAAACTTAACACAAAGCAGTCTTACTCTTCTAAAAACTATATATATTACCATTAATATTATCAAAGGGTAGGCAAGAAAGCAAATGGAATTTTTAATCATGCTTTTCCTAGTAGTAATGTCTGTATACATGTACCATGTAATTTTTTTAAATGCAATTTTATTGAGATATATTCACATACCATACAATCATCCAAAGTGTACAGTTGATCAGTTTCATCATATAGTTGTGTATTCATCACCATAATCAGTTTTTTGAACATTTTCATTACTCCAAGAAATAAAAATGAAAAAAATAAAAATAAAAATAGAAAAAAGAACATCCAAAATATCTCATACCCCTCCTCTCCCCATTCTTCATTTACTTTTTCTCCCCATTTTTCTATTCATCTGTCCATAAACTGGATAAAGGGAGTGTGAGCCACAAGGTTTTCACAATCACATGGTCACACTGTGTAAGCTATACAGTTATATGATCATCTTCAAGAATCAAGGCTACTGGGTTACAGTTCAACAGTTGTACCATGTAATTTTGCTTGCTCATCAGTTCTATTTGAACACCTTACAAATATTTCTGAAGCAGAGGTGCCTAAAAAAGTCATTTTAATAAAATAACCAAGTATTTTAAACAGTAAAATAGTGTCTTCTTTATGACAATTAGGTTCTTCAGTCAGGATAGGCTGTTATGTAGTGGTAACAAAGTGGTCCAAAAATCTCAGTGGTTAATTAACCATAAAGGTTTATTTCTTACTCACATTACATATCCCTAATGGGTCAGCTAAGTATTCTCCTCACACTTTGACCCAAGGTGATAAACAGCTAGCTTCTCAAAAATAATTGCCACAAAGGGGAGAATGATGTAAACCATGCACTAGCTCTTAAAACTTCCATGTGGAAATGATACATGTCACTTCTGCTCACATTTCAATGGCCCAAGAAAGTTAGGTGAGCCTTGCAACCATACCATGCACCTAAAAAGGAGGCCTGGAAATGTGGTGAACAGCAATGACTATCAAATACCTTTATTCATATCATGCCTCTCCCCTCCCCTACATCTCTGGTGGTATTTGCCTCACTTTTTCTCCAAGATTTTTAAAATAATTAAGAATATATGCATGGCCATGGGAGTTAATGATAGATGTAAACAACCCTTATCACGTGTGCTGGCAGGAAGGAGGTTGAAATCGTAACTTTTGTGCAACTGAGAAAGTGAGAAGTTTCACCCATCACTGTTTATCCCCTAACTCCTGTTGTAATAGGCAACCTCCCTGAAAGAGATTGCTGAGGAAAGGAGAGCTCACTCTCAACTCAGTGACAGGACAGCACTGAGTAATCATTGATTACTCAAGAGTAATACACGAGCTTCCACTGTCTTTGCTAAGTTACAAAGGGAGCTGCTCCAAGCATAAACCTACTTAAAACTCCAGACGTAGCCTACTACGGCTGCCAAGTTCTTTTGTATACCCGCCCCCCACCCCACCCCCCCACAACCACTCAGATATGCAAACAGGGCAGCTACTACCAACAAGCCTCTTCTAACTTTCCAGACAAAAGAATTCAAGGCTCAACTCTCCAATACTTTCACCCTTCCTCCAAGGTTCTTTAGCATCCTTTTGGATGGAAGGATCAGTAGCAGCTGAAGGTGGACTGCTGACTTCTGGAAGGGAGTTGGTAGTACATGAACTTACAGAAACATACTACTCAGTGGTCTACAACACCTATTATGATTACAATAAGCTGTTCATACACAATTCCTAGAGGTGGAGGCATTTTTCAATAGCACAAATTTTTTTATTGAAACGAGGCATTTTTTTTTTTTTTTTTTTACAAATTAGCACTGCAAAAAAGCCATATGAAGGTCTTCCAGGAGTGACAGAATGGTTTTTATTTTATTAATAACAACTTCATAATAAAATAAGAAACGTACCATTTCAAAATACAGTATGTTGTGACCTGATTATTACTTGAGGGTATTAAGAAGGTTCAAACATGAGCGCATGATAGCAGAAAACTGACAGTGCCTTTTATTGATAAACGTGGCTTAGATTTAGTATTGCAAATTCTAAAATATGGAACAATGTGATGATCCCGCTGGTAAAGTTTCTCTTTCTCTCTCAAACATTTCTTAGCAGGCTGGATGTCATGTAAAAGGTGTCACTTTTCTCAATGAAACTATATCCACAGAAATTGACTAACTGATGAACTGATCAGAGTCAATGAAAGAAACAAATGCTGTACTTCAACATCTGCACATTTCAAAAGAGCTCATACAAAATAGAAGGCAAACTTTTTTTTTTAATTGTTTTATTTGGGAAAAGTGCTTCTTACAAAAGGGCAGCTGCAAAATACAGAGACCTCTGCAACAATTACTTGTTTTTTCTTAAAGTGAAAGAATGGGTGGGATCCAAGGAATCAAAGCAGTAGATGGACAAATCAGGAGCATCTCCAAGCTAGTTTTAGGAAACAGAGCAACAAAATGCAAAGCTAAAATTTCCAATTAAAGAATTCTTCTAAAGACTTAACTTTAGCTTGTCTCGTGGATGACCACCCTCTCCCCCTTTAGTGGAAGTGTGACTTATTACTGCAAACCAATGACTCCACTACAATAAACACCTTAGAAACATAGTTTTGAATCACACCTGTCTACCTGCAAAGCTCAGGGGCAGGAGGAGAAAAATACCCACAAAAACAAAAAAACCCAACAACAAAACCCCTCAAATGAGGACAAAGATTTTTCAAAAAGTGCCTGGACTGGGAAGGCTAGGAGATTATAAAACATTAAATAAAACTGTGTATCCGAGACCCAGTTTGTGTTAATATATGGGATAACCAGAAAGTTTTAACCTCTGTGGCTAATCCCATTTCTGTATTTATATAGACAGAAAGAGCTAGCACTGCTATATTAACAACTACCAATATCAGTATACTGCTTTGTCCTTTAAGATCTATCTGCCAAACTAGGCTGAAACCACTAAACCAAGCTTTCCCACTAAGGCTAAGAATACTGCTTCTAAGCAGGGATGAAAAGCTTATCACACGCTCACGCTCACACATGCCAAGTCTATTAGCCCTTGGAGTCAACTTCCAACTTTGCATTTATTTTATGCCACTATATCTTTTGATCTGTTCTTTCACAATTTCCCTATCATGCTAAACACAGTAAAAATCTAAACACATTCGCACCTGGTTCTGGTTACCCAGTAGTATTACTCATGTGCAATTAAACAAGAGACCAAAACCACAGAACAAGTGCATGTGGTGGGCATTACAGGGTATGGAACAGATACAAAAACACAAATGTGCAGATTTTACCAGGAACCTTAAGTATCCACCTCTGAAGTCCGTAGTCGAAGTATACTTGCCAGTTCAGATCCCTTCACCCATCACCCCTATTCTCAGACCCCAAAGCAGGGCCAATACTTTCATTTTATTGAACCTGGGGTCCTCAAAATGAGTGTGGAAAGTCCATTAATGCTACCCTAGAACTGCGTGAATCTAGTTGAAAACAGATGACGCAACAAACCTACACTAACTGTCTGACAGTTAAATTCATTACAAAAAAACTAACTTTAAGATTTATTTTTTATAACTTTTTTAAACAGAGAAAACAACACACTCCTTGGGGAAAGGTGAGGGATTGAGAAGACAGACCCTGGGTAAAAATTATTACAACAGCACCTGGAATTGATAGGCCTGCCTAGGAGAGAAACACAGGCACTGCCACACCACCACAGGTAATAGCTACTGTCTGAGGCCCAGCAGACCAGTTCATACTCCACTGGAAGTTGCTATAGATCCAAGTCATAAAAATCTTCCAGCTCATCGTGAAACAAGTCCCACTCATCTTCAGAGTCTGTCAGGTCGTCGTCCCCACCTGCAGCCAAAAGCATAAGCAACATCTCGCCCAGCTCAAAGGTGACAACCTCTTCTTCATCGTTGTTAAAGGGATTGCTGTTCTCTCTTTCCTCAATGAGCTCCCAGAAGTGGTTCCTTCGTTGGGCCTGTAAAAAACAAGGCCATGATAGGGATGGCACTGTCGAGTAGTATCTTCTATTCTGTTGTTTATAAGGCAAAACGTCCAGCACACCAGAGAGCATGACGAACCAGACTTCTCATTTAGGGTTTCCATTTTACCAATTCCTCCCCTATGGTTACTTGATGCAAACAGTTTAGTCTAGAGCTTTTCCTTTCATATCCCTCCCAGTTTTCTGGGGCTTGTTTCCTCCTTTAATACTCCCAGACCTGAGTGTTAATCTTCTCCTTCCCCTACCCCAATATGTGCAGGACTCAACTGATACTGTGATATTTCCCCTCCTTTAAAAAAACAGTGAGAGTTACCCGGTATCTGCTTGATGTTCCCACTTTCTGTCTCTGTGGCTCCTCTCTACGGCCATCAGGGTACGCATGCTTGTAAAAACAGTTCCCTCCAAATGGGCAGCTCCCACGTCCTTCATCAAAATACCTGCACGCCTTGTTGCTGGAAAGGAAAATATCGCAACCCTTATTCACAGTGGATTTCAGGTCTGTATTTGACTATTATCCAGGGTTTCTTTAAACAGGTAGGGATAGAACCAGTATGTCTGTTTACAGCCCTCCCCAAGGAGTGTTCTTAAACGTTTGTGCTAATGCATAAAACACTAACTGGAAACAGATACTCCGCTCAAGTCTACACTATTTAACTGCTCTAGTACCACAGATCCAGTAGAAAGAAAATCTTCTAGAAAGCCAATACACAAGAATACAGGACAACTAGAACATGGGACTCAGAATAAGGCAGAACCCCATAAATGGAGATTTAGCTATCAGTACAGACTTCATTATAACACAGTCCTTTGGCATGCACCCCAAGGACTGTGTTATAGCAAGATACATAATGGGTGTTACCAGGGGTGACAAAATAAACTGTACTGGGAAGTAAAAGAAAGGGTAGGAAGGAGGTAGGAGTATATAATGCAGCACTGTTCTTTTCAAAGTGAACCCAAGCTATGTTGGGATCTTAGCTTGAGAAAAGGCTGCAGTGCTCATACCTCATTGCCTCCTTGTATTTCTGAATGAGTTTCTGCTTCTCTTCTTTCTCCTCCACCCAGTACTCACTTGGAATGACAAAGTTAGATGTGATCCGGCATTCTGGGCAGGACCTGGGAAACAATGAACAGGCTGCAATGCAAATTCCCTTTTACAGGCCCACTCTTCAAGGACACACCCTGGTGTGTCCCATCCAGACTTTCAGACTTAACTGAAAGGCATGTGGGCATTTCCTGAAAGGGTTCCACACACCATCAGACAACTGACCATTTCTTTTGAGGCAAGACAAACTCATTTGTTAATAAGTGAACTCATTGGCTAGCCAGTTCATTTTAAAAAAATAACTTAGGTAAAAAAACAACAAAAAAGACATTTCACACAGACTCCTTTTTCTTTCGTTTAAATAAATTTATTTCTTGTAACTTTGCTCTGTTTAGATTATGTAGTTTTGTTCAGTTATGAGAACAATCTTTAAAGAATGGTGGATCATTGGCTAGCTTAATGGATGGAATAGGAAAGTGGAAAATGTAAAACATCAGGAAACATACATTCAGAGCTAATAAGTAAGTTTGTTCACTGAGCCTAAACTGGCTAATCCATTAAACACAATCTCCTCAGAAAAAGCACGAAGATTCTATTAACTGATACATAGGGTTTCCTCATTCAAATAAAAGTAGATATACCAACTAACCTAGAAGCTAGCTGAAATACAAGGAAGAAATCCCAATTAGAATACCCCAGTTTCAAGATAAAATGCATGCATTTAAATGCGGTCCATCTGGTTGAAAGTTGGCACAATATACTAAATTCTTCCCCAAAATAGAAAGCACAAACGAAGATTGGGGAGGAGTCTCACTTTATGATCTTGCTCTCAAATTGCTTAGCACTCCTCCACTTGCGAATACACTTGAGACAGTAGGTGTGGTTGCAGTTGGAGAGAATTCCAAAGCGGCGCTCACTGGGGTTGGCTTTCTCATAGACAACCTCCATGCAGATCCCACAAACCATGTCCTTACTGCGCTGGACAGCAAATGAGAGCTCCATGTCCTTCTCATGGGCCTCAATGCAAGACTAGAAAAGGTGGAGAGATAAGAGAAGTGTAATCAAGTCATTGAATATGGAAAGACAATATTTGACACTCAGAGAATCAAATAGTCAAGTGAAGAAAGGATGGCAAGGATAACATTCTCAATTTGGTATTAAAATAAGATTTGCTCACAAGTGAATACAATAACATTTTGGGACTTTGCAACACTATAAAATTAGATGATAAAGACTCAAATTCAGGAATTGAAAAATTATACTTTTCTCTATCCTGCCCTGTAGCAGCTCAACCCCTGACGGTTTTTCTTACTAAGTTTGTTGATTTTCTGTTTTATACTGGTGAATGTAGTTAGGATTAAGGCCCTAATTTACAGCCTGCCAAAAAAGAATGAGAATAATGGAAATTAACATTTATTAGGTGACAATTATGTGCCAGGCACATAATTTTCATGTTAAAAAAGTTTTATTAAGATATAATTCACAAATCATAAATTCATCCATTTCAAGTTTACAAGTACATAAATTTTAGTGTATTCAATTGTGCAACAATTACTACAATCAATATTAGAATATTTTCATTACCTCAAAAAGAAAACCCCATATCTATTAGCAGTCATTCCTCATTCTCCCTCTCCCCTCAAGGCCCTGGCAACAACTAATCTATTTCCTATCTCTGGATTTGCCTTTTCTGGACATTTCATATAAATGGAATCATACGATATGTCGCCTTTGGGTCTTGTCTCTTTCACTTAGCATAATGTTTTCAAGGTTCATCCATGTTAGAACATACATCAGTCCTCTATTCCTTCTGATGGCCGAACAAAATTCCATTGTATGGATAGATCATTTTGTTTATCCATTCATCCACTGACAGACATTTAGGTTGTTTCCCCTTTTTGGTTATTGTGAATAATGCTGTTGTGAATACTGTAAGTTTTTGTTTGGATCACATTTTTTCAATAATCTATAAGAAATATGCTTGCTATGAAGAACATGAAAAATGCAGAAAAGCAATACAAAAGTCATCCATAATCCGACATAACCACTTAATATTTTAGTATCTTCCCTTGTCATTTTTCTAAACCTTTATTATTTTTTTAAACAATTCTTAGGGGTAGGAACTGTTATCCCCAACATACAGATGAAAGATTGAGAGGACTCTAATCTGCCTATATCTACATAATGAGTATGCTATGAAGGCAGGGGTTAAACTAAGTCTATCTTATGCCATAATTCACCCCCCTCAATTATTTTTATTAAACAGAAACAGCAATGATGATAAGAAGAAAATTTACTCTAATAAAGACAGGGTTTGTCATGCAATCTCTTCCCACCAAAAAAATTAATGCTGTGGGTAGGTTTAAAGCCATCCTCTGTAACTCTCATACATTGCTTGGAGGGGTTGTAAAATGGTGCAGCCACTGTGGGAAGCAGTTAGGCAGTTGCTCAAAATGTTAAACAAAGTGACCACATGGCCTGGCAATTCTACTCCTAGAGAAATAAAAACATATGTCCACACAAAAACTTATACATGAATGTTCATAGCAGCATTATTTATAATAGCCTAAAGGTGGAAACAACCCAAATGTCCCTCAATGGATGAATGGATAAACATGATATATCCATACAATGGAATATTATTTGGCCATAAAAAGGAACAAAGGACTGATACATGTTATAACATGGATTCACCTTGAAAACACTATGTAAAGTGAAAAAAGCAAGACATAAAGGCCATATATTGTATGATTCCATTTTATCTGAAACGTCAGAAGAGGCAAATCCAGAGACAGAAAGTAATCAGCTGTTGCCTGGCATTCAGGGGAAGGGAGAAGAGGGAGTGACTGCTAATAGATATAGGGTTTTTTTGGGGAGTAATAAAACCATTCTAAAATTAGGATAGTGGTAATGGTTGCACGACTCTGAATACCTTAACAACCATTGAACTGTACATTTTAAAAGAAGGAACTGAATGGTATGTGAATTATCTCAAAAAGCTGTTATTTTAAAAAAAAGATAAGCAAAAGACTGAGGTTATGGAATCATGTCTCCTTGAAAAAGCATTTCAAAAAGCCCAGGTAGGAAAAGATTCCTACTTACTAAAACTATTCAATTCCCCAAGTGTTCTCTGAAAGGAAATGACAATGTTGTAAAAGAGAAAATAATTTCTCACACCTATTAACATACATATCTCCCTAAAGACTTACTTTTATATGTTGTGATCTCTGGGCAGCATCCATTGGATGTAGGACCTGCAGCCCACACATATCACATGAATCTCCATGGAGATACACACAGTTCTCCCCATATCGGCACTCTCCCACTGCAGCATAGGGGCAAAGCTGCTTCTTTGTTTCCACAGCGGTTTGCTCTTTCTCTGATTCTTCCTTGGTCACTGAGCCCTGCAGGGGTGCTTCAGTGCAGGAAGGGGCAGCTGAAAATGTTTAAGAGGGTAGTAAAGGTCCAAAATGGATAAGGCGGATATATGAACTATAAGGTAACTGAGAACCTAACTGAAAAGAAAAAATACAAAAGAACTTCAATTAAACTCCAAAACAGTCCATTGAACTAATTTCCTCATTCCTGAAATTAATTTTTTCTAATGCTGGTATTTCCAAGATTAGACTTGTAGAAAGATGGTTTAAGTATTTCTTGTGCAACTGAAATTTAATTTAAAAAAGTACTGATTAAGAAAAGATGCTTCAGTTTTTCAAAACATTCGAAATTCATTACTATTGGGGTTTAAGGTTTTCTTCACTTCATCTACAAATCTTAGGTAATCCAATTTAATGTACTAAGATTAGTTTAAAGAAGATTGAAAGGAGGAAGGTTGTGAAAACTCGGCTAATTGAGGAACTGCCGTCTAACCTTCTAATTTTTATTCTTCAAAATACTTACTACGGCCACAATAGGGTTGCCCAGGAACAAACTCAATGGCATTCACCCAGTCTTCTGTGCCTGCTCCTATAGTTGCAAAGTTTGAATTTCTTGACTCAGCTTCACCTGCACTCATTTCAACAAGTGGTCCAACTACTGACGAGACACTTGAGGAAGCAGCAAGGGATGATTCTGCAGTCAGATCTGCAGCTGTTGCTTCTTCCTGGTTCAATGGCTTGCTATGTTCATATCTAAAAAATTTAAAAGTAAGCAGTCACTGTCAAACCAAACAAACCTTACAATGGAATACAGATATATTTTCTGATACTTCCATGGATTCTTCTCAAAAACTTTAATGTGTGTATCATCACCTGGGAACTTGCTAAAATGCAAATACTGAATTTCTAAGTCTGGAGAATGGCCTGATTCTGCATGTCTACCAAGTCCCCATGTGATACCAATACATGTATTGGTACAGGGACCAACTCTGTATAGCAAGGTTGACTAGGGGTCAGGAAACTTAAGAGTCAAATAAATATTTTAGTCACTGCAGGCCATACAGTCTCTGTACACAGCTGTAGTGCAAAAGCACTCACAGACAATATTTAAATTAAAAGGCATGGCTGTGTTCCAATAAAACTTCATTTACAAAAATCAGTCAAGCCATATTTGACCTGCCTGCTATAATTTGACTCCCATGCTGTAAATGATTTATTATGCTTCATATTTCACTCTAATCAGGAGTTTCAGGTAGTGGACAATCTACAGTTCCCGTGGTAACTCAAAGAGAATATGAAGCAAAAATTAATTAGTTGATTAATCAAAGCTAGGTTGACACTCAAATTTAATAAGCAGAAATGTGCAACGTTTTACCTGCAATAGTGTTCTCAATTTTAAAAGGGAGAGAACGTATTTGCAAAACACACAGTATGTATTTGTTTCTATATCTATCCATTCACCGAAAATTACTTCCTTTTTCCAAATTTCTCCCTATACATTCTCTCCTTTTTCATCCATAAACCATCATTAAATCATCTCCAAAACAAGAAAACACTATTTCCTTCAAGAGGCATATTATACTAATAGTTTAAGCATTTGAGCATTTCATGCTAAGCTTCATTCAAAAATAAAAATTTAAAAATGTATGTAGTAAATCTAAACTGCGCTGTAATTTCTAGTATGTATACAGCAGTTCTTGCAAGTAAACAGTACTAACCGTCCGAGTTATATAAACCTTAAACATTAGGTATTACAATAGCCTGTATTTGGCTATTTAAATTTAAATTAAATTAAATTAAAGATTCAGTTCCTCAGTCCTTGCACTAGCCACGTCTTTAAGTGTTCAGAAGCTGCACACAGTTACTATCATATAAGTGTGGATATGGAACATTTAAACATTTCCACCATTATAGAAATTACTATTGCATGTCACTGCTCTAAACCTTTTTTTAGAGTTGTAGGGAACCTAGAATTCTAGCCCCAAATCTTCTCTTTTCAGAACAAGAAATTTCCTAGTTTGAAAGGGAATTTCAGAAAAAATATTTTCAGTCTTTAAATTAGAAAAGAATCTGGGTTTTGGAAATAAGATGGACATGAATTAAATCTGCCAGCTGTGCCACCATAAAAAGCCTTCTTAAAGGATTAACAACAGATATATAAAGGGTCAAAGAGATAGATAGCATTCATATTTTAGTTCCTTTTCCTTCTCCTTTGCATATTCACTTTAAGGATTTTCAGTGTAACAGAGTAAAAAAAATACTTAATATACAGGACTGGCAATGCTTGTCATCATTTAATTATTGCATTGCAAGTACTACGAGTTTTTGAAAGGAGTGCATTTTGGTTTTAAGGTAAATTTAACTATCAAGGAATCAACAAGGTCTAGTACAATTTTTGAAAATATGGGCTACTAGCTAGAAAGCATACAATTGTAAACAAATGAATTTTTCTTGCTTTTCAATATTCTACAATTTTCTATGCTCATTAGGAATATATGTAAGAAACTGAGATATACATATTACATTCAGTTAACTTATCTGATCAATATCAGGTAGTAAACCTTTACTACACATTAAGAACTGTACATATACTGAGCTGTCAAGGATGAATAAAACAAGATCCCTGCCATCAAATGAGAATCTATTTTGAAAAATGAAAACTTTTAAAATTAAGAGTTCCCCCAGAAAAGAAATGTACATAAAATAAAAAATTATCCTGAGGGATTACACTGAGAGAAATATAGCTTCTAAAGAATGACACAGAAGAACATGTTCTCAAATCTGACTAGTTAAGCAAAGTTGTTATTTCCTTAGTGACAGAGGCACAATAGATCTATATAAAAAAATTTCTAAAGTCAAGATTTTTGAGTAAGCAAAAATTAATATACAGGAAAGAAACAGAAAAACCAAGACTCCCATTTTGAAATGTGTTTCCCTGAAAATATGGATCAATGAAGCATGGACACGTACTGGAGAACTATGGTCCCTGGGCCAAAATCCAAATCGAGTTAAGTTAAAATCATACAGTTTTAACATTTTTAAATGGTTGGGGAAAAATGATTGCTTTATGACACACAAAAATTACATGAAATTTAAATTTCAGTGTCCAAAAATAAAGTTTCTCTGGAACACAAGCCCTTTAGGTTATGCATTGTCTATGGCTGCTTTCACACAAGAGACCATATGGCCTACAAAGCCAAAAATACAAAGATTATCACCGAATCTGATCTTTTTGGCAAGTCTTTTAAGTGATGAATTAATGGTAATAAACAGTGAAACCAATATTGAGCTCTTTCTCTTTTTGCAAAGAATACTTTGATATAGTATGAATTTAATCAATTTTTCTTCTTCTAACTCCAAGCAAGAGAAGTCAGGTACATTTCTCTTTGGTTGGCTTGCAAATCCTCACCCCCATTCATTCTATGGCCCAACACCTGTCTTTAAAGATTTAACTTATGTGATACAGTAGATCCACAGTATGAAACTCCCCTGAGGGAAACAAGAAATCTACCTATTAACAACAGTTTTCAACCAAGGCAATACCACCCTTTCCCCAAGAGGTGTTCAGAAACAATTACTAAAAGCTCTTGATGGCATTGGGGGTGGGGGATGCTAGATATCCTACAATGTGCAGAACAATCTTGAACTATGAAGAACTAGCTTCCCTAAGTAACAGTGCCATCATTACAAAACACTAACGTAGTAACATTACACTGGAACTATGGCATTGTCTTTCATTAGAAATTTCCTATTCCCTGTGAGAAACCCTGGACAATGGACAAGTTGCATAAAAAGATGCCTAATAAACTAAGAAGTGGAAAGTAGGCTTAAGTCCCCAGGTATAACAGTCAAAAGAAAACAAGCAGTCTTGGAACAAGCCCCTGCATGAGTCCTCATCAGCTAATCCATTATCAACCTTTTAAGAATCACTTATATTAGCCTATCCCAACCAATTATCACCAGACTTTCCTTTCAAGGTAGGGTACTAAGATGACTATTCAAAAGGGAGAAGCGAAATGAAACAAAATAAAGTTCAGTGGCTGAGAGATTTCAAATGGAGTCAAGAGGTCATTCTGGAAGGCATTTTTATGCGCTATATAGAAATTCCTTTGTAATCTTTATAGTGTATTGGAATAGCTTGAAGGAAACACCTGAAACTGTAGAACCACAACCCAGTAGCCTTGATTCTTTTAGATGGTTGTATAACTATGTAGCTTACACAGTGTGACTGTGTGATTGTGAAAACCGTGGACTCACACTCCCTTTGTCCAGTACATCGACAGATGAGTAGAAAAATGGGGACAAAAATAAATGAAAAATACGGTGGGATGGGATGGGATGTTTTAGGCATTCCTTTTTACTTTTATTTTATTTTTTTGGAATAATGAAAATGTTCAAAAATTAATTTTGATTAATGTACAACTACATGATGGTACTATGAAAAACTGATTGTACACTGTGGATAACTATACATTGTGAATATATCTCAATAACACTGAATTTAAAATAAAAGAAATAAAGCATAAGTCATATAAAAAAAAAGGAAAGGAAAGAAAAGACTTTCAGTATATAGGTTTCCCTAATTCCTTTCCTTTTCCCTAAGAAGTTTAAACTCAGCTTGAACTAGCATCATTCCATAAAGAGTAAAGAACTGTACCCCTACTGGATTTCAACTATAAAGAAAAAACTCAGTTCCTTCATCAGGCAACTCACAACTGTTTAAATGTTAGAGGCTAGGGAATCGACCTCATCCCCTGGCCTTAAATCTTGGTCTCCCACAAATAAGCCTTCTAAGTACAGGGATCTGCTGAAGATGGGTCTCTATCCCACTCACCAACCATTTCATGTTCTTTTGAATACTAAGGGTTGGAAACCAACAGTTGACCAATTTTTCGTCTCAACAATGACACTAAAATTGGCTAAGATATTGCCCAAAAGTCTTAGCAAGTGGGGTAGTTTAAAACTATGCCCACAAATTCTTTCTGACATTCTTCCCTTCAAAAGGAGAGCCCAATTCTTCCCTTGAATGTGGGCTGCACTTCAGTCATTTGCCTCAAATAATACAATGGTAGTAACATCATGTTATTTCTGAGACTAGGTCATAAAAGGCATTGTGTCTTCTTCCTTGCTTTCCCTCTTGGATAGTTTGCTCTGGGGGAAGGCAGCTACCAAGATGTGAGGACACTAAAGTAGCCCTTCGGAAAAGTTCACATGTACTGAGACCTCCTGCCAATAGCTTTGTGAAAGAACTATCTCAAAAGCAATCCTCCAACCTTGTCAAGCCTTTGGATGAATGTGCCCTGGAAACATCTTGACTGCAATCTCATGAGTAAGAATCATCCAGTTAGGCTGTTCAGATTCTAGACCTTTAGAAACTGTGAGATAATAAATGTTTGTTGTTTTGAGCTGCTAAGTTTTGGGTAATCTGTTTAAAAGCAATGAATAACTAATGCACCTTAACATTTTTTAAACTGGCAAGATAAAGACGAAAAGTTCTGCTCAATTTCTAAATGGAATCCACAATTGCTGAATTGCAGTCTAAGAGAATTGGCTCTAATTCAGTGAATAAGAACAGAGATTTCTTAATAACTAATTCTTCTTGGTTTTCTAACATTCTGAGGTGCTAGAGGCTTTCCTGAAGCATTGTTCCTAAATCTAAACGGCACCTGAGCTTTACTTAAGTCTGGTGAGCTCAGGTGGTTCCGAAGGCCTACTTGGAAAACAAACCCTCCTAACCAGTAACCTAGTGTACCACTGTAAATACCTAAGATCCTATTCTCTCTCCAAAATTCATACTCAGAGGACAACTGAAACCAGTCTTGTTTGATCAAATACGCACCTCATTCCTGGTTTAAAAAGGAAATGCCAAGACACCATATACAAACATACATATCCTCATCCCCTTAGCAGAAGTTGTTCCTTGAGCATTAAATTTAGGACTGTGAAACACTCCCCTCCTTCCCCAAGAGATACTTGTCAGTGTTTTCTAAGGAGTACATTTTTAAAGGGTTAAGTATCTTTAATCTATTATTTATAAAGCTATTTGAGTTATGTATTTTATTCTTTATTTCCTCCCAACTCACCAGTCCTCAGCAAAATTAACTTATAAACAAATTCTTACCTGCAGCGGTCTCCGTAAATACAGTATCCTCGCTGAAAATACTTGCACACTACACCATATGGACTGTCAGAGAGGTCATGTGAGTAGCGACAGTTATCTCCTTCCTTACAAACCCCATGCATAAAATACCTGTGAAATAAAGGATGACAAAACTGGATTAAAAAAGACTAAAAGTCAGTCCTCAAAGAATTCATAACTAATATATTCTACCAGTAAATACACAAACATACAAAATGAATACACAGAAAGTGTAACTAGACTGCATGGCCATAAAATTGCCCATTCCTATACTATAGAAAAGGTCTGCCTACAGATACATGCACCAATTCAGATTTTAACTTTGATGTGGTCATTAATCTTGTCACTGCAGGTTAAGTTTGACCACTGTTCTCATTTTACAGTCCTGGAGAGATGGCTTCTTGTTTTCCATTAACTTTAGCCAAAATGGCAGCCTCTATCTGAAAAGAAAAAATTTAAAGATGAAGCAAGAAACAATGTAGACCAAGAAGGGTCAGAATATTGCATGTGTTTCACTTCTTCAAGAAACCATTTTAATTCTTTAAAAGCCACATATGAAAACACAAGCGAAATTAGCTGCACAAAGTAGAAGCAAAAGGAAAGAGTTTTATGTCTCTCGTTTACCACACTGTTCCTCTGCAAGCTGCCTTAAGGGAGTACATGTGTACATGACTAGCAGCTTCCAAAAACCACATATTAAAGTACAACTCAGTGGTTTCTAAATGTGGTCTCCTGCAGCACTGGCATCACCTGGGAATTTACTAAAAGTACAAATTTTGAGACCCTACCTCAGACCTATTAAATTGGAAACTGGGGCCAGGGTCCAGAAATCTGTGTTTTTCTGAGTACCACATGGATTCGGGAAGTGATAAGAAGAAAAATATTCAGAGTCTAAGATTGGTGATAGAGTTCTCCCCCAAAGAGGTCTTTTTGGGGGTAGATAACCTTGACCCTATAAAGTGAGTAGAATCCTCCCCCATCCACCTATCACTGACTTCTGTCAGGGTTCATTTTTTAACTCTTTGGTCCTTTACTTGTCTTTTTCTCTTGAGCAGGGTTATAAAGATTTAGTTTTGACAGGTCACAACTCCCAAAACATGCATCTACAGCTGGCACAATGTCAGAGTAATGAAAACATAACTATTTCCTGGGTATAAATGTGGTTTGGCCTTTTTGTAGAGAACACTGCCATAGCTAAGGGTGTCACGTAGTTATCTAGAGATGGTAGTTAAACAGCAGTGGAGGTGTTAAATATATTCAGCTTGCCCAATGATTTGAGTGATATACAGAAAATAGATATTTACACCTAAGGAACCTGGAAGAAGGCTGCCCAGAACTGAAATGTGAATGGTCCTATTCAAAGACTACCTGCAAATGAACCTTCTATGAACAGTTAACATGAAAGAAATATAACATCTTGGTGGGAACAGTTATAATTACCAAAATCCTAAAGTACCCTAGGGTTGCAGTCCATGATAAAATGTAAGAACATAGCAAGAAGTGAAATTGTAGATATAATTAACCTAATTTCAACTGTCATTAAGCTTAACTTTAACTCAGTTTGAACATGTACTCAACTATAGAGCTACCTTCTGCAAGCTGAGATTGTTTGAGCTCCACATATCCCAAGTTTTTAAGACTACTACAATTTGACTGCATGTGTGAAGGGGTTAAAAGACTCAAAAATAAAAAAAATAAAAAATAAAAACAATCAAACAAGTCAATGATAATTACAGTGTAATCACCACCATGTACAACCATGTTATAAAAGTAACCACAGTTAATAATGGGTTAGTCACTTGAGGCAATGTCACCTTTTGAATAGCATACCACCCAGTCCTCAGTCTAACACTTTTCACTCTCACATTCTTTTCACAAAAGACGAAGTTGTGTCTGTATAGACACAAAAACACCTGCAATGCTTCTTGGATTTCAATTTGAAGTCAGAGTTACAGATACTGATACAGTTTTAAGATTTTAAAAAATATCTATTGAGAGATCTCAGGTTGGGAAGATAAATACATACATAGGTTTGTCCTTAAATCATAATTTACCAAGCCACCATTCATTCAATTCTTGATCATTGTCTCCCAAGTTACTTATGTTTATGATGCTCTTTCATATGTCAAATTATGTCCTTCATCAATCACTACCCTCATAGGAGCTGACACTTAAACCATATGATTCCTCAACCAGTTGCTCCAAAGTGTCCAAACCCCTAATAACTGCACGTTAACACCCAGCATGACACTCTTCCTTAGCATGTTTGCAATACCTACCCTCACTTTTTGACATCCATGATGGGTGAAAATTGTTTACAGGATCCAAAATGATAGAAAGTGAAAATGAGTCAACAAAGAGATTGGCAGCGCCTACTAGTACCCTTTGGCCAAGAGTATAATATAATATAGCACATTACCAAGCTAGTTCTCACTGGCTGAGACTATTAAACTTTGGGTGAAACTCCAAAGATGTGAACCATGCTTACAATTTACAACCCAAGTCATCCAAATTAGTGTTCAGCAAAGTGAGTGCCTGACACTGTGTAAGAGGCAGTAAGGATAGGATGGCGATTAAACCAAACAATGTTCCTATCTTCACAGAACTTGAATCTGGTGGGGGAGGCAAGAAATTAGTAAAACAATCCACAAACAACTGTAAAAATAAAACTGCAATAAATGCTACAAAGAAACATTAAATTGTGCCATATAAGGGAGATATGACCTAATCAGGTGGCTCAACGAAGGCTTCCCCAACAAAGTTACGTTTGCTCTAAGAGTTGGTTGAATAGGTCCCTGTTAACCTACAATTAAAAGGGAAAAACATTCCAGGTAGAGAGAACAGCATCTACAAAGGCCCTGTAGTATGAGGGAGGCATGGCCAGTACAAGGGACTGAAAGGTTAACAGGGTGAGTTAAGAGAACAAGGGTAGACCTTGTGGGAGATGAGGCTGGAGAGCCTCACTACGATCTGAAAATTAGTGTTCATAAAACACTGCCTTCCAGGTGTCCTGCCTTGGCTAACTGGTTATTTAAATCTAGGGACTTGAGCTGATCACAAGTTTCATGAGACAAAGTGAATGCAGCTACCAAAAGAGTCAATACAATCAGTATCCATTAACAGAAGCAGATTGTACGGATCAAACCAGTAATAAAAAAGCGTGAGGGTTTGAAATCAGGAAGACTCAGGAAGACTGTTTAGCTCCTGCTAGAATTTAGTAGCTCCATGACCTTCATTAAACAACTTACTCTTAATTTCACCACTGTCTTAGGTTTAAGCTTTAAAAAAATAAAAGTCACTATAAGTGAAGTAACTGGCATAACGTCTTTGCTGGTACTCAGGTTCATTTTCACTTTCCTTCCACATCTCTACTCTGCCCTGTCAGACCATATCTGGGACACATCTTTTTCTGATAATGCATTTTAAGAGGTACATATGAACAAACCAGTTAAGAAAGAGAGCGACAATCAAGAGGGCAAGGGACTTAGATATCATGCCACAAGATTTTAAATAACAAGCGGTTAGCCTGCAGAAAACGAGATACTTTTTCCAGCACTATTCCTGTCAAAATGAATATATGTGGAAAGCAACATGCTAGACTGGGCTCAATATAAGGATGAAGAAACAGAACTACCCAGCAAGGTAACAAGTTCATAAGGTACAGAACTATCACTGAAGGAATTCAGCATACACTAAATCACCTGATACTGCAAAACCAACAGGAACACTAAAACACAAGCCCTAATTAGTCTTTCTGCCAGATAATGAGCATTATTTTATAAGGTTATTTGGGTAGGTGTGGTCTGTTTTGGGGGCTTGTTTTAGTTGACTGTGTATTTTTGCCTTTTGTCTCTCAGTGATAACACTGTTGGTATATCCAAAATTATAAACGAACTTCACAGTAAAATCTCTTCTTGCTTATCCTCCATAGAAACCTAAGGATTATGACATGCTAGAAGTTGCAAAAGATAACAAAAAGAAAAAAAAGCAACCCATTTCCAAATCCCCTCCTCCAACCCCCAATCAAGATAAGAGTTTCTGTTTTCTTTCCAAATACCACACCAAAAAGCTACCATCCAAATTCATCTCGTTGCCATTGCCCAGCTAAGTGTGCTTCGGTGAAAGGCTGAGTTGTATGATTTCTAAATTTCATCAATTTCAAGATCTATGACTCCAAGCAGACACTGCCCAGTAATAAAGACAATACAATTGACTAGAATCCCTTTTCTGCTGTACTTCTTGGAAATCTAAGATACATAACAAGAAACCCAATAGTAGCTTGTGAAGGTACACAAGAACCAACTAATACTCAAGTACCACCTCTAAGAATCATAACCACTCTAGGGATTTCAAGAGACTACAGAATATTAACTAAACTGCCATTTAATTACTTAATCTGCTATGGAAATTTTTACTTTGATAATCAGTTTGATAAATGTGTATAATCAGTTTGATAAGTATGTACCCTGCTTCTCAAACTAGATTGTAAAATCCTGGTGGGTAGGGGAATATAGTTTATTCTGCTTTTTATCTCCTATGGTACCTACACCTAATACTTAAATATTTGTTTAATAAAACCTACAGATCACAGCTAGGTGTTGTGGTGAACAACAGAGTCAGCAAATTAATTTTTCTTTCCCTGGGCTTTTTCAATGCCATTTCAAGTGTATATTGTGTCCACCCTCCCCTCTTCAAAGCACTCCTATAATTTGCAAATAATAAATTTAAACTATGTACATCACAACACTTGGATAAATAATTTACTGGACATGTATGGCCAGTTCTTAAGCTAGAAGGATTTCCTTCATCTTTAAACTATATTAACCATGTTTTATTTGCATAACCAAAATGAAAAAAATTCTTGACTGATGTATATTATTTCAGCTGCCAGAACACTTATCTGCCATTGTAGAAGTACTCCACTAAAGCAGTGTCTCAAATTCAAAATTATAATTTGCAAATTAGAACTTTTCTTTAAACATTAACTGATTAACCCCACACACTCAAGGAAACTGGAAGCACCAAGAGCATTTCTATTTCATAGTAATTCTCTAATAAAGATATGGAAACAAAACAAGACAGGTGAGGGCAGCATAATACAGTTCTTTAAGAAAGGTATATTCAGATTTTCCTTAAGCTGCAGAAATAAAACACGAGATGGAATTTCAAGACAAATATTAAGAAAATAGTAACCATCAAGAAAACAGACAATTCTGGGCAGTTAAAAACAAATATCCTCACTCAAAGAACATCTAACTTCTAAGAGGATTATACCCTAAGTGAAGAAAATAGTCTTAGTCAAATTCCTGGATATAGGAGTGGTCTGTTATAGGAGACATACACACAAACACTACAACATACCTTGAATTCTCTTCAAAGGAGGTTTAGATACAAAACACATTAAAACTATTTATAATACAGTACACTTCTGTATTCCCTTTAACATCTACCACTGTTCCTTGTTCTAGGCCCTCAATGCTTATTTAATAACTGAATAAAGTAGTATCAAAAAGATATACATACGTTCTAATAAGTCCTTTGTCTTTGTTAATTATTCCAAGTGTTTAAGAAAACGAAAGCAAAGGAATTATACAAGTACATATTAAAGTGGTTACTTTTAGGTGTGGATTTACCAACATCAATTCAAGCATATACTAAGCTTCTGCTCTATGCTAAGCAGTGAGGAAAACCTACAGGTTCAATGAACAAAATAGGATCTCTGCTCTCAGAGAGCTCAAAGTCAAGAAGAAATAAATGAAGATATCTTATTTGACAATCCTCTATTCATAGGAGATTTTTTTTGAAATAGGAGATTATGTTGGATACCTAGAAGAACCAACAATAATGTCTAACATCATTTTCCCAAGACATTTCACCTAACCTGGATTTTTTAAAATTCAATTTTATTGAGATACATTCTGGATTTCTTAAATTAAAAGATAACTGTCAAGCAAAAGTTTAAAGACAGGCTTTTAAATATATATATATATACACATATAAAACACTAAAAAACTACCACTAATAAGACTGCATCTTTTACGTAATACATTTTCAAATTATCAGGTTACTTGGCTATGAAAGTTTCTTAAACACATAAATCCTCGCTGGTCCAGAACAACTGGCTATTTCATTAAGTCAAAGATCCTAAAGGAAAGCAAAGAGCAATGGTTAGTCTGGTCAGCACTGTTTCTGAAAATGGAACTGGTGAGGAACTAGAAAAGAGAATGGGAAATAGAAAAAGGGAAAGTGCTTTGGACATGACAAAGAATTCTGTGCAGAGATGTAAAATTGGGCTCAAGTTACAGACCCAACGGGGTAATAATAAGAATAGAAATGGTGGGTAAAAATTCTTTAGGAACTGGCATATTCAAGGAAGATTATTTTCGGTGCCTGGGGATAAATTGGGACGGGAGGATGAATGGCCAGAAAATTCAGGAATAAAATAGTTACATCAGTTATTTTCAAGAGTCATTGGCACATATAATCCACTGGCGAATGTAGTGAAAACAGAAATAAGGAGACTCAAAAATAATTGATTTCATGAATAGGAACTTAAAAATTCTTATTTCTTGGGATATTCCACTTGATTTCATTCTTAGAATCTACCTAAAACAGCTTTTATGCTTTCTCCATGCCATTACTGAAAATAAACTCAATTAAGCTTATTATTCACGCCTTAAATGTATCATATTAAAAACTGAGAAAGGTTCATTTCGCGCTTAACACTAGGGCGCTGAGTTCTGTATATCAGGAATATTTTTAATGCATCTACATATAAATCACCCCACCAAGGTGAAAACCAGAGCTTCAGGAGGAATTTTCCAACAGATAGAAAAAGAAAAGCTTATAGTAGGTAGTGACCACTCTTAAAAAATCGAGATATAACAAACCTACAATTAAATGCCCTAATCTCACTTGTACCGCTGGCTAATTTTTCACATGCGTACATATCAGTATAACCGCCATCCACCAACTTATTCCGGCTTTTCGGCTAACGTAGTGAAACAAAACCTCGCCTCAGGGCGCGACGAGCCCTTTTACTCCTTGCAGAAGGAAGATGGGTGAATTTCAGGAGAAACATTTCGGTGGGAACAGTAATGGCACAGCTCGTAAAATAAAGAGTGGAAGAGACAACCCTGGCCCAGGGCTTAGTTCTAAACAAAGCTCAAAGCCGCCAACCTCGATAAACACACAAAGAAAAAATAGAAAAGGTACTTCCCACAGCTGGGAAGGGGGCGAGGGCAGAGAAACGTGAAAAGACGTTACAAACGGATGACACGGTAGAGAAGTCCCGGGAGCCAAGCTACCTCGCTGGGGCCCTCTGCGGGGCATCCCAGGCTCGAAAAAGGTCGTTGGGAGATCGGCTCAAAGCGACAATCACCCGTCCCCTTCCCAAACCTCAACAGCGGGAGGTAGGAGGGAGAATACACCGACAATTAAAAAAAAACGGGGTGAAGGGAGGAGTTATCCTACCTCTCTCTCCCTGAATGGCGCTAGATGCCGAATCCAGGCTAGGGCGAAGAGAGCGGAGGAGGCAGAAGGGATGTGGGCACCCCGAAGACATCTCGCGCGCGGCGGGGCCTACGCGGACCGGCGGGGGTTGACGCAGTGAGGGGCAGGGAGGCTGCGGCGGCAGCGCCAGCGGCGGGGGACGCGCGAACGCCGAGTTCCCGCCCTCCTTCGCTCCCTCTCAGCCAGCCAACCTCCCTCCCTTCTTCCTTCGCTCTCTAGCTCGGTCCTCGGCCCTCGGCCCCCGCCCCTCGCGCTCGGCTCGGCCACGCAACGTCTTACCTGCAGGTGACCTGTTTAGTCCAGCCGCCGCCACTACCGTCGCTGCCGCCTCCCCCTCCGCCCGCCCCCAGGGACGGGGAGGTGACTGTGGGGATAGGGGTGGGGGAGGCCGCTGCCACCGCCGCCGCTGCCGCTCCTGCTCCTGATGTTGTGGCTGTTGTTCCGGGAGCTGCAGCCTCCGCCATTACTGTTTATCCCACACAGCAATGGCACCGGAACTTCCGGGATCACATAGTTCCGGTCCGGCTTCGGGGAGAGTGCGGCCAGGGGAGGGGAAGGGGACAGAAGCGTTTGGTCGCTCCCCGTCCCGCTCCGCGCCGGGTCTCCTTGCGCTCTAGCAACTTGAACTGCAAGGACGGGGCCTGAGCGCCCTCGGCCCGCCCCCAACGCCATCTGATTGGTGGAGGAGAGATCTCACAGGGAAAGAGGAGGAGTTAAAACTGGGGTTTTATCCAGGTGTGCCCAGATGTGCCCAGATGTTCAAAATCGGGGGTGGGGGTGGGGGTGGAAACGGAAGGCCAAACTTAAAGAGCAGCGGACTCAGAGGATTATTTCTTAGTAGGGGCTGCTGTTGTGGAAGGAATTTGGGACCTGGGGTCAGAGGACCTGGTTTGAATGTGTGTGTACTTTTCCATTTATTGGCTCTACCAATTATTAGCTGTATGAACTTGGGCAAGGTACTTCTCTAAACCTATCTCCTAATTTCAAATGAGGATGATAGTAGACCCTATCTCATACGTTTGCAGTGAAGATTATGTGATATGCAAGGAATAAAGGAGCCTGGGACATAGTAAACAATAAATGACAACTCTGTTCCTCTAACCAGTGGTGTGACCTTGGCCAAGTATCGTAACCTCTCTAAGCTCAAGAGAACTGCATGGTGGATAAGTGCTAAGCAAAAGTCTCCGGAGTTAGCTTGTCTCTTTTCAAACTCCCGACGTCTCCCATTCCTGGCTACAAGTCTTTGAGCAAGTTATCTTACCTCTTGGTGCTCTGGTTTCCTCCATATGTAAGAAAGGGATAATAATAGTATCTGCCCAGAGGATGTCTTGAGGATTAAATGAAAGTCCATGTAAAATTCTTACTGCTGGGTGTCACCCTGCAGATAGTACTTAATATAGAACGAGTAACTAAAGGTATCTGGAGTATTTAAACTTCTGAGAGTAATTTCTACAACTATGGAAATTAAAATGTCTCTCCTAATCTATTTCCCCATTAATGCCTATTGTCCACTCAGATGCTGCATATTAAATCATGATCTTCTATAGGCGGTTTTTCTTAAGCCCTTAAATTCCATTTTTCTAGTCGTTCTGCCTTGAGAAAGTGAAAATCAGTCCTACTGATAATCAGACCATGATGTACCTAACAGGCACAAATAAGGACAGTGGCAAAGCCAACAGAAAACAATGTTTCTCCCAAGGCCACACCACAGCTGCAAAATGACAACTAATCCCCTTCTTTTGAGTAATTCCTACTTTTTAACTAATGACTCCCCCAGATCCTAAATTGTCCCCTCTTCATGACAGTATCCAACTTAGAGCTAGTCTCCTCTTTCACTTGTCCCTCTTCAGAATTAGCCATCACAAGCTTATACCCTAGTAAGAGGCCCTGCTCTACTTCCCATTTCCAAGATGCCCCACAATACAAATACCTCTGCTATTATAGACTCCCCTGCTACATAATAAATTTAACTTTGATTACGGATGTGTCCCTGGTAGTCATTATCTGTTGGATTTTATCAGTTAAGTAATAAATTATTTTAAAAAGGGGGACACAAACTTTTTTTGTATGTTAAGAGTGAGTCACTTAAAACAGTTCTATTTTAGATAAATCCTTTTGTAAGTTATGGATTGTTTTTGTCTCTTTTGCTGCTGCCCTCAATCAGAAGCCTTGGGGCCCAGTTCAGAGTCCTGGTGCTACCAAATGAGATCACAGAAGATTTGAGTCTTAGCAACACACCTTGAAAGACCTTGTGCCTGAACTTTAATAACAATCCAGACCTGGTACTAAAGAACAGAGAGATGAGGGGACCCAAGGCTGTCCCCAAGTCCACACATGCCTGACCATGCTGAGAGTCTTGAAATTTAGATCCTCCCAGTCAACACAGCAGCCAGAGTGATGGTTTTAAAATGAACACAGATCAAGTCCCTCCTCTGCTCAAAGTCCTCCAGTGTGGGTTTCAACCAGGGTAAGGCCTACAAGACCCTGTATGACCTGGTTTCTCTCCTGTCCCTGCTCCCATGACTTCGTCTCCTCTTTTTTCCCCTGGCTCCCTCCTTTCCAGAACGCTGGCCTCGTGCTGACCCACACACACTATTCACACTGTTGCTTTTGGTCGAATCTGTTTCTCACCAAGGGCTCCTCTGACTGCTTTTTAAAACATTGCAGCCTGTTTCCTCACCCCTTACTCTATTCCCCTTATTCTGCTTCCTCTTCTATTTCTTTATTCCCTAGCATTTACCTTCTAACTTACCATTGAAATTGCTTATTTGTTATGTTTATTGTTTATTGTCTGTCTCTCCTAGCTAGAATATTAGCTCTATGAGGGCATGGATGTTTGCCTGATTAGTTCACAGTTGTACCCCAAGTGCCTGGAACCACCTGGCACTGCCTGGCAATAATAGTAGGTGCTCAGTAATATTTGGGTAATAAATGAGAGAACTCTCTGATGTTTTAACAAGTGCCTGGCAATACTGTGTCCTGGCTCACCATTCATACCAACTAGGAATAATGATGTTTTATATTATAAGATAACAAAATAAACAAAACAAAAAGCCATCTCTGGCTTACACTGCTGGGTGAAAAGTTCAGCAAAAGGGCAATTCATGCATTTCTTGATTCACAAAATATTTATTAGTGACTCTACTGTACCTGCACTCCACAAGCAGCCAGGGTCTTAAATTATAGGCCAGCTCACTGCCTATTTGGTGTGATAAGTGTATGCCAAGGACCTCAGATTAGTAATGTCTTCTCAGAAGCCCAGGTCCAGAGGAGGGTGCATATCTGCTGAGGGACTGGGGGGAACACACATGGGAGCCAAGGAGACTTGCCTTATCTGCCTCTACTGATTGGGGGTCAAGGCCAGCTTAGGGACACTTGATGGGAAGAAGAGAAAGAAAGAAAGGAAGACTAACAAGAAGAGAGTATGGTGGGTATCTTTTTAGAATTTCACATAAAGCTATAGTCATTTCTTGAGTGAACAGTGATATTTGTTAGAATGAAAGTTGCATGGTTTGATAGGAGGGGTGCAGTGAGAACAGGAGAACTCAGGAGACCAGAAAACTTCAGTTCAGGACTGAGCAGAAAATCTAGGATATATGGTTATAGGAATCATGGGGTAGTATAGTGTCTGAACATAGTAGCTGTCTGACATTGGGCAAGTAACTGCCTCAGTGTCCTCACTGGTAAAATGATACCTTCCTTATAAAGATTAAATAAATTAATATATACAAAGCTCAAATGACAGTTGCTGTACTGTGCTTAATAAGTCTTTGCTATTGTTGTCTTTGCAATATGACATTAAAATAGGGTTGCCAGATTTAGTAAATAAAAATACAGGATGCCCAGTTACATAGATAAATGACAAATAAGGTTTGTTGTTGTTTTGTTGTTGTTTATTACTATATCCCAAATATTGCATGGTATATACTTACACTGAAAAAAAATTACTCATCTGTGGGAGCCCCTGGCCCCCAAGTGTCTTGAAAACTGCACAGAGCAGTTTGCTTGACCTAGGACGTATTCTCCTTGTAATATCAGATGCTAACTGTAATCTATACCCCAAACTACCTCCTCCCTGAGACTCACTGAGATACTGTTATCTCTATAATCCTCCCCTCCTCCCTGTTGATTACAGTCAACCCCTCCCTACATTGCCTGCCTTATGCTCTCATACCTATTGGAATGTGGAGCCCTTATAACCAGCTTATTCAGCCACCCAAAGTGCGGACTATTTCCACGTTGTGCTCTGAAGTGGCCGCCATTCAGAGCAGCTCCTGAATCCATCCAGAGAAGCTCCTGATTTCAGGGCAACATAGCTTGACTTCCCCACCCTGTAGGTAAGACCTATAATAAAAGCTCATGTCTCAGAACGTGTCCTGTGCTTTCTTTAGTCCTTTGGCTATAAAAGCCCTCTTGGGCAGTGACATCATCATTTATCTGAAAATTAAAAATTACTATTCATTTTATCTGGCAACTCTGTGTTAGAACCACACTTGATGGGTTTTCAAAGACATTTCACCTATCTATATTATCTATTATGACTCTCACAATGGTTGTTTGAAGTAGTGATAGCACAGATTACTATGTCCCTTTAAAGCTGAAAAAGTTAGCTTGGAGAAACAAGCATCCCAGGATCACATAGCCAACAAGTGACTGAATCCAGTTTGGAACCTGAGGAATTTTAGCTTCTAGTCTAGTGCTACTGCTTCTTCCCCTCTGATGCTGGAAGCCAGGCCCTGCCCTAAAGGAGCTTTTAACTTGAAAGGGAAGATTGCAAACACAAAACAATCACATTTGTCTGTTGGGCACTTTTCCTGTGCTAAATGCTACAGAGTTAAAAAAATTATAAGAGATATATCTGGCATCTTGTCAAACTGGAGTATTTTACTGGGAACAGGTCCAGTTTGTATTATATTGCATGAGCTTTGAAAACCTTAATCTGGAAACTCTAGTCTACATAATAAACACAATGTTAATACGTGAATTATTTTCTTTCCAACTAGGGGTTTAAATAATGATTTGGTCCCTCTAAAAACAGTTGTATTCTCACATAGCTCAGTGGTTCTCTGTCTTTTTGAGTATAAGTAACTGCCCCCACTAGTATTTATGAATCACTTTTTATTAAATGCTGTGTTAATTTTTGGTTTGTTAAAAATTTTTTAAATAAGGAATTCAGTCACATGGCTCACATAGTCTACAAAGGAGGAAAGGGTACATAGTGAAAATTCTTCCTCCTTTCCTTAGCTCCCAGTCCCCCAACTTCTGTCCCATAGGCAAGTGCTGTTATTAATTTGTGTTCTTCCAGAGATTTTTTATGCATACTCAAACAAATATGTTTATGTACCCTTTGTTTTGTCTTTTGAATAAAAAATAGTGGCATACACATTTCTCCTCCACCCACCCATTTAACTGCCAATATAATTTGGAGCTCTTTCCAGATGAGAACCTAAAGGAAATCTTCATTCATTTTTATAGTTGCATAGGTCTCCATTGTGTGAATGTTCTATAATTCATATAACCAGTCCCCTATTATGAATAGTTTATTTTCAAATTTTTACCATAATGAATAATGCTTCATAGATGTTTCAATTTACAGTCCCACCAGCAATGGATGACAGCAATTTACCAATCCAACATGCCACCAAGCCAATCTTATTTCTCAGAAGCTTAAGAGACACTTGATTTTCTTTTTTATCCATATCCTTTGTACATTTTTCTGTTGGGTTGTTGGTCTTTTTCTTAACAGTTTGTACACGATATAAGTAGAATTAGGGAAACTGTTCCTTTGTCATGAACTGCAAATATGTTTCTCAATTTTGATTCTCCTTGTGTTGTTTTTTTTTGCTATGCAGACCTCTTTTAAATGCAATAGAATTGTGTAGTTTCTGTGTTTTACATCATAAAAGTCTTCCCCTCTCTGAGGTTATTAAAGTATTTGTGCATTAGTTTTCCCCAATAATTTATGGTTTAATTTATTACATTTAAATCTTTGTAATTTAGCCAGAAAAATGGTGTTAGCTGTGACTACTACTTTGATTTTTTTTCTTGATGGTTTCCCAATTGTTTCAGTACAGTTTATTGAACAGTTCATCTTTTCTCTACTGATTTTGGATGTTTTGTCACATATTAAATTCTTGCACTTGAGTCTGTTTCTTAACTTTTTGTTTTGTTCTGTTTATTTAAATGCTGGTATCACACTATTGTTGAGGCTGTGAAATATCTTTGTTAGGGCTTCATTATGATTCTTTTCCAGAAATTTTCTGGCTTGTTTAATTTTACATATGAACTTTAGAATATGATTATTTTAGTTTTTAAATCCTGCTATATTTCTTTGGCTGGACCCTTTTTAACATCAAAACATTTTGAGGTAGAGGACTTGAAAAAATAAATAAAAAAAAAAACACATTTTGGGGACCCCTGCCCCCACCCTCACCCCCACCCCAGTCTACTCTTTATCTTCAGCTCAGTGGCTGCCCCATAGTAGAGGGATCAAAAAAATATTTGTCGATAAGCAAATGAATGGATAAACCAACCAAGGAATACAGAAATGAATGCAAATTTAGATTTGTAAAGCCCTTACCCTAGCTCACGACTCTCACCCTCTAAAAAGAAGAGTTGGGAAATCAGAGTAACTTGGAGCAAACTCAGTGCCTCCCCTGTAAAATGTCTGGGTATTATCAATCTTCCCAACCGCATAGGGGTTGCTAAAAAGCCTTAGTACAGACAAAATAGCTTTTGCTGCTTGAGGGCATTCTCTTAGGGAGGGGCAAAAGGGGGCAAAAAATGCTAAGAACATTCCATCTTCTCTTTTCCACCCCTGCTACTTGAGCTGACATCCACTTGCTATCTCCTTAAGCACAGTAATGGCCTGGGGCCACCTGCGAGTGGGAGAGAAAAGAAATTTTAGAAAAGGGCTGATAGTAACCATTTAAAATACCAAGTTAGAAAAATCTTATCTCCTTTAATCTTTGTTTCTCTCTTTTTTTTTTTTTTTTTTTTTTGCGTGGTTTAAAAGTTTAAATGAAACTATGTACATTCTTACACTGTCACGCTGCAGTTTAACAACAGGGTTGTGTATGCTTCATCCTTTTGTACAAATGCTACTCTAACTGTCTTTTGCCGTAATTAAACCATGGTTTTCAGGAAAGGAAGGCTGGGGAGAAAAATACCATTTCAGAAGAATTCTTGAGTCCCAACTAAGAAGTGGATGCAAAGAATGAATTTAGGAATTCCCTGGCTTTATTTGGTTAAAATACAGAGCTGTTTAGGGGGAAAAAAAAAAAAAGCCTCTTCCTGGTACTCAGCCTAAATGGGCCACAGTCTTAGGGGCTGATGACATGAGTGGATGCATTCATTTTTCATTCATTTAGACAGGATGGTCAGGGAGCACCTCTCCAACAAGATGACATTTGAACAGAGACCTAAAGGTCCAAAAGAACGAAGATCTAAGAGGAGAGCTTAGAGGACATAGAGGGCAGAGGGAACAGTAACTGTTAAAAGCCCTGCAGTGGGGGCTTGCTTGGTGTGATTCAGGAACTGCAAGAAGGCTGGTGTGGCTAGAGCCCAATGAAAGAGTCTGAGAGTGGTCAGAGATAGGGGGGTTACGGAGGCCATGGGACTGTGTTCAATAGTGGGCATGCGGGGTAGCTACCTGAGGAGTTGTTGTCAGTGGGAGTCAGAGGCCGTGCAGATCCTTTGTCACCCTTGGATAATCACAGTGCAGAGTGTCTACCCAGTTTCCTGCCCCCTTCTCCTCCTGGCTTCACATGTCTCCGGGGCTTTGTTCTGAAAGCTTACAACAGGGCATTCTGGACTTGATAGTTCTCTAGCATATATCTCATAGCATCTCATGATTAAAACTAAAAACGCACATGTAATTGATGGACGAAAACAATGCCCTTGGATCAGAGAACTGGGCAGAAAACATCTGCATTTATCTGTCCTAACAGGAACGGGATCTGAGCTCAGCAACTTCAGAACTCTCCCTCTCACAACAGTGCCACACCCCTGCCCCTCAGCCTGCAGGGGAACCTTCACCTTGCCCGCTCCTTGGTGACCGTGTGGGGCAATTGAGCCAGTGCCAGCAGCCACCACCTCCATATTTCTTGTGTGAATAAAGTAAACCCCAATAAGTGTAACCAACAGGCAGTCAGTTTTTCTGAGCCAGAAGCCTTCTAACCAATATAGAACTCAAGGCTTTGCATATGCTTTTCCCTCTTTCTAGAATGAATTTCCCCCCTCTCCTTTTTAGTCTTCCGATCTCCACTCCAGTGACACTTCCTTGGGGAAGTGTTCTCTGACTCCTGACCAAGTCCTACCCTCCCTGATCCACTCTTACACCCCAGATACCTGTCCCTCATAATATCTGTCAGGGTTGAAGCAATACATTTGTTTGCATGTGATTATTCAAGTGTCTTTCTTCTCCCCATAAACCCTTGAGGGCAGCAACCACCTCTGTATTTGTTCACTGTTTTATCTCCAGCTAGCCTACCACACTCAATATGTGCAGAATGAGTGACTCAAGAAGGCCCAATTCCCAAGGCATGCATTTATTCAAACTAGAATGGTGTCTGGTACATCCTTGCAGTTCAGTGAATCTGTGTTTAATGAGTAAATGAACTAATGAATGAGGGATACCAAGATGAAAAGAAATTGCACCTGTCCTCAAGATGCTTAGAACCTAATAGAGGAAACAAATACAAAAGCAGATCATTTTAATGGGGACTGTGCAGTAACAGAATTCTCTTTAGGGTTCTATGGGAGCTCAGAGAAGCAGCATTTAACCCGGCCTGGGTGGGAGTGAGGGTAGCACGGAAGGTGCCCAATGAGCTGAGTTTTAAATGAGTTGGACTTAGCCACAGATTGCAGAAGCCCAGGTGCAATGCTGAGAACCAGGCTGGTGTAGGAGGGAAGTTGGAAGTGACTGTATTCACTGTCAGAGCTTACAGTCCTAGGCAGGAAGGGGCAGGTTGCAGCCAGATGATGTAGGCAGGGGCTTGGACTGGTCCTGCTGGTAATGGGGAACCCCTGGAAGGTTTCAGGACCGGGACTGGCAGGTCATATTACATTGTAGCTGTGGAAGAAAGTTAGCACTGGTCCTGAAGCTGCCAGCTCTGCTATTGTTATCTACCCTTCTACCCTTCTAACTGGGATGTTTCCAAGTCCTAGGCAAGGTTTCTACACACAAGCTGTTCTGAAAAACAAATCAACCCTGTTAAACTGAGTCAAGTAAACAGGTCCTGATCATTCATTACAGACTTTGTCACTTGGCCTGCAGTCTTTCTACCCCAAGCCATGTCATAATGCTGGGTGACTTTAAAATCCATATGTATTGCAAGGACCTCCAGTTTTTCCATGCATCGTCATCAGCTTTTCCTTTTTTACCCTAGTTACCCTCTTGTGGGCATACCCAGGCCTTTTCAGCCCCCAAAACTGTTCCACCTCCAACCACTGCACACATATCCCATCCTCTGAACACAGTTACCTCTGCTCTTTGGAACCTTCAGTCTAGGGACCTCTTACCTTAGTAGGGATCTTAGGGGCAATCATTTTGTGGGCCCAGGACCAACCAAGAAAATGCTGTTTGTCATAAAATCTTTTTTTTGCTACCGGATCCTCCCCTAAATCAGTGAAAGGCTGCAGGCTTTACATACATAGCTCGCTGATTCCATTTGACTATAATCTGGCACTGGAAATTCTGGTTCCAGCACTACAATTGAAATCTAAAAATGTATGGTGTGTGGTGAAATGGTCCCTTTGGGGTTTGGCTTGTGCCATGTCAACCCCAGCACCTTTCCAGCCAGGATTGCCCCACTCCTGCTTGGGTTTGGGGCGCTCTCCGAGTCCTATTATAACCCAGAAGTTAGGATTTAAGGGATGATTATGATTACTGAATCATTATATAGATATTCCTTTTTTACACTCTTTATATTAGAGTAGACAAAGGGAAATTCCTGAACTCTCTGAACTGTAGTCCAGCTGCCTTGATCTCTGATAATGATTGTATAGCCTTTATCTTGTGCCTTTGTGATTGTAAAACCTTGTGACTAACCTTCACTTTTATCCATTTATCCAGTTTTTCGACTTTAAAGTCTTATCACTAAAGACAGTCCCTGATGTTTATTAAAGAAGGGTCTTGGACCCAGGGGAGTGAATCTCCCTGGCAACGTGGAATATGACTCCTGGGGAGGAATGTGGGCCTGGCGTCGTGGGATGGAGGGCATCTTCTTGACCAAAGGGGGGATGTGAAAGGAAATGAAATAAGCTTCAGTAGCAGAGAGATTCCAAAAGGAGCCGAGAGGTCACTCTGGTGGGCACTCTTACGCACAATTTAGACAACCCTTTTTAGGTTCTAAAGAATTGGGGTAGCTGGTGGTGGATACCTGAAACTATCAAACTACAAGCCAGAACCCATGAATCTTGAAGACAATTGTATAAAAATGTAGCTTATGAGGGGTGACAGTGGGATTGGGAAAGCCATAAGGACCACACTCCACTTTGTCTAGTTTATGGATGGATGAGTAGAAAAATAGGGGAAGGAAACAAACAAAGGTACCCAGTGTTCTTTTTTACTTCAATTGCTCTTTTTCACTCTAATTATTATTCTTGTTATTCTTGTGTGTGTGCTAATGAAGGTGTCAGGGATTGATTTAGGTGATGAATGTACAACTATGTAATGGTACTGTAAACAATCGAAAGTACGATTTGTTTTGTCTGACTGCGTGGTATGTGAATATATCTCAATAAAATGAAGATTAAAAAAAAAAAAAAAAAAAAAGAAGGGTCTTGGGTCAGCCCTGAACTAACCCACCCCAAGTCCAAAGTTATCTTGGTAACTGAAGCTGGAACTAACCAATGGACCTCCCCAACATGTGGAGTAGCCTATACCTCATTATAGTACTATATATTGTGTCCATCATCATATTAAGGCTGCCATTTTCTTACAAATGTTCTGTGGCTAAGCATGTAATCAATCTGTGCATGCACGATAATTAAATCACCTCTAATTACATCACCTGGGGCCATTGTGCTCATTCTCCTAAAACCTGCCCATCTTTTGCTACTATAAAATTATCAAAATTACTGCAATTTGGGGAAAAAGATTTTGGACTGATAGGCCATCTGCTCTCCTGCTTCACGCCTAGCAGTAAAACTCTTTTTCTCTCTGAAACCCCAGTGTCTCAGGAATTGGTCATTTGAGTGCATCAGGCAAAGAATACACTGCCTTAGTATGGTAACACCATAACACCTTGGGCCATGTATGACATTGGACACATCATGTCATTTGGAATCATCTTCTGCACTAGACAGCAAGTTCCATGAGGATGAGGAATGATTCGCTTTTATCTTATGCCCCATTACTTGCCAGAGTATCTGGCTCATAGAAGCTGCTATAGGAATGTATGTTGAATGGAATCCCAATTACCTATGGCTTTGGGGGTGGTTCTGTGAGTTGGAGTCGGGGGGCTGGGGGCGTGTGGAGCATCATGTTTCGATTCACAGCATCTATTAAGTTAAATGCTGCCTCAGTGGCCACGGCCTATGCTGCAGGAAATCTACATGGCTAAAATGGGCTCTGCAAAGCTTAGCTTGAGACAGGACCAGTGTGAGGTGGGTAAGCTGGAGCTGGAAGGTGGGCTCTGGCTGGGAGAGGGCAGGGGGTGTCATGGCCAACAGGGCCTGATGGGAAAGTGTCTGGATGTTACATTAATCCTTGAGAGCCTGTGCTTGGGAAGGAATAAGACGGATGAGTCTCAAAAGCTGATACTTTGTAATTCGAATGTCCCCTTGCTCCCAAAATAAATAGATTTGAACAGGAATCCAGCTCAAGATGTTCCTGTGTAAAATCAGAGAACAGAGAAGAAAGAGTGGGGAGAGGGGAGATTGATACCCATTGTGCCCAAAAATAGGTCACAGGAAGGAAAGGGGTAGTGCTTGTAAAAGTTTTGGTGGTCGGCGAGCGTCTTGGATTGGTGGGAGTAGGCAGGTTAGGGTGATCCCCACCAAACAGTGGTGTGTCACTGAGGGTCTCCCTAGGCCGCAGTTTCTTCCCTCTCAGAGGATCGTGCAGGGACCCACTAGATCCTCAGCACAGTGGGTCTGAGGAGCCGGGGGAGGGGCAGCGGATCCCTGGGCAGTCTCCTTCCCCTCCCTTGTGGGGTTGAAGGTCAAGAGGCAGGAGGTAAATTCTGTCACTTGGGTTTGATTATCTGCATGCAGACCTATTCACAAAGTTGTCCCATCAGCATTAATTATAATATCAATAAACCAGAAGCCCAAATGCCTAACAATAGGAAACAAATAGTTTACAGGATACATACAAAATAGACCCTAATGTGATTATGAAAAGCCATTTCCATAAATATAGGAGAAAATAAGGATGCAAAACTTATGTACAAGATAATCTCAACCAAGATTAAAAATACGCTTGGGTAACTAAAATGAAGAAACTGCTTCTCTGATAGCAAGATGGGTGTGAGAGTCAAATTTAGTGGTTATATTTGGGATAGTGGGATTGAAATAGGGGCTGTGTGGCCCATATAAGAAGTTAACCATGGGGAAACCTAGCAGAGTAACATCTTTTAAAAACATGTCTAGGAGGAAGATTACAAGGAAATTTACCAACATATTAATAGGGGATCTTTTTGGCTGCTGGATTAAGGGTGTGAATGTATCCTATTTGTGTTTTTTTTTGTATTTTCCACATTTTCTACAGTATACGTGTATTATTTTTAGAATCTGAAAAAAGTCATTCAAATAAATGGATTTAAAGAGCATTTGGAATAGACGACGCACAGATTGGAGTGCCTATTCTGTGTAACGCCCTGTGAGATAGAGTTGCCCCTGAAGCCTTGTCTACTCATCAGAAGGGCAGACTTCCACATGGAGAGAAGACAGCACCAGCGGTGCAGCCAGCTACCAAATAAGGAGGTGTACCAGCTATAAATAGCTGCTAAGACAAGCTGAGGCATGCCCTCACTTTAAGGTTAGGTCCGCTGTTAGCTGCCTGGGAGACCTGCGGTCAATAACTAATTCTTTGTCTCCTCTTTCCTCAGGCAACCACCTGTCTTTTCAGGGAGTCCACCTCCTTTCTCCCAATCTGCCCAATGGCACCATCAGTGGGAGGTCCTGGCATCCTGCCTTGGACCAGACTGTGATGGCCATACTTCCTATGAGTGGCCGCAGGTGCTCATGGACACAAGGCTGGGGTCAGGAGGGACCCCCTTCTCCCCGACCTTGTTTTGCAGATGTGGAAACAGAAAGTCGGGAGGAGACGTGTCCCACGTTCCACAGTAATCTGTAAGCAGAGATGGGTGAGGATGCTACGTGGCTCCCTCTTTCTCTAGTACCAAACTGCCCCTTTGGTGCCATGGCCTCTGTAGGGCAGTTATGGATCTGGCAGAAGTAAATCACCCCCGATACCCAGGCGAGGCCAGGGCCTCATCAGTTTGCCAGTGAAATATCAATCTGCTGGGCTTGGCATTTAACACACAGGTATTACCAGGATGATGAAGCTTTCTTTTCTTTCATTTTTGGGCGTGTGTGTGTATGTGTGAAAGCATACAAGCTTTCAGTTTAAACACAGTTTAAACACACCCACGTACCTACCACCCAGATCACAAGGAGATTATTACCATATCCTAGAAGTCTGCCCTTACCACACCCTCCCCTCCGGCTCAAGTAAACCACACTTCTCAATTTTGTGTTAATCTTTTTCTACTCTATATAGATCCCTAAGAAAATACATTGTTGGATTTGCCTATTTTTGAGTTTTATTTAAACAGAGTCATACTTGTATCCTTCTGTTTTTTGCTTCTTTAGCTTAATATTATGTTTGTGAGCTTGAACTACATTAATGCACACAGTCATAGTTCATTCATTTTCAGGGTTGCACAGTATGCCATTGCATGATTCTACCACACCTTATTTATACATTTTACTATCAATGAATATTTCATTCTTCCAGTTTGGGGCTATCACAATTATGCAGTTTATGAATATTTCTTTGCATATCTTTTGGTGTACATAGATATACGTTGTGCTGGGTATACACTTAAAAGTGGAATTGCTGGTCATCGGGTGTGTGTGTTCAACTTTACTAGGTAATGTCAATTTTCCAAAGGGGTTAATCTACTATCGTCTGTTCTATTCCACATCCTCACACTTTAAATTGTGTACTCAAAGGGAATAAGCGTTCCCCAGCTCATGGTCCTCTACTCCAGGTCACGTCCCAAGCTGCAACACACATCAAGGAAATACAAAAGCATCCAAAATGTCCTTGCCCGAGCGACACCCGGGTTAGTCTGTGTTTGAATTGGGAGAGAGTGTAACAGAAACACTCAGGCTTTCTCATTCCTCCTTTAGAAGAAGGCAGCAGGCTGATGTGTGATCTTAGTCACCTTCAAAGGAGATTGGCAGTAAATCCCCAGTGTCGGGATGGTGAGGGTCCTGTTGAGGTGGGGGGAGCAGAGAGCCTGCGGATGAAAGGAGGGCTGGGCCCAGGATGCAGGGGTTTGAGCTGCTCCAGGTTTCAGGGGCTAGAAGAAGCAATGCCAACATTCAATGAAACCTCTGAAGTTTGAACATGGCCAGTTGATGTGTGTCTTGGTAAGAGGATTAATGAGGGAGATGCTGTTGGGAGTTGTGTGTACAGAGCACATGAAGGGTCATTTGGGATGAAGCTGTCAGGTTTTCGAGTTAGCAAGGTCTTTAATGATTATGCGTGAACTGTAAGTTACCTTTGTGGTAATTAGCTTATTAGTCACAGGGTATTGGTGTCCCCACTCCCCACAGGCCCCAGAGTCAAATACCCATCTCTCCGGGTGTTGGGGTGTGAGTGCTGCTTGCTGCTTATTCTTTCTTCAGCTTATCTGGTCCCATAACTCTGTCCAGTTGTAGTTTCAGCTGCCCTACACATCAAGCTTTATTTCTCCTTGCTTGTCTCTCAGTGGCTGGTCTCATTTTTTTTTTTTTTCCCAATTGAGATAAAATTCACTTTATATACCATAAAGTTCATCCCCCTTCGGTGGATTTTAACATATTCACAAATTTGTTGTGCAACTATCACCACTATCTAATTCCAGAACATTATCATTCCCTGAAGATCTCATCTTTTCTTCACCTGTGTGGGTGGCAGCTTGGGCGGGCGTGGACCTAGATGGCAGGAGCAGGGCTCGGGAACACTTAGTTCCTCTAGAATACAGGTTAAAGCGAAAGCTATTAGCAAGAGGGAGAAGCGAGGGCAAATTGCCCAGGCCAATTGTGGCTGCCTTGGAAGTTGGAGGATCTGGATGTTGGGAGACTCCCTTCAATTAGGCAGGTAGAGTCAAGGAGGGGGATGGCAAACCACAGGATAAAATTCAGGTCAACTCCACCCAAATGATATCTCCCCATAACCAACACTCTGGCTCTTCGACCCTCAGCATCAGAAATCCATTCTTTTGGTGTTGCAGCTCAAGACTCAGCTGCTGAAACAGAAACCCCTATAGGGGCAATTCAAACTATTATCACCACAGCCGGTTTTCCAAGGTAGCTTATCTCAGAAGCCCAGAGGGAAGGGCAGATTGCCTCCTGCCTCCGGGGATGGGTGGGGAGGGTGGTGGCGGGATTATCCTCCGTCCTTGGGGGTATGGACTGGAAGGAGTGGGGAAGGGCGCAGCCCATCCTGGAGCTGATTTTTGGGACAGGGGAGGAGAGAGAGCAAGAAGACCAAGTTTTAGCAAGGATGGCTGGGGCCACTGGCAGAATGGGGATAAAGGACACCAGTACACTGTATTGCCCCAAGGCTCCACTTCTCATTCCTCTGCCTCTGAGGGAGGAGTTACAGAATTCTTTTACAATTTCCTTGACTAGTCCTGGAATAGTCAAAAAACAGTTTTAAGAGGAATATATATAATTTTAGCATGTGGATTTATTAGGAAGCACTCTTTGGATCAACAACTGTGGAATGGAAGGGAAGAAAATAGAACTGCACGGAGGGAGAAGTTGGCATTTCTTCTATAGGAATCCATGTGTCTGAAGTGCTGTGTGCCCATGGTGAATAAAATTGCATCAGAATATAAATGCAATGTGGTGTTATTATTTTTCTTTACAGAGGAATATTTTGATTTGGCCAGGGAGTACAGGATGGAGATGACCCCAGCTTGGTGTAGCACAGCCCTTACCCTACTTTCTCACACAGAGGGCAAATGCTCCCTTCTCGAGATGTGGGCCACTTCTGGCTTTCCTCTTTGCTCTCACAACTCCACCTTGACTAGCCTGGCCATAAGCAAGGATGTGGGCGCCAATGGAGCTCATGATGCCAGAAAGGGGACTGCTGGACATCATCTGTGAGTTACCCTGGCATGGTTGATCCTGGCTTAGAGACAGGGCTGCAGAGCTGCCTCGTACCTGCCCAGAGCTTCCCAAAAGGCCAGATAAAACAAGGCAGGGAGGAGAGAAAAGCAGCCTCTGCCCCAGGTTTTGAGCTAAGCTCCATTCACTGGGTGAAGTAACTCTTGCTGCTCCTGTGACTCTGGACTCTGCCTCCTTCTGCCCCTGCCTTAGTGACTCTCCTGCCCAGCCCCTGCCGCTCTGCTGGACTCCTGGCCTGACACCTCCTGGTTTGTCTGGTCCTGCTGCTACCCAGAGCCCCAGTGGCTAAGCCCTCTCACACCTGTCCATGGGCCTAGCAAAAGAGGAAAAACAACTCAGTCCACATTCCACCCATGGTGGCAAAGGAAATTAGTAATTAACTCTATTGTAGAAAGGGCAATCTCTTGTGATGTTTGGTTGCAGGGCTTCACTGTATGCACCCCTAGGATTATGGGCTGGTAGGAGGTGAGAGGTGGTGGTAGGAGGGATTTGCTGACAGAGCCCAGAGGAGAATAAGAAGGGACAGGTAAGGAACGCAGGGTTGGTGCCCTCTCACACATTGTGATCAAAGGTGAGACTACTCTCTGGCCCAATGCTGTGTAAACTGGCACTAGGCCTCTGTTAATTGTAGCCAGAGAGAAGTTTAGAGGTTGGCAGCGGAACCACACCCAGGTGCTGGGTGAGGGCGAGGTGAAGTTAATTGGCTTTACCAGGTGCAAGCAGTTAAATGGCCCTTCTCACCTACCTTTTGCTTTTCTTAACCTTTGCTCAGGCCTGAAATCCTCCCTTCCTCCTCTGCCCATTTCAGCCCCTGCTATCCACATAAGTCCAGCTTAGATTTCTTATGAACTCACATCAGCTCTCCATGAAGTCTAAGCTGACCCCTCCAACTCCTGCCAACCTTGCTCTCCTCTGAACTCATTCTCACAGTGCTCATTTTCTCAGGCTTCTTTGGGGCTTGCCATACATTGTCTTGGGATTACTTTTCAAGTGTATGCAAGGTATCTAGAATAATGGGACCTTTTTAAAAACTAATTTACCAGGTTTGACCTACCCAAATGAGTATGGACCCTCTGTGGGGCCTTGGAAGCTTATACCCATTACACTGATGTTTTCATTCTTCAAGGCATTTTAGAAGCTCTTTAGAAGCTCAAGACATGGGGTGGGGTGGTGTTAAAGGCTTATTTCCAAAACTTGGCCCTAAGATTACTGTCAGTGAAACTTAAGGAAGAATTCATACATAATGGATGAGATCAGTCTCCTAAAGAAATGACTCACCAAAGACAGAATTCTGGTAATGTCTGGATGAAGACAATTGGGAAACCCCTAGCCAATCAAGGGTTCTAGACAGGTCAAAGTGAGTCTCAGGAGTCTGCATTTCAAACAAGTATCCCAGGTGAATCTTGAGAAAACTGGGTCCTCTTGGAGGTATGACTGGGAGGTAGCAGATATATCTAAGAAAATTGGTACCTGTCTGAAAAGGAAGGAAGCATAAAAAAGAGGGGAGCTGAGAATCAAGAAGTTGGCAGGGTTATCCAGCACTACCTGGGGGAAGAGAAAAAGGATCTGGCGGGCAAGAGAAATTCACCCTTTCATGAGACAGAGAACGTCTGTCAGGCTTCCCCATCCCTCCTCAGGAAATGTCCCTCACGACTCGCTGACCCCCTCGGCTCTGACTTCAAATTCACCAAGCCATCTATGATTATCCATAGAAAGGCCCATCCCCCTTGGTAAAGGACTACCTTGGCTTCGTGTTGTATACATCCATGTCAGGGGGCTCACAGCCTGGGGAAAGGGCCTGGAAGACCCTCAGGACTATCGTGAGAAGGGCTTATTTGTTCACTGTTGTTTTTAAGCTTTGGAAATTCAGCAGTGACATGATAAACACAGTCCCCTCCCTCATGAAGCTCACCGTTCTAGTGATTAAACAACATACACGAAAACCTTAACCGAGGGATGGGCAAAAATGAATGCTCAATAATGGGCAGTTTATTATTAACTGTCTGAGAGGTAAGAAGTTTTTGTGATCATTTCTAAGAACGCCTTCTTCCTCGGTCCAAGCAGCCATGATGGTGCTGTCTTCTCCCTCAGGCTAAGATATGCCAGTTGGCCTTGCTCCCACTCTGCCCTTCTCCTGCCCACCAGTGTCTACGATAATCCATAGCAATAAAATCCACTCAGCAGTACTATGGCAATTTTTTTTTTATGACTGTAAGGTTTACTGTGAATTGAAAAACAGTAATGGAATGCTTGTAAGTACACATTCTTCATGAAAAAAGGAGACTTTTAAAATTGGAATTATTACATATCTTGGTTCTTGGACAGAGGGGTTGGCATGAGGCAAGGCACAATGTTTGAGTGGTTCAGCATGCCCATACTTCAAAGCCACAAATGGGTTTCTAAACCCAAACAGTATGACCTATCAAGGATCTGCCCTAGGTTGTGGGCAGGCATCACAACTCTACTTCTTTTTTCTACCCCGACCATCCTCTGCCTAACCTACCACTTTGCATGCTGCAGACAATTTAATTGGTTTAGTTTGTACATATGCAGAATAGGATGGGATGAATGTGTAGAAAGGGGGATGGAGGGGATTTCCAGGGTTCTGATGATCTGTTTTTTAGATCTGGTTACTGGTTTCAGGATGTGAGAGTTTGTCAGGCTGTATATTCATGATTTGTGCACTTTTCTGTGGGTATATTTTACTTCAATAAGAAATCAAATAAAAACTGGGCAAGGGTCTAAAATACTTATACAAAGATATTTTTCTCAATGCTCTTTAAGATATTCAAAACTGCAAACATCCTGCATGTATAAGCGTAGAGGAGGGGTGAAAAAATGTCTGGTATATCCATAAAATACAATATTATGCAGTCGTTAGGAATATTGATGAAGATGTATGTTTATTCACTTGTATGTATTAAGTAAACAATATAATATAAAATAAGTTAGAAAAGAAGGTATATCCCAAAATATTAAAAACGATCATCTCTGGGCAATATAAAAATCTGTAGAATACTGTTAATAAACTTAACTAATCTGAGGACCTTGTTAAATAAAACTTCCTCGAGCCCCAGGCTCAGATTCACATCCCCCATCCCCGCCCCCAACCACACATACCTATCCAGGTTAATTTTTATGCATAGCTTGGTCCCTACCATTTTTGGGGTATCTTGGACCCCTTTGAGAATCTGACATAAATTATGGATCCTCACCCTTGAAAAACAGATGGACATGCCAAATCTTGGATGCGATTTGGTGGGGGTGGGTGGTGAGGGGTGGTCTATGACTCCAGTTTAGAACTTCTGTCTTGTGGCCCCGTGGGCCCCTGCCAAGGTTGGAACACATCCCATTTATGTGTTTTTGTCGAGGTTACTGGCTGCCATTAGCAGGATATGCAGGCAGTGGGTTGGCTGAGACGGCCCCTGGAGGCCTGCTTCTGAGAAGTTGCTAGCACTGCACACCTCAGGCTCTTCCACCTCCCCACTATCTTCCCTGCAGGACAGTTCGCAGAATGCAGCCTTCTCCTGCATGCTCCCTGCTTCTGGTTCAGAGGAAGCAAGCTGCCCTTATGGCCACATAAGTCTAATGAAGTCGCCCCCAAAGTTCTGATCCTCTTTGTTGCTAACAGTATCGAAAACAAATGTCCCTAACATTTATTTTGCACATATACCATTTCATTTATATTGATCTGGGTCCCTCGGGTGAGATGGGAATCACATACAGTATAAATGGGAATGAGGACAAGGTAGTGGCTTATGCATTATACGGTGGGCTGAGAACCCCAAGGACATTTTATTAACAGATCTTACGAGGGGATTTCCTCTTTTTGTATGTACAGATTAAAGTCATGGACTGCTGTGGCATAGATAGTTCCATGGCTTCTAAGAGAAAAAAGGCCGTCAAAAAAGCATGGGTCCATTTGGGATGGGAAAAAAAGGTCTTGGCCACCAGGTGGCATCACTGACTGGCTGGAAAAGCAGCTCATCCCATGAAGCCAAAAGCTCCTGGTTCTTCCTTTCAGCTCTATTCCAGCAGGGGACACACACCCTGAAACCTGCCGCCCTTCCTCCTTCCTCCGCCCCTAACCTCCTGCATTTGTCCCGAGTTCCGCCTAGGGGAGCTCCTTTGTTCTAATTCCCTGGTCTTTCCTCCTTCCCAAGTCCTCCTTTCCTCCTGGCTCCAGCTGAGCTGCCAGACAGGATGAACAGGGAAAGATGAAGTAGGGCAGGGTAGATTTTCTTAGCTCTGGCATAATAAAAAGAAAACCCAAACACTTTTCTTTTTTTAATATCTAATATTAAAAAAACGAAAAAACCAACAACCAAAACAACCTATTTGAATGTCGGCGACGCGCCTGTTCTCAGGTGCCCTTTCCAGAGCTGTTCTGAAGAAGCGGGGGCCTTCTGGCTCTCCAGTGTGGGCCTGAAACCATCCTGGGCTTTATCCCAGCACCTGGGGCAACCAAAGATCCAAACCTTTCAGAAAAGCCAACAGCAACTTTTCTTAACACATGTGGTTGCACTCGGATGTAATTTTCTCTTGAGGCTGAGCGGAGAATTACTTCTTGTGGAGAAACTTCATTTTGTTGCCTAAAAAAATAAAATGAGACCATTTCACCAGGCAGACAGAGGAATGAATTAAATCTTGCCCTTTTCTTCCCAGATGTGGTGTGGACAGCTGTGGCCTCCCAAGCTACTTCCAGGACCTCATCCCTGTGCCCTGGGGAATTTGGAGGCAGGGGGATTCACCCTTTCTGGAGTTACCCCTGCCCTGAGCTCTTCATGAACCTACCCCTTCCCTAACAAAAAGGCATCTTAAGATCACCAAGCTTGGAGCATTTTGAAAGGAAGAATGCCAGAGTTGTAGAGGAGGGTTTGCTTCTGAAATGGTAACAAGAGAAGCACTGAGTATAGCCCATCCCTAAGGAGCCGGGTGGGAAGAAAAGCTCCAGGAGCAGGGGTGGGGAGAGGGTACTTTCCCTACAGGAAAGACAGTGGAGAGGTGGAAGAGCCTGAGGTGTGCAGTGCTAGCAACTTCTCAGAAGCAGGCCTCTCCTACAAGAGGCACAAACACATCGCCTCCTGCTGGTCCTCTGGGTGCTCCCCACCCCACAGCCTCTTCCTTACTGCCTGCTCTTCATTCCTCTTTTATGCTGTCTTCTTCACCCCCCATTTTCCAGTAAGAGTCTTTTTATAAATTAAACCACATTTCTGATAATTCTTACATTTCTACTTTCCAAGGGGGAATTTGGAGGCCAGTCCAGGTCGTCTCTTTTGATTGTTTCTTTTTCTGCCCGAGTCCCTTCTCTGGCTCCATTCAAGCTTCCTAAATTCAGCTCCCCAGAAGCGTAAAGCAGAAGGGAAGAAATAATAGGGAAGGAAGATAGCAATATAGCGCAAGGGCCAAATAAAGGCAGGGAGGAGGGGATAGTTTGTGTCCTTTATTTATACTTGGGGAGCAGATTAACAGAGCTAAGAAGGCCAACTGATCTTATCTGCCCAGCAGACTGTTGGGTCTTGAATTACTTAGGGCCCCTGCTCCAGGGGGGTAGCTGGCCAAGACTACAGGACAACTGAAGACTGCTGCCTGGGTCAGAGACCCTGGGACTTACCTAGTCCTTTCAGGAACTTATTGACCCCGCTGTGTTCTCCACTGGGGAGTGTTTCCAGGTACTCTTGGGCTCGGACCTCAAACAGACCTGTTGACAAGAAAAGTCCCAGGCTTTTTAGTTCCTTCTCTTTGCAATTCTCAACATAGCCATTTCTTCATTGCCATAAAAAAGAGAAACCTTGCTTCTGAGAAGAAACTGCTCCTATAAACCTGCTCCGAATCATAAGGCTTATAGGCATTTTTATTATCCTTATAATTGCCCAACCTTGTGCAGTAACTCTTTTTGGAAAGCTGCAAAGCCAAGCTGTGCACGAAATCCCATTTTTATTCAACAAACACCTACCAAGCATTTACACTGTGCCAGGCACGCAGTTTCAAAAATGAACCAGATGGTTCCAGCTCTCGAGGAGCTACCCGTATTCTTCTGTTTACTCGTGTTCTCCTTTAAGAGGGACCCTGGCCAAGCCACCTTAGCTTCCCGGGAATCCATTTCCCACCTGTGACCTCAGGAGGCTGAACAGGTGATCTTTGGGGTCTGAGGCTCAGATGCTGCCTTCATTCCTGACCGATCTGCCAGGGACAGAGGGTCCCTTTCATTTTACTTTTAAGATTTTCTGTCTCCCACCTCCCTATCAAACCATGATCTGTAAATATATATTTAAATGTACCCAGCAGCTCTTCCATTTGAAAGAATCCTTTCATCAGGTACATCGCGTGACTCATGCTCTCTGAGGGATTTTCTTTTGTCCTTTCAGATAGGACATATCAGAATTACCTGAAATGTGGAACATTCTTTGCAAAGAGCTCTGGGAATGTAGGGCTTTGGGTTTCTTAACTTAGTCTCTTTGTGTTCACAGCACCTTGGGGCCAAGTGCTTGGCCGGAATCTTCTCTTGCTCTGCCTGATTTCCTCAGTGTGCAGCTACTTCTTTCCCTTACTGAGGTTTAACTTCAATCTGTAACAGCCTTTACCAATGTTTCTAGTTTTTAGATTCCCCCAAAGGGCTTAAGATGATGTAGGAAAGAAGTTGTAATGATTTTTCCTCTTTTCTCACCCCTTTCCCTTCCTTCATTCCTGGAAATATGATGGAACTAAAGCAGAGAGGGATAGAGAGAAGGTAAGAGAGAAAAGAAGAATTCAGAGGAAAAGAGAGAATGAGGGAGGAGGAGTGGAGGTCACTGACTGTGAAATCAAACGAAAGCCCCCCCAGTCCAGGAGAGGCTGCTGCTGCCCTTCGCCCATCCCCATGGTGCCCCCCACTGGGCATCGCAGGTATTCACACATCACGTGGGGAAGGCCCCTGACCGTCCTCTCCTCCACCTCACCCCAACCCACTCCTGCCTCTTGTTCCCCACCCCGTACAGGGGGAGGAAAGAAGGGCAGAAAGGGCAAGAGGAGGCCTGAAGAAAAGGAGACGAGGGGCAACAGAGAGAGGAAGGAATGTTGTGGAGAGTCTCATCAAGTTGGACAGAACATAATAAAAGGAGGATCTGCCACAAGAAACTGGAGTGATTCTGGGAGAGCCTAGTGACGGGGCAAAGAGAAGGAAGGTCAGAGGAGGTGGGCGGGACATCTGGGGTGGTTTTCACCAGCTCAGATGTGGCATAAAATGAAAGTTCTCCAAAGGAGGTCTTTCCCCATGACCTCGTCCCTGTTCACCAGCCACCTGGAGTCTGGGCATCCCTAGCTGACTTGGCCCCAACACGGAAGACGCCCCCTAACCCTTGGCATCCTGCCGGCGCAGCTCCCGCTCCTGAATGAAGCCCCGAAACGTCTGGGTTTCCATGAAGACCTCCAGGAAACGGCGGAGGCTCTTGGAAGAGACGGCTTTGCGGAAGGCCTCTCGCTGCAGGGTCCTCTCTTCACGCTCGCCCAACGTCAGGAATAAGGAGTAGTGGCCCACAATCTCCACGAAGAAGCGGACAAAGGCTTCTGACACCACCTCGTTCAAGGGGCTGGAATCGGGGCCTGAGCAAAGTAGAAAAAAGGCCAGGAAGGGTAAGGCCAGAGGGCAGAGGGGCTTAACCAGAGCTTCTGAGACAAGCCAACTGGCAATAAATGTAAATGTTAGTCCCCTCAATGTTGGACTGTAATTATCCACAAAAAAAGTTACCCAAAATTATTGTCATGTCTTCCCCCCTTTAAACAGATGTTTTAGGACCCAAGTGGGGGAGGCAGGGAAAATTTTCCCACAATTCATTGATTGTATGAAATCCAGTTTCTCTCCTTGCATGTGTTTGTTGTCCATTTTCCTAGTTAGTCCAGTGTCAAGAGGAATGGATGGACTGACCATTTGTCCCCTCTTGGGGATTCAATCACATCCCCGTTAAAGACATATCAAGTCCTAACCCCTGGTCCTGTGGTTTGTAAATAGGACCTTTAAAGGTGTTGTTATTGGTTAAGGTGTGGACTCATTTGTGAACAGATTTTCAAAGATTCTATTTAGATGAGTCCAAATTGAATCAGGGTGAATCTTAATCCTTAAGGCTGGAGTCCTAATAAGCAAAGAGGATTTGGACGTGATCGGTCAGTAGAAGGCAGAAACCAGTGGACTCAGAGGAGCAGACACAAGGAGAGAGAGCTTGCTACGGGACAGAGGAATGCCGGAACTCTGCAGGCTCCAGGAGAAAGTGTCGATGTTGGACTTCTAGCCTCCAACACCTCAAAGGTAATACATTCCTTTGTCTAAGCCAACCATTGTGTGGTATATGTCATAGCAGCCCTGGCAAACTATGACACCCCCCACCCCTAGCCCTAATGGGGGGACACGGCAGGCAGCAGATGCAGTTTGGGAGGTGGCCAAGCAGTTACCATGCCTACAGTCCAGAGGCCCTTCGTCCTGGTCACTAGCCAGGTCATTCCTCTGTTCCAGGATGTGTTCCAGGGCTACCTGAAGCTTCCGGGGCAGAATGGAATCCTCGTCATCCATCTGGAAAGCAGAAAAAGCAGGTGGGCTACCACCCCAGAGCTTCTGGGGATGGTGGCCGTATCTGGCCAGCAGGACACACTGGGTCCACCCCAGGGCAAGCCTGGCTCAGTCCCGGGGCTTAGCGGAAGGAATACATTTTAGAGTCAGAGGTCAGAGAGTTGAATCCTGATTCCATTTTTTTTACAAGCTCTGTGAGCCTCAGTTTCCCCATCTGTAAAGTGGGCTACCAATAGCTACTTCATTGTGCAGACTAAAGTGCAGTGCAATTACCTTGTGAAAGGGCTTAGTGCTTAGTGGATATGCCATAAATGTTTTCCACTGCCTCCACCCTGAAGGGTGTCTGGTGCTAATCGGGGGGATCTGGTCTGGGAAAGATGATCAGTTGGATCCAAAGCTGACCTTATGGTCTGGGTCTAGAACAGGAGGGCCTCTGGGAAGGAACTCTAGTTTCATTTGGCACTGGGACCCTGTGGGCCTTTGGGTAGTGAAGGCAGATGGAACTATGATCAATTATAGGATTAACATTACTAAACTTTTTGGCAATGTGGCAACTCCAAGTTTAAAAGCGATCTGTCAGAAAGCCCAGAAAACCTTTCTGTAATTATTCTTTGCAAGATCTGATGGGAGTTACTCCTCTCTGGCAAATGATGAAAAGAAAATTAAAGGTGTATTATTTTCTCCAATAATGAAAGTGATTTACAATCATTATAGAAAATGCATGAAAAGTATCAAGACAATTTAAAATCACTCTTAATCTGTCTCCCTTTCAGTTTCCCACCCTGAGACAAACAGTGTTAATATTTTTGGTGTGTTTATCTTTCAGTCTTTTAAAGATGCAGATATACACATATTTTCTTTCTCTTTTCCTCTCCCTCCCCCTTTTTAAAACCACAATCAAAATAATCTGTATAATTTTTATGTCCTAATTTTTTCAACTTAAAATTTTATCATGAATATTTCCCTTTGACATCAAATATTCTTTAAAAACATGTTGAAAAAGACAAGTGCCTACAGTTATAACCTATATGAAGATCCTAATTGTGAGGATACCATTTTGTGACAGAACACATGGAAATTAATCCTTCACCAAAGCCCTCCTCTTTGCTCCTCCTGTCTCATGTTCAGTCCGACTCGGCCAGCCTGTTTGGCACTCCCAGTCCTACCAGGGAGCCTTTCCAGAACAGGAAAGCTGAGCCCCCAAACAACAAAGAGGTGAAAACAGAGAGCAGCAGGCTGAAATCGGCTTTCTTACTCACCTGTCTAAGGAAGCGATTGTTGACGAGGTCAACCACAAGGACCTACAAGAAGAGAGGAAACGGGACTATTACCACCACCCGGGCTTCTGGAATACGCACACGGACTTAGGAAGGCTAAGGCTTTCTTCCTCCTTGGCACGTGGAGGTGCAGCTGGGCTGGAGAGGGGAGCCTGGCCCATTTGTGGTTTCCTGACATTGCCACTGTGGCCACAAACGATGCAGAGGGGAGGTGGGGGGCAGGGGCTTTCCTGAATTGCCTGCTTTCAACAGGAAAACCACAGGCTGGGACACGTTTGCTGCAAGCTGAACTCTCTGCCCTCAGACTCACTAGGACAGAACTTCTCAGACTTCTTTTGTGTGTATATATGTTTGTGTGTGTATGTGGGATACTGGGGTAGAACAAAAGATGCCAGAGGTCACCCATTTTTGTTCCCACTCCCTACCCTGCAGGCTTTTCCCTCCTTTTTCCTCCCAGCTACCCACTTAAACTTATCATTTCTCTTGGTGGGAAAGAAGGGTCCATGCATCTCAGAAGGAGAGAAATGCAGAGGAGTGGGATCCAGCTGCAGGTGGTGGGTTTTCATTAGTTAAAATGAATTGGGCTTTCGGGATAAAGCACCTCCCCCCTCCTCCTCAGAATGGGGCTGAGACCCTGAATCCAGGACCAGCGTGAGACAAGTGCCTAAGGTGCTGAGTTTAGAGAGGCATTCATTCTGGGGTCAGGCAAGGGCTGATCCCTTGCTTGCACGACCTTGAGAGTGAGACCCTCTTTCAGACCCTGGCCTAAGCCACGCTGTTATGGAGGAAGGGCCAGGGGTCTAGATGGCTAGCACAACGGCTGGCAACACATGGGCTCAAGCATATCCCAGAGACCCTGCCCAGGAGCGAGGGAGGCCTCTCCTTCCTTGTCTAACATACCCTTCTGGGGTTGAACTGAATCATATTAGAGGTCACAGGGCTCCAGACAAACTCTGGAGTTCACAAACCCACACGCGGAAACCTGAGACTGATGCTTAATATTGTCAGGGATGCAGCCCCCCAGGGCACTTAGAGCAGCTGCATCTGGTGAGATCCCCCTTCCCCAGAGCACCTTGGGACGTAGGGAGAATTTTAGGGACAGGGCTCCCCTTGGTGGTTCAGGCCTGGGCAGCACCATTTAGTCCCTACGGTTATCGCTTTGCCTGCTGAGAAGTTCCCAGCACTGTACACAGGGCCAGTGACTATCCAGTGGAAAGGAGCTGTGTGTGACCACAGAAATGCCAAGTGGGATCCCCCTACTTGGCTTCTTATCTGAGAATATAGAACTTGATAATCACAAACATTCTGGTTGTCTTTTAAGGTGATGTGAACGAGGATCTATTTATAAGAGCATAGTCTTTGTCAACTTTGTCATTAGCCAAAATAAAAATTCCAGTAACTGTCAGCTCTCCGTGTTTTTTTGTTTGTTTGTTTGTTTGTTTGTTTGTTTTTTTGCCCTTAGCATTGGGGAGTGGGAGGAGAGAGAAGGATAGGGTAGACAGCCGTTTGTCTTAAGAGCCCTGACATCCAACAAAGTTGGATTTTGCTGCCCTTCTCGATAGACAATTCATTTTGAAGGGAAAAGTATCTTCGCAGTTGCCGAGGTTCTCCTGAGTCAAACTTTAGGAGGGACTTATCTCACAGACAGAGCCATGTTGTCCCTCTGCTCCACTGACACCACTGGCCCTACCTGCTTGCAGGGCGACAGCCAGCACCTCCCTCTGCTCTGGGCACAGCAGGGAGGGAGACGACCACCCCAGGAACTCACCTCCTCCAGAGGCAGCTCCCTGAGCAGCGGCAGCGAGCTGGAGAGCAGCCCGATGAGGAAGGGGGTTGGCGAGCACACGATGTCGATCATAGAGGGCGGCAGCACGGGGATGTAGGTGTGCTGCCAGGCGAAGGGGTAGATGAGCGCCACCATCGCGTGGCAGCACTTGGACAGGGTGCTGCAGCCAAGGAGAGAACAGAGAGAGGAGGCTGTTGCAGGGAGGGGCATGGAGACAAGGCACTGCCAAGCCCTGGAGCTCTGGCACATCAGGGCCTCTCCAGGCCCCCGGGTGGGCAGTCTCCGTGGGAGAGGGCTGGAGAGAAACGTTTAGACTCACTCCCAAAGGCATGTTGCTTACAAAAGGAGTCATGTGTGTCTTGGGTACATCATGTGATTCAGTTCCAACCCACTGAGCTTATGCCAGGGGCTTTAAGACACAGCCAGAGGGATTAATTTAATGCCCCAGGTAGTATTTATTAGTCTGTTTTCACATGGGACGTTTAGCTTAAATCATTCACCCCTGCCCCTCATCCTCCCTCCCCAGCAACAAACAAATAAAAACAACTAAAGCCTATTTTCTCATGTATGCTTATTTTCTTCTTGGAGAACTTTCAGATTCTTACACCCTGGTTTTAAGCTTCTTTGCCTTACGCTAAAATTTACTCAGCCAAGTATATATATGTAAATACAATTGGGGAAAACTAGGAAAACAACTTTGGTATTCAGATGTCAGCAGTGGACTCCTAATTGGTATGTTTTATAAAAATGAAATTCATATACATTTACCCCTTAGCTAGAATTCTGGTCAAAATATTCTAGATAACCTAGGGCTAATCCTCTTAAGCACCAAAGCTCAAAAAATAAAGTGGTGAAAATGGGAAATTTAATATTGTGCATATGTTACCACAATAAAAAAAATTTTGCTTTTTTAAGAGGAAAAGATGGTTTATTTTACACTGGCAGAAAGCAGGGAAAGTTTTCCCAAATCTGCTTCCCCGGGTGTCTTTTTAATTGGGTTTTATACCCAGGTTCAGAGACAAAGAGAGGTAATTATTCAATTAACATGCAACAAGAATGATAGATGAAAGGCTATCTATATCTAGGAGAATTGGGGCAATCGCCCAATGATTCTTTAACACAATAAAAAATTTTTTTAAAACCTGTACAATACAAAGAGTGAACCTTAATGTAAATCAAGAACTTTTAGTTAATAATGTAAATATAATAAAATTGGTTCATCAGTTGTAACAAATGTACCATACTAATACAAAATATTAATAATGGAGAAATGTGGGGGGGGGGACGGATGTATGAGAACTGTTACTTTCTGTAGGATTCTTTTGTAAACCTACAACTGCTCTAAAAAATAAGTTAAAAAAATAAAAATAATATTGAGATAAATATCAGGAGTCTCTCTTAAGACTAATGATCATAATGTATCTTTTATTAGCCAGCAGTGAGACTTATTAATCACTATCCACAATGCATTGCACAGGGCCTGGATTCATGCTATTTGTTGAATGAATAAACGAATTAGTTAGGGTTATGATTTTGACTATCAGTTATACCGTACTGCAAGACAGTGCAAGCAAGGTAAGTGAGAACTGATGGGTTTTGAGAATGATTCCCTTTCTTCTCTCATTCTACTAAACTGTTTCTAAAATGTTATGGGATTGGAAACTTTAGAAGCTTGTTAGAATTAAGTATAATATAAGAATAAAATAAAAATAAGGGCCCAGTGGGTTCCCCCATGAGTACAATGTGTCATCTTCAGTGCATGCTTCCTGTGAGCAGCATGTCATTTGTTTGGAAGCCTTTTGAACTTTTGCCCTGGTTCTCCCCCTCAGCCATACTTCACTTAGGTAAAGTCACAAGGAAACTGAGTTCTAGATCGATGGGTACTCCTTTACTAGGTTTCCATGATGCAGGGTGTTGGAAATAAAGCAGTACCTGTAAGGGAATAAATGCTGACTCGGTTCTGGAGGAGAAAAGAATTTATTTACGATCTTGCAAGAAAGGGTGCACAGCGAAAAACATAGTGGGCTGGCATGCAGGAGGAACAAAATGGCGATCTTTTAATCTCCTATTCCTAATGCGCAAGTCCCTTCCCTGTTTCCCCATTGGCTGGGTACTACAGAGGTTACAGCCTATCCGAGAGAGCCAACTAGCTCATTATTGAGATTTTGAATTGAACAGCCTATCTGAGAGAGTACATTCAGTTTAAATTTCCTGCTGGGAGTTCCCGCCTCTGATCTTAACCCATATCTTTTTACATTCCAGTAACCATGGTTATTTTTCCATATAAGGAGCTGGCGCAGATTCTCTCTTTCTTCCCTTTACCACAGGGCTTGTTTAAGCTGGTTCTGCCTCCATTTTCCCTATTCCATGCTGTCTCTATGTGAAAGCTAAACTTAACCCTTTTTTACACGGGGCACCTGTAATATTATTATTAAATTCTCCCTTTCCAATGAATTCCAATCACTTACCCTTTCCAAGTGATTCCCCTTGAATCTAGCACCCCCTGAAACATCCTTAAAATATACACTAGCCCTCTTTTCCCTCTCGCTCTCATTTGGAGGCCCCCGAGCCCGATAAAGGTAATACTGAATCTTGCTTACTTATCTGCATAAGTCTCCTAACCTTCCAGGTGCTCTCTTTGGAAATCATCATTCTCCTAACACCCACCAGAGTCTGAACTACCTCTTAGTAGCAAAGCATCCACATAATTCACTGATACTGTTCACTGATATTTTCTTTCAAATGATCACCCTCAAAATGAGAAAGCTGTTACCCCAAGCTTTCATATCACTATAATACCTTCTTTATTAGCTGAGCAAGTGTGAGACAGTATAATGAAGTTAGGACTTAACTAAGGAAAGCAATATCAATTCAGTCAGCAGCTTGGGGTAGACGTGACTTCTACGCATTTCAAAGGATCTAGGTCTACATTTTCTCTCAAAGCAGGGAAACTTTTATCTTAAGGGATCACATTCTCCTAAATCTTCAAGAATGTTAATACTTTTAGTGAATTGCATACCATTTGTGTTTAATTTCTGTGATCTAAGATCACAGAATGTTGTTGAATTCAATTTGTTGTAAAATTTCTTATTTTATGACTAATACCTGTTCATGGGGGCCAGTCTACATGTTTATCTGCTCATGTAGTATAGTTGTTAGATTAATGACTCAGAAAATTAGAAAAGCACTAAAATGTAAATTAGAATAGTTGCTTCTAGAGAAGGTTTTTCAGACTGCAATTTGCAGCCTATTAGTGAGTCCTGAAATCATCTGCTGGATCATGATCAGCAGTGAAAACAAGAAGAATAGAAAATAAGAGCCCCCACCCCCACCCTGTGATAACTAACTGTGTGTATGTGTGTGGTGTGAGTTTTGGGTCTGGATGTAAAATGGATCTCTCATTGTGGACTGCAATAAAAAAAGTTTGAAGTCAGTGATTTGGACTAGAGAACTGGGAGGTGGGGGCAAGGAGAGAGATAAAAATGAGCTGGAATTTTGACACGTTTCATATTTTACGTGATTGTTGGCTTTCATTTCCCTGTCCCTTAAAAGAGTCCCTTAAAAGAGATCTTAGTCATAGCATAAAATCTGTAAGTAAAACCTGCGGATCCAAGTCGCAAGATCCCCCTCCCCCATAGCCCAAGCTGCAAAGCCTCCTGGTGTCAGAGAGCTCTCTCCCAGCAAGCGAATATAGCTCAGCTGAGCTCCAACTGGGGTTTTAAGTAGCGAGTGTGAACTGCTCACTACAGGTACGCATCCCCAAAAAACAGACAGAGGCTTTGGGTGACGACTGACCTTGGAGAGCTGGAGGGTCGCCTTGGACTAGGTCTGAAGGGGACTATCTGTTTCTTTTTCGGCTCAGTGGAGAAAGCCCCAGTCATTTTCAGTTTCCAGGGCTGTGACTCAGAGAAGGGTGGAGACAGCACAAGCAGAGAGAGAGACCACTGAAATGCTAATGACCTCCCCCTAGGGGGTCTATCTTCTCTAAGAGGAAAGGGGTGGGGCCCTTTCCATTCAGAACCAGACACCAGAGCCTGGGGGAACACGGCCACACCTCCTCACACCAGTCAAGAATTATAGGCTAACAGGCATCACCTGCTGGGCAGAAAAGCACAGTGATCTGAGGCATCACAGGGTGGAGCAATTTTCTAAGACACACCCTCAGGGAAACCAGATACTGAATATTTCTTCCCTCTGGAACCTGAGCCTGTTCTGGTCTGGGAAAACCTGATTTGGATAACCAAGGAAACCATACCCAGGCAACAGAAAATTACAACCTACACTAAGAAAAACAAAGTTATGGCCCAGTCAAAGGAACAAACGTACACTTCAACTGAGATACAGGAATTTAAACAACTAATGCTAAATCAATTCAGAAAGTTTAGAGAAGATATTGCAAAAGAGATAGAGGCTGTAAAGAAAACACTGGGCATACATAAGGCAGAAATCAAAAGTTCAAAAAAACAACTAGTAGAATCTATGGAAATGAAAGGCACAACACAAGAGATGAAAGACACAATGGAAACATAAAACAGCAGATCTCAAGAGGCAGAAGAAAACACTCAGGAACTGGAGAACAAAAGACCTGAAAGCCTACAGGCAAAGGAGCAGATGGAGAAAAGAATGAAAAAATATGAGCAACGTCTCCGGGAACTCAAGGATGAAACAAAGTACAATAATGTATGCATCATTGGTGTCCCAGAAGGAGAAGAGAAGGGAAAAGGGGCAGAAGCAATAATAGAGGAAATAATTAATGAAAATTTCTCATCTCTTATGAAAGACATAAAATTACAAATCCAAGAAGCGCAGCGTACTCCAAACAGAAAAGATATGAATAGGCCTATGACAAGACACTTAATAATCAGATTATCAAATGTCAAAGACAAAGAGAGAATCCTGAAAGCAGCAAGAGAAAAGCGATCCATTACATACAAAGGAAGCTTAATAAGACTATGTGTGGATCTCTCAGCAGAAACCATGGAGGCAAGAAGGAAGTGGTGTGATATATTTAAGATACTGAAAGAGAAAAGCCTCCAACCAAGAATCCTATATCCAGCAAAGCTGTCCTTCAAATATAATGGAGAGCTCAAAATATTTTCTGACAGACAATGAGAGACTTTGTGAACAAGACACCTGCCCTACAGGAAATACTAAAGGGAGCACTACAGAGTGATAGAAGACAGGAGTGCGTGGTTTGGAACACAATTTGGGGAGATGGTAGCACAACAATGTAAGTACACTGAACAAAGATAACTATGAATATGGTTGAGAGAGGAAGGTTGGGAGCATGTGAGACACCAGAAGAAAGGAGGAAAGATAAAGACTGAGACTGCGTAACTTGGTGAAATCTAGAGTGTTCAACAATTGTGATAAAATGTACAAATATGTTCTTTTACGAGGGAGAACAAGCAAATGTCAACCTTGCAAGGTGTTAAAAATGGGGAGGCATTGGGGGAGGGATGCAATCAACATAAACTAGAAGCTGTAACTAATAGAATCATTGTATTATGCTTTCTTTAATGTAACGAAGGTGATATACCAAGGTAAATGCAGATAAGAGGGAGGGATAGGGGAGGCATGTTAGACACTTGACATTGGTGGTATTGTCTGATTCTTTACTCTATTTTGATTTAAGGTTATTTTTCCTTTTGCTGCTTCCTAGCTGTCATTTTTTTTTTTTTTTCTCTTTCTTTTGCCTCTCTACCTTCTTTGACTCTCCCTCCTGCCTTGTGGAAGAAATGTAGATGCCCTTATATAGATAGTGGTGGAGGTGGTGAACACATAAATATATGACCATACAGAGAACCATCGATTATTTACTTAGGATGGAATGTATGGTGAGTGAACAAAACCATATAAAAAAAAATGGGTTGATGACAAAACCTCGAGGGCAATATACTGAGTGAAATAAGCCAGACACATAAGGACAATTATTGTAGGGTCTCACTGATAGGAACTAATTACAATATGTAAATTCATAGACATGAAATATAAGGTACCAAGATATGGGACGAGGCTTAAGAATGGGGAGCGGTTGCTTAGTATGAGCAGAATGTTCAATTAGGATGAACTTAAATGTTTGGAAATGAACAGACATGTCGGTAGTAAGATGTGAGAATAACTAACAGTGCCGAGTGGAGAGGTGAAGCTCAGAGTCATATATGTCACCAGAAGAAAAGTTGGAGGTCAAAAGATGGGAATGTATAAAACTGAATCCTATGGTGGGCAATGTCCATGATCAACTATACAAATACTAGAAATTGTTTCCATGAACCAGAACAAATGTATGACAATACAATTAGAAGTTAATAATAGAGGGGCATATAGGGAAGAAATATATACCTATTGCAAACTATATACTACAGTTAGCAGTATTTCAACATTTTTTCATAAACAGTAACAAATGTACTACACCAACACTATGAGTCAACAATTGAGGGGGGTTGGTTAGGGATAGGGGAGGATTCGAGTTTCCTTTTCTTTTTTTCTTTTTTCATCTTTCACTTTATTTCTTGTCTGGAGTTGTCTGAAAAGTTTCTAAAAATTGAACAAAAATTAAGTGTGGTGATGGATGCACAGTTGTATGAGGGTACCCAGGGGCAAGTGATTGTACACTTTGGATCTTTAGATAATTGTATGATATCTGAACAATCCCAATAAAAATTAAAAAGGAAAAAAAAAAAAAAGAGATCTTAAGGAGGAATTCCCTGAATGAAGCCTTTTGTATGAAACCCATTCCTTTTTATAGCACATTCAAAAGTTCCTAAACATTATTTGGCTAACATTGGAGAAAGAGGTGGATTGTGTAGAGATTTAGGTGGTAGATACTGTCATCCATGGGCCACTTCAGTCTTTGAAACTCTCACTCTACACACCAAAGAAGAATACAAACACAATATTTATGTTTAAGATTCCTTTTACATTTCAGAGTTGTGGTTTAAGCACTCTTTTGACTACAGGAAAATGATAGAATCACAGAATTTTATATCTGGACGTGATCTTAGTGATTGAAAGAAGCTAAAAGAACCTCTGAATTTTGGGCAGGGGACAGGGTTGGGAGAGAAAAGTCCTGCAAGAGTTGAAAGAGATGCAGAGATAAGAACAGCGACACCAGCAGGCATGTTGAGTATACCCTATGTGTTTTTCACAATCACTGGAAAAGAAAAACAAATCTGTTTTATGCTTTTCTTCTCAGTTCAGAGAATAGGTGCCACCTACACTTGTACTTTCTTGGGATTTTATCCCCAGAAATAAGACCTAATTGGTCTCTTCTCTCTCTGTGCTGCTGCAGCACTTTATGTCTTCTAATTGAACCCCTATGCCACCCCTGAAGTGATGGAGGGACCCTTGGGGGCTGCAGTGTGTGTGAACCAACTGGATGTGGAAAGTAGTTCAGAACAATGTAAGAAAAATAAGTAATGCTGATGCTGGATACATAGGCTGGGTGAATACATGCTATGGAAAAAAGAAAATGCTTTAATTGAACAGGAAGGCATTGAGCTAAAGGACAACTCTATTTGATTTTGATGGGGCAAATGATGACAGCTCAAGGAGTAAACTGTTGGTCATGTAAATAGGTGCTGCCACTGCTAACTATCCCTCCTAACAAGTTGTATTTAATTCATTAATTTATTTTAGCCTAATTCTGCTATTGCAGCCAGGCCCTAATGCTTCCACACCTGGTTATCATTAACACCTCGTTAGCTGGTGCTTATGGAGCACAGGATGCTCAGGAACAACACGATTGAGGCAGTATTTGAGCTGAAGGAGTAGCTCATTCCTCTTGTTCTCTAGCCCCCATCAATAGTCTAAAAAAATTCTGTCTTGTGCAACACTAAAAGAAAAGGTCAAGTATTGCCTTAAAATAGTGGTAGTTCTTCCCCCAAAATAAGTGGTAGAGAAGAAAAGAAAGGATTATTTTGAGTGTAGCTGATGTGTTGCAATCCCTGCTGCAGGTGCTAATGAATTTTTATTCCCTGACTTGTCAAGGCTAGAGGAGCCTTCCACGGGGGATAGGTTGGGGTGGGGGTTGGGGCACTGCTAGGAATGGTGATCTCTTAGGAACAGGCAAAGAATAGTGAATGATTCTGGGGTACTGAGGATGACTCTTCAAGTAAGCTTGACACAGCCTTACTGAGCATCCACTGGTTGTAGGAGAGGCAGTTTGTGAAGAAGCGCTAGGAAAAGGGAATGCTTGCAGCTGGCTTCCATTACAGTGGGGGTGGAGGAAAGAAACCAGCTGCTACAGTTGTGATCAATTTGTACAAAGGGGAGGAGGGAAGAGAATGCCCCACTGGGAGTCTGGCTAGGCCACAGGATTAAAAGATGGGCACAGATGAGAAAGGTCAGGTCCCAGAGTATTTTGCTATTTTCCTGAGAGTCAAAGCATTATTCCAAAGACATCAGGACCCACTTGTGATGCCAACTTTCTCCTGGAGAAGACACTTCAGTTCTGGTTGCTATCAAGCCCCTGTGCCAAGTTTGGGATTACAATGCTTAGCAGACTTCCAACTCATCTATGAACCAGTAAGAGTCTAGCACAGAGCTTCCTCTAAGATGTTACTGGAAAAGTGATGTCTTCTGAATTAGACAAACACCCGAGGAATTTGAAGGAAGAATTGGTATCCTTTAGCATCCCATGAGAAGTGTCTCTCCTACTGGTACATCAGTCCCAAGGACAGTAGGTGAATGACAGTGAGTGATGAATGAAAGGTAACCTGATCTGATGATTGGCAAAACCTAGTGGGAGGTGAGTATCACCAGGCAGGGGATGCCACACTTTGATTACTGTACTTTAAACTCTGAAATAATGTATTACAGCATTTAGAAAGATCACAAGCTGAGCCTCAAGAGAACTGATTCTACAATATAGTCAATACAATTCAGATCACTCAGTAATACATATATTTGTGGTTAAAATGGGAAATTTTGTGTTGTATATGTTACAACACTAAAAATTAAAAAAATTAAAATAAGAAAGAAAAAGAAAACTGGTTCTGTCACTACCTGGGTGACATTAAGAGAAAGCCCTTAACTTCTCTAGGTCTCAGATTCCTCATTTGTATACGTAAAGAACACATGATAATTCATTATGTCTTTTCAGCTTTGACATCTATGAACAATGAATGTATAAGAGGCAGCCAAAGCCAGGCACTGGGAGTCCAGCCCTGATCAAGATGGTTGTGCCAGTTTGGATATATTATGTCCCCCAGAAAAAGCCATGTTCTTTAATGCCATCTTGTGGGAGCAGACATACTAGTGTTGATTAGATTGGAACTTTTTGATTGTTTCCATGAAGATGTGACTCACCCAACTGTGGGTGACACCTTTAGTTGGGTTATCTCCATGGAGATGTGGCCCTGCCCATTCAGTGTGGGTCCTGATTAGTTTACTGGAGTCCTTTAAAAAGAGCAGACCCAGATGCTTGCTGATGTATTGAGATGCTAGCCCAGGGTTTGCTCCAGAGAAGCTAAGAGAGGAGAAAACACCCCAAGAGCAGCTGAGGTTTAGAGATACTTGGAGTTGTGGACAGAAGGATGCTTGGAGGTGCCAAGTTAAGAGATGAAGCCCCAAGATTGCCCTGGAGAAGCGCAGACACCAGCCACATGCCTTCCCAGCTGACAGAGGTGTTCTGGACGCCATTGGCCTTTCTTCAGTGAAGGTATCATCTTGTTGATGCCTTAGTATGGACAATTTTATGGCTTTAGAACTGTAAATTTGCAAACAAATAAACCCCCTTTATAAAAGCCAATCAATTTCTGGTATTTTATGTAACAGCAGCATTAGCAAACCAGAACGATGGTAGAGTGAGATGCTTTAGGGCTCCATGCCCTGAAAGAAGCTTTGAACAATCAGCAAGAACTAGAGGAAACATCTCTCTCAAAGCTCCAGAAAAAGTTAAAGGACTGCATTAATGGGGCAAGTGCCAAATCAAGAAAAATACTACCTGAAAACAATAGGATCTTGTAGTGTGGGGTAAGACCCCTCCCCCACCCCTCACTGGCTTAGTGTGGAGCTGGCCAGTACTACCAGAGCAGACCTAAAGTCCTGGTTCAGAAGGGAGGAGCCCCTCATGCATGCACTGGGAACATGTATGTCTGGCCCAATCTGTCCAGTGGTTGTCCTTAGGGACTTGCTATCTCAGAATTTGCCCTGCATGTAGAAGGCTGCTCATAGAGCTCTGCTATAGAATGCTGTGAGAGAGCAGTCAAGTGGCTGCCTGGGCAAGGGATTGCTGGCTGTAGGACATACAGTACAGTGCCTGGGACCTAGGGATGAGGGGACTTCCCTAGGGATGAAGGGACATTTGTATCTATGTTAACAGGGGAATTCCCAGGGCCAAGACAAGACATATATGCAGAAAGGATCAGGAGGCCCCTATGTTTTGGCCTCAAGCTATCCTCTAAACTCATTTTATGGGTAAGCTCTGAAGAAGAGCTCTGGCGCAGGCCAATCTGCAAAGACTAGGAATGGTGTTTTCTTTTTTCTTTCTTTTTTCTTTTTAGCTCTTGGCATTTAAGGAAAGCTCTGTCATAATGCCAGCTGGGTGCAGCTTAAGGAATAGACACCTCCTTAGTCTAAATTCCAGCAATAATACATTAAAATATCAAAATGTCCATTTTTGAACAGAAGGTTACAAAACACAAAGAAACAGAAAGTGATGGCCCAAGCAAAGGAGAAGATTAAAGCATTAGAAACCATCAATGACGAAGTCTGATTTGGGACATATAAGTCAAAGACTTTAAAAAAGTGGTCCTAAATATGACCAAAGAGCTACAAGAAAACATGAACAAAGAACTAAATGACAGATAAACACAAACAGATGGAAATTATGAAAAGGAGCCAAACGGAGCTGATGACCACAACAGCAGAAATAAAAAATTCCCTAGAGGTGTTCAAAAGCAGATTGGAGTTGGCAGAAGAAAGAATCAGTGAACTTGAAGATAAAACAATTGATTGTGGAACAGAAAGAAGAAAAAATGAAGGAATGTGAACAGAGCCTGAGAAACCTGTGGGACACCATGAAGCGCACCAATATTGTGGGAATTACAGAAGGAGAAGAGAGAAAGGAGCAGAGAGTATATTCAAAGAAATAACTCTGAAAACTTCCCAAATTTAATGGAAGACATGAATATACACATTCAAGATGCTCAACACATTCCAAACAAGTCATACCCAAATAGACCCATACTGCACCAAGTTATAATCAAACTGTTGAATGTCAAAGATAAAGAGAGAATTCTGAAAGTCGCAAGAGAGAAGCAACGTGTCACCTACAAGGGATCCTCAGTAAGACTAAGTGCTAATTTCTCATTGGAAACCATGATATAAGACAGCAGTGGGAAGACATATTTGAAGTTTGGAAAGCAAAAAATTGTCAACCAAGAATTCTATATCTGACAAAATTGTCTTTTAAAAATGAGGGATGATGACTCCCGGGGAGGAATGTAGACCCGGCATCGTGGGATGGAGAACATCTTCTTGACCAAAAGGGGGATGTGAAAGGAAATGAAATAAGCTTCAGTGGCAGAGAGATTCCAAAATGAGCCGAGAGATCACTCTGGTGGGCACTCTTACGCACACTTTAGACAACCTTTTTTAGGTTCTAAAGAATTGGGGTAGCTGGTGGTGGATACCTGAAACTATTAAACTACAACCCAGAACCCATGAATCTCGAAGACAGTTGTATAAAAATGTAGCTTATGAGGGGTGACAGTGGGATTGGGAATGCCATAAGGACCAAACTCCACTTTGTCTAGTTTATGGATGGATGTGTAGAAAAGTAGGGGAAGCAAACAAACAGACAAAGGTACCTAGTGTTCTTTTTTACTTCAATTGCTCTTTTTCACTCTAATTATTATTCTTGTTATTTTTGTGTGTGTGCTAATGAAGGTGTCAGGGATTGATTTAGGTGATGAATGTACAACTATGTAATGGTACTGTAAACAATCGAAAGTACAATTTGTTTTGTATGACTGCGTGGTATGTGAATATATCTCAATAAAATGATGATTAAAAAAAATAAATAAATAAATAAAATAAAATAAATAAAAAAAAAAAAAAAAAATGAGGGATGAATTTAGAAAGTCCTAGGTAAACAAAAGCTGAGATACTGTCACCACGAAACTGGCTCTACAAGAGATGCTAAAGAGAGTTCTACAGGGTGAAAGGAAAGGGCAAGAGATGATAAAATGACACTGGATGAAGAAATAAAGATCTCTAATGAGGGTAATAACATGGGTATATATAAATGCCAGTACTATTGAATTTTTGGTATGTATCTCCATTTTCTTACTTCCTAAAGGATCTAAAAGGCAAATGCATAAAATGTAATGATACATCAATGGTTTTGGACTCATAATGGATAAACCAGTAACTTGTGACAAGAACTTCATAAAGGTAAGGGATGGGCAGGGTACAGAACACAGCTTGTGTACACTATTGAAGTTAAGTTGGTATCAAAGAAAACATGATTATTATGGATTTAGGATGTTAAAGTTAAGCCCCATGTTAACTACAAAGAAAATATCAGAGAATATACAAGTTCACAGAGAAAGAAATCAGAGTACAGGTTGCCAGGGGCAGGGGGCAGGGGAATGGGGAGTTAATGCATAATGGGTGTAGAATTTAAGTTTGGGAAGAAGGAAAAGTTTTAGTAATGGAAGGTTAGGAGACCACCACAATATTTTAATGTGATTAATCCCATTGAATGGTATGCTTGGGGGTGGTTAAGATAGAATAGTTTATATTGTATATATGTTCCCACAATTTAAAAAAAAAGAATGAGCAACTAAAGAGACAATGACAATTAAATGCAATACGTGAACCTGGATGGCATCTAATAATGGAGGAGAAGAAGCCCCCCAAAATATATATATTTTGGGGATATATGAAAAATTGGAATATACATTGTAAGTGTAAATATACACCATAAGTGTTAAACTTCTTAAACTTGATAAATGCATTTACAGCGCTTACAATAAGTGCATATCCTTGTTCTTAGGAAATGTGCATACCAGAATTAAGTGTTCAAGGGCATGATGTATACAAACTACACTCAAATGTTCAGAAAATGGATTAACAGATAGATAGACAGATAGATGGATAGATTGATTGATAGGCTGATGGATAGACAGAATGATATGGCAAATGTTGCAAAATGTTAAATTGGTGGATCTGGGTATCTGGGGGAATAAGGGTGTGCTGGTTTGTATATTTATGTCCCCCAGAAAAAGCCACATTCCTTAATGCATTCTTGTGGGGACAGATGTATTTGTGTGGACCGGATTGGAACCTACTGGTTCAGTGCCATGGAGATGTCACCCACCCACTGTGGGTGATAATTCTGATAGGATTATTTCCATGGAGGCGTGGTCCCACCCATTCAGTGTGGGCTTTATTTAGTTTACTGAAGCACTATATAAGCTCAGACAGAAGGAGCTCATAGTGAGCTGGAGCTGAGACAGACATTTTGAAGATGGCCATTGGAAGCTGATGCAGACATTTTGGAGAACGCCATTTTGAAACACAACCTAGGAGCAAGCAAACGCCAGCCATATGCCTTCCCAACTAACAGAGGTTTTCTGGATGCCAATGGCCTTTCTTCAGCGAAAGTACCCTTTGTTGATTGACACTTGATGACCTTGTAACCAAATAACCCCCCTTTTATAAAAGCCAATCCATTTCTGGTATTTTGCATCCTGGCAGCATTAGCAAACTAGAACAAAGGGTATGTTGGAGGGGGTTGTATTATTTTTGCAACTGTCCTGTATGTTTGAAAGTACTTCAAAAATTTTTTTAAAACCAGATTCCAGGAGAGGAGCTTTCTGTTGAGGTCTTGAAAAGAATAAAGGCTTGTCACCAGAAGGTAATTCTAGGTCTCATTAGTGGAGACAGAAGAGCAAGACAATGGTGACATCTCACTCTGAGAAACTAATAAAGCAGTTGAGATGTTTTCAGCCATAGCTAGCCCAATAGGGGAAGACTACAATACAAAGCAATCTCAGCCTGGGAGGACTCTGACTCCAAGAGAAGAACTGGAATAAATTTCCAACCCAAGATTACATTAGTGACAAGTTTGGAATAGAAGACAACAATATGTGGCAGGTTATTCTCTAAATCTTACTTCAAGTGTTATCTTCTTGGTGTTCATATGCAAAAATAAGTAATACTTAATCAGACTGATGCTATTATGTTATTAAGATTGTATTTTTCATAGAGTTTTGCTGAATTAGAGGTATTTATTACCAAGACTCTGTCAACTACACTGAGGAATGTCAGACCTCTGAAGTGGTATTTTGGATCCCAGAGCACCAAGGTGGCTGCTCTGAACACTTTCAGGTAGGTCTTGGTCAAACCCAACCTTTTTTCTGAGATGGCAGACATTGTTGGGTGCAGCAGATTCAAGAGAGGCTATGGAACTCCCATTCAAGCTTATGGAAACTCATTAAAAATGGACCAAGAGAACCCTGAAGGATGAAGGTGCACAGCTATACATGAACTCACTTGTGTAGTTGCCCATAAGTCAAAGCAGAAGTTCAAATACCAGTCCATGTCAAGATTTCACCACATAATCTCACTTAAATTAGCCAGGAGTCAGTCATTACGTTTATGGTCTTAATGAACTACAAAAGATTATAAGTAATTTCTTAAATATTAGAAACTTTGCCCTACCTAAAATGCTTGTGCAAATTTGTTTACATACATCTCTGACTTTATTATTCAGCCCGGTCTGTAGGTGTAGCCAAAACTTTGGGGAAGTGAAATTAATACTAAACAACAAAATGTTTATCCTCAGGGAAATGAAGAAAAGGGTATAGGGAAATATTTATTTGGGTTGTCATGGCAACAGGATAAGCCATCACAACATTCTTTCTTTTCCATCTGTCAAACTTTGGTTTAACAGGGCCTTAAGAAACACTCAACAGCCACACTAAAGATGAAACAAAGCAAAAATGTTATTCTAAATTTGTTAGAATTTTGGCTCAACTTCAAACCCTTCCATAACTCTTACAATATTTGCCACAGTTCCCTGTGATTTCCTCTTGCACTGGACAGACTCACTAGCAATGATGAATAAATAAATTCTCTGTGTGGGGGAGGCTGTTGGGGGTAGCGACCAAAGACCTAAAACAGGCTAATCTCCACCCTCGGGATGTCACAGGGTCACTCCATGAGTTTGTGGTATGTTCTGTTCTCATGTGCTATTTTATGGTCTCACAAAGACTAGGGTTACAAAGGGAAACCTGAAGAATGAGGAGGCTGCCTCAAATTTTAGCCAACCCGGGCTAGATATTAGGACATGTGCACCAAGTACAGCAGTGTGTCCAGGCAGTGGGGATGAAGGCATGAGCTGTAACTTATGCTGAAGAACTTCTTCACAGACTTTTCCAGATCAGATAACTTGCAGCCAGGGACTCTTCCCCAAACCCTTGTTTGTCAGACTTCAAATCCCTGTGGCTAACCGGAGCCATGGCAAGACAGGCGTTTAGAAAGTTTCTTCCCTTCTTTGATCAAGTATTGGTTGAAAGGAGTGCAGCCGAAACTGTAACTAAAGGAGGCATTATGCTTCCAGAAAAATCTCAAGGAAAAGTGTTGCAAGCAACAGTATTAACTGTTGGATCGGGAGCTAAAGGAAAGGGTGGACAGATTGAACCAGTTAGCATGAAAGTTGGAGACAAAGTTCTTCTCCCAGAATATGGAGGCATCAAAGTAGTTCTAGAAGACAAGGAGTATTTCTTATTTAGAGATAGTGACATTCTTGGGAAGTATATGGAGTGAAATATTCTTGAATGTGAAGCTGCCCATTCCACTGAAGTTCTGAAATCTTCCATGATGTAAATAATTTCCATGTCTCTTTTATAATAAACTGATAACCAGTGTCTCTAAAATTTAATTTCACTGTACTGATATAAACATTTCCAAATAAAAATATGTAAATGAAAAAAAAAAAAATCCCTGTGGCTACTTTTCTGTAAGTCAGACAGAACTAGGTGGATACAGATTCCTGATTCTTTCCAGAGGAACATCCCCTAGGTGGAGCAGGCAAGAGAAGAGAAGATGGGTTTCTTGCTTTCTCACTCAGGAACACACAGACACACACACAACAAAGGTTCTCTGAGTTTTTTGCTTTCACTTTTTTACTTACTTGGCCTGCTGGGAAAGGGGCATCACCGAGGGTCAGAGACACAAAATGAGAAGGCTAAGCCGAGGCTTTACAAAATTATGCAGTTATAGTAGTTGTTGAGCAACTCCTGGCTTGTAAGTACAGCTTGAAGCAGGGGCCTAGGATGGCCATTTGGGTGTGAGAATCCCATGGGAGAGGAATCAAAACATGGTGCACATTTATCTTTTTCTGAAGAGAGGGTTTCTCACACAAATAAGGTGCAAAGGCATTATTTGAGCACTCACAAGCTACCTCAGCATCTTATCACTCCCAGCTTTGAAAAACTGAAATTCCCATGATTAGGATCACTCTTCTAAGTTAGGCAGCAATGGTAGAGACCTGACAGCCAGAAGATTTCCATTGAACCAGGTCCCTGGGATGTGAGGGTGGGAGGGGATGTCCGGTTTTAGTGCTGATTTTGCCTCAGTAGCAAATTCATAGAACCACAGAGCCTTTGAGTCAGAGGGCCCCCATGAACTACACAGTCCACTCCCCTGTTTCATAGTTGATCAGATGAGGTGCTTGTCCCCCAGGATACTTTGGAAAGCACAAGAAGCCTGAGGAGGAGTCCTTGGGTGAGGAAAGGGGGGTTCAGCAGGTTCTGGGCCACAAACGCTGGGAGGGCACCAAGGAGCACAGTCCTGGGAGGCCTGGCCCATGGCGTCAGAGAATTTCAGAGCCAGGAGAGACTTTGGGGCTATCCAGTTCCACCCACTGCACTGGAGGGCCGAAGACTGGCTGCCAGGGAGGGAGAGAGGACCCTGAGGAGAAGGGCACAGACCTCACAGCGTCCTCAGGAGGCAATTCTGACCCAACTGCCAGCACAAAGGGGTCATAAAAAGCATGTTTGACAAAAGACTGACTTTATATACTTCTGTAGACAGATAGGGTCACAGACCCCTCAGCCCCTACCTTCAGACCACCTTATTCTGTTCCCAATCCTTCCTTGTTTCTCTGGAAACAGGCTGCCTGGGTCTGAGTGAGTCCCAGCTCTCCCACTCACTGTTTTCCTCGAGCAAAGATGCTGAACCTTTGTGTGCTTTGTGGGTTCCTAACAACAGTATCTATCTGACTGGGTTACTGAGAGACTGGGATGATACAGGTGAAACCCTTAGAGCAGGGATGGCCCAGTGCCAACACCCCACGGCTCCATGTCGTAGCTGCTGCTGCTGTTATTCTTGTCAGGTTCACTCGCTCTTTCAGTTTTCTTCTCTTCCTTCCTAAGAGCTCTTTTGGCCTTAGCTCTCCACTGTCAACTCCCACCTTTTCACCTCTTCGGGTCTGTATCCTATTAGAGTAGGATAGAAAGATAATTCATTGGGCAAGCAAGAAAACATTTTGAACCATTTATAACAGGAAAAGCACAGGCTTCCTTTAGGGTAAACAAGACATTAGAGCCCCAGGAAGACAGAGCTGCAGGGGGCCATGGCCCAGGCAAGCTCTTTGTTTCATAAAGAGGGAGACCCAGGACTAGGGATGTTCAGGGTTCCTTCCTACCCCTGGAAACCTTCCCCTGTGAGGATAAGATGGGTATGCAAGTCTGAAAGCTCTAAAGAGTGAAAACACATCAGAAAGGTATTTTACACACATACACACACACACACACACACACAATTACTACAGCATGGCCTAGACCTCGTCCCTAGGAGGGCACCCAAACTACCCACTCTCCTGCTTCCTCCTCCTCCCCTACAAAAATCCCATCTTCTTGATGCCCAAGACATTTGCCAGCCACTGAAAAAAGAAATATCCAGTGGGCAATATGCTTGCAGCAGACACACCTGACATTTTAGCCTTCTCATGGCATCTGCTGTTTAAAGGACTAAATCTCTAAGGGCAGGATGTCAGGCATCATGGCAGGTGGGGTGAGGGGAGAATCTCATATCCCTCCAGTCAGCCACAGAGCTGAAATTATTTCCTCCATAAGCAGGTGAGTGGGGGTGGGAAACTGGGAGAACCAGCTGAGGCCCCGCCTCTTGGATGCTGGAATCCATTCATTTTTCCTTTGTCTCATTACAGCAGCTCTGCAGGAGGCGCTGCCCCAGTATCCCACCAATCAACCCAGAAACTGGTCCAAGGAAAGGCAGAGATGGCCGGTCCTCCCCCAGACATCCTCGTAGTAAGCATTTCTCAGCTTCCCTGTTCCCTGACTCTTTGATATAGATAAATACTACACAGCCCTTCAGGGATGGATTTTGTCTTTAACAAAGCTCCTCTCCCCTTTCTGTTTCCACCTTTTCTTTCATTGTGTTCTGACCAGAAAAACAGATACTTTCTGTTCCCCTTCTCCTTGGAGGGCACCTGGGGGATAAGGGTGGGGACGTGGTCCCTGACTGGTCAGCTCTTCTCTAGCCACACCCATCTTCTCACGGGAATCCCACCCAAGCCTCACATTCTTAATCCAGAAGTAAGCTCCTCAGAGGGCTATTTGTGCCCCCATCTCCACTCCCGACATTGCAGGCTTTAGGTTTGCTCAGTTGGCCTTTCTACATTATTTAAAAAAATTTTTAATTTTGAAATAATTTCAAACTTACAGGGCAATTGCCAAAATATTACAAACCCCATACAGAGAGTCCAACTTGCCTCCTTCCCCACCAGATACCCCCAGATACTTCCTTCCATCAACTTTTTAACATTTTGCCACCTTTGCCGTATCATTCTATCATCATCACACTCCTTGAACACATGATAATTCCATGTAGAGTTCCTACAAAACAGGATATTCATGTATGTAATCATCTTAAGTGCAGTTATCAAGTTTAAGAAATTTAATAATATGAAGTTTACATTCTCTATTCCAAGTCCTCCTATGTCCCAATATTGTCCTTCTGAGCCTTTTTGTCTCAATTCTTAGATCTCATCCAGGATCATGTATTGCAATGAATTGTCATTACCTCTTTAGTTTCTTTCTTTTCTTTTCTTTTCTTTTCTTTTTTTAAATTGTGAAACATATACACAACCAAAATCTTCTCATTCAAACCCCTCCCAAGCATACCATTCAGTGGGATTAATTACATTCACAGTGTTTCAGTACCCTCACCACCATCCATGGCTCTAACTTTCCTTTCACTCCAAAGGGAAACCCTACACTCATTTTACATTAACCTTCCAATTGCCCTTGCTTCCCACCCCTGTTAATGTGTACTCTACTTTCTGTCTCTATGAGTTTGCATAGATATTTTCTTTGCGGTTACCATGGGGCTTAAATCTATCATCCTCCATAAATTTTATAACAATCTCACTCACCTTGATACTACCTTAACAACTTCAAAAGCATACATAAATCATGTTCTATACACCTTTGTTCTCCTCACCTTTATGTAGTTCTTCTCACAAATCAGTTATACAGTATGAGTCCAAAACCACTGATTTATCATTACATATTGTTCTAGTTTGCTAATGCTGCCAGAATGCAAAACACCAGGGATGGATTGGCTTTTATAAAGGGGGTTTATTTGTTACACAGTTACAGTCTTAAGGTCATGAAGTGTCCAAGGTAACACATCAGCAATCGGGTACCTTCACTGGAGGATGGCCAATGCTGTCCGGAAACCTCTGTTAGTTGGGAAGGCACGTGGCTGGCGTCTGCTCCAAAGTTCTGGTTTCAAAATGGCTTTCTCCCAGAACATTCCTCTCCAGGCTGCAGTTCCTCAAAAATATCAGTCTTAGTTGCTTGTGGGGTGTTTGTCCTCTCTGAGCTTCTCTGGAGCAAGAGTCTGCTTTCAATGGCCATCTTCAAACTGTCTCTCATCTGCAGCTACTCCCTCAGCTTCTGTGCATTCTTCAAAGTGTCCCTCTTGGCTGTGGCAAGCTCACTCCTTCTATTCTGGGCTTATATAGTGCTCTGATAAACTAATCAAGGCCCATGCTGAATGGGTGGGGCCACACATCCATAGAAATTATCCAATCAGAGTTATCACCTACAGTTGGGTGGGTCACATCTCCATGGAAATACTCAATCAAAGAATTACAATCTAATCAACACTAATACGTCTGCCCACACAAGACTGCATCAAAGATAATGGTGTTTTGGGGGACATAATACATTCAAACTAGCACTCATATGCATTTTCCTTTTAGATCCCATAAGAAGTAAAAAGTGGAGTTACAAATAAAAAATACAACAGTACTGGTATTTAAATGTACCCATGTCATTATCTTACCAGAGAGCCTGATTTCTCCATCTGGCTTCAGTCAATTCTCTAGAATCCTTTCCTATCAACCTGCAGAACTCCCTTTAGCATTTCCTGTAAGGCTGGTCTAGTGGTGAAGAAGTCCCTCAGCTTTTGTTTATTTGGGAATGTCTTAATTCCTCCCTAACTTTTCAAAGACAATATTTCCGGATACAGAATTCTTGGTTGTCAATTTTTTTGCTTTCAGCATTTTAAATATGTCATCCCAGTGCTTTCTTGCCTCCATGGTTTCCAGTGATAAATCAGCACTTAATCTTATCGAGGTTCTGTTATATGTGACACGTAGCTTCTTTCACGGCTTTCAGAACTCTTTCTTTATCTTTGGCATTTGACAGTTTGATTATAACATGGCGCAGTGTGCGTCTATTTGGGTTTCTTGTTTGGAATGTATTGAGCATCCTGTTCCTGTCTTTTGTTAAACTTGGGAAGTCTTCAGCCATTATTTCCTTTAATATTCTCTCTGCCCCCTACCCTCTTTCGTTCCCTCCTGGGACTCCCACAATGTGTAGATTGGTATGCTTGATGGTTTCCCACAGATTTCTCAGGCTCTATTTACTTTTCTTCATTCTTTCTGCTTCTTAGATTGGATGATTTCAATTATCTTATCTTCAAGTTCACTGATTCTTTCTTCCTGCCGGTTCTAATCTGCTACTGGCCCTCTCTAAAGAATTTTAAATTTTTATCACTATGGCTGTCAGCTCTGTTTGGTTCTTTTTCATAATTACCATCTCTCTACTGATGTCCTTTTTGTGTTCATCTATGTTTTCCTGATTTCCTTCAGTTCTTTGTCCATGTTTTCCTTAAGCTCTTTGAGCATATTTAGGACCATTTTTAAAAGCTTTTGTCTGTTATGTTCCAGGTCTGATCCTCCTCATTGGTGGTTTCTAATGTTTTAATCTTCTCCTTTGCCTGGGCTATCATTTCCTGTTTCTTTGTACATTTTGTAATCTTCTGTTGATACCAGGACATTTTGATAGTTTAGTGTGTTATTGCTAGAACTTAGACTCTGAGGCATCTGTCCTCAAGCTTATATCCATCTAGTGTTCTTAGAGTTTGCCTTAAATGCCAGGAGCTAACAACAACAACAACAAAAAGAAAACACCATTCCCAGTCTTTGCATATTGACCTATGCTGAGCGCTCTCCTTCAGGGCTTATCCATACCTTGAGTTTGGAGAATAGCTCCAGGCTGAAGAATAGGGGCCTCTCTGATCCTTTCTGTGCATGCTTCTTGTCTTGAGCATGTGCCAGTGGCCAGAGGAATCCCCCCATTTACATGGATATGAATGTCCCCTCTTCCCCAGGAAGTTTCCTCATGGTCTGGGCACTGCACTGTAAGTCCTTGGCCTGCAATCCCTCCCCCAAGACAGCATGACTTGACTACTGTTCCACAGAGTTCTGTAGGAGAGCTCAGTGAGCTGCCTTCTATGTGTAGGGCAGGGTCTGGCATGGCGAGTCCCAACCACCAGAGTGAGCTGACATACGTGCCCCCAGTATGTGCATGAAGGTTACTCTGCTCCCTCCAGAATCAGGACCAGGGATCTGCCCTGCAGTGGGTTAGTGAGGGGTGAAGGAGGGGCCAGCCAGGGCACCATGAAGTCCTACTGCTTTTAGGTTGCCTTTTTCTTGATTCGGCACTTGCATTGTTACTAAAATCCTTTAACTACTTCCTGGAGCTTTTACAAAGCTATCTCTGCCATTTCTTGCTGGTTGCCCAAAGCTTCTGTGGAGAAAGTCCTAAAGTTCCCTGAAGCTTCTCACTCTGCCATGTCAGGGTGGAGCACGGGTGGTGAGTGGGGTGGCAGGGGAGTTCCTATATCTTGCCTAGGCTTTCCTGAGATCCAACACTTTCCCCTCCCCCAAGTCCAAGCCTGAGAATTCTACAACTAAAGGACAGTGGGAGTGGGGAAGTGAGGGATCTTCAAGAGAACAAAGACAGTTCCTACAGTGCTGATGAAATCAGATCTTGGTCACTGAAAGGTTATTACTCATTCTTGGCTTCCAGGGCCCCAACCCTGAGAACTCTCTTGTCTGAATTCCCCAGTGCCCAGTGAGCTTGGAGAGCTGCCCAGCGCCCAGCACCAGCTGCAGGCTGAAAGACCAGGCCTGCTTCCTGAGCTGACAAAAGTGCACAAGGGAGTACAATAACTATGACATTTAAAAGTGAATAGCTAACTAAAAACCAGGGTGGGAGCAGGCTGGGGATAGCCAAATGGCTGCTGTCCAAAGAGGAGCATCATAAAGGTGACCAGATGGGCTGCTGTGGGGAGGAGAGGGCTGGCTTTCTGTTTCCTACCCCACCTCATGATGAATTCCATGTTGATGCATTTTATTCTTTTCATTTTTCTTTCACTTTTCTTCTTCCTTCCTTTTGTTTCCCATAGTTGAGAATCATATTTTCCCTGCAAACCACAATTCTTTGTTTTGTTTTGTTTTGTTTTGTTTTTGGCATTTCTTCATTCCAGATGAATTTCTCAGGTGGCCTCATCTGTTTCTCCTGGTTGGCTGGCTCATTTCTGGCCTGGCCCCCATATCCCAGCACTTCCCGGAAGTTGCAGCCACCACTCATGCTTCTGCGCCCTCAATTTCAAAGCAAAGAAGGCTCTGATTCAGGATTTTTTGAGTGACAAAAAATGATGAAAATGCCAGGGTTTTGTTTGTTTGTTTGTTTGTTTTTTGAGTTCATAATTAACTCATGTCCCTACCAGCATCTCCTTCTGGATCTTCTTCGATTGGTGTGCAGGTTTGGATGTATTATGTCCCCCAAAACACCATTATCTTTGATGCAATTTTGTGGGGGCAGAGGTATTAGTGTTGATTAGGTTGGAACCTACTGATTGAGTGTTTCCATGGAGATGTGACTCAATAAACTGTGCGCTAGACCTTTGATTGGATAATTTCTGTGGCGGTATTATCCTACCCATTCAGGGTGGGTCTGAATTAAATCACTGGAATCATATAAATGAGCTGACAAACAGAAGGAACACACAGAGCTGAGATGGACGTTTTGGAGAGCAACTGGGAGTGACACTTTGAAGAGGAGCTGCAGCTAAGAGAGGACAAAATGCCTCGAGAGCAACGTTTTGGAGAACGCCATTTTGAAACACAACCTGGGAGCAAGCAGATGCTAGCCACGTGCCTTCTGAGCTAACAGAGGTTTTCTGGATGCCAATGGCCATCCTTCAGCGAAGGTACCCTATTGTTGATGCTTTACCTTGGACACTTTATGGCCTTAAGACTATAATTTTGTAACCAAATAAACTCCCTTTATAAAAGCCAATCCACTTCCGGTGTTTTGCAACATGGCAGCATTAGCAAACCAGAACAACTGGTGACATGGCGTTTGCAAATCACTGAATGTGACCATTAGGACTTGGGTAGCATCCTACTGTGCAGTGAGTAGATGTGTGTTTATACACATATGATTTATTTTAATAATGAGAGAAAGGGATGCCTTTAGGGTAAAGTGTGTATCCTTTAGCATGGCATTGGAGACCCTCACGAACTGGTTCTGCAACCTCTTGCTGATCCACCTTCCTCCCTCTGCTACAGCCACAGTGAACTACTTGCCATTCTGAAGGTGACGTGCTTGGCCTCCCCTGTCTCCTTGCTTTTGTGTAGATGGCTCCTTTTGCCATCTGGAATATGCTTACTACTTGCTCTTGGCTTTAAGGCTCAGTTAGAACTCACCTCCTCTGGAGTGAGCCCTCCCTCAGCCTCCAGAACTCACTGCCTCTAATCAGTCTTTGCCAAATGATACTGTAATGGTCTGTTTACTTCTCTGTTTCCCCCACTGGACTGAGAACTCTTTGAGGACAGTGCTGTGTCTTTTATCTGTTTCCCTAGCAGTAGTAGAGGGCCTAGCACATAGCAGAATGTGTGAAAAGTAGGCCAGAGACTAGATAAGTAATACACTGAAGTGCAGGCTTACCCCATTTTACACAACAGGTATGCCTTAAGAACATCCAATCTTAGTTTCCTACTGACTCTGATCTAAGAGAGCTTAATCTTCAATCCTAGGCAATCCCATGGTCTACAGACTTTAGATAGCCTAAGACAAACTGTCATTCAAACACTTTTGCAGAAGTAGCCAAGGTTGGTACCTGAGCTTGTCTGCAATGAAGATGACCCTCCTTTCCAGAAGCAGGGAAGCAAAAACACAGACCAGGTGGCGGACGCTGAGAGAGGAGAAGAGAGATTCAAAATCCACGTGTTCAAGCCGGGAGTCCAGCGGGCGACACAGTTCAATCACCTGCCAGGGAACAGGAGCAGCCATGAAGAGGGGGCCCAGCCATTCAGCCAGGCCTCGCAAGGCGCCGCAGTCCCAGGGGCCCTAAGGTCCTCAGCAGGGTGACCCACGGGCAGGGGAAAAGGGAAAGAAAAAAAAAAAGTGAAACAAAAAGGATTGGGGAAAAGAAAGATCCCAGGAGACTGGGGAAGGAGGCACCTTGGTAGGAAAGTGAGACCCTCCCACACAAATGCAAGGCCCCTCTCACAGAAGTGCGACTGCCACGGTCACCTCAGAAGGCAGGGCTCTGCTCCAGCTTGAGCAGAAGGCCAGAGTCAGGTGGAGACGGGGAAAGACGGGCAGGATCAATGGCCCTTGGCCCAAAATGGCCAGGAAGCTCTCCCTGGCAGTGACATATTGGACTCTCCACTGAGCATTCCATGACTGTTCAAAGCTGTCTCATCCCTTACAGTCCCACTGGGAAGTGTCTCTGACTCATGACACGGTATTACCTGCTGGAACAGGTCACGGGTTTGTGCAGAACAACTGGCAGATCCAAGCAGCACTTGCAAGACTCACTTCCTTTAGAGGCAATTCTTAATGAATCCTAACCCATTCCAGTTACCTTCTGATGAGGCATCTTTCCAGCTTGCATGCTTAGTGTATGTGTCTCATTATTCTGTACTTAACAAAATGTTCTTTAATGTATCTCAAGTTGCTACTCGTGTGCATGTTTTTCCCCTTTAAATGACTGGCTCCTTCATTGGGCAGAGACTGGTCTCTGTTCCCAGCACTTACCCAATGCCCCCACACAGTTAACCTCCCTGCTATGTGTGGATGGGGATGGTTTAGGGCTCCCCAGCAATGAGGAGACTGCTCCTCTCTGTGACGGGAAATTGGGTTGTTCCAGAACGTCTCAGACTCATCTTCATCCCCTCCTTTATTTCCAGAGGTCACCTGGTATGCTGAGGGCCTTTGGAACTGGAGACTCAGGGCTGAATGAGATTTGCCTCCTGATGTTCACAGAAAAGGACAATGAAGGGAACTGAAAGGATGAGAGCAAAGTCTGCCATCAAATTCCAATCAGGCCAAGGGAAGGGACATGCTTCAAATCCTAGGATGAATAAAAAATAGTACCTGACCTTGTCTTCCCTGAAAAGAATCTATTTTACATGATAAATTCATGGGGGGTAAAGCGATCAAAAATGTAAATAAGTTCAAATAAAATTTATGAATGATAATGGGCTATTAAGAGAAGCTAAGGAAGTTCAGTGTCTGTCTCTAAACTGCAAAGCCAACATCTTGCAAAGAAGCCATCACATGCTCCCATAGCATAGTTCTTCGGGTTGCTCTCTGGGACAGAGACCTGGGCTGGATGAAATTGACTCAGGATGGAATTTATACTGCCCTCATATATGAGTGATCAGGGCCAGCCTGAAGAGTGAGGACAAGGCAACACTGAATTTGGGGGCCCACTGAAAGCCAGTCGCTCTGACCATTGGGTCTTAGCTTCTGGGCCACTCCCTCCCCTAGAACAGGCAAAGCATCTCACAGCTTACCTCAATGCCTGATCCTGGCAAGAAGTTTTTGACAACGATGGTTTTGCCCAGAGCCGGGAAAGGGGCTTCCATAACACTCCTCATGAGGGGCTGCACCAGGGCAGGAGAGATGCCTCGTCGTTTTTCTACCTCATCTAAGATCTATAAGGGTCAGAAAAACAACTCAGCTATTCTGAAGTGTACAGTGCCAAGGTGTGTATCTCTTTTAGACAGAGTGGGCCTGTGGTGACTGAAGAATTATGGGCAGCCCTGCGGTCCTCATCAGGCCAAACTTATAGTCTCTCTGACCCTATGCATTGCAGATCCCAATTCTCCGCTCTATGTATACACTCCCTTTGCCATGTGGATCTCCAGTTCTTCCTGCAAAAAGGGTGGAATATATTTCCCTGCCTCCTTGACTTTGGGTTTGGCCATGTGACTTCTTGGGCTAATACATATATTCTCAATGAGGGCAATACTGCCCTCAAGGGGGTGAAAATTGGTTTGGGGAGGACTTAGATATTATAATGATTCCACACTACATAAACAGACATACAGTATATCAGTGGTATTAAAATTTTACGGTGGGCTAATAAGCAAATGAAAAGATGTTCAAAATCATTAGTCATCAGGGAAATGCAAATCAAAACCATAATGAGATACCACTTCACCCTCATTAGGATGGCTATAATTAAAAGGTCAGATAATAACAGGTTTTGGTGAAGATGGAGAGAAGTTAGAACTCTCTTATACTGCTGGTGGGAATGTAAAACGGCACAGCTGCTCTGGAAAACAGTCTGGCTTTTACTCAAAAGGTTAAACATAGAGTTACCATACGATTCAGCAATTCCACTCTCAAGTATTTCTCAAGAGAAATGAGACTATACCTCCACGCAAAAACTTGTACATGAATGATCATAGCAGCATCGTTCATAATAGCCAAAAAGCAGAAACAACCCCAAACTTCGATCAACAGATGAATGGATAAAGAACATGTGTAGTATCCCTACAATGGAATATTAGTCAGTCATAAAAAGTAATGAAGTACTGATACATGCTACAACAGGAATGAACTTTAAAGAGCTTTTGCTAAGTGAAAGAAGTCATTAACAGAAGACCATATATTGTATGATTCCATTTATATGAAATGTCCTGAATAGGCAAATCCATAGAGACTGAAAGTAGATTGGTGGTTGCCTAAGGCTGCAGTGGAGACAGGAATAAATGGGAAGTGACTGCTCTTGGGTTCAGGGTTTTTTTCTGGGGTGATGAAAATGTTCTAAAATTCATTGTGGTGATGATTTTACAACTCTGCAAATATGCTAAAAGCCATTGGGTGATATACTTTAAATGGGTAAATTGTATGGTAGTAAATTATATCTCAATTAAAACTGTTATTTAAAAAGTCCAAATGGAAGGTGTTTCATAATCCAGTAGTAAATCAGAGTCTAAATAAAAATGCCATTTATAATAATATCACAAGTAGCCACTGAGCCCTTGAAATGTGGCTAGCCCAAATTGAGATGGGTTGTAAATGTAAAACATTCACTGAATTTTGAAATACACAACTAAGAATGTAAAACACTTCAATGATTTTTTATATTGATTATATATTGAATTACTATTTTGGATATATTGGGCTAAATATATCATTAAAATAAAAAAATTCATGGGAGGAAAATTAGGAAAAAAATGTCTAAAAAGGTTGTTTACGGGGGTGATAATGAAAAAAAACAAAAAAGGTGGAGAAACACTGGGCTAATAGAAAGAAGCAGAAGTGACAGTGTGTTGGGTGTAAGCCTAGCCTTTAGGAAGCTTGCCATGTGTGTTTCTGTTCGCCTTCTTGTGCCTCTGCCATAGCAATGAGACAAACATGCATGGGCCAGGCTCACTGTTCCAAGAAGGATGAAAGACAAGTGGAGTAGACCTGGCCTGGGCTTGCAACTTAAAGCAAAAATCAGCCAGCCTAGATCAGCCAACTCCCAGCCTACTCACAGACACATGAGTGAGTCCAGTGGAGATCAGCAGAGCTGAACCCCAGCCGACCTGCCCATCTGTGGGAATAAAGGATTGCCTCTTGAAGTCACTGAGATTTGGGGTGGTTTGTTACCCAGCACTATCACAGCAGTAGTTAACTGAATCACCTTTCTTCTCAGAGATTCTGAGAGCAGTTCTTCTTATCCATGATTCCCCTTTTTGTTCTAAATGACAACTTGCAATTGTAGTCATCCTTGTCAAATAGCTCCAGTTCCTGGGATCAGTTAACCAAGGCTCTGTTTCTGGTTCTGTCCTGAGTATCTGTTATATGGTCTTTGGCATGTTATCACTAGACACTCCCATAATATCCCCAGTCACAAGACTGACATGACAAACAGGATCATGCATCACACAGTATGTTAGTGGGTGTACTTGCTCTGCACCCCCTGCCCGTGACCTAGCAATGAAGCTTACATGAACTCCAAACCTCCCAGCTGGATGCCGGGCTAATAACTCACATGAACTTTTTCACTTCTAGCTGTGATAACCATTCCCACACAAAGGCTATAACCTACAGCCTTATTTTCACTTTTAAATAAACTTGTGTGAAAGATTGGCATGAGCAGCAACGCACAACTGTGCTGAGCTTGTAAATGACCAACATTAATGTAAAATTATTACCATTTCAGGTGAAGTGGAGGTAACACCACATCTCGGATTACATGAATAGCATTAACTGTTTCCTCATTAATTCCTTTAATAGATTTGTATGGAAGTCAAGTTCTGCCGTGGCAGGAGATCGCACTATACCAGTGTAATTCAGTCCTCTGAGCTCAGGTGGAGGGGGGTGGGAGGGAGACTTTCGTTGGTGGCAGCCGAGAAGTCTGTTTAAAAACATTTTTACAAAGTGCTGCTTTACACCAATGGACAGTTTATATACGGACTTCAATCCTCCAAGAGAAAGCTCAGATGGAAATATATTTATATATATAAAATCCATGAATTTATTCTAAATCAAGAAGGATTTAGAATAAATTCATGGATTAGGTACTTATATTTTGTTAATAAAGAAAATGTTGAATTATATCTAATTTTTGAGGTCTCCTATATACCCACCCACAATACTGCATAGATGAGCCAATCCAACATGGCAATCCTGTGTCTTGATATATTGGCTTGTTTTCCAGAAAAAATGACCAAATTCTATATAAAGCCTTTGAAAGCCTTGGGACACAATTAAAATAATAAACTTCACACACACATATAACTCATATACACACACAGAACACATATCTACATATATGCACATACATACCTCATAATGGCCTTTTTGTCCAGCAAAAGGTAATACGACAAAAGACAATGCTTAGAAGAAGGAAAGGAAAACACCTGGAACACCCTGGGAGGATCCTCTGCCCCTCCATCGCTCTCCTACAGTTACTCTGATCCTCCTCCCACCCCACTGCTCGGGTCCTGACCTCCATCAACTCCTATTTCCTTTATCAATGATAAGAGAATAGAGGAGGCAATAAGAAGTGAAGAAGTGGGAAGGAAAATAGATAGAGAATGAGGTTATAGAAGTTCAGGGAGTCGTGGGTGTTTCCTGACTCTTTCTAGGCCCCTGCCTTTCCCGTCTCCCTCCTTTCTCTGAGTTCTCACCTTTGAGAAGAGACTGAAGCACCCCAGGCGGCTCACTATGCAGTAAACTTCAGGGAGACGCTTCCCTTTGCCACCAGGCTTTTGGGAGGGAAACAGAAGGAAATCATTAATGTTACCAGCCCTAAGGAAGAAAAGAACCCAAACATTTTTGAGTGTCTCTTATGTGCCCAATGTTTCCATGTACTGTGGTTTTTGAAAACCCAACGAGGAAAGTAGGTATCAATACACCATCTTATAGGTGGAAAGAACCTCTGGTCATGTAATTTTTTTTTTTTTAATTCTTTGGAAGGTTCCAAATGAGTCATGAACATAGTAGGTGCTCAATATTTTCTATAATAAAGTAAAACGGCTTAACTTTTTTACACAAATCACTGTAGTTCGGAAACTGACTTTAAGCTAATTTTGAAACCAAAAAGACAATTATTTCAATACTTTAGTTCTAAAGTAACTTTGTCAAGAAAAATTATTTTCCCATTTAATTTTTTCAATTATTATCCATTATTTTTTACTCATAAATTATGCAACAAATACGTGCCTACTATGTGCCATGCATTACACTTGACTCTAAATTATATCAGCCTATTTCTAAGACTCAAATGCACTCTCAGTGGAAAAAGATTTGTCACTCAAAAGATTAGGCCTCAAAAAAGACAAGTTTGAAAACTAGCATAGTCATTTCATTGGAATAAGTTTGGGCTTTTAAAGGTGACTGTTCTGAAGGGGACACTCTTGACTTGTTGGAATCATAAACAATGAAACCATCCCTCTTCTGCCCTTAGCAACCATTAGGAATGTCCTCTCTAAGCTATCGGGGTCTGTTTAGCACGTATTATTACAAGGACATTCGGTATAAGGAGAGAAAGTTCTTTTATTTAACAGAGAATACAAAAGAGGAAGTTCTTTCTTTTTGAAGGAGACAGAAAAATACTATTCCCATCTACTAGTAAGAGTCAGGTGAGCCCCCAAATCTTTTCCCATGTTTTTAACTACCCCAATTAACCTGCCACACCCTCTACTCCTTCTCTTGTGGCACGTGGTGAAGCCACAGACTGAGGGACTAGAAAGCCAGACTGGGCCCTCCAAGGACCTCTTGCGGGCCGAAGAGCAAAATGTACTAACCAGCAGTCTTCGGCAATAACCGAACCTTCTGCTCCCGTCTTCTCCAGTTAAGACAAATGAGAATGTTTCACTGTGGTTGGGAAAACAAAAATGCATTACCAAGCAAAACAAAGCAAAAACCTCATCACCACTCATGCAATGAGGTGTCCATGAAAAACCAGAGGACGTTCTGGAGGAGGCTGTCAAAAAGGGCTACCCCCCTGTCCTGCTTGTCTATCTCTGTGCTGAGAGATATGGTCACCTAGTTTCAGAGTGTATGTTGAGGAGGGGGAGACCTAAAGATCTCATCCTGAGAGGAAATGAGGAATTTTTAAAATCACCCTGAGCAAATTCCAAAATCTCTCAGATAATTCTATCACCTAAGCCATCCCATTGCACAAGAGTCAGTCATTTATTGCGTATCTGTTGTGGCTGAAGAGATGGAAGAGGTATGTGGGTGCTGCCATCCACGAGCTTGAAGGTGAGGTGGCATCCATGGGACAAGAGCTGTCGCTCTGTGAGGGGGGAGTTGAGGAGTGGGACAGTTCTTGGTCCCTCTCAGAACTGCTGCCAGTGTGGCTCTCCCAAAGTGTTCTCCCTATTGAGCTATCGGAGACTTGGACTGTCCTTAGAGATGGCTGGGCTGACTTCAAGGAACATAGTGTCCTTCCAACACCTATGGTATGCAGTCTACCGAGTTTGGTCAAATGCCAAAGCATCTGATAATAAAATCTTGGTATCTAATACGTTACCATGATATGATAACATGAGCTAAGGCAGAAATGTAAATGCATCAAAATCGGAGTAACAGATAGATGGGATATTGAAGAAATGTTTCAGGAGCACTGGATGAGGATAAGTGATGGGCAATCTTCCCCTAACTTTTCCCAGACTAAGAATTACCTTACTACCCTGCACAGAGGCTTATGAAACAAAGAAACATTCTCAGATTGAAGGGGAGGCCTGGTAAATCTGCATATTTAGCAATGTGATTCTTATCTTCAGGGAAGTTTAAGAAATACTGGGGGGGAAGTGTCCCACCTGTCTCCTCTGGACCAGATCCCACCAGGATCGCCTTTCGGTAGGACTGACTTAGGGGGTCTGCCATCTGTGACGCCATCCCTAATTCCCGTCTTTGTCTTTGGGGGTGGGGAGCGGAGATGCCCACACATACCTGGTAAACTGCTGGACAGGCGTCCAGTCCTTGGCGTCGGGGAAACAGAATTGGGGAATAGCCTTCAGCTGGTCCTCAGCCTCTCTCATGAACTTGAATGACCTTTCCAGCTGCAGGGATAAAGGTGAGAGACAGGTGGAAAATAAACCTCAAACCCGGCATGGGAGAGTGAGGCAGATGCCTGCAAGGACCTCATCTCCCAGCTTCCCACAGCCTTGACTGCCACCTTAACCTCCTGCCTCGGGAAGGGTTTGCAACTCAGTCTATTGGGCCCTTATTTTCTCCATGGCCGTTCCAACTATGGTTTTAGGGGGGAAGTCAGGAAAAAAATTAATCTGTTTTAGAGAAGTGTTCTCTATGCCTAACATTCTGAAATATAATTATGTAGCTCAATAAGGAAAAACTGTCACAGCAATCCCATCCAAATAAGAGGCTCACGAATCTGGAAGGCAGAGCCTCAAATAAATTCTTCCAGCTTCTGGGCCCCAGGCACAGACACCTCTTCCCAATCCAGGCAAAGAGATTTTAAAACATTACTTAGTGAATACATAACATGAAATTATATTATACATTGAAATTCAACTAATTTCAGAGAGTCATTGAGTATCAAAACTAGAAGGGACTCTAGACATCAACTAGTCTGACATTCTTATTTCAGAGATAAGGAAATAAAACCTGAGATGTTAAGTGTTTTGTTCATGATCACAAAACTTAGTGTCAGAGCCAGGAATAAAAATGATCTTAATCTTTGGTCTTTCATTCTTTCTCTCTCTCCCTCTCCCTCTCTCATATATTCCAGTACCTAGGACAGTATCTGACACATCATAGCTGGATGAATTTTATCTTGTTAAAGAACAGGATGAATGAATAAAGTCTGATTTAGAGATTATACATAAAGTCATCAGTTTGCTTATTTTATGTATGAACAAGAATCTGTACTTTTACAAAGCATTCCAGGAGCAAGTTTGGGAGACACAAAAGAATAATTTGCAATTAGCATGTTTCCTTATAAATTGGTACTTCTGGGAAGAATTGTGGGCTTTTTTTTTTTCTTTTTTGATAAATTTATACTTGTTAAATTTCCTTTATCAATAGTTGAAGAAAATAAATTACGCTAGAGTTACCTATAGCATCTTGAGCTATTAGATATTTGAAGTAAGTGGAGTCTCTATTTCTGAGGTTAGGAAATATAAATGTTTAACCTAAAATCTTTCTAATAATTTCCATCAATTTCTTATTTTGCTGTTAATAGCCTACTACTGACCTTTACAGCAGCAGGCATACAGTTTCTGAAGCCTACAGAGCAGCAAGATTGTTGAGTGCTTCACAGATTATCTGTAAGCCCCAAGGTCACCATATACCACAGAGAGGAGGTCTCTGAAGAGAGCATCCAAAGGAATAGAGCTCTGGGCAGTTGGTTTTCAATCTTAAAAACCGACTTTAGTACCACTTCCCCTTAGGTTAGATCACATTTAATGAAAGACATGGGCTGCTACTAATATGAATGGTGACACAACTATCAATCAATGAAACACAGTAGCCACTTAACCATTTAAATCTAATCATGAATTGTACTTAGCTTTCTTCTTCAGAATACGGTACTATGTCTCTCCTATATAATGATTCTCTCTTCCGTCCTCGACACAGAAGATTCCAACTGGTCTAGGAAAAGTGAGTTGATAATTCACTCACTCAAAGATTGTTCCCAATGCAGAGATTTATTACTACCCTTGGACAGTCTTATAGAGAAGCAATACCAGCTGGGTGTGATTGTAGGAAGAGGTCACTAATCACCACAGAGTGAAGGACCCTAAATTATAAAGAATACAAAGGAAGGAACAACCACATTTCCCCATATGGGAAATAGCATTAGAGAACTGAAAAGCAGACCTTTTAGGCAAGCAAGTATCTGCACGTTTGAAAATGGTCCAGCCATCATTTGGATGCACCCACTCCCAGAGCACATGTGGGATACCCACAAATGTAGATAGACACATGTCATCAGTACTGAGTTATCATCTTACACGTGCACGCACTTGTTCGTATAAGCACTCAAACACATTTACAGGAAGCTGCACATTGGGATCTCTCTCACAAACACAACTCTTTAGAGAGGCCTAAAAAATATCCCACTCTCCTAAAGTGATTCTCTGTTAGCGCATGCATTGTGATAAAGACAAACATATGATATCAAACACTTCAATGGAATATGACAGGAATGATCTCTAGCATGCAAATATAAACTGCAAACCTTTGTTAAGGTGACTGTATAGGAGTGGAGGATAAAACCCAAGGGGAAAAGTTAGAAAAGAGAAAGAGAGAGGAGGAAGAAAAGGTCCTTCAGACAGAGGGAGTAACTGAACCATGGTGAGGAAGTGTAAAATAGCCTGGCAGAAATGTATGTATAAGGATGAACATCATAACATTTAAAATATATTTCTAAAGAAACACTGGCAGCAAGAAAATTTCCAACAGGAGGGGACTGGCTAAATAGATTGGGGTATATCTACATAAGGGAACAGCATAAAACTTAAAATTTTTTAATAAATATGTTTATAAATAATGATAGGTTTACAAAACAGCACACAAAACATGATACAGAAATCATACAATGTATTCTCAGTTCTGTAAAAAAGTTATACTATGAGAAAGACTGTAAGAAAACATATCAAGGTGCTAAGAGTGATGATCTCTGTGTAATGGAATTTTAGGTGTTTTTTTTTTCTTTATACATTTCTATATTCGGCCCCTTTTCAACAATGACTATGTATTACATTCAACTAAAAAATGTCTTAAAGAGAATACTTTCTGGTCCCCAATACTACTTTTGTGGGTCTCTAGGAGGCTGGAAACCCCAGGTTGGAAACTATAAGCATAAAGAAAGTACCTGAAGAGAATGTCTAGGAAAAGTATTTCATGCTTCAATAGTTATGGTGATTAATCATTAACTAACTAACAAATGAATGAATGCCTCCCCTCCTGGAACATTTGGTATTCCTCCAGAGGAATAATTAGGATAACAGGACAGTCCCTCACTCCTTGGTGCTCACTCTGGGTGGTTCTCAATTGTGTTGTGAATCAGTGTGATCCTGGCTGGTGGCCTCTCTTGTCCATGTGACAGCTCCCCCAAATCTGGGCACACCATGGGAATAGGATTTTCAGGGGTTCCTCCTTTAGAGTGTGGCACCCGGAGCGAGGTGAAGAGCTGCCAGGTTGGAGGGCTGGTGCCTATGGCTCCCTTCAATGATAGAGTTCATTCCCTAAAGTCTCCTCTTGTAGGACAGGACTTGATTGCTGTCTGGACCACAGTGGGCAGGATGAAAGGAGGGGAGGCAGTGGGGGACAGCCGGGGTCTAGGCCGTGGTAGATGCTGGGATCGTGCTGGGGTGGTGACTCCAACGAGAGGCCCCAAGCAGACGAGCACAGGAGCTTCCTCCCACTTTCCCTCCTCTGAGCACCCTCAGCTTTGGTTTGTATGAACCTTCCAGAGAGTGTCATATTCTACCTTCATATGCTTCTCTTATCTCCCCATCAGAGTGTCAATGCCTTGAGGGCAGGAAATGCATTTTGTTCATCTTTACAATCCTCTGAGACCAACAGGTTCTTAGTAAATTCTAGTTGAACCTCTTTAATACTGCAAAGTTTATGAATAATTTATATATTATCAGCTATGCCATTTTAGGCTTTTTTGCATGCCATTTTATTTTAGGGGCCATGATTTAATTGACGGCAAAACCAAATCAACGTAACCATGAACCATGTTATAATAGAGTGGAATTTTGCATACACACATAGAGAGATACACTGTGTACATTCAGACATGTAGCATCAACACCAACGGTATACTACTTGGGGAGAGCAGTGTGGATTGGTGCGAAAGAGAAGTAGGGCTTCTAGGACAGGTTGGGAGATGCACCTGGATAAGGAGATAGGAGAGGACCAGGAGGATGGTGTGGGCAGTGTAGAGACCACAGGATATAAGTATTTTTGCCCATACTTTTAGTCCCTGAACCTCTCTTCCCTGGGAACTCCCAAATTCTCCATTGGCAGTTGTTCTCATCTGATACACTCTAATTAGGACACATTTTCAAGATTCTAGAGACACTAAGTGTTCATCAGACTCCTGCGCCTCCCTGAATCCGTGAGTCCTATAATGGTGAGGTTCACGTGTGAGGGTGCCCCGGTGTCTGGTCAAGCAAGCACTGGCCTAACCATTACTGCAAGAACATCTGTGGCTGGTTAATAAACCAGAAGACTGGTTTATTAAATCATCAGTCAATTGACTGTACCTGTGACTGATTTCATCAACAAAAGGCGCATCTTCCACAATAAAAGAGAATTCAATCAGCTGGATTTACTCCAATCAGTTGAAGATTTTTAAGGGAGAGAGAACCTTCACTTCTTCTTCAGCTAGCCAGTGTCTCCTGAGGAGTTCATCAAACACTTTTATTGGAGTTGCCAGTTTGCTGCCTGCCCTGTGGAATTTGGACTTGTGTATCCCCACAGTTGTGTGAGACAATTTTATAAAATCTTATATTTACAGATATCTCTTATTGGTCCTGTTTCCCTAGAGAACTCTAACTAATACAAGTCCCAACAAGGTGTTGGCTAAAAAGCTGATGTTCCCCGGCAGGCCACAGAAGTACAGGGTGCTGTACCTTCAGAGGGAACTGCTGGGTGAGTTCTGGCACGTAGGCAGCCCCTGCCTGCTTCTTGTGCAATGACACGACCACAAAGTACTCGAAGAGCTGCCTCTCCTGGTACTCGATGAGATCCCGGTCTAGCAATGGGTACCGAAGAGCCTGCTTCAGGCGTGACTTCACATTGACGAGACGGCGGCTATGAGCTGGAGAGAGAGAGAGACAGGGAGCCTGACAAGGACTCACTTTCAAAGCCGGAATTGCACAGAGCTGCAACATGTAATTCCCAGCTCCAATGCTTTTTCAGGTCCTAAAAAGTATTTCTACATCTAACACATTAGTACTAAACTCTCTATTTGGGATCCTTGTGCAAGTTCTGGGAGGAGCCACACTCAATGGATTATCAGGCTAAGTGGGGTGCAGGAGCCTGGGGTTGCAGGGTTCCTGCTCTGCCACGGTTTTGCTCTCTGGACTTTGAGCAACGGCTCACAAAGACCTCACCTTCATCTGTCAGATGGGGTGGGGACCTTGACTCCTCCCCTCACTCCTTTCCTTCATCTTCCAGTTTGTGTGAAGTGACAAAATCCACTCCAGGGAGGTTTTGGAGCTGGGAGCTCAGTTAACATTCCACATGACCCAACTGGCACAGACATAACTTGTCCAAGAATTCCCATCTACCACCTCTCCTACACCACTTCTATGCGATGGAAATGTACTTACTTCATTCTAGAGATGGGAGAGGCAGCAGTTAGGTGGTAGAAGCAAATGAGGCAGGACCACTGGATGGACAGGTCTCTATTGCCTCACTCAGCAACCCTGGAGTCTGCAAAACTGTGGCAAACTCACAAAAGCCTAGACCTAGATCACTGAATTTTAGAGCCAACTAATTCAACAACTTCCTTTGGCAGATGCAGGACCAGAGGTCTTAAGTGACTTCTTCCAGCTTACACAGCAGTTTCAGCAGAAGTTGGGCAGGAGCACAGATCTTTGGAGCCCTAGACAAGCACTGCTGTCTTACAGTATGAAAAACACTTACGTCTGGATGGAAAGTCATGGAAACAGAGGGTGCTGCTTATGGTAGCCAGCTCTGGCTCTCTGGAGAGGAGTGGGAGGCTCATGCTCCTGAGTGGCCCCTGAGCCCACTTGGGGCCCCACCATCCCCTCTCCTTCCTGGTCCTCCCACTAGGTCAGAAGGGCTGCCTTTGTAACTTCCAAGCCACCCGCATGAGCCCTGCACAACAACTGCTGTTCTCACCTTTTAGCTTCTCCTCGGTGTCACTGTCAGACTCACTGTTCTCATCTGTCACTAGACCAAAAAGACAAGGAAGAAAGTTAAATATGAGTACTTCTATTGCAGGAAACTTTTTATATGTGGTACACAAATCTAAGATTTCTAGCTCAGTGGGGGTGTTTTCTTTTCGTCTATTTAAATGTAATGTAGACAAACTATGTCTTTGTCGAACTGAATGCATTTCCAAATTAATTTGTCTCTAAGATGATACATTTATCAAATGAGACATCAAAGATACTGGCCCCCACAATAGCCAAAAGGTGGAAACAACCCAAGTGTCCACCAGATGAATGGATGGTACAGATATGTAATGGAATATTATTCAGCCATAAAAAGGAATGAAGTTCTGACACATGCAACAACAGACATCATGTTGCATGAAATGAGCCAGACATTAAAGGACAAATGCTGTATGATCTCACCTACATGAAATAACTAGAATGCACAGATCCACAGAGACAGAAAGTGGATTACAGGTTATCAGGGGCGGGGAAAGGGAGAATGGGGAGTTATTGCTTAATGGGTACAGTTTCTGTTTGGGGTGATGAAAAGCTTCAGTAATGAATGGTGGTGATGGTAACAAAACATTGTGAATGTGATTAATACCACTGAAGTATACGTTTGAAAGTGGTTAAAATGGGAAAATTTATGTTGTATATATGTTATCACTATAAAAATAATTAAAGAAAAAAAAAAAGAAGATACTGGCACCTAAATGCCAAGCAGGAAGAGAACCCATGAGGCAGGGCGTGCATCACTGGGCTAGTTGATGGGGGGTCAGGGTGCGGGGCCAGAGGATTTGCCACCTCAGGACAGTGGAGCGAAAACAGAACAGACATTTATAAAGCACCAACTTGTTTCGCTCCTTGGTGAGCCAACCGGAAACAACAGGATGCAACTTCTAGGATGCAACAGGATAGGTTCTTCTAGGAAGTGCCTGTTTCCAGATTCTTGGGGGAGGAGGGACAGTGGTGGAAGTTTCTACCTTTTCCTGAGTTGCTCTCTGTCGACTGGGACAGCCTCTTCACCCGTTTCTTTCCTCTCCGGGCCTCATAAATGGCGTTGATTCGCAACACCAGCTGCCAGACACCGGGAGAAGAAAAGCCAGTGTTAGCAGGCCGCTTCCACATGCAGCTGGGATTCCTTGGCTGTCCCTTCTTCTCTGGGATGACGGTGGGCCAGGGAAAGGACAAGGGAGGAGATCTTTCCCACTGGCCTGCTGGCGTCTTTTAATCATGATTTTCTGCCAGATAGGAACGTGACTGTCAAGAACAACCAAAGGAAGCTGCCAGCCTTGCTGATGTAGGGGTGGGTGATGTCTAAATATGCAAACCATCCCGCTGAGCCACAGGGAGGCAAAGTCACTGGCTCCTGATGTGGCAGCTGCTGTCCTCTGATACTGCAGTGGGGCACTCACTGTGGTTTGGGAAGCAGCTTCTGCTCCCAAAACAAAACAAGAAAAGGAAGACACAGTGAAAAGAAAAAAAAAAAAAATTCCCAGGCAGGGCCCCTTTCATGGGAACCATGCCAAAGAATATCTGAATGGCTGTGAGTGGGAAGGGAGCAGGGATTCGGGTGCATCTCGAGTCCTGGGCTGGGGCAGCATGGAGTATACTAGCACACGCCCTTTCTGCAGAGCAAAATTCACTCCAGATGTCGTGGATACTCCATGAATCCTCAGAGTACACGCACGTGTGGTGTGTAAGTGGATGTGCATGCTCTGGAGTGTAACACTCCAGTCTCCAATTAGACCACGCAGTGCCAGGCACCCCTCCCCCTTTACTCTCGCCAGATGGCCCCGCTCATTGTCTCCACCGTCTTCCACCAGCAAGCCTAGCTCTTTCCTGCGTATGTGAGAGCAGACCTGCTTCAAAGGAAACATTTTTCTTACTTCTGATGAAAAATGTTTGGTGTTCCTATGTGTTTGTTTCCCCCTTTTTTCTCCTGAGAAACTGGTGAGTGTGGATTTATATATTTTGCTTTTCCAGGTCCCCAGGGACCAAAGCTGTCGGAGAACACACATTTTCAGCACATTGAATCCAGAATCCCACACACAGAGGGACTCTAAAATTAGATTGTTATGTGTGGCTTATAAAATTACTTGTTACTTTATACACACACATAGCGACCTAACGGTTGTTATCTACAGAAATAAGTGAGTCAAAATACAAAGTGGTGACTATTTTCCATGTTCTGTGAATATTTTAAATTCTTATTTTTCATATATTTTTAATATTTGGGCCCCCCTTCTGCTGCTGGCTGTCTGGGTGCCTGTGGGCTTGTGACTTGGTTTCTAGGAGCCAAAATTTCCTCATCTGAAGAATGAGGGGATCAGAGTATTTCCAAAGTCTCTTCCAGCTCCAACATTCCGGGGTTCTATGATAAAAGCTCTTAGCTGTCCTCAGATGTCCTTTCATGACTTCTCCTGTGAGTCAGAAGGTTTATCACTCAAGCATCACAACTTAAAGGCCTACTCCCAGTTTGACTATGTTGGAACCATCTCTTGATTGAATCTGGGATCACTTCCCACTTGGCTTCACAGAACCACTTGCTCCCTTTCAAGAGAAGAAGCTTCCTGGGTTATGCCAGGTCGGGAGAGGAAGGGAAACCTACCTGGACACAGTTGAAGCAAACCAACTAGCAACTTTAAAGGGGAGCTGTGTTTCTTAGCTGACTTGAAAGATTTAAAATTCTTTTGTGCACTGGGAAGAAAAGGAAGGGAGATGGGTATAGCCTGGGTGGAGATACCAGGGTGTGCAGTGGATTAGCTGTGTCCAGTCTCTGCCCTCCACTCCTGACCAGCACCCTAAAGTGGCTCCCCAGATCCTCTCCACACTGGGGCACTGACCACTGCCTGGGTGGGGAGGTGGCTCAGTATTAAGGTGTCCTTGTGGCAGGCCTGGGCTGGCCCCGCGTGCTCTGCAGGCTGCTTGCTGAGCCTACTATCCTGGGATATCCTGAGCACTCTGGCTCCTGACCACCAGGCCAGCCCTTGCCTTGCCAGCTCTCTGTGAACTTCTTGTCTCTTAACTATGTGTTGGTTTTGCCCATTGCCTTGCCTTGGATCTGACTCAAAAGGGGTCTCTACCTTAACCACCAAATTCCTGCCTGTGTGGCAGTCATTTATATTTTGGTCTTACTAAACTGCCGTCTCCTCGAGAGCTCATGTTCCTGAATTTTGCCCATTCTCTTCCTTTCTCTCATGTTCTAACCATCAGGATCTTAATGCTAACCCCATTTCTCCTGGAATCAGACACCTTATAAAGGAGTTGCCAGGTCACATTCTTTTTTTTTTGGGGGGGGGCTGGGGGGGTGTTTTTCAACCCATTCAAAATCTCTTCCCAAAAAGATCCAAAAATGACTAGAAAGAAAATAGGATATATTTAACATTCTTCCACTTATTTAAACACAATAAACACCAGAATGTAAGCTCCGTAAGGGCAGGGATTTTTGTTAGTGTTGCTTACTGCCATAACAGTACCTATAAGGTCTGGAGCAGCATCTGACACAGAGTATGTACTCAGTAAATATTTGTTGGTTGTGAATTTGTTGAATGAATACTAAACATTTGCTACGTGCAAGGGATTTTGCTAGACGCACTGAAGGATAAAAAGATGTATGAGGCATGGTATCTGTTCTCAGGGAGTGCACAATCTACGATGGAGGACTCAGATCTCACATAAATAACTACCATGCAAGCTACATATTCTCTAGACAATTAATGAGTGCTACATGAGTGGCATAACTAACATGACAGAGAATGTTTTTCTTACTTTAAACCAGGTTTTGGAATAAGTGCAAGTCACATATACTTTGGTCAGTAAGTCTTTGTTCTTTTTTATTAAAAATACTTTTCCCTGGAGAGAAGAATTTAAATGTTTTTGTACAATTGCACTTTAATAGGAAATAAGTTTTGTTGTTTTAGGAGAAAATTTTCTTTTTTTAAAACTTTTTTTAAGTTGAAAAAAATATTTTTAACTATAAGCTCTTTTGAAAGATAATCTGTTTCAGACAACAGAGTCATCTGGTATCTAATTCTGCCTGTGATGGTGGCTAAAGAAACAATGGTTTCGTACAATACCAGGCTAAAGTGTGATGAGAGGCAGGAAAAATGCAGAGAGCCCTCTTCTAATTATACAAGATACCATACTGTTTCATGAATCCCTAGGCCATCACATGGCTGTGTAATTAATTGCTCTGCTTCAGTATTAATGACGGTACAAGGGAGCTAGAAGGGCTGTCTTTTTCCCTGTCCCCTCCTCCACTGGGATATTCCTCTCTGGGAGAGGTCCAGCAAAGCATCCGTACTGTCGGACAGGCAATGTAGACGCAGTATTAAGGCAGACCCATCAACCCTCCTATCTGATTAGCTCTAAGTAGGCAATAAAGTCTTTCTTGCTGGATAAACAAAAACAAAGGTGTTTTGTTTGTTTGTTTGTTTTTTCCCAAATGGTTAAATGTTCCAAAATAAAGAAGTCATGAAAGTGACTGGCAAAGACCCTTTGACCTGAGGTAAAGGATTCAGAGCATTTTGAAAGAAACACATTACTAAAGCATGGAGATAAACCTAGGTTAATGTTACATGGCAAGTGATAAAACTGATGACTAATGAAACTTCTACCAAACTGTAATTAGTCATTTGTTTTCTTTCCAATAGTTCCTTTGAAGAATTATGTACTTCATTTTTATGATTAAGTTTTAATAAGATTTTGCTGTTGTTGTAAAATTGGCTGGTAAAACATGCTGTTTTTTTTCTTAGTTTCATTATGCCTGTCAAAATAAGCATGTTTGATAAAATGCCTGTGCTCACCTGGTGGCAGCCCACTTTAATTTCAGGCAATAAACTAGGAGGAAATAAACTTCTAAATTTGAGAATTATACATATAAAAAATGATGGTAACAGTTCTACCTTTCTCTCCACTTTACTACTTTCACATGAAATATGTGCAAATATTCTCTTTCCCGCAATCTCAAAACATTTTTCAAAAATATTAAAATAGCATATATGGGAAAGTGATGGGTAAGAGCCTGAGGCTATAAGGGAGAGAGATTAAATGGTTATTAGAGATCACATACTCAAACTTGGAATTGTAACAGAGTTCTTCTAACCTAACAGCCAATTCATTTGCTTATTCCTGTTTAATTTTCTGAACTAATGGAGGCTGCACAGATGTTAACATCCACTTTCAATAATTCCACCATTGTAGGTGTTTGACATTACAGATAAGCATGAACCAGGCCAGAATAAGTAGAAGGCAAGTTAAGGGAGTGGCTCAAGGTCCCACCCTTTTGAGTCCCTAGAGCAGCTATAATGTCAGTGCAGGACAGTGACTCTGGAAGGCAGGTGAAAGGAGAATGGAGAGACATGTGTCAGTGTTGAAAGAGACCTGGGATCCACATGTATGGCTGGAGCTCATTCAATATACATTCAATAATCAATACACAGCCTACACTGTGCCCTGGGCAAGGAAGAAAAAGGAGAACATTAAGGGAAATGAGGCACGGCTCCTACCCTGTCCCTCTCCTTGCCTTCCATCAATGAAACAAAGCAAGAGGTCTTCTCAGGCTGCAGGTTTTAGGTCTTCTTCTCGACCACCTGACCCTAATTTCCTCTACCTTTCAGAATGCACTCAAGGCGACTTGACTTCACTTGAATAAGAATGTTGGGGGCAGGGAGGAAGTGGGGTGAAATCATGACTCCCAATACTGTTTAACCAAACTGTGTCAGAAGGAACTAGCTCGTGGAGAGTATCAATGCCTTGACTTTCTTTCAGGTGATGGACGACTTTGAGAAAGCTGATGAAACCTATAGACAGTCTCTCTCCCACCACCACCACCCCAACCCCATCCATGAACTCTTAAGTTAAGAATCCCTGCCCTGAGAGTTCCTGTAAGAAATTAGTAACAAATTATCAATAAAGAGTGACCAGCACTGTAGGGCTAAAGCTGAGCAAAGGTAAATTTAATCGACAACACACACAAAGATGGACATCCAAGCCATCAGTGTCTTTTACCTTTTGGACTGCAGAGAGCAAGAAAAGATGTATTTTTGACAGGTACTGCCTCAGAGCAGTCTCCACGTGGTACCTGCCTCTGCAGTGGGGATTGACAAAGTTTCAGTTGGAGCATGATGCATGGAGCTCTACATTTTGAGGACAGGAAGGAGAAGGAAGAGGCCTTTTGAGGCTAGGTGTTCCAATCACTTTCTGGGATCAGAGGAGTGGTTAGGGCTGGGGGAGAGATGACTAAGAGGCTGGCTACAGGATCATGATGACTATTATGACAAAGGCCCAAATATCCCAGGCCTGCTGGCTTCCCTGTGGTGAAGCAGATAGTAGTCGGTCCAGTGATTTGTTCTCTGCCCAGACTCCTCCACAGCCTTCCTTGCAGAGATCTGAACACAAAGCTTGTTGCAAGAGTTACCTTGGGTATCTTTTTCTTCTTCTTGCCATTCTGTGGGTCTCCAAGATTGAAGAAGGTGTCATCAGGACTGCTGGGAGTGGAAGGGGGGCTGACTTTGGAAGGGGACCCAGTTCCATCACGGCTTAGCTTCCTCGTGTCCAGCAGTTTGAAGTTCCTCCTCTCTGAATTTTGCCAGAAGAAAGCTGGTTTGGACATTGACTGCTGGGTGGAGAAAAGAAAAGTATGAAGGGGAAAAAACAAGAAATGATTTGTGATGCCAGGGATGGAAATCATAAGGCTATGAAGGGGAACTATGCTTGAGTGCACTGGGTTTGTCTATGATCATAACTGCTCAATACACATTTATCACCCAACTATAAAAAAATGGTGTGATAAAGGATATAAATCTAGTCCGGTCTCTCTTTTTAGACAAGTGGGAACTCACCTGGTTTAATACCCTGCCTTTGGAAATGAGGCTTTCTGATAATCTAAGGTACACTCTACTGGGAATTACAAGACCTAAGCCTAGTTTTGACCCTGCCACTGGTTAGTGTGCCCTCTACACAAGTAATTCCATTTCTCTGTGCCTCAGTGTCTTAATTCTAAAATGAACCTTTTTAAAGTCAAAAGGCAAAGGAACAACTGTTAAAAAAAATCTACAACTCACAACATAGAAAAGAACTCATTTTTCCTAATATACAATACAAATTGAGGAAAAAAAAAGACCCAAAAAACTCAAAAGAAAACTGGGCAAAAGATAAGAATGGAAAATTTATAGAAGAGGAAATACAATGGTTCTTAGATATGTAAAAAGATGCTCAACTTTACTTGTGAGAAGAAGAAAGAAAATGAAAACTATATTGAAGAAACATATTTCACTCGAAAGTCAGCAAAATTTAAAAGAAAATTGATAACTCACTATGTTTGAAACGGAAGGAAAACAATCACTTCCACACTTTCATACACTGCTGGTGGGATTGTAAATTGGTACAACTCTATGGAGGGCAATCTAACAAAACTACGAATGCATATACCCTTTGACCCAATAATTCCATCTCTAGGAATTTACCCTATAATATACTCATATTTTGAAAAGCTAAATTGTACAAGGAAACTTATATTGTGCAAAGTATATTGTGCATTGCAACACTGTTTGTAATTACAAAGTAATGGAAACAACCTAAACATCTATCATTAGAGGAGTAGTCAGATAAATTGTGGTACATCCATACAGTGGAATATTCTGTAGCTTTTAAAAAAATTGAAGTACTGATACAGAAGATTCAAGATACATATTGTTAAGCATGAAAAGCAAGTCGGTATAGTGAGCCAATGTTTGTGTGTGTGTGTTTTAAGGAACTATTTTTTCTGGCATATGCATAGAATAGTTCTGGACGGATTAAGTGATTAACTGGTTGCTCTGGCGGACAGAAATAGAAGGGCAAGGGTGAGAAGACGACTTTTCACTGTATTCCTTTTGTACTTTTAAAATTTGGAACCATATGAATGTATTAATTATTCACTGAAATAAAAAACATTAATAAAAAAATAAAATAAAAGGAGCTACTTTATCTACATGCTTTCTACGGGTACTTCCAGAACTCAAGTTTTATGACATTATAGATGTAGATGTCTTTTATTTTCTTAATTAATTAATGAGATTAAATAAGATAAAGGTACATAAAACTCCTAGCAGAGTGCCTGACAGATAATAAGGATTCAATATATTTCTCTTCCTTCCTCTTAAGACACTGACATTTCCCCATACTTTCAGGTGCTAGTTGAATTTTCCTTCAATATATTATTTATGTTCTTTGCCTATTTATCATCTGAGATCCTGCATTTTTCTAACTAATTTGGATGAACTCTCCAAATAGGACTGATATTAACTATTTGTTGGTTTTGTTGAAAGTGTGTTTTTGCAGTGTGGTTTGTTTGTATTTTTATTTCAGTAAGATGGAATTTTTCACACAACTTTTTTATATACTAAAGTCTGTCAGTCTTTCCTTTGTGATTGATTTGGTTGTCTTATTTGTCTACTAAAGCTATCTCCTTTTAGAGGTTTAATAAATATTTAATTCTATTTTCTTGGTTTGCTTTGCATATAGTTTATTCATTAATCCATCAGTAATTTATTTCATTGTATATTAGCCTAAGTCAATTTTTTCTTAATTGCTAACTTATCTCTATCTCATTTAATGAACAAGCCTGTCCACTATCAACATACAATGTCACATTTATTACATACTAAACCTTCATAGAATAGGCCTATTTTGTTCCATTGATTTTGCCATTCTTGTTTAGTACCAAGCAGTATGTAACAGATAAAACTTTAAAACTTTTTCTTTTTAAAAGAGTTGTAGGAATAAAGACTCCTAGCCTTCCTAAGGGTCCTGCTCTGATGTTTTATCATGTTTCTACATGGAACAATAAATTACTCAGCATCACAAACGCTGAGCAGAGGAAGTGGCCAGCCTGGTATCTTAATAATCACACCTGCTCCAGAAAAAGGAATATTGGCAATACTCCTTAAAGGCCAAGTTTCATCCGCAAGGAAGTCCAAAGAAATGGCCCTAATTCTTTCATTGCATTGGAATTTCATATCAAATTGTTGGCAAAAAGCAGGTATCTGTTTTTTGTTAGAGATTTAGTTTGTGATAGTATTTGCTCAAGGGAGACTTGACCTGTGAAAAAGCCTAAGGAGAAAGAAGAACCCTCAGACCTGGTTCTTTCCCTCAAGAAACCCCAGGAATGAAAACACAGCACTTTGTGAAGGATGTCAGGAGACCCGGTGGAGGCTGTGGGGGCCTGTGGTCGCACCAGTGGAGAAGGGGACTCGGGTTGTATCCCATAGCACCAAAATAAGCCACCACTGTCCAGAGAGCTTTCAAGAGGGGTAGAATTTTGTAGCTACTCAACTGATAAAAAGAGATTTAGTAGGCTGTAGGGAAGAGTGTTATAAAAACATCACACAATTTGAGAACAGGCTTCTTGGTGAGGGTGAGCAAATTAGACGAAGGGGGTCTTTATGGCTTAGAGCGAGGGCAGTGAAAAGGATGGGAAGAGAGGACACAACAATGAAGACATGATTGTCGAAGGCCTTTGAAAGTGAGGATGTGATTCTTGGACCTAGCAGGGGTTGGCAAACTTTTTCTCAAAGGACCAGATGGTAAATATTTTAGGCTTTGAGGACCATATGGTCTCTACTGCAACTACTCAATGCTGCCACTATAGGGCAAAAGCAGCCAGAGACAATATGTAAAGGAACGAGCCTGGCTGTGTTCTGGTAAAACTGCATTACGAAATCAGGCAGCTGGCCTTCTGGCCATAGTTTGATAATCCCTGAACTGTAGTATAACAGGGAAATCACTGTAGGACCCTAAGAATGATTGTGTCTGAGTGATCAACAAGAACATACCAGGAGGTCTGGAGACAATTACAGCGTTTGATGGGAGAGCTTCACGCCAGCTTTGGTTTAAATGACTGCCCAGCTGAAGCGTCTTGAGTTATTTCAGGCGACTCAGTACAATGGGCTCCGGCCAGGGAGCATCTTGTTGGGAAGGAGGCTGCGGCAAGGAAGCAGCCAAGCAGCGAGCCTCTGCGGAGGGAGCTAACCTGGACTCATGATGGGTCCGCTCGCCCTCTTGTCTGTGAATGGTGGCTTCACTTCTTCCTGTCCTTTACTGTCCCAAGTCTTCACTGCCTCAGGGGACATCAACAGTAGGAAACTAAAGGGGTCCTTGATAAAAAAAAAAAATCATCTCCTCCTTACCTATCTCAACCTCCTTTCTATTCTCTTAGAAACCTTCCCCTAAAAAGCTGTCATTCACAAAAAACATACACATGTGCTCATATACACCCACAGATACACATGCAAACAAACATTCCCTTAAATATATATACATAGAAAAACACAGAAAGGCATACATGCACATTCTAACAAGTAGGACTCGACTAATGAATTATAGTACATTACAATGAAGGAATACCATGAAGACAATAAACATTGTTTTTAAAAAGAAATTAATGACATGGGGAAATGCTCAAGATAAATATAAAAGTCAAAACTGAATGTACAATATGATCTCAAGTTGTACACACATACAAACAGTGTAAGAAAAAAAAGTCTGGAAGGAAATAAACCAAAGTGTTAACAGTGGTTACCTTTAGGTGTTGGGTATATATGCAATTTTAAAAGACCTTTAAAACACACACACACATACATATAATACCAATCTACTGTAGAAAAATTAGAAAATATAGGTAAGCAGAAGAATAAAACTGCCAATTATGGGTGTGTTTTATTTTCATTACACTTTTTAATAGTTAAAAATTTTTTTGCAAGAATGTAGTATTTTCAGAAAAAAGATTTTTAAAAATAGATCACATACTGAAAAGTGTACTGCTATTTATTTAGCAACACATACAAATAGTACTTATTATGCAGACACTAGTCTACATGCTTTACAAGTATCAATTTGTTTAATTGTCATAAGGCACCCTAAGAGGGGTATACCATTATTATTCCCATTTTATCAGTGAATAAACGGACCCATGTAGCTTAGATAACTTACCCAGTGTCACACAGCTGGCAAGTGGAATGGACAAGTTTTGAATGAGGCAGTCAGGCTTTAGAACCTGCACATTTAACCACGTACTGCTTCTCTGTAGGTACAGCTAAGTAATAGATGATGTGTTGATGTGAGAGATCGGGGCCAGGCTATATAAGCAACCAGTGAATGCTAATAGTGGGGAATTTTTTCCTTTAGGTGTCAATATGGTAAAAAAGAACACTTCACATTCACCTAGCCTAGATTTTCTTTATTAGAAAAATAAGTTCTTACTATAGTCACTGTGCTGTATTAGCTATGGAAATACTGGGGTAACATGCAGGAGGAAAAGGAAATGATCCCTTCTCCGGAGCTTGCAGTTTGCTTAATAAGCATCTGCATCTGCCCCAGCTGCATGGCTGCTCCTTTCTGTGGAAAGTCTGACCAGCTAATTCTTCCCTCTCTACTGGGACTCGGCATGATCTAATTACGTGAAAAGTCCCAAAAGATGTCATAGGGCCTTTCTGCGGCTGGTAGAGGCTCCGGAGACGAGGTAGACACAGAGGGATTCCTTCAGCCAGTTCTGAGGTCCCAGATGCAGCCCAGCTGCAGCAGATGCTCAGTGACTATTTGATGAGCTCAACGGAGGAAGTGGAGAGGTCTGCAGCTGTCCCCCAGAACGGGGGCACAAACCAGACACTCAGATGTGGGAGGGCAGAGTAATAAGCGTGGACATGAAGTCCTGTTGAAGACTTGCAAAGGCCCAAAGCAGCCTATAGATATCAGTGGCAATCAGACATGTGCATTGGGGCGACTGGGTTACCTTTTTTTAGGATAGCTACGTCAGGATTTCATGACATTATTACCTAATATGTTTAACTGTTTTGGTGGCAGAAGTCCATGGTTTTCTCAGGTCCCGGAGGAACAGGAAGGAAAGGGACTTTAAGCCTTTAATTTGTTATTAGTGGGGAGTACTCTGCTCTGAACGCAGAGGGGCTCTAGGCAGATGGTTTTGATTGTTCCTGAGAAGGTGAGGCAGTTCCCACTGCATGAAGTGGGAAGCCAGGTAGGACCTGAAGGGAGGTGGACCAGGTGCAAGAGCTTGCTGTCTTCTTCTAGGTCAGGCTTTTATGATACGGATCCACTATGGGCCATGGAGGACTCCCTACATGTTGAAGACATCCATATCCCAAACAAAACAAAAACACATTTCAAAGGCAAGTAGAAGCAATTTGCTAATTATTGGTTGTCATGGATTATTCATGAAGATAATACTCTTTTCCATATGAGAAAAACAGCAAGTATTGTAGCAATTGGTTTGGGTTTGTAAGACATACCCTTCATAATTTATACTTTCACCTTTTTTTTCTGGAAAACGGGTAGCAGAAAGAGTCCCTCTGTGAACACTGAACGCCAAAGGCATGCCTCATGAGAAGACACCCCCACCCACCCGAAAATGCTGGCCCTTTGGGACCCTGAGAGGAAAATGGCTTCTTTTCTTAGTTTGGAATAGATCATTGCAATGGGATTTAAAAAGACATTTGCAGGCCAGATTTGCCCTTCATTTACTTAATTTTTTCAGTGACTAAAACTATATTAACAACTATTGCTAGGCCTTATGGGAGACACAAAAAACATGACATAATTTCTTGAGGAATTTATAATCTGGTTGGGGAGATGTTTTTAAGATACATTACATGACAAGCCATAATTTGAATAATCTATGTAAGAGATGTCACAAGGCAGTATATAATTTGGTGTGAAATGAATGATTTAGCTCACGGAGTGTTAATAAGAAATCAGAGGGGAAGAAGTCTCAGGGGCTGGGATGGCCTGGGAAGTTGCCTGAAGGAGGCATGATTGAGCTGGACCTTAAAGGATGAGAGCAGAGGTCCAGGTAAGGGTCAAGGGCAGATGGAGAAATGACCCCGCACAGAGACTGGCAAATTATAGCCTGTGGACCACATCCAATTCACCAACCATTTCTGAATAGGTGGTGAGCAAGAAGAGTTTTTGCATTTTTTAAATGGCTGGAAAAATAAATTACTATTTCATTACACATGAAAATTGCCTAAAATTCAAATTTCAGGGTCTGTGAATAAAAACAGTCACGCACTTTCGTTGACATATTGTCTACAGCTGCTCCACTCCACTCTCTAACGACAGCGCTGAATAGTTTCAACAGATTGCATGGGCCCACAAACCTAAAATATTCACTCTTTGGCCCTTCGCAAAAAAAAGTTTGCCAACCCTGGGCCTATAATAGCAGAATAACATGTAGGAGGCTCTGACTGGAAGGGAGTTTTTGTACCTGGAAACTGCAGGAAACTAGGTAGTAATGATGGCCAGAGATCAGTTATGAAGGACTTTCAATGCGAAGCTAAGGACTATGAACTCAGTTCTGTAGGCAATGGGTCAAATTATAATTGTGTACATGAATACAGTTATATTATGTATCTACATATGTGTATATATATTTACATATATACATGGTACAAACTCCAAAAGGTTCAAAAGCATATTCTATAAAGTCAGTCAGCCTCACACCCTGACCTCTGGCTACTTAGTTCCCTTCCACAGAGGATCCACTTATTCATTCTTAAGTATCATTACAGAGATATTTTTGTACATATATGAACGTATATATACGTATATATACAAATGCATATATACAAACATTTTTGTACTTTTACAAACGTATTATTAAATACCCACAAAAGGTAGCATACTCTCAGTCATATCTTTGAGTATTTGTCCCATGTCAGTGCATTCTTCTTAATAGCTACAGAGTATGCAATGTATGGATGTACCATCACATATTTAGCAGTTTGGGAGGTTCAAATGTTATTTTAGGAAGATTTGTTGATTCCAGGAGAACTAGAGGAAGGAAGACCAGTCGGGCAGCTGAAGTGAAAATCCAGGAGCCCAGCTGTGAGGGTGGCCTGGACTCCCAGTGCCTCCCAGACCTCCAGGCTGCTCCAGCCCTTTGCGCTGGGGACCTTCCCCCATCACCACTTCCCCGTGGGCTCATACCTTGGTGGGTGTGTCGGGGATGGAAGAGGTGGGAGAACCAGGAAAGTTCAAGACACACTTCTTCCCCAGGCAGCGACCATGTAACTCAATGTCCTCATAAGGGTTTTCCTTCATGGGCGGATCTGTGGTCAAAGGCAACGGGTCAGGAACCTGGGAACACTGAGGAATTTTTCCTTATGGGATCCCTACCCAATGTCTTGGCCTCTCCCGTGTTGGCCCTTGTGAGGGATGGCTGCTGTTTTGTGATCCAGTCACCCTCTCTCTTGGGTGATTTTCTTTAGTCTAACTACCCATCTCCCCATCCTTAGCCATATAAGATTAATGCAACTACCAGTTTTAGGGCTATAGCCAGTCTGTGTATCCCAAACCCCTGCCTCGGTGATCGGTTCAGGGAAGGGCCCATATCCCAAACCTAATTTAAGCCAATTACTGCACGGCACTCTGTGAGCTTAAAGGGTGGACATGTGATCTATATACACTGTACTAATCAGAGTGAAGATTTCTGCTGGGACTTGTGGGACACAGGCTCTCCTTCCTCACTGGGTCTGAATGACAAAGTATGGATTCCAGGGAGCTATCCTGGGACCATGGGGGAGGAAAGTGGGAAGCTGCTGAGAATGGAGCTAACACAGAAATAAGAAATAGAGAAAGAAAAAGTCGGTCACATGAGCCAACAAATTCCCTTTCTTGTTTCAGCCCATGTGAGCTGAGTTTTCTGTTCCTTGTAACTGAAAGCACCCTCTCTGGTACTACCTGCTAAGAGAAGTCCAGCTCTCATACTCTGGATTTGAGAAGACCACTGTTTGGACAGGAACCCATCCCCAGAAGCCTGGACACTGCAATTCAAATCATCTCTGGTACAATTAGAATAGCTCAGCTAAGTATATTCCCTTCTTCAAGCCTGGTATTTCCTCCTACTACAGAATATCTTCTGGCATTTTATATATATATATATATATATGCCCTCATGCATACACCCACATGGGCTTCTCTCTCTTACCCGTAACCCACCGTAAGTAGAAACCAGGTGTGAGTTCATGCCTTACTGAAACTGTGATCTTCCCTGAAGATTATTTAACTCGCCAAATTTAAATGCAGGAAAAAAAAAAACCGAAAACTTAATCTAAGTCCCACTGTGGAATGTGAGAATTCTCCAGAGCTAGGCAGAAGTTACTTTGCTAATAGCAGTCTGAATTTTGATGCCCTGTTAGTGCCATATTCTTACAGGTTCTGAGACAGTAAGCTGGCCTTTAGTATTTTCTTTCATTCAGTAATCCCTACAATTTACTGAACATCTATTATAAACCAGGTGCTCAAAAGACCATTCTCTTCAGTCCTTAAACAACCCCGAAGGTAGCTATCATCATCCTCATTATACAGATGAGGAAAAGTGAGGTTCAGAGAGGTTCAGTCACTGGCTCAACGTCTTTCAGCAAATAAGTAGCAGAGTCAAGATTTGAACCTGGATCCTGAGACCCCAGGGCTTGTGTATTTCCCATACACAACTCTGCCTCCTTGGCTGTTCAGTGCCAGCCCTTCCCCAACTCCAGCCCCATTTTCCCTCACATATCCTACCAAGCTCACTCTCCTGCTCTGCCTACTACTCTTTCATTTGAGTATGTGTATGTATGTCCTCAAGTGTCTTTGTATGTGTTCGTATTTCTCTTCATTTTAAGCAGCCAGCCCCATTTCCTCTCTTCCCTTTCTCAGACACAGACTCACACCCACACACAGACATTTTGGCCTCTTACCTAGGATGTCTTCGTAGACGTTCTCCTCCGATAAAGTGCGTGTGAGCCCCAATTTAGTCTGTGCATACCAGTCCACCCTGCTGTTCTCAGAAGAAGACTGCAGTAAGTCTTCAAACTCATATGACTTTCTGAGTTGTGCAAGATGGGAGAAAAAAAAAAACAAGACTTGAATCAAATCAGGCTGGTTCAGAGAATAAATACCAAAAAAAAAAAAAAAGACATATTCCCCCCAAAATTCCTACTATGGTGGTCTGAGATTGAATTATGTACCTGAATTTCAACATGTTCTAAATCCACATCCCATGGGTGTGACCCCGTTGTAAATGAGGTGTGGCCTAGGTGAATCAGGGTGGGTCTTAATCCATATTAGAGAAGGCCTTATAAAGAGAACCCAGAAGTCAGAAAGGAGAGGCCATTGCCATGTGATGGGAGACAAACATACAAGCTCAGAAACCCCATGGACTGGCAGCAACCAGCACCAGAATTCTACAGACTCCAGGAGAAAGCAAACTTTGCCTGTATCTTGACTGGACTTCTTATAGCCTCAAAGCCATCAGCCAGTAAATTCCTGTTAAGCCAAAGCCAGTTTGTAGTATTTGTGATACCAGCTCTCGCAAACTAAAACAAATAGAAATCAACTCTGTTTTTTGTAAGAAGGCGGGAAAATCCTCGAATAAGAGATGTGGCTTTTACTGGTGAGAATGTTTATACTATTACGTTAAGAAAAATATTAAATTATATATATATATGTATATATACATAAATACAATCTCAACTTTGTAAACAAATAAAAAACATATAGTAGAAAACAAAAACAAAAGAAGGAAATGAAATATACAACTGCTATCTCAGGACTGAGCGAGGACTGTGGGCTTCTTTTCATTTTTACTTTTCTGGACTTTTCAAATTTTCTACGATATGGATGATGGAGCACATATTACTCTAAAAATCAGAAAGGAATGGTGATGGCAAATCCAGAGCCTGCATGCCTCCCCTTTTCTCTTCACCCAAGAGGTTATGATCTGTATGAAACAGAGGCCAGCTAAGACATCTCCTCCCTCCCACCCCTGGGTTTCTTTCCGTGGTCTGGCACTTTCTCTGGCTTTCTTTCCCCACCTTCTCCCCACATCTACATCCACAAGGCCTGTTCCTGTCCTGCTGGTGTCAATTCTAATGTGAAGTCCAGCCCCTTCTCCAACTGTCACACACAAAAAATTCCACTCCCTTTAAGTTTCTACGATTTTTACAACTTACTGGAAATTTGGGAGGTCATAAGATGGGTTATATTGTGAAACATGCAGAACATCTGCTATCTCACAGGTTCACCCACCTTCCTTTTTCTTCTCACTCTCCCTGTCCTTCTCTGAAGCAACCCTCCACTTTCCCACTCAAGCTCTGGAGGCTCACCTTCTACCCTGAGTGGATTTGTCAGGAATTTGTTCTGAACAAATGTGGGCCTCCCTTGAATGGGATTTGGGTGAACACACAGCTCACACGCGTTAGCTGGGGCACATCCCCCCAGCTGGAGCTGGCTTCATCCCGGCCCCTCATGCCTCCCCACATGGGGTACAGATGGTGACAACCCTTCTATGACTCAGGCATCTTTATCTTCTTTATTTTGTTCCCACATGTCTAGCCCAGTGTTCTGCACACGCTAGGTGCTAAATAACTGTGGCTGACCACTAAGAAGTGTAAGTGTCTTTGTTTCTTCACACGCACTCTCGATCTCCCTCCAGCCCTGAGGAAGGTGCCCTTCTAGTAGGCCAGCAGATAAGACTGTTGGCTCCAGGATCAAGCAAACCTGAACTGTCACTCACAACCTGCTTAACCTTAAATGAGCTACTTAAATGGGCTGAAACACAGTGGTCTGATTTATAAAATAATAACTATCTCATAGGATTGTATGAAGAATAGGAAGGATAGTGTTTGTAAAGCGCTTATTCGGGGACATGGTGGACTAGCGAGCTCCAGAACTCAGTCCTTCCACCAAAACAACTACTAAACAGGCAGGAATAGTCTGAAACAACTATTTTAAAACTCCAGAGGCCAAAAAAAAAACAAACAAACAAACACTGTACAGCATCCAGGAAAGAGTGGGAGAAGAGGCTGATAGATGATAGTAAAGAACTGTAAATTTTTCTCTCTGGTGCCCATCTCCCACTCCAGCAGCAGGCCACTGTGGGGTCCAGTTCCTGGCCAGCTGCTGCTGACAGCAAGGGATATAGAAATCCTCTTCCCCAAGAACAGGGGTGTGCATGGCCGATCACTGATCATGGCTTTTGATTAGAGAATTCTGATTGCTGGGTCCCGGCTCTGAGGGCAGCATTGTTTCAACCCTCCCCAGAAAGGGTCAGAGGTGGTAGAGATTCAAACATGCAGGGCTTCCTTAAGGGTGTGGGGGAAAAGTTAGCTGAAAGGCTGTGTTTGTTGGGCAGGCTGGGAAATCTCAGGTTTGGGGAGTCATCGGAGACGGGCACCCTTCCTAACCCCCTCAAAGGGACATTTTTGGAGCTGGTCTGTGCCCCCTTCATGGGTCCTGTTTTGGATGGGAAAGACTGAATTGGGAAAGTCCTCTCTGGGGTGACCCTCCTCCCAGAATTTTTCCTATAGGCAAAAGTAGCATGAGGCAATGAAAGGAGTATAAGAACCTACAGAGGTGGACACGTCACACACAAACCTGGATTGGGAGGAATGCCTGAGATTGCAGCATAAAATCAGAAAGTAAAGACTGCAGACCTGAGCTGGGAACCCTTCCCCCCAAGGCAGCCCAAACTGCAAAACCTTGCTGTGATAGAGAGCAGCACTCTTTGAACAAGTGAATATACCTCAGTCCAGCTCCAGTTGGGGTTTTGATTAACAAACATGGACTACTCAATACAAGCTACAAATCCCCAACAAGCAGACAGAGGCTTTTAGTGACAACTGAACTTAAAGAGCTGGAGGACTTCTCTGTGCCGGGAGGGGGAGCCCAGAGGACCAGGTACTATCTCTGGTTGGCAGGTGAAGCTGGGGGGACTGCGGACTGACCCTGAAGGGGGGCTTTCTGTCCCTTTTTCTCTCTCTCAAACTGGGAGGCTCAGTGGAGAAAGCTGCAGCCATTTTCAGTTCACAGCACTCTGACCCAGACAAGGGTGAAGACAGCAGAGTCAGAGAGACAAAGAACATATCTAAATGCTGATGATCACTCCCTAAGGGGTGTATCTTCCATAAGAGGAAGGAGGTAGTGCTCAGCCCTACTACCCACCTCCCATTCAGAACCAGACCCCAGAGCCTGGGGGAAAACAGCCAATACAGAAACTAAGGACTAAGGGGGCCACACTTCCTTATACCAGTGGGGAGCTACAGGCTGACAGGTGCCACCTGCTGGGCAGGTTAGGAAAAGCACAGCTGCTTGAGGTCTCAGAGAGTGTCAATCTTCTAAGACACACCCTTAGGGAAACCTGATACTGAATATTGACCCCTTCTGAGATCTGAGCCTGTTCTGGTCTGGGAATTCCTGATTGGGACAACCAACGAAACCAGATGCCTAGACAACAGAAAACTACAACCTACACTAAGAAAAATGAAGTTATGGCCCAGTCAAAGGAACAAACTTAAACTTCAACTGAGATACAGGAACTGAAACAACTAATGCTAAATCAATTCAAAAAGTTTTGGGAAGATATGGCAAAAGAGATGAAGGCTATAAAGAAAACAGTGGGTGTACATAAGGTAGAAATCGAAAGTTCAAAAAAACAACTGGCAGAATCTATGGAAATGAAAGGCATGACACAAGAGATGAAAGACACAATAGAAACATACAACAGCAGATCTCAAGAGGCAGAAGAAAACACTTAGGAACTGAAGAACAACGCATCCGAAAGCTTACACACAAAAGAACAGATAGAGACGAACGGAAAAATATGAGCAATGTCTCAGGGAAATGAATGACAACATGAACCACATGAATGTCCTTGTCATGGGTGTCCCAGAAGAAGAAGAGAAGGGAAAAGGGGCGGAAGCAATAATAGAGGAAATAATCAATGAAAATTTCCCATCTCTTACAAAAGACATAAAATTACAGATCCAAGAAGGCAGCGTACCCCAAACAGAAAAGATCTCAATAGGCCTATGCCAAAACACTTAATAATCAGATTATCAAACGTCAAAGACAAAGAGAGAATCCTGAAAGCAGCAAAAGAAAAGTGATCCATCACATACAAAGGAAGCTTGATAAGACTATGTGCGGATTTCTCAGTAGAAACTATGGAGACAAGAAGGAAGTGGTGTGATATAATTAAGATATTGAAAGAGAAAAACCACCAACCAAGAATCCTATATCTGGCAAAAATGTCCTTCAAATATGAGGGAGAGTTTAAAATATTCTCTGACAAACAGGCAATGACAGTTTGTGAACAAGATACCTGCTCTACAGGAAATACTAAAAAGAGCACTACAGACTGAGTGAGAGGTTTGGAACACAATTTTGGTTGATGGTAGCATAGAAATGTAAGTACACTGAATAAAGATGACTGTGAGTATGGTTGAAAGAGGAAGGTTAGGAGCATGTGGACACCAGAACAAAAGAGGAAAGATAAAGACTAGGACTGTATAACTCAGTGAAACCTAGAGGGTTCAACAATTGTGATAAAATGTACAAATGTGTTTTTACATGAGGGAGAACAAATAAATGTCAACCTTGCAAGGTGTTAAAAATAGGGTGGTATTGGAGGAAAAATACAATCAACGCAAACTAGAGACTATAGTTAACGGAAATATTGTATTATGCTTCCTTTAATGTAACAAAGGCAATATACCAAAACTAAATGCATATAAGAAGGGGACATAAGGGAGTGGTATGGGACTCTTGGCATTGGTGACGTTGTCTCTTTATTCTACTTTAGTTTAATGCTATCTTTCCTTCTGTTGCTTCCTAGTTGTCATGTTTTGCTTTGTTTTGTGTTGTTTTCTTTTTTTTCTTTTTTTTTTTTTGTGTGTGTTGTTTTCTTTTTCTTTTTTCTTTTTCTTTTGTCTCTCTACTTTCTTTGACTCTTCCTCCTTCTTTGTGGAAGAAATGAAGATGTCCTTATATAGATAGTGGTGAGGGTGGTGAATACATAAATACGTGACTATACAGGGAACCATCGATTGTTTACTTAGGACAGAATGTATGGGGTGTGAACAAAACAGTCTTAAAAAAAATGGATTGATGAAGAAATCTTGAGGACACAATATTGAGTGAAATAAGTCAGACACATAAGGACAAATATCGCAGGGTCTAACTGATATGAACTAATTATAATATGTAAACTCATAGACATGAAATATAAGTTACCAGGATATAGAATGAGGCTAAAGAATGGGGAGCGGTTGCTTATTATGAGCAGAATGTTCAACTAGGTTGAACTTAAGTATTTAAAAATGGACAGAGGTGACGGTAGCACATTGTGAGAATAACAGTGCTGAATGGTGTGTGAATGTGGTGGAAAGGGGAAGCTCAGAGTCAAGTATGTCACCAGAAGGAAAGTTGGAGGTTAAAAAGATGGGAATGTATAAAACAGTGAATCCTGTGGTGGGCAATGTCTGTGATTAACTGTACAAATATTAGAAATCTCTTCCATGAACTAGAACAAATGTATGACACTATAACTAGAAGTTAATAATAGAGGGGCATATAGGGAGAAAAGTATACCTATTGCAAACTATACACTACAGTTAGTAGTCTTTTAACATTCTTTAATCAACAGTAACAAATGTACTATACCAATACTATGAGTCAATAATTGAGGGAGGATGGTTAGGGGTATGGGAGGATTTGAGTTTCCTGTTTTTTGTTTTTTGTTTTTTGTTTTTGTTTTTGTTTTTTGTTTTTGTCTTTATTTATTTTCTGGAGAAATGAAAATGCCCTAAAAATTCAAAAAAAAAATTAATTGTGGTAATGGATACACAGCTGTATGATGGTACCATGGGCAATTGATTGTACACTTTGGATCTTTGGATAATTGTATGGAATGTAAACAGTCTCAATTAAAAAAAGCCTATAGAGGCAGACAGTCTGGGACAAAGGCCTACTGGCTTCAGATACCCAGGAGAGGGAGGTTTGTCCCCTGGAAAACAGAGGGGACAACCAAACTCCTGTATACAGGGGAACACCAAAATAACCAACAAGCAAAAGCCTGGACAACTTTGAATAGGAAGTGAGATATGGTAGGTCTGTACAGGTTAGAGTGAAATAGCAACACATCCCAAACTAATTTGGGCAGAGAATAAAAATATATATTCGGGGCCCCCCTGAGGAGCTGGGGTAGGATGTGGAGGTGTTGGACTTCCTCACCTGGATTGTTGCTGATGTTCTCACAAACATTGGGGACTGAAGGCTTGACATGCTGAGCCCTCTGTCTTGGGGCTTGCCCCTATGAAGCTTGTTACTGCAAAGGAGAGGCTAAACTTGCTTATAATTGTGCCTAAGAGTCTCCCCTTGAGTGCCTCTTTGTTGCTCAGATGTGGCCCTCTCTCTCTAACTAAGCCACCTTGGCAGGTGATCTCACTGCCCTCCCCCCTACGTGGGATCTGATTCCCAGGGGTGTAACTCTCCCTGGCAACGCAGGATATGACTCCCAGGGATAAATCTGGACTCGGCATCGTGGGATTGAGAACATCTTCTTGACCAAAAGGGGGATGTGAAATGAAATGAAATAAGGCTTCAGTGGCTGAGAGATTTCAAATGGAGTCGAGAGGTCACTCTGGTGGACATTCTTATGCACTATATAGATAACACTTTTTAGGTTTTAATGTATTGGAATAGCTAGAAGTAAATACCTGAAACTATCAAACTCCAACCCAGTAGTCTGGACTCCTGAAGACAACTGCATAACAATGTAGATTACAAGGGGTGACAGTGTGATTGTGAAAACCTTGTGGATCACACTCCCTTTACCCAGTGTATGGATGGATGAGTAGAAAGATGGGGACAAAAACTAAATGAAAAATAGGGTAGGATGGGGGGATGATTTGGGTATTCTTTTTTACTTTTATTTTTTATTCTTATTCTGATTCTTTCTGATGTAAGGAAAATGTTCAAAAATAGATTGGGGTGATGAATGCGTAACTATATGATGGTACTGTGAACAGTTGATTGTACACCATGGATGACTGTATGGTATGTGACTACATCTCAATAAAACTGAATTAAAAAACAAAAAACAAAAACAAAACAAACAAACAAAAAAACGCCTGGGACAAGACAGAGGCCCAGTAAAATGGGGAAAACCCTGCACACTGCATTTGCCTTGGGCAGTCCTTCCTGATAGGATGGCTGAAGTTCAAGAAAATCTCTGTCTTATCACCAGCTGGATACAAAACTAGGAAACAGATATCCCAGGGAGTAAATCCCAGAGTTAACATTTTAAAATATTAAAATGTATATTGTGTGGTAAAAGAGTAAAAGACAAAGAAACAGGAAATGATGGCCCATCTAAAGGAAGAGGACAAAAATACAGAAAACACCAATGAAGAAGGCAAGAATGTGGACGTACCAAACAAAGCCTTTAAAAAAATGATCATCAAAATGCTTAAGGAGATGAAGCAAAGTACAGAGAAGAAACTACAGGATATCAGGAAATCAATGAATGAACAATATGAGATTCTAAGTAAAGAGATAGAAATTTTAAAAAGGAAACAAACAGAACCACTAGAGTTAAAGACCACAGTAACTGCAATGAAAAATGCCCAGGAAGATGGTGGAGTAGAAAGCTGCAGGGTTCACTCTTCTTCCAAAAACAGCTAGACAGGCAGAAACTGTCCAAAACAACTGTTCTGGGGCTCCAGAGACCAGAGGAGTACTGTGCAGCATACAGAGAAGAGCAGAACAAAGGGACTGAGAAACCACAGTGAAGAACTGTGAGTCACTTGCTCTGCTGTAGCTCCTGATGCCCATCCCTCACCCTCAAGGGAAGCAGCTTTGGGTTGGCCCAGTCCCTGCATGGGGGCTGCTTAGGACTGGTGGGCCATGGAAGTTCTTCTCCCCAAGAACAGAGGTGACAAAGCCCAGTACTGATCCAGCTATTGGCCAGCAAATTTAGATCATTGTGTCTCACTGCTTTACCCTGTCCTGGACAGGCGCTGCTGTGCCACTGTTTGACTCACGTCAGAGAAGGAGCCTGCAGAGGACTAAAAATACCCTGCCTTCTTAGGGCTGTAGGGAACAGGTTGCTGAAGAATGCCATCTGCTGGGAAGGCCAGGAAAGCACATCCTCGGGGAGATGAAATAATGGCTTTTTGGTGTCTGTCCTGACACTCTCCCCAGGGCCCTTTGGAACCTGTCTGTGATCCTTGCATGGGTCCCTGGCCATTTTGGCTGGGAAATACCGACAAATGAAGTGTCAAAGAAGAGCTTTAACACAAACCCAATCAACAACAAAATCATAGACAAGAGAGGGAAAATGAACTTCAGAATGATTTCATCAAGAAAATTAGATGCCTAGATATCAGCAAAAAATTTCAAACCATACTAAGAAATAGGAAGATATGGCCCAATCAAAGGAACAAATTAAAAAGTTTGAGGAGATACAGAATTTGGAACAACCAATCAAAAAAGTTCAAACTAATCTCCTAAATGAATTCAAGGAGATGAAGGGAAATATGGCTAAAGAGATAAGGAATATTAAGACAGTGAGCATAAAGAAGAATTTGAAAGCAGGCAAAAAATGACAGATCTTATGGAAATGAAAGGCACAATAGATGAGATTAAAAATGCACTAGAGGCATACAACAGCAGATTTGAACAGGGAGAAAAAGGATCAGTGAGCTAGAAGACAGGACATCTGAAATCATACAGACAAAAAAATAGAGAAAAGAATGGAAACATTTGAGCAGGGTCTCAAGCAACTGAATGACAGCACAGAAAGCACAAACATAGGTGACATGGGTGCTCCAGAAGGAGAATGGAAGGGAAAAGGAGCAGACAGAATATTTGAGGAAACAGTGGTCAAAAATTTCCCAACTTTTATGAAAGACATAAATATACATGTCCAAGAAGTACAACATATTCCAGACAGACTAAATATGAATAGACCTACTCCAAGACACATACTAATCAGACTGTTAACTGCCAAAGATAAAGGGAGAATTCTGAAAGGAGCAAAAGAAAGTGATTCATCGCATACAAGGGACGCTCAATAAGACTAAGTTCCAATTTCTCATCAGAAACCATGGAGGCAAGAAGGCAGTGGTATGATATATTTAAGATACTGAAAGAGAAAAACTGCCAACCAAGAATTTTTTATTCAGCAAGACCATCCCTCAAAAATAAGAGGGAGTTTTAAATATTTACAGATAAACAGAAGCTGAGAGAGTTCATTAACAAGAGATTTGCCCTATAAGAAATACTAAAGGGAGTTTTGCAGGCTGAAAAGAAAAGATAGGAGACAGAGACTTGGAGGAGAGTGTAGAAATAAAGATTATCAGAAAGGGTAATTAACTTAAAGGGTAAAAAGAGAGACAAAATAAGATATGACAAAAAAAAAAAAAAAGCCAAAGGATAAACTGGTTGAATTAAGTACTGCCTTTACAGTAATAAAATTGAATGTTAATGGATTAAGCTCCTCAATCAAAAGACAAAGATTGGCAGAATAGATAAAAAAAAAATGATCTTTCTATATGCTGCCTACAAGAGACTCACTTTAGACCCACAGACACAAATAGCTTGAAAGTGAAAGACTGGAAAAAGCAATTCCATGCAAACAGTAACCAAAAAAGAGCTGGGGCAGCCATACTAATATTTGACAAAATAGACTCTAAATGCAAAAATGCTATAAGAGACAAAGAAGGACATCATATAATAAAAGGGGCAATCCAGCAAGAAGAAATAACAGTCATAAATATTTATGCACCTAACCAGAGTTCCCTAAATATATATGAGGCAAACACTAGCAAAACTGAAGGGAGTAACAGGTGTTGCTACAAAAATAGTTGGAGACTTCAATACACCACTCTCATCAACAGATATAACATCTAGACAGAAGATCAATAAGGAAACAGAGAACTTGAATAATCTGATAAATGAATTAGACCTAACAGACATTTACAGAACATTGTCCCCCAAAAAAGCAGGATATACATTTTTCTCAAGTGCTGATGGGTGATTCTCCAGGATAGACCACATGTTGGGTCACAAAACAGGTCTCAATAAATTTAAAAAGACTGAAATTAAACAAAGCACCTTCTTTGATCATAATGGAATGAAGCTGGAAACCAACAACAAGTGGAGAATGGGAAAACATGCAAACATATGGAGGTTAAACAACAAACTCTTAGACAATCACTGGGTCAAAGAAGAAACTGCAAGAGAAATCAGTAAATATCTAAAGACAAATGAAAAAAGAACCCAACATATTAAAACTTATGGGATGCAGTGAAGGCAGTGCTGAAAGGGAAATTTATAGCCGTAAGTGCCTACATTAAAAAGCAGAAGAAACTAAAATCAAAGACCTAACTGCACACCCAGAACAACTAGGAAAATGAATAGCAAACAAATCCCAAAGCAAGCAGAAGGAAAGAAATAACAAAGGTTAGAGCAGAAATAAATGAAATTAAGAAAAAAAAAAACAACAGAATGACAAAACCAGAAGATCAATAAAATTGACAAACCCTTAGCTAAACTGACAAAGAAAGAAAGACAAAAGAAGCAAATAAGTAAAATCAGAAATTAGAGGGGGAACATTACTACAGACTCCACAGAAATAAAAAAGATCATAAGAGGATACTATGAACAACTGTATGACAAAAAGTTAGACAACTTAGATGAAATGGACAATTTCCTAGAACATACAAATAACCTACAATGACTGTAGAAGAAATAGAAGACCTCAATAAACCAATCTCAAGTCAAGAGATTGAATTAGTCACGAAAAACATCCCAACAAAGAAAAGCCCAGAACCAGATGGCTTCACAGGTGAATTCTACCAATCATCCCAAGAAGAATTAATATCAATCCTGCTCAAACTCTTCCAAAACACTGAAGAGGAGGGAACATTACCTAACATATTCTATGAACCCAACATCATCCTAATACCAAAGCCAGATAGATATACTACAAAAAAGGAAACAGACCAATCTCTCTAATGAACACAGATGCAAAAACCCTCAACAAAATAGTTGCAAATCAAATCAAACAGCACATTAAAACTATGCTAACATGATTAGAGGGGTTTATTCCAGGTATGCAAGGGTGGTTCAACACCAGAAAATCAATTAATGTAATACCACATTAACAAATCAAAGGGGAAAACCACATGATCTTATCTATTGAGGCAGAAAAGGCATTTGACAAATCCAGCATTCTTTCTTTTTTTAAAATACAGTTTTACTTTTATTCTCTGCCCAAATTACTTTGGGATGTATCGGGATTTCACACTAACCTGTACAAACTTACTGGATCTCACTTCCTATTCAAAGTTCCGTGTAATTATGGTGTTTGAATAAACTGACCGTACAAGTTAAATTATTTAGTGTGCTGAAGAAAAATATAGATCCTGCACCAAATAAACACCTCTTCCCTTGGTCTCGCAAGCATTCTTTCTTAATAAAAACAATTCGAAAGAAAGGAATAGAAGGAAATTTCCTCAACATGATAAAGGGTATATATAAAGACTCATAGCTAACACTGTATTCAATGGTGAACATCTGAAAGGTTTCCCTCTAGGAGGGAAACAAGACAGGGATGCCTATTATCACCACTGTTATTCAACCTTGTGCTAGAAGTTCTAGCTATAGCAATTAGGCAAGAAAAAGAAATAAAAGGTTTCCAAATTGGAAAGAAAGAAGTAAAATTTTCCCTATTTGCAGATGACATGATCCAATATTCAGAAAGTCCCAAAAAATCTACAACAAAGCTACTAGAGTTAATAATAGAGTTCAGCAAAATGGCAGGATACAAGATGAACATGCAAAAGTCAATAGCGTTATCTATACAGGAGTAATGAGCAATGTGAGGAGGCAATCAAAAATAAAATTCCATTTACAGTGGCAACTAAAAGAAGTAAATAGGAATAAATATAAACAAGATGTAAAGGACCTGTATTCAGAAAACTACAAAACATTACTAAAAGAAATTAAAGAATACCTAAATCAATGAAAGGACATTCTTTGTTAGTGGACTGGAAGTCTTAATATCATTAAGATGCCAACACTGCCCCAAAGTGACTTACAGATTCAGTGCAATCCTTATCAAAATTCCAGCAGCCATTTTTTTTTTTTTTTTGGAGAAATGTAAAAGACAATCATCAAATTCTTATGCAATGGCAAAGGGCCCTAGACAGACACAACCATCTTGAAAAAGAAGATCAAATCACACTTCCTGATTACAAAACTTACTACAAAGCCGCAGTAATCAAAACAATGTGGTACTCATTTAAGGAGAGACAAATAAACCAATGGATTAAAACCGAGAGTTCAGAAATAAACCTGTACATCCATGGACATTGATTTTTGACAAGGGTACCACGTCTGATCAATGGGGAAAGAATAGTCTCCTCCATAAATGTTTCTGAGAAAACTGTATATCCACATGCAAAAGAATGAAAATACATATAAAATTTAACTCAAAATGGATCAGCAACCTAAATATAAGAGCAAAATCCATAAAACTCTGAGAAGAAAACATAGGGGAAAATCCTCAGGGCCTTGAATTAGGCAATAGATTCTTAGATATAATATCAAAAGCATGAGCAACCACAGAAAAAATAGATTCATTGGATTTCATCAAAATTTGTTTCCCTCCTAGAGGGAAAGCTTTCAGTTGTTCACCATTGAATAAATGTTAGCTATGAGTTAGCTATGCATCAAAGGACATTACCAAAAAAGTAAAAAGACAAACTATAGAATGGGAGAAAATAGCTGCAAATCATATATCCAATAAGGGTTTAGTATCCAGAATCTATAAAGAACTTCAATTTGTTAACAAAAAGACAAAGAAATCGATTTAAAAACGGGCAAGGGATTGAATAGACATTTCTCCAAAGAAGATATACGAATGGCCAATAAGTACATGAAAAGATGCTCAATATCATTAGCTATTAAGGAAATGCAAACCACAGCCACAAAGAGATACCACTTCATATCCACTATGATGGCTATTATTTTAAAAATGCAAACTAGTAAGTGTTGGGAAGGATGTGGAGAAATAGGAACCTTTGTAAACACTGGTGGAAAGTAAAATGGGGCAGTTGCTGTGGAAAAAATTTGGCAGTTCCTCAGAAAGCTAAGTATGGAATTACCATATGAGCTGGCAATCCCACTGCTAGCTATGTATATACCCAAAAGACTTAAAAGAAGGGACTCAAATGGGTATTTGTACACCAATGTTCACAGTAGCATTATTCACAATAGCTAAAGGTAGAGACAACACAAGTGTCCATTGACAGATGAATGGATAAACAAATATGGTATACACATAAAATGGAATGTGATTTGGCCATAATGTAAAAGAAAGAAGCTGTGATGCATACTACAAAATGGATGAGCCTGGAAGACATCATGTACAGATAAATAAGCCAGACATAAAAAGGCAAATATTGTATGATTTTACTTATATGAAATACCCAGAATAAACAAATTTATAGAGATAGAAAGTTGATTACATGTTACTAGGGGTTGGGCAGGGGGAATGGAGAGTTGCTGCTTAATGGGTACAGAGTTTCTGTTTTGGGTGTGGAAAAAGTTTTGGTAATGGATGGTGGTGATGGTGGCATAATATTGTGAACATACTTAATATCACTGAGCTATACACATATAAGTGGTTAAAATAGGAAAAATTGTATTAAATACGTTACCACAAAAAAAAATTTAATGAGGCTTGTATAGCTGTCTTTTTCATTTCATTATTTCTAGTAATTTTTTAAAACCATGTTTTACAAAAATATTGATTAGTGAAGGATTGGAAATATGCACACATACACACACACCCTACTGGTATAAAGGTGGGGACAGGGATGCTGTCCTAATTCTACCTTCCCTTTCAGAGCAACCCTGCGCCTTAACTGGCATTCTCTTCCTCTTTCTGGGCTCTAGGGTTTCCCAAGGCTTAGCACTCATGTTCCCTGCTTAGGCTTTAAACTTTTAATATCTTCAAATCTGAATTCATCATTCCCTATCTCTACCCCGCCTTCACTCCTTTATCTATGAACTGCACATTTGGACTCAGCGCTCAGCCAATAGCACAAAGAAGGGCCAAGCTGAAAGCTTAGAGGCTGGGTCTACAGAGTCTCAAGTCAGGCCAGGAAGCTGAAACTGTCACCCATGCCCCAGGGTGCTTGACTTACTAAGAGCAGCTCATGCCCAGAGGAGGGGCTACCAATCTACGAGCCCCTTCTTCCTCCCATTGGGGTATGCGGCCAGGAGAGGAAGGACCAAGATTCAGAGCTCTATAGGTAGGACCTGGGGGGTAGGAGGCAGGTTCTGAGCTTTTCCTCTGGAATGGGAATGGGCTGTGCTGTGAGCCCACCGTAAACATTTTCTAGCTAAGGTTCACATTAGGCGAGGCAGCCGACTGGGGATGGAGGAGTGGTGTGTAGCCCAGAGCAGCATGAAGTAACTAGCCTCCAGTGGGCCAGAACTCCTGGGTTTCTGCTGGTGAGCTAAACAGATTATGGTAGACAAGAACTCTCAGCATGCACAAGACCTTGATTTGATGGAGAAAGTGAAAACTATTCAAAGAAATAATAGAACCATTCATTCAACAAATATTTATTGAGTACCTACTAAGTCTTGGGGACTATTCTAAGTGTTACTTATATTCGCATAGTCAAACTTCACAACTTTGTGAGGAACTACTGTTAGTATACCTATTTTATATATGAGAAAACTGAGGCACAAAGAGATTAAACTGCTCAAGGTCACACGAGGAGAAAGTGGTGGTTCCAGGATTTGAATCCAGGAAGTCTGGCTGGAGACTGTTGCTCTTAGCCACACAAGGCATTAGGAGAGCATTCAAGTAAGGCAATGTGGTAGGAAAGTGGCATTCACAGTCCCCAAAACAGTTGCATTTCAAAAGTTTGTTTTTAGGAACCTGAACTAATTTTCCCTAGAAAACTATATTGCACATTATAGTGTGTTATCCAGGCAAGCCCACTATTTCCCACATATGCAACCAAACTATACCATGAAGAGAAGCTAAGAACCATCAGCTCTGCAGAGGGAAAAGCGAGGAGGTGAGGGGGTCACCTCCCTGGGAGCTGAGCAGCTTCCCCAGAATGTCTGGAAGCCCCACTCCCGGCAGCAGAAAAACAAGGCAGTGGCCGTGGCTGACCTTGACTGAGCTTGGCCTTTTCTCTGACAGCAGAAAGTGACTGTATCTGTGCCCTTCCTTGCTTTGCCATGGAGAAAGCTCTATAATTGCTTTGATTTTCAGAAATTTCACTTGAGGTAACTATGAAGGAATATTTGTATAGGTAAAATAACAAAATTACTAAAGTACCCATGAAATAATATTTGAATAATTCAAACTTGTAATAAATAGTAATGCTATTACTATATGGGGTTGGGAGTTGAATTGTGTCCCTCGAAGAGATATATTCAAGTCCTAATCCCTGGTCCTTGTGAATGTGACATTATTTGGAAATGGAGCCTTTGGAGATGTAATCAAGTTAACATATGGTTCTACTGGCTTAGGGTGGGCCCTACTTTCAGTATGACTGGTGTCCTTACATGAAGAGGGAGATTTGTACACAGACGGAGAAACACAGGGACAAGTGGCCGTGTGAAGATGGGGGCAAGGGAATTTTCTTTCCTAAAATCTTTGGAGGGAGCACGGCCCTGCCGACACCTTGATTTCGGCCTTCTAGCTCCCAGAACTCAGAGAGAAGAAATGTCGGTGGTTGTGAACCACCCAGTTTGTGGTAATACGTTATGGCAACCCTAGGAAACTAATGCCTATGTTTAAAGATCTCTAAGTCCCAGCTGAGGCCTCATTCTTTAGAGCAATATGTAACACAACAAGAATATGGATTCATTGTTGGGGTCTGTTGCATGGGATTAGCCTTTTATCCAAATGGCAACTGTCAGACACCCTGGAATTTCCAGACATATTTGGAATGTTTTTTTATAATCCTGCCATATTTCTAAAAACAAGATGCTAATATGAGTTCATCCATGCTCTGCATTTGATTCCCAACACATAAGAAGTACCACCAGTCTAAACAGCAATAGAAAAGCCCAATTAAAAAAAAAAAAAAAAAAAACTACAAACTTAAAAAAAAAAAAAAAGAAAAAAGACATTAGAGGACAATTATGCACACTGCAAACAATTATTTAGTTGCAAAAGAATTCATCAAAACATTTCTTAAATAGCAGCACCATTTCTGTATCCAACTGTCGGTTTTCAGATGCTTAATTCCTATTCAGGATGCCTGAAAGACAAAGAAACTTTAAAATCAACATGAAGCAAGGGTCCATAAAACATCAAGGAGAAACCAGAGATCTAGAACCAGTGAGAAAATGGAATTCCAGTTACAAAGTTTGGTTTATCATTGCCGGGTACTGGTGACAGATTTGCAAGCAAAGGCTTTAGACGGTGAGTTCCTCTTAAGCACTATTGCTATCATCAACATAAACCCTTTAGGGACTGCAGTCCTGGGTTTTGAGGTTCAGGCTCCTTGAAGAGATAAATATGAATAAACTAATCATCCAACTGCTTCATTAATTCTTTTTTATAAAAATATTTTTTTAACTTTAAAAAAGTTTTACTATCTTTTTTAATTCAACTGTATGAAAAAAATTAAAAAAATAATAAAAAAACAATAAAAAAATAAAAAAGTTCTACTATCTTTATTTCCATGTTAACTCTGAGAGAAAGGAAATTTCAAAAGCTTAATGATGACCACATCCAAATTGGCTTCTACTCCCCACTAGTTTCAACATTCACTTCTCGTCCAGCCTGCATGTTTAAGCCCGTACCTTCTGAGGGGTCACATTGTGCTCAGAGCTGATAATGAAAGAATTTCCTGCCTTCAGGCAGCCCACAGTCCGGTGAAGGAGAGGAGCCTACCCTAAACCTGAGTTTGCTTCCCGGACCCTCAAATTATCAGACAATATCAGGTGATCTACTTGGTCCATGGATGTTTGCTGAAGTTGATAACATCTGTAATATCCAAATTTCAGTAACCAATGCCAAATGCTGTGATTTCAAGTAGTCTTTTGAATGTCATTTGTGACTGTTCCATATTTTTGTAAATGAAATGCTAACTTAAGACCTCATCCCATGTGCCAGTTTGCTAGAGCTGCCATTATGTAAAATACCAGAAACGGATTGGCTTTTATAAAGGGGATTTATTAGGTTACAAATGTACAGTTCTGTGGCCATAAAAGTGTCCACACTAAGGTATCAACAAGAGGATACCTTTACTGAAGAAAGGCTGATGGCATCCAGGACACCTCTGTCAGCTGGGAAGGCATGTGGCTGGTGTCTGCTGATCCTTTGGGTTCTGGTTTCAAAATGGCTTTCTCCAAAATGTCTCTGGGCTTGTCTCTCTTAGCTTCTTCAGCTCCTGCACATCTAAGCATCTGGGGGTCCTCTCTTAGCTTCTCTGGAGCAAACTATGGACTAGCATCTCCAAACGTCACCAAGCATCTCAGTCTGTGTTGGCTCCTGAGCTCTCTTAAGTATTTCAGTGAACCAGTCAAGACCCACAGTAATTGGGCAGGGTCCACACCTCCATGGAAATAACCCAATCAGTGGTCTAACCCACAGTAGGGTGAGTCATTTCTCCATGGAAACACTCAATCAAAATGTTCCACTGAACAAGATAGGGTTAAAAGATCATGGCTCTTCTGGGATCCTTAAGAGTTTCAAACTGGCACATCCCATATCTCCACTTAGATGACACATTAGGAATCTCAAAATTAACAAGTCCAAAATTGAACTCATTATCCTATTCTCCTCTCCCTCACAAAGACCAGCTCCTCCTTCAGTATTGTCATCCCAGTAAAGGTTGACATTCATCCATCCAATTGTTTATGCCTTGAACCTGGAAGCCACACTCCTAATCTCTTTCTCACCAACCAACCTTATCTAATCGACTACAGGAGTTCTACCTTCAGTCCACCCACTTCTCTCAATCCCCGCTGCCACCACCCTAGTCCAAGCCACAGGGGGGTAACTGCAATACCCGTGGGCTGCTCTGCATTCCCCCACCCCACCCTGTGCACTGGGACCTTCTAGCCTCAGTGCCGCAGCCTGGGAGATCAGAAATGCAAATCTGATGGTGTCTCTCCCTTTCTTCGAACCTTTCAAATGTCTCTCAGTTCTCTTAGGTAAAAGGCCAAATCCTTAGAGACACTACCGGAGCTGGATCCAGAGGACCTCTAAGGCCTCACCTCACACCCTTCTCTCTTCCTCCAGCTACACTCTTGCTTCTATCACCCTAAACTCTTTCCTGCCCCAGGGCCTTCACCTATTTCTTCACTCAAACTGAACCCTCATGCCCTGCCCTCCCCCTTTCCTGGAAACCTCAGGCTTCAATGTCACTTCCTTTGGGAACCGGCCCTGTTTTCTCCATAGGCTGGATACCCTTGCTGAACATTCCCACGGCACTGTGGTCTTCCTCAGCACTGAGTGTGGTTATAGTTACATAACTAGTTGTGTAATCCCAACTGTTACTAGTCGGTAAATTCCATGAGGATGAAGTTTCAGACTATCTTGTTCATTTCTATATTCCTAGTGTTGAACACTAAACTGGTGCACTGTAAATATCTTTTGATTGAATAAATGAACAAATATTTTAAAAGCTGGTTTTGACAGCTACATTTACCACTTATAATTTATTCCGACTTCAGGGTTAAAGAACAGTTGCATTCTAAGAGTTAATTTTTAGCTAATTGTTTGGAAGACATCTCCCAGAAACATTTTCAGCTATGGATCAAATAAGTTTTTGTGGGATGGCCTGGGAACTAGCTACCATTGAAAACACCACTCAGATGGGAAAGGAAGGTGTTTTCTAATTAAGAAACTTGGGAGGCCAGGCTCTGATTCCCTGCATCCACTGCCACCCCCCAGTCTCCTCTTGCCTGTTCTTCCTGAGTGGCCCAAGGGCAGCAGTGCCCCCAAGACCACACCACACCAGGGGAGGGCATTAGAGCAGAGTCGCTAAGCAGGAGAAAGCATACATTTTTCTGTTTTCAGGTACCTCATCCATCGAGTGGTATGACTCCCCACACTGGGTTTGTGTTTTTCCCTATTCTGGATCCAAAATAAAAAGCTAGAAGGAAAAACAATCTCTGTCCATCACTCTGTCTCAAACCTGACGATTTCCACCTTCCGATGAGAAACGAGATATAATACCCTTGTCTAATGCAGAGGAGAAATCTCCCTTCCCGCTCTGCCTCCATTTTCCAATGCAACTACTATTGAAATAAATTATTTCACTAAATCAAGCTTCTTAGAAGCTTTCAAAGTGACCTTTACTCTAAACCTCAAATTCATTGAACATATTCCCCCTTTGAAGATTTTAAACATATTCTGTTAGAATCAAAACAGTTCTTAAGTCACAGTAATTCACAGTCACCTCAAGGATGTCATGGTGACTGAGCCTGACTCATAATGACAGGAAAAAACCACAGCGAGGTGGGTAAATTAACCGTTAAACCGATGACAGCTGATGGCTGCTGCCCCTCAGAGAGTCGTGAGACGCCTTATCATTCCTGCAGAAGATGGAAATTATGGAATCAATCACAGCACGGTATGACTTGGCAGCCTACAATGACAGGTTTCATGTCCTCAAAAAGTTCTGAAATTCTTACATTAAAGCCCCAAGGACAGGCTGAATCTATATGGTGCCAAAACAATCAGATGAAAAGTTGAAATTCTGGTCAATCTAGCTATTTGGTTTCATAAAGATCTTAAAAAAACTCTATCACAAGATCAAGTTAGACTAAAATTAAAAGCCTGAATTCAGTTAAAATATTTTGGGTATGTAGATACTTGTGAATTCAAGATGTTGCTTACACTTAAAAACTAATGATTTTTCTTGTTAAATGTCAGCCTTAAGACATTCCTGCCAAACTTATTAAATGTATGCCGTAAAACATAAAAGCTAATGTTGCTGTAGGAACCTTATCTCTGGTATTTCTTGACATTTGAGGGTTTCTCATTTTCCATTTTGGGATTGAAGGAATAAGTCCTTGCATTTAATTTCCTGGGGTTTTAGAGAAATGAAAGAAGAGGGAAGAAAGGGGAGAGATGGAGGAGAGAAAAGAAGAATGGAAGAGAAAAAAGGGGAGGGAGAAATAGGAAGAGAGAAAGAAAAGAAAAAGAAAAATACATTTTCTCAAACAAAGGCTCCGAATCCACTGGTTTGGTTCTTGACGAGGTGGGCTAAGGGGCACAAGAAAATAAGCTGAATATACTTTCTCGAGCGCACAGCCTGGCCATGTAATTCTAATCCTTCATAACCTCAAAATCCTTAATCATTTCTTTATTCACCCTTGGTTTGGCTTTCCTCCTCAAAGAGCGCCGTAGGTCTGCCAAATTTGGGGTTGGGCCTTTTTATTTTTGAGATAGGACCACAATAAACAACAGCACCCTTTATTTTTTAAGAGTAGTAAATGAACATCTTGCCCTAATCATCCCCATTGTATTATTTTAAACAAAACAAAAGAAAAAAAAAACAAAGCCAAAATTCTTAAAACACATCTGATGCAACCATATTTAAACTGGCCAAGAAAAATTTCATCTTTGGACTGAAACTAAGTAACTCTAGCTGGTTTTAAAGTAAATGCTAGAAGACTGAAAAGAGCAGATGGTAACAGAGAGAAAAGATAATGGGCATAACTGTGCACCAGGTTGATCTGGCTGCCCATCAATGACACAGATGAAGGATGAAGGACTCCAGTTTCCCGGAACCAGCCTGTCCCTGGGAGAGTGGGGCTTCTTTGGAGGAATAACCCAGAAGGGGCATGGAAAGACTGCTATTGAGAAGCATGGGGTGGGGAAAGGATTTAGAATTGTAGATAGATTCAAATTTTTCAGAACATAGAGAAGAAGGAAGCCTCTAAATTTTTTAAAAACTTCCCATAACACTGACACCAAAGCCTGGTTTAAAACAGCACAATAAAAGCAAAGTGCAGACCAGTCTCATTTACGGAATACATACACAAAAACTTAATTCACTATTTATAGCTCAAAGAAGAACCATATGGTCATACAAAGTTGTTGAAAAGTAATTTGACAAAACTCACACCCAATCCTAATTTTAAAAGTCCTGGTTAAAAAAAAAAAAAATAGATGGACAATACCTTCAAAATATTTAAAAAAAAAACATTATTTCAAACAAGTATGCTTGAGAGTGGAAGGCTAGAAGCATTTCCATTAAAGTTAGGGGTGAGATAAGGCTGCCTACAGCCATCAGTGCTACTATTTAACACAGTTCTGAAAATATTAGCCAGTGCAATTAGATAAGAGAAAGAAATAGGAGGTATACATTTAAAAGAAAAAGGTAAAATGATAATTCTTTGCAGACAATATGATTATAGACATAGACAGTACAACAGGATCAAACTATTAAAAACCAGAGATTTCTTTAAGATGTCCATTTACAAAAATAATATATACAGTCCATATTATGAGAAAAAAGATTATATTTATCACAACAAAAAGGTAAAATACTTAGGAACAAATTTAAATGCATAGAACCCAGTTGAAGACTAACATATATTTTGTGCACGTGAAATGTGATACAGTGATATAAAGAACATATAGAAAAATACATGCAAGAACAGTCAAAATTTTGAAAAAGAAACATGAAAATAAATAAGAGGTTTATAACTGTTAAAAAGGAGACAAAAGTGAACATTTTTTGGCAGATGACGGTATACATAGGAAGTCAGAGAAACAACTAACTGATTATTAGCAACAATAAGAAAGTTCTATAAGCTCTATTACATATTAAAACATTTTATGAGGCTAAAATAACTTAAATAGTTTCTTGAACAGAAACAGACACCTTGATTAATAAAACTGAATGAACCAGAAAAAACAAAACAAAACAAAACCAGCTAATGTTTATTGAGCCTTTACTATATGCCAGGCTCTGTTCTAAGTTTGTCTTTGCACATATTAATTCATTCAATCTTCAAAATAACCCTATGAAGTGTAATTATTATCAGCACTTTACAGGTAAGTAAAACAATGGCAGGTCTACTGTCACAGAGCCAGTAAGTAGCAGAGCCAGAAAGCACTTTGTAGAGCCCTTTCTCTAACGCTATATACTTCAATGTTTGTAAACTGGAAATGACGTAAGTGCCCACCAGTAGGGGAGGACCTAAATAAAATATGGTTTATCCATCGTGTTGTAACTGAAAAGTTAGGATTTCAGGGATGATTATGATTACTGAATCATTATACAGATATTCCTTTTCACACTCTGGTATATTGAAGTAGACAAACGGAAATCTCTGAAATTTCTGAACTGTAATCCAGCGGCCTTAATCTCTGATAATGATTGTATAGCCTTTATCTTTCATCCTTGTGATTGTAAAACCTTGTTTCTAACCTTCACTTGTACCCATTTATCCAGTTTTTTGACTTTTGAGTCTTATGATCACTAAAGACAGTCCCTAATGTTTATTAACGAAGAGTCTTGGGTCATCCTAGAACTAATCCACCTCAAATCCAAAGTTATCTTGATAACTGAAGATGAATCTAACCAAAATGAGCCTGCCTGACATGCGCAGTAGCTTAGACTTTAACCTGTACATGACCTATATCTCATTATGATACTAAAAATCATGCCCATCATCATATTAAGGCTGTCATTTTATTACATATGTTCTGTGACTAAGCATGTAATCAATCTGCGCATGCTCGATAATTAGATCACCTCTAATTACATCACCTGGGGCCACTGTGCTCATATCCTAAACCCTGCCCATCTTTTGATACTATAAAGCTATCAGAATTACTGCAGTTTGAGAAGGCAAATTTTGGGGCCTACAGGCCATCTGCTCTCCTGCTTCACACCTAGAAATAAAACTCTTTCTCTCTTTGAAACCCCAGTGTCTCAGGTATTGGTCATTTGAGTGCATCAGGCAGAGAATCCACCACCTTAGTCCAGTAACAGTGTGGTAGCTAAAAAAGAAATGTGTCAACAATGAAAAGTCTCAATACAAACTAAGTGAAAAATAGTATATATAGCATGATTTCATTTTTAAAAGGATGAAATTTTTACATCTAAAATCCTAGAATATGTAACCTTTTCTTTTCCTGGAAGAGAACATAAGAAATTGTTAACTACTACTTATGAGGGGAAGAACTGGGAGTTGAGAGAATGTGTAGGTGGCAAGGGAGACATTTTTATTTTATCATTTTCTATGCATATGATATCTACATAGCATAAGGAAAAGTTGGAGAAGACTGAAAGTTAGTGGGTGTCCTGAGATGGATGTTGATTTGGGTTATCACTTCCTTTCATCTGGCTAAGCCATTTTACAACTCTGTAATGACAGAAGTTAACATGTAAAAAAAAAAAAAAAAAAAACTGATAGTAATACATGTCCATTGAGATGCAAATAAATTCTGCCCAGTAGATGCCAGTTTTGCATCTATTAAATTCATTTCAGCATTTCTAGTAACCTATAAATGTGTCTGCTCTTTGGATTCTCCTCTGAAGCAGTTTTTAACACCTTCTGGTTTCCACAATAAAAATAAGTTAAATAAAATCTTTGGCACATGTTCATTTTATATCTGCATTTGGCTCATGATTTTATATTCTAAAAAATTATCCTTCAACAATAGCTTGAATTTTTTCATGTGTATGTATCACCTTTATTTACTTTAAGTAAACAAAACAGAAAAAAGAATTGGAGAAGGGTAGGAGAGGCTTAGTTTTTTTCAGTCAAGCTAAGAGCTATGCAAATTTCATCCACCATGGGGACCAAATGGGGACGAGATCATTTCTATCATCCAATCCATCTCTAACAGTCTCTCACTGGGTCCTCACACTTCCTCTGATAGACGCGCCATGTCACTAGCCCAGAGGTATAAGTAAACTGAACTAATGGTTTTGTCCTTTTCAAGGTCATGATATTTCTGACTGTGCCCTTCCACAAGGCAAGAAAAAGTACACAGTCTTTTGTCTATGTTCTAAAAGCCAAAGACTGGTCTTGCCTGAGGCCTCAGTACCACTCTGCTATTTTTAGTTTTGGGGAACTGAGCTGCCTGAGCTTTAAGCAGTATTTCTTACAAGGACGTCTTTAGACCAACTGCCCCACAATCACAGTGGGGGCAGGGCACTTGTTAAAACTTCAAATTTCTAGGCTGGGGTCATCCCATCTGTACAGGATGTTGTGACTATCCCCTCAGGAGCCACACACCTCTATTTTTTCATTCCCAACAGAATCCTGATTTGCTCAAGTATCTATCCTTAACCCCCATGAGATGCAGGGGAAGGTGTCTCCAATCTTACCTTCCAAGTCAAGAAAACACTGTTAACTCAAGTCTGAGTTAACCAGAGCTTGGCATCCCTCTTCCTGTAAATCCAGGAGTGGGGCTGGAGTCCAGGAATGGGCTTGTTACCTAAACTGAGTGAGTAAGGCAGAAATGTGCTTCACTGGGGGAGAGGGGGGTATAAGAGGAATGGGGTGGAAAGAAGAGAGTCCGCAAGAACCTGGAGCCCAACAATAATCAGCAATGCAGCATCTGCAGCTGATCTATCTCCAGTCCTCCAGTTACATGAGACACTAAAATTCCTTATTTAAAAAGAAAAGTCAGTTTGAGAATTTTCTGTTATTTGCAGTCAAAAGAATCCCACCTGATGACAGTGTGATTGTGAAGACCTTGTGGATCACACCCCCTTTATCTAGTGTATGGATGAGTGGAGGAATGGGGATAAAAACTAAAGGACAAATGGGGTGGGATGGGGGATGATTTGGATGTTCTTTTTTCACTTTTATTTTTTTTACTCTTGTTCTGGTTCTTTCTGATGTAAGGAAAATGTTCAGAGATAGATTGTGGTGATGAACGCATAACTATGTTATCATACTGTAGACAGTGGATTGTATATCATGGATGATTGTATGGTGTGTGAATGTATTTCAATAAAACTGAATTTAATTAAAAAAAAATATATGACAGTCCACTAACTTCTTCCCTTCATGGTTTCAAAAGAGAATTCAGCAAGGAAATGAAATAAGCTTCAGTGGCAGAGAGATTCCAAAAGGAGCCGTGAGGTCACTCTGGTGGGCACTCTTATGCACAATATAGACAACCCTTTTTAGGTTCTAATGAATTGGGGTAGCTGGTGGTGGATCCCTGAAACTATCAAACTACAACCCAGAACCCATGAATCTTGAAGACAATTGTGTAAAAATGTGGCTTATGAGGGGGGACAGTGGGATTGGGGGGCATGGGGATCACACTCCCCTTTGTCTAGTTTGTGGATGGATGAGTGGAAAGATGGGGGAAGGAAACAAACAAACAAACAGACAAGGGCGCCCAGTATTCTTTTTTACTGTAGTTGCTCTTTTTCACTTTAATTATTATTCTGGTTATTTTTGTGTGTGTGGTAATGAGGGTGTCGGGAATTGATTTTGGTGATGAATGTACAACTATGTAATGGTACTGTGAACAATCGAAAGTACGATTTGTTTTGTATGACTGCGTGGTATGTGAATATATCTCAATAAAATGAAGATTAAAAAAATATATATCGGGGTGATCAATGAACAATATGATGGTAATGTGATCAATTGATTGTATATTTTGGATGATTGTATGGTGTGTGAATAAATCTTATTTTTTAAAAAAGTAAATGGACAATGAGGGAGGAGGGGAAATGGGATGTTTTGAATGTTCTTTTTTTTATTTTGGTTTTTGTTTTATTCTTTGGAGTGATGGAAATGTTTCAGGGTTTGATTGTGGTGATGATGCTGTGGGCAAGTGATTGTACACTTTGGATGATTGTATGTTGTGTGGTTAAGTCTCAATAAATTACATTTAAAAATAAAAAAATAAAATATAAAAAAAAAAACAGGCAAAAAAAAAATTTGAGGGAGAGCTTAAATTTTTCACAGACAAACAAATGCTGAGAGAATTTGCTAACAAGAGACCTGCCCTACTGGAGATACTCAAGGGAGCCCTACAGACAGAGAAACAAAGAAAGGACAGAGAGACTTGGAGAAAGGTTCAGTACTAAAGAGATTCGGTATGGGTACAATAAAGGATATTAATAGACAGAGGGGAAACATATGACAAACATAAACCAAAGGATAAGATGGCTGATTCAAGAAATGCCTTCACGGTTATAACGTTGAATGTAAAGGATTAAACTCCCCAATTAAAAGATACAGATTCGCAGAATGGATCAAAAAAAATGCACCATCAATATGTTGCATACAAGAGACTCATCTTACACACAGGGACACAACGAAATGGAAAGTGAAAGGATGGAAAAAAATATTTCATGCAAGCTACAGCCAAAAGAAAGCAGGTGTAGCAATATTAATCTCAGATAAAATAGACTTTAAATGCAGGGATATTTTGAGAGACAAAGAAGGCCACTACATACTAGTAAAAGGGGCAATTCAACAAGAAGAAATAACAATCGTAAATGTCTATGCACCCATCAAGGTGCCACAAAATACATGAGAGAAACACTGGCAAAACTAAGGAAGCAATTGCTGTTTCCACAATAATTGTGGTAGACTTCAACACATCACTGTCTTCTATAGATAGATCAACCAGACAGAAGACCAATAAGGAAATTGAAAACCTAAACAATCTGATAAATGAATTAGATTTAACAGACATATACAGGACATTACATCCCAAATCACCAGGATACACATACTTTTCTAGTGCTCACGGAACATTCTCCACAATAGATCATATGCTGGGACATAAAACAAGGCTCAATAAATTTAAAAAGATTGAAATTATTCAAAGCACATTCTCTGACCACAATAGAATACAATTAGAAGTCAATAACCATCAGAGACTTAGAAAATTCACAAATACCTGGAGGTTAAACAACACACTCCTAAACAATCAGTGGGTTAAAGAAGAAATAGCAAGAGAAATTGCTAAATATATAGAGACAAATGAAAATGAGAACACAACATACCAAAACCTATGGGATACAGCAAAAGCAGTGCTGAGGGGGAAATTTATAGCACTAAACGCATATATTAAAAAGGAAGAAAGAGCCAAAAACAAAGAACTAATGGATCAACTGAAGAAGCTAGAAAATGAACAGCAAACCAATCCTAAACCAAGTACAAGAAAAGAAATAACAAGGATTAAAGCAGAAATAAATGACATAGAGAACAAAAAACAATAGAGAGGATAAATATCACCAAAAGTTGGTTCTTTGAGAAGATCAACAAGATTGACAAGCCCCTAGCTAGACTGACAAAATCAAAAAGAGAGAAGACCCATATAAACAAAATAATGAATGAAAAAGGTGACATAACTGCAGATCCTGAAGAAATTAAAAAATTATAAGAGGATAATAATACAGAACAACTGTATGGCAACAACTGGATAACGTAGAGGAATGGACAATTTCCTGGAAACATATGAACAACCTAGACTGACCAGAGAAGAAATAGAAGACCTCAACCAACCCATCACAAGCAAAGAGATCCAATCAGTCATCAAAATCTTCCCACAAATAAATGCCCAGGGCCAGATGGCTTCACAGGGGAATTCTACCAAACTTTCCAGAAAGAACTGACACCAATCTTACTCAAACTCTTTCAAAACATTGAAGAAAATGGAACACTACCTAACTCATTTTATGAAGCTAACATCAATCTAACACCAAAACCAGGCAAAGATGCTACAAAAAAGGAAAAACTACCGGCCAATCTCCCTAATGAATATAGATGCAAAAATCCTCAACAAAATACTTGCAAATCGAATCCAAAGACACATTAAAAAATCATACACCATGACCAAGTGGGGTTCATTCCAGGCATGCAAGGATGGTTCAACATAAGAAAATCAATCAATGTATTACAACACATTAAAAATTCGAAAGGGAAAAATCAAATGATCATCTCAATAGATGCTGAAAAAGCATTTGACAAAATCCAACATCCCTTTTTGATAAAAACACTTCAAAAGCTAGGAATTGAAGGAAACTTCCTCAATATGATAAAGAGCATATATGAAAAACCCACAGCCAGCATAGTACTCAATGGTGAGAGACCGAAAGCCTTCTGTCTAAGATCAGGAACAAGACAAGGATGCCTGCTGTCACCACTGTTATTCAACACTGTGCTGGAAGTGCTAGCCAGGGCAATCTGGCAAGACAAAGAAATAAAAGGCATCCAAATTGGAAAAGAAGAAGTAAAACTGTCATTGTTTGCAGATGATATGATCTTATATCTAGAAAACCCTGAGAAATCGACGATACAGCTACTAGAGCTCATAAACAAATTCAGCAAAGCAGCGGGATACAAGATTAATGCACATAAGTCAGTAATGTTTCTATATGCTAGAAATGAACAAACTGAAGAGACACTCAAGAAAAAGATACCATTTTCAATAGCAAACTGAAAAAATCAAGTACCTAGGAATAAATTTAACCAAAGATGTAAAAGACCTATACAAAGAAACTACATAACTCTACTAAAAGAAATAGAAGGTGACCTTAAAAGATGGAAAAATATTCCACGTTCATGGATAGGAAGGCTAATGTCGTTAAGATGTTAATTCTACCCAAACTCATCTACAGATTCAATGCAATCCCAATCAAAATTCCAACAACCTACTTTGCAGACTTGGAAAAGCTAGTATCAAATTTTTTGGAAAGGAAGATGCCTCCAATTGGTAAAGACACTCTAGAAAAGAAAACGAAGTGGGAGGACTTACACTCCCTGACTTTGAAGCTTATTATAAAGCCACAGTTGTCAAAACAGCATGGTACTGGCACAAAGATAGACATATAGATCAATGGAATCGAATTGAGAATTCAGAGATAGACCCTCAGATCTATGGCCGACTGATCTTTGAAAAGGCCCCCAAAGTCACTGAACTGAGTCATAATGGTCTTTTCAACAATGGGGCTGGGAGAGTTGGATATCCATATCCAAAAGAATGAAAGAGGACCCCTACCTCACACCCTACACAAAAATTAACTCAAAATGGACCAAAGATCTCAATATAAAAGAAAGTACCATAAAACTCCTAGAAGATAATGTAGGAAAACATCTTCAAGACCTTGTATTAGGCGGCCGCTTCCTAGACTTTACACGCAAAGCACAAGCAACAAAAGAAAAAAATAGATAAATGGCAATTCCTCAAGCTTAGAAGTTTCTGCACCTCAAAGGAATTTCTCAAAAGGTAAAGAGGCAGCCAACTCAATGGGAAAAAATTTTTGGAAACCATGTATCTGACAAAAGACTGATATCTTGCATATATAAAGAAATCCTACAACTCAATGACAATAGTACAGTCGGCCGAATTATAATTGGGCAAAAGATATGAAAAGACAGTTCTCTGAAGAGGAAATACAAATGGCCAAGAAACACATGAAAAAATGTTCAGCTTCACTAGCTATTAGAGAGATGCAAATTAAGACCACAATACCATCTAACACCGGTTAGAATGGCTGCCATTAAACAAACAGGAAACTACAAATGCTGGAGGGGATGTGGAGAAATTGGAACTCTTATTCATTGTTGGTGGGACTGTATAATGGTTCAGCCACTCTGGAAGTCAGTCTGGCAGTTCCTTAGAAAACTAGATAGAGAGTTACCATTCGATCCAGCGATTGCACTTCTCGGTATATACCCGGAAGATCGGAAAGCAGTGACACGAACAGATATCTGCACGCCAATGTTCATAGCAGCATTATTCACAATTGCCAAGAGATGGAAACAACCCAAATGTCCTTCAACAGATGAGTGGATAAAGAAAATGTGGCAATATACACGATGGAATACTACACGGCAGTAAGAAGGAACGATCTTGTGAAACTTATGACAACATGGATGAACCTTGAAGACATAATGCTGAGTGAAATAAGCCAGGCACAAAAAGAAATATTATATGGTACCACTAATGTGAACTTTGAAAAATGTAAAAAAAATGGTTTATAATGTAGAATGTAGGGGAACTAGCAGTAGAGAGCAATTAAGGAAGGGGGAACAATATTCCAAGAAGAACAGATAAGCTATTTGATGTTCTGGGGATGCCCAGGAATGACTATGGTCTGTTAACTTCTGATGGATATAGTAGGAACAAGTTCACAGAAATGTTGCTATATTAGGCAACTTTCTTGGGGTAAGGTGGAACAGGCTGGAAGTTAAGAAGTTATCTTAGGTTAGTTGTCTTTTTCTTACTCCCTTGTTATGGTCTCTTTGAAATGTTCTTTTATTGTATGGTAGCTGGTGGTGGATCCCTGAAACTATCAAACTACAACCCAGAACCCATGAATCTTGAAGACAATTGTGTAAAAATGTGGCTTATGAGGGGGGACAGTGGGATTGGGGGGCATGGGGATCACACTCCCCTTTGTCTAGTTTGTGGATGGATGAGTGGAAAGATGGGGGAAGGAAACAAACAAACAAACAGACAAGGGCGCCCAGTATTCTTTTTTACTGTAGTTGCTCTTTTTCACTTTAATTATTATTCTGGTTATTTTTGTGTGTGTGGTAATGAGGGTGTCGGGAATTGATTTTGGTGATGAATGTACAACTATGTAATGGTACTGTGAACAATCGAAAGTACGATTTGTTTTGTATGACTGCGTGGTATGTGAATATATCTCAATAAAATGAAGATTAAAAAAAAAAAAAAAAGAATCCCACCTGAGAGAATGTATTGAGTGGGGGAGTGGATATGATCTAATCTGTGTTTCTAGGAGACTCCTCTGGCTGCTGAGGAAGGAATCTAATCAGGCATGGAAGGGTGGATTGGCGGTGGTTCCAAGATGACTAAGATGGTAGCAGTGGAGGAGACATACATTCAGGATATAGTTTAAAACTGAAACTAAAAGACTTGCTGATGAATTAGATGGGGGGGGGGGGATGGGGTTTGTGAAAAAAGAAAGGAATCACAGATGACTCCAAGGTTTTTGGCCTAAGCAACAAAATGAAGGATGATGCCATTTAAGAAGATGACAAATATTTTTGGAGATGGTTAGTGGTGGCCTGGATTGAGAATTTAGGTTTGGATATGTTCACTCTGAGTTATTAGGAAATCAAATGGAGATTCAGGCAGGAGATGACTAGACAAACCTGAGGCTGGAAGAGGACATCAGGGCTGGAGAGATACCTTTGGGAATCACAGCACATAAATGACATTTAAAGCTATGGAAATGGATTATTTATGGGGTGAAAGCAGATGGAGGAAAGAAGTCCTTAGTCTGATCCTAGGATGTGGGGGTGACAGATTATTCTGACATGTAGAGGGAGAAGAAAATGAAACTGAGAGGCAGCAGCCAGTGAAGCAGGAAGACAACCAGAAAGTGGGTGTCCTGGAAGCCAAGTGAAAACAGCGTTTCTAGATGGAGGGAGTGAACAAATACCAAGAGAGGTCACGTAAGAAAAGAACAAAAGAACTGGCAACTGGATTTAGCAAGATGAAGGTCATTGGTCGCCTTGCCAAGAACAGTTTCAGGATGAACGGCAAAAGCCCAACTGGAGTGGGTCAAGAAAAAAGTAGGAGGGACATTATCACTAACCCCACAGCAATGAAAAGAACTGTAAGAGGATACTATGAATAGCTGTATACCAACAAAGTAGATAAACCTAGATGAAATGGACAAATTCCTAGAAATGCAAAACAACCTACACTGACTCAAAAAGAAGCAGAAGATCGCAACAGCCCAGTAACTAGTAAAGAGATTGAATGAGCAATAAAAAACCTCCCAACAGAGAGGACTGTGGGAAGATGGCTGAGTAGGAAGTTCCAGAAGCTCCAGAAGTCAATCCCTCTACCAGAACAACTTTGGAACTGGCAGGAACTGTCTGAATCAACTATTTTGAAACTCTGGAGTCTAGAAGAACACTCTGCAACATCCAGGAAAGAGAGAGAGGAAGAGGCTGGTAAAATGCAGAAAATACCAGTGAACTGCACTCTCCCAGCAGCGGCTACCATCCCCCATCCCTCAGCCTCACAGCAGGCAGCAGTGAAGGACTCAAGCCCGGCTCCTGGTACAGCTTGCTGGTGCAAGGGTGGGATATAAAGATCTAGCTTCCTGTGCTGGTTTGAAGCTGTTATGTATCCCAGTAAAGGTCACATTCTTTTAATTCACTCCTGCGGGTGTCGACCTATTGTGGGTGGGAACTTTTGATTAGGTTGTTTCAACTAAGATGCGACCCACCCAATTCAATGTGGATCTTAATCCTTTACTGAAGTCCTTTATGAGGATAAAGGACAGAAAAAAAAGCTGAGAGACACCCAGAGAAACACCCAGAGAGCTTGGAGAGAAGCAAGCAAGAACCCACAGAAACTGAAAGAGCCAGAACCTGAAAGCAACGAAACCTGGGAGAAAAGGATCAACAGACAGGGGCCATGTGCCTTTCCATGTGACAAAGGAACCCTGGATGTCTTCGGCCTTTCTTCAGAGAAGGTATCCTCTTGTTTTGCCTTAGTTTGGACATTTTCATGGCCTTAGAACTGCAAATTTGTAAACTAACAAATCACCATTGTAAAAGCCAACCCATTTCTGGTATATTGAATCCCAGCAGCTTTAGCAAACCAAAACATTTCCCAAGATCTGGGTATGTACAGTCTGATCACTGCTTTTGATCAGCTACTTCAGATAACTGGAGGCTGCCACTGTTCCAACCCACCTTGAGCAAAGGCAGCAGAGGAGTCTTAAAGATAGGATCCTTCCTCAAAACTACAGAAAAACCATTAAAGGGCTGCATTTACTAGGTAAGTGCTGAATCAAGAAAATGCAGCCTTAAAAAGGCATAGGATGGTTCATCAGAAAGCTAAGTATAGAGTTACCCTACGACCTGGCAATATTGCTACTTGGGATATGCCCAGAAGATCTGAAAACAGGGACATGAACAGATACCCGCACACCGATGTTCACAGAGTCATTATTCACAATTGCCAAAATATGGAAACAACCCAAGTGTCCATCAACAGATGACTGTATAAACAAAATGTGGTATACACATACTATGGAATATTACTCAGTAGTAAGAAGGAATGAAATCCTGAAGCACAAGATATCGTGGATGAACTTTAAGGACATTATGTTAAGTGAAATAAGTAAGACACAGAGGGACAAATATTGTATGATCTCACCAATATGAATTAATCATATGTAAACTCACAGACATAAAATCTAGAATATAGGTTACCAGGAAATAGAATGATGCTAGAGAATGGGGAGCAGTTGCTTAATATGTGCAGAATGTTTAACTTGGTTGAACTTAAATGTTTGGAAATGGATAAAGGTGATGGTAGCATGTTTTGTGACTATAATTAACAGGGCTGGTTTATTAAATCATCAGTCAATTGGCTGCAGCTGTGACTAATTACATCAATGAAAAGCATGTCTTCCATGAGAGAATGCAGTCAGCTGGATTTAATCCAATCAGTGGAAGACTTTTAAGTGAGACAGATAGAGGACCTTCACTTCTTCTTTGGCTAACACAGTGAAGCATTTCCTGAGGAGTTCATCAAAGTTGCCAGCTCCTGAGGAGTTCATCGAACACGTTCATTGGAGTGGCCAGTTTGCTGCCCGAGGAGTTCATCAAACATCTTCATTGGAGTTGCCAGTCTGCTGCCTGCCCTACAGAATTTGGACTTGTACATACCCACAGTTGCATGAGACACTTTGATAAATCTTACATTTATAGATATCTCTTATTGATTCTGTTTCCCTAGAGAACCCTAACTAATACACATGGGAATGTGTAACAGTGACTCTTATGGTGGACAATGATTGTGATTAACTGTACAAATATACAAAAGTTCATGAACTAGAACAAATGTATGATACTATTACAAGGAGTTAATAGAGTGGTATATGGAAAAGAATGTACCTACTGTAAACTATTTTTAACAGTAATATCTTAATATTCTTTCATCAACAGTAACAAATGTGCCATACCAATACTAGGGGTCAATAATGCAGGGGGAGAGGGAGATAAGGAGTATGGGATGTTTTGGGTTTTCTTTTTCTTCTTCTTTCTTTTTCTGGAGTAATGAAAATGTTCTAAAATTGATCACGGTGATGAATGTACAACTATGTGATAATACTGTGAGCAACTGTTTGTATACTTGGATGGATTGTATGATATGTGAATATAGCTCAATTAAAGTGCATTTTAAAAAAAAGCCATAGGAGAAGCAACTGGTACCCTTTCTGCCCCTTTCTCAACTCCTCCTCCCCAGGGCAGTGTGCAGCCTGCACTACCATTGTGGGGCTCTGGCCTTATTCCTACTGGGAAAGACTGACCTAGGAAACTCCTCTCTGATTTGCCCTGCCCCAGAAGTTGCCTTCTAGGCAAAAGCAGCTTGGGACAGTGGAAGTAGGGTAGGAAACAATTAAGTTAAACAGCCTGGGGCAAAGGATTACCTACTTTAAGTACTACAATACAGCACCCATAAAAAGGAGAAAGTCTATTTCCTAAGGAGTAGAGGGAGTATTCAAATTCCAGTAAACAGGGGAATTCCTAAGGCCACTAGCAAGCACAAGCCCAGGACAAGACAGGGAGGACCCTGCACATTGCATTCACCCTGGGCTGACCTTCTTGATAGGAGGGCTGAACTCTGAAGGAGAGCACTAGCCTACCCAAAGCCAATTTGCAAATACTGTGAAAGGTGTTTTCGGCATTGGTTTATCTAGTTCTGATAAGTCCTGGCACTCATGAAAATCTCTATCATAATACCAGCTTGATGCGAACTCAAGAAACAGATAGCTAAGGTGCTAAATCCCAGAGTTAACACTTTAAAATATTAAAGTGTTCACAGTATGCAAAAAAAGATGACAAGACAAACAAAGAAACAGGAAATGTTGGCCCATTCAAAGGAAAAGGATAAAAATCCAGAAAACATCAAAGACAAAGACCAGATTCTGGACATACTAGAGTAAGATTTAAAAAAACCAATCCCCAATATGCTCAAGGAGATGAAGGAAAACACACAGAAAGAAATAAAAGATATAGTAAAATAATGAATAAACAATATGAGAATGTCCATAAGATAGAAATTCTAAAATGGAACCAAACAGAACTACTGGAGTTGAAGACCACAATAACTGAAATGAAAAATGCCCAAGAGGGTTGTGAGAGCAGACTGGAGCTAGCAGAAGAAAGAATCACTAAACCTGAAGACAAGACAATAGAAATGAATCAGGCTGAAAGTAGAAAGAAAAAGAAATTAGAAAAGCGAAAATAGCTCAAGTGACCTGTAGGACACCATCAGGCCAACATACATATTACAGGAGTCCTGACAGGAGAAGAAAGAAAGAGGCAGAGGAATATTCAAAGAAATAATGACAGAAAACTTCCCAAATGTAGCAAAATACATGAATTATTTACATCAAGAATCCCAACAAATGTCAAACAGGACAAATTTGAAGAGAAATACACCCAGACACATATTGGTCAAACTGTTGAATGCAAAGAAAGGACAAGGAGAGAAGTCTGAAAGTCTCAAGAGAAAAACAACATATTATATACAAGGGAGTTTCAATTAGCCATATATTGATTTCTCATCAGAAACCATGGAGACAAGAAGGCAGTGCTTTCAAATATGCGAAGTGCTGAGAGCAAACAATTGTCAATCAAGAATTTTGTATCTGGCAAGCTTTTCTTTCAAAAATGAGGGAGAGTTTAAGACATTCCCAGATAAACAAAAGTTGAGGGAGTTCATCACCACTAGACCTATGCTACAAGCAATGCTAAAGGGAGTTCCTCAGACTGAAAGAAAAGGACACTAGGCACTGGATTAAAGCAGCATAACAAAATAAAGGTCTCTGATAAAGGAAACCATATGGGTAATTAAAAATGCCAGTACTACTGTATTGTATTTTTTGGTATGGAATGCCACTTCTTACTTCCTACAGTTGCTAAAATGCAAGTGCATAAAAATTAGTGATAAATCTATGGTTCTGGTTATATAATGAACACGGACACACTCTATTACAAGCACAAAAAAAGTTAGGGGAGGACAGAAGGTGTAGGAACAGTGTATGTACATACCATTGAAGCCAAGTTGGTATCAAATCAAATATGATTGTTACATAGTTAGGATTAAAATTTTTTTAGTATATTAATCCCATAGTAGCCACAAGGAAAATATATGAAAAATATATTCAGAAAGAAACTACAAGAGACTCAATACAGTAAAATACAAAAAATCAAATATATATGAAAGTAGGCATTAGCAGAAAAATTGAGGGTCAAAAAAGATTTAAGACTTACAAAGAAAAATAGTAAAATGGCAGAAGAAAGTCCTGTATTATCAGCAGTTATTTTTTTAATAAGAAATTTTATTTTGAGACAAATTCAAACTTACAGGAACAGTTGCAAAAACAGTACAAACCCCATACATAGAACTCCAGCATACCCTGACCCCCCTCCCCCGATACCCCGATCCACCACCTTTAACATCCTCTCACACCACCATTTCTTTCTTTTCCTCTCTCCCTCCCTCCCTCTCTCCCTCCATATCATCCATCTATTGCTCTGTCTTCTGAACATATGAGAGCAAGCTGCACACATCCTTGAAAAAACAATATAACGCGCATATACATTTCCCATGAACAAGAACATTCCTTTATGTAATCCCATTAAACACAGCTAAGAACTATAAGAGATGCAACATTGATACAAAGCTTACATTCTGTATTTCCTTTTTTTTTTTTTCCTTATGTCCCATTTGTGTCCCTTTGAGCCTCCTCTCCTTCATCCTCAGATCCCATCCAGGATCATCCTCGGCATTTAATTGTCATCTATTTTTCAATTGTGGAAACATATATACAGCCTAAATCTTCCCATTCCAACCCCTCCCTAGCATTCCAATAGTGGGATTAATCACATTTAGAATGTTGTAATACTCTTTCCCACCATCCATTACTAGAAATTTCCCTTCACCTCAAACAGCAACCCTACACTCATTTCTTAACTCCCCATTGCACCTTCTCCCACTTCTCGGAACCCCTACTCTACTTTTCATCTTAATGGTCATATTCTCTGATACTTTTTTTGTGTTTACTGTGGGGCTTAAATTTAACATCTTAAATCTATAACAATCTTGTTTTTCTTTGATACCAACTTAACTTCAATAGGATACATAAACTATGTTCCTATACTCCCGCATTCCCTCACTTTTATGTAGTTCTTGTCAAAAATTACATATTTTACATTGAGTCCAAAACTACTGATTTATCATTACAGTTTATGTATTTTAGATCCTGTAGGAAGTAAATAGTGGAGGTACAAATCAAAAATACAGTAGTATTGGTATTTATATTTACCATGTGATCTTTAGTGGTACCCTTTATTTCTTCATGTAGTTTCAGTCAATTATTTAGTGTCCCTTTCAGCCTGCTCAATTCCCTTTAGCATTTCTTACAGGACTGATCTACTAGTAGTGAAGTCCCTCAGCTTTTTTCTCTGTTGGTAGGGATCCCTTTAGTATCTGAAGTAGGGTAGGTCTTTTATTAGCAAAGTCTCTCAGCATTTGTTTGTCTGTAAAAAATGTAAGCTCTCCCTCAAATTTGAAGGAGAGTTTTGCTGGATAAAGTATTCTTGGTTGGAAATTTTTCTCTCTCAGAGTTTTAAATATGTCATGCCACTGCCTTCTCGCCTCCATGGTGGCCGCTGAGTACTCACAACTTAGTCTTATGTTGTTTCCTTTGTATGTGGTGAATTCCTTTTCTCTTGCTGCTTTCAGAACTTGCTCCTTCTCTTTAGTATTTGACAGTCTGATCAGAATATGTCTTGGAGTGGGTTTATTTGGATTTATTCTATTTGGAGTTCGCTGGGCATTTATGCTTTGTGTATTTACATTGTGTAGAAGGTTTGGGAAGTTTTCCCCAACAATTTCTTTGAATACTCTTTCTAGACCTTTACTCTTCTCTTCTCCTTCTGGGACACCAATGAGTCTTAAATTTGGACGTTTTATTTTATCTATCATATCCCTGAGATCCGTTTTGATTTTTTCCATTTTTTCCCCCATTCTTTCTTTTGTTCTTTCATTTTCTGTTCTGTGGTCCTTGAAGAGGCTGCGTTGTTGTTCACCTTCCTCTAATCTTGTATTATGAGTATCCGGAGTCTTTTTAATTTGGCCTACAGTTTCTTTTATTTCCATAAGATCTTCTATTCTTTTATTTACTCTTGCAATTTCTTCTTTATGCTCTTCTAGGGTCTTCTTTATGTCCTTTATCTCCTGTGCCATGCTCTTCCTCATGTCCTTTATATCCTGAGCCATGCTCTTGTCTGTCTGTAATTCTTTGATTAATTGTGCCAAGTACTGTGTGCCTTCTGATCTTTTGATTTGGGTGTTCTGGTTTGGGTTCTCCATATCATCTGGTTTTATCAAATGCTTTAAGATTTTCTGTTGTTTTTGGCTTCTTGGCATTTGCTTTACTTCATCCCTAATTTGACAGAACTGCAGCTTGGTGGCGTACACTTTCTCTAATTAACCAGCAGATGGCATCCATGAGTCACCTATTCCCCTCAAGTCAGTTCTCCTCCACTTTGTCTTTGTAGTGTATGGGGGTCTGATTCTTGTATGGTCCAATTGGTGCACCAAGTTTGGGTGTGTTGCTGGTGCTGTCCGCCCTGAATGTGGGGCGGGTGTCTGGGTGGTTAGGCAGGCAGGGCAGCTTTAATAATCAAACCTCCCGGGTGTTCCTGGAGATTTAAGGCTGTTGCAGGAGCCTAAACCTTCATTTCAGTCTTTCCACCCGATCATTTCTGCCGCTGACCCACAAGTCCTTGGTATTCACGTAGGGTCCCTGGGATTTCCGAGCGGTTCCTCCTTCCCAGCTGTGCTCTTCCAGGACTCCTGCTGAGGGAGGGCCACGCCACGTCACTAGTGCATGCAGGCCCACCAGGGAAGCCCTGGGTCACTGGGCCGTGCAGGGGTGCTCCTAGCCCACTTCAAAGATGGTTGAATGGGAAGCATTAACTTCCCCCTTTTCGCACAGCTCTTCCCTCCCAGCTCCGGGACAATCAGCTGTGGGTGTATTAAAGGCCACTGTCCACAGCCGATATTGTGGCTTGTGTGTAGTGCTGCGGGAAAGATTTCCCGTCACACTGGGTTTCTTGGCGTGGCTCTGGGCTGTGGGTGTGGCCCCGGGCAGGAGCGTCTCCTGCCTGCTGGGGAGAAGGCTGCAAGGAATACGGTTTTTTTTCTCCTTTTAGATCCCCTCTGCTCCTCTGGTCTCGAGACAATCAGTAGCAGGTGTGGGAAGGGGTATCCTCCATGCCAGACACCAAGGCGTTAGCCCAGCCCGCTCACACCGTGCTTCACTGCGCGGCTTTCCCCGTAGTATCTGCAGCCACTCCCAGGCTTTTTTTTTTTAAAGAACAAGTCTGTCTCCAAACGCCAGCCCACTGTTTCCCCACACTGCAGCGCAGCCGCAGGACTTTCAGCCAGCTCGCTCACTTGTTTCAGAATGCAGGCTCCTGGTTTCACCAAATGCACATTCCCTGTGGATTTAGCAGACCTTGTCCAACTGGTGCATTGCTGGAAGTGGTGTTCTGGGTCACTTTCTGCTTTTTATCTAGTATTTTTCACGGAGGTGTTTTTTTGCCCTGTCTCACCTAGCTGCCATCTTAGGTTCTCCCTATCAGTAGTTACTTTAAATGCAAATGATTAAATCTCCAGTCAAAGGCAGAGACTGGCAGAATGCATAAAAAAAGCACCACCCAAATATATTCTATTTACACAGAGACTCACCTTAAATTTAAAGACATGAGTAGGGTGAAAGTGAAAGGATGGAAAAAATATACCATGCAAGTAGCAACCAAAATAGAGCTGGCATAGCTATACTAATAGCAGATTAAAAAGTTTAAGTCAAAAACTGTTACAAGAGACAAAGAAGGTCATTCATTATATACTGATAAGGGGTCAATTCAATGAGAAGACATAACAATTATAAATATATACACATTTAACATCAGAGCCCCCAAACACATGAAGCAAATATTGAAGATTTGAAGGGAGAAACAGACTGTTCTACATTAACAGTAAGAAATTTCAATACAGCACTTTCAATAATGGATAGAACATCTAGAGAAGATCAATAAGGAAATAAAAGACTCTAAACCAACTAGACCTGATATACATAGAACAGAATACACAAAGCAGCAGAATACACATTCTTCTCTTGTGCATATGGATAATTATCCAGGATAGACCATATGTTAGGCCACAAAACAAGTCTCAATACATTAAAAAATACTGAAATCATACAATGTATCTTCTCCAATCACAATGGAATGAAGCTAGAAATCAAAAACAGAGGGAGAACTGGAAAATACACAAATATGTGGAAATTAAACGACATACTCTTTTTTTAAAATTATTTTATTTTGAAATAAATTCAAAGTTATAGGAACAGTTGCAAAAACAAATACAAACCCCATACAGAGAACTCCAGCATACCCTGACCCCCTTCCCCTGATACCCCAATCCACCAACTTTAACATGCTGTCACACTGCTATTCCTTTCCCTCCCTCCTTCCCTCCCTCCCTCCCTATCTATCATCCATCATCTACTGCTCTGTCTTCTAAACATATGAGAGCAAGGTGCACACATCCTTGAACAAACATTATAATTCACATATACAATTCCCATGAACAAGAACATTCCTTTATGTAATCCCATTAAACACAGCTAAGAACTATAAGAGATGCAACATTGATACAAAACTTACATTCTATATTTCCTTTTTTTTTCCCCCCTTATGTCTCAACTGTGTCCCTTTGAGCCTCCTGTCCTCCATCCTCAGATCCCATCCAGGGTCATCCTTGGCATTCAATTGTCATCTATTTAGACGGTCTTTTTTTTTTTTTTTCTCAATTGTGGAAACATATATACAGCCTAAATCTTCCCATTCCAACCCCTCCCTAGCCTTCCATTAGTGGGATTAATCACATTTAGAATGCTGTAATGCTCTTTCCCACCATCCATTACTAGAAATTTCCCTTCACCTCAATCAGCAACCCTACACTCATTTCTTAACTCCCCATTGCCCCTTCCCCCATTTCTCTTAACCCATACTCTACTTTTCATCTCTATGGTTATATTCTCTGATAATTTCTTTGTGTTTACTGTGGGTCTTAAAATCAACTTCTTAAATCCATAACAATCTTGTTTTTCTTTGATACCAACGTAACTTCAATAGGACACACAAACTATGTTCCTATACTCCTCCATTCCCCCCACCTTTATATAGTTCTTGTCAGAAATTACATATTTTACATTGAGTTCAAAACCACTGATTTGTCATTAGAGTTTGTATATTTTATATCATGTAGGAAGCAAATAGTGGAGTTACAATTCAAAAATTATTGACTTCTATTTGTATTCCTCTGTGGTCAGAGAATGTGCTTTGAATATATTCAATTTTTTTTTTTAATTTATTGAGGCTTGTTTTATGTCCCAGCATATGGTCCATTCTGGAGATAAATCCATGATCAATAGAGAAAAATGAGAGTCCTGGTGATTTGGGATGTAAGGTTCTATACATGTCTGTTAAAATGCTCTATATCTCTTTCTCCTTTCTTTGTTTCTCTGTCAGTAGGGCTCCCTTCAGTATCTGAAGCAGGGCAGGTCTTTCATTGGCAAACTCTCTCAGCACTTGTTTGTCTGTGAAAAATTTAAGCTCTCCCTCAAATTTGAAGGAGAGTTTTGCTGGATAAAGTATTCTTGGTTGGAAATTTTTCTCTCTCAGAATTTTAAATATGTCATGCCACTGCCTTCTCGCCTCCATGGTGGCCGCTGAGTAGTCACAACTTAGTCTTACGTTGTTTCTTTTGTATGTGGTGAATTGCTTTTCTCTTGCTGCTTTCAGAACTTGCTCCTTCTCTTCAGCATTTGACAGCCTGATCAGAATATGTCTTGGAGTGGGTTTATTTGGATTTATTCTATTTGGAGTTCACTGGGCATTTATGCTTTGTGTATTTATATTGTGTAGAAGGTTTGGGAAGTTTTTCCCAATAGTTTCTTTGAATACTCTTTCTAGACCTTTACCCTTCTCTTCCCCTTCTGGGACACCAGTGAGTCTTAAGTTTGGACGTTTTATTTTATCTATCATATCCCTGAGATGCATTTCAATTTTTTTGATTTTTTTCTCTATTCTTTCTTTTGTTCTCTCATTTTCTGTTCTGTGGACTTCTAGGACACTGATTTGTTGTTCAGCTTCCTCTAATCTTGTATTATGAGTATCCAGAGTCTTTTTAATTTGGCCAACAGTTTCTTTTATTTCCATAAGATCTTCTATTTTTTTATTTACTCTTACAATGTCTTCTTTATGCTCTTCTAGGGTCTTCTTTATGTCCCTCATATCCTGTGCCATGGTCTTCTTCATGTCCTTTATATCCTTTGCCATGTTTTCATTCCTCAGTTGTAGTTCTTTGATTAATTGTGCAAAATACTGTGTCTCTTCTGATATTTTGATTTGGGTGTTTGGGATTGGGTTCTCCATATCGTCTGGTTTTATCATATGCATTAAGATTTTCCATTGTTTTTGGCTTCTTGGCATTTGCTTTGCTTGATAGGGTTCTTTCAAGTTGTAAAAAAAAATACCAATCTATTTTTTCAGAAATACAAGTTGGTGGCGTACACTTTCTCTAACTAACCAGCAGATGGCATCTGCGAGTCACCTATACCCCTCAAGTCAGTTCTCCTCAACTTTGTCCTTGTGGTGTGTGGGGAAATGATTCTTGTGGGGTTCAGTTGGTGAACTCAGTTTGGGTGTGTTGCTGGAGCCGTCCGCCTCGAATGTGGGGCGTGTGTCTGGGTAGCTAGGGAGGCAGGGCAGCTTTAATATTCAAACCCCCTAGGTGTTCCTGGAGATTCAAGGTCGCTGCAAGAGTCTAAGCCTTCATTTCAGTTCTGCCCCAGACCCTCTCTGTCACTGACCCACAAACCACCTGCGTTGACGTAGCGTCCCTGGGTTTTCCGAGCAGGCCCCCTTCTCAGCTGTGATCTTCCAGGACCTCTGCTGAGGGAAGGCTGTGCTACATCACAAGGGCGTGCCGTCCCTCAAGGGAAGCCCCGGGCCGCTGGGCCATGCAGGGGCACTCTCAGCCTGATGCAAAGATGGCTGAACGGGGCGTCTCAACCCCCCCATGCACAGTTCCTTGTTCCCAGCTCTGGGACAACTGGCGCAGCTCTGGGCTGCGGGCACGGCCCCAGGCAGGAGTGTCTCCAGCCCGCCGGGGAACCAGCTGCAAGCAGCGGGGTTTCTTTCTCCTTCTGGCTCTCCCCTCCACTCCCCTAGCCCTGAGGGAATCTGCAGCAGGCTATCCTCCACGCCAGACACTGAGAGGCCAGCTCAGCCCCCTCCTGCTGTGCTTCACTATGCGGTTTCCACCGTCAGAACTGCAGCCGCTCCTGGGTTTTTCCCTTTTTTTTTTCAAAAGAACCAGTCCGTCTCCAAATGCCGACCCCCAGCTTCCCCACACTGCAGCACGGCTGCAGGTCTTTCAGCCGGCTTACTCACTAGTTTCAGAATGCAGACTCCCAGTTTCACCAAGTGTACGGCCCCTGTGATTCTACCAGAACTTGCCCAGCTGGTGCATCGCTGAAACCAGTACTCTCGGTCACCTTCTGGTTTTTATCTAGTATTTTTCACGGAGATGTTTTTTTTGCCCCGTCTCACCTAGCCGCCATCTTAGGTTCTCCAACAACAGACTTAAACAACCAATGAGTCAAAGAAGAAATCACAAGGGAAATTAGAAAATATTTTAAGGCGAATGAAAATAAAAACACAATATATCAAAACTTATGGGAGGCAATAAAGGCAGTGCAGAGAGGGAAATTTATAGTGCTAAATGCTTACATTAAAAAGGGAGAAAGATCTCAAATCAGACACAACCTCAAAACTGGAGGATCTAGAAAAGAGGAGCAAAACAAACTCAAAGCAAGCAGAAGGAAGGAATAAAGATTAGAGTGGAGATAAATGAAACAGAGAATAAAAAACAATAGAGAGAGTCAACAAAATCAAAAGCTGTTCTTAGAAAAGATCAAGAAAATCAACAAACCTATAGCTAGACTGACAAAGAAAAAAAAGTGAGGACACAAATAATGAAAATCGGAAATGAAATCGGGGCATAACTACCAAAGTGGTGAAATAAAAAGGACTATGAAAGGATACTATGAACAATGGTACACCAACAAATTGGATAACCTAGACAAAATGAACAAATTCTTAGAAACACACAAACTACCTAAACTGATTCAAGAGGAAATAGAAAATCTCAAAAAACCAATAACTAATAAAGAGATTGGAAACCAAAAACCTCCCACAAAGAAAAGCCCAGGACCAACAGTTTCACAGGAGAATTTTACCAAGCATTTCAAGAAGAATTAACACCAATCCTGCTCAAACTCTTCCTAAAAATTGATGAGGAGGGATCACACCCTAATTCATTCTATGAGGCCAACATCAGCCTAATACCCAAGCCATATAAAGACACCATAAGAAAACAAATTACAAACCGATGTCCCTTAAGAACACAGATGCAAAAATCCTCAACAAAATACTAGCAAACTGAATCCCACAGCACACTAAAAGAATTGTACACCAAGATCAAGTGGGACTTATGCCAGGTATGCAAGGTTGGTTCAACATTAAGAAAATCTATCAATGTAGTACATCACATTAACAGAACAAAGGGAAAAAACCACATGACCAATTGACTCAGAAAAGGGACTTGACAAAAATCCAGTACCCTTTCTTGATAAAAATACTTAGAAAACTAGGAATAGAAGAAAACTTCTTCAACATGATAAAGGGCATATATGAAAAACCCACTGCTAACATCACACATAACAGTGAAAAGATGGAAAGCTTTTCCTCTAACATCAGGAACAAGACACGGGTGCCCAGTTTCACCATTATTGTTCAACATTGTATTGGAATTTCTAGTCAGAGCAATTAGGCAAGAAAAAGAAATAAAAGGCTTCCAAATTGTGCGAAATGGAATGAAATAAAGTTTCAGTGGCTGAGAGACTCCAAATGGAGTCAAGAGGTCACTCTGGTGGACATTCTTATGCACTATATAGATAAAACCCTTTTTAGGTTTTAATGTATTGGAATAGCTAGAAGTAATTACCCGAAACTATCAAACTGCAACCCAGTAGCCTTGACTCTTCATGACGATATATAGCAATATAGCTTACAAGGGGTGACAGTGTGATTATGAAAGCCTTGTGAATTGCACTCCCTTTATCCAGTGTATGGATGGATGAGTAGAAAAATGGGGACAAGAACTAAATGAAAAAATAGGGTGCGAGGGGTGAGTTGGGCATTTTTTACTTGTATTTTTTATTCTTTTCACTTTTCCTGGTACAAAGAAAATGTTAAAAAAATAGATAGGGGTGATGAATGCATAACTCTATAATGGTACTGTGAACAACTGATTGTACACTTCAGATGACTGAATGGTATGTGAATATATCTCAATAAAATTGAATTTTTTAAAAAAATGCATCCAAATTGGAAAGGAAGAAGTAAAACTTTCCCTATTTGTAGATGACATGATGCTATATACAGAAAATCCTGAAAAATCCACAACAAAGCTCCTAGAGCTAATGAATGACTTTCAGCATAGTGGCAGGGTACATGATCATTATACACTAGTAATAAATAATTTGAAGAAGAAACTAACAAAAAAAAATCCATTTATAATAGCAACTGAAAAAGAATCAAGTATGTAGGAATATATCCAACAAAGAATGTAAAGGAAAGACTACATGGAAAACTACAAAATATTGATAAATGAAATCAAAGAAGATGTAAATAAATGGAAGGACATTCCATTTTCATAAATTAGAAGACTAAATATTGTTAATATGTCAATTCTGCCCAAAGGAATTTAAAGATTCAACACAATCCCAATCAACATTATAATAGCCTTCTTTGCAGAAATGGAAAAACCAATTATCAAATTTATATGGAAGGGTAAGGGGCCCCAAATAGTCAAAGCCATCTTGAAAAAAAAAAGAATGAAGTCGGAGAACTCATATTTCTGGTTTAAAAAATTATCACAAAACTACAGTAATCAAAATAGCATAGTACTGTCATAAGGACAAACATATAGACAAATGAAATGGAATTGAGAGTTCAGAAATAAACTCTCACATTTATGTCCAATTGACTTTTGACAAGGCTACCAAATCCACTCAATTGGGAAAGAATAGTCTCTTCAACAAATGGTGCTGGGAAAATTGGGTATCTATACAAAAGAATGAAGGAGGACCACTTCTTCTGACCATATACAAAAATCAACCCAAAATGGATCAAAGACCTAACTATAAGAAGCAAAACTAGAGGACTTCTAGAAGAAAACATAGAGAAGCACCTTCAGGACCTTCAATTAGGTAATGGTTTCTTATACTTTATACCAAAAGCACGAGCAAGAAAAGAAAAAACAGATAAATGGACCCTCATCAAAATTAAAAAGTTTAGTGCATCAAAGGACTTCATTATGAAAGCAAAAAGACAATGTTCAGAATGGTAGAAAATATTTGGAAACCATATATATGATAAGGGTTTAATAGCCAAAATATCTACAGAAATTTTACAACTCAATATCAAAATGCCAAAGAACCCAATTCAAAAATGGGCAAAGGACTTGAATACATATTTCTCCAAAGAGGAAATACAAATGGCCTATAAGCACATGAAAAGATGTTCAACATCACTGACACAGGAAAATACAAATAAAAACCACAATGAGATACCGTTTCACATCCACTGAAATTTTTCATTAAGAAAATGAAAAATAACAAATATTGGCAAGGATGTGGAGAAATATAAATCCTGGAGCATTGTTGGTAGGAATGTAAAAAGCTGCAGTCACTGTGGAAAACAGTTTAGTGATACCTTACAAAATTAAACATAGAAAAAAAAAAATTAAACATAGAACTACCATATGACTCAGCAATATCACTTCTTGGTATGGGTCCAAAAGACGTGAAAGCAAGAAGTCGAACAGATGTTTGTACACCAATGTTCATAGCAGCATTATTTCCATTAGCCGAAATGTAGAAGCAACCAAAATGTCCGTCACCAGATGAATGGACAAACAAAATGTGATTTTTACAAACAATTATTCAGCTGTAAAAAGGAATGCAGTTCTGATACATGCGACAACATAAATGAACCTTGAAGACATCATTTTGAGTGAAATAAACCAGATACAAAAGGACAAATATTGTATGCTCTCACTGATAGGAAATAATTAGAATAAGCAAATTCATAGAAACCAGAATACAAGTTTCCAGGGCCTGGGTTGGGGGTTGGAGAATAGAGTTAGTGCTTAATTGGTATAGAATGCTATTTAGGGTTCTGGAAAAATTTTGGTAATGGATGGTGGTGATATTAGCACAACATTGTGAACCTAATTAACAGCAGAGCAGTATATATTTGAATGTGGCTAAAGTGGAAAATTTTAGGTTGTATATACATTACTAGAATAATTAAAAAAAAAAAAAGACAATGGGACTGTACAGTGCAAACTGTGAACCCTAATGTAAACTATGGACTACGTAAAATTACAATAATATTCTTTCATTGGTTGTAAAAAAAAGTACCACACCAATCCAAGGTGTTAATAACGAGTGGTGTATATGGGAATTCTGTATCTGCATGATTTTTCTGTAAACCTAGAACTTCTCTGATAAGAAATTACATTAAAGAATAAATAAGAGGGGGAAAATGATGACAATAAGTAAAGACAACTATTTTGAGAAGTTTTGCTCTAAAGCTGGCTGCCAGGTCAGTGGGTCTCAAACCAATCAGCATGTTACAGAAATGAACTAGAAGTTAAGTTTCAAAGCACAAAAGAAATTATTTTCAAAACAGAGATGTTATTTTGAAGCATTTAACATGGTTTATTATCTAATGTATTTATTTTAATATTATAAAATACTCACAGTGGGTCCATCTAATATACTAACAAGGAAACTGACGGTTTGAGAGATAGAGTAACTCGTTCAAGGTTATATAGAGAGAGTGGTGGGGCCAAGGTAGAACTGAGGCAGTGTATTTCCAGAGTCCATATCAAGAAAAAACTTTAGAGGAACAGCTAGGAAAGGTCCCAAGCATCATGTGATAGTAGGAGATGTTAATAACAGAATGTGCATCAATTAGCATCAATTAATAGACTGCCACACTAAGTTATTCTTTTAACTTTCGGTTACTGTTGAAATTACAAGTACTTATCACATCCAAAGGGTATTTTTGAAGACAAATACTGATTTTTTGAGGACTGAGAACAAACACAAAAACACATGCATCAGTTATCACATTTCCAGATTTAATTGACAACTTGTATCTTAAGCTATAAGATCCATTTAAGCTACAAGATCCATCTATCTAACTACAAGAACCATCAGTTAAATAAAGCAAATCATTAGGCGGAGAGCAGTTGCAATGTGGCATAAACCACTCAAGCAGGTTATATGGTGACGCTGCCACGCAGCCACCCATCACCTACCTGTGGTCAGCACTGGATTTCTGTCTCCCATTCCACAGTCTTCTGTTCACCGAGGGAGGGGGAGGAGAGGAGGGCAAGGGAGGGGGAGGTAGAGAGGGCAGAGGAGGCAGGTTTCTTCCATCTTTCCTGAAGCCAATGCCTTGGTTCCCATCCTTTTCCCCTTCTCCCTCATGTTTGAACGTTCTCCGAGGTTTTGGCAGAGGGTTGATGAAGGGCTTTGCGGGGGGCTCCTCAGTCCCCCCATACATGCTCTCTAAGCTCTGGTCCCAGGGCTTCCCACATGAGCCTTTTCTTTCCTCTGCAGCCTCAGGGGTGGGCTCCCTGCCTTCCAGGTCCAAGCTGTGGAATCTCCTGCTGAATTCCGAGCCAGCCCCCACTCCACGGTTCTCAGGAAGGTTGGGCCCCTCCTCTGCCTTGTCAGGCAGGCGGTGTGGGGAATAACAAGTCCCTGGTAACTGGGGATCCAGCCCCGCAGACCCATCCTTCAAAGCCTGCTCAAGTCTCTTGACCTGCTTCAGCACAGAGAGGTTATCATTCTGAAAGCGTTGTTTGCCTAGCCTTGGTTCTCTGCCTCTGCCCAAACCAGGATCCAGCTCCCCATTTGGTGGGGCCAGGTCTTGCCTCCGCTCTGCATCCTGTCCGACAACTTGCACTATCCCTTTATTCCTCTCATTCTCTTTGCTCTCCACTTCTGACTTAGTTCCATTCTTAGCCTCGGTGACCCGGGTTCTTACACCATCACTGCTTCTCCTCCTCTCCATCACACAGGACGTCATATAATCCTCTTGTCCATCTGCTTTCCTGCCTGGTGCAGGGGTGGGAAACTCCTTTTTCCCTTCCCATTCTGATATCTTGTCCTTGATGCTGAGGGACTTGTGCTGGGCACTGACTCTGGCGGAAGGGCAGGGTTTCTGGACCCCACTGGGCTGCCTCTTCATGGCCCTGCTGGCTTCTTGAGCACAGAGATCTGAAGCTGGATCGCTGAGGATCATTTTTGGGCTGAGCATGTTCTGCTGAAAACAGTCCACTCTTGACTCTAGCATCAGGTTATTGAGGGTTGCCAGGGGGCTCCTTCTGAAGGGTGAATCCTGATCAGTCTCTAGGAAAAGGATGGAGGGCCTCAGGGCTCCTGGGGAGTTGTTCCCACTGGAAGACCTGAATGGCTGCCTTGGAGGGTCTTCCCCAGCCTTTGGACCTTCCACCTTGACCCTGAACAAAAAAGACAGACACTGGGTGAGGGAGGGGTGGGTTGCTGATTATCACTCTTGGCTGGTCATGGAGGTTTGCTGGAACATACATGGAGATTGGCTAATTGCAAATAACATAGTTGAAATCATTTTTAAAAATCACTATGTGTTTTCCTTGGGGGGAGTGCATAGTGGAATGAAAGGAACGTCAAGTTCTGGAGTTGATAGACTTGGGTTTAAATCCCAACAATCACTGACCGACTAGCTGTGTGACTATGGGCAAGTTGCTTAGCTCCTCTAACCTCAGCTTCCTCACCAGTAAAATGGGGATAAAAATAATTCATTTCTCATAGCATTGCTGTAAACATTTAATGGGCTAGACCACATAAAATATCTAGCATCTAGTGAGTATTCAGTAAGTGGTGTCTGTCATCATTAGTCTTTTCCTCTGATGAAAACAGGAGTAATTTTATGAAGTAAATATTATACAGTCCAAGTTTTCCCTGCTTCTGTCATCAATTGGTGAGCCTTTGTAGTGACTATTAAAGAATTAAAATACCATCACAAGTCATACAGTTGTTGCTGATTCTGAGCTTGATATGTTATCTTGATTTGAGTGGTTAAAGCCATAATCGTTGGGTGCATTTGAACTGAACCTCCTCTAGAATGAGAGCCCCATTAGAGTGGACTCTCCATGAGGGCAGGAATTTTACTTTTTATTTAGATCTGTTTTGGCTATTGCTGCATCTTTAGCACCTAGAATGATGCCTGACACATAGTAGGTGGTCAGTAAATATCTGTTGCATGAATGAATGAGTAAATCAACAGGCAGATTCAGATTTCACACATGGCCTAGACCTGCATTGTTCAAAACAGTAGCCACTAGCCACATGTGGCTATTAAAATTAAAATTAAATTAAATTAAGAATTCAATTCTTCAGTTGCACTAGCCACAGCCAAGTACTCTGTAGCCACGTATGGTTAGTGGCTACCATATTGGGCAGAGCAGGAAAATATTTCCTTCATTGCAGAAAGTTCTACTGGACATCTTTGGGCCAGAACCTACATGTGGGGATATATGCCTCCAAATTTGATTTTAGATTAGTTAATGCCATGAAGATGCCAGAAATTATTCTGAAAGAAAAACAGAAAAACATTTTTAAGGTAGTCAATAAGAAAGGGGATATCTGTGTCTCTAAAAGCAAAACATTCTTCTGCCAGCAAAGGTCATGACTGATCACACTGACCTTAGATATGCCAAGGTTAGCAAACATGTATGGACCAACCTCATGGTACATAGGTTTTTACTCTATCAATCTGACTGTATAGGAATTTTAAAACTCTAGTTAAGGTTCAGAGCAAGGGATAAATAAAATTCTATCGGAAAGATGATCAGTTGTTTGTGTAAAGGCTTCTCCCTTGATTGGGGACGTTAGCAATCGTTCTTAGTTCCACAGTATAAATTGCAAACTTGTGAAAATGCAGACAGATTTTCATATGCTAAATATGGCTATCAAAGCAGAGTTCCTTATTTAAATAAACATTTAGAATATTTACAAAAGAGGTACCTAGTTTTAAATGGTCACTGCTGGGGACATTAGCATGAATTCAGATTTTAGTCAGAATCAGAATCAGAATCAGTTTATTGATAAATGGTTGAGGGTTCAAAAGGTAGAAATCACAGCCCTTGCTCTCACAGTGCAACAATCAAGATGAAGTCAGGACAGACACATAAAAACATGACAAGTCAGGTTAGTGCATGCTTAGAGACAACTGATGGTATAATATATAATCATTAATAACATATATATTATTAGGCACTATTGCTCAGTAGATAAACACATGGGCTCAACTGGAATCCTGGCTTCATTTTTTTCACCTTAAAATAAGAACACTCTCTCCTTTATTTAGATTGGAACTTTATGAGTGCTGAGGCCAAGTTTTCCTGTTCACTATGCCTGGCACATAGTAGGTAGTCAATAATACTTATTAAGTGAATGAATGCATAAATGAGATAAAATATATAATGTATCCAGAGTCTAACATATATTTAAAGTCTTGCTATTAATAAATGGTTTAGTATTATTGTAATTATTGTAGCTATTGGCTAAGATCACAAACAACTGGAATGACTTCACAATCACTGAGGCTCTGTCCGAGAATTAAAGAGAGGAAAAAACGTTTGGCTTGCTGGAAGACCACACTGGCTTTACAAAGCCCAAGCGAAAGAGGCAAGGATGATGAAACGGTTTTAAGTGCCCCCAAGAGCAGAGTGCCTTCTGCACATGCTCACTGCACTCAAGAGTTTCTTGAGTTCCTGTTTTCAGGATTCCACTTTCCCCAGTAGGGACTATGGTCTGGGGCACAGAGCTGGGAACAGCTCATTGACTGCATCCGTTTTGCAGAAATGTGAGAGAGTATCAGAGGAAAGGGTTCCATCTGGGGAGAAAATGACCCTGGTAATGTAAGATGGGCAAATCTGGCTCTGTGGACAAATATAGCTGAATAGATTTGGGCTCAAAGATAATTAAAATACCTAGTAGATGGAAAAATAAACTTTGAACTGGAATACCTAAATGGGGATACGACCTGAAGCCACCACAGCTACTACCATCCTCTTACCACACTCGGCACCAGGTCAGATCTTTCTTTCCTGCACCACACTGGTCTCGAGTTCTTAAATAAGTACAGCACATGGACAGGATTTACAGGAGGCTCATTAAAATGACTTTGAAAACAACACCTCCTTAGTTCAAGAAAGTGGGGTTAGTGAGGAGGAAAGGAGGGTAGAAAAAGGAAGGAGACTAAGGATCTGGACAAACTTCTACACTCTCAGGGGGGCAGTGTTCTTACTTGCCAGCCAGTTTGCAGCTCAGGTTTCCAGTCTGGCTGTGGCTGCCCGTGGCTGTCCCACACACTGTCATCGTGTCAGCACCAAGTGCAGCTCCAGGTCACCTAGGAGAACAGGGATGCACACCCAGTGAGCTATGACGGCGAGGCCTTGCTTGGAGGGAAGCAAACCTAGGGCTCCATGCCCCAAACTATTTATCCCTGATAGAGATTCCACCCAGGGGTGGGGTGACAGGAATGCACCATTCAGAATCTCTGTCCCAGGAAACTGGACATTCACATGCAAAAGAATGAAAGTGGATCCCTACCTCACACCAAACCAAACAAAAATTAACTCAGAATGGAGCAACAACCTAAATATAAGAGCTAAAACTATAAAACTCTTCAAAGAAAACATAGGGAAATATCTGCAGGATCTTGTATTAAGCAATGGATTCTTAAGCTTTACACTAAAAGCATGAGTGACAAAAGAAAAATTAATTGAACTTCATCAACACTAAAAATTTTTGTGTAACTAAGGAAATTATCAAGAAAGTGAAAAGACAACAGAGTGGGAGAAAATATTCAGAAACCATATATTTGATAAGGGTTTATATCCAGAATCCCTGATCCAGGAAGGTGGGGCAAGGACACAGAATCCTCAGGTCCACACAGATTCAGATCTGCCAATCTCTTCTCATATATGAATAAAGTCACCACAAATTTTAAGAAAGCACATAACCTTAGAAAATAAAACATAAATAACAGCACCACTCAGCACTTTTTTCAGTCTCTTTAAAACTACCGATGAGCTAATAGTCTCCAAAGAAACGAATGGTTGTTCTGTTGTTTAAAAAAAAGAAAGAAAGAAAGAAAGTGAACACCAAGGTGGAAATATCAACACAAGGACGCTCTATTCTTTTGCTGACACTGATGGCAGGTGTAAACCTGCACTGTCCTGGGCTGTGGAGCCTCACACTGAGAACCTCCCCCAGCGGCTCTCAACCAAGGAGGAAGAAAAGCTTAGCCACTTGGACCTCTGTCTGGTCTAAGGAAGACTAAGAGATGGCCCCAGAAAACCCAGGAGCTCCACTGAATTCCTGAGACCTGAAAAATAAGAAAAACTGTGTGGATAACAAAAACCGTGTGGATAACAAAAGGCAGCCTCAGCTCGAAAGTAGCAGTTATATAATATTCTGGTATCTGACTTCCAAATGAACTGAAGTAACCGATCAAAATGTACTATTCCAATAAGTCCCTGCAGAGCTCTGTGGGAATAAGTGTCTCTTAACACAAGGACAGACTGACACTGCTCACAGGATCAGTCATGCAATTCTTCTGTAAAGTGCAAACCCCACATAACTGGGCTCTCCTGATGGAGAGGATGGAACTCCTTGACTAGAGGTTCAGCATATTGAAGTATGGGGGATTTGTGTTTCTTTTCCAATGAAATACCAGGGAATCCCTCTCCCACCTCCATCTTAGGTTTCCAAGATTCCTACCACCTATCTCAGGATGATTTACCTACCAGATTACTGGGTGGCTGCCCGGGCACCCCAACCTCCTCTCCCCCATAAGAAATCAAAGGTCTGGGTTTCAAGAAATGCCCGAATTCTTAGTGATCATGGAAAGGGAGGCCAGAGAGAGAATGAAAAAAAGGAGACTGAGCATGGGCAACAAAGAAAAAAGAGAGGTTAGGGAACTGTGTGCTGGAAAAACAAGGAAGGGAACAGACAGGTCTGGCAAAGCCAAACTGTGTGTTTGGGGGCGGTGGAGTGGGGGAGGTAAATGCAGAGGGAGCTCTGACCTACCCACGGAGCTCGGCTGTCCTCTCACCAGCAACTCATCCCATATACTTTATAGTATGTCTGTGTCAAATCCAAGCCTCGTTCTTTAAAGAAGTCAGGTTCTAGGGTTCTCCCATCCCATCTCAAAGGCCTTTCAGGGACAGGAAGGAACTTACTGTCCCTCTAATAATGCTCCACAAAGCTGGAAGCTTCTGGAGCCTTCCATTTGGCCGGGCTGACAGACACTGCTCTTCTGTCCTACATCTGGCAGCGAGCCCCACCGGACATCAAGGATAGCAGCTCCCCCACCACCACCCCCTCACATGCACTCTGCCTCAACCCACAATAATCCAGCCTTGTTCCGTGTCAGCCAGCTTCTCTCTCCACCCACCCTCTTCTTTCAAGCTGGCATCCTCTTGATGAGTAGGTGCCAGGCCCTGTGCCAGATGCCCTGGGGGATTCAGAGTTGGATAAGAACAGTCTCTGCCCCCAGGGAGAGCACCCAGGACTGTGCTTAGGTCATGATCAGCCCTATCACCCAGCTTTCCCCAGAAGGGAACAATTCCCATACTTGAGCCATAGCTCTTCCAGGAGGGATAAAACCCAGTGTCTAATGCACACAGAACCATGTATGGACCTTGAGGTTAAAGGTCACAAGAAGCACTTCATCAACATGGTACCTAAGTGAGCTCGTATCACATCAGCTATAATAACTGCCAGTATTAATACCATGGTCTCTTGGAAAACAGCTGATGCTGATCCGGAGAAGTGGTTGAAATAGGCTTGAGGGGCTGCAACTGAGGGGTCAGAGAACCACCCAGCACACGCAGCCATCAACCTACCAGCACTGCTGAATTCCTGGAGGTATGGAGAATGCTGCTCCCCCAACATTTCACCCTTTTCCTTCTGCATCCGATGTTGAAAAGTCAATAACTAGGTGAGAACCTCAGCCTTATTTGCTAGCTGGGAATACTTTTATGACTTAAATTAGCATGATAAGCTTCACTATCACTTTATGGGTCTGGGACAGCGAGATGGAACTGTTTCCCAAAGTGTGGATCTGTTCCAGTCACCTTTAGACATGCAGATTCCTGGGCTCCATGCCCACATATAAGAGAAGATGGCCTGGGGGCCGCCTGTAATCTGCATTTCAATATAGATTATAGGCCTCATGTGATTCTTATACAACACAAAGTTCTTTATTTCGTAATTGATAATTTAGCCTTCTAGTCCAAACAGATTGGTTTCCAAAAGGTAAATAGTAATAACACCCATTTCCACTCAAGTGTGCTTTTCCTAAAAATAGAACTTCCCATTAACCAGGTGGGCATCATTATTACTAATAATTTTAATTAGATTTAAAATGTGCAAAATTTTGAAGCTAGTTGATGGATTCAAGAGAGCTCATGTACTCTGTGTTTGACATTTCTATAATAAGTTTGTTAAGCTGTCTTACAAACTGTAGAAAACTATTTTAGTTTATCCATTAACTCCATAATCTAACCCTATTTTTCTTCTTGTCTAAAGGGAGTATTGCAAAATGTTTTCTTAGCTCAAAGGATCTCTTTAGGCACTGGGATCAGGTTGATTGGAGGGCTCAGGTTAAACTAAGAAAGCCCCGGCAGAACGTCTTCCCCAGTTCTTAGTGTTAGGAACAGCCTTCAACTGTCTCAAGCCGGCTGCTCGATGGTGCTGAGAACTCCTTACTCCTAATTGCCTCTCTGAATTACCTTTCCTAGTTAAAGAGAAAGCAAAGAGAGAGGGAGCAATTATAGGGCACTGCTTTTAGTCAATCTCAAAAGCCTACAAAAAACAGAATTGCTCCAGATTGACATTTCTAGACCAAAAACTATTATTTTATAATTCCTTTACGTTTACCCATAAAGATTTAAAGTTCCAGTCTGACCTCTAAAGAAACTATTTTTCTTTTTTTAAGGGGCTTACAGTGCTAAAATGTTGAATCATCAATTAAAAACCAAATACCTCTAAACATAAGAAGTTCAAGGTTTTAAAACTGATCTAAGGTGTTTCTCCCACAGTAGCAAGGGGGAAGCAACTGATACGAGATCTTTTCCTGAGAAAGTTCTCACTTTTACCTGAAGGAGGGAAGGGAGAAACCAGCTGTGCTTAGAGAGGAAAGGAGCCCAGAGGTGGGGAGTGAGCAGCTCAGTTAGCATTCTGCCCCCGCTGGCCTGCCTGCTCTCTGGCCTCCACTGACATTTTGGGAATACAGCAAAGACAGCCTGGAAACAGCCTTCAGTGACATGGGCCCAGTGAGGCAGCTGCTTGTGGTCGGAGGCCTGTCCTTGTGGACTATTTCTATTCATAATAGAGCATTGTTCATATTTTATTCTAGGCATTGGTTAATTATTCATTATGATATTAATAAATTAAATAGGATGCCATGGAGATCTCATCAACAGTAACAACATTCTTCCTATGAACTCTGGTCGGGTTTTTCTGGTGGCAATGGGGGAGTTAATAGATGGTCTAAAGAAATGTTGCTGTCAAAGTCACCAACAAAAAGAAGTTTGGATATTACTGCTTTGGAGACTGCTGGGGGAAAAATTCTGGACTTGTTTATGCCACAGGAAAAAAAAATCGATTTTCTCCAAATCTTATAACAATAACAGTGATTTAAATAAAAAATGAAATCTGGACAGAAGAGGAGTGGAGTGGGAAATAAAATGCCCACAATTATAATTTTTGAGTGCCACTTACTGCTCTAAAGTTAGTATGTTAGTTATGAAATATAAGTAAATACATATTACATCACTTGATTCAGAAAATGGTCATTGAATTTAAAATGAATTTTAGATCATAAATGATTACATACTAATAGAATTAAATTATAAATGGTTTTTATTTGTGCTGCAAATAAAGTTATAGGCTTTAATATTTTCAGCATCTCTTAGTTTGATCAGCTGATGAAAAACAATAGAGAAGAAACCATAACAATTATAGCACAGAACAAAAAGTAGTTGTTTTTCTCAACTGGGCATCTTTCTTATTAGCAAGTATATCTGGAAAAGTATTTTGTTTTCACGAAATAAGCTCATAAGGAAGAAAAGTGCACAATCACTAATACAACTCTTGCTGTGTCTCACTGAATAGAGAGCTCACCCCTGAGCCAGCATCAACACTTGCTTCCCCTGATACTTCATTTTCATCATCTTCTTCAACAAAAAGTTTTGAAAAAAATTAAAATGGGATGCTCTAGCCCTTTACATATAGTTTTATTTAGAGTATTTTAAAAAAACTACAATAGTTTTTTATCACATTTAGAAGATGGGAGACTCTGAAACAGGTGAGAACAGAAGCCAAAGACCATGCCCCAGAACAATGCCCAGGAGGACGTATTTGATAAGATCACAGCCTGCACGTGTGGGCCAAATGCCTAAACTGTGCACAAGAGCACCAGACAATGCCACCGGACATCAAGTTCTCAGTGTGCACTACGCCAGGGTAAAGGCGGCGGCAGGATGAAGCTAATAACTTTTCTGCTAATAACCAAAGTCTTTCTATTTCTAGGGTTTCTGCTTTGGAGCCCAGAAGACTCCTCCATCAAATGAGAGTGTTCAAGAAATTTATGTTGAATGAATTAACACATACCATTTTCTTATACCTCTGGGTTCTCTAACTAACTATGATTATGTCTCAAAGAGCTACTTGCAGATGGTTCCCTTTCAAAGGTAAAGCTGGTAAACTCTACAAGACTGTTTCTAGAAGGATGGCTCCCTAGCCAGTTGCATATGAATCAGCAGAGGATAACTCAATGGAGAAAAAAATAATCTTTTCAATTGGATATCCACATGCAAAAGAATGAAGTTGGATCCCTCCCTCCCACCATATACAAAAATTAACTCAAAATGGATCTGAAATCTAAATATAAGAACTAAAACTATAAAACTCTTAGAAGAAAGCTGAAGAGTAAATCTTGGTGACCTTGGTTTAGGCAATGGCTTCTTAGATATGACACCAAAAGTACAAGTGGCAAAAGAAAAAATAGCTAAATTGGATTTTATAAAAATCTTGAACTATTTTGCTTCAAAGGACATCAAGAAAGTGAAAAGACAACCTTCAGAATGGGAGAAAATAGTTGTAAATCATATATCTGATATGAAACTTGTATCCACAATATATAAAAAACTCTTAGAGCACCACAATAAAATGAAAAATAACCCAATTTTAAAATGTCAAAGGATTTGAATAGGTATTTCTCCAAAGAAGACATACAAATGGCCGATAAGCACACAAAAATATGCTCAACACCATTAATCATTAGGAAATGTAATCAAATACACAAGAAGATAACACTTCATATGCACTAGGATGGCTAAAATAAAAAAGACAATACAAGTGTTGGAGAAGATATGGAGAAATTGTACACTGCTGGTGGGAATGCAGATTTCCAGCTTTTTTTTTTCCTGAAAAAATTAAATATAGAGCAACAACAGAAAGAGAAACAACCCAATTTTAATTTAAAATTTTAAAAAACCCATTTTTAAAATGGGTAAGGAACTTGAATAGACATTTCTCCAAAGAAGACATACAGATGGCTAAGAAACACATGAAAAGAAGCTCAACATTATTAGCCATTAGGGAAATGAAAATCAAAACCACAATGAGATATCACTTCACACTCACTAGAACAGCTAACATATTTTAAAATTCAAAATAACAAGTGTTGGTGAGGATGTGGAGAAACGGAAGTCTTGTGGTTGCTGGTGGGAATAAAAAATGGTACAGCTGCTATGGAAAACAGTTTGCCAGTTCCTCAAAAAGTTAGGTATAAAAAAAAAAAAAAAAAGGTATAGAATTACCATATGACCCAGCAATTCCACTCTTAGATATATACTCAAAAGAACTGAAAGCAGGGAGTCAGATAATTTTACACCGATGTTCATAATTTCATTATTTACAATAGCCTAAAAGTGAAAACAATCTAAGTGTCCATCAAAAGATGAATGGATAAACAAAATGTGGTATATATATATATATATATATGGAATATTATCAGCCATGAAGTTCTGATATATGCTAAATATGGATGAACCTTGAAGAATGATGTTGAGAGAAATAAGCCAGACACAAATGGGCACATACTTTATTACTTTGTTTCTATGAAATATTTAAAATAATCAAATTGATAGAGACAGAAAGATTAGAAGTCAGCAGGGCAGTGGCAGGGGGGGATGGGGAGTTATTGCTTAATGGGTACAGAAAGAGTTTCTGTTTAGGGTGATGAAAAAGTTTTGGCAATGGAAGGTAGTGATGATAGCACAACATTATCAATGTAATTATGCCACTGAATTGTACACTTAAAAATGGTTAAAATGGCAAATTTTACATTTTATATATATATATATGTTAGCACAATTTTAAAAATTAGACATAGAGTTACCACATGACCCAGCAATTCCACTCCTAGTGTATATCCAAGAGAAATGAAAACACGCATCCACACAAAAACTTGTACACGAATGTTCATAGCAGCATAAAAGCCAAAAAGTGTGAACAACTCAAATGTCTATCAACTGAATGGCTAAACAAAATGTGGAACATACAATGGAATATTATTAGGCCATAAAAAAGAACAAGGGACTGATACATACTACAATACAGAAGAACCTTAAATACATTAGGCTAACTGAAAGAAGCCATTCACAAAAGACCACATTTTCTATAATTCCATTTATATGAAATATCCGGAATAGGCAAATCCATAGAAACAAAGTAGATTAGTGGTTGCCAAGGCCTGGGAGTGGGGACAAAGATGTTACAAAATACTAAAAATCACTGAATTATACACTTTAAAAGGGTGAATTTTATAGTATGTGAATTATACTTCCATAAGGCTATTATTTTAATGAATCATCAGGAGCACGAGCCAAAAATGGGGAGTCCTGGCCACACCCCAGACCGAATGAACAAAAAGGTAATTAACAGGAAAACAGAATAGGACCTAGTAATCTGCATTTTAAATAAATTTCCCATGGAATTCATAGACATGCTGAAGTTTAAGAGCTGCTGGCTTAGAGTTGAACCATGGATTTTATTGTTAGGTCATAGGCATCACTAGTCAACAACAGAAATAGCTATTTTCTCTCTCCTTTGTCAGGCAATATTTTATTTCAGTGCATCTGTTTTCTCCTATTTTAGAACGTCTTTAAAACCCGAGAGAGGTGTTATCAGCAGTGAGTTGCTTTCCCTCAAGCTGGGCTGTAAATGCTCTAAGAAGCTGTTTCACAGATTCCTCTCTGAACAGGCTTCAATATCAGGGTTTGTTTAGAGCCTGCAGGAGACTTCAAGACCAGACTGCAATCCGACTAATTTTAAGACTTTCTGTTGTTATGAGTACTCAGTTACTGACAATAGTATTTTCTTTTAACAACTTAATCAGCATTTTCCTGACCTAATGACTGTCTGTCTGTCTGACAAATGAAGCCCCTGGGAATCTGTGGCCAGAGCAGCCTGAGAATGCAGAATGGATCATACTTTGCAATGCTCCCGGGACCACAGAGGCAACTAATGATTTTTTTTTTTAATTGTTTTTCTTACTTTCATAAACCTAGAAAGGATTTTTTTTTCACATCAGCAGAACAGTCTTACATATAGAGATCTATTTGCCCACACAAGTAGGATGGAAACACATCTTTCATTTGACAATATTTGCAAATCATTTTTTTCCCTCAATGAGTTGACATGTGGAAATTCTTCTATATTTTTGTCTTTGGGTTCACCATTTTGTTGAGGATAAAAAGAGAAAAATTGCAATTTAGTGGTCATCTTGAAGAATCTGCAAAAAAGGATTAAAGTAGTTGTCATTGGGTAAGAAACTGATTTTTTTCCTGTTCTTTCTATTTATCTTATTTTCAACAACAAAAACCATATTTCTAAATTTTCCATGAAAAGCATGCATTATTATTACTATTACAAATAATGGGGAGAAATTAAAACTCTGCTACAGTCTATGGGTATCTCATTCTGCCCCACAGTGTCCCCCAAAAGGCCCCATTGTTACCTCACAGGCACAGCATAGCTACATGGCACCATCTCAGCTGGGCCCATCCCTCCACAGCTTGTTTTTTATTTTTTTTTAAATGCAATTTTATTGAGATATATTCACACACCATACAATTCATCCAAAGTATACAATCAATGGCTCATAGTATCATCATGTAGTTGTGCATTCATCACCACAATCAATTTTGGGACATTTTCATCACTCCAAGAAAAAAATAAAAAACACCCAAAACATCCCATACCCCTTATCCCTCCCATTATTTATTTATTCTTTGTCTTTATTTTTACTCATTCCACAGCTTGTTCTGCTTTGCCACAGTGTCTCTATGAGTGGAAAGGTAAGAGATACTTTTCTCTCATTACCTCCTTTCCCTTAGTGACCACCAAGATTTGGATCCTCATCTGCAGTAACCACTTCCCAGTACAGATGTTTCAATGGGTCTGTGATGGTTAGGTTCATGTGTCAACTTGGCCAGGTGATGCTGCCCAAGTGTCTGGTCAAGCAAGCACTGGCCTAACAGTTACTGCAAGGACATTTGTGGCTGGTTAATAAACCAGAAGGCTGGTTTATTAAATCATCAGTCAGTAGGCTGCAGCTGTGACTGATTACATCAATGAAGGGAGTGTCTTCCATAATGAGAGAATGCAATCAGCTGGATTTAATCCAGTCGGTTGAAGACTTTTAAGTGAGACAGATAGAGGACCTTCACTTCTTCTTTGGCTAACCAGCAAAATGTTTCCTGAGTTCTTCGAAGTTGCCAGTTCGTTGCCTGAGGAGTTCATCAAACACGTTCATCAGAGTTGCCACTTTGCTGCCTGAGGAGTTCATCGAACATCTTCATTGGAGTTGCCAGTCTGCTGCCTGCCCTATGGAATTTGGACTCGTGCATACCCACAGCTGTGTGAGACACTTTTATAAATCTTATATTTATAGATATCTCTTGTTGATTCTGTTTCCCTAGAGAACCCAAATTAATACAGGGTCCAAAGAGAGTCTATATGGGGACTAATAGCTAACAGGGAAATAGTCATGTAATTCATTTTTCCAACTAATGATTGTGTCTACTTCATACAGGGAGCCGAGAGAAGCCTGCAAATATGTAAAAAAAAGATGTGAACCTCAGACTCCAAGCGTTTTCATTCTAGTACTGAATATAAGATGTATGTGAATATCTCCAATACAAAACACGGTGATAAGGAAAATGGGTATTTCACCAGCAAAGGCCAAAGAAGTTCAGGTGAAGGTATGATCCCTTCGTGGAAGAACAGCAGGTGAACTGGGCTTTAAAGGATGGGCTGAATTTCCTTTAGAGTATAGAAATCAAAGGCATAGATGCCTTTTCATACTCTTAGGATGACTCAGCACTTGAGGAAGCTCAAACTACCACCTGAAAAGCAGCAGTGATTCTAGAAGATTATGGCTAACTGATTTGCTGGATTTCTTTGCAGGGGTCAATCAACATGTGAACCAAGGTGGAATCTGTGAACACCATTTAGGTAGACTTCCTGAGAGCTGTACCAAGATATTACCAGAAGCACAACCACTGACTTCAAATTTTTTACTTTGAAATGATTTCAAGCTTAAAGAATAGTTGGAAGACTAGTTCACACAATACCTAATACTCTTTATCCAAACCCACCAAGGTTTTAACTTCATCTCTCTATAATAAAAACTGTTTTAAAATGTTCTTTTGGAGGTTCAGGGAAAATCAGTGCCACAGATCCAGCCACTAAAACCTTTCACTGCTCGTGAATCTAAAAGAATAAAGATGCATATCCAGGTCCAAAAGACAATACGCCCATTCCACTCCTCACCCTTTACCCCCAACTAGGACCTTCTGGTAGGGGGAGACTAGCCCTACGAGATACTAAAATATACTCTAAAGCCTCCATCATTAAAAGAGAGAGTGTGGTACTGCCACATACATAAACAGACCAGCAGGAAATAGAATAGAAAGTCTGGACACAGACCCAACTCCTATAGAACTTTATATATGATAAAGGTGGCATCTGAAATCACTAGGTCAAAGATGGGCTTGTTAATTGGTGCTGGAATAACCAAAGCTGTTCAGATAAGATCACTCTGCAATTATGGGTGTGTCCTCAGTCCCGGTGAGCATCCGAGAATGACCTGGGCCTCTCAGCGGTAAGAGCCAGGACACAAGCCACAGGGAAGAGCTAGAGAGTTTCACAAAGGGGGCTTGGGGAGCCCAGGTGGCTGCAGCCTTCGGGGGTCCACAGTAGTGCCTAATTGCCCTGTGAACCTACCGTAATCTGAGCTGAGTTTCCCAAGTCTACTGATTCTTTTTCTGTGGCAGCCCTAGAGCCTCTAATACATTTGGCTAGCACCTTACTTTCATCTACACACATTACAACATACATACCCATCCCTCCCCCAATTTCCGGACGTAGTTATTGTTATCCTTATTCTGAAGACGAGAAGATCAAGGGTCCGAGACCTTCCCAATCATAGTTTAAGTAGAAAAGAATTGGGAATCCAATTCATACCTTTCTACTCCAAATTCTATATTTCTCCCCTCAAACCCTGACACCTGCTCTCTCAATAACCTCAACTGAACCACTCAGGATTGCCACCTCTTGCAAGCCAGATGCAAGAAATCTGCTACTTAGGCCAAAGAGCCAGCTGCAACACCTCACTGACACCAGAGTCCCCTGGGACAGTAACCTCAGTGTCTCTCCATAGGGGTCAGGCTCTTTGGGGGAGCCTTTCTTCCAAGGGAGACAAGCAGGAAATAACTTCCATTCATAATCTTCAGAGAAGGTCAGGATAAGGGAATTAACACTGTTGCATTCTATGATCTGTCAGGCACTGCATTAAGCACTTCACAAACATAATCTTAGAAATAATGTGTCTCCCAATGAGGAACAAAAACATATGGCCACACAAAAACTTGTACATGAACATTCATAGCAGCTTTATTCCTAACAGCTAAAAGGTGAAAACAATCCAAATGTCCATCAACTAATGGGTAAAAAAAAATGTGGTTTATTCATATGGTGGACTATTATTCCATCATAAATCCAACATGGATAAACCTTGAAAACATTATGCTAAGTAAAACAAACCAGTCACAAAAGCCATATATTGTATGTATCCACTTATATGAAATGTCCAGATCAGGATCTATAGAGTCACAAGGTAGATTAGGAGCAGGGATATTTGGGGATATTTGGGAGTGACAGCAAAAGGGTACAGGGTTTCTTTTTTGGGGTGATGAAAATGTTCTAAAATTGATTGTGGTGGTGGCTGCACAACCCTGTAAATATACTAAAAACCACTGAAGTGTACACTTTAAATGAGTGAATTGTATGGTATGTGAATTACATCTCAATAAAACTCTTACCAAAAAAAAGGAAAAAGAAAAAGAAAGAATGCATCTAAGCACCTAGCACAGTACTGGGCACATAATAGGAAGTCAACTTCATTTTACAGATGAGGAAACTGAGGCATATAGCTGATAAATAGCAACGAGATTTAATAAGAGGTGCCTAACCCCAAAGCCCTTGCTCTGTCATTACCTCCTTACGTGAAATTTATTTAGAGAATGAATCTGAGGAACCAGGCTTCTTATAACACAGTGGTTGAAGCAAATGAATTCAAAATGGTTAAAGAATCAAAACACCTGTAGTAGACATGGCAGGCACAATGCGCAGCTTGCCTACCTCACAGAGTCCCCTTTCCACATCCAAAGGGTCACAGAGACTGACCACTGCCAGCCACGTTTGAACTCAGCGATCCCACCCCCAGGCCACAACTGATTGGCTCTGGAGGAATCGCTAACTCAAGTCAGGCCAATCAGATTTCACTCCTTGGGAGCTGTGGGGCTCGAACTGCAATGTATTTGGGCTCCCACCTCGTGGACCGGAAGCAGAGAGATGGGCTGAGGGAGAAAAGAATGATGATTATAGAAGGATGGCTTTGCACTTCCTGGATCCAGTCCACTCCTGAGGCCAGGACGCATTCCTGTCCATGGGTTCCACAAGACATCTTCATACCCTTTTTGCTTAAGCCAGCTCAAGCTGGTTACTACTTGTAACCAAAAGAGTATCTACTAACACAAAGTGTCACATTCAATCTATGTCCAACTAATTTCCCAAAGTGAAAAAAAGGAAAGCTATTGTGTTTATGAATGTTTTAAGCATGAATATGCATCCATCTGGCTGAAGCAGAACAAACTTAGCTGCTAGAGAAACTAAACCCCCCATTGGGTTTGTCTCCAGTCTGGGACCAGAAAACAGCCCCTACCGAGGAAGTTGGGTGTAAGCCCATCGTTCCCATCACACCATCAAGGTCAGAAAGAACAGCTCTCTAGAAACCCCTGTCCCTCCCCAAGGAGACTTTTCATGAAACTGGAAGTGCTGGGAACATCTGAAGTCTTAGGAAGGCCAATCTCATGACACCTAGGATTTCTGAAGAGCTGAACAGCATATTACAAGCAGGAAGTCCTGCACAACCCTTGGATGAAGTTGGATAGGACACAGGATCAGAAGGTGAGCGGTTTCATTCCTTCCCAATAAAACCCCACTGAAAAAACTCTGGCTTTATATTAGAATGATGAGAGGCCACTGTGGGTAAATGTACCCACAGGACATTTGTACTGTGTACTGTTTCTTCAGATCTTTTTTTAGTTCCATAATATACAAGAAACATGCTATTTGGAAAGCAACCCCACCCCCATCCCACCTTCCCACCCTCCCACCCCTCCCACCCAGGACAGGGACATGTTTACGAGCTTTGCATAGTCTGGAAGACCAGAAGGAAGAGCTGAGTTGACAGGAGGAAAGGGGTGACCCCATCCTTTTCCCATCCCTCTGTCTATTTATGGGAGTCATTTCCCTTCAGGAAATGCTAAGCTCCTTCTCCCAGGACCCTGTTGGGAGTGACGCCTGCACTGGCTGACCCAGCCTTTCACATCCTCCTCCAGACCTCAGCAGAGCTCACCCCTGGTGACCCAGTCGGTCACTGGGAACCCAGCATCAAAATGATGGTGTTTCTTAGAGGCCCCAGTCTGGTGAGGAAATTCAAAGAAGAAAAAATTTTAAAGATATATAATGACACTAGAAAAGCCTCTAGCACAGAGAAGCTCCCAAACATGAAGAGATAAAGGTGACAGGTAGGAAGGAAGAGCTGGAAATGAGAATACTGCAGCCTGGAGGTTTTGTGCCTCACTAGCATCAGTCACAGGGCTGGAAAGGGACGGGGCAAGAGCAGAACCACAGGAGCTCATCTAGAGCATTTGCCCCCTCTGCTCCCCTTTCCCTTCCCAGGACAACGCACATGTCTATGGAGAAGCTATCCTAGAAGGTACACATTCTTGAAGGTATTTCATCCTCTTTTTTTAATCTGCTCAGGAGCCAAGCTTTTCAGAACACAGATAGATTTCTGGGGTTAGTATGTTTTCTAGAAGTGAGAAATATTCTTCTTAGTTATTAGGATGCTGAGTTTTTTTGTTTTCTTTTTTTAAAACAACAAACACCATTTGCCCCACAGCTGCTAGGTAACATTAGCCACCACTCCTGCTAATGCTTTTTCTTTTTTTTTCTTTTATATAAAAAAAGTAATGTAGTGTTGAAAGCTCCTGTCTGCCCTGAACTGGAGAGGAAAAGAGACTTAGTATTAGCAGGTTAAAGGAAATGAAGTGGAAACTAAGGGTGAGGCAGAGGGAGAAAGAGAAGTAGAGACAGAGCTTCAGAGAGACAGAGTCTGAAAACCAAAGCAGCAGTGAGAGAACTGCACCTAAGGGGCCAGAGCCCCAGAGAATAAGAGACCCACCAGAAAACCCAAGAGAATGAGCAGGTGGCTATGTTACTTCGCATCTAGAAGCCTCTCCAATTCACACAGCATCCTTGTAATCAACTTTTTTGCAACTGAAATGTATATAAATGAAATACTATATCCAAATGCATATTGTGAACAAGAGAATAGGTAAAATGTCTTATTAGCAAAATTACTCCTGGGCTTCAGTGAATTAAGTTTTCCCATCCCACACTTTTGTTCATACTGTTTTTACTCAGTTGTCATCCTGCCTTCTCCCTTGTTATCATAGTCCTACCCACCCTCCAAAATCTAGCTGAAATTCCAACTCTTCCATAGAACCTACACAGGGCACCCCAACCCAAAGTTTTTGCCCCCTTCTCTGAATTTCTATAGCAACTATTATTAACTTATTTATACTTTAATATCTAATTAAATGTCTATAACCTTCTGTTATTTCTTCTATGGTTGGCTTAACTTGTTATTCACTTTTATTCAAAATTCCACATGTTTATGTTTTGACAGCCTCAATTAAACTGCAATCATGAATAAATGGCTAATATTGAGTACTTACAATTTGCTAAGGCCAGATTCTATGTGGAATATTTCATTTAATCCTCACTCCCACTTTACTCGTGCCTCTCCTTTACAGATGAGCAAACTGAAGTCTGCACAGAGGAAGAACTTGTCCCAAGGCCACATCGATGGTGAACAAATCCAGTTGTCAGGCTCCAGCGTCCAGGTGCTCAGTGTCTAAATGAGTGCCAAGAGGGCAGGTGCAGGTCTTCTACTCCTGGATACCAAGCAGGCACCCAGGAGAGTTTTATTACTTGATTTTATTTAAGGGACACAACACCCAGTCTCCTCTCTTCCCTCCTCTCCACCCCCTGCCTACCATGCACACTCTGGCACCAAGGCCCTGCCTGGCCATCACCTCCACCCTTGGTTGCCATTTTGTGACTTCTTTTTCCTCTACAGGTTTCCTGATGTTCATTTCAACCTGACCTCCCCAAACAGTCCTACTGAGGAGGACTGAGGAGGAAGAGCCACTCCGTGTGATCCGTCCTGGCTCCGAGGCCCCTGGAGAGCCCCGGGGCCTGTGCCTCCCGGGAGTGGACGCTCATACCACACCACGGGGCAGCCACTGTAATATACCTCGTTGGGAGACACACCTTCTCTGGGTCCAATGTTTTAGACAGAACACCCCTTAAGGTCACGTCCTGTGTCCTTCCTGGCCCTTGACTCCCAGCGCCAGCTGTGCTGCCCACACTGTCTTCACTTTCCCACCTCCTTTTTCCCTCTCGCCCTCCTGCTGTCCTCTTCCTTTCCCCCCACTCAAGCTCCTTCCCACCCTCTTTGGCTGGCTTCTGTTCTTTCTTTCCATGAGCAGAATGTCCAGGCCTGGCTCCTGGCCAGCACATTTGGACAAAAGGCAGCAATCTTAGAGGGACACGTCATCTCCCATCCCTGAAAAAGAGAATGGAGCTGGAGCCGCTCCTGTGGCTGTGTCCAGGGTTGGGGGAAAAGGCTTGGGAGATGGTGTGTCGCAGTGGTTAAAAGCAGAGGGCTTGAGTGAAGTCCCGAAGCATTCAACAACAGGGATGAACCTTGAGGATATTATGTTGAGTGAAATAAGCCAGACACAAAAAGACCAATATTGTATGATCTCACTAATATGAATTAAATATAATGAGCAAACTCATGGAGTTAATATCTAGAATATAGGTTCTCAGAAGATAGAATGAGGGTAGAGAATGGGAAGCTGATGCTTAATTTGTGCAGAATTTTTAATAAAGTTGATTGTAAATGTTTAGGAATGGATAGAGGTGATGGTAGCACATTCTAGTGAATGTAATTAACAGTGACGAGATGTGGATGTGATTGTGGTTGAAAGGGAAAGTTCAGGGTTGTGTATCCCATTAGAAGGAAAGCCAGAGGATAAAACATGGGACTGGGACTGTACAACAGTGAACCCTCTTCAGGGTGAAAATGTTCTAGGATTGATTGTGGCGATGAATGAACAGTAATATTTTAATATTCTTCCATCAGTTCTAACAAAGGTACTAGACCAATGCTAACGGTCAATAATAGGGGGATATGGGGGAGCAATGAAACTGGTCTAAAAACTGATTGTGGCGATGAAAGCGTAACTTTGAGATTATACTAAGTGCCACTGATTGTACACATTGGATGGATTGTATGGTGTCTGAATAAAACTGCTTAACTCCTCTCTCTCTCTCTCATTCCTGGCTCTCTCTCCTCTAACTTTCTCCTATGTCTCTCCTCTCTCTTCTCTCTCTGTCTCTCTCCAGTAAAAGAAAAAACTACTTTATAATAAAATAACTACTCCAGTAAAAGAAAAAAACAAAAACAAAAACAAAAACAAACAAAAAACCCCACTCATCTGTTGGATGCAGTCCATTAAAAAAAAAAGGAGAAAAAAAATTTTAATAAAAAAATAAATAAATAAAGCAGAGCGTTTGGAATCAGACAGACCTAGATTCAAATTCCACCACTGTCACTTGAGAACTGTGGGACCATAGGCAAGCTACTTTTCCAACCTTAGTTCTCTCCTCTCTGAAATGGCGACATTAGCACCATCAAAATTTAGACTGCTGTAAGGGTTAAATGATATCGCACCTGTAAAGCACTTGGCAAGATGCATGCCCCATAAAAGGCTCTCAACAAATGCCTTTTGTTATAAAGTGAACTAAACTCTGCCAAAAAACAATAATATAAATAATAATACAAGGCCCTGTGAAACAATATTATTAATAATACTATCTCCAAAACTCACCTGCAGGGCTGCTTTCCCAGTCTCACTTGTTTGCAAGTGTGGTAAAGCTCTAAAACACTCAGAAGCATATCACTGCTGTTATGATCTATAAAATAATCTATAAAAGTTAGTTTTGAAATCAGAAGAGGAGCTGGCCCCCTTCCCTTTTCAGTAGAGGGCAGGGCACAGCGGGATCAGCATTGGCTCTACAGTATTACTGGCTACAATGCCAGTTGTGAAAGGAGCCCACCCTCAGATGGGCGCAGCCTGCTTATCATCTGACTTCTCTCCCTTCCTGTCCTGTTTTCCAGCTCCTTATAAACTGAGGCCCTATTTTTCTTTGTTTACTACTTGGGTCTGGTGTGTGCAGGAGTTATGCAATACACTCATTTTTATTTAGCTAAGTTTTGAGATATGGGTAAATGGTCTCCCCCTTAGGATTTAATTTAGCTAATCTGAGCAAGCATTCATAGATTTGAAATTAATCAATAAGATTAATCAACAAGCTGAACATAGCACTCTGTGCAAGGCGCTTTTGGGAAATACAGAAGTATAAGGATACTCTTTATCCTTCAAACTAGGGATAAAAAATATAAACCCAGTCAACCAAATACCAACAAAAGATTGCAAGAACTGTTCAAGGCAAAAAGTCAAGATCAGTAATGTACACAATCTGAAGAGGAAATCAAGGAAAAAAATCCATTTACAGTAGCAGCTAAAAGAATCAAATATCTAGTAATAAATCTAACCAGGAATGTAAAGGATTTATAGACAGAAAACTATAAAACATTGCTGAAAGAAATTAAAGACTTAAATAAATGGAAGGACATCTCGTGTTCATGGACTGCAAAATTAAATACTGTTAAGATGTCAATTCTACCCAAAGAGATATAGTGATTCAATGCAATCCCAATCAAATTCCAATGGCCAAGTTCACAGAAATGGAAAAGCCAATCATCAAATTTATATGGTAGCTAAGAGGGCTTGAACAGACAAAACCATCTTGAAAAAGAAGAACAAAGTTGGAGGACTCATATTTCCTGATTTAAAAATTTATTGCAAAACTACAGTAAATCAAAACAACGTGGTCCTGACATAAGGACAGACATACAGGCCAGTGGAGTAGAATTGAGAGTTCAGAGGAGTAGAATTGAGAGTTCAGAAATAAACTCTCACACCTATGGCCAACTGATTTTTGACAATGGTACCAACTCCACTCAATTGGGAAAGAATAGCCTCTTCAAGAAATGGTGCTGGGAAAACTGGATGTCCATATGCAAAAGAATGAAGGTAGACCCTTACCTCACACCAAATACAAAAATTAACTCAAACTGGATCAAAGACCTAAATATAAGAACACAAATCACAAAACTCCTAGAATAAAATGCAGATAAACATCTTTAAAACCTTATGTTGGCAATGGATTCTTAGATGCGACCCAAAAAGCACAAGCAACAAAAGAAAAAAATAGATAAGGGGAACTTCATCAAAATTAAAAATTTTTGTGCACCAAAGGACTTTATCAAGAAAGTAAAAGGATGACCTTCAAAATGGGAGAAAATATTTGGAACCCATATATCTGATAAGGATTTAATATATAGAATATATAAAGAACACCTACAATTCCACAAAAAAGGCAAAAAAAAAAAAAAAACAATTAAAAAATGGGAAAAGACTTGAGTAGACCTTCTCCAAAGATAAATTAATAGCTAACAAACACATGACAAGATACTCAACACTATTAGCCATGAAGGAAATGCAAATCAAAACCACACGACACTTCACAGCCACTAGGATGGACATTATTTAAAAAAGCAGAAAATAACAAGTGTTAGTGAGAATGTGGAGCAATTGGAACTCTTGTACATGGTTGGCAGAATTGTAAAATGGTGTAGCCACTGTGGAAAATAGTTTGGTGGTAACTTAAAAAGTTAAACATAGAAATACCACATGAATTTAACTGGCACTTTCACTCCTAGGTATACACCCAAAAGAACTGAAAACGGGGACTCAAATAGATACTTTTCCACAAATATTCATAGCAGGATTTTTCACAATAGCCAAAAGGTGGAAACAACCCACGTGTCCATCAGCAAATGAATGGAAAAACAAAATGAGGTACTGTATATACATACAATAAAATATTATTTAGCCATAAAAGGAATGAAGTTCTGATATATGCTACAACATGAACCTTGAAAACATTATGCTAAGTGAAATAAGCTTGACACACATGGACATATATTGTATAATTCCATTTATATGAAATATCTAGGATAATCAAATTGATAGAGACAGAAAGTAGATTAAAGATTACCAGCGGCTGAGAGGAGGAAAAATGGGGAAATATTTCTTAATGAGCACTGAATTTCTGTTTTGGATGATGAAAAAGATTTAGTAATGGACAGAGGTGATGGTAGCATATCATTGTAAATGTAATTAATGCTGCTGAACTGTACACTTAAAAATGACTAAAATGGCAAGTTTTATATTACATATATGTTACCGCAATGAAAAAGAAAAAAAAAGCTCCCTCCTCTCCAACGTTTTTCCACTCCAATAGATGGCACTGGTTCAGCTGGATGGTAAACAGAGCACACTGGTCCCTTTTTGATGTCCTGGGAACTTGTTTATGTTTGTAGGTTGTCACAAATGCAGATGATGAAATGGACCAGATGTAAAGGATGACAGCTGCTGCCAGAGGTCAGGGATTTATACTTGGGGTTGGATGACTACACACTTCATTCCAAATTGAACAAATCTCACCTGCTGCAGCTTGGAGTGTGTAATAGAGAATCCCTCTGAGCCCCCAAAGAGCTGGAGATATTGTCCTGGTGGAGAAGCCCAGGGCACTAGGGAAGCCACTTTGGGAAGCTCTTCTCTGCCTTCACAGCCCCACACTGACCAAGCTTGTGGCTGAGGATCTAGACTCGCTGCAACCCAGGGGATGCAAGTTCTAAGTCTCAGGTGCCCTGTCTTCCCTGTCGGGTAACCACATCAGAGCTATATGCCCACCATCCCTGTCTGGCAACCAAATCAGAGCTATGTGATTTCTCCCCCAACTAATTCTCCCCTGACCATGGAGGGTGAGTTTGAATCCCGATATGCTTCATGATCCCATACAAATGCTCTGCTTGGTCTTCTAGGGAGGTTTGGCTTATATTTCCCAGGGACATGAGTAGCACAAATAAAATGATAGAAGTCTCTTGCTTTAGTGCTTTTAATTTGCTGGGAAAAAGGCAGTCAGTTATTACTTTCCCACGATGAAAAGTAGTAACTTGGTGAAAAGGAGGGCAGGGATAGTAGTGCCCAGTTCCTCTGATTCATTTAGTGTGAACAAGAAACTCACAGGCAAAACCAGGTTGTGCACCTGACTCCCTCCCCTTCTCTGGACTCCGGCCTCCACTCTAGGAGGGGGTGGGGACTGAGAAAGGCTGGGGGGCAGAGGAGTGGTACAAAAATAATCTCTGTGGTGTCAGTATACCTGGACCAGCAGGGAGAATGACTTAACCAAGTCCACCCCTCACCCACTGCCAGGGCACAAGCTGCAGTTTGCAGGGACAGTACCAGGTTAGGCTTGTTGTACCTCAGTTGATGGCTTTTATTTTTAGTGCTCCTCTTTATTTTCAAAAGTGTCCCAGTTTGTATGTATGGATACCCTATCCATTACATACAGTGGATTTGCAGAGAATTTACTGTTAAAGCAAATTGAACCCTTACTACATCTTTTCTTCTGAGAAGTGAAGAAATAGGAGGAAAAAAAAAAAGAGGCACTTTGGATTATTTCATAGTGTTGGCTCTTGTGTGTAACCCACCCCACCCATGCCAGGCTCAACCTACCCTATATGTGGAATTGTGGTTATATGGGATCAAGGTTATGGGAACAAGAAACTGATAGCAAGAAAGAAAATTGGGGCAATTTGTTAGATGACAATTGCGGTAGTTTTATTTTAAAATTTAAAAATGAGATTCCGATACAGTACTTAGTCTTAAAAAACTTATAAAATGCATTGCCTCTCTCCTAGGCCAACTCACATGAGTTCCCCAGCAGAGGAATGGAAACATTCCCTGTTCATTAGGCTCTGTTGTCACTGGCCTTGGACACTTTTTATTAGCTACTAGAATTAGAAGATCATGTGATGTTGGAGTAGGAGGATTTATTTCGGTGACGTTAGGTATAATTATGCAAAGTTAAGAATCCAGGAAAGAATTGCCAGAGAAGAAATTAAAAATAAGATTTTATACGAAAGCATCCACTTTTTCCTGAAAGAAACCAACAGCAACAGCAGCACATGAGCAAAGTCTTGAGCAGAGAAAGCCAAAATACAATTTACAGAAATCAGCATGAACAAAGCTGAGATTAACTACATAAATCATTTTCTATATTATAAGAAAGCTTTCAATTAAGTAAAAGGAAAAAAAAAAAAAAGAATGAGAAGGTCACAATGAGATACCATCCCACATCCACTAGAATGGCTACTGCTTAAAAAACAGAAAATACTGGAGAGGATGTGGAGATACAGGAACACTCATTTATTGTTAGCAGGAATCTAAATGGTGCAGCCACTGCAGAAAATAGTTAGTTCCTCAGAAAGTTGAGTATAGAACTGCCATATGACCTGACAATTCCATTCCTAGGTATATACCCAAAAGAACTGAACGCAGGGACTCAGACAAACGTCTGCACATTGATGTTCAAAGTGGCATTATTCAAAATTTCCAAAAGATGGACACACTCCAAGGGTCTATCAACCGATGAATGGATAAACAAAATGAGGTATATACATCGAATGGAATATTGAGCTGTAAAAAGGAATGAAGTTCTGATGCATGTGGCAACATGCACAAACCCTGAAGACATCATATTAAGTAAAATAAGCCAGATACAAAGGGACAATACTGTATGATCTCACTTCATGAAGGAAGCAGAAGTTGCATATTCATGAAGTCAGCAACCAGAATACCGATTACCAAGGGTCAAATGTGGGTGAGGAATGGGGAACAAATGTTTAATTGGTATGGAGTTTCTGTTTGGGTTGATGGCAAAGTTTTGGCAATGGATGGTGGATATGGAGGCACAACTTCGTATATGTAATTAACACTACTAAATATATATTTGAAAAGAGAAAAAAAGGGAAGTGTTAGGTTGTGTATGTTACCACACACAAACAAACAAAAAAACCCATAGAACTGTACATTGTAAACAGTGTGCTAAAGTTAATAGCGTAATTATAATACTGTGTCATGAATTGTTACAAGAGTACCACACTGATGCAGAATGTTAATCATAAAAAAAGTTCCTCATAGGGAAAACTCTGTGTGAGTTAATCATAGGGAAAACTGTGTAAGTTGTAAACCTGTAAATATTCAAAAAAAAAAAAAAAAAAAAAAGAATGAGAGAGTTATGTATGTACAACATGGAACTATTCTCACAAAATACTGTTACATTATATTATAATAGTAGGCTGCAGAACAATATATAGAGTATGCTTCCATTTTTGTAAAAATCAAACATATTATATCCAAAGAAAAGATCTAGAAGTATTTGGTATACATATGCCAAACAGTGATTGCCTCTGAGGAGAGGGATTCCACCAAGGGGTGAATTTTCATTTCATTCTTTTTTTGTATTGCTTAAATGTTTTACAGTAAACATAAACCTCATCATTTACATATAAATGCATACATATAATAGAAGAATAATCTTAAAATCTTAAAGTACATTTTTTAAGAAAAAATAAAGGAAATGCATTTGATACCTCTGCTAGCTAACAAGCCCTTCTGATAAAACAAGCAGCCCCACCCACAGGCTTGGGTGTCAGGAGTCTAGATTCCTGGCCTTCTCTCCAGCTCCCGCCCAAATGCCTGCTCTCATTTCCTTCTGAAGGGCAGCATGTAACCTTCCTGATCCCCACTACTGAGGGAAGGTAACCTCTTCCCTAAGCTTGCTGCAAGGGTAACTCACCCCTTTCCTCCCTAAAGCAGGGGGAAAAATGACAACTTCAGCCAGTTAGAAAACGGGGTCTCCGTCTGGACTGCAGGTCAAGGACAAAAGTGTCAAAGAGAAGCCAAAGACAAAACTACAATTCTGGGATCCAGCTGGTGACAGGCTTAATGTCTAGGCATACCAAAAGTTGATGGGATAAATGTTTGCCCAAGTCAGACACTGATTTTAACACCAAAGAAAAAGACAATCTGACTTGGGCTTCCCAATATATTGCTGCCTTTTTAAGGTCAGAGGCAGAGAATTGAGTTAATCATTCGCCTTAGTTCTAGGCACTGACTTTCCTCCTATAATTAAAGGACAGATGTGCCTGTTGATCTTTCTGTCAGTTTGCCAGCAGGGGAATTTAAAGAGACTTGCATCCATGTGGAGGCCATCTTGATTCCTATGGAGGAAAAAGCCCACACAGCCTCATGGGAGGGTCCATGTTTAGACACACAGAGCTGATGGCTGGTGCTCAAGGCCTGTTCCTAGAGCTATAAGGAACAAGCGAGCTCAGAGGCAGCTCTGAGGGCAGTGACATGCCACAACTCATAAGGGTTTGCACAACAAACCCACGAAAAAGCTGTTCACTAGAACACTCCAAGAAATACAATCCAGGGCAGCACCCGGGGAGGAACTCCCCACTGGAGTCTTCAGCAGGGTAAGTGCTAAGATGAACAGAGGAGGCTCCACAGAGCCTCAGCGGAGAGGCACTGAGAACAGGAAGAGACTGTGGGTGACACAAGGCCCTAGAAGGTGTCAGCCTTGGTCAGACACCCCACGGGCCCATGGGAAACAGAGAAGAGCAGATTAGGGTTCCAGGGATAGGGAAGGAAGTTGAGCCAACTTTGCCCCAAGCCAAAGATGGAACTATCTGCATAGTGTATTTGAAAGTTGCTGGGGAAGCCAACGAGCTTCAAAATACCTGCCCTACTAGCCTGTCAGAATTGCTGAAATTCAACCCTTAGAAATTAATTCCTTTGGCTTAACTTTATGCATGTTAAATTGCAAACTAATTCTCCCAGCTTCTTTCCAACCTAGAAGACACGAGTCATGGAACAAATACACTTGAGTATCAGGAGGGAAGTAGAAAGAGACCCAAAGCTCAGCACTCAAGAAAAACAAGCCTACATGGGTTCTAGACAGGAAAAAAAAAATGCTGAAGCTTTTCACAATTTTGGCTAAGCTACAGCACTGTACACAATAGTATTATACCAGATAGATCTAACTGAAGAAGCCTTGTAAGAATGCTTTTAGAATTTCTGTTCAAAAAATACTTCACTTAAATGTTTGTTACCAACTTCTTGTTTGTTATCTGTTTCTGTTTAAGATGGCTTTAGATCTTTGTGTTGAAGGCTGATTAGCTAATTGATTACATCATTATTAACAGGCTTTCTAATTTTAAATTCTATGGGGTCCTTGTCTTTGCTATCTGAGGTTTACCTCCCTCAATGTGATGAGTCCTTTAAGTGGTTTTTAAAGCAGACATTCTCCACCTTGGCTGTACCTTAAACTCACTTGGGGAACTTTAAAAAATACTGATGCCCAGGGCCTATTCCCAGAGAGTGTGATTTATTTGTCTAGGGTGGGGCCCAAGTATCAGTCATTTTAAATGTCCTCCCCCCAGGACATTTCAATGTGTATTCTAATGTGCATCCAAAGTTTTAAAAAATGTTAAGAAATTTCTTTAGTTGGGGGTCAGAACCCCACAACTACTCAATGTTAATTTAAGACATCCATCTAAAGTTGGCAAGAAATGGTTTAAACTTTAGAAAGCATGTTAGCAATCCATTGAGATTCTGCAGAAACGGAAGGGAAAGGGGCTGGCCAGGAGATGGGATTACAGAACCTCCCAGCTCTCAGCTGGCACTCCTTGTTCCTCTGTGCCTTCGGGATGATCCTCTGCAACTTTCCTTGTGTTACAACAAACAAAACCCCACTCTCCCTGAACTCATTTGGGAGAGGATCTCTGGTTTCCTGAGACCCACTTTTTCCTCACCCCCTTAGAAGCACACTCAACCCCAGTTTTGAGGGCAGAAAGACCCTCACCTAACCAGCCTGAGAAGTGGGTTTGCCAAACGGAACTGAATCCAAAAATGCTGTTCCCACTCTCCCCGCCTCTTTCCCCTTTGGCCAGAATTTCTGGATGCTGACCCTTCCAACACACTTAGTATTTGGACCGTCCCCACCTGGCTCCTTCTCCAGGCCAGAGTTTCAGCCCGCCCACCCATGGGCCATACTGTGATGCACTTCCTTCCTCCTTCAAGGCTGGGTGCGCTGGATGCTTTGCTCTCTATGTCCTGGACATAAGGGTCACATCTTCCTGTATTTGAGGGACCACTGTCTCCCTCATATACAATTCCATTCCCAGTCCTAGTCTTAGCTACCCTGGGTCATGACACCTCTGAGCTGATAACTCAGCCTCTCACAGAAATGCTGTATGTTCCCCAAGTCCTAATAGGGGGATGGTCTCCCATGAACATATTTTTCCTCTCTGTCACAGTTTAGGCTTTACGTAAAGTTTCACATGACAAATTCTCTTTTGAGTTCAATTCCAGGAAAAACTGTTCTGAAAATTAATTTGTATGCTTTCTGTTGTCCAAAATCTAAAACTACGCAATCCAATGTATTTTTGTTTATTACTAAGCTGCCAGAAAATGTAGAGCCAAATTGATTGTCCAAGTGTTGTAATCTGCTAAGTCCAGACCATTCGAGATATCCATTCCTTCTGCTTTGCTTTATTTTCTCCTTAGCTTTATTTAAGGAATTTATCCAGTGAATTTATCAATTCACTACTCGCCTCGTGTCCAATCCAGTCACCAGTCACCTCCTAAATATCTCTTTAATCCATTCCATCCTCTCCCACCTCACCACTGTCTTTGTCCTGCTCATCAGTGATTCCGCTGAATTCTGGAAGGCCTTGGTCTCACCTTCCTCCAGGCCTCACTCAACAACCAGAGTGAGTTTTTTAAGAAACAAATCTGATCCCATCACGTCAGTAAAATCCCTTTTCCCCCAGATCCTTCCTTCCCCTCTGGGCCCTGCCTGCCTCTACCCACTGCTTCACCACTCCGCAAGGCACACCCACCACACATGCAAACATGAAGTATCTCCGCACTTGCCTGGCCTGTTTGCTCTCAGGGACTTTGCACAGGTTCCCTCAGCCTGAAACAACCCTCCCCACTTCCTTTTCTTGGTCAAGAGGTTTTCAGGACTCAGTGCAAGCATGACCTACTCTGCGAGCCTTCCCTGAGCCAGTTGTTCCTGCTCGGGCTTCCCCCAGCTCTTTGGCATGCAGCGCTCATAGCCAGGCCAGACCTGCTGGGTTTTAATTTTCTGTTTGACTATCCATCTAGGATGGTATGTTCCTGGGACTATGTCCTATTCATCATGATGTCCCTATGCCTAGCACAGCACCCAGCATGCTGACTTGTTAAGTGAATGTACGCGTAACGGAAGCAGGCTCCAGATCTTCCAGAATAAAGACTGGAGGCCAGCCTCTCTGCCTGTCTCTTCATTACCCTTCCTCAAAAAAGTCTATTTGACCCTGACTTCCTCGCAGAAATCTAAGCGGCCCATCCTAAGCAGCCCACCCCAGAGACCGTTTTTGATATTTGATGATACGAGGAGAGAGGATTTTGTTCTTTTATGTAGGAACCACAAAGGATCTAAGAGTTTAATAACAAAATTACTCTCATTAAAAAATGAGAGTTAGGTGCCTATTAAAACCCTACTACCCTGGCCAGTTATTAAACGATTTCATTTAGAGCATTAATGAAGTCACATCCCTGAAGCGTATGTAAACACCAGCTAGAAGTCTGCCTGATCCTTCCCTAGCACCAGCTAATTAAAGCAGAGACACTGCACTTTCCTTGCTCAATCTATGCCCCCGGCCCCCAGAGGGCATTGCCCAGCTTCCTGTCCCAGTCCACTGATGGACCAAAGTTTCTCCTCCTTGCCAAAAACTCAGCGATCTGAATTCAGCTCTGTACGACCTTTCTAAACATGATTACATCCTGTGCTGTTAAGAGACTTCTCCTGGGCTCCATCTGCTCCCAACTCCATCCTTAGGGGCAGAAGTGGGAGAAATAAGATCATTCAATCATTCGGTACCTTCCTGCTTTCCCAAGGCTGCAAATCTTCACAACAGTGGCAGGGTCTGGCTGCACCCTAGACCTTTGAGTGATGACACCACATCTGCACCCCACCCCACCCTACCCCCACATTCACGTACCCTGGGACCCAGCACGGCGCAGGTTGGGTGCTCTGCTTCATTTCTGCAGGTTTCCGAGTCGCGGGAAGACGGCTTCCCGGCTCGCCCCTGGAACTTATCCCAAGGCCCCGGGAAGAACGGGCTAAAGCGCCCAGGCAGGATGGCGCCTCCCGGTCCACATGCCCACCCACACTGCAAACGTGGTCCTACGTCTCCAAAGAGCCCCTTCCCGATTGCGGGTTCAGTCAACTTGAGCCGTTCCCTCCCTTCCCCCCTTCCGTCCCCTCCACCGTCTCCCCCCGGTGTCTGGCCGGCCCCTACCTCCCCGCGGGCCGCGGCTCCGCGGGCTCCGGGGCGCATCTCGGGGGCGCCCGGCCGAGCGGGGGCGGCAGGCGGCGCAGCGCGGGGTCGGGCGGCGGCGGCCCGAGGCGGCATGGCCTGCACCCTCTGCCCTTTTGTTCGCGGAGCCTCTCACGGCCCCGGGCGAGCCGCTCGGCTCCTTCTCGGCGGCTCCATTGCGCCGCGCCCCCTCTCCTCGGTTCCCAGCCGCCCCCGCCCCTCGGCGGCGCGCTTCCCCTCCCCGCCCCGGCCGCCCCTCTCGCGGCGAGTTCACTCCGGCCTCCTTCGGTTTCCCCCTTTCCTCTTCCTCTCCCGGATCAGCGACTATCTCCCGTGACGTTACTCCCCCTCCTCCCCGCCCCGCGCCCCCCTCCCGGCCTCTCCCCACCCGCGCCTCCCTGACCCATCCTGACTCGGCTCCAGTGAGCTAATCCACAGCTGGCGGGAGCCGGGCTGGTTGCCACGGCAACCCCCCTCTCCGAGAGCTGGGTGGACTCGGAGGAGCTACAGTAAACAGGACCTTCTGCCGGACTCTTTCCCCCCTCGCCTTTTTGGGGGTTGGGGGATATGGCGCCTTAACTCTTTCTGTGCTGAAAACAACCGCCTGGCATTCGGTTAGTTATTCACGTGATGGCGCTCAGCCCTGGGCTGAGTCTTTGAGATAGAGGCACTGAAAAAGTGGCAGCTGCATTTCCTGCCTTCAATTTGCTCCATTCGTTTAACACATTCGTGGGGGCACGTAAGACGCGTCAGGCGCAGGGTCAGGTGCTGGGGCACCCCAGTCCATGAGTCAGATTCCACCGTTGCCCCGTGCAGCTTGCAGACGGGGTAGCGACAGACATGAAACACGCAATGAAAGAACAGGGAGGCTAAGCAGGGAAAGCCAGGGACTGTGAGCCTGCAGAAGGACGGGTTAGGAAAAACTTCCCAGAGAAGCGACTTTATAGTCCCGGCTACCCCCACTTACATAGGAGAAACAAAAAAGAAACACAGACTGCATGCTTTAGGGCTGAGAAATAAGAAGTACACATGAAAGTACCATGGGTTTCAGGGAAGGGGGTCATAAATACAGGCTGGGGCATTTGAGGAAAGCTCCCTGGAGCTTTGACTGGGCCCAGAAAGATGAACAGACTTGGGTAAGTGGGGAAAAGGGGAAAGACATTTCTTAGAGTGGAGAGAAACGCATGAGCAGAGGCCTGCAGGGGAGATTAAAATGCAGTATTTGAGGAAGAGCTACAGAGCGGTAAATAAAGTAAGGTGGGTAGGCCTGGCCCGCTTTGGAAAGGCCTTGATGAAATATGGACTTTATGCTGAGGGCAGTGGGGACCACTGAAGGTTTTGATCAGAGGAGTTTCCTGATGAAAGGGAGATAGAACTGGAAATGGACTTATGAGTGTCGGGAAAAGGCTTGCGGCCAATTTCTACACTTAGAGAAAAGTCTGTGTCCAGAATCATTCCTCTCTTTAGCTCAGGGACTGCTAGAAGGGTTGAGTACAGCTCCTGGGGGTGGCTGATGGGCCTAAAACCTAGGCAAGGGGACAAAAAGACAGGCTCAGCCTTACAAATCCACAAAAGGGGTGCACGGGACAGAGGAACAACGAAGGCGAGAGAGAAAGAGAAAGTAAAAGATTGTACATAATGGAGAACATATATGTTGGTACTGGCTAGGTAGCACCTACGACCTGTTCATATATCACAGTAACAGGGAAAAAAAAAACAACTCTCGTCTCTTTCTTGGCTGAGGATTTTGCTAATTCTGAGATCTTTGAAGCTTCTCTAGGGCCTACTAAAGCTTCTTGAAGTCCTTCATACCATACCCATTTCAGCTAGCTTTTAGGATAAAATTTGCAAAGCACAGTCATTTAAATTATTGTTTTGATTGCTGAGGCATCATTCAATAAGTTTTTACTTTCTAAATAAACACTACAGATTTGGCTTCTTGAGTCTTAATTATCACAGGATGCTGGGGTGCAACTGGACAAAATGGTACAATGCATTGGAGAACAACTGAGCTAAAAGCCCAGCTTCCTGCTTCGCCCAACCCCAAACAGCCCAGTAGCCTCTGATTGTGTGACTTCCAAATTGGTGGTAGTGTCATGGTGGGCAAACCAAGAGGGGGGGTCGGGGAGCCCCTTAGTGGCAACTCCCATGCCCCAGGCTGCTGTTCCTCCATCATCTTTGGGCACTAACTTATTTTAGAAAAATATCCCTGCACAAAAAGCCTCAGTTCCTCAAGTCAAATTGTGAAGAAAACTGCCAGAGCCTATATTTTGCATGCCCCAGGCGTGCCTTCCTCTCACAGTCCCCAGCCCCAGGGCTCCTCAGGGCTGGCTGCTCCTTCCCCCACACGACCCCCTTTCCTCCTTCCCTCTGTGTGGCCCTGCCTCACCTGTTTTCTGGTGTTTTCCCAGCTGACTCTACCCCTGGTCCCTCCCAAGTCTGGTTCTCCAGTTCTGGAGGGAAGGTGGCCCAGGGTAGCCAGGGGCCCTCCAAGGTAGAGGCTGTGCCTTGCAGCCTGGAAGACCATCTCAGGGCTCCTCTCTTCTCTCAACTCCAACCCTGACTACTCAAGTAGTGCATTCACCCGCTGTCCTGTCTGTCTGTCCTCTACTTCCTTCCACATAGGATAGGAATTGACCAAGTACAGCCCGGCCTAAATAGGGAAAGGTGAGGGTGAAAGGAAAGGGACAGAGTTGATTTTTCCTGTTGAGTCTTACCCTGTTTCTTTCTTGCCGAGCAGTCAGAGACCACTGCAGAATATCTCTTACTTCCTCTTCCTCCTCCTCTGTCAGCATGGTGTTTAAGAGCACAGACTGGAGTCAGAGGGCCAAACCCAGTGCTTGCTGAGGTTGCTTAGCCACTCACCCTCAGCATCTCCATCTGTAAAGTGGAAGTTGCCACAGTTCTAACCTCCCGCACAGTGTGCTATAGTGAGGATGAAATCAGGTAATCCAACCAAAGGTGTTAGTACTGTGTCTGCTCATTCGGGGAACTCACAGCTGTTGTTCTGCTCCTAACCTCCCCCTTCTTTTCACCAAATGTGGTGTGTTAGGCTTGAAGAAGAGGGTGGCAGGCAGGTTTTCTTCTCCCCTATCAGAGCTCAACATCCCCTTTTCCCCCAACACGTTTAGGTCCAATGCCCTCTACCAGAGTGAGGCAACACGGAGCTCACTTTAATTCAGACATAAGCCAAGTGAAATGAGAATTGAGGAGCATGAGAAGACTAACCTAGTTATGACTGAGGAAAGAGCCCAAGATGGGGCCTTTTGAACATCTACTCCAAGTTGTTAATCTCCACTTAAATTCCTTTTGGATGCTAAGCATTTTCTGAGCACCCTTTCTGTTTTGGGTACTTTTACAGATATCAAGCTGGAATCCTCACCATAAACCTGAGCAATTAAGTATCATCCCTACCATGTTATGGATGAGAAAAGGGGACCAAGCTCTAAGAGGTTATGTGCCATATTTGAGGTTACACAGACTAGGCCTGGCTCAAGCCACGTTCTTTTTGTTTCACATCGTTGCTTGGGAGCATTGGCCTTGCCAGGGGCCACAGGGCTTAGACAGGGATTTTGGAATCAGTATTCAATCCGGGAGCTGGTTATGGCTTCCCCTTTGGAAAATACAAGTAGTGCAGTTCCTCTGGACACCCCTGACAACCCATCCCTTTGAGGTCTGGTACCCTGCCTGGGTCACTGTGATCCATTCCTTCTCAGCCTCTTGGCCAGCAGGATCCCTCTTTTGTCTCCATGCCACTTGCCTATCAGTGTATAGCTGAAAGGTATACACACAGTAGGTGACAGATGAGAGATTGGTTATTTTTTATTAAGAAAGCTGGTGTAGGGAAAGGAATCATTTATTTATGCTTAAGCACGTGACATTTGGATCAGTGAGAACAAGAAAAGAACTTATTTTAGGGACAGGGAAAAGTCTAGAGTCTCACCTGGACACCCTTGTCTGGAGGTCAGCCTCTTCCCTAGGATTTGCAAATCAGACAGCCCAGCAGACTTTCAGTCCAGGGAGCCATCTTGGACAGCTGTCTGTTTCTCTTTGTATCTCTCACAGTCATCTACCTCCTTCTTAGGAGGCTACCTCCCTCCGGTTTTTCTCATGCCGTCCCTAGTCCCATCCTCGGCCCATTCTTCCCTGCCTAGAGTCATCTGGATGCAAGTTCCTTCCAGTCCCACCACAACTGCCCAGCTGCCTTCCCTCTAAAGGAAACAAAACCCAACATCTCACCCAAACCTCAAACCAAAGTTTGGTTTGTTCTTGGTTCTAACCAAATGTAATCCAGGAAGTATGGGATGAGAGCGGGAGGTTAGGAGGGGGAGCAGAGGCCACCCAGGAGTAGGGGTGGGCAGAGCCCCAACTGAGAGGCACCAGGGCTGGTTCATTCTCTGGCAGCGAAGGGTAGGTTGTTGGCAGAGATCTCTTTGGCCCCATCTCTCCAGATGCTCCTGTGCCTTCCACCTCTGTGCAAGGACTGGAAGTTGGGCAGCTGTTGGGTCCCTCCAGGGTGTGCTGTGGGGGCAAATGGCATTTATCACAACAGACGGTTAGACATTTGTCAGGTACCACCTCAAATCATGGAGAATCTCCAAATTGGCAAATAGCACAATGACATATAAATTTTGGTTAAGAACCATCTGTTTCACTTCCATGGTACTAACTTACTTTGGAAGATCATTTTTTTTCCACAAAGCGCTCATAACTTTACAAGGATTAGTGTGTTTATGACAAAAATTGAAGAAGGAAGTCATGGATTTTCCATGTCATTCCTCAGTAGGCAAAATCTCAAATGTTAAGCCTGCAGTGCCAAATATCCTCTACGCTTACATTCTTTTCTGTTCCTTTTGGGGGGGATCTAGTTGAACATTAAGGGAAGGAACTAGACTGTGGTGATTTAGTTCCTTTTTTAGAGGCATGAATTTCTGTATTTAAGCAGTTCTAGCTCTTTCGGTTTTTTGTGATTCCAAAACACAATAGGCAAGTCAGACCAGCTCTGAGTCTGACTCTTCTGTATGGCAGTTGGTGCTCAGGATGCAAGGCTCCCACATCTTACTCTGGGAGTCTTCTCCGCATACTTCCTGGCACAACTAGATAATCTCATCAGACTTAGGGGGCAGGGTGAGGTGAGACGCATCATCAAACATTTTAATCATACAAGGTTATGAGTTGGGCACTGCATTCAGAGAATAGCTTTCATGGACTTGAAGGCTGCCAGCTCTCCCCTCCCCCTGCTGACATCCACCCTGATGTCAGCCTTTAGACCTCTGAATGACAGCAAACCACCACGCCACCTCTCATAGGCTATACCTTGCTTGGGGTAACATTTTTCTGAAAAGCGCTGCAATCTGATCTTCTTCCTATATCTCTTAGGTCAAATAAAATCAACCAAAGGCAAGGTATGTGAAATATGACTGCGCTAGCTAGCAGTGTGACCTTGGGGAAGTTAACTTCCCTCTCTGGGTCTCAGATTCCTGGGGAGGTGAGGCTAGATGGGCCCTTCCCTCCCAGCTCCAGCCTTCTCAGATAGGTAGAAAAAGCACAAAAGGAGCTGTCTGCTCACATTCTTACTCTGCTTTTTCCTGTATGACTTGACAGCTAACATTATTTGGGTACTCATTATTGGGCAAGGTAGTGTCATGGTTTACAGAGATTTCCTAGGAGGTAGGATCTAATGTTAATCTCCTCTACTGAAACATCCAAAAGATGTTAGACGCTTTGCCTGAGCCCGCCGTGAGTGAGTGCCAGAGCTGGGAGGAACGCAGCCAGTCTGATCCCAGGACAACACCTTTACCGTGTCACAGCCAGGACCACCGGGCCAGGAGCTACTACTGTTATCTGACAGGTGTTAGAACAGAGAAGCTAAAGGACCCTGAGCAGCATGGTTGGTGCCTAGCATGTAAGAGCTGGAAGGGGCCCCAGAAAGGGGCATTCCAGCCCCACGGGTAGAAGGACGGGAGGGGACTTCCCTGGCCACACACCTGGTAGTGCTAATTCCACAGCACCGATAAAAGGGAGAACAACCCATCTAGAAAACCAGAAGACGGGAGCCAGAGAGGGGGTAAATACTCATGAGAAGAAGTAACGGAAACAATTCAGCTAAAGAGAAAAAAGAAAGGGGGAAAGGCAGCAATTGGGCCCGAATGAGGAAGGAATGTGAAAATCACTACAGCGAATGGTGAAAAAGACTCTATATGCTTACGACGGCTTCCTCCCTTGGTTTCTTTTTTCAGTATTATTTCTGATATTTTCTAATTTCCAGGCTTGCGGAGCAGATGTATGTGGTTGGCCCAGAGCCACCAACCATATCAGGGTCCAACTCTCAGGAGCTGCTTGCAGGCCAGGTGTACCAAGGAAGACATGGGTGGGTGGGACTTGGAAGGGGTGGGGGTTCTCTGCTTCTCAAACTTATTTTCCTGAGACACTTCTTGGGCTGGTGAAAAACCCACAGTTGCTGGCCTCCCCCAGAGATCCTAGGCAGGGTGTCTGGGATGGAGCCCAGGAATCTGGAGTTTTACAAGCACCCCAGGTGTTTTTGATGGAGGTGACCTAAGCCCCCACTGGAGACACATTACTCAAGGGGAGATGAACAAGTTGAAGCTGCAGCAGATGTGCAGGGTTCACCCTTCCCCATATTCTGTTCTGAAGAAAGTAGGGGGTTGGGGGGTGGTAAGAGAGAGGGAGTGGGTGCTGAGAGGGTCTCGGCAGAGAACCCTTCCCCCACAAGGAGCTGAGCCCGGTAATTCCCACCCAGGGGCCATTTTGCCACCCAGTGGACATTTGTTAATGTCTGAGGACATATTTATTTGTCACAACTGGGAGGGGTGGGTGCTACTGGCATCTAGTGAGTAAAGGCCAGGGATGCTGCTAAACATCCTACAATGCACAGGACATCTACCCTGCCTCCTCCACCCCAGCCCAAGAACTACCCAGCCCAAAATGTCTAATGCTGAGGTTGAGAAATCCAGAGCCAGACAGTTTCCCACTTCCACCCCACTCCCCAGGCTACTTGAGCAACAAATACTTGCCCTGCATAACATCTGCTATGTAAAAATGTTTCATGGGATATTCTAAAATCACAGTAATTTGGTTCATGTGCATTGATAAGCACAGCCAGATGGGTCTTGCATCTCTTTCCCCTTCCCTTTCCTTGACAGGCCCTTTGTTGTACTTCGTAAGTGAATGGTGCCACCCAGTGGTATTAGAGTTAACAACACCAGCAGGAACATATTTCCAAGGACTGGAAACCATTAAGAATCAGCTGGCCTACCACTATTGGGAAGGGTCTGTGAAATAAACAAAGACCACCCAAATGAGAACAAGCAGAGGCTATATATTCAGAGCTTGCTATAGCAAGGGTGCTGCCCACCATCGCCTGCATTTGACAGGAAAGGGAAGTGATAGAGCTTTATAGTGAAAAAAGGAAAGGCTTCAGGTATGCCCTGATTGGCTTGGGGGAAGCTGGAGGCAGTGGCATCTTATGTGATTGATTTGGGGAGGATATTTGGCTTTCTCTGGTTGTTTTGAGTTGGAAGTGGGGGTGACCATTCTGGGTCAATTAGTGCAGAGATTGTTGTTTGATTTCCTGGGCTAATGGCTGCAGAGGTTATAGGTCAAAGTTCTGTTGTCATATGTGGTCTGGCCATTGTCCATTTGTACATTCAGTCTCTTAATTCATTAATAATTCTAAATATATACATTTCTTCTCTTACTAACCCTGAGACATATTCTATAGAGTTACCCATGCAAGAAGCAGCTTGACTACAGTCAACACCTGCGATTTTCAAAGGTTGCTCTTAGAAATTTTGATTTAGATTTAGGGTTCATATATAGTATTACTGTTTGTTTTTGCTTCTATGGTGTTTTAACATATATGGCATCATTCTCCTAACTGACATTCACATGGGCCCCAGTAATCCCTCAGCCCCACCTGCTTGGGAGTTGACTCTTAGCTCTTTAAGGTGCTTCCAGGGCACTGCACCCCCACCCCCCCCACACCACCCATGGGGTTCTCAAACTATTTCCAAGACTAGCAGCATCAGCACTATGTGGGAACTTATTAGAAATGAAAATTCTTGGGCCCCACTCAGACCTTCCAAGTCAGAAAATGGAGGTGACCAGCCCTCCAGGTAACTCTGATGTTGCTCAAGTTTGAGAGCCACAGAAGATGCTACAAAGGCTTTATCCTAAGGCCTTTGAATTCATGAAAATATGTCTGTCAGATGAAGTAGTAAGAGAGAAACAGAACAAATGTGCTGTTTGTTTAACCAGATAATATACATGACAATATTTGCTGACATTTGTTGAGGCATGGTGTTATGCATGTCACATACATTTTCTGGCTTAATCCTCACAACAGCCTTGGGAGGTAGGTACTATTCTTATTCTCTATTTTAAAAATGAGGAATGGAGGCTCAGAGAGGTTAAAAAACTTGTCTTCAAGGTTGTACAGGTTACATAAAGCCAGGAACTGAAGCTGGACTTATTTAGTTCCAAATTTTGTTCTTAAATGCTGTTAAACATTCTAACTCCCAGGATCATAACCAAAAGCCTAGAGGACTTGTGTCAATTTTAGTTGAACTCCCCTCTCCATTTTGCTTAAGGAGAAAAAGAGGCCCAGGGAGACCTGTCTGAGCTCACACTGTTACCTCTTAGTTAGGGAGTTAGAACTCTGGGCCCCTGGTTCCAATTCAAGTCCTCACTAAGCCCTTGGTGAATCACAAATGTACAAGAATATTCTACACATCTTTGGTACACAGTGGGTAAATAAATCAGAAGGAAATTTGGGAAGGGGATAATGAATGGCTGATCATATTTCAAATCAGTGGTGGTAGGTAGGTATGACTTCTGCCTTGGGACAGCAAAGCAGTCTGCAACGTCTTGTAGAAATGGGAAAAGGAGTAGCCATTGGCCACTCCCTCCATGCCTGTCTGTATCAGCAGCTCAGGACCCCACATTTTTCTGCTGAGTAGCAATCACACTTATTTCTCTCTCAAGAGCGCCTTCCACTTGTGAGGCCCACAGATTCTTCCCTGACCAGACTTCTGAGTAAGCCTATCACTGACATGGAGATGAAAGCTGCTTTACATGTAGTACGTGGATGTGGTATCCCAGGGTAGGCAGCTTCAGAAATCCAGAAAAGCAGAGAAGATGGGCTGTAGAACCGGTACCACCAGCCCTCCAATGGCTGTGATGGTTGATTTCCAAGCTCCAGCTCTCTTCTCCTTTGTTCACCATAGCCATCTGATCCCCCTTTGGTTCTTCAAGGTTCTTCGGTGTTGGGTTTGCTTGTTTTTTAAAAAGCTCTTACCAAGCTCTTTCCTAATGCAGGGCTTTATTCTTTCTGTGTCTGAACACTCCCCACCCCCCAAGGCCAACACTGGCCTCGCTCTCCAAAGGAGCTCCACCCATCAGCGCTCCCTGCTCTTCATTTCTTTCATGGCTAGTTCCACATTTTGAAATTGCACAAGTATGTGTTCACCCGTTGGGTCTCATTATGTGTACCTTCTTCCCCAAGGCCCAGCACAATGCCTAGCTGAATACATATTACTGAAGCTCAATAAATATTAGATTGGGCTCAAGAAATATTTGTTGAGCTTAATAAGTATAAGTTGAATGAATGAACATGATCTTTCCGGAGCCACTCCCCAAGGTCCAGGCACAATCCCTCCCCACCCGTCCAAGGACCTGTGAGTTACGTCCTGCAAGTTACTGCTCAGCTGAAAAGCCGGACCTGTGTTCAGAACCTGATTTCAACTAATCGAGTGTTTCAGCGCTTCCATTCTCTCTGTGATAATGAAAGCTATAATTGCGACAGACTCACAGGCGGGCCATGCAGTCTGCTTTTGCGTTTTATGTTCAAGCTATTTCTGAGACCCAGAGCTCAGAGCCAGGGAGGCCTCCGTCTGCGTCTGCGCGGCGTCGGCTTTAAGGGGCGGACTCCAGCGCGCGGGCGGGGCGCTCTCGGAAGACGCGGTCGCGCGCGCCCTGTGCATCCCGGTTCTCCGCTCTGCGCCCCGCTTCCGCCTCTCCGCGGCCCTCCGCGCCCCAGTTCTCGGTGCTCCCCGCCTCCTACCCCCGCCCTTGGCACCCCGGTTCTCCACCTCCCGCCCTCACCCCGGCTTTCAGCTTACCGACCCCGGCCTTCAGCTCCCCGCGCCCCATCCTCACCCCATCACCTTCGGCTTCCGGCCCTCCGCGCCCCGGTGCTCGGCCCGCTCCAGAACAGCCCCGGCACAGCGCCGGAGACCTCGCAGCCACTTCGCGCCGGTCGCGTCCCCGCCTCAGGCCTGGCTTCTAGTCTCTAATGGCTCCTCCCGTTCTCACAGACGGTTCAGTTCTGATCACCCCCTCTTAGGCTCCGCTGGTCTGGGGCGTAGGCCCGGGCGAGGTACGGGGGAGGGAAACGCAGCGCTGGGGTTGGGGGCGAGCCCGGGACAGATGGGGCAGGCCCCCTCCTGCGGCCAAGGCAGACTTTACAGGATCAGGACTGGGTTTAGACTGCAGAAGGAGACAGAATCTGAGCGTCGCCGGGTTTCACGACTGTCCCCCTTTTAGGTGGCCTCATCACAGACTTGTCAAAAGCGTGAACATAAATGGCTGTTCCTTAAGTGGGGCAGGCAGCCAAGGCGGTGGGTCTCTGGGAGAGGATGGTGATCCCCTGGCGCTTCTCTGTCAGAGTCTGCTTGTCACACCTAAGATGTTTTGAGCTCAGAAAGGGACTTGGCCTGTTAAGATCCTCCAGGTGCTGTCATAATGCCAGACTTTGTTGGTTTCTGCTGGGCACTTTACCCAAGCTCATCTCAGCCCAGGAGAACATTGGTGAAGGGACCGCTGAGAGCTTTTGTCAGCAAAGGGCTGACTGGAGTGACCTGGCTGAAAATGGGTCAGTGGAGAGAGTCTCCCAAGATGGGCTGATAGGCTGCCTCTTCCTGCACCTCCGTATTTGTTTCCGGGCTGGGGTTCTCTTTGTGAAATTCTTTCCCCTCCTTCTCCTCTACCCTCTCACCTACCTGGCTCCCAACATCTCCAACCTCTGGCTCTACCTACTCCTGAAAGCCACGGAGACCTCAGGCCCAACATACATCAAACTGGGCCAGTGGGCCAGCACCCGGCGAGATCTCTTTTCAGAAGCTTTCTGTGTCCAGTTTTCTAAACTGCATGTCCGAGTGACCCCTCACCCTTGGACTCATACTGAACACTTCCTCCAGCAGGCATTTGGAGAGGACTGGGGGAAAGTCCTCTGCTTTGAGAATCAGGAACCTGTGGGTTCAGGCTGCGTGGCCCAAGTGTACAAGGCGTATGCCAATGCTGCCTTCCTAGGGAATGACAGCCTCCAGAAACTTGTCAAGGCCTGTAGCCTGGAGCCTTCCCCGGAAGCCTGGAAGGTCTTTGGACACTTTGGGAAGGGGTGGAAGCCTGAAGGAAGTCTTGCTGACCAGTTGTTTCTAGAAAGGCTGCTCTTCCCTAAAGCTGACCTGATTGGATCAAATGCGGTCATGTCTCAGGCTTCATTCCCTGCCCGGCAACCTAAGCCAAATCACCTCATCCCTGTGGCGGTGAAAGTAAGTGCTTGTGGTGTCTTCAGCCTGGCCCCATTCTAGTCTTCAAAGGATTTGAAATGGAGGTAAAAATGGGTCTTCATTTTTTAAAAGCTGGAATATGAGGTTGAGAGAGCTTGAGTAGTGTGCCCAGTTTCATATAAGGAATGAGTTGTGGTATTGGAATTTGAAACTGGAGCTCTTTGCATCCCACCTCAGCATACCCCTGTTGGAGTTCTGAGACTCTGCAGCATTATTTATCAGACTGCCTGATTCAGAGTTACCTGGTGAGCTCAGTAAAGTGCAGATTCCTGGTTCCACTCTCAGGGTCTTGGAGGAGGCCTGGGAGTCCACATTTTCACAGGTACCCCAAAGTGACTTTTATGCCCTCTAACATTTGAAAACCACTGATCCAAACTTAGTATATTTAACAGGAAAGGCCCACCATTCTTTCTGTCAAAGCTAAGTGCTGTGCAGAGGAGCTGCTCCAAGCTTCTCAGAGAAAGGCCTGTGGGAATGAAGGAAGCAGGAGCCTGCTGGGTGTTGTGACTACTTCCCTTTTGCTCTGATGAGAAGCCAACCGGCTGTCCTTGATGGTGGGACCTATCGTGGCTGGATGAGAAGCAGTGTGTCAAGTCTTTATTTCGCCCCTGATCCCTCTTTTTGTCTCATGGTTCCTCTGGCAGGTATTGCACCCCGGCCTGCTCTCTCAGGTACATATGGACCTGCTGCTGATGAAGATTGGCAGCCAACTCCTTGGATTTTTGCCAGGAATCAAGTGGCTTAGCTTGCCTGAAGTTGTGGAGGAATTTAAGAAGCTGATGGTCCAACAGGTGAATTCTCTTGCCCTCAGTTGTAAGTAGTGCCAACATAGCATCCTGCCCTTGGCAACAGCTTAGTAAATGCTGAATGAATGATTAATTTCATAGTATGTCATAGCTAGTGTGGTATATTAGTCAAGGGTAGGTGATGTTAAGTAAAGAACACCCAAATCTTATTTCTTGCTTATATTGAAGTTCCATACAAGTGAAGGAGAGAAAAGGAGCTTTATTCCATAGTTATTCAGGGACCCAAGCTCCTCCTAAGTTTAGCACTGCCATTTACAACATGTGTCATCTAGGGTTGCTGTGGAACTGCAAGAGAGACCATGGAGAATCATAAAAGATTTTGTGGGCGGGCCTGGAAATGATAAACATCACTTCTTCCCACAGTTTACCCATCAGAGCTTAACCACATTGCCCCAGTGTAACTGCGAGGAGGCTTGGGAAATAGTCTTCCCTTGTGCTTGGGAGGAAAATGAAATGATTCTAGTGGAACATATAGCATTATCTCTGCCACAATTAATGATTGAACTCCAGGGTGAGAAGACTAGGTGGCAAAGTTGCACAGTGTGCCTTTGTTTTGCTTTGTTCCCAGGGCTAATTGAGTAGACAACGACCTCCTCCCTGTTCAGGGCCCTTGGGACACAGGACGCTTGTTTGGGAGCCAGATTTGGCAAACACATTTTTGGGGAGGAGGGAGGTCAGGGCTCCAAGTAAGCATCAGCTTTGGCTCCTTCTTGTATAGTACAGAATTGGCAGTTTTTCAGAAGCAGTGTGTCAAGTCTTTATTTAGCCCCTGTGATTTAAGACTTTAAGTTGCAGGGATGCATTTTAATATTCAGAAAGCTTTCCTTTATTCTGTGGAACAGTGCAGTTTTGATAATGCAAAGAAAATTAAAACAGAGAAAACAGCTTCTATTCCAACAACTATCTCTGTATTGATTACTCTTAGTTCTACCTGAAAAATCTACATGAGCTTCAGTTCTCTTCCAGAAGTCTGATAGGCATCATGGGGTCCCATCACTTCAAAATTCCAATCTCAATATCTTGCCCAGTTGTGTCTTAAAAATCAGCTCTTCCTGCCAGCCTGTCTGTAGCTCTCAGTAGTCCCATCATGTTTCCAGGCTGGAAACCTTAGAGTTGTGGGTCTGTGTGTCTGTATGTGAGCATCTCTCTTTTATTCATTCATTCACAAATTCATTTAACATTTATTGAAAACTGTGTTGGAAGCTGGTAAACTAAGAAAACAAATAAGATTTTCTTGTCCTTCAGGAATATACAGTAGGTAGAGGGGAACTGATATGTAAATACTTGCAAATAAAGTCTTAACAGAGTTACAACAAGAGTATCTTCAGGGTTCAGTTGGGGCTTTAGAGAGGAAGTGGTGATTTCACCTGAGGACATAGGTTCCCTAGACTTGAGCTGAATCTTGAAAGATGAGTGGTGTTCACAGTTGGACCAAATGGGGGAGGAATATTCCAATCAGAGGGAGTCAAGAAGGCAAGGGATAGTGGGAGGCATCAGACAGTGTGGGATGATCAGCAACTACGAAGATATGGGTGATGAAGAATTTAGACTTTATCCTGCAGGCAGATAGATTGGAGAGAGGGAAGATGGGAGGCCAGGTGCCCATTTGAGACACCTCTTTTATGGCTCAGGTGATGGGTTGTGAAGGCATGAGCCTTGGAAGTAGCAGTGGGGTGGAGTTGTGGTAGGGAGGCAGAGGTGAGAGCACTGGGTCACTGATTAGATGTAGAGGGCAAGAGAGAAGCAGTAGCCTACAGTGACACTCGAGTGATTGAATGGTTGGTGGGTGGTGAAAGTTTAGGCACAGAGTTTCAGGGGTCTCTGGGCTTCCAGGGGGAAATGTCCCAATGTTGTTGAATATGTCTGGTAGAGAGACAGATTGGTAGAGAGGTCTAAACTGGAGCTCCAGATCCTGTTACTAGGAGGCATTAGTTGAGGCTGTGAGGGGATGTAGAGGGAGAACAAGGGCAGAAGCTTAGATCAGCACCTGTGGGGGACACTGAGGAAGAATAGTTGGGAGAACAGACCAAGAAGGAACAGTTAAGAGACGCGGAGGAGAACCAGGGGGAGGAAAGGGGCATATGCTGAGAGGAGAGTGATTCAAGAAGAATGGAGTCTTCAACCGTACTGGATGCCCTGGGGAGGTTAATTAAGATAAAAATGTAAACTTTTTTTAGGTCATTGGTGATATTCACAAGAGCAGAATCAGTGCGGTGGGGTGCAGGGCAGAGCCAGCCCTGTGTTGGAAGTGGCTATGGCATGTTGACTTTAATAGAATGAAGGGGCTGGAGAGTCGGGCTAGTGGAGGGGCAGTGGGGCTGGGGGCAGAGAAGTAATAGCAGAGAAGCAGCACAGCCCAAATCCTACAAGGGTATCTGATATCTATAGCTTAGGGGAGTTCATCTGAACTTCTAGAGCTGCTTTAGCCACAGAATGTCTTTTTCCAAGTTTCTGAGGGAGTTATGCAAGAAAAATTGGTGGGGAAGGCAGAGTGAATCTCTTGACTTAGTAGCTCTTTGGTGTCTCAGATAATGTTCTCCTACTGCCCAGATGGCTCCGTCATCTTCTCTGTCCATTTTATTGTAGATTGACCTGCGTTATGAAGCTCAGAATCTAGAACACTTCCAGAACAACTTCCTGAATGTGAATTCTGTCAAATTCCCCACTCCTCTGCATCCCTTTGTCACCAGAGATGTCTTGGTGGAAACTTATGAAGTAAGAGTGTGGCAGCTTCTCCTGGCCATACCTTTGACTCACTGCCAGTCCCAGCACAACTCCACATTAAGGCTTTAGTGTGAAAAGACAGAAGCTGAGAGGATGTGTTACTGTCTGTAAAACCATGAGGAATTTGGATAGGATTGGTGTGAGGGCGGGAGGCAATGTAGCGAGGTGGTTGAGGGCAATACCAGGAGTGGTGTCAGACTTCCTGGGTTTGAAAATCTGCTCTACCCTTTTAGTAACTGAGTGGCCTCAGTTTCCCCATCCATAAAATAGGGATAACAATTCCTGCCTCATAGGGTTGTCACAGTAATAAATGAAATATTGAATGCAAAACGCACTTGGCAGAGTGCTTCTCACGTAGAAAGTGGTCAACAAATGTTAGTGTCATTGTCATTTTCCTTTGCAATCTCCTAGTCCAGCCTCCTTTTTCAAGGCGGTGATATGCGATCAAAGGAGGTGACCTGAGCAACCCAGTGTTACTAGCTGTGTGACCTTGAATGAGTTACTTAAACTCTCTGGCTTAGTTCTCTTATTTGTAAATTATGGGTAACATCTATCTCAATGGGTTGTTTTTAAAATCAAATAAACTGTACTATATAAAATGCTTAGTTATTAGCTCCTCTTTCTTCTCTTTTCCCTTTCCGTTTCTTTTCCATTTTCCTGCTCAAGGCCACAGAGCTCACTCATGTCTCTGTTGGCTAATTGTCTAGAATCTGGCTCTCTTGCAGCCTACTGCTCTCTTTCTCCAGGACATCACAATATCTCTTACCTGTCAGTAGCAGAGTCAATGGGTTTCTTCTTTAATAAACCAATGGGACTTGTTTTCCTTTGAGAAGTATTAAGGAAGGAAAATGTAAATAGTTTATAATAAATTGTGGATGATAGATTCATAAGGGGTTCTAAGAAAGGTAAAACTCTTTGGGTCATTTCCCAATGCCCACTGCCTCCTTGTTCAAGGGGGAGGCAATGCTGTTATGTCACTTTGGGATAAGGAACAGCAAGGCAGTGGATCAGGCTTTCCAGGGTAAAGTCGTTCTCTCCCTGATCTTTTTTTTTCAATGCAATTTTATTGAGATATATTCACACACCATAAAATCTATCCAAAGTTTACAGTCAGTGGCTCACATATCACATTCATCTCTACAATCAATTTAGAACAGTCTCATTACTGCAGGAAAAAAAATTAAAAAAAAAAAAAAGAAAACCCCCAAACATTCCAGACTCGTTATCTCCCCCTATCATTGACCCCTAGTATTGGTGTGGTACATTTGGTAGTATAATGATAGAATATTAAGATACCACTTAATCACTCAACATAATGTCCTCAGGGTTCATCAGTATTATCATATGCTTCAGGACTTCATTCCTTTTTAAGGGTGAATAATATTCTATTGTATGAATATACCACATTTTGTTTATCCATTCATCAGTTGGTGGGCATTTGGGTTGCTTCCATCACTTGTCAATTGTGAATAATGCCACTGTGAACATGGGTATGCAAATTTCTGTTTCAGTCCCTGCTTTCAGTTCTGCTGGGTATATACCTAGTGGTGGAATTACTGAGTCGTATGGTAATTCTATACTTAGCTTCCTAAGGAACTGCCAAATTATCTTCCACAGTGGCTGTACCATTTTACATTCCCACCAGCAATGAATGAGTGTTACTGTTTCTCCAAATCTCTCCAACACTTGTAGTTTTCTGTGTTTTTTTTAATAGTGCCCATTCTAGTGGGTGTGAAATGATACTTCATTATGATTTTGATGTGCATTTCCCTAATAGCTAGTGAAGATGAGTATCTTTTCATGCACTTTTTAGCCATTTGTATTTCCTCTTTGGAAAAATGTCTATTCATGTCTTTTGACATTTTTTTAATTGGGTTGTATGTCTTTTTATTGTTGACCCCTGATCTTTCTTAAAGGAGAGTGTACCTGTGTCTACTTACCAGCAGTCAGGGATTCCTGTTGACCTGAAGAGGAAGATTGCACAGCTGGGGATCCACATGCTCCTGAAGATGGTAAGCTCGTGAGCCAAGAGTGGATGCTCAGGCCCAGCACAGGGTTAAAGGGCCTGTGCCAGGAAATGGCTGAGATACCACTTGGCTGTCACGGGTAGGAGGGTGACAGAGTTTGCTCTAGAAGTAGCTGAGCCTGCTAAAACCGTCCATTCATTCTACTGCTTTCTATTATGTACTGTCTAAGTGGTATGCACGCCGTCACTGTGCAAGACCCAGTCCCTGCCCAAGCTGCCTACAGTTTAGACAAACAGCCAAATACAGCAAATGCTACTTCATTCATTGATTCAGGAGGTATTTATTGAGCATCTCTCATGTACCAGGCACTGAATTAAGTACTGGACTTAAAAAAGTGAGCAAAACAGGTATGAATACAATGTCCATGGAACTACTGTTCAGTGGGGGAGACAGGCAGCAAATAGGTAAATGATACTTGGAGCCAGTACAGAGTATTAAGGGTCATTTGGGAGGGGCCTTGCCTTTGTCAGGAAGGAGTTGTCTCCCATAGGAGCTAGACTGGTCTTCAACAGGGGGTGATTTTGCCACCCAGGGGACATTTGTCAATGTCTGGAGACATTTTGGGTTGTCACAACTTGGGAATCTAGTGGGTGGAGACCAGGGATGCTGCAAAACATCCTACAGTGCACAAGATGCCCCCAATTCCATCCCAAATAAAGAACTGAAGAACCTTGGGATAGAGGGAAGGAGGCACTGGAGCAACTTATAGGAGTAGGGACAGTATTTGAAGGAGTTCCTGAGGGAAGGTTTCTTTTCTTCTTTTCTTCAAGGGAACTAAGAGGCACTCCCACTGCTTGGGGTGGGATGGAGGGGCTAGTGGAAGAGGGGGTTTGAGAGGAACAGGGAGATTTGAAATTGCTGTTTTGGGACTGCTTTGGTTTGCTAAAGCTTCCTGAATGCAATATACCAGAAATGGACTGGCTTTTAACAATTGGGATTTATTAACTTTTAACTTAACAATTGGGATTTATTAACTATTAATTTATAGTTCTTAAGCCATGAAAATGTCCAAATTAAGGCATCAACAGGATGATACCCGGACTCTAAAGACAGGCTCCGGACATCCGGGACACCTCTGTCACATGGGAAAGCACATGGCTGGCATCTGCTGGTCCTTCACTCCTGGGTTTTGTTGCTTTCAGCTGGTTCCAGCAGCTTCCTCTCTGAGCTTCAGTGGGTCCTCTCTGTAATTTCTCTTGGGCTTTTTCTCTGTCAGCTCTCTGGGCTTTTTTTGTCTTTTATCCTCATAAAAAACTCCAGTAAAAGGATTAAGACCCACCTTGAACAGGCTGGGTCACATCTCAATTGAAATAACCTAACCAAAAGGTCCCACCTACATTAGATCTGCACCCACAGGAATGTATTAGAGGAACATGGCCTTTTCTGGGGTACATAATAGCTTCAAACCACCACTGGGACTAAGAGTGGGCCAACCAGGGAGGGGTGCCAGGCAGCCTCAGACCCATGTAGGTGCTGGAGGCATGCTAGGGCGTGATACCTGTTGCAGTGTACTTGGTGGCCAGGAGCATGGACCTCAGAGCTGCACTTGTCTGGGCTCAAATTCAGCTCGACAGAGATGACTAGCTGGGTGGGGAGTGCTGGGGCTTTACTCAACTTCTGTCCTCAGGTTTCTCATCTGTCAAAAAGGGACCAGAAGTACCTTCATCATAGGTTGCCATGAGAATTAAATGAATTGATATTCATAAAGGGACACAGTAAGCACTAAGTAATGTTAGTCATCATTAGGGGAAATACTAGTGACCCAGCATGAGTAGCAGCTCACATGAGGGGGACAAAGACAATATTAGATTGTCCGAGGTCCGGCATTTTCCTGGTGGTTGAGACAAAAGAGTGATTGAAGCGATCGATGACAGGTTCCAGGCTGGACGGGGAGGAAGAGTACCGGGAGATCTTAGGTCTCAAGGGTAAAGACTTGGGGTCAGAAGGAACCAGGTGTGTGGTGAGAGAGGGGGCAACTGAACAGATGATATCAGAGGAGGAGCCGTCAGGGCAGAGATATGTCTGGTGTGTGGCCATGAGACAGGTGGCAAAGTAGGCAGAGGCAAAGGGCTTGAGTTGAGAACAAGGAGCTAAGAGCAGGATGAGGAAGTCTGGAGAGCTTGCAGCATGCACTGGGGGCTGGGAGGCTGAGAGGCAGATGCTCCTAGGGAGAGGCCTCAGAGAGGGAGGTGGTGGGTGATTGAACGGAGGTGTGCAAGGGTGGGGAGTTGCATGAGGGTCTGCAGCTGGCACTGGGGTATGAGGAGGGCTGTGACTCCAACCTCAAGGGCCATGGGTGTGGAAAGTCAGCAGCCCCCATCCAAAAGACACCTGGAGAGCCAAGATTGCCGGGGTAGAATCTGGTTTCAGCTAAGTCATTGTAGTGATGGCTCAGTGGAAGAGGACTTGGTCACCATTAGCAGGGCTCCATAGGGCACTGAGAGAAGGTGGGGAGGGTGCAGTGGGGAAGTAGCCGGGGAGAAGCAGCACTGAGCAGCACCCAGTAGTGGAGAAATCACGAGGGTGGTCCAGCTTGCTTGGGACCAAGAATGACGGGGTGAAGCCTGAGGGCTGAGCTGACAGCAAGATTCCAGGAGATTCAGTCCTAGGGTGAGGGAGGACTCTGGCTTCTCTGGGGGAGCAGCTCAGCCTTTGGCAAGGCCATCGTCCTGCAGGGGTGCAAGCCCTGGGCTTCCCCAGTTCCTAGTGTTCACCATAGTAGCAGCCTGCTGACCTCCAGGAAAGCCAGGATCTGGACTAGGAGGATCTCTCTATGGCCAAGTGTCACGGCAGCTGCAAGGGACAGGGGTTCAGGAAAAGGGGATGGGGCTGGGCTGAGGTCCCTGCTTTGTGCCTCCATCATGCTGTCCCCTCTCATCCCCCCTTTAAAGGATTCCTGGGGTTTCTCTGACCACCAAGGTGACCTTTCATAAGAGGTGGATTCCTGTTCCACAAAGCCATAGCTGGCTTCCCTGTCCTTTGCTGTCCCTTGGGCTTTCTTCCCTGCCTAGTTGGTTCAAAACCAGTTTTTCCCTGCCCCTTACCCCCACCCCCCACCCCAAACCCCCATTCTGCTTGCCAGGAATCTTCCCCAGGTTGTATTTTCACTACTGCACAGATGAAGGGCAGCAATGCACAGACAGTTGTTACTATTACTTCACTAATAAGGACAAATTCATGTAATGATTTATAAAATATTTTCAGAAGAAAGCTGTTTGTTAATTTAAAGAACATAGTTTCAGGAGAATCTTTAAACATTGAATAGACTGTTTAAATAAGCATATTAATTATCTTCTCAAATCATCAAGTAAAAAGTTTGAAATGCAATTTTGTCTGAGATTTTTCATGTTCCCTTATAATCTCTGTTAATGCTTTTTGCTTTGAAAATAATTTTTCCCTTGAAAACTTCAACCTGGCTTGTCTTTGTAAAAATTCTGAATTGATGACACCCAAACACTGAGGCTTCATAAAATGTACACCTCTCTGTCATTGTAATAGATCACTGGGAACTTCCTGCCACCCTAAAAGCCTTTTCTGCTTTGTGGCTTGGTGTTGGTGGGGTGGTGAGGGTTGGCTTAGCCATAAGTAGTACTGATCACTTTCCAGATATTTGTGGACAACTTTGTCCATGCGGATCTTCACCCTGGGAACATCCTGGTCCAGGGTGCCAACGGTCTTCCCAAGAGCCCCGAGGCTCAGCTGCAGCAGGAGGAGGTCTGTGGCACGCTGGCAGTGGCTGTGATGCCTGCCCTCTGCCCTCTGCGGTTGGTGCTGCTGGATGCCGGCATCGTGGCCAAGCTGCAGGCGGCTGACCTGAAGAACTTCCGGGCGGTCTTCACAGCTGTGGTGATGGGGCAGGTGAGGCATGCTGTGACCACAGGAGTTGCGGCTGAATCTTTTGGGCTCTCAGGAACTTCCACTGTCTTTCCTGTGGGGCTCCTAAGACCGTCAGCATTCTTGGAAATGCCCACGTTTGCGAAAGCTGCTCCTGATGGAAATGGGTAGAGTAGAGTGAAATGAGGGAAAAAGGAGCGAGCAAGGAGAGGAAATAAAGCCACCCTTAAGGGGTCTTTAATTCCTGTGTGCTGGGGCTGGTGTCTGCGGCCAGTTGTGAGCAGCTTACGGTTTGGGATAATGGGAAGGAATGCCTCCTTCCTGAATGCTGGCACGTATTAGTAGTTTCTTTTCATTCCTCAGCGAGTGTCTGGGTGGGCACCAGGAGCACTTGTTTCTTGACTGTGATGATCACCACTAGTCTGTGCCATTGATGCAAGGTGGCAGGCCGGAGAGAAGCAAGCTGGGGAGAGGCAGGCTGGTGAGAAGTGATTCTCAAAGTAGGAGAAGACACACTGGAATCCCTGGTGCTGGGGAATAAGAGTAGTTTTTAAAACCTCCCCTGTGATTCTGAGGGGCTCTGGTGGTTGAGAATTACTATTTAGAGAGAGAAATTCAAAGAAATCTCTCTTGAGCCATGTTGAAGTGCTCCCTTGAGGATGACTATGAAGAGACCCTCTGGCCAACTGGTAGACAATTATCCAGCAAGAAAGACCCTGGGAAAGAAAGCACTTGTAAGAAAAAAGAGAAGCAAAATTCAGGGGGCTCCCTGATTAGGAGGTGTCAGAGGGGCAAACCCAAAGATTGAACCTGAAGCCAGTTTGACCATTACCCGGGGCCAAGGTAAGGCACTGAGGGGTGGTTGGAGGTGGGGCTAAGGGTGTCCCTCTGTGCAGGTCACAGACCAAGGAGGAAAACCTTGATTCCTGGGGCTGGGACTGCAAGAAGTAAAAGGGTATCAGTGGTGACCACCAGGTTGAGCGTTCAGGGAGACTGTGGAGGCTTTGGTCGGAGTGTCCAAGGTGGAGGAGTAAAGAGAAGGTTAGAGCACAGAGCTGGATCATCTGAGGGGGGAATTCTCAGGGCCAGCAGAGTGCCCACGAGGAGATACTGGCCAGTCCAGCTCTGCAGGCAGCTCTGGGTGGCCTGGGGGTGTAGGGACAAGCTGACTAGTAGCAGTGCCCAGCAGAGCATGAGAGGCAGGAGACTGGCTTTTCTCCAGGGTCCTGCCTGGCCCCAGATGATGAAGGGGGCAAGCATATACCTTCACCCTGGCTGAACAAGATGCAGGTTTGGTTCCACCAACACACAGAGATTTTGATTGGTGACCAGGTATTCTGGAGGGTCCAAATTAAGAAAGAAAGGGTGGCCAAAAGCAGGATGGTGGGGAAATGAAGGTGGAAGCAACTAAGAGGTAGAGCATCAAGTTTTATGCTTGCTTGAGGGTGGACCTTACAGGTTTCATTTCTTTTGCATCTTCCAGGGCCAAAGAGTGGCTGAGCTCTTCCTGCATCAAGCCCGGGCCAGTGAATGTAGAGACCTGGAGGGATTCAAGGCCGAGATGACTGCCCTGGTGACCCAGGCCCGGAAAAATGCCATCACTCTGGAAAAGGTGGGCAGGCCACTGGAGGAGCAGGGCCAGTGCTGGCAGGGAGCATTGACCCCTGCCTCTCGGCCTTGGGGTATTCACTGTAAATCTCAGGTCTAATGGGCAGAGGTCTCCAAGGGATTTGAGTTTTAAGGTAGATAAACAGCCATTTCCCCTCCACACATCTTCCAGGCCTGCGAGGCCCATTGACATCCCTGGTTCTCAAAAGGATGATTCCTTCATCAGGCTCTCCTGGGGTGGTTCTGGTGGCAGTGAAGTTTATAGTATCGCCCACCTTGCTTTTCTGGGATTGCAGCACCTCACTTATCTGGGGGTAGATGTTATGCTGCTTCAACTCTAACTGGAGCATAGCCACACATGAAAGAGGCAGGGAAATAAGGTCTCTGAACAGCCAAAAGACTCTGCTAGCATTCATGTCTTTTATTCAGTCCGGAACCAGAGCCCACTTACTTTGTCTTTTATACACAGTTCTACAGATCGGACGGGCTTTCTTCCCAAGTTCATGGCATTCATTAGCAAGACTGAGTCAGAACAAGGAATGGACCCCTGGCAGTGAGGAGTGACATTTGACATTTATTCAAATATGATTTTTGTGTGTGTGAGGAACGGGGTAGATGGGCCTCAAAAGCAAGTTGGTGAACTGAATCACAAGATGGAAGTTTGGATTGGTGTGTGTATGGTTCTTTCTGGAGTTCTGTGTGTGTATGTGGGTATGGTGGGAAAGGAAAGGAGGGCTGCACAAGGGACTGGAAAAGAAAGAAATGCTTCCCTAAAGCTCTGCACCCTCTGCAGTAAGGCTTTATTTTGTTTTCCAGATTCAAGTTTCCAGCCTCCTCTCCAGTGTCTTTAAGTTACTGATGGCGTACAAGGTGAGGCCCTGGAGCCTCCTGCGCTTGGAGGCTGTGTGCTGGTGAGGCCAGGGGAAGGCTCTGGGGAAGCTGGTGTGGCCAGAGGGCAGTGGGAGGTACTTCTCTTCTATGAGTCACATTTAAAAAGCATTTTTAATAACAGAATCCATTTGCATTAGAATATTGTTTTTATTTCCTAAGGTAGGTATCTAATGTAAGACCCTTCCTTTGCAACTTTTAGTCTGTGTATTTATCGGTCTGTGCAGTCTAAATATGTGATACTTAGATGTAGAAAATGTATTTTAAAAAAAGTAAAAATAGTCTAGCTCAGGCTTTTCATAGATTTAAAATAGCCTTTTCCTTACTAAGTTCACATTAGTGAAGTTTGAAATGATGTAAGTCATGCCTACACAGCTCTTTCCTGAGTGGGATGAAGTCCCTTGATTGTGTGGCTGCCTGAAAGGGAGGTGCCTCTTGGCCTGTCACTTCCAGACGGCCCGCAGGGACTGCCCTGGCCCCTGCCTGGCTACTCCAGTTCCTCGGAGGAAGATGGCATCACAGTCCTGCACCTTAGCCTCTGCCCAGCTCTGTCCCCTTGTGAAGGAGTGTGGACTTGGGGCACTCCCTAAACTACAGCTACCATCAAAGGGTAGAAATTATTAAGAACAGGGAAGGGGAAGAGTCTTCTCTGAATATTGAGCCTTCAAGTCATGGCCTTTCCCATCAGTCTGATAATGAAACACAGCATGGAAAAGGTTGCCACTTAGCAAGGATCATAATATATAATTAAGAGTCAAAAAGGATCTTAAAATTGCCTGGTCCAGCATCCTCAGGTGCATTGGAGGCAGGGAGGTCAGCTCACTGGATCAGGACCTCACAGGCAGTACCAAGACATGCTCTTAATGCAGGTCTCTGTTCAGTGCTATTTCTGCTGCTCCCAAAGCACTCTGCGACAGCAGTGTACTTTGGACAAAGCTCAAACACATAGGCTAATGAAATCCCAAGGCATCCCATGGACTAGAGATGATAAGAGATGAGGCTATAGCTAGCATTAGTGTAAAACTTGTGCTGGGTGGTTTTCATATACTGTCTCACTTTCATATACTGTCTCACTATCTCAGGCGAATCCCGTGGATAGGTATTATATCTCCCATGAAGAGACCAAGGCACAGAGAGGTTAAGCAACTACCCAAAGTCCTACCAACAGTGAATGGCAGAGCCAAAGGTTGAACCCAACTCCAAAGCCTATGTTGGCTAATTCTTTTTGTTTGTTTTTGCTTTTAGCTTTTGGTGAAAAGCTTTTATACTTTCCAAACTTTTGACAAAATTCTGTTTTAAAAACTACTTAAATATTACCTTAGGATTAGGGGAAAACTTTAATCATTACTACTCACTCATCTATTCACAGATAATACCAAAAGCTATAAATTTAAATAAGAGTCATTCTTCAAAACCTACACTAGCCTTTTTAAGAGACCACACACAACTGGCTTTGCTGAAACATGAGCTTCCCTGTTGGAGCCAGGTTAATAATAATGGCAGTTTACATGGATTACTCATTGAATCACCAAAAGTAATATCATTATCCCTGTTGTATGGATGAGGAAGCTAAGGGAGTTGACTTGGAGATAAATAGAAATGAACATATATAAACTCTTGGCAGTGAAGAGCACAGGATGTGGGCTAGGCGGATAGGATTCACATTCAACCCTGTCATCCACCACCTGTGACCTGCACAAGCCTCTCCAAGCCCACAGGGCCACCGGGAGGGCCAGATGAGGCCATGACAGTAGTATCATAGCGGTGGGCCATGAGCTCCCTCAGGGTCCCAGACACCACTCTGCTCTGTGGCACTTAATTTACCTAATTTAGCTGTATAATATCTATGTTGGAATCAGTTGAATCCTGTCAGCAATCCTGAAAGGCAGGCACTCATGCATCCCCTTCTACAGAGAAGGAAACTGAGGTCTGAGGGCCAGACAACTTTCCAAGGCCATACAACCCCCAGTGGCAGTGCCAGGACCAGACTCCATCAGACTGACCCAAGCCCCACTCCCAGCTACTTTTCACCTGCCTCCTGCATTTTTACTCTGCATGTATCGTTCCTTATGCACACTGTGGGACATGAAATCAGTTTCTTAAATGTTTGCTTTTGTAGTTGTTATTCCTAGGATGGAAGAGCAAAGAGAAGGCCTAATGCAACTATTGTTTTCTAAGCACTTCACTAGGTCCTTACATTTTTTTAAAATAATAAAATATTTGACGATAACGTAGAGGTAAAAAGAATAATACAACAAACACCCAAGAACTGACTGCTCAACTTAAGAATTAAAGCATTACCGGTTGTGTGAAGGCAGGGTCCCCATACTGTGTGGCTAAGGGCCCCCTGTCTACCCAAACTTCCAGGAGGGAACTGCTAATGGGATCATGCTGCTTTCTTCGGGGTCATACTATCTGATCCCCTAGGCAGTGTTCCAGTCCTTATTTGAGACAAATATCCATTAATATCTAACAGATTGTTTCTCCATGAGTCAACCTTCCATTTCCTGACTTGTCCACTTGAAAAATAGATTCCTATTCTTCTAGGTTCAAATCCTGGCTCTACTTAGTTACCCAGTAGTCTTGAGCAAGTCATTAACCACCCCGAGCCTTAGCTTCCTTATCCATACAACAGGGATAATGATATTACTTTTGGGGATTCAGTGAGTAATCCATGTAAACTGCCATTATTATTAACCTGGCTCCAAAGGGGAAGCTCTGTTATGTTTCAGCAAAACTAGTTGTGTGTGGTCTCTTAAAAAGGCTACTGTAGATTTTGAAGAATGACCTGTATTTAAATTTATAGTTTTTGGTATATCTGTGAATCAGTGGGTGAGTAGACAAGTGGGGGGTGGGGGTGGGGTGATGGAATGGTGGGGTAGGAAAAAGAATGTTAGGTAAACAGTAAAAATCATATGAGTAGATACAAGAAGAGTCCAAAAGTAGACACTGATATGAGTATCCAGGTTACTTCTCTATATATCAGTAGGCTCTGGAAAGAACCACTGTTTTTTTTTTTTCTATTTCAGGTAAAGCTTGAGAGTAACTTTGCCTCAATTGTGTTTGCAGTCATGGTGTTAGAGGGGCTTGGCCGCTCACTGGACCCCAAACTGGATATACTGGAGGCAGCAAAGCCCTTTCTTTTTAAAGGGCCAGCATCCTCTGCCTGACTGGCAGGAACACTGGGCAGGCCTTTCCCTGAGAACTGTAGGTTGCACCTAACAGCCTTTCTTTTGGCAGTTTGGACATTTGAAGATTGGGATTGCTTGGAGGACACACATTTTTTTCCCACTCTTGATTTGCTTTCAGGCATTTCTTTTAAAAGCTTTGGATTATTTGGGGAAGTAAAGGGAGGGAAAGGTCCTATCCTTCAGTCATGGAAGCTGGGCCTGGTATCAAGGATATTTATATTTCAGGGGCAATGTTATGTGGAGGAAGAATAAAATTACTTTTATTTTGTTTCCTTTTCTCTCTTCTCTTCTTAACTCTATACTCCCTGTATTAGTTAGGGCTCTCTAGGGAAACAGAACCAACAAGAGATATCTATAAATGTAAAGTTTTTTAAAAGTGTCTCACACAACTGAGGGGACACACAAGTCCAAATTCCACAGGGCAGGATGCACGAGTTCAAATTCCATAGGGTAGGCAGCTAACTGGCAACTCTGACGAACTCCTCAGGAGACACTTTGCTGGCTAACCAAAGAAGAAGTGAAGGTTCTCTTTCTCCCTTAAAAAGGTCTTCAACTGATTGGATTAAATCCAGCTGATTGAATTCTCTCATTGTGGAAGAAATGCCCGTTGTTTTTGTAATTATGTACCCTTATTGGTAAAAAGTTGTATATGTCTGTGCAAGTGTATGTATGTGTGTGTATATACACACAATGTGTAATTTATTTATAAAATTTATACGGATCCTACCACCACTAGCAAATCTCTTGAGGCATAATATACAGCTAGGGCAAATTTCACTGTGTTCCAAGTTATCTTCTTGATAATTTTTTTTTATTAGAGAAGTTGTGGGTTTACAAAACAATCATGCATAAAATACAGGGTGTTCCCATACAACACCGCACCACCAATACCTTGCATTGGAGTGGAACATTTTTTATAATTGGTGATAGCACTTTTTTTTTTTTTTTAATCTTCATTTTATTGAGATATATTCACATACCACGCAGTCATACAAAACAAATCGTACTTTCGATTGTTTACAGTACCATTACATAGTGGTACATTCATCACCCAAATCAATCCCTGACACCTTCATTAGCACACACACAAAAATAACAAGAATAATAATTAGAGTGAAAAAGAGCAATTGAAGTAAAAAAGAACACTGGGTACCTTTGTCTGTTTGTTTCCTTCCCCTATTTTTCTACTCATCCATCCATAAACTAGATAAAGTGGAGTGTGGTCCTTATGGCTTTCCCAATCCCATTGTCACCCCTCATAAGCTACATTTTTATACAACTGTCTTCGAGATTCATGGGTTCTGGGTTGTAGTTTGATAGTTTCAGGTATCCACCACCAGCTACCCCAATTCTTTAGAACCTAAAAAGGGTTGTCTAAAGTGTGCATAAGAGTGCCCACCAGAGTGACCTCTCGGCTCCTTTTGGAATCTCTCTGCCACTGAAGCTTATTTCATTTCCTTTCACATCCCTCTTTTAGTCAAGAAGATGTTCTCCGTCCCACAATGCCAGGTCTACATTCCTCCCCGGGAGTCATATTCCACGTTGCCAGGGAGATTCACTCCCCTGGGTGTCTGATCCCACATAGGGGGGAGGGCAGTGATTGGTGATAGCACTTTTTTATAATTGTAGTTAACAGTAGTTATCTTTGTTAAAATTGATGAAAGACGATTAAAATAGTACAACTAACTATCATCCATAGTTTAGATTAGGTGTATTTTTCCCTATATACCCCCTCTGATTAATATTTTGTATTAGTGTCATACATTTGTTACAATTCATGAACATTCTTATACCAGTACTATTAACTGTGTATAGTCCATCGTCTTTAATAGGGTTCAATTGTGTTATACAGTCCTTTGTTTTATCTTTTAATTTTTATTCTAGTAACATAAGACCTAAAGTTCCCCCTTTTAACCACATTTACCTATACAATTCAGGACTGTTAATTTTACTCACAATATTGTGCTACCATCACCCCCATCCATTTCCAAACCTTTACAATCAACCTACAAATCAAACTCTGTACAAATTGCGCATCAACTCCCCATTTTCTGATCCTACTCAATTCACTGGTATTCTAGATTCTAACTCTATGAGTTTAATTCTTATAATTAGTTCAAATCAGTGAGATCATTCAACATTTGTCCTTTTGTGTTTGACTTATTTCAGTCAACATACTGTCCTCAAGGTTCATCAGTGTTGTCTCATGCTTCAGGACTTCATTCCTTTTCACTGCTGAATAATATTCCATTGTATTTATATACCACATTTTGTTGATCCATTCATCAATTGATGGACACTTGGGTTGCTTCCATCTTTTGGCAGTTGTGAATAATGCCGCTATGAACATCAGTGTGCAGATACCTGTTTGGGTCCCTGCTTTCAATTCTTCTGGGTATATATCCAGAGGTGAGATTGACAGGTCATATGGTAATTCTATACTTAGCTTCCTGAGGAACTCCCAAACTATCTTCCACAGTGGCCACACCAGCAATGAATGACTGTTCCTATTTCTCCACATCTTTTCCAACACTTGCAGTTTTTTTTTAATAGTAGCCATTCTAGTGGGTGTGAAATAATAGGTCTTTGGAGTTTTGATTTGCATTTCCCTAGTGGTTAGTGATGGTGAGCATCTTTTCATTTGCTTTTTAGCCATTTATATATCCTCTTTGGAGAAATGTCTATTCAAGTCTTTTACCCATTTTAAAAAACTGGTTGCCTTTTTATTGTTGAATTATAGGGTTTCTTTATATATTCTGGATATTAAACTATTTTCAGATATGTACTTTCCAAATATTTTCTCCCATTAATTATATTCTCCATTTTCGTGACCAGTTCCTTTGATGCACAAAAGTTTTTAATTTTGAGGAGGTCCCATTTATCTATTTTTTTCTTTCATTGCTTGTGCTTTGAGTGTAAAGTCTAAGAAACCGTTGGCTACCACATGGTTCTGAAGATGCTTCCCTACATTTTCTTCTAGGGCTTTTGTAGTCATGGTTCTTAGGTCTTTGACTTATTTTGAAGTAATTTTTGTATATGGTGTGAGATAGGGGTCCTCTTTTATTCTTTGCGTAAGGATATCCAATACTCCCTGCACCATTTGTTATAGAGACTACTATTTCCCAATTAAATAAACTTGGCAGCCTTGTCAAAAATCAATTGCTCATAGATAGGAGGGTCTGTTTTTGAACTCTCAATTCAATTCCATTGCTCAAGATATCTGTCCTTGTGCCATGACTATGCTGTAGCTTTATCACTTTATATCCATGCTGTCTTGACCACTGTAGCTTTGTAATATGCTCTTTTAATATATTTTTTATTGTGAAATTTAACATATGTACTTAACAGTGATAACTTTCAAAGTACAATTTAACAAGTAATTAGAGAGCAAATTTCAAAGAATGTTATGGGTTACAGTTCCACAATTTCAGTTATTTCCTTATTGTGAAATATATACAGAAAGGTTACAACTTTCAAGGTGCACTTTAACAAGTAGTTATATAGGTAATTTCAAAGAATGTTATGGGTTACAGTTCCACCATTTCAGTATTATTTCTTTCTAGCTTTTCTAATACACTAGCATCTAAAAAATTTTTTATATAAAGATTCAGTATTTGTAATCCTTTCTAAAATCCTATCTTGTCTGTTTCTACCCCTTCCTGTCATTTTATTGCTTTTTCGATCTTCAGGGGTGTCTAAGCAGTGACTACTCTAACTTGTTCGTATTGAAAAGGGATGTCAACATTATGGGGAAAGGGGCTGCATCTGGCTGTTGTTCTTAAAGGGGCTGTTGCCTTTAGGCTTTGTAATATGCTTTAAATTCAGGAAGTATGAGCCCTCCAACTTCATTCTTCTTTTTCAAGAAGTTTTTAGCTATTTGGGGCCCTTTACCCTTACAAATAAATTTGATATTTGGCTTTCCCAGTGGGCTGTTGGAATTTTGATTGGGATTGCATTGACTCTGTAAATCAAATTGGGTAGAATTACCACTTTAACAATATTTAGTTTTCCAATTCATGAACACAAATGTCCTTCCATTCATTTAGGTCTTTGATTTCTTTTAGCAATGTTTTGTAGTTTTTTCTGTGTACAAGTCCTTTACATCCTTGGCTAAATTTATTCCTAGATATTTGATTATTTTAGTTGCTATTGTAATTGGAGTTTTGTTTCTTGATTTCCTCCTCAGATTTCTCATTACTAGTGTATAGAAACACTACTGATTTGGGTATTTTGATCTTGTACTTGTCTATTAGCTCTAGTAGCTTTGTTGCAGATTTTCTAGGACTTTCTGTATATAGGATCATGCTATCTGCAAATAGGGAAAGTTTTATTTCTTCCTTTCCTAAGGAAGTCTTATTTCTTTTTCTTGCCTAACTGCTCTGGCTAGAACTTCTAGTATAATGTTGAGTCACAGTGGTGACAGTGGGAATCCTTGTCTTGTTCCAGATTTTAGAGGGAAAGCTTTCTGTCTTTCACCATTGAGTAAGAGGTGAGCTGTGGGTTTTCCATACATTCCCTTTGTCATGCTGAGGAAGTTTCCTTCTATTCCTATTTTTCTAAGGGCTTTTATCAAGAAAGGATGCTGGATTTTGTCAAATGCCTTTTCTGCATCAATCGAGATGATCATGTGTTTTTTTTTCTCCTTTGTTGTGTTAATATGGGATATTACATTAATTGTTTTTGTTATGTTGAACCACCCTTGCATACCTGGGATAAACTCACTTGATCATGGTGTATAATTCTTTTAATGTGCTGTTGGATTCAATTTACAAATATTTTGTTGAGGATTTTGCATCTTTATTCATAAGAGAAATTGGTCTGTACTTTTCTATTCTCTTAGTATCTTTATCTGGCTTTAGTATTAGGGTGATTTTGGCCTCACAGAATGAGTTAGGTAGTGTTCCCTTCTCTTTAATTTTTGGAAAAGTTTGAGCAGGATTGGTATTAATTATTCTGGGAATGGTTCCTAGAATTCACCCATGAAGCCATCTGGTCCTATGTTTTTCTTTGTTGAGAGGTTTCTGAGGACTGATTCAATCTCTTTACTTGTAATTGGTCTGTTGAGATCTTCTATTTCTTCTAGAGTCATTATAGGTTGTTTGTGTGTTTCTAGGAATTTGTCCATTTCATCTAGGTTATCTAATTTGTTGGCATACAGTTGTTCATAGTACCCTTTTATGATCTTTTTTATTTCTGTGGGGTAAGTAGTAACATCCCCCCTCTCATTTCTGGTTTCATATTTACATCTTCTCTGTTTTTTTCTTTGTCAGTCTACCTAAGGTTTTGTCAATTTTATTGATCTTTTCAAAGAATCAACTTTTGGTTTTGTTAATTCTCTCTATTCTTTTTATTTTCAATTTCATTTATTTCTCCTCCAGTCTTTGTTAATTATTTCCTTCTCTGCTTGTTTTGGGATTCATCTGCTGTTCATTTTCCAGTTCTTCCAGGTGTGCAGTTAGATCTTTGACTGTAGCTCTTTCTTCCTTTTTAATGTAGGTGTTCAGGGCTATAAATTTCCATCTCAGCACTGCCTTCACTGCATCCCCTACATTTTGATATATTTGTGCTCTGTTTTCATTTGTCTGAAGATAATCACTGATTTCCTTTGCAATTTCTTCTTTGACCTACTGATTTGTTTAAGAGTGTATTATTTAACTTCCATATATTTGTGGATTTTCCAGTTCTCTGCCTGTTACTGATTTCTAGCTTCATTCCATTATGGTCAGAGAAGATGTTTTGTCTAATTTTAATCTTTTAAAATTTATTGAGACTTGTTTTGTGACCCAGCATGTGGTCTATCCTGGAAAATGATCCAGGAGCACTTGAGAAGAATGTATATCCTGCTGTTTGGGGGTGCAATGTTGTGTATGTGTCTGTTAGGTCTAGTTCCTTTATCATATTATTCAAGTTCTCTGTTTCCTTATTGATCTTCTGTCAAGATGTTTTATCTATTGATGAGAGTGGTATGTTGAGTTTCCAACTATTATTGTAGAGGTGCCTGTTTTTCCCTTCAGTTTTGCCAGCATTTGCCTCACGTATTTTGAGGTACTGTGGTTAGATGCATAAATATTTATGATTCTTATTTCTTCTTGGTGGATTGCCCCTTTTATTAATATATAGTGTCCTTCTTCGTCTCTTATAACAGCTTATGAATTAAAGTCTGTTTGTCTGGTATTAGCATAGCTACCCCAGCTCATTTTTGGTTACTATTTGCATACTATTTGGTTGCTTTTTCCATCCTTGCACTTTCAACCTTTTGTGTCTTTGGGTATAAGGTGAGTCTTGTAAACAACACATCATGCATTTTTTAAAAAATCCATTTCGCCAGTCTGTGTCTTTTGATTGGGGATTTTAATCCATTAGCATTCAGTATTATTACTGTAAAGGCAGTACTTTAGCCATTTTGTCCTTTGGTTTTTATATTTAATATTTTTTATCTTTTTTTTTCTTTTGTTGCAACCTCTTTTGCTGTGTAGGTGATCTTTTGCGGTGTATCTGACTGATCCCTTTCTCATTTCTGTTTCTGTACATTTTAAAAATACTTTCTGTGTGGTTACCATGGAGTTTATATTACACAGCCTACATCTGTAACCTACTAATTTGAAAAGATACCAACTAACCTTTAATAGGATACACATTTTGTACTCCTATATCCCTCTATTTCTCCTCTTTATGTAGCTTTTGTTTCACTTTATCACTTTATATTTTGCATGTCCATTATCAGGAAATATGTTTTTTTCTTGTTCAGTTGTATTCTGACTCTTATAGGGATTAAAGAGTAGAGTTGTACATTGAGGATACAGTACTATTTAGGTTTTGCATTTGCCCTCTTAGTTACCCTTACTGATAATCTTCATTTCTTTACACTACTCCAAGCCATGCTCTCCTGTCTTTTCCTTTCAACCTGCAGAACTCCTTTAGTAGTTCTTTTAAGTGTTTTGTTGATGAACTCTCTCAGTTTTTATTTATCAGTGAATATTTTAAACTCTCCCTTATTTCTGAGGGAAAGTTTTGCTGAATAAAGAATTCGGGGCTGGCAGTTTTTCTCTTTAGTAATTTAAAAACATCATGCTACTGCCTTCTCATCTCCATGGTTTCAGATGATAAATTGAAACTTAGTCTTATTGAGGATTCCTTGTATGTGACTAATTGCTTTTCTTTTTTTGTTTTATCTTCATTTTATTGAGATATATTCACATACCAGGCAGTCATAAAAAACAAATCGTACATTCGATTGTTCACAGTACCATTACATAGTTGTACATTCATCACCTAAATCAATCCCTGACACCTTCATTAGCACACACACAAAAATAACAAGAATAATAATTAAAGTGAAAAAGAGCAATTGAAGTAAAAAAGAACACTGGGTACCTTTGTCTGTTTGTTTGTTTCCTTCCCCTATTTTTCTACTCATCCATCCATAAACTAGACAAAGTGGAGTGTGGTCCTTATGGCTTTCCCAATCCCACTGTCACCCCTCATAAGCTACATTTTTATACAATCGTCTTCAAGATTCATGGGTTCTGGGTAGTAGTTTGATAGTTTCAGGTATCCACCACCAGCTACCCCAGTTCTTTAGAACCTAAAAAGGGTTGTCTAAATTGTGCGTAAGAGTGCCCACCAGAGTGACCTCTCGGCTCCTTTTGGAATCTCTCTGCTACTGAAGCTTATTTCATTTCCTTTCACATCCCCCTTTTGGTCAAGAAGATGTTCTCCGTCCCACGATGCCAGGTCTACATTCCTCCCCGGGAGTCATATTCCACGTTGCCAGGGAGATTCACTCCCCTGGGTGTCTGATCCCACGTAGGGGGGAGGGCAGTGATTTCACCTTTCAAGTTGACTTAGCTAGAGAGAGAGGGCCACATCTGAGCAACAAAGAGGCATTCGGGAGGAGGCTCTTAGGCACAATTATAGAGAGGCCTAGCCTCTCCTTTGCAGCAACCATCTTCCCAAGGGTAAAACCTATGGTAGAGGGCTCAACCCATCAAACCACCAGTCCCCTATGTCTGTGGTCATGTTAGCAACCGTTGAGGTGGGGTAGGCCAATACCCCTGCATTCTCCACAGGCTCCTCAAGGGGGCACTACATATTTTTTTCCTTGTTTTTTCTTTCTTTTTTTTTTTTTTTTAACCTTTTTTTCCTTTTTAAATCAACTGTATGGAAAATAATAATAATAATAAAAAAAAAACCATACAATAAAAGAACATTTCAAAGAGACCATAACAAGGGAGTAAGAAAAAGACAACTAACCTAAGATAACTGCTTTACTTCCAACATGTTCCTACTTTACCACAAGAAAGTTACATAATATAGCAACATTTCTGTGAACTTGCTCCTACTATATCCATCAGAAATTAACAGACCATAGTCATTCCTGGGCATCCCCAGAACGTTAAATAGCATATCTGTTCTTGGATTACTGTTCCCCCTTCCTTAATTGCTCTCTATTGCTAATTCCCCTACATTCTACATTATAAACCATTCGTTTTACATTTTTCAAAGTTCACATTAGTGGTAGCATATAATATTTCTCTTTCTGTGCCTGGCTTATTTCGCTCAGCATTATGGCTTCAAGGTTCATCCATGTTGTCATATGTTTCACGAGGTCGTTCCTTCTTACTGCCGTGTAGTATTCCATTGTGTGTATATACCACATTTTATTTATCCACTCATCTGTTGAAGGACATTTGGGTTGTTTCCATCTCTTGGCAATTGTGAATAATGCTGCTATGAACATTGGCGTGCAGATATCTGTTCGTGTCACTGCTTTCCGATCTTCCGGGTATATACCGAGAAGTGCAATCGCTGGATCGAATGGTAACTCTATATCTAGTTTTCTAAGGAACTGCCAGACTGACTTCCAGAGTGGCTGAACCATTATACAGTCCCACCAACGATGAATAAGAGTTCCAATTTCTCCACATCCCCTCCAGCATTTGTAGTTTCCTGTTTGTTTAATGGCAGCCACTCTAATAGGTGTTAGATGGTATCTCATTGTGGTCTTAATTTGCATCTCTCTAATAGCTAGTGAAGCTGAACATTTTTTCATGTGTTTCTTGGCCATTTGTATTTCCTCTTCAGAGAACTGTCTTTTCATATCCTTTGCCCATTTTATAATTGGGCTATCTGTACTATTGTCATTGAGTTGTAGGATTTCTTTATATATGCAAGATATCAGTCTTTTGTCAGATACGTGGTTTCCAAAAATTTTTTCCCATTGAGTTGGCTGCCTCTTTACCTTTTTGAGAAATTCCTTTGAGGTGCAGAAACTTCTAAGCTTGAGGAGTTGCCATTTATCTATTTTTTCTTTTGTTGCTTGTGCTTTGGGTGTAAAGTCTAGGAAGTGGCCGCCTAATACAAGGTCTTGAAGATGTTTTCCTACATTATCTTCTAGGAGTTTTATGGTACTTTCTTTTATATTGAGATCTTTCGTCCATTTTTAGTTAATTTTTGTGTAGGGTGTGAGGTAGGGGTCCTCTTTCATTCTTTTGGATATGGATATCCAACTCTCCCAGCCCCATTTGTTGAATAGACCATTATGACTCAGTTCAGTGACTTTGGGGGCCTTATCAAAGATCAGTCAGCCATAGATCTGAGGGTCTATCTCTGAATTCTCAATTCGATTCCATTGATCTATATGTCTATCTTTGTGCCAGTACCATGCTGTTTTGACAACTGTGGCTTTATAATAAGCTTCAAAGTCAGGGAGTGTAAGTCCTCCCACTTCGTTTTTCTTTTTTAGAGTGTCTTTAGCAATTTGAGGCATCTTCCCTTTCCAAATAAATTTGATAACTAGCTTTTCCAAGTCTGCAAAGTAGGTTGTTGGAATTTTGATTGGGATTGCATTGAATCTGTAGATGAGTTTCGGTAGAATTGACATCTTAATGACATTTAGCTTTCCTATCCATGAACATGGAATATTTTTCCATCTTTTAAGGTCCCCTTCTATTTCTTTTAGTAGAGTTATGTAGTTTTCTTTGTATAGGTCTTTTACATCTTTGGTTAAGTTTATTCCTAGGTACCTGATTTTTTTAGTTGCTATTGAAAATGGTATCTTTTTCTTGAGTGTCTCTTCAGTTTGCTCATTTCTAGCATATAGAAACATTACTGACTTATGTGCATTAATCTTGTATCCCGCTACTTTGCTGAATTTGTTTATTAGCTCTAGTAGCTGTATTGTCGATTTCTCAGGGTTTTCCAGATATAAGATCATATCATCTGCAAACAATGACAGTTTTACTTCTTCTTTTCCAATTTGGATGCCTTTTATTTCTTTGTCTTGCCGGATTGCCCTGGCTAGCACTTCCAGCACAATGTTGAATAACAGTGGTGACAGCAGGCATCCTTGTCTTGTTCCTGATCTTAGAGGGAAGGCTTTCAGTCTCTCACCATTGAGTACTATGCTGGCTGTGGGTTTTTCATATATCCTCTGTATCATATTGAGGAAGTTTCCTTCAATTCCTAGCTTTTGAAGTGTTTTTATCAAAAACGGATGTTGGATTTTGTCAAATGCTTTTTCAGCATCTATTGAGATGATCATTTGATTTTTCCCTTTCGAATTTTTAATGTGTTGTAATACATTGATTGATTTTCTTATGTTGAACCATCCTTGCATGCCTGGAATGAACCCCACTTGGTCATGGTGTATGATTTTTTTAATGTGTCTTTGGATTCGATTTGCAAGTATTTTGTTGAGGATTTTTGCATGTATATTCATTAGGGAGATTGGCCGGTAGTTTTCCTTTTTTGTAGCATCTTTGCCTGGTTTTGGTATTAGATTGATGTTAGCTTCATAAAATGAGTTAGGTAGTGTTCCATTTTCTTCAATGTTTTGAAAGAGTTTGAGTAAGATTGGTGTCAGTTCTTTCTGGAAAGTTTGGTAGAATTCCCCTGTGAAGCCATCTGGCCCTGGGCATTTATTTGTGGGAAGATTTTTGATGACTGATTGGATCTCTTTGCTTGTGATGGGTTGATTGAAGTCTTCTATTTCTTCTCTGGTCAGTCTAGGTTGTTCATATGTTTCCCGGAAATTGTCCATTTCCTCCACATTATCCAGTTTGTTGCCATACAGTTGTTCATAGTATCCTCTTATAATTTTTTTAATTTCTTCAGGATCTGCAGTTATGTCACCTTTTTCATTCATTATTTTGATTATATGGGTCTTCTCTCTTTTTGATTTTGTCAGTCTAGCTAGGGGCTTGTCGATCTTGTTGATCTTCTCAAAGAACCAACTTTTGGTGATATTTATCCTATTGTTTTTTTGTTCTCTATGTCATTTATTTCTGCTTTAATCCTTGTTATTTCTTTTCTTGTACTTGGTTTAGGATTGGTTTGCTGTTCATTTTCTAGCTTCTTCAGTTGATCCATTAGTTCTTTGATTTTGGCTCTTTCTTCCTGTTTAATATATGCATTTAGTGCTATAAATTTCCCCCTCAGCACTGCTTTTGCTGCATGCCATAGGTTTTGGTATGTTGTGTTCTCATTTTCATTCGTCTCGATATATTTAGCAATTTCTCTTGCTATTTCTTCTTTAACCCACTGATTGTTTAGGAGTCTGTTGTTTAACCTCCAGGTATTTGTGAATTTTCTAAGTCTCTGATGGTTATTGACTTCTAATTGTATTCCATTGTGGTCAGAGAATGTGCTTTGAATAATTTCAATCTTTTTAAATTTATTGAGGCTTGTTTTATGTCCCAGCATATGATCTATTCTGGAGAAAGTTCCGTGAGCACTAGAAAAGTATGTGTATCCTGGTGATTTGGGATGTAATGTTCTGTATATGTCTGTTAAATCTAACTCATTTATCAGATTGTTTAGGTTTTCAGTTTCCTTATTGCTCCTCTGTCTGGTTGATCTATGTATAGGAGAGAGTGATGTGTTGAAGTCTCCCACAATTATTGTGGAAACAGCAATTGCTTCCTTTAGTTTTGCCAGTGTTTCCCTCATGTATTTTGTTGCACCTTGATTGGGTGCATAGACATTTACGATTGTTATTTCTTCTTGTTGAATTGCCCCTTTTATTAGTATGTAGTGGCCTTCTTTGTCTCTCAAAACATCCCTGCATTTGAAGTCTACTTTATCTGAGATTAATATTGCTACACCTGCTTTCTTTTGGCTGTAGCTTGCATGAAATATTTTTTTCCATCCTTTCACTTTCAATTTCTTTGTGTCCCTGTGTCTAAGATGAGTCTCTTGTATGCAACATATTGATGGTTCATTTTTTTTGATCCATTCTGCAAATCTATATCTTTTAATTGGGGAGTTTAATCCATTTACATTCAACGTTGTAACTGTGAAGGCATTTCTTGTATCAGGCATCTTATCCTTTGGTTTATGTTTGTCATATACATTTTTCCCCTCTCTCTATTAATATCCTTTATTGTACCCATACTGAATCTCTTTAGTACTGAACCTTTCTCCAAGTCTCTCTGTCTTTTCTTTGTTTCTCTGTAGGGCTCCCTTTAGTATCTCCAGTAGGGCAGGTCTCTTGTTAGCAAATTCTCTCAGCATTTGTTTGTCTGTGCAAAATTTAAGCTCTCCTTCAAATTTGAAGGAGAGCTTTGCTGGATAAAGTATTCTTGGTTGGAAATTTTTCTCACTCAGAATTTTAAATATATCGTGCCACTGCCTTCTTGCCTCCATGGTGGCTGCTGAGTAGTCACTACTTAGTCTTATGCTGTTTCCTTTGTATGTGGTGAATTGCTTTTCTCTTGCTGCTTTCAGAACTTGCTCCTTCTCTTCCGTGTTTGACAGTGTGATCAGAATATGTCTCGGAGTGGGTTTATTTGGATTTATTCTATTTGTAGTTCACTGAGCATTTATGATTTGTGTATTTATGTTGTTTAGAAGATTTGGGAAGTTTTCCCCAACAATTTCTTTGAATACTCTTCCTAGTCCTTTACCCTTTTCTTCCCCTTCTGGAACACCAATGAGTCTTATATTTTTATGTTTTATATCATCTATCATATCCCTGAGGTCCATTTCGACTGTTTCAATTTTTTTCCCCATTCTTTCTTTTATGCTTTCATTTTCCATTCTGTCATCTTCCAGGTCACTGATTCGTTGTTCAGCTTCCTCTAGTCTTGTACTATGAGTGTCCAGAATCTTTTTAATTTGGTCAACAGTTTCTTTAATTTCCATAAGATCATCTATTTTTTTATTTAGTCTTGCAATGTCTTATTTACGCTCTTCTAGGGTCTTCTTGATATCCTTTGTATCCCGTACTATGGTCTCATTGTTCATCTTTAGTTCTTTGAGTAGCTGCTCTAGGTGCTGTGTCTCTTCTGATCTTTTGATTTGGGTGCTTGGGCTTGAGTTATCCATATCGTCTGGTTTTTTCATATGCTTTATAATTTTCTGTTGTTTTTGGCCTCTTGGCATTTGCTGAACTTGATAGGGTTCTTTTAGGATTTGTAGACCAATTGAAGTCCTTATCTCTAATTTATCAGAGCTACAGCTTCGTGGAGTACACTTTCTCTAACTAACCAGCAGGTGGCATCCACGAGCCACCTGTTCTCCACAAGCCAGTTCTCCCCTGCTTTGCCTTTGTCGTCAGTGGGGGAGTGAGTCTTGTGGGGTCCAATTGGTGTACCAAGCTTGCGTGTGTAGTTGGTGTTGCCCACCCTGTATATGGGGCGTGTTTCTGGGCAGTCAGGGAGGGGGGGTGGCTCGAACAATCAAATCTCCCAGGTGATCCTGGAGTTTTAAAACTGCTGCAATAGTCTAATCCTTCAGTTCAGTCCTGCCACAGTTTGTCTCTGCTACTGACCCACAAGACCTTGGTATTTGCGTATGGCTCCTGAGACTTGCAAGTGGGTCCCTCTTCCAGGCCATGCACCCCCTGGTCCTCTGTTGAGGGATGACTGTGCTATGTCACAGGTGAGTGCCGTCCCCCCAGGGCGGTTCTGGGCTGCTGGGCTGTGTAGGGAAACTCCCAGTCTGCTGAAATAATGGCTGATTGGGGCTTCTTTAATTCACACTGCTCCATCTTCCCAACTCTGGGACAATCAGCTGAGGTTGCAAGGAAGGCTAATGTCCACGCCCAGTTTTGTGGAGTGTGCCTGTTATTTGAAGCACTTCCGTCACACTGGGTTTTGTGGGGCAGTTCTGGGCTATGGGGCTGGCGATGGGCAGGAGTGTTTCCTGTCCACCAGGATGATGGCTGTGAGTGGACACCCCCCTTTTCTTGGGAATTTGTGGTGTTTAGTGAATTTTCTCAGCCACTGGATTATTGCCTTTTGTCTCAGAGCTCTCTTAGTTCTGCTCTTGTCTTGACCTGCCCAAATTGCAAGTCTTTGAAGCTTTCTGTATTGGGCTTCTTAGAGTAATTGTTTTAGAAAAAGAAAAAAGGATTTAAAAAAAAAAAAAAAAAAAGGGCCCTCCTCACAGATCTAATGGGTTATTGAAATGCTAAGAGACAAAGCAATTAGGACCATTAAGGAAAGGTTCACAGGGCAGAGAGATCAGCTTTTCTTCGGGATTTGCATATGAGCCTGAGGGCCTGAGCTCTGCCCTTCCCCTTTCTATGTTCACCAGAACTCCAAAAATCCTCCGCTTTTATTTTGGAGTTTTTCGTGCTGTTTTTTTCTATGTCTGTCTCCTCTCTGCTGGGCTGGCTTGTCTCAGATTCTCTGGTGTCTGGTCTCAGTCTATCTATGGTTGGAGTTTGGATCAGTAGAATGAGTTTCTGATAAGGGCTGCCACTGCAGTTCTCCCTTCTCTTTCCCGGAGCTGACAGCCCCTACTCCAACGGGACTGAGCCTGGCAGGGAGGGGCACGGGTCCCCTGGCCGCAAAAACTTACAGATTTCGCTAATCTCAGCAGTTCCACATTTTCATGAGTGTTGTATGAAGTATGCCCAAAGTCAGATTGCTCTGTGGTGTCCAGTCCACGCAGTTCCTGGCTTTCTACCTACTTTCCTGGAGGAGTAACTAAAACATACAGCTCACCAGTCCGCCATCTTGCCCTGCCGAGTAATTGCTTTTCTCTTTCTGCTTTTAGAATTCTCTATCTTTGGCATTTGACATTCTGATTAGTATGTGTCTCAGAGTAGGTCTATTAGGATTTATTCTGTTTGGAGTATGTTGCACTTCTTGGACATGTATATTTACATCTTACATCGAGTTGGGAAATTTTTGGCCGTTATTTCCTCAAATATTTGTTCTACCCCTTTTCTTCTGGGACACCCATGACATACACATTTGTGTACTTCGTGCTGTCACTGAAATCCCTGAGACACTACTCACTTTTTTCTAGTCTTTCTTCTATCTGTTCTTCTGGCTGTAGGATTTCGATTTTCCTGTCTTCTACTTCACTGATTCTGTCTTCTACCTGTTTAAATCTGCTGTTGTATCGCTCTAGTTTATTTTTCATCTCTACCATTGTGTCTTTCATCCTCATAATTTCTGTTACGTTTCTTTTTAAGCTTTCAAATTCTTCCTTATGCTCACACATTGTCTTATCTCTTTATCCATATTTTCCTTCATCTCTTTGAATTGATTTAGGAGATTTGTTTGACTTTCTTTGATTAGTTTTTCCCAATTCTGTGTCTCCTCTGAAATTTTAATTTGTTCCCTTGACTGACCATGTCTTCCTGTATAAGTTGTAATTTTTTGCTGATGTCTAGGCATCTGATTATCTTGATGAGTTAACTCTGATTGGTCAGTTTTCTCCTCTTGTCTAGGGGTTTATTGTTGATTGGCTTTGTATTAAGGCTCTTCTTTGCTTCATGGTCCAACTTATTCTAGACCTTTACAAAAGCCCATGTTAACTGATCAGATTTTCTCAGCTCTTCAACCGATTCTTGTGGTACAATTTTTAAGGTTATACATTTTGTGCAATTGTTTCATCTCCAGGAGAAATCTTCCTTTCCTCTGTTCCTTCTCTGGGAATCTTGATCTCTTCTGCTGGTTTAGGTGCAGAATTTTCTCCATAGCTCCTATGATTTGTTTGATTCTCTCCCTCACTCAGTGCCCCATTTTTCTTACAGTTTTTAGTTCTCCCCCGATTCCCCATATTATAGCAATTCAGATGAATCCCCCTTCTTTTTCTCTGTGAGGCTTTTCTGCTTCCAGTTTCTTTGCCATTAGAGTATCCCACACTGTGGAGCCAGCTGGGGTCAATCCAGAAAGGTGGGTCAGTCCAGAAAAGTCTGTTTTGGGTTTATGTGCTCCAGTCAACTGAAACTGGATTGAGTGAGCACACCACTTGCCAGCCTTTCTACTGCCGTCTCTCTTTCCCCCCCCCCGGGGGCCCTTTTGCATGCAGCATTCCTCAGCGATTTGTGTTCCACCCTGGGTCTCTGTGGTCTTGGGTCCCTGAGCCTGGATATGCATGGGGTTCTGACTTGCTGCTGTGAGTGGAACTTCCTGCTGTGACTGGCTATGTAGTCTGTGTCCATGGTGGGAGGGACCCTAGCCACTACCACTGAACAACTCCCAAGCTGCGTGGGATCAAGTGAGGGGGAGGTACGAGGACCAGTGGGTCTTGGACAGAAATTTCCTACCTGATATTTTTCTTTTGCTTTGATTCAGCATCTGTGGAGTCCTTCAGTCTTCACCATCCTCCAGAGTTTTAAGCAAGTGGGATTTGTCCTTTTATTCACTGAATCTCTGGGGAGGGTTTTTCAGGGGATGTCTTACATTGCCATCCTTCTTGATAATTTTTATATTTTTTCCAACTTTTTGTTAAATTTTATTACAAGGCAAAAAAATGATTAATGTGGCTGACATACTAGGGATAGGAGAAGAATCAGTTCTGCCATTTTCTTAAAGTTCCCTGTGCTCGCATTATTAGTGTTCAGAAGGCAGTTTCTTTGCAGCAGTGTTTTTCAGGCCCTTGTCCATATTGTGGTTAATATAGGGATAATATAATCAGTACATACTCTTAAACAAGTGTTTAAAATCTGCAGTAGTACACAGTAATGCTCTAGCACTAAGGGGTAAGGGCTGCTGGCAGCCCCTGTGCACTGGGCTTAACCACTGGCTAATCTGTCAAATTTAACATGACTTGTGGCCAGCAGACATAGACTAAGATGGTACCACAGTTAGCCTGTGGAGTAGATATTAGTAAAGTTTAATTTCTTTCTTATTCTTTGGATAAAATCCCAGTGGATTATTTTGTTTACCACCGCCCCACCCCCCACCCCCAGGAGTATACATTGTCATTCAGAGACCACTGCCCTGGATAGTGGAAAGTCAAGTCTGTTTTCTGAAGATCTTGTTCTGATAAGAGAACTTGATTATTCCATTCCCAAGGAAGTACCCAAGGAAAAGTTCCTTTTAGGGAACAAATAAGGTTTAGTTGGACAGATTCCTTTGTTGAAGTTTTTTTTCAGAGAAATGATTTTAAAAAAATAATTTGTTTACTTTTGTCATAAAATATACATAAAAATTTTAACATTTTAAGTGGACAACTCTTTGACATTAAATACATTGATAATACTATATAACTTTCACTACTACCTATTTCCAGACTATTTTTGTCCTCCCAAAACAAAACTTAATCATTTACCATTAATTCTCCATTCCTCCCTCTCCACCTCAGGTAACCACTGTTGTTTTGATGGAAGGACTGATTCCTGGAGTTTTCTACTCCACCATCTTCCCTCAATCCTTCCTGTATGAAGTGTTGATGTAGATATTTTTTTACTTCCCAAGTCTTCAAGGGAGGGGTCTCTAGTCAGTGGGGAATAGGGTAGCTTTTTGATTGCAGGTAGCTGGGAGGAGGCAGTGGCACTGTTCAGCACCCTCTTCATGGGCATGCAAGCCAGATACAGAGCTCACTGTACCAAGTGCACATACATTTATATTGTGGGGGCACCAGAGTATGAACAAACAGAGCAGGCACCTCTGTCACCTATGCCAGCACCACTCAGCCTTTCCTTAAGGGCTGTGGATTTAATCATCCATCTTTGGCATGTATTAGTCATCTATAGCTACAAAACAATTACCCCAAAACTTAGTGGCTCAAAAAATGTTTATTATCTCATGGTTTCTTTTGGGTCAGGAGTTTACATGTGGCTTATCTGAGCCTTCTGGCTCAAGGTCTCTCACAAGGCTATAGTCAAGATGACTAAGGCAACAGTCATCTTAAGGCTTGACCTGGGGAGGATTCTCCTCCAAACTCACTCAGATGGTTGTTGGCAGGCTTCAGTTCCTCATGGGCTATTGGGCTGAGGGCCTCAGTTCCTCAAGAGCTATTGGCCCAAGGCCTCCCTCAGTCCTGTGCCACATGGACCTCCCCATAGGGCAGCATGGCAGCAGAGAGAAGGCAAGAGAAAAAGTGAGCAAGTGCCAGCAAAATGGAAGTCACTGCCTTGTAACCTAATCTTGAAGTGACATCCCACCACTTTTGCTGTGTTCTATTTGGTAGAATCAAGTCAGCCCACACTCAAGGGCATGAATACCAGGAAGCAGGAATTCACTGGGTGCCATCTTAGAAGGCAGCCTACCACGTGGCATGATGGAATAAAGGATACTTCACAAATACTTCACTGAGCTTACCTGCACTGAGCTACAGAGGCTGTGAGAAGGGAAAGAAAGTAAAGAACAAGCCTGACGGCAAAGGAATTTCTTTCATGTTAGGTGCCCCTGTATGTTCAGGACTCTGTTGGGCTATATGGGCCTTTCTGATGCAGGGAGTAAACTTGATATAGCTTTGAAAGGCCTGTGTTTTTGGCCCTTCTTCTTCAGTCTGGGTTCACTGCTGGTAGATGGCAGGTCAGTGTTTTTTGGTATGCCATCTGTCTTTTTCTGGAGTGATATATGACCCTTTCAAGGCAGTCTATCAATCTAGACCTAGATATTAGAGGAGTGTTACAAATAGAAGGAACTCTAATAATTGATTTGGGGTGGATATAAGGAAATCATCAAAAGGTCTCAGGTCTTGTAGTGTCCCTTCCAACTCTGGATTTTTAAAGTCTATATGGTTGGCAGAATAATATCCCCCTACCCATCCCCCCAATGTCCATGACCTAATACTCAGAACGTGTAAATATGTTACTTTACTTGCCAGGTGTGATTAAGGTTAAGGACCTTCAGATTGAGATGACCCACGATTATCTGGGTGGGCTCAAAATGGGCCTTAAAAGCAGAGAACCTTTCTTGGCAGTAGTCAGAAAGAGATGTTATGACAGAAGATGGGTCAGAGATGCAATGTTGTTTGCTTTAGATATGGTGGAAGGGGGCCATAAGCCAAGAAAGTGGGTGGCCTCTAGAAGTTAAAAGACAAACATTCTCCTCTAGAGTCTCCAGGAAGGAATGTGGCCCTACTGACACTGTGATCTTAGCCTTGGGAGACCCATGTCAGACTTCTGATCTACAGAACTGGAAGATGATAAATTTGCTTCTTTTAAGCCACTAAATTTGTGGTACTTTGTTACAGCAGCAATAGAAAACTAATACAGGCTATATTGAAGGGGAGAAAAATGGTAACAGATGTACTTTAAAATGGGTAATTTGCTGATTTAAAAAATAACTATCTTTTTAAAAGTCTAAATTTGATTTATAAAATTATCTTCTTAAGTAAAAAAAGCTACTTCCTTGGGCGTAAGGGGATGAAGTGGCAGCACAGCATTTCCCCTGAAGAGCGATCACAACTCAATCCTCTGTAGAGAGTACAAGATTCATTTCAGTGCTACTAAAACCACTGGAGAGATGAATCCTTTTCTTCTTTCCAAGACTCAGGGAAATGGAGATCAAGGAAGACTTTAAGAGTAGGAAATTAAATAAACATAATGCTTTGTGAAAAAAGAAAGTTGTTTTTCCCACCCCCCTTCATTCCCTTGTTTTGTTTTCTGTTTTCAGCTATAGAATAGTGTTCGGTTTGCTAATGCTGCTGGAATGCAAAACACCAGAAATGGATTGGCTTTTATAAAAGGGGATTTATTTGGTTACACAGTTACAGTCTTAAGGCCATAAACTGTTCATCAACAAAGGGTACCTTCACTGGAGAAAGGCCATTGGCATCTGGAAAACCTCTGTTAGCTGGGAAGGCATGTGGCTGGCATCTGCTTGCTCCCAGGTTGCGTTTCAAAATGGTGTTCTCCAAAATGTCTGCATCAACTTCCAATAGCCATCTTCAAAATGTCTGTCTCAGCTCCAGCTAGCTATGAGCTCCTTCCGTCTGAGCTTTTATAAGTCTCTAGTAAACTCAAGGCCCATGCTGAATGGGCACAGCCAGACCTCCATGGAAATACTGAACCAATAGGTTCCAACCTAATCCACACTAATACGTATGCCCCCACAAGATTGCATTAAAGAATATGGCTTTTTCTGGGGGACATAATATATACAAACCAACACAAATAGGTTCTTGATTTGGGGTTAGATGCTGTGTGTTAGGCCAAAGTCTATCCTTACTATTTGTTAAAATTTGACTGGAATTTGATTTGCATTTAGAAGCTGAGACAATGTCAGCACTTGTATCCCTTCTCTTACCTTATAAAACACATCCACTCAAATAGGGTGCCAACACAACCTGCAGAAGGCAGGGAGGGATAGTGGCCCTCAAGAGTTCTTACAGAGTATCCAGAAAACAAATACGCTTTACTGTTACATAGTCAAAATAGTTTACTGATTGGGACCATAAACTTTTTATAGTTTAAAAAAATCAGAATTCGAGATGCAAAACAGTACAGGCTAAGGACTACAAACAGTCTATAGATCAATATTGCTTTAAATACAAATAAAGATTGACATTAATACATATATGGTAATTCAGCAAGAACAGTGAGGAGAGTGAATGAATTTTTAGTCCGTCTGAGTAGCTTTTGCTACTAGGAAAGGAAGGTATAATGAAGGAATAAAAATTCCTACCTACTTGCCATGGTCCAGATATTATCTTAAATGACTCACCTTCAGATGAAGGGCATTGATGATTAGAGACTTGTCCAAACTCATACAGTAATACTTGGCAGAATTGAGGTTTGAACTCCAGATCTTCAGACACCCATTATATTTTTCTCCATACATGTCCTATTTTTCACACTTGAGATTGTGAGAGTGGAGGTTTCCGTGTGAAAAAACATGGAACTTAGCTAGTAGATCCACTTCAAAATGGAATCTTCAAGGTATAAAGCTGTCTCACGCTTCATTTATAACTTAATCAAACTTGGAGGTTCTTAGGAATACTATAACCCAGAGGGGAGGCCCTAAGAATTTGGGAGGTCTAGAGAAGCTGGGGAGTCCATCCACAATTAAATAGAAGGTAATATTAAGGGTCCCAAGGTTAACAGAGACAAGAACCAAGAATTCAGGGCTGGCTAGAGCTCAAGTAATTCAGAGCATTCCTAACCTGGAGGCTGTGCCAAAATGCGCGTTCTATGGCCTTACTTCAGACTTACATGATCAGAGTATCTGGGGTTGGGCTTCTCAGGTGATTCTGATACCACCAGCCCATGTACTGATATTTGGAACCACTGGCTGCCAGGTTAATATCACGTCCAAGGTTGCAAAACAACAATAAAGCAATTCAGTAAAATAAAATGGCCACCTGCATTGGGCATTGCCCAGAGGGACCCCTTTCCAAGAAAGGCTTTTCCAGAAGACAAAAAAAAATTGTCTTGCAGGGACTTTGGGAGAAAATGGAACAATGGAATGTACGCTACAGAACTGCAGCTAAGCAACATCTGGTGATCAATATATATCTCCTCTCCAATTTGTAAGACCGCTCCCCCACCATGTAAAATTGAAACATACCGTCAGCCAATCAACATTTTCTCACATGCTTCCCCATTTGCCCTATATAAACTCTCCTTTTCCATCTCCTAGGTGGCGCTCCCTTCTACTTTCTTGATGGCGTGTTGCCCGATTCATGAATCACTCAAAGCCTTAAGATCCTAAATTGTATTAAAAGTTTTTCTTTTAACACAATGAAGACATTGAAGATACCATTGTGAGCCTCTAGGAGGACAGAAGAGTACAAGGATCTAGCTTTAAGAAGGACCACTGGTTTAGAAAGGATTTGGCCGGTAGACAAGGTCTGCAGAGCAGTTAGTAGAGGGGTAGGCAGAGATGGCAGTTCGGGATGTGAAAACAGAGTCTGTCCTCAAAGGCAGAAAGGAGCAAGTTCAGACGGTGTCAGAGTTTCTTGGCAAACATGTAACAAAAAAGAGGGGCTCCTAAAGAGAAGCGCCGAGGCCTAAACAGACCTAGCCAAGAAACAACCCCTTAAAGAAACCTGACTCGCTCTCAGAGTTTCGAAATAACTTTTCTGGGGTAGAAGAGCGAGTGGCTCCTCCCAAGCTGCACCTTGTCAGCGCCGTCTCTTAGCAGTGCCAACGCCCGCCTAAACCATCCTCATTTTCAGCGGGGGAGAACCCAAACCATCTAAGCCACCAAACGCTGGCTAGCAGAAGAGTAGTTTTGCGGGCCCGCTCGTGCGTACAGGCACTCTCTGAGAGCGGCCCTAGCGCTCTCCATACTATGGAAGAGACTGAAACGCAATGGCTGACACCTGCTAACAGCAGCTACCCGTTCTGCCCCCCCCTCCCGCCCCCTTCAGTAAAGATGGACGGCGCCGCACACGTCGACGGAGCGGGGCGGGGCCCCGGAGGAAGTGACGTAGAAAGCGGCGGTTCGGCCCGGGGGTCGCTATCTAGACGCAGGCCGTCATGTTATCTCTGGCACGGCTGGCGCCTTTGGTTCGCGTTGGAGGCCGTCTTTTCAGAGGCTGCGGCGACCGTACAGCTGGAGGCGGTGGAATCCGTCAGTGAGTGTCGGGGTGAGGGAGGGGCCTCGCCTGCTTCTAACTGAAACGCGCGCGTCTCCGGGACGCCCTCACCTTGACACAGGGCACCTGGAGCAGATACGAGTCCCTGCGGCGACTTCCACCCCGAGGCATGCTGGTCTTGTAGTCCAGCCGCGGGTCAGGTGGTACCTCTCTTTTAGAAACTGGGGAGCTCTTCTTTGACGCCGCGTTGGGTCCACCTGCTGCGCGAGTTCCTTTCGCAGATATTAAGTACTAACTGGCGAACCATCCCTGTAGTAGGGAGAGCCAGGCGTTTCCTACTCTTCTGAAGTTTATTGTTGTGTGGGAAGACGAGACTGAGCTAAGTGTGGAAGGTACTTAGAGCAAGGGTTGGTAAAGGGGAGGCGAGGGCATTCCAGGCAGACGAAGTACCTTGTAACAAGATGTGTTTTGAAGCGTCTAGTGCGAGGCAGGGAATGGCAGAGATGAGGCTATAACTCTTGGGGAATAGGGTTATGGCCCCTGGCTGAGGAAATTAGAATAGAAACGATAGTGGTCCTTGAGAAATGTTAATCAGAGTTGTCACATGGCCAGATTTTAACTCTGAAAAATCACTCCGATTGTAGTGTGGAGAATTAGTTCTGTCAGTCACGGGAGTAGAGGTAATCAATAGGTTGGGAAGAGAAGAAAGCTAACATTGGAATTTAAGGGAGTAAGCAAAAGAAGAGTCATCTGTGAGGTAGCTCTAGAAGGAGACACAAAAGAATGGTGTTGGGAAGCCAAGGGAGGGCACACCTTCCAAAAAATTAGTGATCAGTGCAGAGAGATTTGCTAACAGCAGAACTAAAATTAGTACCCTGGATTTTTGAGGGTGATGTTCCAAGCTCCTTAGACCATCATCCATACTTTACCAAGAGTCAGTGCAGTGTAGTGATAATAAGCAGGACTGTGGCTCCTGACTGCCTGTTTTCAAATCCCATCTCTGCCACACTCTGTATGACTTTGGAAAAGTTTCTTAAAATCTAAACGTCTCAGTTTCCTTTATCCATATAATGAAAGAATAGTAGTGTACATTTCCTAGTGAACTAAGTGAATTACCATTCTCTAAATGTTTAAAACCACTTCTGGCACCTAATTAAGACTATATAGTATTATTTAACTGTTATTGTTTTTAGGGAACTAGGCTCAGGAATATTAAAGGTGTGACCTGCCTAAATTCATGGATCTATTAAGGATATGGAAATGGGACAGTTGTGGGGTGGGAAGAAGGAAAAGCCATGTATGAACTGATCAGAGTCAGTGATGGAGAGCTATAGTGAGAGCCCTTGACCCTGCAGGAGAAGATTAGGGAGTGCTTCTCTTCACTGAGGTATTGGCACTTTCATAATAACATGCTTATTTCACAGTGTGTGATAATTAATTAATTGAATAAATATTTATGGAGCATCATATATATATATATATATATATATATATATATATATATATATATGTCAGGATTCTTTCTAGGTGCTGGGGATATAGCAGAATACAAGAAAAATAATGTAGCTTACATTCTGGAGCGGAGAAGACAAAAGTTAGAAAGTAAGAACAATTTTAGATACTTTTAAGTGGTATGAAGGCAATAAAGCAGGGGGCTGATGAAGAGTGTGCCTGGGATGGGGGTGGATTGGTTATTTTACCTAGGATGATGTGGGAATGGCTGTCTGAGAGAATGTGATTTGAACTGGGACCTGAGTGATGAGAAGCAGCCAGCCATGCAAAGATCCTAGGGAAGAGGCTTTCAGACAAAGAACATAGCAAGTGTAAAGGCCATGAATGTGGTGACTGACAAGCAAGCCAGTGAGAGAACTCAAATATACTCCTACTACTCTGTTCTGGTTTGCTAATGCTGCCATTTTCAAAATACCAGAAATGGATTGGCTTTTGTATAAAGGGAATTTATTTGGTTGCAAAGTTATAGTCCTAAGGCCATAAAAGTGTCCAAACAAAGGCATCAACAATAGGCTATACCTTCACTGAAGAATACTGATGATGTCTGGAAAACTCTGTTAGCTGGAAGGCACAGGCACATGGCTGGTGTCTGCTCCAGGGTTCTGGTTTTAAGATGGCTTTCTCCCAGGATGTTTCTAGGCGTCTGGGGATATTCTCTTAGTTTCTTCCAGGCAGACTCTGGACTAGCAAAAGTCTTTCAATGGCCATCTCCAAAATGACTCTCTTGGCTGCAGCAGCACTGAGTTCCTTCTGTTTGTCAGCTCTCTTATATGGCTCTGGGGATTTAATTAAGACCCACCCTGAATGGGTGGGTTAACACCTCCATGGAAATTATCCAATCAGAAGTCTTGCCCACAGTTGATTGAGTCCCATCTCCATGGAAACACTCAGTCAAAGGATTTCAAACCAATCAACACTAATACATCTGCCCCCACAAGACTGCATCAAAGAACATGGCATTTTGGGGGACATAATACATCCAATCCATCACACAGCCCAAATATCCACACTCACCAATTTTAACATTTTGCCACATTGCCATATCATTCTGTCTATCCATCCATCCATCTGTCAGTCTAGCCACCAGTGCCTTTTCTGAACACTTGAGTGTAGCTTGTACACATCATGCTCCCTAGTACTTAATCCCACCATGTACCTTTCCTAAAAACAAGGATATTCACTGTGTAACCTCCTTAAGTGCAGTTATCAAGTTTGAGAAATTCAGCATTGATATAAACCTTGCAGTCTGTATTCCAGTTTTTTCATATGTCCCAATGATGTCCCTTTGAACCTTTCTCCTCCCTTGCTAGATCCCATCTGGGATCATATATTGCATTTAATTGCCATTGTCTCTCTAATTGTTCTTTCTTTCTTTTTAAATTGTGGGAATATATATATAACATAAACATTCCCTTTTCAACAACTCCCAAGCATGCCATTCAGTGGGATTAATCCCGTTCTCAATATTGCGGTACCCATACCTTCCATTTTTAAATACTTTCTCATCTTCCCACATAGAAACCCTACACCCATTATGCATTAACTCCCCATTCCCTTTGCCCTCTGCCACTGGCAACCTGTATTCTGATTTCTGTCTCTATTAGCTTGCAGGTTCTCTGATATTTTCTTTGTAGTTACTTTGGGGCTTAAAATTAACATCTTAAATCTGTAACAATCTTGTTTTCTTTGATACCAATTTTAACTTCAGTACTATACACAATGTTTCTATGCTCCCCTATCCCCCATCTTTATGTAGTTCTAAAAAATTAAAGATTTATACATTATGAGTCCGAACCACTGATTTACCATTACATTTTACGCATTTGCCTTTTAAATCTTGTAGGAAATAAAAAGTGGAGTTACAAACCAAATATATTTACCCATCGTTAGTCTCACTGTATAGCTTTACCTTATTCTTGTGGCTTCAGTCTTTGTCTATTGTCCTTTCAACCTGCAGAGCTCTCTTAGCATCTTGTGTAGAGCCGTTCTAGTTGTGATGAACTGCCTCAATTTTTGTTTATCTACAAATGTCTTAATCTCTCCTTCATTTTTTAAAATTAAAAAAAATTTTTTCCCAAATTTTATAATGAAAATTACCAAATATACAGAAAATTTGAAAGATTACTATAGTGTAGTAACTCAACAATAGCACCCAATACCCAGAAGCCACAATTCAACAATTGTTAATATTGCTTTATATAAATACATGTAAATGTAATTTTTTTGAATCATCCTTAAGTTGCGGACAAGACACCTCACCCCTAAATACTTCAGTGTGCACCTCTAAAAATAAGGATGCTCTCCTTCATTATCATAATACTGTCATCAACTCCTGAAAAAATTAACAATCACTTCCTAATATCTAATAGCCAGACTATAATCAGTTATCTTTAAATATGTATTTTTTAATTGAGATTGTTTACATACCATACAATTATCCAGCTATCCAAAGTGTACAATCAGTTGCCCATGGTACCATCATACAGCTGTGCATCCATCACCACAATTTGTTTTCCAATTTTTAGAACATTTTCATTACGTCAGAAAAGAAATAAAGACAAGAAAAGGAAACTGAAATCCTCCCATACCCCTAACCACTCCCCTTCCATTGTTGACTCATAGTATTGGTATAGTATGTTTGTTACTGTTGATGAAAGAATGTTAAAATACTGTTAACTGTAGTATGTAGTTTGCAATAGGTATATTTTTTCCCTATATGCCCCTCTGTTATTAACTTCTAGTTATAGTGTCATACATTTGTTCTAGTTCATGAAAGGGATTTTTAATATTTGTACAGTTAATCATGGACATTGCCCACCACAAGGTTCACTGTTTATACATTCCCATCTTTTAACCTCCAACTTTCCTTCTGGTGACATATGTGATTCTGAGCTTCCCCTTTCCACCACATTCATGCACCATTCAGCACTGTTAGTTATTCTCACAATGTGCTACCATCACCTCTGTTCATTTTCAAACATTTTAAGTTCACCGTAGTTGAGCATTCTGCTCATAATAAGCAACTATTCCCCATTCTTTAGCTTTGTTCTATATCCTGGTAATTTACATTTCATGTCTATGAGTTTACATATTATAATTAGTTGATATCAGTGACTCCTGCAATATTTGTCCTTATGTGTCTGACTTAATTCACTCAATATAGTGCCCACAGGGTTTCTTCATCAACCCATTTTTTTAAAGACGGTTTTGTTCACACCCCATACATTCTGTCTTAAGTAAACAATCGATTGTTCCCTGTATGGTCATGTATTTATGTATTCACCACTGTCACCACTATCTATATAAGGACATCTCCATTTCTTCCACAAAGCAAGAGAAAGAGTCAAAGAAGGTAGAGAGACAAAAGAAAAAGAAATAGAGAAACAAACATGACAACTAGGAAGGAACAAAAGGAAAGATAGCATTAAACTAAAGAGTCAGAGAACATTACCAATGCCAAGAGTCCCGTACCCCTCCCTTATGCCCCCCTCTTACATGCATTTAGCTTTGGTATATTGCCTTTGTTACATTAAAGGAAGCATAATACATGTTTCTGTTAATTATAGTTTCTAGTTTGCATTGATTGTATTTTCCCCCAATACCTCCCTATTTTTAACACCTGTAAGGTAAACATTCATTTGTTCTCTCTAATGAAAAAACATTTGTACATTTTATCACAATTGTTGGGCACTCTAGGTTCCACTGAGTTATACAGTCCCAGTCTTTATCTTTCCTCTTTCCTTCTGGTGTCCCACATGCTCCTAACCTTCCTCTTTCAACCATACTCAGTCATCTTTGTTCAGTGTACTTACATTGCTATGCTGCTATCACCCAAAATTGTGTTCCAAACCTCTCACTCCTGTCTTTTCCTGTCTGAAGTGCTCCCTTAAGTATTTCCCGTAGAGCAGGTATCTTGTTCACAAACTCTGTCATTGTTTGTCAGACAATATTTTAAACTCTCCCTCATACCTGAAGGTCAGTTTTGCTGGATATAGGATTCTTGGTTGGTGGTTTTTGTCTTTCAGTATCTTAAATATATCACACCACTTCCTTCTTGCCTCCGTGGTTTCTATTGAGAAATCTGCACATAGTCTTATCAAGCTTCCTTTGTATGTGATGGATCACTTTTCTCTTGCTGCTTACAGGATTCTCTCTTTGTCTTTGACCTTTGATAATCTGATTATCAAGTGTCTTTGGCTAGACCTATTCAGATCTATTCTGTTTGGGGTATGCTGCGCTTCTTGGATCTGTAATTTTATGTCTTTCATAAGAGATGGGAACTTTTCATTGATCATTTCCTCTATTATTGCTTCTGCCCCTTTTCCCTTCTCTTCTCTTTCTGGGACACCCATGACACATACATTCATGCATTTCATGTCATTCATTTCCCTGAGATGTTGCTCATATTTTTCCTGTCTGTTCTTTTGTGTGTAGGATTTCAGGTGTCTTGTTCTCCAGTTCCTGAGTGTTTTCTTTTGTCTCTTGAGATCTGCTGTGTGTCTCCATTGTGTCTTTCATGTCTCGTGTTGTGCCTTTCATTTCCATAGTTTCTGCTAGTTGTTTTTTCGAACTTTCGATTTCTACCTTATTTATGCCCAGAGTTTTCTTTATAACCTTCATCTCTTTTGCCATATGTTCCCTAAACTTTTTAAATTGATTTAGCATTAGTTGTTTCAGTTCCTGTATTTCAGTTGAAGTGTAAGTTTGTTCCTTTGATTGGGCCATAATTTCATTTTTCTTAGTGTAGGTTGTAGTTTTCTGTTGTCTAGGCATCTGGTTTCTTTGGTTACCCCAATCAGGTTTTCCCAGACCAGAATGGGCTCAGGTCCCAGAAGAAGGAAATATTCAGTATCAGGTCTCCCTGACGGTGTATCTTAGAAGATTGACACACCCTGTGAGGCTTCAAGCTGCTGGGCCTTTCTTAACCTGCCCAGCGGGTGGCGCTGGTCAGCCTTTAGCTCATGATTGGTGTTAAGGAGGTGTAGCCCATGGCTGTTTTCCCCCAGGCTCTTGGGTCTGGTTCTGAATGGAAGGCAGGTAGTAGAGCTGAGCACCACTTCTTTCTTCTTAGGGAAGATACACCCCTATGGAGCTTTCATTTGCATTTAAATGGGTTCATTGTCTCTCTGACTCTGCTATCTTTACCCTTGTTTGGGTCAGAGCACTGGGAACTGAAAATGGCTGAGGCTTTCTCCAGTGCAGAGTGCTGTGAGCTGAAAATGGCTGAGACTTTCTCCACTGAGCCGTTCAGGTTGAGAGAGAGAAAAAGGGACAGAAAGCCCCCTTTCAGGGCCAGTCCACAGTCCCCAGTTTCACCCACCAGCCAGAGACAGCACCAGGTCCTCTGGGCCCGGCACAGAGAAATCCCCTGGTCTTCAAGGTCGGTTGTCACTAAAAGCCTCTGTCTGTTTGTTGGGGATATGAAGCTTGCATTGAGCAGTCCACGTTTGCCAACTAAAACCGCAGTTGGATCTGGATTGAGGAATATTCGCTTGTTCAGAGAGTGCTGCTCTCTATCACAGCAGGCTTTGCAGTTTGGGCTGCTATTGGGGGAAGGAGCTCCTGGCTCATGTACACAGTTTCTACTCACAGATTGCACACTGTGATCTCAGGCATTTTTCCCAATCTAGGTTGGTGTACAATGTGTGGGCAGTCATGGTTGTCCTGCAGCAGTTATTCCAGGTCATTTACTAGTTGTTCCTGGTTGTTTATTAGTTGCTCCAGGGGGACTAACTAACTTCCAGTCCTCTCTGTGCCTCCATCTTCTGTCTGTCTCCTTCATTAAAAAATTTTTTTTTTTATTAGAGAAGTTGTGAGTTTACAGAACAATCATGCATAAAATACAGGATTCCCATATACCACCACCCCACCAGTACCTTGCATTGAAGTGGAAATTTGTTACAATTGATAGCACTTTTTAAAATAATTTTACTATTCTTTTTTAACAGTAGTTACCTTTGTTACAATTGAACAAAAATTATTAAAATAGTATTATTAACTATTGTCCATAGTTTACATTAGGTATTTATTTCCCTCATATACTACCCTTTTATTAACACCTTGTACTACAAGTTATACATTTGTTGTAATTCATGCAGTAACATTCTTGTACTATTAACTATAGTCCATTGTCTATGATATGGTTCCCTGTGTTACACAGTTCTGTTTTATCTTTCAAGTTTTATTCTAGTGCCATATAGGACCTAAAGTTTTCACTTTTAACCGCATTCACCTATACAATTCAGTGCTGTTATTTACACTCACGATATTGTGCTATCATCACCACCATCCATTTCCAAGCCTTTACAATCAACCAAAATAGAAACTGTGTACAAATTAAGCATCAATTCCCCATTCTCTGATCCCACTCCATCCACTGGTGACCTATATGCTAGATTCTAACTGTATGAGTTTGCTTGTTATAATTAGTTCAAATCAGTGAGATCATACATTTGTCCTTTTGTGTCTGGTGTATTTCACTCAGCATAATGTCCTCAAGTTTTATCCATGTTGTCACATGCATCGGGACTTCATTCCTTTTTATGACTGAATAAATTTCATTGCAGATATCCCACATTTTGTTGATCCATTTGTTGGTTGATGGACACTTGGGTTGCTTCCATTTTTTGGCAATTATGAATAATGCCACTGTGAACATCAGTGTATAAATATCTGTTTGAGTCCCTGTTTTCATATCATTGGGATATGAAAGTACACATCTGAAAAGGGTTTAATATCCAGAATATATAAAGAAGTCTTTCAACTCAACAATAAAAAGAAAACGACCCAATTTAAAAATAGGGGAAAGACTTGAACAGACATTTCTCAGAAATGGGATTGCTGGTTTGTATGAGTTCTTTGTTCAACTTTTTGAGGAATCACCAAACTGTTTTTACAGCAGCTGCACCATTTTACATTCCCACCAATGATGTACGAGGGTTCCTATTTCTCTGCAGCCAGGCCAACACTTGATTTTTTCCATTTTTAAAATATTAGCCATGCTAGATGGATGTGAAGTGGTATCTCTTAGCTTCCTGAGAGTGCAACCAGTCCAAGATCACTTTAAATTAAATTATTGACTTTGGATGCTTTGCAGCATGTGAGTCCTACCCAGGCAGTGTGAATTTGGGTGCAAACCCATTTGAGGACTGGCTTTTCGTAACAGATTCCTCTTTCCTTATTCATGGAAGTTCTTTTTTTCATTCAGACTATGGGACTTCAGGTTTAGTTTATTCAGGGGTCTAATAATTATACTCTTCATCTTGGGTGGACCCCAGGCTGTTTCTCCTGTCTCCTGCACTCCCATAGCTGACTAGGTAGAGGTTCAAGAACTCCAGGGTATGGCAGAAACCTTCAGCGTGAATGCCAGCTTTGGCTCTTGCTTACTTTCCAAGCTTTATTTTTATTTAGATTTTGCACTTCACAGATTCCTTCTTTTTGTTACTGGTCAGTGATGTATTTTAAAAATTTTTTTTATTTTTTTTAAAATTTCAGCTGACATTATAATTGTTTGAGTTTGGAGGGTTGTTCAGGTTATCTAGTTTTCCATAGTGCAGTTTACCTGGTTTGGAACATGACAGTCAATTAGGCATTTACTGAATTGCTGCATTCCTTAATCATGGCAATTGTTAGGTTATATGTTCCTTTTCAATAACTGTAGTCTCTCAAATCTTTGTTCAAAAAAGATTTCTGCCTCACAGTAAATGACCCAGTTATTTCAGGTCATAGTTAAATAACCGCATGCCACTATAGCAATTAGGAAATCTAGAAAGTTGCTGAGAGTCGACTGGAACTATAATCCTACTACCACTCAAATCTTTTATTTTAATAAAATAAATTTTATTATTTATTTTAATAGGCCCTTAGAACTAGATTGTATCTAAAACCTATTAAAGAGGAAGACTGTTGTTACAATATATTAAAGTATACTTCGTGTTTGTTTGTATAACATGATATCTGTTTACACAGATAGATCCTAAATAAATACTGCTATATAGAATTGGCATCTGTATTAGTTAGGGTTTTCTAGGGAAACAGAATCAATGAGAGGTGTCTCTGACTATCAGATTTGTAAAAGTGACTCACGCAACTGTGGGTATGCACGAGTCCAAATTCTGTAGAGCAGTCAGCAAACTCCACTCCAAGGAAGATGTCCGATGAACTCTTCAAGAAACGAACTGGCAACTTCGACGAACTCCTTGGGAAATGAACCGGCAACTTCGACGAACTCCTCAGGAAACGCTTCACTGGGCAGCTGAAGAAGAAGTGAAGGTCCTCTAACTGTTTTGCTTGTAAGTCTTCAACTCATTAATTGGATCAAATCCAGCCAATTGCATTCTGTCATTGTGGAAGACATGCCTTTTGGTGAGTCATCAGTCACAGTTGCAGTCAATTGACTGATGATTTAATAAACCAGCCTGTTGGTTTATTAACCAGCCACAAACATCCTCACAGCAATTGTCAGGCCAGGGTTTGCTTGACCACACAGCTGGGTACTATCAGTCACCTGGCCAAGTTGACACGTGGACCTAACCGTCACAGCATCTGAGGGAATAATAGAAACAGTATGATATATTTTTCAGATTGTAAAGTGTTGATGCTTGAAGGCATCTTTTAAAAGTAATACATGGTCAGTGTAAAAAAAGATACATATGTATGCAGAAAGAATAAAAATTCCCTCTTTTACCATCCCTCCATAGCTAATTGCTGTTAATATTTTATATAGAGCCTTTTAAATAAAAGTATTGTATAATCTGATAAATATTTACACAAAAATGGAATTTATCTCTCTTCAGTAACATTGGTTTTATCATGTTGATCAGAATTCTAATGAAAATTTATGGTTCATAAAATGAGAAAATTATTAATGTTGCTTGTTTGCAGGCAACATTTAAGACCTTGGGCATTGCCATCAAACAACACCTCAGATCTTAATTATCGTAAGATCTATCTCATAAGGTTACTATTAAAATTAAATGAGATAATGCATATAAAATGCTTAGTTTGGTTCCTGACTCATGGTTAACACTGCATAAATAATAACAATCTTTTAGAATGGGAGAGGATTAAGAAGGATCCTGGTGAAATGTATCAAGAACCAAAGAAACATTAAGGTTCACAAATCTATAGGGCTTTGCTCTTGTTGTTATTTTCTGAATTATTGATGTTTTTGGTTTTTAAAAAATTTGTAGAAACATATAGTGGTTTGATGGGTTGAGCCCTCTACCATAGGTTTTACCCTTGGGAAGACGGTTGCTGCAAAGGAGCAACTGCAAGAATACTTTATCCAGCAAAGAATACTTTATCCAGCAAAACTCTCCTTCAAATTTGAGGGAGAGCTTAAATTTTTCACAAACAAATGCTGAAAGACTTTGCCAATAAAAGACCTGCCCTACTTCAGATACTAAAGGGAGCCCTACCAACAGAGAAACGAAGAAAGGAGAAAGAGATACAGAGAATTTTAACAGACATATGTAGTACCTTACATCCCAAATCACCAGGACACTCATTTTTATCTAGTGATCATGGATCTTTCTCCAGAAGGAACCATAAGCTGGGACATAAAATAAGCCTCAAGAAATTAAAAAATTTGAATGCACTCAAAGCACATTCTCCAACCACAATGGAATACAAATAGAAGTCAATAATTTTTGAACTGTAACTCCACTATTTACTTCCTACGTGATATAAAATACACAAACTCTAATGACAAATCAGTGGTTTTGAACTCAATGTAAAATATGTAATTTTAGACAACTATATAAAGGTGGGGGAATGGAGGAGTATAGGAACATAGTTTACGTGTCCTATTGAAGTGAAGGTGGTATCAAAGAAAAACAAGATTGTTATGGATGTAAGAGGTTAATTTTAAGCCCCACAGTAAACACAAAGAAATTATCAGAGAATATAACCATAGAGATGAAAAGTAGAGTATGGGTTAAGAGAAATGGGGGAAGGGGCAATGGAGAGTTAAGAAATGAGTGTAGGGTTGCTGTTTGAGGTGAAGGGAAATTTCTAGTAATGGATGGTGGGAAAGAGCTTTACAACATTCTAAATGTGATTAATCCCACTAATGGAAGGCTTGGGAGGGGGTGGAATGGGAAGATTTAGACTGTATATATGTTTCCTCAATTGAAAAAAAAAAAAAAAAAGTCTAAATAGATGACAATTGAATGCCAAGGATGAACTTGGATGGGATTGGAGGATGAGGACAGGTGGCTCAAAGGGACACAGTTGAGACACAAGGAAAAGGAAATATAGAATGTAAGCTTTGTATCATTGTTGAATCTCTTGTACTTCTTAGCTGCACTTAATGGGATTGCATAAAAGAATGTTCTTGTTCATGGGAAGTGTATATGTGAATTCTAGTGTATGTTCAAGGATGTGTGCAGCTTGCTCTCATATGTGCAGAAGACAGAGGAATAGATGATGGATGATAGGGAGGGAGGGAGGGAGGGAAAGAAATAGCGATGTGACAGCATGTTAAAGTTGGTGGATTGGGCTATCGGGGGAGGAGGGTCGGTATGATGGAATTCTGTGTATGGGGTTAGTATTGTTTTTGCAACTGTTCCTATAACTTTGAATTTATTTCAAAATAAAAAAAAGCACAACAGTCTTACTGTTTAATGTTCTTTACTTTGTTCAGAGCTATTGGCATATGAAAAGGGATTTGTTAAATCTTCTTTCCTATATGGTTATCTTTTAATAAAGATCATAATACGGCAGAGGACATAATTGGCCTTTGAAATAGAAGGCTAAAGAGAGCATAATAAATTTGCTTGTTTCTTTTTCTGGATAAGCTATTAACTACTACTCCAGGTTCACAACCCCTTAACCAAAACCCTTGGGGCCAACACCTCATAGTCAACAACACATTAATAGTCATGAATAGTCACTGAATGAAAACCACAGTTAGCCTCTTGTCATTTCAGGACAGTTTTTGCTGCTACAGAGTTTAAAGAAAGCTTATGAAAAAATGGTTATTTTAAGGGATTGTGGACTTCTGTCATTTGTATTTCGGATGAAGGGATGAGAAACATCAAGTTTAGTTTCTAGGTTTTAAATCCAGGTTTTGAATGACTTAATACTTTGAAGATGCAGCAAACAGTTTAACACCTTTTTCATTTTGTCTTGTAGTGCTAGTGGTGGTGCACATATAGAGCCTCGTTATAGACAATTTCCTCAGCTGACTAGATCTCAGGTGATTCAGGCTGAGTTCTTCAGCGCAACCATGTGGTTTTGGATTCTCTGGCGTTTTTGGCATGATTCAGATGCTGTGCTGGTAAGTGCAGGATAATAATTTTTGTCCTTTTGTGGGTGGGGGAAGGACAGATATATTAATAGCTTAGCTTGCTTATTTTTCTGTTTATAGACCATTTTTCTATCTGGAAATATTGTTCTCCACCATGTTGTCTATATTATATGCAAGGAGTATGCAAGGAGTTCTGTTATTTAATGAAACATGTATCTTCTGACCTTTTCTATTCGAGGATGTACGTTTAGGTAGTCCATGTTTTGTGGTTTCTGTTAAGGTGTCATTATTTGGAAGGGAGACTAGAAGCTAATTCTTTACCTTCTGAACTAGGGGTTCATTGGTAGGTAAAGGATGCATGTTTTGGCCAGTTTTCACTTTTTCACACTTGAATATCTTAACATGATGAGTGTCATATAGTTTCTTGAGAGTCCCCAGGCAGCCAGGTTTGGGTGGGATGGCTGTGGATTAATTTGTCTTGAGGAGGAAAATTAGTTACTGGTGAGACTTTGTAACATGTCATTAGCCTCAACTGAGCTTTTATCACATCTGCAGACCCTGTTTTCTAGGGAATTAATACCTTTGAGACATTGGAATCTGTGCTTGCTGATCCAAAATATTCTAATTTTCGTAAATCAGGCTTTGTTTTTAGGATAAGAAAAAATCCTAAATTTAAACAGTATACAAGATTTAGTGTCAAGTTGCTAAATATACCATTTCTTTTAGAACATCTCTGTGCCTTACCTCTGGTAAAGAGCTGCTTAGGTGGTCTTTGAGCTGACAGCACATTTCCTACTTTTAATACCCATATTTCATTGTAGGTCAGGTGTCAGAAATATATATGTGACTGTCTGGCATGAAATGATGACAAAGCCAGATGCCCTTAGGTGAGGATTGAAGATGATGAAGTCAACTCAAGACTCCTAAATCTCGCAGCAGGAATGATAGGAGAGTTTGAAACATTTATATTTTGCCAGGCCCTCAAGACATGGCTAAGATATGGGTGTCTTTGAAATCTGTTGCTTCCATTTCCCCACCCATCACAAACACTTAATGTTGGCTCAGGCTGGTAACTCCAAAGTGGGGAGGTTTTTAAAATTCAATCTATAGCCAGTAATGGACAGATTGAAGAACCGGTGGGCCATCAAGTAAAGTAGTTAGATTTGTTCCTGTGGTATGTCAAGGGCTGTAATATTAGGCAGTTAGCCTTACCCCCTTTTTTTTTCTTTCAAGATTTCTCATTAAATTTAATTAGTTGGATGGATCATAGATTCTTGACTTTTTTAATGGTTGTCACCAGGGTCACTTTCCATATCCAGATCCTTCTCAATGGACAGATGAAGAACTAGGTATTCCTCCTGATGATGAAGACTGAAAATGTAGACTCAACTCTTTACAAGTGGGTATACCCAAAATTCCTATATTTTAAAAGTCATCTTAGTTTTTGTCAGTAATGATTTATTTTGATCTTGAATCTATGGTGGGCTCAAAGAAACAGTGCATATCCTAACTGCACAAGGCACAATTAACCATACCAACTGTCTAATTTCTGCCTTTATTATTTTCTCATTTGCTGCCACCCTTCCCCCTTCACCTTTTTGGTCTTATCTTCCTTTTCAGTGTAAGTTTTAAAGTTATTTTTCCTAAGGTATGTTGTAATTTAGGGTCCCATTTATCTATTCATTGACCAAATACTTAAGTACCAACTCTTTGTGCAAGGCACAGGGAGTACAAGGTAAACAAGACAGATATGGAGTTTATAGTACATAAAAAAAACTTGTAGTTGCAAAAATACAATGTTCTGCTCTCAGTGTTTAAGTCAATAGTGACAAAAATGGGAAGATCCCATGTATGAAGTTACTCTATAAAGCCATATGGAAAAATAACTTTTTAGATAGTAAAAGGTTATGGCTCTTTCATTTTTAAGATTAGGAAGTTAGAGTCTTCTTTCAAAGGGAGAATTCTCTCCTCCCCTCTGCACCTGCCAGATCCTCAGGGGTTACAACATTCTCATTTAACGTGTTTTTAAATGAATGATTGCATTTTAATAATTGCCATGATTCAAAATGCCTTGGAAATTGTTTTAAAGGATAGTAAGCATTAAATGATAGTTAAGTGTTCCAATTAAATCCTACTGCTAGTATTACCATTAAAACTTTAATTAGTAGTAGTATATTGGCATTAAAGTTACAGCAATTTTTGGGTTGTAAGTAGTAGTAGTATTGGATAAAATGTCATCATAGGGGATACAGGTAAGCTGTTTTACAGCTTGTCTTTGTGTCTTTAGTTTTGCTTACAGACAGTAAGAAGTCCTAGTCCTTACCAGGCCTCCCACTCCATCTGTGTTAACATGTCTAACCAACACTGATCACCTCTTTTCCTATCTTCCTACAATACTGGTCTTTTTCTCTTTTGAGGATCTGGTAATATTTTTAAAACTACCCAATATTTCCATACATAATCATTAACATTTTGTTTTAATGACTAGACTATAAACCCTTTGAGAGAGCAGAGTGATTTTGCTTCTCTCCTCTTCAAGGCTACTCATGTAATTGGTGCTCTATAAATGCCTGAATAATCAAGAATTATAGATTTGAATTTTTTAAAAGTACTTGAAAGTTTTCTATTTTTTTTTTTTTTTCCTGCAGGAGCCAAGTGAGAACATCAAGAAACAAAAGACTTCATATTGTAAATAAAAATCATAAAGTGATTTGGTCAAGAATGAGGAACTGAGTTATGGGTATTTCTGGTAATGACAACCCCCTTTGTGGATTATTTCCTGTGTTCCAACTGATGTGTTAAGTGATACCCTTTTCATTAGATTCTCTTGGGTACCACATGTTGTAGGTAGGCGTTAGCTCCATCTACCAATGAGGACTTTGAGACTCAAGAATATGAAGTAACTTGCTTAGGGTCACACAACTGGTGTGTGAGTTTAGTTCTGATTCCAAGAATGCTATACTGCCTATTTAGCTAGTATTTTAGTCATATGCATATTCTCAGTGTGAAAACTCTTTCCATGGAGGAATGGGAAACAAGGTTGACAAAGGATTTTTCAATTCTTCTAAAATTTGTTTCAAACTATTTTCCAACTTTCTGAGACAACAGTTTTGAAAGTAGATAGGACAGGATTTTCCTCCATCCACATATAAAAAACTGTGGTAAAGAATGGCTTAATGACTTGCCCCAAAGCACAACTATTCATTTCTTTTTAACTTAGACATCTCACCTACACATTGGGAATACAGAACTAAAGAAGACGGATAAGATTCTGCTGTTAGAGAACTTACATTTCAGAAAGGAAAAACAGACAATAGGCAAATAAATACATAAGATTTACTAATAAGTGCTATGAAGGAAATAACATTAGGTGATAGGCTAGAGGTGGGTGGAAGTAGGGGTGTTAATCTTTTGGGTGGTCAGGGAAGGCCTCTGAACGGAAACCTGAACAATTGGGAGGAACCAGTTGTGTGAAGGTCTGAGGAAAGAGTGTTCCAGGGACCAGAAGCAGCAAGAACAAAGGTTTTAAGATGGGAACTAGGTTGCTATGTTTAAGAAACAAGTCCAGTGAGGGAGAGGATGGTACTAGCTGAGGTTAGCAGGTCATGGTCGAAGGTTTAGATTTTATGTTAATGCAGCGTGAAGTCTCTGGCCTGCTTTAAGCAGGAGTGGGATAGGATGTGATTTCCTAATACTCAGATTTTCACTTCATTTGGTGCTCTTCAGTTGTTACAAAGTGGGTATAATGGTGGCAAAAGCTGAAGCAAGTGGTACAGTTTCACCCCTCTCTTACTGTCAGGTCCAGTAGTCCTGCACCTGTTCCAAGGGGGTGCTGGAGACACTTACCCTTGGCTTGCTGTTTACTCGCCTATATAAGGGTGACGTCTCAGCTGATATTAAAGTCTTTACTATAAGATCATCAGGTCTCTTCACACTTTTTAGGTCTCATTTTTGTTGTTTCCTCTCCCTCTACTATATAAAGTTTTTATTTTGAAAGAATATAACCCATAATAGTGAACTCATAACCCTGTTAGCTCTTTTCCTTAGACATCAATCAGAATTGAAGTAAAAGATACCTTTTAAAAGCAGCATTCTTTAAACTCAGTTCACCTGGCTTCCATAAACTGGAATCTTCTTTTCCATGCTTATGAAACCAACTTGAGCTGGTGCAGTAAATTGTTCCCAGCCTTCTCTCAAAGGAATGGGCCTCTTTCCTGCTGTGTAGCATATGTGAAAACACTTAAGTGGGAGAGGGCCCCAAAGAGAAGCTAAGTAGAACATTTGATTGATGGCTATATCTAAAGGAAATAATATCTAAAACTTTTTTATGGGTCAGGTGCTGTTTTAAACACTTCACATGTGTTCACTTATTAAATTCTCATATTCTATTATTTCTATTTTATAGATAAGGAAGTTGAACTATAGATAGGTTAGATAATTTACCCAAATTCATACCGCAAGGTATTGGGACAGCTGAGGTTCAAAAACTGGCTGTCTGGCTCTAGGTCAAGTCAGATTGAGAATAAAGCACTGTGTAAACCTTTTTCTTTATGCACTATCATTTTCTGAGTCTAGGAGAACTATATGACCCAGACATTAGGTCCAATTATTATCACAGCACCTGATAAAATTCCAGAAGCACTAATGTGGTAGGTTTTATAACAGAATTTGATCACAGTAACAAAGGCATTCATAATTCTGTGCTAAATTTTAAACAACTCTATTATAGAATAAATACCTTCTTAAAAAATAAGGGCACAATTACTGTCGCATTTATGTATGAAGGTTATTTTAAAAATAAGTTTCTATCCACGTTTATATTTTTTACATGATCAAAATGCAGTTCAAAGAAAATTTTAAGTCTCAATAACATTTTACAGTTAATTCAAGAGGCATGAGGACCAGAAACCAGATTCCCCAAATGTCCTCTTGAAGATTTCTCTATTGTTCTCTCAGACGATTTCTGGTGATGTTTTAAAACAGTGTTTACCTGTCTTCTGGAAACTTTACCCCAGTATTTTGGTATATTTTGTCTGAAGATGTAAGTGCTTTTTAAACTTCAGGTCACAACATCAAATGCAAGAAATGAATTCTATGGGAGTAACCAGCACTTTGAAAAAACAAAATAGAATAGGAAACGAATGCATAGTTTCAAATATATATATGTTTATGTGTATATTTTGTGTGTCACCATAGAAAATGTATTGTGAATTGTGTCAAAAAAGTTTGAAAATTACAATTCAAAGGTGAACTACAGATACATTCTGTAAATTACTTAATTACAGCACAGATTTCATCTGAAACACAAGGAGAAGAGCAATCATTTTAAACTAAAAATACATTGGTTCACAACATCACAAAATACTTGAAGGTCATCACCTGACAAAAATTTGGTTACAAGTAGTAAAGCATGTTTAATGTGCCAGGCATTAATCTTGGCAACTAACTTTAAAATACTCCTCATATAAATAACCAACAAGCACTAAACATGTATGAAACAAAATGTACATTTCTCAGTCCCTCCATTGCCTGGAAGAACCATCAAAACCCCTGTTTCTGTTATTGAATGTGATAGTACTAGAAAAATAATCTTGATAAAGAGTACTCCATGCAGTCAATCTTTATTATAGCAGTATTCGCATATTCACATCAAGTACATAGAACTTTTTTACCTTTTATATAATACAGAGTTTTTAAATAACTTTACACAGAAATAAATTCTTCAATCTGAATTTCAGCTTTTTTTTTTTTAATTCTCCATGCTTTCTATCCAAACTGAACAATATTTTCCATTGTACAAATTTACAGGAGTAAAACTCCAAAGTACAAATGAAGGGACCTGAGCAAGAAAGAGATCCAAAATAACAGGAAGTGGGTATGGGGAAGAGTGAAAAATAAAAAGGATTCAAGCAAACATTGAGGATTAAGGGACAAGAGGGAGACATCATCCATTTAACTGAAAATAAATGCCTTTTTTTTATGAATTGAAAAATAAGCTTTAAAAATAGTTATTCCATTGTAATTTTTGCAAAGTAGGTATAGAGAGGTCTGTGGACAATTAAAAAGTCCCCATCTTTTCACTGGGTATACCCCAGACTCCATGAGAACCTTTTTCAATGCTTGAGTTGAACTGAAGTGAACTAAAACCAAACCTTTGGCAGTAACAGAGAGAAGAGGAATGTATGTGAATTGCCATAGGTCTGGAGTGGCAGAACAGGAGCCATTCATTCACTGCAGTTAAAACATGAAGGATAGCTCTTTCTTCTCCTCTATAGGAGAATTGTCCTTTAACCAAGAAGTACATGAAAAGGGGGGTGATTTCCTTTTCTTGGTCTAAACCAAAGAACATTCAAAACTACTGGATTCAAAGGGACATATGTCAATGAACAGTGAAAGTCAATCCCTTTAAGTCAGTTGCCCTCTCCTATTTTAGGATAAGCAGCAATTGCCAAATGAGGGAAGGGTCAGGAGTATACAATGAACAAATGAGATTACAACAGAAAAACATCACTGTGATAGTCCTTCAAATCATGGTATCAGGAAGGCAAATCAAGACTTAACATGTGGCATGGCTAAAGGAAACAACCCAATGGATGCATTTTCAAATGAAGGGGGGGAAGAGTACAGCATATACACACACACACATGCCCCTGTATGTAAACTAATATAACATGAAGATAAATAAGACATAAAGGTTAGCCACTTATGTTGATAATTAACATGAATAAAAAGATACGTGTTTACATAGCTGGTTTTAATCAGCTATGGAACACACACAAATGCATTAGGAAGGAATGATTTTTAAAAAAATTGTTCACAGCTTAGAATAAAAAGCACACTTATTGCACGCTTACATTTTATTTTAGGTAATTACAGTTTACTTCCCACCCTCACATCAATTTTTCCTACCCCCAGACTTAGCCTCCCTCCCCCCATTTTGGTCCATTTTCTCTACATTGTGCCTAGTATGTGAGCTTTGTTGCTTATGCTAGTCTGAAATTTCATCCTATATAACTCATACTTCACCAAAACACGTGGGGTTAAACAGGCTTACCACACACAAATTCAACACAGAGTAATTTTCAAACCAACACCAGTACTAAGCAACTTACTCATAACCCCCATTCCTACCCTGTAAACTTCACCATTCCTCCACTGCATTTAAGTAAATTTTATGTCGATTCCCCTACATGAATGAGAACTAGTCAGTCATGGAGGCTGGATGTGTGTTCAGCCTGCCAGGATAAGCAGATGGTTTGCACACAACCCCTCTCCCCTTTTGTTTTATACTAACACAGATAAAACTTACTTTGTTTCTTTGTTTTCAAAGAGTACTTCAATCTACAGAATTCTTTAAAAACTGCACCACAGAAAATGGAAACACTGGCTGTGTCCTCATGGACAACTAGTTATGTATCATTGTAATTAGTCCAAACAGTTAAATAAAATGAAACACTTTAATGAAACTACACTTTAATGAAACTGACTTAATGAGTAACAAAATTAAATTAATAGTTGAGGCTGTGCGTGTTGAAATCAAGCCTGATCACTTTATGGGGAGGGAGGGACTGTCCTTATGTGTATGTATTTTTTTTTAAAGCACTGTCACCTTATTTTAAGATTTTAGGACTTAAGTTTCTGTCCTTTTCTACCTTAAAAATACCTGATAGGAACTGTTAATTACAAAATTTAGGACTGAATTTTAATTTCAATGTCTTTGCCGAAAGTAGGTTATCTGAAAGCCAGAAAACAAAGCTTACTTTCTAGTGTACTGATAAAATAAAAATCTTAACCGTTATTTATATTTCACCAGAGCTAGCAATATGGAATGTGAATACACTGGCCACTTCATTCTCCTCTGGCCAATATATAAATTGTCATCTCTGCAGGCACAGATGCTATTACACTCCACTACCTAAGGGCATTAGTGATTCATCTTAATAAAACATCTGAAGAACTCGCTGAAGACAAAATATTGACTATCTTGGGGGTGGTGAGGAATGAAGCAAGATTCAAAAAAATCACACCTTGCAGTACACGTCCAGTTTTACACCCACCTGGGCAGGTTGTTAAAAATTTCAATGCATCTTCATAAGGGATGCCTCCAGAGACCACCCACCTGGCCCCCACAGTACTCAATGAACATTAGTAGCACAGCCTTGCTTAATTTGCGTACAAGTCCTGGGAGGAAAGTTGACATATCAGACGCTGAAAACAGTGTCAAGGTTGGCAGCAATACTCTGCAAACAGATGAAATTCTGTCTAACATTTAATTTCCCCTTTCTCACTTAAGTTCTTACACATGATTGTTGCCCAGCATACAGTAATTAAACACTAAACTTCAGTTTCTTAAAATGTCTATCAAACATTCCTGTTGTATAAAAATTCCATGCTTTGAATAACATATGGGAGTAGAAAAAGTTTCTCTAGAAATGTCACCACTGTATTTTCAACCTAGTTGCTCTATGTGATAAATATATCTGACTATACTAGGGATTATGTGCTTTAAAAAAATAATTTTGTTTGCTGAAAATTTACCAGTTTTCTCATGTTTTTTTAAATGAAATTTTGGCTATAAACTCTTCACTGCATTTATCTTTGCAGTCTAAATTGCACTCTAAAAAGTATTAACACAGCTGAGTTAAACCAGAGTGACTGCTCTCTTCACAAATCAGATTTCTGTTAAAATTTTACCTTTTTAAAATTTTTATTTTTATTGCATCATGAAGGCACAGTAAGATCATTTGGCAAATTGTCAAGGTATTTTCTAGAACCTCACCTACAACTTTTCTATGTATGACCTGTAAGCTATTAGCTGTTCATACAGTAACCCTTCCATCTCTGGCTGTGGATTTTTATAGCCTAAAGGTTGGAATATGTGAATCACAAAGTGCTGATATTCTAGCACTTACAATGCCAACCTGGACAAAGGAGAGAATCTTGCAAAATGGGTAACCTGTCTACCCTCTTAGCTGGGCAGTCTCTCTATATGAATATCTGTGCATGTGACCAAGCTGTGGCTCACTCACTCATTAAGATGCACTGTTTTGCCAAGCCTACTGAAAATCAAAATTATATCAGTTAGTGAAGTGATACTGTAACTATTTAACTTCATGCAAGTGACTTAAGGTTAAGATTCTGAAACATACCCCTACACAGATTCTGACACCACTTTCAATAACATTCTGATACTCTGCACTACAGGTTTTTTTTTTTTTGTTTCCCCCAGTATTACTGCTAAAATGTATAATGCCCTTTAGGACAAAATGAGAATGCTCATATACAAGTACACATAAAAGTTAAAATCTTAAATCATCTTCATGTTCTAGAGCTTCTGACTTTTCATATTTTAAAATAAATAAATATTCATTACCTCATTCTGAGGAGGTAGTTTTTTGAAGAGGTCACCTGAACCCTGCAGTGTGTTTCAAACTAAAGCTAAATGAGGTCTGCCTGAGGCTGGAGGTGAATGTACAGTAGGGACAGGTGAGATCTGAGTAGGAGTGTGCAGCAGCTCTAACACTGCCTGATCAATAAAAGATAAAGTTGTGTGATAAGAGAGCTGTGACTGCACCGAACAAGGATCTAGGAAATGTGTACAAAGTTTCAGGTTGACAGTGCTGAAGTCTTGAATTATTTAACTATAATGCTCTTTCTTCTCCAATACCAACATAAAGCATGTAATTTATATGGGATTTTATCTTTTAGGTTGCCCCATTATGTCCTACCAAATCTCAAATACAAGCAGGGACAGAATGTTCAGGAACCAGAATTTGACAGTGTCTTTTTTTAAGGTGCACATAAGTATAAATGATCACACTGGATTTTCTATTCACAAGTTCCTTTTACAAACTGCTTTTTTTGGTCAATATTACCTCAATGGCAAACATGTAGGTCCTACACGCTAGTTTAACAATTACAATTGCTCTCAATTTTTTTCAGAAGGCTTTACCTCTCCCTATCAAGATAAAATACATTACAGAAGGCACTGCAGCCACTTTATGAAAAGACTGATAATTACAGCCTTAAGAGATAATCCATGAAGCAGCACATACTATCTAAACAAATTATTCATAAAGTGCTTTGCACAAACAAGGAGTTATTCCTCGTGTTTTCTTAGGAGCTCAAAAGTCTATCTGTAGCCTAAGCATCAAAAAATAAAGCAAATAAGACTCAAAAGTAACCTCTTTTTCATGTCATTTGCAAATCAGAAGAAAAATTTGATGGATTAAGGAAGAAATGGAACTTGAAAAATTTTACTTATTTTTATTTTTAAGAGCTCTATACAATCTCTCAAGAATACCCTGAGCCTGGCTTCTGGGCACAGTTTTGTTTCAGATCAAGTTAAATCTGCTCCCCCTTTTCAAATGATACTCTGAAGTGAAAGGGAAGAAAAAGTTTATCACCTCAAATTTTACTCCGAAAATTCAAACGTGAAGCTTCTCCCATGATTAGTTCTGTGTGCCCACCTGCCGTGCTGAGGTAGTCCTGCACCCAAGCCACTCCAAAAGATTCCACTTTCTCAGCAGCCATTGAATACACACCCCTATTGTTCAAGCTCAGGTCTCTCAACCCACAGAGACTTAGTAAGCCAGTCTTAGTAAGGAGAACACAATCATGTCTAAAAGAATCCATGGGGACATATTTAAAAAGAAAAATAAACAATGCTTTTAGAAGAGGCAGTATTATGCACAAAGATGTTCTTCAAATCAGCATAAAACATTTCCATCTTTGCAATGTCTGAATTTTTTAAGAATCTGTTCTGCTTTTGTAAGATACTGCTCTGCTTAAGAACACGCTGTTTTCCAAAATGATTAATAACTTCAGAATATTTCCATTCTACTTGGATAATCTTTTACAAGTCCATGAAACTTTCAGTGGGCCTTCCTTGGAATACAGGTATTCCAAGTGAGCTTTAGAAGGTTGAAATGCAGATAGCAGAGCTAGGAGTTCCAATTTGAAATTTAAAATAACGATTCCTAATTCCCTGATTTATTTTCGGTCCTTGGCTATAGCCTGGCTGAGCTAAGTAGATTTGGTTTAATTTACATTTTTAAATCCTAGATTCATAAGGGAGATATTAAATTTGCCCCATTAATACATCCAGAGTCACTTGCTTTGCTACTACTGTGATTTTTTACTACCCTTTAGAAAAGGCCAAAGGAAGCTAAAATTTCTGTACAAAGATTATAAAGAATGAGGTTCTTAATACCACAGCAGCTCTTTCTATAAATGTAACTGATGTTAAGTTTCACACATCATCCCTCAGTCCCAATATCCCTAAAATGTCTCTATTCTCTGCCCAAGGAATTCAAATCAACCCAACCTTTTGAAGACCAGGCCTGGGAAAAAAAGGAAGAAGAAGAATTAATGGGGACACCACCATTTTTATTTTAGGATGCATATTCTAGATAAAGGATTGGAAAGAGACATGTAGGATATAATGTAGGAAGGAGTGTAAGTTGGAAGAAACAGTGAGATTTTAGCAAAGATGTTAGTGTGGATCCAGCAAGTACCATTAATTTAAAAACTATAAATATTTGAAATTATGCTAGGACTCCCCATATTTAGGTAGAGAAAAGGATAACTGATCTTTCTTTAACGGTTCATATAACAAAATACAATTTTCACAATATATAATTCTGGTGGGAAGTATTTTATTCCAATTCAATTAAATCTGAAAATTATTTTCTTTTCAATAAAAATATAAATAGAATAAACTTAGAAATTAAAACCTGTACCTTACATTTAAATTACATAACTTTCTCACCTTCAAAACTATTATTAAGTAGTTTTGTAGGTTTTTAATCAGATATTGCCATGGCATTTTGTGCCTTGGACAAAGTAGCCACAGAAGTACTTGGTGACTGGAAGAGCTTAGGAGGAAGATATAAACTGTATTTTCCTGAGAACTAGCTACATTGTGCAGGGAAAAAAATTCCCAAACCTGTCTTCTTTGCTGGACCCAATGAGAAAAGAACGCAATGTGTACCAGCAGTTTTCCAGCCTGCTTGGTTAGGCAGACTCCCTCAGTAAGCAAGGAAAGAAAAGGTCAGAAACCCAGTAGGTTAGGAAAAAGATGCAGCATTCCCCTTCCTCTAGACCAAAATTTATCTCCTCTTCCTCTCATTCTGCATTTAAATTACTTCATTTTGATAAAATTTATCAAGGACTGAACATGCACCACACTGAAAGGGCATGCTGCATTTTTGTTCCATTCCCCAGAAATTATCCAATGGTGGCTAGGGGAAAGAGCTCCATAACAAAATCCCAGAACAGGAAAAGAGAACGATGCTTGGTGATTGAAACTGCCCCCATCAGATGATCAGACTCCTATTGATCTGGTAGCTAGAAGGGCAAAGTTGACTGGCAGACTTTCCATAGCAAATCTCCCAAGCTGTAGCAGCAGTTTCTTTCCATCATGCCTGACCATCAAAAGGTCAGAATTCAAGGTCTCTCCTCTTTCTTCCTGGGAGTGGGCAGACTTGTATGCACGTGGTATTTGTGTTGCAGAAGAAACACTGGCAGCAGAGAATTCTGGTTCCTAAAACATTCTTCCCTCTTTTGCTGGATGGGAAATTCCATTCTGTTCCACACTAGCTTATGCAATGAAAATTTTTTATCTTAAAAAAAAAAAAAGATTTGAGGAACAGAACTTGATGTTTTGATGTTAACAAATTCTACGAACACAAGACTTAAGAAAAAAAGAGTAGATGCTGCCATGATGGTGTGGCTACTTGAAGGCTGCAAATTCTCCTGTAGAGGGAGGACAAGAGCTAATTTTAAAAAAAGTTATCTCAAATAGCCTGGAGACATAGAAAAGGCTCATTGAAACCTCAATGAAAGGTGAGTTATATATTACAAATCTAGCAACAGCACTAATTTAAAAGCAAAAATGGCTGAAACATATGAAAGAACACAACTTATGTATGCAGAATATGGTTCAGTCAAATGTAAGGCAGCTATAATAAAGTCTGCAGGTGATTTCTCCAGCTGAGTTTTATGTGCTCTGGTTATAATCAAGCTGAAAAGACTTCAATGTACAAAATTTCTCAGAATATGACTGTAAAATAGTTGATTTACAGAATACTGTTTTAGCTGAATTATCAACCCTTTTTCATAGATCACATTATATTATTATAATGCCACTATCAGGAAAGGAGAAGCAGGAATGATCCTCATTTTACAAAAGATAAAATTAACAAGTCAAATGATTTGTCCTCACTGTACATTTGACAGGAATAAACTCAGGCCTTCCATTTTCTAATTAATTTTACCTCTCAAACTACTAAAAAATTCAATACAGGCACATTACAGAACATAATTCTCAGCAAAAGAAACTCTTTAAAAATCAAAAAATCTCTTTGAAATATTACACTCATTTAGCTTACTGAATTTGGATGTTCATGCCATTATTTTTATCTACCATTTTGTCCACAGCTTCTATTTGTAACTAGAGGGCAGGTCCTCTTATTATACATCCCAGAGCTAAATTCTGGGGGTTAGTTAATAACTTACAAATATTAGAATTAGTCCATTTTAACATCACTTTTCATGAATAAACAGCAGCTTCTGAGGAGGATCCAAGCAACTGCTTTTATGAATACACTATTTAACTAATACAGAAATAATCTAACCATTTTTCATTGCTATTAGATTCCAACTAGTTGTTACAGAACATTGGCATATCCCAACAAATAACAGAGTCCTACAAATCCTCAGATTTGTAGGATGATAATACTAGCTACTATTTGAGTGCCTGTAATATGCCAGGTGCCCAGTAAACACTTTATGCACATTCCTATGATCCTTATAATAACCCTATGAGACATATGCTGTCCTTTTCCTTTATAAGATAAGCAAGTTGGGGTTTAGGAGTAGGTAAGTAACTTGCCTGAGATCATGCACCTAGAAAACTGCAGAGCTGGAATTCAAACACAGGTGCCGACCTCAAAAGCCCAGAGTTTCAACAATTAACAAACCCTTAAACAATTTTCAATAATTAATAATTTGTTTCCCCATTCTGAATATAACTTCTAATTAATACTCTTTCCACTCAAGGATTCCTTTGAACAAACCATTAACTGAGGAATTGTGAGGTCAGAGTCAGTAAATTTAAGTGACAGAAGGAGAGCAAGAAAGGGTAAAAGAATTATTACCTCCTATTTAAAGTGAAAAGAACTGGGGAGTTAGACACTGCTAAAGAAAGGGCCAAATTACTAAAATCTTGGAGATTAAAACACTTGGAACACAATCATGGGAGGTATTATGTTATCAAAGGTTTCAGAAATGTACAAGCATTCTCATTTTTGTTGCATATGGTCTGAGAATATTATGGTTTAGGACTGCTATTTTCATACAATTTATTACATAAACTGATCTGTGATATTTGTATGAGTAGTCACCATATCCAGCAGAATCTAAATAGTATTAAAGGAAGCCAACGTGAAAACAAGATTTATATAAAAGAAATCTTAATAAAAAATAGCTAGATTCATCTATTAAATGAGTATCAGAAGATGACAAAATCAAAGCAAAATTTTATATACCATATTAAAAAATAGTTTAAAAAATCTTCAGATGATGCTTCCATTCATTATAACATTTAGATACTCCATTTTGTTGAGTGGTATTTTATTCTCCACTCTTAAATATGAAAACAAACAAAACAACCTCTGAAAGCACAAAATCTTACCAACAAATTCCAAAACAAATACAAAAAAAGCAAACACAAAAATCATTACCAAAAGTCTACAGCTTCTAATGGAATGCAGTTCTATTTATAATCAGACTTTAGTCCAAGAGGGAAAAAAAGGTAAAATGAATGGGTTAAGGATCAATAAAAATCATGGAGAAAGATCAGAGTAACAAGTGATGGATCTGGTTTTGGGGGGAAAAAACCCCACTTTTCTATTATTTCTTGCATATCTGGAAATCTCTACTACTCTACCTTCTATCCTATTTTATTTGAAGTAAGAACCAACTCTTCTGTGAAATTATCTGATGTGAAACACCCAGAAACTTTCTGTGACTTCCTGAGAATCTTGGCAATTAATTTAATTAACTGAAAAATCAATTAGAGGGGTCAGCCCTGATCAAGATGATGGAGTGAGACACTTCAAGGCTTTGTCCTCCCACAGAAACTTTGAACAACCAGCAAGAACTGGCAGAACCATCTTTTTCAAAGCTCCAGAAAACAGTTAACGGACTACAGTAACAGGGTGAGTGCCAAATCAAGAAAAAGGCTACTTAAAGTGTTAGGATCTCGTGGTACCCTGGCTGGTCTCTCCTCCACCTGCCCCTCATCAACTTGATGGGGAGCTGGCTTGCGCCACCAGTGCTGATCCCGATTCCGGAGGGAGCAGAGTAACCCTCGTGCACAAAATGGGAGCATGTATGTCTGGGTCAATCTGTCTGGTGGTTGAGACTTGCCATCCCAGAACTTGTCCTGTAAGAAAGCAGATCATAGAGCTCTCCTACATCATGGGAGCAGTCAGTTTGTGCTGCCTGGGGTAAGAAATTGCTGGCTATAGAACACACAACTGCAATGTCAGGGATCCAGAGGAAACTATTTCCTAGGGAAGAGGCACATTTGGAACCGTTGTAAACAGGGTAATTCCTAAGGCCACAGGAGCATGAAGACAAAATGCACGCACAGAAGGGATCGGGGAAGCCCCTATGCTTTCTTTAGCCTTGATCTATTCTCTGAAATCATTGTGTGGACAAGCCCTGAAGGAGAGCACTTGCACAGGTCAATCTACAAAGACTGGGAAAGGTGTTTTCTTTTTTTTCCCTGCCTTTTTTTGTTGTTGTTGGCGCTTAGTATTCAAGGAAAATTCTGTCATAACACTAGCTGCACACACTTAGGGAACAGAGGCCTCAGAGTCTCAATTCTAGTGATAACACATTAAAATATCAAAATGTCCAGGTCTGAACAAGAGGTTACAAAACATACAAAGAAACAGGAAGTACAAAGGAGAAGACTGACGCATTAGACACTATCAATGAGGAGAATCAGACCTGAGACATTCCAGACAAAAACTAATAAATAAAATGGTCCTAAATATGCTCAAAGAGCTAAAGGAAAATATGGGCAAAGAAGGGGTATAGGAACACAGTTTGTGTACACTACTGAAGTTAAGTTGGTATCAAAGCAAAAACGATATAGATTTGGGATGTTATCAAAGCAAAAACATTATAGATTTGGGATGTTAAATATAAGCCCCATGGTAACTACAAAAAAATATCAGAGAACATGAATGCTCACAGAGACAGAAATCAGAGTACAAGTTGCCAGAGGCAGAGGGCAGGGGGAACAGGGCGTTAATGCAACTAGGGTGTAGGATTTCTGTTTTGGGAAATGGGAAAGTTTTAATAATGGAAGATGGTGATGATCCCGCAATTTTGCTAATTTGATTAATCCCATTGAATGGTATGCTTGAGTTGTTGAGATGGGAAAGTTTATGTCGTATATTTGCTCCCACAATTAAAAAAAAAAAAAAAAAAAAGAGCCAATAAAGAGACAACGGCAATTAAATGAAATACATGATCCTGGATGGGATGTAGCAAGGGAGGAGTAAATGCTCAAGGGGACATTATTGGGACATATGAAAAAAATTGAAATATAGACTGTAAGCTTTGTATCAATGTTAAATTTCTTGAATGTGATAGCTGCTCTTAAGGAGCTTACATAAGTGAACATCCTTATTTTTAGGAAATATACATGGTAGTATTAAGTGTTCAAGGAGCATGCTATATACAACCTACACTCAAGTCTTCAGAAAATGTATTGGTAAAAAGATAATTGGAGAAATAGATAGAATGATATGGCAAATGTGGAAAAATGTTAAAATTGGTTGATCTGGGTATCTGGGGAGGTAAGTTATGCTGGGGTTCACTGTGGGGGTTTGTATTGTTTTTGTAACTGTCCTGTAAGATCGAAAGTATTTCAAAATAAAAAGTTAAAAAAAAATCAATTAGAGGCCAAAATGAAACATTCCCCCTGACTCCCCTTCCCCATGGTTGAGACTAACCTAACCCCTATTTTCCATTTGACTTTATTCAGGAATAGGGCATAGAATTTGGGAAGAATATCATGTTTCATGATTTATGTGAAAGCTAAAGATTTTATTAACTAGCCTGAAAATAATATTACCTTTTATTCCAGAATTAAATGTATTTTCATGCTATAAATGTATAATTTGATAAAATGAATAATTTGATAAAATTCCTTAAAGACAAAATATACTATGAAAAATCTAATAAGCTATTTCTTATTATTAATCGCTGCTTTAGAGATGGGGGTGCAATCATTTTGAACTAGAAAAGTCTCCTTTTGACTTTCTTTGTGATGGCCTATATGGCAGTTTAAAAGGGATGTGAAACATTCTGGCATAGATATTCTGGCCTTTCTTAGAGAAAGGGTCACAGGAGAGATGAAATATTTAGTAAAATAAAGTGTTATAGAAATATTGAATAATTCAATAATTTTCAATCAAATAAAACTATAACTGGTGAGATGTTTTAGTCATGTAGTTCACATTTCATAATAGTAAAAAAAAGTCAGATCATTTTCTTAAATTGAGAATGACCCATTCAAAGAAAGGCCATTTAAGTTGGTGTGTTAAATAGTCATTATTTTAGAGGGGATGATTTTAACTACTGGTTTAGTATTAAAATTGCTAGTTCAATATTGTCATATGTGAAAATAAACAAACCTGAAGCATTTGATTACATCCCATGATTCCTAAATTATTTAAAATCAAGAAGACAATTCTTATTCCTTATCATTTACTAGTCAGAGATAAACCCTACGTAGGATTAAGAAAAATGATGTTTTTCTTTGTTTGGAGAATATATCTAAAGCTCCATATAAAACAAAACAAAACAGAAAGGGAAACAACCACAAATAACTGATTTAATTCTAATGCTACTTTTCCAGATCCATTTATCTAAACATCTTACCTGCCATATTTTTAATGTTCTTCCACTAACATTTCCAGTGGACCCACTTTGGAAGGGAGAGTAGAATTACTGAGACATTTTGGAGACATTAGAATGTCTATGGGATGGCACAATGAATTTCTGAGCAGCTTTATAGTTTAGCTCTGCCTCCTGGCAACGGAGACGGATAAAGAAAGGAAGGAAAAGATGGTGGGAGATTGGGCAGGTTAGTGTTGGTTGGGTAAGGAGAGTGGAAGAAGAAAGGAAGATAAAAGTGAAGCACATGTACTGGGAAATTATAGAAATAGCTCTATCAATAAAAAATCTGCTGATTTTTGTACCTCAAAAAGTCCAAACCTTCTCAGCATTCTTGAGACCAAGTCAATTTTGTAAAAACTTGACACATTCTTGCTATTCTATTTGTGAATAAATAAAGCCCCATCTAATAATTACTAATATAGTCACATCTTTAGTTTCACTGGAGGATTTAGACATCATGCACTCTGATATTTCACAATGTTACATTCTTTCTATCCCTTTTTTATTCTTGTTTTTTATCTATGAGAAATGTCCTTTTTCACTATTTTTGCCTAAACTCCAAGCCATGAATCAATTTCTAAAAACATGATGGCATTAACTTATCAAACTATTCAAGGGAGGGGCAAAAAGTTATGCCATAATTTACTTATTATTTTAAAGTCTGTCCAATTTTCTTCTTTATTGATTTCAAAGAAGAATGGCATTTATGCCGATATTCTCTGCTGGAATAACCTTGAACTGTTGGTTATATCTAAAAATTACCACAAATCCAAATTTGTGTCAATGAAGTAAACTGAGTAAATGAAGATGTAGTTAAGAGGCTGGCTTTGATCTTCAGGTTGACTCTGAAGTAGAGATGGCAATTTCTTTAATAAGGCCATTAGACAATGCTGCTTCTTTCACTTCTGATTCCCCTTGAATCGCAGTAAAAAATACATTGACTATCACATTAGAATCATTTTCTACACAAGAAAGTGTAAGCATTAGAAAGTGTTCACAAATACTTAATACCATGGAATGCAAAAAGAGAAAAGCATCCATAAGTAGAATCTTGCTAGGAAAAGGATATACGGAAGGCAGAAATTTTATGCAACACATTTGACAAGGTGATTGCTAAAATATGCTTCACAAAAGGTAAGTATAATCTAAAGTAATTAATAATAATTTGAAAAAGAGATCCATTATCTGGTTGTTTGGCAGCCAGAGTTATCTAAAAGCAAAACAAATCTAAAAGTTCTCAGAATTCTGTGACGCTTTTTTTCTGGGTGGAGGAGGAAGCATTGCATTTACAAGAAAATTCAACTTTTATATATGTAAGGCATTTTTAATACATAAAGAAACATTATCTAAAAGGAACTCTATAACATTTTCCCCACTGAAAATCCAAAGTTAAACCATTTTACTCATGTCAAATATGCCACTCCTCAGCAATATCTCTGGTTAAGTGCATTCACATTATTTATAAAAAGAAATTCAGTCTATTGCTTTAAGGAAATAGAGGACATCCAAATTTTCTAAATTGTAGTAAAAGGAGATAGTTATTGAAAAAATATTAAGAAGAGAAATAGGATTATTGAATTCTAGTGTCTTCCTAAATTAGATATGTTCAGTTTGCCTTATCTAACACAGGCTAACCTACTGTCTACTTTCCACCTTCAAACATACACAGGAGTAGTGCTGTTCTCCAGAGTTCCTAATCGATGTTATGGCTAATAACATAACTTGCACGAGAAACAATTAATTGGAAAAACAAAATTAACCAAGCAAACCAAACCCACCTAGGGACAGGAAGTAAAACCTCTGGAAGAGGCATTGCAAATGTTAAGTAATGTTTGTGTTTTGTGAAAATTCTTGGATGTTGAAAATCCAGTGCTGAGAATGAAATTTACATTGGAAAAAATTATATCCAGTCTTTCAAAAAAAATGTGTTCTTTGGTTCACCTTTTTGAAAAAAATTACACTATTCAATCTAACAAATACACAAGCAAACATGTTCATTTTCCTTTTGTCCCTACCCTTCTATACTCTCTCATTCATTTAATTTGTTTCAGTGGACAGGGAACGCACCATATCCCCCTGCCTGGATGGGTGTTTTTGGAGAAGCACAAGCATATAGACTAAAATCCTCTGTTTGGAAGCCAGCCCGATTCAAGGAGGGTTCTGATGCACTGCGGTGAATTTTTGGCAATGAGCGGGCCAGCAGCTCGATAGAGGCGAGAATCTAAAAGAGGAAAATAAATAATGAGAATCTGGGTGGTATAAATTTTTAAGAGCCCCATCATACTTTACAAGAAAGCACCTGAAATCTGACGTTCTTTTTAGTATTACCCTGAGTGCCTGGAAAAATATTTAAGGAAAATGATATTTCTCCTTAAGAAGAAAAAAAAAACAAAACTACCAACCACTACAGCTTTTATCCTAGTAACCCGAATGGGGGAAGTAACCTATAAGCCCTGGTTTACATTTTAGATCATTTGCTAGGCTTGGAACAGTCAACAGCAAAATTTAAAAACCAATTATATACCCATCTGTCAGAGATTGCAAGTTCCTTTTGGGAAGAAGACAGAGTATAATAAGTAAGTAAGTAAAGCACTATATGACTATCCCTAAACAGTTCAATCAGGGCAACTCATTGTTTTGAAAAATTCAGTAATGAGAAATGACTTATACACACACAATTAAAAGTAGGACCCCACTGACCCAGATTGCTAGTGGCACATGACTGAGAATAAGAGGTGACAACCCAAGAGTGAAGGAGAACACAGGAAAACCCTACAAATTGACACAAATATACAAAACAGAAATACAGGATATTTTAAGATACAAAGAAACAGATTCTGACCCTTAAAGGCATAGAATATGATAATTCATGGTAATTCTCTAAGGCAGCCCCTGAAAGACTTGTTAAAATCAACTGATCTTTAATTTTTCAGATAAGAACAAGATTCACCCATTCCTCTAACAGTGACTTCTAAGTAACCCAGCTAGGAATGAATATTCAAAGGCCTAAGGATTCACAAAGGAACAACCCAGTAATTATGGTAGAGCAACTGTGTTAGTCAGTACTTCCCACCTGAAAAAACTGTACTGATTTATCAAGGCATATTAATGTAGTGCTATCAGGAATTTCCCGAGCATCATAAAACACATTTATATTACAACATCTGTGATAACTCAACTTTCTAAGCTTGTTTGGGTACTTAGTTTCACTTCTTTATGAAGCTTATTAAAAATTAACTTAAAGGCTTTAGCCATAAAACACGAAAGGATAAAAAGCAATGAAAAGTTATTAAGAATCAGAGGAAGGTAGACAACGCTGAGAGTTGCCTTTTCTTTTTGCTCCAGGTAGAAACACCCCTTTAAAGGACCTAGTACTAAAGGGAAGATTGGAATCTGTTTCTTTAACCATTGAGAAGAGTTAAAACTGTGGTACTCAAAGTGCGGTCTTGCTGACCTCTAAAAGGTCCACAAGGCCAAAATCATTTTTCTGTGGTGATATTCCAACGTAATGAATGCAAAAGTAAAAATCCAGCTGTCTTCCATTAAGCTACATGTCAAAAGGTTTTGCAAAAATGTAAAACAATGCCACTCCTCAGTATCTGGAAAATATTTTTTTTTGGAAAATATAATTATTTTTCACAAAAATGTTATTTAACATGAAATGTTTATTCCTATAATTAAATATTATATTTAAACAACTTCATAAATAAATATTTTTAAAACCTCAGTTTTAATTTCTAATATGGTAATTATTACTCACGGACCAAAGCTCTTCATGGTCTGCAAATAATTTTGAAGAATGTACAAGGATTCTGAGATCAAAAAGTTTGAAAACTGCTAGACAAAAGCAAAATATTTCAAATATTTTGTACTGGGATCCTAAATTTCTAGGTGCACCACCAGTTAACCTTTATAAAATCATATTTATGTGTTTACTTAATCTGGAATTTGCGCATAATCACATGGAATCTGACCATGAAATACATGCTGTGCATCCTAAAAAGTGCTTAAAAACCTGTATTTGAATATTAGTTTGCTCTTTTAGGCAGCATAAAGTTTTTTCTTACTTGGGGAAAGAGTGGTCTCTCCTCTCTTTTCTTTTTTAGGCACTCTGCCATTAATCTCTTCATGGCTTTTGGACAGTTACTCCGTACCTTACTGAGATCTGGAGACAGGTATCCTCGTCCCACCATAAAAATTATCTGGGTAGGAAAAAAAGGCAAATCACACAAACTTGCAGATAAGGTGAAAAATATATGAACAATGAAAATTCAACAAGCTGTACACTTATGACATGTATATTTTTAATTAAAATTGATTTATGGGAATCAGTTTTCTGATTCTTATAAATCACAGGCTATGGGGAACCAATATCTATTGTGCTACAAATTCAAATCTTCATAACTCCTGGACTAATGCAATGTTCTCCTATTTACTCTCTGTGTAACCAGTCTCTCCTAATCAAATCCAATTTCCCCACAAACAGGGTAATTGTTCCAAAACAAACATCTGATTGTTGGACACTATGCTAAGTTCTTTATATATGTATAGCATAAACCAAAAAAATTAACCTTTTTTAGCAGTTGTTTTGCCATCTGCAGTTTAAGCTCTTTTGTTATGGATGCAAACCTGAGAGCCAGAGTCTCATCTTGAGGACAGAAGGTGAAGGAATTAGGAGCTAAAATCTTACTCCAGTGCAGAGATATACAATTTTTCTAATTTTTAAATTTTCTAACTTTGGGTCTTTCGGATGTAGATAAGGGTATGAGAGGATTTTGATCTTAGAGGGAACAGGTCTAATGGGGCAGACTAAAGGCTAATAGGGCAGAAATGAAGAATTTTAGGAAAGGTCAAGTCTGATATTGGCTTCCTATTTTATTTTCTGTTTAACTGTGTTTATACAATTTCAGGATTTAAAAATAATCGTGTTTAACTGTGAGCCTTCAGTAAAACTCTGATTGCAGTCTACTCTCTATCGGACAGGTTAAGGGATAAAACTTGGAATGAAATATTGAGAAGAGTTTTCTTCCATACTGCCCCCTTCAGAAGCCAAGCAATTGTAACATTATCATTTTAATGAAGGAGGGTAGTCTCAGAATTCCAGGAGCCATCAGGAACAACATCTTGGAGCAAGAGGTGATAAACAACAAGTAAGAGAATGAAAAGTACTTCTAAGAGGTCTTTAAAGTTGAGGGGAAGGGTATGCACTGCTTAAAGTAATATAGGATGGTAGCTTAGATATTCTTGACTATCAATGGATGAAAAGCTGAAAAAACTTTAGGACACAAATTATAGATATTATCTAATTTAATAAACAAAATAATTCTATTTTGGTTAATTCTATTTGGGGATAGGTATTAACCCCATTTAATAGATGAGGAATCAAAAGCTCAAACAAATTAAGTAATTTGTCCAAGATACATCTAGTAAGTGACAAAAGAGAATTTGGAGAGAAGATGATCACAATACAAATCTTCTGGGTTTTCGTTTTGTTTTTTGCCAATTTTATACTGCCTCTGCTCCTACCCTGACTGTAATGCCCCTCCAGATCCTCTGCTCTAGCTAACTAAAATCTAGATGAATCAAGGCATTAATTTAAATCTAACCTTTTTCATCCAACTTTTCCTTTCTCATCTAGAAGTAATTTCTCCCTTCTTCCCACCATGAAGTTGTGATGATCATTTACTGTCTTGTATGGTTATTAATCTTTTTTTCTGAGTATATATCTTATCGTAGTTCCCCAATGAGACTAGGTATACCTGTAAGTACAACTCAGTGGTGGGAATGTTATAGGAATGCATTCAAATATTTGAATGATATGGTGTGCAGTAAAAAATTAACCTTGCCCAAAGAGAGGTCTGGCCTTTGCCTTCAGCTCCTGGGAGGTTAACTGCTAAATATTTGGAATGTCCTAAGGGTCTTTGTTTACTTGGGGACCTCAGCCCAAGCCAGACAATCCATCCTAACAGTGTGATTCATGGGGCAAGGGGCATTTGGGTTCCATGGTATCAGCTGGACATTCACAGGAGCTGGAAACAAAGGTCAGCCATGTGGGAGGTCAACCATATCTATGTGACCAAGCCCCCCAAAAAACTTTGGACACCAAGCCTCGGTTGGCAGTAGTTTGTGCTTATTGACACACATTGTTACTGGGAGATTTTAGTGCCATTTATGACTCCAACAGGCAAGGACAACTAGAAATTCTGTGTGTGGAGCTCTCCTGGACTCTGCCTTATGACTCTTTTCTCTTAGCTGATTTTAATCTGTATGATTTCATTGTAATAAAGCATAACTTTGAGTATAACAGCTTTAAGTGAGTTCTGTGAGTCTTTCTGGTAAATTATCAAACCTGAGGGTGGTCTTGGGGACCTCCAACTTGTGATCAGTGTCAGAACTGTGACAATGGTCTTAGGGACTCCCAAACTCTATATATAGCTGTAACAAATCCTTCCCTTCCCATCATCTTACTTATTTGAACAAGATTTCTCAGTGCTTTCTTCCATGAAAATCAAATGAGGAAGACTGATGCCAAACCTTAGGTCATTCTAAGAAAAAAATTATATTTATCCAAAGATAATGAATTAATTGAAAAGAAAAGCTCCATATTGGGCATTGACATATAGTTCCAACAAAATTTTACCTTTTATGTTTCTATATATCAAAATTCAGGTCATTTTCAATCATATTAATAATTATAATATTATAATTCAAAATTTATGTACATATTTTTTGTTGCAGGGATGTAACTTAGGTGATCAAGAAAAGGCCTTAAAGAATAACAACGTTACCTTAGGATAAAATTTTGTGAGGGGAGCAGAATACAAAAAGTTCAAAGAAAAAATAATCAAGTAAAACATGGTAAAACATCCAAAAATTGATGAAGAGCTTTTATATTTTTTAAATGAGTGATGGTAGGTGTTTCAGTTTCCTGGCTGCTCAAGAAAATATGATGCAATGGTTAGCTTTAAAAACGGGAATTTATTAGCTCACTGTTTCGAGGCTAGGAAAAAGTCCAAATCAAGGTGTCATCAAGGTGATTCTTTCTTCCCGAAGACTGGTTTTCTGGGGCTGGCTGCTGGTGATCCTTGGTCCTGGATTCCTCTGTCACATGGCAATGCACATGGCAGCCTCTCCCGGCCTCTTCCTTCTCTTCCAGGTTCTGTTGATCTTCAGCTTCTTGCTCCCTGTGGCTTTCTCTCATCTGTCTGAATTTCATTCCACTTATAAGGGACTTTAGTAACAGGATTTAGACCCATCCTGATTGAATCGGGCCACACTTTAACTGAAGTAACCACATCAAAAGGCCTTACTTACAATGGGTTCACACCCACAAGAATGGATTAATTTTAAGAGCATGCTTTTCTGAGAGACACAGCTCCAAAGCACCCTAGTTTACCCTCTGGACCACCAAAAGACATGTTCCTTCTACAAGCAAATTCATTCATTCCATCACAATACCCCAAAAGCCTTAAGTCATTTCAGAAACAATGCTAAGTACAAAGTCTCAAAATCTGTTACGGGTATAGTCTGTCCTGGGGCACAATTACCCTCTCTCTGTGGAACCCAGAAAACAAGTTATCTGTCTCTAATATATAATGTGGGGACATGCAGAGGACAAACATTACCATTCCAAATAGAAGAAATAGGAAGGAAAACAGGAGTCACGGCTCCCAAACAATTCTGAAACCCAGCAGGGCATATATCAATAGAATTCAAGGTCTGAGAGTCATCTATGGACCAATGTTTTGTCTTCTGGGCCTGATCAAGTAGCAGCCCCACTCCTTCCAAGTGCTTGTACAGAGGACATGCCCTGCCCAAACACCGGGGTGGGGGCTCCACCCTCTCCAAGCATTGGGATGGTGGCCAGGCTCTAAACAAATGCTGGGCACAGGCCTTCCCCTTTCTAAGAATTGGGATGGCAGCACTTCATTGAGCAATGGGACAGAAGGCTTGCTCCCTCCAAGCATTGGGGCAGATGACCTGCTCCCTTCAAGGGCAGGAGTGGATCCACCATTTCCACACACATGGGTGGGCCCGCTCTCTTGGCCAAGGAGATATCTTCAGTCCACAGACCTCAGTTTCCATGGCTCTACCCTTAAAGTCACTCTTCCTTCAATGTTCCTTCTCTGTCCCTTTCAGTACAGGCTGGCAGTGGTTCTGCTTATATAAATTTCACAAAAACTCTGTCAGTTTTGCATGTAGTTCACAGGGTTCCAAACCATCAGACAATAGGTCTTGCCACAGATTCTGCCTGCATAACCACATTTCCAATCCCAACTTCCACTGAAATGGCTGGCAGGTTCCATGTTCAGTCAAACCCTCAAACAGACCCCAATTCTCCAGGGACTCATTTTCCCAAAGGTCAGGATAGTCTCTGATAGAGCCACATCTGGCACTAGTCTCAGAACACATCATCTGAATGGGCTCAGAATTTTCCAAACCATCAATTTCTGGTTTCTTTGTGCTTAGGAGTTCATTTCTCAGCTTATCTCTTTTCTTTTGCATTTCACTATAAACTGCAAGGAGATACCAAGCTGCATCTTCCACACTTAGCTTGGAAATCTCATCTAAACATATAAATTCATTGTTTTCAAGTTCTGCCATCCAACAACAGAATACAATTTCAACAAGTTCTGTGTCACTTTAAAGGCCTCATTGGAAGTAACTTTAGCATCCATATTTCAACCAACAAGTCTCTTCAAAGCAATCTAGGCTTTTTCTATCCGGCACCTCACAATTCTTCCAGCTTCTACCCATGGCCCTATTCCAAAGATGTTTCCCCATTTTTGGTATTTGTGATAGCAGCACCCCATTCTCCTGGTACCAAAATCCGTTTTTGTTTCCTTGGCTGCTCAAAACAAATACCATGCAATGGGTTGGCTTAAATAATGGGAAATTATTAGCTCACAGTTCTGAGGCTAGGAAAAAGTCCAAATCAAGACGATTCTTTCTTCCCAAAGACTGGCATTCTGAGGCTGGCTGCTGGTGTTCCTTGGTCCTGGCTTCCTCTGTCACATGGTGGTCTCTCCTGGCCTCTCCCTTCTCTTCCAGGTTCCGCTGATCTTCAGCTTCTGGCTCCCTGTGGCTATGGCTCATCTGTCTGAATTTCATTCCACTTATAAAGGACTCCAGTAACAGGATTAAGACCCAACCTGATTGAGTTGGGCCACACTTTAACTGAAATAATCACATTAAAAGGTCCTATTTTACAATGAGTTCACACCTACAAGAATGGATTCAATATGAACATGTTTTTCTGGGGTACATAACTCCAAATTACCATAGTAGGTATCAAATCAGTATGGTTTTTAGATTTTATTGGATACATTTAAAAGAGGAATATAACAATTTTAGTTTAAAATGTTAATAGTAAGAATACACTGGAAATTATGTTCTTTACTATTATCTCAACATAAAATGAAAAATTTTAAACATCAAATAAAAAATGTACAAGGGGTAGACAGTTTTTCAAAATTCTTTCAGGAGGAATGTGAGAAAAAAATCAAAGACATCTCTTTTATACTTCTGTATTTCTCACAGAATTCAGTTAGTATGCAGGGCACAAAGCAATAAACTTTCAATAAACATCTCCTGTGGAAAGTCTTTCCTGAATGTAATTCATAGGTAGAAGATTCAAGTCTGAAACTCCGGAATGGGTCATTTTTATTTTCAATCTACAAGCAGCACTACTGGCATCCCCACTCCTTCATTCATTCTTCTATATCATCAGAATATATGTCAGCTTATCTTCAACATCATCCCTACACTGTCCCACACAATTGTAAACTACATTGAGAGCTGAGCCTATGTTTTATGCATTCTGTATTCCTCTATATTCCATAGTGCTTTGCATAGAAGGTACTGGGAAATTTTTTTTACTAAAATACAATAATATGCCTGTTGATAAGACATTGGTACTTATCATTCCCTGTCTCCTGAGATTTTAGTCTTAGAATCCAGCCACCATCCTGTAAGGAAGATCAAACAGCCCATGGAGAGGATCTATGGAAAGGTCCCTATAGAGAAAAAATGAGGCCCCTGGCTCCCAGTCCCGCTGAGCTTCCAGCTGACAGCACCAAATGGCCAGGTATGTGAATGAGGCATTTTTAAAGTGAATCATTATAGCACGCAGTCAAGCAACTCTAGGCAATACCATGTGAAACAGAGATAAACCTTCCTCACAAGAACAGCCCAAATTGCAGATTTGTAATTTGTTTTAAGCCACTACTTTTTGGGAGGCCTTAAGTTACTAAGTTTTAGGTAGTTTGATTTGCAGCAATAATAAATGGAATACACTTGAAATAAAATATAAATGTTATGTTATTTTATTTTAAGAAGACAGCACTTTTGCTCCAACAAAAGAAAGCCATTGAGTATCGAGTCAATATACCTAGCTTAAACCAACACATTATATTTCCCAACCTCACAGAGAAGCTGTACAGAAGGGGGAGAGAATAGGGTGATTAGAGAGCAAAATGGAATGATGAAGAAGGGAAAAGAGAAAAAGCAATTTTCAGACTTTCAGCATTAGGGTGGTTAAAGGTAAACACACATACTACGTTACAAAGTAATATAGGGATGGTTGTCTCCCAAGGAGCTAAGAGATCTGTTTTAGGAAAGAATCAGAATTTTAGTACTAGAAGGAATTCTTTAGTTCAATCTCTTAATTTTATAACTGAAAGATACCGTGAGAGGTAAAGTGACCTTCTCGGGTCACTCAGGTCATGAGTCCAAAGTCTGCTATTACATCACATTGCTTTATCAAAGTCCTGTCTTGAATTTACAGGCAAAACCTGCTACTTAAGACCATGGGGCTAAGAGTATATGGGAACGGTTCCTATTTTGTATAGTAAGCAGTTGCCTCATCTCCCATAAAAAAGAAAAATATTTCTGGATTCTCAAACAGAAGTCCAATCTCAGAGTCATGAAGATCAAAGTATAAGAAAAAGAGAAAGAAAAAATTAATCAAAGGGATGGATGATGCAATACTTGGGATTATTTCATTGAGGGTTATCAATTCAAAACAGGGAATTCCATGGAGAATGCCATTTGAAGAAAGAAGACTAGAAGGTAATGAACTAAAATAGGGGTTAATAGGGGGAGTATATCATTTCTTTACTTCCCTCTTGTTTATCAAATACTTAACTTGGTTTCAGAGTGGCAAATTCCAGAAAGCTCTAACTATGCTACCAGAAAGAATTAACTAGTAAAGGCCTTACCCTTCTGTTGGTCAGTCGCTTACTTCTCTCATGGAGAGTAAGCCCTTGTCACACATCATTTATTATACTCCCATGGAGGACAAAGCACCTAAAATGCCAAGAAGTGGGTGAGTGCAGAACCCTGGGATGTTTTTATCCATTTTTGGAGACAATAATACTAATTTCAATACTATATTTTTATTATTTTATTAAAATAAATTTACAAATGGATTTCATCCAGATTTTAGGCTCCTAAATTTTTATTAATTTGTAGTATTTATGGTAAATCAACTAAAAATAAACTAAAATCCCTACTAATTCCTCCAGAAAAATAATATGCACAGGAAAAGTGAACATGGAATAGGTTGTTATGCTTGAATTTAATAAGACTGTTAAAGGCAGAGCACAAGAAACATGCAAATTAGAGACAATTTGCTACTCAGACTGCCATTATCAAATCAATCATCTCAGTGATCTAGATCAGTCACAAGCACAGGAACCACAGTGTTTCAATTATGTTCGTTAGCTAGCATTTTGGTACACTCTGAATCTAAGTTTCATGTAGACTTAAAAAATACTGGATCATCAGAACACAGGTCATATGTTGTTTTAATACTCAAAATGAAGACTCAACATTCTAAAGCCATGAAGTAGTTAGAAAGACCAAACAGCAACTAAAAAATCAGTTTCCTGCTGAATTGAGCAGAAATATAGTCATATTTTTTAAAACCTCAAAATTTAGAGTCAAAACCAATATTCGATAAGAGCCATATGACCATCAATAAGAATATACAAAGTACATGACAAATCAGATTACTAGTTCTCTAATATATAATAGCTAAAGTTTTTAGTGAGACAGCCATTTAAAGCTATCACCCAAAAGACTGAGAGTTGAGCTACTGAACAGGACAAAACAAACAAATCAACAAACACACCATTTAAATGATGTAACCCATTTATAGACAAAACTATCGTATTTTATTAGGTTGGGAGGTATGATGAAACACATAAAAAGTTTACCCTTTTAAAAAAAATTCTTTGGAACTGATGATTCTTAGTGCTGGTATGTATCAGAATCACCTGGGAAACTTATTAAAAATACAGGTACTTGGGACCCACACTATTGAACCAGAATCTGCTCAAGCATCTCCATTTTTAAAACAAATTCCCAGATGACTCCGATGCACATCATGGTATGCATCACAGATTCTACATTCAACTACTGTTATATTAACACTCGAATTACTGCATCCACCCCACCCTCTATGTATATATGTTTAGTGTTGAGGTATATAATATAATTTCAGTAAAGACAATTAACTTTTCTTGGCCTGTTTTAAAAACCTAAGTAAATTTATTGCGGCTGAGATAGAAAAGACAAAAAGTTGCATGAGGTTATGTTGGTACTTTCTGGAAGGCAAGGGAAAGAGATTAGGAATTTAGGAAAAAGAGAAGTAAAAATTACCCATCTACTAGAATTCTCATACAAGAATCAAAGCATGATGTGACATACTTTCTAGCTAACTGGCTTAAAAAATTTTCAAAACAAGCACATAGCGAAACCTTAATAATTTTAAAACAATTGGATATAAAGAAGCTCATGGCACAGTACTTGCTGTGATAACACAATCCATGATAAAATAAAAGGTATAAAGCGCAGATAGTAGCAGAGCCGATTCTTTTTATTCTATGGTCAAGAAACCTCAGGCATATCCATTGTTGTATTTCTAGTTTTTAGTAAGAAAATCAGGACTTTTACACCATTTGTAACACTTAACAAGACTGATATTTCAACAAAAGGCCTTATGTATGGTTATTATTTCTTAAACTATGCAGAAGATTTCTAAAACTGGTAACAAAGATCAAGAGATCCTATTCTTCAGATTTACCCAGGACTCAGCACTTCTTTTCTACAACTAAGTAGACCCCTTATGCAAATAGTAAAATAAACTTCAAGAGATGGTAAATAATTACCTGGTCCCTGTTGTTGATATTTGAATAAGGTAACTGTCCAGTCATCAATTCATATAAAACAATTCCAAACGCATATACATCTGACTGAAAGCTATATGGGTTTTTATCTTGCATTCTGATTACTTCTGGTGCCTGTTAGGACATAAAAAGAAAAATATTCCAGTTTATTCTTCACTTCAACTGAATAGAGATCGAAAAATAAACTACCATAATTCCCAGAGCAATGCTTTTATCACTAATAACCTATCTAAAATATAATCAATTTTCTTATAAATGCTCAAACAAAGAAATAAAACTTAAGATGAAAGAAAAAAAAATCTTCCCTGCAAACTCTAAAAGAAGCAGTACTGGCTGAAATTCTATAATGCACTACTAGATTTTACAATTTCATTTACCAGTCACCCTTCTTTCTGCACAAAACTTCTTCACTGCCATTTGAGTTCTTTCCACAACTTACCCCATATCAAGAATCAGTTCTCATTTCCCATTCCTGATTCAGCAAAGAAATACTAGACGTGTGGTTATAAGACACTTGGGAGCAGCACAACAGCTACAGTAACTGCCTTAGAATTTTAATTTTTCTATTAGTACAAATGATTCTCCTCATCTCAGGGCACCTTAGACAACAATAGGAGAATTTCAGGAATGATAAACTCAAACCCTTTTCCTGCTTCCAAACATGGTGTAAATATGCAATGGATGCTTTCTTAACAAATACAACAGAGAGCAGGCAGACTAGTAGAGGATGGTATAAAGAATCTTTTGCCTGCCACTTCTTGAGCAAAGATACAGTCCAAATCACATTTGCTACATTTTTACACATTTCAGCCACTGTATTCTACAATTAGGTGTCTTATTGGCTGTTTATATGAAATATAATAAATGGCTGGTTAAATGTTGGCTTAAAAGATTTCCTCTCTCACTTTGTATCTTCTCTACTGCCTTATTTGAAAGGAACTGGAGAAAATGCAGAGTATTAATGAAAATTTTGTGAAGCATCAATTTGATACCCAAACCAGGACTAACTCCAAAAATGGCTTAAAGACTTAGGACTAGATTCCTGGTTATTGTTCTGGGCAAGCCATGGAGAGGCAATAATGGCACTCAACCTCAGCTGCAATCAGAATCATCTGTAGGGCCCTTAAAACTCTCAAGCCCAGATTACATGCCAGACCAATAACCTAACAAAAGAATCTCCAGGGGTGAGACCCAAGCATTAATATTCTGTAAAGCTTTCCAGATGATTCTAATGTACCACCAAGGTTAACAACCACTGATGAAAGATCTTTGGAAGATCCTAATGAGAGTGAAAATGTGGGGAGAGGAGAAGAAAGTTATATATGTACTTTTGTCATACATTTTGTTGACAGCTGCTTTTAGTAATACTTCCTTTAATATAATCCACTGATGAACAGTATAAAATAAACCACATGCAACTGTGATGTAATGAACGAGTTAGAATACTGAGAGACTGGCTATGATACAGACATAATTTTCACAGCCTGAACACAATTTTTGTCAGGGACAGAGTAATGAATCAGTTGAAGAACTGTCTTTTTAAAATTTACTTTTACCTCACTGTTGTTGATAGATGGCTTCAGAAAAAGTTGCATGTCACCTATTTATAAGATATGTATGATTGAGCCTCAATTAACTTAGCAATTTAATTTGTAAAAACTTCTCACAAAGGATTCTTTCTTCTCTAAAATATATATAAAATTAAGTTGAGAAGACCACTGTTAATAATTCTGTGGACCACATAACCTTAATTTTGACCAAACTTTTCTAATCTATGGAGGTTACATATTTGTTTCTGAAGGTAGTATCAACCCAGAAGGATTTATTCAATAACAAACTGAATAATTCTGACTATTTTCTTATCTTAAAACCCAGATTGGTAAAGGATGAACCTATCTACCCAGGTATCAACAAAAAGAAATCAGAAGAAAACATAAAACTTGATGAATAATAATCTAACTGTATAAACTAAACTTTTTCAAAAAGAACAAACCTGGAGACTTGACCGAGCCTAACTTTCCCACATTAGTCAAAACAAACACATCTTTAAAACATGTGACAATTGTTTCTTTGTAATTTTGGTTTTTGCAATTTCAGCACTTAAAATCTGTTTCCCCCCCCTCTTCTTAGGATACACTGCCATCTTTGTTAACAAGGCGTGTATGCCTTAAAGGTGCTAAACAGATTACAACTATTAAGTCTCCATTTTTATAATTATTTATTAAAACAGTTAAACATATGTCAAAGAATAAAAAAGAATTTAGGTAGCTCCAATTATGAATCTTAGAACTAAAAGGGGTGTTAGAAATCCACTAGCACAATTCATTATTTCACAGATGGGGAGTCTCAGAGGAGGTAAAGAAACTTGCAAGTTACTGGCCAAACAAGATACTAGAATACAGATTTCCTAAGTCCAATGTCCCCCTTTCCACCTTGCCACTAGTCCTAGGTTCCATTTATTGTTGTAAGTAATCATAGCTTTATTTAATCTCAGGCTTTTCTTGACTAACTGAATCCTACCTTGTAATTCCCTTCTTGGAGACTGCAACGTATGCTTAGGGAATTCAGGTATATATGGTTTCAAAAGCCCTTGCAACTTTTCTGTTTCCATCAAGGTGTTCCAAAAGTCTTAGTGCAGATTAGTTAAAATTGCACTAAGACTTTTGGGACACCCTTATTTAGCTTAGAACAGCAGTACTCAAACTTGTTCTCAGGACTCCTTTCTATTCTCACAAATTATTGAGGACCCCCAAAAAGCTTTTATTTATGTGGATTCTACCTGTGAATATTTATTGTATTAAAACTTAATTGAGAAATTAAAATAATTATTAACTCATTTAAATAATAAACAAATAATAAGCCATTACATGTTAACACAGATACCCATTTTTTAAAAATAAAAAATAACTACATTTTCAAAAACAACAACAGAAAAAAGATTAGTGGTAAGAATAATACTGCAATTCTCTTTAAATGTCTGGTTTAGTAACAGCCTCAATTCTCATATTTACTCTTGCTTGTTGTTTTGGTTAAAGACTATGAAAAAAATCTGGGCTCCCACAGGGAAGAACGTGTGGACCCTCTGAAAGGATCTTAGGGACTACCTGGAGTCCTCAAATCACACTTTGAGAACCAGTGACTTAGGGGCTGAGTCCTATGACTGCCCTTTTCACAGCCTGCTAAACTAACTCCGCCACAGTTTTAGTTTCCTTCTTTCAGAACTTCTCTTTCTGCTTTTCCATGCAGGAGAAATAGGAATAAAGAAAGAAAAAGGAAAAGTTACACAGGCAGAAGGCTGACAGTGTTAAAAATCTACCACTCACTCTCTTTGTCTTTCCTCTCCCAGGTGCCCCATTAATTATAAGATTCTTTCTGATCCGAATGAAGTAACTTTCCCATTTAGGCTTAAATAAGATTGTGAAACAGTCTCTCTCTCAAAAGGAATAGTTTTCTTAGCAAAACTTTAATGAAGTTTACAGATCACACCTGCCTTAAATTGAATACCTGTTTTTTTAAACAGGGTATACAGAACATTTTGAACATAAAATACTTTAAACAGACAATTCTGAATAAAATTTAAAGCCTTTATAAAGTATATTTTTTTGCTTGAAATATATTTAAACTTGGTTTCATATTATTACACAGAAAAAAATTAAATCTATTTACATAAAAAATAAGATCAACATTGATTTTTGTAAATACTGGGAGCTATGAAAATGCTATAGTTGAAACCTTCAATGACTTTTTAGTAACTCAGCAGCATCTCAGGGTCCAAAACTTTAACTAATGGAGAAATAACCTCAATTCTTACCATCCACAAAATGGATCCAGACAACTGTTCAAACTGATGGGACCCACTCCATCGAGATTTCACTGTGGCTAGACCAAAGTCACCTATTTTTACTGTGAGGTCTTCATGAAGAAATATATCTGAGGTGTTGTTAAGTAAAGGAAAACAAAGGATCCCATTTTCCCATCAGAGCAAGCATTATGAAAATTTTAGGTAAGAGATCTTATATAATTATGTAATATGGTATTCTTTTAAAAAGTATAGTACGTCACATTTCCTTTTAAAGTTAATACGTTTTTAAAAATAATTAGTATTATTTAGTCTATATGACCTGTTTTTAAGACTTTTAGGGCCTATAATGTGCTAGGATGAGGTGAGATACTGTCCCAAGACCCTATCCTTTAGATTTTACTAACATAGGCCCAAATATCTTTCTGGCAGTCCTGGGAAAGCTATAGAGACCTTTCAATGGAACAAAGCTGCTGGGAGACAGGATCTTAGTCTGGGCTTAACGAAGAAGAAAAATTCTGTTTTTCTCACCTCATGTGATATATAATTTAGAGCCTAAATTAAACTTTCATCTAAACTATTACATCTAAACTATTACTGAGCAAGGTCAGTGGCTGAAAGTCAGAAATTAGTAGATAGCTACTTAACTATAGGTTTTATACTGCTGATAGAACATAAGCAAGCAATAAAAAAAGTTCTTCTATAATAAAGATTTTGATAAGATTTTCTTGTAATAATCATTCAGAAACTAAAAGCAAGTTGTAGCATCCTGTTCTATTATACTCTCATGCAAACCCACTTATTAACTCTCTTAACACTGAAATTAGCATGAAAACTGTTTTTACAAAGTGTGAAGACAAAATGCAGAAGAAAAAATCAGGATGTTTTCGAACTTCGCAGACAAATTTCATGAAGGATACTATTACTCTTGAGGTCTCTGTGGATGATTGACTTGGCGTGTAAGTAACTGAAAAACAAAACATCATTTTAACCTGAGTAGGGGAAGGACTCTGACCTCAAAAATCTACAGAACATATTTAGGGGTGTAAAGGCTTATTTATTTAGAATCATGATACAATTGCAAACTGTAGACAGGCAGTTACATTGTGATAACCCCTTCACATAAGAAATATTAAAATAGTCTGGTACGTGAATTTAGGGTTATAGGAACATATTACTATTACTATACAGCCAAAAATCTTATTTTCTATTGAACAACTTTGCTTTGTCTTAAATTTACCAATACAAACCTTTTATTCTAGCAAGCTTACTTATCCATGTCCTTTAAACATATCTTGATATTTAATCCCACTTTTGTGTTCAATGCTCCCCTCCCACATCCAACCACCAAATTAGCTTTCACTCTATTCTCCACCAATTCATATCCATCCTTTAACACTGAACACAAATTCTAACTCCTGAGTGAAGCTCTCCCATTAGACTAACCCAACTGAAACTGATCTTTCACTCTTCATGTAGTAATTATTGTAACAAGTTTGATTCATATATTTTTTTCACATGCCTATGTTCACTTTCTAGAGAGAGCATAAACTCTTCTAGAATATGCAAGTTTGATTGATAAATTAAAGCCACTTTTTAAAAGTATTATCATATATTCTTAAAATACCTTCTTAAACCTACTGGGATAGAGCCCTGGGTTTTCTTTAGGGTTTTCAGGAAGACTGTTAGTTGGGGCTTGGCATACTGTGGCAATTTGCATATATATATGGCTGAAGCTTGCATAAGAGTATCCTCCAGAATGACCTATCAACTCTATTTGAAATCTCTTAGCCACTGAAACCTTATTTTGTTACATTTCTTTTCCTCCCTTTTGGTCAGGAAGGCACTGTCAATCCCATAATGGTAGGGCCACGCTCATCCCTGGGGGAGTCATGTCCCACACTGCCAGGGGTAAAAGTCAGTAAGCTTTAAATCATTTGTTATCTCTAAAAATTGCATTGGTTCAGTTCACTCAGGAAAAGGTCTAGTTTATCTCTGTTTATCCCCACTGCCAAGTACAGTGCATGGCATGTGGTAAGTATTCAACATATGTCTGCTGAACTAACAGACAATGCAATTTATGTAATGTCTTTGTTAAGCTTATCTTTCTTCATTTAATATTGAAGAGGATAGATACTGATCATTAGGAAATAAGTTTTGCCTTAAAACAAGAATTTAAAATCTAAATGGTACAATCAAAATTATGTAAGAAACACTGTTAAAAAATGGAAGATTTGGAAATAACCTGAGCACATTATTCACAGTTTCTCACTCTCCCAGAGATTAAGATTTTTAAACTATATTTTGTTCAGTTCAAATTATTGTTTATCCAAAATAACCCCTTTTCCTCCAATTAGTCTCTCACATCACACTGTTTATTTACTTCATAGTATTTAATACAATCTAAAATTATCTTGTCATGATTCTAAGCCCAGTGTTGTTCTAACATTCATTGAAGAACAGGTGATATCAGTTGGAGACTTCACCTGCTAAAAAAGTTCAGCAGTGACAAAGGTAAAAATCAAAAGATTTTTAAAGATAGGGATTTCCGTTTTGGGTGATAAAAGGTTTTGGTAATGGATGGCAGCTGTTTAACACTATAACTGTAATTATAATGTAATTAATGACACTGAATTGTATACTTAAACATGGTTAAAACGGCAAATTTTAGGTTATGTAAGTTACTATAATAATAATAATAATAATAATAAATAAAAATAATAATAAAAGATGGGGAGACCTTTTCTCTATTTGAAAGAAAGAGGGTTGTTGTTGTTGGAACTAGGTCCTCCAGTCAGAGAGATCTATGATTGAATGCACAGGTCTTTGAAAAGCGGTTCTCTCTCCTTTGAAATTAAAAACACAAATGGGCAGTAGATATGAAAATGTGAAAGCGTGATGAAGTTAAAAGAAGGGAAGATAAAGATGTTCTCAATGGATGGTGTCAATCTTTTCAACAAGTTTGATACAAAAAAATATAGTAAGAATAAGGCAGATAGGAATTTAACTGGAGGATTGAGGAGAGAAAATTCCTGACCAAGAATGCACTAGATTAATTAACAAGACAAAACTATGATTGCAGAGCTAGTGATATAACCATAGCATAAGTTGGATAACATAAATCCATCATAGGCCAAAGCTGTATAGCAACAATTTGGAATAACAACTTATACTGGGGTAATCTTAGTATACAAACTGCATTCCTAATTTTTACCTCATTTAATTCTTTCTGTAACATTTCTTTAACAAAACAGCAAAATCCAATCTGTATAACAGAAGGGAGGAGCTGGAAAAATGGGATGAGTATCAGACCCTATAATATAATTAATGTTTATAATATATAATATAATAAAACAACCCTAAATTAATTCTATGTAGGCTAACACTAAAATATGATCCCCTAAGCACCAATGAGTTATAGTGGGAAGATGCCAAAAAAGACACAACTGGTTGGGGGTAGGGAAGGGAACAAGAGTAAAGCAGCTTTATTCTGCTACAGATGATATATATGTCTATCCACTATTCAGGACCAATTAGATTGGACCTCCCTTTTACCTTTTTAAGATGTGAAGGAGAGCCTTACAGGTTTACCATAGTACTAGGAAAGATAAAAAGGCTATCAACCAAAGGAACATTACATTCTCTCGATATATTTCTCTTAGGAGTCTTCTTCCTTGAAGAAAGAGTCCACCTACAAAATCATTTCACCTTAAAAATGAGAAATCATCTAGTAAAATTTGTTCTCTATACCACTTCTTTCGAGTTTTTATCCAAGATTCTGTTTTTTCAACATTCTTTTTAGAGTATAACATGATTCCCAAACTAAATACAACACTCTAGATTTCATCTGACTAGTGCAATCTAGAGAGATTCTCATCTTCATCTCCCTTACATCAGGCATAAAAGATGTATTAAATTAGCTATTATTGTGATTACTGTGGCAGTTACTCAATCTACTGACTCTTACTAAGATTATAGTCAATTATAACCCTTAGAGTATTGTTCTTTCTGCCATGCTATGATTAAACATGTTCTCCATCCTACATTTGTATACTTTTTTGGACATAAATAGGTTTTTCTATTTCTCCCTATTAAATTCTTTTTGGGTCCGAAGAAATCTTTGCCTACCTTTAGGTTACAAATATTTTCTCCTATGTTTCTTCTAGAACTTTTCTTTTCCCCATGAATTGCCTTGGCACCTTGGTCAAAAAAAAGAAAAATCAATTGACCATAGATAAATGGGGTTATTTCTATTCTGGGCTTTCTATTCTGTTTCATTGATTTATATGTCTATCCTTATGCCATTACCGCACAGTCTTGATTACTGTGGCTTTACAGTAAGTTTTGAAATCTCACAATATAAATCCTTTAACTTTGCTCTTCTTTTTCAAAATTGTTTTGGCTATTCTAGGTTCTCTGTGCTTCCATTTAAATTTTAGAATCAGCTTTCTAAGTTCTAGAAAAATGACGGCTGGGCTGGGATTTTGTTGGGATTACACTGAATCTATAGTTCAATTTGGAAAGAACTAACATCTTAATAATTTTGAGTCTTCCAATCAATGAAGATAATATTTCTACTGGGATCTATATAAGAGAGAGGGCACTGATGCTCTTCTGGAAAATACTGTATAGATTTATATTTAGCAAAAGTAGCCACAAACACACCCCAAAAAAAGAATTAAAAAACTATGCTATTCTCTTTTTTTAAGTACATTTCAAACATTTACAAGCCCAAATTCATAAACTCAGAAGCATGGTATTTGTTTATTTAGAAGAGCAAGGTAACTCAATGGGGAGAATTCATGTGGAAAACATAAACCTCAACCCTTACCTTGTACCAGACACAAAAATTAACTTGAAATGGATTGAAGACCTAAAACCAAGAGCTAAAATTATAAATCTTCTATATAAAAAACAGAATCACCACCTTGTATAGCATTTTAAAGCTTTCAGAATATATTTACATTAATTTCCTCATTTGGCTTCATAACTTTTGTTATAACAGGCAAAAAGGAATAATTCCAATTATGCAGATGGGAAAACCAGCCCCAAAGGAATTAAAAGTGGCATGATGATGTTCTCACAAACATTGAGGACAGGCGGTTTGATGTGCTGAACCCTCTTATCATGGGACTTGCCCTTGGGAAGCCTGTTACTGAAAAGGAGAGGATAGGTCTGCTTATAATTGTGCCTAAGAGTCTCCACCTGAATGGCTCTTTGTTGCTCAGATGTGGCCCCTTCTCTCTAGCTAAGCCAACTTGGCAGGTGAAATCACTGCCCTCCATGCTATGTGAGATCTGACACCCAGGGGTGTAAATCTCCCTGGCAACATGGAATATGACTCCTGGAGAAGAATCTAGGCCCAGCATCATGGGATGGAGAACATCTTCTTGACCAAAAGTGGGATGTGAAATGAAATGAAATAGTTTCAGTGGCTGAGAGATTACAAAAGGAACTGGTAGGCACTCTTATGCACAATATAGATAACTCTTATTAGGTTTTAATGAATTGCAATAGCTAGTAGTAAATACCCAAAACCATCAAACTATAACCCAGTAGCCTTGAATCTTGAAGATGATTGTATAACAATGTAGCTTACAAGGGGTGACAATGTGATTGTGAAAGCCTTGTGGATCACAATCCCCTTTATCCAGTGTATAGATGGATGAGTAGAAAAATGGGGGCAAAAAAACTAAAGGAAAAATAGGGCGGAGGGGAGGGACAATTTGGGTGTTCTTTTTTTACTCTTATTTATTACTTTCACTTTTTCTGGTACAAGGAAAATGTTAAAAAATAGATCGGGGTGATGAATGAACAACTATATGATGGTAATGTGATCAGTTGATTATATACTTTGGATGATTGTATGGTATGTGAATAAATCTTAAAAAAAAGGGGGGGGGGGCATGACCATAGAGACACAGTGGAAAGGAAATACATTTTCAGCCCACAGATCTGGATCTGAATTTCAACTATGTCACTTTCTAGCCAGTGACCTAGGGTACATTTCATAATCTCATTCAGCTTTAGATTCCTAACCTGTAAAATGCAGATAATAATGTTTACCTTTATGGGTTCTTTCTTTCATTTATTTAATACATGTTTATTGAAAGACCTTCTTTGTGCTAGGCAACAATCATTAGAGACCCTAGAGATAAAGCAGTGAACAGAACAGGCAAACTGATACCTCAAGGAGCTTACATTTTAGTGCAAAGACAGAAAATGAAAAAGAGATCAGTAAAATATATAGTACATAACACAGTAATGAATGTAAGGAAAAATAAGCAGGGGTGGGGGACAGGGAATTCTGGATGACAGGAGGTTATAATATTAGGCTAGGGAGGGCTTCTTTGCAAAGGTGACATTTTGATTAAAGACTCAAAGGCAGAGAGGGAGAGAGTCATGCAGATATGGGATACGAACATACCGGGCAAGGGAATTAGCAAGAGTATGTTAGAGACATGTGTCTCCCATATCCTAAGAATAGCAAGAAGGCAAAATGTGGCATTGAGTAGAGTAAGCTAGAAGGAGAATAGTAAATGAGTTCAGAGAGGTAACAGAAAAGGCGGGAGGTAGAGGAGGGAAGTGGTGAGCCGCACTGAGGAAGGCATTTTAAGGACTCTGTGGTTTTCATTCTGAGAGAAATGTGCAGACACTGGAGAATCAGAGGAGTGATATAATCTGACCTAAATTTTAACAGGATCACTCTGGCTACTGTTTGATAATAAACTAAAGGTGGGCAAGGGTGGTAGCAGGGAAATGGGCAATAATCCAGGCAAAAGATAATGGTGGTTTGAATCAGGGTGACTGCAGGGGTTGATGATAGACTGGTTGTGGGGTGTGAATAGAAGAGTCAAGGGTTGCTACAAAACGTTAGAAATATGCAGCTAAAAGAACAGTTACCAGTTACTAAGATGAAAAAGAATGTGGGAAGATCAAAAAAGGATCAGGAGCTCAGTCATAAACATACTAAATCAAGATGACAATCAGACAATCAAGTAAAGATGTTAAGTAGACAGCTGGATATGAGAGTCTGGAGCTCAGAGGAAATGAATTGGCTGGAGACTGGCTTAGAAATGGTATTTAAAGCCAGAAAACTGGATGAGATCACCAAGGGAGTTTAGAGATCCCTGAAGTATTCCAAAATTTAGAGAGGTTAGGGAATTGAGGAGTAGCAGCTGAGAAGGGGCACAAAGTGAACAGAAGGAAAACCAGGAGAATATGCTTTAAAGTAATGCTTTTCAAACTTTAACATGCAAAGGAATCATCTGAGGATCTTGTTAAAATGTAGACTGCGATTCAGGAGATCTGGGGTCAGGCCTAAAATTCCATATTTCTAAAAAGCTACCTGGTGGGGTATGGAAGCTGCTCAGATCACATTTTAAGTGGCAAGGGTTTAAAAAAAAGTGTTTCATGAAGAAAGGTGTGATCAACTACATCATATGTTTCTGAGATGTCAAACGTATTAAGGACTAAGAATTTCACCACTGGATCTAGCAACATGGAAATCATCAGTAACCTTATTAAGAGAGATTTCAGTGGAGTGATAAGAGCAAAAACTTGATGAGTGGAGTCCAAGAGAAAAAGGGAGATGACAGTAAGTGGAGAGTGTGAATACCAACACCTCTTTTAAGAAGTTTTACTGTAAAAGAATAATGAGTAACAGCCGGAGAGGGAAGTGGGGTAAGGGAGGATCCTTCACAACTTTTTATGATGAAAATTTTAAGAATATATAGTAGAGTTGAAGGAATGTACAATATATCCTCCATCTAAATTCAAAACTTGTCAATATTTTCAAGAAAAAAAAAAGGGGGGGAAGAATTGATGATGAAAAAAAAGGGGAGAATTACCCAAAATATGTCTGTGAGTAGTGGAGAGAGAATAGGATGTAGTGCATTAGTGGAGGGGCTGGCTTTTACTCTTAGGGATAAGGCAGAAAAATCGGCATGAATGCAGGTAGGTGGTAGATGCCATGGTGCATGTTTCTAATTTTTTTAATGAAATGATGAGCAAAGTTATCAGTTGACAGTGTTCTTGGGGAAAAGGTGTTGGAGGTTTGAGGACAAAGGAGTTATAACACACTGTCAAGGAGAAAAGAAGAATGAATAAACTTAAACAAAATTAAAGTTGACTGCTGTATGACATTAACAGCCCATTTGAGATTGTTGAAAAGACTGAATAAATTGGTGAAACAGCATGGTATAATGGCAAAGGGAATAGATTCTGGAGCCAGAATGCCTGGGCAAGTTATTTGACCTTTTCCATATCTCAGTTTCTTCATCCGTAGGATGGGGGATAATACTGGTATCTTCCTCAAAGGATTGTTGAGCATTAAACAAGGTAGTATATTTAAAGTAAACTGAACAATATCTGGCACAAAGTAATGCCATAAAATTGCTAAACAAATAAACGAATACACTGTATATAAAAAGCCACAGAATATGGTAGGTATAAAAAAGAAGAAAGAAAGAGAGATCACTGGAATGTAACAGAGCTGGGTCATAACAAAATATTTATTATCCAGTAAAGATGTTTAAAATAAGAGTGAGTGAAAAAAGAAGGCAAACTCAGTAAGAGTCAATACTAAAAACAAAAACCAATTATCGGGAGTCGGAAGAAGATGGCGGTATAGAGAGGAGTGGAAGCTAGTTAGGCCCCTGGAACAACTAATAAACAACTAGTAAATAATCTGGAATAACTGCTGGGGGACAAACATGACTGTCTACACATCATACACCAACCTGGATAGGGAGGAATGCCAGAGATCACAGCATAAAATCTGTAAGTAAAAACTATGGACTCGAGCCAAGAGCCCCTCTTCCAAGGCAACCCAAATTGCAAAGCCTTGCTGTGCTAGAGAGTAGCACTCTCTGAGAAAGCAAATATACCTCAGCCCAGCTCCAACTGAGGTTTTAATTAACAAATGTTGACTGCTCAACACAAGCTACAAATCCCCAACAAGCAGACAGAGGCTTTTGGTAATGACTGACCTTAGAGAGCTGGAGGACCTCTCTGGGAGGGAGGGGGAGCCCAGAGGACCAGGTGCTATCCCTGGTCGATGAGTGAAACTGAGGGTGGCCGCAGACTGGCCCTGAAGGGGGGCTTTCTGTCCCTTTTTTGGATCAGTAGAGAAAGCATCAGCCATTTTCATTTCTCAGTGCTCTGACCCAGACAAGGGTGAAGATATCAGAGTCAGAGAGACTATTCGAATGCAAATGATATCTCCCCAGGTGGTGTATCTTCCCTAAGAGGAAAGAGGTGGTGCCAAGCTCTAGGACCCACCTTCCATTTAGAACCAGACCCCAGAGCCTGAGGGAAAACAGCCACGGGCCACACCTCATTACACCAGTCTGGAGTAACAGGCTGACAGGCGCCACCTGCTGGGCAGAAAAGCACAGTGGCTTGAGGCCTCAAAGAGTGTATCAATCTTCTAAGACACACCTTCAGGGAGACCTGATATGATTGTCTCCTTCTGAAACCTGAGCCCATTCTAGTCTGGGAAAATCGGATTGGGGTAACCAAGGAAACCAGATGCTTAGACAACAAAAAACTACAACCTACACTAAGAAAAATGAAATTATGGCCCAGTCAAAGGAACAAACTTACACTTCAACTGACATACAGGAATTGAAACAACTAATGCTAAATCAATTTAAAAAGTTTAGGGAAGATATGGCAAAAAAGATGAAGTATATAATGAAAACACTGGGCATAAATAAGGTAGAAATCTAAAGTTTGAAAAAACAACTGGTAGAATCTATGGAAACGAAAGGCACAACACAAGAGATAGAAGACACAATGGAGACATACAACAGCAGATCTCAAGACGCAGAAGAAAAGACTCAGGAATTGGAGAAAAAGACACCTGAAATCCTACACACAAAAGAACAGATAGAGAAAAGAATGGAAAAATATGAGCAATGTCTCTGGGAATCAAATGACAACACGAAATGCAGAAATGTACGTGTCATACCCATGTCCCAGAAGGAGAAGAGAAAACGGGCAGAACCAATAACAGAGGAAATAATCAATGAAAATTTCCCATCTCTTATGAAAGACATAAAATTACAGATCCAAGAAGTGCAGCATACTCCAAACAGAATAGATCCTAATAGGCCTACACCAAGACAATAATCAGATTACCAAACGTCAAAGATAGAGAGAATCCTGAAAGCAGCAGTAGAAAAGTGATCCATCACATACAAAGAAAGCTTGATAAGACTACATGTGGATTTCTCAGTAGAAACCATGGAGGAAAGAAGGAAGTGGAGTGATACATTTAAGATACTGAAAGAGAAAAACCACCAACCAAGAATCCATATCCAGGATAACTTCCTTCAAAATATGAGGAGAGAGCTTGAAATATTCTCTGACAAATAGACAATGACAGAGTTTGTAAACAAGATACCTGCTCTACAGGAAACACTACAGGGAACACTGCAGACAGAAAGGAAAAGACAGGAGTGAGAGCTCTGGAACACAATTTTGGGAGATACTAGCACAGCAGTGTAAGTACACTGAACAAAGATGACTGTGAGTATGGTTGAAAGAGGAAAGTTAGGAGCATGTGGGACACCAGAAGGAAAGAGGAAAGATAAAGACTGGGACTGCATCACTCAGTGAAACCTAAGGTGCTCAATGACTGTGATAAAAGGTACAAATATGTTTTTACACGAGGGAGAACAAATGAATGTCAACACTGCAAGGTGTTAAAAATAGGGTGAAATTGGGGGGAAAATACAATCAATGCAAACTAAAGACTACAATTAACAGAAATATTGTATCATGCTTTCTTTAATGTAACAAAGGCAATATACCAAAACTAAATACATATGGTTGAGGGGACATAGGGGAGCAGTATGGAACTCATGACATTGGTGATGTTGTCTGACTCTTTATTCTACTTTGGTTTAATGCTGTCTTTCCTTTTGTCACTTCTTAGCTGTCATGTGTTTTTTTTTCCTTTGTTTTTTTTCTTTTGTTTCTCTACCTTCTTTGATTCTTCCTCCTGCTTTGTGGAAGAAATGGAGATGTCCTTATATAGATAGTGGTGACGGTGGTAAATACTTACATACATGACTATATAGAGAACCATCAATTGTTTACTTAGGACAGAATGTATGGTGTGTGAACAAAACCATCTTAAAAAAATGGGTTGATGAAGAAATCTTGAGGGCACTATATTGAGTGAAATAAGACAGACACATAAGGGCAAATATTGCAGGGTCTCACTGATATGAACTAGTTATAATAAGTAAACTCATAGACATGGAACATAAGTGACCAGGATATAGAATGGGGCTAAAGAATGGGGAGCGGTTGCTTATTATGAGCAGAATGTTCAACTAGGGTGAACTCAAACGTTTGGAAGTGGACAGAGATGATGGTAGCACGTTGTGAGAATAACTAATAGTGCTGAATGGTCTGTGAATGTGGTGGAAAGGGTAAGCTCAGAGTCACATATGTCACCAGAAGGTAAGTTGGAGGTTAAACGATGGGAATGTATAAAACAGTGAATCTTGTGGTGGACAATGTCCATGATTAACTGTACAAATATTAGAAATCTCTCTCATGAACTAGAACAAATGTATGACATGACAACTAGAAGTTAATAATAGAGGGGTATACAGGAAAAAATATATACTTACTGTAACTATATACTACAATTAGTACTATTTTAACATTCTTTCATCAACAGTAACAAATATACTACACCAATACTATGAATCAATTAATGGAGGGGTGGGGTAGAGTTATGGGAAGATTTGAGCTTTCTTTTTTTGTCTGTTTCTTTTCTGGAGTAATGAAAATGTTCTAAAAATTGAAAAAAAATTAATTTTGATGATGGATGCATGGCTGTATGATGGTACTATTGGCAACTGATTGTACACTGGATCTTTGGATAATTGTATGGTTTGTGAACAATCTCAATAAAAAAAATTACCAACAGCAAACCACTGTATAGTATTAAAATACACAATTTTGAAAGGATACACAATACATATCAAAATATTAATGGGAGATATCTCTGGATGATGGATTCTTGGTGCTTATTTATATTATTTCTGAATTTTCCATAATGTTATATATTTATCTTGTAAAAAAGTTCTATTTTGAAATTAAGAAAAATTGCAACCAAAGGTAACATACAAAAATCACTCATATTCTCAACATACTCTGTTGAAGTTTTTGCTCATTTGCCTTCTGTCTTTTTTTAAAGTTTATACTTGTAAAAAAAGTTACAGAAGTTAAAATGTAATTGTCATTCTCTTTTGTTAAAAAAAAGAAACGAATGTTACAGGTAAAGATAAAGCCCTTCTCTGACAGCTGCTTGGTGTGTGCTGCTTGGTGGAGCTGTGTACAGCCTTTTAATCCTTATTTTAATACCTTTACACATAGATGAACCACTTAAAAATGCAAAAATAAAAATGTTTTTAAAATTTTAGGCAGTCTCATGATGCAGCTTGTGTTCTTTATTCAACATTATATTTTAAAGCTCTATGTTGATACATATATAATTCATTTTAACTGCTGTATACTATTCCACTTTACCAATATTTTATTTTTCAAGTCTTCTGATAGAAATTTATGTTTTCAATTTTTCACTATTATATGGTTTCCTGTAATAAACATCCTTGTACACATCTCTTGGACCACAAGCTAGTGTTTCTTGAGGTCAGACCAAGCATTTTCAATTCTGATACTTCCAAAATGTCCCCCGGGTGGTTGTATACATCAGGACTGTCCCAGTAAGCAATTCCCCTAATCCCTGCCAAAAGATCTTGTCAGAATTTAGACATCTTGCCAATCCCATTGGATTGAAAAACGGTGTGTCTGTTTTGATTTGCATTTCTCTGACTATTATCAGCATCGTTCCATAACTGTTTTTATGCACCAGAAAATCAGGCTCACTAAAATTACTCTTTGACTAATCAGAATTACTGTTTTCAGTCACTAATTCATATTCACCATCTTCTTAGCTTCAGTTCATCCTTGTATCTTTAACTGTGTTTACTCACTATTTTTAAAAAAGTTAAGTTCTGAGGATTTATCCCCAAATTGTTTTTTATCATCTAATTTCCAGAATAACACTTTTGTGACTATAGCAAGCCACAACTTTCTCTATGTGCCTCCTTGATTTAATATTTAGTAAATTTTTCAACAAAGCTAAATTAGAAATTATATCATCAATATTATAATGAAATTAAAAGTCCTGAAAAGAAATGGCATGATGGATGGACCATTCCCAAAATTTCTTTAGTAACAATATTCTTAAAATACCTAGGTGCTTAGGCTGACTCAGTGACTGGCCAGTTAGAAGATTATAAACATATTATACTAACCTTGACTGTTCAGGGTTAATCTGTAATTATCTAACCATTAGAATAGCTCTGTTCTTTTAAGGTAAACACAGAAATGAGAAATGACTTTTTACTGAGGTACAAAAAAGAAGACATAACCAGATGGGAAAAAATGTCACCTCTCCACTGTCTGCTTATATTTGCTAATTGAATAAAGGTGACAAATTTGAAAGTCCTAATGATTCAATTTTTCTAACTATTAAATATTTTTAAAAAATTTTTAATCTTATAAGTAACTGCAACACCAGCACTTTGTACAATGAGTTAGTATGTTCTTATTCTGCTGTATAGACTGGCAATTTAGAATAAATTTTGGTAAGTAGTAAAAAAAAGATCACTTTCAACAGCATCTGGAAAACATTCAAGACGCAGACTATTTTGAAATGAAGGCTTAGAAGAGCTACGTTGTTAAGAAGCTATTTAAAGCTTGTGAACTTATTGTTCAGCTATATCTAGCTTCTTCTATCCTGTGTAAGTTAATGGTGGAGGACAAGTGGAAGTGGAACCAGAACATGAAAAGCTGAGAGGAAGTACAGTAAGATGGTAGCTGAGGATGACCAGAGGGAAGCAGTATCGTTTTTGTATTCAGGGAACTAAGGGTGGGGCCAGGGGAATGACAGAAAGAGAGCTGAATGTACTAAGAAGCTGTTAATAATCCAATCAGGCTTCTAACTAAGAAGAGCTACTGGAAATAATTCCCAAACCAAGTCTTCAGGATGAAACTATAGATAGTATTCAGAATGAACAAGCATTAGAAATAGATAGGAAAAGTAAGGTAAGTAAAGAATTCTACCTGTGTTATTTGATCCATGAGAATAGCCAGAGTGAAATAGAAACATAAAGGGAGAACCAGACATGAGGCTGAAATGGAGGATACAGAAGCCAAAGAAGAACCAGATTATAACCCTTAGGTCCATCCTATTTGTCCTAATATTTACCAGCCCATACCTTAGAACAGATTTTGACTGACTTCTTACAACAAAAACACAATTCAATAAAATGTAATGAAAAGATTGTGTTTTCATCATTAGTACTAGAAAAGAAAACAGGATATCCACTTCACCAAGAACCACTTATACAACCCGGTTATGCATTCCAATTAACTATATATACTTATGCAACTTGATTTGTAAAAATATTGTCCAGATGTCCTTTCTGAGCTATGTTGCTACAGATGAACCAATATTAAATCATATAGCATTTTGTATAACAGTTTTCACACTTTTTTGCAGAGGACCCCTCAAAACAATTCTAAGAAACTATGTAACTTGCATAAATTAATATTTAAAATTAAGTTTAAATAATTGCAAATGATATAATTTCCAGTGTGCTGTAAATATCAGTATTTTAACATCTTTGTTGTTGTTATTTGTATTTTTTTTTTAAGCCTCTGTTCCTGTTTCATGGACAGAAAATCTTCTTTTATTTCTCTGAGGAAATTGACAAGCTTTTTTTTTTTTTAAATGGGGGTGGGTGTCTTTTCTCCTTGCATTGTGTCTGTTCAATTCTGTGCCAGTTTGGATGTATTATGTCCCCTAAAACACCATGTTCTTTAATGCAATCTTGTGGGGGCAGATGTATTAGTGTTGGTTAGATTGGAATCCTTTGATTGAGTGTTTCCATGGAGATGTGACTCAATTAACTGTGGGTAAATGTTTGATTAAATTACGTCCATGGACATATAGACCCTGTCCATTCACGGTGGGTCTTGATTTAATCACTGGAGTCCTATTAAAGAGCTCACAAACAGAAGGACCTCAGAGCAGCTGACAGTGATATTTTGGAGAGCAGCTAAGAGAGACATTTTGGAGACGGCCATTGAAAGCAGACTTTTGTTGACACTTTGGAGATGCCAGCCCAGTGTTTGCTCTGGAGAAGCTAAGAGAGGATAAAATGCCCCAAGAGCAACATTTTGAAGAACGCACAGGAGGTGAGAGAGGAGCTGGACCACAACCCTGGATCAGCAGACGCCAGCCACGTGCCTTCCCAGCTAACAGGTTTTCCTGACACCATTGGGGTTCCTTCAGTGAAGGTATACTCATGTTGGTGCCTTAACTGGGACATTTTTGTGGCCTTCAGATTGTAAATTTGTAACCAAATAAACCCCCTTTATAAAAGCCAATCCATTTCTGGTATTTTGCATAATGGCAGCATTAGCAAACAGGAACTTCTAATTGCCTTTTACCCCTTGTTTGTTTGTTTTGGTCTCTCTCATTCATATCAGAGACTTTCTCTTCAATATCTAGTGATCCAGAGATCACTTTATTCAGACTAAGTGAAGGACCAAAGATCATCTGGAAGTTTTGAGCATGTAGATGGGCTTGTTTTTGAAATCGACTATAGAGTGATATAGGTGGGTCTTTCCTCTTGTGCTGGTAAGATTTCTCAGAACTAAAACTACTGCTAGTTGCAGATGACATGATCCTATATATGAAAATTCCAAAGAATCTAGAAACAAGATACTAGAACTAATAAAAGAATTAAGCAAAGAGGCAGAGTACCAGATTAATACATAAAAATCAGTGGTGTTTATATACACCAGAAAGGAACCATCCAAAAAGGAAAAGAAAGTAATTCTATTTACAAGCACAACTAAAAGAATAAAATATCCAGGAACAAATTTAACCAAGGATGTAAAGGAGTTGTATACAGAAAACTACAAATCATTACTGAAAGAAATTAAATACTTAAATAAATGGAAACGTATTCTGTGTTCATGGATTGGAAGAACTAATATCACTGAGTTGACAATATTACTGAAAGCAATTTACAGATTTAATACAATCTCAATCAAAATTCCAATAGCATCATCAAATTCATATGGAAGGGCAAGGGACCCCAAATAGCCAAAACCATCTTGCAAAAGAAGAACAAAGTTTGAGGACTTACACTTCCTGATTTTAAAACTTATTACAAAAGTTACAGTTATGAAAACAGTGTGATATTGACACAAGGTCAGACATACAGACCAATGGAATAGAAGTGAGAGCACAGAAATAAACCCACACATCTATGGCCAAATGATTTTCAACAAGGGTACCAAGTCCACTCAATGGGGAAAGACTAGTCCAACAAATGGTGCTGGGAAAAATGGATATCCATATGCAAAAGAATGAAAGTGGATCCTTCCCTCACATCATATACAAAAATTAAATCAAATGGAGCAACAACCTCAATATAAGAGCTAAACTATATATAGAGCAATAACTTCAGGACTTTGTATTAGGCAATGGATTCGTAGACTCTACACCAAAAGCACAAGCAACAAAGGCAAAATTAGATAATCTATAACTTGTACTTCATCAAAATCAAAAGCTTTTGTACATCAAAGGACATTACATAAAGTGAAAAGACAGCCTATAGAATGGGAGAAAATATTTTAATACCATATATCTGATATGGATTTAGTATCCAAAATATATTAAAAAAACTCCTACAACTCAACATCAAAAAAGACAAAAAACCCAATTCAAAAACGGGCAAAGGATATAAATAGACATTTCTCCAAAGAAGATATAGAAATGGCCAAAAAGCACATGAAAAGATGCTCAACATCATTACTCATTAGAGAAATGCAAATCAAAATCAAATGAGATAACATTTCACATCCAGAATGGCTACCATTAAAAAAAACGGAAAATCACCATTGACAAGGATGCGGAGAAAAATGAACCTCTGCACACTACTGGTAGGAATGTAAAATGGTGCAGCACAACTGTGGAAAACAGTTTGGTGATTCCTCAGAAACTTAAACATAGAAATACCATATGACCTGCCAATTCCACTTTTAGGTATATACTCAAAAGAAGTGAAAGCAGGTACTTGAACAGATGTTTGTACACCAATGTTCATAACAGCCATTATTCTTAAGAGCCAAAAAGGTAGACACAACCCAAATGTCCATCAGATTAATGAATAAACAGAATGTGGTATACACATACAATTATTCAGTCATAAAAAGGAATGACATCCTGATACACGGATAAACCTTGAAGACATCATGCTGAGTACAATAAGTCAGACACAAAGGGACAGATATTGTATGATACCACTTACATGAAATAGCTAGAATAGGACAGAAAGTAGACTACAGGTTATGGGGGGGGAGGGGGAGGAAGGAGAATGGAGAGTTAATGCATAATGGAAGCAGGGTTTTTATTTGGGGTGATTCAAAAGTTCTGGTAATGGATGCTGAAGGTAGCACAATATTGTGAATGTAATTATTCCCAGTGAATTAATTGTATGCCTGGGAGTGGTTAAGGTGGGAAAGGTTATGTATAAACATATGAAACAACTGGAATCCAGACTGTAAACTTTGTATTGTTGTTAAATTTTTTGAGCTTCATAACTATACTTAAGGTGGTCACATAAGGGAATATCCTTGTTCATAGGAAAAGTATCTGAAACTATTAAGTGTTCAAGGAGCCTGATGTGTACAGGTTATTCTCAAATATTTAGAAAAGAGATTGATGAATAGCTGATGAGTAGATGAATGGATGGATAGGTAGGTATATGGATGGATAGGTAGGTGGATGGATGGGTGGATGGATGGATGGATGGATAGATAAAATGATAAAGCAAATGTAGTAAAATGTTAAAAGTTGGTGGATATGGGCATCTGGATGGGAGAGAAATGCTGAGAGAGGTTCTGGAGCTCCCTGTATGGTTTTTGTACTATTTTTGCAACTGTCCTATAAGTTTGAAATTATTTCAAAATAAAAAGTGCGTGTGTGTATGTGTATGTATGTATGTGTGTGTGTGTGTGTGTGTGTGTATATACATAAGATTCCTCAGAGAAGACTCTGAATTTCCTGAGTGAAGGGTAAGGTCTGGCTGTCAGCATTCCAGGAACCAAATGAAAAAGAGAGGGCTGGGGAAATCTCCATTCGTCATTCAGTACGCAAATATTCAGTCAATTGCCCTGTATTGGGTAAGGTATCCATGTCCTTGAATGGCATGGAGTCCATCAGCCCAGAGACAGTTGTTTTATCCTCCCTAGAGAATAAACTTCCAGTCTGCCAGTCAGGATAGGAATGGGGCAGTTACCCAGGAGCACTGAATAGGAGAAGGTATTTAGAGAAATAATAGCATTTCAAATAGGTCTTTTAATTTTAGTTACTGCCATTTCATTACCAATTCCAGAAATACCTGGTACTGCCAATTTCTGAGTCTTGAGGATTCTACTGTATAAATCAGGTTGGTTTTCATTTCTCCATTGCCAACTCAGGACTTAGCATTGCCAACTAAGCCCAATACTACTTCATTTACTTTCTAGCTTTTAAAATGTTGATACTGTCTCCTTTCTGTTATCCCCATCCTTACACGTCTACACTTTTAAAAAAATCCCTTTATTTATATAGCTCCTTTCAGGAGGAAGCAAAAATCTGTCATGTTAACCTGATACCCTTCTTTGCTGCCTCTTGATATCAAAAGTCTTTTTCCCTTTGTTATTCTCTTCTATAACTTTTTTGACTACTTTTCCTTTACTAGACATTTCTTGTTTTTGATATGAAATACATGTGGCCTCCTTCTCTTATGGAACGTAAATCTGTCAAATCTGAAACCTACAGAGCCATTTTCATAAGAGGATTCTCAGTCTTCCAAAGCCTCCAGAAAATAAAGATGTACTGGTATATTTAGTTGCACATTATCATCTCATAAGAAGGAACAAAAAGGGAAAAGGAACTATATCTTCTTTAATTAACTTTAAGCTGGTAATACAAAGTAAACTCGGTCAGAGGGCTTAAAATTTATAATTAATACTTTTTCAGCTATTAAAATCTAGGATAAAATTGATGGGATGATCTACATTCATAGTCAGGAATATTCATTACATAATGAGAACTACTTAAAAATGTAAGCAACATTGCTGAATTATGGGTGTGACTATGGTTGAAAGGGGAAGCTTAGGGTCGTGTATGTTACTAGAAGGAAAGGTAGAGGATAAACATGGGACTATATAAAGTAGTGAATCCTGTTGTGATGATGACTGCGGTCAATAGTACAAATATAAGAATGTTCTTCCATAACTAGAACAAATGTACACCACTATTTGAAGGTGTTAATAATAGGGTGGCATATGGGAAAAAATACAATTAATGCAAACTATGGGCTATAGTTAATAGTAATATTATAATATTCTTTCAACAATTGTAACAAAGGTACCATACTAATGCTAAGTGTCAGTAATAGGGGGGTATAAGGGTTATGGAATTTTTCTTTTCAGAGCAATGAAATGTTCTCAAATTGATTGTGGTGAAGAATGCACAACTGTGATTTATACTGAGAGCCACTGATTATACACTTCAGATGGACTGTATGCTGTGTAAATAAAACTTTAAAAAAAAAGGGCAGAAATAAACCAAAATACAACTATGGTTATTCTAAAAAAAAAAAAAAAAAAAAAAAAAAAACCAAAATATAAGCAAAGTGTTTTATGTAGATAAATAGACTGTAAAGGTTTAACGTACAGATTCCAAACTACAAAGTGATGGAAAATAATAGTGTCCTCACTGACTTGTCCCCAGGCTAGAGAACTATTTCAATTTTATAGTGTTCTTCTCTACTGTTGCTTCTTGTCTTAATATTGGCACTTCACTGCCCCAACACTGTTTCTAAAAACAATTTAGAACTCTTCTTTGCTGCCTCTTTATATCAAAAGTCTTTTTTCCTCTTTTATTCTCTTCTATAACTTTTTTTCACTACTTTTCCTTTACTGGACATTTCTTGTTTTTGATACGAAATAGCCGTGGCCTCTTGCTCTTATGGAAAGTAAATCTGTCAATTCTGTGCAGTTGTGTATAATCAATCATTCCTTCATTTTTCTCATTTAACAGATATGTACCACATGCCTATCATAGGACAGGCCCTATTCTAGGCGTTAAGGATAAAACAAGTTCCTGTTTTCATACAGTTTGCTTTCTAGTGGGGGTGACAGACAATAAACAATGTGTCAGGGGAGGTGGATTTTAATGAAGGAAAACAAGGATAAGGGGTATAGAGAATGAAAGGGAGGGATGGGGATATGTTAGTTATATAAGGTGATCAGAGAAGGATTCTCTGAAAGGTGACATTTGAACAGATTTAAGAGAAAAGCTCTACAGATATTTGTGGCATGAGCATCCCAAAGAGAAAAATAACAAGTATAAAGGCCCTGGGGTGGGAGCACGCTTGAACTGCTGTAGAAAACAGCAGAGAGACCAGTGGAGTTGGAGCAGAATAAACTTTTTCTCTGAATGTCTACTATTTCTGTCATTGTCACAAACAATATAAGATTGCCGTGGTTAATTCTTCACAAGCTTTCAGTATAATCTTCTGATTTCTAACAGATTAAGATGCTAACTTCTCTGGAAGGCTGAGACTGTTTTAAAGCCTTAAATAAGTGGAAATGTTACCGAATAAGGTAATAATTTGCTGTAATAAGCATTTTAGCTGTACACAGGCTTGTAAACAATGTATATTATATTGACTAATTTTGAGACAGAGAGGGTAGTTGTGTTGGTTAATATACATTATGTCCTCCAGAAAAAGCCATATTCTTTAATGCAATCTTATAGGGGCAGATGTATTAGTGTTGATTAGGTTGGAACCTTCTGATTGCTTCCATGGAGATGTGACCCACTCAACTGTGAGTGTCACCTTTAATTAGGGTGTGACCGCTTGATTCAATGTTTCCACAGAAATGTGGTCCCACCCATTCAGGGTGGGTCTTGATTAGTTCACTGGAGTCCTATAAAAAGAGCTCACAAACAGAGGGACCTCACAGCAACTAAGAATGACATTTTGAAGAGGAGCTGCAGCTAAGAGAGGACAAAATGCCCCAAGAGCAACGTTTTTGAGAACGCCATTTTGGAACACAACCTGTGAGCAAGCGGATGTCAGCCATGTGCCTACCCAGCTAACACAGGTTTTCTGGACGCCAATGGCCATCCTTCAGTGAAAGTACCCTATTGTTGATGCCTTACTTTGGACACTTTATGGCTTTAAGACTGTAACTCCATAACCAAATAAACCCCCTTTATAAAAGCCAATCCATTTCTGGTGTTTTGCAAAATGGCAGCATTAGCAAAGCAGAACAGTAGTATAGTGGAAAGATTTAAGACCTAGATCTGATTTTGGGTCCTTGATCTACACTTACTTGATATACGTGATCCTGAGTCAGAGTTCCAAGAGGTGGTGTATATATATATATATATACCCTTTACACTTTTACACTAATGTTTTAAATGTAAAAATATTACAGTGGTTATGGGGAAAAAATATAGGATAGAAAATCAGAAATCCCGAATTAAACACCTTTGCTGTCATTTATTAAATGTGTGGCCTTAGGCAAGTTAACTTAAAAACCTCAGGTTCTTTATCTGTAAAAAGAGGATAAAATACCCAATTTTTAACATTATAAAGATTAAAGGACATGGTAATTACCTGTACATGTGGAAGCAATTTTATACTACAAAATGTTATATTAAGATACATATTTTTAAACTACTTAGCTTTCCAATTTATATTTTACTCAGATTTAAGTTCTTCATCTAAGCGCTTTCAAAATTTATTTAATTTTACCTTTCAGTCTACCTATTCATTTGCACTTAAGAGCTGCACACAAGATTTATCCAAGTCAGCTCCCCATTTTAGCCTATGATAAATTTTAGAAAATAACTTTCTTTTCAATTACATGGCAAGATTCAATAAATATGAGCTCAAGTTGAAATCCTCAAAAAGGATCAGAATGCAGATTTTCAATTTAACTTTATCAACTGACCATTTTGCAATAGGAAATATAGGCACTTAGAAAAAATGGTTTGAAAGTACAACAATCATTTTGTGTATTTTAACAGTTAATGACTTTTTAGTGTTTTTTTTTTTTTTGCCTATTTTTGTTTCCTGACATTTTACTGCTTAATAACCACTGTGTGCCAAACACAAATTTACAGACACAATTTACTGTTAAATACTTGACATGTGTTTTGAAAACAGTACTACAGAGAGACTATTTTATTTCTTAATATTGTTTTGCTAGACCTTAAAGTATACATATGTTGCTGGACAGTTCAATTTGAAATGTAATGAAAAAGATTATCAGCCAAAATCTTTAAAACACCCTCAAAGGTCCTTCAAAAGTAATTTTAAAAAGATTTAACAGAATGGAACTTACTCCATGCCCTGTGCAGTCTGCCGTGCAATATCTATAAGTTTGATCATCTCAAATTTGGTCTCAATGATGTGGAGATGGTGATATAAGCTGGAGCCCTCACACCACTGTGTAACAATGGCTAGTTGTGGCTTTGTTGAATAGCCCATGAATAGTAGGATATTCACATGTCGTGTTTTCCTGTAAAAAGAAAAATGATAAAAAATAGTGAAAGTTAACAAACTTTAGCAAAATCCTAAAAATGAAGGTCAAAGTAGTCTATCAGTAAGATGTTAGAAAAAAAGGGGGGGGGGTTAAGGGCAACAGAATCATAAATTTAGAAGGACTTTAGAAATTGTCTAACTTCCCACCCTATTCAGTAATATTTTTAAAAATATATCTGACAGATAGGAACTCTGAGATTGTTAAAGACCTTCACTTATGGAAAATTCATCACTGAGAAGGCAGCCTATTCTTTTTTTTTTCCTAATAGTTTTAGTTTATTTTTTTTTTTTAATCTTCATTTTATTGAGATATATTCACATACCACGCAGTCTCTAATAGTTTTAGTATTAGAAAGTTTTCTTGGGTTGAGACAAAATCGTTGCCCTACAACTTCCACCACTGGCTTTGCTGTCTCTGGAATAAAACAGAATAAGTTTGCACTCTCTTGAACATAAAAGCCTTCTCTGGAGTAAATAGCCTCAATTCTGTTAACTACTTTTTCCCTATGTCACAGTTCTAGAATTTTCCCATCTAGGCTGCTCTCCTCTGGACTCTAGTTTGTTAATGTTCTTCAAGTTTCAAGGCCCTGGACTAAATACAATCTCCAAATGTGTTCTGATAGTCTCAGAATTTTGAAAGTATTATTTCTGTACGTTGAGCCATCCACTAGTTCTCATAATCGGAATACCTTATTTCTGTTAAGTCAGTCTGGGATTAAGTCTTGAGGGACTGACCCACATGTACTACATACCACTTAAGAGAACACAGTTAAAGAGACAATATAACTCAGACAGACTTTGTTTCTACATATTTATCCATTTTCAAGTAAATCTGTAAAGTTATTAACAGTGGCTACTACTAGAAAACAGGAGTTAAGATAATTTCTAGAAAACAGTAATCCACATAAGCTCACCTGAGTACTCCTACTTCATTTTTGAAAGCCTGTAACTGCTGAGGTGTGGGTGCAGTCACATTCAACATTTTCACTGCTACATCACCTAAAAGGTAATTGTTATTCCAATTGTCATACAAATTTTTTAAAGTTTAAAAATATTTTAAAATTCTTGATATTTTTCACTAATTTCCATAGCCCAAAATCAATACCATTATTAAAACTACAAATAAATTATACCTTAATTTCCTAAACTGGATTACTTTTCTAAGGATAAAAACTGAACAACTGGTACTCCTTTTCAATTAAAAAAAGAACCAACCTTGTTCTTCCCCTGGAAATTTAATCAGTTAAGTACTCATGGTATTTTCCTGGTTATTTAACAATATTAAATTAGATGCATTTGCTAATTGAATGTTCAAACTATAAATGACAGGCCTAATGGAGCTGGGCTTAAAATAGAAAACTGCAAAAGCTTCTTTATCAGAGTGGTTTACATTTTTTTAGTCCATGGATCACTTATGCTGCTTTTCCTTAGTAAAATGATTAAAGTAATACCTATAATTTTTTAAAAAATTGTGAAGCAGCTAGAACTTTCGTACATTGCTAGTGGGTATGTAAATTGGCACAACCACTTTGTAATACTGTTAGCAGTTGAACATATGCATATCCAGTGGCCCCAAAATTCTCTCCTAGCCATATACCCAGCAAAAATGGAAATATATGTTCACCAAAAGACATGTACAAGAATATTCATTACAGCACCATTCATAATAGCCCAAAACTGGAAAATACTCAAATGTTCAATACACAGGATAGAAAAAGAAATATTTTATAGTCACACAATGGAACACTATACAGCAATGAGAATGGATGATCTACAACTATCTAAGGAATACAGGTGAATATTATATACACAATGTTGAGTTTTAACAGGCCAGATAAAAAAAGTACATACTATATGATTCCTATTGATTTTACGATAGTGGTTACCCATGGAGGAGGGTGTAGTTGACTAGAAGAGGGCACAAAAGGAACTTCTACAATGCTGGTAATGTTTTGTTTTTTGATCACAGATTTGTTCACTTTGTGAGATTTCAGCTACTTTTACACTTGAGACGTGTATGAAGTATGTTATACTTCAATAAAAAGTTAAATAAACAGTAATTTTTCATGATTATCAAAGTAATACAGTGAGATATTAAATATGCTGCTTTGTAAAATTTAATGTACCATAGACACCTTTCCATGTCAATAAATATATATATAATTGTAACTCCTATACAATCATATATGAAGATACCTATGTATTTAATCCTCTATTAATGGGCACTTCAGTTGATTTCCATTTATCATTATTGTTGACTCTATGATGAAAATACTTGCACATACATCAGTTTGTTCAGTCCATTTACTTCCTCAGAATAAAGTTCTACAAACGGAATTGATGGCTCAAAGGTTATACATTCTGTAAAGATTAATACATATTCCCAAACTGCTCTCCGGAAAGTTTGTAGCTATTTATTTTCCCACAAGCAGCATTACAATCACAATTCTAAATGTGATCAATTTTAAAATCTTTGTCAATTTGAAAGGTAAATAATTTCTATGCTTAAAATTTGCACTTCTTTAATAACTAGTGAAGCTGAATATTTTTATAAGTTTACTGGTTGTTTACATTCCTTCCTTTTAATGTTTACTTGTTTATAATACAAATGTAATTATTAGTAGAAAGACTTCTAAAAGGAAAAAAAACATCATTTGGGGGCCTGGCTCACCTAGAGGATCGTCGTCTTAAAAAATTATTACTGTAATATAATGATAGAACAGTCCTGATTGCTGAGAATCCAGTTTTTTTAAATTTTTTTAGTAGTAAAATATGTACAACTCAAAATCTCCCATTTTAACCATTTTCAAGTGTACAATTCAATGGTATTGATTACATTCACAATATTGTGCTACCATTACCAATATCCATTACTCAAACTCTCCTTAAACAGAAACTGCACCCATTAAGCAATAGCTCCCCATTCCCCTTGCCTGTTGGCCCCTGATAACCTGTAATCTACTATCTGTCTTATAAATTCTAAGTATGAGAATCCAGTTTTTATATCCTATCATTTGTGTTAGAAACCTTTAGAGGATTCCAGTACCTGATCAAAATAGCTTCATAATGTAAGTAGTGAATTCTCCCTTTGCTTTTTTTAATAAAAGTTGTTAAAACAACTTTTATATCCTATGATAGGATGTAACATTTTTATCCTATTATATTTTATTTATATTATTTTTATCCTATTATATTTTATTTACCAAACTATTTTATCCTATTATTTTATCCAACTTTTTTTTTATCCTATTATAACTTTTGACAGTGTCACTAATTACATACATACCATGCCACTTTCCCTTGTAGACTGTTCCAAATGACCCAGATCCAATTCTTTGTCCAACTGTGATCTGTCCATCAGGAATCTCCCAATCATCACTTGAATCCCGTCTACCAAGTGTTTTCTTGATAAGAATAATGCCAAAGTCAAACCAAACCAAACAAAAAAGAAAATCTTATGTTTCAGACTATACATTCCCCTATGTCTAAGAGGGACGTAAGTTAGGAAGAGAATAAGATTTTAAACACACACACACACACACACACACACACACACACACACACAAGAAACAATAGCTAAAAGTATTAACTTAAAATACAAAACTTAAATTTAAGCCTAAGTCAGAATAAGGACGGAAAAAGTTGATTAAAAAGTATAATTTATTGGGTATGAGCAGAAATGTATATGCCTAAAATCAATAAAATAAAAGCTTTATATCATTTGAAGGACCACTAGGGGCATGATAAGTACTATATATTTGTTTATATATAGTTTGTGACTAGCCCAAAAATTTTAAGTTAACATATGATGGCAACTGCTGATAATTTATCTAATTACTCTTTCCAAGTCTAAATTTCCTCATGTATCTTATATGATCCACTCACTCAAAAAAAACATTATCAACCTATAAAATAACTTTAGTAGGGTAAAGTTTTCACCTATCCAATATACTGTATACTGTTGCTAAAATTATATTATTAGTTTTTAATATAGAGTCATTATGCAGCACAAAGTTCAGTTTTCAAATAGAGAAGAATGTCATTTTGCAGATATATGAATTCTGAACTGGCCCTTTAGAATACACATGCTTAAACATTCTTCCTAAATATCAGCTTGCTCTTTTTTTCCTTATTGCAGAAGCAGAATACCATTCTTTCTCTTCCCAAACTACCTTTATTCGATTATATTAGAAATGAGAGCAAAAATCAGTTACGGTAATATGCTTTAAGCAAAAAACACCAGCTCTTAAATTTATTTAATGATGGGAATTCCATGTCACATATGGACATATCAATGTAGATAAAAGGTGAAATTACATTTGGCTATGACTTCTTCAAAGAAATAACTTAAGAGAAAAAAAGGTGTCAAATACTTTTACCATTCTATTCCTGTCTTCTGAGGATGAAGATGATTTTCTTTCCCGCTGAGGTCCTGGAGATTTCTGTAACGCTTTCACATTAGTGAGTGAGCCAGGTAATGAGGCAGGAGGGGTAGCAGACAAACCTGTGGTTGAGCCTAAATTTGAGAAAGGGAAAAAAGTTATCTATGAAAGCAGGGTCAAGCATGCTAATTTACCAGGGGGCAGAGTGGAAGGGTGTGTGTGTGAGGTTTGGATTCATTAAGAGACAAAACACTTAACAACACTCCCAATTTTCTATTTCTTTGATATAAAAAATTAAAAAGTAAATCAACCTAAAAATCTATATAACAAATAAACTTTTAATTATTTTATGTTACCTCAACAGCCAATCAATATTTAAAAAGATGCTGGAAACTCCCAATGGAAACATCTTCTAATAATGGCCTTAATGTTCAAAATACCTGGCTCTTTTATAGTCACTAAATTTTAAAAATCTTAAACCACATACAATGCTATTTAAGAGTAAAAGATATTGTTCAGTTTCATTGGTTCTTGGAGGCTTATTCTACTAAACAGCAATTATCTGCATAACAAAGTTAATATAAACAGAACCAAGCAGGTTTCTCAAGATTTCCTGAAAAATCTATGCCTTTATAAGTGAAAGCTAAGTGCTATGACCTCACAGCCAAGTTACCGCAAAGCAAGTACTCTTTATCAGTCAAGTGAGTCTGAGTGGTATACTCTTTGGAAGTGGACTCAGTTGGCAGGGTTGCACACCTTTCTTATGGGTACTTTCCAAATGCTAACTCAGTAGCAAACATCCTAAATTCACATATAGTAGGGACTTGGTTCAGAGAGGCTGAGGGCAATGCCTCCTCATGGGAGTATAGCTAGATAGACTGAGATATCCAAGTAATATCTTCATACAGAGAACAAAAAAAGCCTCAAAAAAAAATTTTTTTTAATGATTACTATTGGGAGTGGGGGTGGGGAGGAGGCAGGCTGTGAAGAGCCACTATCATTCAAAGAACAAGAATACCAATGAGGTATGGACTTATTAAGAGACAAAACACTTAACACTTTAAATATTAAATATGACAACATTTAAATATTAAATCTGTATAAAACTTTTACTACTACATGCATTATGTTGAATTTCTATGATCTCAAAAGCAATTTTCTAAAAGAAAATGGTATCTGGAATTTCTATTAACTAGAACACAATCCATTTTCTACCTTCCACTAAAAATTTTCAACATTATAAAACCATAACTGCTTGACCAGGTTCAAGGTCCTGACCTAATCAGTACTGTATTGTATTACTCAGTTTAATTATATTACCCCATACCATATGACTTCCCTGCTATCCTATGGAATTTCATAGATACAACAGTTGGGCTGAGTGAGCAATCAAAAACGTGAAGCACCATTACTACATTTAGAATAAGTGGCAGACAATAACTAGCAAGAATCAGTAAATATAATTACTTGAAAATATACATAGCAAGATACCTGCCCCATTTTGACTTAAACTTTTAAAAAATCAACTTAACCTCTAATTAAAATATGCCAGATGAAATGAGAGAGTGAAATTATACTGCCAACTTTTTCTCCAAATTATGGCATAAAGCATAAATCCTCAAATTTTCTGAAGTATGCTATAATACCCACACATACATATAAATATTTTTCATACCTCCCTACCTTTGACACAATAAAAAATATACATGTTCCACATTAGGAAAAAAAATACAGCTGATTTATAGAATCACAATAAGAGCCAAAGCTCAGTAAAAACTCATGTGATACAGGTTTCCACTTATGTTTTTATTTTTTTTGCAAACCATAAAACTTGATGGTAACAAATATTAACAGTCTTCAAGGTTATCACCTAAATGGATTAAAATAAAAGGAATTCAGATTGAAGATGACCCACCACTACCACCACCTTATTTATTCCTACCCATTGAATTTGGAATTTAAAAAGACCAAGAAATAAGTAATATAATAAAAAACAAGATGGAAATCTTAGCTCAGAATTTCCTTCCTTTTAAAAATTTATGATAGCATACAGAAAGCTTGTGGTAGTATGTGTGAGAAGCACATTCAAAGCATTCCAGCCAGGCCAAGCAGAAATTTAGTACTGAAACTCACACACAAACACACACTGTGAGGGTAACACATAAACAGCAACTGTAGTTTATCTTTAGTTTGCTTTGGGTGAAAACAAGAAAGAATAGCCCAACTACCTCGGAACACTGGGCCAGGTTCAAAATCAAACACTATTTCACTGGGGACAGAATGTAGGAGGGGGCTGGGAGTCCGGGATTGGTATTTCCGAAGACAGCGCATCAGCTGGTTCAAAGGGGCTGTTAGAAGAGAAAGAGAGGGGCAGGCAAACACAGGAAGACAGACACACAGAAAAAAATGAAAGAAATCATGGGGGAATAAATAAGATGTTATGAAGCCTGCTTAACAAAATAATTCTGGATCTTTAAAAAATCTGTTTTTGCAATGACATTATTTAGGTAGAAAATCCCAAGGAATGTATATGACAACTAAAAAAAAAAAAAACAAAAAACCAATGATTTTTAAAAAGTGATTCATAAAAAGGACAACAAATGCCACTTGATTTTAGACACTAAGCAGGCAGTTTTTATGACTAAATTAACTTTGTGATGCTAACATGATGGCAACATTGAAATGCTAGATGTGTTAGGCAAAATTATCAAAAGCCACAGCTATTATGACATATGAAAGTCAAACTGGCAGCAACATTAATTGGCAGGTCCATGGAATAACAAACAGAAAAAAAGCCAAACAAACTTGTATAACTATGTGCTACAATAAATACTAAGTCCAGAGTGTACAATGCAGGGTGTCATCATTTTAGGAGCCTCACAGGTATACAAAAACACACCAAAAGATGGCTCATATAATGTTTATTCAATATAAAATAACTTTAGAGTCTGGGCTTAGATATTTTGAAGATAAAGCAATAGAATAACTCTAAGCAAAATAAGCTGTTGTTACAAGCCTTCCTTATTAAATATGAAGACAGCTGAAAAGATAAGTATAGTGGACCTCTGGGGAAAAAAACCTCTAAGATAGTCTCAAACAACAATTCTTGGAAAACACTAAATGGAGCGTATTTTTTATAAAAAGTTTTTTCTTAAACAATGTTTTCTTATGTCCCCACTTTTCAGTGGGTACTAGAGTAAATCTCAATTAAATTTCTCATTTGCTTATTTTATCTACTAGACTAAGAGGGCAACTGGGCTTTTGCATTAGAGGTTCATTCTATAGGTGTACATTTCAAACTCTTCTAGAAGGTTGAAGAGAAATGCTCAACATTGTCTCACAAATCAGCAGTGTGACAGGCAATCCAGGGAATCTCCCAACAATGACTTGTGAAATTCATTTAGAATCAGATTAAAATTCTAAGCTCAATCTTTAAGTATTAGTAGGGTCTCCAAAGAAAATTTAGTAACTCTGGCTTTGAAGTGTTTAGGAATTAACAGAGTGGGGAGGAAAATTAAGCATCTCCCTTTGGTACAAAAATTTTAAATTGCAGACAGCATATTTAAGATTTCCTTTCTGTCCTCTAATTTTCTCTACTCACGAATTAGTTAAAAGTTTATTAGAGATAAATGATAAATACTAAAGAAAATAATTGGGGCTTTCCCTATACATTTTTCTCTGTGTCTGTGTTTCATAAAAGAAGTATAAAGGAGACAAGCAGCAAAGCAATTGCATTTTTCTGATGGTTTTTTCATTTTTTAAACTAAAATCACTACTTACCTCCATCACCACGAAACCCTTGGTCTCTAATCAAGTCCTACAAATAAACAGTAATGAATATTTATTCAAAGCACAGGGTAAGAAAAGTAGTAACAGCATTGAATTTTCCACTAAGCGTTAACAGAAAGGCAAATTCAAAATATGAAGTCTTACAATTTCTCACAAAACAACATGAATTAGCTAGCGAACATGATAAAAACCTAAATTTTGAAGTACTTGCCAATTTAACCCTATATTGAAGGGATAACTAGTTTTGATTCAACGTTGAAATCCCAGCCAGAGGATGAAACATGGGACTGTTTAACATAATGAACCTTCCTCATGGGTGAAAATGTTCTAGGATTTTGGTGATGTATACACACTGTGTGAATATACTAGAAGACAGTGATTGTAACTTTAGAAGGATTGTATGACGTGAATTTATCTTAATAAAACTGCTTTAAAAAACAAAACACAACCCTTGCCCAGGTCCCACTTCAGACCAATGGGTGAGTGCATCCATTGTGCTGCAGGCCGGGGTTTTGCAGTCATTGACATTAAATCCTGCCTTCCAGCTCAATCAGGAGCAGCCCAGGGGAGGTACTCTGAGACTCAGGGGGTCTGGGAGTGAGCCATGGCCCGTAAGAGGGGAAAGGAGGTCAGAGAGGGAGGCTCAAAAAAAAGTTGAAATCCATTTCAGGCCATTCAAAACCAATGGCTTTGATTCTTAAAAAATACGATTCTTAAAAAAAAAATTCTACTGGCACATATTAAAAGATGTAAAAATGTTCATTATCTTTGATACTGTAATTCCACTTCTGGGAATTTTTCCTAAGGAAATAATTCAGAAGAAAAAATGATATGCACAAACATGTTTAGTGCACCATTATCTATTATACTAAAATATGAGAAATAATTATTTCCTTATTATAAGCATATTGGATAGGTAAATTATAGTGTATCACTTTCATGAAGTATTATATAGCTACCAAAGACAATTATGAAGCCTGAATCATGAAAAGTGTTTACAATACAATAAACAAGATTACAAAATTAAATGTACATGGAATGCAATCATAAAAGATACTGAAGCATAAAAATATGGAATCATAGGGGGAAAATCAAAACAATTCAAAGGTTTTATTAAAATCTGTCTTTATTATTAAAATACAGCTTTTTACCACAGACAATACTGGGGAGGCGGGTCTACTGGCAATGAAATTTGGACTTTGATAGGCAGAACTTGGATTACTTTAATTAGTTTAACTTATTAAGAGGGGGACTGAATAGCCCCAAATATCTAAATAGGCTTTTTACAAACGGGCAATTTTTTGTTTATAGGCTAAAAACAGTAAATTCTTCACAAATGTATTTCTATCATTTTCAATGTATTATATAAAGCCTTCAACAACTTCTACAGAATAATCACATTCATTATATTCCTGCAAACAAGGTGCTAATGCAAAGAGTTGCGTGGCTACCAAAAATACATAAAATCTTGGTGGTCTCAATAACTTTCTCTGTTCTTGAGAGCTTACAATCTAACTGGAGGTAAAATGTACAAACACGAGAAGTTAAATGATGTAAGAAAAACAGTTTAATAAAACAATAAAAGAGATGCCAACAGTTATTGCTTAGTTAATTGCCAAATAATTGGGTGATAAGATTCTTAGTGCTATACAAGGTCAAAGGAAAAGAACTATAGGACCTGGCATCTGTCAAGCATATAGAGACGGGCTAAGAGTTGAGATTTGAGGAATAGACAGGAGTACAGAAAAGGAAAGCAGATGTTTTTAGACAGAGAGAAAGAGAAAAATGCCATACTCCTCTCCTTTTTGTTGCACTTGTCCTGTAACTCCCCACACAACCATGGAGCAACCAAATTTTGTTTTCTCCACTTTTACAACCTGCTGCTAGCACCACCATAAGCACATATTTTTCAATCTCACATGTGTTCCTAAAGCTCCTTGACAATCTTTTCTACTTGTTCTAGGTTAAACAGGATCTTCTAGTATTCCAACATGACTATTTAAAATTTTTTTGCACTCTCCTTACCTTTCTTATACTTTTATCCCATCAGCATGATAGAGAAAATAGAAGACATCAAATAACTTTCTATCCTGCCTCTTATTCCTATGGACATTTCCATAGTAGTAATAGCTATAATTTTTGAATTCTTATTATGTGTCAGGCATAATAAGCATCTTCAAACCACTATAAGAGGTAGACACTGTTATCCTCAGGGTTAAGTAATTTTAATTTGCACAAAGCCATACAGCCTGAACAGAGCAGCAGACATAGCTATGTCTATTTTTAATTCCTTATTGATTGAGGCACACCATTTCAAAGTTTAAGGAACTTTACAACATCAATTATTCTCTCTCTCATTATCTCTTCTGTCTTCACTGGCTTCTTTCTCGCATATTACAAATATGCCCAAGTCTCTACATTAAAAAAAATTGTCCCTCAACTCCAAATCAAGCTACTGCCCTTTTATCATTCCTTTACAGCAACTTTTCTTGAACTGACAATCCCATTGCATCACCTGCCTTCCTCTACTAGACCTCTAAAACAGCTCACTATGGAATCAATTTTAACTGACCAATTGAACAGACATTTTCAGTCCTCTTTCAACTGAATCTCAATGGCAACTGATATCAATTACACTTCAGCATTCTTAAAACCTTTTTTCTGCCTTTGGCTTCTGCATCACTACTCTCCCTTAGTTATCTGAAGGTGGACTTAGGAAGAAGAGCCCATAAATAAGATAGAGGAAAACAGTTTCTGCCTGCCTCTCAAATGTTAATGCTCACGGGGACTGCATTTCCTATCCTCCTTTCAATTTAATTATACGCTTTGAGCAATATTATATCCTCAGCTTTAACTTATACAAATATGCCAATTATTCTAAAATCAGCAGGAAAGTTCCACAGGCATCTTAAAGGTAAAATGTCCAAAGTAATAGTTAACTATTTTCTTTTCTGCAAACTATGTTCTTCTTCCTTTGGTAGTTCCTATCTTTATAAATGGTACTATCATCCACCTATTCACCTATGCCAGAAATCTATACTCCTCTACCTCTCATCCCTTTCACTTCTCTCCCCTTCCACTATGTAGTACAGTGGTTAAGCATATAAAAAAAGGTCAGGTTTTAACCCTATTACAATCATTTGCTAGATGTGTGACCTTGGGCAAGTTTCTTAACCTCTCCAAATCTAATTTTCTTAACAATAAAATAAAGATGATAACAGCATTTAATTCATGAGAGTTTTTATGAGGATGGAATAAGGAAATATACGTAAAGCACTCAGCATATTACCTGGCACACAGTAAGCATTCATAAATAGCAGCCATTTTCAATATCATTCCCAACAGTCTTACCTACCAAATCTCTAATTCATAGACTCCCTTCTCTCAAAACACACACACACACACACACACACACACACACATACACACCATCTTTTGTGGTAACACTGCTATTACCTGAGTTTAAACTGTTACCATCTCTTGCCTGGAATATTGCAAAGGCCACATTTTTCGAAGTTCTGCCTCTAGGTGTATTATCCATTTGATCCATCCTCTATATTACCACCAAAGATTTTTCTAAAATGCAGAGCTGATCATTTTCTCTCCCAAAGTTCTTCAGACTCCTCACCACCTACTTTAGATACCTTAGAGTACTATACCATGCTTCTCAGTGTGGCCTCTGTTTCATCTTCCACTATTCTCCACTCTTTCCCTATACCATAAACTCCTACAATATCAACTATTACTTACATCCCATGTAAAGGCACTTCTATGCCTTTACACATACTAGTTCCTTTAACAAACACCCTTCCTTCCTGAATCTTCCACCTAGTGTATTTAATAAACTTCTACCCATTCATCTTTTATAATCTGGCTTAAATGTTCTCCCCTCACTGTTAAATATTTTTAACAACCAGGTAGAGTTTATCACCCCCTTCCCCTAAATTACCACTATATTCTTTGTGATTATTTGTTTACATGGTCTGATTTATCCATTAGACTGTGTGCTAATTCTCCCTTAACTCCCAAATGCCCAACACAGTGACTAACCCAGAGTTAATACTAAATCTTGTTTACTGGAATAATAAATGACTGAGAATGAGTGAAAATGCTAAAGAGTTTATCTCATAATCAATGAGAAGCCACTGAAAGTTTTGAAGCAAGGGAATAGATGGTGATAGAAGTGATGTAAAAAAATTAGTCTGATGATAACATAAAGAATGGATATGAAATAGGAATTAGTGACAGGAAATCCATCTATGAGATTAATGTAGTTAGTAATTCAAGTGAATAAAAACAAGCCCAAAGGGGATGGTGTTAAGTAAGAGACAGTTTGAGATGCACATCAAAATGAAAAGGTGATACCTTATGACTGTTTGGTTATAAAGGAGGATGACAAGGCAAGATATAAAGATGACAATCCAAATGTTCAAGCCTAAGAGAGTAAGAGAACAGCAGTAAAAATAAGATAAAAAGGGAAATAGTCTAAAAGGATGTTAGTTTTGAAACTATTGTTAAAGGTTAAAATTTTGGACAAAGAACAGATCTAACCTAGAAATACTGCTTGATTTCTTGTTTCACAATCTGCTTTCTTCCCATATTTCCTTCTATATTTTTCTTCCTTTGTATACAGACAGGTCTGGCTACATAGAGGTGGGCCTTATTAGCTGAGAAAAATTGGTATTAGAAAAGGGTCACTTAAAATGAATCCAATAAAAATAGAGAAAAAATTTTATAGTAAAAGTGGGCAGGAAAGTCAGATTTGGGACTTCATCTTGAAAAAATGAAATAAAAATGTGTAATAAAGTTGCTTTTCCTTCACATAACAAAATTTCAGTTACAATTTCAACTATATGCTAATTCTTAGAATAAACACATAAAGAATAATTTTTTGGTCTTACTGACAAACTTACGATAGTATAACATAATCATTTTAATGAAAATTTTAGAGGACTTCATCAATTCTCCCAAAGGCCTCTATCAATCCTTCACTATTTAAATAATTTTCATTTGAAAAGACTTATGTCATTCTTATGGATTTTTCTTCTATTGTTAATTACTAATTCTGCTGTATCCTCATTTTCCAATGGCTTTATGTTATTTGAGTAGCTCTCTAAAGTCACTTTTTTAAAAAATATAAATAACATTTTTAATGAAATCAGTTGTTTTTCAAAATTACAAAACAAGTTATAAGTGAGGCATCATTATAATGCAGGTGGCCTCATAAATGAGGAGTATGGGGGCTGTGCATGGTGCTGTTGGTACCAGGAAACATAGTTTTAACCCCCGATGTCACTGCTGCTTCCAGCACAGGAGATGGTGACCCTCTGTTCCAGAGCCCTGGATGCTGAGGGAGGCTGAGTCAGAGCAGACTGAGCCCACGGGTCTCAGGTGTACACTGATACTTCTAAAGCACCTGAGATATTTCAGGCAGAAGGTTACATCCGGTACCCATCCAAGGTAGTGCACTGCAAGGCATCATCCAAGGCAGTGCACTGGGCCCAAGGCGCTCCCCAGGCAAAGCCCCTCTAAAATCACTTTTCACTGTCTTCATAAAACCTTTTTTTTGGGGGTGGGGTGGGGCAGGTTCAGAACCAACTTGCATTATATTTTATTGAAACGTTGGACACTGATATAAGGACGAGGGAAGGCAAGCTGGTATGAAATGGGGACGAATGTTTGAGTGGGGACTATTATTCAAGTAATCTGTTTATTAGTAAATATTTTCCTATTATGACAATTTTTGCTTCTCTACTCAACCTTCTAACTGTGAGAACTCACAAGAAGAATGCCTGTATATTGAGAACCAGCTTGCCCTCCAATACACACATAACTCACTTCACTAACTCCAGTACCCTGCTTTACATGGGGAGAGTTTCAACTTCCTTGTTAATATAGTCAATTTCCAAGTTAAACAAACTTGGCGGGTTTTCTCAGTTTTGTTGCCTATTAGAAACAGAGATTAAGGATAATCTGTACTCTTTATTTTAAAGTGCAGGTTCTGGCAGAAGTGACACCTAGGACCCCCAGGCCCATTATAACTCTGATCATAAGGGTACTTTATTCTCTTTATGTAACTCAGTTATCTGGATGATGCGGCTAACTGGACTAGCCCTTTTGGATTAATTCTGTGTCTCATTTTTTTCATCTCTTCCTTCTCTTTGATTATATCAGGAGGTGGCAAAATACAGTGGGCCAGCTACCTGTCTGTGTAAATAGAAGTTTTACTGGAACACAGCCATATCCATTTGTTTATTTATACATTGTCTATGGCTGCTTTTGCACTACAATGGCTGCGCTGATTAACTGCAATAGAAAACATTTGGCCCACAAGCCTAAAATATTGACTATCTGGTCCTTTAAGAAAAAGTTTGCTGACCCCTAGTATATATAACGGGACATTTCCTCTGCTTTATTGTCTAAGCCTTTTACTAAAATGAGTAAATAATTTTTGATGACCTATTATGTGTTTGGTTCTAAGATGGCCAAGGGAACTATATTAGGAATGCTTCCTACCATCCAGGAGTTAAAATCTAACAGAAGAAGCAACACTAACGTACATAATAAATCCATTAAGTCAAGAATGAACAGCCAGAAAGTGGCTAAAATAATTGAAGAGGTGAGAGTACAATATACAATGGTGGGAAGAGAGAAGATAAAATACATTTTAAAGAAAGAATTGGTAAAACTTCACAAATTTTACACAAAAAGAAGAAAATGTCTAAATTTAAGATCTGTATGGGATGGAATACAATGATATACTCAAGACAGTAAAAAAGGTAAAAGATAATAATGTATGTTAAGTACATAAAGTAATGATCGATCCTTAGAGGTTATTTAACTCAAAGCTGCACTTCAGGACATTTAGGTAAAGATTTCACATAGATCTAAATATGAAGTCAATGGAAATCTGCATAGTATACTTATTTTTTCTTTATTCACAAAATGGCAAATTGGGTTTTCTGTCAACGAGGATAAGTCATTTCATTTACGCTGTACATTTACTGAGATGATGTCATAAGGAAAAAATCAGGATAATATAATTTGGTATCAGTTAAGTGTTTAATGTCATTAGAAAAGGATGACAAGGCTTTTCTGATCTGTGATTCATGAAAAGCCTATCACTTATAATAACTGTGATAAATGAAATTTGGCACTTATTTCTAATCTATATCATAAACGTAGCAGAAAAACAAAGAAATATACTTGAATTTTTAAAGTTCTAACAATGCTGGATACTTACATCAATATTGACAGGTTCTATTGTGTTTATATGTACATTGGGAGCTGATGAGGACCGGTCTCGTTGCCCAAATTGATTTCGATGATCTTCATCTGCTGGTCGGAAGGGCTGTGGAATTGGAATGGATTTTGAAGGAGATGGACTGGTGAGAATTTGGGGCCTGGAAAAATCAAGTGATTGGAAGATAAGATTCAGACCAACTTCATGGAGATATCAATATAAAAAAAAATCTTTAAAATAAAGCATTAAAAATCCAGCAGGGATGGTTTTTTAAAAGCACTGGTTGAAAAACCTAATTATACCTGCACCTAAAACTGACAAAGCTGCTTTACTCAGCAGACCCTCCAGAGACTATCATTGTAATAACAATGATTCTTATCAGGGGAATCTACAAATAGCCAAAAATGACTTGTGGTTAATCAGTTGAAGAAGCTCTTGTCATTAAAAGGTACACAAAAATGTTCTAGGTAGAGATTGACTGAATAAAATCTGCCATTTTTCCTAACTTTGACATTTCTTGAAATCTGAAGTTACTAAAATGAAAATCTTATGGAAAGCAAAAGATCCCTTTCCAAATTCAGAAAAATGTCTTTATACAGGCAACATCCATCATATTTTTGAAATTTTCTACCATTGATACCAGAGACCAAGAAGACTCATCTATTATATTAAACATTAAAGCAAATATTTTAAAAAACTGCTTTTTGATGAAACAAATAACAAGACCTTTAATAATCTCTTACTGTCCCCAAAATGAAAGTAGTACTTACAGAGATCACTAAAGTTTGGAGAATACAATGTAAGCCCCTATAAGGAGTCTATGACCCTCAGAAAGGATGTCCTAGGGAACAGGTATGAAGTGAGCTTGATACATGGAGTACGGCTGTCTCAGACAGCTCTTCAGGGCTAATGAATGAATCAGTGCTAATAGCTTCTCTTTACATATTGGTAATCATTCCATCCAATTTTATGTAAACTCTCTAATCAGCATTTTGAGTGGTTATTAAAACACTGGCAGTAAGACAACAGTGAGGGAATAAAAAGACAACTTGTGAGGGAAGAAGGCTTGGAGAGGAATAGGAATAAAACATAGTAAAAAAGGAATGGATAAAAGTTTAAAGAGCAAAGGAAGCCAAACAGTGAAAACAGTTTCTAAATAAAGCATATTAATGGAATATAAACCATATCAGTTTATACTTTAACTTCTTTGAAGCATATTATTAGGGGTAGAAAGAGAGATTTTGACTTCAAATGTTCACATTAACTACATGAATTCATTTAGAATTGATATGCAAATAATAAAATATTACATACTTAAAACAAATTGTTATCAGCCCAATGGAAAATTAAGACAAATTAAACCGATCTTTAGGAAAACTGTCCTTTTTATTCTTTTGTTACTGAGAAATTTTTACTTTTGTGAAAGAACTGCCTTTATTTTTGCTTTAGGCAGCCAAATATAAGGCCTTTGCCAAGAGATCTGGGGAACAGGAAAAAGAACATAAAAATGACAATAAAAGTTTTTTAAAAAAAGCTTTGTAAAGTGCATTGACTTCTTAAGGATCAATTTAAAATCAAGGGACTAGAATAGTGTAAGCCAGGACTTAAATGAGAAAAAGCCTGAATTAATTGCAACTGTGGAGGTCAGCCTACTTGATATAATAATTGATTTGGTATAGGCGGAAGGGATAGCAAGTTCATTCCTAAAACTTACTGAGTTAGAACTATGAAAGCAAGATGTAGTGGATTAACAAATCAGAACTATATATACAAAGAACATTGATCCAGAAGCAGGAAACTCAAGACACTGGATAAAATCTAAGTCTCATTATCATATTTAAAGAAAAGAATGCATACATTAGGAAAGTATCTGCATATTACACATAATAAAAAAGACTAAGTTTGGCAGTTGTATCTAACACCACCCAGGGGAAGGTGTGCCTTGGCCCACAAGGCAACCTGTCTCCCTGAAGTTAGTATATATTATAATTAAGGAAAACACTTCATGTTATTATACCCTGATGCCTATCATTAAACATCTGAATCATGAAAACAACTTCCCTGTCCTAATTCCATGCTTAACAAAAATAATTTTCTAATTATAATTTGGTTATAAATATCTTCCAAAAGCCGAGTGAGTGCTGGGTCATCCAACACTAGAAGTCTGATCTACACAACAGGTATATTTCTCAATGAAATGAATAACTTGGCATACTGATTTAGTCTTTTTTTATTTTGGTTAATGTAAACCAGTATGTCCCTAACTCTATCATTTTGGGGAACTGATAAAATTGAGTTTCTATACTGGGAAATCTTTACCTGAACCAAGATGATTTATACCCTGGTGAAGTATCTTAGCAGTCAGCAAACTGGCTTTTTCTCAATATCTCTACCTATCTTACTGCAAACCTCTTTAAAACTTAAACAGTATCAAATTAAAAACAAAAAGAATTTCACCTCTAACACCCTGCGGCAAATTACCAGTTAGTTTAGATCTCATTTTCAATCTAGAAGATTAAAAAATTTTGAAGCACAGTGACTGCTTCTATTCAGTAATGTGCCTTTTAAAGTGCTAGCCTTTCATTAGAGGCATAAATTTATACATTCCACACCATTTTTTTTAACATAAAAAAGGAGTACCTCTAACTTTTTACTTAAAACTGGATAATGCATCACTTTTCCAATATTTCTTGGTTACATGCATAATATTTGTTCCATGACCATTATAATTGTTATCAAGACTATTAACAACATGCAAAAGAATTTTGAAATTGAACAAGACTGGCTTGCATTTTTACACAGGCACCCATATACAGTTGTGACATAAAAGAATCAGGACCACTATTTCTAGAGAAGAGTCTGAACATCTTTCTTGTCATTTGCTTAAGACCAATGTCTACTTCAGTTTAGTTTTGAATAAAATACATGTGGCACAGGCAAATGGTTTCTCAATTTTAAGATAGCACTCCTTCACTGTAAGCAAATGTCCTGGAGCATTACCATTATAAACCTTCAGAGAAGCCAAGTTAACTTTATTATGGTATTCTGTAACTCTGCTCATAGAACCAGTACCTACCATCAGAAAGCCATCATGGTTTATATAATCTGTCAGGAGTCAATGTCATAACCAAAGGATTAATTAAAAAATAAAATCAACAACAAAATCTTAATTTTTATTTGATCTAAGAAACACACAGCTACAACACAACTAAAGATACAGCCAGCTTGAAGAAAATGACTCCACCAGAGGGGATAACTGACAAAAGAATACAGTGGCTGCATTTTCTAGTGTTCCAAAATAAATACATCTGTTCTTCAAGACAAAAATCTTTCGCTACATTTTCTAACTCATGAGACTTCCAGAAAGCATCCCCATACTAAGGTTGGTTTAGCAAAATTACAGGTATACTGGGAGTGCCAAATGACTTTTTTTCCTACTCTCTCTAGGTAAAAAGTCTAAAGAAAGCATTATTCACATTATGACGAGTGGAAGAAATTAGGGTTTAAAACTGATAATAAGTGTTTCTGACCTTAACTAAATATTTCTGGAATATTTTAAAACAGAATGCTGTGTGGGGACTTTTTTTTTTAAAACATATGCTTCCATATATAGCATTATGCCTCAAATTCAACAGGGAAAGAGTAAGCAGACTGAAAAAGAAATGCTCCAAAGCAAAGCAAAATCCACTAAACTGAGCATTATCATCTTTTTTTCCTACTATGGAAGTTTGAATACATGATACCTCTGCATCATCTTTAAAGTGACTTCTCTGCTTTATCCCCCACAACTGATCAGTAAATGCTATTAATTTTTTCAGGAATATCCATCCCTTCTTCTCCACACTGCTGACATTCCAGTGCAAACCTTCATTGTCTCTCACAGTCTTCAATACCAACAACACCCTAGTTGACTTTCTTCACCCTAGACTTTCCTTCATCAATCCATCTGTATGTCAAGCCTAGGTGACTCTTTCTTTAAAATCACTTCCATCAGGTTAGTACTCTGCTAAAAACCTTTCTATTTTTTAGCAGTGTCAAGTCTAAATTCCAGGACTTTATATAATCTACTATTACCACTAGTCCCCAACAAAGTACTCCTCAATTTAGATTAGCCTCTCTTTGCAAGCTCCCAAACCTACCATCCTCATTCCCTTTATTTATGTTTTATCTTAATTGTCTCCCTCCCCCATCACCATGCTTTTCATTCCCTAGGTTCCTTCAAATCCTAGTAATTCTTTAAGGCCTAGTCTAAATCCTACCTCCTCCAAGTTTTCCTGACTACCGTCTCTCTCATTATTCTCCCTCCTCCCATAAACATGACAATACTTGTGTCTTTAAGACATAGTTTAATCTACTCCATCATAAACTGTAGATTACAATTATATACTATTTTTAAATTGTTTTGCCATTGTTTCATATGTTAATGCTACTTTTCAAAATGGAAATCATATACTTCTGTATCTGCTATTACCTAATAAAGTGATGAGCACAAGGCAGGAAAACTAAATCATTTGATCATTATTCGATGCTTGATTTTTTTTTAGGACTGGTCCTGAACCACTCTATGTCAGCATTAATCCCATTTGAAATCTATACCAAATGCATGAAAATTCTAACATGTGATAAAAATAAAGTATTTGAAAATAATCCTTAATTGAACAATCCAAATGTTGGAAAAGTTTAAAGCAACCAAAAATTTGAAAGAAACTAGCTTAAATAGCATGTCACTGAACAGCAGGAGTCAAATCATACCCAATAGATTCTGAGGAAGGTGCAGAAAGGGATGATCCAGATGTGAGGGTAGTTTCAGCTAAGGAGGCCTCCTCCTGTGGTATTGGGTGGTGTTCAAAGAACTTGGAGACAAACAGCAAACTGTGAGGCAAAAACAAAACAAAACAAAACAAACCTAACTTGTGCAAAACCCAGAAACTTCATATACCAGTATACATTACATAGTTAATAGAAAAATCTGGGGTCAAATTCCATTTCAAAAACAATTGTTAACATTCAATTAGTTGTATATTGGCTGAAGGCTGATTTAAAAAAAAATTATATTGTATTTTCAAAGGCAATCTCAGAATCTAAAACTCATTTTTCTGAAAGTAAATTTTTATATATTAGAGGAAGAAAATCATTCTTTATGGTTAAGGAATTTTAAGAAACAGTATCCAATGCTATGTTAAATTACATCATTATAATTTACAGTTAAAAGCATAGAGTTGAATTCTACTTGCTCAAGTGATCAAGAAAAATAATAAGACCTTAACAAAAGGAGCAACACTAACATAAAAAAAATTATAATAGACTCAACTTAAACTATGATAGAAACTCTGGCATAAAGTAAAAAGAAATTTTAGAAAGAGACACCCTGGGTACAAAGATTTTATATCTTACTTTTAAGTAATTTTGAGGTGGGGTGGGAGTAATGAGGAGGGAAGACGGAGGAAAGGAGGGAGAAAATAAACACAATTTATAAAACAGCTGAACAAACTGGTTCAAATATATAACGGTTAACTTAATTGCAACAACCCCTCTCCTCCCAAAAACTATCCGAAATTGATTTCTATAGGGAAGGGGGTCTTTATTAATTAAAGGAGAATATGAAATATAAATTAAATGTATAGCTCTACCAAAATTACAATTTGGAGAGAAGGGCTGGCTATACTATATGTTACTCTCTTTATACTTTTTTTTAAATTCCCTGTAACAACTGTACAGGACAGGAAATTTCCCACAAACTTGTTCCAGATAAAGAAAATTTACGTGTAAAATGACAAATAGGAAAGATATATTTTCAAATCACTTACTCAAGTTGGTCATAATTAACACACATCAGTGGAACCTCTGTACTACAACGCTGGTGAAATTTATAACCACATGTTTGACAGCGGAAACCCTGGAAAAGCAGCTTTCGACAAAAGTCACAAAATGCTAAGGTGAAAAATGTTTTCCGTACCTGCAAAGTAAAAAAAATCACAGAGGATTTCAAAAACTTGCAAGAATTTTTTAAGAAAGCAACATATTTACTCTTTGGTTTAAAATTATAAATACGCAGTATGTTCATACCATGAAAACTGCCTTACATACTAAGATACTAAAATATAAACTAGTGGGTTCAAGATAGTAGATGGCTATATGTATTTATCCCCTACTTCAAAATTCAACTGAAAAATACAAAATTCAAGAAGATGGGAAATGACGAAAAATTAACAAATGATTTCAAGCTTGATAACATAAAAGTAAATGAAGAGATGAGAAGTAGAAGGAGGGAATAGAACTGAAAGAAGTATAAGAGTATAATTTAATTACTGACAAAGACAGGAGTTAAGAGATGCTGTCTGATGTTGATGGAGCAAGAAACAAAGGTATAGCTGTATTATTTAAAGTTACAAAGATATCCAACAGAGGAACAAAAATAATCATCTTGTGGGTCTAAGGAGTAATGGAGGAAAGGCTGAAATGGTACAAATGAGCTAATTCCTTAAGGAATCAATAAATGAGAAAGTTGATAAAGCAAAAAATTGCAGCTTAAAGATTTCATTTAGTAATATGAAAATAATGACCAAAGAACTTTAAAAGTTAGGAGTGGTTTCCTCAGGAAAGCAGCACTAGAGGTTAGCAAGAATGCTGGGGCAACAGATTATTTTTCATTATAAGCGCCTCTGCAGTATTTTTAAAACTATACACATACACTACTTTGATAAAATTCAAAAACAATTATTCAAAAAAGATTAAAACTAGTATGTTTTATATGAAAATTAGAATAACTCTTCTTAGTTTGCTAACTAGGACAAGGGATGGGAAAAAAGTAGTTAAGAACTACTTTTAACAAATTATTAATTTGTCAAAAGATTAGAATGCTCTTCCATGCAGAAATTTAAAAGGCAACATGCAAGAATTCCATGTTAAAAAGGCAAATGATCTATAACATGGGTCATATAAACAGAATTGTGCTAGGGAGACCCTATCTTGATAACTACCAAAACCAGAAATTGCTTTAAAAGTATTTGCTTTGTGTATATAATAAGCAGAAAACATAAAAGGATAAACAAATACCAAAATGTTAATAATGGCTACTACAGAGTGAGAGTATGGATGACTTCTATTTCTTTCTTTGTTCATTGCTATATATGCTAAATTCATCTTGGTTATCCAAACAGTTTTGACCATAAACAACAGTAAGAAATGTATTTTATATCATGACTCACCACACACTTGTATTCATATAATAATATTTAGGCTGCATATATATGATATATATTAGCATTTTCTAATCCATTTAATTATATTTAAAATGCTTTTCATGATCCATTTAATTTATTTCAATACCTACAGTTTACCAAACTCTATTTTCAATAAACAGATATTAAATGGAATAAAAAGTTGTTTGAAAAGAATGGTTCATCAAGAAAATGATATTCTGGCATAAAAATCCATTATGGGTTTTTTTTTAAAAAACATTTCAATAGCTTTTGTTTTCTTTATCTTTTTTCTGTGTTACCTTACAGGGGATGTAAAAAGGAAACTGCTTGTTTCTAGCTTTGTTCCTTTCCATTTGACTCTGGACATACAAGAAATTAGAAAATCTTATTTAATTCTTTTTATATGGCCACTATTCACCAAGTCAAGCATCTTTTATACTGCTAGCTAAATAAATGCTAGCAGAATCTCAGGAAATAGAGCACAGAAAATACAAAACATTTTCACAGATTCTTAGCATTTTACAATCATCTGATCCTCTTTGCTAATCACTCATACTCTCACTCATTTGATTAAATGAAACCCTCGATTTTTCTCTTCATTAATCTACTCAATTGTAGTCTTTCATCCTGTCACTGACTTATATTTTAAAACTATGTGTAACGCACTGTTTGTGTATACAAGGAGAAAAAAAGAGAGGACGAAGAAGGGAGGGAGGAGAGGAAAACATAGAAGGGGGAGAAAACATGGATACGCATTTGAGTTCCGTGCATACACTTCTGTCAAAATAGGGGAGCGCAAATAAATAAATCTCTTTTGGGTCACAGCTTATGCTTAATCTGGAATTCATACATATCTAGACACATATGTTAAACCAATGGGAGGCACAGACCAATTTGCAAGCATTCATTTACAAGGTGTGGGGCTAAATGAAGGAATAAATTAACCTGAGTGCTATAGAAAAAAAAGGGGGGGAGGGAACACATGGCATTTGTTTCAAATCTTATTCCCCTACCCTACCTCACCTCCTGCTATTTTCCAAGTACTCCTAGGATGTAGGTAGACCCTGAAAGAAATGCTTTCATGATGGACTCTATGAAACCAGAAGGAATAAGCAGCACTTCTTGAGTAGCCAGCAAAATACAACACGGAGAAGCAAAGAGAGGAATTCTACATGGTACTCAACAATCTTTCTAAAACACAAATCTAACCACACATACACAACCTCCACTCACAACCCTTAAATTTTCAACTATTTTAGGGAAAAGTCCAAATCTTTAACTCAGTTTAAATACTTTCATGAGCTTGATTCTGCTTACATTTCCACCCATAACTCTTGCTACACTGTAACACCTCCATCTCCAACCTTGTACAACCAATCTAAACTTCTTTCAAAACTTCCAAGGTAAGATAGTTTCTTGCTGCTCCCTCTGCCTAGAGTGCTCTTTCATTCACTCTTTACCTGCTATTTACTCATCCCCAGGCCTTTGCTTAGGTATTTCTGCCCTTGAGAAGCTTTCCTGAATCTTCAAAGTCCAGGTTAGGAGTGTTTAGTCTGTGCATCTATAGGGCACTTTATACAAACCCAGTTATTAAGAGTGTTATGAACGTTCTTATTGCATAGACAAATAGAAGTCTCTCAATGAAAATTTACTGGCAGGTATCAGATCATGTTGTGAGGATTTCCATACTCTAGAACTAATCTGAAGTTTGCTTTCACTATCCTCTTTTGGAAAGGACCTTTCTAAAGTACTATTTAATACTATTTTGTTGGCAACTTACATCTTTCACCTCCTCATGTGCAATTTCTAGCTAAGAATTATTAAGAAAATGAGTAGTAATCACTATGAAATGTAAGCTAAACTGTTTCTGGATTCTTAAGAACAAATAAAAATTTTAAGATTCATCCTCTCAAAATTCTAAAAGTTTAAAACAATGTCTACACGTATGAACTTCCTAGCTCATCATTATGAAACAGTTTAAATTTTATTGACATTAGGTGTTTCTTTCACTCATCCAAAAGATACCTTATTTACTGAAGCACAAACCTGATTTCATTATTTACCACTAATGGACCTCTCAAAGCACAAACCTCCAAGGAAATAGTCTCATCAATCCCCTACTTTAAGAGGCCTGCTGGACTATTCCAATAAGGCACATGGGAAAACACTTGATGCCAAAAATGTCTAAATAGAAAAAAAATCTGTGGTCAAAATTTCATATATATAGAAGAGTAAGAAATGCATTCCTGCCTTTTAGACCATTCTAATCCTGGTTCCTGCCATCCTTTTAAAGGACAGGTTCTCAAATTCTGCAAACTATATCCTTCTCTTTAAAATGGAAGGGTGTCACTTTCCAGGCCTTCTGCTCTTGACACAGCTTATGCTAGGCTCCACCAAATGCAAAAACCAGATAAAGGAAGAAGTTCTCAAGAAGATTTTAATATCCAGCTATTCCACATCCCTTAACCTATTCTTCAGAAGTGTTTACACAAGTGTGTCAAGATGCATGTAGAAAAGGTTCCTTTTAGCTTTGTATATAATAGATTCAAAAATGAAAGCAAAATCAACCTAAATGTCTTGGTAGACGAATGATTAAATATAAAAAATCCTACTCCTACAGATTGTTGTGCAATCATTACAAAAATAAAGCTAGGTGCACTGACATAGAGAGATGTCCATGAGATATTGTTGAATTTTTTTTTTTTTTAAAGTGAAGAATATTACACACAGCATGACTTTGTTTTGGGGGAAGGAAAAAGGAAAAAGAAAAGAAAATGAAAACTTTGGGTTTGTAGGTACAAGCACACATGCTTCTGTGTGCATATAGAAGAAACTATGAAAGTCTACATAATAACCTATTGACAGAAGTTTACCTCTAAGAGGGTATTTTCACCTTTTTATTTCATATACTTTTGTACCATTCAATTGTTTTTTCTTTTAATAATGAGCACATATTGCCCTTTTTTAAAAATTAAACTATAATGATTAAAATAAAACTCCTTAGTTTAAATACAGGTTTTAAAAGAACAGAACGGATTGTCAACTTAGGCAAAATATTAACCCCAAAAGTATTCATCTATATTTCATACTCCCTAAGTAAAAATTCATTCCTGAGAACTTGAAAATTTTTGACATTTCAAAAAAATGTAAAGGTACATACAAAGTTGTGTGTTGTAAGTGGAACATTTTCCAACACTTCTACATGTAATTCCTCTCCAGTAAGCCAGGATATATCAGTATCCCAGCCAATTGGTTTCTTCTCTCTGAAAAGTATAGACACAAGTTTTTCTGGGTTATCATACCTAAAATTCACCAAATACCTCATGCTGAAGATATGAAAATTGGTTATTGAGGGGCTAGTAATAGTGAGGGAGGTTTGACTCCCTGGTCTTCCATCGTTAGAAATTTAAATGGCAATAAATTAATTTTTAAGTTTACCCCAAATAAATGTATCACTCTTGGACAAACAGCAGGGTAAAGAGATGTACTCTTTTCTTCAAGTCAGCTCCAGAAAAGACCTACAACAGCAGAAAATGGATTGTTCCTGGGGTCCAAAAAATTAAAAAAAAACAAAAAACAAAAAACAAAAACCCACAGGTACTGACTTATCTATCCATTCAAAGAAAAAGAGTACTTAAGGGACAACATGCCCCCAAAAGTTTGTTTTTTGTTTTTTTTTTCGTTTTTTTTTTTGTTTTGTTTTTACAGGATTCAAAATTTGGGGACCTTGGCACACTGCTAAACACTTTTTGAAAGAAAAACAGTTCACTATAAAATGTTAATTTTTATAAGCCTTTTATGAAACCTTAAGTTAATATTAAAAATGAGAGAGTGGGGAAGAGTTCATTATTTCACTAAGTCATGTTCTAAATAGTTCAAAAATCTTAAGAACCTCAAACTCCATATAGTCATTTGATCAGAGTCACAGACATGATGGTCACACAAACTATTCAAAGGGCCTACAAGATTTCTTTACGCTAACAATAAATATTTAACAATTTTTTTTCTAAAGTTGATTTTCAATTCCCTAAGTTTGGGTAAAGACTCTACAGAAAACCCCAAAATTTAATGTCTAAGGTTTCTCCTCCTTTTTTAAAATATAAAATGTCACATCACATACAAACCATACCCATCTTGAATTCTGTAAACAGCACAGCATTCTGGGATTAGACCTCTCATCATCAGTGCTTTCTTTAGACTGTCCCGGACTGTAACTCCACACCTTGCAGGTACCTACAAAGTATCATCAATAAACAATAGGATGTAAAGTGAATAAACTATGTTTTTTTTCACATCATTAAAAAAAAAAAAAACAAAAAACCTCAATAATTCACCTTCATAACACCTCTAAACTGTCATATAAATTACTGTGTCAGATACATCATTTCTCATTATGACCCAAGTATCTATTACTATCTATTCACCAACTTGAATCAAAGCAAAACTAATTTTTTAAATTGATATTTTATTTAGTCTTTTATTAAAATAATGAAACTTTTGAAACATACTAAAAAGAACAGAAAATATAACAGATCCTTATGTACCCACCACTGAGAAATTATATATGTCAACATTTAAAACAAAATCAATTTTGATCTAACACTATTCAAAGCTGAAAAATACGTAATCCTTCAATCACACTGATGGTCCTTAAGAGACTTCTTATTGACCCTAAACATGACAGGAAGAGAATATTTGTCTCAGTATGTATAATTGATATGTGTTGTTTAGTTGCCTACCACTTTATTTCCTCCGGGAACCTGCCCTTCCCTAAAATCCGTGTGGTATTAGAGAAGCTATCAATCAACAGTTGCTACTTCTTTGCCTATAGATGACTTAAACGGTTAATAGTAACTGATAGTAACTGTTTCAGGGCTGAATATAGGAACCAAACAGTACCAAAGTTCTTCCCTAGACTAATACAGGGACACTGGCTAAGAGAAGTTCCAGTCTCTACTGTAGCTGCTACGACAAGGGGACATAAATCTGGAGCCCACAGGGGCTATCTTCCTGACTACACTAAAACATTCGGGTTAGTGAATGAAGCTAACAATTGGAATACTCAATAGCAGTTAAAGTGAATGAAATAAATCTGTATATATAAATATACATATATGTATACCTCGACATTATAATTTAAAACTAATTAGACAAGATGTGCACATTACATAAAGTATGAGACTACTTACCAAATTAAAAAACAAAAATACTGGCTGTTTCTTATGTATACATACTTGTGTGTGTGTGTGTGCGCGTGTGTGTGTGTAGTGAAAGTATGAAAATACGCACTGAGGAGTGATGTCAACAAATGAGAGTAGGCAGTGACAAATACCCATCCTTCCACAAAAACACTGAAAAACAAGCAGAAAAGTATCAGAACCAACTTTCTCAAAACTATGGAAAATACTCAAGAGGTTTACATCAACAAAGCAAATGTTGAATCAAGAAAAAAGCAACTTAAAAACAATAGGAAAAACGGGGGCAAAAAAAAAAAAGCACCCAGTATTTTTTTTTTTTACTTAAAAAAAAAAAAAAAAAAAGGAAATACCTGATTCCAGGGCTTCTGGCTACTTCTTAACATCCCCAGCTACCAAAAGGACAAGCTATTCGGTGTGAGAATCTGACCTGCTTCATGTGGACAAATAAAAGCACCTTGCCTCATGCCTAAACCAGGTACCTCTTGCCTGCCTCTTTACTTTGGGCTTCCCTGTTGTCATCAGAACATAAAAACCAGGGACCTTCTTAGAGCCCAATCATGCACAACTCCAAACTGCAGTGGGAATTAAGTACTAATGGGATTAATTTCGACTAATGGAAGATGGGTGCTGGAGAATGAATGAATTCTTCTTTTCTTCCCCAGACCCGCTGTCTATACAGCCTTGAGCTTAAGCAACTAGTTGCTCTTGCTAGCAAGTAGTGACCAGTTTGATACATCTTTGTGTTAGCTCTCCCTCCTTCCTTGTCTCATTCACTTTTTCCCTCACTCCTGGTCCCTGGGATTTTACTCCTGAATAAAAAATTTGCCTCAGGTCTGCTTTCTAAGGAACCCATACTAAGAACTAACAGACTCTTTGGGATGCAATGTTTACAAATGTAGGAAAAACTTAAATAAAAAAAAAAAAAAAAAAAAAAAAAAAAAAGGTACAAAATAAGGAGACAAAAATGCTCCCAGAACAGGCCACTATTTCAGAAAACCTAGGACTCCCTACACTGGTCATTCTCCCTGGTTGTTTTTTTTTTTTTTTCAATAACAATTTTTTAAAAAGTCAACTTTTACCACCCACTGGGTGAACTAAGCCAAAATTTAATTCCCACTGTGCAGAAAAGTTGTTACTCAATTAAGCAACTGAAAAACTGTTATAAAACGTGAAGTATATGGGGGAAAAAAAAAGGAAAGTTTTGTGGTGTTTTCATTTGTGCTTGCTTGCCCCTCTCCCTGGCTTTTCAAGACTGCAGCATTCCAAGTGTGGAACCATGGTCCCTGGCTCTGAAGGAAACAGAACAGACCTTATTTGCAAACTATTGCATTTCAATGTTTTAATCTGTTTGAGGGTTACCTTAATGACTGTCACAAAGTGCTCATCTATGTTTGGCCTACTTGCAAACCACTCAGGGCAGTAAAATGGTGGGCATTGCATAAAAACATTATAAGGCCAATCTAAACCCCAAAGCTGCCTGGGGCAAAAGATTACGGTTGAGACATACAACAGACCACCTAAAGTCTAGGAGGAAAATCTGGGGAGAGGTTCTTTGGGAAATTAAGGCATTCCAAAGTACTCATGTATATTGGAGATTTAGAAAACCACCACATGCTCAGGACAGAACATGTGCACAGAAAATAACTGAGAAGACCCTAAGCTTTCACCAGTGGCTGATGCCTAGGCTTAGTGAAAACACAAAGTGAAGTCTGAGCTGATGCAGAGTTGTTTTCTTAGCTTCTGGTATTCAAGAAAATCTGTCAAAACACTGGCAGAACAAAAGCTACAGGTACACAAAGGAAGAGACGTTTATTTTGTCCAAAATTTAAATTTTCTGTAGCACACAATCTAACTTAACCTGTGTAGCCAGTTCATTTAAACAACCTAAACACATGGAGCCTAGCATAGGGAATGAGATCCTGTAATTCTGCATAGCTTAATGTAATGCCCTGATACATTCCAGAGTATGCTGGGCAGATAATAAAAAAAAAAGTATTTGCAAAGTCCCTTCTGGGAATAGAGAAAAATATAGAACTTTTAAACTTTCCCACCTGGCAAATTCCTGATACTCTCTCAAGCATTAGGGACCCCCAATTTAGTAAGCCAAGCCCTTGATCATCAGGCTTGCTTTTCTGGAACTGATTTCTCTAATGGGAAGCTAAGCTTCCATACTTATGCCTAAAAGTCACCACTAGAGAATCTCTTTTGTTGCTTAGATGTGGCCTCTCTCTCTAAGCCAACTCTGCAAATAAACTCATTACTCACGCCCCACCCCCCATCCTGATGTGGGACATGACTTCCAGGGATGAGCCTGGCCCTGGCATCAGGGATCGACAATGCCCTCCTGACCAAAAGGGGGGAAAAGAAATGTAACAAAATAAGGTTTCAGTGGCTAAGAAACCTAACAAAAGAAGGTTTCAGTGGCTAAGAGATTTCAAATAGAGTTGAGAGGCTGTCTGGAGGTTACTCTCATCCAAGCTTCAGCTTGACATCGCAGGTTGCCACAGTACACTGAGCCCCACCCACCAATATAAATCCTAAAGAACACCTATGGCTATATCTGAAACTCTATAACAGTTCCACTCACTAAGTTTATTTTTCAGAAACTTAAAACTTTCAGATTGTTCATATGCCAGATGAGCCCTGAAACCCAGAGGTACTAGTCTCTCCAAGAACAAAAACCAGTTGCATCTCCCTATCCCATAATGTCAACACCCCTTTTCAACATGAAGAAGTTAGAATGGTCACTGCCCAAATATGCCCGAAGACTGAGAGACTGATCAAATGAGAAGGAGATGTAACAGAGAAGACAGGATTTTGCAAATGACTGTGACTGCTGTAACATTATATGGTTTTTTTTTAGTCTCTGGTGTATTAGAACACACCAGAAGGAAATAAATGAAATTGTGGAACTATAAACCTTACCATACTTTGAAATCTGCTTTATAACTACTTGTTAAACTGTACTTTGAAAATTATCACTTTTTTGCATATGTTATATTTCACAATAAAAAATATTTAAAGAAAAAAAAAGCTTAAAGGTATAGAGACTTCAGTGACCACACACCACAAATAATAAAGTCAAAAATAGTTAGGAAAAGTCACGGAACAAGTGGATGACTAAAGCCTTCATAATCAAGAACAGCAAACCCTGGGGAAGGAAGAGAATCGGATTTCCATCACCATATTATAATATTCAAATGTCCAGTTTTAAACAAAAAAAGCAAAAGCATCCCCCCCAAAAAAAAAAAAAAAGTAAAGTATGATCCATTCAAAGGAAAAAAATAAAAACATGCCAGAAATCATCCCTGAGGAAGCCCAGACATTGGATTTATTAGACAAAGACTTTAATCAACTGTGTTAAATATGCTCAAAGAGCTAAAGGAAACTACGGACAAAGAACAAAGCAAATCAGGAAAATGGAAAAAAAGAATATCAATAAATGAAAATTATAAAAAGGAACTAAAAAATTTCTGGACTTGAAAAGTACATTAGCTGAAATTAATTCAATGGAGGGGCTTAACAGCAGATTTGAGCAGGCCGAAAAATCAACAAACTTGAGGACAGAACAATTAAAATCATCTAGCCTGAGGAAAAGAAAGAAGAAAGGAAGAGGAAAAATGAATAGAATCCAAGGGACCTGTGGGACACCATCAAGCATATCAACATACACATTATGGGAGTACCAGAATGAGAAAAGAGAGACAGAGAATGAATATATTGGAGAAATAATTAATAAAATCTCCTCAAATTTGATAAAAACATCAATTTACACATCCAAGAAGCTCAACAAACTCTAAGCAGGATAAACTCAAAGAAAGCCACACTGAGACACATTTATAGTCAAAATGTCAAAAGTCAAAGACAAAGAATCTAGAAAGGAGTGAGAGAAGTGACTCCTCACATAAAAGGGATCCTCAATAAGATTAACAGCAGATTTCTCATCAGAAACCATGGAAACCAGAAAGCAGTGGGATGCAATATTTAAAGTGTTGAAAGAAAAAAAAATAAAAACAAATACGAAAACTAGTCAATGAAGAATTCTATATCTGGTAAAAAAAAATCCAAGAGTGAATTAAGACCTTCCAAGATAACAAAGCTAAGAGATTTCATTATTAGCCAAGTCTGCCCAACAAGGAATGCTTAAGGGATTCCTCTTCAGGCTAATATGAAAGGACACTAAACAGTAATTTGAAGTCACATGAAGAAATGAACACAAATAAAGGTAACTGCAGGGGTAAATATAAAAATATGGATTAAATATACCACAAATTCATCATAGTGACTATATCTTGAGGGATAAAGTAGGACAGTGAGTGCTAGGGAAGGGAATGGAAGTGGTAAGAAGAACCTAAATTTGAGTGTGAGCGTGTAAATAATACGAAGCAAATATAACAAAAAATTAAAATTTGTTCATTGTAGGTGACTAGACCTAGATGTTTGTTTCAGTTATAAAAGGAAAATAGTAGAGGTTAGCTACTATTACATTTCTTGACATTATAATCCTTTCATTCAGTACACCTTGTTTTTACTTTCTAATCTCAGGCTTACCTATCTTCAGTAGTATCCATCTTGGCCCCTAAAACATTCAAATTTTTTTATGCAATACTATTGAGATATATGCACATACCATACAATCATCCAAAGTATACAATCAATTGTTCACAATATCATCATATAGTTGTGCATTCATCACCACAATCAATTTTTGAACATTTTTCATTACTCAAAAAAAAAAAAAAAAAAAAAAAAAAGAATAAAAATAAAAGTAAAAAAGGACACCCCAAACATCCCATACCCCCCATACTCCCCTATTATTCATTTACTTTGGGTCCAAATTTTCTACTCATCTGTCCATACAACCCAAATGTGTGAGCTACAAGGTTTTCACAATCACATGGTCACAACATATAAGCTATATAGTAAAACAATCAGTTTTACTTCTGTTCTCTCCATTTTTCTCCTGTTGTGGCTTAAGTCCTTACAAAGCTTGCACCTTTTTCTATCTCTAGATTAAATAATGCTGGCTATTTTTCCTTTTCTGTTACTATAATAATTTCTATTATAATGATTTTATTATTATGCTGTTTTTAACAACCCCTACGGTTTTTCCTGTCTAATAAGACCTCAGACCACTGGCATTTTATCTATGTCTAGGATGTAAAATTATTTACAAAAGTAAATTCTTTCTCCAAAGAAGATATACAAATGGCCAATAAGAACATGAAAAGAAGCTCAGGGACATGCAAATTGATACCACAGTGATATACCACTTCACACTCACTAGGATGGTTACAGTCAAAAGGACAATAGCAAGTGCTGGTGAGGACATGGAGAAACTGCAACCCTCATACAGTACTGGTGAGACAGTAAAATATTATATCTGCCTTTTGGGAAAACAGGCCAGCAATTCTTCAAAGGGTTCCCACAAGCATTTAACCAAGAGAAATGAGAACATACGTCCACACAAAAAGCCAAAAAATGGAAACAACCCAAATGTCCATCAAATGATGATATATGCATGATACATACATACATGGATAAACCTTCAAAATATTATGACAAGTGAAGAAAGAAGCCAATCACAAAAGACCACATATTGCATTATTCAATTTATATGAAATGTACAGAATAGGCAAATCTATAATGACATAAAGTAGGTAAGTGGCTGCTTAGAGGTGGGAAGATTGAGAAGAAATGGGAAGAGATTGCTAATGGGTATGGGTTTCTTTTTTTGGAGTGATGAAAATGTTCTAAAATTGACCATAGTGATGGTCACATACAACTTCTGTGAATGTACTAAAAAATCACTGGATTGTATACTTAACTGGGTGAATTGTATGGTATGTGAATTATATCTCAATAAAGCTGTAAAAGAAAGCTAATTTTGTTTTTTCAATTATGAATTCAAGAAGGCAGACTTAGGACAAGACAGCTTAAGTTGGTGAATCTAAAACTTTTCTGGTTAACTTTTTGCCTTATAAGCACAGAAAAATATACATGGATAAGGTTATCTTAGATCTAATATACTTTAATTTTTATTAGATTGGTAAAACTTTTTAAAATTTAACATTCAATGTTGGCTGGGTCTGGAGGAAAAGGACATCTCATACACAGTTGAGATTAAATTCTAGCAAAATTTTCCCATTTAAAGGTGTTACAAAAATTTACAGTATGTATACTCCATGAACCAATAAAAATGTCCAGGATTCCAATCTATAAAAATATTCTCACAATGTTCCAGGATACATTTATTTAAATATGTATTTTAGCATTATCTAGTTATCTAATTATCAAGCAAGAAACAAATAGCTAAATTATCACTATAAATGATAATTTTGAACCCTAAAAAAGATATGCATTATGTAAATGAAGGGTAAAAGGTAAAAGTAAGTCCCTTTGTCCCACCCCAGGCAATGTCCCCATTCCCCAGATAACCACAATTTATAGGTTTTTACAGAACATTTTAAAATATCTCAAAGAACAAACATGTTTATTCTTCTCAAGTGCACATGGACAATTCTCCAGGATAGACTATATGTTTAGGTCACAAAACAAGTCTCAATACATTACAAAGAAGGAAATTATGCAAAGTATCTTATCCAACCACAATGGAATGAAGCTAAAAGTCATTAACAGAAGGAAAACGGGACAATTCACAAATATGTGGAAATTAAACAAACTCGGGGTGAATAAAAACAAAAACACAACTATCAAAACTAAAGGAATACAGCAAAAGCAGTGCTCAGAGGGAAATTTATAATAAATGCTTACATTAAAAAAAAAGATCAAATCAGTAACCTAACTTCACGCCTGAAGGAACAAACTAAAAACAAAGAGAGCAGAAGGAAAGAAAGAATAGAGATTAGAGAAGAAATAAATGAAATAAAGAACAGAAAGACAACAGAGAGAATTAGTAAAACCAAAAGTTAGTTTCTTTGAAAAGACCAAGAAAATCGATAAATCTTCAAGATGATTGACAAAATAAAAAAAGAAAAGATGCAAATAACTAAAATCAGGGGAATTACTACCAAGCCAATAAAAAGGATTATAAAAGAGGATACTATGAACAACTATACACCAACAAATTAGATAACCTAGATGACATGGGCAAATTCCTAGAAACACGCAACCTACCTGCACTGACTCAAAAAGAAACAGATCTCAACAGACCAATAACAAGCAAAGTGATCAAATGAATAATCGAAAACCTCCCAACAAAGAAAAGTCCAGGACCAGATGCTGCAAACTGAATTTTACCAAACAGTCAAACAAGATTAACAAATATCCTTTCAAACTCTTCCAAAAAAAGTGAAGAGGGAACACATTCTAACTCATTCTACAAGGACAGTATTATCCTAATACCAAAGCCAGATAAACACATCAAAAAAAATTAAGAGTAATATCCCTTATAAATAAAATGCAAAAATCCTCAACAAAATATAAGTAATCCATACCTAACAGCACATTAAAAGGATTATACACCATGAGCAAGTGGAATTTATTGCAGGAATGTAAGGATTGGCCAACATAAGAAAACCAATCAATATATTCTACATTAACAGAAAAACGGGGGTGGGGTGGGTGTGGGGTGGGCAGGAACCCACATTATCACCTCAATTGACATAGAGAAAGCATTTGACAAACACCACCACCTTTTCATGATAAAAATATTCAGAAAACTAGGAAAAGTAGGGAAGTTCCTCAGTATGATAAAGGGCATTTATAAACAACCTGCAAATATCACACTCAACAACGGAAGACTGAAAGCTTTTCAGCTAAGACCAGGAATAAGAAAAAGATGCCCACTTTCACCACTGCTATCCAACAATCTACTGGAAAGGCTAACCAGAAAACTAAGGCAAGAAGAAGAAATAAAAGGCATCCAAATCAGAAAGGAACAAGTAAAACTATTCCTATTACAGATGACTTATATATTAACAAAGAGTCCAAAAGAAAGCTACTAGAGCGAATAAACAAATTCAGCAAAGTTGGTGTGTACAAGATCAACATGCAAAAATCAGTTGTTTTTATTCATCAGCCATGAACAATCCAGAAAGAAAATCAAGAAAATAATTCCATTTACAGTAGCATCTAAAAGAATTAAATATCTAGAAATAAATTTTACCTAAAATGGTTAAATTAATGGTATACTAAAAATGGTACCCTAAAAATTACAAAACATTGCTGAAAGAAATTAAAGAACTAAATATATGGAAAGACATCTGGTGCTGATGGCTCAGAAGACAATATTGTTCAGAAGTCAATTCTACCTAAAGCAATTTATAGATTCAATACCATTTACAATCACAATCAAATTCCAGCAGACTTTGCAGAAATGGAAAAGCCAGTCATCAAATTCATATGGAATGGCTTGCCCTGAATAACCAAAAGGGCCTTGAATAACCAAAGCCATATTGAGAAAGAAGAAAAAACTGGAGAACTCACATTTTCCTATTTCAAAACTTATTACAAAACTACAGTAATCAAAACAGTATGGTACTGACACAAGAAAAGACAAATAGACCAGTAAAAGAGAACTGAGAGTTCAGAGTTAAATCCACACATCTACAGCCAATTAATTTCCAATTAGGGTGCAAGCCCACCCAATGGGGGAAGAACAGTCTCTTCAACAAATGATGCTGGGAAAACTGAATATTCACAAGCAAAAGAACGCAAGTGGACCCCTGATTCACAACATACACAAAAATATACTCAAAATGGAGAAATGCCCTAAATAGATGAGCTCAAACTATAAAACTCTTATGAGAAAACATAGGGAAATATCTTTAGGACCTTGTATTAGGTAATGGATTCTTAGACTTTACACTAAAAGCACAAGAAACAAAAGAAAAACAGTTAAATTGGACTTCAACAAAATTAAAAACTTTTTGGCACCAAAGGACATTATCAAGAAAGTGAAAAGACAACCTATAGATAAGAGAAAATATTTGGAGATCCTATATCTGATGAGGGTTTAATACCCAGAATATATGAACTCCTTCAACTTAACAAAGACAACTTAATTAAAAAATTGGCAAAATACTTGAATAGACATTTTTCAAAAGAAGATATATGAATGGCCAACTAGCACGTAAAAAGATGCTCAACATCATTAGTCATTAGGGAAATGCAAATCAAAATCCTGAGATACCAATTCACATCCATTAGAATGGTTATTAAAAAAAGAAAAGAAGCATTGGCAAGGACACACAGAAATAGAAACACTTGTATATTGCTGGTGGGAATGTAAAATGGTACAGCCACTGTGGAAAACAGTTTGGTAGTTCCTCAGAAAGTTAAAACAGAGAATTACCACATAACCCAGCCATTCCACTCCCAGGTATATACCCCAAAGAAATGAAAACAGACACACAAACACATACTTGTATGCCAATATTTATAGCAGCATTATTAACAGTACCGAAGAGGTAAAAAAGCTACCCAAGTGTCCATCAGTGGATGAACGGATAAACAAAATGTGGTATACACATACAATAAAATATTATCCAGCCATAAAAAGTCATGAAGTTCTGACACATGCTACAACATGGATGAACACTGAAGATACATATTGAATTAAATAAGCCAGATACAAAAGGACACTATTATATAACTTCACTTACATGAAATACCGAGAATAAGCAAATTCACAGAGACAGAAAGTCAACTACAAGTTACCAAAGGCCAGGGGTGGTGGTACAGAGTTTCTGTTTGGAGTGATGGAAACATCTATAATGGAGGATGATGATGATAACAAAATATTGTGAAAGTAATTGATTGTTCCTGAATTGTAAACATAAAAGTGGTTAAAAGAGGAAATTTTGTACTGTATGTATGTTACCACCCAAAAAGAAGTTACAGGGGAAACTTGAACTTTCACTTAGTGTCATGCCAAGACAGAAAATGTTCCCTTGTTGTTTACGTATGGTAGTGAACACATTTTCTTCTTGTTTACCCTTTCTCAGAGGGTAAAGTCCTTCAAAAACAGCTTTAAGTAAGGATCTAGTTCCAACTAATTTGGTGACACTGTCCTAAGGCCTAGTCCTAAATCCTACACACTGACACTTGCATCTCTTTGTTACACAGGGTGAAACTGTCCTTGTTGGAGGTCACTACAGTAAATTTTTTCAATCAAGTTTCAGAGAATAAATTATTTTAGGTTTTGCGGGCCATACAGTCTCTACTGCAACTACTTAACAGTACAGCTATAGAACAAAAGCAGTCATAATCAGTTCATATACAAATGAACAAGACTGTATTCCAATACTTTATTTATGGAAGCAAATTTGAATTTCATATACTTTTCAGGTATCATGACATCTTCTTTTGATTTGTTTTCAACCATTTCAAAATGTAAAAACCATTCTTAGCTCGCAGACTACAAAAATAGGCAGTGGGCTGGATTTGGCCCACAGGCCACTGTTTGTCTGTGCCTGAACTACAGTAACAACTCATTTACATCTCTGGTTTTTCAGTTCTCTCTGTTTTACTCCTATGCAGGTTTCCTTACTTTCTATGAGTTCAACCATACGTCTAAACAAATGTATATTATTCAGCATTTCTAAGTGACAGAGATAATTTTGAGTCCTCTTGTTTGCTAAATTGCTGGAAATACAAGATTATCACAATGTGGTATTCATAGGGTTTTTTTAAAAAACCCAAACAGGTAGTATCATTTCATATATTTACTTTTCACTCTCACAATACATCTTATAAAAACCTCCAAGTACAAGTATTGTTCTAGTTCATTCTTTTTAGTGGCTCCATATAATACAGTGCATTTATGCAATCATTTTATTGATGTGCATTCACTTTGTCATCACAAACAATACTTTAATAAATATCCTTGCACAGCTGTCCTATAGAGTGGAGCTTTCATTTCTATAGGATAATTTCCCAAAAATAGGAATGCTGGCTTGGAAGACACAGTACTTCTAAATTTCATCAGATATTATCAAATTGCTTTCCCATAAGTTGTGAAACTTTGTATTTTCACCTGCAATATAATGCGTAGCTTCTCCCTATACCCTTGCCAGTAATAATTTAATTTTTGCCAGACAGATGAAGTGATCTCATGGTTACTTTAATTTGCACTTCCCTCAAAATGAGCACAAATATTGTTTCCAAAGTTATTGACTTTGTTAGTAAGTTTTAATTCTTTTGCTTATTAGAGAAGTTGTAGGTTTACAGAAAAATCATGCATAAAATAGAGTTCCTATATATTACCCTATTATTAACACTTTGCAGTAGTTGAGACATTTGTTCCAATTCATGAAAGAACACTTTATAATTGTAATATTAACTACAGTCCAACATTTACAATGCTCTACAGTCCTATTTTTATTTTTTGAAATTTTAATTCTAGTAACACATATAAAACAATTTTTATTTAGTGAAATATGTTTGTGTTTTATAGCTTTGGGATTTTCTAACTTAATTAAGATGGTGACCTCTACTGCTAGATTTTACATGAAGTCTACTAGATTTTGCAGCAAGATGTCTACTATTTTATTTTTTCCATTTAATTTCTTCACTCAACTGGAATTTTTTTGTATAATTGGTCCAAAATGTGGTCCAACTTTATTTTCTTCTAGATGTGCTAGCACCAAAAATTAAATAACTCACCTTTTCCTACTTACTTAAACCACTATCTTTTTCGTATCAAATTCTCCTGAATTCTGGGATCTATTTCTAGATACCTATCATATTCTATTAATCTAATTTTGAGCCCCTGGATATAAAAGAAAAAAAAAGTCTTGCTTTCCTCTCTACTCTTGAATATGAGTTGGCTATCAGCTCTCAGCAGATTTTTACTGATTCTGCTACATGCCTTCTAGCTCTGTCTGCCATTGAGAATCGTCAATCCAATTCTTATTTTCCCTGGTAGATTACCAGATTATCTTTCTGAAAGGGTTTAAGATTTTTTTCTTTGTCTTTAAAATTCTAAATTGTACAGTACATGTCCAGGTGTATTCTGTTTTCTTTTTCCTGTTGGCACTCAGTCACCCCTTTCCATCTAAAGACTGATACCTTTCTTCAGTGCAGGGAAATTCTTCTAATATGTTTGTGATTACATCTTCTCTCCATTTTTGTTTACTTCATCTAGAAGATTTACTAAACAGAAGTTGGACATTTGGGCTCTTTCCATATCTGGTATCTTTTCTGTCCTATTTGCCATCTCTATATTTGTGCTAGATATTTTAAGAAATTTCCTTAGCTTTATCTTCTAAAATATTCATTTTCTCTTTAGTTATCCTGTTATTTGTTCTTATTATTTAACTTTTAAATTTAGTGACCATATTTTGAATTTCCACAAATTCTTCATGATTTTCTGAATAACTCCATTTTCATATCAGCCTGATCTGGTTTCAGAAATGCAGTACCTTCTCAGACATAATTAAACATCTTAAAAGTTCTAGTTTTTGCATTAATTCCACTTTTTGCTAAGTTCAGTTAATTTATTTTTTCATGTTTACTTTCTCTGTTGCTGTTGGTTTTCCAGTCATAATTATAAATGAAAATTAGGTTGATTTTGTGTGAACATACTCCTCTATAGTTGTACAGATCCAATATATCAAATGGTAAATGGTTGAATATGCTAACAGACAGATTACTGAAGGGAATATGGGTGAAGAAATACTGGTAGGCTCTAGAGGGATATGGAATATTATTTTATTCGTTTGTGGACGGGCCTTTACTTTTTACCTCTTGTACTTCTCTGACTAGAAATTTTTAGGAATTCTTGGAAGACAGAAAATATGTGACTGGATAAATGAGTAAGCCAAAAGAGAAAAAGAAACAAAATACATAGGAGCTGGATCCTTCCATAAAGGGAGTCTTTCTTCCCACCAAAATCCTAGTGACGGATAAAGCTCAGTCAATAGGTACAAAAATAGAATTTACCTTTTGAGCATTCATCAGATGAAAATCTGATGTTCAGTTCCACTCTCATTCCAGCACTCATGCAAAACTCTCTAGGTAGAAATTTCATTTTTTTAGGGGAAACAGTTTTCAGTGTTTTATCATGGAGTAATAGTTATAACCATTTATTTGTTCCAGCCATGTAAAAAAGGGAATGACAAAGCCCTCTACACAACTCCAGGGGGTACCATTCATATTGCATTCAATGGAGATATGCAATGTAGGGCAGTACTGTAAACTGAGTAGCCCATTACCAAAAGTATCAAAGTATTTGGCCAGAAAATTTCATTTTTAATTCTGAATTTTAATGTTTTTAGCTCGGTCTGGTTCTTTTTGTTTCTCTATAGCACACACAACTAATTCACACCCTCAATTGATTCATATTTAATCTGCCTAATTCCTGAAGACATTTGACATCATTGTCCTGTGACCTTTAATTACTTACTGTGATAATTTTTATTGTTTTTTTAAATCTAATCTTTTTTATTTTTTTTTTTAAATTTCATTGTGGTAACATATATATAAAATCTAACTTTGCAATTTTAATCATTTTTAAGTGGACAATTTAGTGGCATTAATTATATTCACAATATTAAGCATCATCATCACCACCATCCATTGCCCAACTTTTTACCACACCGAACAAACTCAGAACCCATTAAGCATTAGCTCCCCATTCCCCTTTCTTCTCTGTCCCTGGGTAACTTCTAATCTACTTTCTTTCTCTATGAATTTGTCTATTCCAGATATTTCACATAAGTGAAATCATACACTATTTCTCATTTTGTGTCTGGCTTATTTCACTCAGACAATATTTTCAAGGTTCATCTATGTAGTAGCATGTATCAAAACTTCACTCCTTTTTATGACTGAATAATAGTCTATTGTATATATACCACATTTTGTTCATCCATTCATTTGTCCATGGACACTTTGAGCTATTTCCACCTTTGGCTGCTGTTAACAATGCTGCTTTGAACACAGCGCACAAGTATTTGTTTGCATTTCTGTTTTCATTTCTTTGGAGTATATACCTAGGAGTGGAATGGCTGGTCACATGGTAATTCCCTGTTTAACTTTCTCAGAAACTACCAAACTGTTTTCCACAGCAGCTGTGCCATTGTACATCCCCACCAGCTTTCCAGTTTCTCTACATCCTCCCCAACACTTATTTTCCCTTTTTAAATTAATGCCATCCTAGTGGGTATGAAACGGTATCTCACTGTAGTTTTGATTTCCATGTCCCTTATGGCTAATGATGCTGAGCATCTTTTCATGTTTTGTTGCTTTTTAAAGTGGGAAATTATAAGCTTTAGCAATATTTGTTAATTTAAGCATGTTCAAAGCTCTCTTTGCCTCCCTCACAAATACCAACAGATTAGTTTATCATTTGGATTAGGCTGAGAAATTTGAAAGAGCATATCTAACAACCTCAAATATAAATAATTTTAACTGAAAACTCACACTACTATTAAGTTTCAGCAGAGCTTCAAAGGAGTAAAATACTGTGATGAAGAGAAGAGGAAAAGCCTGGGACCTAAGAACACAATTTCTACCTTCTGTTCACTAAAGTAGGCAATAAAGAATTAATTTTAGATCTATTGTGAATGGGACAGAATGCCACAAATTGTTTTGAAACACAGGCTGCTTAAAAGATAGCAGAATTTTTATCCACAGATGAATTAATTTCACTTTATACTCTTCTTTTAGGAGGTATTCCTGAAGCAATACTGGGAAAGTAATTCCCCATCTTAATGTGGGAAGAAATGACTTTAATTTCATTTTACCTAGGAGAAGAAGGAGAAAGGGAGGGAAAACTGAATTTTAAAATTAATTTATTAATAATAAATAACTTATAGTTCCCTATAATTCTGCATAAGGAATAATCAAAAGTCCATTTTATTGCAATCAACTGCTGAATGCATATGGAAGAAAGGGCAGGGAGATTATCAATAAATGCAATTCTTGATAATAAACAACTCCCTAAAAAAGTCAGATTTCCTAAGTAACATCAATATCTACAGGCTTATAACTGGCAACTCCATTAGTTTCCTAGTCTAATCTCTGACACTATAATTCTTAACTTTAGGGAATATGATGTCTTTGAAATAACTTTTTTTTTTTAAACTTAAAAAGACCCTGTGAAACCTGAATGACAGCAGTTGTCTGAGAAAAATCTTAAAAACTACTTTGATCTCAGTTGTGTTTGTAAATGAAGTTGTTTTTTATTAATATCTAAAACAACCATATACATTTAAAAACAGTGATTGGATACAGACATGTTACTTATTAAGTTCACTGACAATACTTGTGCCTGGGATTACAGACCATCCACAATAATTCTGTAGATTTCCCTACTTTAAATATCTCTTTCAGGGTTCTCTAATGTTCTAATGGCGCTACTAATGATCAACAATTAAAAGTTGTATAAACAAGAAGAAAGACTATTAAGCACACAGAAAATTCAATATATGATTAAAAAAAATAAGAATAGGAAGAACAACAAATCTTACCTGACATATTGTAGACAACAAACAAGCTCAAGTCTTCAAACTCTGACTGATTTTTAACTATTACTTAAACTTGAGTATGGTTCCAGTTTGGTAGATATATTTAAATGTCAGATCTGACGCTAAAGACAATACAATTTGTACCAATTAAGGAAGACAAACAGGCACCAATAATTATGTCTTTTCCATTCTTGTTTGAAATGAATGCTTTCATTTATATAACCTTTGAGTATAAGTGATAACATACTTCATTTTCAACTGCTCTTTCTGAAAAATATAAAGAAACAGAAAAATGACAATATTAAAAGTTTAACTCACCACTGTCCTCTGTTTGTTGGGCAGGAAGACTCTAACGATAGGTTTTTGTGGTGACTTGGGGTTGCTACGTGACACATCTGTGGGATTTTGAAAAACTGAAAGAGATGAAGGTAGCACTGAAAGGCTAGAAGAGGAAGAAGATGTAACGGTGTCTGTTGATGCAGAGCTAGAAACAGAAAAATCAGCTCCATTCCCCAGGGATTCCAATAACTGCTGTTCTCTTTGTTGGAGGGCATCTAGCTTGCTGGTGTATTCTTCATAGGCCTATAAAATAAAGTAGAATTACATTGAATATGGACTTTGTCCTGACAGTAACAAAAAGAAATCTGAAATTTAAGTCTTCAATTACAATCTTAAAAACCTTGCTAAGACACTACAAAGAGAAATTTGTACACTATATTACCTCAAGAAACTATATATGTGATCTATATATGTGATGTCCATATCACTATAAGTGATATGTATAAGTGATGTCTATATATATATATAAATGATATACAGAATGTCCATGAATATTAACTTAAAAAAGCATAATATTTCCAATTTTCTGTTCAAATAGCAGTTTACCTTCCAACTACTTACCTAATATAAGATAAAATACTACAATGCAAAAAGGATAAGTGGCTCCTCCCATTAAAAATTTTTTTTTCAGATAAGATCTAAGCGTAAAGTTCATAACACACACACACACACACACACACACACACTCTCTCTCTCTCAAAAATAAAGAACAAAAAAAGAAATTGAAAAGTATGTTAGATTTGTCAGAAAGGCAAGACTTGGGTTCACAGTGCCATCTCACCATTACCACCAAACCTCCTCAATAGAGCTTAGAAGATGTGTAGCTGGAATCTTATTTCTGAAATAGTTATCAGTTAAAATATTTTATTTTTCTCACTATGGATCTCTGATGCCCTCCTTCCCCATCAAATACTGCTTAGAGAATAAAATTTTATTTGAAAAGGTAGCTAACACCCAGTAGTCAAGAAATTCTGGGACTGCTAATCATCAGGTTATAAAGTTTCATCTCACCGAAGCTATAAAGTTAAATGGCCATGCAATACATCAAATTAATTGTTATCTGTACAATATATCAAATCTGAAAGTAAAAAGAATCTTGGAGAATGATACTGAAAGTAAAAAGATGGAATCATTTGGAATATGTAAGTCTATAGTTCTTTTAGTCAGTGGTAATCCCCCTCATGCACAACATGGTCCACTATTTTTCCCTATAACCCCAGACAGATGCAATATTACAAACATTTATGAAAGGCTACAGTGATAAAAACTGACACTTCCCAAATCTCCTGGAGTTTATTATTGGGCTGCAGAGAAGCAGATGGATGTATTTTTATTTAAGTGTTGTAAATGAGCAATAAACAAAGAAACTTCTTGATAAAAGGTGAGAATGGAGAAAGAAGGTGTGCAAGTTTGAAAGTTACAGACCCCAGAAGAGCCATGCTCTTTTAATCCAATCTTGTTGCATAGAATCCTTTGACTGATTGTTTCCATGGAGACATGACTCCGCCCATTCTGGATGGGTCTTAATTAGATCACTGGAGTCCTTTAAGAGAGCTCAAGGAGAGCAGACAACACAGAGAAGCTGAAAGAGACATTTTGGAGAGACGTTAAGATATGTAATCCAGAGTCTGCCCCCAAGAGAAGCTAAGAGCCAACACAGACCCAGACGCTTAGAGACACAGAAAGAAAGACATTTAGAGATACTAAGCTAAGAGATGCAGCATTTGCCCCAGAGAAGTAAGAGAGGACCCCAGATGGTTAGAGAGAAATGCCCTGAGAGAACAAGCAAGGATGCACAGTGACTGAGAGAGAGAAGATAAGCAAGACAGAAGCCCAGAGACATTTTGGAGAAAGCCATTTTGAAACCAGAACCCAGGAGCAAAGGATCAGCAGACGCAGACGCCAGCCATGTGCCTTCCCAGATGATAAAGGTGTTCCAGACACCATTGGCCTTTCTTCAGTAAATGTATCCTCTTGTTGATGCCTTAGTTTGGACACTTTTATGGCCTTAGAACTGTAAACTTGTAACCTAATTAAATCCCCTTTATAAAAGCCAATCCATTTCTGCTTAATGGTAGCATTAGCAAACGGGAACAGGAGGAGTCTTTGAAAGATTGGCGTTTAGATGGGTGGAAAAAGTGGGGAGGAGAGAACCCTGTGTACAGGAGAAATTCTGTGGCAAACTAAAGGTGGGCAAGCTCAAGACATAGAGGAAAAATCACAGACTGGTGTAGCTGAATCTCATACAATACTCGGCACATAAGCAGGGAATCAGTAAATGCTGTGGAACTTAAATGAAGAATAGGTGCACAGAGAAACTAAAAGATGAGAATAGTGGATGAGGGGCCAGATGATAGGATGCATATATGCCATGCTATGAAGTCTTAACTTCATCCTACAAGGAAGGGAGAATTATCAAAGGTGGATGAGATTGAATAAAAAATTTCATTTCAATAAAGTCCATAGCATCCTGGTATGCTAGGTCTTACCATATAATTTCAAAAACAAAAGGAAAATAAAAATAGTAAAATGAGCTTCTCAAGTAAGGGGCGTAAACCACACCAAAATGCCCTCTCTCACTTTACAACCTATTAGTTGTCCTAGCCTGACCCTGAAATATTTCATAGCAGATAAGGCTTTATAATCGAATCAGTCTAAAATTTTCTAAGTTGTATTTCTATTTAGCTTTCAGTTCAGAGGTCCTTCAGGGCACCTCTTTTAACATGATCCATTTATTGAGCTTTCAATCATTCAATAAATCTATATTGAGCATATATGTGCCTTACCTGTTTGGGATTCACAAGACAAAAATAAGTAAGAATGACACAATCCCTTTCCTTTGGGGATTATATACATGCACTCTAGAAAATAAGGTTTCTTCTTGCATAGATCAAATATTCTTATTGCCTGTCACTGAGAAATACATCTACTACACCTTTCCCTGTGGAGTATGTAATGAATGGAAACACTAAATTTTCCAAATGTCATTTCCTTGTCAAAATGATAGCCTTAATTTTTGAAAATATACTATTCCCCTCATTGTGGATTACAAACTAGTATTTCACCACATTTATCAATAGCTTTTCCTTTTCTTAAATATGAAATATCTACTTATTCTACCTCTTTCCATCTTCACAGGCCACAATCTGCCAAGGTACCAACATACTTTGTTTTGTACCAGGCTTGGCTCACTTCACCCCATTATCCTTGTTGTATTCAGTGTGGATGTTGACTCCTCTTTTAACACTCCTGGCTCATAGCTCTCTAAACTTCTCATATGTAAGGGCATTTATTTCCACTCTCCCTTCAAGATCCAGAGATAGCCTGTGCCGGTTTGGATATATTATGTCCCCCAAAACACCATGTTCTTTAATGCAATCTTGTGGGGGAAGATGTATTAGTGTTGATTAGGCTGGAATCTTTTGATTGAGTAGTTTCCATAGAGATGTGACTTAATCAACTGTGGGTAAAACATTTGATTAAATTACATAGTGATTTAATCCTGGAGTCCTATAAAAGAACTCACAAACAGAAGGACCTCAGAGCAGATGAGAATGTCATTTTGGAGAGCAGCAAAGAGAGACATTATGGAGACAGCCATTGAAAGCAGACTTTTGCTGACATTTTGGAGATGGTAGCCCAGAATTTGCTCCAGAGAAGCTAAGAGAGGACAAAATGCCCCAAGAGCAATATTTTGCAGAATGCACAGGAGCTGAGAAAGAGGAGCTGGAATACAACGTGGGATCAGCAGACGCCAGCCACATGTCTTCCGGCTAACAGAGGTTTTCCGGATGCTATTGGCCTTCCCTTGGTGAAGGTATACTCATGTTGATGCCTTAATCTGGACATTTTCATGGCCTTCCGACTGTAACCAAATAAACCCCTTTATAAAAGCCAACCCATTTCTGGTATTTTGCATTCTGGCAGCATTAGCAAACTGGAACACAGCCACAGCTCGGCCCTTTACAAAAGAGTTCCAAATGACGAAAATACCTCAATTTGGAAATTTTTATACCCCTGTACACACAAACTTATAAAATCTTCTTAAATTTCTATCTCACTCACATTAATCTGTTCAGAGGCAACATTAATCACTCAACAAGTTTCTCAGATGTGGGTATTTTTTTTGTCTTCATACCAACTTTGTACCTTACCATTTCAACAATGCCATTCATAGCACCTCAGATTCTCAGGCTAATCCTTTTTCTTTTACCAACTACTGCCAAATCCCAATTTTGGGTAAATCCTACCATTCAATTACTCCATTCTGTCTCTCAGATTGCCATACACTGCTGGAGAATATAATAAAATAGATCAATTTGTTCTATTATCAATCCACAAAACTTAAGACTCACCTGGTCTTTCACACTATTGCCTGTTAAATTTTACATATTTTTAACATCACATCACATTTTCCACAATACTTACTCCAAACTTTTCTATTCTTCTCTGGCACCTAACTTCATCCCCCCAACCTTTAACTCATTCTGAAAATAACAATACCTTCAAATTTATTCTGAAGAACAAAGTCATCAAATGAAAGGTTCCTCTGCTACTTTCTTTATTTAAACAACTACCCACATCATTCCCCATCTCTCTTCCACTCTCAATTTAGTGCTAGCACTAGATGTTTAGGGCCTCTTCTATGGTGGCCTTGGTCCATCATTATCCCCATTTTCTCTTTTATCTTCCAGTTTTCTCTTTTCCTCTGTTTTCTTACCATACAAATATGAGCAAGTCTCTCCCTCAAAAATACACACCACAACCACCACCACCACCACCAAACTACTTTATTTTTTCAAGATGTTGCAATACAAGATACCACTTCTTCAGGCAGCAGCTTTTCCCAAATCCCATTATTTATTGTCCAAATACTACTTATTTTTCAAAATCTAATTCTAAGCTCTGCTTGATAAAATCCAAAAGAATTAAGCTTTCTCTTTACCTCCTTTGAGCATTTAATTACATTCATTCTTTATATGGCTCAATTTTCTCATCTGTGAGATAAACCTGTGAGATAATACTAGTCATAATTGTCTGTGATAATAATTATTTTGGATAATTACAGAATCTGATGCAGCAAAAACCCAATGAATATTTTTATTAATACTGTTAATACTGTATTACTTAGGTGAGTTCTTAATATGACTCCATTAAATGGTTAGCTAATTGAGGGTACAGATCATGACTTATTTATTTTTTGGATTTATTAAAAGAATCTAAGAAGACTTAATATTGTTAATATGCTAAGTCTACCCAAACTGATCTACAGATTCAATTCAATCATTATCAAAATCCAAGTTGGCTTTTTTTTTTTTAACAGAAATTGATAAGCTGATCTTAAAAATCAAATGACTGAGAATAACCAAAACAATCTATAAAACAATCTATAAAAAGAAGGAAAAGGTGGAGGACTCATACCTCCCTATTTCAAAACTTACTATAAAGCTACAGTAAGCCAAACAATGTGGTACTGGAATAAAGATGGACAAAAAGAACAGAAGAGAAGTGAAAAGTCCAGAAATAGACCCTTATGTTTATGGTCAGTTGGTCTTTAGCAATGGTGCTAAGACAATTCAATAGAGAGAGAACACTCTTTTCAACAAATGCTGCTAGGATAATGGAAAACCCACATGCAAAATAATGAAGCTGGACACCTGACACCATATGCAAAAATTCACTCAAAATGGATTATACACCCAAAAGTATGAACTAAAACTATGAAATTCTTAGAGGAAAAGTAGGTGCAAATCTTCATGACTTTTACTTTGGCTACACAGTCTTAGGTTTGATACCAAAAGCACAAATAACCAAAGAAGAAAACAGATAAATTGGACATCATCAAAACTAAAACTTTTGTGCTTCAAAGAACACAATCAAAAAAGTAAAAAAGACAATTTACAGACTAGGAGAATATATTTGCTAATCATATGTCTGATAAGTGTCTAGTATCCAGAATATATAAAGAGCCATTACAACTCAATAATAAAAAGACAAACAGCCCAATTTAAAAACAGGCAAAAGATCTGAATAGACATTTCCCCCAAAACAACACACAAATAGCCATTAAGCACATAAGATGCTCAGCATAATTAATCCCTAGGGAAATGCAAATCAAAATCATGAGATACAAATTCACACACCCAACAGGATGGCTATCATCAAAAAGGCAGACAAACAAGTGATGGTGAGGATGTGGAGGAACTAGAATCCTCATACATTAATGATGGGAATGTAAAACAGTGCAGCCACTTTGGAAAAGTTTAGCAGTTCCTCAAAAAGTTAAAACACAGTTATCATAGGACCCAGAAGTTCCACTCCTAGATACATATCCAAGAGAAGTGAAAATATATGTTTATACAAAAACTTGTACACAAATGTTCATAACAGCATTATTCTTAGCCAAACAATAGAAACAACCCAAATGTCCATCAATTAATGAATGGATATACCAAATGTGATATATCCATACAATTGAATATTATTTGGCCATCAAAAGGAATGAAGTATTGACATATTCTCAATTAAAAAATATTAGGAGAATAGGTCTAGGTATTTATCTAAAAAACTGAAAGCAGGGGCTCAAATAGGTTATCTGCACACCAGTGTTCAAAGCAGCGCAATTCATAATAGCCAAAAAAAGTGGAAGCAACACAGTGTCTGTCAACAGATGAATGGATAAACAAAATGTGGTATAGACATACAAAGGAATATTATTAAGCTGAAAAAAGAATGAAGTTCTGATACATGCTACAACATGGTTGAACCTTGAAGACATCAAAATGAATGAAATAAGCCAGACACAAAAAGGAGAGATATTGTATGATTTCACTTGAATGAAACATCTAGAATATGCAAATTAATAGAAACAGAAAGTAGATTACAAGTTATCAGGGGTGTAGGAGAGGGAAAATCGGGCATCAATGCTTCATGTGTGCAAAGTATCTATTTGGGGTGATAGAAAAATTTCAGTAATGGATGGTGGTGATGGTAACACAACATTGTAAATGTAATTAGTGCCATTAATTGTATGCTTAAAAATAGTTACATGGGAAATTTTATGTTGTATACATGTTAACATAATTAAAAGAAAGGAGGAAAAAACGGAAGGATCTACTTAATTTAAATGGGAAAAATCAGTGAAAGTAATTTTGACTGTTTTAGTTCATTAAATTTATTCTTATTGAACTTAATCTTACAAGATACATTGAAATCTTGCAATTCCCCAGAGTGATATTAAATGGACTACTCTGCATTCCACAGAAAACACCTAGCTCCCAGTACTCTTTTCATTACAGTACTTGCTTTGATAAAATGGCTCTGTGTTACACTGAGTTCTGTAAAGACTAAAGATGAGAAAGGCTGTCAGTATCATAAGGATGGTATAGTGATTAAGAGCATAGGCTCTCTCTTTGTTGCTCAGATGCGGCCCCCCCTCTCCTTAAGCCCACTCGGCAGGTGAACTTACTACGCTTCCTCCTACATGGGACATGACACCCAGGGGTATAACTCCCCCCTGGCAACGCAGGAAATGACTCCTGGAAACGAGCCTGGACCCAGTACTCTGGGATTGAGAGGATCTTCTTGACCAAAAAGCGGAAGAGAAATGGAACAAAATAAGGTTCCAGTGGCTGAGAGATTTCAAATGGAGCTGAGAGGTCACTCTGGTGGGTATTCTTATGACTATATAGATATCACCTTTTAGTCTTCAGTGTGTTGGAACGGCTAGAGGGAAATACCTGAAGCTGTCAAACTGCAACCCAGTGACCTTGATTCTTGAAGACGGTGGTATAACTACATAGATTGTATAGTGTGACTGCGTGACTGTGAAAACTCGTGGCTCGCCCTCCCTTTATCCACTGTATGGACAGATGACTGGAAATATGGGGACAAAAATTAGACGAATAGGGTGGAATGGAGGGGATAGAAAGATTCAGGTGTTCTTTCTTGCTGTTATTTTTGTTTTGGAGTAAAGAAAAGGTTCAAAAATTGATTCTGGTGATGAACGCACAACTGTATGATGGTGCTGTGAATAACTGTACACTGCGGATGACTGTAGAGTATGTGAATATGTATCAATTAAAACTGTATTAAAGAAAGTAAATGAACAATGGGGGGAGGAGGGGAATGGGATGTTCTGGATGTTCTTTTTTATTTTAATTTTTATTTTATTTTTTGGAGTAATGAAAATGTTCAAAGTTTGATTACGGTGATGAAAGCACAACTATATGATGATACTGTAAACAACTGATTGTACAATTTGAATGACTATATGTTATGGGATTATATCCCAATAAAATTGCATAAAAAAAAAAGAGGACAGGCTCTGAATTCGGAATACCTGGCCTCAGGCTTTGGCTACACCATTTACTAGTTGTGCAACCTTGGCCATGTTACTAAATCCCTCTGTGCTTGAGTTTTTTCATCTATAAAATGGAAGGAACAATAGTAAGCTTAAAACAGTGCATGGTACATAACAAGCACTCAATAAATATTAGGATCTATTATTGCCCTCATAAGTCTGCAGGGGACCCTAGTATACAACCGTAAGTTCTCAGGCAGCCAGAATTCAATGACACTAGATATGTAGGGAAATTCCAGAAAGACCACCCTTCCCTCTTTGTGCTCCAACATTGCAAGTCCAGAAAAAAAGAATCTACCAGGAAAACATATAGACAAAGTTTAAAACCTCTACTTAGAGTACTATAACTAATTTCAACCTAGTTATTAACAAGGAAATCAAAAGAATGTTAATTATTATTCATGTTGCCAGTAGGAGAAAATCTACAACTTAAAAGCTAGTTTTCTAATAAACTATTAACCGAAAATAGAAAATCAAGAGGATTTCTGATAGTGATATAACGGATTCTCCTGCATTTTGCTACAAGGAAGAGATGAAGCAAGCAGGGATAACTAAAAATTTATCTCCCTATAAAACTATGAAAGGGGTTTCTGCTGAAATGTTATGGAATGAAACAACTACAGCACAACTTCTACTTGCTGGTACACAAACTAATCAGAAACAAAACTATAAACTCTGGAAAAATCTGACTTTTTAGCTTCTTATTGCAAATTAAGCATAGTCATTGGTCTAGGGGTGGTATGTGACCCCACTGTGGCAATGAGAAGCAAACAAAAACTTCCAGGGTTTTTCTGGGAAAGACTTCTTTGATAAGAGCTAGGTACACAAGAGAACCTTTCTGGCTCTGTTTTCTACTTTAGGCCTTGCACTAGGGCATGGTCCTCAAATCTGCTGCAGTCATGCAAACAAGCCACAAGGACTATAAAGATCTAATGCTGTGCCTCACAACTTTGAGTTGAAGGACCAATCTTAGAATAATTTGCCTCTGTGCTTCTTGTTAAATGAAGGGAAAATTAAAATCCCTATTTGTTTTGGCAACTTGTTTTTGGATGTTTCTATTTCTTGCAGCTAAAAGGACTGGCAATTTTTACAAATTCCCTGGATTTACCCTCAACTTTTCTCATCTTTCCTCTAATATTTTCCATCTCTGTTTTCATTATGCTTTCTGGAAGATTTCCTCAATTTTATCTTCCAAAATTTATTTAGTCATTTACAAATATGCATACACACACATGTACACACATACATTTTTAAAATTTCTGCAACAATATTTTTAATATCCAAGAGCTCTTTCTTGGTCTCTTTTGCTTTTGCTTCTTCAGTACAGTCATGAAACAAGAACAGGTGCTACATCTTCTCTTCTCTCTCATGTTAATTAGTTATTTTCAAGTTCTCTTCCGTTCTTTGCACTGTTTCTGAGTTCCTGTTCGTAATTCTGCCTTTGTTTTTCTGGTTAAAAGTTTTCCTTAAATATCTGGCTATTCTTAGACTGTCCATTCATATTTAAAAGTTAACAACTCTTAATAGCTGATTGGAAGTCTGTAGAATGATGGCTTTAAGTGGATAATCAGTAGAGATCTGGCTTTTCACTGAAGGACCTTCAAATATCAGTCCCTATAAGTCTTTTCTTTTGGGTTGGTCAATTTTCCCCAGGAAGAACCCTGTCATCTCCAACTAGGATCTTCTTCATATTATCAAATTGAATAAGTGCAAAGTTTTAACTTACTTATGCGTTTGTTTTGTGTCCACCCCACCCACTCAACCATCAGAATATAAGCTGCTTGACGGCAGAGATTTTTGTCTTTTTTTGTTTATTTCTACATCCTTGGGGCAAACACAAATGTTAGAAGGCACTCAATAAATTTCTGGTGAAAGAATGAATCAACAGTGATTTATGGAGCACTTATTATGTATCAGAAACTATGCTATTTGATGATTATAGACTCCTTAAATCACCATATGTATGACAGAATTAAATTTTACCAATGAATTTAGGTATAGGAAAGTTAATCTGCCTGCAGAAACTAAGGACAGCTGGGATACAAACAGGGTCTGTGTGACTCCATATTTCATCTTAATCTCAATATTATACTGTCTTCTACACAGTAACCATGTAGCATTAGCTCCCGAGAATAAGAATCTACTGCTTCACCATATAATAATGATAGAACCTATAAATCTGCCATATGCTGCCCTAGTTAGACTTAATCTGAACAGTTTGTTCAATTTTAAAACAATTCAAAAATTTTAAAAGGAACTGACCAAACATATCTAGGAAAAGGTCCACAAACCATGTCATAAAGAAGGGCTGGAGGAATTAGAAATATTCAGCCTGAAAATAAGAGTTTAGGGGTTGCAGGGGAGACAATGGCTTGACAAAGGTAGGATAGGGTAGTGATTAAGAGCATAGTCTTCTGAGTTAGAGTTAGGTACCTAGTACCTAGTATCTAGTTCAAAGGTAACTATAAGGATTAAACTGAATAATAAATGCATTTAACACAGTGCCAGGCAAAGAATAAGCTCAAAGATTTTGTTATTGTTGTTTTTAATGATCATCAGTTTTCAAATACCAAAAAACCTGAAGAGTGTGTATGTGTGCGTGTATGTGAAAGAGAGAGCGAATCACTGCTATATGACACAGATTACTGATGCAAACGCATTACATCTAATGATGGGGAAAAGTTTGCTAAGACTCAGAAAATGCTGGCAAAAAAACTGGTGTTGAAGTTGTCTAATTCTGATTAGCAGTACAGTGTAGTGGTGAATAATGTGGGCTGTGGAACCTGAATGACTTACAAAAGAAACTGAATGCCAAGAAAGTTTATCTATGATTACAATAGTAACTACCTCATAGGATTAAAAACAATGACTAACTTAATAAATTCACAATCATGTTCAAGTCTTGAGACTAGCTTCAAGGCACTGTTAAACAATAAAGCTAAGAATGTTAGGCTATTTAAAATTGCAAATTTTACCTATAAGGAAACAAAACCAATTGGGGGACGGGGAGAAAAAAAGAGGTTTTACAAAAGCTCCTCCTTTTTCCGATATGGTAACTAGTTTGCTGACCTCCGTTTCTCTTTTTTTAAAATCCATTTATTATTCAGAGTAATATTCTGAAATTTAAATATGACCTTCCCTTAGTTTTATTTGACGTTTTCCAAGTTAAAAAAAGTAATACTACTTTATGTTGTGAACTTTATGTTACAACTTTATGTCAGTATTTGAAACTAAATACTAAAAAGTTTCTAGACAAAGCTAACTCTTCCCATATCTATTTCTAATATCACTCCCTAAGACAACCAATACAATAAATACAAATGCTTTTTATTTTATAAGTTCATTTTTTTTTTCAATATTACTACAATATGATAACTCAAAAGCTTACCTCCAGATAGATTGATGGCGGATTATGCTCCCCACCAAATTTGTCCAATAGGGCCTCTATATGTTCCTGCGTCAACTTAATCATTTGTTTGATATTCCACACCTAAAAGATATTTTAAAAGAATTTAAAGTCACTTAGGATGTGAATTAGAAATATTTTAATGTAGACAACTACACTGCAGTAACCATCAGTGTTCCCTGAAGTTCAGAGTTTATAGAACTTAGAGATCATTTAGTACAGTGATTTTTCCTTTTTATTATTAAAGATCTTTGTTTTTTTTCTACACTAGTAATATAATAGACTCTCAACTATAGAAGTTTCAAATAATACATGAGTATTCAGAATAAATCATGAAAATCTCTTTTCACATTTCCTATATTCCCAAGCTCCCCACCAAGAAGGTAAGTGCTGTTTATAATTTTTTGTGGATCCTCCCACTTTTTATGCATATAAAAAATATAAATACATATATACATAGAATATACAAATACATGATCCAAAATTATATATAAAACGATTTTTAACACTTGCTTTTTTCACTGAACAACATGCCTCAGATTCTTTTCAAGTAAGTACATATATATTTAATTCTTTTTAATGATTATATAAGCATTCATTTTATAATATGGATATGACACTGCTTATTTCAATGATCTTCAAACTTCAATGGTAACCAGGGGTTAGATGCACATGATAATTTTAAGACAACTGATTTTCGGAGCCTCAATTTCTACTTGTACTTTTCCTAGCTGGTTTACTTGAGAACTGTTTCTCCTTTCCTACTTCCTCTTTTACAATCACCATTCTCTACTTTATAAAAAAAAAAAAAAGGCAAATCTCTTATCTATCTCAAATCCTACTAAGGCGCATTGCTCTGAGAAGTATGAACTCCAAGGTACTTAGCAAACAAGACAATTAAGAGAACAGGGAAAGTCCCTTGAGAGAAAAGGAGAAAAAAAAAAAATATATTAAGGGCAGGACCTTATTTTATTAAAGAAACAAATTCTTGGCTCGGCCCCAAGCCTTATCCATCCCTCACAATATCTGACTGTAAATTAATCTATCCAGCTAGCCAACTTGTCTGCCTAGAATTCAGAAATGTGTTCGGTGTTAAAGAGGTAAATATTAACATGTTTATTAAATATGAAGTCAGACTTGTTACTTGATGAAAAACGAGTCCAATTTATCTGACTTGTTTGACAGCAAGAATTGGCTTTGCTAGTTATATTATGTGGTAGATACTGTCTATAAATTGGAATGACCTAAATCTGCAGCTTAAGTTTTGACCAAAATATATCAAACACAAATATAATACACACTAGAAATTACACCCTTTTAAACTATTTAAAGTTATAATGAAAAATGTTAGCTATCAATTTTTCAATGTGCAACAGAGGGACTAAACGAGCAAAATGATTTCAAGACCCTTGGTTTATTTAATAATTCTCTTATTGGAGGACATTTAGATAATCCCATTTTTCTCAATGTCAAACAATGCTTCACTGTATAGCTCTGAACTGCCTTTCTGTGCAAAGATGCAAGTTTTTCTTTTGAATTTCTAGGTATAGGATTCCTATATTGAAGGATATGCATACTTAAAAATGTAATAAATATGCCAAATGGTCTTCCAAAAATACATATACATATCAACTGTATTCATATCTGTAGTGTATGAGTATAATCTTTTCCCCACAATCTCACCAATAATGGGTATTATCAAACTTCCAAACTGTTGCCAACCTGCGGCGGTGGGGGGGTGGGGGGGTGATCTTGTTGTTTTAATTTGTAGTTCCCAAAAGGTTGAGCATTTTTTCATGTTTATTGGCCAACTGAGTTTCTCTTTGTAAAATTTTCTATCCATATTCTTTCTCCATTTTACTCAACTGAGAGTTACTAGATTTTTCTTATTTATTTATAGATACTCTTTATGTATTCTGGATATTAATCCTTATTTTCTTACACTTTCACTTGTTTTCCAGGTTAAGTTTCTTTTGTTTTCATAAAATAAGTCTTGTTACTCAAAGTGTGGTCAACAGACAAGCAGCATTAGCATCTTCTGGAAGCCTGATAGAATAGAACAGCAGAATTAGGCTTCATCTCGGAACTACTTAATCAGAATCTGCACTTCAACAAAATTGCATGGTGATTCACACATGCATTAAGAGTTTGAGAGGCAATGAGAGAAGTTTTAAATTCTTTCTATAGTTAAATATTGCAATACTTTTCTCTGTGACTCCTTTCCTGATTTCTCATATCCCCAGAGAGTGTTAGATATCTTCTTTACTTTTTTCTAACGAATGTGACTCCTTAGGACACCTCATCCAATCCTGTGCCTTTATATGCCAACTATGGACTGGTGAAACCCAAAGTTTTAAATCCAGCTCTGTTCTCTCTTCTCAATTCCCGACTCCTTTTTCCTATTTCCTACTCAACATCTCTACTTGTATAACTAAAAGAGGCATCTCAAACTTAACGTATTTAAAGACTAAACTCTGATTTCTCTCTTCTTCCTCCCCACCCCCCCACCCAAAAACTCCTTTAAGTTGCTCAAACCAAAAACCTTAGCATCATCTTCGACTCTTTTTCTCACATCTGACAATTGATCCATCTCTAAATCAAAATATATGCAGAATCAGACCACAACTCTCCTTCTCTAACATTATCACTCTGTTCTACTCCAGTTTATTCCGATAGTCTCTGAAGTGGTCTCTCCTTTCCACTCTTAGATGGCATGGTGGCCAGAGTCGTCTTTTAAAAATATAACTTTAGATTACATATCATTCTTCTGCTCAAAACCTTCCAATGGCTTCCCCAAGTAAAAACCACAAACAGTCTATAAGGCATTACATGACCTGGCCCTCTGCAATCTCTTACTATCCTTTCCTTCTTTCACTCCTTCCAATCACTTGGCCTCATTGCTCCTCTTTGGGCATACGAAGGATACTCACAATGCAGGATATTTGCACATAGTATTCCTTCTGCCTGGAATGCTCTTCCCCTATATTTCTGCAATGTTTATTACCATTACAATGTCACCTTACCGATGAGACATTTTCTGATCATCCTGTGCAGAATGGCATCAACCTCTTCAACTCTTCCCCAACCAACAAGCACAGAGTCAGTTTCTATCCCTTTCCTAATATTATTTTCTCCATTACCACCTTACTATATATATTTTTTTCTATTTATTTTGTTAATTACATGTAACTTCCTACCCCCCAGTAGAATATAAATAAAGTCTAAGAGGGCAGGTTTTGTCTATTTTATTATCTTATGTAAACCCTGGGCCTAGAACAGTATTTAGCATAAACACTCAAATATTTGCTGAAAAAAAAAAATGAATGCCTTCTTCAGATCATCCCTCAAATGGTACTTCATTTATGATGACTAAATTGACTACTCAAGCAGAACTGCTTTATCAGTCAGAGTATGATATCCTACAGATATGTTTTTCATATTTATTCTGCCTTTGCAGGAAAAATTATACTTTTTCCTATTTGATAAGGGGAAGTTCTTTTTTACAAAAGAATGCCATCTAATATAAAATAATTGATTCAGAAAAGAATCAAGGGATGCTAAAACCACTAGGTAAAAAGTCCATAGGGAACAGGATATTCACACGATCTCAAAGTATTCCCCAATGCATTAAAGGCAAAGATCCTTACAAGGAGAGATGTGGCTTAGAACCATTAATAGTGGGACGATCTGACATGTGCTTCATGATGTGATGCAACATAAATGACAGATTATTACCCATAAAGTATATTTGGAAAACATTTAAATAGAACCTAATCATGGCTTTATGCTTAGCTTCTAGGGGATAAAGAAACATGTGAAAAGTGCCAAAATGAAATAATCAGAAAAATATGGAATGTAGGACATTCTGCATTCTAAGGCATTCACCTTCTCTTAAAAGTCAATGCCACTATAATCAGACAAACCCAAAATGAAGGACATTCAACATGACAACTGTCCTGAATGAATGAATCAGGTCATGAAGAAACAAAGAGGTGGGAAGACTAAAAGACTAAAAAACAACAATTACTAAAAGACAATTAATGCAACACATGCACAGAGTGGGTTTTAAAACAGGGATAGGGAATAGCTCTGAAAGAAATGCTTGGGACAACTGTGGAAATTTCATCATGTACTAGATCATTCAGGACAGTTGTCATGTTTAATGTCCTACATTTTGGGTTTGTCTGATTATAGTGGCATTGACTTTTAAGAGAAGGTGAATGCCTTAGAATTATGGAACTGTTCATGTTCCTAGATGTGATAATGTATTCTGGTTAGGTGAAATCTTTTTCTTAAAAGATATAAATACAGCAAAAATTAACAATCATTGAATCTAGGTGGTGTTTAAATGGGTGCTCACTGCATTATTAATTCAACTATTCTGTAGGTTTGAGTTTTTTCCCAAACTTCTCATTTCTTTTTCCTTTAATGTTAAATAATGATTATCTTTCTTTCCAGTAATGCTTTTTCTCTTATATTTCAATTATCTATTAACCTATCTATACAAGTTTTCCTCTTACCACTATTTGCCAGGATTATCTTCTCATCCTTTTACTTTCAACTGTTGCATCACATATAAATGGATTATAGCTGATTTTCTGTCTGTCTGCTTTGTTTCAAATATATTTGACTGCATTTTAACCAAATAATGTTTTGTCAGGACATAGAAATACATCAAAATGCTATCACCTGTTGATTTACAACAAATTGCACAATTACATTTGTATAGTTGATTTATTTCTACCACCTTATGTCTTTCTATTTATACTGCTTTTTCTGTAATTTTTTTCCTGCTTTTCTGAATTCTACTGAATTGATCAGGCTATGATATTCTTCCTTTTACCTCTAAATAATGGCAATATTCTGAGCCACAAAAACAAGTTTCATAAATACAAAATGTTGTTTTCATACAGACCAATTTCCTGACCACAATGGAATTAATTTACAAATCAATAACAAAGTTGAACATACTTTTGAAAAATTCAACAGGCATAAAAATAGAATATTTACAGAAATATTTCAGAATTTTAGAATATTAGCAATAGAGATCTTTTAATTTAATATAGAACATCTACAAGAAACCTGCAGCAAAATATCACAGTGAAAGGTCTGGAGTAAGACAAGGGTTCCTGTTATCACTGCCCTCATTCAACTATACTAGAGTATAGCTAAACATATGAGATAAAAAGATATAAAAAGAGACATAAGAATTGGAATGGTAGAGACAAAAACTTACTTGTAGGAAACATGACTACCTATAGAAAAATCCAAGAGAGTCTATAAACCAAAAGGACTAATAATTATAAACTATTAATACTAATGCAAGAGTTTTGCAAGGTTGCTGGATTTAAGATCAAAGATTCAAACATTATGTAGCGTTCCAATGCGTCAGCCACAGCCAAATTAAAAACAAAACAAAACAAAACAAAAAAACACTCTTCATACCAAAGAAATTATAAAGAGTGTAGAAATAAATCTAACAAAAGATTTTGCAAGACCTTCATGGAGGAATCAACAAAATAATATGCAAGGGCTAAGAGAGGGGAAGAGAGAAACACAGATGACATTGGAGGATAATTTCCTTCCCTCTTTTGGTAACCTAGCAAGAAGCTGGATTAGCAAGTCTGAGTTAGCCCAGTACAAGAAAAGGCTGACGACAGCTACAGAGCTTGGGAAGCTTCTCCTTTCTAATAATGCCATTTAATTAACCTTAAGCTCCAATTATTACATAGGAGCTCTTTCCATGGTACATTAATTCTAGTTATACTTGGTCAAAGCACACATTGGAATGAGGATAATAGAGCTCAGGCAATTGTGTGTGCTCTGATACTTCTATATTTTTCACCACTAAAACCTTATTTTACATTTATACTACATGGTGTGTATGTGTGTGTATGTGGGGGAGGACTAGAGGGGTCTGTACCCACTTTGCCTACATAAATGTTCTGTATGGAAAGACTCAGTATCATAACGATGCCAATTTTCCCCCACGTCAATTCACTGAAATAAACAAAATTCCAAGAGGTTTTTTCTTTTTGTTTGTTTATTTTTTCATGGAACTTGACAAACAGATACTACAGTTCTTACGGAAGCAATGCACAATAACAGCCTTTGGGCTATTTTGAAGAATAAGGAGAGACGACTGATATTACTAGATAGCTAGTTATAAAACAATGGTACTGGTATACGATAGACAAAGAACCCACAAGGACAGAACAGATTGCTCAAAAACAAAGATACAAGTATTTACATATGCTATATGGTTTGAATTGGCAATATAATTCAGTGGGAGACAGAATGGACTATACAATAAACAATACTGGGATAACTGGCTCTCTTTTTGGAAAAGGTCAAATAGTCCAGAAGAAAAATGAGTTAAGGATTTACTAACAAGTAGTTTTTTAAAGAGGATTCAGAATATCCAATGAACACATGAAAAAATCAATGACATCATTAATAATCTAAGAAATGCAAACTAAAACAAGATAGCACTTCACACCCATGAGATTACTAAGAGTTGGCAACAATATACAGCAAAAGGTGTTCTCATATTCAACAGGTGAGCATAATACAAATGTCTGAGAATAAACTAGTAATAGCTAGTAAAGTCAAAGATGAGCATGTGTGGTAGGTTGAATTATGTACACGAGAAAAACATTTTTATCTTAATCCATTCCTGTAAGTGTGAACCCATTGTAAACAGGACCTTTTGAAGTTATTTTAGTTATAATGTGGCCAACTGAAACAAGGTGGGTCTCAATCTGGATTATTGATCCTTTTAGGCAGAAGAAATTCAGTAATAATAAGAGAAAGTCACATGAAGGAGCAGAAGCTGGAAGACAACAGAACCCAGAAGAGAAAGGAGAGGACATCACCATGTGACAGATAAGCCAAGGACCCCAGGATCACTGGCAGCTAGCCAGGGAATGCCACAGTCTTCAAAGATAAAGCATCACCTTGCTGTCAATTCGATTTTGGACTTCTCTTAGCCTCAAAACCATGAACCAATACATTCCCATTGTTTAAGCCAACTCATATTGTGGTATTTGCATATACCCTGTATGTCCTGTCATTCAGCTATTATATATACACAAACGTGCAAGACATATTCACACCAGCAATGTTTATAACACCAAAATATTGGAGCCAACTCAAATATTCATTAAGAGAAAACTGGGCAATTCTGGCATATTTGTATAATGAAATACAATATATAAGTAAAAATGAAGAACTAGAGCTTCATGTATCAACATGGATACACCTCAAAAACATACTACTGAGCAACAAAGAAAGTTCCAGGATACATGCAGCTTTAAAACATGTAACTGATATTCTATATTATTTATGGATATATGGCCATGGTAAAAATATAAAAAGATTCATGGATATGATGAACACTAAATACAAGAGAGTGGTTATCTCTGAAGGGCAAGAGAAGGCAGGGAAAGGAATCAGACGTAAGACTACAAGGTGCCTTATCTCTGTCTATAGTTTTTTTTTTATTTGTCTACAAATATCTGAAGCAAATATGATAAAACACAATTCAACAATGCTGGGGAATGGTCACATGGATGTTCATTATATTATTCCTTATACTTTCATACTTGAAATAGTTCACAACTTGGAAGGGAAGGAAGAAATTGAGGTGGTGAGTTGGCTAGTTCCCCCCAGAAGTAAAATATACTAAAGCTCTCCTTACTTTCTATAATTATGATAGCCCTAAATTTGACTGCTCCTACATGAAAGCCTATGAATACATAAGACCTGCAGAGAGCCCACACTAAGACTTCCCATTTAAAAAAAAGCTTAGACCCATAACTGCTTTCTACTGAAATCAACTTAGTCCTTTACTAACGAATATGGATAGCTACTCAGGAAATCACAAGACAGTGCAAAAATCCAACGAAAGGAAAGAGAAAGAACATAATGAACAAAGAAATGAATGACCAAGGACAAAACTGAAATAATGTGAGTAAAAAACAAGAACTTACAAAATTCACTACTACACTTGTAAAGACATCAAATCCCCCAAACAAAATCAATTGTCAAAAAAGAAAAGGAGATTTTCTAGAAAGTGCAGATATTTTTGGAAAAACAGTTTAAGAAAAGGGGTAAATAACAAAATGAACATTGGTGAAGAACATGGTAGAGATTTATAATAAAAAGTTAAAGAAAACCTCTGAGAAGGCAGAACAAAAAGAGTAAAAGGTTGAAGAGACATTAAGAATATACCTAGAAGGTGGAGAATTGTGGGAAGATGACAGAGTAGAAAGCTCCAGTATTCAGTCCCTCCACCAAAGCAGCTATGGAAATGCAAGGAACTGTCTGAATCAACTATTTTGAAATTATGGAGTGGAATATTGTGCAGTCATTGGGACCACTGCGTTGAAGGAAGAGACTGGTAAACTGCAGTAAACATCAGTGACTTTGACCCTCATTGCAGCAGCTACTATTCCCCATCTGAAAACCATGTGCAGGCAGCAGTAAGGACTGTAGCCCTGGATCCTGATACAGCTTGCTGATGGTAGGGTGGGTTATACGGGTCTATCCTCCAAAATCCAGGAGTGCGTAGTCAGATCGCTGAACACTGCTTTTGATCAGAAACTTGAGATTACTCAGGGGCTGGCTCTGAGGGCAGACTTTGTTCCAAATCCCCACAATTAAAAGTCACTGGAACTTCATTCCTTCTTACTGCTGAATAATATTCCATGGTATGTATATACCACCTTTTCTTTATGCATTCATATGTTCATGGACACTTGAGTTGTTTCCATCTTCTGGCAATTGTGAATAACGCCACAAAGGACATCGGTTTGTCAATGTCTGTTCATGTCCCTGCTTTCAGAACTTCTGGGTAGATCCCAAATAACAGGACTGTCAGGCCATGAGGCAACTCTATACTTAGCTTCCTGAAGAACCGTCAAACTGTCCCCCACAGCGGCTGTACCATTTTACATTCCCATCAGCAGTGAATAAGTGTTCCAAATTCTCTACATCTTCTCCAACACTTGAAGTTTCCTGTTTGTTTAATAGAGGACATTCTAGTAGGTGTGAGATGATACCTCATTGTGGTTTTGATTTGCACTTCCCTAATAGCTAGTTGAAGCTGAGCATTTTTTCATGTGCTTTTGTCAAAAAAATCCAATTTTACTGAGATACATTCACATACCACACAATCATCCACGGTGTACAATCAATTGTTCACAGTACCATTATATAGTTGGACATTCATCACCACAATCAACTTTGAACATTTTCATTACCATACACAAAAAAGAATAAGAATAAAAGTTAAAGTAAAAAAGAACACCCAAAATATCCCATATGCCCCATCTCCCCCCTATTATTCATTTACTTTTTGTACTCATTTTTCTATTCATGTGTCTATACACTGGAGAAAGGGAGTGGGAGACAAAGTTTTCACAATCACACAGTCACACAGTGTAAAAACCATATATTTATACAATCATCTTCAAGAATCAAGGCTACTGGGTTGCAGTTCAACAGTTTCAGCTATTTTCTTCTAACTATTCCAATACACTAAGAACTAAAAAGGGATATCTATGTAATGCATATGAACAACCTCCAGAATAACCTCTCGACTCCATTTGAAATATCTTAGCCACAGAATATTCTTTTGTTTCCTTTCTCTTCCCACTTTTGGTCCAAGAAGGCTTTCTCAATCTCATGATGCCAGGGCCAAGCTTATCCCCACAAGGCATGTCGCATGTTACCAGGGAGATTTATAACCCTGGGAGTCATGTTCCACATAGTGAGGAGTGCAGTGAGTTTCCTGCAGAGCTGGCTTAGAGAGAGAGGCCACATCTGAGCAACAAAAGAGGTTCTCTGGTGGTGACTCTTAGGCACAATTTTAAGTAGGCTTAGCCTCTCCTTTGCAGTAACAAATTTCATAAGGGCAAGCCCCAAGATAGAAGTCTCGGACTTCTAAATTGGTAGCTCCAATGCTTGTGAGAATATCATTAATTTCCCAGGTGGGGAAACTTAATATTCCCACACTTTTCCTCAGTCCCTTAAGGGGGCTTTGCAACTACATCTTTATTCCCTGCCCAAATTACTCTGGGATGTACTGAGGCTTCACATTAACCTATAAAAACCAACCAGATTTCCCTCCCTATTCAACGTTCCATGTAATTATGGTGTTTGAATAAACTGACCATACAAGTTAAATTATATAGTGTTGCAAAAAATATAGATTTTGCACCTAATAAAATTTCTTCCTATGGTCTCACAAAGAAGTTGAAGTTTTAAAAGCACTGTCAATATCATCCTCAACCCTTTAGTCTAATTTACTTTAGTCCCTACCAAGTCCATTTTGCTCATATCTCTAGTTGAAGTCTGATCTCTTCTTTCAGAGTTAACATTTGCTGTATGGGGTAATGCTGGCATTCATAGCTGCCAGACTCTGGCTCTGAGTCTCAGGTATCACACAGATACCCAAAGTTCCAGGGACCGGCCAGATTATACACAAAGAGCTCAGCATCTCAGTATTTACAAATAACCATTACAACTTAGAAATGGAAGTAAGCGCTGTAGGAGCTTACAATCTAGGAACCTTTACAGTAAGCCTTCCCCCAGTAAACTATGTGCTCAGACTCAATTCTCAGAGCTTAAACATTATACTTAGTCCATATTAGTGAGGCATTATAATGTTTTTCTTTTCATTTCTGCTTTATTTCACTCAACATACTGTCCTCAATATCCATTCACCTCACAACTTCACTCGTTCTTGCAGCAGCTCAATATTCCATTGTACATATATACCACAATTCACTATAACATTTATCAATTGGTATACCCATGGCCACCTCCATCCACTGCAAATCGTGAATACTGACACTATAAACCCCACTGTGCAAATGGCCATTTGTGTCCTTCTTTTCAATTCTCCCAAGTATATACCAAATAACCAAGTTGAAGGACCATATGGCAACCCCATGCTTAGCTTCCTGTGGAACCACAACATGCCCTCCAGATAGGCTGCACCACTCTACTTCCCCACCAACAGTGATTAGGTACATCCCTTTCTCCATTTTCTCCAGCACTTGAATCCCTCTGTTTATTTTGTAGATGGTTTATTCACACACCATACATTACATTCTAAGTAAACAATAAATGGTTCCCTGTATAATCACATAAATATGCATCTACCACCTGTGCCAGTTTGAATGTATTATGTCCCCCCAAATGCCATTATCTTTCATGTAATCTTGTGTGGGCAGACCTATCAGTGTTAATTAGATTGTAATTCTTTGAGTGTTTTCATGGAGATGTGCCCCACCGAACTGTGGGTGATGACTCTGATTGGATAATTTCCATGGAGGTGTTGGCCTGCCCATTCAGGGTGGGTCTGAATTAAATTACAGGAGCACTATATAAGATCAGACAGAAGCAGCAAGCTGCTACAGCCAAGAGGGACACTTTGAAGAATGCGCAGAAGCTGAGAGAGTAACTACAGATGAGAGACAATTTGAAGATGGCCATTGAAAGGAGACTCTTGCTCTGGAGAAGCTAAGAGAGGACAAACACCCTAAGAGCAACTAAGAGTGACATTTTTGAGGAACTGCAGCCCAGAGAGGAATGTACTGGGAGAAAGCCATTTTGAAATCAGAAATTTGGAGCAGACGCCACCACATGCCTTCCCAGCTAAGAGAGGGCCATCCTCCAGTGAAGGTACCTGACTGTTGATGAGTTACCTTGGACACTTTATGGCCTTAAGACTGTAACTATGTAATCAAATAAACCCCCTTTATAAAAGCCAATCCATTTCTGGTGTTTTGCATTCCGGCAGCATTAGCAAACTAGAACACAGTCAATATCTATATAAGGATATTTCCATTTCTTCTCAAAAAAGAGGAAGACGCAAGAAAAAAGAAAAAGAAAAAAAATGACAACTAAAAAGCAACAGAAGAAAAAATAAATTAAAATAAAATACAATGAAAAAGTCAGACAATAACACCAACGCCAAGAATCCCATACCCCTCCTGTTTATCACCCTCTTATAAACATTTAGCTTTGGTATGCTGCCTTTGTTACAATTAATGGAAGCATATTACAATGTTACTGTTAACTCTAGACACTAATTTGCATTGATTGTATTTTTTTCCCCAATACCACCCCATTTTTAACACATTGAAAGTTTGACATTCATTTGTTCTCCCTCATGTAAAAACATATTTGTAAGTTCAATCACAATCATTGACCACTCTAGGTTTCATTAAGTTATACAGTCCCAGTCTTTATCTTCTATCTTTCCTTCTTGTGTTCTACATGCCCCTAACCTTCCTCTTCCAACTGTTCTCACAGTCATCTTTGTTCAGTGTATTTACCATGCTACCATCACCCAAACTGTGCTCTAAATCTCTCTCTCCTGTCTTTCCCATCTGCCTGAAGTGCTCCCTTTAGAATTTGCTGTACAGCAGGATTCTTGTTCACAAATTCTCTCAGTGTCTCTTTCTCTGGGAATATATTAAACTCTCCCTCATTTTTAAAGGATAGTTTTGCTGCATAAAGGATTCTTGGTTGGCAGTTTTCTCCTTCAGTATCTTAAATATATCATACCACTGCCTTTCAAGCCTCCATGATTTCTACAGAGAAATCTGCACATAGTCTCATCGAGTTTTCCTTTACGTGATGGATAGCTTTTCTCTTGCTGCTTTCAGAATTCTCTGTCTTTGAAATTTGATAATGTGATTATTAAGTGCCTTGGTGGTCTATTCAGATCTATTCTGTTTGGGGTACACTGCACTTCTTGGATCTGTAATTTTATGTCTTTCATGAAAGATGGGAAATTTTCAGTGATTATTTCCTCCATTATTGTTTCTGCCTGTTTTCTCTTCTCTTCTCCTGAGACATCCATGACACATACATTCTAAGCTTCATGGTCTCATTCAGTTCTTTGAGATGACGCTCATATCTTTCCATTCTTTTCCCTGTCCTGTTCTTTTGTGTGTAGGATTTCAGATATCCTGTCCACCAGCTCATGAATCTTCTGCCTCTTGAGATCTGCTGTTGTATGTCTCCACTGTGTTTTTCATCTCTTGTATTATGCCTTTCATTCCCATACGTTCTGCCAAATGTTCTTTCAAACTTTGAAGTTCTTCCTTATGTTCACCCAATGTCTTCTTTATATCTTTCATCTATTTTGCCATATCTTCCCTCAACTCATTGATTTGATTGTTGGATTGACTTAGGAGATTTGTTTGATAATAATTAGTTGTGTCAATTCCTGTGTCTCAGTTGAAACGTAAGTTTGTTCCTTTGACTGGGCCATATATTCGTTTTTCCTAATATGAGACAATTTTTTGTTTCTATGCATCTGGTTTCCTTGATTACCCTAATCAGACTTTCGTAGACCAGACAGGCCCAGGTCTCAGGAGGAAGGTATTATCAGTATCAAGTTTCCCTGAGGAGCATGTTGCCAGACTTTCCTGTGAGGCTTCTAGACTTGGTACTTTTCCTGTCCTGTCCAGGTGGCATTGTCAGCCCCCAGCTCCCCACTGTTGTAAATAGGTGCAAGCAAACGTTTTACTTCTCAGCAAACCCTGTCCTTGCCAGGGCCCGAGGATGTCAGAAGCCAAGCTTAAATTGTTTCTGGTTTGCCCCTCCCTCCCCCTGGCCCCAGTGTCTGAATTCAGTGAGGGAGAGCAGCCACTTGAGGTGGGCCCCATCCCCTTAGCTTAAGGAAGATATGCCCTTTAAGGAGTTATCTTCTACACTTGAATTCCTTCTTTGTCTCTCTGACTCTGTTTTCTCCACCTCTGCTTGGGTCAGTGCTGACAAATGAAGAGGCATGAGGCTTATTCTAATGAGCTGTTAAGAATGAGAGGGAAAAAAAAAAAGGAAAAACAACAAAAGTCCCTTTTCAGAGCCAGTTCCCAGATTCACAGTTTCACCAATCGACCAGTGTTGGTACACAGTTCTTTGTGCCCCTTTTCTTGGGACACAGCCATTTTCCAGTATTCTGAGCTCAGCCATCTCCAAAAGCCTCTGTTTTTATTTATTTATGTATTTTTTTCCCGATAGCCCAGCCTCCTCTCTGCCACGTGGAACCTTAGGTTCCTTTCCTGTTTGCTCCAGGTTTATCTGTGCTTGTATTTTGTATTCAGTAGTCCAAATTTGTTAATTAATACCTCAATTGAAGCTTGGTTTAGTTACTTTCCCTCACTCCGCCTCTTTTTCCCAGAGGGAAGTATTTCAGCTCTATCTACCATGCCAGTGACAGAGGGGCACTAGCTCCGCTGTTTGGGGAGCTTTACTTACAGGTTTGTGCTGCAATCTCAGCCGTTCCACCCATTCTATGCTGGTGTATGATGTGTGTCCAGTCACAGATGTTCCCCAACAGTTGTTCCAGACCATATACTAGTTCTTGGCTATTTACTAGTTGCTCTAGAAGACTGACTAAATTCCACACCTCTCTATGCTGCTATCTTGTCTCACCCTTTTTCATGTGATTTTTAGCAATCTATGTTTCCTCTTTTGAAAAATGTCTATTTGTGCCTTTTGCCCATTTTATAATGGGGTTGTTTGTCTTTCTGTTCTTAAGTTGTTGGATTTTTAATATATATACTGGATTTCAAACCCTTATCAGATATGTGGTTTCCAAATATTCTCTCCCATTGAGTCAGATGCCTTTTTAACCCTTTGACAAAGTCCTTTGAAGCACTGAAATATTCGATTTTGAGGCATTCCCATTTATCTATTTTTTCTTTCACTGCTTGTGCTTTGGGTGTAAAATCTAAGAACTTATCACCTATCACCAGATCTTGAAGATGCTTCCCTACATTTTCTTCTAGGAGTTTGATCCATTTTGAGTTAATTTTTGAATAAGGTATGAGAATAGGGGACCTCTTTCATTCTTTTGGCTATGGATATCCAGTTCTCAACACCGCTTATTGTAGACTGTTCTGTCCCAGTTGAGTGGACTTGGAATCCTTATCAAAAATCAATTGAACATAGATCTAGGGGTCTATTTCTGAGTTCTCATTGATTCCATTGACCAATATCTGTCTTTATGCCAGTATCATGCTGTTTTAACCACTGTGGTTTTAAAATATGCTTTAAAGTCAGGAAGCATGATACGCCCCTCCCCACTTCATTTTTCTTCAAGATGTTTCTGGCTATTCAAAAGCCCCTTACCCTCCCAAATAAAATAATAATTGGCTTTTCCATTTCTGGAAAATAATTTTAGAATTTTGATTGGTATTGCCTTGAATCTGCAAATCAATTTGGGTAGACTGACATCTTAATGATATTTAGCCTTCCAATACATGAACACAGAATGTCTTTCCATCTATTCAGGCCTTCTTTGATTTTTTAGCAATGTTTTGTAGTTTTCTGTGTACAAGTCCATTTCATCCTTGGTTAGGTTTATTCTTAGATATTTATTTCTTCTAGGTGCTATTGTTAATGGAATATTTTTCTTGATTACCTCCTCAGATAGTTCATTACTAGTCAACCATTGACTTTTGCGTGTTGATCTTGTATCCTGCCACTTTGCTGAACTCGCTTATTAACTCGAGTAGATTTGCTGTCATTCTTTCTGGATTTTCTAAATATAGGATCATGTCATCTGCAAATAGTGACAGTTTTACTTCTCCCTTTCGAACCTGGATGAATTTTATTTCTTTTTCTTGTCTAATTGCTCTAACTAGAACTTTTAGCACAATGTTGAATCACAGTGGTGACAGAGGGCATTCTTGTCTTGTTTCTGATATTAGAGGGAAAGCTTTCAGACTCTCACTAGTGAGTATAATGTTAACTGTGGGTTTTTTCATATAAGCCCTTTAACATATTGAGGAAGTTTCCTTTGATTACTATCTTTTGAAGTGTTTTCATCATGAAAGGATGCTGAATTTTATCAAATGCCTTTTCTGTGTCAATAGAGATGATCATGTGGATTTTCCCTTTTAATTTGTTAATGTGGTGTATTACATTTATTTTCTTGTGTTGAACAACCCTGTACTGGTTTGTACATATTATGTTCCCCAGAAAAAGCCATGCTCTTTGATGCAGTCTTGTGGGGGCAGACATATTAGTGGGGATTAAGTTGGAATGTCTGGATTAAGTTGTTTCCATGGAAATGCATCCCACCCAACTGTGGGTGATAACTCTAACTGGATAATTTCCATGGTGGTGTGGCTCCACCCATTCAGCATGGGCCTGAATTAGTTTACTGGAGCACAATATAAGCTCAGACAGAAGGAGAGGGCTTGCCACAGCCAAGAGGGACACTTTGAAGCATGCACAGAAGCTGAGAGAGTAGCTGTAGATGACAGACAGTTTGAAGACAGCCGTAGAAAGCAGACTTTTGCTCCAGAGAAGCTCAGAGTGGACAAACGCCCGAAGAGCAACTGAGAGTGACATTCTGGAGAGAAGCTGAAGCTTACAGAGGAATGTCCTGGGAGAAAGCCATTTTGAAACCAGAACTTGGAGAAGACGCCAGCCACGTGCCTTCGCAGCTAAAAAAGGTTTTCTGGATGCCATTGGCTATGCTCCAGTGAAGATACCCTTTGTTGATTGACACTTTATGGCCTTAAGACTGTAACTTTGTAACCAAATAAACCCCCTTTTATAAAAGCCAACCCATTTCTGGTGTTCTGCATTCCAGCAGCACTAGCAAGCTAGAACACATCCTTTCACACCTAGAATAAAACCCCCCTTTCTGTCAGACACAAAAGGACATATATTATATGATCTCACTGACATGAACCAATTATAATATGTAAACTCACGGACATAAAACATAGAATATAGGTTACCAGGATATAGAACGAAGCTAAAGAATGGGGAGCAGTTGCTTAATATGTGCAGAATGTTTAACTAGGTTGAACTTAAATGTTTGGAAATGGACAGAGGTGATAGTAGCATGTTATTGTGAAAATAATAAACAGTGCTGAATGTTGTGTGAGTGTGGCAGAAGGGGGAAGTTTCAAGTCACATATGTCACCAGAAGGAAAGTTGGAGGTTAAAACATGAGAATGTATAACACAGTCATTCTTATGGTTGCCAATGTCTGTGTTTAACTGTACAAATATAAAAAAGTTCTTTCATGAACTAGAGCAAATGTAAGATACTATTACAAGAAGTTAATGAGAAGAGTATATGTGGAAAATATACCTATTGCAAACTATGGATTACAGTTAACAACACTTCAATACTCTTTCATCAACAATAACAAATGTACACCAATACTATGGGTCAATGATGGGGGGAAGGAATATGGAGTATGGGAGGATTTGGGTTTTCTTTTTTCTTTCTTTTCTGGAGTAATGAAAATGCTCTAAATTTGATCATGGGGATGAATGAACAACCATGTCATGATACTGTGAACCAGCGATTATAAACTCTGGATGGTTTCTATGGTATATGAATTTATGTCAATAAAATTGCATTTTAAACAAAGTGAATAGAAAATGAAAAAAAAAAAGCAGCCAGAGAGTCTTAAAAATACAAGACTTGTTTTCTCTTTTCTCTTTCCATTCCCCATTTGGGAACAAAAACCGTTTGGAAAAGTCAGAAATTGACAGCCCCAGCCCTCAACAACAATAAAAAACCATCGACAATCCCAGAGGAGTGGGAAAACTAGATTTCCAGAGTTGTAACATAATAATCAGAATGTCTAGTTCTCAACAAAAAATTACAAAACACACAAAGAAACAGGAAAGGATGGCCCATTCAGACAAAGAAAAGAATTTTGCAGAAACCATCCCTGAGGAAGCTCATACATTGGAACTATTAGTCAAAGACTTTAAATCAACTATCTTAAATATGTTCAATGAGCTAAAGGAATCCATATATAAAGAACTAAAGGAAATTAGGAAAATGTTTTCTGAACAAAATAAAGAGACGGAAATCATAAAAAGGAACCAAACAGAAAGGTTGGTTCAAGCTGCAAAGTTCAATAACTGAAATGAAAAACTTGATCAGACGATTCAACAGCAGATATAAACAGGCAGAAGAAAGGATCAGCAAACTTGAAGACATGACGATTTAAATCGTCCAATGTGAGAAACAGAAAGAAAAAATAATGAAGAAAAATGAACAGAACCTGAGGGACCTGTGGGATACCATCAAGCATACCAACATATGCATCACTGGGATGTCCAACAAGGACAAAAGAGAGAGAAAGGATCAGAAAAAGTATCTGAACAAATAAAGGCCAAAACAGGGCCTTCCCAAATCTGATGAAAGACATGAATATACACCCATATCCAGAAAGCTCAATGAACTCCAAGCAGGGCAGACTTGAAGAGATCTACACCAAGACACCTTATGGTAAAAATGTTAAAATCCAAAGACAGAGAGGATTTTGAAAGCAGCAAGACATAAATGACTTGTCACATACAAGGGATTCCCCAAGAAGACAAACAGCTGATTTCTCATCAGAAATCATGGAGGCCAGGAGATAGTGAGATCACATATTTAAAATCCTTAAAGAAAAAATTGGCAACCAAGAATTCAACATCTAACAAAATTATTTTTCAAAAATGAAGGAGAAATGAACACATTTACAGATAAACAAAAGCTGAAAGAGTTCATTACCAGAAGATTTGCCTACAAATCTTCAGGTTGAAATAAATCTTCAGGTTGAAATAAAAGAACCAAAAAAAGTAACCTGAAGCCATACAAGAAATGAAGAACACTGGTAGAGTTAACTACATAGGTAAATATAAACTTCAGTGTTATTGTACTTTATATTTTTAACTGCTCTACCACCACCCCCATATGACCATGGCAAATGTGTAAAATAACATTTTAAATCTTTATTAATGGGCATACACTCTATAAAGAGGTCATCTGAGCCAATAACAATATAAAGAAGGAGAGACAGAGATATACACAAGCAAAGAGTTTGTATACTTCTGAAAATAGGTTGGTATTAATTTAAGACCTATATCTGATAAGGGTCTAATATCAAGAATATGTAAAGAACTCCTACAACTCAACAACAAAAAGACAAACAGCCAAATTAAAACATGGCTAAGGATGTGAATAGACATTTCTCCAAATAAGATTTACAAATGACTAATAAGTATATGAAAACATACTCAACATCATTAGCCATTAAAGAAATGCAAATTAAAATTACAATGATACCACTTTACACCCATGAGTATAGCAATTATTTAAAACACTTGAAAATAACAAGTGCTGACAAGGATGCGGAAAAATTGGCACCTTCATACATTGTTGGTGGGAATGTAAAATGGGGCAGCCACTGTAGAAAACAGTTTGGCGATTCCTCAAAGAATTAAATGGAATTACCATATGACATGACAATTCCGCTCCTATGTATATACCCCAAAGAACGGAAGGTAGGAAATGGGGCAGATATTTGTAAACCAATGTTCATCAGAGCACTATTCACAATAGTCAAAAGGCAGAGGAAACCCAAGTGACCATCCACAGAAAAATAGATAAACAAAATGTGTTATATCCATACAATGGAGAATTATCCTGCCATAAAAAGAAGTGAAGTGCTGGTACATTGAACAACATGGATGAACCCTGAAGACGTGACATAAACCAAAAAAAAAAACAAAAAAAACAAAAACAAAAAGACACACACACATACACATCATATGATTTAGCTTATATAAAATACTTAGAATAAGTAAATTCATAGAGATGGAAAGCAGAGTAGTGGTTACCATGGATGAGGCAGGGGAGAATGAGGAGTTACTGGTAAATGAGTTTTGATTTGGGATCATGAAATTGTCTGAAAATAGGTAGTGGTAAAAGTTATGCAGTATTGTCAAAGTACTTAATGTCAAAGAATTTTCCACTTAAAATGGTTAAATTTATTTTTGTTATATATATTTTTACCTCAATTAAAAATAATTTTTAAAAATTTTAAATGTAATTTTACTGAAACATATTCACATACCACAGAATCATCCAAAGTGTACAACTGTTCAAAGTTTCATCATATGGTTGTACATTCAACACCATAATCAATTTTTGGACATTTTCATTGCTCCAAAGAATAAAAAAAAAAATGAAAATAATAAAAATAGAAGAGAACACTCAAAGCATCCCATACCCTGCCCCCCCAATTTATTTATTTTTAATTTTTTTAACTGAAATATATGCACATACCATACAATCAACAGAGGTGGAAAACAATTGTTCACAACATCATCATATAGTTGTGCATTCATCACCACAATCAATTTTTGAACATTATCATTATTCCAAAAAGTAAAAATAAGAACAGAAATAAAAGTAAAAACAAATCCAAAATGTCCCATAACCTTCACCTTCATATTATTCATTTACTTTTTGTCCCCATTTTTCTACTCAATTCTCCATACGCTGGATAAAGGGAGTGTGAAACATCAGGTTTTCACAATACCACAGTCACACCATCGTCTTAAAGAATCAAGGATACTGGATTGCAGTTCAACAGTTTCAGATATTTCCTTCTAACTAGTCTAATAAATTAAAAACTAAGAAGGGATATCTATGTAATGTATAAGAGTTACATCCAGAATGACCTCTCGATTCCATTTCAAATTTCTCAGCCACCGAAACTTTATTTTGTTTCAATTCTCTTCCCCCTTTTGGTCCAGAAGGCTTTCTCAATCACATGATGCAGGGCCTAGGCTCATCCCCAGGAGTCATGTTCCACATTGCCAGGGACAACTTACACCCCTGGGAGTCATGTCCCACATAGGGGGGAGGGCAGTGAGTTTACATGCTAAGTTGGTTCAGAGAGAGGTCACATCTGAGCAACAAAAGAAACCCTCAGGGAGTGACTTTTAGGCACAATTATGAGTAGGCTTAGCCTCTCCTTTGCAGTAACAAGTTTTATAAGGGCACTCCCAAGATTGAGGGCTTGGCCTACTAAGCTGGTGGTCCCCAATGCTTGTGAGAGTATCAGGAATTCCCCAGTTAGGGAAGTTTAATATTTCCACATTTTCCACAGTCCCTCAAGGGGACTTTGCAAATACTTTTTATTCTCTGCCCAAATTACTCTGGGTTATATTGGGGCTTCATGTTAACCTGTACAAACAATAAGGTCTCACTCCCTAGTCAGGGCTCCCTGTAATTATGGCAATTTGAGTAAGCTGACCATACAAGTTAAATTATATACTATGCTACAAAATATACAGATTTTGCACCATATAACCATCTCTTCCTTTGGTCTCACATGGAAGCCAAAGTTTTAAAACATTCTCTACCTTTAGTCTGATCTACCCCAATCTAAATCAAGTCCATTTCGTTTATATCTCCAATTGAAGTCTGATCTCCTTTTCAGCCTCTTTAGCCATTGATTTGTGGAGCAACGTCAACACTCACAGTCGCCGAACTCTGGTTCTGAGTCCCAAGTGCCACACAGACATTTGAAGCTCCATGGACCGACCATGTCATAAAAAACACCTCAGAATCTCAAAATTTAGAAATAATCATTACACCTCATGAATAAATGTGACTACTGTAAGGGCTTACAATCTAGGAACATTTACATAAGCCTTCCCTTTCCCCTTATAACCCATGCTCCCAGATTCAATTCTCAGAGTTTACACATTGTTATTAGTCCGTATTAGTGAGGCATTATAATGTTTGCCTTTACATTTCTGGTTTATTTCATTCAATCTATCCTCATCGTCCATTTGCTTCACTGCATACCTTATAACTTCATTCCTTCTTGCTGCTCCCTCATGCAATTAAATATTTGTACATTTAATCACAGTCATTGACCACTCTAGGTTTCACTAGGTTTATACAATCCCAGTCTTCATCTTCTATCTTTCCTTCTGGTGTCACACAGACCCTTAACCTTCCTCTTTCAACCATATTCACAGTCATCTTTTTTCAGTGTACTTACACTATTGTGCTACCATCACACAGTATTGTGCTATCCATTTCTAGATCTATACAATCAATCCTCTAGAACATTCTACACTCCTTCAACATCAAATGCCCTATCTCTACCTTCTTTCTATCTCCTGATATCTTCATCTCTACACCCTTCTCCAAACCTCTCTCTCCTGTCTTTTCCTATCTGTCTGCAGCACTCCCTTTAGTATTTCCTGTAGAGGAGGTCTCCTGTTCATGAACTCTTTCAGTGTCTGTTTATCTGTAAATAATTTAAACTCTCCCTCATTTTTGAAGGGCAGTTTTGCCAGATACAGAGTTACCACTGCATTCTCACTCTACGGTTTTTGCTGAGAGATCCATACTTAGTCTTATTGAGCTTCCCTTGTATGTGATGGATTGCTTTTCTCTTTCCGCTTTCAGAATTCTCTCTTTGTCTTTGACATTTGAAAATCTGATTAGTGCCTTGGAGTAGGTCTATTTGGATCAGTTCTGTTTGGGGTATGCTGTGCTTCTTGGACCTGTAATTTTATGTCTTTCATAAGAGTTGGGAATTTTTCATTGATTATTTCCTCTATTACTCCTCTGCTGCTTTTCCCTTCTCTTCTTCTTCTGGGATACCTATAACACATATATTCATGCGCTTCATGTTGTCATTCAGTTCCCTGAGACCCTGCTCACATTTTTCCATTCTTTTCCCTATCTGTTCCTTTGTGTGCAGGATTTCACATGTCCTGTCTTCCATCTCACTGATCCTTTCTTCTGCCTCTCCAAGGCTGCTGTTGTATTCTCCATTGCGTTTTTCATCTCTTATATTGTGCCTTTCATTCCCATAAGTTCTGCCATTTGTTTTTTCAAGCTTACAAATTCTTCTGTATGGTAACCCAGTGTCTTCTTTATATCCTTCATCTCTTTTGTCACATTCTCTCTTACCTAGTCGATTTGATTTAAAAGATTTGTTTGAACATCTATATTTAGTTGTTTCAACTCCTGAATCTCAGTCGAAGTGTTAGTTTCTTCCTTTGACTGGGCCATATCTTCCCATTTTCTGATGTGGCTCATGATTTTCTGCTGTTGTCTAGGCATTGATTTTCTTGACTGGTTTATTCTGGTTTGTTTTCTCTCTTTTGCCTAAGGCTTACTTGTTGGTTGACTTTGATCTTTATCTTTTCTTTTTCCTTTCCCTGGCCAGTTTTCAGATCTGCCCCCTAGTTTTCTCTATAAAATCAGGCACCCACTGTGGCCTGCCACAGGGATGGGAAGTAGGCACTGGGCACCCCAGCAAGTTCACTGTGGGTGGTATTACAAATCTGCTGGTTTCCAGTGGTGCTCTATTTTCCACTGCCTAGCAAGACCTAGGTTTGTTTTGGGGACCTGCTTTAACATTTGAGTCTTCTCTATTTCTCAGCCAAAACAGGACCTGGTTTCCATACAGGGTGTGTAGACCAGCTCCTGTGTTCCTAAGCAATGGTCTTTGCACTCTCTGGACTGTCCAGAAGATGGTGCTGCTTGGTAAATTACTCGTCCTCAGAGGCTGCTCTGCCTCAGAGCACAGCTGGGCTGAAACTGCAGGACTCCTATGCCCTCACTCTGCCAGGAAAAATCAGCTCAATGTGGGGTTCTACCCATGGCAAAGCACTCCATCAGCTGATCCAGCACTCCAGCTGTCCCCAAGGCAAAGAAAAGGCCACGGGCTGCTGCTGCCCTCAAGGGTGGGGAAGGGCTTTCAGATTCAGGGCTGGAAATGTGTCTCCGCCTACATTTTCTCAGTCTATTTGTCCCTCTCTGATCTGGGCCTTGAAATGTCCTCCCCTGTCCACCAGGTCTTCAAACAGTGAGATTTAAAAATATGTGTCTGTGATGGTTGGGTTCATGTGTCAACTTGGCTAGGTGGCCTAGCTGTCTGGTCAAGCGGGCACTGGCCTGACGATTGCTGTGAGGATATTTTAGGCTGGTTAATAAACCAACGGGCTGGTTTGTCGGATCATCAGTCAATTGACTGCAGCTGACTGATGACTCATCAAGGGGTGTGCTTCCACAGTGAGAGAATGCAATTGGCTGGATTTGGTCCGGGTGATCAGCCGGTTTGTTGGATCATCAGTCAGTTGACTGCGGCTGACTGATGACTCATCAAGGGGCATGCCTTCCACAATGAGAGAATGCAATTGGCTGGATTTGCTCTGGGTGATCAGTTGGAGGCTTATAAGCCGGACGGTTAGAGAACCTTCACTTCTTCTTCAGCTGCTCAGTGAAGCATTTCCTGGGGAGCTCGTCGAAGTTGCCGGTTCGTTTCCTGAGGAGTTCGTCAAAGTTGTCAGTTCGTTTCCTGAGGAGTTCGTCGGACGTCTTCCTTGGAGTTGACAGCTTGTTGACGGCTCTGCAGAATTTGGACTCGTGCGCTCCCACAGTTGCGTGAGTCACTTTTACAATTTGATAATCAGAGACATCTCTCATTGATTCTGTTTCCAAGGAGAACTCTAACTAATACAGTGTCCCTGGTGGGAGGGGTCCCATCTGCTATTTCTGTGCCTTTTCTGCATGGAGACCGAGTGAGGGGGAGAGGAGATAACCAGCTGCTCTGGGACAGAAAACTCCTACCTGATATTTCTTCTCTTTCATCAATTTGGCATTTGTAAGGTCCTTCTCTGGTCTATATCCTCCTCCAGAGTTTCAAACAGTTCAGAATTTGTCGTTTTTCTCATTGAATCACTGGGGAGAAGTTTTCAATAACTGTTTATGTCGCCATGTTGATGACATCACTCAACAATAATTTTTAAAGAAAGAATGCACCTAGGAGATTCAACACCCATTTAATAGGAGTTCCAAATGAAGAGAAAAGAAGAAATAAAAAAGGAACTAAGAAATTTAAAATATTTTGAGCTAAAGAAAAACACCAGTGATTCAACTGAAAGGGTTTAGTGAAGACTAAGCATGAGGAGCAAAAAGGATCATATCTGGATAAATCCTAGTTTCCATGACTAAATTCCAGAAATTCAAAATTAGAATTAACATATCTTTACATACAACAAAACAAACACAAAACAGAATGTGAATAAGTTGGTCCAAATAAAGAAAATATACCCCATAAAAATCCATGCTTCAAAGTCGAGTTAAAGACTGCTAGTTTGTCTACAGTATGGTAAGTGAGGGGAAAGTGGTAGTAAGAGGTCAGGAAAATTAGATAAGAGTCCAGGTTATGAAGGGTTCTGAAAGCCATAATAAAGAGTTCGGATTTTATTTTAAGTGAAACGAGAATCCTTCACTCATGGTGTTACATAATATGATTTATATTTTTTTATTAGTAATAGTATTAATATAATTTTATGATAGCAAAAAATTAACATTTCTGAAAAGTTTTCTGCATGTCAAATGCTGTTCTAAACACTTTATATGCACTAGCCCATTTAATCCCCACAATGAACCTAGGTGGCAGACAGTATTATCATCCCATTTTACAGATGAGATTATTGTGGCACAGAGATGTTATCTATTCTACCTAAGGCCACAGAGCTGGTCAAAGAAGCAGTCAGGATTTAATTCAAGACAATGTAAACTCTGGGACATTATATGTTATATTGCCTCTAAATATCACTTTAATGGAGGATGGATTATAAGAGACTGGGCAAAACTGGAAGCAGGGGAGACCAGCTGAGACTATGGTTGCAAGCTAAGCAAGAGACAGTTGCTTGGACTAAGCAGTAATAATGGACGAGGTTGAAGTAGTAGAGATGGAGAAAAATTGGTGCATCTGCAATATTATTTTAGAGGTAGAGAAAATAAGATTCACTAACGGTTTAGACATGGTGGGGGGTGAAAAAAACAAAAATCAATGCTGATTCTAAAATTTTGGTGTGAGCAACATCCATTGAACTGGGGAACCATGAAAAAGAGAGAGCAAGCATTATGTCACCAAAATGATCCTAGAGGTGGCTGGCAATGCAAGTTTAGAACTCAAGTGGAAAGATAAGGCTGGAATACACTGGGGGTAACCAGCACACTGATAATGAGATCTCCAAAGGAGTACAGACAAAGAAGACTTGGACCTGGATTACCAATATTTTGAAGATTGGTAAAGAAAAGAGACAGCAAAATAATTGAGAAGAAATGGAAACCGAAGTAAGAGGAAAACTACTCAGTGAAGAAAATTTACTGAATAAGAATAGGAACGTGAGATAATAGCTAGAAGGCACTAGGTAAGATAGAATTTGTATATTTGTATGTACCTGGTCAGGCATATTTACATAAATTTGCATATGTATTTGGGGCTACAGAGCATGTGTGTATGCTGAAGGGAAAATCCAACAGAAAGGGAGAAACTGATGATGTAGAAGATGTTAACTGCAGCAAAGTAGTCCTAGAGATGGTAAAAAGATATGAAATCTGAGTCACAAGTAATTAGATTGTGTCAGAGACTTTCATAACAAGTGAAAGGCAGACTAAAGAACATGAGGATCAATGCAGTTAAGTTTTGGTGGTGGGAAGGCGATGACAGCTGCATCTAATTTCTTAAAGTTTGAAGCAAAGTCCACAGATGAGAGTGGAAGTTACATCAGAGATCTGCAAAGGAGTGGAAATGCAATCTTTTTAGGGAAAATGAAAAAAAATAGTACTCTCAGACACTGCTGATGCTCTGGTTAAGGTTTATGGCATGAAGTGAAAGCAGCACATTCAACTTGTTTGAGCGCAGGCAGAAAGAAGGTGGGTAGTTGGTATTTTGCCAGGTCCAAATAATGAAAGGGTAGAGAGACCAGAGATTTAAGGATATCAATCATTTTTATAGTCACTCCTAACTAATATCTCGGCCTGAAGCATGTGGGTTGTGAATAAACAGTCTGACTAGAGAAAGCTGAGATAAAGTACTATAAGCAGAGGCCAGACAGAGACTTGAGGACTCAGGAGTTTGTTGATCATAGTTCCATTAGTTCTTTGGCCAAGAGGATGAGAAATAAAAATATGGAAACTGTACTCTTAAAATCAATATGCAGAAAACATTCTAACTTTGAATTAAGCATAGAAATTCATCCAAAATAATGTAAAATGTAATAAAAGGATCAAAAAATTTTCTGGCTAATTAAGAGCAGGTAACCCGAAAGTTTCAGGGAGCCTGAGAAAAAAAACTAGTACAAATTATTTTTAACTGTCCAAAAATTCACTAAGTTTACTTAACTTTTAAAAACGCAACAACTGCTGAACACTACACTGCTACTCAAAACCAGACAGCTAATTAGTGGCAGACAGTTAGATTGTATAAATAATGTTTCTATGAGAACCAGAAGAAATATTCTGTTAGGTAGTCGAACGAAGAGTGGCTGACAGTTCATACATTTCACAGAATGAAGGCAGATTAGACCACTGAGATAATTAGAATTTAAGTAAAAGTGGATAAGTATAAATTAAGTCTTTCATTCAATGAATAATAATGAGTACCTACTATGTGTCAGGGTTTTAGGCAATGTAGACATTACCATTAAACCAAAGTCCCTGACTTCATGGAGCATACATCACAGCTAAGGAAAAGAAACACTAAAGAAACAATATGTAATAAATGAGATGGTGATAAAAAGTTATGGAGAATAATACAGCTGGTAAGCAGGATGGGGGGGTGCAGCTATTAATTTTGTAGAATGGTCAAATTTGAAAGGTCTCATTGATAAGATAATATTTGAGCAGAAACCTGAAGGAAATGAGGGAGCAAGACCATCCTGCAGGTATATAAGAGGAAACCAGTCCAGGTGGTTTGATGGGTTGAGCACTCAATCACAGGACTTGCCCTCGGGAAGACTGTTACTGCAAAGAAGGGGCTAGGCCTGCCTATAATTGTGCTTAAGTGTCTCCTCCTGAATGCCTCTTTGTTGCTCAGATGTGGCCCTCTCTCTGTACCTAAGCCAACTTGGCAGGTGAAATCACTGCCCTCCCCACTACGTGGGATCAGACACCCAGGAGTGTAAATCCCCCTGGCAACATGGAATATGACTCCCAGGGAGGAATCTAGACCTGGCATCGTGGGTTGGAGAACATGTTCTTGACCAAAAGGGGTATGTGAAAGGAAATGAAGTAAGTTTCAGTGGCTGAGAGATTCCAAAAAGAGCCTAGGTCACTCTGGTGGGCACTCTTACGCACAGTATAGATAACTCTTTTCAGGTTCTAATGACTTGGAATAGCTAGAAGTAAATATCTGAAACTATCTAAGTACAACCCAGAACCCTTGAATCTTGAAGACGATTGTATAACAATGTAGCTTATGAGGGGTGACAATGTGATTGGGAAAGCCATGTGGATCACACTCCCCTTTGTCCAGTGTATTGATGGACGAGTAGAAAAACAGGGGGTGGGAGGGTGGGGAGTCACCCAGTGTTCTTTTTTACTTTAATTGTTCTTTTTCACTTTAATTTTTATTCTTATTATTTTTGTGTGTGTGGTAATGAAAATATTCAAAAATTAATTCTGGTGAATGCACAACTATATAATGGTACTGTGAACAAGTGATTGTATGCTTTGTATGACTTCATGGTATGTGAATATATCTCAGTAAAATTGAATTTAAAATAAAAAATAGGAAACCAGTCCAACAGAGGGGAAACAAAGTAAAAAACATTAAGGTAGAAATATAATTGGTGTGTTTTATAGACTGTCTGTATTATTGACCCCAATTAATGGCTTCCCTATAGTCACACCGTTTGCCTTACAATTTAAATTTGTAGTCCCTTCCCACTCTGATGTTGGGCTCCTTCATGTGACTTGCTTTGGGCAGTGGGATATTAGTGAACATGACCTAAGCAGAGGCATAAAATGCAAATATGTGTTTCTGCTTGCCTTCTTGCACAGCTGAACTTACTTGCCTTGCACTTTTACCTTGCTATGAGAACATGCCTGAACTAATCTACTAGAAGAATATAAGAGACCTTGGAGAAGAACTAAGTTGTGTCATTCAAGGCCATCCTAGACTAGCCAGCCTACCTAGAACCACTAGTTGGTCACAGATATACAACCAGGCCGAGCCAAGATTAGCTCATCCCAGAATAGCCCGCCCATAGACTCTTAGTGGTTATTTTAAGCATTAAGTTTGGGAGAAGTTTTTTTACACATCATTATTGTGCACAGATAATCAATACATTGTGTTCAACGAACAGCAAGGAATCCAGTGTTACCGAATTGGAGTAAGTGGTAGGAGGTCAGAGAAAGCAGATAATATAGGACTCATGGTAAGACATTTTCAGGACTTTGTTTTTTATTGTGAGCGACACTGTGACCCATTAGAGGATTTTAAAAAGAGAAAGTCACACAAACAAAAGGAAAAGGAGATAAACTAGACTTCATCAGAATTTAAAAGTTTGTACTTCAAAGAACACCAACAAGGAAGTAAAAAGACTACCCACAGAATGGGATAAAATTCTGACAAATCATGTATCTGAAAAGGGACTTGTATCTAGAAAATATAGAGAACACTTACAACTCAAAAACAAAAGACAGATGTTTCTCCAAAGAAAAATGAAATGGCCAATAAACACATAAAAAGATGCTCAACATCATTAGTCATTAAGGAAATGCAAACCAAAATCCTGAGATACCAATTTATACACACTAGGATGGCTATAATAAAAAAGACAGAAACAAAGGTTGAAGAGGATGTAGATAAACTGGAACCCTCATACATTGCTGGTGAGAAAGTTAAAATGGTGTAGCCGCTTTGTAAAATAGCCTGGCAGTTCCTCAAAAAGCTAAACAAATAGGGATAGGGGAGGATTAGAGTTTCCTTTTCTTTTTTTCTTTTTTCATCTTTCACTTTATTTCTTGTCTGGAGTAATGAAAAGTTTCTAAAAATTGAACAAAAATTAAGTGTGATGGATGCACAGCTGTATGAGGGTACCCAGGGGCAAGTGATTGTACACTTTGGATCTTTGGATAGTTGTATGGTATCCAAACAATCTCAATAAAAATGAATAAAATTAAATAAAATTAAATTAAATTAAAAAAAAAAAAAAAGCTAAACAGAGTTACCATGTAACTCAGCAATTCCACATCTAGGTATATTCCCAAGAGAAATGAAAACTTATGCCCACACTGAAAGTTGTACATGAATGTTCATAGCAGCATTATTCAGAAGAGCTAAAAAAAATAAAAAAAAAAAATTTAAAAAAAGGGAAGCAACCCAAAAGGCCATCAATTGATGACTCAAATAAAATGCAGCATATGCATCCAATGGGATATCACCCAGCAATAAAAAGGAAAAAAGATCCTGATACATGTTACAACTTGGATGAACGTTGAAAATACTACGCTAAGCGAAAGAAGCCAGCCACAAAGTACCATACATACTATATGATTGCATTTATGTTAAATGTCCAGAATAGGCAAATGCACAGCGACACAAAGTAGATTAGCGGTTGCCTAGGACTGGGGAGGATAAGGAGTTTAAGGGATGAGAGTTAAGGGATGTGGGGTTTTTTTTGGGGGGTTGAAGAAAACATTCTAAAATTGATTCTGGTGAATGTGTCTGATATGTGAATTATCTCTCAATAAAGCTATTAGAGAAAAAAAAGAAAGTAACACTTTATTTTTTTAAAGTACTACTCTAGCTGCTATATTGAAAATGACCACAGTGAAAACAAGGGTGGAGACCAAGAAAACAGATGAGAAATGACTGCCAAATGAAAGACGATGGTGCCTTTCACAAGAGTGATAGTGGCAGAGGTCCTAAGTGGTCAGGTCCTGGATAGATTACAAAGGTGGCTCCAACAGGATTTGCTAATGAATTGGATGTGGGGTATGACAAAAGGGAGTCATCCCTGATCATACAGATTTTGACCTGAGTAAATCAAAGGATGTAAGGGCCAAAAACGGAAAAGACTACAGGAGAAGCACTAAGGGTGAGGAAGAGGGGGCAAGCATGTGGAATCAAAAATTTGATTTTAAACTTTCTGAGAGGCCTATTAAATGTTAGCATGAAGATGTTAAATAGAAGCTGGTTATACAAATGTGGAAATCAAGAAAAAGGTCTGAGCTGGAGATACAAATACGGAAATTAAGAAACACCACATTTTTCAGTGATTTGAAGAGGTTTCTTTTTTCAGATTATAACATTTTGAAATCAGAATGCATCTTATAATTGATGACATCTTAACATTGCTGTTGTCCAGGTGGCAGGCATGATGTAGTTGTCATGGCCTGCACATTTACAACGTGGTCAAGGCTATTCCAATGTTGTCACTTCAACTACATGATGTGCATTGTTGGTATTATATATGTTGAGATTAATTGCCACTTTAAAATACTTTCAGAAAGATTACAATAGAATTCAGCATTGAATCAGAGGTTATTATGTATGCAGGAAGGCAGAGAAACAGATGTGGAGTATAAATTTGATGTTGTGAAGCAAATAAACCTAAAAGAACTCTTTCAATAAGCATAAAATAAAAATTTTAAGTTATAAGCACTGAAATAGTTTCACTATACTTTGTTGTACATGAAACAACAGCACAGCTTACTATCAAAATTATCAATTCTGTGAAAAATGATGTAAGTATTTAAAAAGATGAAACTGAATTAAGATCACCAAGAACATGAAAGTAGATAGAGAAAAGAAGGGATAATAGGATAGATTTCTACCTCATTACAGTTGCAATCTCATAGGGGAATTGTGATAATTGGATAGATACCTACCTCATCATAGTTCCTACCTCACAGGGGAACTGTGAGAATTTAGTGAGATATTTATAAAACATTTAGAGATTGCTTAAACTTAATCACTAGATACTGATATTATCATTTAATTTTTAAAGGTACATGACAAAAGTTCTATCAATGGGCAGTTTCCAGAGAAGGTGTAGCAGTCAGGATAGTACAGACTATGCTACAAAAACAAACACCCCCCCCAAATCTCTGTGGCTTAAAATAGAAAAGGTTTATTTCTGATTCGTGCTACATGCCCACCTCAGGTAGGTAGGGAAGTCCTGTTCATTGCAGTAAAACAGGTTAACAGAGCAGCCACCATTTTCAATAAAGCCAATCACCAGGCTGGACAAAAAAGAAGTTTCAGGAGAGCCTGATGCTGGCAATTAGATATATGGCATGAAGGTGACATGGGTCACTTCTGCTCAGAACACACTGAATAGAACTAGTCATATGGTCTTCTGCATGATCAGAAGAATGGGAAAATTGGATATGGGTGAGAAGAACTAATGACTACCACGGAAGACTAATCCATCTGAAACCCAGAGATGCAAGAAAACTTACAGAAAGAAAGCTTTAAACTTTGGTTTAGAAAGAATGATTAAGGTGCAAGCATTGGGGACTACCAATTTAGAAAGCCAAGCCCTCAATCTTGGGGCTTGCCCTTATGAAGCTTGTTACTGCAAAGGAAAAGGCTAAGCCTTACTTATGCTGATCCATGTAGAAATGAATGGCACAATCATAAACTTGGAAAAAATATATTTTTATTTTACTTTTATTTTTCATTTTGGTGGGGTTTTTTGGGGAGGGGGCACAGTCGTTTCTTTTTTTTTTTTTTTCTTTATTGAAGAGGTTGTGGTTTTTACAAAACAATTACACATAAAATACAGGAATCCCATATGCCACCCTATTATTAATAAAAGGAACATATTTTTAAAATTCCATTATGGTTAGGAAACTAAGGACTTGAAATTTAATGTTCTGTTTTCCTCTCTTCTTCCAATGGGTGGTAAAAGAAAAGACGAGGAATTAGGAAATAAGACAAGTACTGTGTAATTGTTCCAGTTTGCTAATGTTGCCATTATGCAAAATACCAGAAACGGTCTGGCTTTTATAAAGGACATTTATTTGGTTACAAAGTTACAGTCTTATGGCCATGAAAATGTCCAAACAAAGGCATCAACAGTAGGATACCTTCACTGAAGAACACTGATGGCGTCTGGAAAACCTCTGTTGGCTGGGAAAGCACATGGCTGGCATCTGCTTGCTCCTAGGGCGCGTTTCAGAATGGCATCCTCCAAAATGTTTATCCTTTAAACCCCAGCTACTCTGAGATCCTTCTATTTGTGACCTTTTACAGGGCTCCAGTAAACTAATCAAGACCTACGCTGAATGGGCAGGGCCACGCCTCCATGGAAATAATCTAATCAAAGGTGTTACCCACAGTTGGATGGGTCACATCTCCATGGAAATGGCCAAATCCAAATATTCCAACCTAATCAACACATCAGCCCCCATAAGATTGTATTAAAGAACATGTCATTTTGGGGGGCATAAAACATCCAAACCAGCAGAGTAATGAAATGACAAATATAATGTGGTTCTCTGATCCATAATAATTCTGTAACCCCTTACTTCTTCTGATACTAGACCATGCTACCTGGCTATAGGAAGGGCATTTTAGGCAGGCTGTGTCAATCACATACTTCATACCACTGCCAGGGCAAATGGGTCATGTGGGCACATGATCCCAACCATATAACTGATTATTTCCCAAGAATTTTCCTGAAAGATGGCTTTCTTGAATCTGTAGTCACATAAGTGGAAGCATACAAGTCTGGGGCCATGTTCCATCATGGAGGAAAGCTTCTATTTAGCAGAAGAAAAGGAAGCTAATAGAGACAAGTAAATGAAAGGTGGAAGAGAGAATATTGCTGGTATTTGATAGTCTAAGGTCCAGCCTTGCCTGATTCATGAAGTTCTACCTTCAATTCTGTTAGGTACCCTAGTATATTTCCTTTTCCTTTTTTGCTTAACCTGGAATGAGTTAAGTTTCTGTTATGAACAACACTATATTTGCCAAATAACATTAAAGGAAGAATTTGGTTTGGTTTTATTGAACATGGCACACAAGAACAGACTCCTTGTAGAAGGCATAAGGACTAGAAGAAACATACTGCGAAAGACACACAAATACCATGAAATGGGTTGGTTAAACATTGGGAATTCATTAGCTTACACTTTTGAGGCCGAGAAAATGTCCAAATCAAGGCATCATCAAGGCAATACTTCCTTCCTGAAGACCAGATGCCAGTTATCCTTGGCAATTCTACCAAATGGCATGGCAGAGCAGTGTCTACTGGTCTCTCTTTTCTCTTCCAGGTTTTGTTGCTTTCGGGGGCTTGCTTCCATGGCCTTTTCTCGCTTTCTCTGTATTCATTCTATTTATAAAGGACTCAAGGAATAGGATTAAGACCCATTCCAAATGATATGTGTCATACCTTAACTGAAGTAGTCTCATCAAAAGGTCCTTTATTAGGAAGTCTTATAAAAAGCCAGAAGTCATAAAAAACTACACTGGAGACCAGGGACATCTCCATGTGACAGGAGGCAGAGATCCAAGCTAAGGAAACCCAAGGATCACAGGAAGCCAGCACCAGAATGCTACAGATTTCAGGGAGAAAGCATGGCCTTGCCAATACCCTGATATGGGATTTCTGGTCTATAAAACTGTAAGCCTATAAATTCTTGTTGTTTAAGTCAAACCACTGTGTAGAATTTGTCACAGCATCCTGACAAATGGGGAAGCTGGAGTACAACACATATGCCCAGGGCCAAACACATGCTCAGAAAAGACACAAAGGTACCCTAAGCTTCCATCTCTGTTTAATTATGAGAGCCATGCAAGCTGGAAGTGAATGCTAATGCAGAGTTGTAGGCAGACTGGCTTGGTGTAGTTGCCCAAACTCAGAGACCACAAGTTATTGTTTGTTTTGGTGGCTCCAGGCATTTAAGGAAATCTGTCAGGTTACTGGCTGACTGCTGGGGTAACAGAACAGAGTTTTCAGTGACACACAGGGAAAGCAATACAGTTTTTACACAAATACTTTGGAAAAGTCACTTAAATAGACACCTGCAGCCATCAACAATAAACAACAAAACCTGGGAAGAGGGAGAATCTAATTTCTAGTGTGACCACATTCAAATGCACAAAATGTACACTTTTTGACAATCACAAGGCATACAAAGAAGCAAGAAGATATGGCCCATTCAAAGGAAAAAAGAGAAATGGACAGAAACCATTTCTGAGGAAGTCCAGACATGGAATTTACCAAAGATGTTAAATTGACTTAAATATGCTCAAAAATCTAAAGGAACCATGAACGAAGAACTACAGGAAACCAGGAAAATAAAGTATGGCCAAATACAGAATACCAATACAGAGAGAGAAATTATTTTAAAGTACAAAAAACAAAAACAAAAACAACCAACCAACCAACCTCTGGATTTTAAAATTACAATAGCTGAAATAAAATTTTTTTAAAAAATCACTAAAGGGGTTCACCATGTTTGATCAAGCAAGAGAATGAAATAGCAAACTTGCAGATATGACAACTGAAATTACTCAGTCTGAGGAACAGAAAAAAAAAATGAAGAAAAATGAACAGTCTAAGGGACCTGTGGGACACAATCGAGTATGCCAACATATGCATTATGGGAGTCACAGAAGAAGAACAGAGAAAGGGACAACATCAACATTCAAAGAAATAATTGCAGAAAACTTCCCAAATCTGGTGAAAGACATGAATCTACTCATCTGAGAAGCTCAACAAATTCCAAGCAGGATAAACTCAAAGAGATATACACCAAGACATGTTATAATGAAACTTTTAAAGCCAAAGACAAAGAGAATGAAGGCAGCAAGAAAAGTGACTCTTCACATACAAGGGATCTTCAAGATTAATACCTAATTTCTCATAAGAAACCATGGAAGTCAGATGAAAGTGGGATAATTATTTAAAGTGCTGAAAGGAAAACACTGCCAAACAAGAATTCTATGTCTGACAAAACTATCCTGAAAAAATTAAGTATAAATTGAGACATTCTCAGATACGGAAAAGCTGAGAGAATTTGTTGCTAGTGGAACTACTCTGTAAGAAATGCTAAAGGAAGTCCTTCAGGCTGAAATGAAAGTAACTGAAAGCCACATGAATAATAAAATACTCCATTAAAGGTAAATGCAAGAGGAAACTAAGATGGCAGGTAGGTGAGACAGGGCAAAAAAACACCTCCGTGTAAAACACTAGATAAAAACCAGAAAGTGACCCAGAATACCAGTTACAGCGACGCACCAGCTGGATGAGGTCTGCTAGTATCACAGGGGCTGTATACTTGGTGAAACCGGGAGTCTGCATTCTGAAACGAGTAAGCTGGCTGGAAGACCCGCAGCCGCGCGGAGTTGTGGGGAAGCCAGGGCTTGGCATTTGGAGACCGACTGGCTCTTTTAAAAAAAAAAACAAAAAAAAAAAACAAAGGGAAAAACCCAGGAGCGGCTGCAGTTGCAATAGTGGGAACCACACAGTAAAACACAGCAAGAGGGGGCTGGGCCATCCTCTCGGTGTCTGGCCTGGAGGATAGTCCGCTGCAGATACCCTGGAGGGGGGCCAGGGGAACAGAGGGGAGAGCCAGAAGCAGAAAGAAACCCTGCGGCTCGCAGCTGGCTCCCCAGAGGTCTGGATAAACTCCTGCTCGGGGCCATGCCCACAGCCCAGAGACCCGCCAGTTGTCCCGGAGCTGAGAAGGAGGAACTGTGCAAGGCGGGGGTGAGACGCCCTGTTCGGCCATCTTTGCATCAGGTTGAGAGCGCCGCTGCATGGCCTGGCGGCCCAGGGCTTCCCTTGAGGGACAGCGTGCACTGGTGACGTAGCACAGCATTCCTTTGGCAGAGCTCCTGGAGGATCGCGACTGGAAGGCGGAACCCGCTCGGAGAACCCAGGGACACTATGCCAAGTCCAGTGGTTTGTGGGACAGCGAGAGAGAGGGTCTGGGGCTGAAATGAAATGAAGGCTTAGACTCTTGCGGCAGCCTTGAATCTCCGGGAACCTGGGGGATTTGAATATTAAAGCAGCCCTTCCTCCCTGGCCACCCGTACACACGACCCACATTCAGGGCAGACGGCTCCAGCAACACACCCAAACTGAGTTCTCCAACTGAACCCCACAAGAATCATTTCCCCACACACCGCAGAACAAGGTTGAGAACTGACTTGAGGGGTATAGGTGACTCACAGACACCATCTGCTGGGCAGTTAGTGTACATCACCAAACTGTGTTTCTGAAAAATTAGATTGGCATCTTTTTTTTTTTTTTTTACAACTTGAAAGAACCCTATCAAGCAAAGCAAATGCCAAGAGGCCAAAAACAACAGAAAATCTTAATGCATATGATAAAACCAGATGATATGGAGAATCCAACTCCAAACACACAAATCAAGATGTCAGAAGAGACTCAGTACTTGGCAGAATTAATCAAAGAACTACAATCGAGGAATGAAAACATGGCAAAGGACTTAAAGGACATCAAGAAGACCATAGCCCAGGATATAAAAGACATAAAGAAGACCCTAGAAGAGCATAAAGAAGACACTGCAAGAGTAAATAAAAAAAATAGAAGATCTTATAGAAATAAAAGAAACTGCTGGCCAAATTAAAAAGACTCTGGATATTCACAATACAAGACTAGAGGAAGCTGAACAATATCTCAGTGTCCTAGAAGTCCACAGAACAAAAAATGAAAGAACAAAAGAAAGAATGGAGAAAAAAATCGAAAAAATCGAAATGGATCTCAGGGATACAACAGATAAAATAAAACGTCCAAACTTAAGACTCATTGGTGTCCCAGAAGGGGAAGAGAAGGGTAAAGGTCTAGAAAGAGTATTCAAAGAAATTGTTGGGGAAAACTTCCCCAACATTGTACACAATATAAATACACAAAGCATAAATGCCCAGCGAACTCCAAATAGAATAAATCCAAAGAAACCCACTCTGAGACATATTCTGATCAGACTGTCAAATATGAAGAGAAGGAGCAAGTTCTGAAAGCAGCAAGAGAAAAGCAATTCACCACAAACAAAGGAAACAACATAAGACTAAGTTGTGACTACTCAGCGGCCACCATGGAGGTGAGAAGGCAGTGGCAAGAAAATTCTGAGAGAGAAAAGTTTCCAACCAAGAATACTTTATCCAGCAAAACTCTCCTTCAAATTTGAGGGAGAGCTTAAATTTTTCACAGACAAACAAATGCTGAGAGATTTTGCTAATGAAAGACCTGCCCTACTTCAGATACTAAAAGGAGCCCTACCAACAGAGAAACAAAGAAAGGAGAAAGAGATATAGAGAATTTTAACAGACATATGTAGTACCTTACATCCCAAATCACCACGACACTCATTTTTCTCTAGTGATCATGGATCTTTCTACAGAAGGGACCATAAGCTGGGACACAGAACAAGCCTCATTAAAAAAAAAAAAAAAAATTGAATAGACTCAAAGAACATTCTCCAACCACAATGGAATACAAATAGCAGTCAATAATTTTTGAACTGTAACTCCACTATTTACTTCCTACATGATATAAAATACACAAACTCTAATGACACATCAGTGGTTTTGAACTCAATGTAAAATATGTAATTTTAGACAACTATATAAAATGGGGGAATGGAGGAGTATAGGAATATAGTTTATGTGTCCTATTGAAGTGAAGGTGGTATCAAAGAAAAACAAGATTGTTACGGATTTAAGAGGTTAATTTTAAGCCCCACAGTAAACACAAAGAAATTATCAGAGAATATAACCGTAGAGATGAAAAGCAGAGTATGGGTTAAGAGAAATGGGAGAAGGGGCAATGGGGAGTTAAGAAATGAGTGCAGGGTTGCTGTTTGAGGTGAAGGGAAATTTCTAGTAATGGATGGTGGGAAAGAGCATTACAACATTCTAAATGTGATTAATCCCACTAATGGAAGGCTAGGGAGGGGGTGGAATGGGAAGATTTAGGCTGTATATATGTTTCCACAATTGAAAAAAAAAAAAAAAAAAGACAGTCTAAATAGACGACAACTGAATGCCAAGGATGAGCCTGGATGGGATTGGAGGATGGAGGACAAGTGGCTCAAAGGGACACAGTTGAGACACAAGGAAAAGGAAATATAGAATGTAAGCTTTGTATCATTGTTGAATCTCTTGTACTTCTTAGCTGCGCTTAATGGGATTGCATAAAAGAATGTTCTTATTCATGGGAAGTGTATATTGAATTATAGTGCTTGTTCAAGGGTGTGTGCAGCTAGCTCTCATATGTGCAGAAGACAGAGCAATAGATGATGGATGATAGACAGGGAGGGAGGGAGGGAGGGAAAGAAATAGCGACGTGACAGCACGTTAAAGGTGGTGGAGTGGGCTATCGGGGGAGGGGGGTCAGGGTATGATGGAATTTATTTCAAAATTTAAAAATAAGGTAAATGCAAATATAAAAGCCAGTATTGTTGAGTTTTGGGTTTGAAACTCCTCTTTGCGTGTCAAATAAATAAAACAATAGTAATAAACCTATGTTAATGTGCACATAATGTATACTGATGTAACATATGACAGTAACAACATAAAGAGGGATATCAAGATATACAGGAGCTAAATTAGTTTCAATTCAAACTAGACTTTTACAAATTTAAGATGTTAATTGCAACCCCCATGGTAACCAATAAGACAATAACTAAAAGCCTACAAAAATAAAGAGAAATGAAGAGGAAATCAAAACAGTATAAGTAGAAAAAAATCAACACAGAAGAAGAAATATTGTAGAAGTTGAGGAACAAAACAGATATAAGAAGACAGAAAGTAGATAGCAAAATGGCAACAGTATTTCCTTCTCAGTAACCACTTTAAATGTAAGTGGATTAAGCTCGCCAATTAAAAGACACACTGGCAAATGAACATTTAAAAATCCAATTATATGCTGTCGAAAAGAGACTTACTTTAACAACACAATAGGTTGAAGGGTGAAAAGACAGAGAACAGGGGTAATTATACTAACAGACAAAACAGACTTTTAAATCAAAACGTGTTACAAGAGGCAAAGAAGGTAATTATATGATGATAAAAGGGTCAATTAATCAAGAAGATCTAACAATTATAAACATAAGCATCAAACAACAGAGCCCCAAAATATATGTAGTAAACACTAACAGACTTGAAGGGAGAAATAAACAATTCCACAATAATAGTTGGAGATTTCAATAACCTATTTTCAACAATGGATAGAACACCGAGGCAGAATATCAATAAGGGACAGAGTTGAACAATACTATAAACTAGACTTGACAGACATCTATAGAATACTTGATCCAGCAAGAGCAGAATATACATTCTTCTCAAATTAGAAAATTCTCTAGCATAGGCCATTTGTTGGCCAAAAAACAAAATTATCTAAATTATGGAAACCCAGTCCTTACAGGTCTCCTTTACTTCAGCCCTTGCCCCAACACCACCAATCTATTCTGCCAACACTAGTGATTTCTTTTTGAAACTTAAGTTAGATGAAATCCCTTTTCTGATCTAAACCTTTCAATGGCACCATAAAAGTCAATGTCCTTAAAATGCCCTACAAAGAAGACCCTATACAATCCAGTATTCCACCCCACCCCCAATCCTTCCTATCTTCTTCCCCTTCTTTATTTTTCTCCATAGCACTGATCACCAGCAAATGAAACAGAATTGCTAGGTCAAGATATATGCATCACCAACTTTATAAAAACTGCCATACTGCTCTCCAAAGTGGTTAATCCTATTTACATTCCCACAACCAAAACTTGACAGCTTTTATGGCACCATCCTCATCAACATTTAGGACTTCCAAACTTTCAATTTTTGCAAATGATATCAAGGCTTTCAGCCTGGGAAAGGCTTAGAAAGACAGTATCATATGCCAAGACAAGGACACAGAAGAAGAACACTGTTTATGTAGAAAATGATAAATTCCATTTTAGACATGTCAAGTTTCAGGCCCCATGGAATATTTAAGGAGAGATGACCAGTAAAAGCAGTTGGATATAGAAGTCTGGTTCTCAGCCACACTATAGTACAGTCATCCCTTCCAATCACTACTTTCCCCATCACGGTTTTGATATATCATGAGTTGGCATGAGAAGTTAAATGGGAGTTTTGGGGGAGTTTCACAGAAACCACAGACATCACATGAAGGCCAGCAGAAGACACACAAAGGCTAGAAATGCAGAGATACTGTAAAAAGTTTAGTAAAAAAAGGTTTAGCCCATGCAATGTAAAAGTAATGGGAGAGGTTGTGTCTGCTCATCAAGAGGCAGCCTAGGGAGTTTCCTGAAACCCTGAAAGAAAAAATAATTTTACGTGGATTTTCCAGATCCAGGGGGTGACGTGTTCTTAAGCCCCATGATGTGGAATGGATAACTAAAATACAAAAATCTATTATCTTTTCGCCTATTTCTTCTAATAGGCTGTGAGCACCAACATAAGGGCTCTATCTTTTTCAACTGTCATCTCTGTACAAAACTCCTCTTATCATTCCACATGGTAGGTACTCAGCAAATGTTTATTAAATCAGTGAATGATTCACATCCTGAAACTTTTATCAAGTTGATTTAAAAGTCTTTTTACTTTCAGCTATTTTTGTCACTAGCTGGAGACAGAGAATGAACTTTAAAACTGGAATTTTCCAGGAAAGATAATTTTTTAAAAAAGTAATCTATTATATAATCTGTAGAAATTAGACTACAATTAGTTTCTCTGCTTCTGTCTACAATTTCAGATTCATGTTTTAAAATATTTACGAACAAGTACAGATCATATAAATGTAAAATATTACTTCTTAAGGGCTATTCATATGCCACTGCAATCATGGAGATTTGGTTCTTCACAATATTCTAAGTTTCTTAAATTCTTTTTGACCAAGGGGATTAATAAAATATCTATATTCATTCACTGTCAACACAGACACACAGTAACACAGACAATAGGTAAATGAATAGATTGAGATAGAGTGATATTGACCATTATATCAATCTGAAAAATATCCAATAATTTTCTCATTATACTTCACAGGACTATTAATTTCCCTAATAATTCAAAATATTGAATGGAAAAGTAAAATTTTTGCTGTTTCTACTATTTATCTATTCAACATTAAAAGTTAAATTTAAAAGCTTCCCTAGACTAGAAGTATTCTGGACCTTCATTTAGTGTTCTTCTTTTTCCAATACAAAAGAGAAAACCGCCAATACAATTTAAGCAATCAATTTTAAATTTTGAGAGAAAAAGAATCAAACAGCTTAAATGACTAGATTCACTCTTCTGTTTATCTTTATTTCCAACCCCAATTCTCCATTAAATATAGCTGAACATAAAACAAGACAGTGTAATCAAAATGACAGCTCTGTGAGCAAGTTAACATAAACACTACTATCACACACTTTAAAACAACTTTAGTGAACCATTTCAAAGTCCATGAACAGTTGGCTTATACATGTATCGAAAATTTCAGAAATGATACACTAAAACTGCTGGCAGTGGTTACAGCCTAGAGGTCTGCCAGGATGGAAATTTACCCTTCACTGCATATGTTTGGGTATTTAAAAGAAAATTTTGACAAGAGCACATATTAACATTCCAACAAAAAACTAGTTATAAATTTTTTTAAAATGTATATAAACTTAAAGCCATAACTATAGATAAGTGTAACCACTATATAGCAGCTATTGTTTTGGTTCAAGACCAAGTGTTAAACTGGTAAAGAATTTATATAACTAAAGCTACATTTATACAATTAAAGCTAAACTCAAATAATAAGGTTAAAGATAAAATCTGTTTACTGAAATTTACTTACTCATTTACATAAGTTAGACTATAAGGAGCTTTTTAAACTAAAGTACTTAAAACACTTAAGCAGAGTTTTCAACACCAATACCCACTTATGAGTATTTTATAATCTACACATATTTTAGAAATAATACAGCAACTTTTGATTAATACACCATAAAACAGCTTAAAATGATGTCGTCTTCACATTTCTAAAAATACGCCCAACATTACACATCTAGCTTCCTAAACTTGAAAGTTTTTATATTTTACAAGCAAAATACTTATGCCAAACCAATTCATTCCCCTATCCTCCAGACTTAAAACACATACACATGCGCACACACACACCTTGTTTCACCAAAGTCAATGAGGACATATGATAAAAAAATCAGTGATTTTTCCTTCTACGTTCCTCCAATCCTATGATCTTGAATCAAAAGGCAGGTGAAAATACACACCAAAAGAACAAGTCCAGGAAAGAGCTTTAAAAAAGACGATAAGATGAATAATAGACAAAACAGGAGATGAAAAGTGAACTAGCAGGGCCCAGGAAAGAAATGGTAGACAACAGTAAGATTCATTTCAGAAATTAAAACCACATTGTTACTAGGAACTACTGAAATAGACACCGTGTTCACTTCAAGAATACAGACAATAAGATTGAGGGGGGAAAAAGTCACACTCAATGAAATGAAAAAGAAAAAAGTTAAAAATGTGAAACAATGGTAGTTATGGAAGAGGAAGAAGATCCAACATAAACATAAATGATGCTCTGGGAGAGGAAAACATAACAAATGTACTAGAAGAATATTTATCCTGGAGAAGTTACTATACTTGGTGGCTAAGGAACAGAGGGGAGAAATCAGGCTGTCTTAAGACTTTTCTTCCCAGCAATATTTAATGCTGCAACAGAAAGTGCTAATGATAAAGAAAATACAGCATCAGAGGAAAAAAAAAATTATTCCTAAGATTTTGAGCCACACAAGCTTCATGCAAGTATAAAGGCCATGAAAGTCAATTTGAAAACTCAAGGAAGCCATTTGGGGGGGGGTCAAAAAAAACCCCAAAAAAAGAGAATTACTTAAAAGCAAAATCTAGCCATACTAAAAGATGAGTAAAATAGTGGAAATAAGAAACCATGGTTTTAAAAAATTAAAAATAATTAGTAATTCCATTCAAATATATTACTTTGGGACTTAAGGATAAAGTCACATGAATAAATGCATTCTTTTTTCAGTGATAAGGATTATATCCCAAAAGAAGAGATGAAGGAAAGGGTGGTGGGGGAAAAGTGTAAGTACACTGATTTCCTTATCTTTAATAGCAAGGAGTTAAGACAATCCTGATTATCTTGAAAAATCAAGAAATGGATATTTACAAATATTAAAGCTATAAAAGTAGTCAGTAATAGAATTAGTAAAATTATACACCGTCAGATATTACAATATGGGAAACAAATTACAATATACACATTTACATGCATAACCCCATAAGAAAGAAAATAAAGCCCGCCTAAAATAGAAAACACAACAAAATAGTAAGGGAGAACAACCTTATCAAAAAAAAATATATAACTAGGAGACCACAGAGTATTCCAAATAGCTGATTAGTGAGAGACTGGGCTCACTTCTCTTCCAGAAAAACAAGGGAACAGGCAGAAACTGTCTGGAGCAATGGTTCTGGAGCTCTGGAGATCAGGGGGAGTGCTGTACAACACCCAGTTAAGTGTGAGACAAAGTGACAAACTGTGGTAAGAGACTGTAACTAACCTCCCTCAGCCCCAACTCCTGGTGTCCATCCTCCACTCTCAAGGGTCTCAATCCCTGGCAAGCAGGCAGCTACAGACTGAAAAGGCAGCAGATTTCCACTCTCCCGAGAGCAGGGCAGGACATGGTCTAGCACAGCTCTAGTTTTTGGCTGCCAAATTTGGACTGCTGGGAATGGAGGTTTCAACCTCCTAGCCAGGCACAGCTACACCATTGTCTGGAGCTGACAGCTAAGAATAGGGCTGAGGGGAATAGATCAGCGAGCTAGAAGACAGAGTATCCGAATTCAGACAAAAGGACAGAAAAGAATGGAAAAACTGAGCAGGATCTCAGGGAATCAATTGACAAAATGAAGCACACAAACATTCAAGTCATGGTTGTCCCAGAAGAAGAGAACGGAAAAGGGGCAGAAGGAATATTTGAGGAAATAATGACCAAGAACTTCCCAACTCTTATGAAAGACATAAATATACATGTCCAAGAAATACAACATACTCCAAACAGAATAAATCCTAGCAGACTTACTCTGAGACACATACTAATCAGAAGGCCAAATGCCAAAGATAAAGAGAGAATTCTGAAAGCAGCAAGAGAAAAGCAATCCATTACATACAAGAGATGCCCAATAAAACCTAAGAGTCAATTTCTCATCAGAAACCATGGAGGGGAGATGGCAGTGGTATGATACATCACGATAGTGAAACAGAAAAACTGCCAGCCAGGAATTCTCTATCCAGCAAAACTCATTCAAAAATGAGATGGAAGGGTGCAGAGTATAGCCAGGGCAGGAAGAGCATCAACTATGCCTCCCTGCAGCTTTGGCAAAGTGCGAACCAGACCCACCCAGGAATACCAGTGGAACTGTATCTGCCAAAGGGTCATGAGCAAGCAGGAAAAATGTTTATGGTAACAGACCAGAGCTTGAGAGGGCTCAAGGCCACTGCTGTGGAGAACACTTTCAGTCAGCTGTCAAGCTGTTCCAAAGCTGTGGCTGAGAAGAAAAGCACCGGATCTTTTCAGGTCAGCTTTCAGAGTCCAAGCTTACAGACTCAGAGCCCAGGGGCGCAGGGGATGTGTCGCAGCTATGGCCTCAGGCAGACCTGGCCATCCACTGTACCGATTATGCTGGACGGTGCAGGCTGCCGAACATGTGGGTACTGAACTCAGTGGGGAAACACCCAAGTGGAAAGGGGGCCTTGGGAGCAAGAAAGAGAAGGGGGCAGATGGGCAGGCCAGGTGCTAGCCCAACCTTGTGATGAACCCCAAGAAAAACCTGTTCTTTGTTGCTCTCCCCCGATTTGTTCCATTTTGGGAAGAGCGTTTCTTGTGGGGGGGGAGGTGAAGCAAGCAGGTCTCTTCAGCTCCCCGCTGAGTCTGCCTCTGCAGGAGCCGTCCTTCTCCACTCTCCAAGAGATCACGATGGGCGGTGTCTGGAGGCTCACACTTGCTCATGTAGAAGGAAGGTGGGCACTGGGCAAACAGGAAGTCTCAGGCTGGGCTCGATTTCCACAACATGTGGAACTTGGGTGCCGAAAAAAACCTGTTAGACCTGTGGCACAGGTAGAGGGTCCTCCATAGAGGTGAGGAAAACCAGGAGGCCCTGGGCAGCAATACCATCAAATTCAGTAACACCTCTGTGGAGGAAGATGGTGGCTCAGTCATTAAGGGCAGGGTCCTCAAACTGTGAGTCCATGTCCTGGTTCCCACTGCATTTGCAGAAAGCAGTGTGTACCTGTGAGTATCTGTGAGCGTGCAGGTGACATGGTGATTGAGGAGGTGGGAACAGGTTTGCTCTCTGCAGCTGTGTATATACATACACTGACACAAAACCATGTTTTTATTAACAAAGGTGTCCTGGTAAAAATGATTTTTGTAGCTTTTCATAAATTATAAAATGCTGTAAAAAATATTTTTGGAAAATGTAGCCATTCAACTGTGTAGGGCATTCTTAACTGCAGTTTTCTGTGGTCCCCAATGCAAGTCTTAGATTAGCAAACACTTGACTCTTACCATTAACAGCCAGCTGTAAAGATGCTCTGAAATGGACTGGTACCTTTTGGCTGATTGCTTTGAAAAGGTCCTCTTATACCTGCAGTGCAACTTAATAAAGCAAGCGATTTATGCCCTCCCTGAGAATCGCTAAAACAGCATTTCTTATATAAAGGAAAGCCCTAGTCCCAAGGGACCAGAACACATCTGAAAACTGCCGTCAACGCCTCTGAAGGGAAAAAAGTTTCAAAGCACAATGGCCAATGAGCAAATGACCAACTGTTGCCTGCTGCATGTCAACACCTCAGGTCCAAGCCTCCTGGCAATGGCATGGGGTTTCTGTACAGTTCGAACATCCAAAGACTGTGAGGTTTACTGGCTCATCTTGTTCAAGTACTAGACGATTATAAAATCTATACAGACTTTTTATATGGGAAAAAATAAATGAGAGGGAGTTTAAGATATTCACAGATAAGGAAAAGCCGAGAGACTTCGTTAACAAGCGATCTGCCCTGCAAGAAATGCTAAAAGGAATCCTGCAGGCAGAAAGGAAAGGACAAGAGAAAGAAGCTTGAAGGAGAATGTAGAAATGAACAGTATCGGTGAAGGTATAAAGAAAAGGGTATAAAGAGAGACAAAAATGAGATACAACATATAACAGCCAAAGGATAAGTACTCCCATTACAGTGATAACACAGAATGTAAATGGATTAAACTCCCCAACCAAAAAACACAGACTGGCAGAATGGATTAAAAAAAAGATATGAGCCATCCACATGCTGTCTCTAAGAGACTCACCTTAGAACCAAGGACACAAATAGGTTGAAATGAAAGGATGTAAACAGATACTCCATGCAAACAGCATCCAAAAGCAAACAAACAAAAACAAGAAGCTAGGGCAGCTATACTATTATTGGACAAAATAGACTTTAAACGCAAAGCTGTTATAGGAGACAAAGACATTATACATTAATAAAAGGAGCAATTAACCAAGAAAAAATAACAATTGTAAATATTTATGCACCTAACCAAGATGCCCCAAATGCATGAGGCAAACAGTAGCAGAACTGAAGGGAGAAATAGACATCTCTATAATAATAGTTGGAGATTTCAATAGCCACTCTCATCAATAGACAGAACATCTAAACAAAGGATCAATAAGGAAACAGGACTTGAATAATGTGATAAATGAACTAGATCTAACAGACATATACAGGACAACACACCCCAAAACAATAAGATATACATTCTTTACAAGTGTTCTTGGATCATTTACGGATAGACCACATGTTGGGTAACAAAACCGCTCTTAATACATTTTAAAAGACAGAAATTCTACAGAGCGCTTTCTCTGATCATAATGGAATGAGGCTGGAAATCAACAACAGGTAGAGAGCTGGAAAAGGCATGAATTTATGGAGGTTAAACACACTCTAAACAATCAGTGGGTCAAAGAAGAAACTGCACAAGAAATCAGTAAATATCTCAAAATGAATGACAAAGAGAACACAGCACATCAAAATTTATGGGATGCAACAAAGGCAGTGCTGAGAGGGAAATTTATAGCCCTGAATGCCTACATTAAAAAGGAAGAGTTAAAATAAAAGGCCTAAGTACATACCTGAAGGAACTAGAAAGAGAACAAACCAATCCCAAAGCAAGCACAGAGAAAGAAATAACAAAGATTAGAGCAGATATAAATGAAATTGAGAACAACAAAAAATAGAGAATCAACAAAACCAAAAGTTGGTTCTTTGAGAAGATCAATAAAATTGACAAACCCTCAGCTAGACTGACAAAGACAAAAAGAGAAGATGCAAATAAATAAAATCAGAAATGAGAGGGGGACATTACTACTGACCCCGCAAAAATAAAAAAGATCATAAGAGGATACCACAATCAACCACATGCCAACAAACTAGACAACGTAGATAAAATGGACAATTGTCTACAAAAATACAAACAACCTACACTGATTCCAGAAGAAACAGATCTCAACAAACGAATAATAAGTAAAGAGATTGAATCAGTCATCAGAACTCTCCCAAAAAGAACAAGCCCAGGACCAGATGGCTTCACTGGTGAATTCCACCAATCATTCCAAGAAGAATTAATACCAATCCTGTACAAACTCTTCCAAAAATTGAAGATGAGAGAATGCTACCTACCTAATTCTATGAAGCCAACATCACCCTAATACCAAAGCCCAATAAGGATACTACAAGAAAGGAAAATTGCAGACCAATCTTTCTAATGAATATAGATGCAAAAATCCTGAACAAAATACTTGCAAACTGAATCCAACAGCACATTAAAAGAATTATACACCACATTCAAACGGGTTTTATCCCAGGTATGTGAGGTGGTTCAACCCAAGAAAATAAATTAATGTAACATATCACATTAACAAATGGAAGAAGACCCACATGATCATCTCAACTGATGCAGAAAAAGGACTTGACAAAATCTGGCATCCTCTCTTGATTAAAACACTTTGAAAGATAGGAATAGAAGGAAACTTCCTCAACATGATAAAGGGAATACATGAAAAACCCACAGCTAACATGGTACTCAATGGTGAAATACTGAAAGCTTTCTCTCTAAGATCAAGAACAAGACAAGTATGTCCTTGGTCACCACCGTCATTTAACATTGTGCTAGAAGTTCTAGCTACAGCAATTAGGCAAGAAAAAAAAAAGGCATCTAAATCAGAAAGAAAGACGTAAAATTTCCACTTTTTGCAGACGACATGATTCTAAATTTAAAAAGTCCCAAAACAACTGATGACAAAGTTACTAGAACTATTAAATGAGTTGAGCAAAGTGGCAGGATACAAGCTCAACAAGCAAAAATCAGTAGTATTTCTATACACCAGCAATGAGTTATCCAAGGGGAAAAATCAAGAAAAAATTCCATTTACAATAGCAACTAAAAAAATCAAATATCTAGGAACAAATCTAACCAAGGATGTAAAGGATCTATATTCAGAAAACTACAAAACATTGCTAAAAGAAATTTTTAAAAGACCTAAATAAAACAGAAAGATAGTCCATGTTCATGGAATGGAAGACTGAATATAGTTAAGATGTCAATTCTACCCAAAGTGATTTGCAAATTCAATGCAATCTCAACCAAAACTCCAACAGCCTACTTTGAAGAAATGGAAAAGCCAACTACCAAATTTATCTGGAGGGCCAAGGGGTCCCTAAAAGCCAAAAACATCTTGAAAAAGAACAAAGTTGGAGGACTTCACACTTCCTGACTTTAAAGCATATTACAAAGCAACAGTAGTCAAAACAGCATGGTACTGGTACAAAGACAGACATATTGATTGATGAAATTGAACTGAGAGTTCAGAAATAGACCCTTACATCTGTGGTCAAATGATTTTTGACAAGGCTGTTTAAAGTCCACTCAACTGGGACAGAACAGTTACCAGGAAGGTAACAAGCTAAGGTCACAGTGGCTGAGAGATCCCAAATAGAGTCAAGAGACTATCCTGGAGGTTTCTCTTATACCAGCTCCAGCTAGACATCCCAAATGGCCACGATATACCATTCCCTTACCAGAAGTAGTCCCCAAATACCTAGGTCCCTACCTTAGATACTATAAAAGATTCACTCACTAAGTTTTAGCTCTTAGAAACTTAAATCCACCAGAGTATTCCCATGCCACACAAATCCTAAAATCCAGAGGCAACAGCCTTCTTTAAGAACAACAATCAGATGCAGCCCACTTCCCCATACTGTCGACACCCTCTTTCAATATGAACAAGTTAGACTGCTCACTGCCTAGAAACCCCTTTAGATGGAGAAAGAGATTAAGCAAAAGGAAGGGATAGCAATAAACAAGGTAAGATTTAACAAAGGTCTATGAATACTGAAACATATAAATATATATATATATTTTAAGATGCTGGGGTGTTGGAATAGCTGGAAGGAGATAAGTGACATGGTGGAACTGTAACCTGTTACATCCTTTGAAATTTGCTCTACAGCTACTCATTGAATTGTGCTTTGAAAGTCTTCACCTTTCTGTATATACCCTATATTGCATAATAAAGAACTGAAACTGTGGAACTGTAACCCATAACAATTTTTGAAATTACCTATATAACTGCTTGTTGAGCTGTACATCGAAAGTTAACACCTTTGTTTATATATGTTATATTTTACAATAATGGAAATAGCTGAAGTTATGGAACTGTAACCCATAATATTCTTTGAAATTTGTTCTCTCACCACTTGGTTAAATTGTACTTTGAAAGCTGTCACTTATGTATATATGTTAAAGTTCACAGTAAAAAAAACATGCATTAAAAAAATTAAAAAAAAAAAAGTTTAATACACGAAAAAAAATGGTGCCGGGACAACTGGATATACATGTGCAAAAGAATGAAAGAGGACCCCCCATGTCATACATTTATACAAAAATTAATTCAAAATGGATGAAAGGCCTAAATATAAGAGCCAGAAGGAAGAACCATAAAACTCCTTGAAAAAAATGCAGAGAACCTTCTTCAAGATTTTGTAGGCGGTGGTTTCTTAGACCTCATACCCAAAGCACAAGCAACAAAAGAAAAAGTAGACTAATGAACCGCCTCAAACTGGAGGCTTTTGTGCTTCAAAGGACTTTGTCAAGAAGGTGAAAAGGCAGCCTACTCAATGGGAAAAAAATATTTGGAAACTACACATCTGATAAGGGTTGAATATCCAGAATATATAAAGAAATCCTACAACTCAATAAAAAGACAAAAACTCTCTCACTCTCAATCTCACTCTGTATTCATTCTGTTTATGTAAAGGACTCCAGTAATAGGATTACGACCCATCCTGAATGAGGTGGTTCATACATTAACTGAAATAGCCTCATCAAAAGGTCCTACTTAGAATGGGTTTACACCCATAGAAATGGATTAGATTTAAGAACATGTTTTTCTGGGGTACATATACTTTCAAGACACCACAACCAGGAATTTTTTTTTTTAATTTAATTTTGAAATAAATTCAAAGCCACAGGAACAGTTGCAAAAACAATACAAAACCCACACACAGAACTCCCCTCCCCCGATACCCCAATCCACCAACTTCAACATCCTGTCACACCACCACTTCCCTCCTTCTCTCTCTCCCTCCCTATCTCCCTCCCCATCCACCATCCATCATCCACTGCTCTGTCCTCTGAACATACAAGAGCAGGCTGCACACATCCCAGAACAAACAACACAATTCACATATACATTTCAACCAGGAATATTTTTAAATATAAAAATCAGAATTAAATTAGAGTAAGTTTGTTGATAATCATGATAACACATCTGATACATCAGAAGTGGTCTATTAAAAATTCCACATATCACCACAAGTGGCTTTGATTGTAAGCCATGCCTCATATCTGTCAAGGTAATAACCAGGGTCCAGTAATGCCTAGCACAAAGCAAGCATTTAAATTTGTTGAATGAAAGAATGGATAAATAAGCCTTCCCACCTTTTTGTTCTTTAAGAATGTCTTGACTGTTCTGTCCCTTTATAATTTCATAGAAATTGATGAATTGATTTGACAAGTCCCACAGAAACAGGATTTGGATTTTGAGAAATCAACCAATAATCTGGGGAAAAAGCTGACATTTTTACCATACACAGTATTCTAACCCACTCTCAGTACATGATATATAATTCCATTTATTTGTATTTTCTTTTATTATTATTCTCTATGAAGGTCTTGTACACCCTAAATACTTACAATTCAGTTTAATATCTCCTTTTCTAGGTAAACTTTCTGCCCGCCATCCCCTACAGCCATTTTAAATTGTGAGCTCCTCTTCTGTGATTCCTCTGACCTGAGCACACCTTCACCACAATACACTGTCCTTATTTCTAGATTTGCTTGTCTCCTTCTACCACTAGACTGATAGTCCCTTGAGGACATACTGTCATTCATTTCTGTTTCCCAGCACCTGGCACATGACCAGCACAAAGGAGCTTAATTTTCAATTATTACATTTTTAAACAAGTGAACGAATAAATGTAATCTCTGATTGTAGAGTATTAACTATCTTATAAGGGAAATGATTTCCATTTATTAAGTACCTTCTATGTATATTACCTAATTCTAAGGAAATCACCCTTTTTGACACATTTTATAAACACCTAATAATACTGAGTTATTTCTCCAAGGCAGTAGGTAGAAAGCCAGGAACTGCGTGGACTGGACACCACAGAGCAATGTGACTTTGGGATTACTTCATACAACACTTACGAACGCGTGGAACAGCTGAGATCAGCAAAATCTGTAAGTTCTTGCAGCCAGGGGACCTGTGCCCCTCTATGCCAGGCTCAGTCTCGTGGGAGGAGGGGCCGTTGGGCTGGGCACCAGGAGGGAGAATTGCAGTTGCGGTTCTGATTGAAAACTCAGACTGCTGATCGAAACTCCAAACACGGATAGACTGAGACTAGACACTGGAGAATCCGGGAGCAGTCAGCCCAGTGGAGAGGAGACAGGGCTAGCAAAAACAGCAAAAAAAAAAAAAAACCCCAAAATAAAAACAGACTTTTTGGAGTTCTGGTGAACATAAAACGGAGAAGCGTAGGGCTCAAACAGAATCAGGCTCATATGCAAATCCAGAGGGCAGGTCCCTTGTCTGAAGAGCCAGTTTCTATTTTCTTGACTGTTCTGTAATGACCCTAATCTCCTTGCCTCTTAGCATTTCGTTAGCCCATTAGATCTGCAAGGAGGGCCCTTCTTTTTCTTTTATTTTTTTTAATCTTTTCTTCTTTATCTAAAACAATTACTCTAAGAAGCCCATTACAAAAAGCCTCAGAGACTTGCAATTTCGGCCCAGGCAAGAGCAGAGCTAAAATAGCTCTGAGAGACAAAGAAATAAGTCTAGTGGCTGAGAAAATTCGCTAAACACCACAACTTCCCAAGAAAAGGGCGAGTGTCCCCTTTAACAGCCATCTTCCCAGAGGGCTGGGAATGCTCCTGTCCTGAGCCAGCGCCACAGCCCAGAGCTGCCCCAAACAACCCAGTGTGACGGGAAGTGTTTCCAACAACACGCGCACACACCAAAATATAGGGCGTGGACAACAGCATTTCGCACACACACAGCTAACTGTCCCAGAGATGGGAAGGCGGAGCTGTGTGAAAAGGGGGAAATTAATGCCCCATTCAGCCATCCTTTCAGCAGACTGGGAACGCCCCTACATGGCACTGCGGCCCAGAGCTTCCCTTGGGGGACGGCGCACACCTGTGACGAAGCACAGTCTTCCCTCAGCAGAGGACCTAGGAGGACATGGCTTGGAAAATGGACCCACTCGTAAGTCCCAGGGACCACAAGCTAATACCAAGGACTTCTGGGTCAGTGGCAGAGACAAACCGTGGTGAGACTGAACTGAAGAATTAGACTATTGCAATAGCTTTAAATCTCCAGGAACACCTGGGAGAATGGATTAATAAAGCTGCCCTCCCCGCCTAACCACTCAGACACATGCCCCACATACAGGGCGGGCAGCCCCAACTACACACACAAACTTGGTACAACAATTGGACCCCACAAGACTCACACCCCCACTCACCACAAAGACAAAGTTGGGGAGAATTGGCTTGGGGGGAATAGGTGGCTGGCGGACACCACCTGCTGGTTAGTTAAAGTGTACTCCACAAAGCTGTAGATCTGACAAATTAGAGATAAGTGTCTAAATCAGTCTACATATCCTAAAAGAACTCAATCAACTTAAGTAAATGCCAAGAGGCCAAAAACAACAGAAAATTTTAAAACATATGAAAAAACCTGACTATATGGATAACCCAAACCCAAACACCCAAATCAAAAGAAACTGAAAGCTTTCCTTCTAAGATCAGGAACGAGACAAGGATGCCTGCTGTCACCACTGTTATTCAACATTGTGCTAGAAATGCGAGCCAGGGCAATCTGGCAAGACAAAGAAATAAAAGGCATCCAAATTGGAAAGGAAGAAGTAAAACTGTCATTGCTTGCAGATGATATGATCTTATATTTGGAAAACCCTGAGAAATCGACGATACAGCTTTTAGAGCTAAGTTAGCAAAGTAGTGGGATACAAGATTAATGCACATAAGTCAGTAATGTTTCTATATGCTAGAAATGAACAAAGTGCAGAGACACTCAAGAAAAAGATACCATTATCAATAGCAACTAAAAAAATTAAGTGCCTAGGAATAAACTTAACCAAAAATGTGAAAGATCTATACAAAGAAAACTACATAACTCTACTACAGAAATAGAAAGGGACCTTAAAAGATGGAAAAAATATTCCATGTTCATAGATAGGAAGGCTAAATGTCATTAGGCTGTCAATTCTACCCAAACTCATCTACAGAGTCAATGCAATCCCAATCAAAATTCCAACAACCTACTTTGCAGACTTGGAAAAGCTAGTTATCAAATTTATTTGGAAAGGGAAGATGCCTCAAATTGCTAAAAACACTTTAAAAAAGAAAAACAAAGTGGGAGGACTTACACTCTCTGACTTTGAAGCTTACTTTAAAGCCGCAGTAGTCAAAACAGCATGGTACTGGCACAAAGATAGACATAATGATCAATGGAATCAAATAGAAAATTCAGAGATAGACCTCCAGATCTACGGCCGACTGATCTTTGATAAGGTCCCAAAGCCACTGAACTGGGACATAACAGTCTTTTCAACAAATGGGGCTAGGAGAGTTGGGTATCCATAGCCAAAAGAATGAAAGAGGACCACTACCTCACACCCTACACAAAAAGTAACTCAAAGTGGATCAAAGATCTCAATGTAAAAGACAGTACCCTTAAACTCCTATTAGATAATGTAGGGAAACATCTTCAAGACCTTGCATCAGGTGGCCACTTCCTAGACCTTACACCCAAAGCACAAGCAACAAAAGAAAAAATAGATAAACGGGAACTTCTCAAGCTTAGAAGTTTCTGTACCTCAAAGGTGAAGAGGCAGCCAATTCAATGGGAAAAAATTTTTGGAAACCATGTATCTGACAAAAGACTGTTATCTTGCATATATAAAGAAATCCTACAACTCAATGACAATAGTACAGACAGCCCAATTACAAAATGGGCAAAGATATGAAAAGGCAGTTCTCTGAAGAGGAAATGAAAGTGGCCAAGAAACACATGAAATATGTTCAGCTTCACTAGCTATTAGAGAGATGCAAATTAAGACCACAATGAGATACAATCTCACATCAATTAGAATGGCTGCCATTAAACAGGAAACTACAAATGCTGGAGGGGATGTGGAGAAACTGGAACTCTTATATTCATTGTTGGTGGGACTGTATAATGGTTCAGCCACTCTGGAAGTCAGTCTGGTAGTTCCTTAGAAAACTAGATATAGAGTTACCCTTCAATCCAGCGATTGCACTTCTCGGTATATACCCAGAAGATCGGAAAGCAGTGACACAAACAGATATCTGCACGCCAATGTTCATAACAGCATTATTCACAATTGCTAAGAGATGGAAACAACCCTAATGTCCTTCAACAGATGAGTGGATAAACAAAATGTAGTATATATACATGATAGAATACTACGTGGCAGTAAGAAGGAACGATTTTGGGAAACATATGACAATGGGGATGAACCGTGAAGACTTAATGCTGACCGAAATAAGCCAGGCACAAAAAGAGAAATATATGCTACCACTAATGTGAACATTGAAAAATGAAAAATAAATGGTTTATAATGTAGAATGTAGGGGATCTAGCGATAGAGATCAATTAATGGAGAGGGAACGATAACCCAGTAAGAAGAGAGACGCTATCATGGGTAAATTTAACATTCTGGGAATGCCCAGGAATGACAATGGTTTGTTAATTTTTGGTGGGTATGGTAGGAACAAGTTCACAGAAATGTTGCTATATTAGGTTATTTTCTTGGGGTAGAGAAGGAACATGTTGGAAGTAAAGTAGTTATTGTAGGTTAGTTGTCTTTTTCTTATGCCCTTCTTATGGTTTGTTCGTAAGGTTTTCTATTGTATTTTTTTTTAATTTGTTGTTTTTTTTTAATAGTTATTTTTTTTTAAAAGTGTTAATTTAAAAAAAAATGAAAAAAATATGCAGAGCCCCCTTGAGGAGCTGGTGGAGAATGCAGGGGTGTTGGGCTTCCCCAGCTTGATGGTTGCTGATGTCCTCACAGACATAGGGGACTGGTGTTTTGAAGGGCTGAGCCCTCTACCACGGGACTTGCCCTTGGCAAGACTGTGGCTGCAAAGGAGAGGCTAGGCCTCCCTACAATTGTGCCTAAGAGACTCCTCCCGAATGCTTCTGTTGCTCAGATGTGGCCCTCTCTCTAGCTACGCCAACTTGGAAGGTGAAATCACTGCCCTCTCCCCTATGTGGGATCTGACACCCAGGGGAGTGAATCTCCCTTGCAACATGGAATATGACTCCTGGGGAAGAATCTAGACCCGGCATCATGGGATGGAGAACATCTTCTTCACCAAAAGGGGGACGTGAAAGGAAATGAAATAAGCTTCAGTGGCAGAGAGATTCCAAAAGGAGCCGAGAGGTCACTCTGGTGGGCATTCTTATGCACAATATAGACAACCCTTTTTAAGGTCTAATGAATTGGAATAGCTAGCAGTAAATACTTGAAACTATCAAACTACAATCCAGAACCCATGAATCTTGAAGATGATTGTATAAAAATGTAGCTTATGAGGGGTGACAATATGACTGGGAAAGCCATATGGACCACACTCCCCTTTGTCCAGTGTATGGACAGATGAGTAGAAAAATGGGGGCGAAAAAAAAAAAAGGCGCCCAGTGTTGTTTTTTACTTTAATTGTTCTTTTTCACTTTAATTTTTATTCTTATTATTTTTGTGTGTGTGGTAATGAAAATATTCAAAAATTAATTTTGGTGATGAATGCATAACTATATAATGGCACTGTGAACAACTGAATGTACACTTTGCATGACTGCATGGTATGTGAATATATCCCAATAAAAATGAATTAAAAAAAAAACCTAATAGTAGTGCCACATGATCTACTGAGCATCACAGATACTGTAGTGATAGTCCCTACTCACCTGGGGTCAGAGTCTTATAAGCCTCCATAAGAATACTGACCTATGAAAGAGGTATTATCATTACCATCTTATAGATTAGGACAAGAGGTTCAAAAAATTAAAATATGTCCATGATCACATACAACTGTCTTGTACTACACTCTTGCACCTGAGAAGACTGGAAAGGCTTCAAGGAAGACATGAAAGAATGCACTGCATAGAGATAGAGGTGAGAGGTAAGATTTGGGAGTTTTAGCCAAATCAGAACTGACAAAGAAAGGAAACAAAGCACAGGAGAGCTCAGTAAGTTCAGAACTCAAGAGAGCAGGAGGAGATAAGACTGGAGTTGTTAGATCATAGAGGATTTTGAATGCTGAGGTGAAGAATTTTTATTTAGTTTGGAGGCAAAAGGGAGTCACTATTTTTGAACAAGCAGGTGATATGACCAGAACTACAATATAAGATTTGCCCAACAGTATATGGAATGAATTGGAAATGGAAGAAACTAAACACAGGAGAAAATAATAGGAGACCCCTAGTATTATTGTTCTTGAAGAGAAATAATCGGGGCATAAATTAAGAGTACTGAGAGGGGAGGAAAAATAAAGATTACTGCAAAGGGGAAATCAAGAGATATGGGAGCTGACTACACAGGAAAAAATAATAGAGAAGATATCAGATATGTTCCAAGGTTTCAAGCATAGATGATAAATGGAGAGAGTACTACAAGAAGGAAGCAGAAGTAATTTAAAGGGAAAGATAACTAATTCAGTTTAGCTGAATTTGTGGTGTCAGTGATACATTCAGGTAAAGATGCCCATGTATAGGACTGACCCTGTACGGCTCAGAGGACAGCCTGACTGTTAAAGTGGCTTTGAAAGAACAGATTCAGTTGAGTTTATGAAATGGATGACCGACTTTCAAGAAGCAAAGTTTGAGTAACTACTAAGTAAGAGAAAGCAGTAAGGGACCAGAAAGAGAAACAAGAGATCAAGAACTAGCACAGTCACAGAAGGTATTTTTGCTTTTGGACAGGATAACCTGGATACATTTGAAGGCAAACAGCAAGCAAATAGTGCCAAAGAAAGTTCTAAAAGTGTATGTGTGTCTGTTAAATAATGAGGGGGTGGAGATAGATTTTTTTTTTTTTAAAGAGAGAGACAGATTGTTCTGTGCTGTTTCAGGAGACTAAACTAGGATGATGTTAGAAGCTAGAGACAGAAGTTAAAAGGAAGGTATATGTGAGCTCCATATTATGAAGGTATATGTGAGCTCCATATTATGAGTTATCTTTATTAATAACAAAGATATTTTACCAAGGCATAGATCACCTTATTAAAGATATTCAACTGAACACCTAATAATCATTTGTCAGGGATGCTACAGAAGAAATATCTGTACTGTGTAAGAGCTGAGACAAATTCTACCTGACTCTAAATTCTGTACTTCCTCATATCATTTTTGGAATGAGACAGGATATAAATAAACAAAATATCTCTAAACCCTATGACTATGGGAAACAATGTGAAATGCAAAAATCCTTTTCGCTATGTATTTGATAGGACCCCACCTAAGAATAAATAATTGTTCAAGGTTCAATTTCTGAAAACTTAAGGATTGGCTGGCTAGTACAGGACATTCAGCAACCTTCCAACAAAGAATTAAGTTGGATCTTAAATAAAGATTACAAAATTAACTGTCCTCAGGAAAACAGTGGTGCACTACAAAGTATCAGCAAGTTCAAAAACACCTACAGTCCTGCTCTAGCCAGTTTCTCTACCATAGATGCCTCCCCCCACACACTCTCACCAGTTTATACCTTGTATCTATTCTCTCTCCTTCCTATGAGCATAAATACTCATCTCTTACCCACTCAAAGATTATTAAGTGCATGTGTCTGGGAATGGAAGAAGCACATTTTATTACAGCAAACATGCTGAAAGAAATCTGCAATATTGGACAGTAGTTCATGGATCAAATAGGAATAAAGGGACATAATAGGTAATTTAGTATACAAACAAGCATCAAACTAAGGATGTGCATATATGGCTTCATGCATATGGTTTAGAGCAGATACATTTGTAGATAAGTCCATTTAGACAAGTACTTTAAAAACTGTAGGCAGTGGAACACTATGGGTCCTGAAACCCTTTCCAGAGATACAAGAGGTCAAAACTATTTTCCAATTAATACCTAGATGTTATTTGCCTTTTCATGACATTGGTATTTTGGCACTGATGGTACACTGGTGGGTAAAACTGCTAATCCCATCACATGAATCAATACAGTAGCACCTAATTGTACTAAGAGTCATTATATTCTTTGTCACCACACAACAGCAGTTAAAAAAAAAAAAAAAAAAAAAAAAAGCCAGCTAATTATTTTTACTGCTTTATTAAGGACATTTTTATTGTTGTTAAACTTTGATCCTTAAGTACATATATATTTTTTTTTCATTCTTTCCCAAATAGTTTTTTGGGTTTTTTTTATCTTCATTTTATTGAGATATATTCACATACCACGCAGTCATACAAAACAAATCGTACTTTCGATTGTTTACAGTACCATTACATAGTGGTACATTCATCACCCAAATCAATCCCTGACACCTTCATTAGCACACACACAAAAATAACAAGAATAATAATTAGAGTGAAAAAAAGCAATTGAAGTAAAAAAGAACACTGGGTACCTTTGTCTGTTTCCTTCCCCTATTTTTCTACTCATCCATCCATAAACTAGACAAAGTGGAGTGTGGTCCTTATGGCTTTCCCAATCCCATTGTCACCCCTCATAAGCTACATTTTTATACAACTGTCTTCGAGATTCATGGGTTCTGGGTTGCAGTTTGATAGTTTCAGGTATCCACCACCAGCTACCCCAATTCTTTAGAACCTGAAAAGGGCTGTCTAAAGTGTGCATAAGAGTGCCCACCAGAGTGACCTCTCGGCTCCTTTTGGAATCTCTCTGCCACTGGAGCTTATTTCATTTCCTTTCACATCCCCCTTTTGGTCAAGAAGATGTTCTCCGTCCCACGATGCCGGGTCTACATTCCTCTCCTGGAGTCATATTCCACGTTGCCAGGGAGATTCACTCCCCTGGGTGTCTGATCCCACGTAGGGGGAGGGCAGTGATTTCACCTTTCAAGTTGGCTTAGCTAGAGAGACAGGGTCACATCTGAGCAACAAAGAGGCATTCGGGAGGAGGCTCTTAGGCACAACCATAGGGAGGCCTAGCCTCTCCTTTGCAGCAACCGTCTTTCCCAAGGGTAAAACCTGTGGTAGAGGGCTCAACCCATCAAACCACCAGTCCCCTATGTCTGTGGTCATGTTAGCAACCAAAGTACATATATTTTTAGTATTCTATGTGACAAGACGTGAAATACACATAACACACTGTTCCTACAAACTGAAGTACAATAGTTGCCTCTAGGAAAAGCCTTTATGTGATTGTTTTGAGTTACAAGCTGAACTAGCTGCTTTCTCAGAATTTTTCCCATATTTACCTGAAATAGGGACCTTCTGTACACACTGAGAAGTATTTATAATGAGCAACCTTGAATCTTTCTTAATCTCAGGGGAAAAGCTTTAAACATTTCAACATTAATCATAAAATTTGATTTTATAAAAAGTAAATAAAATTTATCATGTTGGATTTGCTTGAATTTTTATGATGAATGAACGCTGAATTTTATTAAGCATTGTTTGCCCCATTCATGTTTCTTCTCTAATCTATTAAGATGTAACATACATAACATTTACATTTCTGATATTAAACTAATCTTACATTCTTGGGATAAATCCAACTCAGTCATAAGAAACTCTCCACTGACTGATTCCTGTTTAGAAATTTTGTATCTATGTACATGAGTGAACCTGTTAATTTTCCTTTACCATTTCTTTTTCCTGGCTTTGGAACCAAAGTTACGCTAACCTTAACGCAGTGGAGGACATTCTCTCTTGTTCCATTCTTCCTCTGGAAGAATTTCTGCAAGACTGAGATGCTTTCCCTGGATGTATGCTAGGATTACAGTGAAAGCACTGAGCCTAGTTTTCTCTGTGGGAAAGTTTTAACTGATTTAATTTTTTAAAATTATTATACTACTATTCAAGTTTCCTGTACCTTCTTGGAACAGCTTTGGTTTTATTTTTTTAGGAATTTGTCCACTTCTGCTATGTTTCCTAATTAATTGGCTTAGATGTTCATAATTCTTGCTTACAGTATTTTTTAACATCTTTAGTATATGTAGTTACATCCTGATTTTTCACTCTTGCTCTTGGTTATTTATGACATTTTTCTTGATCAATCTCACTTAAGATTTATCCATTTTATTTGTCTTCTTAAAGTATCAGTTTTGGCTCTGATGATGCTCTCCATTATATGTTTATTTTCTATTTCATTAATATCACCTCATCCTTATTACTTGTTTCCTTCTTTCTTTGCATTTATTTTTCAGGTGCTTAAATACTTCTTGAGATGGCTATTCAGGTTGAAAATTAATAAGCTTTCTAATTTTCCTTAAACAAAACTATCACGTGTATTTCTAACTCCAATTCTTTGCAAATTCTATTTTCACCGCCTATTACATCTTTCTCCCTTCCTTTTACCTGCCTAGGTTAAATACATCAAGACCTCATTAGTCTATAATAAACCCCCTTCCCCTCGAAGTCCTACAGCATTTGTTTTTCTCTATAATCCACCTTGGAAATTAATCATATACTGAGAGATGCATGCCTTATCTCCTCAATTAAGACTGTTATCTTTTAGAACCCTTTTTTCCTCCAAATGAAATCTTAACCATAACTCCAATATATTAACTTATAAAATGGAACTGCTTTGATTGAAGAAGAAATTACCCTGATACCACCAGTGCTTGGCCCAATGAGCTTCTTCCTTAGCATCTCCCACCCCTCAGACAGTCCCTGAAGCAATCTGATAGTACCCGATTTTTCAGTCCTAAAGGGGAAAAAGAATAAACAAAAGAAGTCAGACCTTTAAGTACCAGTGTGAACTACTGTTAAGCAATGGGAAAACAAGGATAAATTCAACACCAGACGACTGTAAAAGGGTCTAGAGCTGCACTGTTCAGGGGAGCCACTAGCCACATGTGGCTATTTAACTTTTAATTAATTAAAATTAAATTTAGATAGGAGGGGCAAAATGGTGGCATAAAGAGGAGTAGAATTTAGTCAGTGCCCTGGAACAACTAATAAACAACAAGAAACAACTAGTAAATAATTTGGAATAACTGCCGTGACTGTCCATACATCATACACCAACCTGGACTGGAAGGAAGGCCTGAGATCACAGCACAGAACCTCTAAGTAAAAGCTGCAGAGCCATGCCGGGAGCTCCTCCCCCCACGGCAGGCTTTCCTGCAAAACCTCACTGTGCTAGAAACTAGCAGCACTCTCCAGGCAAGCAAATATAGCTCTGCTGAGCTCCAACTGGGGTCTTAATTAACAAATGTAAACTGCTGAATACAAGCTACAAACCCCCAACAAGCAGACAGAGGCTTTTAGTGGCGAATGACCTCAAAGAACCAGAAGACCCATCTGTAGAGGCAGGAGGGGCCCAGAAGACCAGGTGTTACATCTGGCTGATGAGTGAAACTGGAGGGCCATGTGCTGGCTCTAAAAAGGGGCTTTCTGTACCTTTTTCTCGCTCTCAACCTGAGGGGCTAAGAGGAGAGAGAAACATCATTTTCAGTGGAGAAAGCCTCAGCCATTTTCAATTCCCAGTCTCTAATCCAGACAGGGGTGGAGATAACAGAGACAGAGAGATCATTCAAATGCAGATGATAAATCCCTAGGGGGTGTATCTTCCCTAAGAGTAAGGAGGAGGGGCCCAGCTTTCCCTTCAGAACCAAACCCCAGAGCCTGGAGGAAAACAGCCACAATAGAAACTGAAGGGGCCACACCTCCTTACACCAGTCATTAGTGTCAGGCTGACAGGCATCACCTGCTGGGCAGGTTAGGAAAAGCACAGTGACTGGAAACCTCACAGGAAAGTCTGTCATTCCCCTAAGATACATCGTGAACATAACCCTATTCTGAGACCTGAACCGTTCTGGTCTGGGAAAATCTGACTGGGTTAACCAAGGAACCAGATGCCTAGACAAGAGAAAATTACAATCTATACTAGGAAAAACGAAGATACAACATAGTCAAAGGAATAAACTTACACCTCAATCAAGACAGAGCTGAGATATTGTTTCACTTAAATGAAACAATCTATTGAAGATTTTCAAAGAGATATGCTAAATGAAATAAAAAACCAAATCAATGAGTTCAGGGAAGATAAAACAAAAGAGATGAAGGCTATAAAGAAAACACTGGGCGAACATAAGGTAGAAATCGAAAGTCTGAAAAAACAACTGGCAGAATCTATGGAAATGAAAGGCACAACACAAGAGATGAAAAACACAACAAAGACATACAACAGCAGATATCAAGAGGCAGAAGAAAACATTCAGGAGCTGGAGAAAAAAACACCTGAAATCCTACACACAAAGAATGGCTAGGGAAAAGAATGGAAAAATATGAGCAACATCTCAGGGAATTGAATGACAACATGAAATGCATGAATATACGTGTCATGGGTGTCCCAGAAGGAGAAGAGAAAGGAAAAGGATCAGAAGCAGTAACAGAGGAAATAATCAATGAAAATTTCCCATCTCTTATGAAAGACATAAAATTACAGATCCAAGAAGCGCAATGTACCCCAAACAGAATAGATCTGAATAGACCTAAGCTGAGACACTTAATTATCAGATTATCAAAGTCAAAGACAGAGAGAATCCTGAAAGCAGCAAGAGAAAAGTGACCCATCACATACAAAGGAAGCCTGATAAGACTATCTGTGGATTTCTCAGTAGAAACCATGGAGGCAAGAAGGAAGTGGTGTGATATATTTAAGACATCGAAAGAGAAAAACCGCCAACCAAGAATCCTATATCTGGCAAAACTGTCCTTCAAATATGAGGGAGAGTTTAAAATATTCTCTGACAGACAATGAGAGAATCTGTGAACAAGATACCTGCACTACAGGAAATACTAAAGGGAGCACTACAGACAGATAGGAAAAAACAGGAATGAGAGGTTTGGAACACAATTTTGGGTGATAGTAGCACAGCAATCTGGACATGAAGGATGCAGAAAATTGCAGTCATATGAACAAATGCCCAGGACGTGTCAGATCCTGGGTTGGAGGCTGCAGGGGATACAATGATACAAGATCAGAGTTCTTGCCTCCAGGCAGAATGTGAAAGAGCCATTGGAACTGAAGGCACAAGAAAAATCAGTAATATATACCCTTTCTTTATTTAAAATTTTAATCTTTGGTCATCCTTATTTTACATTAAGTTTTATTTTTAAAACATTTCATTAAAATATTGTAATACAGAAATAGAATAAAATGATACAATATGTTCTGAGTATGGTAAAAAAATTAAATTTAAAATTTAGTCCCTTACTTCTATTAATCACATTCTGAGTTCACAATAGCCACATGTGGCTAGTACCTACCATATTAGACAACACAGAACATTTCTATCATCACAGAAAGGTTGACTGGCCAGGAATGGTCTAGAGGGAGTAGACTGACACCAACAAATAATTATAATACAATATAGTAAATGAAGTGATAAAAGGCATACTTTGGAATGCTATAAAAACACAAAGTAGAGACACCTAACCAGGCCTGGAAAAGAGGTTAAGGAAAGCTTCCTACAATAAGTGGTAAGTAAGCTGGGTCTACAAGGTTTGGGGTGTGGGGACAGGAGAGAGAATCTATATTCCAGACAGTAGTAAAAGTATGAGCAGAAACAAGTCAAATTTGGAAAGTGTTGTTTAAAAAAAAAATAACAGGATAATACTGCTTCACTGTACAATATAAAAGTCAGATTACAACGACAGAAATGATAGTCTATGTAGACAAAAGAATATATAATACAAGAAAGAATAAAGGAAAGTAAAAGAAAATTAGTAACTAGACCTCTCCAAATTTAGCTGAAATTAATGGCAGGACAATGGCGGATACTGCATAAAGAAGTAATAATTCATGTTCTACTTCCCAATGACTCCATGTTTGTAAGTCAAAATGAGAATGATTCATATTGATTGTTAAATTGCCTTGCCAAGTTGCATTTAACTCTGATCTGATGACCTGCACCAAAGAGTATGCAGGCCCACAATGCTGTCTAGTCAATTCATATAAAATAACTTAATATTGCCTATCAATCATACCTTTTGTCCCTTGTCCATTCACCCTCCCATACTCCTTCAGAAGATACCAAATACAGACAAACTCCCACCATCACATCCATCTACCTACCACGATTTGTATCCACATACTTTGCCTTACTAATACCACTCATTACCATAAAGTATATATACTACTAATAAAAGCCAATCTTTCCTACTTATACACTAAATCCCTTTCCCTCCTGTCTCTTCAGAGATGTCACTCTGGCAATTTTTATCTCACTCCCTGCTGAAGTTATCAATGTTTTACTCTCTGATGGCTCATTCCTATCATCAATTACCTCCTTACTACCTCACTTCTATGCTCTATTAAACTATTATTTTCTAGATCACCAATAACCTCCACTTTGTTAACTCCAATGATAAATTCTTAGTCTTCATCTTACTTGACCTACCAGCAGCATTTTACACAATTAATCACTCTCTTTATTAATGTTCTTCATTTGATTTCCTATCTCACTGATTGTACCTTCTCAGGATCCTCCTCTTTTCTCCAACCTTAGATCATTTCTTTTTCCTACTGATGCTCATTCCCAGAATAACCACATCAGTGTCATAGCTTTAAATATCATATAAATGCAACAATGCCAAATTTAGGATTGGCTAGTTGCCATAACAAATACACTTAAAATAGGTAACGACTCAAACAAAATGGAAGTTTATCTCTTACTTACCTGACAGTATACTGGTGAGTAAACAAGTTGGCAGGGTGACCCTTAAACACACAATCATTCTGGGACCTAGGTTAGATGGGATATTCTAACATTTAAAACACATGGCTGAGATAGGGCAAGATGGTGGCATAGAGAGGTATGGAATTTAGTTAGTCCTCTAGAGCAACTAGTAAATAGCCAGGAACAACTAGCAAATAGTCTGGAAAAATTGTTGGGAGACATCTGTGACTAGAAACACATTGTACACCAGCCTGGAATGGGTGGAATGGCTAAGACTGCAGCATAGAACTGAGAGTAAAGCTCCCCAAGCTGCAAGGCTGGTGCCCCTCTCCCACTGCCATGGCAGGTTGAGTTCTAACACTTCCCCATGAAAAAAAGAAGCAGGCTACCTGGAGCAAAGGAAAGAAACTCAACCAAGCTTCAATTGCAGTTTTAATTAACAAATCCGGACTACTGAATACAAGCTACAAGCACAGATAAACCAGAGCAAGCAGAAAAGGAACCCTGAGGTGTCTCCCAGCAGAGAGAAGGCAGGATTGATAGAAAAATAATAATAAAAACAGAGTCTTTTGGAGGTGACTGAGCTCAGAATACTGGAAAATGGCTGTGTCCCAAGAAAGGGGGTACAGAGAACCAGGTACCAACACCAGTCAACCAGCAAAACTGAGGAGCTGGGGACTGGCCCTGAAAAGATGCTTGCTTTCTTTTTCCTTTATTTTTTTCTCCCATTCTAAGTAGCTCATTAGAAAAAGCCTTGGGCATTTTCAATTATCAGCACTGACCCAGGCAAGAGTGGAGTTAACAGAGTCAGACAGACAAAGGAAGAATTCAAATGTAGGAGATAATTCCTTAAAGGGTGTATCTTCCCTAAGAAAAGGGGGGTGGGGCCCAGCTAAAGTGGCTGCCCTCCCTCAGAATTCAGGGCCTGGGGGAGGCGGGGGGTATAAACAGAAACAACTTAAGCCTGACTTCTGACACCCTCAGCCCAGGCCAGGACAGAGTCTGCTGGGAATTAAAGGAACCGCACCTCATTACACCAGTGGGGAGCTGCAGGTTGACAACTGCCACATGCTGGACAGGATAAAAAAAAAAAAAAAAAAAAAACACAGAATCTAGAGGCCTCACAGGAAAGTCTGACAACTTTCTGGGTCTCATCCCCAAGGACACTTGATATTGATTACACAATCTTCTTGAGACCAGGGCCCATCTGGTCTGGGAAAATTTGACTGAGGAAAACAAGGTAACCAAATGCCTAGACAACAAAAAACTATGAGTCACATTAGGAAAAATGAAGATATGGCACAATCAAAGGAACAAACTTACACTTCAAATGAGACACAGGAGTTGAAACAACTAAAGATCTTCACACAAATACGCTAAATCAATTAAAAAATCAAATCAATAAGTTGAGGGAGGATATGGCAAAAGAGATGAAGGATATAAAGAAGACACTGGGTGAACATGAGGAAGAACTTGAAAGTTCGAAAAAACAATTGGCAGAACTTATGGGAATGAAAGGCACAATAGAAGAGATGAAAGACACAATGGAAACATACAACAGCAGATTTGAAGAGGCAGAAGAAAGGATTCATAAACTGGAGGACAAGGCATCTGAAATCCCACACATAAAAGAACAGATAGGGTAAAGAGAGGAAAAATACAAGCAGTGTCTCAAAGAACTGAATGACGACATGAAGTGCATGAATGTAGGTGTCATATGTGTTCCAGAAGGAGAAGAGAAGGGAAAAGGGGCAAAAACAATAATGGAGGAAATAATCACTAAAAATTTCTCATCTCTTATGAAAGACATAAAATTACAGATCCAAGAAGTGCAGCGTACCCGAAAGAGAAAGATCCAAATAGACCTACGCCAAGACACTTAATAATCAGATTCTCAAATGTCAAAGACAAAAAGAGAATTCTGAAAGCAGCAAGAGAAAAGTGATCCATCACATACAAAGGAAGAGTGATAAGACTGTGTGGATTTCTCAGTAGAAACCATGGAGGCGAGAAAGCATTGGTATGATATATTTAAGACACTGAAAGAGAAAAACTGCCAACCAAGAATTCAATATCCAGCAAAACTGTCCTTCAAAAAAGAGGGAGAGTTTAAAATATTCTCAGACAGACATTGAGAGTATTACCTGCTCTAAAGGAAATACTAAAGGTAGCACTACAGACAGGAAAAGACAGGAGAGAGAGGTTTGGAGCACAATATTGGGTGATGGTAGCACAATAATGTAAGTACACTAAACAAAGGCAACTGAGTACGATTGAAAAAGGAAGGTTAAGAGCATGTAGGCTGCATGGTATGTTAATATATCTCAATTAAAATCGAACTAAAAAAAAAAAAAAGAGCATATAGGACATCAGAAGGAAAGACAGAAGATAAAGACTGGGGCTGTGTAAGTTAGTAAAACTTCTAGTGGTCAATGATTGTGATTAAAGGTACAAATATAAGAATGTTTTTACATGAGGGAGAACAAATGAATTTCAACTTTGCAAGGTTAAAAAGAGGATGGTATTGGGGGAAAAATACAATCAGTGCAAACTAGAGTCTATAATTAACAGTAACATTGTAATATGCTTCTATTATTTGTAACAAAGGCAATACACCAAAGCTAAAAGTCTGTAAGAGGGGGATATAAGGGAGAGGTATGGGATTCTTGGTGTTGTTGTACAACTTTATTGTATATTATTTTAATTTTATTTTTTCTTTTGTTGCTTTTTAGTTGTCTTTTTTTTTTTTTTTGCCTCTTCCTCTTTCTTTGCGGAAGAGATGCAAATGTCCTCATATAAATAGTGGTGATGAATGCATAATTATGTGATTATACAGGGAACCACTGATTATTTACTGAGGATGCAATGCATGGTGTGTGAATAAAACTGCCTAAAAAATAAACAGAGGGATACAAGTGCTGAAGAAAATGTGGAGAAGGGATGTACCTAATCACCACTGGTAGGGAAGTAGAATGGTGTAGCCCTTCTGGAGGGCAATGTGATGATTCCACAGGAAGCTAAGCATGGGGTTGCCATATGGTCCTGCAACTCAGGGCCTGGGTATAAACTTGGAAGAGCTGAAAAGAGGGACACAAATGGACAGTGGGGTTTATGGTGTCAGTATTCATGATTTGCAATGGATGGAGGTGGCCTAAGGGTACACAGACTGATGAACAGACTAGCAAACTGTGGTGTATATATACAATGGAATACAAAGCTGATACAAGAAGGAGTGAAGTTGTGAGGTGAATGGACATTGCGGACAGTATGTTGAGTGAAATAAACCAGAAATGAAAAACATTATAATGCCTCAGTAACATGAACTATAATGTGTAAACTCTGAGAATTGAGTCTGAGAGCATATATCAGGGGAAGGCTTATTGTAAAGGTTCCTAGACTGTAAGCTCTTAACAGCAGTTACATCTATTCCCGAGTTTTAATGGCTATTTCTAAATTCTGAGATGCTGAGCTCTTTGTGTATAACCTTATCAGCCCCTGGAACTTTGGGTATCTATGTGACACCTGAGACGCAGAGTCAGAGTCCGGCAGCTATGAATGTCAGCATTACCCCATACAGCAAATGTTAAAGAGTCTGAAAAAAAAGAGGTCAGATTTCAATTAGAGATATGTATGAAATGGACTTGGTTAGGACTAAGGTAAATCAGACTATAGGGTAAAGGATGATATTGATGGTGTTTTTATAACTTCAACTCCCGTGTGAGGCCAAAGGAAGAAATGTTTATTAGGTGCAAAATCTATATTTTTTGCAACACTATATAATTTAACGTGTATGGTCAATTTATTCAAACAACATAATTACATGGAATGTTGAATAGAGAGGGAAATCTGGTTGGTTTTTATAGGCTAGTGTGAAGCCCCAATGCATCCCAGAGTAATCTAGGCAAAGAATAAAAATGTATTTGCGAAGCCCCCTTAAGGGACTGGGGGAAAATGTGGAAAAATTAAATTTCCCCACCTGGGGAATTAATAATACTTTCACAAGAATTGGGGGTTACCAATTTAGAAGGCTGAGCCCTCAATCTTGGTGCTTGCCCTTATGAAATTTGTTACTGCAAAGGAGAGGCTAATCCTACTTATATTGTGCCTAAAGGTCACCCCCAGAGGACCTCTTTTGTTGCTAAGATGTGGCCAATCTCTCTAAGTTAACTCTACAGGTAAACTCACTGCACTCCCTCCTACGTGGGACATGACTCCCAGGGGTGTAAGTCTCCCTGGCAATGTGGGACATGACTCACGGGGATGAGCTTGGCCCTGGCATCGTGGGATTGAGAAAGCCTTCTTGGACCAAAAGTGAGAAGAGAAATGAAACAAAATAAAGTTTCATTGGCTGACAGATCTCAAGTAGAGTTGAGAGGTCATTCTCGAGGTTATTCTTATGCATTACATAGATATCTCTTTGTAGTTTTTAGTGTATTTGAATAGCCAGAAGGAAATACTTGAAACTGTTGAATTGCAACCTAGTAGCCTTTACTCTTGAAGACAACTGTATAACTATATAGCTTACTCTGTATAACCATGTGATTGTGAAAACTTTGTGGCTCCCATCCCTTTATCCAGTGTATTACAGATAAATAGAAAAATGAGGAAAAAAGTAAATGAATAATAGGGAGGGATGGGGAGTATGGGATGTTTCAGGTATTCTTTTTATTTTAACTTTTATTCTTATTCTTTTCTGTGTGTGGTAACCAAAATGTTCAAAAATTGATTGTGGTGATGAATGCACAACTATACAATGGTACTATGAACAACTGATTGTACACTTTGGACGACTGTATGATATGTGAATATATCTCAGTAAAACTGAATTTAAAGAAGAAAAACAAAAACAAAATATGGCTTCCAACATACCCTAGGGATCCATTTCAGCCAAGATAGAGGATGTTTCCATGCGTCAGATTAGAAATGGAGCACATTACTTGTGCTCACTTTCCATTAGCTGGAGACACATGACCATACCTAACTACAAGGGAGAAATGCTATGTACCTGTAGATCCTAGAAGAAAATGAGACATTTTCCATGATACATGGATATGGTGACCAGTCTCTACCACAGAACCTCTCTCACAAACTCCAGACTCATATCTAACTACATACCCAACATCTTGGATATCAAATAGATATAAACTTCACATGCTCAAAACTGAATTCTTTATCATTGCCCTCCCTCTTCCCCTCACTTGCTATACTGAATTCTTCCCTATTGAAGTTTATCATAACATCACTGCCAGTCACCCAAGCCAAAAGCCTTAAGCATCATCTTGGACACCTCTCTTTCTTGCATACCTCACATTCAATCCATCAACAAATCCTATTGGGTCTACTTTCAAAATATTCAAAATCTGACCACTTCTCAATACTTCTACTGCTACCACTCTGGTCTGAGCCATCATTACCTTTTTGCATAAATGACTGCAATAGCATTCTCCCTGTTTACCCTGCTTCTACTGTTGACCCTTTACAGTCTATTCTCTACAGCAACCAAGGCAATCCTATTAAAACATAAGCCAGATTATGACACTAGGCTCTGGGTGTTCAAACCCTGAAATGGTTTCACATTTAACTCAAAGCAAAAGGCAAAATCCTCACAAAGGCTTTTGGCCATACTCCCCAACCTCCCCAAGCACCTCTTTGATTTCATCTCCTACTGCTCACCTATTTTCTTCAAGCCACTCCAGCATCTTTGGACTCCTTGCTGTTTCTTGAATAAACAAGGCACATTCCTGACTCAGAAACTTTCAACTTCTTGGTTGTTCACCTTGAAACACTGTTCCCTAACCTCTTTTAAGTCTTTATCCAAATGGCACCTTCTCAACTGAGGCCTGTTAAATTGGAATCTACCCCAAACTTACCCTATTCTACTTTCATTTTTCAATAGCACTTATTACCTTCTAACATTCTATACAATTTACTTTTTTAATGTATCTATTGTTTGTCTTCCCCTCACACTCACACTCCTCCACTTGAATGTAAGTCACAAAAGGGTAGCTATCTTTGTTTTCAAATAGACTCCTAAGAACCTAGATTAGTATCCAGCAAGCATATAGTAGGCATTCAAATATTTATTAAATGATGAATATCTATGTCCTATTAAACGATTCAATAAAAAAAATTATCACTGTAGCTTTGGATGAACGACAAAACAAGCTGTGGAACATAATTTTAAAAATTCCAAAACACTCACAAATCACAGTGCTTACCTCTAAAGCCAGGGGACACAGTCTTTCAACTATCATTTTAAGAAGTTTTATCTCTTTCCCATGAAATGCTTACCCAAAATACTAATATGCTGCCTCTTTGATTCAACAATGATTTGGAGATAACACTAACGCAATGTAATCAACGTTCTACTAGGTCAACCATCCATATTAAGAACTGCGATGTGTTCTAACAACTAGATTCCCATGCTAAATATGTCACTGGACATTCTAAAAAAATGCTACAAAGATTTCTGAAAGAAAATTTAGATGTATTTCTCCTTTGTCTTGAAGATCAACAGCAAAAATAATACTACTATACTTTTCTGAAGGCTTTTATATATTCATCATCTCACTTTATTCTCAAACCACTCCTATACATTTGGGCTACTAGAAGTTCAACACATAGCACGGGGGTTGGGGGTAGAGAAGTATCAAGGATGCCAGTGAAAAGCAGGATGTGACTGTCAATTCTATGACTACATAATTAAACTGTTCTCTCAAAGAGGTATCCATGATAATCAACAACCAAGCATTTACTTCATAAACCTTTACAGAAAATTAAACTAAGTTCCAAGCTTAGTAGAAAAATCATGTATCTTCTGTAATACAGAGTTATCAAAAAAGTGACACTGAACTGAATTCTCATTATAATGAAACTTAAACTTGAGATCGTGTAACTTACTGTCAATATGAGAAGGCATATACAGGAAGAATATGAGTGGAATAACTTCAAATGCTAGAGACAATCGTAAAAATTAAGAGAATTCGGTAATTGTAAAGAATGAAGCTCTAAGACATGCTGCAATGTGGAAGAACCTTGAAAATATGCTCAGTGAAATAAGCAAAACACATAAGGACAAATATTGCATGATGTCACTTAGATGTCTAGAAATAGCAAATTTACAGCAACAGGAAGATTAGAGATTACCAGGGAATGAGGGGAGAAGGGAGGAGAAGTGTACGTTTGGTGAATATGGACTGTTTGTAAAAAAAACCTTTTTAAAAACACACACACATCAACTAAGAGGAAATGAACACCTGCAGTGGTACTAGAGCAGAATCTAAGGACTATTCTAAATTGAATCTCTTCCCTATCTGAAGTTCTCTGACACTTTTTCTCATGGAAGTACAGCAGTATAACATGTAAAAGAGTAATTCTGAGTTATTTAGAAACAAATGATACTTTTTAGAGTCCAAAAATTTTTTTAAGTTATAAAGGCAATAACTGCTTGGTATTCATAAAAAAGACAGGATATTTTTATAACAAATGGGAATTAAATTACCTCCAAACAACATTACCAGAAATTATGCTAATAAGAACTCTTTAAAAATAATAACACCTATTTAACCAAGATCTTAAATTATTAATTGTTATCTTTCCCCTCTAAGCTACAGACAGATTTCTGAGTGTATATACTTTAAAAACAGCAGAAATGGGATAAGATCCAAGTTTGACCATACAAAATATAAAATATAGGTTCTAATAACTATTTACAATTTAACTGCTGGAGCCAATAATCAATAATCCCCTTACAATTAAAAATACATCTATAAGACCAAATGAGTATTTATACCTGCCACAAAAATGCTGCAAAGTAGAAAATACAGTCTAAAAATCCTAGGTCAATAGGGAACAACCCCAAGCAGTATTTTAAACTGCCTAAAAACATTCAAAGGTAAGTGACTAATGAAAGCATCCTAAAATTTTATTTTATTTGAGCTGCTGTAAAAATAAAGTCAAATTTTTATGGTGTCTTTAAAGTTTACATATTTATTATAAGAAACAAAAGGTATAAAACAAAAGCAGAGTATTTCTCAATCTAAACACAAAGCATTTTTTACAATAAAGAAATAGACACCTTTTTAAAAACAACTAATTTTGCAACAACAGTTGAAAACAGTCTATCAAAGTATGTCTCTCTCTCCTTGGAAGTACAGTTTCAAAATCTGCAAGGTGGCCAAACACAACTGAAATGACAGTTCTTACAACATGAACAAAAGCCATCTCCTAGGCAATATCTACCTTCCCTATTGTCACACGACTCTGTACTGTTCAGGTTTTCAAGACTTATGCTCTATGAGCATGAATTTCCTGTGTTTATTTTAACTTCTTAGGTAAAAATAATGACTAGAAACATAATTTTATATTGTAGGGAAGCTCCACCCTACCCCTAGCTAAGAAGCAGTGGCACTTAAAAAAAAAAGATGAAGGCACTCCCTTTATCCAATGTATGGACAGATGAGTAGAAAAATGGGGACAAAAATTAAATGACAAATAGAGTGGGATAGAGGGATGGAATGTTTTGGGTGTTCTTTTATACTTTTATTTTTATTCTTATTTTTATCTTTTTTTTTTTGGAGCAATGAAAATGTTTACAAATTGATTGTGGTGATGAAGCACAACTATATGATGGTACTGTGAACAAACTGATTATACACTGTGGATGACTGTATGGTATGTGAATATAGCTGAGTAAAACTGAATTTAAAAAAAAAAAGGTGAAGGGCCCCATGAGTCCCACTACAAGAGATGGAAATATGACCAAAAGCCATTATATGCTTATCCTTAGTAAAATAATAATACGGTAATGATGGCTCTAAAATTATTAAAAGTGGTGATTCTGGAACATCAGAGACCATAACAGTTTTCAAATAGAAGAACTCTTATAAATAAGATGGAAAATAACATAGCTATACAATGGAATATTGAGCAACTAAGAGAGGAAGTGAAGCTGAGGTACATGCAACGAGGTGAGTGGGATCCTGTAGACAGTATTTTGAGTGAAGTATGCCAGAAACAGAAGCAAACACTATAATGCCTCACCAATATAGACTAACTACAATGTGTAAACTCAGGATTGAACCTTAGAGCACAGCCTAACAGGGAAATGATTATTGTAATGGTCCCCAGATTGTAAGCTCTTACAGCAGTCAAATCTATTCCTGAATTGTAATGGCTATCTCCAAACTCTGAGATGCTGATTCCTTTGTGAATAACCTGATTGGTCTCTGGAACACTGGGTATCTGTGTGACACCTGAAACTCAAGCTAGAGCTCGGCAGATATGAATGTCAGTATTAGCGCATACAGCAACTGTTAAAAAAAAAAAAAAAAAAAAAGCTGAAAAAGAGCCCAGACTTCAATTAGAGATATGAATGAAGCAGATCTGGTTAAGACTAGGGCAAATCGGGCCAAAGAGTAAAGGGTGAAACTGACTGTGTTAAAACTTCAACTTCCATGTGAGACCAAGGGAAGAGATGCTTATTTGGTGCAGGATCTATATTTTCTAAACAATATAACTTCTATAGTCAGTCTGTTCAAACACCATAATTACATAGTACTTTGAAAAGGAAGTGAGATATGGTAGGTTTGTATTGGTTAGTGTGAAATAGCAACACATCCCAAAGTAACTTGGACAGAGAATAAAAATATATATGCAGTATCCCCCTGAGGAGCTGAGGGAAAATGCGGAAGTGCTGGACTTTCTCACCTGGATTGTTGCTGATGTTCTCACAAACATTGAGGACTGGTGGTTTGATGTACCCAGCCCTCTATCACAGGACTTGTCCTTATGAAGTTCATCACTGCAAAGGAGAGAGGCTAAACCTGCTTATAATTGTGCCTAAGAGTCTCCTCTTGAGTGCCTCTTTGTTGCTCAGATGTGGCCCTTTCTCTCTAATTAAGCCAATAGGTGAACTCACTGCCCTCCCCCCTACGTGGGACCTGACTCCTAGAGGTGTAAATCTCCCTGGCAATGCAGGATGTGACTCCCAGGGATGAATCTGGACCTGGCACAGTGGGATTGAGAACATCTTCTTGACCAAAAGGGGGATGCGAAATGAAATGAAACAAAGTTTCAGCAGTTGAGAGATTTCAAACGGAGTCAAGAGGTCACTCTGGTGGGCATTCTTAGGCACTATACAGACAGCACTTCCTAAGTTTTAATACACTGGAATAGCTACAAGTAAATACCTGAAACTACCAAACTCCAACCCAGTAGCCTTGACTCTTGAAGACAACTGTATAACAATGTAGCTTACAAGGGTGACAGGGTGATTGTGAAAACCTTGTGGATCACACTCCCTTTATCCAGTGTACAGATGGATGAGGAGAAAAATGGGGACAAAAACTAAACGAAAAATAGGGTGGGATGGGGGGAAGGATGATTTGCCTGTTCTTTTTTACTTTTATTTTTTATTCTTACTCTTGATTCTTTCTGGTGTAAGGAAAATGTTCAAAAATAGATTGGAGTGATGAATGCATAACTATATGATGGTACTGTGAACAGCTGATCGTACACCATAGATGACAGTATGGTATGTGAATATATCTCAATAAAACTGAATTTAAAAAAAAAAGAAAAAAGAATAACATAGCTAGTATTATAAACTAATATATTCTGCAGACTGACATTTTCAATGACTTTTTGAGTTTGTTTTTGATGAATAAACATCTTATATATTCAATATCCCCCCATACATACCTTGATTACAGTTCATATTTTTGCAATATGGTAAAAAGGAAATGTTTAACTCTTTTGTAACTTAATAGAGTACCTCCTTCATTTCTCTTAAAGAAGTTAATTTTGCATTATACATGTTTTATTAGCCACCACTTTTCATAAATCTCACCACCATGTAACTCAAGCTAGAGATGTATTAACTCTAGAAAGCAGTGAATCTAAAGTCTTTTTTGGGTTGAAGACAACATTGAGAATCTGAAGAAAATTATGCACCCTCTCCTCCTAAAAATATAGCAACACAGGAAATTTTTAAAATAACAATAAAAATTCAAAGTTCTATAAATTCCATAAATCAGACTTACCTAATTTTAATACTTAACTATAAAGCTATAGTACTCAAGAGAATGTGGTACTTGCCTAAGAATAGACATACAAGATCAGTAAAACAGACGAAGAGTCCAATGCATAATCAATAATCATGATTTAGATAAGGCAGTCAAGGTAATTTAACAGAAAAAGGTTACTCGTATCAACAAATCATAAACCAACTGGGTATCAAAATGTGGGGAAAAAAAAAAAAAAAACCTTAACCTCCACCTCACAATATATACAAAAATTAACTCCACATGGACTGTAGACCTAGATGCAAAAGCTAAAGCTACAAAGCTTCTAGAAGAAAGCATAGGAGAAAATCTTTATGACCATGCGTTAGGCAAAGATTGGATAGGACACAAAAACATGAAAGAAAAAAAATTGATAAATTAGACTTAATCAAAAATAACTCTTCAGAAGATACTTAAGAAAATAAAAAGACTAGGAGGCATGTGCAAAGCACATATCTGATAAAGGACTTCTATCCAGAATATATATAGCACACTTACAATTCTATAATAACAAAGTAAATATCGAATAAAAAGACTTAAATTAGTATTCCACCAAAGAAAATAAACGAATAGTAAACAAGCACATAAAAAGATGTTCAACATCATTAGTTATAAGGAAAATACAAACCAAAACTACAATGAAAGATTCCTATATTCCTACTACAATGGCTGAAACTAAGAAGATGCACAATACCAAGTGCTGGCAAACAGTTTTCAGTTTCTTAAAAACATACACTTCCCATACAACCCACCAATCCTACTTCTAGGTCCTCACTCAAGAGAAATGAAAACCAATATCCACACAAAACCATGAACCCAAAGGTTTACAGCAACTTTACTCATAATTGCTGAAAACTAGAAGCATCCCAAATATCCATCAACTGGTAAATATATAAACAAATTGTAGTACATCCATAAACAGACTAAGAAATAAACAGGAACTTATTACTGATACATGTAACAACATGGATCAATCTCAAAAATATTACCCAAGGTGAAAGAAGCTAGATACATAAAACTACATATTATATGATTCCATTTATAAAACTTTGTGGAAAAGGTAAAATTACAGAGAGGGAATTCAGACCAGTGTCTGACAGATACTGAGAGGAGGGAGAGATGACTGAATGCAAAGAACTATAGAACTTTTTGTAATGACAGAAATGTTCTATTATCTTGACTGTGGTGGTCATGACTATATATATATATGTATATATGTGTCCAATCTCTTCAAACTGTACACCTAAAATGGTGAATTTTATTGCATACAAATTATATTTCAATAAACCTGATTTTTTTAAAAATAAGCAATTATGAATGTTCTATAGACCTCTAACCTGCATCATAATTTCAGAGGCTCAAATATAATATAGTTTCTCTCTCTAAGACCAGAGGTCAGAAAACTTCAGCCCATGGACCAAATCTGGCCCACCATCTGTTTTTGTACTGTCCACAAGCTAAGAATGGTTTTTATATATTTAAATGGTTGAAAAAAACTCAAAAGAATATTTCACGACACATGAAAATTATATGAAATTCAAATTTTAGTGTCCATAACTAAGTTTTATTAGAACAGTTGCATTTATTCCTTTATATATTGTCAATGGCTACTTTCGTGCTTATACAGCAGAGATGAATAGTTGTGCAAGTGACAGTATGGGCTGCAATGCCTAAAATATTTATCATCTATCCCTTGACAGAAAACGTCTGCTGACCACTGCCTTAGACACAAGTCTAAATTTTCTACACAGGTTATGACACGCCAGCACAAATCTTTCTTCTATACAAAGAAGCTCTAAAATTTCTACTGCCGTAAGACTTTTTTTTTTTTTTTCTTCCCAGAGAAACCAACATGTAATGCAGAGAAATGAAAACTTCAGTAGTTAAGAGGTTGGGGGACTAGCCCCAAACAGGCAAAACCATCATGAAAATGAACAAAGTTGGAGGACTCACACTTCCCTATTACCAAACTTATTATATAGCTACAGTAATCAAAACAATGTGGTACTGACATAAGGACAAACATACAGACCAATGGAACAGAATCACAAGTCCAGAAATAAACCCCAAGTGATTTCTGACAAGGACACCAAGTCTACTCAGTGGAGAAAGAAGTCTCTTCAACAAATGGTGCTGGGAAAACTAGATATCCACATGTAAAAGAATGAAAGTGAGCCATTATCCCACACCATATACAAAAATTAACTCTGAAGAACAGAAGATATGAAACTTAGAAGAGAACACAACAGAGTATCTTCAGGACCTTGTATCAGGTTACGGATTCTTAGACTTTACACCAAAAGCAAAAGCAAGAAAATTTAAAAAACAGATAAATTGGACTTCATGAAAATTACAAAAAACACTTTTGTGCAAAGGGCACTATCAAGAAAGTGAAAAGACAACATTCATAATAGGACAAAATATTTAAAAACCATGTATCTGATAAGGGTTTAATATCCAGAATATGTAAAGAACTGCTACAACTCAGCAACAAAAAGATGAACCAATTTAAAAATGGGCAAAGGATCTGAACAGACATTTCCCCAAAGAAGATATACAAATGGCTAAAAAAGCTCATGAAAAGACACTCAACATCATTAGTCATTAGGAAAATGTAAATCAAAACCACAATGAGATACCACTTCATATTCACTAGACTGGCTACTATTAAAAAATGAAAAGTAACAAGTGGTTGGTGAAGAGTAGAGAAACAGTAGAACTTGTACACTGCTACTATTAAAAAATGAAAAGTAACAAGTGTTGGTGAAGATGTAGAAAAACATAAATCTTGTACATTGCTGGTGGGAAGGTAAAATGGTGCATATGCTGTGGAAAACAGTTTGGCAGTTCCTGAAAAAGTTAAGTATGGAATGACCATATGGCCCAGCAATCCCCAAAGAACTGAAAGCAGGGCTCAAAGTATCTGTATACCAGTGTTCACAGCAGCATTATTCACAATAGCCAAAAAGTGGAAGCAACTCAAGTGTCCATCAATGGAAGAACCGATGAACAAAGTCTGGTATATACATATAGTGGAATATCATTCAGATGTAAAAAGGAACGAAGTTCTGATACATGTGACAACATGGATGAACCTTGAAGATCCTGTTGTGCGAAACAAGCCATAAACAAAAAGACAAATATTGTATGATCTCATTCTTATGAAATAATTAGAATAAGCAAATTCATAGTGTCAGAATCTAGAATACAGGTTAGCAGGGGGTTGGAGTGGGGATAGGGAATGAGGAGTTAATGTTTAATTGGTACAGAGTTGGGGGTAAAGGAAAAGTTTTGATGATAGTGGTGATAGTAGCCAAGATTGTGAATGTAATTAACAGCACTGAATTATGTATTTGAATGTTGTTAAAAAGGGAAATTCTAGATTATCCATAAATTACTAAAATGAAAAAATTTTTAAAAACCGTAGGACTGTACAACACAGTGAATCCTAATGTAAACTATGAACTAAAGTTAACAGAATAATTATGATAATATTGTTTCATCAAAAGTAACAAAGGTACCACACTAATACAAAGTGTTAATATTAGGGAAAACTGTGTGTGTAAGGAGGGGGCAGGTAGATGGGAACTCTGCATTTTCTGCAAGACTTTTCTGTAAATCTACAATTTCTCTATTAAAAAAATAATAACAGTACAGCCCCTCTGGAAAACAATTTGGCAGTTTCTTAAAAAACTAAACATGCAACTATCATACAACCCAGTAATCACACTCCTGGGCATTTATCCCAGAGAAATGAAAGCCTATGTTCACACAAAAACTTGTGCACATGTGTTCATAGAAGCTTTATTTGTAATAGCCAAATCTGGAATCAGGCCAAAGTCCTTCAACAGGTGAATGGTTAAATGTACTGGTATGTCCATACCATGTAATGCTACTCAGCAACAAAAGGAATGAACTATTGATACATACAATGACTTGGATGAACCTCCAGGGAATTATGCTGATTGGGAAAAAAAAAGCCAATCCCAAAGAAATTTTCTAAATAAAGAGGTGGGATGAACACCTAAAGGAGAAGGTTCATTAAATGAGGAGAAAGAAAGTGTACAAAAAGGGAATAGTAGAAATACCAAAGACAAATGGCTATTTTATAGTTTTGCCTAAAGGGTAGATTTTGTCCACCTTCAAATATATCTAGGCAAGTATTAGTGGCAATAGGCAGAACTACACGAGCACATACCTTAGTGGGACTACCACTTTCCAGAGGTATGATGTGATCCAATCTAGTTTGTCATGGTTCATAAAGAAGTCTTCTATTATAGGAGATTCCATTCTAGAATATTCCCTAGCATTATAATTACAGAGCTTAACCAAGATTAGAGAAAAGAGATCTTGAAAACAGAAAACAATAAAATTGTAATTGTAATGGAATTGTAAGTAGCGCCCTTCTAGAGAAACACAGCATTAGAGAGCAGTTAATACCACACTTTTGTAATCTTATACCATATAGTCATAGAAAGTAACATCAGGGAAATATAAATAAGTTGATGTTTAATGCCTAAAGTATTAAGTCCATTCATTTCACAAATATTTAATAAACTCTTGTCATTTACTATAATATTCTATTTTAAGCATCTATGAAGTTAAGCTTACAAATACAGGACAAATTTGTTCATTCCCTAACAACTTTAAAAACTAAAATTTACAATTTTAAAAGCTAAAATCTACATTCTATGTTCAAGATGTTTGTTATGGTAAAAAATGAGATGCAACCTAAAATCAAAAAAAAAAAAAAAAAAAAAGAACTGGTTAAATAAATGGTAGTTTATCTCATAAGTAAACAGTTTTGCTATATTAAGTTAGAAAAGATTACAAAACAATATACCATATATTATACACACATTAAACAAAGTAAATGGATATATATGGATATACATCAAAATGTTTATAGTAGTTATACTGAGTGGCAAGATTACAGATGACTTTTCTATTGTTTTTATACTTTCATTTTCCTAATTTTTTGAAAATGAACATGTTTTGTCTCTGTCATAAGAAAAAAAAAATAATGCAGTTGAAATTCCCCTCTAAGAGACTTAAAAGACAAAAAGAATTTTTATTTTCATGTCAGGTAACTTCTTTACAATAAAATGTGTTATTACACACAAGCACAAATTTTCACTTCTTTCCATGTACTTGGCAATCGTAAGATATCCCTTTAAGTGGATATGAGGAAGACAGTTTAACCAAAATACCACAACACATTTCAGCTTCTACTGATTTAACAATATCAACTCCAAATTTAAGTTTATTTCTTGGAGGAACTTATTCTACCATCCATAATATTGATACCTATATTCAAGAGATCAACTTTTTAAATCATACACACACCCCCAACACATTTATTATCAGCACAGAAGAAAATATAGAGTAAACAACTAGTCATCACTAAACATCAAAAACTGGGTGGAGAAGGCAGTGAGAAACACATCTCTTTTAACTACTTAAAATTAGTTCAGAGTATTCTTATAGTTTCAGGAAATAAGAATATGCTTTCCAATTACTGGTAATTTAAACTTAAATTCATCTAGCCTGGAGGTTCTCAAGTCCTGGTGTAAACAAGAGTTGGCCAGCAAGTGTGCCAAGTACAAAAACCCATGATCCTAATGCTCACCTACTGAATTAGAATGTTCAGGGGATATGCCCAGGAATCCGTAAACTCCAATCTGGCCCTTTCGAGCAGGATAACAGAGTAAAGATTCTACTTAACTAAAGTCTTCTCTTATCATTACAAACTGTTCTAATAACTCTGAAACAAAGTTCTCAATGTAAACAATTTCATAACCTATACCCATTGATTTATCCACCCTTCCATTCCTTAATAGTCTTCAAACAAAGCTACAATTCAACAAAAACACACATGCACTGCAGAGTAAAGGAAAGCCTAGAGGCACCTGTGTTTGGTAAGACAAAGACATATCCGATTCATGGAAAAAATAGACAACAGATGTGACCCTTAGTACTTACCCATTAAAAACAATGTATCCTAAAAATAAACTTCCATGTCAAGGGAACACAGCTGTTTATAAATAAGAAGGAATGTGGAGGTGTGGGGAAGACAGAGGAAGCTTCAGCAAACTAAGTACCAAAAGCCAGGAAACAAGGCAGAATGAATGGTAACTGAGGACACGGAAAACAGAATAAACTAGAAAACGGAAGAGAAGAACCCTATCCTTAGATCCAAGAAGTTGGCGAAAATAAACAGATATTAGAGGAAACCTACCTGAGCAGAAATGCAACCTGGAAAGTAAGTGGTAACTGGTGTGATTTTGTTAAGTTAGGAAGGGAGAAAAAAAACTATGAGAAATTTAGATTAGATCAAATGATGGCACAAAACACATTTTGGGCATAGATGGAGGTGGTATAACAGGATGGAAAACAAATACTATTGTGAACAGGCCTACCAGATGAATTTCCAGAGTAAAGATGAAGAAGCAGGAAAAAGAGAATTGTGTAGATAGAAGAAAGAATGAGAGGTTATGGCAAACGGGAAACAAGATATAAGTAGTAGAAAGGAAATGAAACTTTGAGCGAAGTCAACAGAGTAAGCCCCATTACTTAAATAATAATTGTAAAACAGTTATTACTGTTATCTTATTATTTGTAAAGTATAATAGTGTATTATTTTATGTAATAAAATATTCATAAAGTGTACGAAAGTATCTGCATCTGTAAAGTACATTAAAGTGTATTGTTTTACGTAATAAAATACCAAATACTAAATGCATTAAATTTTACATAATAAAAATGAAATGTAAATAAGTAATTTGAAAATATAAGAGGCTGAATAATGCCAAAACAGGCTGAGAAAAGCAAGGCCTAAAGAGAGAAAAGTGAAAGGAAATAATGGGGATAAAAAAGGAGGGCAATAGGAGAAACAAATCAAAATCACAGAAAAAAAGGTAGGAATAAAGAGGTGCAAAGGCACAATGAAAGACTAGCGAAAAAGTGACAGTAGTGCTAGGGTGAAAAAAGATTCACAAGTGTGGAAGACAGATGGAATTTTGACAGCTTCAGGAATTCAGAAATTAAGACGCTTCAAAGTGTCCAGAAGGATTTAATAATGTTATAGAGCGGTGGAATGAAGTAGAAGGCCTCAAGAAGACTACAGCAAGAGAAGAGCAATTATGGTCTTAAGTAGAAGTTGAGGTTAAAAGGCAGGGAGGTCCCAACACCTGGAAAATGAGCGGGGCAACAGAGAGTGATGGGATGAGGGGCGGCCAGTCAGCGACAGAGCACTGATAAGCCTTAGGGACGGGTGTCCTGAGACATGGATGGAAATGACAGCGGAAACTGTAGTACTTAAGTTGAAAAAGTAAAGACTAAATCAAAACCATCAGCCGAGTAAAACAGGTAAATATAAATGACCAAACAAGTGTAAGGGAGGGCAGTGGACTGAAAAAAAAAAAAAAGGGTCAGAGAGAGTAGAGAGGGAATTATGGGCCCTCTCATCCTCATTACCTTGTAATAATTACACGTAACAGTAAGTCAGACCGAGGTCTCGGTCCCACCTTCTAGCCTACATCCTCCACCTCGGTGCCGCCGCCTCCTGCCTGCCCACCCCCACCCCCCGACAAAAAAAAAAAAAAAAAACGGAAAACGAAAACATCTAATAGATGCAGGGCTGGATACCTCAGCCAGTCGTGACCTTCTCGGACCAATCCAGAGTTTCGCCCCCTATTGATAGCCTCCTGCTCAGTCACCGCTGCCCTTATCCCCAAAGCTGGGGTAGGAGTCAGGGGAAATCCCCCTTGGCCACTGTGTGTGTTTACGTAGCGAAGAACTGCAAAACAGAGAGAGGCATCGGGGAGATGCCCAACTCCCACCTTGCAAAGCCGAAAGGAGAAGGTGGCTGAGGACACCAGAGCCCCACCACCACCTCTTTCCCCAAAATAAACACAAGCCAGTCCAGCTAGGAGACAAAAAAGTGGTAATGTGGCGCCGGCACTAACCTCCTCGGGAATGGCAGGTTCCGCAGACGAAGAGGCCGTGGCGCCGGCGCCGGCCTCGGGATCCATATCCCCGTTGAACAGAGCCTGGCCCTGCTCCGCGCCGCCGCCGCTCAGCGCCGCCATCTTATAACCGAGAGCTGGAGCCCGAGCGACCGCTGCTGGGCGGGGAGGAGGAGGGCGGCGGGAGGCGGGGGCAGAGGTGCGGGGAGCAGCGGGGAGGGACGCTCGTGGTGGTGCCGGGGCAGGAGGGCGCCTGAGCCACCTCAGGTACCGGCCCGCGGCCCCGGGCGAAACGGTGCCTGGGGGGATTGGGGGAAGGACACCAAGCGGGGGGCACGGGAAAGGGGCGGAGACGACTAGAAGTCGCCGCGGCAACGGCGTCACCCGCGTGTCACTGTCGTGACGTCACCCCCGTAGTGCGTGACGTAATCGTAGGAGCGCTCTCGCGCCGTAGTCAAGAGAAGGTTCTACTCCCTCCTACCCACGCCCGCGCTGTCGCGTTTTCTGCGCTCCTTGGTTTCCGTGGCTCTGATTTCCTATTTATTATCGTTTCCTTGGTCCTAAGCCTGTTCAGTAATGTAGGATTTATTAGAGGAGGAGGGCTGGTGTCTGAGAAGTTGAAGACGGGAAAGCCCATAGTACTCGAATTAATTCCAGTTCAATGAAAATCTCCGTGGTTAAAAAAAAAAAAAAAAAAAAAAAAAGATTTTAAACCCCAAGATTGAAGCATCCAAGTAGGATTGGATAAAAAGCATACTTTGGAACAGCTAAATAATCAGTGTAGTGCTTTTATCCTTTTCTCTACGGATTGGTCTGCTTAGTGGGTCTAAATGGAAGTCTAAAAGCTTTTTTGAGCAATAAAATGTTTTCCTTTAGTCTTCATTTTCCAGACCGATTCGTTTAACAGTTATCACTTGAGCACTGTGTGCTAGGGCCTGTATAAAGGACATAGCATCTAGATATCTGAAGCATCAAAACTAATCAGTTTTTCTCAAGAAAATCATTCATATACTTTTGTGCTCTTTATAAACAGCATATACCAAGGCATTCTCTGTGCTAAATATGCTTGAAACAATCGGAAAGGGAGAGGTAAGATCACCTTGAGGTGCCCAATTATAAAATAGAATTAAAGAAATCAAAAGTGCTGTTAAAAATACATTTAGTAGAAAGGAAAGGGAGATAATCAGAAAAAAAAAAACTTTTTAGGGAAGGGATAAATAGGAATGAGAAATTTAGAACTTACTATGGGCCCCCAGTAATATGCATGTAATCACCAAATTAACCTAAACATATAATTGAAGGTGAGGACATAAGAATTTTCCTGGACTCTGCTTTTTTGTATTTCCCATGGGGTGGGAGTGATCTCCTTATTGTATTTGAGATGGTTAAAGAAATATAAAGCTCGCTAACTGGCTTCTGAAACAGGATATCTGCATAATCTGTATGCTCATGGGTCACCAAAAGCCCAGGAGGTTATCTATACTCCCAGGGCAAGGTATTGTTTGTGAAGCTGATTGATGAACCAATATCACCAATATTCCTTCACAATGAGAAATACAACCTATCAAATAAGCATAGTGAATTTTTTCTTCTTCATTATACCTTCTCTTCTAAGTAGGAAAGTCTCCCTGAGAAACATTTAAATCAAAAGGTGGCTTGACAGATGTAGAGTAAATGCAGTGATCATAAGGGATAATGTCATCAAGCTATACTAGTCTGTAAGTAAGAAGCACCCTTCTTTACTGTAACAACATTCTAAGCAAATTAAAACGCCTCCATCAACCAATCATGACATCTTTTCCCTTTATTTCATGAGAAACACACTAACAGTTTTTGTGTTTTTTTTTGTTCTCTTACTCTCCCATTTCATTTTTTTCTAATAAGCCTCTAAAAATATTTTATCATTTTAGCTTTCACAGTTCCTCAAAACATGTGAAAAGTCATGATAGTATGTTTTTATTGGTTCCATTTTAAATTGTTGCCTTATTTATCAGCAACAATCCATAGATCATATCTTGCATGGTTATTTCTCCAGAGGATGGCTGATCTCATCCATTTAATATTGATTATTGTTAGCTTCCCTTTCATTCAACATATTCTGAACTTGTCTTCAAATTTTGGATATATTGAGTTCCTTAGGTGGGTCTAAAGGCCCACAGTATCCAGATAGGAAGCAGTAGATAGAACAGAATCCTTGGAATCCAAAGATCAGGATTTTAGTATCACCATGCCACATCTTGGCTGTAAAGCAGTTAAACCTAAATCTCCTTTGTTTTTGTTTTTAAAATCTATAAAATGAGAATGATAATACTGCTAGTCCTAAATAACTATATTATTTTGAGGATCTAACATTATAGTTTGCCCCTTGCAAAGTATAAAGTGCTATAAGTATTTAGCATCTCATTCTCCATGGCCTCTGTTCAGCATTCAACCTTGTTAACCATCTCAAAATTATCTCCTCGCTTAATTTTTGCAAATTTATACCTTCTCCCAGACTGCACATTTGCTGGTTTTGTTTTGTTTTGTCTCTGACTCCGCTTCTCAAATCCAAAATATCAGGGTCTCTCACAGTTCAATTGTCAGCATCCTTCTCTTCTCCTTCCATATTCTATCCCTTAAAGATCTAATGCACTTTCAAGACTTCCTTCAGCAGTCATTTATTGACCATTTACAATGGAGCAGACACTGTGGCAACCCTTCTGGGATATTGAGATTAGTAGGACACCATTGTCCTTCCTTCACTTTTACCTCCCAAAGTGGTAGGGTATAACGTACATGTCAGTCATGTTCTGGTAAAATTTCCCTGCCCACAACCTCCTACCCAGGGAAGATGAGGCTGAGACCCCCCATCCATTCAGAGGTAGAGCAAGGCTGGGCCACTGGCCCTCATGTAGCTTACTTATGGTTTGGTCAGTCAGAGCTCTTGCCCAAAAGGGGTTATGATGACTAGCCATACCAGCTCCATCTAGAATTTGAAGTGGAGGCAATGTAGAGGGTTGTTCAATTAGTTTTCAGAGGAGAACCAAGCAAACATGCAGAGAGAACGAGAAATACCATGAAAGCAAAACCATGCAGGCCCCAAGAGAGGAGCAAACAAAGAAGCTGGTACTCAGAGCCTCCTCACATTTCCAACAGCTTTCCAATTCCACTTCCATTTCACATGTAAAAGGTTTTGATAAACTTTCCCCTTTTGTTTAGGTATATGATGATCTGGGCAAATCTATGTTAATTAAAGAGGGAGAACCTAATCTAGGGGCACAAATATGAAAAAAATAATTAAAATTCAAAGTGATTTCTGATACATGCTTCTACATGGATGAAGCTTGAAGACATCATGCTGAATGAAATAAGTTAGACACAGAGGGACAGATATTGTATGAATCCACTTATATAAATTAGCTAGAATATGCAAGTTCATAGAGGCAGAAAGGAGATTGCAGGTTACCAGGAAGTGGGGGGGGGGGCGGCGAGGGGGAGCGGGAATGAGAAGTTAATGCATAATGGATGCAGGGTTTCTGTTTGGGGTGATGGGAAAGTTCTGGTAATGGATGGTGGTGAGGGTAGCAAAACATTGTCAATGTGATTAATCCTACTGAATTTTATGCTTGGGAGTAGTTGATATGGGAAAGTTGATGCTGTATATATGTTTCCACCATTTACAAAAAAGGAAAGAAAGACTAAAGGGACAATAACAACTAAATGTAATACATGATCCTGGACAGGATCTAAAAATGGAGGAGAAAATGCCCAAAAGGACATTATTGGGACACATGAAAAAATTGAAATATAGACTGTAAACTTTAAATCAATATTTAATTTCCTGAACTTGGTAACTACTCCTAAGGTGGATAGGTATAGTGAATAGGTATAAATGAATATCCTTGTTCTTAGGTAAAGGACATGGAAATATTATGTTCAAGGAGCATGATGTATTCAACCTACTCTCAAATGTTTAGAAAATAGATAGATGAATAGATAGGTAGACACATAGACAGACAGATAGATAGATATAGGTAGATAGATAGATAGATAGATAGATGATAGATATACATAGATACATAGTCAGATAGATAGATAGAATGATGTGGCAAAATGTTAAATGTTGGTGTACCTAGATATCTGGGTGGGGGGTTATGTTGGAGTTCTCTGTATGGGTTTTGTGTTGTTTTTGCAATTGTCCTGTACGTTTGAAATTATTTAAAAACAGAAAGTTTAAAAAAATTAAAAATAAGGAATAGAAATTAGTATCACAAAAATTTCAGTGTGATAACTGCTTTAGTAACAGCATGTGCAAAATATTACAGGAGAATGGAGTATTATGCAATTAACTCTAAGAAGAATTTTGTAAATTTGAAACTTGCCTGATATTTAAGTCCAATCTTGAAAGATGGGTAGATTTTATAGAGGTGAGAGGAGCCATGGCTCATACAGATTGCAGAAGCACAAAGGTGAAAGTAAATGACGAGCAGCTGGATTTATAGGGTACCTTTATACATTATGAGTGATGATTTCAAAGCCTCAGAGATACTGGAAAAAGGTGGCAGCAAGCATCCTGAGAGCCTCCCAAAGCTCCCTCATCTTTTCACTTATGTTTCAGATAAAGAGATAAGAGTTATAATGCTTTAAGCCCAGAAAGAGCTAAACTAGCTTCAGGGCCTCTAATGCCTAGGTGACAAGGAGTTTGCAAAGGTGTGCTTTAGGGTAGGGACTTCACCATTTATTCATTCATTCATTCACCAAATACTTACTGTGCCATACTATGTTTTCAGACACAGGGCTGCTATACAGTAGTGGACTAGAAAGATATGGTCCCTGCCTTCATGATGTTTACAGTCTTATTCATCTTTCTGTCTCCAATGCCCACCCAAGTACCTAACACAGAATAAGAACTCAACAGTTTTAGCTGTTGTACTAAAAATTAAGAAGGTTTAAGAGGCTGAGGACAAAGATTTTATGCTGCTTTTTTTAAACATCCAGAATATCTGCAAGTATTAAAAAGTTCAGAGTTGATTTAATACTTAGGATTATAATTTCAGTGTGCTTCAAATATATCATTTTGTTTGATTCTTCACAACCACATTGGGAGGTAGGAATTAGTATCTCCACTTTATATATAGGAACCTGAAACCAAAAACCTAGACATGACTGATCCAGGGCTCGTGCTGTTTCTGCTTTCTTAGCTTTCAAATGGAACCAATGAAGTTGAATCACATTAACTTAATTTTAAAAATCTTTTATAATATTGATATTCATACATTTTAAACCAAGCAATAGTTACAGCAATTGCAGTTTAGCAAAGCGGATATTAGATTGTTACTTACTAGCTTTATTTCTTTTAAATCTATTATATTTCTTTGTTTATTCATCCTTTATAAAGGAAAGTTAACAAATTCATGTTTAATGACAAATTTTATTTTATTAAAAAAATCAAGTTTGGAAGTGCCTACATGAAGGAATAGCTTAAAAATATGTCATACCAGTAGGTGCCACCTGTTAAAGACACAAGAATTATTATTAAAATTTATGCATAAATGATATAATATGTATTAAGCAGTACCACCAGGCACTGTACTAGATACTGAGAACATATAAGTGAATAGAGAGATAGTCCCTCTTTGGCTAAAGACAAAAATGGTATATAAAGCATTAATAAGTAATTACAGAAATAACTATCAAATTATAATTATCATAAATTTTATTAAGGAAAAGAAGGGGCTGTAACTTAGTCTGAAGGATTAGGAATTGCTTCCAGGAGGCAATGGTGTTAAAGGTGAGACCTGAAGGTGATGTTTAGGTGATGGTTAGGTTCATGTGTCAACCTGGCCAGGTGATGGTTTCCAGCTGTCTGTTCAAGCAAGCAGTGTCCTAACTGTTAGTGCAAGGACATTTGTGGCTGGTTAATAAACCAGAAGCTGGTTTATTAAATCATCAGTCAATTGACTGCATCTGTGGCTGCTTACATCAACGAAGGATGTGTTTTCTGCAATGAGAGAATTCAGTCAGCTGGATTTAATCCAATCACTTGAAGACTTTTAAAGGAGAAGAGAGAGAACTTCCTTTTCTTCTTCAGCTAGCCAGCATCTCCTGGGGAGTTCATCGAAGACCTTCATTGGAGTTGCCGGCTCACTGCCTACCCTACGGAATTTGGACTCATGCATCCTGCTCTACGGAATTTGGACTCGTGCATCCCCACAGTTGCGTGAGACACTTTTATAAAATCTCATATTTACAAATATCTCTTGTTGGTTCTGCTTCCCTAGAGAACCCTAACTAATACAACACCTAATTCCCTCCACTCCTCATCGGTGGAGAGATTCTAATGTGGTCATGTTCTGGTTATTATTGCTGTGTAATAGAGCATCCTGAAACCTAGTAACATGAAACAACCAGTTTTTTTATGCTCAGATTCAGAGGGTCAGGAATTCAGATAAGGCATGGCAGGGATGACTTATCTCTGCTCCATGATGTCTGGAGTCTCAGTTGGGAAGACTCAATGGTTGGGAGTACCGCGAAGGTTTGGGGTTGGAATCATCTAGAGGTATATTTACTCACAAGTCTGGTGGTTGATGCTGGGCCTTCAGCTGGGGTGGTCTGCTAGAATACCTAAGCATGCTCTCTCCATGTGACCTGAGCTTCCTCATACCATGGCAGTTGCAGGGTAGTTAGACTTCTTCCATGGCAGCACTGGGCTCCAGATGCTAGTGTTCCAGTAAGTAAGGTAAAAACTGTATTGCATTGTGACCTAGTCTCAGGAGTCACACAATATCACTTCTGTTGCATTTTTTTGGATGTGGATGAGTCACTAAGCCCAACCCAAATTCAAGAAGAAGGGATATAGATCCCACCTCTTAACAAGAAATATGTCAAATAATTTACAAGCATGTTTTAAAATGACTACAGCTCAAGTTCAGAGTAATGAATTGGCTACTCTAGTATTCTGGCCACCCACCCTCACCTTCTCCGGAGGGAATTGTACACACAAATTCTCTCCCATTTATTACTGGGAATCAACAAGTTGTATCTCAATATGCTAATGAATGAGCGCTTACCTTCTCTTTTCAACTTATGAGGCCTCCACCGCATGTAAAAATAAATGGACTTTCCTTTCTGCCTTTTTCCGGCGTCCAAGATGTCGAAGCGAGGACGTGGTGGGTCCTCCGGTGCAAAATTCCGGATTTCCCTGGGTCTTCCCGTGGGAGCCGTGATCAACTGCGCTGACAATACAGGAGCCAAAAATCTGTATATTATCTCTGTAAAGGGGATCAAGGGACGGCTGAATAGACTTCCTGCTGCTGGTGTAGGCGACATGGTGATGGCCACAGTAAAGAAGGGCAAACCAGAACTCAGAAAGAAGGTACATCCAGCAGTGGTAATTCGACAACGAAAGTCATATCGGAGAAAAGACGGTGTGTTCCTTTATTTTGAAGATAATGCAGGGGTCATAGTAAACAATAAAGGAGAGATGAAAGGTTCTGCCATCACAGGACCAGTTGCAAAGGAATGTGCAGACTTGTGGCCCAGGATTGCATCCAATGCTGGTAGCATTGCATGATTCTCCAGTGTATTTGTAAAAAAATAAAAACCATTAAAATTAAAAAAAAAAAAAAAAAAAAAAAAAATAAATGGAGGTCCTTTGCCTCTGTCCTCTCCTGGGTACTTCCCCTCAGATACAAATGTTGCCACAGGCAGTGTTGATGGGCTGGAACCCTGTACACAAAACAGTGGTGCTATATTCCTGGACCTTGTAATGAACCAAGCCAGACTGTGTTCTGAGCAAAAACAGGAAGAACACCTCCTTTTCGTGTTGCTATTTGTCATATAGGCACCAAAGTAGTATTACCTTGCATTCTAAAGTCTTACAGACATTTAATTAGACACAGTTCCTTTAGGTTTTGCTCACCTAAAACTCCCTTACCCCTAAAGCACCCATGCATTCATGGGAAGCTGGAAGACAAATTGAGGTGAGAGGCACTACCTCAGAACCATTTGCTTCTGTTGATGACCGAGACACTAAGTGTCTCGCTGATGTGTCTAACTCTCTCTTCCCTGAAGATATTTGTTTCTGACTGGCTTTTCTATTCTACATCCTGCATTCTAATAGAAAATAGTCCCACCAGTCTCCCAGACATGCCTGGCCACGAATATGGTCAACTACTAGAAAACAAATAAGTAGACTCTAGAAGCTTCTGTAGTTCCAGCAAGGTTCAGTGATGTATAGCTGATCATAATTTAATATTTTCTTTGTGAATAAAATTATCATAATGAATCATACAACTTCCATTGAGTAATAGAGGGCTGCTCTCAGGATCTAAGTGTGAATAGAGAATAGAATCACAGAGTTGATCAGCACAACCTTCCACCAAGTGATATTTGGAATCTCCTCTGTGGGATCCAGACTCTGTTATATGCTTTAGTGATGGAACTTCACTAATGCATTCAACTGTAACTATCTTTTTTTTCTGAAGTTGAATTGAAATCCTCCTCTTATGACATCTATATACTGGTTTGAGTTTTGCCTTCTAATGGAACACAAGACAAGTCTACCTCTTGATCTATGTAACTTCTTTCAAATATTTGAAGGGAGTTCCATTTCCTTTCATTCTCTGCTTGAAACATTTTCTCTTTCCTCTGTGTACTCTTTTCAATGTCCTTCTTAAAACTTGGTCCCATGAATTGAACACTGCTTCAATTTGGAACAGACCAACAGATTTGGTCAGACCAGCAGAGGATAGAATCTCTAATTGCCATAACCTCGGGAACCACGCCTCTGTTAATGGAACCAAAGAGCAGGTGAGCAGCCCCACCACATTATTGGTGCATATGAAGTTTGTGATCAACAAAAAAAAAAATCCCTGCTCTTTTTTAAATAAAGTGCTATTATGCCAAGTCTAGACCTTCAATCTGTTTTGCATCGTTGCCATCTCCTCTACTGAACTTACATTTCCCACAGACTCTTTAATTCTTGCCTATGACAGAATACTTTGCTTCTAGAGTCATGAAATTTATTAGGTATTGTATTTCTAGCATTTACCAAAGGATATCTAGTTTATTCTACCCTTGGGTGTGTTAATAAGATACAGAGTTTTTTGAAATGTTGTTTGATAATTTGTTTTTTGTGTGTGCTAATTTTAAAAAATTTCCTTTTATTGCAAGTGCAATAGAGTGTACACAGTGTTCTACCGTTAGGTAAGGAGCAAGGGGAAACAAACCAAACAGATAAACAAAAGATATAGAATATTTTATATAATTAAAATGGTAACTGATAAGGGATGGATAAGAACAAAGTGGAGGGGATAGAATGGGAGTACGTCTTCTGTGAATATATCTTTTAATATAGTTTTACTTTATGAATGATGTAATACTTCTACACATTCCAAACAAAATTAAATTAAATTAAAAGGATAAAAAAGTATAATCTAAATTTAAATATAAAGGAAACAAATGAACTTAATTTTAAACCAAATTGATAAGAAAATTGCACAAAAAGTGATTAAACCAAGTAGATTTTGAATGTAGAGTTCTGACTGTAGACTATGGTGGATCTGCAGTGTGTCAAATTAGCTAAGCTGGAACCATTTCCCACCTGTTCACCCCCTTAAGTATAGACCCTGGGAGGGTCCAGAGCCAACACCCTTCACCAAAGCTGTAAGAACCGCATTTGTGAGGGGAACCCAGCATACGTTGAGCTCTGTGGCTCTCCTCTGTAAACCAAAAATGACAGTAAGAACTGCTACTATTTCGATGGGATGCATGTTTAACTCCAGCTTCCCCTGCTGGAGAATTTCTGATGACAGTCTGAGGTGGTAAGAGTCTGGTGTGTTTTTCAGTCTTTCCTCATGGGTTCCAGCTCAGCCTCACAGATCAGTTTATCCTTGCTGCTTCCATTTCACCTCTCTCCTCCTTCATGACTTCCTGCCCAGAGGATTTTAGGTTCCAGCAGTAGACACAGAAACACCAGCCTCACATAAACTGTTTAACCAGCTTCACAATGTCATAAGATCAAATCCCTATAACAAATTTCTTATTTTTTACATTTCCTAGTGCTTCTGCTTCTTATTACTGACTGGAATATATATATATTTTAAAAGAACTACAAATAAATCTTTGGCTTTATTTACAAGGCTTGTTATTGTTAGTCATATTGATTTTGTAATTCTGAAATGATTTTGTATTTCTTGTGTGATAGAATGACTAATTACATACATCAATATTGTTGGGAATCAGGGTTTTTACTGTGGGAGAAGGGAGGAAAAATATAGAACAGAGAAGCTGATCGTGTTGGATTTGACTTAGAGGTAGCAGTGTGAATGCAGGATACACACACACACACACACACACACACGTACACACATTCTTAGCTCTGCCCACTGAAAGGGCACTTAAGAGTAGCAACGAATATATCTGGTAACTGGATCTTGATTTCAAAATATCATTCTCCACTAAAAGTAACCAGGGCTCCTTGGAGAAATGGCTGATTCCAGGTCTGGGGCAGGAAATGTATAAATTGAGCTTTCATAGGATGATTCTTGGTAAATGTGGTAGGTTGAATTATGTACCCCAGAAAAAAACATAATCTTAATACATTCCTGTGAATTATACTAATCATAAAGCCAAAAAAAAAAAAAAAATACATTCCTGTGGGTATGAACCCAGTATAAATGGGACCTTTTGAAGATGTTGTTTTTAGTTAAATTGTGGCCTAACTGAATGAGATTACTAGAGGCTTTAGGAAGAGAAGGAGCCAGGATGGAGAATGTGAAGGAACCAGAAGTCAAAGGAACCCAAAAGAGAAAGGAGAGCATATCACCATGTGTCTGGAAAACCAAGGAACGTAAAGATTGCAGCCAGTCAGAATACTTACCTGGGAATAAGGAAGCCTTCTAACCTCTGAACCCATGAGACAATAAATTCCTGTTATTCAAGCCAACCCCTTGGATGGTATTTGGCATAACAGCTGGGAAACTAAGACAATACACTAGAGAGCAAGTACACTACTAGGTCAAAGACTACTAGGTCATATCAATTAAGGAGCCAACTAAGAGATTCTCTCTGGCAGACTTTGGGACAACTTAAAGATAGAAAGGAATAATGACAGTAATGGATTACAATGTATTAAAACTTTAAAAATCCATTAAGTCCATAGTGATGAGAGACATAGCAAGAGATTGAGATTGAAAGAAAGGGTGGGTGGGTGGGAGAGAAAGCTTCTCTTCAGAGAAGAATGCCAGTTCATATATAGAGAAGGAATGATAGGCTTAGAAAATCACCATTTTGCAACCACCAGTGCAATAATATTAGGACCATCAGTGGTTGCTGAAACTATTATTGAATAAAAGGCAGTCAGGGAACAGAATAGTCTCATGGTTTCATAATACCACCCCTACAGAACTCTTATTAATTATAAAGGAGAAAATGTACCTTTACAATGGTGAGATGTGGAAGTCATCACATTAACCAAGTTATCAAACTTAGCATCACCAATAGGAGGACAGTTCAACATTAGGTAACTCCTGATATGATGCATCATCTATGTAGTATTTGGGCCAAAAAATGTTTAACCTGAATTTAACCATGAGGAAACAATCAAATCCAGAATGTAGAATATTCTACAAGACAGCTGAGTCTAAAAACTCAAGGCCATGAAACAACAAAAAATGGAAAACAAGGGTAAGGGACTGTACAAGATAAAAAGAAATTAAAGAGATGTAGCAACAAAATGCAATGCATGAAACTTAACTGCCTCCTGGATAAAAAAATAAACTAGAGAAGACATTTCTGGTATGATTGGAGAAATTGAAATATGGGCCATATAGTAAACGATATTTGTGAATCAGTGTTATTATACTTAATTTAATTAATGTTAATATCCTTATTCTTATGAGATGAAAGCAAAAGTGTTTAAAGGTGAAGTGTCATGATATCTGAAACTTATTTAAAATGACTCAGAAAAGGTAACAAATACTAAGGACAGGGGAATTGTGACAGTTTGGATGTATTAAGTCCCCCAAAATGCCATGTTCTTTGATGCAGTCCTGTGTGGGCAGATGTATTAGTATTGATTCGGTTGGAATCCTTTGAGTGTTTCCATGGAGATGCGACTCAATCAACTGTGACGAGACCTTGGACTGGATAATTTCCATGGAGGTGTTACCCCACCCATTCAGGATGGGTCTTAATTGAATCACTGGAGTTCTATAAAAGAGTTCACAGACAGAAAGAGGTGCTGCAGCCAAGAGAGACACTGTGAAGAATGAACAGGAGCTGAGAGTGGAGCTAGAACACAACCTGGGAACAGCAGGTGCCAGCCACGTGCCTTCCCAGCTAGCGGAGGTTTTCTGTATGCCATTAGCCTTCCTTCAGTGAAGGTCTATTTGTGTTGATGCCATCATTTGGACATTTTTATGGCCTGCACTGTAACCAAATAAACCCCCTTTATAAAAGCCAATGCATTTCTGGTATTTTGCATAATGGCAGCATTAGCAAACTGAAACAGGAATTTAAATGAAGGATATGATAATGTATTTGTTGTACTTTTAACTTGTCTATACACTTGAAATTTTTTTTAAGTTGGAGGAAATTTGCTTTTGTAATATGAAAGCAACACACTATGATAATAAAAACATTTCTGTAAGTTTCTAAAGGGACGTTTCTTCCAGGGAATTAAAAACTTCTTAGGCATCTACCACTATTACATGAGTTTGTTGTTTAATTGAAAATATTGTATTGTTTTACCTTCTTTCATTATCTGCCTAGGGTCTATTCTTGATAAACCCAGTTTGATGATGTTTTTTACTTTCTGCTACTGTGGAATTAAACCATTTTGCATTATGATTCCTTGACAATAAGAGCCCATGAGACAAAGTTTTTGCTGGTTCTCACTCAGGTGTTAATAACATCCTGTAATGCTTCCCTACCTATCAACTAGGAATTTTCCCATTTGTTAAATGTTTTATTTTTCAAATGTCTATCTGGAATACATATTTTTTAAAATTATAAATATTTGCAGTAAAACCTGTGCTGGTATCTTTTTGTTCTTAGATATTTTTATGGTGTTCCCTGGTTCCATTTCTTCACTCATTCATTCACTCAAAGTATATTTATTACGTACCTACTATGTGCCAATGTGCTAGGCTTTTATATAATCTGAACAATAATGAAAGTCTTAGATTTGTTTGTTTGTTGTTTGTTTTAACACTTTCCATAGCTCTGGGAGAGCTTTGTAGAGTCCGCTCTAAAGAACAAATCTCTAATATTACCCAACACTTACGGACATCAGAATTTCCATTATTGTTTTTTTGTGTGCTTAATGTCTCTAATGCCAATTTTTAAGTATGTGTCTGGTTTTGTCTTTGATTCTTAAGTATAAAAACCTTACTATGAGGATTTGCTTCCTGCTTCACAGAGAAAATAAGACTTTAAGATGTGAACTGTCTAGCTTCCAATTTCTCCGAGTACAAACTTCTATGCATTTTTACTTATTCTTTTCTCCTTCTGAATCTTACAGTAGGAAGTATTACTCCTCCTTTTGCATTTGATACTGTTGGCTGTTTCCTTTAAATCTCTTAGATATCAGGATTGCACAGACCCCAGGTTACCCTCTTGAAAGTCAGTTCTTTCTGCTTTCACCACCCAGGGCTCCATCTTTGCCCATATCATTTCTCACGGAATTCCTTCTATCCTATTACCCATTCATTGGTTTTATCTACAGTGAAGACTCCCAAATATATATTACAATCTAGACACCTCTGCTTGGGCCCAACATTCGGTATCTAGGTACCTATTGGATTTCTGCACCTGAATATGTTATAGACACTACAAACTCCTCAAGTCTCAAACTGAGCTCTATGATCCCCACTTTCTGCCCCAATGGCTGCTCATTTTGTATTTTTTTCTTTTGGTTGGTGGCAACATGTTTTGACTTTTTATTTAAGATAAAAACTTATCTCATCTTTTATTTTTTTTGCAAATTAAACAAAATCTATAAGATAATCCCAGTGATATTTTTTAGTAATTGAAGTCAGCTGCCTCTGAAATTTTTCAACAGAAGATTGGTCAACTTATTTGGATATTTCTTCCCCTTTACGTCTTTTCCATATAAGGCATCCTTCTCTGCAGGAAAATCTGGACTTTTTTCCCTTTCAAAACACTATTGTTTATTACTTTGCTACTTCTTTAGTTGTCTTTTTGCCTCCTGGATCTGGAGTTTTGGTTTTAGCATCTGAAATGATCAATAATCGAATTCCTTTCATTTTTATTTCAATGACTCAATATTAGATAATTTAAGTCAGTGTTAACAATTTTGTACATATATTTGATTTAGATTTCTAGTGCATCTGTAGACCATAGACCTTTCATTATATATAGTAGTATCTCCCTCCCACTCCTCAGAATAGGTGTGGTTTTATAGGTGGCACTTTTCATATAAGAACTTCTCTTTCATGAACATAAATTTTGCCTCTCTGAATTTGTACAGGGCAATCATTCGATCTCTAGGAGAGGTTATTAGTTGCTAAAATAATGAAAAAAGTTTGATGTTAGGAAATTAAGGGGTCAGGAGCACTATTAGTTTAAGGAGAAAATTTAATGGTCTATGATTTTGTATTTTATGTTTCTTAACACATTTTGAACATACTGTAAATGCAATGGGTTGTTCTGAGTGTGACTGGGTCCATAGATTTTTGAAATTTTGAAGAGAAGACGTGGCTAAAATGGTCATTTAAAAGTTATAAACAGGAGTTCTCTGGCAAGGCAAGGCTGTGGTGGTGGCAGACAGCCAGGTCAGGCTCACCCAGAAACTGCATTTTATTGTTCCTGGCTTACAGGATATTGATAAATGCAGACAGCAGACTCATGATGTTACTCTACTTCTGGAAGCTTTTGAATATATAGATCAAGGTTGAAACTCCTGACCTATACTGAAGCGCACTTAGAGAGGGCTGTAGCTAAAAATGAGCTAATTAGAATGACACAATAAAGAAATTTAAAAGCCTTTGCTTCAAGAACGGACATGCTAAGTATCAAAGATCCAAGATGAGGATCATCAAACTCCTTAACCAGCTTAATTTTACTGAGTCAGAATTGAATCCCCCATATTGAATTGGCACTCCTGTTAAGGTATTTGTGAGCAGGAAGTCATACTCAATTTTTTTGATAATGGGGAACAAGAATGACTATTTCAAGGTCATTATCGTTTTCCTCAAGACACTTGTGCTTGTAATTTGATCTCACTAGATACTGGAACCTTGAAGAATTATGGGAGGTATAAAATCAGTTTTCCTTTCTCTGTCCCTGAAGACTTATTTCATCATCAAGGTTTCAGCATACAGGTAATTGCACATCTTTAGATGTGATTTATTTAATTATTCTCCATGGGAAAATAGGTCATAGGAAAATAGTTTTGGAAATATTATACACTTGGTAAATTAAGATTTTTAAAAACAAAAAGTTACCAACTTTTCTACTTCCAGCGTGGTCCTAGGTATAAAGCCCATCCTCAAAAATCTTTATTTTTCCCTCAAAAATAAATAAATAACCAAACAAAACAAATAAAAAGTCACCGTTAAAATAATCACCGATGCTGAGTGTTCTGATCTGGATATTTGCTTCTTTGTCTGTTTGGATGGACTGGAGAGCGCATGCAGAGTTGTTGGTATATTGTGTGTTGAGCCTACTAGCACAGTTACTTATTTCTGAGGGTAAGGCAAATTCTTTTGTTGCTGGGGGGTAGTGTTGAGAGCAGCTTGCAGGAGACGAAGAATGAAGAGGAGAAGCTGAAGGGACACTTTGGTGACAGACTTGGTGACATCTAGGCTGAGCCCCTGGGTAGCAAAGTGTCATGGACTTTGGGAGACTTTCTTCCTCATACCTCCACAGAACCCAGCCCCTGTGCTGGAAATGTGTAAACAATGGCTCTGGGAGTATCAGGAGGCTGAATCCTTGGCATGAGTGGTGGAGGGAATTGGTGAAGGCGGGAGCTCAGCATTAGCATCCGTAATTCTCCTTTAAACAGTTCCAGGGCAGCGGACAATGGCCAGCGGCAACTAAAGTAGAAGCGAAAGAACATGGTGGACACTGAGTGGGAACAGGTTTATGAACACATAAGATGTGCAGGTCAATACAATACCCAATTCCAGGGCCACCACCCACATTTTATTTAATGTGAATCGCAGTTGTGCTCTAGGAGCTGACATTCACCCAGAATACAATGTCAATTGTGTCCCCTGGAGTTGGGCAATTTGGCTGCTTGGCCTGGAGTATCCTTTTTAGAGACTCCCAGAAGTAATTAGAGGCTGCTTTACATGGTCTGCTGAGGTCCAAACTATCAAACTGGTAGGGGCTTAAACCATTGTGATTTTGACTTTTGAGTCAATACATCCTCATTTTATACATATGGTCTGATAACATCTAGGCACCTGGTTACTTAGTTTTATACAACTCTTGTCAGAGATTGTTGTACTCTGTTACAGCTGGGGCCCAGATGGAGTCTAAGCAGTGTTCCAGATTCAAGTATATTTGGAAGCCTGGTGGGACACGCTTGCCAACAGCCTGTTTGCATGAGGGCTTGGGGAACCATGAAACATCAAGGACCATGAGCCAGTGTTAAATAGCATGATTCTCCGAATAGCATAATATCTATCTTTCAGATTGTTCTCCCTCCAGTAGCCTTCACTCATACCAGTGTTTTGAAGTAAACCTGCAAAAAGCTCAGATTTAACTAACTTAAATCTACTTCAGTTTGAAGTTTGAAGTTTATGGCAAGCTCACAGTGCAGACCATTCTGGAGTGAGGCCATGCCATCTGCAGCAAAGAATTATATACCTTTAGGAAATATTTCCTGGTGTATTAATGAGCCATGATAGAAACAGAATATTTGACCATGGGACACCAAGGGTCTATGGGTCCAGAGATGTCTATTAGGGGTTTTGTCAGACCAGCCAAATAATAAAATCAGACGACTCCAGCAGCAGTCCATCGTAAAATGGAATGATATATCCAGGATCACACTTGAGCAGGACAGAGAGCACAAGTAAGGTAGTCCAGACTCACATGGTTACACAAGTACCTCTCCCCTAGATCGCACCTATAGCTATATTTGAGGGGGCGGGGAATTCTTGTAAAACCAGCTAAAGGAGGAAGAACAAGCCCAAATTTGGTTTACTGATGTGTCAGTTAGGTACTTGGGTTCAAGCTGACTATGGATGGCTACATTATGTCCACATTTAGGGAAGGCCTTGAATGATAGTAGAGAGGGAAAATCTTCCCAATAAACAGACCCTGTAAGTGGTACTACCGGTCCATCCACTTTGTGTGGAAGGGCTAGGTGGCCTGAGATGCGAATATATGCAGATTACTGGGCGGTGGTCAATGATCAGGGATTGAGAAGGAAAATAACTGACAGATCAGAGACAAGGAGGTCTGGGGTAGAGGCACACAGATAGGCCTATGGGAGTTGGCACAAAGGGTACAGATCTTCATATCAAATTTCAGTGCCCACCAGAGAGAACTCCACCATGGGTAAAGCATTTAACAAAGAGACAAAATGATTCAGCCAGTTGATGTCAGTCAGCCTCTGTCACAGGCCATCCCAGTGCTGACACAGGGGACATGTGAATGAATTGGTTATGGAGGCAGAGACTGAGGTTATGTGTGGACCGAACCAAGGCTGCTCTAGCTATTGCTGCCATTGAATATCCAACTTGCCAGCTACACAGATCAACACTGAGCACTTAATATAGTGCCATTTATTGAGGAGACAAATTGGCCATTCAGGGGCAAGTTGACCACATTGGACATCATGTTTTTTTTCACTCAGTCATTCCTTGTGGTAATCCCTCAATGTCAACTGGTAGCTATCTGCTTTGTTTAATTTTTTTTGATATAAACAAAACTGAAGGAAATGTCCTCATACATATAATATTACTTCTTGATACTTTTATTCCAAGGGATATAAAGTAGGTTTGGTATTGCTTGGAAAAAGCTGAAAATAAATATAACTTGAATAGTTATTGCCAGATTGGTTTACCAAAAGGCTCTAATACTTCCCATTTCCACCAACAGTGTATGAGAATTTCCTTCTCCCCACGTCTGCCATCAATAGGCATTATGGCTCTTTTTAATTTTTGACAAACAAATGTATTTAAAGTGATAGCTCATTGTTACTTTAATTTACTTTTCCCTAACCACTAGTGAATTTACTGTATTTTACATTTGTTTATTGGCCATTAGATTTTCTTTTCTGTGAATTGTCTGTTCATATCTTTTGCACACTTTTCTATTAGTCTTTTATTCTCTTTTGCCTCCATTTGTAAGAGTTCATTCATATTTCAGTTATTAAATATTTTCCTCCCCTCTGTTTACAAATATTTTCCCTGCATCTGTCAGTTATCCATTGATTTTGCTTATTATATTGCTTACATACTTATTCATACAAAAATTTAAAATTTTTATAGACTCATATATGTCTGTATTTTCCTTTATAGTTTCTGGCTTTCCATTCTCTCCTGCCTATATGTTAAGTATATACTTTCCTAGGTTTTTTCCCCCTAAGATTTTTGTTCATTTGATTGGTTGATTTTAGGTTTTTTATCCATCTGTAAATTATTTTTATATCTGACATATGATAGAAGTTGTAGTGGTTTGAAGCTGTATGTACCTCAGAAAAAACATGTTCTTAAATCTAATCCATTCCTGTGGGTGTGAATCCATTGTAAGTAGGACCTTTTGATGAGGCTACTTTGGTTAAAGTGTGGCCCACCTCAATCAGGATGGGTCTTAATCCTTTTACTGGAGTCCTATATAAGCTGAATGAAACTTAAACAGAAAGCCACTGGAAGCAAGAGGCTAGGCATTGACCCAATCTGGAAGAGAAAGGAAAGACCAAGAGGTGCCACCATGTGCCTTGACATGTGACTGAGGAGCCAAGATCACTGGCAAGCAGCCCTAGAATGTCAGTCTTCAGGAAGAAAGCATCACCTTGATGACACCTTGATTTGAACTTTCTCTTAGCCTCAAAATCATGAGGGAATAAGCTCCCAATCTTTAACCCAACCCATTTCATGGCTAAACCAGAGACCTAAATGTATTCTTTTAAAATAGATAGTTATGCCAGCACTACCTATTAAATAATTCATCTTTTTCCTAATGATTTTAACTACCACCTTTGTGACATATTATTTGCCATATATGTAACAATATCTCTTTCTGGATTCTTATTCGAATCCATTGATATGTTTGCCTAGTCTTCTAGAGTTCTGTAATGATTTGATAACAGTGTGCTCTAATATCTGGTAACTCTTTAGTGTATGCTGATATCTCATGTCTCCCATCACTCTTTATTTTGCTATTCTCAGTCATTTGTTTTTCCATATAACCTTTAAAGTCAGTTTATCCAATTCTAACCCATACACGTACCTCATTAGGATACTACTTGGAATTTCATTAAATTTCTGTATCAGTTTTGGAAGAATTGACTTTTTAATGTTAACCTTCTCATCTAAGAACATTAATATTTTTCCATTTATTCAAAGCTTGATTTATATTATGAAATACGATACTATTGTTTTCCTCATTTAAGTTCTGAGGCTTTCTTGTCAAAACTATCTCTAAATAATTTAGAGGTTTCTCTCCTATTGTGAATACAATATTTCACCTCATTTCCTTTTCTAGGTGCTTATTAAAATAATAGAGAAAAGCTATTAGCTCTTGTTTATTTATCTTCAATCAATTCATCAAATTCTTTAATTTTAGTGGGGTTTTTTTTTTACCAGCATCTCTTGAGTTTTTTCTCCTTTTCTCCTAATATTTATGCTATTTTTCTTTTCTTACTGCAAATACTAGACTGTCCAAGACAATATTAAATAATAATGCTGGTAGTTGCTTCTCTGATTTGTTAATGATTTTAATGTAATGGTTTTGATGTTTTGTGTGTTTAGAATCTTTTCTGTTGGGTTTTGGTAAATAGTCTATTATATTAAGAGTTTCCTTTTATTTTGATTTTATATAGAATTTTTATTAGTAATGGCTACTGAATTTTATCAGATATCTTTTCAGCATCTATTGACACAATCATATAGTCTTTCTCCTTAAATTTGTTGATGTATTGGATTATATTGATAGATTTTCTATTACTAAACCACCTCAAAAAAAAAAAAAAAAAAAAAAAAAAACCCTACCAGATTTCATTGCTGGTTCAATGTAATTGTTTGGAATCATGGATCTGTATTCATAAATTTGGAAATGTGCATCTGTACTCATAAATGGGACTAGTTATAGTTTGCTCTTTTTGTATTATCTTTACTGAGTATAGATTTAAAGTTGCTGACTTCATAAAATGAATTGGTGGGCTTTCCATGCTTTTCCTTAATGGCCCAGAAAAGTTAAATCACATTGAAATTTTATGCTCTCTAAAGAATAGATGGAACTCAGCTGGGAACCCATTTGGTTCTGGTACATTTTGCTATGTTAGAGTTTAACACTCTCCCAATCCTGTGTATGATAATTAGTCTACTCAGGTTTACCATTTTTCTTGGGTTAGTTTGGTTTATATGTTGCTAGTAAATCACCTATTTATCCCTGGTTTTCAAATTTATTGACCTTCTTTTAATTGCTCATATGTCTCTTGTATGACTCCTTTCTCATTCCTAATTCTGTACTTGTTACTCCCTTCATTTCTCCTTATTTATACTCAAAGAGTTTATTAACATTATAATCTTTACAAAGAACATGTATTTTATATGTTATTAAAAAGAGCAATAGAAGTTACAAGGTATCTTACTTCCCTCAATTTTCTTTAATGATGGGGAGGGACATATAGTGTATTTCCCCATAAGAAAAATCACAGAGTAGGCAAAGTAGGCAATAATAATAATAATAATAATAATAATAATAATAATAATAGAGGGGATAAAATAATGTGGGGAAAAATGAGAAATAAATATGAGTTAAGTATAATTCAGTCTTCATCATTTATGAACTCAAAGTAAAATTCAAATATTTAAAATAAGTGTTCATTTCTTTAACAAATAGATGTGCTCCTTTGAGCATATGCACCTCATCAAGAGCAGTCTTTAATGTTGGGGTTGGGAGAAATACAGTCAAACTTATGCTGAGAAAGAAAATGTTTCCTCAGTTATTAAGGTGTCTTGCCCAACAGTATTTGTGGAATAGTGTGTGAGTCTTATTTTGTTGTCAAAAGATGTTTTAAAATTAGAATCCTTCTTTTCATCAGCAGATAAGTAGACTGCATATAACACCATTGTTATAAACCAAATAGCAAATTTATAAAATTTCTAAGAAGACTGAAAACAGTTTTGACCAAAAAAGGGAAAGAACAAGGAGAAAATAGAAACCAGGAGTAATTCACATGTGGAAAATGCTTGTTTGGTGAATTTTTTCATCTCTTTACTAATTTAAGAGCATTTCAAAGTGCTATGTATGACAGTTCATAAAATAATCATGTTTGAGATATTAAAATTTATTTAAGTATCACTAATTAAAATAATTCTATTTCACCTGTTTACAGTTTTATTATAGATAACACCGCAAGCTCTTAATCTTCAAAGAATCTGGCATTCTTCATTGCTGCAAGTATATAAGAGAGTAAAAGCTTAAGAAAAAATATCTCATATATATATATATATATATACAGTGAAACAAAGTTATGTTTTTATGTAGAAATCACCAGTTTTTCAGAGAAGAAACTGAGAGAACAGAATCCCTAATTAATTAAACAAATCTTTTAATGTACTGCTATCACCACCAGAAATTTCTGCTGATTCTGATCTTTTATTTTTGTCATTTAATAACAATTAGTGTCACTTATTAATAGGTTACTGTATGCCAGGCAATAAATGTTATCTACCTATCTACCTACCTACCTACCTATATATCCATCTATCTATCTATCCTGTATCTATCTAATCTTATTTAATTCTTCCAACCACATTGTAAATATGTATAAGTAACTTGCCAAAGGCCTATTTATATCATTGATCAGAAAATTTATAACATTTCACAGGTACAAGTCTCAGTGGATTAGTGGAAATAATTTAGTGTCCATTCACATTCTTCAATATATCACTTATTCCTGGGGACTAGCTTGATTATACAATGTGGTAGTGGGCTTTTCTAGTATTCCTAATGCAGAATGAAGAATAGCACATAATCCTTTCTATGTATATACACATACTACCTCTTCCACCTTCTATGCATCCTTCCTGCCCTCTAAGCTCCTCTCCTCCCCTCCTTTCCCACCTCCTCTTCTCCCACCCCCTAAAAGCCTTTCTCCCATCCTTGATATCATCTTTCCTTTATGTTCTCTGTGTAAGAGTCACATATGATGCACATATGATGCTTATCAACATTCAAGACACATCTGAACACATTCAACTTAATTATACCTGTGATGATGGGTCTTGTGGAGTTCAGGGTCTAGGTCTGTCCTCTACAGAAATTCCCAGTAGGTTCACCCAACCCTTCCAAACTGGTTCCTCTCCTGGTTTGACCCATGTCAGCAAATGGAGGGAGGTAATGGAGGAAATATCCATCCATTTATTCAAACATAAACTTAGAAATCACCCTGAATTTCCTTTTTTCCCTCAGCACAGCACCTCAACCATTACCTCTGCCTCCAAATCTTTATCCTCAAAATATGTCCTGAATTGTTCTACTTTCCCCTCATTGTCATTGCTACCACACTTGTCTAAATGATCATCACCTCTTGCTTGAATACTGCAATAGCATCCTAATGGTCTCCCTGCTTCCACTCTTGTCACTTTATGCTCCAGTGTCCTCCTGGCAGCCAGACAATCTTCTAAAATTGTAGGACAGGTTATCTCACTTTTCTGCTTAAAACCATCCCATGGCTTCCTGAAGCATTTAAAATAAAACCCATTTTGCTTTACCTGGCCAAAAAGACCATGTGCACCAGCTCTACCTTCCTCTCCAAGCTCATCTTCTATAAGTCTTCCCCTTACTACTACTTAGCCACACTGACAATCCTTGTGTTTCCTGAACTTGCCAAACTCTTTCACACAGTGAGGCGTTTGCAAAAGCTTTTATTCTGTTAAGAATGTTCTTCCTTCAGGCTTTCACATGGCTAACTCTTTCTTGTTATTCAAGTCTCAGCCTTAATGTCATCTTTTCAGAAAGATTCTCCTGGACCGTCTGATCTATCATTGTCTCCATACTGTTGTTATCCCGTTCTTTGCTTTGTTTTCTTCATTGTTCTTTCACTTGCCTGTTTTTCTATATATATATATATATATGAGTTTCATGATGAGTTATGTATCATCTAATAAACCAGACCTGTACATATGTGTTACAGAGGGGAAAATTAGGAGTTCTTCTTTGGACACCTGGCCTATTAAAAGCCTAAGGGAAACCTGTACATCTATAGTAAACTGATTTTCAACAAGGAACCAAAGATAATTCAATGGGGAAAGGAAAGTCTTTTCAACAAATGATGCTGGGACGAATGGATATCCACATGCAAAAAAAAACAAAAATGGATTTGGACCACTACTGCACACCATATATAAATCAATCCAAAATGGAGCAAACACCTCCTAAATGTAAGAGGTATAAACTAAACGTAAAAGCTAAAACATCTAGAAGAAAACACAGGAAAATATCTTTGTGACTTATGGGTAAACAAAGGTTCTTGGGACACAGGCCTACCTGACTAGTGAAGAACAGATGGATAAATAAGACTTAAAATGAAAACCACTTCCTCATCAAAATATGCCATAAAGATAATGAATAAGCAAGCACAGAAAGGGATAATAGTCACAAAACTATTTCTGACAAAGATCCAGTACCCAGATTATAAAGAACTCCTACAACTCAATAATAAAAAGACAAACAACCCATTTTTAAAAAATGACAAAATATTTGAACCAATATTTCATAAGTAAGTTATCAATAAGCACATAAAAAAGTCTTCAACATCATTAGTCTTGAGATAAATACAAATTAAAGCCTCAATGAGATACCAGTATACTGCCACCAAAATGGCTAATGTTAAGAAGAGAATCAAATGTTGGCAAAGATGTGAACAACTGCAACTTGAATTCTCATACATTGTTGATAGGAGTGTTAAATGGGACACGCCCTTTGGAAAAGGATCTGGCAGCTTCTTACACAGTCTTGGATCTGAGTGTGACTATTTTGGGAAAGAATAAAGATTGTTGTGATAGGGGAGCCAGGTTCTGAGACCTGGAGCCCTTTGATACTTAGAGATCGGGGAAATGAGGAAACTCCAGAAAAAGGCATAGAAAGAGATTGGAAATAATGTGGCAAAAAATAAAAGAGTATAGTTATAGTGTCATGACACTAAGAGAAGAAAGTATTGTGGAATTTCCAGTAATAGTGTTTTTTGCTTTTTTGCTTTAATGTCTATTTTGCTTGATATTATACTTAGCTTCTTTCTGGTTAATATATGCCTAGAATATTTAATTATTTATCATTTTATTTCCAACCTTTTTGTGTACTTTTATTTTAGGTATGTAACTTAAGTGGCATATTTCTTCCTTTTTTTTTTTATTAAATTCAGTTTTATTGAAATACATTCATACACCATACAATCATCCATGGTATACAATCCACTGTCCACAGTATGATAACATAGTTATGCATTCATCACCACAATCTATCTCTGAACATTTTCCTTACATCAGAAAGAACCAGAGCAAGAATAAAAAATAAAAGTGAAAAAAGAACACCTAAATCATCCCCCCATCCCACCCCATTTGTCCTTTAGTTTTTATCCCCATTTTTCTACTCATCCATACACTAGATAAAGGGGGTGTGATCCACAAGGTCTTCACAATCACACTGTCACCCCTTGTAATCTACATTATTATATAATTGTCTTCCGGAGTCCAGACTGCTGGGTTGGAGTTTGGTAGTTTCAGGTATTTACTTCTAGCTATTCCAATACATTAAAACCTAAGAGGTGTTATCTATATAGTGCATAAGAATGTCCACCAGAGTGACCTCTCGACTCCATTTGAAATCTCTCAGCCACTGAAACTATTTTGTCTCATTTTGCATCCCCCTTTTGGTCAAGAAGATACTCTCAGTCCCACGATGCCAGGTCCACATTCATCCCCGGGAGTCATATTCTGCATTGCCGTGGAGATTTACAACCCTGGGAGTCGGGTCCCACGTAGTGGGGCGGGCAGTGAGTTCACCTGCCAAGGTGGCTCAGTTAGAGAGAGAGAGAGGGCCACATCTGAGCAACAAAGAGGTACTCAGGGGGAGACTCTTAGGCACAATTATATGCAAGTTTAGACTCTCCTTTGCAGTAACAAGCTTCATAAGGGCAAGTCGCATGATCGAGGGCTCAGCACATCAAACCACCACTCCCAATGTTTGTGACAACATCAACACCAGTCCAGGTGAGGAAGTCCAACACATCTGCACCTTCCCCCAGATCCTTGGGGCTGAGGAGGGGGAGGCTGTAAATATATTTTTTATTATCTGCCCAAATTACTCAGGGATGTGTCACTATTTCACTCCAGCCTATACTAACCTACCGTATCTCACTTCCTAATCAAATTTCCATGCAATTGTGGTGTTTGAACAAATCGACTGTAGAGTTGTACCATTTAGAAAATTTAGATCCTGTACCAAATAGATACCTCTTCCCTTGGTCTCATATGGAAGCTGAAGTTTTAAAACACAATCAGTTTCAACCTTTACCCTTTGGCCTGGCTTGCCGTGGTCTTAACCAGACCTGCTTCATTCATATCACTAACTGAAGTCTGGGCTCTTTTTCAGCTTTTTTTTTTTTTAACAGTGGCTGTATGCACTAATACTGATGTTCATATCTGCTGAGCTCTAGCTCTGAGTTTCAGGTGTCTCAGAGATACGCATTGTTCCAGAGACCAATCAGGTTATATGCTAGGGGATCAGCATCTCAAAGTTTAGAGATAGGCATTACAATTCGGGGATAGAGTTAACTGCTGTAAGAGCTTACAATCTAGGGACTATTACAATTATTATGTCCACGTTAGGCTATGTTCTAAGATTCAATTCTGAGTTTACACATTGTAGTTAGTCCATATTGGTGAGGCATTAAAGTGTTTGCATTTATTTCTGGTGTACTTCACTCAAATACTGTGTACAGGATCCATTCACCTCGTTGTGTGTCTCACAGCTTCACTCCTTCTTGTAGTTGCTCAATGTTCCACTGTATGCGTACACCACAGTACACCATTCCATTCTTCAGTCAATGTACCCTTAGGTCATCTGCACCCTTTGCAAATCATGATTACTGCCTCCATGAACACCAGTTTGCAAATGTCCATTCATGTCTCTGCTCTCAGATCTTCAAATGACATACCCCATAATGCGGTTGCAGGACCTTTTGGTCCCCACATACTTAACTTTTTGTGGAACAACCACACTGACCTTCAGAAAGGCTACACCATTCTACCTGCTCCTCAACAGGTAGATAGGTACATCCCTCTCACCATGTTTTCTCCAACACTTTTACTCCTATATGTATATTTTCCTACAATTTTATAGTTATATTCACATACCATACATTTATCCACAGTGTACAATCAGTTGTTCATGGTATCATCATAAAGTTGTACATTTATCACCACAATCAGCACTTGAACATATTGATTACTACAAGAAAAATTGTTTTTTTTTTAGCAATAAGAAAAAAAATGATAAAAAGAAAAATAACATGTCATACAATACAATATACTAGTAAGGACAGCAAATAACACCACTACCAAGAATCCCATATTCCTCCCCTATATCCCCCTCATATACATTTCTTCCTTTTTTTAAAGCAATCTTAAAATGGGTGCCTTTTATCTAATGACTTTAATCTACTTCTATTCTTTGTGAATATCCACTTATTGGATATAGTATGTTGTGGTTTATTTTTTTACCTCATTTTTTTAATGTATATTCCACATTTTATTTATCCGTTCATTGGTTGATGGACACTTGGTATGCCAGTTTAGGTATACTATGTCCCTCACAAAATTGATGATCTTTTAACCCAATCTTGTTGGGTGGGATATCTTGATTGAGTGTTTCCATGGAGATGTGACTCACCCAACTGTGGGTAAGACCTTTGAGTAAATTATTTCTGTGGAGGTGTGGACCCTGCTCACTCAGGGTGGGTCTTGACTGGTTCTCTGGATTACTTAAGAGAACTCAAGAGCTAACACAAACACTTGCTGACACTTGGAGACGCTTAGAGATGCAGACAGAAGGCGTTTGGAGATGCTAAGTTAAGAGATGAAGCCCAGAGTCTGCCCTGGAGAAGCTAAGAAAGGACCCCCACATGCTTAGAGAGAAACGCTCTGGGAGAAAGAAGCAAGGATGCACAGGAGCTGAGAGAGAGGAGCAAAGCAGAAGCCCAGAGACATTTTGGAGAAAGCCATTTTGAAACATAACCAGGGAGTAAAGAACCAGCAGATGCCAGTCACGTACCTTCTCAGCTGGCAGAGGTATCCTGGACGCCATCAGCTGTTCTTCAGTGATAGTATCCTCTTGTTAATGCCTTAGTATGGAATATTATGGTCTCAGAACTATAATTTTTTTTGAACTGTACGGAATGTATTTACTAACACAACCTACTAGTAGTCTCAGATGTTCATTCTTTTTTTCAATAATTCAATTTTATTGAGATATATTCACATATATAGTGATACAAATATATATAGTCATACAAATCGTACAATCAATTGTTCACAGTACCACCATATAGTTGTGCATCCATCACCAAAATTAATTTTTGAACATTTTCATTACCACACACACAAAAGTAATAAGAATAAAAATTAAAGCGAAAAGGAACAATTAAAGTAAAAAAGAACACTGGGTGCTTTTTTTTTTTTTGCCCCCATTTTTCTACTCATCCATCCATACACTGGACAAAGGGGAGTGTGATCCATATGGCTTTGTCACCCCTCATAAGCTACATTGTTATACAATTGTCTTCAAGAATCAAGGGTTCTGGGTTGTAATTTGATACTTTCAGGTATTTACTGCTAGCTATTCCAATTCATTAGAACCTAACAAGGGTTATCTATACTGTGCAAAAGAGTGCCCACCAGAGTGACTGCTTAGCTCCTTTTGGAATCTCTCAGCCACTGAAACTTATTTCATTTCATTTCACATCCCCCTTTTGGTCAAGAAGATATTCTCCATCCCACGATGCGGAGTCCAGATTCCTCCCTGGGAGTGATATTCCATGTTGCCAGGGGTATTTACACCCCTGGGTGTCAGATCCCACGTAGGGGGCAGGGCAGTGATTTCATCTGCCAAGTTGGCTTAGCTACAGAGAGAGGACCACATCTGAGCAACAAAGAGGCATTCAGGAGGAGACACTTAGACGCAATTATACACAGGCCTAGCCTCTCCTTTACAGTAACAGTCTTCCCAAGGGCAAGTCCTATGGTAAAGGGCTCAGCCCATCAAACCACCAGTCCCCAATGTCTGTGAGCACATCATCAACCATCGAGGTGGGGAAGCCCAACACCCCTGCACTCTCCCCCAGCAATATTCACATTAGTGGTAGCATATAATATTTCTCTTTTTGTGCCTGGCTTATTTTGCTCAGCATTATGTCTTCAAGGTTCATCCAAGTTGTCATATGTTTCATGACATCATTCCTTCTTACTGCTGCGTAGTATTCCATTGTGTGTATATACATTTTATTTATCCACTCATCTGTTGAAGGACATTTGGGTTGTTTCCATCTCTTGGCAATTGTGAATAATGCTGCTATGAACATTGGCGTGCAGACATCTGTTCGTGTCACTGCTTTCCGATCTTCCGGGTATATACCGAGAAGTGCAATCGCTGGATCGAATGGTAGCTCTATATCTAGTTTTCTAAGGAACTGCTAGACTGACTTCCAGAGTGGCTGAACCATTATACAGTCCCACCAACAGTGAATAAGAGTTCCAATTTCTCCACATCCCCTCCAGCATTTGTAGTTTCCTGTTTGTTTAATGGCAGCCATTCTAACCGGTGTTAGATGGTATCTCATTGTGGTCTTAATTTGTATCTCTTTAATAGCTAGTAAAGCTGAACATTTTTCATGTGTTTCTTGGTCATTTGTATTTCCCATTCAGAGAACTGTCTCTTCACATCTTTTGCCTATTTTATAATTGGTCTGTCTGTACTATTCTCATAGAGTTGTAGGATTTCTTTATACATGTAAGATATCAGTCTTTTGTCTGATACATGGTTTCCAAAAATTTTTTCCCATTGAGTTGGCTGCCTCTTCACCTTTTTGACAAATGCCTTTGAGGTACAGAAACTTCTAAGCTTGAGAGGTTCCTATTTATCTGTTTTTTCTTCTGTTGCTTGTGCTTTGCGTGTAAGCTCTAGGAAGTGGCCACCTAATACAAGGTCTTGAAGATGTTTCCCTACATTACCTAATAGGAGTTTTAGGGTACTGTTTTTTATACTGAGATCTTTGATCCACTTTGAGTTACTTTCTGTGTTGGGTGTGAGGTAGGGGTCCTCTTTCATTCTTTTGGATATGGATGTCCAACTCTCCCAGCCCCATTTGTTGAAAAGACTGTTATGTCGAAGTTCAGTGGCTTTCGGGACCTTATCAAAGATCAGTTGGCCGTAGATCTGGGGTTCTATCTCTGAATTCTCAATTCAATTCCATTGATCAATATGTCTATCTTTGTGCCAGTACCATGGTGTTTTGACTACTGTGGCTTTAAAGTAAGCTTCAAAGTCAGGGAGTATATGTCCTCCCACTTCGTTTTTCTTTTTTAGAGTGATTTTAGCAATTTGAGGCATTTTCCCTTTCCAAACAAATTTGATAGCTAGCTTTTCCAAGTCTGCAAAGTAGGTTGTTGGAATTTTGATTGGGATTGCATTGACTCTGTAGATGGGTTTGGGTAGAATTGACATCTTAATGACATTTAGTCTTCCTATTCATGAACATGGAATATTTTTCCATCTTTTAAAGTCCCCTTCTATTTCTTTTAGTAGAGTTATGTAGTTTTCTTTGTATAGGTCTTTTACATCTTTGGTTAAGTTACTCCTAGGCACTTAATTTTTTTAGTTGCTATTGAAAATGGTATCTTTTTCTTGAGTATCTCTGCACTTTGTTCATTTCTAGCATATAGAAACATTACTGATTTATGTACATTAATCTTGTATCCCGCTACTTTTCTAAATTTGTTTATTAGCTCTAGTAGCTGTATCATCAATTTCTCAGGGTTTTCCAGATATAAGATCATATCATCTGCAAATAATGACAGTTTTACTTCTTCCTTTCCAATTTGGATGCCTTTTATTTCTTTGTCTTGCCAGATTGCCCTGGCTAGCACTTCTAGCACAATGTTGAATAACAGTGGTGACAGCGGGCATCCTTGTCTCATTCCTGATCTTAGAAGGAAGGCTCTCTGTCTCTCACCATTGAGTATTATGCTGGCTGTTGGTTTTTCATATATGCTCTTTATAATATTTAGGAAGTTTCCTTCAATTCCTACCTTTTGAAACATTTTTATCAAAAAGGGATGTTGAATTTTGTCTAATGCTTTTTCAGCATCTATTGAGATGATCATTTGATTTTTCTCTTTTGATTTGTTAATGTGCTGTAATACATTGTTTGATTTTCTTATGTTGACCCATCCTTGCATGCCTGGAATGAACCCCACTTGTTCATGGTATATGATTTTTTAAATGTGTCTTTGGATTCGACTTGCAAGTCTTTTGTTGAGAATTTTTGCATCTATATTCATGAGGGAGATTGGCCTGTAGTTTTCCTTTTTGTGACAACTTTGCCTGGTTTTGGTCTTAGATTGATTTAGCTTCATAAAATGTGTTAGGTAGTTTTCCATTTTCTTCAATGTTTTGAAAGAGTTTAAATAAGATTGGTGTCAGTTCTTTTTGGAAAGTTTGGTAGAATTCCCCTGTGAAGCAATCTAGTCCTGGGCATTTATTTGTGGGAAGTTTTTTAATGACTGATTGGATCTCTTTGCTTTGATTTGTTGGTTGAGGTCTTCTGTTTCTTCTCTGGTCAGTCTAGGTTGTTCATATGTTTCCAGGAAATTGTCCATTTCCTCTACATTATCCAGTTTGTTGACAAACAGTTGTTCATAGTATCCTCTTATAATTTTTTTAATTTCTTCAGGATCTGCAGTTATGTCACCTTTTTCATTTATTATTTTGTTTATATGGGTCTTCTCTCTTTTTGATTTTGTCAGTTTAGCTAGGGGCTTGTCAATCTTGTTGATCTTCTTAAAGAACCAACTTTTGGTGTTATTTATTCTCTCATTTTTTTGTTCTCTATTTCATTTATTTCTGCTTTAATACTTGCTATTCCTTTCCTTCTACTTGGTTTAGGATTGGTTTGCTGTTCATTTTCTAGCTTCTTCAGTTGCTCCATTAGTTCTCTGATTTTAGTTCTTTCTTCTTTTTTGATGTATGCATTTAGTGCTATAAACATCCCCTTCAGTACTGCTTTTGCTGCATCCATAGGTTTTGATATGTTGTGTTCTCATTTTCATTCATTTCTATATGTTTAGCAATTTCTCTTGCTATTTCTTCTTGAAGCCACTGATTGTTTAGGAGTGTGTTGTTTAACCTCCAGGTATTTGTGACTTTTCTAAGTCTCTTCTGGTTATTGGCTTCTAATTGTATTCCATTGTGATCAGAGAATGTGCTTTGAATAATTTCAATGTTTTAAATTTATTGAGGCTTGTTTTATGTCCCAGCATATGATCTATTCTGGAGAAAGTTCCATGAGCACTAGAGAAGAATGTGTATCCTGGTTATTTGGGATGTAATGTTCTATAAATGTCTGTTAAATCCAATCCATTTATCAGATTGTTTAGGTTTTCAGTTTCCTTATTGGTCTTCTGTCTGGTTGATCTATCTATAGGAGAGAGTGATGTGTTGAAGTCTCCCACAATTATTGTGGAAACATCCATTGCTTCCTTTCATTTTGCCAGTGTTTGTCTCATGTATTTTGTGGCACCTTGATTGGGTGCATAAACATTTATGATTGTTATTTCTTCTTGTTGAATTGCCCCTTTTATTAGTATGTAGTGGTCTTCTTTGTCTCTCACAACATCCTTGCATTTAAAATCTATTTTCTCTGATATTTTTACCTCATTTTTAATGTAATCTTATTCTGTTGTTTATTTTCCCCCTTTCCTATATTCATTTGAAATGAATGTTTGTAATTCTAATTTTCCTTCTAATACTTGAACACTTATACACCTTAGCTCTTTTTTAGTGGATTGATTAAAAATTTAACATACATATTTAACAAAGTCTAAAGTTAATCAATAGCCCTACTATTCTCCTGAACAATAAAATGATGTTAGAATACTTTAGTCTTCAATCATGCATGACATCAACAGAAATAGCAGATTAAGAGCCTCCAAAAATGCTTTCCTCCATAAAAGTAATGAGAACACTGGAAAAAATTATCAACATTTTCAGAACTCTGGAAATTAACCAGAGGCTGTGGCAATCACTGCACTAAACTAAACACAATTATTTAATATCCATATTCAACTGGAAATGTTTATCTCACATTTTATTAGACTTCACATGGGCCTCTTAATTAAATAATGATGTTATGTGTCTTAACCAGAAAATAGAACATGAGACCTAGTGGTAAGTGCTAATATGTGACTGTGAACAGCGGGACCAGGCAGCAGAAGTGGGGGACAAAGGGAGCAAAGTAGGAATAGGGGAGGAGTCGACAATAAATTAATAAATACAACTGACTGCTTGATTTCCCAGGACCTGCCTCTGAGAAACCACATAAGCTGCACCTCAGGACCATTCTTTTGAGTGCACAGAGAAAGGGAAAAGAAAAATCATTTGTTATTAAACTCACTAATCAAAGTTTTTGCTATACAGGGAATTAACTGTTGCTTGCTTTCAGAGTCCTCCAGCCTCCCATACATCTAGGTCAACAGGAAGTGACAGGGAAGAGGTGAGGATGGTTGGCATGAGTGGGACAAAGTCAGATTGATTCTATGTGAAGTTGATCATAGCCCAAAGCAGCAGCTGGAGCAACAGAATGGCAAAGCCAAGAGGATCAGAAACAGGGCATATTAGGAAGGCAGAGGTTAGCAAAAATGGCTGTATCTCGGTAAGAACTGTGAGCTTTGTGGAATTCTTAATATGCCCTAACTGCATCTCCCTTTCCCAGCTCCACAGAGGCCTTGAAAACCAATGGCCCATAATCACAGTGAAAACCAGCTGCCTGACCATCACTGGAGGAGGCAGAACAGAGTTGGAATTCCTTCAAAGTCCCATTCCCAGAGAGTTGTCATTATTTGACCTATCTGATGGTTCACTAGAAGACTACACTAGCAAGATTGTCTTTATTTGACCTGACACGGAGCATGTCCAGTTTAAATAGCCTTTTCCCTGGGGACATTTGTCAAAACAATCAGAAGCAACTGCTTAATAACATGAATGCCTGTGGTAGCAGATAAGAGTTAGGGGAAAAAATAGGCTAACCAAAAAAAGCTTAAAACAAAAGACTGGGAAATATGATATCCATGGGGGCCTTGAAAAACTCTGATCTATTTCTTGGAATCTAGAAGGACACATGCATGTGTAGGACTATGTACATGCCCAGGGCTGTGTGTATGCTCAAGAATGACCTGAGAATGCCCTAAGCTCTCATCTCTGGCTACTCTTAAGGCTCTGTACTAGTAGGAATTGAAGGCTAAGGCAGAGTTCTAAACTGCCTGAGTGTTGAAGGCATGCCCCAATACATACACAGAGCCCCTCAGCAAATAATGGGACACTTATTGGGTCCTGAAATTTAAGGAAATCCCTGTACAATCATTAACTGGTCACTAAATTAACTTGGCAGTGAATTCAGTGCTACACATAACAAAGAATACAGACTTTACAGTATTAGTTTAGAAAAGTCATTAAGCAAACAACAAAAAATAATAACAAAACCCAGCAACAACAACAACAAACCCTGGAAGGGGATGATCTGATATTCAAAGTTGCACATTTTATTATCTAAATATCCAGTTTCCAACCAAAACTTATGAGACGTGCAAATAAACAAGAAAACATAGCCCATACACAGGATAAAGAGCACTCAATAGAAACTGTCCCTAAGGAATCCCAGACATTGGACTTATTAGGCAAAGATTTCATCATGTATTTTGAATATGTTCAAATAACTTAAGGAAACCATGTCTAAAGACCTAAGGAAGGTATGAGAACAATGTCTCACCAAATAGGGAATATCAATAAGAAGATAGAAATTATAAAAAAGAACCAAATAGAAATTCTAGGGTTGGAAAGTATAATAACTAAAATGAATAATTCATTCAAGGAGGCCAATAGCACATTTGAGCAAACAGAAGAAAGAATCAGTGAACTTGATGATAGGTCAGTTGGGATTGTCCAGTCTGAGAAAGAGAAAGAAAGAAAAAAAATAATGAAGAAAAATTCACAGAGCTCCAGTGACCTGTGGCACATCATCAAATATATGAACATATACATTATGGGTGTCCAGAAGGAGAGGAGACAGAAAGAACATTTGAAGAAATAATGAATGGAAACCCCCAAATTTGTTGGAAGATAATAACCTACACATCCATGAAGCTTGACTAACTCCAGAGAGGATAAATACTGAGATCCAAAAATAGACACATCATAGAAAAAATGCTGGAAGTCAAAGACAAGGAGAAAATCTTGAAAGCAGCATGAGAGAAGTGACTCATCACATACAAGAAATCCTCATTAAGATTAACAGCTTATTTCTTATCAGAAATAATGGAAGCCTGAAGACATGGAGTTGACATATTAAAAATGCTGAAAGAAAAAGACTGTCAATCAAGGAGTCTATATCCGACAGAACTATCCTTCAGAAATGAAGGAGAAATAATATATTCCCAGATAGACAAAGACAGAGAGAATTATTTACTGTCAGATCTGCACTACAAGAAACACTAAAAGAAGTCTTTTATGCTGAAATGAAAAGACACTAGAAAACACCTTGAATTCATGAGAAGAAATAAAGAGCACTGGTAAAGGGAGCTACATAAGTAAAGATAAGAGTCAGTGTAAATGTATTTTTTTGTTTATAGCTCTTTTTCCTCCTGAGTCATAAGATAACTGCACAAAACAATAATCATAAATCTGTATTAAGGCACATGCAATGTATAAAGATGTAATTCGTATGACAATGAGAGCACAAAGGAGGGTGGAGGCAAGGGAGCTATATAAGAGCAAAGATTCTGTATGCTATTGAAATTAAATTGGTATTAATCCAACCTAAATTGTTATAAGTTGTTTTAGTTTTATAGGCTGCTTAAGCAAATGCCATGAAATGGGTCAGGTTAAACAATGGAAGTTTATTTGTTTATGGTTTGAGGCTGGAGAAAAAGTCCAAATAAAGGTGTCATCAAGACGACGTTTTCTCCCTGAAGACTGTAGAGTTCTGGGGCTGGCTGCTGGTGATTCTTGGTCACTAGCTTGTCACATGACAATGCACAAGGCAACCTCTCCTGGCCTCTCTTTCTCTTCTGGGTTTTGTTGATTTCAGCTTCTTACTTCCTGTGGCTTTCTCTCTCTTTGTTTGAATTTCATTCTACTTATAAAGGATTCCAATAACAGGATTAATACTCATCTTGATTGAGCTGGGCCACACCTTAACTGAAGTAACTTCATCAAAAGGCCCTTCTTACAATGGGTTCACACCCATAGGGATGGATTAAATTAACGAACATGTTTTTCTGGGGTACATACAGCTCCAAACTACCATATAAGTTAAGATGTTAATTGCAATTTCAGGACAGGCACTAAGAAAATCAATCTTCAGTCATTCCATCTGTCTTACATGCTTTTTAAAACAAAACAAAACAAAACAAAACAAAACATACCTTAATTTATTTATTCAAGTAAGAGGTGGATCTCAAAGATGTTCTCCGGGGAACCTATATCTTATTCAAATGATTTCTCAAAACATTTTTGGATTACATGCTATTGTTGACCTGTTCTCTCCCTTATCAACTTAGGCATTATTATTATTTTTTTTTACAATAAATGTTCATTTATGTTTTTCCAACTCCATCTACCAATTTCTTTGTTCAGCATTTCTTCCTTTTTCTCAGACCTTTTTTCTAGGTTCATGTCCTTCTTTATCACTACACAGCAATAAAAGTTCAAATTATCTTGAAGATGTAACAGTTCCAAACCTGTATGTACCTAATAATAGAGCTTCAAAATATATAATCAAAAACTGAAAGTTTTACAAGCATTAGTAATCCATTATTATAGTGGGAAAGTTAACATAACTGTAGCAAAAATGATAGATTAAACAGAAAAAATGAGCAATTTGAAAGATTTAAAAACCAAATGATTAAACTTGTTATGTTGGAACTTTGTATCCAATACTGAGGGAATACACATTCTTCTCAACCAAATATAAATGGAAATTGACTACACAGTAAGCCACAAAGCATATCTCAATATATATCAAAGACTGTATCAAATGGACAACACTCTGTGACTATGGTGTCTTGGAGCTGTATGTACCCCAGAAAAACAGGCTTTTAAACTTAAACTATTCATGTGGTGTTAACCCATTGTAAGTAGGACTTTTTAATCAGGTATTCAGTTAAGATGTGACCCACCTCAATCAGGATGGGTCTTAATCATATTACTGGGGTTCTTTAGAAGCAGAATGAAATTCAGACAGAGCTAAAGTCATGGGAAGCAAGAAGATGAAATTCAACATAAACCAGTAGAGAACATAGAGGCCAGGAGAGACTGCCATATGCATTGCTGTGTGACAGAGGAGTCAAGGACCAAGGATCACTGGCAGCCAGTGCCAGAGTGCCAGTCTTGGAAAGAAAGTGTCACCTTGATTATGCCTTGATTTGGATTTTCTTTTGCCTCAAAACTGAGTTAATACATTCCCAAGGTTTAAGCCAACCCATTGCACGGTATTTGCTTGAGCAGCCAAAGAAACAAAATCACTGGCTAAAACAGCAAAGTTAAACATCAATGATAAAAAGATTATTTTAAAACACTACATAATTGGAAACTAATAAACAATTTTGAATTTCTGATGAGAAAAATAATGAATCTAATGGAAATTAGATATACACTGCAAACTGATAATGAAATTACTATATAACAAAATTGGGGGAAGGAGCTAAAGCATAATTTCAACAAAAATTTAGAACCTTAAATGCTTATATTGAAAAAAGTGAAAGGCTAAAAAACATAATGAATTGTGTATCCAATTCAAGCAGATAAGTGGAGAAAGAAAGAATGTCAAAATAAGTATGCTGGTTTGAGTCTATTATGTACTCCAGAAAAGCCTATGTTCTTTTAATCCAATCTTTGGGGGAGGAGGCCTATTGTGGGTGGGATATTTTAATTGGGTTTTTTCCATGGAGATGTGACTCTACCCATTCAAGTGGGTCTTAGTCCTCTTACTGCAGTCCTTTAAGAGAGAGACATTTTGGAGACTGCTCAGAGAAGTGAAGAGAGACAGAAACTGACTATGAGAAACAAGCAGGGGCCCACAGAAGCTGAGAGAGTAGTGCCCAGGGACATTTGGAGACACCATTGAAACTAGAACCCAGAAGAAGAAGGACTAGCAGACGTCTCCATGTGCCTTCCCATGTGATGGAGGGACCCCAGATGGCATTGGCCTATCCTCGGAGAAGGTATCTACCTCTTGATGCCTTAATTTGGACATTTTCATGGCCTTAGAATGGTAAATTGGAACCTAATAAATCCTCATTGAAAAAGCCAACCCATTTCTGGTATATTGCATTCCAGCAGCTTAGCAAACCAAAACAATAAGGAAATAATAAAAAAAGAAACTTAAGAAATAAAATTCAAGAAACAATAAAGAGCATCAATAAGCATGATAGATAAGTTTTTCAAAACACTAATGACATAGACAAATCTCTGATAAGATGAATCATGAAAAAATCTTAAGTCTCAAATAAACAACAGTAGCATGGAAAATGGGGACATAACTACAGATAGAGCAGGCATTTAAAAAATAACAAGACACTATTCCAAACAAATTTATGCCAATAAATTAGAAACTTTAGGCAATTTTCTGATTAGAAATTACCAAAACTGACTCAAGAAGAAGTAGAAATCCTAAGCCCATTATCAAAATGGAATCAGTAGTTAAAATTCTACACATGCACACACACACGCATGCACACACACTCACTCATACATTCACACACACACATTTAAAATTAATGAGCCCAGGCAGTTTTTTGGGAAAGTTCTACCAAACATGTAAGAAACAGATCATTCCAATCTCATAAAATCTCTTTCAGAGAATGGAAAAAGAGGAAGGACTTCACAACTTGTTTTATGTGGCTTGTAAAACTTTATAAGCAGTCCAGGACAACATGAAAAAGGAAAAGTACAGGCAAATCTCACATATGAACAGAGATACAAATATCCTAAGCAAAATATTAGTAAAATCTCAGTGAATATTGTTGAGCACTTTTAAAAAAAATCCATTATAATCAACTTGGGTTTATTTCAGGAATGTAAGATGGTTTAACATTAGGAAATCTATTAATGTAAACTATCACCAAATAAAGAAGAAAAGACATATGGTCATTAGAATAGATATAGAAAAAATAACCAGAGACCACCAACACCAGATAACTACAGTAATAGATAAGATCTTTCCTGTCTATTATACTTTTCACTTCCTCCCTGTGATGGGTTGGATATATTATGTCCCCCTAAAAGTCATATTCTTTAATGCAATCTTGTGGGAGCAGGTTTATCAGTCTGTTGATTAGAGTTGAAACATTTGATTAAATTATTTCCATGGGGATATGTACCCCACCCATTCAAGGTGGGTTTTAATTAAATTACTGGAGTCCTATAAGACAGCACACAGACAGAGGGAGCTCAGCACAGCTGAGAGAGACTTTTGGAAATAAGCTAAGAGCTGACACTGATGCTGACACTTGGACATGCTTGGAGACATTTAGAGATGCTAGCTCAGAGTTTGTTCCAGAGAAACTAAGAGAGTACCCAGACAGTTAGATGCACAGGAGCTGAAGAAGCTAAGAGAGACAAGATCAGAGACATTTTGGGGAAAGCCATTTTGAAACCAGAACCCTGGAGTAAAGGAACAGCAGACACCAGCCACATGCTTTCGCACCTGACAGAGGTGTTCTGAACACCATCGGCCATTCTACAGTGAAGGTATCCTCTTGTTGATGCCTTAATTTGGACAATTTTATGGCGTTAGAACTGTAAATTTGTAACCAAAATAAATCCCCTTTACAAAAGCTAATCCACTTCTGGTATTTTGCATAATGGCAGCATTAGCAAACTGGAACACTTTCTATTACAAGCAATGCTTCAATGATCATGCTTACCTGCGTCTCATTGTGCACAAGTGCAAGGGATTCTTGGGGTCCACTGACAACACATTAAACAAGGGTCTAGAGTTTGTATACAAAAGTAGAATTGTTATGCCCACTGTTCTAGTTTTCCAGTGCTGCCAGGATGCAAAACACCAGAAATGGATTGGCTTTTACAAAAGGGGGTTTATTTGATTACAATTACAGTCTTAAGGCCATAAAGTGTCCATCAACAAAGGGTACCTTCACTGTAGAAAGGCCATTGGCATCCAGAAAACCTCTGTTAGCTGGGAAGGCTCGTGGCTGGTGTCTGCTCACTCCCAGGTTGCATTTCAAAATGGCATTCTCCAAAATGTCTGCATCAGCTTCTGACGGCCATCCTCAAAATGTCTGTCTCAGTTCCAGCTCACCATGAACTCCTTCTCTCTGAGTTTATATATTGCTCCAGTAAACTAAACAAGGCCCACGCTGAGTGGGTGGGGCCATACCTCCATGGAAATTATCCAATCAGAGTTATCACCTACAGTTGGGTGGGTCACATCTCCACGGACACTGAACCAATAGGTTCCAACCCAATCCACACTAATATGTCTGCCACCACAAGACTGCATTAAAGAATATGGCTTTTTATGGGGGGACATAAAAATACAAACTGGAACACCCATCTTCAACTCCACTAGCTTTTTTCAAGTTTATCTCCAAAGAAATTGCACCAATTTATCTTTCTACATTCATAGCTGCCGAACTCTGGCTCTGAGTCTCAGGTGTCACACAGGTACCCAAAATTCCAGGGACTGACCAGGTTGTACACAAAGAGCTCAGCATCTCAGAGTTTTTTGAAATAGCCATTAAAACTCAGGAATAGATGTAAGTCCAATAAGAGCTTACCACTAGGAACCTTTACCATAAGCCTCCTGATAACCTGTGCTCTCAGACTCAATTCTCAGAGTGTGCACATTGTAGTTAGCCCATATTAGTGAGGCATCATACTATTTTTCTTTTCATTTCTGGTTTATTTCACTCAGCATACTATCCACAATGTCCACTCATCTCACAACTTCACTCCTTCTTGTAGCAGCTCAGTATTCCATTATATGTGTATACTACAGTTCACCATTCTGTTTATCAGTCGATGTACCCTTAGGCCACCTCCATCCACCACAAATTGTGAATACTGACAGCATAAACTCCTCTGTACAACAGTCCATTCATGTTCCTCTTTTCAGTTCTTCCAAGTATATACCCTATAATCGAGTTGCAGGATCATATGGCAACCCCATAATTAGTTTCCTGTGGAACCACCGTACTGCCCTCCAGATGGGCTGCACCATTCTACTTCCTCACCAATGATGATTAGGTACACCCCTTTCTCCACACTTTCTTCAGCACTTGTATCCTTCTGTTTATTTTTAGACAGTTTTATTCACACACCATACATTCCATCCTAAGTAAACAATCAATGGTTCCCTGTATAATCACATAGTTATGCATTCACCACTACTATCTATATGAGGACATTTCCATTTCTTCCACAAAGGAAGGGGAAGAGGCAAAAAAAAAAAAAAAAAAAAAGACAGCTAAAAAGCAACAAAAGAAAAATCAAATTCAAATACAATACAATAAAAAAGTCAGACAACAATACCAATACCAAGAATCCCATACCCCTTGCTTATATCCCCCTCTTATACACATTAAGCTTTGGTATTTTGCCTTTGTTACAATTAATGGAAGCATATTACATGTTACTGTTAACTATAGATACTTGTTTGCATTGATTGTATTTTTCCCCCAATACTATCCCATTTTTAACATCTTGCAAAGTTGACATTCATTTGTTCTCCCTCATGTAAAAACATATTTTTTTCCATTTAATCATTGACCACTTTAGGTTTCACTAAGTTATACAGTCACAGTCTTTATCTTCTATCTTTCCTTCTGGTGTCCTACATGCCCCTAACCTTCCTCTTTCAACCATACTCACAGTCATCTTTGTTCAGTGTACTTACGTTATTGTGCTAACATCACCCAATATTGTGTTCCAAACCTCTCCCTCCTGTTTTCTCCTATCTGCCTGTAGGGCTCCCTTTAGTATTTTCTACAGAGAAGGTATACTGTTCACAGACTCTCTCAGTGTCTGTTTGTCTGAGAATATTTTAAACTCTCCCTCATTTTTGAAAGACAGTTTTGCCAGTTATAGAATTCTTGGTTGGCAGTTTTTCTACATATCATACCACCGCCTTCTCACCTCTATGGTTTCTAATGAGAAATCTGTGCATAATCTCAGTATGAGCTTCCCTTGTATGTTATGGATTGCTTTTCTCTTGCAGCTTTCAGAATTCTCTCTTTGTCTTTGACATTTGATAATCTGATTAAGTGTTTTTGCATAGGTCTATTTGGATCTATTCTGTTTGGGGTATGCTGCAGTTCTCAGATCTATAATTTTATGTTTTTCATAAGAGATGAGAAATTTTCAGTGATTATTTCCTCCATTATTGTTTCTGCCCCTTTTCCCTTCTCTCCTTCTGGCACACCCATGACATGTACATTCATGCACTTCATGTTGTCATTCAATTCCCTGAGATGCTGCTCGTATTTTTCCATTTCTTCCCCATCTGCTCTTTTGTGTGTAGGATTTCAGATGTCCTGTCCTCCAGTTTAAGAATCTTTTCTTCTGCTTCTTCAAATCTGCTGTTGTATGTATCCATTGTGTTTTTTATCTCTTTTATTGTGCCTTTCATTCCCATAAGTTCTGCCAATTGTTTTTTCAATCTTTCAAGTTCTTCCTTATGTTCACCCAATGTTTTCTTTATATCCTTCATCCATTTTGCCATCTTTCCTCAACTCATTGATTTGATTGTTGGATTGATTTAGGAGATTTGTTTGATAATAATTAGTTGTTTCAATTCGTGTATCTCAGTTGAAGTGTAAGTTTGTTCCTTTGACTGGGCCACACTTTGTTGTTCCTAGTGTGATTTGTAATTTTTTGTTGTCTAGGCATCTGGTTTCATTGATTACCCCAATCAGATTTTCCCAGACCAGACAGGTCCAGATCTCAGGAGGAGACTGTTTTCAGTATCGGGTTTCCCTGAGAGTGAGACTGAGAGATTGTCCGACTTTCCTGTGAGGCCTCTAGACTCTGTGATTTTCCTATCCTGCCCCAGCAGGTAGCACATGTCAGCCTGCAGCTCCACAATGGTGTAAATAGGTGTTGTCTCCAATTCTCAGTGGATCTTGTCCTAGCCAGGGGCTGATGATGTCAGAAGCCAAGCTTAAGTTGTTTCTGTTTTGTTTTGTTTTGTTTTTTTTCCCCAGGCCCTGGGGTCTGAATTCTGTGAGGGAGGGCAGCTACTTGAGCTGGGCCCTACCTCCCTTTTCCTAGGGATGATACACCTTTAGGGAGTTTCCTTCTACACTTGAATTCCTCCTTTGTCTCTCTGACTCTGTTAACTCCACCCTTGCCTGGATTAGTGCTGACAATTAAAATTGCCTGAGGCTTTCTCTATTGAGCTACTTAGAATGAGAGAAAAAAAGAGAAAAAGAGAGAAAGCCCCTTTTCAGAGACAGTCCCCAACCCCACAGTTTCACCAGACTACCAGTGTTTGTACCCAGTTCTCTGTGCCCTTCCCTTGGGGTACAGCTGTTTTCCAGTATTCTGAGCTCAAATATCTCCAAAGGCCTCTGTTTTATTTATTTATGTTTTGTTTTGTTTTTTGTTTTTTGTCAGCCCTGCCTCCTCCCTGCTGGGAGGAAACTCAGGTTCCTTTCCTGCTTGCTCCAGGTTTATCTGTGCTCATAGCTTGTATTCAGTAGTCCAAAATTGTTCATTAAAATCACAATTGGAGCTGGGTTGAGTTACTTTCCCTTGCTCCAGATAGCCTGCTTCTTTCTTCACAGGGATCTGTTACAACTCAGCCTGCTGTGCTGGTAGAGAAGGGGCTCCAGCTCTGTAGTTTGGGGAGATTTACTTACAGTTCTATGCTGTGATCTCAGCCATTCCATCTGTTCTAGGCTGGTGTATGACATGTGTTAGTCTCCAACAGTTGTTCCAGACTATTTACTAGTTGTTCCTGGCTATTTATTAGTTGCTCTAACTAAATTACTACTTACTAACTAAATTCCACATCTCTCTATGCTGCCACCTTGCCCCATCTTGGTTTGTTTGTTTTTTAATCTGTACAGTATTCTGTCAAACCTAGCAGATTTTTTGATTATTTATTTCCAAATAATTCTACATGCAAGTAACCACAGCCAAGATTTTTTTCTAGATAGTCTTCAAGCCTGAGATTTCTTGGCTTTTAGGCTGGACTTAGTGCTCTGCCAATCTTGCACTCCCAGAATTTATTGGCCACTGCCTTGAGGCAATTCTTAACAATAGGCAAAAGACAGCACCTTAATCCCATCTCTTTCAACTAGTACTCCTTCTTTGCCTGGCAAAGTAGTCATAAAATGAAGTTACTGGATAAAGGCTTGGGATCCCAATCTTATCTTCTGCTAGGTCTGCTTCATAGCCCCATTTGTTTGGGCTTCAGGGTGCGGTACCAAAGCAATTTAGACTGCTGCTGTATGCAGAAAGTGTCTCTCTTAAGCCCAGCAGTTTTTCATATTCCCTTCCCTCTCCACTTGCATTCTGGCTAGCTTTGCTCTCAGTTCATTCCTCTTTTGGTGACTTTTGCTGAAAGTGACAAGAAGTAATGGCTTCATGGTATAATCAGAGTAAATTATTTTCAATGGCCCAAAAGGCCTTACATGATCTAAATCCCCTCCCCCACCACATTCCTCTCTGTTGCTTTTTACTACCCATGAATACTCCAAGCATACTCCTTGGAGAGTGTTGCCCAGGGAGCCTCTTGGATCCCTCACTTCCTTCAAGTCTCTGCTTATCTGTCACGTTATCTGAGTAGCTTTTCTGAACTCCTCAAATAAAATAGCCACTGCCATTCTTGAACTCCCTACCTCCCTTACTTTGCTAACTTTTTTCCATAACACTTCTTAGATTCTACTTAGTGTATTTATTTGTTAATTATCTATTTCCCCCACCAGAGTAGAAACTCCATGAGGTTAGAGACTTTTTACAGTTTTATTCACCATGTATCTCATATTTTTTAGAACAATGCCTGGCATGTAGTAGTAAGGGAGGGAGACTAGAACACAGCTCTGTCAACACAAAGGACAGGCAGCTTTTGATGGGCTGATGGAGGGTTGGGGAAGATGGTAAGGGGCACAGACCACTGTAGTGAATCAGGGATTTATTGAGGTCATGATTAAGATCACTTGGTTCAGGATGTTTTCCTTTGGGATAATTGGGCCAGGAGGGAGCTATGTTAGGAGTCTCTCAGATGCCCAGATGAGAGGGAGAGGGGAGGGGAAGGTCAGGGGCGAGACTGATATTCAGAATAGTTAGTTAGGATCTGAAGTTATCCTTTTTCCTTTTTATTTCTGCAATCCCAAGCATTCTTTTCTGCAGTCCGACAGCTGCAAGCGTAGTTTCAGTGTAGTCAGGATAGGGAAGGTCTGTTGGGAGAGACGTGTGAAGAGTTGGGCTGGCAGATTGGTCAAGAGAAAGAAAAACAGTTATGCTTGCTGCCTTCTGGGCACAATATGGTTGCTGCATTGCCATGCTTTGGATCCACATTACAAGCAGGAGGAAGGAAAAAAGCACATTATCTGTACCATTAATGAAACTTTTTCAGAAATCTCCAGCTTTATCCATTTTTGTCTCCATGGCCAAAACATGTCACATGTCCTCTTCAATATACAAGGAAATCTAAGTAAATATTTTTAGCTGTAAACATGCTACCTGGAACAAAATCTGACTTCTGTTAATAAGGAAGAAGGGGAGAATAGATATTAGATAAATAACAGCCTAGAATGGTACATATTTCCTCTTCTGTGAGTCACTGTTTCTGCATTTTGCCTATTTTTTCTATTGGGGTATTTGTCATTATCTTACGATTTTTAAAGGTTCATTATATAACAGGGGATACCAATTCTTTGTGGATTTTATGCATTACAAATAATTTCTACCAGTTATTTGTTCATTCATTCTTATATTTTCACTGAAGCTTGAATGTTTTTTGTTACCACAGAACAGCCTAGCCTAGGCTGATTAACACAAGTGGCAAGAATAAAAGCAAAGATCCATTAGAGAGCTATTTTAATGGTTCAGATGATAGCTGCAAGAAGTTAGAATGGCGGAAATTATGATAAATTTTTATTTGCTCACAGATTGAATGTGGGGTTCATGAGTGAAGAAGAGTTGAGGGTGACTCAGTGGATTTTGGCTTGAACAACTGGCTTTGCCATTTGCTAGGCAGGGCACCCCAAGTGTGTGGGAGACTCTTAGTTGCCTAGTCCAAGATCCATTCCCTTTTTTTCTACTTACTGACAGAGTCCTGAATTGAAACTGAATGCATTGCTGTTCATAATGAAAGACTGCAGTTTTCCAGCATCCCTTACAGCTGTTTTAAACTGTGTGATTAATGAAAACATTTTGGAGATTTCTAGTTCTTTAAATGGAAGGGAGGATGCTCTTCTGTCTTCTTGCTGGAGCTTGAGCACTCACATTGGACTAACGGGCCAAGTGTGAAAGTGGCAAACACCAAGAGAGAAGGAACAGGTCCCTGATAACCCTGCCAAAGGTCATATGAGTGAGAAATAAACCTCAACATTGTATTAACCATGGTGATTTGGGGTTCTCTGCAATATGTAGGCAAATCTAATTCTAACTGGTAGATAAGAATGAATTTTGGGAAATCAGAAGTTCAGGTTTGGACTTAAGTGTTTTGCCTATCAGACATTCAAAAGGAGATTGAACAGTCAGCTGGAGAGGAGGTTGGGGTTAGGGATATAACATTAGGAGGCATCAATGTTTAGAAAGTATTTAAAGATGTGGAATAGGAGGGAATTACCTAGAGAAGCATTAAATTTTAATATAGTTGAATTTTTAAATATTTTCCATTACAGCTTGTGCATCTTGAAATCTTGTATAAGAAATCCTTTTATACTCTGAGGTCATAAAGATATTCTACTGTATTCTCCTCTAAAAGTTTTCAAGTTTTATTTCTGACATTTAGATCTTGAATCCAGCTGAAATCTATTTTGCATATGCTATGAGGAAGAAATCTAATTTTATTTTTATCTATATGATGATAGTTATTCCAGTGGTGGTAATTGAATATTTCATAATTTCCTTACAAGTTTCCCATACTTCTGACATACATCAAGTTTTTGTATATGTATATATGCTGGTTTGAAACTGTTATGTACCCTAGGAAAGACTATGTTCTTTAATGCAGTCTTATGGGGCAGACTTATTATGAGTGGGATCTTTTGGTTAGGTTGTTTCCATGTAGATGTGACCCCACCCATTCAAGGTGGGTCTTAATTAGTTTACTGGAGTCCTTAAGAGAGCTCAGGGGCTGATACAGATGCCAGATGCTTGGAGATGCAGACAGAAAGACATCTGGAGATGCTAAGCTAAGAGATTATCCTAGTTTGCTAATGCTGCTGGAATGCAAAACACCAGAAATGGATTGGCTTTTATAAAAGGGGGTTTATGCGGTTACACAGTTACAGTCTTAAGGCCATAAAGTGTCCATCAACAAAGGGTACCTTCACTGGAGAAAGGCCATTGGCATCCAGAAAACCTCTGTTAGCTGGGAAGGCATGTGGCTGGTGTCTGCTTGCTCCCAAGTTGCGTTTCAAAATGGTGTTCTCCAAAATGTCTGCATCAGCTTCGAATGGCCGTCTTCAAAATGTCTGTCTCAGCTCCAGCTTGCTGTGAGCTCCTTCTCTCTGAGGTTATATAATGCTCCAGTAAACTAAACAAGGCCCACGCTGAATGGGTGGAGCCACACCTCCATGGAAATTATCCAATCAGAGTTATCACCCACGGTTGGATGGGTCACATCTCCATGAACACTGAACCAATAGGTTCCAACCCAATCCACAGAAATACATCTGCCCCCACAAGAATGCCTTAAAGAATACAGCTTTTTCTGGGGGGGCATAAATATACAAACCGGCATAGAGATGAAGCCCAGAGTTTGCCCCAGAGAAGCTAAGAGAGGACTTTCAGATGCTTAGAGAGAAATGCCCCGGGACAACAAGCAAGGATGCACAGAAGCTGAGAGAGAGAAGCTGAGAGAGACGGAAGCCAAGGGACATTTTGGAGAAAGCCATTTTGAAACCAGTACCCAGGAGCAAAGTACCAGAAGACACTAGTCATGTGCATTCCCAGCTGACAGAGGTATTCCGAACGCCATCAGCTTTTCTTCAGTGAAAGTATCCTCTTGATTCCTTGGTTTGGACACTGTTACATCTTTAAAACTGCAAATTTGTAACCAAATAAATCCCCTTTATAGAAGAAAATCCATTTCTGGTATTTTGCATAATGGCATCCTTAGCAAACCAGAACAGTATGAGTCTTTTTCTGTTGTGTTCCATTAATTTATTTGTCCATCCCTGCACTGATCTCAAACTTTCCTAATTATTACTATAATAAGTCAATATCTGATAGTATGAGTCTCCTCTATTGTGTTCTTCACAAGTTTCTTAGTTATTCTGGCCTTTTTGCTCTTCCACATTAGTATAAATAATTAAAAGGGAATATCTTCTTGGTATTTTGATTGAAATAACTTTGAAATTTGTGGATTAATTGGGAATAATTGGCATTTTAATATGTATGTGCATATACTAGTGTGTATTTTTCTTTTCTTACATTGGTCTTTGGCTTTTTTGTGGGGGCTGTCAAGGTCATATTAGCCTCAAAAACTTAATGAGTGGCTTTGTTTTTTCTTTTTAAAAATGCTTTGAAAGAGTCTCTGAAGATTAGATAAAATTCTCCTGTAAAACTTTTTGTGCTTTGTGTCTGTGGATGGGGAATAATTTTCTGTATCTTCCTGAGTCAATTTTGATAATTAATATTTTTTCAAAAAAAATTTTTAATCTAAGTTTTCACATATATTGGCATAAAGATATTCATAGAATTCTCTTATGATTAAAAAATTTTCTACTATGTACATATACTGTATATGTAGTTATACCTCCTTTTCCATTTCCAATATTTGTCTCTTTCATCTTTTATCTTGGTTTTCTACTCTTACCTGGAACTTATTTTCCTTTCTTACTTTTTTTTAGGAACCAGTGTTTTATTTTTTACCTTAGTTCTATTTTATTAATTTCTGCTCCTTTGGTCTTCCACATTAATCTAAATAAATAAGTAGGAATTCTCTCAGCATTTTTTTTTTTAATTCAGTTTTATTGAAATACATTCACACATCATACAATCATCCATGATATGCAATCCACTGTCCACAGTATGATAACATAGTTATGCGTTCATCACCACAATCTATCTCTGAACATTTTCCTTACATCAGAAAGAACCAGAACAAGAATAAAAAATAAAAGTGAAAAAAAAACACCCAAATCATCCCCCCATCCCACCCCATTTGTCCTTTAGTTTTTATCCCCATTCCTCCACTCATCCATACACTAGATAAAGGGGGTGTGATCCACAAGGTCTTCAAAATCACACTGTCACCCCTTGTAATCTACATTATTATATAATTGTCTTCAGGAGTCCAGGCTGCTGGGTTGGAGTTTGGTAGTGTCAGGTATTTACTTCTAGCTATTCCAATACATTAAAGCCTAAGAGGTGTTATCTATATAGTGCATAAGAATGTCCACCAGAGTGACCTCTCGACTCCATTTGGAATCTCTCAGCCACTGAAACCATTTTGTCTCATTTTGCATCCCCCTTTTGGTCAAGAAGATACTCTCAGTCCCACGATGCCGGGTCTACATTCATCCCCGGGAGTCATACTCTGCGTTGCCAGGGAGATTTACACCCCTGGGAGTTCGGTCCCACGTAGGGGGGAGGGCAGCGAGTTCACCTGTCGAGATGGCTCAGTTAGAGAGAGAGAGGGCCACATCTGAGCAACAAAGAGGTACTCAGGGGGAGACTCTTAGGCACCATTACATACAACTTTAGACTCTCCTTTGTGGTAATGAGCTTCATAAGGGCAAGGTCCCATGCTCAAGGGCTCAGCACATCAAACCACCAGTCTCAATGTTTGTGACAACATACGCTAGGGGATCAGCATCTCAAAGTTTAGAGATAGGCCTTACAATTCAGGGATAGAGTTAACTGCTGTAAGAGCTTACAATCTAGGTACTATTACAATTATTGTGTCCACGTTAGGCTGTGTTCTAAGATTCAATTCTGAGTTTACACATTGTAGTTAGTCCATATTGGTGAGGCATCATTGCTCTCACCATGTTTTCTCCAACACTTTTACTCCTATATATATATTTTCCTACAATTTTATAGACTTATATTCACATACCATACATTTATCCACAGTGTACAATCAGTTGTTCATGGTATCATCATAAAGTTGTACATTTATCACTACAATCAGCATTTGAACATATTGATTACTACAAGAAAAATTGTTTTTTTTTTTTTTTTTTTTTTTTTTAGCAATAAGAAAAAATGTTAAAAAGAAAAATAACATGTCATACAATACAATATACTACTAAGGACAGCAAATAACACCACTACCAAGAATCCCATATTACTCCCCTATATCCCTTTCTCATATACATTTAGCAATGGCATATTGCCTTTGTTACATTTAATGGAGGTATATTACAATGTTACTGTTGACCATAGACTCCAGTTTGCTTTGATTGTTTTTTCCTGAATACCATCCCTTTTTCAAATTTCTACATGGTTGACATTCATTTGCTTTCCCACATGCAAAAACATTTTTATATTTGTATATTTAGTAACAGTCATTGGCCACTCCAGTTTTTGCCACGTTATACAGTCCCAGTCTTTATCATCTATCGTTACCTCTGGTGTCATACATTCTCCTATCCCACCTCTTTCAGCTTTACTCACAGACATCTTTGTTCAGTGTACTTACAATACCGTGCTACCATCACACAGCATTATGCTATCTATTTCTGGATCTATGCGATCAATCCTAAACATTCTGTAGTCCTTCAGCATCAAATGGCTGATCTCTGCCCTCTTTCTATCTCCTGGTCGCCTGTTTGTCAGCTTTTATCTCCCAAAGTTTGTTCATTAATATCTGTTCATATTAGTGAGACCATACAGAATCTGTCCTTTTGTTTCTGGCTAACTTCACTCAACATAATGTCCTCAAGGTTCAGCCAGATTATTACATGATCCATGTCTTTGTTCTGTCTTACAGCTGCATAATATTCCATCATGTGTATATACCACAGTTTGTTTATCCACTCGTCCTTTGATGGACATTTGGGCTGTTTCCATCTCTTGGCAATTGTGAATAATGCTGCAATAAACATTGGTCTACAAATGTCTGTCTGTGTCTTAAGTTTCAGTTCCTCTGAGTATATACCCAGCAATGAAATAGCTGGGTCATATGGCAAGTCTATATTCTCTCAGCATTTTGATCACAATAACTTTGAATTTGTAGATTCATTTGGGAACAGTTGACATATTTGTAATATTGATTCTTCTCATCCAACTTTATTATTTTCTTTCTTCTATTTCTACATTTACTATTTTATTCTTTTACTAATGTCTTGAAATGAACATAGAAACTTCCCATCTTTTTCTGATTTTTATTATTTAAATAAAGGCTAAAATGTTATCTTTAAATACTGCTTTATCTGTGTCCCACACATTTTGATATATCATATTTTCATTGTCATTCATTTCTTAATACTTTAAATTTTATATTGTTATTCCCTCTTTAACTTAACTTATGAATTATTTGGGAAAGTGAGAGTATTCAAAAGCAGAGATTTTTAAAAATTGATTTTTTATGGTTGATTTCTAATTCACTTGCATTAGTTGGGTTTTTTTTGTTTGTTTGTTTGTTTTTTTGAGACGTCCTCTCTGACCTAATATGTGACCAATTTTTGTAAGTGTACCATTGATACTTTATTCTATATTTGGGGAGTATGTTGATCTCCATTTGATTAAGTTTGTTACTATTGTTCAACACTCTATATTCTTACTAATTTACCTGCTAGATCTATTAATTTTTGAAAGAAGTGAATTAAAATTTCCAACTCTGTTGATTTGTCAGTTCCCTTGTAATTCTATCAGTTTGTTGTTTTGTGTGTTTTTATGCTATGTTCTAAGTGAAGGCAAGTTCATAATTATTGAATAGTCTTAGTGGATATTTTCCCGCTGTGGTTTATCTCTTTTAATCCCCAATAAGCCTTTTTCATTTAAATTCTAATTTATATGACATTAATATGGATTCACCAATTTTCCTTTGGCTAATATTTGTACCATATATCTACAACCATTCATTTCTTTTTATCCTTTCTCGCATTTTTGTTTTAAGTGTTATCTCTTGTAGGAAGCATAAACCTGGATTTTGATTTTGTCTCCAATCTCAAAATTTCTATGTTTTAATAGATATGTTTAATCTATTTATCTTTATTTTAGGAATTTAATAGTGGACTTATTTCCACCAGTTATTTTGTATTTCCTACTTATAATCTTTTTCCTTTGTTTTATTCTCCTCCTTTCAGACTGATAAGATTTTCTACATCCTTTTTTCTCCTCCATTAATTTGGAAGTTACTGGTTGTATTTTCACTCTTTAGTGGTTAACTTTATTTTTTAAAAGAAATATACATTATTTTAATGAGGTCTACAGTCATTCAGTATTTCTATCCTTCTCCCCAAAACAATGCAGAGCTTGCATGCTTTTAACAATAAAATATCTTCCCCATCTTTTAACTTTTGAATAGTTTTAAGTTACCTTTTTAAGCACAAATAAATTATTTTTTTATTACAGTTAGAAGTTATTTAAATTTAATGACCTTTTGGACATCAAATTCTGAGCTTTTCATCGTTTATTTCATGATGTATACCCCAAGATGCTCCTCTTGCTGAAGGGCATCTGTACTGATTTTTAAATTATTGTCTTTTAGCTTAAAGTCCACCCCTTCCTTCTGTGCTCCATGAGGCTGGGGCTGGGACTTTGCTAACCACATTTCTCCTTTGTCAGCTGGCACCCTGTTAGGCTCTGCAAATGGGGGGAAGAGAGAGAGAGAGAGAGCGAGAGACACACACTCACAAACACACACACACACACACTCACACACACCAGAGATAGACCAGAAGCCTGGAGAAAAGAGAAGTAACTTGCTTCTTGTTATTCCTGTCATTGTTGCCCCATCACCTTTCCACATCCCACATCCCCTTTGCACCTGAAGTCCAAAATAAAGCACTTTCTTTTTTTTTAGAGGCATGAAGTAGGGGTGTGTGTCAGAGGGACCCATACTCTCTCCTGATTTTTGCATGTGCACGTTTATTTTTTAAAACACTTTCTTGAGATATAATGCACATACCATAAAATTCACCCATTTAAAATGTGCAATTCAGTGGTTTTAGTATCTTCATATAGTTTTGCAACCATCACCACAATCTAATTTTAGAACATTTCATCACCCCAAAAAGAAACCCTATACCATTAGCAGCCTGATATAATTATTTTTAGTTTTAGATTCCTTTTAGATCTTAACCAGGCACATACACATTTTTATCTAGTTATAATCATGGTATACCTAATATTTTGCATAATTGGAGATATTCTTACATCATACTACAAGATATTTTGTTTCTATAGTTATAAAAACTATTATTTTTCATGTTTGCATAATTTGTCCTGTGTGGGCTTACTATGCTTGACTCATGAACAGAGATTGTTTTCAACTGTGACAAGCTTCCAGTATGCTGGTCCAACAGACATTGGACTGAAGTTTTTATTCTAGGCATTATCTTTCATTTCTGGACAATCACTTTTTGGTGGGTAAGAGAAGATAAGATGAGGACAATGTAAAACATTCCAAGCCCTATCAATATGCCCTCTGGGTTGGCAATCACCCTTGTGCAGGCCATACTCACATATGTGGCAGCCAGTTTTACAGGTATTGTGAGACACGGTGTGACTCAAGCAGACCATCATCAGGATGGGCAGGTTCGGCGTTGGCTGAAGAATATTCACAAGAGAAAGATAAATCCAAATGCTTAAAGTTAGTTAGAATTTCTTACCTGCTGGGCACATCACCTCTGTTTTCATCAACTTACCCCCCCCCCCCCCCACGCCAGAGGCACCACGTACCCTAAGGACTCTGAAGCCCATTCCCTGGCGTTTATAAGTTTTTGCTTGGGAGAACAGGGATCAAAGATGACTCTGAGGTTATCCTCCTAAAAGACACAAGCCTACACATTTTACCATGTTCTTAAAGACACAAAAAGCTTTTAAGACTTACTGATTATCTTTGAAATAGAGTCTTGGCCAGACCACTGTCTGTGGCTGCACATTCCAGAGGATGACATTCCCAAAGGTGACAATGTGAAAGGCACACTCTGTTATGTAGTACATAACCAGCACAAATGTACTTAGCAGCCTTGGGTCTCAGCCAGCAGACATATAACAAGGATGCTGCCATGATGAAAATTAACATTCTATAGCACATTCTTGCTTATGTAATATTTAACCGCAGTATCTCAGTGAATCTGTACATCCAACCAGTGACTCTCCTTGCTTTCACATGTTTTTCCTTCTGGCTGAGGCATTCCTCTCCTGTAGCTTCTCATGTTCTCCTGGTAGTCTCTATTATTTTTACCCAACTTAGCTCAGCCCTCACCTTCCTAATTTCCCTCGTTGGGGTAGTTGTTATCCCTCTGGGCTCCATTGCCATAGCATCCTGCACATACTTCTATCACAGGGTTTATTTTATATTTAGCAATTGGCTGTTTGCCTCTGTCTCCCTCCCACCGCTGAAAAAACAAATTAACTGTCTTCCTAGCATATTGGAGGTTTTCAACTATGTCCACTGAATTTATAGATGAGGTTCTGGTGCTACCAGAATTTTTTTTCCAAGCTTAATCTGTAGAGGATGCAGGAGTAGAGCCCTGGCCTTTGACCTTGACTCCCAAGTTCTTTCAATCATGCTGGATATTTCTCTCTCTACCCCAGTCCCTAGAAATGGAATGTGGAAGTCCCAACTGCCAGACATTCATGTGATTTTGTTTTGAAGCTGGTGTGGAACTTAATGTAACTAATGCAAATCTTTATGGTATGTAATAAGAGAAAGCATCATTATTTTTGCTTCCAACTGTTCTTTTCTCCATTTAAGATCGTTTATAGATGGAAAGCCTTCTACACCTTGTGCGTCCACTCTTCCCCTCTATCTCCAAGATTTCTGAGGTTTTGGAGGTAGAAAGTGGAGAAAGAGGAAGGAAAGACAGAGCAGAAAAGCAGGGCCAGATGTAAGGCACATGCCTCAGGTGCAAAATTTAAGGAGACATTAATATATGCAATATTTTTTAAAATAAAAATTAATGCAAAAGCAAAAAAACAAATACAAAATCAAAAAATTAATGCAAAAATTCCACATTGAAAAAATATTAAAAATTTAAATAAAGACAGACTTCTGTTTGTTTGTTTACGACCTTGCATTACTCTGCAACAGTAACTGTTTTCTAATCAGCCTGTGGTTTCTGGCCTGATGGGCTACTACATCCCCTGCTGGTTTGGACGATGAGTTTACAGTGGCCTGTGAACAGATTGGGAAATGCAGGACTTCCTATAAAAGTCATGTTTTTTGTTTTTTTTTTTAATTGTGGAGCTTTTATTAAGTTTTTCTACTCAGTTCAAAATATGGGAGGATATTTTGATAAGGGTACATAGGGGTACAAAATTTTCCTTTGGCCTTAGGCTCCAATATGGCTTGACAGCACTGCAGGCAAGTTCTTATTTTACTGGTACTGTTGGAAGCTGACTTTACACGTCTGGATCTGGGAGGTGTTTAAAGTGAATTTTTCTCTCAGGGGACTATTTTTTGGGTTCTTTTGAGGCTGCCCCTGGGACCGTTTGGCTGCATTTCCTGTGATGTGGGAGGTGTTTTCGCCAGGTTGGCCAATTCGCGCTCTGATTTTTCAGAGGCTTACTCCACATAGATTCTTCTCTTCTGATGTCCCCTCATTCCTTCATGCAGTCCTCTGGGCCAGGGTTTAAAATGGCTCCAGGCTGGCTGCCTACTGAGAGGCCACAATGGGGCTCAAAAACACTCAAGCCTCCTGTGCTCTGACATACTCTGGAGGAACAACCACCAGAGCAGCCCCCTCCCCTTAACTCCCACTATCTTCATTCTGCCCTGGATATAATGCTTTTGGATTTGGCTTTTGGATTTTCCAGGTGGGATTCAGTAACCAGTCCACTGTGTGCTTCTTTCCCGACTTATTATAAAGAAGGAAGCACCTTCTGCCACTCCCTGAGGTGGTTGAGAGAGAGAATCACAGCAGTTTTCTGCAAGTAAATTTTATCACAAATTCTTCTCCTTTTTCAACAAATTGCTCCCTGTTTTTAAGAGCTGCACTACCAGTTTTAGATAGCTACTTTAAAATCCCTTTAGGATGATCTATCTCGAAACTCACTTTGGTATCAGATACTCATAACCTTTTGCTGAAGGGGGTCTCAGCTGAAACCCCCATTTTAACATTAAGCTTATAATGAAGAGGCTTTTTATCCAAAGATTTGGACATGGTGGGAAAAAAGAAATGGCGAAGGTAGATTCCTCAGCTCTCTATCCTTAAAGGTAGGAGTCTGCATGTCAAACTGGAACCCGTGGGGTCCTGGGGAATGGCGTGAGGATGGGGTCAATACCTAGATCATCACCTGACGTGAGCGTCCTTCCCCAAGTCGTGGTCAAGTGACTCAGTTCACATAGGACATGATTTATAACACTTCTGTTCCTCTAATGCACCCTACTGAGAATGGCTAAGAACTCGCAGAAAAATATCTCAAAGGTGGAAGCATTTACAGTCTTCATTATAAAATGAGATAACCTATGAAAAACTTATAGACTTTGAAAATGTATGTAAGGGTTAGTTATTAATTTTCTCGGGAAATCTAGTTCTTCATCTGCAATGTCAAAGTACAGGTCAGACTTTCTGAGAGAGTAACACACAAATTCAAAATTAGCAGAATTTAATTAAATGGAGTTTGACTGTGACTGTCTTTATTCTATTTCATAAATATAATGTCAGTCTTTTTAAGTGTTGCTGCGGAAGATTAGGAGTCAGCCTCAGGCCAATCTATCTGTGTTGTCTTCCTGGTAGCACTCCTTGTAAAACTCAGCTTATCTAAGAAAACCCAAATCATAGTAAGTGTTTCTCCTTGTGTTTACTGTAAATTGAGGTAGGACAATTCTACAGAGTAGGAAATTATTGATATATATGTCAAATCTTCCATTCATCCATCATGTTAAACATAATTTCTTATGTTATGCTTTTGGGGTGTCAAGTTCTCTTAACAGAATATAAGATTCATGAAGACAATGACCATGTGTACCTTGCTCACTGCTGTGTCCCCAGGGCTTAGCACAGTGATAGCATAAAGTAAGTGCTCAGTAATAATCCACTGAATGAATGAATTCAGCTATTTAATAATAGGTGACAGGTCTAGTGTTCGACACTGGGATATAAAAATGAAAGATGAGGTCTCTGCCCTCAAACAACTTATGGTCCATTTAGGGGAGACCAACAGATGAACCAATAATTGCCATCACCATGAAAAGCACTTTGGTAGAAAGATGTCTAAGTGGTCGCAGGAGCAGAGAGGAAGGGCACATATACCAGCCCGGGCGAAGGCAGAGGGATTGGGGTGGGGCTCAGAAAAGCATCTTGGGAGGAGTACTGCTTGAATTGAGTGCTTAAGAACAAGGCCAACAGGTGTATGTATGTCTCTCAGCTCTGCTCTAATCAAGAGAGAGTATACGAGGGGTCCTGGTGTGTATTCCTGTGTGTATTTGTTTGTCTGAGTCAGGCTGTGGTGAAAAGGCCAACTGGTGCTCATTCACTTTCTTCCCTGGGTTCCTCCAAAGACCTACATACAGGCCTATTTCCAAATAATGCACTGAGCTGAAACAGACTTGTTTTACATCTACCGGCAACTTTCATTACACTCCCTCCCATTACTCCTCCCCCAAATCATTTGTCCCTGCTGGGCCTCTACCTGGATCCAGCTGCTCTTCTTTCCTGACCCTGCATGTGGGTAATCTCCGCATTTACAGCAGTACTTAGTGTGGGGACCAAGTTGGTCCCCCAGAACAATGAGACTCCTTCACATCACACATGCTGATCCCTCCCACCTCCTCACTGAGTTGTTTGGAAAATTTTCTTCAATTTTTCTTTGCATTTAAAGACACAATCTTAATAGTTACCTCTTAGTTTTCTCTCTGGTAAAAGCCATCACTGATATCACACTAAGACAATGGAACGTGGAATACAAGCTGGGTTCCAGTAGAACCACTACCACCAATTAGCTGTATAACCTTGGAAAAGGTGGTTTTCTTGTGTGTAAAATAACAATGTTGGACAAGCCCTAGGGGCTTTTTAAGATACGGGCCCACTTGAATTCTTGTTAAGCAGGTAGAAAATATTTGGTTTTATAAGCTAGACAAGGGGAGGCATGTTGTTACTGAGCATAAATAGTAGGGATCATAACTCCCTTTCTCTCCCTCCTCTCTCTCCCTTTCTCTCTCTCCCTCTCTCTCTCTCCCATATACTACACTGGATGGGAACATTTCAGTTAAAGGAAATTGGCTTAACAGAAACTCAGCAGTGGGTGTAAGGTTAGCATTCTCCATATATGTTTTGATAATTTTACAGTGGTAATTAAGTTCTGCTTGAGAAAATTGGTTCTCACGGTGCAACCTGAGAACTTCCTTCACTGCTTATTCAACTCCAAAGCTGGACAGATCTCTATATCCTACTAGTTACCAATTTAGTTTGTTGTTCTATGGTCCAAAGCACTATATTATCATGGAGAGATGGTATCAACAACCTGAGTTCTGACAAATACGTGATGGAAATTGGTGACCTGTATATTTTTTTGGAAAAAAAAAAAGACAAAGTCTGTTTATATTCTGGTTGTTGAAGAATATCTTCCCATCTAAAGGAGAGCCAGTTACACTGTTTTTCTTCAAGGAGATAGTTAGTTCTGAATTTCTAGAATGTTTGTGCATGCATATGTGTGTGTACCTGTCTCAAAAAAAGTAACAATTCCAGTTTGGCAACCCCCTAATTGCAGGGATTGCTAAAAAGATTATTATGCATGTTATTGCAGAGAACTCAGCACCCTATAAAGTCATGTGGCAGGAACTAGGGCATTTCTCAATTTGCCGCATTAACCTTGCAATAAACCAACTCTCTGTAAACATCAGGCTATGGAAGACTACCTGGGGAGTGGATTTGTAGGGTCTTCTGAAGAAAATGTCTTTGTTGCAGGAGGGTGGGGAAATCACAGTAATTTTGTTAATTTTTTTCTTGCTTTTTGTCTTTTCAGCAACTTTCCCCTCAATTCTCATATAGCATGCCTTTTTTAAATTTCTTTTTTAATTAGAAAAGTAATGCTGATTGTAGAAAGTTTCTAAAATGCATAAAAGTATAAAGAAGCAGAAATAAAATGAATGGAAATCCCAAGTCCCAGTTACAACTATTACTAACATTTGGAAATGTTACCTTCCAGTTTTTTTTTCCCTTGTATCTTAAAAAATAGTGGATAAGTAATTTTATGCCCTGCTTTTTTAAAAAATATCTTTTCTTTTTTTAAAATTCAGTTTTATTGATATATAGTCACATACCATACAATCATCCAAAGTGTACAACCAATTATTCACAGTACCATCATATAGTTGTACATTCATCACCATAATCAAGAATAAAAATACAAGTAAAAAAGAACACCCAAAATATCCCATTGCTCCCATCTCCCCTATTATTCATTTAATTTTTGTCCTAATTTTTCTAAATAGTTTCAGGTATTTCCTTCTAGCTATTCCAATGCACTAAAAACTAAAAAGCATTGTCAGTATAATGCATAAGAATAACCTCTAGAATGACCTCTCGACTCCATTTGAAATCTCTCAGCCATTGAAACTTTATTTTGTTTCATTTCTCTTCCCCCTTTTGGTCAAGAAGGCTTTCTCAATTCCATGATGCCAGGTCCAGGCTCATCCCCAGAAGTCATGTTCCACATTGCCAGGGAGATTTACACCCCTGGGGGATGTAGGGGAAAGAGCAGTGAGTTCACCTGACAAGTATATGCCCTGCCTTTTAACTTACATTATGGGATAAGCATTTCTCCTTTTAAAAAATTTACTTATACCCATCATTTAAAATGGAGATCTAGTATTTTATTCAGGGAATTTGTCTAAACAGTTCCCTGCTGTTAGGTGTTAAATTAATGTCTACTTTTCCCCTAATATAAAAAATGCTGGATTAATAATCTTAATGTCAAAATATTTGCACATATTTTAAATTACTTCTTTAGTAGAGGTTACTAAAAGTGGAATTCAGGGTCAGAAAGTAGAACCCTTTTAATTCTCTTTACACTTATTGTGAAATTGCTGTTCAGAAGAGTTGCCTTCACTTTTATTCCTACTGCTAGAAGTATATGAAATGACCCACTTCATCACACTTTCATCAATTTAGGGCATTCACATTTTGATACATCTTTGCTAAATTGTTAGAGAAAATATCATGTATCTGCAGTTTTAATTCTCAGTTATTTATTTATTAGCAGAGTTGATCATCTTACCAAATATTTATTATCCAATTGCATGTGCATTGTCTATTCATATTCTTTGTCCATTATCTACTGGGAGCTTAGAGGTTGTTGTTTTTTTTTCTTTTTTAACTCATTTGTATAGACTCATGTTATCTTAGTCCCTAGGGTTCATTTAGTATTTTCCTCAAATGTTTGCTTATATTTCTAATTTACCTATATCTTTTTGATGTATAGAATTTAACTATTTGAGGTGGTCCAACTTTTCAAACTTTTTTGGGGGGAGGGTGTTATATTTTCAAATTAAAATGTTACCTCCAGTTCAAAGATTTAATAAATGTTTCCTTGTAGTTTCTTTTGTTGTATATATATATACTATTTTAAATGCAAAAAACAAAAATCATACACACATACACACAAAAACCAAAGTCTGAGGATGTTTCGATCAGTTTGAAGAAAACAAAAATAATGATTCATTAAGGAGTTAACCAGCCTCTTTAGGAACCAGTTGGACTGCAATCTTTGATAAGAGAATTAGGAAGAAAGACCTGTTACTGTCAGTGCTGATCATGATGAGTTGGTGGTGACTAGAAGAAGGTTGCTGAAGAATCCTTCTCCTGACTGGAAAAAGATTCATGGAATTTCACACTGATCTAGTGGAATTCTTGAGCCTTCCTCATGTTCTCCATTCTTCTCTCTTTTTTCTGATTCTCTGTAAGAAATTTTTAACAACCATAGATTCAAGGAATGATGGCTTCCTCATTTGGAAAGAGCCTAAGGGACTGGTCTAACACCTACTAACTAGGTTTTATTCCATAACTCATCTAAACTACAAGCATAATAACTAAGAGGAATAGCTTGGTTTTTAAAGAACTGGCTCTGTAAACCCAGCCTTCTAAAGTGACCACAAATTTCGCAAACCTACATCAGTGCCCTGTTTCAGCACATTTTTCAAAGGTCCTTATAAAACCTGGAGTGTGGTTCTGTATCTCCAAGGGATTTGGTGCAAAAACACCTAGCTCTTGACATGCCAATTTCTTTAGCTGTAATATTGGCCCTTGACCAAGTCTTTGAGATCCCTCCCCACTATAGCACCTGGATTTAAAAATTCTGTAATTAGGAAATCTAACAAGGATAGCTTTTCTTGCCATTATTCTTTAGCTACCTGAAAATGATATTTCAGGCAAGACACAGGAAGCAGCACAGGAATTTCTAGCAGATTAAGAATGCTAAAAAGAAGAACTTTTTATTCCTTTAAGTGACTCTAAATGCCTAAGTATTATGACTAAAATGTCTCTGACTTCACTGGGTGGTTTCTTTTTTCTTTACCTTTCCCCCACCCCACCCTGGGGTCCTTTCATCCTTTTTTTCTTTATTCTTCTCTTAATCTTGGCATATGATAAATATCTACCATATTTAGATAAGTTCAAATATTTTAATAAAGATTAAAATATTGCAAAGAATAAAAACATACATACCTCAACATCTTACACCTTCTTAATAGAAAAATCCTTTGTGTTCAGATGACTTGGCCATGATTGAGTCACTACCGCCACCTGGTGGCCCATAGCCTAATTACAGGAAAAGTATCTAAAGAAAAGTCAAATTCTTGAGTGATTAAAATTAAAAAGTTGTTCTGAAACAAGCCTCTGAAATTTTTATTTAATAAAGAAACAATTACACAGCTAGAGATATTATAAGCTAGTGGTGACCAAGTCAGTGCATGAAACCTGGTATCATACAACACTGACTCAAATTCTTGCATTCTGTGCCCTTGGGGAGGAAAACACCACTTTTTGCAATTGCTCCAGAAGTATTTATTTATTTGTTATCCTTACAGAAATTTTAATTAAACCAGTAATGTATATTGATTATTGAAACATCAGAAACCTCAAAGAAGCAAGAAGAATATAAAAGTTATACATAATGTTATCTCTTAGGAGTAAACACTGTTAGCTTTTTGGCATATTTTCAAGATCATGCTTTTTCTACATCACTTTTAGCATAAAAATATTAATAGTATAATGCTTATATTATACTTATTCTATGCCAGGCACATTCTAATTGCTTATACATGTATCTCATTTAATCCTCATGGTTACTCTATAAGGAAGATACTATTATTATCTTCATGTTGCATGAGGAAACTGAAGCACAGATAGGTTAAGTAACTTGCCCAATGCCATACATGTAATAAGTGGGGAACTTAGGACTCAAACCTAGAATCTGGATCTAGAATCTGCTTGTAACCACTGCACTCTACCACCTCACAGTATTCTGTTTCAGAGATATAATTTGCCTAACAAATTACCCATTGCTGGACATTTAGGTAATTGCTAAATTATTTTTATCATAAACAATGATATAATTTTTATTTTTGCAAATGTGATTTTACATGTAGTCTGAATTCTTAGAAATAAAATTGAGGATCAAACAACTCTATATTTTTAAGGTTCACTATCCAATCACCTTGGGTCAGAAGTTAAGAATGTGTTCAAAGAAAGGAAAACATGGCAAGGGTGTACCCATCTATTCTTCTAGGAACAGGGCTACTTTACTCATTATTAAAAAAAAAAAAACTTTTTAATTGCAAAACTCATAAATTCTTCTTGTAAAAAATTTGAACAATAATTCTAAAGCTACCCTCTATGTATCCTATGATTGAGCAACTACGTAAATACATTGTAGTTAAGGGAGCCAGATTTCCCATTGTTGAAGAAGGAAGTTAGAAATATGGAAAGGGGAAGGCTAAAGTAAACCTGTGGTATTGGATTGGATTGAAAGTATGGGTAGGAACTTCCAGCATTTTTTAACATATTTAGATAGATAGATATAGAAATAGATTTGGATATGTGAGGAGGGATAATATGTGTATATACATTTATATGTTTTCTAGCTCAGTCTGCTGAGAGGGCCTAAAAGCAATGCCAGTAGCAATGTCACACTTAGTTCCTGATCTTGGTTTCTAAGTAGCATGCTTCATTATAAAGGACCAACTCCCCTTGGAGAAATGCTGGATTCTATGGCTGGGGCTAGGAGGGTTCAAGGCGAGCTTGGAACATCCTTCAGTGTTAGAAAATAAGGAATAGCTCAAAGAAAGGAGTGCATATCAAAAGGATATATGTGCCAGCTCAAGGGGCTCCCACTAGTCAAACCTGGGGCAGTTTGAGCATTAAAATAAATAATGCCAGTAAAAAAATTCATTTATATGAATAAATGAATAAATGAATGAATAAATAAATAAATAAATAAATAAATAAATAAATGGGGAAAGGGGAAATCTGTCCTTTATGGTAGAATCCCAACTAACTGAAGTGGAAGGAATGATGGAATTAGAAAATCATGATGACAAGGAAAACTAGTAATTTTACAGTGGAGATGCCTGGGAGACATCACCTTAACCATGTGTTCAAAGTTCATATCACCAATAACAGAACATTGTGCATCTCTTCATATGAAGCCTTGCGAAGAATACAACTTCACTTATGTGAAGTTACACCAAAAATGATAACCTGACTTGGTATCTTGAGGAAACAGCAGACAAACTCAAATGGAGGAACATTCTTCAAAAATAACTGGACTGTATTCATCAGAAATATCAAGGTCATGAAAAAAAGGAAAGATTGAGGAACTATTTTAATTAAAGAAGACTAAAGAAACATGACAACTGAATAAAACTCATTCTCTGGGATTTTCTTTTCTTATACAAGACATTATTGGGACAGTTGGTAATTAGCTAACATTATTTTATCTATATTAATTTCTTGTGTATTCTGATTTTGGAATTGTACTATGGTTATGTACAGATGTCTTTGTTTTTTAGGAAATACATGCCAAAGTATTTAGAGGTAAAGGGGAATCACATCTGAAACTTACACTCACACTTTACATACACAGAAAAAGAGCTGGGGGGAGGATAAAACAAATGTGATAGACATTAACATTTGGGGAATCTGGGTGGAGGTTATAAAGAAAATTTTGACTACCTTTTGCAACTTTGTATAAATCTGAAAATTTTTCAAAATAGAAAGTTAAAAAATTAAAACACTACAAAAATGTATATAGTATAAAAGGAAAAGTGAATTATTCTTCTCTTTTTTATCCCTTTCCTCAAACATAATCATAGTGAGCAGGTTGGTGGGTTGCTTCCAAATTTTGCTATGCATATACAGATACATGTGCATGTGTTTCTACACATAATTTTTAAATAGGTTCACACTATAAAGTTACAACAGAATGTTCTGCTACTTGACTTTTTATTAACATGTTATTGACTTCTTTTCATGTTAGAAAATACATACATGCCTCTTTTTTTAAACTACTTTGTATAATATTCCAGGAATGGGATATAACATAATTTATAATAATTTCCTATTGATGAGCAAGTAGATTGTTTCCTATTTTTCTATACGAAAGCTGAAATTAATATTTTGTGCATTTGTATCTGTATTTCTATTGTATAGATGTGTGGAATTCCTGAGTCAAAGGATATTCCTATATAACCAATCAATAAATATTGCAAGGGATATGTTACAAAGCAAAAGTTGATCTAAACTGCTTCTCTTATTTACCACTGCCAGAATTCCACGTTCAGAATAAACGTGAACTATGACTATGACCAATTTGCGACCCATTTGGATGGTCTCGTGGACCATGAGCTGCTTGTAGCTGTGTATGCCCAGCCAGCATAGTGCAGTGGTAGCTGCCCCTTGCATGTTAACAGTGAACATCTTGGCTGTATGTCATCTCATGCAGGCTGGTACATGACTACAGCCTTTCAAAAGATCATTGTTATTAACCCAAGGTGTTGTGCCAACTCTGTTAAGTGCCTGTAATTACCCGCATGTTTTTTGGCGTGTTTGTTTTAAGAATACAGCTATTAATTAATGTGACTCTTGGATCATTACTTATTTTCTTCTGTACTTTCTCCTCTTTACTGTTTTCTTGTGTTTCACTCACAACCAATTCAGCAGTATCGGTTATATATTTGCAAGAAAATATTAGAGGTACCATGAAAGGCTTAATATAACTGACTAAATAAAGTATCTTCTTTTATTATACCACCCACCACCACCCATGAAACTATCTGCTCTATAAGCTGGCTTTTCATTAGCAATGGATATGTTGGATTGGGGGGTGGGATGGGGTGTGTGCAGGGAGAAGAGGGCAAGAATATTTATCTCAATGAAATGCAAGTTCAGAGATTGTTTCTAGGCCACTGGAAATGTTTTTATATAATTACTGTAAATGAGCATATTAAAAATATAAGAATAGATTTTAGTGGGGAGAAGGTTAAAATGTGAAAATATTTCAGGGGTATAAAAATTACTATCACATGACTCTAAAACAATGGAGGACAAGATTAAAAGGTAGTTTGCATGTAATATTTATTGCGCCTCATCCTTTAATAACTCACACTCTTGTGGGGGAGACAGACGTGTGAGTACATAATTAAAATATGGGATGGTGACTGTATAATATTGGTATATACTGAAGATAGACATAAAATATCAAGAGAGCACAAAAAAGGGAATGATTCTTTTGACTCAGGGCATCAGGAAGTTTTCAGTGGGGATGTGATATTTGGGCTGAGTCTTAAAGGATGAGTAGGAGTTCACCAGGCTGATGAGATGCGGGGGAGGGGAGGGGACAGATTTCCAGGCGGAGAGAATAATGATTTGCATGTAAAGGCACAAAGGCTGTGTTCTGGTTTGCTAATGCTGCTGAAATGCAAAACACCAGAAATGGATTGGCTTTTATAAAAGGGGGTTTATGCGGTTACACAGTTACAGTCTTAAGGCCATAAAGTGTCCATCAACAAAGGGTACCTTCACTGGAGAAAGGCCATTGGCATCCAGAAAACCTCTGCTAGCTGGGAAGGCACATGGCTGGCATCTGCTTGCTCTCAGGTTGCATTTCAAAACAGTGTTCTCCAAAATGTACAATGGCCATCTTCAAGATGTCTGTCTCAGCTCCAGCTCACTATGAGCTCCTTCTGTCTGAGCTTTTATATTGCTCCAGTAAACTAAACAAGGCCCACGCTGAATGTGTGGGGCCATGCCTCCATGGGAATTATCCAGTCAGAGTTATCACCTACAGTTGGGTGGGTCACATCTCCATGGACCCTGAACCAATAGGTTGCAACCCAATCCACACTAATATGTCTGCCCCCACAGGAACGCATTAAAGAATATGGCTTTTTCTGGGGGACGTAAATATACAAACGGGCACAGGCTGCATTTGGATATATGGTACACCTGTGGCCTCTAAGAACCCTGAAGATACAAATCTTAAGCGAGTGCTTCAACTTTCATGTGCATACAAATCATTGGCAGATCTTGTTAAAACACGGATTCTGATTCAGAATGTCTGCGGTGAATCTGAGATTCTGTACTTCAAACAAGCTCCCAGATGGTCCAGAGACCACTCTGGGAGTAGTAGCAAGCTCTAAGTACCGTAAATTGCTGTCTACTTCAGCTGGGCGTTCTACCTGGTACAATCTAACAGCAAGATGGAGGGCACAAATTTTTCTTTTTCCCTGTGTAAATTAATAAAAAATTATTAGAAGTCTCTTTATGCAACATGGATTTTCAGTAAAAGGATTTTGCATTCTACTTGACCCACGGGGATGTATGTTAAGAGAGACTCATCCTGGAGGTCACCTGGTCAGGTCACAGGGAAGCAAGCACTACAGGAAAGTTAAGAGAATGGTTCAGACTGGCTCAGCCGGTTACTACAGATAAGGTTACTACAGATTGCAATGGTGCAATCCTTAGTCTAAAGGTCTGCAGTGGGAGGGGGAATGGAAAGCAGCACACAAGTGATTTTCAAAAGTTCAGTATTGCTTGGGGCACCTTCAGCATAACAATAATTTAAAAAGTCACTCAAATCATCATTTTGGGTTATTTTGATGATGCTTTCTCAGGTGTTTAATTTTTGGTGAGATAAAAGCTGCTTCACTTGGTGCTAACTGAAATAAGCCAGACACAAAAGGATACATTTTTAAGATTCCATGCACATGAAATATCTGGAGTAAACAAATTCATAGAGACAGAAAGTAGATTAGAGTTTAGCAGGGACCAGGGAGAGGAAGGAATGGGAAGCTATTGCTTAATGGGCAGAGTTTCGGTACCCATGAAAAGGTTTTGGTAATGGGTAGTGGTGAAGGTAGCACAACATTGTAAATATAATTAATGCCACTGAATCGTGCACTTAAAAAATGGTTAAAATGGCAAGTTTCATGTTTATACTCTGTTTTGAATTCATGGCAATATTCCTTCTAAAAATATATATTTTTTTAGATCATAGAACTAATATATGTTCTTAGCAGAACATTTGGCAACAAACCATATTTTGGGGTGGCCATAATTGAGAAGATGATGTGGACTAATTTTCTTTTATTTCTCTCTCCCACACATCACCCAATTGCCTCGCCCTCCTTGGAGAGCTGGCGCCAGTGGGGGATGATGGCCATGTGGCAAACAGAATCCAGGGTTGGAGAAGAGCTAGAGGGCCTGCCTGTTGTGCTAGAGACAAACTGTGATCTCAAAATGAGATCACTGAGCTTTTCTTTACTTTCATCTTCCCTGCTATTTATACTGGTTGTGAAATGCAGTGGGGACACTTCATAAGACTAATGAAGAAGGAGAAAAGATCAAATGATTATTTTTCAAAAGAAGGTCAATTTTGGTTAAGCCTTCCTTTCCCTGATAAAATTTACAACCTGCACAGATGGTTTGGAACAGATCCAGAGCTGAAATACAGCAGCTAGGGATTGGGATATCCTTGCTTCATCTGTATCCCCAAATATCCCACACACAAGACCATTGCAGAAACAAGATCATACTAGACCATAGTAGAATGCCAAGTGATTATTAACACCAAGGACTCACAACAAATAAAACCAGACGTGCGCTCATTGGACAGAATTATCAAATTAGTGGCTGAAGGAGATGAGGTGGTGAGGACATCACAATGCAAAGTTGATTCAGGACATCTTTGATATATTCCCAAGCCCAAGGTGAGAACGTAGGTCATCTGGACACCTGTATCTTGTAGCTCACTAAGTATCTGGGAACCATGGTTTATCTCTTTTAGTTTTGGTCCCACCATAATTCCTAAAGCAGTGACTCATGCTTTAAAGTACATATTAATCACCCCATGAACGTGTTGGAAATGCAGATTCTTGGGCTGCATCCCAGCCTGCTGATTCAGAAAAGTCCCTGGAGATGATTCCAATGGAGGTGGGCTGAGCCCATCCTCTGAGCATTATTGTCTTAATGGATTCACACTGATAAACAAGGAACTTGAAAAAAAATCAATTTAGATCTTGTGTCACCAGGAAGCAAAGTCCTGTTTTTCACTCCCACTCTCATTGGTCTACCACTAAGTTAAGACACATACAAAGGCTAAAAGAGGGGATGAAGTCCAAAGAAAAGAAAATACAGTACAGACAAACATCAATTTTTACGTAATAGGTATATTTCTAAAAAGTTGTGTATAAATCAAATTTCTGTTATTTTTTACTTTCCCTTTACTTAAGTTTTGAAAAAAATTGTTATTGTAGTAACATATATATATATACATAAAAACACCAAATTTGCCACTTTAATCATTTTTAACTTCATTAATTACATTCACAAGGTTGTGCTGCTATCACTACCATCCATTACCGAAAACTTTTCATCATCCCAAAGAGAAACTGTACCCATTAAGTAATAACTTCTTATTCTCCCTTTCTCTACTTTTTGTCTCTATGAACTTGTTAATTTTAGGTATTTCATATAAATGCAAATACAACATTTATCCTTTTGTGTCTGTCTTATTTCACTTAGCATATTTTCAAGGTTCATCTACATTGTAGCATGTATCAGAACTTCATTCTTTTTGTGTCTGAGTTATATTCCATTGTATGTGTATACCACAATTTGTTTATCTATTCATCTGTTGATGGACACCTGGGTTGTTTCTACCTTTTGGCTATTGTGAATAATGATGCTATGGACACTGGTATACAATTATCTGTGTGAATCCCTGTGTTTTGGTTTGCTAAAGTGGCCGAAATGTGATATACCAGAAATGGATCGGCTTTTATAAAGGGGATTTATTAGGTTACAGATTTACAGTTTTAAGGTCATAAAAGTGTCCAAACTAAGGCATCAACAAGAGGATACCTTTACTGAAGAAAGGCTGATGGCATTTGGACCACCTCTGTCAGCTGGGAAGGCACATGGCTGGCATCTGCTGGTCCTCTGCTCCTGGGTTGCATTGCTTTCAGCTTCTGATTCCAGTGGCTTTCTCCTTAAGCATCTGTGGGTTCTCATTTAGCTTCTTCAGGGCAAACTCTTGGCTTCATCTCTTAGCTTAGCATCTCCAAACGTCTTTCTGTCTGCATCTCTAAGTGACTGGGTCTATGTCGGCTCTGAGCTCTCTTAAGGACTCCAATAAACTAATTAAGACCCACCTTGAATGGGCAGGGTCACGTTTCCATGGAAATATTCTAATCAAAAGGTTCCACCCACAGTAAGTCTGCCCCCACAAAAGTGGATTAAAAGAACATGCAGATTCAAACCAGCACACCCTGTTTTCAATTCTTTTGGGTATATTCCTAGGAGTGGAATTGCCAGGAACCTCCAAACTGTTTTCCACAGTGGCTGTACCATTTTACATTCCAACCAACAATGTAGGAGGGTTCCTCATCAACACTTATTTCCCAGTTTTAAAATAAGAGCCATGCCAGGGGGTGTGAAGTGGTATCTTGTTGTGGTTTTGATTTGCATTTCCCTAGTGGATAATGATATTGTGCATCTTTTCATCTACTTATTGGCCTTTTGTATATCTTCTCTGAAGAAATATCTATTCAAGTCCTTTACCCATTTTTTAATTAGATTGTTTGTATTTTTGTTGTTGAGTTGTAGGAATTCTTTATGTACTCTTTACATTTAACCTTTATTAGATGTTTGATTTGCATTTTTCTCTCCCATTCTTGTAGGCTGGCTTTTTACTTTCTTCATAATGTCCTTTGATGCACAAAAGTGTTTAATTTTGATGCAGTTCAATTTATCTATCTTTTCTTTATCTAAGAATCCATTGTAAATACAAGGTCATGAAGACTTTCCCCAATGTTTTCTTCTTAGAATTTTCTTCTAAAAGTTTTATAGTTTTAGCTCTTGTATTTAGGTCTTGATCCATTTTGAGTAGATTTTTGTATATAGTATGAGGTAGGGTATCATCTTCATTTTTCTTTTTCTTTTTTTTTTTTTTTTGCAAGTGGACATCCAGAGTTCCCAGCACTGTTTAAGAGACTATACTCCCCCAATTAAATGGACTTTGCACCCTTGCCAAAAATCAACTGACGATTGTGACGGTTAGGTTCATGTGTCAACTTGGCCAGGTAATGGTACCCAGGTGTCTGGTCAAGCAAGCACTGGCCTAACCATTACTGTAAGAACATTTGTGGCTGGTTAATAAACCAAAAGGCTGGATTATTAAATCATCAGTCAATTGACTGCAGCTGTGACTGATTACACCAACAAAGGTTGTGTCTTCCACAATGACAGAATGCAATCAGTTGGATTTAATCCAATCAGTTGAAGACTTTTAAGCAAGACAGATAGAGGACTTTCACTTCTTCCAGCAAAGCATTTCCTGAGGAGTTCATTGGAATTGCTAGTTTGCTGCCTGAGGAGTTCATCAAACACCTTCACTGGAGTTGCCAGGTTGCTGCCTGCCCTGCGAAATTTGGACTCGTGCATTCCCACAGTTGTGTGAGACACTTCTATAAAATATTTTATATCTCTTTAGATATCTCTTGTTGATTATGTTTCCCTAACTAATACAACCATGTATGTGTGGGGTTATTTCTGGACTGTTAATTCTATTCCATTGGTCTACATGTTTATCCTTGTGCACTGTTTTGATTACTGTCACTTTGCAGAAAGTTTTGAAATTGTGACCTGTGAGACCACCAACTTTCTTCTTTTTCAAGATTGTTTGGCTATTTGGGGCCCCTTGTAACTCCATATGAAATTGAGGATCAGCTTTTCCATTTCTGTAAAAAAAATGGCTGCTGGAATTTTAATAGGGATCTTTTGATACCTACTTTTGATTTTCACTTAGAGGTGATTTTGCCACCTTAACTTTCTAGGCCTCACCTAATCTCTCCACCAAGAATTTAACTATCTGTGAACAAATACCTGAGAGCATTGAGGGCCATTTGCCTCAGCAGCAGAGCCCCTTGTTCACATAGTGACCAGACACTGAAAGCTTGTGCCAGGCTTTTCTCTCTCAGGAGAGTGAGAACTCCTGTTGGTTCCCTCCATTTGTGTGCCAGATTTATACTCTGCCTAGAGGCCCTGGTTCTCCCTGAGCACTCTTCCTACTGATACTTTCCTTGCTAACCTGTCAAGTTGTGACTGGTGACCTGGATTGACCTAGCCCTTGCCTCCTTCTTCAGGACACACACCTGGTCAGACCAGTGCCCCTGGTTTGACTGGTTACCCATCTGGCTCCATTTTGGGTTTAGTACCACCTACTGTTGCTGATTCAAGAGCCTCAGAGCTAATTCCCAGTTGAAGCTAATGCTTGGCAGCCACAATTCCTACATGTATTTGCAACTAGAGCTGGTAAAATGCACATTTACACTGAAAGACACAAACAAAAGCTTGTTCCCTAACAACGGTCTCTCCAATCACTTCTTCCTCTCCCCTCTACTCTCAACCCCAACAAAGCCATAAAACACCAACAAACAAAAAAGAGTAAACCAATTTAGATTCTTACTGCTTAGAGAAGAATTGCTCACCAGAGCGAAGGCAGAAACCATTCAGGCCTGGTAATCTCTTTCTCAGAAGAATAATTTTTCATATCTTTTCTCAGTTTCTGATGGCAAGGATTTGTTAGAACTCCCATGGGAACTTGGATGGTCAGGCTACATTTAGGGCTTGGAGAGCAGCACCCCTCGCTAGCCCTGGCCCTTCCACACCTAGGAGGCTGAGCCAAACCAGGCTAGTAACAGACAGTGCCCATTCTAGGGGAGCCAGTCATCCAGGTCTGGGCCATTGCATGGACTTGCCTGATGCAGTGAGATCCTGGAGCGCAAAGTCTGTTGGAACCACGCAGATAACGTAAATGAGGAAAGCAGCCTGTAAAACAGTCCTATAATAAACAGAGACCACCATGGGGCTTCTCTGTCCTGGAGGGACTGGAAAGCTCAAATCCCTCTGAATGGATAGCCATATGGATCCACTGTTCTCATGTCTTTTGATGTTTTATTTTAAAGAAAAGTTGATACCTAGATTTTTATGTAAAATTCCATAATTTATAAATATTGATACCTAATTCACAGTTTCTAAAAATATATGGGTCAGACAAATCATCTTCGTGGGTCAAGTATGGCCTGCAAGCTCCCATTTTTACTTTTGCATACTTACACAAAGGTATACCTTTATACTAGATTCCTTCCCCCTGATTAAGCTTTGCCTCCTGGCTTTTGCTTCCTTCCTGTTCTCTCTGGTTTGTCTCTACACTCCCAGACTATGACTGATTTTATCTTTTGTGCCCCTTTCTCTAGTTCCTAATTCCAGCCTCACTTGTGTTCCCCTAGCTGCCTAACCCTTCTTCCTCCCCCTCCATCCCGACACCCGAGTCTGTCTTCTACTGCTGCTGTTTCCTAGGACATAGTTCTGCCACTACCCTAGGGCTATGACCTTTCTCTGGGAGAACCTGGCATGAAGCCTTGTATACGTCAAAGCATCCTCACACTCCTGCAGGCTGAGGGGCTTGCTTTCCCATTGCACCACCTCCGACCACGGGAGTGAGCATGTCCAACCCAATCTGTACCTCATCAAGATATCTGATAGAACGTAGAGTGACCACAGGGCCTTATCAAGCCTCTCTTCTTTATTTCCTTCCCGCTTTTGAGCAGTGTTAGCCAAACTTTTTAAATCATATACATCTATGAATAAAAAAGTTTTGAACGTGAACAAAATTTTATTTTATGTATTTCTATTAATTTATAAATTATATGTATGGATGATTATATTTTACATTATGTATAATATGTATGTTCAAAATAAACATTTAGAAAGGATGACATTATAATAAATATAAATAGGAGTTTTACCTTCTTCTCACACCCTGGAGAGTTGTCTAGGACACCCCCTGGGATACTCATACCCCTCTGCTCCAGGATCTCCACCATTCCCCCTCTCCAACTTGGAGAAAGTTTGGGAAACTTGGACCCAACTCTCTGACTAACTTGAAAGTTGTTTGCTAAAGCCCCTGGATTTCTGGACACGGCTCCACTTACTCAGATGCTTTGCTCTGCCTGTGTACTCTAGAAGACTTCCTCTGGCTTCATCAGATTATTCTAGACAATCTCTAACGTCCTTGAGAGTGCCAGCCTTTTAGGAATCAGAATACTGGCCACTTGCCCTGGAAGCATAAGTGAAACTAACTGGTGTAAGAGGACTTATAGCCATGGCCAGTCCTCCTGTTCCTGGGCCCGATCTAAAAGGCTCTTTTTTTTTCACTATTTCCACTGCTCTTGCTGCATATCAGGCCCTCCTCATTTCTAATTTGGACCACCCTGGTACCCTCCTAACTCATCCCCCTTCCTCCTTTCTTAGCCACCCCTTTTAATCCATCCTGATCCTGGTCCTGAGTGATCAGTCTTAAGCTATGAATCTAATCATATCATCCCCTGCTGTGCTCCTTCAATAGCTCCCCATTCTCTTTAGGGTAGAATTTAAACGTCTTAAAACAGCCTCCAAAGCCCTATCTCACTAGCCTTATCTCTCTCCCCCTTTGTCTCAAATCTTCCCACACAGGCAATTTATGCTCCTGCTCTCACCGACATCTAAACCTGTATCTTTGTTTATGTTATTTCCTCAACCTGAAATGCCCTCCCCTCTTATTTCTGTCATCCTTGTTTTTAATTTTAATTCTTAGCCTAATCAGTTTATTTCCTTCTGCTCAACTTAAATAATTTACCTAAAGAAAAATTAATGTATCAAAATAGTGTTTATTGATCTTGAGAAAGTAATGAATTACACTTTTCACCCTTTTTAAATGTGATAAAATATATATAGCTTAAAATTTACCATTTTAATACTTTTAAGTGTAAAATTCAGTGGCATTAAATACATTCTCAATGATATGTAATCATTACCACTACTTACAGAAATTTTCATCGTCCCAAACAGAAACTCCAAACCCATTATTTTCTTTAGCTTTTTAACCTCATCCCTTAAAACTTCATTATGAAATGGTAAACATGCATGGTAGAAAATTCAGGAAGTGTGGAAAAGAAAATCCACCATAGTCTCATCTTTCATAAGCAACGACTGTTAATATTTGGGTACAGTCCCTCCAGTTTTTCTGTTCTTTTCCAATTTTTTTTTTTTTTTTTTTTGCGTAATTGGGAACATTCTGCACCTAACCCTTTATATTCTGCTTTTAAATTTTACACTAATTCTTAAACTTATTATTAAACATAATTCTTTAAAAACTTTTTAATGAATTTTTTTTACTTTTTATTTTGAGAAACTTTCAGATTTACAGAAGAGTTGCAAACATAGTACAGAGAATTACCATATATTCTCCAATAATGTTCCTCAAATTTAGGTGATTTCTCATGATTAGATTGAGGGTCTGCATCATTGGGAAGAACACCACAAGGGTGATATGGCCTTCTCAGTACATTGTATCAGGGGCTACAGTCTGATGCTATGTCTTATCATTGGTGATGCTAACCTTGATTACTTGGTCAAGGTGGGGTCTGTCAGATTTCTCCACTGCAATGCTATTATTTTTCTCTTTGTAAATAATAAATATTTTTTTGGGAGGGAGGTTTTGAAAGTATGCAAATATCCTGTTTCTCCTTGAAATTTTGCCCAGTAATTTTAGCATCCATCAGAAGATCTTGCCTGTAGCAATTATTATTGTGGTGTTCAAATGGTGATTTTCTATTTTCCTCATTCATTCTACATTTTTAAATTGGAATTCTTCTGTAAAGAAGAGATGTTCCTTCTATCAATTTATTTTTTTTTATATCAGTATGGACTCAAGAATATTTAATTGATTGTTGGGTTTTAATTCTGTGCCAGTTTGAATGTATCATGCCCCCAGAAAAAGCCATATTCTTTGATCAGCAATCTTGTGGGGCAGACATATTAGTGGGGATTAAGTTGGAACATTTGGATTAGGTTGTTTGCATGGAAATGTGCCCCACTCAACTGTAGGTTATAACTCTGATGAGATATTTCCATGGAGGTGTGGCCCCACCCATTCAGGGTGGGCTTTGGTCAGTGGAGCCATATAAATGAGCTGACAAACAGAAGGAACTCAGTGCAGCTGAGAGTGACATTTTGAAGAGGAGCTACAGCCAAGAGGGACACTTTGAAGAATGCACTGGAACTGAGAGAGGAGCTTCAGCTTACAGAGACAGTTTGAAGACAGCCGTTGAAAGCAGACTCTTGCTCCAGAGAAACTAAGAGAGGACAAATGCCCCAAGAGCAACGGAGAGTCACATTTTGAAGAGGAGCTGTGGTCTAGAGAGGAAAATCCTGGGAGAAAGCCATTTTGAAACAAGAACTTGGAGCAGACAACAGCCACGTGCCTTCCCAGTTAACAGAGGTTTTCCGGACGCCATTGGCCATCCTCCAGTGAAGGTACCTGATTGTTGATGTGTTACCTTGGACATTTTATGGCCTTAAGACTGTAACTTTGTAACCAAATAAACCCCCTTTATAAAAGCCAGTCCATTTCTGGTGTTTTGCATTCTGGCAGCATCAGCAAATTAGAACAGATTCAATACTATTTTTATTTATTTTCTTGCTCAAATTGTTCCAGCTGTGGCCACTGGGAGCTCTTTCAGGTTGGCGCCTGGAACCTTTCAACATGTCCCCATTCTTTATTTTTTTTTTAGCACTTCCTTACTTTCTAGCATAAATCGTATTTATCCTGCTTCAGCCCTTGAATCTACTATCTCTTCAAGGAGTTCTTGTTCCTTTTGTTGGAGAATGGTATTTAGAAACCAAGATCTGTGTGCTGAGTGTGTTTATTTCTACTGGGGCATCCCTGCTTCCAGGCCTTCTCAGCAGACACTACTAGAAAATCTAGATCTATACTAACCCATTTGTATGCAGTTCTTTCTGTCTCTCATTATTCTTACAATATCTAAGCAAAACAGTATTTTGCAAAATTACTTATTATCTCCTTTCATCTCCACTTCCTTTTGTGTGATAATATGAAGAATTTATAATACAGTTAGATTCATTTGTCACAGTCTTCATTCCATCGTGGGTTTTCCCCTCATCGTGGTTGATTTTTAAAAATTTACATACAGCAAAATCCATTCTTTGTGGGGTGCATAGTTCTATGAGTTTTGATCAATGCACAGTGCTGTATATCTGCCACCAGAGTTTCTTATAGAATAGTTCCATCACTCCCAAAATTCTTCCAGTTGCCTCTGGTAGTCACTAGCAATATAAAACTCCTAGTGCAGCAGCAAGTTTCTTTTTTATTCCTACTGCTTCCTGTTGATTAAATTCCATGCCTGGGTTTTAGTCCTTTTATTCATGTCTTTTGTTGGCTTCCTAACTTTCTGCCTGGGTTCTGGAAACCCAATGGCCAGGATGCTGCTATAAATATGTCCTGCTTCCCTTGTGTGGGGCAGGTGTTGTGGTCCTGGGTCCTAATTTCCTGATCTTGTCTGTCCAGCTGGTTCTGATCTTGCTGCCTCTATGTAGTCTTCAGCTAGCTGATTTGTTCCTCATGTGACTCAGGGTAAGGTTACTCTTCCATGTCATGATGCTGCTTTCTTGGTCCTGGTCATCTACTCTAAGAGACACGGTTATCTACTCCAAGAGACAACTGCTAGTCATGGCCCAATCTGCTGGGAGAGTCAGGGAGGGCTAGTGCCAGGAAGAGAAGGAATGTGCCAAGGAGATGGTCCATACTCAGAAATACCAGAAGGCCCTTTGTTTCCCAAAAAATCTATTCTAAAAGACCCTATAAATAGGGAAGACCACAGTAATACATTCTTTTTTTAAAAAAAAAATTCCTATGTTTATTGAGCACCTATTATGTGCCAGGCAGTGTGCAAAAAACTTGACGGGAATTATTTCATTTTATTTCTACAATAATCCTCCGTGATAAACACTAATATTATCACCTCTTCACGTATGAGGAAACAAGGTTCACAGAGGTTAGTTTATTTGTCAAAAAGTCACATATCCAGGACTCTTAACCATGAAATTGTAGTTCATGGTGAGAAGCTAACAGAAATATCATCAAAGTGGTACATGGTTGGACCTCCTCTAAAGGACTAGGACAAGTATAGACAAGTTTTTTTTTTTTTTTTTTTTTTTTTCCCCATTGGAATTGAGGAGAAGATAGTCTTATATTAAAATGGAACATCTGGAAGGTCAGGAGCTAGATAATACTTAATGAGGGCTGGAATTTGCATACCACAGTGACCTGCAATGTGCAAACTTCCAAACAAATCCCAGCATCTCAAATACGCAAGCATCAACCTCAGGGCCTTTCTACAGATGGTTTTCAGTGGCATCAAAGTTTCCAAGGCAAAATGGGTCCAGGGCTCAGTCCTCAGATCTCTTCATTCTTCTATCTACACTAACTCCCTAGTTGACCTCATCCAATCTCCTAGCTTAAAATATCATCCATAAGCCAACAACTCCTAAATTTATGTCTCCAGTCTGGGTTTCTTTCCTGATTTCCATATCATTTATATCCAACTGTTTGTTTACTTGACATTTCCATTTGAATCATAGCAGGCACCTCAAAGTTAGTCTTTCCAATAACTGAACTGCTGATTTCCTACCCAAACCTCTTCCTCCTCCTATCTTCCTCATTTCTGTAAATGGAAACTCCATTTTTCTAGTCACTCAGGCCAAAAATCTTGTAGTTATTGTTGACTCCTCTCTTTCTCTCACATCTCACATCTAATCTTTCAGCAAGTCCTATTGTCTCTACCTTAAAACTAGATCTAGACTCCGACCACTCTTACCACTCCATCTTAGTCCAAACCCCTATCATTTCTTGTTTGGAATATTGCCATAGACTCTTAACTGGTCCCCTTGCTTCCTCTCTTGCCCCTATAGTCTATTCTTAAACCACTCTTTGTCCAGTAGACAGAGTGATTAAAAAACAAACAAACAAACAAGGTCATGCCACATCACTTTTCTGCTCAAAATCCTTCAGTGGCTTCTCATAACTTGCTCACTTGACCTCACCTCCTACCACTGTCCTCCTCCCCCTCTTCTTTCTAACCATACTGGCCTCCAGGTTCTTCTTCAAACACATCAAGCACCCTCTTGCCTCAGTTCTTTGCGCATGCCATCCATTGTCTTTACCAGAAATTCTCACAGCTTACTCCTTTACTTTCTAAAATTCTCTGCTAAAATGTCACCTTATCTGCATGGCCTTCCATGATCATCCTATCCATATGAAATAGTAGCCCCCACCAACTCCCACTGGCATTCCTGATCCTCACTGACCTGCTGTGCTTTTCCTTTGTAGCAGCTATCACATCTGACATATTGTGTAATGATTTAATTGTTATCTATCTCCTTCACTGGTGCTTTGTCTCTTTTGTTCACACTGAGCCCCCAGCACCTAAAACAGTATCTGGCAATTTACTAGGTTATCAATAAATATTTGTCGAACAAATGAATAAAATATTGCAAACTTTTTCATCCCCTCCCACTTTTTTCCTTCTCTTCCTTTCTTCTGATGTGTCCAATATCAAGCCAACATCTGTTGAGAACCAGGAGTTCATAAATCATTTTGAGATTTCTCAAAATAGCTCTTTTCAGTAATAGTTTCCCCATTCTGCAGATGTGAAAGCCAAGACATGGAAGGGTTCAGTAAAATCTCAAGGTTATGTATCTATTACCCCAAAGGCAAGAGATGGGGGAGTGAGGTTTGGAGGGGAGGGGGAAATGAAAGAACCCTGGGAACTTGAAGGCCTTATATTGATTCAATCAGGTTATGGCTCTGAGGTTGGCAAGCCATGCACCTCATAGCTTTCACCAACCAGAGTTTTTATTGTTGTGTCTTCCCTCATGCTATTTGCTGTAACCCCTTCTCTTGGCTCATGAAAATTCTATTACAGCATGGTAATTAAAGGAGCAGCCTTTGAAGTCAGGCAGCTTATGTTTAAAATTGGTCTAGACACATAGCTGCATGATCTTAGGCAAGTTATTTGATCTCTCTAAGCCTCAGTTTTCTTATCTATAAACTGGAGATGCTTATCACATGGGGGCTAAAAAAGATAGGGTCTACAGAGCACAATGTCTGACACTTAGCAAATGCTCCAATTTTTTATTTGCATTTAATGCTTTCGCTGATTGGAAATTCATTTTGGTTGATGCAAACTACATTGATCTCCCCTTTAACGCCTTAAAAAAAAAAGAAAAAATATATAAACTTTTTACTGTTTTGTTTAGTGTTTAATGCATTGGTCAGTTGTCATACTGGATATTGAGTGGAGCTCTTTTTACACACAACCTGTGTTTTCTCCAAGAATTCCGATATCTGTTTAGGGTACTGTTTTTATTTTCAATTCAATGGGCCAATCAATAGTTTCATGTCTCTTTTGGGAAAGTGATTCTGTACTGAGCATGGATTTAGATTGTCAATAAGGAGTTTGTGTCTTCTGCATGCAAAAAGTTCTCCGTAAACAAAATCTATCTTCTGTATCAGAAAAAAGACATTTTCTTTAGTAGAATGAAAATGGTCTTAGAATCTACATTGGTTTAACTCTAGTTTCTGGTTTTATATGGTCAGATTACCAATTAAGTTAGAAAATTGCATCTGGGTGATTTCTTTGGCCAGTCTTCATACTAGTTTCATGCAGCTCCCCTCCCCATTTTTGTTGCCTTTTGGTCATTTAGCAAACAGCATACTTAAATGTTTTACTGTTTTTCCAGTTACCTCAATATTTGGGATTTTACTTTTCTGTTCTGTTTAAATCTTCTCAAAAGTATTACAGTCTGCTTTGCTGCTTCAATGTTCTTCTTGCTTTTTTATTTTAAGGAAATACTTTCTTTTGAACTTTAAGAAATAGGGACATGAAGACAGGGTTGGCAGATTCTTGAAGTTTGTTTTGTCATCTAAAATTCTAAAATTAGGCACAGGAGCTTTGGGAGGAATGTGTGAGAAAAGAGGGAAGGGGTGAAGAGTGTAAAATTTTTTGTTTTTGATTTATTCTTTCGTGAAAGAAGCTTTATGAATAAAAGGAGGCTAAAAAAGCACATGAAGGATGGTTTGTATGGTGTGTGACTGTATCTCAATAAAACTGCATTTAAAAAAAAGTACATGAAGTAGAACATGTCTAAACCTCCTTCCAGGATTAAAATTTGCAAAGAGCACACAGAATAAACTGTGTGCAGGATAACTAAATTGGTAGCTTACTTGCTAAGGTCCAAATGTCAGGGCCAAATAAAACAGATTAACTAGAGAGACATATAAGATGCTTTTTTAAAAAAATGAATTGCTAGAATCCATAATACATAAATAATTTGTTATCTCCCATCTATTCCCTCTTCTTGAACGTACCACTCTGCATGTAAATGTAGAGAACTTTAATACCTTTTGGCAGATATGTGTCAATGCTGCTTTGGAAAAAAATCTGCTAGTAAGACGTTTCAATTCTTACTAGTCACAAAAAAGCACTATACATAAAAATATCTGATTAACCCTTTACTATTTACATAGTCCTCTTCACAAACATCTTAATATTTCATTAATCCAATGAAGTATTATCATGATTTTACAGATGAGGAAAGAGGTTCAGAGGTCACATAATCATTAAGTAGAACTACGACACAAACCCTAGACTTTTGAATTCAAAACCCATTCTCTTTTCACTATGGCATATTGAAATCAAGGGCAAAAATCCTCCATGCACACAAAACACCGAACATTATAGGGAAAGCACAAATAAGAGAAAGCCGAGTAAACAATCTGACTAGTCTAAACCTGTAGTTATGATTTTTTCTAATTGCAATTGGTTCGTGTCTCAATCCTCTGTCAATTGTGTCCTGAAATGTGTTGCTTCCATGGCGTTAAAACTATTCCTTATTCTCTACCTTCCATTTGGTTCACTACAGGCTGTTTGAGTCAAACAGCATTCACTGTAACAGTTGAGTTTCAGGTAATGGGATATGTACAAATAAATTTTAACTTCAATTTCTGACTTTCAAAATGGGACAGTAGAACACTAATCTATTGCTGGGTCATCTACAAACTTCCCTATAGCCACTGCTAAGGCCCCTTGCAGGCTCAGGTCCAAGGGTTCAGGTTTCAAGTTCTTCCATTAGTTAACCCATACATTGATTCTTTGCTTATTTTCTGGCACCAGTCTACTGTAAGTATCTAATGCAGTTACTCTCTTTAAAATAAACTAATTTTCCTAAATTCCTTTTATGTTCAGGCTGACTCCAAATACTGGAGATCACATAATTCAGAACATCCTCTTAGCTTCAATGGGTTTAGGCTGAGTCTGTTTTTCAGTCTCACGTCCTGGGGTAAACATCCACCCACACCTGGTTCAGCTGCACTGGCCAAGAATAACAGTGCATCTGCACTTTCCTAAGCAAATCCCTGAAATCTTACCAACACTTTAAAATACACATATGCTCATTCACACAATCTTAAGGACTAAGTCTTATTTATATCTGAACCATCTAAGTCAGGCACATAGCAGGTGCTCAGTACAATTTTAAATGAATGAATTCTGTCTTTTGCTGGAATTAACTTACAAATCATCCAATTTTAGGTAGTTTTTTTCATAAGCTAATATAGATCTTAGCCATACCATCTGGATTATGTATCTTTTAAAATATCATTTATCCAAACATATGTAGTGAGATTCTTACTAGTTCAGGAATTATTCACAGGACAATTTTTGTCAATATGTCTAATGTTGCAAGGGGTGGGGTGGAACCCTTAGCTGGAATAGCTGCTATACATCCTCTTGCCTATACACTTTGCTCTCCTTTCCCAAGATAGGTAGAACCAGGGGTTAAAAAGTTCTTAAAAATTTTTATTGAACAGTGCTAGATTTCAGAACAACTCCTGTTGAAAAAAAAAAAAAAAATCAGAGAAGCCCTTACAACCTCATTGGAAACTCACTGTTAGAATACAATAAAATTAGCACCTAGCTAGGTAACAGTAATCTTTCATACAAATCACATCTTACACACAATGACCTCTGGATAAATTCCAAGCTTTTTTACAGAAACATGCAAAGCCCTTCATAGTCTGGCCTCTATTTCCTTATAGCCAACCAAACACTAATCACAGTGGTCTTTTTTTCAATTCCTTGAACATGACAATTTCATTCCTTAGGGCTTTGCAAATGGTGTTCTCTGGGTCTCAAACATTCTTTTCACCATTTTTCTCTGGCTTACTCATACTTATCCTTCAGTTTAAGCAACACTTCTTTAGGGAGGCCTTCTTTCAACTCCCTGATGAGGTTTGGGCCTCCCGTTATCTCTCTGGATCCATCCATCCATCCATCCACCCACACTTTCATAGAAGCCTGGACTTTTCCCTTGCAGCATTTAATACAATTATATTTATTTAATTATGTATGTTAGTCTCTCCCATGAGATTGAAAGTTCTGTGAAGGTAGGAGAGACTGTCTCCCCTACTAACTGCTGTATTTCCAGAGCCCTCACAGTGCCTTGTATATAGCAGGTTCTCAGTACTCCTTTTCCAAGTACAGACTTTCATCCCACAAATCTATCTTATTAGATTCTCTCAAAGGAGTAGGTGGAGAGGCATATAAAGTTTGTGAGTTTGGTGGCTGGAGACAGTGGCTGAAAAAACAGAGAGATAAAAGAAGCTTAGGGCTGGTTAAGAGAGGAAGCAAGAAGGGAGAATGAGGAAACTGCAGGATATCCATTTAATGAATTCTCCCTTCCACTTCTCCAACATCCCATCCCTACCCCAAACAAGTCTTTAAACAATAATTTATGTATTCATTTCTTTAGAGAATTAGGTAAACTTCATATTAAAAAACAAAGGCCAAAAAAATTATGCAGAATCAGAATCTGTTTAAGAAACCAGTCACAATTTAACTGGGTTGGACTTTAGAATGGAGATGATTGTGTTCCTCCAAATAACCTTCCATTTAGGAAGATTACATTCCTACAGTATGTGGAAAAACAATAAATACACTTTCTTCTGCTCTCACTGAAGAAGAAATTTTCTCTCTTGATGCACCAACACTATTTCCTTTTTGCTGCTCTTTTCCCTTCTCCTTTCCTTGGTTTCCCCTTTCCACGGAGCTTCTTTAGTCGCAATTGCTCATCTCTAAAATCTTGATGCTCATCTCTGAAAGAAGAAAGGAAGAATTAAACAGCTATTTTTACCAGTCTGTAAAAACACACCATTCTAGCATTGTTCCCTTACGTGTCTTTGGTTATCAATCCTTGACTTTTATAGGGCACATACTCAATTTGATGAACAGAAAGAACAGGGAGCCCTCAACATACAGATGGGTTTTGTTCTAAAGTTCATTTATAAGCCATAGTTTCTCCTCACAGAAACAATGCCACAAATAGTTAAATTTCCAGGCCAGTCCCTGTAAAACCTGTTTAACTGATACAATACTAATAATTTTCCTACAACACTAGGACTAAACAATAAGAGAAGCAGAAAGTGGGCATAAACTTCAATAGCTGCATAGCAACTCTGATAGCCCTGGGAATTAGCATCTATTACTAATGGGGAGAGGTCTGGAGGAAGCTGCCTTAATAAGGCTCAGACAGAAGGGAGCCTGATCAAAAGACAGCTACCATAAGGCTCAGGGCAGCCAGGACTTGTGGATGGCACAGAAGCTGAAGACTATGTATAGCATATAATAATGACTACATCTCAAGATCAAATACCTAAAGAACAGTATAGTGGTTAAACATGTAAGCTCCGGAACCCATATGAAGCTGGGTTCAAATCCCAGCTCCACCATTTACTACTTGTGCAAACTTGGATAAGTTACCTTACCTTTAGTTTCCTCATCTGTAAAATGCAGATATTAATGGCACATGAATTAAATTTACTAAGAGAGGGGTTTGCTGGGTCCAATTTTTGACTCTCTAGGCTGCTTTTAAAAAAGATTGGTTTTATAGGGTACACTATTTCATTTCATGAACATGATGTATGGTATACATCAGAACCCTTTGGGATTAGCTACTAATGCTCCCAAATAACAATCTATTTTTAGAGCAGCCAGAGTAATTCTTTAAAATATAAGTCTAATCATGTCACTGTTCACAACCCTGCAAATAGCTCTCTATTTCACTGAGCGTAGAAGCCGAAGTCCTTACCATGGCCTACACAGCCCTGTATGACCTGCCTCCAGCTTACCTAACCCTCATCTCTCTGCCTCCTGTCTACCACTCTCCCCACAGCTTGCTCGGCTACAGCCACACTAGCTTCTGTGCAACTCCTGGAACATATCAGGCACATTCCCACCTCAAGGTCTTTGCTCTGGCTGTTGCTACTGCCTTGAAAGCTCTTCTCCATATACCCTCTTGGCTAACTCACCACTTTCAAGTCTCCGCTTAAACCTTCTCAATGAGGCGTACCCTGACTGCCCTATTCAATACTGTAACTTGTCCTCTCCCCCACCCACTGTGTGCCCTGTCGGCACTCTTGAGCCTGCTTAGCTTGCTATATTATTTTCCTTCCACAGTGTGTACAACTTAATAATATACCATGTAATTAACTTATTTATCATATTTATTCCTCTCTCCCACCAGTCTCCCCAATCAGAAAGAAAGCTCCACAAAAGCAGGGGACTTTTGTCTCTATCGATGATATATCCCAAGAACCTGACTGACTGAATGAATCAATTGTTCTTGAGAACCTGTGCTTCACTCCTCCTTTTGCAGGTTTTTGAATAATATTTTCTTTATTGAAGACTATCATGTTTCATCCAGCCTGATACCACAGGAGGCCTGGCATTAGAGGCACCATTTACCACAACTGGTGACTAAATACATGAAAATAATTTTGCTTTTCCACAGATAACTAAATGCTAAGTATTTTTTTTCCTGTCTCCAAAGATAGACAAGTGTTTATTTTTCAAACAAATGGAGAGTGGCAGCAGTTCAGATAAATTAAAATAGCTGAATGTGATTTTGTTATGGGTTGTAATTTTCTACTCAGGATTCTGCCTTCCAGTGATATTCTGTTTTGAGCCATAATAACATTAGTTTTTATTTTCTGAACTCAGACTAATAGCAAGGGAAGACAGTCCCAAAGCAATCTTAGAAATTCAAAATGTCATGGATTTTAATCTCTAATAATATGTTAACTAAGAAAAACTATTCTATTTTGTTCACCACCCCCCTAGTGCCCATCTTTAGTGCCTGCATACGAAAGGTTAAAGATTATCTGTTAGCTATCTGGAATGAATATCATGCTACACTATTAATTTTCATATTAGAATGAATAGTTCCAAATACATTTTTATAAGATTGCCCAAAGACCAGTCAAATTAAGACAAGTCAAAAATTTTAAAATGGTGGGTATTTTAACTTTATACAAGTATGTTCTTTTTGAATTCTTCTATGATGAACATGTTTTAGTTTAGTAATGAAAAAAGTAAAGAAAATGATCCCACAGATACTTGATCTTTTCTGTTTCTAGGGAAGCATATAGTCTTAAGTACCTACTTCCTATACATATACAAACATACAAATGCATGGTGTTAAGAGCCTATCCAATTTAATGCTCTCATGTATAACTCTTAAAGGGGAATATTGCTTATATACACCAAATTAAATTATCAAAAAGGGTACAGAATAAAAATGCCAGAAGAAAGTGGGAGGAAATAAGAGTGCCAATGAAACTGCCACCAGGCTCCCACACATCAGCTAAGAAGAAGAGATGTGGGACAAGGACTCTCTGTTCATCTGATGAGACCTGGCACTGGTCTCAGGGGCAACCCTGGTGTTCCCATTGTTTTCTTTCTCTGCACTTGGACCAGTTTCCCCCTGCATCCTTTTTATAATGCTCTTAGATTGAACAAAATTAAACATCTCTCTACAGCTTAGTACCATGTTTTACACATAATTAAAATGTGTCTTCTAATAAGTGCATGTTTCTCTTTTTTTTGTTTGTTTGTTTGTCTATTATAGATACTTTGAAAAAAGCATTTCCCCCAAAACTGTACCTGGGCACTGTTAAAAGAACCACAAAACTGTAAGGATAGAAAGGCTAATTTTTTTTTTTTCCTTTCCTGATTTACTAAAAAAATCTCCCACCAGAAGTTCCTTTCTGTGTTTTTTTTGTCATCACCTGTAGAGGCCATGAAAACGTAGTATCCCCATGAGTGCAAAATAAGTGTTGTGATTTGGATACCAGTCATACGTCTCCTTCCTCTTGGCCAAAGGCTGTTCACTAAACAGTTTCACTACTTTCATGGATTTGGAATCAGTGGGTCTGGCAACTTCACCAAATAGCCGGGCACTCAGACGAGTCATGCGCAAGGCATATTCTGAAAGGGAAGCCATATCTTGAGCAGCAAGGAACAGGAATCTCTATAGAAAATGAGAAGAAAGATAAAAAGGTTAGTGTAAGAAATTCTAAGATTATCTAATGAACACTTATTAGAAATGAAAACATATTAGAAATGAAAACACAGAAAGCCAACATGAATCAGTACATACAGTTGGCAGTACATGACTTAGAGTTGAGCAAGGTCCACAGTCTTAAAATGGACATTTTTTTGTATGCTTTACATTTGCATTTTGAAGTCATACATACTACTATTCCCTTGCCATACTGTCATGTTTTCAGTGAAGCATTTTGTGATTCAAGAGTTTATTTACTGATAGCCAGTTTACCTACTTAGTAGGCTGGGTAAAGAGGATAGGGAAACAAGTTATGCTACCACAGCATTATTATTATACCTTCAGAAAACACCTATCTAAGCAATCTACAAAATAAATATGCTGACTGCTTGCCATCTAAAAGTTTAATCATGGCAGAGAAATAATTAGGCCGTTGTCTTTATTATTAGTCCTTTGAACACTGTTCTCCTCTAGGGCTCCAGATGGCTCTGAGAATGGTTAATGAGTTATGAGGTCATTTAGCCTCTAGGTTACTGGATTGAATTCTGTCTAGAGACTGAAGGCCATTTGGGAAAAACAAACCGAGAGATAGTAGTCCTGGAGAAATAAGCTCAACAGCTCATTTTATTCCTGAACAGGAGGCTCTTATGAGTTGTGATTTACTTGTCTTTTCTTCCATCTTACATATTCTGCCTCAATATAAAATACCTAAGTTCTTATTAGCTGAAAACTAACTTTTTCCAGGGGTGTAGAATGTTGAAATAGGTATAAGAATGATATTCTCTGATATGCAGAAATTACAGCTAATGTATATTAAAAACATATATGTAGGTGATACATAAAAATCAAGAATGTTGCTGGTAGAAAAGGTAATTCTCCCATCCCATTTCAGATCAGATGTAGTGGTTATTGTGGTCAGAGTATGCCAATTTATGTGAAATTTTAGTAATAAGATGATAATCTTATCCCCTGTCTAGCTGGGATGAAAAAGTACTAAACTCCAAAAAGAAAAAGGCATAAACCTATCTTGAAAAAACAATGGGAGAAATACACAAACAAATCTCCTAAACAGGAATGGGGTTGAATAAATTCCAAAAGAACTCTTGGAAGAAAAAAAAAAGAATTTAAATTAAGGAAGTTTTCATTCCCATGAATGATTCATTAAAGATCCATTAAAAGAGCAGAGGCTGACCTCAAACCAACTGCCCAACATCAACCTTCGACCATTTACCATTCTGAACAATCTTGGGCCAATAGTGCCACCTGAAGGCCAACAGTGGTAGAACTGTCTGACCCAAGGTCTCTTCCACCCTCGCCAGGCCACAACCTAGGGATCACAAACAAGCCTTGCTCTTCCTTTTTCTTTTTAGCACTCTCAGTTCTCATATTCACTTCTCTCCAAACTCTTACTCCATTATGTGGATATAGATGGGTTGGGGTTGTTAGGGCTAGTTATATTTTCATCATTTAAAAAGAAAGTCATAAACCAGTTTAACGTATAAGTAGAAAACAGTAACAATCAGTGCCATAAACATCTGAAGGCCCTGCAAACGTACAGAAGTCACTTTTAGAGGATGCAAAAAGTTTCTTGGCATGCCTTATCTTTTCCTTCCTTCCACATTTAAAGTTAACTTTTCTAAACATCAGATTTAAAAGTTTTTTTTCCCCTCTTAATCAACTTTGCTTTGTTTGTTTAATTATCATTAAGGTATCAGAATATTTTTCTATTGCAATCATGCAATACTTAGTTATTTGTTATTAGTTATTTGTAAGCTGGTCTGGGAAGTACCATTTTTATTACAATGATTTTAGGAAAATATGATCTGAATTCCAAATCACTTTATTTTTAAATGAAGAGGAAGCATGGAATCATCAGAACTTGGGTTGAGTACTGGTTCTGTCACTTGTTATTTGGGTTATTTTGACAGTTACCTATGCTTTCTAAATTTGATTTTCCTATTCTGAAAACAAAGCTGGCAGGACTATTCTAAGAAATAAAGAAAATAATGGCACTCAGTAAATGGTAAAGAAAAACTTAAACCTGTTTGTAAGTTTGGTGTTCATATGTTCTATACAGACACATTTGTTTATCTCTTGTCCTCATTTAATCATAAGGAAAAAAAAAGATAGACACTCTGTGCTGTTAAACCTGTAACTCCTTGGAATGATCTCCTCACCCAGAAAGACTGACAGCCAGAGAAACAGGGAAGAGGACCAACAGCTTGGTAACTTGACAGGTAGCAAAGAAGAAGGGACTCACTAGGACAGTGATCACCGAAGCCACCACAGCTAAGTTATCTCCATGCCCACTTTGGAATGGAGCATATTCCTGGGATGGCTCATAAGGTATAAAGCTCATGAGAATCCATTGGAACATACTGGAAAATCCAGGTCCTTAAAATTTTTACCATGTAGAGAGGGAATAAACCTCTTCAAACCTGAATTTCTTACTAGAAACAAAGAACCACCAGCTAAATAGGGGGAAAATGAAAATGGTTATAACAATTACCAACAAGACTGTTTTGTAGTCTCCTTCTGAAGGAGAGATATACATGTCTCTGATGAAAATGGCACTGGAACTTGCTATGCTTTTTTTTTAAAACAACAACAACAAAACACAGGCTAAAACCTTCTGCAGTTCATAAATATTGGTTCCAATACTGGCAAATTGCCACTTTTAACTAGCTTTAAATTTATAATTTGGAAACCTTACTTTGGACTTTTCAGGACTCTGGTATGCCTCTCTATAGAATCTTTCAATTTTATCTAAAAAATAAAACAAAGGAGAAGAAAAAAAGAAAATGACTGTTAATATTTTAAAAGGTAAATATTTTACATGCTGTGCCGGTTTGAATGTATTATGTCCCCCAGAAAAAGCCATATTCTTTGATGCAATCTTGTGGGGCAGACTGAATAGTGGGGATTAAGTTGGAACATTTGAATTAGGTTGTTTGCATTGAGATGTGTCCCACCCAACTGTAGATGATAACTGATGGGATATTTCCATGGAGGCGTGGCCCCGCCCATTTGGGGTGGGCCTTGATCAGTGGAGCCATATAAATGAGCTGGCTCAAGGAGAGGAAACGGAGTGCAGCTGTGAGTGATGTTTTGGAGAGGAGCAAGCTTGCTAGAGAGGAACGTCCTGGGAGAAAGCCATTTTGAAACCTGAACTTTGGAGCAGATGCCAGCCACGTGCCTTCCTAGCTAGCAGAGGTTTTCCGGATGCCATTGGCCATCCTCCGGTGAAGGTACCCGATTGCTGGTGTGTTACTTTGGATGCTTTGTGGCCTTAAGACTGTAACTGTGTAGCAAAATAAACCCCAATCCATCTCTGGTGTTTTGCATTCTGCAGCATTAGCAAACTAAGACACATGCCAATTATATTTTTACTTACATAAAACCATTCTAGCCACTTGTCACCTTTCTTTAAGTGGGAACTAAAGACAACCACAGTATTATGAAGAAAAATTAAGTGGAATTGGAAACACTAGGCAAAAATATATAAATTTCTCAAATGTGCTGATCAAAACAAGGTAAGCACAAACAAGAAGAAAATTCCTATACATTTACTTTGGTATAAAAGGGCAAGTTTCTTTATCTTCCTGAGAGATCTAATGCATTCAAAAAGGACAGGTTTTTTTTTTTTTTTGTAACTGGTTTGGATTAGGTTTGCTTTTTCTCTTTGAAAGGTGAAGATGAAGTACAGAAATTCTCAACCTCGATATGCCTCAATAACCTGAATCCTATGAAACGGTGAAACTGTATGCTGAAATGTACATGTATATAAGTACATGTGTGAAGAAAGCTTTCTCCAGTTTCTCAGAAATCACTGGTTAGCAGAGATTGCACCAGCTTTGGAGCAGAAAACTTGGGTGGAATCTTGCCTCCGCCCTTTCATGGCCATGTCAACTTTATGGTAGTAGTTACTCTGTGCCTAGGTTTTCTCATCAATTAAATGAGGACAATCATACTAACTTTCCGAGTTGTAGGGCTTACATGCAAAACTCACGTGATGACTAACCTAAGAATCACCAAGATCCAAGGAACTCGCATATACCGTGCGCAACGTGTTGCCACAGTAAAACAATCTAAACAGAATGCTTTATTTTTAAAGCCTACTACGGTTTAGTTTACTGAGTTATAGAGATAAAGAAACCACTGGATATATGTTAACTATATTCAGTCCAATAAGAACAATTCCCCTCCCCTTTCCAATTGACTCGATGACTCATGTCCGTGTTGGAAGCACTAGTGCCAAGACAACCGACGTTTGAATCGGTTGGGCATTACGCTAATATTTCTCCTAAATAGCACCTTCTTATAGTTTTCTTAAGCTGGTAACAAAATTAATCTACATTTCTCAAAGAAATCCACGGTGCAGAAGGGTCGTCCGACAAGCAGAGAAACTGAGCCTTGTACTGCTAACTAATCTGGAAGAGGAGAGTAACTGCGCCTGAGTGGAAAATTACGGCAGCATGAACGCTGGCGTCCTTCCTTTGGTAAATTCCCCAATACATGCAAGAAAAGGCCAAGTTGTTTATGTGGTACGTATGTGAAATCACAAAATTAGTTAACTAATGAAATTCACCAGTCTCATTCTTGGTGACTCGACAAGGTTGGAAGCCCCCGAAAGAGCTCTCCACCCGTCGCCCGTATCTTACTACACAGCCCACAAAAGTCACGGACACGCAGCCTTACCTGTCCCTGACCTTGCTCCCCTACGCGCCGCTTTTCCTGAAAGCAGTTCCCTGACGCAGCCTCGCGATCACTGCCTGCAACTACCGCGGAGAGCAGTAGAGAAACGGAAACTTGACGGCTAGAGAGAAGTGCTACTGAAAGACCCGGAACTACTAGCTCTAGCTCTTGGAGGCCTCAGAGGTCATACGTGGCGCCTGCGCAATGAGGCCAATGTCTCTGGGTACGTGGGAAGTTTGGGGCAGGTAGCAGAGGACGGTGAGGATCGAGTGACTTTTGTGGACGGTTCGACAACTGTATTTGGTTCGGAGCAGCTACAGAGCTGCCAGCAAAAGCTCTGAAGCAGCGGCTGTTCGTGTGCCTTGTAGTGGGAAGATGAAATGCACTTTCCTATTTCTATCCTCCCACCACTTGTCTTTGTGTTTTCTTTCTTTTTTTCCACACAGCCTAGTCTTTACTTGTTTCAACCGCGTCTTGACTCTAAGGGCTGAGGAGTCTTCTGACCCACCTGCGGTGCCTTCTTTCTCCCCTAACATCTGTCTTCTCGCCTCCCAATAGTCAATTAGGATCTCCCCCAGGAGGCCTTCCTTAATACTCCTTGGCTGAGTTAAGGGCGTTATTTGAAGCTCTCTTTGTCTCTCTGCCCCACAAACTGGGAAGCTTCTTCAGGGAGTGGGGACCAGACATTCATCTGTCTCTTCAGTAGTTGTCTAGACCTTGCTTGGCAGATAGTAGTAGCACAGTGAGTGTTTGCTGTTGGACTGATGACTTTGATTTCACCCCATACTAAACCTGCTATTAAGCCACTTCCCTTAGCAGTGAATGCTTTCGTAAGCATTTATTGAATGTTTAATAGTTCAGCTGAGAAAACAGTACTTATTTTCATAGACTTACTCAAGGTCTTTCGTAAATAAAATGTGCCTGGGAATTAAGGTAAATCAGCAGAGAGAGCTATACTCCTATATGGTATTCTATTCACACTCCCTTCTTATAGACTGTGCTTTTGTTACTATGTTTTGACACCTTATCAGTCTATGCTTTAGAATTTGCTTTTATCAAGTTTAAATTTTGACGTATTGTCAACCTGTCAACAGTAAACAGCCTTATAAACTTGGGTCTAGTGTAGTGAAGTTGGCAAAATTTGCATTTACACAGGGCATAATGACTACCCCATGTGGAGCTTCAGTCCAAAAAATGAATAGCCGAACTTCTAGGAGAAATTTCACTTTGTCTTTTGTGTTTCAGTGCAGTTGACTTGTTTTTGTCTTATGGACACTGGATTGTGTAAACAAAAAGATTTCCTTTGCATGTTAGCTGTTAAAACTTTTAGAGCCAAATTTGTAGTTGATTCATGACAAGGACTATATTTATGTATATTCTTGCATAAATCTGTTCTTGGGTCCATTTTTTATACCACCCTTGGTTTTTCCTTTATACCTGTTTATTATTTATGTTACTGGTATGCTTTGTGAATCACTGTAAGCTACTGTGAATCCTTGAACCATAGGAAGATATAAAGAATTACATGTGGCTGTATACTCTGGGCACTCTGTACTGTGACTCTCATTGAGTCAAGTTCTTAGGGTTTGGATTGATTTCCTGAGGCTGCTGTAAACCAATTAACACAAACTTGGTGGCTTAAAATAACTGAAATCTATTCTCTCATAGTTTTTGAGTCCAGAAGACAAATCAGTATCACTGGGCCAAAATCAAGGTGTTGGCTGGGCTTCATTCCCTCCAGAGGCTCTAGGGGAGAATCTGTTCCTTGACTCTTCCAACTTCTGGTGACTAGGGGCATTCCTTAGCTTGTGACCACATCACTCCAGTTTTCAAGGCCAGCATCTTCAAATCTCTGCTCTGCCTTCACATTACCTTATCCTTTATATATGTCAAATCTCCCTCTGTCTCATTCCTATAAGTATACATGTAATTGAATTTAGGGCCACCTGGATAATCCAGGAGACTCCCTATCTCAAGATCCTTAACTTAATTACATTTGCAAAGACCCCTTATCCAAATAAGGTAACAGCTACAGATTCCCGGGATTAGAAACATATCTTTGGAGGACATTTTTCAGCCTACAACAGGGTCAAAAGCAGCAAGCCTATGATACTGGTCCATCAGGGACTGTTACTGATCAATGGAAAAGTTGGAAATTAGGAGTGGACACACTAACATAATAGATTAAAATTTAACTTCCTGTGGGCATTGACTTCCCTAGAGCTTGGTTCATCCAGTTGTACCTCCAAGCTAAGTCTTCTTTAAGGACAGTTCTTATAATCAAAGATTGCCAGTATTGGGGCCTTACACATTTCTATTTTCTATAACTCAGTGTTTTTCAAATTGTGGGCTGTGAAATCAATTTAGTAGATCAAGACCAGAGTTAAAAGAAAGATAATAGTATAGAAAATATCAAAATGCAGCACATGTAGAGAGGTAACAGTTGTTTCATGAAACAATACGCATATGTGTATTAGATCATAATGTAAAACATAGTTCTCACTGTAGGTTGTAAAATTGAAAGCCTCTGCTATAGGCAATTTCATTATTCATCATATACTATGGAAATATTATTTGCCATTAGGCAGAGCAAAAATGAAAGCTTACATCAACTTCAAGTTCTTACAGTGTGGCATAGTCCAAGGGTCAAGTGAGTACTTGGTGCTTTAAATAAATCAATTTATACATATCCTATTCTCATAAGTACTCTTTCCCAGCATTGGGTAGATTATCCTTTCCTCCTTCTGCATTTACAATAGTTTTCTCACTTTACAAAAGAAAGCAATGTCTCTCATCCAGGATGTAGAACTCTCCAGGATGGCAAAGGGCCAATTCAAAATGTTTTGGAGAAATCTTCCTTTAATGATCAATCAAGGTACCAGAAGCTCTTCTTAGGCTTCCTTTCCTTCCCTGTCTTACATATATTCTAGCTGAGTTAAGTGTGGGTGTTAAGAATGTGTCATTTGGATACTTGCTAGGATTTTCTGAAATCAGACAATACTGTAGAGTTGTGAGTGGTGAGAGTGGTAGCAATTTTCCTTTAATGTTCACATCTCTTCCATCTTCTGCTGTTAAACAGTGCATTGCTATTGAAGGAGAGTCCAAGGACAGCAAAGCAAAGCTAGCATTAAAGAAAATATTGAATTCTAAAAGTTTGTCCTTCCCCATATATTTAACCATAAGTAATTATTTTCAACTGTTCTCAATGCTTATCAGCAAGATGTGTCATTAGCTGGAAAGAAGAGCATCTTTGAACAACTAAAGTTTAAAGGTTAGTGACACTGGTTATTTTAAATATAAAATGGATTATTTTGTAGACCTTTATATTTTTCACATTACAGTAGAATAACCTACATGAAACAAAAGAAAACAAATATAAATTTGCTAAGTCTTAGTATTTCTTTTTTGGTATGTTTCTAAGATGTAAAAATGAATGACTATAATGACTACATAATAAATATTTTTGAAAGTCAAGTGGTTTCCAATTCTTTGTTTTCAGAAAACTTGAAGGAGGAACTAATTAAGTTTTCAGCTGTTAGTTCTTTATAAAAAACTGGTTATGATATATTTCTCTGTAATTTTTGGCATATAACTCAGAATGAGTTCAAAGAATTAGGTGATATTGCTCTAACAAAGTCTTTTTCATTCCTGTTTCTTTTTGAGCAGGTCTGCTGGTGACAAATTCTCTTATTTGTCTTTCATGTGAGAATGTCTTTAATTCACTGTGATTTCCTGAAGGATATTTTCACTAGATATAGAATTCTAGTTTGACAGTTCTTTTCTTTCAGTTCTTTAAAGATGTTATTCCACTATTTTCTGATATCCATGGTTTCTGATGAGAAATCAGCAACAATTCAAGTAGTTGCTCTTGTATGTGTAATGTGTTCTTTTTTTCTGACTGCTTTCAAGATTTTTAAAAAGTCTTTGGAGTTCAGAAGTTTGATTTTGATGTGTCTGGTTATGGTTTCTTTGCATTTATTCTGTTTAGGGTTTCCTGAGCTTCTTGACTCTGTAAATTGAATTAGGGAAATTTGGGCTACTATTTCTTCAAATATTCTTTCTGTACCAATTTCTTTCTCTGGTCATTCTAAGACTTAAGTGACATGAATATTAGATCATTTAATAATGTCTGTTAACTTTTTCCCCTCTCTATTCTTCAGATTCAATAACATGTATTAATCTGTCATCAAATTCACTGAGTCTTTCCTTTGTCATTATCTCCATTCTGCTATTGAGCCCATCAAGTGATATTTTTTAGTTAATATATTTTTCAGTCTTAAAATTTCCATTTGATTCTTCTATTGTTTCTGTTATTCTGCTGATAACTTCCATTTTTCTATTCATTTAGCGAGTGTTTACCATTACCTCATTAAGCATGGATATAATAGCTGCTTTCAGGTCTTTGTCTGATATATACAACATCTGGTTCATTTCAGAGTTGGCACCTTTTGACTTTCCTTTTCCTTGAGAATTCATCACAGTTTCCTGGTTCTTTGTATGTTGAGTAATTTTGGATTGTATCCTGGATATTTTGAATATTATGTTGTGAGTCTTTCTGTCCTGTTAAAACCCTCTTGAGAATGTAGATTTTTGTTTGTTTTAGCAGGCAATTAATCTAACTTGGTTAGATTCACACTGCAAGTTTTATTATGACTGCTACGTCAGCTCAATTTTCAACACCTTTGCAATGTTGCTTTGAGTTAGTTCCACATATGTGCAGATCAGGAGATGAGTTCAGGAAGGGGTAAATTCATGCAAAGAATTAGAGAATCACTTTCTCCATCTCTCTTTCTCGATCTCTTCAAGATTTCCCTCACACTCTCTGGCTCCTGGGGGCCTCCTCATGGTCCTCTGGCTTATCAAGACAGGGTTTCTCTCAGAATTTTAGCCACCTGCACTGCCATACAGTTTTACACCACTGGGGCTGCCCATGGGCAGAGAGAGAAAAAATAACAGGGGTTCCCCTACAGTCCTAAGACAATGTGCCAGTTTGAATGTATTATGTCCCCCCAAATGCCATTATCTTTGATGTAATGTTGTGTGGGCAGATGTATCAGTGTTGATTAGATTGCAATTCTTTGAGTGTTTCCTTGGAGATGTGACCCACCCAACTGTGGGTGATAACTCTGATTGGATAGTTTCCATGAAGGTGTGACCCTGTGCATTCAGCGGGGGCCTTGATTAATGTATTGGAGCACTATATAAGCTCAGACAGAAGGAGCAGCTTGCTACAGCCAAGAGGGACACTTTGAAGAAACTGAGAGAGTAGCTGCAAATGAGAGACATTTTGAAGACAGTCGTTGAAAGCAGACTCTTGCTACGGAGAAGCTAAGAGAGGGCAAACACCCCAAGAGCAACTGAGAGTGACATTTTTGAAGAACTGCAGCCTAGAGATGAATGTCCTAGAAGAAAGTCATTTTGAAACCAGAACTTGGAGCAGACACCAGCCACATGCCTTCCCAGCTAACAGAGGTTTTCCGGACACCGTTGGCCATCCTCCAGTGAAGGTACCTGATTGTTGATGACTTACCTTGGACACTTTATGGCCTTAAGACTGTAACTTTGTAAACAAATAACCCCCCTTTATAAAAGCTGATCCATTTTTGGTGTTTTGCATCCTGGCAGCATTAGCAAACTAGAACAGACAACATGGCCCCTTTCCTCATCTTTGCTGTTCAGAAAGGTTGGTTTTCTCTCAGGGTTTTAAGTGCCTGCTCCACGACCACTGCCATAGTGTAGTTCCATGACAGGGCTAACCTTGGGGCAGGGTCAGAAAAGGAAAAAAAAAAAAAAAAAAAAGACAAATGGGGGGATTTCACCTTACAGGTGCCACTTTTCCTTGTTGTCAGGACAGAAAGGTGGGGTTCCTTGTGGGGTTTTTGTTGCCTGTGCTTTTTGCCCTGTTCCTCACTTGGGCTACCTTTGGGTCAAAGCTAGGAGATAAAAGAGGAAAACCAAAAGGAAACTCATCCTGATGATGGGCCAAATTTCACGTTTTGGCTTTTCTCTCCAATCTTTCTGCTCTTATTAACTTTCCAGTGTCTCCAAGTAGTAACTTTTGTATTAAGTCTAAAGTTTTAAATTGTAATTAATGGGAAAATTAGGCTGTATTGGGTTTATTCCATCTTGGCTAGCTTTTATTTAAAAATTTCATTGTAGCTTTCTAGCTTTCCTTTTACTTCTTTGGTCACTACTTTTACCTTCTTCTCTATCAACACTTTTTAAAAAATTTTTCTTATAAAATTAAAATTACAAAATTAAAATCTATAGACAGTTGAAAACATAGTACAATGCATAACCTTGTAACCTTTATCTAGATTCACCAATTGTTGGTTTTAACTGCACTTACCTCTAAATCTTTATCTCTATCCATATCCAATCTATATTTATGCCTTTTTAATTGACTGAATAATTTGAAAGTAAGTTGTAGGCATCATGATGTTTTGTTCATAAATACTTCAGCAGGTATCTGCTAAGAATAAGGATATTATCCTACATAATCTTGACACCATTATTACTAACAATGGTATCATTAATCATTAATGTTGATTTAATAATATCGCCTAATATATAATCCATATTAAAATTTCCCTAGTTGTTCCAAAATTGTCCTTTAAGGTTATGTATTATTAAAATCTTGGATTCAATCTAGGAGAGTTCTGCCCTTTTTTTGGCCTTTAAAAACAAATTTGTAAGAAATGCAAAGGTAATAGTGTGGCAGAGACTGCTAGTTGTCTACCACTGAATCCAGTGTCCACTTCTTCATTAGTATCAGGATCTTAATTTTTCATTGGGCATATTGCCACCAAGCTAAAAGACTCTATTTTCCAGCCTCTCTTGCAACAAGACATAGCCATTTGTTTTAAGTTCTGGGCAATAAAATGTAAGCAGAAGAGTATGTGGCATTTCCAGGAAGTCTTACAGAGGAGGGTATGCTCTTTTTTGTCCTTCCTCCATTCTGCTGCCTGGAAGATAGAAGTGATGACTGAAGCACAGGTAAGCAATCCTAGGCTATGAGAATGACGGCTACCTAAAAATGTGTAGTAATGAACTGGAAGGAGACTTGAACCCTCATGACTTCGTGGAACAGTCCTACCAAATCTTAGTTGCCACCTCTGGACTACTTTTGCATAAAAGAGAAATAAACTTCTACCTTATTTAAGCCACTGTTATTCTAGTTTTCCTTTGTTATATACAAACAAACTTTAAATAATGTAACATGTTCATTGAAAAAATAATTAAAATAAATTAGGAATGCATAAGATCAAATATAAAAATCTCTTTTTTTTTGCTGTTACCTACCTCCAAATCCCACTCTCCAGATATAGCCACTACGGCTATCAAATTTGGTATGTTCTCCTTCCACATTATTTTTTTTTGCATATTCAGTCATCATCATCTCATCATAGTCATCATATCATCATCATCATCATTGTTACCATCATCCTTGTTCTCAGTATCTATCTACCTATCTATCTATCTGACATTAATTCACTAAACAAGCATGACTTGTAAAATGTAATCAAAATGCAACTTAATTTTTGTCTTACTGCTGCCTCTTTGAAATTTGTTTGCCGAAGGAAATTTTCACTGTCTCCGAGGCTGAATTTTCTGGTAGATTTAAGCTGCCTTAGCTTAAAAAAAGTCCCATGACTTTTTTAGTCACTGTGTGTACCATGAAGTGAAGCTCAAGCTTCAGAACTCCTTATTTGCATGGGCTCAAATAGGAACCTGTAGGATTAGTTTTATTTGTCAGTTTGGCTAGGCTCTAGTATCCAGTTGTTTAATCAAATGCCAATCTAGGTATTGCTGTGAAGGTATTTTGTAGAAGTAGTTAACATCTATACAGGCATACCTCATTTTATTGTACTTTGCTTTACTGTGTGTTGCAGATATTGCATTTTCTACAAATTGAAGGTTTTTGGAAACTCTGCATCAGTGCTGTTTTTCCAATGGCTTATGCTCAATTCATGTCTCTGTGTCTGTTCCAGTTTGCTAAAGCTGCTGGCATGCAATATACCAGAAATGGGTTGGTTTTTTCAATGGGGATTTATTAGGTTGCAAATTTACAATTCCAAGGCCATGAAAATGTCCAAATTAAGGCATCAGAAGGTAGATGTCTTCTCTGAGGAAGGGCAGCTGGCATTTGCGGTCTCTCTGTCACATAGAAAGGCACAAGGTGACATCTTCTGGCCCTTCTTCTCCTGGGTTCTGGTCTCAAAATAGCTCTGTCAGTTTCTGTGGGTCTTTCTTGATTCTCCAAGTTTTCTTTCTCAGCTTCTCTCTCCTCTCTCTAAAATGTCTCTGCCTTTTATCCTCTCACAGAGGACTCCAGCAAGGGGATTGAGTCCTATCTTGAATGGTTGGGGTCACATCTCTATGGAAATAACCTAATCAAAAGGTCCCACTTACAATAGGTCTGCTCCCACAAGAATGGATGAAAAGAACATGGTGTTTTCTGGGGTACATAACAGTTCCAAACTAGCACAGTGTCATATTTTGGTAATTCTCACAGTATTTCAAATTTTTTCATTATTATTAGATCTGCTATGGTGGTCTATGATCAGTGACCTTTGATATTACTATTGTAATTGTTTTGTGGCACCACAAGTCATGCCCATATAAGATGGCAAACTTAATTGATAAATGTTGTGTGTCTTCTGACTACCAACCAGCCGTTCCCCTGTGTCTCTCCCTCTTCTCAGCCCTCTCTATTACCTGAGACACAACAATATTGAAATTAGGCCATTTGATAACCCTACAATGGCCTCTAAATGGCCAAGTGAAAGAAAGTCACATGTCTTTCACTTTAAATCAAAAGCTAGAAATGATTAAGCTTAGTGAGGAAGGTATGTCAAAAGCTGAGATAGGCTAACTCTAGGCCTCTTGTGCCAAGCAGTTAGCAAACTTTTGAATGCAAAAGAAAAGTTCTTGAAGGAAATTAAAAATGCTGCTCCAATGAACACACAAATGATAACAAAGTGAAACAGCCTTATTTCTGATATGGAGAAAGTTTTAGTGGTCAGAAGATCAAACCAGCCACAACATTCCCTTAAACCAAAGCCTAATCCAGAGCAAAATTCTAACTCTTCACTATGAAGGTTGAGAGAGGTTAGAAAGCTGTAGAAGAAAACTTTGAAGCTAGAAGTTGATTCTTGAGGTTTAAGGAGAGAAGCCATCTCCATAACAAAAGTGCAAGGTGAAGCAGCAAGAGCTAACATAGAAGCTACAACAAGTTATCCAGAAGATCTAGCTAAGATAATTGATGAAGGTGGCTCCACTAAATGACAGATTTCAAAGTAGACGAAACAATCTTTTGTTAGAAGCTGATGCCATGTAGGGCTTTTCATAGGCAGGAGAAATCAATGCCTGGCTTCAAAGCTTCAAAGGACAGGCTGGCACTCTTGTTAGGGGCTAATGCAGCTGGTGACTTTAAGTTGGAGCCAAAGCTGACTTACATTCCAAAAATCCTAGGGCCTTTGAGAATTATGCAAAATCTACCCTGTATGTGCTCTATAAGTGGAATAACAAAGCCTGGATGACAAGCACATCTATTTACAACATGGTTAACTGAATATTTCAAGCCCACTGTTGAGACCTACTGCTCAGAAAAATATTCCTTTCAAAATATTGACAATGCACCTGGTCACCCGAGAACTCTGAATGAGATGTACAGTGAAATTAATGTTGTTTTCATGCCTGCTAACACAATATCCATTCTGAAGCCCATGGATCAAGGAGTAATTTTGTCTTTCAAGTCTCATTAGTTAAGAAATACATTTCATAAGGTTATAACTGCCATAGATTGTGATTTCTCTGAAGGATCTAAGCAAAGTAAATGGAAAGCCTTCTGGAAAGGATTCGCCATTCTAGTGCCATGAAGAACATTCATAATTCATAGAAGGAGGTCAAAATAGCAACATCAGCAGGGTTTTGGAAGAAGTTGATTCCACACCTCACGGATGATTTTGAGGGGTTCACCACTTCAGTGGAGGAAGTAACTGCAGATGTGGTGGAAATAGCAAGAGAGAGAAAGAGAAAAATAGGGTCTGAAGATGTGACTGAATTGCTTTAGTCTTGCAATAAAACTTTAACAGATGAGGAGTTGCTTCTTATGGATGAACAAAGAAGGTGGTTTCTTGAGATGGAAACTACTCCTGGTGAAGATGTTGTGAACATTTTTGAAATGACAACAAAGAATTAAGGATATTCCATCAACTTAATTGATAAAGCAGCAGCAGGGCTTAAGAGGATTGACTCTAGTTTTTGTTTGTTTGTTTACACACATAAAGACACTTTATGAGTTTCCTCTACAAGCTACGATAACATCAAGCTTTTTAAACAGAAACCTCAGGTCATTTGAGAGGCTGAACAGATCCAAGGAAGGAAGATGAAAATTAAATATTTAGATTAACCAAAAGGCACTACACCATCACCTAAGGTCAACTACCATGGCGCAGCAGGCTAAGGAAGATTAAGCTACAGCAAAATCACCTCATGTAAATGTTAGAGATTACACAGCTTTCCATAGGACTATGGTACACTGATCATTTGGCCCCAAGAGGCTATTTGGCCAGGGAAAAAGCCATGATAGCTGAAGGTAATGCCAAATTCAAAGGAGCAGGTACAACACAGAATCCAAGATACACAGTCCCCTAGGTGATGGTGATGGATGAGTTTTCTTCCTCCCAAGAAGCATTTGTTCCACTGTGCTGCCTCCCCTCATGTCTCTACCCAATGGCTGAAAGCTGCCTGCCCCTACTTTAGGGGAAGCTCAGCAACCAGAACTAGGTTTGGGGTTGCCTAGGGCTCTAGCGGTAACTTAGCATAGAACTTGGAGAACTGGTGACACTTTCAGGGTTGGGGGAACTGGGCTGGTTTTGTTGCTAATTGTTCTGAACAAAGAAAACTCTGAAGCATTCACATGCAAAGTCGTCTTAGCTTCCCCAGGCACAGTAAAACACCCCTACGCAACACCCTCAAAGTCTGAAATCTTGCTGCAGCTGAGCTGTAGTTCAAGCTGCAAGGCTCACAAAATTAAAGAAGCCAGAATGAGCCAATGCAGATAGGAAATTCCAGCAGTTAATCTCAATCTGCCTTTCCTCAATTTAGGATAAGCTCTAATATACCCGATGTGGGATGTAGAAAGCTACACTGGAGCAAGCTGGGTCTTCTGCTGAACTTTTCAAATACCGAGGGAAAACAAGGAGCGGGATTGATTTTATTTTTAAAAAGCCTCAGAAGTTATTCTATTACCAAGGTACATGGCTGAACAGGTAGGACATAGATTCCCCATTGTGAGTTCTCCTGATGTCTTCTGCAAGGATCATGGAGATATCGATCACCTGTATTTTGGAGCAATGCTTCATCTTATCCTCCTGAGGTATGGTATTGGTGACTACTACTGCTTCAAAACACGCATTGTTGATGCGAGAAATAGCTGGGCCAGAAAAGATTCCATGAGTCAAGATAGCGTAAACCCTGGTGGCTCCAGCTGACAGAAGTTTTTCAGCTGCATGACAGATTGTGCTACAAGTGTCAGCCATGTCATCCACAAGGATGGGCACTCGATCCTTCACATCTCCCACCAGCACCATGCGGTCCACTTCATTGGCCTTCTTCCATTCTTTGTGAATCGAGGCAAAGTCCACATTCAACCAGTCTGCAATGGAGGTCACTCTCTTAGCTCCACCAGCACCTGGTGAGACAATAGTGCAGTTCCTCCACTCAGACCTATTCTCCCTTATCCACTTCAGGACAGCTGGCTCTGCATACAAATTGTCCACTGGGATATCAAAAAAAACCCTGAATTTGAGAAGCATGAAGGTCCATGGTGATGATGTGATCTGCTCCTGCTACAGAGAGCATATTTGAGACAAGCTTGGCTGAGATTGGGGCCCGGCTCTTATCCTTCTTATCCTTCTGGGCATAAGGGAAGCATGGGATGACTGCAGTAACCCGGCTGGCTGAAGCAATCTTGCAGGCATTAATCATAATCAAAAGCTCCATGAGATTGTCGTTGATTTCACCACAACCACTCTGAACAATGTAGACATCCTCTCCATGTACACTCTCTCCAATTTCCACACAGGTCTCCTGGTTGCTGAATTTCTTAGTCACCACCTTGCCTAGCTCCAGGCCAGGCAGTCGGCAATTTTCTGGGATAAGTCCTGGTGAGAGCTGCCGCTGAAGATTTTGATATTCAGCATCTCGGTCAGCTGTCTTAGGCACTCTTTGCTCAGCGATCGCTGTGCTGCTGCTGAGACAGGAACCGAAGTCGTACCAGAGACTCAATACTAACCGCTTTGCATTGCTACTCCGCCATCTTACCTGACTAGTTTTTTTTTTTTTTTTTTTTTTCATTTTTATTGAGATTGTTCAGATACCATACAATTATCCAAAGATCCAAAGTGTACAATCACTTGCCCCTGGGTACCCTCATACAGCTGTGCATCCATCACACTTAATTTTTGTTCAATTTTCAGAAACTTTTCATTACTCCAGACAAGAAATAAAGTGAAAGATGAAAAAAGAAAAAAAGAAAAGGAAACTCTAAACCTCCCCTATCCCTAACCAACCCCCCTCAATTGTTGACTCCTAGTATTGATATAGTACGCTTGTTACTGTTTATGAAAAAATGTTGAAATACTACTAACTGTAGTATATAGTTTGTAATAGGTATATAGTTCTTCCCTATATGCCCCTCTATTATTAACTAATTGTATTGTCATACATTTGTTCTGGTTCATGAAGTGATTTCTAGTATTTGTACAGTTGATCATGGACATTGCCCACCATAGGATTCAGTTTTATACATTTCCATCTTTTGCCCTCCAACTTTCCTTCTGGTGACATATATGACTCTGAGCTTCCCCTTTCCACCTCATTCACACACCATTCGGCCCTGTTAGTTATTCTCACATCTTGCTACCAACACCCCTGTTCATTTCCAAACATTTAAGTTCATCCTAATTGAACATTCTGTTCATACTAACCAAGAGCATCTACATTTCTTCCACAAGGCAGGAGGGAGAGTCAAAGAAGGTAGAGAGGCAAAAGAAAGAGGAAGCAAAAAAATGACAGCTAGGAAGCAGCAAAAGGAAAAATAACCTTAAAGTAGAATAAAGAATCAGACAATACCACCAATGTCAAGTGTCTAACATGCCTCCCCTATCCCCACCTCTTATCTGCATTCACCTTGGTATATCACCTTTGTTACATTAAAGGAAGCATAATACAATGATTCTATTAGTTACAGTCTCTAGTTTATGCTGATTGCATCCCTCCCCCAATGCCTCCCCATTTTTAACACCTTGCAAGGTTGACATTTGCTTGTTCTCCCTCGTAAAAGAACATATTTGTACATTTTATCACAATTGTTGAATACTCTACATTTCACCAAGTTACACAGTCCGTCATTATCTTTCCTCCTTTCTTGTGGTGTCTCACATGCTCCCCATCTTCCTCTCTCAACTGTATTCATAGTTACCTTTGTTCAGTGTACTTCCATTGTTGTGCTACCATCTCCCAAAATTGTGTTCCAAACCACACACTCCTGTCTTCTATCACCCTGTAGTGCTCCCTTTAGTATTTCCTGTAGGGCAGGTGTCTTGTTCACATAGTCTCTCATTGTCTGTTTGTCAGAGAATATTTTGAGCTCTCCCTCATATTTGAAGGACAGCTTTGCTGGATACAGGATTCTTGGTTGGCGGTTTTTCTCTTTCAGTATCTTAAATATATCACACCACTTCCTTCTTGCCTCCATGGTTTCTGCTGAGAGATCCGCACATAGTCTTATTAAGCTTCCTTTGTATGTAATGGATCGCTTTTCTCTTGCTGCTTTCAGGATTCTCTCTTTGTCTTTGACATTTGATAATCTGATTATTAAGTGTCTTGGCGTAGGCCTATTCATATCTCTTCTGTTTGGAGTATGCTGCGCTTCTTGGATCTGTAATTTTATGTCTTTCATAAGAGATGGGAAATTTTCATTAATTATTTCCTCTATTATTGCTTCTGCCCCCTTTCCCTTCTCTTCTCCTTCTGGAACACCAATAATACGTACATTATTGTACTTTGTTTCATTCTTGAGTTCCCGGAGACATTGCTCATATTTTTTCATTCTTTTCTTCATCTGCTCCTTTGTGTGTAGGCTTTCAGGTGTTTTGTTCTCCAGTTCCTGAGTGTTTTCTTCTGCCTCTTGAGATCTGCTGTTGCATGTTTCCATTGTGTCTTTCATCTCTTGTGTTGTGCCTTTCATTTCCATAGATTCTACTAGTAGGTTTTTTTGAACTTTTGATTTCTGCCGTATACATGTCCAGTGCTTCCTTTACAGCCTCTATCTCTTTTGCAATATCTTCTCTAAACTTTTTGAATTGATTTAGCATTAGTTGTTTAAATTCCTGTATCTCAGTTGAAGTGTACGTTTGTTCCTTTGACTGGGCCATAACTTTGTTTTTCTTAGTGTAGGTTGTAATTTTCTGTTGTCTAGGCATGGTTTCCTTGGTTATCCAAATCAGGTTTTTCCCAGACCAGAACAGGCTCTGGTCCCAGAGGGAAGAAATATTCAGTATCTGGTTTCCCTGCATGTGTGTCTTAGAGAATTGCTCCACCCTTTGATGCCTCGGGTCACTGTGCTTTTCTGCCCAGCAGGTGACGCCTGTTAGCCTATAATTCTTGACTGGTGTGAGGAGGTATGGCCGTGTTCCCCCAGGCTCTGGGGTCTGGTTCTGAATGGAAAGGGCCCCACCCCTTTCCTCCTAGAGAAGAAAGACCCCTCAGGTGGAGGTCATTAGCATTTCAATGGTCTCACTCTCTGCTTGTGGTGTCTCCACCCTTCCCAGAGTCACAGCCCTGGAAACTAAAAATGACTGGGGCTTTCTCCACTGAGCCAAAAAAGAAACAGATAGTTCCCTTCAGACGGAGTCCAAGGCGACCCTCCGGCTCTTCCAGGTCAGTTGTCACCCAAAGCCTCTGTCTGTTTTTTGGGGCTGCGTACCTGTAGTGAGCAGTTCACACTCGCTACTTAAAACCCCAGTTGGAGCTCAGCTGAGCTATATTCACTTGCTGGGAGAGAGCTTCTCTCTGGCACCATGAGGCTTTGCAGCTCGGGCTATGGGGGAGCGGGTCTCCCAACCTGGTTCCGCAGGTTTTACTTACAGATTTTATGCTGTGTTCTTGGGCATTCCTCCCAATTCAGGTTGGTGTATGATGAATGGATGGTCTCGTTTGTCCCCCCGCAGTTATTCTGGGTTATTTACAAGTTGTTTCTGGTTTTTTGTAGTTGTTCCAGGGGAACTACTTAGCTTCCACTCCTCTCTATGCCGCCATCTTGTCCCGAGTCCCTGACTGTAGTTTTGAAAGAAGTTCTGTGGGTAAAATACTATCAAACAGCATTGCATGCTACAAAGAAATCTTTTATGAAAGGAAGAGTCAATTGATGTGGCAAACTCATTGTTGTCTCGTTTTAAGAAAATGTCATAGCCACCCCAACCTTCAGCAACCACCACCCTGATCAGCAGCCATCAACATTGAGGCAAGACCCTCTACCAGTAAAAGATTAAGCCTTGCTGAAGGCTCAGATAATGGCTAGCATTTTTTACTAATAAAGGTTTTAAAAATTAAGTTACATGCATTGTTTTCTTTTAGACATAATGCTATTGCACACTTAATAGACTACAGTGTAGTGTAAACATAACTCTTATATGCATTGGGAAACAAAAATATTGTGTGGACTTGCTTTATTTCAGTGGTCTGGAACTGAGCCTGCAATATCTCCAAGGTATGCCTGTATCAGATAAGAGTTTAATATCCAGAATATATAAAGAAATCCTACAATTCAACAATAAGAAGACAAATAACTCAATTTAAAAATGGGCAAAACCAGAGAAGCTAAGAGAGGACTCCCAGATGCTTAGAGAGAAATGCCTAGGGAGAACCAAGCAGAGATCTGAGAGAAGCTAAGAGAGACAGAAGCTCAGAGACATTTTGGAGAAAGCCATTTTGAAACACAACCCAGGAGCAAAGGGCCAGCAGATGCCAGATACCAGCCACGTGTCTTCCCAGCTGACAGGTGTTCTGGATGCCATTGGTGTGTCTCCAGCGAAGGTATCCTCTTGTTGATGCTTTAGTTTGGACACCTTTATGGCCTTAGAACTGTAAAATTGTAGCCTAATAAATCTCCTTTAAAAAAGCCAGGAAAAAAAAAAAACCAAAACAAAGATATATATACAAATGGCCAATAAACACATGAAAAGATGCTCAACATCATTAGACATTAGGGAAATGGAAATTAAACCACAATGAGATACTATTTCACACCCACAAGGATGGTTATCATTAAGATAACAGAAAATAGCAAATGTTGGACAGAACATGAAGAAACTGGAACTCTAGTACATTGTTGGTGGGAATGTAAAATGGTGCAGCCACTGTGGAAATTAACATGGCAGTTCCTCTAAAAGTAAAATACAGAATTACCATATGACCCGGCAATCCCACTTCTAGCTATATAACCAAAGAGATTGAAAACATGGTCACAAATAGATATTTGTACACCAATGTTTATGGTACCATTATTCACAAAAGCCTAAAGCTGGAAGCAACTCAAATCTCCAACAAAAAATGAAGGGATAACAAATGTGGTTCATACACACCAATGGAATGCTATTCAGTCATAAGAAAAAATGAAGTTTTGAGACATGCTGCTAAAACCTTGGAAACATTATGCCCAGTGCAAGACACATAAGAACAAAAACTCTATCATATCACTTATAAGAGATGGCTAGAAATAGCAAATTCACAGATTAGAGGTTCCTGGGAAAGAGGGAATGGTAAGGGGGAAAGGGGGAAGGTTTGTAAAAGTAAACAATTAAAAAAATGTTTTTTAAAACTGGTGGTTATGGCAAAAAAAAGAAAATTCCCTTTGTGGTTAGTGCTTTTTGTGTCTTAGAAATTTTTCTGTACCCCCAAATCCTGAACATACTTTACCTTCCACATTTAGATGTACAATGTGCCTGGAATAAATCATTTGTGTATGATATGAGGTAAAGCTCAGATTTCATTTTTTTCCATATGTTTAACCATTTGTCCCACAAGAAGTTATTGAAAATACTATCCTTTGTCCTCTACTGCTTTGTATATACCTTTATTATAGTCAAATGTACAAATATACATAGGTTTGATTCTGGGCTCTATATTCTGTTTTATTGGTCTCTCAATTCATTCTTGCATCAATATCATGCTGTCTTTATTCCTTTAGCTTTATAATAAGTGTTAATATTCATAGAGGAAGTACTCCAAACATGTTCTTTTCAAAGGGGTGATTAGCTGTTCTTGGACCTGAAATTTTATAATCAGCTTGTCAAATAACGCACATACTTTTGGGACATTTTTAGGGGGAGAATCCTAGTTTATAGAATTGTGTGGTGAAATTAATAGCTTTATTATATTAATTTATAGTAAATAAACATGTTTTTCCTTCATTTATTAGATTGTCTTTAATTTTTCTCAATAATGTATAATTTTTTGTGTTAGTCACACGTCTTTTGTTACATTTGTTTCTACATATTTGAAAATTTTTATGCTATTTTAAGTTTTTATTGTGACTATCCAAATCAAGAGTTAGGTGGCCTTCTTACTTCTAAACCTAAACTCAAATCTTAGAACTTACCACCCTGACAGAACAAAATGTCACACCTGCCAGGACCAAAGGAAAAGGATCCAGAAAGAGAAGTTGACTTCATAGAGGCTCACTTATACTGCCTGGAATACATATCCCAATCAGTGGCCAGAGATCTTATCATTTATATCACTTGAGTAGAAATCAGCACCTCAAAAGATCAATACAGCCTGGAATAGTCAACAGGCCATTTAGTTGGGCATGCCCCTTATCTAAGGAGCTGGGTGCCATATGTAAATTTCAGGCACACACTGTTGTGTTAACTTGGCTCAGTCCTCCAACCATTCTGGTTTCACTTCGTCTGCATTGACTGGTTCCTTCTGTAACTCTGGCCCTTGGTAGATCACCTTTGCCACCCATGGCCAGGGTGGGTTTTGTGATCGGAGGAGAAGCATGCTCCTTCCCTGATCCAGGGAGCCAGCATGGTGAAATCAAACAAAACATGGTCTTTGGAATCAGATAAAACTAGATGTGACTCCTATCTCCCCTACTGAAGATTTATATGGTCAGATAGTCTTTAGCTTTTTTCCTCAGCAATAAAACACAGCAGTAATGGCTACCTAGCAAGGCAGTTGTGAGAATTAAAAAACACTGTATGAAATACATGGAATTTGCTGGTCGTCATTCCTCTCAGTTTCAGGTTGAACCTGCCCAGCTACCTGAACCTTAATATTTCTGGACTTGGTCCATAAGAATTCCATAAATTAAACTCTGTTTTGGGCAGTTGCCACCATTAGATCAGATTCCCTGAGTTCTGCGCTCTTAAAATGTTCTCCATATTTCTTTTTTTTTTTTTAAATCAATTTTATTGAGATATATTCACATACCATACAATCATCCATGGTGTACAATCAGTTGTTTATAGTACCATTATATAGTTGCACATTCAACACCACAATCAATTTTTGAACATTTTCATTACCACGCACAAAAAAGATTAAGAATAAAAGTTAAAGTAGAAAAGAACACCAAAAACATCCCTCCCTATTATTCATTTACTTTTTGTCCTCATTTTTCTATTCATCTGTCCATACACTGGATAAAGGGAGTGGGAGCCACAAAGTTTTCACAATCACATGATCACACAGTGTAAGCTATGTAGTTATAAAATCATCTTCAAGAATAAAAGCTACTTGGTTGCAGTTCAACAGTTTCAGGTATTTCCTTCTAGTTATTCCAATATACTAACAACTGAAAAGGGATATCTATGTAATGCATAAGCAGAACCTCCAGAATGACCTCTTGACTCAGCTTGAGATCTCTCAGCCACTGAAACTTTATTTTGTTACATTTTCTTCCCCTTTTTGGTTCAAAAAGGCTTTTTAATCCCACAATGCTGGGACCAGGTTCATCCCTGGAAGTCATGGCCCATGTTGCCAGGGAGATGTACATCCCTGGGAGTCATGTCCCATGTGGTGGGGAGGGCAATGAGTTTACCTGCCGAGCTGGCTTAGAGAGAGGCCACATCTAAGCAACAAAAGAGGTTCTCTGGGGGTGACTCTTAGGCCAAAATTTTAAGTAGGTGTACCAGTTTGTATATATTATGTCCCCCAGGAAAGGCCATGTTCTTTGATGCAATCTTGTGGGGGCAGACATATTAGTGGGGATTAAGTTGGAACGTTTGGATTAGGTTATTTCCATGGAAATGTGTCCCACCCAGCTGTGGGGGATCACTCTGGATAATTTCCATGGAGGTGTGGCCCTGCCCATTCAGCGTGGGCCTTCATTAGTTTACTGGAGCACTATACGAGATCAGACAGAAGGAGCAAGCCTGCTACAGCCAAGAGGGACACTTTGAAGAATGCACAGAAGCTGAGAGGGTAGCTACAGATGAGAGACAGTTTGAAGATGGCTGTTAAAAGCAGACTCTTGCTCCAGAGAAGCTAAGAGAGGACAAACACCCCAAGAGCAACCTAGAGTGACATTTTGGAGAGAAGCTGAAGCCTAGAGAGGAACGTCCTGGGAGAAAGCCATTTTGAAACCAGAACTTTGGAGCAGATGCCAGCCACATGCTTTCCTGGCTAACAGAGGTTTTCCGGACACCATTGACCTCCAGAAAAGGTACCCAATTGTTGATGCATTACCTTGGACACTTTATGGCCTTAAGACTGTAACTGTGTAACCAAATAACCCCCCTTCATAAAAGCCAATCCATTTCTGGTGTTTTGCATTCCAGCAGCATTAGCAAGTGAGAACGGCAGGCTAAGCCTCTCCTTTGCAGTAATAAACCTCATAAGGGCAAGCCCCAAGATCAAGAGCTCAACCTTCTAAATTGGTAGCCCCCAATGCTTGTGAGGATATCATAAATCCTCCAGGTGGGGAAATTTAATATTTCTACATCTCCCCCAGTCCCTCAAGGGGGCTTTGCAAATACAATTTTATTCTCTGCCCAAATTACTCTGGGATGTACTGGGGCTTCACAACAACCAAATTTCCCTTCCTATTCAACATTCCATGTAATTATGTTGTTTGAATAAATTGACCATACAAGTTAAATTATATAGTATTATAAAAAATTTAGATTTTGCACCTAATAAACATCTCTTCCTTTGGTCTCACACAGAAGTAGAAATTTTAAAAACACTGTAAAATCTTCCTTTACTGTTTAGTATGATTTACCTTAGTTCTAACCAAGTCCATTTCATTCATATGTCTAAATGAAGCCTGATTTCTTTTTATAGACTCTAACATTTGCTGTATGGAGTACTGCTGACATTCAAAGCTGCTGGACTCTGGCTCTGAGTCTCAGGTGTCACACAGATACCCAAAGTTCCAAGGACTGACCAGGTTATACACAAAGAGCTCAGCATCTCAGAATTTAGAAATAGCCATTAAAACTCAGAAATAGATGTAACTGCTGTAAGAGCTTACAATCTAGGAATCTTTACCATAAGCCTTCCCCTGATAACATATGCTCTCAGATTCAGCTCTCTGAGTTTGCCCATTATAGTTAGTACATATTAGTCAGGCATTATAATGTTTTTCTCTTCATTTCTGGTTTATTTCACTCAACATACTGTCATCAATGTCCATTCACCTCACAACTTCACTCCTTGTACCAGCTCAGTATTCCATTGTATGTATATACCACAGTTTGCCATTCTGTTCATCAGTCAATGTACCCTCAGGCCGCCTCCATCCATTGCAAATTGTGAATACTGACACCATAAACTCCACTATACAAATGTCCATTCATGTCCCTCTTTTTAGTTCTTCCAAATATATACCCAATAACCAATATGGCAATCCCATGCTTAGCTTCCTGTGGAACCACCACATTGCCCTCCAGGTGGGCTGCACCATTCTACTTCTGCTCTTTGACCTTTGGTGGGCATCTGTTCGCTGCTGCACCCATATTCTTTTTTTTTAATGCAATTTTACTGAGATATAATCATATAACATCCCTTCTCCACATTTTCTCTAGCACTTGTAGTCCTCTGTTTATTTTTTAGATGGTTTTATTCACACAATATACATTGCATCCTCAGTAAACAATCAAAGGTTCCCTGTATAATCACATAGCTATGCATTCACCACCACTTATTTATATGGGGACATTTTCTTCCACAAAGAGGAAGAGGAAAAAAAAATGACAGGTGAAAAGCAACAAAAGAAAAAATAAAATTAAAATATAATACAATAAAAAAGTCAGACAGCAACAGCAACACCAAGAATCTCGTACCCCTCCAACACATCAACCTCTCATAGACATTTAGCTTTGGTACATTGCCTTTGTTACAATTAATGGAAGTATATTACAATGTTACTGTTAACTATAGACTATAGTTTGCATTGATTGTATTTTTTCCTCCAATACCACCCCATTTTTAACACCTTGCAAAGATGACATTCATTTGTTCTCCCTCATGTAAAAACATTCTTTTATTTGTACATTTAATCACAATCATTGACCACTCAGTTATGCAATCTCAGTCTTTATCTTCTATCTTTCCTTCTGGTGTCCTACATGTCCTAACTTTCCTCTTTCGACCATACTCACAGTCATCCTTGTTCAGTGTACTTACAATATTGTGCTACCATTGCCCCATATTGTGCTCCAAACCTCTCTCTCCTGTCTTTTCCTATCTGCCTATAGCATTCCCTTTAGTATTTCCAGTAGAGCAGGTACCTTATTCAGAAACTCTCTCAGTGTCTGTCTGAGAATATTTTAAACTCTCTTTTTTTTTCAAAAACAAATGAAAAAATATGTATTTAAGAAAACATCAAGAAATGTCAAATGAGCAGTATAGATTCAGTCCAATGTCTGGAAACCCTACACTTTATTTAACCAGATTGTGGGCTTTTTGAGCCAACATGGATTTAGGGTCCAACCTTTTGATTTTGCAGACATGTCCAGTGAGAGGCAGGGAGGGTAAATGCCTTGTGGGTGGCTGCCTCTCAGTGGCAGACCTGGGACTCAACCCAGGGCTCTTTGACCTTTGATGGGCATCTGTTCACTGCTGCACCCATATTCTTTTTTTTTAATGCAATTTTACTAAGATATAATCATATAACATACAACCATTCAAAGTGTACAATCAGTTGTTCACAGTATCATCATAAAGTTGTTCTTTCATCACCACAAACTTTGAACAATTTCGTTACTCTAAAAAGTAAAATAAAAATGAAAATAAAAAAGAACACCCAAAACATCCCATTCCCCTTCTCCCCCCATTGTTCATTTACTTTTTTAAAAATACAGTTTAATTGAGATATATTCACACACCATACAGTCATCCACAATGTACAATCAATTATTCACAGCACCATCATACAGTTGTGCATTCATCACCAGAATCAATTTTTGAAACTTTTTCTTACTCCAAAATAAAAATAAAAGAATGCCTAACTCTTTCCATCCTCTCCTTCCCACCCTATTCTTCATCTAATTTGGTCCCCATTTTTCCACTCATCTGTCCATACACTGGATAAAGGGAGTATGAGCCACAATGTTTTCACAGTCACACAGTCACACTATGCAATCTATGTAGTTATACAGTTGTCTTCGAGAATCAAGGTTACTGGGTTTCAGTTTGACAGTTTCAGGTATTTCCCTCTAGGCATTCTAACACACTAAAGACTAAAAGGTGGTATCTATATAGCGCATAAGAATGGCCTCCAGAGTGATCTCTTGGCTCCATTTGAAATCTCTCAGCCACTGGAACCTTATTTTGTTTCATCTCTCTTCCCCCTTTTTGTCAAGAAGATCCTCTCAATCCCACAGTGCTGGGTCCAGGCTTATCTCGAGGAGTCATTTCCTGCATTGCCAGGGGAATTCACATCCCTGGGAGTCAGGTCCCATGTACGGGGAAGTGCAGTTGAACTTAGTGAGAGAGGGGGCCACATCTGAGCAACCAAAATTCTCTCTGGAGGGGGACTCCTAGACACAATTATAAGTGGGCTTAGCCTCTCCCTTGCAGCCACTAGCCTCACAGGGGAGAGTCTCCTGATGGAGGGCTCGGCCTACCAAATTGGCAGTCCTCAATGTTTGTGGGAAAATCAGCAATAGCTCTGGTGGGGATGTCCAACATTTCTGCATTTCTTTCCAGCTCCTCTGGGGGCCCAGCAAATACACTTCTACTCTGCCCATGTCACTCTGGGATGTGTTGGGATTTCACCCCAGCCTGTACAAACTCACCAAATCCCACTTCCCATTCAAAGCTCCATGCACCTATGGTGTTCAAACAAACTGATCGTACAAGTTAAATTATCTAGTGTGCCATAGAAAATATAGATCCTGCACCAGAAAAACATCTCCTCCCTTGGTCTCACACATAAGTTGTAGTTTTAAAACCCAGTCAGTATTGTCCTTTACCCTGGGGCCTGATTTTCCTTAGTCCTAATCAGATCCTCTTTGTTCATATGTCTAATTAAAGTCTGAATTCTTTTTCAGCTCTTTCAACAGTTGCCATTTGGGGTACTACTGACATTCATAGCTGCCAAGTTCTAGCTCTGAGTCTCAGGTGTCACACAGACACCCAGAGTTCCAGAGACCGACCAGGTTATACACAAGGAGCTCAGCATCTCAGGATTTAGAGATAACCATTACAACTCAGGAATAGATGTGACTGCTGTAAGAGCTTACAATCTAGGGACCATTACAATAAGCATTTCCCTGATAAACTGTGCCCTAAGATTCAGTTCTCCAAGTTTGCACATTATAGTTAGTCCATATTATGAAGCATTATAATGTTTGTCCTCTTGTTTCTGGTGTGCTTCACTCAGAATGTTGTACTCAAGATCCATTCACCCAGTTGCATGTCTGACAGCCTCATTTCTTCTTGTAGCTGCTCAATATTCTATCGTATGCATATACTACACTTCACCATTCTGTTCATCAGTCAATATACTCTTAGGCCACCTCTGTCTATTGCAAATAGTGAATACTGCCGCTATATATACTGGTGCATAAATGTCCATTTGTGTCCCTGATCTCCAATTTTCCAAGTATATACCTCATACTGAGGTTGCAGGACCTTGAAACCCCCATATACGTAGTTTCTTGTGGGACCAGATAGTCTACACCATTCTACTTCCCCACCAACAGTGAATACATACATCTCTCTCTCTAAGTTCTTTCCAGCACTGTGTCCATCTATTTTTTCCTGCAATTTTATAGGTATATATTTAAATACCATACAATCATCCACAATGTACAATCAGTTGTTTACAGTATCATCATATGGTTGTGCATTCATCACCACAATTAGCACTTACACATGTTCATTAGTCAAAAAAAAAAAAAAAAAAAAAAAAGAGAATTGAAACACAGGAATAATAAAAAGGATAAAAGGAAAAGTAAAAATAAGATAAAATACAGCCACAAAGAAAGAGGAAGAGGCAAAAAAAAATAAAGAAAAGTAAAGAAAAAGAGACAAGAAAAAGAAAAAGAAAGGGAAAAAATGGTAACTAAGAGCCACAAAAGAAAAGGTTAAAATAAAATAAAATTCCATAAAAAAGTCAAACAATATTAATGCCAAGAATTCCATACCCCTCCCTTATGCACCCTCTTATAGGCATTTAGCTTTGGTGTATTGCCTTTGTTACAATTAAAGAAAGCATATTGCAATGTTACTGTTAACTATAGACTCTAGTTTGCATTGATTGTGTTTTTACCCCAATACCACCCCCTTTTAAACACCTTGCAAAGTTGGCATTCATTTGTTCTCCCTCATGCAAAAACATATTTGTACATTTTATCACAATCATTGACCACTCTAGGTTTCATTAAGCTGCACAGTCCCAGTCTTTATCTTCTATCTTTCCTTCTGGTGTCCTACATGTCCCTAACCTTTCTCTTTCAAACATACTCACAGTCATCTCTGTTCAGTGTGCTTACATTATTGTGCTACCATCACCCAACATTGTGCTCCAAACCTCTCTCTCCTGTCTTTTCCTATCTGTAGAGCAGGTATCTTGTTCACGAACTCTCTCAGTGTCTGTTTGTCTGAGAATATTTAAAACTCTTCCTCATATTTAAAGGACAGTTTTGCCAGATATAAAATTCTTAGTTGGTTTTTCTCTTTCAGTATATTAAAGATATCATACCACTGTCTTCTCACCTCCATGGTTTCTACTGAGAAATCTGCACATGGTCTTATCAAGCCTCTCTTGTATGTGATGGATCACTTTTCTTTTGCTGCTTTCAGAATTCTGTCTTTGTCTTTGACATTTGACAATCTGATTATTAAGTGTCTTGGCATTGGTCTATTTGGATCCATTCTGTTTGGGGTGTGCTGCACTTCTTGGATCTGTAATTTTATGTCATTCATAAGAGATGGGAAATTTTCAGTGATTATTTCCTTCATTATTTTTTCTGTCCCTTTTCCCTTCTCTTCTCCTTCTGGGACACCCATGACAAGTACATTCATGTGTTTCATGTTTTTTGCTTGTATTTTTCCATTCTTTTCCCTATCTGTTCTTTTGTGTGTAGGATTTCAGATGTGCTGTCCTCCAGTTTATGAATCCTTTCTTCTGCCCCCTCAGATCTGCTGTTATATGTCTCCATTCTGTTTTTCATCTCTTGTATTATGCCTTTCATTCCCATGAGTTCTGCCAATTGTTTTTTAAAACTTTTGAATTCTTCCTTGTGTTTGCCCAATGTCTTCTTTATATCCTTCATCTCTTTTGCCATAGCTTCGCTCAACTCATTGACTTGATTTAACATATTTGTTGGAAGACTTTTAATTGGTTGTTTCAATTCCTGTATCTCAGTTGAAGTGTAAGTTTGTTCCTTTGACTGGGCCATATCTTTGTTTTTCCTAATGTGACTCATAATTTTTTGTTGTTTAGGTGTGGCAACCCATGGCCTGAGCAAAACAGGCCTGCAGATCTTTGGTGCACAGCAATCTGCATGACCTAGGCAGCTAAATGCTTAACCTATTGTCTTTCTAAGCCAGTAAAGAGAAAAAGGGTAAATTGACCTTAAAATGTCACTTTATGCAAGCAGGCAGGAAGTGAGAGGATCTTAGTCTCACAAAAAGGGCAAAATGTAATTAAGTGCTTTTCTAGTCTTTCCTGCACCACCCCCCAGGTCAAAGTAACCTGTTCCTGCATCTATGCTCCCCCCACCCTTAGGAGGGCCTTTGTCTTAAACACTTATAAAAGGCTGTCTGCCCTTTTTGCATCGGCTGGTTGTCTTCCCTGCAAACACAATGCCTGCCTGGCCTGGGAGAGCCGTCACGATCTCTTCACGACTTGTCACCCTGTAAGTAAGCCCTGAATAAAAGGTCATGTATCAGAAAATGCTTGTTGTCTTCTTTGGCCTCTGGACTGGCATGGCCCTCTTGGCTGCAACAATTGGCAGAGCCAGCCAGGAGAATGAAATAGCTGCCAGCCGGAGACTAAGGAGATCCCAGGCACTGATGACATGAACTTGGGGAGGGGAAAGGAGAAGGGCCCAGGTGGGATACCAGGGAGGCCTGCGACATCTATGTGGGAAGGGCTGCCCACCCTCCCAGTGGAATGGATGTCTGTGTGGGGAGGGGTGGCTGCCCTCCGAGATGAATGGAATCTGCCGAGGGAGTATGGAAATGTTTATAACTCTCTGGCTGGACAAATTGCTGTCCTTTATCATGCAACAGGACCACTGGAGATTCAGAAAGAAAAAAAGGGCTGCCAGATTGCGGCTGCGGTGGGCTGGCCATTGTTAGAGGCTGTATGTGCCGCTACTGAGGAAGCTTTAGCAGCTAAGGTGGCCGTAAGCCACCTGGGAGGTAAATTAAAGCTAGAAAAAGATTTGAGGCTAGCATAAGCGGGATTGAAAGATGCTCTGGATAAAAGTTTAGAAATATTGGCATACCAGCACACTAGAGTAAGAGGGCATAAGCTGCTCAAAGGGCATGTTAGGCGTATCCTGGCTTCCCCTGACTGGAAATGTAAAGTGTAGGACCCTGTTGCTTCCTCATCAAAAGATGATGAGCCCCTGTCTGACTGGGAAACTGATACTAAGGAAAGTAGGCACACTTGACCTCTGTTCCAACAAAGGTTTAAAGCAGAGTAAGTTCAGCACCCTGATCCCCCATGGAGGGAGGAAGATGGGGCAGTGGCAGTAGCTTCTGATCAGAGGGTGCTCATTCCATCCTGGAAGTTTTCCCCCAGGGGAATTAGGAGATGCTAGTAACTGACATTGACAAAAACATAGGGAGCCATTAGCAAACTGGTTGCTCCTGTTTAACTTTGTGTTAAACCTTGCTAATATGTTATTTAGAATATTTTTAGATTTTTTCCAGTCAATCTGTGTTAGGTTTCACGTGGGGAAAACAACAATAGACATCTGCTGTGCTTCCACAAGGATACCTTCAAATGTGGAAACCTCCAGAAGAGCCTGAGTATTCTATCAAGTTCTCGGGTTTTGTCTGGTTGGGTAAAACTAAGGCTATTTCTTCAGCTGTTGTTGTTAATATGCAAAGTTATCTCACATTGCCTACTTCTGAACAGTTGATGGCTTTTCTTGGTTTGTCAAGTTATTGGGAAGTGTTTATACTCTATGTAGTATGAATTTTAAAACCTTTGTATACCCTAATTAGAAAAGGAAAAATGTGGGGATAGGATTTTCCACAGTAGGCTGTGTTTAAAAAGACTAAGTGAACTATTATGCAAGCAAAGACTTTAAGGGGGGGTGGACCCCAATATACCCTGTGATTTGGATGTGGCCAGTGCCAATACTGACTTTGAGTGGGGTTTGTGGCAAAGGCAACAAGCTAAATGTGTACCTGTTAGATTCTGGTCCCAACTATGGAAGGGCACAGGACTCAGATATAGCCCTTTAAAAGAGCTATTGTGCACAGTTTGTAATCCTCTGTTGTGAGTGTTGAAGGTCTAACTCAGGTGCCCAGTGACCTTACAGAAGACCATACCCATACAGGTATGTGGATATGGGACACTATAAATAAGCCACACTTAGGGAGTGCTCAGGTGAGCACACTGACAAAATGGAAAGTCTGCTTCCTATGATGTGGCATCTTTGGCAATGGCTCTTTAAAAACAGAGATACATGAAATTTTAGGACTGGCCTCCTGTATGAAAAAGCAGCATGCCCTGTTTCCTGTGGATATTCCTGAGGTGGCTTCTCCCATGCACACTGTTGACAGACAAGGAAATACACCTGACTCTGCATGGATTGGCACATGGGCAATCTGCTACCTGGACAGCCGTGACTGTCCAGCCCAGTACTGACACCATCTGGTGGGAAGACATCTGGACTGCCTGCCACAAATGTAAGGTAACTGTTTTTCATGTCTCTGCCCATAACACCAGTTCATTACCAGGTAACATAGAAGCGAATGCCCTAGCGAAACTCCACAGCCTAACACCAATGACACATGAAGTGACACAATGGCTGTGCCGGAAGACTGAGCACCAAGGACACCAGATTCCTGTCACCTGGTGGCAAGTAAACTATATTGGCCCCCTTCCTCTGTCCAAAGAAACAAAAAAAAAAAAATATGCTTTCACTGCCATGGATACAGCTGAACACTTAAAGGATGATAGAAACAATGGACTCGAGGACTGTATCAGCATTAACTCCAGATATAGGGGCCAGCTGTCTTCAAGCCAAAATGGGAAAATGATAATAACTTTCTCTTGCCTATGCAATAAACACTAGCAATTGGGGAAAATAAGTTCAGTTGGCTCTGGTTCTGGCCCATGCAGCCACGCTGGTTGAGAATCCTAAGCCCATGGATAGTAGAATTACATAGGAAACCAACTGTAGTTCTGACACTGAAGGGCTCCCTGCAGGGGGAGGAAACATGGTATTTAAAACCCCCTCTCCTGGAACCCTTTTATCTACTATGAAAACTCAGTTTATATATGTTGCTAAACCACTCAGCTGTCCAATTTAATGCTTACATGTGTTGTTAATTCTTGTTTAAAAAAAGTTACTATTTCAATAGTGCATTGACTAAAATGTTTTAGTATTTAGCCTTCTAATGAGTGTAATGTTATTGGTAATAATATGTTGTGAAATGCTTAAGAAAAATTTCCAGAATTATTCTGATGACTTGAATGTAGAGGGTATGAGGGGTGTCTTTTTTTTTTAATTGACGGAAAAGGAAATTGTTTTTTCCTAAATGACTGGTTGTGTCAGAATAAAAAATAGGAGATATGGAACAACACCTGAATGAATATAGAAAGTTGCAGAAAGTTGGTGGAAAGGGAAATTTATTTCTGTGATCAAGGTTGAAAAAATGGTAAAAACTAAATATAAAATAAAGCAAAATGCCTGGTAGTGTTATCCTTGAGCTATTTTATCCCAGGCAGTGCTTGTGCTAAATGGTAAAACTCATTAACCTGGCCATAGCACCACTTGCTAATAGGTTTATTATCTCTTTGTACCAATGTATTATTACTATGTTGTTTATTGTATTGTTGTTGTAAATTATAGATGTCAAGTCTGTCCTATGGTCAATGCAAACTGTTGTGCAGGGGTGGATTGTAGCAACCTATGGCCTGAGCAAAACAGGCCTGCAGATCTTTGGTGCACAGCAGTCTGCATGACCTAGGCAGCTAAATGTTTAACCTATTGTCTTTCTAAGCCAGTAAACAGAAAAAGGGTAAATTGACCTTAAAATGTCACTTTATGCAAGCAGGCAGGAAGTGAGAGGCTCTTAGTCTCACAAAAAGAGCAAAATGTAGTTGTTTAAGTGCTATTCTAGTCTTTCCTTCACCACCCCCCAGGTCCAAGTAACCTGTTCCTGCATCTATGCTCCCCCCACCCTTAGGAGGGCCTTTGTCTTAAACCCTTATAAAAGGCTGTCTGCCCTTTTTGTATTGCCTGGTCGTCTTCCCTGTGAACACAATGCCTGCCTGGCCTGAGAGAGCCGTCATGATCTCTTCACGACTTCTCACCCTGTAAGTAAGCCCTGAATAAAGGTTCATGTATCAGAAAATGCTTGTTGTTTTCTTTGGCCTTTGGACTGGCATGGCCCTCTTGGGCTGCGTCACAAGGCATCTGGTTTCCTTGATTACCTCAATCAGATTTTCCCAGGCCAGATGGGCCCAGGTCTCAGGAACATTGTGTAATCAGTATCAAGTCTGCTTGAGGCTGAGACCCAGAATGTTGTCAGACTTTCCTGTGAGGCCTCTAGATTCTGTGCTTTTCCTATCTTGTCCAGCAGGTTGCGCTTGTCAGCCAGCAGCTCCCCACTGGTTAAAGAGGTGCAGTCCCTTTAATTTTCAGCAGACCCTATTCTGGCCTGGGGTGGAGGGTGTCAGAAGCCAGGCTTAAGTTGTTTCTGTCCCTGCCTGCCTCCCCCCCAGGCCTTGGGGTCTGAATTCTCTGAGGGAGGGCAGCGACTTTAGCTGGGTCTCACCCCCCTTTTATTAGAGAAGATACACCCTTTAGGGAATTATCTTCTACATTTGAATCCCTCCATTGTCTCTCTGACTCTCTTAACTCCCCTCTTGCCTGGGTCAGCCCTACTAATTGAAATTGCCCACGACTTTCTCTAATGAGCTACTTAGAATGGGAGAAAAAATAAAGGAAAAAGAAAGAAAGCTCCTTTACAGGGCCATCCCCAGCCCTCCTGTTTTTCTGGTTGACTGGTTTTGATACCTGGTTCTCTGTGTCCCTTTTCTTGGGACACAGCTGTTTTCCAGTATTCTGAGCTCAACCATCTCCATAATCCTCTGTTTTTATTTATTTATTTTTTTTCCATCAGCCCCACCTCCTCTCTGCCTGGAGAGACTTCAGGGTTCCTTTTCTGCTCATTCCAGGTTTATCTGTGCTTGTAGCTTGTAGCCAGTAGTCCAAATTCGTTAATTAAAATTGCAATTGGAGCTTGGTTGAGTTACCTTTCCTTGCTCCAGGTTGCCTGCTTCTTTTTTCCATGGGGAAGTGTTATAACTCAGCCTGCCATGCAGGTGGGGGAGGGGCGCCAGCTCCACAGTTTGGGGAGCTTTACTTACAGTTCTATGCTGCAATCTCAGCCATTCCACCCATTCCAGGCTGGTGTACGATGTGTGTCCAGTCACAGATGTCCCCCAACAGTTTTTTCAGACTATTTACTAGTTGTTCCTGGCAATTTACTAGTTGCTCTAGAGGACTAACTAAATTCCACACCTCTCTATGCTGCCATCTTGCCCTACCTCATTCTCTCCATATTTCTTTTTTTTTTTTTATTAAATTCAGTTTTATTGAAATACATTCACACATCATACAATCATCCATGATATACAATCCACTGTCCACAGTATGATAACATAGTTATGCGTTCATCACCACAATCTATCTCTGAACATTTTCCTTACATCAGAAAGAACCAGAACAAGAATAAAAAATAAAAGTGAAAAAAGAACATCCAAATCATCCCCCCATCCCACCCCATTTGTCCTTTAGTTTTTATCCCCATTCCTCCATTCATCCATACACTAGATAAAGGGGGTGTGATCCACAAGGTCTTCACAATCTCACTGTCACCCCTTATAATCTACATTATTATATAGTTGTCTTCAGGAGTCCAGACTGCTGGGTTGGAGTTTGGTAGTTTCAGGTATTTACTTCTAGCTATTCCAATACATTAAAGCCTAAGAGGTGTTATCTATATAGTGCATAAGAATGTCCACCAGAGTGACCTCTCGACTCCATTTGGAATCTCTCAGCCACTGAAACTATTTCATCTCATTTTGCATCCCCCTTTTGGTCAAGAAGATACTCTCAGTCCCACGATGCTGGGTCCACATTCATCCCCGGGAGTCATACTCTGCGTTGCCAGGGAGATTTACATCCCTGGGAGTTGGGTCCCACGTAGGAGGGAGGGCAGCAAGTTCACCTGTCGAGATGGCTCAGTTAGAGAGAGAGAGGGCCACATCTGAGCACCAAAGAGGTACTCAGGGGGAGACTCTTAGGCACCATTACATACAACTTTAGACTCTCCTTTGTAGTAATGAGCTTCATAAGGGCAAGTCCCATGCTCAAGGGCTCAGCACATCAAACCGCCAGTCCCAATGTTTGTGACAACATCAACACCAGTCCAGGTGAGGATGTCCAACACATCTGCACCTTCCCCCAGATCCTCGGGGCTGGGGAGGGGGAGGCTGTAAATATATTTTTTATTATCTGCTCAAATTATCTCCATATTTCTTAATTTCTGAATCCAAAAGTTCTTCCAAAGTTGCTGATTTTTTCACAGGTCTGCCCTGGGTGACACAGAGTTCTTGTCCTCATGTGCATTTTAGAGTGTTAGAAATGACTGAAAAATCCTGCCTTTGAACTGTCTACTGACAGCATTAGCATTTTCAGAACTCTACATTTATATTTCAGCATATCCTCAGTAACCCATTTTGAGTTCTTAATCGAGTCATAACCATTTTGGGTTAATACATTTTTTTTTCATTAGCACCTTGGGACATCAGAGTTACCAGGATGAGGAAAAGGGGTTTGAAAGTTTGGAAATCCCAAAGAACATACTCATTCGCTTCACAATTTGCCTGCAGTTAGCTTCCCAGTGTTTAGACTGACACTTGGCTGGGGCAGTCCATTTACTCTCTATGTCTTCACCTTCCCATCTTCAAAGCGGTAGGTAATAGTGTCAGTAGTCAGTATCATCTGAATGGGTCAGGGAGACCACAGAGGGTTGTGGTTAAGCCGAAGGGCTTCAGAGCCCCACAGCCTGGGTTTGGAAGCCCAGCATCCTCCTTACTGCCCATGTGACTTTGGCTACTTAACCTTTTTAAGCTCTATTTTCTTCATCTGTAAAATGGCAATAATAACAGTATCTACTTCATAGAGATGTGAGATTAAATGAAATAAATCCTCTTACTTAAGTGTTCCATGAAAATCTTTTTATGATTACTGTTTGTAAAGGTATCAAAGGAGATTATAGTATTAAAGCAGATGTGAATGCCCTAGCACAGTAAGGAACTTAATAAATGTAAGAAGTAGGTAATTGTTTTTCCTCTTTTTCAATCCTTCTTTCTCCATCAACTGGATATCAAAGAAGGGAAAACAAATGACAAAGTGGTTAAGGACCTGGACTCTGGAACCAGACCACATAGCTTCAAATCCTGAATCTAATTTTACTATGTGTGTAACCTTGGGCAAGTTAATTAACCCCTCTGTGCCTCAGTTCCTCATCTGTAATGTAAAGATAGTAATAGCACCCAACTCACAGGATAATTATGAAAATTAAATGGGTTGATAATAGTAAAGTATTAGTAATAGCCTCAACAGACCGTGCTATATATGTGTATATTAAATAAAAGATATTTCATAAGTTTTAAAAATCAACAGACTACTTTTAGAGCAGTTTAGGTTTATAGGAAAACAGTGCAGAAAGTTGAGTTCCCATATACCCTGCCCTGCTCTCCCATAGTTTCCCCTATTATTAACACCTTGCATTAGTAAATTACATATGTTGCAATTTATGGACCAGTACGGATACATTATTATTAACTAAAGTCCATAGCTTACATCAGGATTCTCTCTTTGTGTTGTATAGTTCTATGGGCTTTGACAAATGCATGATGTCATGTATCCACCATTACAGTATCATATAGGAGAGTTTCACTAACCTAAAAGTGCCCTGTGTTCCACCTACCCATTCATTCCTCCCTCTCCCCACCCTGAACCTCTGGAAACCACTGATTTTTTACTATCTCAATAGTTTTTCCTTTTACATAATGTCATATAGTTGGAATCATACAATATGTAGCTTTTTCAGACTGGCTTCTTTCACTTAGCAATATGCATTAATGTTCCTCCACATCTGTTAGTGGTTTGATAGTGCATTTCTTTTTATCGCTGAATAATATTCCCTTGTATGGATGTACCACAAGTTGTCTATCCATTCACCTATTGAAGTCCATTTTGGTTGCTTCCAGTTTTGGGCAAATTTAAACAAAGCTATTCGTATATTTGCAGGTATGTTTTGCACCTCATTTGGGTAAACACCTAGGAGCATGATTGCTGAATCATATGGTAAGCCTATGTTTAGCTTTGTAAGAAACTACCAGACTGTCTTCTAAAATGGCCATATCATTTTGCATTCCTACCTGCAGTAAATGAGAGTTTCTGTTGATCTACCTCCTCCCTAGCATATGGTGGTGTCAGTGTTTTGGATTTTAGCCATTCTAATAGGTGCACAGTGGTTTCTCATTGTTGTTTTAATTTGCAATTCCTTAAAGACATATGATGTTGAACGTCTTTTTTATATGCTATTTCTCATCAGTGTGTCTTCTTTGGTAAGATGTTTGTTCAGATCTTTTGCCCATTTTAAAAATTGGGTTGTTTGTTTTCTTATTGTTGAGTTTTAAGAGTTATTTGTATATTTTGGACAGAAGTCCTTTGTCAGATATGTGTTTTGCAAATATTTCCTCCATGTCTTTGGCTTTTAATTTCATTCTTTTAATCATGTGTTAATTTTTAATACCAAATTCTAGATGCATATATCTTCATTATGTAAGTACATGCAGTCCAGTGATTGACATCTTGAGGTTGGATGAACTATGGATTAGCTACATATAGAGTTTCAAATAGAGTTTGAAAGCTGGGAAAGAAAACATGAAAACTAAATATGTGCAGTTAAATATTAATAATTGACATTTATTTAACACAAACTGTGCATCAGTTACTGACTTAAATAGTTGACATAAATTATCTTAATCCTTACCACAATTTTTTGAGGTAGGAGCTATTATTATCCCCATTTTATAGATGAGGGAAATGAGGCACAGAAAGACTCTGTAACTTGCCTCAGGTCAGAGAGTCCCCATGTAGTAGAGCCAGGGTTTAAACTCTGAATCTGACTCCATAGCCCTTGCATGTCATCATCTTTTCAGGTGGCCTTCTGCATGAGATGGGCAAAGTGGTGCTTTGCAGGTCAAGGCTTAGACTAGTGATTCTTAACACTTTTTGAGTCATTGACCTCTTTGGGATAGGAGGGACCTGTTTTCAGAAAAAAATGCACACACCTGGATGAAGTTTTCCTGGCCCAGGCAGAGATGTTTAAAGCACAGTGTTGGTCCACATTCTTTAAGGCTAGTTCAAAAATTCAAATAACACAAAATTAAAGTTTTATTTTCTAAAACTGATTTCACTGTTTATTTCAAGATGTGTTTAAAACAAACAAACAAAATGAACATTTAACAAATATAGGCTCTCCTGAGTCCTGCTGGTTATACAAAAGTAAACACATCAATGAATGAATTTGGAAGTACCAAAGGTTAGTTCAGTGAAAGATGAGGTAATCAGTTCAGACACAGAATGCTGGGCTGACAGCAGTGTATCTCTGACAATTACATTAATAGTTAAATTCCAGATACTAAAGGAGTTTTGGGATGTTTTTCTGGAAGGAACCATGGAAGTGTGACACTTCTCCACAGTTCCTGGAGCACCTTCCTTGGCCAAAGCCCTAGGACCCTCCCTTGCTTTCCAGGGAGGAAGAGTTTGATGATGCAGCTACACTTGCTTAGGATCCAATTCTCAGATATTGAAGCTGAAGATTAGTTCAGTTTTATTAAACATCTGTAGGCAACATCTACTGTTTTGGTCACTCATTATACATTAGCATTTCTTCTGGGTCAGAGTACCCTGAATTTCCCTTGGGGAATCATTTCTGCTCGATTAAATCCATGCGGATTGTGGATTGGGTGGGGCTCCCTTCCTTTCTCCAGAGGTAGAACGTATGACCAACGAATGGTAATCAGAGGTGGGCAGGTGACCCAAATTGATTCAATGTGAATCCAGGGACATATATAGGAGGTGTTGGGAAAATGTGCTCTCTGCTCTGCTTGAATACAACCTGGGAGAATGAGAGCCTAGAGAGCTGCCAAGTGGAGAATGAGAATGAAGCTGTCACAGTGAGGGCAGAGCTGAGAGATGGAAAGAAACTGAGTCCCAGTGACATAATTTGGGCTCCTGATCAAGTTATGCCTGAAAATCATCCTGAGACTCTCCAATAACAAGCCAAAACCCTTTGCCGAAGCCAATTTGAGTTGAGTTTCTGTCACTTGCAACGGGAAGAGTCTTAATTGATTGCATCTAACAAATAGACTATGGACCTTTGTATTATTCATGGTAGCTTGTGCCACTTTTTTTTTTTAATGTAGTAAACCTTTATGATTTTTGAGTGCTATGTCCAGAGGCCTTCACGAATCCCTGATTATTAGTCACCACTATAGCATCTAATACCTTTGTAAATGCAGCAAAGCACATTTGAGAGTACATGCATTCTTAGCAACAAATAAAGGACAAAAAGCTGCAGTGGGATTTGGATGCTGGATTCATGCACCAGCTGCTTGGGACCTAGGATTCTGAAAATTAATATTTTAGCAAAATTATCTATTACTACTTGACGTGGACTTTAGGATCTTTAAAGAGCTGACTAAACCTTGAATGCAAAATCCTCAATGCCAAGGATTAACTATATTTCCTTACTGTATTTATTTGTCCAACTGCAATTTGTTTCCTTTCCCTGTCATTTTATCAAGTCAGATTTTCCTTTCAAAAGGCTTCATATCTAATATCCATGATCCAGAGTGAAATTTGGTAGCTACTAGAGCAAAACCGAAATATTGGAAAAGTTCCAGCTTCTTATTTATCTTAAAACAAAAATTTAATCTTTTCCTAGAGTCCACATTTTATTGACCTTTACATTTTAGATTTTCTGTACTTATTGATTCAGGAAAAAGAGACACTTCAATGAGTTTCACTTCAAGTGAACCTGGCATTTGAGAAGTAAGATTTATAAAATAACCATTGGAGGGAGTGATTATTTGCATTTTAAAAAGATTTTCTGTTTTCCATGCTACTCAGAGAGAGGTCCATATGTTATCCTGGGTTCCTACTGTAACTTAAAGTGAAACATTCACAATGTCCAGAGCCCTTGAACGAGGAGGATGTGCTCCAATTCCTTGCAGCAGGAACCCACTTAGTGGCACCAACTTTGACTTTCAAATGGAACAGAACATCTACCAGAGGGAAAGTGATGGCGTCTACATTATAAATATGAAGAGAACCCGAGAGAAGCTTCTGCTCGTGGCTTGTGCTATTGTTGCCATTGAAAACCCAGATGTCAGCATCATATTCTCCAGAAACAACTGCCAGCGAGCTGTGCTGAAGCTTGTTGCTTGCAAACTTTTGCTGCTTCTTTTGTTGAGTCCTTCACTCCTTGAACCTTCACTAACCAGATCCAGTTAGCTTTCTGGGAGCCACATCTTCTGGTGGTGACTGATTCCAGGGATGACCACCAGCCTTTCCCAGAGGCATCTTATGTTAACCTGCCGACTACCGCTCTGTGTAACACAGATTCTCCTCTGCAGATGTAGACATTGCCATCCCTTGCAACAACAAGGGAACTTTCTCCGTGTTTATGAAGTGGTGGATGCTGCCCTGGGAAGTTCTGCGCATGCGCGACACCATCTTGTGAGTACCGGTGGAAGGTCATCACTGATCTCTATCTTCTACAGAGATGCTGAAGAGATTGAACCACAGGAAGAGCAGGCCTCTGTGGAAAAGGCTTGTGACCAAGGAGGAGTTTCTGGGTGAATGGACTGCTCCAGTTCCTGAATTTACAGCCACTCAACCCGAGGTCTCAGACTGGTCTGAAGGTGAGCGGGGCCCATCTGAGCTCACTCACCAGTTCCCTGCTGAGATTGGAGCTCTCGGCTTGCAACTGAAGACTGGTCTGCAGCTCCCTGTGCTCAGGCCACTGAATGGGTGGGAACAACCACCCAGTGAGCGTAAGCAGTTCTTCCACAGGCTCTTAAACAGGAAATGGACATAAGGTTGATGAAAAGAAACATTAGTTTCTATTAAAAATTTTTTTTGCCACTTTAAACCTAGCTTCCTTTATGTTTTCTATGAATATTCATTCTATTAGGCTTGGTTTATAAAAATTTACTTGGAATTCTAGGATTTCAGAGCTGAAAGAATGCTTGAAGATAAGTTTCCTTTTGTGGATGATAAAGGAAGAGACAAGTTTAATATTTTGCCCGCAGTCATACAGTTGGTGGGTGGTAGTTGGTAGATTACATTATAGCTCTCCAGTATATGCTCCCTTTCCTGTAAGAGGATTTACACATCCCTGCCTGTTGCCATGTGCCTGGCAGTGTCTCCTACAGGCAGAGGATATTACTCTCCCCCTTTCCCCATTTCAGACTTGGCCATGTAACTTGGTTCGACCAGTGGACTGGGAGTGGAAAACAGCATGCCAGTTCTAGGCAGAAGCTGAGTCAAATTGAGTTCTGGCTTTCTTCAGCCACCCCTGCCATTCATTGACACTTACGTATCAGAACTTTAATCTGGTATTTAGTGGTTGTTGGTGGCAGTAGCAAAAGTTTATTCACCAGGTGAGTTCTGTGGCATGAAGTTGAGCCCTGAGATTTTGTTCCCCCAGCTCTCCCATTGATTCTATGAGCTATTAATATCTTTTAACAAATTCCTTTTCTACTTAAACTGATAAAGATTCTATCTTTTTTCAATTAGGTATCTCCTCTCTCTACTTTATAGACATGCTTTCAGAAATATCTTTTTTTATGATGAAATTTGCCTGCATGATTTCTGATAAAATGAGAATAGGCATGTGGATATGTTTAAATTTTTTATGTTTCCCCCCCCAGTAGTCAGGCTAACAAAGATTAAAAAGATATTTTACTCAGGATACATGAGGTTATGAGGAACTAAGAACTCTCACAGTCTTCTGTGGGAAGGAAAATTACAACTTTTTGTATGTAATTTATTAATACAGCTTTAAAAAGCCTTAGAATTATGCATACCATTTGTTTCATCTGTCAATTCTACAACCAAAAATTATCCTAAGTAAATGTCAGTGATGTATGCAAAGATACAGCAAACAAGAATGCTCATAAAAGCATTATTTATAATATAGAAAACTTAGAATTTACCTCCAAATCAAGGGCTGATTGATAAACTCTAGTACATCCATAAATGGAATTCAGTACAGCCATTAAAAAGAAAGGGTTGTAAAAGGATTTTTGTCAGTACAAAAATGCTCTTGATAAATAATTAAGCAAAATATGGAGGACACATATTGAAAATATTTTTGTATATATTTATAAATATGTATTTTTGTAAATCTAATTTATCATCTATCTCTACCTATCGATCTCTGTCTCCATCTTCTCTCTATCTACATATCAATCATCTATCTACCTATCCTCTATATCTGTGTGTCTGTGTGTCTGTCTGTCTGTCTGTCTATCTATCTATCTATCTGAAGCTGAAACACCAAAATGTTGGCAGTAGATATTCTGAGTGGTTGGATTATAGTTGAGTTTTATCTTCTTTTTGATTCTCTGAATTTTCTAAGATTTGCATAAAAAATTCCAGAAAAAAAGTACTAAACATTATTTTTAAAAACTTTTATTGGTTTGTCAAGGGCTAATGGATGGGAGCACTTGTTAAAAAATCACAACTGAAGGGGGTAAATCCACAAGTCCTCTGGTGCCCTGTTGATGGGGGTGAAATTGGGAATTGGGAAGAACCTCTCCAAGGAGAGTGTTCATGTGGTCTGGCTTGGTATATCTAAACTGACCCATCTATGTGCAGACAAATGATAGGATGATGGAGCAACACCTCATCCTCATCCTCTTGTTTTTTAAATAAACCCTGATAATTGCTGTTATCAGAGGAGAGAGAGCAGTTTCCTTTTTAAGATCTCTAACCTCAGCCTAAGCAATGAACCTATACAAGTCAGTCAGTTATATACACACACACACACACACACAATTTACTACCATGCTGAAGGTTCCAAGTATAGGTATTTATAGTATTGACTCTGATCAATGTAGACTTCTCAGATTTTCAAACAGGGCTATATGATTTTGTTAAAGCCTAAATAGAGAGAGGTGTTTTAGTATTTGTGTTCTAAATTGATTACTTTGCCTTCAGCTAGACTCAGCATCGTAGTCACTTCTAACATAGTCACTGCATCTTACTTCAGGTTATTTTCTCCTGGGGGTTGGTTGATCATCATGAATATTATAACCATAATCTTATCATGTATTCTCTGCTTCTGACCCTAAGCAATCACCTTCATCCCTATTGTTTCCTAGTTCTGTGGTCTGTAGCAGATTCATAGTGAGAAGAGTGGGATTTGGAGTCAGCTACATCTAGATTTAAATCCCAGCCACAGTATTTACCAGCTGGGTTATGTTGGACACCTATTTATTAGCAGGGTGAAGAGTGACTCTCTTCATCTGATAAAAGAGGATAACATCACTTTATAACATTGTTGTGGGAATTAAATGAAAAGTCCTTTGTGCAATGCCTAGCACAAAGTAGGTAACCAACAAATGGGAGCTGGATGCTCATTGCTACTCTTCTAATCTGCCTTCCCTTTCAGTTATCTGAGTTGACTCGAGGGATTCTGGCTTTGCTTGCAGGACTCCTTGTACTGTCCAGAATCTTGCTGTCAGTCCACAATTTCTGTATCTTCTCTGGTCCCCTTTCCTTTCTCATTTCGTGGATGTTTCGGGTTCCACTATCTTGCTCCTTGCTTCCTTCCCGTGACTCCTCTAGTTCTGGGGTGGTCACTCACCTTTTCCACCTCTGCTTGGCTCAGGTTAGAGCTCCGACCCGCTCGGGCCCTTCCCACAGCCGGCTCCTAATCTTGGCAATATCATTAAAGTGCTTCTTTGTAGCACGTGCCCATCAGATCAAAACATAAAGATCCATCTGAGGAGGAGAAGGACTTGGACTTGCAAATGTTATTAAAGGATGGAGAATTTAAAGCAATAAGCAGAGAATGTGGAAAAGACCATGATTTTTTTCCTCTTGGAAAGACTGTCAAAAAAAGCAAGGTAAAAAATACAGTTAAAAGCACTTAGAACAGCATTATCTCTAAGGGGAATATTTTTAATTTTGGATGTCAGTGGCTTTTTTGTAGATTTTGCACTTTTGAATGAATTTGGTCAGTTGGAACTCATGGAAGCCTGGTTACACAGAGAATTAATCATACATATGAAACTCTGAATGCAAGTCCCTTTATTATTTTAATATGACCATTATTTTTAGACAATTAAGTAATACACAGCAATTATAGAAAATCTAGAAAATACAATACCTTTAAAGAGAGTATAGCTAATTCTAACATTTTGTTGTATTTCCTTTTCATATATATTTCTTTACAAAATTTGGATCATATTTCATCCACAGTTTTATATCCTACTCTTTTCACTTACCAGTGTCTTGAGTATTTTTCTATGTCCTTAAATATTCCTCTAAACATTATTTTTAATAGCTGCTTCTCATTCCATTGAATGACTATATTGTGATTTATTCCATTAACCTTTATAGTTGAACATTCATGAAATCCTATTATGAATAACACTTCAATGTAAATATGTGAACTTTCGTTTTTGAGTATCAATCCAATTATACTCTTAAAATAGATTCTTTTTCAGCACTTCCCCACTTCCAGGGTACTCAGGCTGTTTCTGGAGCTCTGGCTGCTGTTCCTGAAGCACCATAGAGGTCAACTACCATGGGGCTAAATGACCCTCTGGAGGACTGTTTCTACAGCTCCTGGGAGAGGGCTCTTCCCAGTGATTTTAGCTGCTTGACACATATGAGATGGTAAGCTTTACAGAGAGCAGCTCACTGGCTTGTTACCAGTGAACTGCTTTCTGCATCTGTGTCAGCAGTTGCGGGCTGTGGCCGTTTGAGCACACTGTAATGCAATGTCCTAGGCAATACCTCCAAGCCTTGAACAGGTCTTTGTTGGAAAGTGGGATGCTTTGTAGTAAGGCCAGCATGTACAGAAAGTGGTAGAGAACACATCTCTTGTCCTGTGTCCTCAAAACAAAAGAGAACTGCATCTGAATGCCTTTAAATTTTGCGGGTTGTGTTGCTGCAGATGTTCCAGATAGATACTGCTTTGAAGTGTTGAGAGGATTTGAGGGTGGAAGCACTTAGTTAGATAAGAAAAAAGACAAAACAATTAACTTGCCAAATCTTTCCTCCCAGATAGCATGCATGCAGTAGATTCTTGAATAAGGCAGTATCACTTCTCAGCAGTGATGGACTTCCATTTTCTTGCTTCTCTTTGTGTTCCAATTAATGGTTCTGTAGTTACACACGGTTTAGGGTGGATTTTTTAACACTTGCACACAGTCACTGAGGAAAATTGCAATATTAAGCAATTTGTTTTGCTCTTAAAGTATGTGTATTTCTAGACCTAACCTGAATTTTGGCCTAAAATCCAGAAACATTCTTTGCACCACATATGGCACATAGTTTGAATTTGTTACTAGAGATGTGGCTTTAACTGAGCCTATAGTCATGAAACTCTTTGAAGAAACTCGGAGATTATTTATGATATATTCTGAATCTATCCACAGATGAGACACATTTAAATTTGATCTGTGGGCATTTTAAGACACACAATGGAAATGCCCACTAAATGTTGTTAAAGCAATTAAATTTAATTTAGACAAGATATAGGATGTACTATGAGAGCTAAATGAAACAACAGAAGGTCCTCAGACAAAGAGCAAAATGTGGTCTTTGGTGGAAAATGAAATTAATTGTGGATTTGTGCTATCTACTATTTTTTTGATATGAATTGTTGAGTGCTATTAATAAGGTAAGCAAAAGTAGACCTAAGTTTGGCAATTTCTTATTTAAAGGGACTAAAAATATATTTTTAAATTTGAAAGAAAATGGGTTTCCTAAATAGCAAGAAATCACATGTGAAATCAGAAGTGATATTCCAAGAGAATATAAGGAAATTAGAACAAGAAAATGAAAATATTTTCATGACTTTAAAGGAGAAGATTCATGTAGAAATAATCTCAAACTATTATCAGTAGAGACTATTCCCAATCATTATAGATCAAGACAGTTTTTTTTTTTTAATTCAGTTTTATTGAAATACATTCACACATCATACAATCATCCATGATATACAATCCACTGTCCACAGTATGATAACAGTTATGCGTTCATCACCACAATCTATCTCTGAACATTTTCTTACATCAGAAAGAACCAGAACAAGAATAAAAAATAAAAGTGAAAAAAAAAACACCCAAATCATCCCCCCATCCCACCCCATTTGTCCTTTAGTTTTTATCCCCATTCCTCCACTCATCCATACACTAGATAAAGGGGGTGTGATCCACAAGGTCTTCAAAATCACACTGTCACCCCTTGTAATCTACATTATTATATAATTGTCTTCAGGAGTCCAGACTGCTGGGTTGGAGTTTGGTAGTGTCAGGTATTTACTTCTAGCTATTCCAATACATTAAAGCCTAAGTAAGAGGTGTTATCTATATAGTGCATAAGAATGTCCACCAGAGTGACCTCTCGACTCCATTTGGAATCTCTCAGCCACTGAAACCATTTTGTCTCATTTTGCATCCCCCTTTTGGTCAAGAAGATACTCTCAGTCCCACGATGCCGGGTCTACATTCATCCCCGGGAGTCATACTCTGCGTTGCCAGGGAGATTTACACCCCTGGGAGTTGGGTCCCACGTAGGAGGGAGGGCAGCGAGTTCACCTGTCGAGATGGCTCAGTTAGAGAGAGAGAGGGCCACATCTGAGCAACAAAGAGGTACTCAGGGGGAGACTCTTAGGCACCATTACATACAACTTTAGACTCTCCTTTGTGGTAATGAGCTTCATAAGGGCAAGGTCCCATGCTCAAGGGCTCAGCACATCAAACCACCAGTCCCAATGTTTGTGACAACATACGCTAGGGGATCAGCATCTCAAAGTTTAGAGATAGGCCTTACAATTCAGGGATAGAGTTAAGTGCTGTAAGAGCTTACAATCTAGGTACTATTACAATTATTGTGTCCACGTTAGGCTATGTTCTAAGATTCAATTCTGAGTTTACACATTGTAGTTAGTCCATATTGGTGAGGCATCATTGCTCTCACCATGTTTTCTCCAACACTTTTACTCCTATATATATATTTTCCTACAATTTTATAGACTTATATTCACATACCATACATTTATCCACAGTGTACAATCAGTTGTTCATGGTATCATCATAAAGTTGTACATTTATCACTACAATCAGCATTTGAACATACTGATTACTACAAGAAAAATTGGTTTTTTTTTTTTTTTTTTTTTTTTAGCAATAAGAAAAAATGTTAAAAAGAAAAATAACATGTCATACAATACAGTATACTACTAAGGACAGCAAATAACACCACTACCAAGAATCCCATATTACTCCCCTATATCCCTTTCTCATATACATTTAGCAATGGCGTATTGCCTTTGTTACATTTAATGGAGGTATATTACAATGTTACTGTTGACCATAGACTCCAGTTTGCTTTGATTATGTTTTTTCCTGAATACCATCCCTTTTTCAAATTTCTACATGGTTGACATTCATTTGCTTTCCCACATGCAAAAACATTTTTATATTTGTATATTTAGTAACAGTCATTGGCCACTCCAGTTTTTGCCACATTATACAGTCCCAGTCTTTATCATCTATCGTTACCTCTGGTGTCATACATTCTCCTATCCCACCTCTTTCAGCTTTACTCACAGACATCTTTGTTCAGTGTACTTACAATACCATGCTACCATCACACAGCATTATGCTATCTATTTCTGGATCTATGCGATCAATCCTAAACATTCTGTAGTCCTTCAGCATCAAATGGCTGATCTCTGCCCTCTTTCTATCTCCTGGTCGCCTGTTTGTCAGCTTTTAACTCCCAAAGTTTGTTCATTAATATCTGTTCATATTAGTGAGACCATACAGAATCTGTCCTTTTGTTTCTGGCTAACTTCACTCAACATAATGTCCTCAAGGTTCAGCCACATTATTACATGATCCATGTCTTTGTTCTGTCTTACAGCTGCATAATATTCCATCATGTGTATATACCACAGTTTGTTTATCCACTCGTCCTTTGATGGACATTTGGGCTGTTTCCATCTCTTGGCAATTGTGAATAATGCTGCAATAAACATTGGTTTACAAATGTCTGTCTGTGTCTTAAGTTTCAGTTCCTCTGAGTATATACCCAGCAATGGAATAGCTGGGTCATATGGCAAATCTATATTTAGCTTCCTGAGGAACCTCCATACTGTCTTCCAGAGTGGTTGCACCATTCTACATTCCCACCAACAATGAATAAGTGTGCCTCTTTCTCCACATCCTCTCCAGCACTTGTCATTTTCTGTTTTTTGGATAATGGCCATTCTGGTAGGTGTGAGATGATATCTCATTGTGGTTTTGATTTGCATTTCCTTAATAGCCAGTGAAGTTGAGCATTTTTTCATATGCTTTTGAGCCATTTGTATTTCCTCTTCAGAAAAATGTCTGTTCATGTCTTTTGCCCATTTTTTAATTGGATTGTTTGTCTTTCTGTTATTGAGATGCAGGATTGCTTTATATATTCGGGATATTAAACCCTTATCTGATATGTGGTTTCCAAATATCATCTCCCATTGTGTAGGTTGCCTTTTGACTTTTCTGACAAAGTCCTTTGATGTACAAAAGTGTTTAATTTTGAGGAGATCCCATTTGTCTATTTGTTCTTTGGTTGCTCTTGCCTTGGGTGTGAGGTCTAAGAAACCACCTCCTTTCACAAGATCTCTAAGATACTGCCCTACATTTTCTTCTAAGAGTTTTATGGTCTTGGTGCTAATGTTTAGGTCTTTGATAGATCAAGACATAGTTTTGATTGCAGGAGATTTGGACAAAATAAGCAATGAATTGCGATTTTTGTTTTTTTTATTCTAGCATTGGAAAATTCGGAAGAAGAACTTAAGAAATACGGTATGATCTAGATATTACCTAAATTGTAAAAACCATGATATAAGTGGCAATGATTTATATCATAAATCATTACAATATTTTCTGCATTAACAATAACTTATCATATGTGACAATTATGCTTGAACATGATCTGTAAAATTTCAAATGTAAGTATTTCTTTAAACATTTTATTAATACTTCCAGTAAAAGTATTCCTGTCTCAATAGAGTGAGGTTTCCCCAATTTGAAGTTAGTAAAAAAATTATCTAAAAACTATAATGAATAAAAAAGTCATTAAAAACAATTGGCATTACCATCAATAGAAAACAAGTTATGTGGAAATCTTTTTTTCTTTTTTTAGAAATCTTGATTATAACAATAAAAGTAATGATTTTTTTCTGAAATAAAGATCAAGAAAAATAAGGCTTGTGAAATTTATATAATAATTTGTGAATGATGAACACACTAATTTTATTACTCATCTGAGCATCACTGACCCATCAACAGAACATTAAGACATGAGCAATAAAAATTGGATTGTTTTTACTATTTTGCTAACATTCATTCACATATAACACATGTACACACATTTTAAAACCTTGTAATCATGAAGGTATTTGTCAAGGTATAAGGATAAAATATATTGTTATTTAATAATTTGTCAGTGTGACATGATTTTTAAATATTTAGATGTATGTTTGTGGGCTTACAGCTTGTACTCTTGCTCTGGGCTCTTTCAGTGTTAGGGGTAAGCTTGCCTGCAGCTGAGCGGTGACAGTGGTTTCCTGCTATTAACTTCATGTTGCCTAATTGACTTCTTGGCTCTTCCATCACCCTTCCATTTTGCACACATGAGCATATATATGTATATTTTCTTATGTTCCCCCTTTTTTTTCCATGAAAGGTAGCATACTAAAGATACTCTTTGTCCTTTGTGCAAGTGTTTCTACAGGCTAGACACCTAGAAAAGTACATCTACTGTGTCATTAGAAACAGGCAATTTTCACCTTAACAGCTACTACAAATTGCCCTCTAGAGTGGCTGGATCAGTTTACACTCCCACTGGTGGTACTTGAGAGTCTGTTTCCCTATGCCCTGGCCAACACTGACATTAACAGACTTGCAAATCTTTTTCCCATCTGATGGGTGAAAAGCAGTATTTTATTTTAGTATTTTAAAAATTTGTATTCCCCAGATTACTAGTGAGGTTGAGATTTTTTCATGTTAAATTTTCCATTTGAATTTCTTCTTCAGAAAATTGTCTTTTTATATATTTTGCCCATTTTTGTGTTGTATTTTTGTGTTTTTTTCCTATTTGAAATATTTCTTTATGCAGGAGATGATCTTATTCATTTTACACTATTCCTAGTTTAGGAAGAGCATTTAAATATCAAGAACGTTTGCTGGGTTTAATTGGTTGTCTTTTCAGTTTCTAGTGAGATGATCAAATGGTATTTATTTGACCTATTGATAAAAGGCACCTGTAATTGTAAGAACTTTAAAAAAGCAGAGCAGTTAAATATTTTATGGGCAAGAGGAATGATGCCAAAGTGGGGCTTTTCAAAACATGTTTAGAAGACAGCTTGTTAGAACAGGGGGTGTGTCTAAGAGTGTGATGTCAGTTTTAGAAAACAGACTGAAGGTTTGTGCTGGGTCCTTTGTGGGGATGGCTAAGAGATTTGAGTTTTAATGTATAGGCAAGATGGAACTACTGCAGAATTTTGAGTAAAGGATAGCTGTAGAATTTAAGAAAACTAATGTGGTGGTATGGTGGAGGAAGAAGAAAATAAAAGCAAGAGGAGGACTTAGATACCCAGGTATGAGATGAAAAGGGCCTGAAATCAACTTTTGCTGTAATGACCCTAATGATGAAGACAGGAAGAAAGGTAATTAACCAAGGCATTTAACCAAATCAGTATGACTCTCTCATGAGCTGAGATTTAGAAAGAACGTCTTTAAAAGGAAAGAAGTGTTCCTATTCAAGCATAAATACTAGTGTATCATAGACTCAAGGAACTGTGTCAGGAAGGCAAAATTCCAAATGACTTTGGATTACAAATAATGCCCAAACTGTGCAAAGTGACATTTTTAACTATGACAACAGTATTAAGAATAAATATGTGGTCTTTTCTCTGGGCAAATGGTGTAATATTGATAAATCACAAAGAGAAAGCACACCTCATCAACTTTTAGTTTCTTTCCAACTGACAATATCAAGGTGAGTGATTTTCAGAATGAAGGTGGGGTATAGAGTACTACAAATATGATAACTGAAGACAGTTTAGAATGGATTTCTAACTTTTAAGAATGTCAGTTTCACAAACTGCAAATCAATGAAGTTAATGCCAATTCTGGGCAAGATCCTAGGGTACATACAAAAAGGATGATTTATGGGCTCCCAGAAGAAGAAGTGGGAATCATTAGGCCTCTACATAAGTCTTGTAAAAACATCACAGACTGACACATTTTTTTTCTTCACAGATTTACAAGATTGGTAGATCAAAGAGGTGTTACCTAAAAGGAGCACTAATAATCAGGAGGTATCACAAACCAGAGACAAATTGGCATGAGGATGGACTGAACAAGGGATATTTAGCCTAGAGAAGAAGAGACTTAGAGAGAATATGATGACTAACATTAAGATTGAGAAGGATCAAGCAGAAGCTGGTCAATCACTTTTTGGGAAATGTTCTAGAAGAAATTCACACGTTATTGTATGGTTGACTCTAAAGTCCCTTCTGATTTTGAGAGTCTATGATCCTAGGACAGTGTTGGTGCAAATGGGAAGGAATGGGCTGGAAAATGCAGAGATAGTGATGATATAGCCAACTGGTTGGAAGGAATTGCAATAAGATGGAGGAAGGAAACCTAGATTGCCCAAGAAAAAAGAAAAGATAGTCATGTAGTCATAAAGTCTAGAGGACTAATTTACCATCTTCTTAGACCTGAAGATCAGAGTTATCCTAAAAATAGTGAGGGGCTGCCTGAATGTACACTTCAAAGGAGACTGTAAATCAACATCTTTCATAGGACTCTTGGGGTATTATTAAGGACAAACAATCCAAAATATAATTTGAACTGTTGTTCAGAAAAGAGGAGTACAGTGTGACAACTATTTGGGTCCTTTCCCCATACGGAGCCCAAGTTACAGAGCTGTTGAGAACCACAGGTTCGGGGGCAAGGCACATCCTTGAAGCAGGCCCAAGACACAGGCCAGGGGGAGAAGTCAAAAAGTAGGAACAAGACAGGGAGTGGAATAACTTAAGAGGGAGGAAAGGTAAGGACAAAACGAACAGGTACATTTATGGCCAATGCATAACTGCTTGGGCTTGCGGAGGACGGGCACCTCTTTAAGCTGTGCCACCAACTTCCTGAGCGACCTTGTAGATGTCATTTCACCTCTTTTTCTCCTCCCTACTACCAAATACAGGCATCCTGTTAGCCGAAAAGTGCTCTGGGTTTTGGGGAAGAAAATAGCTTTAGAAGTTTAAGAGGTTGTCTGCATGCACGCGAATTGTTTGCGCTTGTTTCCCTGTTTTCACCGTTGAGGGAGGGAGACCTGGTAAAAGAGAAAAGAAGGTGAGAAGACACTGTGGCCGAAGTCGCTCACTCTGCTTCATTATCCTAGAACGCTGGGGGCGAGAATGTGGCAAAGGGCAGGTACTTGCAGTCCCTCAACCAGCCCGGCACTCAATAACCCAGCGGGCATCCCCAGGCTCTGCTGTCCCTTCAGCAAATCCCATTGCTGAATCCAGGGGAAGAAAAGCGAGGCGCGCCCCTCCCCCACTAGATGGCACTGAAACGCCTCGTTCGCGATTTTCAAATTGCAGGAAGAAGGAAAAAAAGACAAAAAGAATATGGTGGAGGTGCGCTCATTTTGGTTCACAAACCCCGGTGTGCAAAGCAGGGTGCCGGGTACTCTTTCCCCAGAGCAGTTCTTTATCCGGCAGTGCGGACCCTGGGGTTCGGGGTTCGGGAGAAAATGAGGGGTGAGTATTAGAGAAAAAAACCCAGTTGTGGAACCTGCGAAGGAGGCCCCCAGCCTTTGCGGCGCTGTTTCACGTGAGCGAAACGGGAGGGGAGGATGAAGCGGGGCTCGCCTGGGGCCCACCCGCTCAAGTCTGGGGGTCCCACACTACCTCCTGAGTCCCCGCAGAGCCTAAATCCAGCCGCCACATACATATAAGGGCAAATCTTGCACCGAGGTTTCATTTTACCCTACTTCCCCTCCTCGAAGCCCCGAGCACTTTCAAAATATCTACTTCCCCGCCCCTCCCCCATTAAAATTCTCTTCCTCTGTCTTGAATGATTGAGTCATATATATATATATATATTTCTTTACCTGCTGAGGAGGGCGAACAGGTGGAGGTAGGGCTTGTGTCGGGGTGTCTGGTGCTGGCTTGGAGCTGGACTGGGGCTGGTCGTGATAGCCCGCGGACGCGGTCAGCCTAGGGTGGAAACGCCTGTAGCTAGCTAGCAAGGTAGCGCCTGTGGCTTTCTGGGGAAAACGAAAGATAAAATAAAATCCAAGACTTCCGCGACTGAAACCGATTACGCTCAGTCGCTCTGAATGCCGACTCCGCAATAAGCAGTCTTTTTTAAAAAAAGCTGGGGTCTATTTGCGCGAATTTTCCGCTGTTGAAAAAAAAAGAAACATGAGTAGGCAACATACCTAAATACATAATAATGCATGTAAACACGTTACATGCCACATATATGTATATGTGCATAAATATGGATGTAGTTGGGCATCTATCTATCCAGACACCATTGACTTGCCTGGTTAAAGAATAAGGCTTGCACATTTCGTGCCTGGGAAATGGTGCAGTTTATCTTTAAGGAAGCTAGAAAAATAAGAGATGAGGCTCACGTTGCACGGATGACATCACTAGCTTTTGGCTGCGCGCTCCGTGTTCTCGTCTGTGGGCTTTAGCCAAGGCTGCAGCGCCCGGCGCCCGAGTAAGCGAGCGCGGCAGCGGCTTCTTCCTGGCGCTTGCAGCCGGGAGATGAGATTTCCCGAGCTTTCCGGGCGCAGCCTGGACTCTCGTTCCTTCCGAGCAGCCGCCGAGCCCATGAGGCCTGGGAGCGGCCGCCGCTGAAGGAGAAGGACGGGAGGGGAAGCCGAGCGCCCAAACCTCCCTCCCCCCACTCCCGCCCCATTCACCTCGGCGACCACCGCACACCGGGAGCCGATTGTCGGGACGCGGAGGCCGGGACGGGATTCTCTGCATGCCGCAGAGTGAGCCGACATCTCGGCCTCTGGGTGGGATGGGAAGAAAATGGTGCAGTCTTAGAGCAGCTGACCCCAGTTGGGCAGAGCAGACGGGGTGCTAGAGTGCCAGGGGCTCAGGTGGCGGGAGAAGGGGACGGATTGTTTCGAGGTGCCGGGGCTGGTGGTTTTCTCAGTGCCTGCAGCCTTTTCTTTGCACATGGGCAGCACGTTCCCGGGGTTACCGGGAAGCCACAAGAAGTGAGGCGGAGGCGTCGCGGTGTACACCAAGGAAGAAGACTGCGCGGGGGAAAGCAGCATGAAGACTTCGGGCCTGGCGAAGAGGCCGGCTGCCTGCAGCGACCGCGCGACCTGTCCATGGTGTTGAAAGCGTCTTGCGCCCAGCTCCGCGCGTCCCGCGCTGTGCGTCCTGCCGGGTGCTTCCTCTTCAGCGAATCCCGTCCTTCGCGCCCGCCAGCTGCTGCCCAGTCTCCGCAAGCCCCGGGCCAGGGCTCATCCGGTAACGCTTCCCGGGTGACTGCGCCGCCCGCCTGAGGGGCCGCCTGAATGGCGAGGCCAGAGGCAGGCAACTGGGGAGCTAGCAGGGAAAGGTCGGCGGAGAACGCGCGCCCGCTGGGATCCCGCCTCTGAGTGCAGCGCCGGGCAGACGGAGCAAAGGACCCGCTGGTGACCAGAAGACGGAGGTTTTTAAAAGACCCAATCCAGAGAGGAAAAGACATTTCTGGTTGCGCGCCCCGGGTCTTAGCTTGCAGGCCGGAAGGGGTACAGTCGCTGAACGGGAAACCCAGACGGGACTGAGGGCAGCCGGCCTGCCATCTGGAGATTCCCTTCGTCGGCCGGCCTATCTGGGCCGTTTCAGTTCATCCAGTGGTCAAGTGGCTCCTCCTGACTGCGCTCCCAACCCCCGCCTTAAGGCGAATGGTCCGGTCGCCACTCTGCACAAAGAAACCCCAGAACCCACACCGCAGCAGAGGACGCTTAGTATTTAGTTTCCGGCCGGAGGGCAGCGGCGCCTGAAGCCTGGTCGCGCGCTAAGCCGGCGGGTCCCCAGCGGTCGCTTCCTGCGGGCGGGGAGGGGGCGGGAGGCGGCTGTGCCCGGCTCAGCCGTCGCCTGAGGCTGCACCTGTCCCGGAGGATGCTGAGGAGTCTGCGGGAACCTCTCCGGATCAGAACTTTTTAGTCTGCCCGTCTCCCCTCAGTTCCCGGGCCGCGCAGCGGTAGGCGGGGACCGCGTGTGCCGTGGGGGCTTCGCCGCGCCGGTTTCCCTTCCTGTTCCCCCCACCCCTGGCTCGGCCGCCCGCCGCTTTGTTTCGGGCGCGCGGAGGAAGGCGAGGCTGCGGCGGAACATGCCCATGGTGTAGCCCCGAAGCGGAGGCATGGCTGCCGGAAGGTTACTGCTCTACACGGGCCTCTCGCTAGCTCTCTGCGCCCTCGGCATGCTGGCCGTGGCCATCTGCTCGGACCACTGGTACGAGACGGACGCCAGGAAGCACAGGGACAGGTGCAAGGCCTTCAACACCCGCCGGGTCGACCCAGGCTTCATTTACAACAACAACAACAACTTGCCGCTACGGGCGAGCCGCTCGCGCCTGGACCGCTGGGAGGGGAAACTCCTCCGGGCCCGGAATCGCCGGCAGCTCTTCGCCCTGAGCCCAGTTGACGAGTGCAGTCGGCAGTACAACTCCACCAACATGGGCCTCTGGAGGAAGTGCCACCGGCAGGGTTTCGACCCGGAGATCGCTGCTCTCATTCGAAAAGGTAAGGGCGAGGCGCTAGGCGTGGCGCTGCGGAGAGCCCCGCGCTCTAGGCCCCGCAGCCCCCGCCCTCTCTTCCTCTGGCCATGGGGATGACCGGTTGGGTTTTCAGATCTCCTGGTTTCAGAAGGTCCAGTAATCCAGGTCTGGCTGAGCCTTGGAGCGGCCAGAACTTGCCTCCCAATAGCTGGTAATGGAGCGTGGCGCGTGGCGGAGGCTTACCGGGCCTCTTGTCTTGAGCTTGTCTGTTGGGTATCCCCTAGAATCTCGTGGTCCCAGGTTTTATGCAGCATAATGCTTCATCAGCCTCTGGGAAGAGAGGCTGTCTTAGAACATTGTACTGTAGGCAGAAAAGTGATGTGTTGCGGATAGACAGACTCCTAATTCTAATCTTTGTTTCAGATGTTGAACTGATTCAGGAAATTGGCGGAAACATCTGACAGGGAAGTCCTTATTCATGTCAGAAACGTTTGCTAAGTGCTGTAATATACCAAGCGTGGTGCGGGCATTGGGCATATAAACATCAAAAATCACAGCCCCTGCCTTATCGCAGCTTAAAGCCTGTTGGCCAGTAGCATAATATCACAATTCTTTATTCCTCCTTCTGAGAAATTGGTTGATGAAAGTGACTCTAGTGCACTGAATATTATCAGAATCTAATAAGCACAAAAAGTAGTTCTTTGGGCAACACCAAAGGGGGCACTTCAGAGGGAAAAAATACTATTACTAAGAGACATATAAAAATACCAAATTATGCTAAAACAGAAACAAACTGCATTTGCTAATGATAAAAAATTGATACTTTAATCCAATCACATAACAAATTTCTGCTTATCTGATGCAGTTTGTAAATCTTGTATGATTTATACTTTGGACACCATCATGTTCCATCAAAGCACTGAAATATCATTTGGATGTGTATTAATATTGCTCTGAAGAAGGGAATATGTTCTCTTTTTTGGTAGCTGTACCCTGAGAAGATGCCATACAGATTTTATGAATCTTGTCCCCCCCCCGCCCCCATTTCATTCTCTTCATTTATTAAAGGGTGATGACAAGGTGAAAACAGTGCTGTTATTTGCAAAGGGTTTTGAGGCCAAGGTATAAAACAGTTCTTCATGTCTCTTAATATTATAGTGTAGTGAGGTTTGCTGCTGTTTTAAAATAATATTCATGAAAACTGATCTTATAATGTTGAAATTCATCAAAATTGTTAGTTGGGAAAAAAGTCAATTGTCTAAGAATGACATGGTGGGTATGGTCTAGGTGGCCAGTTCCAATTTAGATGAGGTAGGTCCAGAGAGAGAATCCATCTTAATGTTTGTTTTGTATCTTCTATAGAATGGCCAGGGATTCTAGCTGATTGTTTTGGGTGTGTTAATACCACAAATATAATATTAGCTTCATTATTAGGCTCCTGCCAGAGCAGGTTGACCCATTTGGAACTCTACAACTTTGTAAAGAGGTATAGGATCAGTTACAGGATTCCAGAAGAGAGAAACGTGAGTTTGGATGTAGAAGTAGGAAAACGAAAGGAAGTCGCATCATTGTTGACAATGGATGAGTTTATAACAATTTTCAGATTCATGAAGTGCTATTTTATTGTCATTTTCTGCTTTCCTTAAAGTTGAAGTGGTAGAAAGTTATCTGAAATATGAGGAAGAATTCATGCTAATAATGACTGATGAACACTGGCAGGATTTGCTGAAGGACATTCTTGAATTTTTTTCCTTGAATGTCATCTAGAACACGATAAGTATCCCTCTGTCTGATATTGCTTAGCCCCATCAGAGAAAGGAGGGATGGAATTCATGGCTCCTGGTGGTTCCATTCAGTGCTTTGATTCCATGTTGCTCTGCCTGGCAGTCCAGCCAGAAAGGTTGACTTGGTCTGTGCACCAGAGGGAATGGTTACCATAGCGACATGTTCTTCCGGTAAATCTGGAAACACAGTGACAGGGAGAGGGATAAGGGAAGAATGTACAACATTTTGACTTTGTATCGACTGGTTTTTAATTGCAGCAACAGAAAATGGACACGGCACAGCAGGGGGATTGAATATACTGATACCTAGAGTTGGCAGGGCATTGTATTTCACTGGAACTAATGGAAATGCTGTTCCCCATCACCCCAAATACAGCAATCACTGTCAGCTGCAAGCACCCGGTTACCATGGCTGTTTCTGTCCATTTGACATTCCTGTTAGGTGTTATTGAGATAGATGGCATGCCAGCCTTACAAATCTTGAGAGACTTAAAGTCACTGTCTTCATTTTTAACCTCAAAACATAATCTTTGAAAACCAGATCTTCTTTTCTAAGCAGTAGTAGACACATTTTGGAAATCAGTGCATCTTGTATTAGCAGGATTCACAAACAACACATATAGACTGTAGTTCTAGATTTCATGAATGTTCTTTGTAGGTGGGCAGACTTTATAAGGAAGTTAAAGAAATTGATATCCCTATTTTAAAATTTAGGGCATTTTTGAGAAAGATATTTATCTCACATTATTCATTAGCAGCCTCAAAAGATTTCTTAGTCCTTTGTCTTTTTGAAACATCTTCTTAGATTAAAATTTTGGGGGATGTGTGTTTGGCAAGGGAAAAGGGAAATCAGAGAAAGACTGATTAAAATCTGTCAATATTATGGGAAAATTAGAGATTTATCTCAGTGATCATGTAGCCACAAAGAAGTCAGTTATTTGTTAAAACAATGTTCATTACCTTAGAGAGTGCTGTTTGTGCATTTCAAAATAAAACAAAAACTCCATGATTAATAAGAAAGCAAAAATCAAATCTATATCTGATTTGAAAATAAAGTCCTTTGGATTCATGTTCTTTATGAAATTCAATTTCTTCAGTGCTTGTCTGCAATGGCTGTAAATACAAGTATGCAGTTCTGGTTACTGTGTATTTATATGCTTGCTTTATTGAACTGTAAGTTCTGAAGGGCAGGAAAGACAAGCATTTGTTAAATACATCTACCAGATTTGGGAATTAGCTCATGCAAATTAGGTTCACAGAAATGTAACCATCTAGAGCTTATTCTAATTGTAGAAATTCTTTAAGAATTCAATGAAAAGATTAGTGAGAAAGTTGTGATTAAAAAATTTGAACCAGTGTGGCTATCAGGCTATGTTAATATTGTGACAGATCCTATATAATATACCAAAGGAAGAGTTCCTAAGCAAAGCTTTGCCAAAGAATAAGGGAAGCATGAAATACTTTTTTTTGGATAGCAAATGTCACTGAAGAGACACATACCACATACAGTCATTATTTTTCAGTTTAGATAAGATTTTAATTATTTGCTTCTTGAAGGTAGGGCTGGGTAGAGGATGCAGGAAGGGCAGATTACCCCAAATTCCCATTGAAGTTTCCATGAAGAGTTTTTCAATCATGTCCTCTTGTCTCCTTGCTTTTAAATCTCATCTTTGACTCACTAGTAAGTCACTGCAAGCACTGGAGACAGATCAATGACAGGATCAGTTTCTGAAATACAAGAGTCTTCCAGACCCATAGGAGGAGCAACTACAAGTAGGATTTTGTTCCAGGGGACTCTACAGGAACATTTTTATTCTTTGGTTTGTACTGAAATGCTATATTGAGATTGCTTGAAATAAGCAGACCTTCAACAGGGACTCTAAGAACTATTTTGTTGTTTGAAAATATGCCTTATAATAGAATTTGACCTGAAGAGCTTTCATAATCATAGAGTGGCTATCAATATCCTGAAAATTATTTTAATAAAACATTGAACATATTTAAAATTAATGTAATAAGCAGCTATTTACTGCATATGTACTGTGTGATTGGCACACATTGCTACGATGAAGGGAGGAATAGGACATTGTCCTCAAGCTTGTCATAGTCTGTTAGCATCACAGAGATGTAAATAAATAAATAGCACAGGATGGTTAAAGCAGCAACAGAAACAGATTCAGGGAAACACAGAGGAGGCAATGGTTAGTTCTGTCAGCAGTGGGGCACAGTAAGGGGGGAAGGGAGTTAGGGAAAGTAGCTCTGAGGAAAGGAAATCGGAACAAGATTTTGATGACGTTTAGAGGTGGAGGGGAAAGGCAGGGCGTTTCATGCAGAGGGGCCAGCACAGGTGTGGGCATGGACGTGTGAGATGGCAGTTCTCCCTTGATTTCCGGGGTGAGGGAGAGGAGCAGAAGAGGAATTGGGGAGGAGGCAAGGGCCAAGTCAAGGGCCTTGTGTACTACAGCTGTGCTGTCCGGTCGGGTAGCCACTAGCCACATGTGGCTATTTAACTTTAAAATGACCAAAATTAAATTTAAAATTCAGTTCTTCAGTCACACTACGAATGCTCAATAGCCACATGTGGCTAGTGGTTGTCCTCTTGGACACTGCAGATTGTGGAATGTTCTATCATCACAGAAAGTTGCATTGGACAGTGTTGCTCTGTTGCCTCAAAAATACCAAGTACTTACCTTGTTTCAGATGAGGATAATTAAACATGGTAACTTGAGCTTAAATTTAAGTACGTTATTCCACACTTTAAGAAACTTTACTACTTCAAGGTGTTGGGCAAAAAATATTAGTCCATAGTGAATTATGCTCAATTTTCCATCATTGACTCATAGAATTCTCACATGCTTCTGTCCCTTCTTTTCTTTCCTTCTCTGCAACCCCATTAAAAATAACTTGGAAGTTGACTGGGTAGGAAAGAGATTAATAATAAAAATAGCCAACATTTTATGCCATGTACTCTTCTAAGAGTTTTACATATGTTATCCAGTTTATTCTTCATAACCCAAAAGGTGAGTATTATTATTTTTGAGGAAATAATAATGCAGATGAGGAATCTGAGATACATGAATGTCAAATATCTTACCACGTCCTGTAGTTAGCAAACAAAGGTGTCAGGATTTAAATTCTGTCTCTGGGTGTTGTTGCTCATCCACTGCACTTTCCTGTCACCACAGAATCTGTTCAGGCTGGGGGAGGGGAGGGAGAAGAGGCTGGTATATTCATTCTCCAAATTGAACAAAAATAGGAAGGAATAATTTTAGAATCTCACCAAGGTGAGACTTGCTTGAGTGGAGAGGAACCCAGAGAACTCCAGCTCAGTACTGGAGAGGAAGGAGAGCCCCCTGAGATGGCTCACATGGCTCCTTTTGAGACCCACTGTCAGAAACTTGTATGCATTTCATTGTGTAGTTTTTGAGTATTTACTTTGTTCACTGTGATAGATGCTGATGATTTAGGCATGAAAGACATAGTCATTCATTTGACAAATATTTATTGAGGGCCTACTATGTGCCAGGCATCAAGTCCAGTGTTGAACAACACAGAGAAGCTTACATTCCAGGTCAGAGAAACAGGCAGTAAATAAAGGCATATGGAATAAAACTAATATCTCATAAAGAATCAATGTGTAATATAATGTGAGGTAATGAATGCCATGAAGAGTCTTTGCTCTTAGGAAGCACAAATGGGAAGATGGAAGTAACCCCCAAATTAAATAGTTCTGTTAGTTTTATAATATATGTAGGCATTTGTTGCAGTGGGGAAAAGAGGGGGAGAATTTAAAGCAGAGGGGAGGAGTTCGGGAGGTTTGTAGTGGAGAAGTCTCCCAGGCCGAGTTTCTGCATGCTCTGCTGAGTCATACATTCCTGGAGGACAGGGACGGTTTAATTTCTAAAACATTTGTTGTTTCTGTACTTAGTAGGGCGTGAAAAACTGTTTGATGATTGATTAAAAACTTAAACCAAAGACATACTTGCTCATGGGCAAACACCTCTTATGGTGGTTTGGCGCTGTATGTACCCCAGAAAATCATGTTCTTAAAGCTAATCCGTTCCTGTGCGTGTGGACCCATTTTAAGTAGGATCTTTTGATAAGGTTACTTCAGTTAAGGTGTGGCCCAGGATGGGTCTTAATCCTTTTACTGGGGCCCTTTATAAGAGAATGAAATTCAGACAAAGAGAAAGAAAGGCATGGAAGCAAGAAGCTGAAAGCAGTGAAACCTGAAAGAGAAGGGAGAGACCAGCAGATGCCTCCATATGCTTTGCCACGTGACGGAGGGGTCAAGAATCGCCGGCAGCTGGTCTTGGTGAAGAAAGCATCATTTTAATGATGCCTAGATTTGGACATTTTCACAGCTTCAAAACTGTAAGCATGTAAGTTAATAAATTCCCATAGTTAAAGCCAATGCATTTTATGGTGTCTGCTTTGAGTGACTTAGCAAACTAAAACACCTAGGAACACTCATGGCCTTATATATAATGTGTGTATCCCTGTGCATAGAGATGATATGTAAGTCCATATGTAAACACTCTAGGTCACACCTGCTAGTCCCCTCCTCCACGTCATTCTGAAATGCAACTAGCCTGAGAGTTGATGATCAGGGAGAGGAACTCTGTAACTTGGTGAGAAGATGCTTGGGTGGGGAAGGGAGGGATGGAGTAGGAAATGCTTTTTCAGTACCTGCTGTGTGCAGAGCCCTTTGCTAACAATTCCTGAGATTACTGTCCCATGTAGTTGGATCAAGCTCTTTTACAGGAGGTGATGTCTGTTATCAACTGGATCAAGGATCAACTGGTCCTGGAACTCACGGGTGAGCTCTTTTTATTGAGTCAACAATGTTACGAGCCTTATTTCTGTTCCAGAAATATTGTTTTACAGTAGGATCCGTAAAGATAAATTAGAAGATTGATTTTGTATATTCCACTTTGAGCTGGCAGTTAAAAAACATTTTCTTCCTCTCTAGTATTGCTAGTAATCCTAAGATCCTCATAAAGAATCCCAAACATACTCTAGGTTAGTTTTACCTTTTATTCCCACCTACCCCCTCCCTATATACACCCAGACATTAGCAGTTAGAGTGACAAATGTTTATTCAGATGTGGATACTTTCATAACTCCTTATCACAAACAATAAATAGAGAGTGGAGGGAGTATTTGACTTGGTAGATGACTAGACATCGGAAATATTATTCTAATGTCTGATTGGATGAGTGCTGTTTTTGAGAGAATGCATGTATTCTTTTAAAGGACTCCATTTCATTTCCCCATATGTAAAATAATGGGTTTGCATTGTATAACCCCAAAGCCCTTTCACATTCTAATGATTGATGAGAAAGGTAGATTTAGATGATAGAGAGTAAATAATAGGTAAATCATTGAGAGAGAATGAAAAGGAGGGGAAAGGAAAGGGGGAGAATGGAAGAGAGAGAAAGAGCAAGATGGGGAGACAGAGAATGAAAGGCATTTCTAAAGTGATTCCTGGGTGCTAGTTTGTAACAGAAGAGGTGAAAAACAAAGTAGCTAACTTCTTGTCAATATAAAATGGGGTAATAAAAATTACATTTTTCTCTGTCTAATTTGAAAATGTCATCTTGTAGATTGGGGTTAAATGCTTTTAAAAACTTAATAGAGAAAGGAGCTGCATGTATCAATGTGTTGAATATTTCATAGCCAAGGGTCTTCATTCATTCACTGCATTTTTTGAGCACCTACTCAGGTGTGCTTGGGATATGGTAGTTAAAAAAACAGACAAAATCCTGTCCTCGTGGGGCTTACACTTGAACAATTTTGAGCATTACATCTTTTTTTTTCTTTTCCTAAACACACCTTTTAAAGAGTACCAATATATAACACAAGTAAAAATAATGACTGCATTCCTCAGTTGATTTAAAATCATTGCATGATGAAGGATACTTCATTGTATTTATTCTAGAAATGTTTATCAAGCATCATCTGTGTCAGGCACATTACTTGGGTTAAGAATCTTGAGTGAAACCCATAGTCCTGTCCTCAAGGAAGAAATGGTATAAGGAAGTATACAAGTAAGCTAACAAATGCAAGCCATGTGATTGGGTCTATGAGAGATTTATGCGCTTGGGGCCTGGTGATTCTTGGGCTTACTGTTGGAGCAGTTGGAAGATTTTGCAGAAGAGGGAACATCTGTTCCTAAGATATTCTTAGATATCTGTGGATTGATAAGATGAAATTTTAGCCTCATTAAAAGTTACTAATTAATTCTGAGTGGGTAATACTTATCTAGTCTGCTTTCTACCATCCTTGACCCCCAGAATCTCAGTACTTCTCCCATTGTTACCAGGTTTTTATAAATCATGCCAGGAATATTCTTCTATTCAGCATTATTTTAAAACAGTAGCTAGTATAAATATAAGGCAGGCAATGAACAGGTGATTCAAGGATGAAAAAAGTTAAATTTTTGTAAAAAGTTGCATGCATGGAGATGGCATTTAAGGAGCCACTAGGAAATGTCTACAGGTGATGGTTTAGTCTGAGTAGAAGCTGCTGTTGACATTCAAAGTGGCCTGACAAATTTGCTGCTTTTATGGGAGACTGCAGTATCTGAATTATTTCAATTGATTTTTTTTGGCGTCAAAGTATTTTGCCAAGAAAAAGCAATTTACTTATATTAGGTCATCTTCATAAATTTATATCATTTCCTGCTTTTTAAAATGCCCTGCTGTTCTATATTCTGAACCTTACTCTGTTGGACACTATTTGCTCTAGTGCATCTCTCATTCAGTTTTACGCTGAATTTCTCTTCATCTTTATAATAGCTCTTCTATTTAGGCTACACAACTCCTATTCCCCAAGGCCCTGAAGTATTTTGCAGAACTGGATGGCATAGGATTGTTTATACCTTAAAGAAGCTCTGCTTTATGCTACAGTATGGGACCTGGCCCAAAAACTGGAGAGCAACTAGGCACTATCTCACAGGATTGAAGAGATGCATACCCTCACCCTGGCACTTCTGCTTCTGATTGTATGTTCATGAGTACATGGAACACATCTGAGAATGTCCATGGCATGCACCAGCATTTGTAATAGCAAAATAAGTAAATAAATGGGAAAAACTTGTGTCCATTAATAGGGAAATGGATAATAAAATATGGTATATTCATACAATAGAAACTATCACAGTATTTAAAATAAATGTAATTGATCTACATGTTTCCAAATGGCTAAACATAAAGTTTACGTGAAACAAAACAAAACAAAACAAAACAAAACAGAATACAGTCAGAAAGTGGTTGGAGGTTACCAGGGGCTGGGGAGAGAGGACATGAGGAGTTATTGCTTAATGGGTACAGAGTTTTTGTTTGAGGTGATGAAAATTCTTGCTAATGGATGGTAGAGATGGTAGCACATCATTGGAAATGTAGTTAGTGTCACTGAATTGTACACCTAAAAATGGTTAAAATGGAAAATTATTTGTTATACGTATGTGTGTGTTTGTGTGTGTATGTTACTGTTTTAGTTTCCTGGCTGCTAAAACAAATGCCATGAATTGAGTTGGCTTAAACAATGGGACTTTATTGGCTCGTGATTTGTAGGCTAGGAGAAGTCCAAAATCAAGGCATCATTAAGGTAAGGCTTTCTACCAGAAGACTATGGCATTCTGGTGCTGACTGCCAGTGATCCTTGGTCCTTGATTTTTCTGTCACATGGCAATGCACATGGCGGCCTCTCCTGGCTTCTCTCGGTTCCATTGACTTTTGGCTTCTGGCTGCTTCCTTTCTTTCTCTCTCTTTCAGGCCTTCCTTATAAGGCCTTCAGTAATAAGATTCAGACACATCCTGATGTAGTTGGGCCACATCTTAACTGAAGTAATCTCATCAAAAGGTCATTTACAAGGATTCACACCCACAGGAATGGATTTAGGTTTAAGAATATGTTTTTCTGGGGTACATAGCTCCAAACCACCACAGTTACCAAGATTACATAAATAAATAAATAAATAAATAAATAAATAAATAAATAAATAAATAAATTTAGGGTACAGAATGAAATATAGAGCTTGATATCTTTATATGAAGTTCAAAAACAGTTAAAAGAACATTAGAGATTATTTATGGAAACATTTGCATTGTACGTATAAAAATATGCATGGGACTCATAAATACAAAATGAAGGATAGTGTTTACCTTTAACAAGAAAGGGAAAGATGAAGTTGAGAAAGTTATTCCTTAAATCACAAACATGCAATCAAAAAGGTCTGAAGCAAAAATGTCACACACATGCACATACACCCAAAGCTATATGGAAGAGTTTTACAATTCTGTAAAAAAAAATGTTAAAATTTTATTCAGACAGTACTGCTCAGTGTACAGGATGCAGATTCTTTAAGGAAAATTCTTGGAAAATTTTGTCTTTGAGGTAGGCTGTGATTAACTTTTGTTAGTTGTAATAGGAGGTATTTAGAGAAGCAGAGAATCAGGTGATCCCTAAATGGCAGTTTTCACTGAAAGTAGCTGATGGGGAGGGGTCTAAAAGGAATAAAATTATGTTTTATTTTCTTCTGATGTGGTATAAGAAGAAGAAATCAGGGCTTTAAAATGGTTTATTTCTGAGAGACTAATGTACAAGTCACTCTCCCACTCCCCTCATCTTTTAAATTTCTACTTGTGGAAAAAAAAAATCAAGAATTCCAAGGGCCAGAAAGGTAAACTAAAGTCATCCTTTCAATTAGTTTTACCAGGCATTGAATTTAAATAGCTAGAGTACTGAGGCAGGAGAATAACTAGCTGTGAAGGAGGGGGGGACAGGCCAAAGATAGAGCAAAAATATCTAGGAAGGCATTTTAACTCAAAAGGAAGAACTTGAGTGAACTAGTAAAGGAAGAGCTAAGAAGTAATAAGAAAGAAACAGAATCATACTTTATTTCTTTAGCAGTTTTCATATCTGTTTTGGAACTGTGAAGAGACTATTAGTCAATAAAACTTTAAGAAGCTTTTTTATTGATGAATAAGGTATAGATTATTTATCTTAAAATTATGATAATGACTTAAGCTAAGGGCCTTGTGTCAGTTTGAATGTATTATGTCCCTCAAAACGCCATTATCTTTGATGCAATCTCGTGTGGGCAGATGTATTAGTGTTGATTAGATTGTAATTCTTTGAGTGTTTGCATGGAGATGCGACCCACCCAACTGTAGGTGATAACTCTGACTAGATAATTTCCATGGAGGTGTGGCCCCACCCATTCAGCATGGGCCTTGATTAGTTTACTAGAGCACTATATAAGCTCAGACAGAAGGAGCAGCTTGTTAAGCCAAGAGGGAGACTTTGAAGAATGCACAGGAGCTGAGAGAGGAGCTGCAGCTTACAGAGACATTTGGAGACGGCCTTTGATAGCAGACTTTTTTTTTTTTTTTAAGGTAGGAAATGATGTATTCAAAAGGAGCAGTACCAAATAGCTTGAAACACATTGATAAAAGTAAAAATCAGAAACTAAGTAAGGAACATGTTTGCATTATTGAGACATCATTTTAAAAAGAATTTAGACCACCACAGAATGATGTATTGAGTTACATGAATTAAAAAAAAAAAAAATCTAAAATCTTTAACATCTCAAGAAACACCCGAGAATCCAGTGATCTTATTTATACATGCTTGCATAGAAGTTTTTTTTTTTAAATTCACTATATTTGTTTCTTCTTATATATTCCTTTACTTTTCCTTCTGTTTGTAGTAAATGCAGAAAAGAGAGATGATATCAATGTGCCACAAATAGAGTTTAACATTGTTAAGTGAGGAATTTCAAGTTCACACCAAGAACAGTTCACTAAAGACAAAGAATTAAAATTCAAATACACTCAACACAGGAACATTTTCATTCTGACATATAAATACTTAAAACTGAATCACTGTCTTAGATGATGTCAAAGTCATTTTTTTATCTTTGGTTTCATTAGCTGTTTTGCACTTACATTTTAATTTGTGTGTTCAGCTATTAAGAGGGCATAACTTGGTAGGACGAAGAGAGACATTTTACAGTTCCCTATCCTATTCCCTTGTTCAGAAGATCTCTTGGCCTGTCCCCACTGCAGATAACATGACTCCTCAGGCTGACCCTAAACAGATTTTCTCTCCATTTTAGTGCCTCATATTTGCCCTGGGTTAGGAAAAAAGGAAAATGTTTTCATCTAATGAATGGTGAAAGCAGGCTTTTGCTCTGGAGAAACTAAGAGAGGACAAACACCCCAAGAACAACTAAGAGTGACACTTTTGAGGAGCTGCAGCCTAGAGAAGAACGTCCTGGGAGAAAGCCATTTTGAAACCAGAACTCTGGAGCAGACGCCAGCCACATGCCTTCCCAGCTAACAGAGGTTTTCCAGACACCATTGGTCATCCTCCAGTGAAGGTACCCGATTGTTGATGCCTTATCTTAGACACTTTATGGCCTTAAGACTGTAACTTTGTAACCAAATAACTCCCCTTTATAAAGTCGATTCATTTTTGGTGTTTTGTGAAAACGCAGCATTAGCAAACTGGAACAGGCCCCTATGTTATAATAATGTTTTCCTACTCTATGTATACAAACTAAGCTGGAACAGGAAAGTCTCATTAGAATTATGGCAAGGTTCTATCTTTGCCCATAACAGTTAAAAAACCAAAGCTGGGCCTGAAGTGATCAAGTGATCATAAAGTTCCCAAGTAATTACAGGGGTATAGAAGTGGAATAACTTCCATGGTCATGTCTCGGTAACCATAGGGCTGGAAGAGATGACCAGATGCAGCCCTTGGCAGGAGTGCATTTGAAAGGCTCCAAGTGGACAAGTTGCTTTATTCTTCATGATCTGCTGGGGAGTAGGCATGTTGCACTTCCTTGGGTGAATGCTTTTCTGCTTTGCAAATGGCTGGCCATTGTGTCTTCTCTTCCTCTCTCTCATTCCTTCCTGTGTTAACAAATGATGCAGAACATAATCTTGCTTGGCCCCTTATTCTTTTCAACTGTGGCTTCTCTCCTTGCCAGACTTCCTTCTCCTTACCTTCACCTTCAGTGCACTTTTAGACCCCTGCCTGTAGGCTTCCTCCTCCATCCCATCCCAGAACTGCTCCTTCTCTTTGCAGACCTCACCTCCCTTGGCTTCAGAGGCACCATTCTCTCCAGGACCTGTTCCCATCTCTATTCTTATTCCCTCTACTTTGCCGCTTCTTCTTTCTCAACCTGTGTGGGTATTCCCCAGGATTCCACTTCTCTTTCTTATTCTTCAGATTCCCCGCCAGCAATCTCATCCTTGTCTTTGGTCGTTTTCACTCCATTATGCTCACAGCTTGCTGCACTGGGAATCTCTAGCCCAGACTTTCCATCCAAGCACCTTGCCTATTGGACATCTCCATTTGGGTGTTTGGTGGGTCCAAAAAGACCTACTTTCTCTTTTCCCCTAAGATTCATTCCTTCTTCATTTTCCTCCATCTTAGGGAATGGCATCACTGCCTCTCTACTTGCTTAAGCCAGAAACTTGAGAGTTAGCCTAAAAGCTCTTTTCTCTCCTACCCTACTCATGCAAGCAGTGAACAAGTCACTTTTGCTCCTAACAACTTTTATGCTTACCCCCCACCTAAGACTGCTGTTGCTGTTGGGTCCTCATCACCTCTTGCCTGGACTCTTGCAGCACTCTGTTGGGTTTCCCTGTCTCTAATTGCATCTCTTGTTGTTTTCTATTCAAAGTGATTTTTCTTGAATGTAAATCTAATTATGTTATCACTTTGTTTGAAACCCTCCAGTGGCTCCCCATGGCCTAACAATGAGGATAAGGTCCATAATCCTCACTGTGGCACAGAAGGCCCCACAGGCCTGGTACCAGGATCCATCCTGTGTCTATCTCATTCTTTTCCATACCTCCTTCCATACCTGCACCCACTGCTGTAGCCATGATGAAGGACTCCCAGGTCCCCAGACAGGTTAAGCTGTTTTATGTCTTGGGAACATTTGCTTACGATGTTTCCTTCATCTGGAAACCCCTTTCCTTCCTTGCTTCCACACCCAAGCCTGTCAGGCTGATACGTGCTTGCTTATTCTTTAGGAATCATAGTCTTCCTTGATGTTCTCCCATCCCCATCTCCTAGGAAGAATTGCCTTCTCCCTCCTTTAGGCTTCTGCCACATACCAAACATACTTCCTTCCTAGCACCAGTAAAATCTCTTTGCTTACCCATACATTTCCTTCCTTTTTGAGACCAGTAGCTATTTCTTATTCATCTTTTTATCACCAGTGTTTTGCATAATCCATGGACATAATGCATGGGCCATAATATGTATTTAATAAATATTTTTTGAGTGATTGAAGGTTTATCTCAGTTAATGCAGTAGATCTGTAAATCTCATTTAAAAAAGCTCATAATTTCATTGGACCAGGGAGACTCATTATTAAAGGGAACCCTGTCAATTATTTTGTTATACTGATGATAAACTGCAATTTATTTCCTTTTTAAAGTTTTTTTTTTTTGTAAAGCACTTATATTTCTGATTCACAAGAGGAGAATTTTAAGTCTGAGCTATTCCATATTTCCTGGATTAGACCTCTTCATTATGACCTTATCCACTTTCCTTGGCTCATCATGCCTTTCCTAGGCTGGTCCTCCCCCCATAGCACTGTTGGATAAGGAGAAGTCTACCCCCGTTGCTTGCTCCTAGCATGGATATAAGAATTTCCACTTACCCTCTGCATCCTTTATTGGCATAGCTGAAACCAGAACTCTGACCACTCCCTAGGATCCATGTCCAAGTTTCACAATATTTATCATCAGGAATTTCTTCAGGATGTCTCACTGAAACCTCCCTCTCAACCCTTTATTTAGGGTGGTCTTCTCGCTTCTCCTGTGATAGTGATTTTGGTCAGATAATGACTGGAAGACCGAGGCTGTGCCTTCTGTAATCACCTCCTCTCTGGTTCATACCTCAGTTCACTTTTTTTTTTTTATCTTCATTTTATTGAGATATATTCACATACCACGCAGTCATACAAAACAAATCGTACTTTCGATTGTTTACAGTACCATTACATAGTGGTACATTCATCACCCAAATCAATCCCTGACACCTTCATTAGCACACACACAAAAATAACAAGAATAATAATTAGAGTGAAAAAGAGCAATTGAAGTAAAAAAGAACACTGGGTACCTTTGTCTGTTTGTTTCCTTCCCCTATTTTTCTACTCATCCATCCGTAAACTAGACAAAGTGGAGTGTGGTCCTTATGGCTTTCGCAATCCCATTGTCACCCCTCATAAGCTACATTTTTATACAATTGTCTTCGAGATTCATGGGTTCTGGGTTGTAGTTTGATAGTTTCAGGTATCCACCACCAGCTACCCCAATTCTTTAGAACCTAAAAAGGGTTGTCTAAATTGTGCATAAGAGTGCCCACCAGAGTGACCTCTCGGCTCCTTTTGGAATCTCTCTGCCACTGAAGCTTATTTCATTTCCTTTCACATCCCCCTTTTGGTCAAGAAGATGTTCTCCGTCCCACGATGCCAGGTCTACATTCCTCCCCGGGAGTCATATTCCACGTTGCCAGGGAGATTCACTCCCCTGGGTGTCTGATCCCACATAGGGGGGAGGGCAGTGATTTCACCTTTCAAGTTGGCTTAGCTAGAGAGACAGGACCACATCTGAGCATCAGTTCACTTTTCAGGTCTTTCAAAGGAGTTAATGATGCTTAGAAAACTATGGCAAGTATCCTGTCTCCAATTCTCTGGTGCATCTGGCACCATTCATTGTAGCTGGTGGACAACATTAACCACAGGAAACATTCATCCTTTACAAGGGAATGTGGGGACAGAAAGACGTCACAACCAGCCAGCACATCTTTGCTTATGAAGACCACCACATCCCAGTTCAAAAATGGATGTGAGAGATGCGTGCTCCTCGGGGTCTCACCAAGAAGCCGATTCTCTTCTTAAATGGAAAGCTATTGTTTTTCAGGCTGGGTCATCTTACAGTCAAGGTTTTAAGGACCATCCATAAAATCTAATAAGGGCATAGCCATTGACATGTAATTCAGATAAGTAGAGTAATTCTTTTGCTTTCAGCAGATAAATATAGATGCTACTGCATTTTTTGGCTTTTTAAACTAGGTTGACAAAATTATTCATATCAAGGAAATATTTTCTATGACCACTGTAATTCCTATATTTATATTAGTTAAATCTACGCTAGGCTAACCTGAAACATGGATTTCCATCACCTTCAGCCTGGGTTGTATAAAAGTGCTACAGGTCAAAATTCAGGTTGTACATTTAATAGTAACCATTGGGTAGGCATTCCAATTAAACTTGTGTTTTGAAGAACTGGTTTTAATTGTAAAAAATTAATATAAAAAGTATTGATGAGTTATACAGTAAGTCAGTTGTTAGTCTCATAAAATGGTGAGTAATCCTTACCCTGGAAACTGTCCCTTATTAAATATGCTTATTTTAAACTAAAGAAATCCTGAGATTTTTCTCAAACTGGAAGGTGACATTTTATCTTTTTGGGTCAGCAGAGTTGTTAACGTTTCAAAGAAGGTCTTTAATACTTCTATGCCAGCAGCATGCCTGTATCAGCTTTTATTACACATATCCGTAGTGGTGTGTGGCTGGCTGGGTGCTTGTAGATCAATAGGCTGCTAAAAAGGGAGATGCATCAGAGACCATAATGGCTTCTTCAAAGAAGATAGATCATCTCTAGGTAGTGAGCTGCATTTAGGAGCCACCACAATTCCTCTGTTTTGAGATCCTAGAAGAAAGGAATAGACTCTCAAGGTGATGAGTCATATAATAAATACTTTAACATGCTAAACATACATTACAATGGGTCTTTTGTCCACTCTTATAGCTGAATTCAAAACAAATTTAGTGTGTTTTAACGGAAAAGTTTCCAGATGGAAGGAAGACAGGATTAGTTCCCCTGCTTTCAAATCCTGCCTGATTGTGGTTGTTCTTGGTTGTCCTGTTAATTTAAAAAATCCCCTTGTAATCTGAACACGAGATTTTAAGAAACTTGTCTGGGTTCACTGATGGCAAATATAGCATCAGTGACACCAGCTGTGAGAAACTGGGAAAGGTAGAAGCCCTGAAGACAAAGTGGTATGGGCGGTGTTGGGAGTGGTGGAAACTTACAGAAGCTAGCACAAAGCTTCTTGGCTAAGGTTCTTGACTTGAGGGCTGGGGACACATAGAGTCTTGGTTATATCTGTGCTGAGTATTCTTTTGTGAAGGTGAGGTCCCAGGGATATGGGGTAACTATTTCTAATCTGTGCTTCTCCTTCATGATGCATGAATAAATCACACAGATTATGTATTTATTTATTCAACAAGTATTTAATGAACACTTTTATGTCAGGCTTTATACTAGGGGCTTAAGGTACAGTAGTACACCAAATAAGCAACACCCCCTGGCCACATTGAGTTTATATTTCTGTAAGGGAAAACAGGCAAAAAAAAAAAGTAAGTAAAATATGTAACATGTTAGATGTGATTAGTGCTTAGGAGAAAAACAAAGCATGGAAAAGTGATATGAAATGTGAGAGTGCAGGGTTGAAGGTTGTAGATGGGGTGACTTGGGAAGACGTCACTAAGAAGGTGACTTTTGAGTAAAGACTTGAAGGGCCTGAAGGAACTAGCAATGGGGATATCTGGAGAAAGAGGGCTTCAGGCTGCAGCTCTGATTTGGGAGAATGGCTAACTTGTTGGGGAGACAAGGAAGGCTGCTGGGGTGGGTGAATGAGAGGGCTTGGAGTAGGATCTGATGTCACAGAAGTAAAGAGCCCCCTTATGTAGGATTTGAAGGTCATAGGGAGTAACATGGGGACCCATTGTATGGTTCTGAGCAGAAGAATGACATGATTAGATTTATGTTTTAGAAGGATCACTAAAGTTGTTGGGTTGAAAATGGATTATAGTTGGGCATGTATAGAAGCAAGGAGGCAAGGTGACATGGCTTTTGGCTAGAACAAGGGTGATGGGAGAGGAGGTTGGGTTCTGCATATATTTTGAATGGAAATCTATTAGGATTTGGCAGATGGATGCAGGGTGGGTAAGAAAAACAGTCAAAAAAGGCACCAACATTTTTAGCCTGAGGAGTTGGTAGAGCAGAGTTGTCATTAAATATGATGGGTAGGACTGCAGAGGATCTAGTTTTGGGGATCCCCTATTTTGGATGGGATAACCTCTGAGATGTAATTTGGATGCTCAAGTGAAGAAGTCAAGTAGTTAGTTTGATATATAGGTCTGAGGCTCAGGGGAGAGGTCTGACTGGAGATATAACTTTAGGAGTCATCAACTTATGGTATTTAAGGTCTCTAGTCTGAGATCACCTAGATCACCTAGTCTGAGATCACTTAGAGAATGAAAGTAAACAGAGAAGAGAAATCCAAGGGTTAAGCCTGGGGTACATTGACTTTATAGAGCTCAGGGAAGTGAGGAGGAATCAGCAAAAGAGACTTAAACGGCCAGTTCAGCAAGGGGAAGATTAGGAAGGTGTGGTGTCCTGGAAGCCAAGTGGAGAAAGTGTTTTAAGGAGGAGGAAGTAATCAACTGCGTGAAATGTTGCTGATGGCCAGTGAAGATGAGGACTGAGAATGGACTTTGGATTTCAGAGCCTGCGGGTCATTGATTTCGGTGATGGGGGCAAAAACTTGATCAAGGCAGGTTCAGGAGTGAACTGGAGAAGGAGAGGAATTGGAGACAATGAATTTAGGTAGCTATTTAAGGGAATTTTCATGTAGCAGTAGGGAGAGAAAGGGTAGCTATATTGAGATACGTAGGTTGAAAGATTTGAAACATTTTTTTAAATTGGGGAAGTAGTATATTTGTAGACTGATGGGAATGATCCAGTAAAGACAATCTGGATGATGCGGGAAAAAAAAGAGAGAGGGAAGAATTGCTGGAGCAATTGCTAGAGAGGGATGAGGCAGGAAGGAAGACAGAGAAAAGGTGAAAGGAAAGGAAAGTGGCCCAGGAGAAACACGTTTTAGGTGAGGCAGGAAGTCAAAATCCAAGACTGTCTTTCTTTTTGCAGGTTGTCAAGTATCTTGCTCACACTCAAGCTTGTGGGATACTTTGAGCAAAGAGCTTTAAGTGTCTTAGGAGAGAGTTTCTGTAGCATTTCAATATTTTATCATTGAGTATTTAATGGGGGTTTTCTGAAGGAAGTAGTGGATTGGAGAGTAAACCATACAATGTTCTGCTAATACATGGTGGCATTTCCCCCCCCTGCTTTATAGAAAGGAACTATGGGTAGAGTAGTCCAGCTGGTCTAAAGACTAGATGGTTGGTGATTGGTTGGGCATTCTGAGATGTTTTGTGCTCAGGTATTAGTTGGAATGTGATGTGCCATGGCTTGAAACATGGTGCTCTGAAAAGCTTAAAGAGATTTCATTTTTTTAAAGATAGGACATCTTATCCTCAAACCTCCCTTACTAGCTGCTGCCTCCTGTAGGGAGCCTATAAATGACATTTCTGAAGTTTTTCATTTAATAGCATCACTCTAATTAGAATCTTAGGGTGCTTGGCTCTGATGACATTCAGGTCATTTTTGAGATAAAGCTGCTTTATTTTCAGGCTGAATAGTCACATTCTTGCCTTGTCATCCTAGAAATGCTGCACTGTGTCTGCATTTCAGAGCTTCTGATTAAATGACTGAAGAACTATGGTGGGCAGAATTATTATTCTTTGTCAGTTATATTGTAAGTTTTTCCAGAAAACAAACACCAAGAATTTCTGGTAATCTCAGCAACAAATATTTTCTATGATTAGTGTAGAATTTAAGTCATGAAACCTTCCTTTCCTGGAAAAAAAAAGTCTGATGTGCAAAATTATGAGCCACATTAATAGATGAGCAGTTGTCTGCACGTTTTTTGAGAAGATGTGGATGTCATTAGCCACTTTTATTTCTTCTCTGGGGATCGTCAGGACTCAAAATTCTAAGAAAAACTTATATTCTAAGTTCTAGAGAACAAGAGTAACAGGTGCAAGTCAGTGGAGCAGATGGTGTGTAATTTCACCTTTGCCTTCTACTCAGAAATAGAGGGTAAACTAGGTCCCAATTTGGAAACCATCAGAGAAATGTCATTTACTGCTACCTGTAATTGCCCTAATTTTGACTTTTTTCTTTATACTTGTGGTTTGTGGTGGAGAGTATGTTTTGCTCCATCTGTAAGCAAGTAGCTTCTGAGTTTCCATAGCATGTATTTCATGGCCAATCTTATTTTTTTCAAGCTCTTGGAAATTTCGTAGCTTAAGATTTTTCTCTGTTAGATTTTTGCCTCTTTCTTCCACAGCTGTCAGAGTGCTTAGGCTTATTAAAAAGTTTGCTCTCCTCCACAGTCTTCTGTCACCCACTTGCTCCCTTTCAGTGGCTGCTTATTCTCTCGGTCATATTCATTCAACATTAGTTTTTTCTCTTACCAATAAGATCCTGAGCCACCTTGCCAATCGGTGGGACATGAAGGGCAGGTATGATTATTCCCACTTTCAGATGAGGAACCTGAGACTCAAAAGAATTTCTCATCTGTTACCTGGCTATTAAGTAGTGGAACCACTCTAAGCCTATTGTCTTTTTCTGTGTTCTTTCAGTCGTCACACTCATAGCGCTGGAATGAATTAGGGATATGCCTGCAATATTTTCCTGTTTTGTACTCCTACTGTTCTTCATCACTGTACCTATTGGAGTGATCAGGTGGGAGAAGGGAGGTGCCAGTGCTGCTGGTGGCCCTGGCTATATCTCTCCTCTGACATTCATGGCCTCAGACATGGTGTTTATTCTAAGGAATAAACTTAAAACTACATCCCATAGAACATGATTAGCCTCTTGCCCAGACTCTTGCTCTGGCTCTTTATAATTAACTTTCCCCATGATTTGAGGAGAAACAATTTGACAGAGTAATATTCCAGTATATATATTTTGCTACACTGTGCTTTAAATTGTATTGTAGGTCAGATCATTGTCTACTGAGTAGAGAGTGAGTGGCCCTCTCTTCACCAAACGTATTTCCCTTTCCTTCTGAGTACATAGCCAGAGTATTTTCCCCAGCATCCCCTGTGGTTATGTATGGCCATGTGACTGAGTTCTAGCAAGGGAGATATGCCACTTCCACACCTGCCCTACAGCTCCTCCTGGGTGATGCTCTACTGTCTCTCTTCTTCCATCTGCTGGATGGATACTGACACTGGGTGACATTGGAAGCCATGGGTTGAAAATGGCAAAGACTCAGGAAGCCTGAGTCCCTGAATGACAAAAACAGCGGCCTCCCACCTCTTGCTGGCCAATTGGACTCTAGAGAGCAAGAAATAAATCTCTAAGATATGCTACTGAGATTTTAGGGTTTATCTGTTATGCTACTGAGATTTTAGGGATGCAATTTAATGCATTGCAGGTACCATTAAGATGATGTATAAACTGTCTACATTGAGTTTAGCACAATAAATTCTAGATCTTTCTTCCAATGTAATGTGGTTTCATTGTAATGTGGTTTCATTCATTAATATGTTCTATATGCATTTATAACAAGATTTGAAGAAATAAAGGATAAGTTCAGTACATTTTTCCTCCAAATTTTTTATTATTGTCAAAGATCTCTTACGTTAATCCTGGTTATTTTGACTTTGATCAGAACCAAACCACCTTGAGCCTTTTTTGACTAGTAGAAACCCTGGGATCTGTCCACAGTCCTGAAACTTTTAATCTTTTCATCAAGCGTTATATTTGCAACCATCTCTTTCAAACCTCATTACTCTTGGTATGACAGTATTTATTCTTACAGATATTATCTGTGAGGTAATTATTTTTCTCTTTAAACACCTCATCTTTCCTTTTATTTCAGCTTACCAAAATTTTCTACTCTGATTCATGATATTCCTAAAAGAAGAGAGTCATACTGCATATTCCTTTCCCAACAATGTAAATCCCTAGCACTCTTTCCTAGTTAGGGTATATCGTCACATTATTTTACCTTATAACCTCTTTTTACATTCCCTTGAAGTTAGAGTTTGCACCACTTGAAACTTCTGGCATTGAAACTTTTCTCCAGTGCCAATGGGAGAATGTTCTAACCCTAAACATTCACACAAGATTAAATACAGGACCATTCTCTATTTAAACTTTTAAATTCAAGGTTTTTCAGAGCACAGTTTTAAAATATTTGTATCATATTATCAATTCAATATTAGAACACGTATGTGTAAAGTGATTTGTCTAGGCTATTGTTTTAATAATCTTCACTAGAGTGTAAGTAGTTAAGAGTGTAGACCCTGAAATTATACTGCCTCCAAATCCTAGCTTCATTCTTTACTGTGTCTGTGACCCTGAGCAAGTTACTTAACCTTTCCAAGTATCAGTTTCCTCATCTTTAAAATTGGTGTTGTAAGTTACCTCATAAAGCTGTGGTGAACATTGAATGAGTTAACACCAGTAAAGCCCTTAGAACAGTTCCTGGCACATAATAAGTATTGGCTTTTATTATTATTATCTTCAAAACTCATAAGAAAATAGAATGGATTGAACAGAATCATTCATATGTAGGACAATTGCCAAAATGATCTTTGTTGCCAGAAGTGCATATGTGGACAAGACAACCACATATCCAAAAGTTTCCGGTTCTATAGTTTCTTTTTGGCTTTGTCCCCACCTTTCAGATGAAGTTTGCCATTTTAATAATCTGTCTTTGGCCCCATTTTGCCTACTGTAAGTTCTTTATTTACAAAATTTAAAAAGAAACCTTCAAAACAAAAATCCCAAATGAAACTCTTCTAACTTTGCTAAAGCCTGTTTGATCGTATATGATCATCCATGCCAGAACTGGACTTAGGTATGGCTGTGAAATTTGTCTTTGGAGACACTAGCCACCTCTTTCAGAATATTTTCCTTCCTTGATAGGATCACTTTTCTGTATATTAAAACACTTCTCTACCTTCTTTCCTATCATAGCTCTTCATCTTAGGAAACAATTTGAATAAATCCCTTATTTTCAGGGCCAGTAAGGCTCAATGCCTGGCCCTTCCCAGAGGAACTTGCAGCAGATACGGAGACTAGGCTTTAAGCCAAAGGAATACATTTCTAATGTGAAATTTATGCTGTTAAGCGGGAGGATGATTTTATGACCATAGATTCCTTTCTCTTTTTTTTTATATTCATTTTATTGAGATATATTCACATACCACACAGTCATACAAAACAAATCATACATTGAATTGTTCACAGTACCATTACATAGTTGTGCGTCATCACCAAAATCAATCCCTGACACCTTCATTACCACACACACAAAAATAACAAGAATAATAATTAAAGTGAAAAAGAGCAATTAGAGTAAAAAAGAACACTGGGTGCCTTTGTTTGTTTATTTCCTTCCCTCATTTTTGTACTCATCCATCCATAAACTGGACAGAAGGGACTGTGGTCCTTATGGCTTTCTCAATCTCATTGTCACCCCTCATAAGCTACATTTTTACTGTCTTCAAGATTCATGGGTTATGGGTTATAGTTTGATAGTTTCCAGTATCTACTGCCAGCTACCCCAATTCATTAGAACGTAAAAAGGGTTGTCTATATTGTGCGTAAGAGTGCCCACCAGAGTGACCTCTCGGCTCCTTTTGGAATCTCTCTGCCACTGAAGCTTATTTCATTTCCTTTCATTTCCCTCTTTTGGTCAAGAAGATGTTCTCCATCCCAGAATGCCGGGTCTACATTCCTCCCCGGGAGTCATATTCCACGTTGCCAGGGAGATTCACTCCCTTGGGTGTCAGATCCCACGTAGCGGGGAGGACAGTGATTTCACCTTTCAAGTTGGCTTAGCTAGAGAGAGAGGGCCACAAATAGATCCATTTCTAACATCACTATGAATAGCTAGCTTTTCTACTTTCTTACATGTCTGGTTCTGATTAAGGGTTTAAACATTAATTCGTTCTGAATTGAGTTGCTAGATTGCACAGTGGACTTAAATGTGGCTACTAATTTATTGCTCATGAACCATAAGCCAAAGATTCAGAAAGAGAAATGCAGATCAAAATAGAGCTCCCACACTCAGCAATGTTCTACTCTCTCAACTGGGTACAGGAGCTTAATTTACATTGTTGTGGATCTACAGCAAATCACAGTTTCAAATGTATCAATTGCATCACTGTGTTATTATTCTTAATCACAGATATTGATTACATTTAATTGAAAAATCACTGGCTGGCTTTGATTCCTGTGCTGGCTTTGACTCCTGTTTTCAACTCTGCCATTTACCTGGGGTCGCTGCCCTCTTTAAAGCTTTCATCTGTAAAATGAAGATGTTTTTTCTTAATTCAGGCAGCAATCATAATTACCTGGGAAGCTTAAAATATGCAGATTCTCAGAACCAACTCTTTATCTTCTACTTCAGTATGTTTCGTGTGAGCTCGGGGGTTCTGTGATAAGGCTGGATTGGGAATCACAGAGAAGTTCATCCTCAAGGTCCTTTGAATGTTCTGTTTGAGCAGTCATTTTCTCTCTGGAAGTTCTCACTTATTCACATTCTCTTGTTGAGAAATATGAGAGATGTTAGCATGTGTGATATATAGAAGATAGATAGATGGAATAGATAGAAGGCTGGAGTTTGTGGTGAGAGAGAGGAAAACTGGTCAGCCTCCCAGTCATTCCTGAATCAATGCCATGTGATTGTGTTATTTTAGTAGATGTGAATTTACAGAAGTTCCAAATCCCCTATTGTTTTAGTTTCCTGGTTGCCAAAGCAAATACCATGCGATGGATGAGCTTAAACAATGGAGATTTATTGTCTCACAGTTTTGAGGCTAGGAGAAGTCCAAAATCAAGCTGTCATCAAGGTGATGCTTTCTCCCAGAAGACTGTGGTGTTCTGGGGTGACTGCCAGCAATCCTTGGTCCCTGGCTTTTCTGTCACATGGCAAAGCACATGGCAGCCACTCCTGGCTGCTCCTTTCTCTTCCAGGTTCTTTGACTTTTAGCTTTTGGCTGCTCCTTCTGGCTTTCTCTCTCTCTGTGGTCTTCTCTGTAAGGCCTTCAGTAATAGATTAAGACCCATCCTGATTCAGCTGGGCCACACCTTAGTTGAAGTAACCTCATCAAAAGGTCCTATTTACAAGAGTTCACACCCACAGGGATGGGTTAAGTTTAAGAACATGTTTTTCTGGGGTATATATCTACAAACCACCACACCTAGATTCTAACATAAATACAAAAGCATGCTCAACCAAATATAAATTATTTTAGACTATTAACTATGGAGCTTTTCTATATACATATAAATAAGTGTTGTTGATGTTTGCTTGCATTCACATATATATGTATATTGTATGAAAATAAGCTGATTTTTTTTTTGTGTGTTGTGGCTCATAAAGGAATGCTAAACATTACTCTAAAAAAAGTATTCCGAATGTTTTTTGATCAATGGAACAATTATATAGATCCCAAAGGTAAAGACTTTGAAGGGCTTTGAGGAGCACTCAACTGAATTTATACAGTTTTTGGTATTTGTTTAAACAATCTTCAGCCTAGTTACTTTACACACAACTTTGGACTTAAATGCCTTCAAAGCTCTTACTTCATTCTGTGGATCTTTGGAAAGGAGGCAAAATTAATTCTCAAAGTCTTGATGTGAGTGTTTTCCCAAGTTGTTAAAATAATCCTTTCAGATACATTCTCTGAAATGTTAGATACATCACCAAATTCCAAGTCTGTAATGGGCAAAGCTGGGAAAAAGTATTTCAGTGCTTTTGAACCTAATTTGGGTTTGGCAAAAGTTACTCCAAATCTGTTGCCTGTTGTCTAGTTTTGATTAATTAATTAATGAACTACAATAAAATATTTCATGCAATCTTTCTGTTTTTCCCTTTAAACTAAAAAAAATGGAGTAATACGTTTTTTTTTTTTTTTTATTAAATTCAGTTGTATTGAAATACATTCACACACCATACAATCATCCATGGTATACAATCCACTGTCCACAGTATGATAACATAGTTATGCGTTCATCACCACAATCTATCTCTGAACATTTTCCTTACATCAGAAAGAACCAGAACAAGAATAAAAAATAAAAGTGAAAAAAAAACACCCAAATCATCCCCCCATCCCACCCCATTTGTCCTTTAGTTTTTATCCCCATTCCTCCACTCATCCATACACTAGATAAAGGGGGTGTGATCCACAAGGTCTTCACAATCACACTGTCACCCCTTGTAATCTACATTATTATAAAATTGTCTTCAGGAGTCCAGACTGCTGGGTTGGAGTTTGGTAGTTTCAGGTATTTACTTCTAGCTATTCCAATACATTAAAGCCTAAGAGGTGTTATCTATATAGTGCATAAGAATGTCCACCAGAGTGACCTCTCAACTCCATTTGGAATCTCTCAGCCACTGAAACTATTTCATCTCATTTTGCATCCCCCTTTTGGTCAAGAAGATACTCTCAGTCCCACGATGCTGGGTCCACATTCATCCCAGGGAGTCATATTCTGCGTTGCCAGGGAGATTTACAACCCCGGGAGTCGGGTCCCATGTAGGGGGGAGGGCAGCGAGTTCACCTGTCGAGATGGCTCAGTTAGAGAGAGAGAGGGCCACATCTGAGCACCAAAGAGGCACTCAGGGGGAGACTCTTAGGCACCATTACATACAACTTTAGACTCTCCTTTGTGGTAATGAGCTTCATAAGGGCAAGTCCCATGCTCGAGGGCTCAGCACATCAAACCGCCAGTCCCAATGTTTGTGACAACATATGCTAGGGGATCAGCATCTCAAAGTTTAGAGATAGGCCTTACAATTCAGGGATAGAGTTAACTGCTGTAAGAGCGTACAATCTAGGGACTATTACAATTATTGTGTCCATGTTAGGCTATGTTCTAAGATTCAATTCTGAGTTTACACATTGTAGTTAGTCCTGGAGTAATACGTTTTTACCTCTTTCTGTCTTTTTGCCTCTGTTCTTGTGGTAAACATTGATTTCTTCATCTACAAATCTCACTGCTGATTGAAGAGCCTTAGTTGACATGGTTGAAGCGATTAACTCCTGGTACAGATAGAGCTGCCCATGTAGCTTGGGGCATAGAGTGTGCTAGTTACCCTGAGATGGTTCTGGTGACTTAGAAGCTGCCTTAATAGTAACAAGCCTGAAACAAACATGTCTCCATGGTGCCTTAGTGCTTCTTTCTAATTTGGTGACAGCAGCTGGAGAGGCTGATGGATGACAAATAGTTATCTAGAAATAAAATATATGTTGTGTGTTCTAGTACAACTGACTCTATTAAGTATCAAATATTTTTGTTGTGATGGAGTTTAGTTTAAATGAGCATATTACTAAAATTACAGAGAGCTGACCCCCACTTTTTCTGAATTAGTGTAAAGGAATAATCTGAATATGGGTGTTCTGTAGGATCCTTGTCAGTACCACCTATTTTTCTTCTTCACATTCCTGGATTGTGTGTGTGTGTGTGTGTGTGTGTGTGTGTGTGTATACGTATGGTATGCTTGCTTATATGTTTGGGTGAGTTTTAGTTTTTGAGTTGGCTTGATTGGGATCTTTGAGGTGAGAATCAGTGAAAAAAAAGAGGGCCACTTAATAGTAATTGCTACTTGATGGCAGAGCTAAAGCCCTCTGAAGAGGTTAGCAACCCCCTTTTATTGCCTGCAATGCAGAGATTTTGTAATTAGTAGTTTCATTAGAGAGTGTGAATGACTATTAAATGGTTCAGCCAAACAAAGCATTCATTGTATTGGAAAATTTACTGTAATCAGATAGAAAAAGTACTGTTTTTGTGGATCATTTGTCAGGACATGGAAATAGTTTCACTTTCTGGAACGTTTGTCTTATTAACAAGGGGTTTTTACTCATAGGCACTGAAATATATAGGTCACTTTTCAAAACATGGTCATTTTGATAGAGACTCTATTTGCATTTATCGTGCTGGTCTCTCCAATACTGGGTTCCCTTGAGTATTGGTGCAGAATATATTTTATTTTATTCCTCTGACAGGGATTGGTGTTCAACACATTTCTTGGGAGTTGGGACAGTTGTGTTTGGCAATGGTGTTGCCTGTTGCAGATTTAATTTTGTGAGCTCTCCTCCACTGCTGCTATAAGGCCAACAGAAACGTGCTAGATTCTAAGCATATGCAGGTTTCCTGGCATAGAGAATGCTTATGGGGGTTTGCCCACACACCAACTGTCTCTGTTTAGGAGGCGCTCTCCCTATTTTTTAACCAGATTCGCACGTTGTCGATCCAGAGGGGTACAGTGTATTTTAATCAAGCCCTATGGCAACTTTGTGGCTAGGTTAATTATAACCGTCTGTTTTCTTTGTACAGTGTTTTCCAGGCTTAAACCACTTTCACTTTATCACAATTCCTTTGATTTTCTAAGCTTCCTGTGAGGTAGGTAGGGTGGATGATGTGACCCCATTTAACAGATGAAAAAGTTGAAGCTTATGATATTAAATAAAATGTCTTCAGTTAGTGACTAAAGTGGGGGTGGAGCAGGTTCCACTGCCTCCATTGTACCCCGCCCCCCTCACTGCTCTCCCCAAACCTATGCTCCAAGGGGCAGTTACATCCGGGGGCCCAAAGTTACCTGGAATAGTACGTCATGGCATTTGGGGTTTTCCTCTACTGCTATATGAATAATTTTCCTGCCATCTAGTTTTCTTTCAAGTGTGGAGAAAGCAAAAGATTGCTCCCTGGGTGGGGCCAACTTAACTTTTCTGAGGACTCCTAAAGGCAAAGAGAACCTCATTGGATCTCAGTTGTGGTGTAGACTTTGGGGCTTGAAGGAGAGGACAGGAAAAGAGCAGTTGGTAGTGGATACAGATTGTTAGTTGAGACAGTAAAGTATTAAAACCAATGTGCTTTATGATTTGTTTCTCCCCCTGATCAGAAGTCAAAATTCAAGTACCTTCAGAATCTCAGGTAATACAAGGATCACCTTTTGTAGTTTCAATCGCTTCTTTCCCTTTGCCTCTATTGTAAGCATGCTACATTATAATCTGTTTATGTGTCTGTCCACTTTACCTGATAGTGAGTTCTTTGAGGGCAGAGATTGTATTTCATTTGTCTCTTTATCTCCAATTTCTAGCACACTGCCTGGCACATAGTAGGTACTCAACAAATTCTGGTTGAATAACTGAGTGAATTTTTAACACTGAGCTTGGTTGGACGAAGTGCTATTGCTTGGCTTTCACATAGCTTTGGGAGCAAAATTTGATCTGGAAAAAAACCTGGATTTGTGCAATAATGAGGTGTGGTGCTTGAATTTATTCCATGTAATATGTTGTTCCATTTATTTAATAACAACATTTCTGACAGATTCCCTTTGAAGATTTATTGGCAGATTTTGCAATGCCTGTGATAGTTCTAGAATTACAGGTTTTCCTTGGTAAGCTCTTAATGCAAGGGAACACAGAGTTGATTGGATTCAGGGTTATTTATGGAATCATTTCCTCGGCATAGTCAACATGGAGAGAAGAGTGCCTTCATTTGGTGCAGCTGGGTATCATTGGCAAAATATGAACTATTTCCTATTTCCCCTCCTGACTCCCCACCCCCACCCCCACCCCCAAGGCACAATTGAGAACACATTCATTCACTCTGAGAGTTCTTGCTACCTGTGTTTTAGCTGAATCTGAGCCAGGCCAGAAATTTTACCAGTTTTGAATGGAAAGCAAACAGGATCTCCCCTTCACCTTCCACTGGCCTCCTAAGATGCTGGTATCTCTTGGGCAGTTGCAAAGCCTTTGCCTTACCTGAAGGTTCACAGGAAGTGGGCTGTTCTGGCTTTTGCAGAAGGGCTGAAGAATCCTCTGTTTTCATCCTGTATTTCATGAAAAGTGACCTACAGAAGGCTGATTTAGGCCTCCTGTGGATCTCTGCAAAGCCTTCCACTGCCAGAAAAAGCAGTGAAATTCCTCTCTAGGCTCCAGGACATATTGGTGGATATTATTAGGGGAAAGTACTGAATAACAAAGCCAGGATCCTTTCTAGGTCTAAAAATGCAATCAAATTTTCAGAATTAGATTCTCTGTCTACCTGCTGCTCTGTTTCTGCTGTCTCTGCACTGTCATCAGCTACTTCCACTCCTTCCTACCTTCTCTTTCATCACCACTGAATTGCATCTATTACTAATGGGCTGAAAGACAGTGAGCTTTAAGGACAGTAGCTCTGAAAGAGGGTCAGAAGTCTGGCTTAAACCCATGACAGCAAAGAATTATTCCCTCTCCACTGTGGCCTTTCCTCCAAAAGCTAAGGCATTCTGGAGAGGGATGGAGGAGAGAAAAGAGGGGCTCTGAGAGTGGGAGCCAGGGTGGGGAAGGGCAGGGCTAACTGGCTAAGCTTTGGTTGTCCGAGCTCAACCTCTCTACCCCAAGATTTTATCTGAAGGATGGGACATTTTATTTCTTTTGCCTTCTTTAACCACAAATGGAAATGCCCATTAATACAACTTTCATTAGAAATACTCTTCTCATCAATTTCTCTCATCAGTTGTAATGACTTCTTCTAACACAGAGCTGCTAAAAACTGTTAGAGGGGAAACATAAAATGATAAAATGCGACATGTAGCGGCTGTGACTAGCTGTAGAACGAAGTGGTCATTAGAAAACTATGAAAACAAAGCCAGAAATTTATATAGAATTCAATTAGTTCAAAAAGGGTCAGTTAGGCTTGGCCAAAGCAAAATTGTGAAATAGGTGACGTTGCATTTGTGCTTCCATTGGGTTTTGCATTCCTCATAGTTGTTATTCAGTAGTTCCAGCGCATTCTGTGATTCTCAAACTGGGGTTCCGTACTCCCCAGGGAGAATGTGAAGCCACAGGGCAAACGTGGCATACTTTTTCTGGCTATGAATTTTACTCAAGATAGTTTGGAAAAATAAAAAACTAAATTGTTAAATAAGTTAACATTATTTTTATGTTAGAGCACATAGATGTGTTATGGAGAGGAATGCAAAAAGTATATGACTTTTAAAGCTAAAACATGAAACGTTCAACAAATTTAGGGTTTTGGTGGGCCACTCAGGTTCCTCACTCACCCTAATAGTACAAGTTCATAACCATTTACCTTTTGGATGGGTTGGTGGGTTGGTAAAAACCTCTCTGAAATATTTAAACTCTCTCCAAGATATCAGCTGTCTGGGGCCTTCTGTGCCTCAGGCCACTTTCCAAAGCAACAACCAGATACTTTGATAAACATATTTGTGTAAATGTGTTAATAATGCTAACCTGTTAATGGGAGCACTTTGATCCTTTCTCAGCACCACCATTTTCACTTTCAGGGAAACTACACGTTTTAATTGTAGCTATTTAGTGGTGATGTCTCTGCCTCTCATTTAATGTGTTCACTCAATACATATTTGTTATGTACTTATCATGTACCAGACACTGTTCTAGGCACTGGAGGTACATGAGCCTACTTTTGAATAGGGAGACAAAAATCAGAATAAGTAAATTATAGACTGTGTTCAAAGCTGATGAGTATTCTGGGAAAAAAAATGGAACAAGGTAAGGAGCATAGAGAGTGTAGAGTTGGAGCACTGCTGTACAATTTAAAATAGGCTGGACAGGCTAGAACTCACTGAGATGATGACATTTGAATAAAAACCTAAAGATGGTGAAACATTGAAATTTACAGATTTCTGGGGAAAGAGGGGGAAGAGTAACAAAGCAGCTTGTGCAAAATCTCTAAGGCTAGAGTATGCCAGGCCTTCTTGAGCCAGGAGGACAGTGGAATGGAGTGAGTGAGGGGGCAGAACAATAAGAGATATGTTCAGATGTGTTCATGGAGGGCCATTTTAAGGACTTCGGCTTTTACTCTGAGTTGGGAAGCCAAAGAATGATTTTGAGCAGCCTAGTGATGAAATCTGCTTTTAAAGAATCATTCTGGTTGCTGTGTTAACACACAGTAGTGGGGAGAGGCAGAAGCAGAGATCAACTAGCAGGCTATTACTACAATCTGAGTAGAAATGATGGTGGCTTGGGCCAGAGTGTTGGCAGTGGAGGTGGTGAGAAGTGACTGGATTCGGGAAATATTTGAAAAGAGGGTGAGTAGGATTTACTGATGGATGTGATGATGTGAGGGTGTGCAAGGATCTGAGTCAGGTCAGATAGATTCAGATATGACTCCAGAGTTTTTGCTTTGAGCAAGGATGAAGTTGCTAACAACCAAGATGGGAAGCACAATGGTTAGAGCAGGCTTTGGAGTGATCAGAGCTTTTGATTTGGGGCATAAGTTGGAGATGTCTGTTAGATATTAAAGAGTAGGCACTTGGACATATGTGTGTGGAGTTCAACAGAGCAGTCTGGACTAGAGATATAAATTTAAGAGTTATCAGCATTGAAGGTATTTACAGCTGTAATTAGATGAGCTCATCAAGAGAGTGAGTAAGAGATTAAAGAGCCAAGGACTGAGGCTGAGGGTACTACAGCATAAAAAATTTCCTGGAGAAGAAAAAGAATAGCAAGGAAGATGGAGAGGGAATGGCCAGTGATATACTAGAAGTTTGTTGTGTCCTAGAAGCCAAGCGAAGAAAGTTCCCGGGGGAGGAAGTGATCTTCTGTGTCAGATACTGCTGGTAGAACACATGTAATGAGGACAGAGAATTTGACCTTTGGATTTGGAAATTTGGAAGTCAGTGGGGGTAGTAGTGGTGCAGCAGCAAAAGCCTGATTGGAATAGGTTCATGAAAGGATGGAAGAAGAAATAGTAGATACAGTGAGTATAAAAAACTCTTTCAAGGTGATTTGTCATAAAGGTGGATAAAGAAATGAAGCATTAGCTGGAGTGTGGGTCCAAGAGACTTTTTTTTTTTTTTTTTTAAACACAGCAACATTTAAAAAAAATTGCTTTTGAGTGTTTCCTTATAGCAGACAGCATCCTATTGTACAGCCATTTCATTTTGGCAGTTTAGACAGTTGCAGTTAACAAAAGAGGTTTTTTTTTTTAAGGTGGTAGCATAGCATGGTTGACTGATCATGGGAATGGTCCAATAGAGAAGGAACATTTAATGATGTGGGAGAAAGAGGGGAGATGGGCACAAGGGGTTGGGATGTAGGGCACCAGCAGTTCACCCTTAGTAACAGGTAGTAACAGTAATAATCCCCTGTCCCAGGGCAGTTTTCAAAGACCTGTGTTCCTTTCCTTCACTACACTTAATTCAGTTTCTAATTATGCATTTATTAGTATGATTGCTTCTTTTGCTAGACTGTAGGCATCATTAGGGCAGGGACTGTTTCAGTTTCTCCTCACCACTGTATTCCACTATGTCTAGGGCAGTGCGAAAAAATTGTGGGAGCTCAATAAATAATTGTTGAGTGAAAAGTAAGACTCACACTGATGATGGTTCATTTGGGAGGAACATGGGTCAGGAGATGAAGTACAGACTGTTCACTTGGGCACCACAAAGATCTGACTTTTGATAATAGTATCATAGAGATCAAGAATCTATTCTTGAGGAAAAATCAAGTAGGATTTTATAAAATTTCTGTTTTACTTAATAAAAACAAATTAAAATCCTATGCCATTTTTAAAGCTAATTAGTAGAAAAAGAAAGCACATGGTAGGAAAGATAATGATTGGATTTTAGGAGCTTATTTAATAAAATTTATTTAAAACAATATCTTTTAATTTTGTGATTGCTTATTGTTGTTTATTCATTTAACAACTGCACGAATGTCCAATATGTATCAGACACTCTGTATCTGGGGGCTTCAATGGAACACACAGCCCCTGCCCTCAAGGGCACACAGAATATGATAACTGATGGAAGACAGAATTTTTTGATAGGTAGTGGTATTTTAATAATATAATTCAAACATACAGTTGCATCAAAACTTGGAAAGAACATAAATATTGATTTTTGAATTGTACTACTTTCATCTGAGGCCTTGTACCTTAATGTGTTAGAAGCAGCGTTTTGAGAATCAGTAAACTCGAAGTTAACATACAAAACGAAAGATATGAAGATAGACAGCCATTGTCATGACCTGAATGTTTATTCATACTTCCTCTTCCTCTAAACATTTCCTCTTCTTTTTTTCTCGCTCTCCTTTCACCATCAGGCAAATGCGTGGTACGTAGTAGGAGCTGAAGAAATATTGACGGACTGACTGAGTAAATAATTTACCAAAGTTGCAGAGAATAACAAATTTCTCCACTAGCACGTGAGACTTTCATTAACAACTTGAAGAATTATTCGACACCTTCTAACCTCTGTTTAATACATTAATTTTCCATTTATGTGACATAGGATTGCTTCAGAAAGGGTGGCAACTCATTGCTGGCAACTCATTGGCCTAGAGTATGTTCCTTAAATATGGACTGCTTCCTCTTGCCTCAGCTGTGGAGAGGCCAGTTTACATAGAATCAGAGAAGACAAATGTTAAAGGCTAGGGGGATTTGCTGGTGTTAATTCTGGATAAAAGAAATAAACAGAGAAGGAGCAAGGGTCAGAACTGAAAAGACTTTCCATCGTTTCTTCAGGTAGAGTAGTGCTAGAAAACTTTATAATTGTTCCGAGAGGAAAAAGAATAGGATGAATTAATGTTGTCAGGCATTGTGTTTCTATTTACTTTGCTATTGCCAGAAATGAGTGTTTGCTTATATCAATATTTTCATTCTGATTATACCCCTCAATAAACTAAAGTGTGTGTACCAATTTACAGAAGTAGTTGAAGTTAATTTTGGCATTTCATGACAAAGCCAGAAACACTAGTCCCTAGATTACAAGTATTAAGAGATAAACAATTTGCAAAATCAATAATTATTTTTCCTGCTATTTGCTGATATTTGATCTTTAGTTTTTGCTCATATATATAAACCCAGCAGTAGGTAGTCAGGAAGAATTAACTCATGTAGGACATATTCATTTGCTTTTTGGACTTATTCTACTCTGGAAGATTTAGTCACCTCAAAGCAGTTTATTTTCAGAGATTACCTAACTCTGTCTTATTATTGGATTAGAATGAAAAAATCTAATAGTGGTTGTAGACCAAAGTATCAGTAATTTCTCCTGTTCCCCACTTTGCTGTTGGCACCTGTTTAAGTGGGGACATCATTCCATCATCTCCAGATGTGTGACTTTAGGTAGGTGTGATCAGTGACAGCAAAGGGCAGCGTTTTTCTTGTTTTTCAGGGAAGAGAGAACTCACCTGGATGCCCCCTCAAAACTAGTCATTCCACTTTGCAAATAGATGATAAATGGCTTTTGAAGGGTGAGTGGCCAAGAAGCGTATTTCATTTATCTTACTGTCCAATCCCCTATGGGGGGAAGAGGAGTAAGGGGAGGTGAAAAATCTTATGACTTGGGAACTCTGCATTTTGGTGAGAAGGCAGACTAAAGGCTGCTAGCAAATACTCCAACAGGCTTCCAAATATGAAGTAGATTCCCATGAAGATGTCTAACAATTCAGAGATGGTGGGAAGAGTTGAGTTATTTAGAGAGCTCTTGAAGGATGAGGGTGAGGAAATCAAGGCCCTGAGAAGCTCAGACACTTCATTGAAGTTCATTTGGCCACTTGGCAATACAGCCAGGTCTCTAACTCCTAGTTCAATGCTTTCCATTATAAGAGTGGTTTTTAGTTTCTAAACTTTTGTTTAACAGTGGCGCTCTTCTTGCTGTAACTCACCTGCAGTAGTTAAAGTGTGAGTGAGACCCTCAGAGCCCTGTGCTCCTAGTTGTCCTGTCCATTCCCTGAGATTCCTGGGACTCCACGTAACAGAGCGTGAAAAACACTGGACTAGACAAGGGTCTGTGTAGAGACATGTGGGAGGATTTGGGACACTGCCAGGCCATTGCCCAGCCAAAGGGACCACTGGAACCCTTTCTTCTTGCTGTTCTCATGCCTCTTCCTGAGAGAATCCTTCCAGACAGAATGACCAGCCAGAGCCCATCTCCACACCTTTCTCCTTCAGGAAGCTATCTCCAACTCTCATTGGATTGGGAGATCCCTCCCTTCTGAACTCCTTCAGTGCGTCTGGGGATCCTTCATTTTCTGGGGATCCTCTTGGTGTCCTCCTTGGCAGGGATTTGGGCCATTCCCAGTCTGACCATAAGCTCTGCGAGGCCAGGGACCATGGCATATTAACCTTTTTTTCTTTTCTTTTTTTTTTTTAAGTATTTAGAACATTTTATTAAACTTTAATTTTTTATGCAATTTTATTGAGATATATTCATGTACCAGATAATCATCCAAAATGTACAATCAGTGGTTCATGGTATCATCATATAGTTGTGCATTCATCACCACAATCAATTTTTGAATATTTTAATTACTCCAAAAAGAAGAAGACAAATAGAAATAAAAAAGAACACCAGAAACTCCCCCCAATATCCCTTATCTCCCCCTGTTATTTATTTTTTGTCTTTGTTGTCTTACTCATCTGTGCATACACTGGATAAAGGGAGTGTCAGTCACAAGGTTTTCACAATTTCAGTCATGCCATAAAAGTCATATAGTTATACAGTCATCTTCAAGAATCAACGCTACTGGATTACAGTTCAACAGTTTCAGGTATTTTCTTCTAGCTATTCCAATACACTAAAAACTAAAAAGGGATATTTATATAATGCATAAGAATAACCTCCAGAATGACCTCTCAACTAAATTTGAAATCTCTTTGCCACTGAAGCTCTATTTTGTTTCATTTCTCTTTCCCCTTTTGGTCCAAGAATGCCTACTCAATCCCATGATGCCAGGGCCAGGCTTATCCCTGAGAGTCATGTCCCACATAGGGGGAAGTGCAGTGAGTTTACCTGCGGAGTTGGCTTAGAGAGGGAGGTTACATTTTAGCAACAAAAGAGGTTCTCGGGGGGTGACTCTTAGGCATAATTATAATTAGGCTTAACTTCTTTGTGGGAATAAGTTTTATAAGGGCAAGCCCCAAGGTTGAGGGCAGCTTATTCATCTTTACATCTCCTCAGCATCTACAACAGTGTGTTGCATATAATAGGGATTCAGCAAATGTTTGTGAAGTTGAGTTGAATAGACAGTTTTATTTGGACAACATTTAACCACCATTTGAGTCATATAACCTCTGTTCTCTGTGTATGGTAATTGTGCTACTCCAGGCAGGGGGAGCATCAACTCTTTCAGGGGCCCCAGTAGAACTGAGCCCCAGTGACCCACATGGTGACCAGCTTGTCAATGTACCTTTGCATTGGCTTTCTCTCCTCTTCCTTCTAGTTCTTAACTTCTGCTCCCTGGGATCCATTCCAAATAACTTAGCGCACATGTTTTTTTCCCTGTCTTCCCAAAGTTAACCCTTTGATTGGAAACTCTTATCATGGAATGTTTGGATAACTGTAGAAGGTACTGTAAGGTGCAGATCCAAATGGGTTACTGAACTAGGTTAGGTGCTACAGGAGAAAGGAAAAGAGAAGGTCATTGTGGATTAGCTAGATCTTGGGAAGGATGCGCCATGATCCTTGGGATTGGAATGAGCAGTGAGGAAGGGCAGAGAAAATCCAGTGTCGTGTAATGGCAGGAGTGAGAAGAAAAGCTGGATGGGACATAGGGTTTTTATAGAGAAAGAGTGAAAAGTACAATGGAAATAACAGATTGTGTAGAATCACGAATGCCAGGTGTAAGATTCAGATGAAAAGTAAGAATTTGATGAAAAGTAAGAATCGGTTAATAGAAATTTGAAAAATTGAGGGGTTTGGTTAGGGAAGGAAGAGAAAAGGATAAGAAACTACTGAGAATGTGGCCCTCTCTCTCTAGCTAAGCCAACTTGAAAGGTGAAATCACTGCCCTCCCCTCTACGTGGGATCAGACACCCAGGGGAGTGAATCTCCCTGGCAACGTGGAATATGACTCCCGGGGAGGAATGTAGACCTGGCATCGTGGGACAGAGAACATCTTCTTGACCAAAAGGGGGATGTGAAAGGAAATGAAATAAGCTCCAGTAGCAGAGAGATTCCAAAAGGAGCCGAGAGGTCACTCTAGTGGGCACTCTTATGCACAATTTAGACAACCCTTTTTAGGTTCTAAAGAATTGGGGTAGCTGGTGGTGGATACCTGAAACTATCAAACTACAACCCAGAACCCATGAATCTCGAAGACAATTGTATAAAAATGTAGCTTATGAGGGGTGACAATGGGATTGGGAAAGCCATAAGGACCACACTCCACTTTGTCTAGTTTGTGGATGGATGAGTAGAAAAATAGGGGAAGGAAACAAACAAACAAACAGACAAAGGTACCCAGTGTTCTTTTTTACTTCAATTGCTCTTTTTCACTTTAATTATTATTCTTATTATTTTTGTGTGTGTGCTAATGAAGGTGTCAGGGATTGATTTAGGTGATGAATGTACAACTATGTAATGGTACTGTGAACAATCGAATGTACGATTTGTTTTGTATGACTGCGTGGTATGTGAATATATCTCAATAAAATGAAGATAAAAAAAAAAAGAAACTACTGAGAAATAGAAATAGGGGTCAGGTGAATGAAGGGCGAAGTTCAATGTCCCAATCAATTAAAAACTTTACTGAGCATCTGCCATGAGCAAAGCATGATAAGGGAGTATAAAGAATGGCCATAAGTGGTGCTTACACTTGAGGAAAAGGGGATAACGCTAAAGTTTAGAGTGTTTAAAGGGAAAAAATTCTCACAGATCCCCACAATTGAATTAAATTATTTATCATGTTATTTAATGTATAAATTAAAACTAGGTATAAACCCCTAGTACTTAAAGCTCTTATGTTTCCATAAGACCAAAAGAAATTTTTAATTAAAAATGAATAAAATGGCAAAAGCAATAAAATTCAAATTAATAACATTAATTTAATGTTAGTTGGTGTTTTATGCTAGAAAGAAATTGCCATTGGCAAATGAGAATGACACTGGTGTATCCTGTCTAGACTCCGAGTTCAGTGTGTTGTGTGCTCTGTGATGCTGCCAGTTTCTCTGTTTGAACCATGGGGAAACCTTTGTTTGAACAGCTGGCCATGACTGAATGTATTATTTACCTATGGAGGCCGCCTCTGTTCTTTTCTCATTAGCCAGAGACAATTAAAGGAGCGTCGTTTATGCCAACACACTCATAAGCTCAAAGCTAAGGTGGGTGCTGACATTGCTCAGTGGAGAGTGGAAGGAGAGTTGCTGGAAGGATGCTGGGAAATGGAGGTGGGAGTAGAAAGAGGCAGGGTAGAGAACCAAAAGTATCTTAAAAGACCAAGATGTAAGAAGTGAATATTTAGTTGCTAGTGACCCTGGGGAGCTAAAGTTAACTTTTTTGACTATTAAGTTCTGAGAAATGGGAACTCAGGTATTTTTTCGGGACCAAGAACCCCTCTACGGCATCCACAGATAGAACAGAATATTTGTGAAATACTGCATTATTTACTATCTCTTGTAGACTTTTTTTTTTCCCTTTAGAAATATTTAATATTTGCAGCCACACACACAAATACATATATAGAGAACTGGCATCATATTGCACATAATTCCGTTTTCCTTACTTCATGCTTTGTGAGCATGATAGTATGTAAATGAATGTAGATCTTTCATCATCTTTTTAAACTGCTATGTGGTATTTTTTTTTTTCATTTTTATTGAGATTGTTCAGATACCATACAATTATCCAAAGATCCAAAGTGTACAATCACTTGCCCCTGGGTACCTTCATACAGCTGTGCATCCATTACCACACTTAATTTTTGTTCAATTTTTAGAAACTTTTCATTAGTCCAGACAAGAAATAAAGTGAAAGATAAAAAAAGAATAGGAAACTCTAATCCTCCCCATCCCTAACCAACCCCCCTCAATTGTTGACTCGTAGTATTGGTATAGTACATTTGTTACTGTTTATGAAAAAATGTTGAAATACTGCTAACTGTAGTATATAGTTTGCAATAGGTACATATTTCTTCCCTATATGTCCCTCTATTATTAACTTCTAATTGTATTGTCATACATTTGTTCTGGTTCATGGAAGCGATTTCTAGTATTTGTACAGTTGATCATGGACATTGCCCACCACAGGATTCAGTTTTATACATTCCCATCTTTTGACCTCCAACTGTCCTTCTGGTGAGATATATGACTCTGAGCTTCCCCTTTCCACCTCATTCACACACCATTTGGCGTTGGTAGTTATTCTCACATCTTGCTATCAACACCCCTGTTCATTTCCAAACATTTAAGTTCATCCTAATTGAACATTCTGCTCATACTAAGCAATCACTCCCCATTCTTAAGCCTCGTCCTGTATCTTGGTACCTTAATATTTCATGTCTATGAGTTTACATATTATAATTAGTTCCTATCAGTGAGACCCTGCAATAATTGTCCTTATGTGTCTGGCTTATTTCACTCAGTATATTGCCCTCGAGGTTTTGTCATCAACCCTTCTTTTTTTTTTAATATGTTTTCGTTCACTCACCATACATTCCATCCCAAGTAAATAATCAATGGTTCTCTGCATGGTCATACATTTATGTGTTCACTACCTTCACCACTATCTATATAAGGGCATCTGCATTTCTTCCACAAGGCAGGAGGGAGAATCAAAGAAGGTAGAGAGGCAAAAGAAAGAGAGAGAGAAAAAAATGACAGCTAGGAAGCAGCAAAAGGAAAAATAACCTTAAATCAAAGTAGAATAAAGAATCAGACAATACCACCAATGTCAAGTGTCTAACATGCCTCCCCTATCCCCCCCTCATCTGCATTTACCTTGGTATATCACCTTCGTTACATTAAAGGAAGCATAATACAATGATTCTATTAGTTACAGTCTTTAGTTTATGCTGATTGCATCCCTCCCCCAATGCCTCCCCATTTTTAACACCTTGCAAGGTTGACATTTGCTTGTTCTCCCTCATAAAAGAACATATTTGTACATTTTGTCACAATTGTTGAATACTCTAGATTTCACCAAGTTACACGGTCCCAGTCTTTATCTTTCCTCCTTTCTTGTGGTGTCTCACATGCTCCCCACCTTCCTCTCTCAACCATATTCAGTTATCTTTGTTCAGTGTACTTACATTGTTGTGCTACCATCTCCCAAAATTGTGTTCCAAACCATACACTCCTGTCTTCTATCACCCTGTAGTGCTCTCTTTAGTATTTCCTGTAGGGCAGGTGTCTTGTTCACAAAGTCTCTCATTGTCTGTTTGTCAGAAAATATTTTGAGCTCTCCCTAGTATTTGAAGGACAGCTTTGCTGGATACAGGATTCTTGGTTAGTGGTTTTTCTCTTTCAGTATCTTAAATATATCACACCACTTCCTTCTTGCCTCTATGGTTTCTGCTGAGAGATCCGCAAATAGTCTTATTAAGCTTCCTTTGTATGTAATGGATTGCTTTTCTCTTGCTGCTTTCAGGATTCTCTCTTTGTCTTTGATGTTTGATAATCTGATTATTAAGTGTCTTGGCATAGGCCTATTCAGATCTCTTCTGTTTGGAGTACGCTGTGCTTCTTGGATCTGTAATTTTATGTCTTTCATAAAAGATGGGAAATTTTCATTAATTATTTCCTCCATTATTGCTTCTGCCCCTTTTCCCTTCTCTTCTCCTTCTGGGACACCAATGATACGTACATTATTGTACTTTGTTTCATCCTTGAGTTCCCGGAGACGTTGCTCATATTTTTTCATTCTTTTCTCCATCTGCTCCTTTGCGTGTAGGCTTTCAGGTGTTTTGTTCTCCAGTTCCTGAGTGTTTTCTTCTGCCTCTTGAGATCTGCTGTTGTATGTTTCCATTGTGTCTTTCATCTCTTGTGTTGTGCCTTTCATTTCCATAGATTCTACTAGTTGTTTTTTTGAACTTTCGATTGCTGCCTTATATATGCCCAGTGTTTCCTTTACAGCCTCTATCTCTTTTGCAATATCTTCTCTAAACTTCTTGAATTGATTTAGCATTAGTTGTTTAAATTCCTGTATCTCAGTTGAAGCTTACATTTGTTCCTTTGACTGGGCCATAACTTTGTTTTTGTTAGTGTAGGTTGTAATTTTCTGTTGTCTAGGCATGGTTTCCTTGGTTATCCAAATCACGTTTTCTCAGGCCAGAACAGGCTCAGGTCCCAGAGGGAAGAAATAATCAGTATCTGGTTTCCCTGCGGGTGTGTCTTAGAAAATTGCTCCATCCTTTGATGCCTCAGGTCACTGTGCTTTTCTGCCCAGCAGGTGATGCCTGTTAGCCTATAATCCTTGACTGGTGTGAGGAGGTATGGCCATGTTCCCCCAGGCTCTGGGGTTTGGTCCTGAAAGGAAAGGGCCCCACCCCTTTCCTCCTAGAGAAGACAGACCCCCCAGGTGGAGGTCATTAGCATTTCAATGGTGTCTCTCTCTGCTTGTGCTGTCTCCACTCTTCCCCGAGTCACAGCCCTGGAAACTGAAAATGACTGGGGCTTTCTCCACTGAGCCGAAAAAGAAACAGATAGTCCCCTTCAGACCCAGTCCAAGGCGACCCTCCGGCTCTCCCAGGTCAGTTGTCACCCAAAACCTCTGTCTGTTTTTTGGGGATTCGTACCTGTAGTGAGCAGTTCACACTCGCTCCTTAAAACCCCAGTTGGAGCTCAGCTGAGCTATATTCGCTTGCTGGGAGAGAGCTTCTCTCTGGCACCATGAGGCTTTGCAGCTCGGGCTATGGGGGAGGGGATCTCGCGACTTGGTTCCGCAGGTTTTTCTTACAGATTTTATGCTGTGTTCTCGGACATTCCTCCCAATTCAGGTTGGTGTATGATGAGTGGATGGTCTCGTTTGTCCCCCCACAGTTATTCTGGATTATTTACTAGTTGTTTCTGGTTTTTTGTAGTTGTTCCAGGGGGACTACTTAGCCTCCACTCCTCTCTGTGCCGCCATCTTGCCCCTCTCTTGTAGACTTTTGTAAAATTATTGTATTGCAAGAAACCCTTCCAACAGAAGGGAGTTTAGTTGCAAAATGGAAGGGTGTTTAGTTGTAAAGTTTAGCTGGTGAGACTCTATGGGCACCGTAAATGCATCTTTCAATAGCTTGTTCCTGTGCCCATCTCTACCCCAGCCATTTGAGGGCCTGTCCTTTGAGGCTGCTTCCTAGACTTTGGGAATGCATCCAGCACAAGTTGGACACTGCTTGGAAGCTGGGCCTCGGCCTTCACTCTCAGATTTAGAGCCTGTTACGAGCCCAGGGTCTAGGTTCAGGCAGCTTGGGTTTTAATCTGAGCTTCTCCATTTACTGTGTGACATTAGACAAATTACTTAAACTCTCTGTGCCTCAGTTTCTTCATCTGTAAAATGGGGATAATAACAATACCTACTTCACAGTGTGAAATGAGTTAATATATATATATGAAGTGTTCAGAACACTCAACACATATGAAGTGCTGTGTAACAGTTGATGATGATGATGATGTCAGGGGATTAGTCATGCTTGACTGCAGGGATAAGCTCTGGGCCTGCGGTTTGAAGAGGTTTGGTTCAGGTTCTTAGGAGGAATGAAAAGACTAACAATTTTGAAGACTTTATGCTACAGAGGCAACAACAGGATATAAAATATACGAATGCTCAAGAACCCATATTATTTCAGACCTTGTTAATTTGTTTATTTTTACTTTGTGGTGAGTCGAAGTTTGCCTTTGAACTATGAAGTAAAGTCATGAAGAAATGATGTGAAGAAAACAACAGTGTAAACAAAATTAAGAGGGCCTTGTCCAAGACACTTTTGAAAATTTTACTTCATAATAATGTTTATTTTGCATTAAAAAAACAGATATGCTAATTATATGCTAGTCTTACCTATTTATTATAACAGGTCTCCAAGGACAATTACTTGTCACTGCTTGGCTCTCAGGACATTTTGCTGAGTCAGACAGGCCTTGTTTGAGTTCCCCCAGAAGTAGACCTTGAGACAAGGATGTGAGGAGGCAGTGGTAGGGGAGTGGGAAAGTGGGAAAAGGGAAGGAAGGAAGCCTGTGCAGCTGGGGCTCAGTCCCACTGGGGAACTCCCGGAGTCAGTGCAGAAAACCCTTAAGTGTTTACTCAAGCATAATGTGAGGTACTGGGGCATTTATCCACTGTCTTCAGTCATTTGTTCTGGTATGGAGAGGGGTGGGGCACTAGCTGCTTGGCACTTTCTGTCTGTCCCGCATGGTCCCACAGGCTCTGAGAGAGCCTTCAGGCACAGACCATCAAGGGTTAGGAGGTGGAAGATGCAGGATGGGCCTGCATGGACAGATGAGCGCCACAGGGAGGTGGGCTGGGCACTGGCAGTGTCTGTGACATCTGTTTTAAACACTCAACTGGAATGATTAGTGTGATTTTACAATATTATACTCCAATTTAGATTGCTAATGAAACAGAGACAGTCAAACTTTGTGCTTTGTGTAACACCTCCACCTTAGGTGTGCACTCAGCAAACATTTTTATTAACATGCTTTGATGCATTTTGCAGATATATTTGCTAAGCATCTTCAGTGGGGAATCCCTGTCTTCCAGTTTGGTCCAGCCTCAGCAATAGAGAGGGGCGAGGTGATTTGGAGAAAGGGCTGGTGAAATAACCAGGGCCATGCGGGTTGAGAGGATGATGAGTGGCCTGGGGTTGGATCTCCTCTCATTCAGGTGCAGCTGTCAGTGATGTGGGAAGAGGCTGCACAGAGCTCTGTGGCTTCCCTTTCTTCTTGGTGAATGGAGGGTCAGAGCAGGGCAGGGCTCTGCCAGTAGCACGGGGTTAAAAGGCTTAGTGGGGCATCCTCTTCTTGTATTAGGTAGGTCAGCTGTAGTGGGGAAGTGGCTAGGTTTTAGACAGGCGTGGGAGGGCAAGGTGGGATGGAGATGGATCTTGTAACAGCTTTGGCAAGGGCAATGTCTTCCTCAGTATTTGTAGCCAACTTTGGTGTATTAGCATTGAGGTATCTGTTTTAGAACAGAGAGGCAGCATCAACAGTGGACGTGGAGTCAGAAGACGAGGGTGGAGTCTCAACTCTGTTCTTTATGAGTCTTGTGACATTGAGCAGATTGAATCTTTGTTTCTTCATTTGCAGAAGAGAGAAGATGGTAATATGAAATTTATGGTCTGATGTGAAAATTAGATGAGTGAATGTATTTATAAAGCATTTTTACCCATGTTAGTTTTTTAAAAATAGTGGCATATTTTAAATGTTTATATTTAATAAAATCCTTTTAATAAAATAATGCAACACAATACAATTATGCTATTCACAAGGTAATTGCAGGTTTTATAAAGCTAATTCAAAGTATATATTAATGGGACACAAGTTTTAAATTTAGTTTTCTTTCTATTAGTACTTTTTAATCACAGTAAAACAGTGATAGTAAAATGCACCTAATTGTTTCCTAAAGAAAAAAGTAGTTCCCTGCCTAACCCTCCCAATTACAAAGCCAACTTTTTAGAGGCAGTCACTTGGAAAGTTTTGAGTTGTTTTCTCATGTATCACCATGTTTCAAAATAATAAACTCATGCTGTTATTTCTTGGACAATAGTAGATTTACATATTAACTTTCTGATATAGGTGATTAGGTTTTAGACCTTATATCCCACCCTTCATCCACTGTCCTGTCTCTCATTTTCTCATTATAACCATATCACAATTTTTGGTTCAATCTCTTGTCAGTATTTATATTATCATGACTGTATAAATGTCATTTGCTTCTGAGCCAAATTGTGTATTATGATTATATTTTCTCCTTGTACACTGTTTTGTTTTCCCAGAAGTTACACTTGTCTTTTTAAAATTTTTCTTAGCTTTCTGTGTATCTATTGCTAATATTTCCCAAAGATTCCAAAGATCTGTCAAAACACCTATTAATATTGTTTTCCAAACAGCCAAAGATGTCAGATACTCTATGAATTCCATTTCCACCCCCTCAGAGTCCTTTTCCTCCTGCTGCAGTCTAATTTCCCTTTAAGCTCATCGTGCAGTCCTCGTTTTCCTGAGACTTTAATTTATTACTCTAAGGTTAGACCCTCATTTCCATGTCTTCCCTTTTCTTAGTTTACTTCCTCTTTTTTGCTGTAGTAGCTTCTTAACAAAGGGTGCACAAGAGGTGAGTTTTTGAGTCTTTGTTTGCTGGAAAATACTTTTATTCTCTTACTTTTTTTTATTGTGGTTAGGTTATATATTTATATATATATAGGTATATAACAAAATTTTGCCATTTTAACCACTTTTAAATGTACACGTGAGTGGCATTAATTACTTTTACAATATTGTGCTACCGTCACCACTTTCCATTACTAAAACTTCTTCATTGCCCAATACAGAAACTCTTTACTCATTAAGCAGTTACTCTCCATTCCCTTTCCTCTGGCCTCTGAGAACCTCTAATCTACTTTCTGTCTCTATGAATTTGCTTATTATAGATGTTTCATACAAGTGGGATCATATAATATTTCTCCTTTTTTTCTCTGGCCTATTTTACTATAATGATTTCAAGCTTTGTCATGTTGTAGCATGTATCAGAACTTTATTCCTTTTTGTGGATGAATCATATTCCATTCTATGGATATACTACATTTTGTTTATCCATTCATTTATTTATGGGCACTTGGGTTGTTGTGAATAATGCTCTTATGAACACTGGTGTACAAATATCTGTTTAAGTCCCTGCTTTCAGTTCTTTGGAGTATTCACTTAAGAGTGGAATTGCCGGGTCATATAGTAATTCCATGTTTAATTTTTTGTATTCTTTTATCCTTGAGTGATAGTTTGACTGGATAGAGAATTTTAGGTTGAAAATAAGTATGTCTCAATTTTGAATGTGTAATCCATTGTTTTCTAGGTAATGACATGTGAGCCACTTAGATTGTTTCTTTGTATGAGGCCTGATATTTTTTTCCCCAGTGAACCTGGAACTGCTAATTCCTGAGCCTTTCCTGAGTTCTGCAAAGCCAAATTGTTCCCTTCTTTTTGGCATTTCCCCTTTGAATTGACGAGGTTATAGCGTCCTTTGCTCTCTTCAGCCAGGTACCTTCTTCCACCTGCTTTCTGTCTTCTATGCTTTCTGTCTTCTAAAAATTGTTGAAATCTTTCAACTGCTGATGTCTCCTTTTCTGTTTTCTTTGCCTTTGTGGGACTATAAACGTTTTTCTCAATGCTTTTTATTGGTGGAGATCATGAGGAGAGAAGAAAAACAAGTGTATTTGATCTGCTGTGTCCAATTAGAAATCCATTATTATTACAAGTAAATGAGGACAGCTTGAAAATACCCCTGGAAAATTAGAATAGAATACATCCCAGGTTTTTCATTTGATAATTAAGTAAGACTTGCTGGGTGAGAAAAATAAGAGAGAGGAAGAGTAGGGAAGAGATAAAAAACAAATGGAAGAATGAAGGAAGAGGACTCAGTAGAAAAAGTATACCTCAGTGAGGGACTTACATATTGAGAAGGAAAAAGAGTTGAAATCCAGGCCTGTCCAGTCCAATGCATGTTGTTCAGTCACTGTAGGTTGGGGTATTATTATTGATAATGGAATTATCAACGGTCATTATTGGGGCATCTTTTTCAAGTGCTGTCACGTATAAGAATTTTATGCTTATCATCCCTGGAGGGTTCTAGGAACACACGATTGTGAAACACAGGACATGATTATGCGAAACTAGTTCCACCCTGTGGTAGGAAAGGTGCTTCTCCTCCATCGGAAAAATGCTGTCAGCAACATGGAAGATGAAGGGCCCAGTGACTCGTGAAAGTGCTGGATGGAGACTGTGGATTCAACCCCAAGTGTTATTACACGACTATAATATATCATGATAGTAAGGGAGAAAATTATGGATAAAGGCTTTTTCCTATTTCATCTTGTCCATTATTTTTCTTCTCTCCTTACCACTTTTCGTCTTTATGAATCTGAAGGCTTTGAATGAAAGATAACCATGGTGACTTATATTATAGCTTGTTTGTTGCCACAGCCAACTACATTATTTCTTGCCCATTTGCAAGTGGATTAAGGCAACTGGTCAGAATAACAAGATCTGAACTTTGGAAATTTTGGTTTTGGACAGCCAGGAGCCTTCTGTCTGAATGTTAGTCCAGATCCACAGTCTGTTTTATGTGCAACATTCTGTGATGCCCCCGGCTACTTTCCTGTAATTATTTTATTATTCTCTCTTTGTTCTGAGGTTCTTCTGAGTGCACTGAATGTTGCCCACCTTTGTCAGCCTGTCTTTTCTCTATCCCTAGAAGCTTTATCAAGGATATAAAGAAAAATAAAAACTATGCCTTAGTTGTAGGAAGAGAGATATCGAGAATCAGATAAGGCAGGGAAAGCCTCCCAAGGTTTAGTGAATTGGGTGTGCAGAGTGACTAGGAGGCTCCTTTGTCTTATGCAGAATGGCAGGACTAGTGTGTGACTTATCTGTTATTCTGAAGATTCCCTAAGTACTGCACTATTCTCTGCTTCCTTCAGCAACAGATGCAGGAAACAAAAGGAATAAGAGTGGTGTCTTCCTTCTCCCACTCATCATATTGTCCCGTTAAACTTCTCAAGGTCTAATCCTTTGTCTGCCACTGGTGACCACTGTGAACTCAGGCAGACCCCGACTTTGGCGAGTCTTGGCTTCCTTCACTGTCCAAAGACATAGCTAGACAGCTCTGAAATCCTTTGAACCATAGGGTTCTCTGAATCCAGTGGCAGATACATACTCTGGAATTGTGTACAGGTTACTTCTTTCTTAAAGTGACATTAAATATTCGGCTTTTAAAAGTTTGAAATAAATGCCTTCTGCCTCAATTAACACATTTTAATCAAACATTAAGATGCAATGAACTTTCCTTTTTCTCTCCTTCCCTTTTTAACATTGACAAGTGTTGTCCCTTAGACTAGAAGCTCCATGAGGGCAAGAATTTTGTCTTATTTTGTAATGGGAGATCCCTTCAGAATACCTACCATTCCACATAACTGGAAGTAAAAGTCCCTCATGTTTTATTTTTGTTTCCCCAACACCCAGCACAGTGCCAGGCATGTAATAAATATTTGTTGAATTGTGTGCCTAACATATGGCATTCTAAATATTGTGAAATGTTTGAAATTGCAACATAAGCAAGATAGGAATATGAGGATCGTATTTTATTTTTTTCTAAGAAAAAATGTGCTATTTGAAATAAAAACCTTTCAAAGAAGATATCAAAGCTCTTTTCTTTCTCATTTCTTACCACTTTACTTCTCCCTAGAATTTCAAGTTGTGTTGTCTCATCAAACAGTTGAAAGATAAACATAAAAAGACAACTTCCAGAATTTCTTACACTACCTATCCCCCCAACCCCCTCTTTTTTTTTTTATTGTTGTCCTTTTTTGTATTTTGGTTTTGTGGAAGTTAACCAAGGATAAAAGAAATATCTGAGGCCCCCCCCCCCATCAGGATGTTAATTAGTTGGTTCTTGTAAAAGGAATTTTAGAAACGGTTTTTAGAAAATGTCTGTGTTTGATTTAGAAGACACCATTTCTCCTGTCTCAACCCCAGTTTCATTATTTGACATTCTCAGGTGCCTCCAGTTAGCTCAAGAGGTGTTAAGAAATTTTTAAAAATTCTCAAAGCAAAATTAATTTTTGTTTGCTTGGGTTTAAAGCAGTTACACCATATATCACTTCAGAAGAAAGAAGGAGTGTTGTAAATTCTGGCAAACAATTAAAAAAAAACAAACTTCAGCTCTCTAAATGTTTGGAAGGAAGTGAAGTCCAGTGCCACAAAGGATCTGAAATCTCCTGGAAAGTCAAGTTGCTGTTTTAATTACAGTTGACATTTGACACTCTCCAGGTGAAGGAAGTCAACTTGCTGGAAAATTTCTTTTGGTACCGGACCCTCAGGAAATTAACAAGAACGAACCAAAGACAAAGTCATACTTAACTATTAAAGCTCAGCTCTGGAATTTCTTATAGATCCTCAAGCAGGGAGCTACGGGCCTCCGACTAGTTGGGGGTAGGGCTGGGGTGGAGTGAGGTGGGGCAAGGCACTTATTAAGAGATGACCAGATGGCAGGGAATGTAGTAATCAGATCATCCATATGCCAGGAATTCAGAGAAAGGAGAGGCCATCTTGGGCTGGGGTAGAGAATGAAGACTTCGTGGAGAAGTGCCTGGTAGGACACTTGGTTTGCAGGTAGGTGGAGGGGACTGGGAAGAACATCCTAAGGTGAGGAATAGCATGAGCCAAAGCATGAAGACAAGCAGTGTATTGACACATTGGATGGATGGGGGTGGGGGCGGAGGAGTGGGAGGGAGGCGTGCATAAAGGGGTTTAATGAGAGATGAGGCAGGGAAGATAGACAGGGACCAGTTTGTGAAAAGCTTTGCTTTTTGGGCTAAGGTCTTGATGCTATAGACCATTGGTTTTCTACCTTTATTTTTCTCAGTGTCCAAACCTTTCCTTAAAAGGAATTCTTCCGTGGAACGTCTGACATACAGGATGAGTAGAAGTAGAGATGTGCTGTATCAATCTGGAATGTCTTCCCCAGAATCCTACTCTCTTTCTCCCTTCCCCCAGCACACCCTGCTACTTGTTCTGGCCCTTGAATAAATGGAAAGCTGTTGGGAAAACACTGCATTAGCAATGGGTAGTGATGGGGGAGTGACATGTCCTGGGAGGTGATTATATAATAATTATGTTTTGATTCAATTTTATGTTGTTTTCTGTCTTATTTATAGCCTCAGGCATTTGATGGTCAGTGGGTATGCTAAATTGGAAGCCTGGCAGGGTCTTAGCCCAGGAATACCCTGGGGGAATTTGGAGATTGAAGCCCTTTGTCTTTCCTGATGCTGTGGTCTGAGAAGGAGCCCAGTCTCCTCTCTAGTAACCACCCAAAGTGCTGTTGGTGGTAGGTAGCCAATATATTGCATGACCAACAAGTGGGTGGCAAAAAGCCTTTAAATTTGTGTCAGATGCAGCTCTACCTATCTCAGCCCTGTGACCTTGTGTTTGAACATCGGATACTTCCACCAAGAAAAGCCTTGCAGGCGAGGGCTGGGGAATGACTGCCTGCCTGTCCACCTTCTCCTTGTTGGACACTCAGGCATTTGGTTCACTTCTACCCTCTCTCCTGCAGTAGGTCTAGTCCCATTTCTTCCTCTAACTCCAAACTTAGCTTAGAAAGGCCCTTTTGCTTTTTAAAGAATATTTGGTGAACCTTGACTCACCTGTGCTTTAGCAAGATTACAGGTTTGAGCACCATTTTATACACATCCTTGGGGTAGTGCCTCCTCTCTCCCACTGTGGTCCAGATTCCTCTACCTTCCCTGAGCAGGTGCATTTGCTTCTTTATAAGTCTTCCACTTTTCTGTCTCTGTGGAGTTTTTCATGCTTGTAGAGTTAGAATTTCACTTTTAGGCCCAATTCTTCATGCATCATGTTTCCTCTCAGGGTGTGTGGGCCCAAGATGAACCACAGGATGTAAGTGGACCTGGCCTCTTTCCCCTAAAGGCTTTATCAGTTCCAGTTCACCATCTTTTGCTTCCGATGACCAAATAATTTATTGTTCAAACTGGGACACTTGTGAAAGTGAATGGGGCACTGTTGACATTCATAACAGGTGTAAACTGAGAGTGTCCCAGGAAAATGGGGACATCTGGTCACCCTTCTTACTGCTCATACCAAGATCCTGAATAATAGTCCCTTTGGGCCTCCTTTCTGGTCTTGTCAGTACTAAAGTCAGACTAATTGCTTGCTCTGCCGTAGGAGGAATGAGACATGTAGCGATGTTCAGACTCAGTCACTGTTCTCTTGCTCTCTTGTTCTCTCCAGGCGTTCACTTTATTTCTTTTTAGCTCAGGGGTTGTCATACTTGTTTGGTCTTCAGACCTCTTTGGCAAGGCCAAACAACACCCGTACACCTTCTCTGTCTTCATTTTTCCCACTCAGCATTGTAAAAACTTTTTTTTTTTTTTTTTTTTTTTTTTTAACGGCAAGCAAGAAAGTCAGGGCTACTTTGGATGCAATGTCAGTTAACTTGGATCCTTAAAAAGAAGCCAAAATATGTTAAACAAATTATTAATTCATGCCAGAAACAAAAACAAAGAGATCATTATGCTTCATATATTAATACTGCATAGTGTTAACTCTTGAAAGAGTTGGAAGGAAGAATCCTGGGGCCCACGATGAGGGTGGTAGCAGTTGCTGAAGTTGTGTGTTGTTTCCTGATTCCCACATCACTGCCACTGCTGAGTGAACAAAGAGTCATCTATTGGATGTTCCTTTGTAGGGTGAAAGCTGAGTCACGTTCTCTAAAATTAGCCTCTTTTCCTTTGCTGTTGTCTCAAATGAGGAGCTTTCCAATAAGATATTTGCCATCACCCGCAATGATCTAGAAATGTCAAGTGTAGTTAATCTCCATGATCTGAGATACAATAACCATATTGCTCCTCAGGAGAAATGGATGACCATGCATGATGGTTCAGTTTCTGAATTGGAATTAGGGTCTAAGGTTTCTCCTGTGGAGGTCAGTGAACTCCTGAAAGGTCCTGTGGCCACATCTAGAGAAGCTGCCACCAGCTGCCCCAGGGTAGTGGGTTACATGGCTGACTGCCCATTTCAGGAAGGCCCTTGAGGATGGGATTGTGTTGTCATGTGCATTTGTGTACCCTGGGCACTTAGCGTATGGCAACAGGGAGAGGCTCAGGAAATGTGTATCAAACTATTTATGATACAAGAGGCCCAATGTTTTGATTCTCTTTAGGCATCAGTGGTTGAAAATATCTGATATACTACGTAAGAACTGTTCATATTCCAAAATATGCTTTTTAATTTAGCTTAATTTCACTTAGATTCTTTAGAAATTTTTGGTTACAGTATAACATACATGTAATAACTAAGTGCTCAGATATGTACTGTACAGTTCAGTGAATGTTTATATATTTCTACTATACCTGTGTCACCACCACTCACAACAAGATTAAGAAAATTTATAACACTCAAGAAAGCTCCCTTATGCCTCCTTTCAGTCAACAACTCCTGCCACAGGTAACCACTCTTCTGAATTCTACTATCATAGGTCTGATTTACCCATTTATAAATGGAGTTATATGTATGTGGTCTTTTGCATTTGATTTCTTTCACTCAATATTATGTCTGTAAGAGTCATCCAAGTTGTTAATTTCTGTGGAGCAGCAGTTTGTTCTTTTTATTGGAGGGAGGTATTCCATTATATGAATATATCCCAATTTATGTATCCATTCTGTTTGGGTAGTTTCCAGTTTTGGCTATTATGAATGAAGCTGTTTTGAATATTTTTGTACATGTCTTTAATTGAATATATGTCTCAAAGTTCATGTTTTTTGTATAAGATGGGAGGGAGAAGAGAGAAATAATGAAAATAATAATAGCTGACACACTGAAAACTTACTATGTTTTCAGAATTATTGTAAACAATTAACTAAATACTCCATAGCCCATTCATGCTTTTAATTGCTATACTATTCTGCCTCCCGACTTAGTACCTTAATTAGAAAAAATTTAAAAGTAAGATAACCTTTTAAGTACAAATTGAGTATGTGATCAGTCAGCACCTGAAAAGATCTAATTAATGACTGCTTATTTTATAGCTGTTGCTGCCCCCTTCCCTCTCCCCCACCATTCCATCCCCCATTAGAGTGGGAGCTCATCAAATCTGAGGCTGAATTCCCAGCATCCGATTCTGTTCCTGGCTCTAGTAGTCTTTCAAAAAATATTCTTACTTAAAAGGGAGCTGTTTTCTAAAAGCTTATTTGTAAGCAAATTGTTTTTGCATTCCAGAAAGCATTTTGTCACAAAATTGTCTTAGACCAGTCTAAGCCAGGCTGTTTTGATTTAACTGAAGACCTAGGGTAGCGACCAAGACCTCGTAGACTCCTCACTTCTAAGAGAGCAGTTCTTTTAACTCAGTAGTTTGCTGGTATTTTTGTGACACTTTCATTGTGAAACTACTGTTAAGCAGCTTAAAATTTATTTTAAAAATACTGAGTCTTAACATACAATAAAATGCCTAGAATGTAATTGTTCTGTTTGATATATGTTGCAGTTGGGTGTAAACTATCAACTCAAACAAGATGCAGGACATCTCTATCAGCCCGAATTCCCTCACCAATTCCCCACCTTTCCCCAGCCCCAAGAAACCACAATCTTATTTCTTTCAGTATAAATTAGTTTGGCCTGTTCGCCGGCTACATGACTGCATAGAAATGGAAACATACATAGTACGTCTTTTGTGATTGGCTTCTTTTGCACATCATATTGTTTTAAGATTCACTCTTGTTTTTATTTTTATTGCCTAGTAGTAAATAGTATTCATACCATTGTCTGGAGATTTCACAATTTATTTACTCTTATATAGATAGACATTTGTGTTGTTTCCAGTTTTTGGCTTTTGAATATACCAGCTATGAATGTTCTTGTATAACTCTTTTTGTGAGTGTAGGTTTTCATTTCTCTCAGGTAAATACCTAGGAGTGAGGTAAGTGTATGTTTAACCTTAGAAGAAATTGACAGTTCTTCAAAGCAGCTGAGCCATTTTACACTCCCACCTGCAGTGTATGAAAATTCCATTTGTATCACATCTTTTACCAACATTTGGTGTTTTCATGCAGCTGTTTTAACAAGCTCTTTTCTCCTCCAACATTTGTTTTTAAGCAACTTCACTTCTCTTTCTCTCTCAATATAGACCTTGCACCTCTAATCGCAGCGTTGGGTCTGTCTACCTCATTCCTTTTTCTGAGTGATGGAACTGAGGATTTCTTTAGCTCTTCCTAACCCTGATCCTTTACTGTGCATTCAGTCTTCCCTGCTTGAGAAAAGAAGTCTCTTAACTACTCCCAGCTAACCCTGTCCTTGTTTGGCAGATGGTAATTTCCTATTGGACCAGACCTCTAAGGCCAGGCCACTGGTGCCAGTTTGGATGTATTATGGCCCCCCAAACACCATGTTCTTTAATGAAATCTTGTGGGGGCAGATGTATTAGTGTTGATTAGGTTGGAGTCTTTGGATTAGGTTATTTCCATGGAGATATGACCCACCTAAGTGTGTGTAATATCTTTGATTAGATCATTTCCTTGGAGGTGTGGCCCTGCCCATTCAGCCTGGGTCTTAATTAGTTTACTGGGGCCCTGTAAGAACTCAGACAGAAGGAGCTCAGTACTGCAGCTTAGAGAGACATTTTGGAGACGGTCATTGAAGGAAGACTTTTAACTAGCCCAGAGTTTGCCCCAAGAAGCTAAGCCTAGAGACATTTTGGAGACCACCATTTTGAAATGCAACCTGGGAGCAAGCAGATGCCAGCCACGTGCCTTCCCAGCTAACAGAGGTTTTCCTGACACCCATGGCCTTTCTCCAGTGAAGGTATACTCATGTTTATGCTTCAATTTGGACACTTTTATGGCTGTAGAACTAAATTTGTAACCAAATAAAACCCCTTTATAAAAGCCAATCCATTTCTGGTATTTTGCATAACGGCAGCATTAGCAAAACAGAACACCATGATTTTCTAATGTATTTTTGGCTTTAACTAAATTTAGCTAGAATGCAAACTCTTCAAGCATGGGGACATTGTCTGACGTCATCATAATTATATCCCAAGCTTCCATAACAGAGATGCCAAATAATATGTGCTTAATAACTATTTCTTTAATGAATATATTTTAAACCATGAAAGTAAAGAAGTTATACTTTCTTTAATCAATGTTTAGCAGTTTATTCATTTGGAGTTTCTAATAGTGCCAAAGTTAATACTTTTTTTTCCCTTATAAACAAAAATGGAGTATGGTTTGGTGATAAAGATGTGGAAGTAACCAAAGAAACTAGACTGAAGTTATTAATGATAAAATGGACCTTCTGTGTTGGCACAGTATTTGATTGTTCATGTGGCTTAATGGAAGGGGCTACTGAAGTTTCCATCCTACGAGATATCTCTCCCATCAGACTGGCGGAACTCCTAAAATGTAGACTAGTAGAGATTTGTTCCTTGGTTTAATATATTCATATTTTCATGAGATCTCTTTTGAAATTCAAATTTTAAAGGAGGGACCATATGCATCCTTACAGAGAATTAGTTTAACAGATTACATTGCCAGTTCCTTTATAAGGTCCAGGGAAACGAGACACAGAGAGGAGGCCAGGTGGCTCCAGCCCAGGGCTTTGGCTTTTAAGGTTGAGGGTTGAGGTGGGAGTGGGGGTGAAGCATCTGGGTGTGTTTGGTGTGTGACTGTGGAGTTAATGCTGAACTTGGGAAGCAGAGTTTGGTAGGGAGGGTTTTGAAAAGAAAAAGACCTGTTTCAAAATTTTGTCTAAAATCATTTAAGCTGTTAAAGATAAGAATTATGTGTATGGTTTATAAAAGTGTTTCTCTACTTTCTTTCCTAAAATCATGTTCAAAAGATGGACAGACTTATGTGTTTTAAGACATATATTTTATTCTCAGATATAAAACAAATGATGAAAAGCTAAGTTTGATCTTCTAAACATAATCTTCAAAGAAATATTTTCAACATTTTGTATATGTTCTTTAATTTTGTTCTTTTCTTTCATAATTAACCATGTAGTTAGCTTAAATCCAATGCATGTCCAAAGGTGAGTTTAGTTTCTCCTTAGTTTTATCTTTTCAGTGTGCCCAATGATTTCCATCTTTGCTCAAATGTATTTGTGAGACTGCCAGTTTCTATATTCAATATTTCATTCAATGTTATAAAATGACAGAATATAATGAAATATTCCATAGTTGCCCAAACATTGCTTTGGTAAGTAAGATGACTGTACTGATGAAACCAAACTCTTTCTATTGCTTCCCACAGTGCTGAGAATAAGATCTCACCTCCTTACTGTGGTGTCAAGGCCTTGAATGATTTGACCCCTGCCCACTGCCCTTAGCATTATTTCACCCCACCCTCCTTTCCTTCATAGGACTTGGGGCATGCTAGTCTTCTCTCAGTTCCTCGAATATGCCAGCTCTCTCCTGTTGGCTCTCTCCTCTCTCTTTGCATGTACTGTTTCCTGAGCTCTGGCCATTCTTTCACCTCTCGTCACATGACCTGGGCCTCCAAGTCCAGGCTTAAAGTTAACGCCTCAGTGAAGCTTTCTTAGACCTCCCTGTTTTAATTGGACTCCACTCCCTATTTATTTATGTATTTATATTAATAGACTTTATTTTAAAAAATAGTTTTAGATTTACAGGGAAATCGAACAGATAGATTAGTATGGTACATTTATTTCAATGAACCAAGATTTATATACCTGTATTAACTAAAGTCCATAGTTTATTCAGATTTTCTTAGTTTTTATCTAATGTCCTTTTTCTGTTCCAGGATCCCATCTAGGATACCATATGACATTTAGTTCTTTTTAGGATTCTCTTGTGTGTGACAGTTTCTCAGACTTTCTTTTTTTCATCAGAAAACAGTTTTGAGTATTGGTCAGGTATATTGTAGTGTTTCCTATTAGTGGAATTTGTCTGATGTTTTTCTCATGATTGGACTGGAGTTAGGAGTCTTGAGTAGGGAACTCACAAAGGTAAAGTGCCATTTTCATCACATTATATCATCATATCATATCATATCCTAGGTACATATTATCAATATGATTTATTACTGTTGATGTTGACTTTGGTCACTGGCTGAAGTAGTGTTTCTCAGGTTTCTCTACTGTACAGTCCTCCCATTCCCCCATTTCCATACTGTTTTCTTTGGCAGGAAGTCATTGTGTGCAGCCCACACATAAGGAGTGGGGAGTTATGCTCCCCTTCCTTTAGGGTATAATATCTAGAAAAATTATTTGGCATTCTTCTGCATGAGAGATTTTTCTCTTTCCTCCCATTTATTAATTTACTCATTTATTTATATCAGTGTGGACTCATGGATATTGATTTTATATTTTGGGTTATAATCTAATACTACTTTATTTTATTTTGTTGTTCAAATTCTTGCAGCTCTAATCAGTGGGGGATCTTTTAGTTGGCTCCTGTGATCCTTTGACGTCTCCATGTCTTAGTTTCCTGGCTGCTATGACAAATGCTATGACAAAATGTGTTGGTTTAAACAATTGGAATTTATTGTCTCATAGTTTTGGAGGCTAGATGGCTTGCTTCCTCCCAGGTCAGTAGCATTCTGGCTGGAAATCTTGGATTCTTTGGTTTTCCCTTCATGTGGAGGTATCCTCTGCTTTCTCTCTGGGTTCTGTTGATTTCCTCTTCTGGTTTCTCTCTGTGGCTTTCTTTCACTATTTCTGAATTTCTTCTGCCTATAAAAACCAGCTTCCTTCTTCCCTTCCTCCCTCTCTTTTCTCTCCCTCTGTCCCTCCTCATTCCCTTCTAACAGAGGAGTTATTTGGGGTAGCAGGAAGCATAGACTGTGGTGCAGAGGAGGTGAGGCTGGAGTGATAGGGGTGGGAGGCAGCCAGGGGAGTTTTGTAAGCCATGTTTAGCAACTTGACTTTTATCTCAGAGGAATCTATGAAAGGAGGGATGTGGTAAGATATTTGCATTTCTGTAAAAAGAAAAATGCACCACAGAAGATAGATTTGAGGGGTTCAAGGATGGAGGCCAGGAGACCAGTTAGAATGCTATTGCAGAAATCAAGGCAAGAGGAGACAAGCTCATGAGACAATTATCAGTGGGATTTGGAGATTAATTGGATATTGGGATGAAGTGAGGGGGTACTTAAGGAAGCCTTCTTGGGAGAATGGGTACATGATGGTGCTGTCAACTGAGGCAGAGAATGCTGCAAGAGAAACAGGTTGGTGTAGTGTGGAGGGAGGGATTGAGCTGAAAACATGCTGGGTTTGAGACATCCATGTCTCTTGGGACATCCGGCTTGAAATGTTAAACAAACTGTTGGATATGTAAGTCTGAATTTTAGAGGAGAAACATCCACTTATAGACGGTCATTGAGGCCATGGGTGAGGATAAAATTACCCAACGAGAACATGTAAAAGGGAAAGAGAAGAGGATTGTATTAGTTTTTCTTGCTGCTATAACAAAATACCAAAAACATTGTGGTTTAAAACAGCGCAAATTTATTTTCTTACAGTTCTGGACAAGATGTCCAAAATGGGTCTTACAGGTTCAAAATCAAGGTGTTGGCAGGGCTGGTTCCTTCTGGAGAATCTAGCAAATTCATTCCTTGCCCTTTCCAGCTTCTAGAGGCTGCTTGTATTCCTTGGCTTGTCACAGCATCACTCTGACCTCAGCTTCCATCATCTCATCTCCTTCTCTGAATCTGATCCTTCTGCCTCCCCTTGTGATTACATTGGGTCCACCCAGTCAATCCAGGATAATTTTCCCATCCCAAGATCCTTAACTTCATTACATCTACAAAATCCCTTTTGCCATGTAAGGTGACAGATTCAGAGGTTCCAGGCATTAGGATATGGACATCTTTGGAGGCCATCAACCTGCTTACCACAGGACCTAAAACAGAACCTGAAGATTTACTGACATCAAAGGTGCAGATGGAGGAAGTGAGATAGGGAGAACCAGAAACCTATGGCCTTGAGATTGTGGTGGTGGGAGTGCTGGTAGAGAATTTTAAGAAAAGGGAGTAATTACTTCTGTTAAAAGTAGTAGACTCTGTAAGATAAAGATTGAAAAATGTCCACTGGACTTGACAGTTAAGGAGCAGTTCATTCATTCAACAAATATTTATTGTGCATCTACTTCATGACAGGCATGGTTGTTCTGGGTGCAGAGAATACAGTGGTGATGGAGGCACAGTCTCTGCTCACATCCCAGTGTGGGGAGACAGGCAATAAATAAATAAGTAAACCATTCAGATAGGTGTAAGTGCTATGTTAAGAATCAAAATAGGAAAACTGTGGAAGTGAATGACTGGGAAGGCTTCCAAAGAAATGATGTCTAAGCCTGTATCTGAATTACAAGAAGAGCAATTCTTCTGAAGATTGGGGGAAATCTTCTGAATATTTGTTTCCAGAAAGAGGAGATGACTAGTGAAAAGATCCTTAAGTGGATGGGCACTAGCTTGATGGATAGAGAAAAGCCTGGTGCAGCTGTAGCATAAAGATGAAGTAGAGAGTAGTAGGAGATGAAGTCTGGAAAAGGATTATGTGAAATCCTGGCTTTGTGCTTTGAATGTGCTTACATTTTGTTCTAAGATCTTGTTTTAATGTGTCAAAAGTGAAATAGGGAGACTGTAAAAGAGGTGATAGCAGTGAGAGATGATGGTGGGTTGGACTGGGGTGATAGCAGTGGAGATGAGGAGAGGTGGTTTGGAGTACAACTGATAGGATTTGATGCTTGACTGACAATGGGAAGTGAGGGAAAGAGAGGAACTGAGGATAAATTAGATTTTTGGCTTGAGCAATTGGGTGGCTGATGATTCTCTTCCTTGAGATTGGAAAGATAATGGATAGAACAACTTTGTAGAGGAAACCCAGGAGTTGACTATGTGAGTCAAAAGCTGAGCCTAAGGTATACATTTGAGGGTCATTAGCATATAGACAATATTGAAATAATGAGAGTAAATGAAATCACCCAGGGAGAGGAAGATTCAGTAAACACCAAATGGCCTAGAAAAGTCTTAAAGTATGGAGAAAAGGCATCTTCCAGTGTATAGTACTCTTGACTTTTTATGGGTCCAAGTGAGGATGTGTGCCATTCTCCTAAATATACATGGGTTAAGTTAAATGTGTATTTCTTTTGCTTGATGTGGCTTGATAACCTGGCCAAATATTTTGAGGCTCCTCCTATCAAGAGGTGGCATCTGTTCCTCCCACCAACTTGTCCCTTCCCACCCAAATTGCCCCCTCCCATCCAAATGTGTTGACCTTGGGACTTGCTTTGACCTATGAATTTGTTGACAGTGATGCTGAGTTAGTTCCGGACGCTAGTCCTCAGGCGCCTTGCAGCTTCTGACTTCACCTTCTTGGACTACCTTGCTGCCAAGTAAGGAAGCCTGGCCTAGACCATTAAATGATGAGAGTGAGGTCCAGCTGACAGCCAGCAGCAAGGCTCCAGACATGTGAGTGGGGTCATCTTGGACCATTTGTTTTAGTTGTCATCTCACTGCAACCAATTGAGTAAGTCCAGGTTAGACCAGCAGGAAAACCACCTAGTCAGCCCATAGAACTAGGAGAAATAATAAATTGTTGCTTTAAACCACAAAATTTCAGGGTGGTTTGTTACACAAATGAATACATTTGGCATAGGGCTTGTATCTATGTAGACAGGATAACATGGAGGAAAAGAGCCATATACTATTCAGGGTCATGGAAAGAAATCAGGATGTGATCTAGGTGTCCTCTTCTGGGCACGTGCCTGAGAAGCCCCCTTCCTCACCTGCCCAGAGAGCACTCCCCCTTCACCCCGCACACACACAGATGAGCTGAGGAGGGCTGTCTTCATAGGGAAAACTTGCAAATGCCCTAAGCCATATCTACTTAGAACTGTAAATATTGAAAATAGTTAAAAAAAATCCAAAATGGAAAATCCATTCATGAAATGATAAAATACAGAAGGTGCATTTTAGAGACCAAATGCCATTCATTAAATCATTCATTCAACAAATATTTGAGGGTCATCTTTCTACAGTATGCTAGGCAGTGTGGTAGGCGAGGGATACAGAGCTGATTGAGATGAACACTGTCACTGACTTCATGGAGTTTGTTGTTGAGTGTGTAGCATCACTGTGTGCTAGAAATAGCCACAGAGATACAAAATGCAGTTGATTATAATAATGGCCAACAATGATTGGCCTCTCACTAGGCCCCATGCACTTTACATTCATTATCTTTTTTAGACTTCAAAACAATTCTATGTAGTGGGGATTATTCCTCTCCATTTTGCAGATGAAGAAGCTGGGTTTTGTAAAGGATAAATAGCTTGTCCAGGATTGCACAACTAGAAAGGGATGGATAAGCCACCAACTGTGTCTGACTTTCAAGTTCTTCTTTTTCCACCAGGGTGTCTTAATTTTCCATTAATCCCTCACTTAACTCTAAGGCAAGTTATATATCCAGATTATAGGTTGGGTTTGGTGTATCCTGTGGTCAGGTAGTTCCTCTACTGGATTGGCAGTTAGCATCAGCTGGATTGATGTTGAGTGATCATAATTAATGTAGAGGTATAGTCCCTAATTCTCTTTTTGCATAAGTAGATGAAGGTGGGGATGCAGCAGGAAGGTGAAGGCCGAATGAACCCGTATCATCAAGATTTTAATCTGTGAAATATTGAAAGACACCCTGCAGTGCAAACAGGCTTTAACAGGGATGACTGTTCCCCTCCAGGACATTTTCTCATTGTATATGATATATGGCACAGCCATGGTAAAGAGGTGAGTGGTGGATGGTGAGTTCAGCTGCAGAGGGAGGACCACTTTTAGAGTCAGTGCTCTTTGCCTTTCAAGTCCTTCCTGGCCACACTAGCTGTATCCTGTGGGCTCTGCAGCTTGGACTTGGAAGCCAGACTCTGCCAGCAGAGCCTTGGGACATTGTGTCACAGCCATGGGGCAACGTGCTTCAGTGGGGGTTGTGAGCTGAGATGGAAAGAGGGCTTGCATGTGACTGAGACTCTTAGGGATAGAGGGCTCAGTGGCCAGTGAGTTATTCTGTGCTGAAAAGAAGGGAACTATGCAGAACTGGAGGAAGCCAGTGGCAGCCACTGACCTGAGATTTAGGCTTATAAGGTGGTACAGGCAAAGAAAGGGTTCCATGCATAAAGACAAAAATCAGCATTTTGGGATGCTCCTATTATTTGAGCACATAATAGGAGGACTGGGAATGGGGCCTTCCAGTGGCTGGGAGTTTCAGCTTCCACCCTGGTGTGGGCTGCCCTCTACAGGGAGATGCCTCATTGGTGCCTAGGGGCTGGTGGCTGCATTGAGGCACTGCCTCTGGGAGGGAAGCTTCAAGGTTCCAACACGTCATGATGATTCTGCTTCCAGACTTCACAAAACAGGGGTCACCTCAAAGACAATTGCCTCATTTTGGTTCCTGATGTTCATTTTTAGACTCCAGGTTCCGTAAGTCTCAGGACTTGAGGATGGAGTATGATCGTAATCACTTCTACTACCATCGGACAAGGCTTTGTGTTGACTGGGGTACTTAGGAGGGTTTTGAGGCTTTAAATAATTTTTTTTCCTGAGGCACCCTTTGTCATAGTTCCAAGTGTGGATTTAGGAGCTAGAACACTAGCAGGAGGGTAAGTGGTGGAAAGATGGACCCTCCAATCCCAAAGCTCAGTGATGACCCCCCTGCTAGAGCTGCTGTTTCTCCCTTGGATAGAGCTGGTTTCTTAACTGGACAGACAAACTCCGTCAGATGCAAGTAGAGACTGGGACCAAACTTCTAAGTATGTTCTCTCTTGCTCTCTCGGACAGTTCTAGGCTTTTATTTTTTAAAAAATTTTATTGCTGTAACATATATACAACATAGAATTTCACATTTTAGCCACTTTCAAGTATACAATTCAATGGTGTTAATTACATTCACAGTATTGTGCTACTATTAACACCATACATTATTTGAACTTTGCCATCCCCCCAAACATAAATGAATTAAGCATTGACTCTCCATTCCCCTCCCCCATGCCTGCCCTCGGTAAGCTGTATTCTAATTTCTGACTCAATGGATTTACATAATCTGTCTATTTCATGTAAGTGACATGATGCAAAATTTGCCCTTTTGTGTCTGGCTTTTGTTTCAGCATGATGTCTTCAAGGTTTATCCATGTTGTGACATCTGTCAGAACTTCATTCCCTTTTATTGCTGAAAAATATTCCAGAGAGTGTGTGTGTATTTAGTGTGTCTGTCTATATATATATACTATATATATACACACTATATACGCCATATATATACGCATTTCGTTTATCCATTCATCCACTGATAAATGCTTAGGTTGTTTCCACCGTTTGGCAATTGTGTATATGCTGCAATGAACATCAATATGCAAATATCTTTCTGAGTCCCTGCATTCAGTTGTTTTGGGTATATACCTAGAAACAAGATTGCTGGGTCATAAGGTAATTCTATACTTAATTTTCTGAGAAACCACCAAACTGCAGCTGCACCATTTTACATTCCTACCAACAATGTATAAGCATTCCTATTTATCTATATTTCTCTCCAATACTTGTAATTTTCAGGTTTTTAATAGTGACCATTCTAGTGGGTGTGAAATGGTATCTCACTGAGGTTTTGATTGCCATTTCCCTAATAACTGATGATGTTTAGCATCTTTTCACACACTTCTTGGAAATTTATCTACCTCCTTTTGGAGAAATGTCTATTCAAGTCCTTTGCCCATTTTTAAATTGAGTTTTGTCTTTCTGTTGCTAAGTTGTAGGAGTTCTTTATAATTCTGGATATTAAATCTTTAACAGATATATGTTTTTCTAAATATTTTCTCCCGTTGATTAAGTTGTCTTTCCTCTTTCTTGATAATATCCTTTGATGCATGAAAGTTTCAATTTGTGATGAAGTCCAATTTATTTTTCTTTTTGGTATAAAGTCTAAGAATCCGTTACCTAACATAAGGTCCTGAAGATGTTCCCCCACATTTTCTTCTAGGAGTTTAATCGTTTTAGTTCTTGTACTTAGGTCTTGGATCCATTTTGAGTTAATTTTTGTATATTGTATGAGATGGGGGTTCACTTTCATTCTTTTGCATGTGGATATCCAGTTTTCCCAGCACCGTTTGTTGAAGAGGCTATTCTTTCCCCATTGAATAGACTCAGACTCGGAACCCTTGTCAAATCTATTGGCCATAGATGTGAGGGTTTATTTTTGAACTCTTAATTCTGTTCCTTTGGTCTCTATGTCCATCCTTGTAGCAGTACCACACTATTTTGATTACTGTAGCTTTGTAATAAGTTTTGAAATTGGGAAGTCCTCCAACTTTGTTAACATCCTTGGTTAAATTTCTTCCTAGATATTTTATTCTTTTAGTTGCTATTGTAAACGGAATTTTCCCCTTGATTTCCTTTTAAGAGTGTTCGTTACTAGTATATAGAAACACTACTGATTTTTGAGTGTTCTTCTTGTACCCCACTACTTTGCTGAATTTGTTCATTAGCTCTGGTAGCTTTGTTGTTGGATCTCTTCTCTTTTAAAATAATATTTACTGTCCATTTTTCTCTAATAACAGTAGCTAAAATTTACTGGATGCTTATTATTTGCCAGGAATTGTGCCAAGCCCTTCATAGAGATTATTTTATTTAATTCTCACAACACTATAAGGATATACTGCCAGAATCCCTTTTGTACAGATGGTGAAACTGAGGTACAGAGAAAATAGATAACTTGTGATAAGTCACATGGGCCCATTCAGTTAATGAGGCTAAGAATTAAATCTAGGCCTGAGCACTTAACTGTGCTGCCTCCAACTGAAAAAGAAAAACATGCTCAAGCTATAAAATTTGCAAAACACAAGAAGAAAACAAATTATCCATACTCTCCCTATCCACAGATAACCTCTGTTTAGTTTTTCAGTGTACATGTATGTGGAGTTTAAAAAATGGAGTTACTCTAAGTACTGATTTATAGGCTTCCTTTTTTTGCACTTTGCATTGTATTTTGAACATTTTCCAATAATAAATATTTTTCAACACCTTCATTTATTTTTGGGGTGATGGAAATGTTTTATATCTTTTAAAATTGTGTAACATATATGTATATAATGCAAAACTTCCCATTTTTACCATTTTTAAGTGTACACTTTAGTGGCATTAATTATATTCACAGTGTTGTGCTACAGTTACCACCATCCATTATCAAGGCGTTTTCATTACCCTAAACAGAAACTCTTTATCCATTAAGCAGTAAGAGCCTGTTTCCTCTGCCCCCAGGCCCTGCTAAACTCTGATCTACCTTCTTTCTCTATGAATTATTCTAGAGATTCCCTATAAGTGGAATTATATAGTATTTGTCCTTTTGTGTTTAACTTATTTCACTTAGCATGTTTTCAAAGTTCATCCATGTTGTTGCATGTATCAGAACTTCATTCCTTTTTATGGCTGAATAATATTCCATTATATGTATATACCACATTTTGCTTATCCATTCATCTGTTGATGGACCCTTGGATTGTTTCCACCTTTTGAATATTTGTGAATAATACTGCTATGAACATTGGAGTAAAGGTATCTGTCTAAGTTCTTGTTTTCAATTCTTGTGCATAAATACCTAGAAGTAGAATTGCCAGGTCAACACCTTAATTTTTTTATTCAACTTTATTGAGATATATTCATATACTATAAAGTCATCCAAAGTGTACAATCAATTGTTCACAGTACCATCATATAGTTGTGCATTCATCAGTCCAATCTAGTTTTTGAACATTTTCTTTGTACCAGAAAAAGTGAAAATAAGAATAAAAAATAAAAGTAAAGAACACCTGAAACACCCTCCCCCCCACTAGTTTTCATTTAGTTTTTTGTCCCCATTTTTTCTACTCATCCATCCATATACTGGATAAAGGGAGTGTGATTCATAAGGTTTTCACGATCACACTGTCACCCCTTGTAAGCTACATTGCTATACAATCGTCTTCAAGAGTCAAGGCTACTGGGTTGCAGTTTGATAATTTCAGGTATTTACTTCTAGCTATTCCAATGCATTAAAACCTAAAAAGGGTTATCTATATAGAGCATAAAAATGCCCACCAGAGTGACCTCTTGACTCCATTTGGAATCTATCAGCCACTGAAACTTTATTTCGTTTCATTTTGCATCCCCCTTTTGGTCAAGAAGGTGTTCTGAATCCCATGATGTCAGGTCCAGATTCATCCCTGGGAGTTATATCCCACGTTGCCAGGGAGATTTTACACCCCTGGGAGTCAGATCCCACATCGGGGGGAGGTCAGTGAGTTCACCCACTGAGTTGGCTTAGCTAGAGAGAGAGAGAGAGGGCCACATCTGAGCAACAAAGAGGTTCTCAGAGGGAGACTCTTAGGCACAATTGTAATCAGGTTTAGCCTCTCTTTTGCAGTGACGAACTTCATAAGGGCAAGTCCTGTGATAGAGGGCTCGGCACATCAAGCCGCCAGTCCTCAATGTTTGTGAGAACATCAGCAGCAATACAGGTGAGGAAGCCCAACACCTCTGCATTTTCCCCCAGCTCCTCAGGGGGGCCCTGCATATGTATTTTTATTTTCTGTTCAAATTACTCTGGGATGTGTCACTATTTCACACTAACTACGCAAACCTACCAGGTCTCACTTCCTATTAAAAGTTCCATGTAATTATATTATTTGGATGAACTGTGCGAGTTAAATTGTTTAGGAAATAAAGATCTTGCACCAACTAAACATCTCTTCCTTTGGTCTCACATGAAATTTGAAGTTTTAAAATGCAGTCAGTATTGTCCTTTACCCTTTGGCCCTATTTGCCCTAGTCCTAACCACATCTGCTTCATTCATATCTCTAGTTGAAGTCTGGGTTCTTTTTCAGCTTTTAAAACAGTTACTGTATGTGCTAATACTGAGTTCTATCTCTGAGTTTCAGGTGTCACACAGATACCCAAAATTCCAGGATTGATCAGGTTATACACAAAGGGATCAGCATCTCAGAATCTGGCGATAGCCATCACAATTCAGGAATAGATGTGACTGCTGTAAGAGCTAACAATCTAGGGACTGTTACAAAAAGTGTTCCCCTGATAAGCTGTGCTCTAAAATTCAATTCTGAGTTTATAAATTGTAGTTAGTCCATACTGAACACCTTAATTTTTAATGGCTGCAAAGCATATATAGGAATCTATAATTTACTTAAAAATATCTCTCTATTATTGGAGTCTGTAATTTACTTTAAATTGTCTCTCTATTATTGTTTCTAAATTTTGTTAGTAGAAATAATTCCATAACCAGTAACTTTATTCATACATCTTTGCACACATCTCACCAGACTGCCTGAGGATAAATTCTTAGAATTGACATTTCTGCATCAAAGTGCATGTACAGACCTTTGATATTATTAAAGAAACACTCTCTGGAAAGTTTGTACTAATTTATTTTCTCATTTGCAGAGCATGAGAGTATCTACTTCTTTGCAACCCTACTGTTATTAGGGCATTTCGTTATTTTTAAATTTTGTAAAATTTTTCAGGTGAAAATATCTTTGATTACCAGTGACATTGGACACTTTTTATATGTTTATTGGCCACTTGTAGTTCTTTTGTGAATTGCCTTTGTTTTTATTAGAAAGTTAATTTTTTAGTGATTTGATTTGAGTCCTTTATTTATTAAGATAGAACGTGTTTGTTTTGTCTTATATGTGGTAGCTATTCTTCCCATATTTCATGTACTTTTACATTTTATTATAGTGGATTTTTTAATGTAGAGAAGTTTTAAATTTATAGGTAATCAAATCTACCAGTGTTTGCTTTTAATGCTTTTACTTTTGGTTCTATGCCGGATGATGTATGTTATCTCTTTTTTTAAAAAAAACTAATCTTTTTATTCATTTACTAAGTCATTCATTTGACAAATATTTATTGATTGCCTGCACTATACCTGACACTTTTTAGGCCTTGGAGATACATAAACAAGGTGGACAGATTTCTCACTTCTGTTTACCTTTTCTATCCATCTTGAATTCATTTTCAAGTATAGTAAGGGGAGAGATTCCAAGAAGATGTTCTTTGTTGACTAAGGTCAACTGGGATTTAGTTGAATTCCTCTTCCATATGAGGCGAGGGAAAAGAGGAAAATTCTTTAGCCAAGGCCAGAATTTAAACCAGAACCAGAATGGCTATCTGCTTCAATGGAAGTTATGGCACCAAGGGTTCAATTGTCCCTTAATTCATATTCAGACTGTGAAATCCCAGATGCCTTGTTATAGGCCAGCTCATTCCACATGGGCCTCGGAGTCCCTCCTTCCTGAAATTGGTCCTCCAGGCCAGGCTTGGGCCCTTATCCAGAACAGACCCAAGGCTTTGCTTTAACCCTTGATGTTGCTGGTTGACTCCTTTGTGAAGTATATCCTTCAGAGGTGGCTTGGGATGGATGATAAAACTTGGCTTGACTCATTGAGGGTCATGCTAAGTGCCTACTGCATAACCATGTTAAGATATTAGTATGAATATGTTATACTAATCTCACTCCATTGCACTGATTGCTCTGCCACTATCTAGCTTTGTGATCTTGGGAAGATCAGTTATCCTCCCTGGGCCTTCAGTGTCCTTATGTGTAAAATGACGGGGTTTGAACTGATGCTAAGATCTCTTGCAACCCTAACATACCACAATTATAAGAATCCTTGAATTTTGGCAATATTTACAGGCAATGATATTATTAAAGTGATGTTCAGGCTGTCTCATAATCTATGTGAAGCAGAGAAGAATATGTGAAGTCATTTGGGAAAAATGTTATTTTTGAGTATCATAGACCATTGTAATAAAATGCAAATTCAAAATTGAAAATATTGGGCCACATTTCTTAGGTACAAAAGACTGTCACCTTGAAAGATGATGGGGCTAATAGATTCAACTATGATGCTCCCTGTGGCTCCAGCTCAGGAGGAAAGTTCCCCCTGGGAAATCAACAGGAACTCTTTTTGAGAGATCAACTCTAAATTATGGAGGGATTATCTGGGTTAAATCTTGCTTTCATGCTTTTTGACTATATCTGTTCTGCTTAATTACTTACTTGGTTGGCATCTCAGGTTCCCTTTATTTTCTTGCAGCCTGTAGAGAATCTCTCTGATGAAATAGGTTGGTATAGTAAAAAATAGTAGATTAGAAATCAGGAGACACAATTTCTACCAACTGGTTTTAAGACTCCAACAGATCATTTCTCTAGTCTGGGACTCAGATGGATCTATGGAAAAATGAAGGATTTAGGATAGATCAGTGATGTGCTTCCAGGGGGCATTATAGAATGTTGCTGATCTGGGCTGGACTTGGCTCCCCAGCTGCAGATAGGTTCATGTCTGTTTCACGTGGGTCTCATTTTTTGGGATCAGCAGACTACCCCGAGCGTATTCTTCTATTCGCCATGGTGGAAGTGGAAACATGCAATGCTTCCAAAAGGCTTAGTCTGAGTCAGGGCTCACTGTCACTTCTGCCTACATTCCACTGGCAAACACAAGGCACACGGCAAAGCTGGACTTCCCTGGGGCAGGGACATACACTTTACTTCTTGTGGGGCAACTGCAAAGCCATGTGGTGACTTTGGGATGAAGTACTAGGAACAATGGACCACACACTTTCTCTTCTTATACTGCAGTCCCAGGAGAGGAGCCTTCCTGGTTCTATAGAGCAACTTCAAGGCAAGAAACAGAACAGATCAAAAACAGACCTCTTCCTTGCCCCTCCACATACAACCCCCCAACAAACCAACAAATAAAAACAAAATACTTGGCAGAAATAAGAACAATAGCAACAAAACACAGAGAGGAGGTCTGTGGGCATCTAGAGTAAACACCACTTATTTATCTCTCTGGCTAGAGTTGCCAGATGGCAGGTTCTGTAGTTAGCAGTCTAATTTGAAAATACTTTTACTTGCAGCTAAGCCTTAGTTCCACATCTGTGAAATGGGGATAATAACCTCTATTGTACACCTCAGAATTAAATGAGGTAACATCTCTGAAGCTCTAGCCATGATGCTTTGCACATAATAAGTATTAAGAACATGTTAGCTTTTCATTTTTTGTCCATCTTTGAGACCTTATCTCTTCATGGCTGAATTATTTTTATCAATCTCTTATATGTCCTCTTCCATCCTGCCGTCAGCTTCCCTCATAATAGGCTTTGTTTACTCTTACCTCTGTGCCTTTAATTAAGCTGTTTCCTCTGTTTGGTGCATCCTCTCTTCTTTTCTAGGCCAAACAGCACTTTTCCATTTAAGGCCAGTGCAAGTCCCACTTTCTTTTGCTAACAGACATCAGCCAACCACAGTTGCTTTTTCTTCTCCATTTAATATTTAACTTTATGTGTCCTTCTGTTGCCAATTGATGTCTGTGGTGCATTCTTCAAGGGCAAAATCTGTGTCTGATCTATCTCTGGATCCCATAAACCAGCACATTGCTAAAAACATGGTAGGTGCTTAGTAAATATTTGTGGAATGCTTAAAAAAAGTAGCCTCCCCAAAGCAGCCCTTTGTCTATGAGATTTGAAAAGGACAGGGAGACCAGCAGGAAGAACAGGACTCATGGGTCTTTTTTGAGATGAGACCAAATCTGTGGGAAGGTTTATCTCTGCAGGGAGTCCGGCCCTGGATTTTGTGGTCTCGGGTCTTCCTGAGCACCAGGCTCCGCTGAGAAGCCACTGGGCTACTGATTGGCCAACTCTCAGAAGCAGTCTAACTTCCAGCCTACCTGCAGGCTAAAGGAACAAACCTACGTGGTCTAGTGGCATCCATGCATGGAGCTGCGGTCCCCTGCCAGTGCTTTGCTGCTCTAAAGAACTCGATCCTGTGGGTCACCCCTTGATTAGTATTTTCTGTTCTTCTTAAGGATTCAGGCAGGGAAACCTGAGTGAACATAGGTTAAATGGGTATTTATGGTTGTAAAGCATTTGGAGATGGGGCGGCCAAGGGAAAGGAGGAAAGAGTTTTGTCAGTGTTCATCTACCTTTGAGAACTATTTGAAGATATGTATATCTCCCTTGCTCTTCTCCATCTTAGTAAATGACAACACTATTAAAGGAAGTGCTCAGGTCAAAAAACCCAGCATCCTGATGTTCTCACAAACATTGGGGACTGATGGCTTGAAGTGCTGAGTCCTCTGTTTTAGGACTTGCCCCTATGAAGCTTGTTGCTGCAAGGAGAGGCTAAACCTGCTTATAATTGTGCCTAAGAGTGTCCCCCTGAGTGCCTCTTTTTTGCTCAGATGTGGCCCTCTCTCTCTAACTAAGCCGCCTTGGCAGGTGAACTCACTGCCCTCCCTGCTACGTGGGACCTGACTCCCAGGGGTGTAAATCTTCCTGGCAATGCAGGATATGACTCCCGGGTATGAATATGGACCTGGCATCATGGGATTGAGAACATATTCTTGATCAAAAGGGGGATGCAAAATGAAACAAAATAAAGCTTCAGTGGCTGAGAGATTTCAATTGGAGTCTAGAGGTCACTCTGGTGGACATTCTTACACACTATGTAAGTAGCACTTTTTAGGTTTTAATATATTGGAATAGCTAGAAGTAAATACCTGAAACTACCAAACTCCAACCCAGTAGCTTTGACTCTTGAAGACGATTGTATAACAATGTAGCTTACAAGGGGTGACAGCATGATTGTGAAAACCCTGTGGATCGCACTCCCTTTATCCAGTGTATGGATGGATGAGTAGCAAAATGGGGACAAAAACTAAATGAAAAATAGGGGGGGATGGGAGGGGGTGATCTGGTATTCTTTTTTTATTTTTATTTTTTATTCTGATTCTGATTCTGGTGTAAGGAAAATGTTCAAAAATGGATTGGAGTGAACAGTTAATTGTACACCATGGATGATTGTATGGTATGTGAATATATCTCAATAAAACTGAATTAAAAAAAAAAACACCCAGCATCCTTGTCAGTGCATCCTTTTCCCTACCACTGTGTCCAGTCTCTCCCCCTGCTTAGTTTCATAGGCTGCTTAAGCAAATACCATGAAATGGGTTGGATTAAACGATGGGAATTTATTCACTCATGGTTTGAGGCTGGTGAAGAGTCCAAATCAAGGTGTCATCCAGGTGATGTTTTCTTCCTGAAGATTGTGGCGTTCTGGGGCTGACTGCTGGTAATTCTTGGTCCTTAGCTTGTCACGTGGCAAGGCACATGGCAGTGTCTCTTGGCCTCTCCTTTCTCGTCTGGGTTCCGTTGATATTCAACTTCTTGCTTCCTGTGGCTTTCTCTCTTTGTCTGTCTGAATTTCATTCTGCTTATAAAGGACTCCAGTAATAGGATTAAGACCCATACCAATTGAGGGGGGGCACACCTTAACTGAAGTAACTCATCAAAAGGTCCCACTTACATTGAATGGATTAAATATAAGAACATAATTTTCTGGGGTACATACAGCCTGAAACCACCACACCGCTTTCTTACACATTATATCCTGTGGCGGACTGAATTATGTACCCCCTTTTAGAGATGTTCTGGTCTTGATCTTTATTCCTATAGGATTTAAAATATTGTAAATAGGATCTCTTGAAGATGTTGTTTTTAGTTCAGGTGTGGCCCAGCTGAATGAGGGTGGTCTTATTCAGATTATTAGACTTATAAAGAGAAAGCCACAGGGAGGAGCCAGAAGCTGGAGGGAACCTGGAAGGGAAGGAGAGTGTATTGCCATGCGACTTGGGGCAAAGGTTCCAGCCAAATAACTCCAAGGATTATGCAAACCGTAAGAAGAAACAAGCCTTCTAGCCTCAAAAGCATGAGCCAATAAATTACCATTGTTTAAGCCAGACCACTGTGTAGTATTTATCAAAGCAGCGGGGAAACTAGGACACATCCCTACTCAGACCACAGCTCACCGTCTCCTCTGCCTCCACCACCATCCCTCTCCAGGTCTCCTATAGTGACCTTCAAAAGCTGCAGATGTCTCCCTACTGCCATTCTTGTCTCCCTACAGTCCATTCTCCACCAGTAGCCAGAGTGATGTTTTTAAAAATCGAAATCAAATCATGTCTCGTTCCTGCCCAACACCCTTAAATGGCTTCTGATTTCACTTACAATAAAATCTGAACTCCTTCCCACAGCCTGTGAGTCTCCATCCTACCTGGGCATGTCTGACTTTCCAGCCTCATCTCCTGCTGGCCCGTCACACACACTCACATCACAGCATCAGCTTCCCTCCTTGAAGACGTCATGCCCTGTTGCACTTGCTCTTCCACTGGCCCATAATTCTCTTCTCCCAGAAGAGCATTTGCATGGCTGGTGCCTTCTCACAAGTCAGGTCTCAGCTCCAACATCACCTCCTCCTCTCTGCTTCTCCCAGTTATTGCTTAAAACATACCCTTTTTCAGTCTTTATTGTACTCATAATGGGATGAATTTTGTCCCTGTCTACCTCTTTAACCTGTTGTCGAACTTGTCTACTTCTGTACCAGTGGTGCCTGGAAGAGTGTTTGCCACCTGATAGATGCTAGTTGAGGGGTGTTTCTTGTTGACTATTAAGAGGGCATATGGTCTGAATTGTTTTTTTCGTGGTGGGTGTGAGTTACACTGAACCACATAATCTCTGGTCCATTACATTTGTGATTAGTGGTAGCAATTGGCTGGATGTAGAATTAATAAAATTAATTGAACCACAAAGGGATTAAATTATTAACCTTGAATTCAGTGCATTTGATCGGATTTCTTTTATGCTTAAGGCACTAGGGAAAGGGAACAGAATTATGAAGATGAACAAAACACTGGCTCTGCTGCAAAGAGCTTCCATTCTGATGAGATTGAGAAGATGTGAGTAGCTGTGTCCATGGTGAATGGTAGCAGGTGATACGAGAGAGGAAACAGAGAGAAGAGGATGTTTCCTTTAGCCACGGGGTTCTAGAAAGGCTGTGCAGAAAGGAGCCATGGGAGGCAGGTCTGGAAAGGTGGAGGGGTTCTGGTGGAGTAAGGAGGCCTGGAACAGAATCCAGGAGCAAAACTGGAGAGGTGGATCAGAGCAGAGCAGGAGACGGTGCCTGGGGTGATTTGGCAGGGCCAGTGGGTTAGGGCCAGAAAGCGGAGGGCCTTGAGCACTGTGTTTGTGGTGTGGCCATTATTCTGTACCCTGAGGGAGTCACTGGCTTCTAAGCAAAAATGTGAGAAGATCAAAATTGAGTTTTGTGGAAATTACTTGGTATCCATGGGCAGCATGGCCTGAGTGGATTGAGGAGCTGGCAGCCAGGGGACCTGCTAGACCTAGAGGCTCTTCTCATGGAATAGGTGAGTGGGAGGAAGGCCAGGGAAACGTTTTTCAGGTGGGTCTAACAGGAGTTGATGACCGTGCATGTGCGCATTTGTAGGCAAAAAGAGAGAAATCCTTTGCAGTGCTTCGAAGCCAGAATTCCCTTGCCAGGAGCTAATTTCCCAGACGCCCCACAGTTTGGTGCCAACAATCACCTTTTCCCACCTGCAGGGCTTGGCCAGCTCCCCCAGGATTGCCCTTTGTTTCCCACAGGATCCACAGAGAAGCCCAGAACAGGAGCACGAAGCAATTTCTGGTTTGGAGTCTGACATGTGACGATGGTCTGTGTCCTGCAGCTTCTGCTAGCTGCCCCCCTGCCTCCTTCTCTTCAGCTGCTTGCCTCTCACCGTGTTCCACTCATGTTTAACATCATTCTGCTGTCCCAGGGCTCTGTGGTCCAACTGTCCTCCTTTGACCCCCGCAGGGCCTCCTGGCACCTTGTCTGCTCTGTGGTTGGCATATGATATGCTCTGGGCTTCTCTGGTTTCGGCTGCTGCCCGCACCCTGGGGCTGACACCTGGACAGTGCTTGCACAGAGCAAGTTGAAGCTTAATAAGTATTTGTGGAATGATTTAAAAACAAGCAAAATAGGCCCAACTAAACACATTCGCCTGTTAGCACCACCGCCTAAGGGGATAAAAGGGATATTCAACCTGTTATAGGATGTTGACATCTAATTTAGTTTCTTACCAATGCATCGTTGGAAAAGAATCATATTACTCCTATGGCACCAATACTAGTATTGCATTTCATTAATCAAAATGGGTAATGTTTGCTTGAATTCAGGCTCCGAAAAAGATGGGGACTGGTATAAATGTTTTTTGGGTCATGATTTTAAAAGGTGGTATTTTGTAGATAACTTAACATTTGCATGTGTTTTCACAGAAACGGAGTATGCTCAAGGGAGTGTGTATGCAGGGGAGGTAGACTTCCTTATCCATTTGTGTGCCCAGGATTGATTGTGTGTGGTGCCAAGCTGGCATGTGAATCCGTCACTTTACAAGTGAATCAAGTTCATTTCCTGTACAGCATTATAGGGCAAATGTACATACCCAGTTCTTGCCCTAAATAGATACCCTCCATAGTTGAGGTTTTAAGGTTGTGTATCATTAAGCTTTTGCTGTGTAACAAACAACTGCAAAACCTCAATGAACGTTTCTCATGTGTCTTCAGGGTTCAGCTGATCTGTTCTGGGCTCTGCTGTTGTGGTTCTGCTGGTGTTGGCTGGGTTGACTCATTCATCTGTAGGTTGGTGAGGGCAGGGAGCTTGTCTGAGGCGTCTTTGCAGGAGCAGTTCTTCACGTGTTTCTCATCCTCCCTCGCAGGAAAAGCTAAATAGCCTTGGCATGTGTGGAGGTTTGAAACTGTATGTACCCCAGATGAGCATGTTCTTAAAGTTCGTCCATTCCTGTGGGTGTGGACCCATTGTAAATAGTATCTTTTGATGACACTATTTCAGTTAAGGTGTGACCCACCTCATTCAGGATGGGTCTTAATCCTCTTACTGGAGTTCTTTATAAATGGGATGAATACACAGAAAAAAGCCACAGAAGCAAGAAGCTGAAAGCCTCAAAACCCGAAAGAGAAGGGAGAGACCTGCAGACATCACCATGTGCCTTGCCACGTTGTAGAAGACCCAAGGATTGCCAGCAACCAGTCTTTGAGAAGGAAGCGTCACCTTGATGATGCCTTGATTTGGATATTTTTCTCAGCCTCAAAACTGTAAGCTAATAAATTCCCATTGTTAGAGTCAACCCATTTTATGGTGTCTGCCTTCAGCAGCCTTGGAAATTCAAACAGCCTGTCATTCTTACAGCAATGATGGAGACACCAGGAGTGCGTGTGGAGACATACAAAAGGCCTAGGCTTGGAACTGGCACAGTGTCACTCCTACCATGTTCTATTGGTCAAAACAAAGTGCATGGTGGTGCCCAGATTCAAGGGGTGGGAAAATAGACTCTGCTTCATTAGTGAGAAGAGCTGCAGAGTCACATGGCAAAGGGTGTGGGTGTGGGGAGGGATGAAGAATTGGGCTGTTAAAGCAATATACTACATATTGGTATTCTCTGTCTGGACAGTAAACAGCATATTTTAAGCTGATTTGATGAAGAAAACAAAGCCATTTTTAATTGAAATGGCCGTTTATAGATAGGTAGTGAAAACTTAATGATTGTTTCGTGTTTTGGAATCATAGATAATTAGAATTAGAAACTCAGAAGAAATCAAATTCCAGCTAAACCTTTAATTTTATAGACTAAGCAATTTGTAACCCCCATTGGGGAAGTAACTTGCTCAGGTTTTTTTTTTTTTTTTTTTTTTTTTTAAATTAGTGATCATAACTATTGAAACCTTATTTTCTTTTTCCTGAGTGTGATAATGTTTGAGAGGTATAATAGTAATCATCTTTCTTTCAACATCTTCCTTTAAGAAGAACCAAATAAATATGAAAATAGCTTTATTTTCTATATTAGAGCCTTCTGTTCACAAAACTCTACAGAATTATGAGATAATGTGGTTGTGTTCAGTAATTGATTTAGAAATGAAAACTTCAAGGATGTTATCATTAGAGTGATATAGGCAAATCAGTGCACAATCATGAGAAGCCTGCATTGCAGCATTTCACCCTGGTTTTTGTGTGTACGAGTATATTCATACTGCAGTGCTGGTGTTTGGAATTTTCACCAAGCAGTGAGATGCAGTGGAGAAAGCATGAACTGGGACAGGACTTGGGTTCCAGTGTTCACTCTGCTGCTGGCTATAGGGCCTTGGCCTCTTTGTGCTTTTATTCATCTGAAAAATGACAGATTTGATGAGATGGGATGTCATTATTAATAAGGATTAAGTTCAGCAGCATTTGACAGAAAAATTCTGAAATAAGTGACTGGTATAAGATAGAGGTTCTTTCTTTCTCTTTTTAAAAAGTAGGAAGTAGGGAGTTAGGGCTGATAAGGTGGCACTGAGTGTCATCAGAGATCCAGGCTTCCATCCTTTGCTCTGCCATCCTCAAGGCATGACTTCCTTCCTTCCCAAATCACCTCATTGATCAACATGGCTGCTGGAGCTCCAGCAATCATCTAAAAGGCTAGCAAAAGGGAGAAATGGAGAAAGGGAAAAAGGCACTTGTCCTTCCCTTTTAAAAAAACTTTATATTTTGAAATAATTTTAGATTTACAGAAAATTTGCAAAGACAGTATATAGAATTCCTATTATATCCTTTACTTGATTTTCCATAATATTAACATCTTACATAACCATGGCACATTTATCAAAACAAATAAATTAATATTGGTACTATACTATTAATCTAACTACAGTCTTTATTTGGATTTTACCAGTTTTATATGAATTTCCTTTTTCTGTTCCAAGATTCAATCCTGGATACCACATTGCATTTAGTCACCACGTCTCCTTTGTCTTCTTTTAATGTGTAACAGTTTCTCAGTCTTTTCTTGTTTTCCATGATCTCAGCACTCTCGTTTTTTGGAGGGAAAGAGGGTTTATTTATGCTGGTGGGTGGACAGGGGGAAGATTTCCCAATTCAGTCACCCCAAAGTGATTTTTCAGTTGGCTTTTATACCCATCCCAGACAAAGAGAGATAATCATTGTAGTTAACAGATAACAGAGGTTTGGGGAATTTTAGTAGTTTGTCCTACTTCCTTCAGGATTTACAACCTGTGACACCTGGGAAAGGTGCTTTATAGTCTAGGGAGATAGGTGAAAGGCTTATTCATTTCTGGGAGGTTTAGGGCAATAGATTAACGCTTATTCAGGTCTGGGTGCAGACTTTATATTTACATATTGCTGCAGACTTTACATTTATGTATTGCTCCTTTGTGAGACTAAGAGCTTCCATTATAGCCTGCTTCTAGCTTTGAAGGTTACATTTGAAGGCTTCTTTACAATTTCCAGCTTGCTTACAGTTTTAAGATTATATTTAAAAAAGTCACTGTTACAATTACTCCCTTAAAACAATATCTATTTCCAATCTTGGGAATTGAGCTGTTGTTCATTCTGGCTACTTCCTGCTGAAAATGGGATGATGTAGTTAAGGGGTTGTCTGGTGGAACTTCTGATTCATAACTTGTAGATACTGCTGATTTCCTTCAGAGGAGAATGGATCGCTCTTGGCAGGAGCTCTGGAAGAGGAAAAGGGTTTCATACATGTTGGAGTTATAATTCCGCTACTTAGAGACAAAAGGCATTTAACTAAAATGAGAATATATATAATAACCAGGAAGATTATAAGCATGGTTTGAAGAAGAATCTGTAACATTGACCTTATTCCTGAAGGTAGCCAACTGAATAGAAATTAAATTATTAACTGGAATAGTCTTAGTTTGAACTTGATTATTTAGGTGAGCTAGGAGAGAAGAGATGTTTCCAGATTCATTAGAAATTTAGGTATAGCATTTTATTTTGACAAGAGCACGTGTTCCCCCCTTGAGAGGTGGTGAGGATATTTATGGCCATTTTATTTTGTAATACTGCTTTGCACATTAAAGCCATTTCTGCATTTACTAGAGTTATACTGTGATAGCTGTCATTTAATGCATTTATTTTGACTCAACAGTCTTTTAAAGAGCACTGGCCAGGGACTGATTTTATAGCAAGTCCCTCAATTTGAGTCTGTCTTTTTTCTCATGATTAGACTGGGGTTATGAGTTTTTGAGAATTCCAAAATCATGAGAATTCCATGATTGTTTTTGAGAATTCCACAGAGGTGAAGTGCCCTTTTCATCATTTCTTGTCTCATCACAGATTGTATCAGTGTGAATTATTACTGGTGATGCTGACCTTCATCATTTGGGTAAGGCAGTGTCAACCAGGTTTCTCCACTGTATCACTGTATTTCTCTTTCCATACTCTTCTTTAAAAGTAAGTCTTTAAGTCCATCTCACACTCAAGGGGAGGGAAATTAAGCTTCATCTCCTGGAGCCCCCCCCCCCCTTTTTTTTAGTTTATTGTTCTTTTATTATTCCGTGGAGTGCAAGCAGTGAGATTACAAATAAATGTAAATTCCACCAGATAGGAAGTTGAACTTGTAGAATTAGGAGAGAAATGAGTGAAGGAAAGCAAACATTAATTTGAATCACTGGTGATATGAAACAACGCATACTGATGTTTCTTGTCACCTGCTTTTCTTGGCTAGGATTTAGTGTAGTGTAATGAGTGGTGAAGAGATTTGACAGAAGTCAGGCTGCTTGAGTTCAAATCCAGTAATGGTGTACTCATTAACAGTAAATATTGGGAGGATTACTTAACCTCTCTTTGTCTCAGTTTCCTCCATTAAAAGGGGATAAGAGCTGTACGTGCTCATAGGGTTGTTGCGAATATTAAATGCATCGAAACATGTAAAGTTGCTTAGAATTGTGCTTGGCACATAGTTAGGTGCCATGATTGTTAGTGATTGTGATTGTTACATGGCTATATCTAGCTACCAGTGAGGCTGGGGAATCTAGACTTTTCTCCAGGAAGCAGCATGCCTAGGTACAAAATTGGGATGCTGTTACTAAGGAAGAAAGGAGGGGCTGGATAGTCAGAGAGAGCCACAGTTTCTGCCACAATGTCTGTATGCAGGATTGGACCACTGGACCTGTGGTAGGTGGGACTGTGATGGGCCCACCATCCTTCCCTTGGACAAGGTCCTGTGTGCTCTCTAAGAGATCATTTTGGGACCTGGGAGAGTGAGAAATGCAGACTGCATCCAGAAGAGAACTAAGAGGTCATCAGAAATGAAGTATCCTGTTAGGTTTACTTTATCGGTGAGGAAGAATAAACTTTCCTCTCTGTGTCAGAATCCTGGCACAGTTCACACGCAGCACATGCTGGTGGCAACGTCTTCATTTGAAAGTGTTTGGTATGTTTGCTCTCTTAAAAATGTATTTCATCTTATCATATTGTGGTCATTTGGCATATCTAGGTGAAGCTTGCATAGGAGTAAAAAGGAAAGGGGGCTCCTTTGGGAACTGCCATGAAAAATGGGTAGACTAGAAGGCTTTGCAAATACGGAGACCACCTTATGGCATCTTGTGGGTGCAGCTTACAGGAGGGGCTAAGATGGAACCTCTATGGGAACGTGGAGTGCTGACATCTAGAAGACCTGTGGAATGATCCAGAACCTGCCCCACCCTCACCTTTCATGTATCATGTGCTCCTGTAGAGGACAAAAAGTAGCACCAGACACCAAGGACAGGATTACTGCCATGTCTTGCATTGAAGTTTCCTGATTTGAAAGGCAAACAAAGAGAAACTAGAAAGAGCAGGCTCTACCCCTAAAGATGGGATCTAAACACTGCATTTGTAGCTGGAGTACAGTGTCCCCATGTCTGACCACTTGGTCACCTCCTGAAGTTTGGTAATGACATGTGGCTCTTAACAACCGCCCCCCTCCCCTTCCTTGTCCTTGTGTAGTTGCTTTGGAACAGATAGTTCCCTCCCAGTCTAATATTAACTTTCCTGGATTTGTACCTATCAGATAAATTATATGTTTAGAGAATGATGGTGTTAAAGGTTATAGCCAGTAGTTTGCTGTTCATTTAACCTCTGAGGACTCCAGTCTTCTCCATCTGTAAAAGGAGGGAGTTGACCTGCATGATCTAAGGTCCCCGCCGACAAAAGCTGCTCTGGGCTCTTTGCCCTGATCTGACACATTATCCTCAGCTGCCCACGAGTACTGTGCCTTGTCCTTCAAGGCCGGGTGCCCATGCTTCTGCTACCCAAAGTATCCCTTCATCATTTGTTTCTCTGTAGGACTCTAAGCAGCTCCAATGAAGGAATCCAGGAGCCCTCAGCAGGGAGCTGCATGCAGTAGGAGCCCGCCCGCTGTAGTGCTCCTCCTTGAGTATATGTGAATCACATTGTTGTCCTGCCAGTTCCTCGCTCATCCTTCTGGTCAGGTTCTATTAGGAATGACATCTCTGAAGGAGATCTGTGCTTTTAATCACCTCGCCATGTTCATGGGGCCTGGATCTATGTCTCTGACATGCCTCATTCTTTTTCATCCTTTGATCAGACAAGGTGCCTGACACGCCCTGTCACAATGGGCTTCCTTCCAGTACCTTAAACTGAAAACATTTTTACAACACGCTTATGTCTGTGCTGTCCCTGAATGCATAATTAGTGAATGCGATGTAGCTGTCTTCCTGATTTCAAGGTTGTTGCCCCTTTAAGACCCTATAAAAGAATTCAGCCAGGCAGGGTGGCGTTCGAGGCCCCTGCGCTGTGGGCAGCTCCTCCTGGAGGGCCAGCTGACCTGCTGCTGAGAGCTCCTATCCCGTGGTTTGTGGGAAATGACAACATCCTGCTCCCCTGAACATAGGCTGACACTCACCTTATGTTTGACCCTGAACTTCTGTGAAAACCATCCAATACTTGGTTTTCTTCCACCCTTTTATGGTGGAAGGATCATTTCCACCATCCAAGGAACACTTCCTCCAACATTTATTGAAAACTTGCTGTGGGCAAGCCCTCATATAGTAGTTTACAGTTTATGTATCTTGTTCAGGTACGTTTTCAATAATATGTCTGATTTTCATAACATCCCTTTGAGGTGGACAGGACAGAGAGCAGAAGTCTCAGTCCCAGAGAGGAGAAGTGATTTGCCTAACCGCTGGTGGAGATGGACTGCCCACCCAGCTGGGTCTCTATCTAATCCTCTAATATGGGGTCTTGATGGTTCTTGCCTTTGAAGCAATTTCATTTGCTTCTGGCTTCACATCACCCTCCTGGCAACCTTCCATTTAATGCAAACTTCACGGCCTCCCCTTTCAGAGCGGAGCCTTGTCCTGGAGAAGTTTTCCAGACATTGAATTGTGTGACTGAAAGCCCAGACTTGTGCACTTGGCCCTGGGGACTGCAATTTGTGGGATTTCACTGAAGAGGCAAATTTAGAAAATTTCAATCAAGCATTCTCTTCCTTAGATTTTGCTCAGCTCTTCCTTTTTAAAAACCTGTTCCTCCTGGGTATTTTCATGATCACCCTCTAACTTACTTAATTAATATCTAGACATATGCTTTTGATAAAAGCTCTGACTGATGGAACGGCGAAAGGCTCAGCACAGAGACATTCCTTCAGTATTTACTGAGGTCCAGTAGCTTGTAGAAAACTCCAGGGCTACAAAGATGAAGATGACTAGTCCTGGCCTCAAGCAGCTTAGAGAAATTTTTGGAGCTTTTAGAGACTTTCGAATTCCAGCACAATTTCTCATTTTATTTTTTAAACTTTTGCATGGTGTACCGATAATGTTTAGCAGTATTTATAGAACAATCATACCACTCCTGCAGATAAAGTTGTTTTCAATTATTTGCATTCTTTTCCACTTTTTATCCTTATGAATATATAATTTATTTTGCATAACTTATGATTCTTCTTCAATACTGTACAAATGTCTTTCCATATTACTACATGGTTTTTTATTTGTCAATCCAGGGTTATATCTCATGTAGTTAAGCTTTCCTTTGTCATTGAATACTTAAGTTTCAAAAAATTTCCCATTATATAGTTGCAACATAATGGAAAAAGTTTTGCATATAACTTTAAAATCTGGGGGTGGATATTTCCTTAGTATAGGTTTCCTGAAGTGTGATTACTAGGTCAAAGAGCAAACATTTTCATGGTTCTTGATAGACATTGTCATATTATTATTCAAATGGCTATATTAATTTATCCTTTCACCAACAAAGTGAGTGTAGTAATTTTACCAGCATTTGATGTTACCACTAGAAAAATTTTGGAATAATTTGTTATAAATAGGAATTCCATTGTTGATGAGATGTTGGCGCTGGGGACATTTTAAAATTGTTTTTGAATGAGAATTTTCATTTTATATTATTTCATTTTTTCCTAAAAAAGTTTTGTGTTAAAACATTTTTCCTAAAGGGCAATATTTATAGGCCCAAGATTAAATTTAACCATAAGGTTAATAATTCCTTGGAGTAGAACTGTTCTTAGGGAGAGACCCTTCCATTATAACAAAGTAATCCTTGGGGTCATTTGCAGTAACAGACTTATGGATTCCTGAACTTTATATCTTTGACTGTAAATCTTCTCAATTCTTTCCCATGTGGGATGTGACCAGTGATGAGATTATGGGTGAGAGATTTAACCTGATTATGCCTCCTATTGTTCATCTGTTCAATGGGGATAATCAGTTGTTTCTGGGTTGTTGTAAGGATCAAACAAGATAATTTATGGAACCACTCTGCAAATAATACAAAGGTAAACTGCTAATGATGCTTTAATTGACTGCTTCTCAAATCCCTCTTTATCAGCTCCAAATGACCTCCCAGAATGGGAAGGATGGCTGCAGGGCATAGCTTGGGGTGGGGGACAGGCATATATGCTAATGGGGAAAGGTCTTGAAAGTGCCTGAGGTAGAATTGCTCCCTCAGCTGTAGGCAGGACCAGCCCCTTTTGGTCAGGCCTTCGTTTAACAGCCCTCCTTCCCTTATTAGCCACTGGCCCCTACTCCTGAAGCCTGGCTCCTCTCCTGTCCCAACACTACCGCTGGATATCAAATGAGATGCTGCAGCTTGCAGGGCAGCTATTGCTGGGGATAGGGAGGCTGGTGGAGTACACATGCCAGACCACGTAGGTGGGTTGACATTCCTCTGTTGCTCAAAGTCATGCGCCTGTTGTTTTCTTGTTCATTCTTTGATTGATTAATCTACAACATATGAATGGGTCAGTGGTTATTGCAGATACACACATACCAAATGTAGAATAAATGAAGTTTAACTCCTCTATTTTTCATCTTCTACACTAGAGTACCCTTAGCTCCTTAATATAGATCTATTTTCTATTGAAAGCTAACTAGTGTTTAAGTGTTTTTACTACTTGATAGACACTTAGTTCTAAGTGCTTTACTTGCATTATCTTATTTTATCCATGTAGCAATGCTCTTATATAGGTACTACTGTTAACTGCATTTGACCGATTGGGAAAAGTCTGGGAGCTCAAGTAACTTGTCCATGGTCACTTAGTTGGCAAGTGATAGAGCCAGGACCAGAACCCAGGTCTTTAAACTCTTCTTCTCATTGATGTTTCAGAGCTGTGGCTATTTCCACACTCACAACTTATTCTGAATCAGCGATGCATGACCGCACTTGGTGGTTCTGGGTCTCCCTACGGATACTGCTGTTGGAGTGATCTACGTGCATACCCCATACAGAAGGGTATGGCTGTGGTGTCTCAGAGGAGAGCTGGCTGATGGGGACAGAGCCTCAGATACGGTGGGGGGTGGAGGATTAACAGCGGAACAAGGGGGAGGGGAAAAGGAAGTGTGTGCCTGGACTTCTCATTGGAATCTGTGAATTCATTTTCAACTAATATTTGTTGAGTATCTACTATGCGCCAGGGCCTATAATGATTGTGACCATTTGTGTGTGCTTACCGTGCACCAGGCTCTGTGGTAGCTACTTTATATTTTTCTCTATTCCTCCCAACAATGCTACATGGTACATATTGCTATTTAGCAGATGAGGAAACTGAGGCATATGGAAATTAAATACTTTCTTCAAGCTTGCGGAGCTGGGAAACAGCAGAACTGGGATTCCACCTCATAGGACAGTGAGCATGAAATCACTATTCATTCATCCATTTGCGAGTATTTATCACGAGTTGCTATGTGTCAGCCACAGAGTTAGGCACTGAGTTAAAGAACAAAACACAGACTGCTGCTGCCAGGGAGGATATTTATTAATAATGTAGAAAGGGCCAGAGTCCTTGTCTCTACCCATGAATTGGAGTAAGTGGTGATAATTTCCAGCCTGAACTTAAGCCAGAAGATATTTTTCTCACGAAAACAGAAGCTGATAAAACCCCAGAGAACACAGGGCTGACCAGGGCTGGTCAGGGGGTTCAGTGCCCTTGGAACAGAGAACAAGTGTGAACTGTAGGGCTTTGCCATTGCAGAAAGAGGTGCTGCTCCTGGTGCCCAGAACAGGTGCAGGCTTTGTTGCAAGAGCCTCTTCAGAAATAACCAGCGAGGACTTGGCCACTTCATGGCACCACAGGATGCCCCAGAGCAGTCTCCGAGAGAAGATTTAACAGGGATGCATGAGAACAGAAACAATTACCTAGCCACATGGGCTAAGGGAGGAGGAATTAGCAATTATTAGATGCTTAAGATATATTACTTCTAGTTTGCTGTACATAATTATATGTAAGTTCCATCCCAAAGCAAAAATAGTCATTCTCAATTAATTCTTTTGTTCTCCTCATTAAATCCTAGTTATAATGTTCCTTGAGGTGTTGTTATAGATGAGATCTGCATAAATGTATTATGGTGTAGTGGTTGTGGTGTGTCTGTGTGTATGTGTGTGTGTGTCTGTGCATGAAAATGACTGTTGAAGTCTAAGACAAGATTGTAAGGCCTGGAGTGGGTGACCAGCTAAGTCTCCCAAAGACTGTCACACATTACAGTTGGCCCTGAGGATCCAGAGATGAACAGGACGCAGCTCTTCCCCTTAAGGAACTCATAATAGCAATCAATACTGTAAGGTAGATTGGAAGCTCCTTGAAGTCGAGAACCATGTCTTATATGGATTTTTAAACCAAATGGCTAGCACCGTGCCTGACAAAGAGTAGATGCTCAGTGAATGTCTCCTGATTTAGTTGAATAGGTAATACACAAGTGTTACAGAAACAGAAGGGAACCACTCACTCACTCCTGGAGCCCCATTCAACCCTTCTCCCCTGGGATTTTGAAGAAAACTTTATTGAAGAGGAGTATTTGAGTCAGGGCTTCAAGACTGGACTGTGTTCATGACTGGGGAGGTAGAGATACCAAAGAAGATGGCCTATGTCACATGAAAAACGTATAATCCTGACAAAATACAGATCTAATTTGAGGGCATATAATAATGCCTTAGTCTTGAAATGTTTTCTTTTGAATGGCAGCCCCAATCAGCCTCTTACTAGTGCTGGGTTGATAGGCCATGCTTGCCATGGATGTGTGAGGGACACTGGTGGCATTTGCATCACACATTGGCTATTCCCCTATTAGGCCTTTCAGGCTTTAAACAATAACTCCCACCCCTTTCTTTTGCCTTAGATTCATGTATGAGGGGAAAACAGGTTCATGATTAATAGGGCCTAGCAATGTGCTTGGCATTGACTCACACAAGGGAATGAGACCATTGTGAGAGAAGTGGTTCTCTACCTTTTGGAGAAGTGGTTCTCTACCTTTTGGATCAGACAAGTACTCCATCACAAAAGCATTTCTTACGCAACTGAATGGGTAGAAAAAGCCGTAAAGAGATTCCAGTGGAGGTGCTCTCTTTAAAAACATTAATTATCAGAAATAAATTCTGCATCTGGGAAGACATCAAAGCATAGACATTTTAGCACACTTGACTTCAATGTAATAATACCTAAATGTTTTTTCTATAATTGTTGAGGGATGAGCTGAGCCACAAAGGTTAAATTTCCAGATTACTTAGGCTTTTTGTTAAAACTTAAACACAGCCTGAAACTATTGTAATGGAAATAATTACAGAATCGATTGTAAAATTTTGTTTTCTTCCTTCTTAGATGGCTCATACCAATCATTATTTAAAGTATCGTTGGTGAGATACTGGCATCATCATAAGGTCAAGGATTGTATTTTGCTGTGACGCAATTATGTCCTCAAGTGTCATTGTGCAGCCTGCTCCTGCTCTGAATGGCCCCAGATTGCTCTGGCTTTTGAGATCGTTCGTCTTCAGTTTAAGGATTACCTGTGTCCTACTTTGATGTCAGTTGACAAACTCGTGGTGCTGTTAGTTTGCCTACTTTTAGCAGTACTTTTCTTTGTTTTACAGTTTTCACTGCCTCTAAAATCACATAATTTAGCTTGTTGGAACTTCATCTGAAGGAATCAGCAGTAGGTCCTGAGTGAGTGCTTGAGGGACTCTCCTATGAATACAGAAGGTGGGCGTTACGTGGATGGGTGTTTTGGTTTTTGTTCCAGAACTTCTTTCTGTGTACTTTGGGGTTATCAGCAGGCTTCTGCCTAGTTGAGGCTGCTGCATATGTAGCCTTCAGATAATTGAGGCATAACTATCCTGCAAGAGAGCCACAGATCTTATGGATGAGCCTTCATGATCAAACATAAAACCTCTAGTCTGGAGAATAAGACTCCAGATTTCAAAGTGGAAGATTTAGGTTTACTTGCTAGAAGTTGATTGCCTTCTCTGAAATATGGAAAAAAATGCTGGCCGCCAGCCTAAGTCCCAGTAATTTAGAATCTAGTTTCTTGGAGAAAGGGCTGTATCCATATCAGAAAATTATAAAACTTAATACCAGCTCTGAAGAGTTAATAATAATTTCGGTAAGGTAGTAGCAGTATTTGCCAAATGGAAAAATGGATAAAATTTTTGAAAAAGGCACTTTTGATTAATTTAAAAAGATTTTTCCCTTTTCTTTTAAGGGACAGAGGGTGAGGAGAGGCTTTCTGATAAAAAGTCATCCTTGAAATGGTTGCATAATATTTGTCAGCCAGCAAGTCCTTCAGCATGGACACAATGTAGTGTTGCTGTAATATGCAATGCCACTCGCAGCTAATCCCTTTATTGATTTTTTTTCCCCCTCTGAACTTGCTGACAGCAAAAGATTAGGTCTAGGAAATAGTTTCAGTTCTAGTTCTATTTGACAATATTCAGAATTTAAGATGACCTTTAAAATAGAAAGGGCTGCATGGAGTAGGGTTTAAGTAGTTAGGGATGTGATATGAAAAGCAAGGAAGAGAAGGTTGCCTTTCTAATGGCAGTGTCAGGGCAGGCCATGCTGAACAAGTGTTCTCTGTATCCAGGGCCCTGTGAGAGCCCAGGGCCAGGCTGACTCTTGGGGCCAAGTTTGCAAAGGACGTGAGTTTGACTTTGTCTCAGTTATATTAATGCACTTTACTTTCTCTTCTGTAACTTTCTCCCACCAGCCCTTTCAGTCTTTCTTGGCCTTGTTGGTGTTGTCTAATCTCCCATTATGCATTCAACAGACATGTGTTCCTTCCAAGGACCTGATGCTCCCAAACCACCTCTATCAGTCCTCCCATTTCAGTCCTTTTTTTTTTCCAAATGCAATTTTAGTGAGATATATTCAAGTATGCAATCAGTTGTTCACAGTGTCATCATATAGTTGTGCATTCATCACCACAATCAATTTTTGAACATTTTCATTACTCCAAGAAATAAAAATGAAAATAAGAATAAAGTTAAAAATAAAAGTATGAAAGAATACTCAAAACATCTCCTACTAGCCCCCCCCCCCATTACTCATTTTCTTTTTGTCCCCATTTTCTACTCATCTTTCCATACACTGGATACAGGGAGTGTGAGCCACAAGGTTTACACAATCACATGGTCACACCTTATAAGCTATATAGTTATGCAGTCATCTTCAAGAATCAAGGATAGTGGATTGCAGTTCAACAGTTTCAGGTATTTCCTTCTAGCTGCTCTAATACACTAATAATTAAAAAGGGATATCTATAAAATGCATAAGAATAACTTCCAGAATGACCTGTCAACTCCATTTGAAATCTCTCAGCCACTGAAACTTTATTTTGTTTCATTTCTCTTCCCCCTTTTGGTCAAGAAGGCTTTCTCAACCCCACAATGCAGGGTCCAGGCTCATCTCCGGCAGTCATGTCTCCCATTGCCAGGGAGATTTATAGTCCTGGGAATCATATTGCCTGTGGGGTGGGAGGGGGTGGGGGGGAGGTGGGGAGGGGCAGTGAGTTTACCTGCAGAGTTGCCTTAGAGAGTTAGTCCATTTTTAAGAGGAAAGTCGTCTAATTAAACTGATTGAAGATGTAAATGGCTAGTTGACTTTAATTCTTTGTGAAGTAAAGTCTCTGAAACAGTATGGAGACTTTTTTTTCCCTCTTCTTAGTGTTTATTAGTGTCAGAATGGTAGAGAAAGGGAATTGGTGGAGCCTATAGTTTAAAAAAATTAAGAATTTAAATAAAGCATAAATATATGTAAATGTATGACACACATTCCAGCCCTACCCTCTACCCTCCTCCTGATGGCCACCCTCTCTTACTTCCCTTGTTCACTTTCATGGGAACAAGATTAATACCCCATTAGTAGACTTCCTGTGTCAAATTGAGCTTTTATTGGACTCGGTTATGCTTTAGGGGTTATTTAACCTTGGTGCAACTAAATTAATGTGATGGGTTTTATTTGAAGTATTATCCTTTTCCTTTTCAACATCACCTTGCAGGGGACAATGGTAATCTCCATTAGTTCACGAATTGCATAATTACCAGTTACTGGTTGTATGACTTAGGACTTGTCACTTAATTCTTCTGGCCTTCAGTTTCCTTATCCGTGAAATGAGAAATATGACCAGATAATCTCAAAGGTCACTTCCACCTATAAAATTCCAGGTTTAAGTATACACTGCCCCCTGTTTCTTCTAAATCTCATTTCAAAAAGGCTCTGCATTAGAAAAATTCCACCAACATCCATCCATCCATCCATCCTTCCATCCATCCCTCATGTGCAGAAGTATGACAAGCATAGGAAAGGATGGTGAGAATTCAAAAGCCATAGAAAGTATGATCCTTTCCTTAGGGAATTTTTTTTTTTTAATCTTCATTTTATTGAGATATATTCACATACCACGCAGTCATACAAAACAAATCGTACATTCGATTGTTCACAGTACCATTACATAGTTGTACATTCATCACCTAAATCAATCCCTGACACCTTCATTAGCACACACACAAAAATAACAAGAATAATAATTAAAGTAAAAAAGAGCAATTGAAGTAAAAAAGAACACTGGGTACCTTTGTCTGTTTGTTCGTTTGTTTCCTTCCCCTATTTTTCTACTCATCCATCCATAAACTAGACAAAGAGGAGTGTGGTCCTTATGGCTTTCCCAATCCCATTGTCACCCCTCATAAGCTACATTTTTATACAATTGTCTTCGAGATTCATGGGTTCTGGGTTGTAGTTTGATAGTTTCAGGTATCCACCACCAGCTACCCCAATTCTTTAGAACCTAGAAAGGGTTGTCTAAATTGTGTGTAAGAGTGCCCACCAGAGTGACCTCTCGGCTCCTTTTGGAATCTCTCTGCTACCGAAGCTTATTTCATTTCCTTTCACATCCCCCTTTTGGTCAAGAAGATGTTCTCCGTCCCACGATGCCGGGTCTACATTCCTCCCCGGGAGTCATATTCCACGTTGCCAGGGAGATTCACTCCCCTGGGTGTCTGATCCCACGTAGGGGGGCAGGGCAGTGATTTCACCTTTCAAGTTGGCTTAGCTAGAGAGAGAGGGCCACATCTGAGCAACAAAGAGGCATTCGGGAGGAGGCTCTTAGGCACAATTATAGGGAGGCCTAGCCTCTCCTTTGCAGCAATCCTTAGGGAATTTATATTTCAGTTTTAGAAACAAAATTAATGTATTAAATAGCCAGAGAGCAGAAACAAATGCAAGTTTGTGTCAACACAATAATGGGTACATAAAAACATTTTTTAATGTAAAATTAGATTGTAAGCCTTTTGAGGGCTTAACACGCAGTAAGTTCTTGATAGATGTTTGTTGAACCTCACAATAAAGTATGAACTGTAAGAATACACAATACAGGAGTGACCAGTATAGACTGGCTGACTAGGGAAAGAATTGGTATACACTGGCTGGGCAATTCTGGAAACGCACAGAGTAGACAGACTCAGGAAGGGCTGATTATTAGCCTGGCTGACTTGGGAGGGTCTCAGTGTAGACTGGCTAACTCAAGAAGGGCTCAGTACAGACTAGTTAACTCAGAAGAGGCTGAGTGTAGACTTGCTGTTGGGAGGGTCTCAGTTTAGACTGGCTGGATCAAGAAGGGGTCAGTGAGACTGGTTTCCTGGAGGAGGAGATTTTTGAGATGAGAGGGTTGGGAGATTGTATCCTGTGCTCTAGTTATGGAAAGGCACTACACACTAACATTGCTTTTCTTTGCATACGAATGTACCTTTGCCACTTCAAATTTGCAATTAGCCCTGACTGTCAGTGCCAAGACTATGGGTGGCAATGTGGTCAGGTTCACTGTCAGGAACTGGACCAGGAGAGCCTCAGCCACGCAGTGGAAGGCCGAGGACCCACACGTACTGCTCTTCTATCAGTGGTCCTTGATTTCAGTCTGTGAATTCCATCATGCTAAAATGAGTCCCTCATTTACTCATCTTTCTTGGCAAGTATTCCTTCCCGGGTGCTTATCCTTTGCATGATCATCCAGTCCCCTCCTCTAGAATCATGGTGCTACCAGCTGCCTAAGTAGGAAGCTCACCTCAACCCAAAGACTCCTTCTGCCAGAGTCCACCCGCCAGCTTGGATGCCTCACCTGTCAACAGACTAATCTAGGTTGTGCTAGAGACATTGCTGTTGGGACTGTTGCTCATTCTCTTTCAGGGCTAGACCTTGAGTTGGATAGTTTTTCTTATCCAGGTCTGCTCATTGCCAGTCATACACTGTTCCCTAATAACTGGCTTTGAAGTCCTCATGCCTTGAGACTGGACTTACAAGAATTATGACATGGAAGTAGGAGTTTGGGGGGCCTTGAAATTCAGGGATCTGGAACCAGGCAAATATCATGGCCATGAGGGGCAACTCTTGTGTGCCAGCTGGACAGAGGCCTGGGACACCACTGTCAAGAAGACCTCTATAAATAAGGATAAATCCTTTATACCCAGAAAGCTTTTTATACTCTTCCTACTGGGTTTAGGTCCAATTCTTGGACAAGGTCTTCTGAAATCACACAGGCGGGAGAAGGTAAGTGGATCATCTGGCTGGAAAGACGTAATGAGGTAAACAGATAAAAGAGATGATATGAACAATGGCATTGAATTGCCAGTATGTTGAAATGGTGTTTATTGAGGCATTGCAGTAAATCAGTGCAACAGTAGATCTGAAAGTTACCAAAGTCCTGAATTTTGCTACCTATTCAGGGCTTATTCCTGGAGAAAAATCATAATTGGCATCTCACTTCTGCTTGAGTGAATGAAGTTTTATAGTATCCTAATTGGCTAAGAGTCCTCATTATAAAAACAGTGTTGGCTATAAACCATAACACACTGTAAGTCAGAGGGCCTCAGTGTCAGAACTGTGTCCTTGCTAGTCTCTTTCTAGACCTGATATTTTTTAACAGTGTGGGGTTAAATAAGCTCAGGGTGTGAGAACAGCTTTTAATCTTTGACAGCTTTCATGGCTCACTGTTTAAAAAATGTTCACTCTCAAATTCCAGGTCTTTTGTTTTGCTCTTAATTTGTTGAAAAGGCATATGGAATTAACTTGGTAAACAGCGAAAAATAATGGTATATCAAGTCAGATCTTTTTATTCTTTGAACAAGGCTAGGCTTGGAATTTTCCTTTATGTTAACCTAGGGAAAAAGCAGTTGATTCACCATATTAGAAATGTAAATAAGTATCATTTCCTGATTTAAAAAATTTAGAAGCATCTATTAAAATCCCAACCGTTGATAAACCTAACCATAAAGAACAAATAGAACATAAAGAACTATTTGTTCACCAAAGCAACATTTCCTTAGATTTGATTTCTTGCTTCACTCTTCCTTTCTGCTGACCCTCCCCCACAAATTGAGTTGTAAACTGCTTCAGGGCTGAGAGTGTGTTCTATTATTTTTCTAATGCCAGCACTTAGTGACATGAATGATATGCAATTATGAATGTTTATAAGATTATGAAGTTTTATAAATAAAAGTGTTTCCTGGAGGTGGCAGGTTCTGAGCTGAGGGTCGTGGATTTGTTGCGGTTATGAGTTTACCCCAGTAGGCAGACCTTCTTGGCATGGGAGAAGCCAGGTTTGGCCTCAGCAAAGGCCTGTCACCTTCAAACATGATGGAACCAGCCTCCCACTGGGTGGCTCCCCCAGCTAGGCTCCTATCACTAGTTCTTGGAAATTCTTCTCCCCACCAACTTGGAGGGTTTTCCCAAAGGAGAGAGACATTCTTCATGGATTTTTCTGGGAGTTCCTCTCCCTCAAAGGGTCTGCTGCAGAACAGCACAGATTATCAGCAGTTACCGATGGAAACAGCAGTTGTCTAAAGCTTGAGGAAAATGTAGGGACACGGGTTACGTAGTGGAATTCTGGATGGTGTATCTCCTCCATCTTCATGCCTAGTGTTTTGCATATGTTGCTCAGTAAGTATTTGTTGACCTGAATTTTACATGATTGAAGTAAGGGATAGATCTTCAGTTGCTTTATTGTCTCGGTTCAGGTTTTAAGCCTGGATTAGGTTGTCTTGATTTCCTCTCTTTCCTCACCCAATGTTGTTCTCTAGGGACCCTCAAATTTCCCATAGTGGGTTCAGAAAGGCCACAGAGGGGTCTTGTGTGTGTCTACAAATGCTCTTGACTCTAGATGGCCTGGAGGGCTCTGACATTTCCTTCAGAATGTGCTTAAGAACCTGTCCTTTCCACTGGTGACACCTGCCCTGTGGCCTCTTCTGCTCCCACTGCTAGCGTCTCCTGTGGTTCCCACCTGTGACATGTGTGTCTCCTCACTGACTCTACTCCACATTTAGGCTGGTCCAGCTTGCTGCTGCACCCTGGCCTCCCAGGTGCCTGGCTCTTGGTTGTCATTTCATTAGAGAGGGAAGAATCTCTCCTTATGTGTGTGGCAATGTCTTACAGGGACTTTTGAGAGTTGGCTCTTTCATTTATTTGATTAAGCCTCTATTCCCTAGTACACTTCTACAAATCCCCAGAGCTGGGATCTTGCTGTATTTGGAATAACACTCCCCTTGCTTTGGTCCATCGTTCTTAGACCATGCTTGTGTACATTGCCCCTACCCTTAGGATTATTTCCCCAGTAGTTTCGTTGTTCTCTGATGTAAATAAACTCCCAGAGAGGGGGAAGAGACAGGTATTCCAGGGACTAGCCTGGAGATACTCTGAATTCCAATGAGCACCTCTCCTGCTCTAAGCTGCAGCTGCCCTACTGACCCTTTAGACGTGCCCAGACGTGTCTAAAACCCTAGGCAGAAACAGCCCAGGCTGTTAAGATTTTACCTTCAATACTTTTCTGGGGAGCTGATATTTAGCTTCTCATTTAGAGACCTGCACAGATTGGGGTCCCATAGATGATCTTAATTATGATATTAATGTGGTCTTTCATCCTTGATCAGCTACTCCTGAGAATTCTTTCCTCTTGAAACTTCCATCTCTTGAAACCTTTTAGATCCTTAGTGACTTGGTCTTCTTTCCTGCCCACTGTGATTTGCTACTATAAAAAAAGCAAAACACGGTTTGTGTGTATGTTGGGGTGGGGAGTGGGGAGAAAGCCATTATCAATGATGAGTCAGGATGACAGGCTCAGCTCATGATCCAAGAGACAGGATCATGGGTAGGAAACCAAAGCTGCTCCCATAGGGTCCTGGGTAGGTGCTGAGAACCAAGAAGGTGGTGCCAAAAACTGTATGTGGTCCAGGGAGAGAGCTGCATTTTGAAAACTGGGGTGTGCTTTCAAGGTACAAGGAGTTTTCAGAGATCCCACAAAGATTACCTCAAGTAAAGGGGGCTTATAGAGAGGATATATCTGACAGGGCTTCGACTGGGAAGCTGAGGAGTTGGGGCAGCCCCAGATCCTGCCCTTCTTCTCAGTGCCTTAGCTTCTTTCTCCTTGTCTGCTCTGTTCCACCCAGCTTTCTTATTCCTTGACTCCCTCGTGACATTAACCTGCGTTTTATTTTGTTTATTGATTTTGTTTGTTTTCCTTGGTTCCAGCTCAATTCTATGGCACCCTTTCAACGCCAGCTACTTCTCACAGTGTTTCTGGATCATTTTCACTTGTTGGAGGATTTGATTGGCTTAACTCACCATCTTGTTCTGGACCATATGTCAGGGGTGGCTACAGGCCAGTGAATAGGCTGGTGTCCATCCCTGGCTCAGTCTCACATAGCTCAATATAAGGGTGCTGAAGTAGGGAGAACATGGGTGAAGCCCTTCTTGGGAGTTTGGGTGGGGCAGGCTTTCCTGCATGATTTCTCTGGCTTCCAGGGGATAGAACTGTGAGAACTCGTGCAAAGGTGGTTTTCCGGATTGCCTGAACAGTTAGGGCCTCACCAGGGATGCTGACAACTTGGGCTGCTCTTCCACACGAGGCTTTTGCACCTGCAGCATCTTTAAGGAACAGCCTGTTATCTGGCTCCTGGCAGCACTGCAAGTCCATTTGGATGACATAGAGCCCATAGCACCTAGACATGCTTCCCTGAGATAAGGCTTATAAAATGACTGTCAATACATGAATGTGTACAGTGCATGTGTTGTGTGTAATGGCTAAAACTGCACCTTCAGATACATGAACTTGGATCTTCACGGTAAAGGAGCTATTATTGTTCTCATTTTACATATGAGGAAACTGACTCAGTGAGAAGTTGAGAGACTTGCCCAGTGTTATACAATGAACAGGAAGAGTTAAGAGTTGGGCCTCGGCCTTCTGACTTCCAGTCCTAAACCTCTTACTTCCCATATGTCATACATCTGTATGCAGGGCATTGTGCTTCCCTAGGTGTTACGAAGAGATAAAAAAGAAATAAGCTTATGTTCTAGTTAGGATAAGCTGCAAACAACTTCTATTAAGACAGGCATTTGAGAGAGAGCTGATTGCTCTGTGCTGGTAATTGCGAACTTGAAGTATTCATAGAAGAGGACACACAAAAATTACAGGCTGCTTTGCAAAGTCTGGGATCCACTGGGAATTGAAGATAAGCCTAAAGAGACTCAAGGTCACGTACTTGCCCAAACCCAGGAAACCTTTCAAACAGCCAAAGTTATTTGTTGGGAATACTGAACTGGGTGATGTTCCTCAATCCTGCTACTTGACAAAGTTCCTGGAGGGCATGGTCTGATGCACTAATTGACAGAAACTCTGAAGCCCAAACCAAGGAGGCCAGTGTGTCCTTTGGAAAGACAGAGCAGTGCAGCCTGCGTGGTGCAGAAGGTCTACACTGAAGTGGTGTCTCATCTTTTAGACAGCTTGGTACCTGGGCTTGCAGAGAACATCACAAGAGTTTTTTCGAGCTGTTTTAACATAACCTAGAATGAACATCAAATGACAAGAGAGAATCCCTCACTACAATGTACTAGAATATAGCTGGAGAGGAAGACTCAGAGGTATTTCCAGGGGCAGAATTCTGATGGGTTGGTCCTGAGAGGCACATGAGGATGGCAGAGCTCTGCCAAACAGTAGCTTCAGGGGCACCCAGAGAAGCAGCCACTATCACGGTGAGTGGAGGTAATACTTCCAGAGCCCGCTGGAGCCAGGAATAAATGTGCTAGCCCAGCCAGAGAGGACACCTTCGCAGGAAGACAGCTGGTGGGTGGAACAAAAGGAACTTAGGAGCAGGCTGTGCATCACTGGGTCAATGCAAGGGAGGCTTGGCAGCCAGTGGCCAGGAATTCAGCCATCCTTGGTGGTGCCTGGCAAGGTGAAGGTAGTGCCCTCAGCTTGGAGGAACTGGTGATAAGTGGCCATCAAGTCAGGCCCTAGTCATGGGAGGATAAAGCAGAGGCCCATTTACCAGGACTGGTGAACAAGGCCAGGGCAGGATCAGTGCTGGGATTGAAGTGCTGTCTGCACCTTACCTGGCCTGGACCCAGGTTAGATACCAGCTGGTCTGCTGAATGCTGCTGTCCATGCCTAAGGCTGTGTCAGCCATTCTGAATTCTCTCTGGGAGAGGTTAGTGCAGTTTTTGAGGTATAGAGAGGGGTTGTGGGGTCAAGAGGCCCAAGATATGGGGACAGGGGGGTTCTGAGGAAAGGAAACTGAAAAGTCTCCACTAAGAATGACTAAGAATGCTGAACAATGTGCAGCTGGAAGTGTGGATGAATGAAGGCAGGGACGCAGAATCTGAGGTTCAGAAGGGAAAGTGGCTGCATCACAGTCACACTGGACAAAGCTGGGACAGATCCAGATTTTCTTTTTTTAAGACCTTATGTTTACCTTGTTTTATTTTCAGCATTGTACTTGCCTTTTTTTGTATAGGCAATATATTCACATGGCTCAAAAAGTTTTAAATTATAAAAGGGTATACAATAAACATTTCTTTTCCACTTGTTTTCCCAATTACCCAGTTCCCTTTCTATAGATAACCAATATTAATTTCCTTGTGCTTCCATCCAGAGATGTTTTGTGCATATGCAGGTATATACCTATATAGTATATCGAAATCTATTTTTATATCTATATCTCTCTTTCCCCTTATTTTTACGTAAATGTATAATTTATGTATATATTGCACACTGTTCTGTATCTTGTTCATTTTTACACAGTTTATCTTGTAAAGTATTCCATATCAATATATAAAGAGTTTTGTCTTAGAAAAAATGGCTGCATTGTCTTACATTGTGTGGATATGCTATAGTTTATTTAAACAGTATCCTGATAGAAATCTAGGTTGCAATTGTAAGCAAGGTAGAATAACCTTATACATATGTCAGTGCACACCTTTGAAACCACATCTCTGGGATAAGTTGCTAGATTTGGTATTTCTGGGTCAAGAAGTATAAGCCTTTGTAATTTTGATGGATATTGACAAACTGCTCTCCAGAGGGTTTGTACAAATTTACACTCTGACAGCAGCTGGTTCTGAGTGTCTGTTTTCCTACACCCTTACAACACAGTGTTACCAAACTTCAGAGCATTTGTCAAAATGATAATTGAGAATGGTACCTCAGTAGCTTCAATTTTTAATTCTCTTATTATGAGTGCTCTTGAGTATCTTTTCGGGTGTGTAGGAGACATTTGTACTCCCTTTCTGTGAACTATCTATTCATATCTTTTACTCATTTTAAAATTGGCATGGTAGTCTTTGTCTTACCAATTCGTTGGCACTTTTTATATATGAGGGAAAGTAGTTCTTTGCCTGTCATATCACTTACAAATATTTCCTCCAGTTCATATTTTGTTTTTTGCTTATGGTGGTTTTTGCTATTTAGAAATTTTATATTTTTATGTTTTCAAATTTATCAACATTTTCTTTAATGTATTTTGGGTCATAATTTTAAAGGCTTTCTGCCCTCTGAGGTTGAAAAGAATTTTCTCATGGTTTCTTCTGGTACTTTTATGACCTAACTATATTTTTTTCAAACAAATATTTGATCCATTTAAAATTTATTCTGGTTTAAGAAGCTGTGTGCCTTCAATTTTATTTATTTCCAGAGGGTCACCTAGTTTTCTAAATACCATTTCTTGAAGAAACCATCTTTTCCCTACTGATTTGAGACGCCACTTTTGTAATGTCGTAAATTCCCATATGTTGACCTGGATAGAAGTGACCAGTTCTTCTGTCACTTTGCAGTACCCATCATCTAGGCCTGGGGGGACAGAGAGTCATGCCAGGGAAAGGAAGTGTCTAGTAGCCCGTGGAGAGGGGTAAATAGAGATCCCCAGGTAGCAGGGAGCGGCCAAAATCAGCTGGGGTGCTAAAGAGGCTAGAGAAGGACTGTCAGGGTATGGAGGGGGACACAGTTTGAGCAACTTGGGGACGGGAGACCGGGGGGGCAGCTTGCCTAAGACAGATCTCCTGGGAGCTAACTGGGGGCTGCTGTAACTTAGACTGGAGAGAGGCAACAGTGGGGCTTCTCAGTGTGGTATTCTTCATTTTCAGGGGTTTACTTCAGACTCTGTAGTTGAGCCTCCACTTGCTTTGATGGTTTCCTACCTGCCCTCAAAGTTCAGGCTCCTTAGAGCCCCATTCTATTCCAAAAACATCTCCATGATGTGCGTTTCGGAGTTCTAACTCTTCTGGGGTGGCATCTTACTATTTGATACTAATTTTTATTTTAAAAATCTTACTGTATTTCATCTTTTTTTTTTTTCATTTTTATTGAGATTGTTCAGATACCATACAATTATCCAAAGATCCAAAGTGTACAATCACTTGCCCCTGGGTACCCTCATACAGCTGTGCATCCATCACACTTAATTTTTGTTCAATTTTTAGAAACTTTTCATTACTCCAGACAAGAAATAAAGTGAAAGATGAGAAAAGAAAAAAAGAAAAGGAAACTCTAATCCTCCCCTATCCCTAACCAACCCCCCTCAATTATTGACTCCTAGTATTGATATAGTACATTTGTTGCTGTTTATGAAAAAATGTTGAAATACTACTAACAGTAGTATATAGTTTGTAATAGGTATATAGTTCTTCCCTATATGCCCCTCTATTGTTAACTTCTAATTGTATTGTCATACATTTGTTCTGGTTCATGAAGTGATTTCTAGTATTTGTACAGTTGATCATGGACATTGCCCACCATAGGATTCAGTTTTATACATTTCCATCTTTTGACCTCCAACTTTCCTTCTGGTGACATATATGACTCTGAGCTTCCCCTTTCCACCTCATTCATACACCATTCGGCGCTGTTAGTTATTCTCACATCTTGCTACCAACACCCTTGTTCATTTCCAAACATTTAAGTTCATCCTAATTGAACATTCTGCTATACTAAGCAACCACTCCCCATTCTTAAGCCTCGTCCTATATCTTGGTACCTTATATTTCATGTCTATGAGTTTACATATTGTAATTAGTTCCTATCAGTGAGACCCTGCAATAATTGTCCTTATGTGTCTGGCTTATTTCACTCAGTATATTGCCCTCGAGGTTTTGTCATCCACCCATTTTTTTTTAATATGGTTTTGTTCACTCACCATACATTCCATCCCAAGTAAATAATCAATGGTTTTCTGCATGGTCATACATTTATGTGTTCACCACCTTCACCACTATCTATATAAGAGCATCTACATTTCTTCCACAAGGCAGGAGGGAGAGTCAAAGAAGGTAGAGAGGCAAAAGAAAGAGGAAAAAAAAATGACAGCTAGGAAGCAGCAAAAGGAAAAATAACCTTAAATCAAAGTAGAATAAAGAATCAGACAGTACCACCAATGTCAAGTGTCTAACATGCCTCCCCTATCCCCCCCTCATCTGCATTCACCTTGGTATATCACCTTTGTTACATTAAAGGAAGCATAATACAATGATTCTATTAGTTACAGTCTCTAGTTTATGCTGATTGCATCCCTCCCCCAATGCCTCCCCATTTTTAACACCTTGCAAGGTTGACATTTGCTTGTTCTCCCTCGTAAAAGAACATATTTGTACATTTTATCACAATTGTTGAATACTCTAGATTTCACCAAGTTACACAGTCCCAGTCTTTATCTTTCCTCCTTTCTTGTGGTGTCTCACATGCTCCCCACCTTCCTCTCTCAACCGTATTCATAGTTACCTTTGTTCAGTGTACTTACATTGTTGTGTTACTATCTCCCAAAATTGTGTTCCAAACCACGCACTCCTGTCTTCTATCACCCTGTAGTGCTCCCTTTTGTATTTCCTGTAGGGCAGGTGTCTTGTTCACAAAGTCTCTCATTGTCTGTTTGTCAGAAAATATTTTGAGCTCTCCCTCGTATTTGAAGGACAGCTTTGCTGGATACAGGATTCTTGGCTGGTGGTTTTTCTCTTTCAGTATCTTAAATATATCACACCACTTCCTTCTGCCTCCATGGTTTCTGCTGAGAGATCTGCACATAGTCTTATTAAGCTTCCTTTGTATGTAATGGATTGCTTTTCTCTTGCTGCTTTCAGGATTCTCTCTTTGTCTTTGACATTTGATAATCTGATTATTAAGTGTCTTGGCGTAGGCCTATTCATATCTCTCCTGTTTGGAATACGCTGCGTTTCTTGGATCTGTAATTTTATGTCTTTCATAACAGATGGGAAATTTTCATTGATTATTTCCTCTATTATTTCTTCTGTCCCCTTTCCCTTCTCTTCTCCTTCTGGGACACCAATGATACGTACATTATTGTACTTTGTTTCATCCTTGAGTTCCCGGAGACGTTGCTCATATTTTTTCATTCTTTTTTCCATCTGCTCCTTTGCGTGTAGGCTTTCAGGTGTTTTGTTCTCCAGTTCCTGAGTGTTTTCTTCTGCCTCTTGAGATCTGCTGTTGTATGTTTCCATTGTGTCTTTCATCTCTTGTGTTGTGCCTTTCATTTCCATAGATTCTACTAGTTGTTTTTTTGAACTTTTGATTTCTGCCGTATACATGTCCAGTTCTTCCTTTACAGCCTCTATCTCTTTTGCAATATCTTCTCTAAACTTTTTGAATTGATTTAGCATTAGTTGTTTAAATTCCTGTATCTCAGTTGAAGTGTATGTTTGTTCCTTTGACTGGGCCATAACTTTGTTTTTGTTAGTGTAGGTTGTAATTTTCTGTTGTCTAGGCATGGTTTCCTTGGTTATCCAAATCAGGTCTTCGGAGACCAGAACAGGCTCGGGTCCCAGAGGGAAGAAATATTCAGTATCTGGTTTCCCTGCGGGTGTGTCTTAGAAAATTGCTCCACCCTTTGATGCCTCAGGTCACTGTGCTTTTCTGCCCAGCAGGTGACGCCTGTTAGCCTATAATTCGTGACTGGTCTGAGGAGGTATGGTGTTCCCCCAGGCTTTGGGGTCTGGTTCTGAATGGAAAGGGCCCCACCCCTTTCCTCCTAGAGAAGACAGACCCCTCAGGTGGAGGTCATTAGCATTTCAATGGTCTCACTCTCTGCTTGTGGTGTCTCCACCCTTCCCAGAGTCACAGCCCTGGAAATTGAAAATGACTGGGGCTTTCTCCACTGAGCCAAAAAAGAAACAGATAGTCCCCTTCAGACCCAGTCCAAGGCGACCCTCCGGCTCTCCCAGGTTAGTCGTCACCCAAAGCCTCTGTGTGTTTTTTGGGGATTCGTACCTGTAGTGAGCAGTTCACACTCGCTACTTAAAACCCCACTTGCAGCTCAGCTGAGCTATATTTGCTTGCTGGGAGAGAGCTTCTCTCTGGCACCACGAGGCTTTGCAGCTTGGGCTATGGGGGAGAGGGTCTCACGACTTGGATCCGCAGGTTTTACTTACAGATTTTATGCTGTGTTCTTGGGCATTCCTCCCAATTCAGGTTGGTGTATGATGAGTGGATGGTCTCGTTTGTCCCCCCGCAGTTATTCTGGATTATTTACTAGTTGTTTCTGGTTTTTTTTAGTTGTTCCAGGGGGACTACTTAGCTTCCACTCCTCTCTATGCCGCCATCTTGCCCGAGTGCCTGTATTTCATCTTTTGAAAGCAGAAAAAAAATATATATGTAAATGGAAGTTTCTCCCTGATGAGCTGCCCATGCCCTCTATTTAATCATTTAATCTCTGCCATTGTTTCCTCTTGACTCACACTGCCTGCCCCACCTCTGGGCTCAGCCTTGCCCCTGCCTTGTGCTCTGTTTTGCAGAGTTTCCCTGGATCCTCCCTGCCCCCAACCCCTCCACTGAAGCACTCCTGCTCTTGGCTCTCCTTTCTGCATTCTCGTCTCTTTCAGAAAGCCTCCCCCCAGGCTGATGGAGCACTAATTCTGTTTCAGTACAGTGAATGCAGTGGCTCCCGGAGGCCTTGCCAAACTAGGTAAGAGACAGCTGTCTGTCTGATCTTGCTCTGCTTCTGTGTACTGGCTGCTGCTTTCAGCCAAGCCCTGAGTGCCAGACCCGGGAGGAATGGCAGCAGTGTGCTGAGGGAGCAGCTGGGCAGCCCTTCAAGGAGTGGGTTACTCCATTAGGATGACTTGCTCACTCAGTTTGGAGGCCTGGGGTCTCAGAGGGCACCCATTTGCTGCTGCTTTCCTTCCTGCACTCTGAAAGTTGGTGCGGCTGTTTGCTCCGCTGCAGCAGAAGTGCCTGCCCAGGATGCAGGGAGGGCAATGCTGGGCCTGCCCCTGCCACGGAGCAGGTTGAATTCCAGGGGTCCAGGAAGCCAAGTTCAGACCAGAATGACTCTGCCCATGTCCTCTCTGTCTGTGCGTCCTCCCTGTCCTTGCCTCCAGCTGTGTGACTTCAAGCTCCCTCTCTGTGGTGCCCGGATGCCTTGCCTCCCCCTGCCTGAGCCCAAACTGCCCACTCTTGGGCCCTGTTTCCCAATGAGTTAGGAGCAGATGCTTCAGATGCCCCTCTGGGGCCTTTCAGGATGGCCCCAGGCTACCTCTTTTCCCATATTTTATGTCCCATCAAGCTGAAGTACTTGGTCCACCTTCCACCTTGGAACCTTCCCTGAGTTACTCAGCATCTGGGACCCATCTCCACCCACCTCCCAAGGCCCTGTGTGGCATTTTCCATGTCCTTTGTCCCCTTGTTTCCTGGGTCCCACTAGGCATTCCACTCCCTTAGGGCCAGCACTGGTGGGCACCTCAGCTGGCTCTTGGTGAACAGTGCCCAAGGTGAGGGGTTCACTCGTGGGATTAGTGAGAAATCCCCTAGGGGCACCAGGGAGAGGGGAGCAGGGCCCTCAGTCCTGTCCAGCTGCCATTAAAACCTAATGAACATGGCTTTCATTTCATTAAGGGAGTGAATGGATTTCTTTTTTTGAGAAGTGGTTGGGTTATTTCTCATTGACTTCCTAAGGGATGATGTTTCGTGGGACAAAAAAATTAAAATACAGAAAAGTACAGTAACAAATGCCAGTGTAGTCACTACCTAGAACTTGAAATGCTGATGTTTCTAAATACCTCTCAAGAAAATGTTGAGATGAAATTGAAGTTTTCTTTGTGCCCCTCTCCAATTTCTCCCTGGGGGCAAATACTTATGAATTTGGTGGGTGTCTTCCTTGTTCATATTCATACGCTTTTATTACATCGAAATGTCTCCTTAAGCAATGTATAGTTTTATGTGGTTTAAAAATGTATATACACAGTTTGATACTGTACATATCCATCTGCAGTTTTCTTTTTTTTACTCATTATATTTTGAGATCTATATCTATATATCAATATGATAGTTCACATTCATTCTTTTTACTATTGTACAACATTCTGTCATGTGAATATAATCACACTTTTTCTGTTTCCTAATTGATGGACATTTAGGCTTTTCCAATTTTTTTGCAAGCAATGCTATATTGAACATCCTAGTATGTCTTCTCCTCATGTGCATATGTACGAGTTTGTCCAAAGTGTGTCATTTTGAACCATAGGGAATATATATTTCTTCTTTACTTGATTTTGTCAAGTGTTTGCAATAGTTTATACTCCCACAAGCCATATCTGAAAGTCTCTGTATCTCCTCTTTTACCAAAAGGTATTATCTGACTGTTCTAGGTTTGGCTATTGTGACTTTCTGGAGTAAATGGAGTAGCATTTCCAGAAAGTTAAGAAAATCAGAAATTCCATTTCAGGTCATTCCAGTGTTTCATCAAGTTAGGGTTTGGGGTTGGGGTTGAGGACTGGGAGATACTTATTCGACTACCAGGCATCATCTTCACAAGTGATAGGTGGGTCCTAAATCATTACTTTCCTGGGGCTGTCAGACTATACTGGACGCTGTGCAGGTGCAGCAGTGCTGCTGTTTTGTGCCTTTGGGGGTCTTACAGATGGAAGCGATGCGATCGAGAAGCTCACAGGTGTAGGAATTGGTGTGGTGGGTGGGGTGGAAATGGTCAGAACCAGACATGCCGTGGGAGGGGGCGGGCTCAGTCCTTGAGCCACGAGCAGGGTAGAGGGGCCCAGCCAGGGCTGGAGTGATTTGGGAGATGCCCTGACTGAGAGGTGGGGATGGGGGAAGATGCAAGAGACATGCCTGAGAAAAATACAAGGGTCAGTACATGAGGCAAGAAGAGGGCAGGGTAGTAGGAGGCTATCTCCTAGGACACACACTTCTTTTGCTAAACCATGCCAGATACGTGTTTGCTGCATGTCTTAGAGGAATTACCTGGTGTCTGACATATAATAAATCTGTACTCTATATGGCGATATGGTATGGCTGAAGACAAATAACTATAATAGCAATAATAATTATGGTATGCTTACAGTGTGCAGGTGCTAAGTGTTTTACTTACAGGAATTCATTTAATTTTCATAACACCCCTAAGGGGTAGCTTTTCTTATCACTGAGGCTCAGAGGGCTACATTAATTTGACCAATATCACACACCCAGAAAGTCTCAGAGCCAGGGTTTCATCCCAGGCACTCTGACTCTGGGGCCCGTGCTCTTGACCTCTGCGTAGCGTTGCTGGACACAGCAGGGCAAGAATGGATAATTCACTGTTCAGATTTTCATTTCTGCTTTTGAATGTCACAAACCTTGCGTTTCAACTAGGGAATCAGGATAAGTTAACCCTTTAACTAACATCTTTAACCTAGGCAAGCTATTTAACTCAAACAGGAAAATAACCAATATTGTGAATAGAGGTGTAAAGAAAAACAAAATCCAATTCATCTATCTGGGCTTTCTACATTTTTTTATCTTTAGTTTCAATTTTTTAGTTTTGGTTTCTCAGTTTTTAGTTAAGGCATGCAATAGGTTGAAATGTAAAATAATCGGTCATCTGGGGTTTGGGGTTTCATATGCTACCCAGCCTTCCCCAGAACTGCTCCACACACACACACACACACACACACACACACACACACACTCACACACACACTCACACACACACTATCCCTCTCTGAATTAACTGATTGGTAAAAGGAAAATCAGCATTTTATAACTCCCTTTTCAAATGAAAACTGGAAAACTCAGTAATCTGGAGTTTTTTTTTTTTTTTTTCTAGCTGAAAGCAAACACTCATCCAGCTATTTGGAAACACCTGGGCAGCTGGCTGGATTCTCTCATTTGCATCTGGTTCAGCCTGTAGGGACTGGCTGGCCTTGGCCTTATGGAGATGCACACCTGAGGGTGGCAGAGCCATCACTGAAAAAGTTGGCCAAAGGGTTCGTCCCCAATCTGATCTTGAGCCCCAAACTCAGAGACAGCAGCAGCAGAGAAAGGTAGAGCCGTCTCTGTCCTGGAATTTGCAATTCTTGTGAGTCATGAACAGTCATTTTACTTTTCTCTGAAGAAGCAGGAATGAAGAATTTTCGCCTCTGTTTATCTTCTCGCTTTCCCTCCCCTTTAGGACAACTGCCTCCTGCTGAATCCTTAATTTAAAGAAAACGGATGTTTCCCTCTGGCCTGAGAGCTGGGGATTCTTATCAAAAGCGACACTAAGAAAGTGCCAGACTGGCCTCCTTCCTCTTCCCTGCCCATCCTTCATCACTCTTGCTTGTCTCCATCATTGTCTCCCCATCTCAAATTCTGTCTCCACTTCCTGGGTCCCTGGAGAGAAAGCATGAGCTCATTGTTTTCCAGTGAAAAACTAGATTTGGTCTCCTTCTTGCCTCATTTGTCTGTCAGAGCCTGGAGATTGATGATTCTTCCACCAGAGGAAACTGTGCCTGGAGGAGCTACAGATGCCTGCGCTGGGTGTCTGTGCACTGGGATGGGAGGGGGCCTGGTGAGGGCAGTGGCAGCTCGAGGCTCTGAACTTTCCAGGAGGTCATTAGGGATGTGACAGGAATAAGGGAACAGATTATTTACTGTACCCTAAACAGTAATTTAAAGCCATACCTCATCTTCTCATTCTTTCCCAGGGAATCTGTTTCAAGCTGGAAAATGCATGAGCAAAGCGGGAAAAGAGGCAGCCAAGAACCAGCAGGGAAGATGGGAGGTGTGGGGCCAACACAATAACACCTTGTTCTGTATTTCCTTTTGTGAGGAAGCTCCTATGTAATGACATGAAAAAGATGTCTTGTTTAAAGCGTGCTAACAAGAATCAGAAAGGAGGGGAAAGGCATTCAGAATCCAGGAATGCAGAAATTAGGATAAGAGGGTTGTAGAGCCTACAAAAGATGAGGTGTCCTTTAGCACAGAAGATTGTGAAATCTTAGATGCCACAATATTTAGTCAAGGAAAAGTCATTTGATAAAGTAATAAAAACAGTCTGCTTAGTGAATGGAACACGATGCCAGAGGAATGAAAACCTTGCTTGAGGAGGTAACTTGGGGGAACACATACCTTGGTTGTGATGGAAGTGGTGTGTGGTGGTGTCCCAGCGAGGAGGACTCGTATTTTATTTTCTTAATTGGAGTGTTGACTACCGTTGATATGGAAAGACAGGGAGGGGCCTGAGAGGTGGTTTCTCAAGTGGGGCCACCCTGTTTTTGAAATGAGACAGGATGGTCCAAAGGAACTGTGGAATCCTTGAACCCTGGAGGGGGAGGTGCTGTGAGCATGGAGGCAGGTGACCAGTGTCCAGATTTTCAATAGAGGAGAAGACTAGGAGGGAATTCCATGAACACAGACAAGCCGCCCAGTTGGAGGGATCTCTGGAGAACTGTCAAAAGGGCTTATTTAAACAGACAGCAGGTGAGCACGCAGCAAGGGAAATGGCGATCGCCGAGACAGAACAAACCATGCCAAGCTGACCTCATTCCGTTTTTGGATACGGTTTTTGTTTGATCACGGCAAATGACGTAGGCAGTGTCTTTCATGGTATCCAGGTAGACACGATGGAGAGGAGGGCCTGGGGAGGCAGATCAGAGAGGTGAATTCATAACAGTTGAACAGTTATACCCAAAGAGCCCTCATGATGTTTTGATTTCCGGTCAAAGGGAATTTTTTGTGTGTACTTGGACAGAGTTCTGCCTTCAACACTGCCCTGTTGAAGGGTTTAGTAATGGCTTAGATGAGCATGGAGATGGCCTGCTGAGGAAGTGTGTAGAACTCATTGATAATTTGTGGAATGACACAATCAGGATCCAAAAATTTCTTCAGGAGATGTAATTAGTAGAAGATCCCACACTGAGATAACAACCAAAATACAAAAAACAACCAAAAATGAAAGAAGCTTCCCAGGCAAGCTGTGGGGGAGAGTTGGCATAACAGTTTCACTGGAGGAAAACTCGTTGGAATTGTTCCCTCTGTGTGATCAGCCCTGCAATATGGCGGCCAACAAAGCTAAGAGGGGCCTAGGCCACATTGACTGAGCTATGACATCCAGAGCAGTGGACTCCAGGTCCTGCTGGGCTTTGCACAGGTCTGACCGAACATGGGACTGATTATGATCAGTGCTATGTGTCACGCTGAGAGAGGTTTTTACACACAGACTGGACCTTGCAGATGACCAGTGGAATGATGGGCTTTGTGCCTATATGATTGGAGAACCTGGGAGTGCTCAGCTGGAAGAAAAGCAGAAGTTGGAGGGACATGCTGATTTTAAATATTTATGAGCTGTTATATGGGAGCAGAGTGTAAAGCTCCAGAGGCATAACTAATAAATGATGCTAGCGTTTGTTGAATGCTTACTATGGAGAAGGTTTTACATGGGTTACCTCATTTATCCCTCATCAATCTTATGAGGTGAGTGCTATTGTTACCTGCCTTTGGTGGATGAAGGAATGGAGGCTCTGAGCGGTTAGGTTGCCCAAGAGCTATAGCTGGTGCGAGGCTTGTCCTGGGAGTGGGGAGTGAAATGTGGCAGAGACTCATACATCAGATGCGGGTGTTAGAGTAGACGTTCTTGAAGCTCTCCTCCAATGCTGCACTTCTCTGTCAGAGTGAAGCTATATTCTCTTCAGCTCATTAGGGAGTTAGGGAAGCAAACATTTTGTCTTGCTCTGATAAGAGCAGCAAAGTGTGGAGATGCTGGAAATCCCTGCAAATGGAAGAGTTTTGTTTTATTTGTTTCTTATATGAAATCTTAAATGGTCTCTCAATTTCTTTCTGAAGAGCTTGATATTCCCAAATTTCTTTCACCTGTGTGGTGTAGCGCAGCACTTAGGAGAGTGTGGTCTCAGGCAGGATACGTCCCTAAGCCTCTATGCCCTCATCTGTGAAACAGGAATAATAACAGTACCTAAATTTTAAGATTAAATGAGATAAAGCACAATAACATATTTTGTATAGTGCTTAACACATAGAAAGTATTCATTAAACATAGAATAAATAATGACACTCAGAGTACCATTTTGGCTACCAGGAGTACAAAGTTGAAAAGCACAAGTTCCTCTTTCTCAATATAGCTTTTACTATAAATAGTGTAACTGTGTTACACTAGTAGCCAGCAAAAAGTATTGGGAAGGGAGTGAGGGGTCAGGAATGTGGTGGAAGACCAGGGGGGTGGCATTCGGGAATGAGTGACAGTTTTGAAAGTGAAATCCTTTGTGTGGGAATCAAGGGGGGGTCCCCTGAACACTGATCATAACAAGCATTTATGTACTAGAGAATGGAAAAGAATTAAATATTTAGGATTCAGTCTATGCAGTGCATACCAAACAACATTAAAAGGTCATGCTGATACCACAAGCACAAAAAAACAAAGTATACAAAATGGAATGCATTTGAAAACATTAAAAATAAAAACATAACACTTTTCCTCAGTATGAAGAAAATACAACATTCTTTCTGGCTGTATTTGCAGCAGCTATAAGCCTTGCAAATCTTTCAACTCAGAACATCTGGGAGTAGCAGAAGGCGCTAAAGAGAAGACATGGGGGAGGCAGAGTGGGGAGATTTCTTGAAATAAGCTTTTGTGAAGAATTGTGTCTTAAACAGGGAGTGCTCTTTCAACACTGCTGGTAGGTAGAGCTTGCCAAAGATGTGCCACCCCCCCAACCCACACTACTTCTGCCCCACTTGGGGACAGAGTTGTGGAGGGTATGGGGAATGGCTAGCCCAGTCTGCTTTCCTCTAGCTCCTGGAATAAACCTGGTTTGCTTCCTGCTCCTGCCCTCCTAATCCGACCCCCCCCCCCACCCGCCCACCTTGTGGTCTTCTAAAGAATTCTAGATGCCAATGCCTAGAAATCTGATAAATGGCTTTCCTAATTTGCTACAGGAAAATCTCCGCCTATCTTCTCACTGCTAGCACGTAATTTTAATTTTTTTTTTTTTTTTTTGGGAAAATGTCCTTCAAAGAGGAGACAAAGTCCTGGTCTTCATGCATTGATTGGCTTCTTTTATTTTAAATGTTGGTTTAAAAATTGTTTCAATGTGTTCTTTCTACTTTCTATTTAATCTTTTATTTATTTAAGACATTTTTATTATGCATAGAGGCCTAACCAGGCCTTGGGCTCCAAGGATGACTGGGAACTGTCAGCCCAGTGGGGGTGAGAATGATGAGGGCTATGCTGGGAGGCGGGAGGGGGAACTTCCATCTGGACGGTGGTGGAGAGGGTCGCTGTGATTGCCTTACTTGGGGTACTGAGAACAGTTTGTATCAGCAAACCTGAGTATTGCATGGGGCCAGGAAAAGGGTCTTTTTTTTAAAAATTTTTTTATTTTGAAATAAATTCAAAGTTATAGGAACAGTTGCAAAAACAATACTAACCCCATACACAGAATTCCATCATACCCTGACACCCCTCCCCTGATACCTTAATCCACCAACTTTAACCTGCTGTCACATCGCTATTTCTTTCCCTCCCTATCTATCATCCATCATCTATTGCTCTATCTTCTGAACATATGAGAGCTAGCAGCACACATCCTTGAACATACACTATAATTCACGTGTACACTTCCCATGAACAAGAACATTCTTTTATGCAATCCCATTAAGTGCAGCTAAGAAGAACGAGAGATTCAACAATGATACGAAGCTTACATTCTATATTTCCTTTTCCTTATGTCTCAACTATGTCTCTTTGAGCCACCTGTCCTCCATCCTCCAATCCCATCCAAGTTCATCCTTGGCATTCAACTGTCATCTATTTAGACTGTCTTTTTTTTTTTTTTTTCAATTGTGGAGACATATATACAGCCTAGATCTTCCCATTCCACCCCCTCCCTAGCCTTCCATTAGTGGGATTAATCACATTTAGAATGTTGTAATGCTCTTTCCCGTCATCCATTACTAGAAATTTCCCTTCACCTCAAACAGCAACCCTACACTCATTTCTTAACTCCCCATTGCCCCTTCCCCCATTTCTCTTAACCCATACTCTACTTTTCATCTCTATGGTTATATTCTCTGATAATTTCTTTGTGTTTACTGTGGGGCTTAAAATTAACCTCTTAAATCCATATCAATCTTGTTTTTCTTTGATACCACCTTCACTTCAATAGGACACATAAACTATGTTCCTGTACTCCTCCATTCCCCTACCTTTATATAGTTGTCTAAAATTACATATTTTACATTGAGTTCAAAACCACTGATTTGTCATTAGAGTTTGTGTATTTTATATCATGTAGGAAGTAAGTAGTGGAGTTACAGATCAAAAATTATTGACTGCTATTTGTATTCCATTGTGGTTGGAGAATATGCTTTGAGTATATTCATTTTTTTTTTTTTTTTAATTTCTTGAGGCTTGTTTTATGTCCCAGCTTATGGTCCCTTCTGGAGAAAGATCTGTGATCACTTGAGAAAAAGGAGTGTCCTGGTGATTTGGGATGTAAGGTACTATATATGTCTGTTAAAATTCTCTATATCTCTTTCTCCTTTCTTTGTTTCTCTGTTGGTAGGGCTCCCTTTAGAATCTGAAGTAGGGCAGGTCTTTTATTGGCAAAGTCTCTCAGCATTTGTTTGTCTGTGAAAAATTTAAGTTCTCCCTCAAATTTGAAGGAGAGTTTTGCTGGATAAAGTATTCTTGGTTGGAAATTTTTCTCTCTCAGAATTTTAAGTATATCATGCCACTGCCTTCTCACCTCCATGCCGCTGAGTGGTCACAACTTAGTCTTATGTTGTTTCCTTTGTATGTGGTGAATTGCTTTTCTCTTGCTGCTTTCAGAACTTGCTCCTTCTCTTCAGTATTTGAGAGTCTGATCAGAATATGTCTCAGAGTAGGTTTATTTGGATTTATTGTATTTGGAGTTTGCTGGGCATTTATGCTTTGTGTATTTATATTGTGTATAAGGTTGGGGAAGTTTTCCCCAACAATTTCTTTGAATACTCTTTCTAGACCTTTACCCTTCTCTTCCCCTTCTGGGACACCAATGAGTCTTAAGTTTGGACGTTTTATTTTATCTATCATATCCATCCCTGAGATCCATTTCGATTTTTTTCTCTATTCTTTCTTTTGTTCTTTCATTTTCTGTTCTGTGGACTTCTAGGACACTGAGACGTTGTTCAGCTTCCTCTAGTCTTGTATTGTGAATATCCAGAGTCTTTTTAATTTGGCCAACAGTTTCTTTTATTTCCATAAGATCTTGTATTTTTTTATTTACTCTTGCAATGTCTTCTTTATGCTCTTCCAGGGTCTTCTTTATGTCGCTTGTGTCCTGGGTCATGGTCTTCTTGATGTCCTTTAAATCCTTTGCCATGTTTTCGTTCCTCGATTGTAGTTCTTTGATTAATTGTGTGAGGTACTTTGTCTCTTCCGATATCTTGATTTGTGTGTTTGGAGTTGGATTCTCCATATCATCTGGTTTTATCGTATGCGTTAAGATTTTCTGTTGTTTCTGGCCTTTTGACAATTGCTTTGCTTGATAGGGTTCTTTCAAGTTGTAAAAAAAAATACCTATCTAATTTTTCAGAAACACAGTTTGGTGGCATACACTTTCTCTAACTAACAAGCACATGGCATCTGTGAGTCACCTATACCCCTCAAGTCAGTTCTCCACCTTGTCCCCGCGGTGTGTGGGGAAATGATTCTTGTGGGGTTCAGTTGGAGAACTCAGTTTGGGTGTGTTGCTGGAGCTGTCCGCCCTGAATGTGGGGCGTGTGTACGGGTGGCCAGGGAGGAAGGACAGTTTTAATATTCAAATACCCCAGGTTCCTGGGGATTCAAGACTGCCGCAAGAGTCTAAGCCTTCATTTCATTTCAGCCCCAGACACTCTCTCTCGCTGTCCCACAAACCACCGGAGTTGGCATAGTGTCCCTGGGTTCTCCGAGCGGGTCCCCCCGCCCAGCCGCGATCCTCCAGGACCTCTGCCGAGGGAATGCCGTGCTACGTCACCAGTGCGCACCATCCCTCAAGGGAAGCCCCGGGCCGCCGTGCCGTGCCAGGGCGCTTTCAGCCTGATGCAAAGATGGCCAAACAGGGCGTCTCCACACCCCTCTCCTCCCACAGTTCCTCCTTCCCAGCTCCAGGACAACTGGCAGGTCTCTGGATTGTGGGCACGGCCCTGGGCAGGAGTTTATCCAGCCCTCCGGGGAGCCAGCTGCTAGCCGCAGGGTTTCTTTCTGCTTCCGGCTCTCCCCTCTGCTCCCCTGGCCCCGAGGGTATCTGCAGCGGGCTATCTTCCAGGCCAGACACTGAGATGCTGGCCCAGCCCCCTCTTGCTGTGTTTTACTGCGTGGTTCCCACTATCGCAGCTGCAGCCATTCCTGGGTTTTTCCCTTCTTTTTTTTTAAAGAGCCCATACGTCTCCACAAACCCTGGCTTTCCCAGACCGCCACACAGCTGCGGGTCTTCCAGCCAGCTTACTCACTCGTTTCAGAATGCAGACTCCCAGTTTCACCAAGTATATGGCCTCTGTGGAACTAGAAGACCTCATCCAGCTGGCGCATCGCTGTAACCAGTATTCTGGGTCACTTTCTAGTTTTTATCTAGTGTTTTTCATGGAGGTGTATTTTTGCCCTGTCTCACCTAGCTGCCATCTTAGTTTCTCCCAGGAAAAGGGTCTTGCATTAAGATTCAGGAAGTCTGGGTTCTGCACAGGATTTTCCACCTAACTGCTCTGGGTGGGTCAGTTGAACTCTCTAAGCTTCAGTGTTCTCATCTGTGGAAGATGATAATATCTGCTTTGCTTACCTCACAGGGCTGTTGTGAAGACCAAATGCCACAATGGATGAGAAGGGGCTCTGTAACCTGAAAATTTCCTCATAGATGGAGTTAGTAGCATTTTGGCAACAAATAGAATTTTGTGCTTGAGACCACGAGGGTGATTCCATAAGGTTGTCAGTTGTGTGAAAGCAATGTTGGGGGCATACATGGTAAGACAAAGTAAAACTTGCCATATAGTAGATGCTCAGTAAATTTTTTTTCGAAGGAGTAATGTATAAATCCTAATTAAGGACTGTTGGGCCATGCAAATAGCTACTTTGTTATTAACCTCCAAGTTTTAACCTAGCTGGGATTCAACAGTTGCAGTTTTTTGTTTGTTGGTTTGTTTTTTTGTTGACTTTTAGAAAACTTTTTAAAAATGAAAAACAGCTTTATTCAGGTATAATTTACAGTCCATAAAATTTACCCATCCTAAATGTACAATTCAGTGATTTTGGTAAATTTTGAGTTGTGCAACCATCCCCACAATCCAATGCTAGAACATTTCCGTCACCCCCAGAAGATCTCTTGTGCCCATTTACAATCACTCCCTACTCCCACCCCCAGCTCCTGGGGGTGGAAAAAAAAAGTCTGCCTTCTGTCTCCATAGATTTGCTTTTTCTGGACACTTCATATAAATGGAATTATATAATATGTGGCCTTTTCTGTCTGACTTCTTTCACTTAGCATGATGCTTTTGAGGTTTGTGCCAGTTTGTATATTTATGTCCCCCAGAAAAAGCCGTATTCTTTAATGCATTCTTTTGGGGGCAGACGTATTAGTGTGGGTTGGGTTGGAACCTATTGGTTCAGTGTCCATGGAGATGTGACCCACCCAACTGTAGGTGATAACTCTGATTGGATAATTTCCATGGAGGTGTGGCCCCACCCATTCAGCGTGGGCCTTGTTTAGTTTACTGGAGCAGTATATAAGCTCAGACAGAAGGAGCTCACGGCTAGCTGGAGTTGACAGAGACATTTTGAAGACGGCTATTGGAAACTGATGCAGACATTTTGGAGAACGCCATTTTGGAATGCAACCTAGAAGCAAGCAGACTCCAGCCATGTGCCTTCCCAGCTAACAGAGGTTTTCTGGATGCCAATAGCATTTCTCCAGTGAAGGTACCCTTTGTTGATGGACACTTTATGGCCTTAAGACTGTAACTGTGTAACCAAATAAACCCCCTTTTATAAAAGCCAATCCATTTCTGGTGTTTTGCATTCTAGCAGCATTAGCAAACTAGAACAAGGTTCATCTGTACTGTAGCATGTATCAGTCTTTCATTCCTTTTGATTGTGGAATAATATTCCCACATATGGATTTGCCACATTTTGTTTTTCCCTTCACCAGTTGATGGATATTTGGGTTGCTTCCACTTTTTGGCTGTTATGCATAATGCTGCTATGAACATTGGTATGTAAGTCTTTGTGTGGACATATGTTTTCATTTTTCTTCTGTAGATACTGAGGAGTGGGATTACTGGGTCATACAGAAAATTTATGTTGAACTTTTTCAAACTGATTTCCAAAGTGACTGTGTCATTAACAGTTATAATTTATTAAGACTTGTACCTTTTATGTACCTAAGGACATGAGGACAAGTGTTTTATTCACAGGAATGATGCAGCTATCTCCTTAAATGTATACCATCCAAAACTGTATCCATACAAAGAGAAGAAATTGCTGCTTTTAAATTTTTTTCCTGTGAGCTGTGGATGTCTGCCAATTTGTGAGATATCTGCAAACAAGGTCTTCTCCATTAGTAGCATCTATGTAGATCCTACTGGACCTCATGGCCATGGTATCCGAGTTTCCAGACAAATGTGGGCTCAGATAGTGTCTGCAAAGGGACTTATTTGGCCTAATTCTTTCAAAGAGATGATTATTTTAAAAATGATTGCTGCTTCTTATTTGGTAACTCCTCAGAAAGTTAAACATAGAATAACCAGATGACCTGGCAATTTCACTTCTAAGTTTATGCCCCAAAGAAGTGAAAGCAGGGACTTGAACAGATATTTGTATACCAGAGTTCAAGCATTATTTTATATGTATAAAATGGAACATTTTTCAGCCATAAAAGAGAATTAATTTTAGATGCACGCTACAATGTGGATGGACCCTGAAAACAAGTGAAATAAGCCAAATACAAAAGGGCAAATGTTGTGTGAGTCCACCTACATGGAATATCAAGAATAGGCAAACTGATAGAGACATAAAGTATATTTAAGGTTACCAGGGGCTGGGGGAGGTGGGTGGGAGTGGGGAGTTTTTGCTTAATGGGTATAGAGTTTTTTATAGGGGTGATAAAAAAGTTTTGGTAATGGGTGGTGGTGATGGTATAGCACAACATTGTGATTGTACACTTAAAAATGGATAAAATGACAAATTTTATGCTCTATATGTGTTACCAAAATAAAAAAGATTGCTGTTTCCAGAATCATTTCTAGTTTTTAAAACAAGAGGCTGTTTGACTAGATTCAGCTACTGTGTGTGTGCAGGTGTATGTGTGTGTGTATGTGTATGTGTGTGTGTGTGTATGTGTACAGAGAAAACTAACTCCTTGATGCCATTGACCCTGTGTGGTTTGGGGGAGCTCCTGGTTGACTTCCTGCTGTGTGCAAGCCAATGAGGGTGCATGTGTGGAACCCCAGGGCCACAGGGAACATCATTTCTGTAAATATCGTGTTTTAGGATCAGGTCAGAAAATTGGAGATTCTGCTGCTGCCTGAATGGTACCCTTAGTTAGACCTTTTAAAATCAAGGCAATTGAACATTTGGAGAGTAGCACCCTCAGAAATAAGTTGTGTCAATGGGAGAGACCCCAGGTGATCTGGGGCACTCTAGCCTTTGGCTCCATGCAAAGAGGAGCAACCTAACAAGACATGGATGGTGTCTCTTCTCTGCCTTTGTCCCTTCCTCCCTTTCTTTCTTTCTTCATCAATGGATTTATTGAGCTCTTTTCATGTATAAGCCACAGTGAATAGAAAAATACTCCTTGTTCCCAACGAATCTTAGGGCTGCAAATCATCATAGCTGCGGTGCCTGAAACTGCTGTGTCTGCAATGAAAGACACAAGAGCCTGGGGTTGGAGAGGCCAGAGTTTTTATCCTGGCTTTTCCCCTGGCTTGATGAGTGTCTGGGGAAGGCCTTCGTCTGTCTAAACTCACTCTTTCTTCTTCAGTCAGTTGGGATATTACTATAATATTTACCTCACAGGTTATGATGAGGATGAGATGGGATAAGATATGAGTGTCTGGCCTGTGGTAGGTGTCAAATAGATGTTTATTTTTTTAAAGGCGCTCTGGGATTAAGGAAGCATGTTGCCTCTCAGAAGTGGCACAGTAGTCCGTCCTCTGTGTCTCTGAGGTGCTTTAATATCAACAGAGGAAAAGAAAATAATCAGGGAAGCTGAGATAGGAAAGAAGAGCCCACTCAAGCCATAGCTGCTGATCTGACCCTTCAAAATAATGTCAAGATTAAATTGTACCAATTATTCTTACTTGTTACTAGGCACACTGTTTTCAACACAAGAAACTATATTCACTACTCTCCTCTAGGTTATTGTTCTTAGTTTGGATTCCCCCCAAAGTGGTGCCGGAGTCAGGGGTTTTGGGAGGAGTGCTGAGGAGTGAAGGAGCAGGAAGAGGAGGAGAAGCCTTGAAGTGTGCAGTGTCAAGCGGGTTACTGACGTGGGCATCAGGTTCACCCCCAGAGGGCATCCTCTCAGAAACTCTGCAGAACGTGCCTCACACTTACCCTTCCATTGTTCTTTGGCTCTTGCCCCCTTTGGTTGAGCATTGCTCTTGGTGGGTTAACTTTCCTTCACTCTTCCAGGCTGCCCAGTGTGGGTGATGCAAACTTGCATAACACATGGAGGTGGGGAGACCTGGTGGGTGCCTGCTGTGGGATGCTGTACGCTTGCCCAGGGATGTGCACTGCAGCTGCAGCTGGAAATGGTGGTGGTGGTAGGGGGCTGATGGGGTGTGGTGCATGACACCAAGGGCAACTGCTCTGCTAATCCACAAAGATTCTGACTTATTTCAAGGCATTGTGCAAATGGTTCCTGGATGGGCATTGGACCCTGGTGTTGCTTTGCTGGTAGCTCCCAAACATGGCTTTGGAGAAGGGGCCAGAAACTTCTCAGAGCCAGCTACTTAAGTTACCTCATAGATCATTTGCTCAAATAACATATCCTGATTTCTATTCTTCATTCTTCCAAATATGTATTGAGTGCTTGCTATGTGCCAGTTGCCATGCTTGGCCCTAGGGCTAGAAATATAAACAAAAGACATGGTTTCTGATTTTGATTTACCCCTAGTCCAGTGCTAGAAAGTGTTCCTTGAATGAAAAGGGATTTGGGGTCAAAGGAGTTTGGGAAAGTCTGCACGCTATACCTGTCATTTCCTGGGGCAAGCCACAATGTATATGAAAAGTTCTTGTAAGTACTGGGGTAGTAAACCTTGTAAACTTTGTTTAACCCAACTTTTTCTAAATATATGTACTTTTATGTACTCAGCCCACTTCACTTCACTTTTGAAGTGTGTTGGCAGGGGGAAGTTCCCATGCTCTGCTTCTCCCACCCACAGCCCCAGCTGAGGGTCAGCACCATGCACAGTTGTGAAGTTGTGAGTTTGCCTTTGGAGCACACCCTGCATCACCCCGCATAAGCTTCCTTTGAACCTTCATCCCCTTCATAACATCTCTTTCCTCCAGTGGCCCTCTGCTGGGGATGGCTCCTCCGGTCTGGTGGAAGAGGATTTGGGGATCACATTTGTACTTAGGCATTAGTGACTCACTGACATTCCTCTGGATTTATTTAAAAGAACTTTAAAAATGCATGCCTAAGAGAACAATCCTTGACCCAAAGGAACCTCTACTAGAAGAATTTAAAGTTCTATGGTACTTATTTAGGAAATGTAGTTTTGGATGGAGTGGGGGTGGGTCCCATCTCCTCTAAAATCAGTCTGCCTGAGAAGGTTCCTGCTAAGTATATATAACTCTCTAGTGATAGAATCCTTCCACAAATACTTAGAAAACCATTGCTGATAGCTGATGCACACAAGAAAAAAATCACATGTTGGTATTGCTGTATAGTGTGGTCAGAATTCAGAATTTAGTGTCAGTGCACGCAGATTTGTGCTCCATTTATGCAACTCCCACCCTCAGTTTCCTCATATGTGAAATGCACATCAGAACTCTTGCTCTACCAACCTCCTAGGTTATTGTGTGTGAAGATGTTTTATACACCATAGTCATATATATGTCTATAGCGTGATAGAGACATTGGTTTCTAATATTATTTCTGGTCTGTGGTCTTGCCCACTTGGAATATTCTTAGGGTAGTGATTGATAAAAATAACAACTAATCTTTATTGAGCACTTACTTTGTCCAAGGACCACACTGAGTACTTTTTGTGAGCTATCAGCTTATGCCTTGGGTCTTATAGGATTTGAAATGGAGAAAAAGGATTGGAACAGTTTCTCTCCATTCCTGGCTCCCTTTGCTACTGTGGACTTTGAGAGGTGGAGGGGAAGAGGACTGTGCTATCACTGGACTAAGAAAAAGATGGAGTGGATGCTTTTAGAAGGAGGAGAGGGCCAAGGAGATACAGGAGGAAGGAGAGAAGAAAGAGAAAGAAGAGGTGAGCTGGATTCTTCTCATTTGCTCCTTGGGAGCCAGTTTCTGCCCTCTCCCCCTGCTCCGTTCTCCTGGAGGCTGACCTGCAGGCCTGGGTGAACCTGGCTGACCTGCCCTCTAGCTCCCAGTTGGGTTCAGCTAATGGGAGGCACTGGGAGAATATTGAAGGTGGGAGGAGAGAAAGGTGGGGGTGTTTATTCCCCTGACTGCTCCTTGCCCCGTCACTACAGGTTAGCCCTGACCCTCTGCATATGGTCACAGCTCCTGTCAGGCATCTGCTCCTGTGAAGCTGCTCTCTCCAGGTTCTGGTACCCACCCCCTCCTCTGCTCCTCCAGGTCTGGGGGGTTTTATCAGCTCCCTTCTGTTGCCAGCTCCAGGGTTAATGTACCACCCTTTGCTGGTCACAGCTTTGTAAATAGTCCCTTTTGGAAGCTCTCCTCAATCACCCAGTTTGGGTAGGAGGGTCACCAGCTCAGAGAATAGAGCATGCTTGGGGGGTTAAAGTAGCCCATGGAAAAACAAAAGGGGCCACCCCTCTGCCTCCCTGGCCAGTCTGATGGCTTTCTGAGGGGGGAAGTGAGCCTCTTGGGGCTCGGATGCAGAAGTCATTGGAGAAGGATCTGGCCTTCTTTCTAGTTAATGCCAAGAGCTTCTCCATTGCCTTTCAGGCAGTCTCTTCACTGACGGTTGCAGGAAAACCTGTTTGCACTGGGAAGCTCACATTCTGGGCACAAGTATTCGGTGCCCAGATGGTGCCTGTATTTACAAAAGCCCAGTGCACTGACAGAACCTGCAGATACATGGATAAATATTTTGCCATTCTTCTTAGGCAGTGTTTGAGTCTTTCAAATTTAATTCCTATCAAAGGCAGGATGCTTGTGATCCCTGAGGCGAAGCAAATAGCGAGGGTCTGCAGTGGATGTTTGGCAGCTCTAGACCGTGCTCCCTGGCAGGCCACCTGCAGTGCCTGTCCCTTGCTCCTCTTGCTGAGTGTCAGGTGGCCTCTTCCTGCACTGGCCAGGGGTCTGGGGACTGGGGTTGGGGGAGGCTCAGGCAGCCGACTCGAGCCTGCCTGGAACCTGCTGCAAGTTGTTGAGTTTGTGCCCAGGCTGAGAGAACCTGACCCCAGATAAGCAATCAGATGATTTTCTCAGGTCCCAGTGACAGGTACTAACCTGCCTGGCACCAGTGGGATCTTGTTTTGTGTCTCCTAAGCTGAATCAGGGGAGCACTTTTTTTTTTTTTTAATCATGAAATTATCGAGTGCAGGGCTGCTCCTGACCCATGTGACACCACTGTGTAAATTAGAGAAAGGCAGCCCCTCTGGCAGAGGCAGCCCCACATCCCGCCAGGGTGCAAGGTGTGGCAAGCAGAGGAGCAGCTGGATTTCAGTGCCCACATGTCCCCAGGGAGATGGCCTTGTGCGGGGCCCAACCTGCCCGCTCTGCATGTCCAAGGAAGTTGCTGATGGTACTCTTACTACAATCCACTACTCTCTATATCTTCCTCTCCTCTTTATTTTCTTTGTCTTTAAAAAAAATTGAACTAGTTGCCCATTGGATTACATTTATCAGGTATAGTGAGAAGCTGTTTCATGATCCTACGTGGATTTCTTCTACCTCACTGTGTTTGATGAGCTTCTCCTTACATTGTCTAGTCAAGAAGAGGTGTTTGCTGTAGACTCGTAGCTCTGCAATGATCATCTCCTTTTTTTCGTTACATTCTAATTTGCCTCAATTATTTTAATCCCTTGCATGCAATAAAAGCAGTTGGATTCCTTGTCCACTGCAGTCTAACAAAGGGCATTGCACACATTAACAAAGTACATATTATTGGTGCTTGCCCTGTGCCAGGGAGTGGGGAGATAAAGGTGAATGAATAAGACAATGTCTCTGCCCTTGAGAAACTCATAATCTAGTGGGGGAATGAGGCATGTAAACAGATAAATCACAGCCCTTTGATGTGTTTGCTGCAGTAAGGACAGAAGCAAAGGCTGTGGGAGCACAGAGAAGAGGGGAGGAGAGAAGGGAAGGAACGTCAGCTGAGCACCTACTGCTGGATGCAGTTCTAGATGCAAGAGAGGCTTGGCTGAGGAGCTGCCATTTCAGCCACCTCTTAGAAATGAGGGGGTGTTTATCAGGTGAAGGATGGCAGAGAGGAGAATAGGCGTGGAGACATGAAAGGATGGGCATATTCAGGGAAAATTGGGGAGGTTCACATGGCTGGAGTTTAGAATGTGTGAGGATTGGAGGCAAAGGGGAGTTGGAGGGGCAGCTGAGACTTTATGCTTGAAGACTGTGGAGTTTATCTTGTGCATAAAAGAGATCAGCGGAACACTTTGAGCAGGGTGGTGACAAAATTGAATTTTCTTTAATGGAATATACTTTAAGCAGCAATGTGGAGGGTAGATTTGTGAAGACTTTCTTAACAGAGTGCCCAGAAAATCCTGGGTTCTAATACTGGCACTGTCATTTCCTTGGGCAAGTCACTTAATTTCCTGAGCCTCCATTTTTTCATTTGTACGATAGGCATGATAATAATGATAGTATCTACTTAATTGGGTTGTATAAAGGATTAAATGAACCATTAGCTGTAACAGTTTCCAGCTGGTGGGATGAGTCCTGAGCCCATGGACAGGTTACAGGTGTGCTGGAAATACTGGTTCCTTCACCCTCAGGGAGGCTGGAGAGGATCTTGGGCAGCTTCCTCTCTTTACCCCAGGATGCCTTACGACATCGCTTTTTGTATATGCCGAGATATTAGTCAACCTGGAAACCACTGGTCTACAAGGTATTCGGCAGTCTTTCCTACCTAGTGAGTCCCCAGTAAATGGGGTTGTTTGTTGATATAGATAACTGTATTAGTATAACTGCTGTAGAGGGAATGGGGAAGGAGAGGAGAGGCTGCATTCCAGGGGCATTTCTGAAGTAGCACTGACAGCATTTGGTGGCCAGTTGGATGTCAGGGAGGAGGAGGCATTGGGGATGACTGTGGGATTTATGATAGTCTGACTGGGAGGTGATGCTTTAATAGAGATTGTAATGGCAGTTGCAGTGTGCCAGTTTGAGGTGTGACTGCGAGTTGGGAAAGTGAAGACTGTCTGGAAAACTACCTTTTCAAGATCCTAACACTTTTCCAGAACTTTGCCTCTTTGGACAGTATCTGTCCCACTGGAGGAATGTCTGCCAATAACTGGAAACTGGGCAGTTTTCCATATATGATTTATCATAACACATCGGTTTCATGAGGCACTGTCTAAATTATTGTACTTCACCAATTGCCAGGTTCCCTACTGACAGTGAGCCAGGGGTCAAACAATTCAATCAGGTGCCACCAGTTATAAATTGAAAATCAGTGGGGTACAAAATGGATTACCATCAAAATCCATTCAGGTGCAAAACCAAATTTCAAAACCTCTAACCTTTAAAAATCACTGTTTTCCTGATTCCTCACAATGCCCTGCCACTGAGTTTTAAAATCCCACAGATAAGCTAGCATCAATAGAAATGCCTGCCGTAGACCAAAAGTAACTAGGAAAGAACTGCTTGATCATGCTTTCCTTTTGGAATTTGCAAACATGGTAGATTTATGAATTAATATGTAGCCAATTAGGTTATATTCCTTAAGGCAGCTGTCCTTCAACTTACTGTGATCAGAATCACCTGGAGGGCTTATTACAATTCAGCTTGCTGGCTTCCACCTATGAGTTTCTGATTAAGTAGGTCTGGGGTGGGGCCTGGAGAAATTGCATTTCCTTCAGGTTCCCAGGGGATGCTGATGCTGCTAGTCCCTGGACCACACTTTGAGAACCACTGCTCTAAAATATAGGGACATTTAGATGATTTTACTGGCAAAGCAAGTCCAAATTATGCTGATTTATTGACTATTTTAAAAGTTGTATTATTTTCATAGAAGTCTTAGATATGCATGCATAGAAGTATGCATGGGTTAATCACAGTTTAGCAGTAGCATCTTATTGGGGCAGGAGTTGAGTCCGTTAAGTGGCCTTAATTTCCCCCAAGAAACCTGAGAAGATACTGGTTCAAAGAGACACAGGGATTTATGAGAATGTTTTTTATTCAGACGTGAGGTTGGGAGGACTTGAACAGAGAGAAGAGAAGGAAACCCCTCTTGCTCAACATTCCTGAAGACGACATGAGCTAGAGGCACAAATGTCTTCAAGGCTGAAAGCTTCTCTGTTAGTCCATGGATGTAAACCGTTAATGTCTTTTGATGCTGAATTTCCTTTCTTGACTTGAAAGTTGATTTTCTTACGAAGGTTAGACAAACATGGCACTACCTTCTTAGCAAGCTGGTGTCATTCTAAACCTTGGCTCATCCCACCTCTCAGTGGTCCCAGAAATGTATTATTCTATCCAAATTAATGATTTGATTTTAGGTCAACTGTCTTGTTCTTTTTGAACCTATGTTACTTCCTTGTATCAAAGGTCCAATATGAGACAAGTCCCTTTCCCCAGGGCAGAAAAATGGATCCCAGAACTGCTCCAGACATGATTGCTGCCTCATTAACATTGGTTTCTTTTCTGTCTTTGCCAGGAGAAATTGAGAGATGCACGTACATCAAATATCACTACTCCTCAGCAACTATCCCCAGGAACCTCACTTTCAACATCACGAAGACCATCCGCCAGGATGAATGGCATGCCCTGCGTAAGTACACCTAAGTTTCTCTCTTTGGCTGTTACTGTGCTGCATCATGAACCGTTGGAGGGCATGGAGGTTTGGATGCCCGTCAACAGCTAGGTTTGGACAGATGGCTGTGCTGCCTTCTGAGGTCTGTGGACAATCTCAGGACATTGTGACACTTCCTTAAAGGACCAGTGTTTGTGGATCAGAATTGCCTCCACTGGTTTTGATTGCGCTGTAGATTTGAGGAGTTTGTTTCTGAAATTAAAAACAAAACAAAACAAAACCAACCCCTCCCTTAGCAGTTAAACAGTGTTCTTTTTTTCACTTGCCTTGTGGGCATTTGAGATTTCACCTACCTGACTGAACCAACTCTTGGGATTTGGCTCCAGCATGTCTCCAAGTTGCTTGGAATCTTACTGTGGTAACAGGTTAATCCCTAGTGTTGTCATTTGTAAAGGGTGAGACTGGTTGTAGCAGCCTGGCTGTGCAGGCTGCATCGTGTTGGGAATTTGCATCTGAGTGGGTCACTAAGGAGTAGGATCTGGTTCTAAACTTACATGTTTCTGTTTATCCTAGACTGATAGGCTTTGAGACTATGGGTTGCAGGTGATTGCTCAGCAAAGATCAGAATATCTGTGACATTGGTTAGGGAATTTCTTGGTCAGGGATCCTAAGAGACTTAAACTGTGATGACAGGGAGATTTAATGAGCAAATGGAGTTAGTTGGCTATTTTTACTCTTCTGCTCCATGGGAATACACCTGCCGGTCTGTGTCAGGAAAGCTTTCCTTTACTGCTGGCACATTTTTACTATCAGTAAGCGCCATGCTACCTTGATTGCATTTGCCATTACATTCTTATTCCAGCATTTTCCACATAATGTTGCAAGTTTCAGATTCAGTTTACAATTATATGAGGAGGGTTCTTTTTATTGTTTCTTGATAATAAGGGTACCTTATTTGATAAATTTTAAAGAAGGCAGATCTTCAGGCGGAAAAGATTTTTCTTTTTTTATTGTTGCCTAGTATCTTTTTAAAAAGTTATGTTAACATATATAAAACATAAAATTTGCAATTTTATCCATTTTTGTGTATAATTCATTGTCATTGACTACATTTGCAACATTGTGTTACCGTCCCTACCATTTTTAACCAAAACTTTTTTTTATCGCCCAATCTCCCCTCCCTCTGTCCCTGGCAACCTCTACTCACTTTCTGTCTCTATGAATTTGCCTATTCTAGATATTTCATATAAGTGGAATCATACATTTGTCTTTTTGTGTTTGGCTTATTTCACTTAGCATAATGCTTTCAAAGTTTATCCATGTTGTAGCATTTATCAAAACGTCATTCCTTTTTATGACTGAATAATATTCCATTGCATGTGTATACCACAGTTTGTTTATCCAACATCTTGATGAACACAGCTTGTTTCTAGCTTTTGGTTTTTGTGAATAATGCAGCTGTGAACATTGTCATACAGGTATCTGTTTGCGTTACTGTTTTCAATCTTTGGGATATTCTTTGAAGTGGAATTTCTGGGTCATATGGTAATTCCATGTTTAACTTTTTTGCCAAACTGTTTTCCACAGTGTCTGTACCATTTTACATCCCCACCAGCAATGTACAAAGGTTCCAGTTTCTCCACTTCTTCACCAACACTTGTTTTCTATTTTTTTTTGATAGTAATTTTCTAGGAAGTAGTATCTGGTTATGGTTTTGATGTGCATTTCCCTAATGGATGATGATGTTGAACATCTTTTCATATACTTGTTGACCATTTGTATATCTTCTTTGGAGAAATATCTGTTCAAGTCCTTTGCCCATTTTTAAATTAGCTTGTCTTTTTGTTGTAGTTGTGAGGGTTCCTTATATATTTTTGATATTAAACCCTATTAGATGTATGATTTGCAACTATTTTCTCTGATTCTGTAGGCTGTCTTTTCACTTCCTTGATAATCTTCTTTGATGTACAGTAGTGTTTAATTTTGATAAAATCCCATTTATCTATTTTGTTGCTCCTGCTTTTAGTATCATATCTAAGAATCCATTGCCAAATCTAAGGTCATGAAGATTTCTATTATGTTTTCTTTTGTTATATGATTTTAGCTCTTATATTTATGTCATTGATTCATTTTGAGTTAATTTCTGTGTATGATGAGAAGTAGGGGTCCAACTTCATTCTTTGGCATGTAGAAATCCATTTTCCCCAGCACTGTTTGCTGAAGATACTATTCTTTTTTCCCATTGAATGGACTTGGCACCCTTAGCCAGAATGTATGGGTTTATTTCTTGGCCCAAAATTTAAAATTTTCTGTAGCATACTATTTAATTTAACCTGTTTGGCCAGTTTATTTAAACAACCTAAATACGTGGAACATTCCTAGAATAGGGAATGAGATTTTATTATTCTGTACAGGCCTTTGTTATACCCGGATACATTCTAGAGTATTTTGGGCAGAAAATAAAGAAGTATTTGCCATGTCCCCTTGAAGGATTGGGTAAAAATGTGAAACTTTTAAACTTCCCCACCTGGGGAATTACTGATACTCTCTCAAGCATTAAGGACTCCCAATTTAATAAGCCAAGCCCTTGATCTTGAGGCTTGCCCTTATGAAACTTATTTCTGCAATGACGAAGCTAGGCCCACTTGTGATTATTCCCAAGAGTCACCCCCAGAGGGCCTCTTTTGTTGCTCAGATGTGGCCTCTCTCACTAAGCCGACTGTAAATCAACTGACTACCCTTCCTCTTGTGTGGGACATGACTCCCAGGGGTGTAAGCCTCCCTGGCAACATGAGACATGTCTCCTAGGCATGCTGCTGGCCCTGGCAGCATGGGATTGAGAATGCCTTCTTGACCAAAAGGGGGAAGAGAAATGGAACAAAGTAAAGTTTCAGTGTCTAAGAGATTTCAAATAGAGTCAAAGGGTCATTCTGGAGGTTATTCTTAATATAAGCTTTAGCCAGATATTGCAAACTACTATAGTATGTCAAGCCCCAACCAACAGTATTCCTGAAAACCCTAGGGAATGCCCTGGGCTCTATCTAAGTCTCTATAAAAGTTTTTCTTAATAATTTTATTTTTTCAGAAACTTAAGTCCTCCCGATTGATCCCATGCTGGTTAAGCCCTGAAACCCAGAGGTACCAGTCTCTCCAAGAACATCAACCAGTTTCATTCCTCTACCCTATAAGTTCAACACTCCTTTCCAGCACAAAGAAGTTAAAATGGTCTTGTCCAGTATCCCTGAAGATTGAGAAAATGATCCAATGTGAGGGAGGAGGTGTAACTGAGAAATTAGGATTTAACAAATGACTGTGACACTGATTCATTATATAGATATTTCTTTTTAGTGTCTAGTGTTTTAGAATAGACAGAAGGAAATCCCTGAAGTTGTTGTACCATAATGCAGTAGCCCTGATCTTTGATAATGATTGTATAACTATATAGCAAAAAAAAAAAAAAAAAAAAAAAAAAAAAAAAATTGGTTGCCCGTATTTGTATCAGTCTACTTCTGGATGTTTTGTTCTCTTCCATTGATCTATGTATCTATCTATGACAATACTACACTGTCTTAGTTAACCTACCTCTATTCTAAGTCTTAAAATTGGATAGAGTACAATACTAGTTGTTAATAAGAGGGGGGCGGGTAAGGGGTATGGGATGTGTGGGATTTTCTTGTTTTTATTTCTTTTTCTGGAGTAATGCAAATGTTCTAAAAATCATCATGGTGATGAGTGCACAACTATATGATGATACTGTGAACAACTGATTGTATACTTTGGATGGATTGTATGGTGTGTGGATATATAGCTCAATGAAATTACATTAAAAAATAAATTGGCCAGAAATGTATGGGTTTATTTCTGGACTCCCAATGCTATTCCTTTTTATCTATTTATCTGTCGTTATGCCAGTACCACAATATTTTGATTACTCTAGCTTTGTAGTAAGTTTCAAAATTGGGCAGGGTGAGTCCTCCAACTTTGTTCTACTTTTTCAAGTCTGTTTTGGGTATTTGAAACCTCTTGCTGTTTCATATAAATTTGAGGCTCAGCTTTCCCATTTCTGTGACAAAAGCTGTGGGAATTTTATCAGCCCCTAGTTATCTTTTGCATGTATTGGACCCTCCATGTATATTCCACTTTTTGGTTTGACTTTAGTCAAACAACCCTGGCTTGGGGATACAGGATGAGAAAGAAGCAAAATTAAACAAAATGAAAAAATTATTCATTGATTTCAGAAAAAAAAAATTGTGGCTGGGTCTCCTGATAATTGTTGTTAAATGCTTCTGGCCTGAAATGATGGAGCAGGTGTCAGAGGATGGAAGTCATTAACCAAACTGTTGCTTCTCTGTGAGCTTTATCCAATACTAGAGACACTAACCAGAACACAGGGACAGAGAGCCAGTGTTTAAAGAGCATTCCCTTGTGCCAGGCACTGAGCTAAGTATATACCACGTACTTATGTAATTTTCACATGAGATTTGTCTCAGAGATACTAGTAATCAGGGTTATTAATTTCTTTTTGGAAGTAGACATATAAGGAGACAAAAATATAAATATATAAGAATGACTGCCTATTTCTCACAGTGTAATCACTTAACAGAAGCCTAAAAGGATTTTCAAGATACATGACAAGTCCTGTTGATTAAGCACTTCAATCTAACTTAAGTTATGGAGGTCATAATAGGATTCAGAATTTAAAAAGGAAGAAGCTATTGACATAGCAGCTTCAATTCAAATTAATTCAATTCAGCCAAATTTACTGCGTTTCTCTATGTACCAGGCAGCAATGAATGTGGAGCCCTTTCAAGGAGCTCCAGTCTTAAGAGTGGAGGAGGTTGGGGGGGAGGGAGGGTGACAGATACATTCACAAAGCAAATAATTACAAGGCAGTGCGGTAATTACAATATAGTGTAATTGTTTCAAGCAGTTAAGACAGTTTGTGCAAAATTTTCAACAAGATGGGGAACTATTTTAGTATAAATTGTGCAGATGTGCTTTAGGGGAAACCTGGTAGAACTCTTTTGGCTGTGCCTACCGTAGATATCTGGAATTCAATTAGATTACCCCATTCTGGCATCATTGAAAATATGCAGAGAGGGATAAGGGAGGTAAATGCCAGGGTTTGTTGGATCTTCTCTGAGTCCTGTGTGTCTCCAGCATCCCTATTCCCAAACTGTACTGCACTACTGGGTTATAAAATCTAGTGTGCAGCTTATGCTGTGAACTGGGGAATAGGGTCGGGGTGGGGTGCTAATAGATCTATTTGTAACAGATGAAAACCATCTCAACCATTGATTTATGAAACGGTTTCAGGCACATGGTGTTGGGCATGTTGATGCTACCCTTTGGTGAGGGATTCATCTGCCTCTTTCACAACATTGCCTAATGGGCCATTAAGCAGGCAGAGAACATTTGCCATTCCTGACATTGATGGCAGCTATTTTTAGCCAGGGGGCAGGTGAGCATCTGTCACATTTGAAGTTGGTGCTAAGTGTAATTGAGAGTGCTGCCATAATAGTGAAACACAGTAAAGGTCAATTTTCATTTTCAGAGGTCAGATAGTCATGACATTAGGTGGGAAGTGGGCTCATAACCTCCTTTTTGAATAATGTAGATACCCTTTGGTCAAACTTTGGAAATTAAAAAAAAAAAAAAAAAAAAATCAGACTCTTGACTGTTTTGAGAGTTCCAGATTCTTTAATACTGCAAATGGGAATCAAATAAATTCATGATACTGGATTGGTTACAATTTTATTATTTGACCATAATATTTCTGCAATTTTTTTTTCCATGGAGAATTATTGCCAAAGGAAAGAAATTGGATATTGGACTTTTTTTTCTGAAATGACTTCTGGCAGATATTTGGATTTTGGTTAAAATGGAGTTATACATTTTTCTTCTGGAATTTGCATTGTGGTGTGATCACCAACCATTGATCTGGGAAAAAAAAAACGAATAGGAAAAGCATAATTTGATTTAAAATTATCTGTGGTTTTTGAACAGTGTACCCCATCAATGGGAGGCCTAACTGTTCAAATAATGAGGTATCATTGTGAGTTGGTGAGAGGTTCTGACTGTGGCTTGGATGGTGGTTGCTGATGAAACATCCTGTCTTTCTCCTTCGCACTCTGGCTGGAGCTCCCTGGAAGAAGGCAGAACTTATTCTGGTGATGGGATCTGAGACCTCAGGCCACCCAAGCCTGTCTTCCTACCAGCCTCCCCATGAGTTCCTAGCGACCCCTAGTGGCAGTGTGGGGTAGGGCAGGGTGATGAGGGCAGCGCTCCTCCAGCCTCCTGCCAGCCTCCGTGGGCTCCAAGTGCCCTGCACTCCTGACCCAGATCCTCCTGCCGCCTCGAGGCTGGAGCAGGACAGGTGAGTGTCGGGGCCAGTGAGGCCTGGGCAGGCAGCCACAGAAGATGAGCTCTGCTGATGCCACTCTCCAGATGGGTCTGTCTGGTTTGATGTTTTGAAAATGACAGAATCAGATTAACAGTGGTCAGGGGAAGCAACCTGGCACTGTAGTGGCATTTTACATGGTGCTGCTTCCTTCCCTCATGAGAATATATCTCCAAAGGCTTTCATATTCCACAGTCCAGTCTGAGGTTGCAGTGCTGGTTTGGGGAATTCTGTGTCCTCATGCAACCCCCAAGAGCCTGCGAGTCTATCCGAGTGACTCTACCTTCTTTCTCCTGCCACCTGCATCCTTTTGGATGCCCTTTCTGCACAGCTGGGGGCCTGGACACTTGCCCAACAGCAAGAGAAGAGGAGATGGGTGGGAGGGGAGCCTGAACAGCCCAGGAAGGAGGCTGAGGAAGCAGGGTTCTGGGAAGATGGTGTTGGAGAGAGGTGAGTGCTTCTGTGAGAAGGAACTGGGATGGATGGAGCTGGTCCAGGCTGCAGCAAGTGTCCCCAGGGAGACTGGCAGGGGGCCGAGGGGCAGGCATCCCCTGGAAGGTATGAGAAGGGCCATTTTTCCCTCACCCCCATCTCCTGATCTGCTTGGCAGGGGCTCTCTGGGCAGTTGTTGCTGAGGTTCCCTCTGGGTCAGGGCACCGAGAAATGGAGTAACTGTGTTTACGAGCTCAGATTTTCTCATTCCTCTTGACATTTTCAAGATGGAGGTTTCAGCTCACAGTTGATTGCCCCTGGCAGTGAGAATCAGGGAACTGGGACTCCACTTGCCTGCAATCAGATCCTCTATGTTATCTTTCAAGAGGCTGAGAGCCAAGAAAGCGAGTTTTTTAAAGCCTCCTTCTGTCAGATCTGAGAGTCCAACTAATTAGATAGGATGGTCACACGACACGTATCACGTATCTAGCCGGCTGGGGAGTACAGTGGGGAGAAAAGAGAGATAATTTCCTCTCCCCCTGACATTCCTGCTCCCCACCCTTACCTCCCCAGGCACTCATCCCCCACCCCCAACTGCACACAAACACTCACACAATAGCCCTGCAGCTGTTGCCCTAGGCAAACTGAGCACTAAACAGGTGCCTCCTTCTACAGCCTGGGGCTGTCTTATACCCACAAGCAGCAGGTCATTTCACCAGTGGGGCAAAGAATTTTAGCACCCAGGATCCATCCTGAAGCAGAGTACTTCAGGCAAAGTCAAGCCTGCCTAGAAGAGAGAGTCTGATCCAGGGAAGGTGGTGGTCATTGCTGAAACTTTGGAGAGTGGAGGCAGAAGAAATAAGTTATGTATTCAAGAGGGAGGGAGAAGAGAGGAGAGAAAAAGGGAGGAGGGTGAGGAGGGAGGAAAGAGAAAGAGACAGAGATGCAGACTGAGACTTTGTGGATGAGGAACGACATTTCAGTGGGCACATTACTAAGAGGGACAAGAAATCAAAATGTGGTGCCGTCTTGCCTAATGTAGACACCCCAGTGACACACTTGGCTCCCTGTCCCTGAAGCTCTTGATCTCTCATACCAGGGCTGCCCTCCCTGGCCTGTAGGTTAGCTGAGTCTTGGTAGACCAGTCCCTACTGCAGGTTGGTGTATGTAACAGTTGGCTCAGTGTGTCTTGCTGCTCTGGTGTGGATCTTGGTGCTAAACACTTACCTTATTCTGCTGGGTCAAGCCCTACCTGGACCCCCACATCTGGCCTTCCCACGGCATCTTCCACACTCTCCTCCCTCTCCTGCCCTGCCCCTGAGCCCCAGTCTCCCTGGTGCTACGACTCCCACCAGCCACTTCCCAAGTACTGCCCACTTCTTGGGCCCCAGGTGGTTCTTTGCTCCTCCCCGTTTGATCAGCCTTCTGGCCTTGCACTTGTGTTGGCTCTTTGCCTGCCTTCTCCTTTCCTGATGGCCTGACCTTGAAGTTCCTAGCCCATTCTGTCCAGCTGTAACACAGCTGCTCTCTGGACTTTCTTCCCACTCAGACCTCTGGTCCACCTTCCCAGCCTGCCTGGGTTACGAAGAGATGACTGTTGTAGACCAAAGGCTTGGGTAGAAGATAACCACCTCATTGTTAATATCGGCTGTAATGCTCTGAGGGCAACTCTTCATTTCCCCCCAGGAGTGCAGTCTGCCTTGTCATGGCTCTTTTGCAGTTAGGGGTAACCAAACCAGGGAGGAAAGGGCCTAGAGGTCCCATCATGGGCTTGAGGAATCTGGGGATGAGGACACAGTATCCAGGGCTATACTCCAGCGGACTCCCTCCAGCTATTTATTCTTTCTGTTTTTTGGCTGATGTTATGTAAAACAGGCTAATGAGGTAAACATCTAAGACATTAGAAGCTTAGGTCCCCTGCAGCGTCAGCCATTTTCCTTCTCTCCGCATCTGAGCGCAGCCAATGTGAAGCTCTTACTGTGTGCAATCTGTTGTGAGCTGCCTCTTGCTTGCAAGACTGGCATCCGTGGGGGTCATCACCAGCAAGAATCCAGTTCCAGAACTGTGAAAGCTTGGTGGCACAGAAACTCAACCAATAGAGCATCACCATATGTTGCCCAGTAATGTAAAAACTGCTTTTTGTAAACCGTTCCTTCTCTCTCTGTTCCCTCCCCACCTTTGCAAGGAACATTGTAAACCTTTCAGGAATCTCACAGGCTGTAGCCATAGGCTGCCCTGTGCCTGTCCTTCTAGAGCTCCAGGGGTATTTCTGCAGCATGCTAGGCAGAGAACATGGACCCCTTAATGTGACATGTTACCTAGACCTGTTGTTGTTAGCACTAACTCATACCAGATTGTCCTTTCCTTCGTAGCTCTCCCTGCCTGTCAAAACTTACCTCTTCTTTATCTCATTCCCTCAGTCTTCTGCTAGGAAATAGGTTTACTGATTTGATGAACACGTTTGAGCTAAAGTGTTAATGACTTCTTGGATTACCTCCTTCAGAGAGCATTTTTATTTTTCAGGAGACCTAACACAAAGGAATGATAATGAAGTGATTATAGGTAGTGTGGAGATACTTTAAAAATCATAGCATATATGTGGCTATCAATTCCACCTTCTTATTTAGCTGGCCTGGCTAACGAACAGTGCTGAAAGTAGAGAGGATAAGAGGGCATGCAACGAGGAGTGTTCGTTTTTGACATGGGTTTAGAAGTAGGGAAGAGAGGAGGCCTAGATTAGGGGTGGGGTGGGGCTGGGGAGAACCTTTCTTGTTAAAGGTATCCACATAATGAAAACAATCTGAGAACTACTGTGCTGGTATAATTGCTGTCTTCAAGCCACAATTCATCTGAATGTGCATGTCCAATTTTTTTGCTGGGAATTAGTTGGAAGTCTGGCCTGAAGGCATTCTCTCAGCTTCTGCAGATTGGAAGTTGTTTTCTTCCAGCCAGGCATACAGATACGGACACTATGAAAGAGAACTGGGCACAACCCCACTGGCATCCTTCATCCATTTGCTCATTTACCCATTCAATATTCATGGAGTGACTATTCTGTGAGAAACCCCATGTTAGGTGCTGGAGGGGATATTCAAAGGTATTCTGCTTTTAAAATTAGATGAAATATTTCCAGGTGCCAACCAGGAAAGGGATCAGACTCCACACTGCTTAATGTTGATTGAATATCCAAAGAGTGCAGGCTAATGCCGACATGCACACATCATGGGTCCCAACCTATATACGTAAATCAGCAAAAATTCATTGCAGGGGAAATAAAATCAAAATATAAGACAAAACTACCATATCACAAAGGCGTGGCCTGTTCTTTATGGCAAGGGAAAAATAGGTCTGGGATCTGCCCTTCTTGGGTCTCTGGGGAACTGTCCCATCTCGAGGTGCTGAAAAGGAAGCTTAACTGGTGGGTGATTCATTTTTTCCAATAGTTAAGACAGTCAGAGCTCACAGGCCAGGCAGGCTGCAGCTTTGAGAGGGAGGAGCAGGACCAAGAGTTAATGCTCCAGTAGGCAGGGACAGCTCAGCAATACGGAATCTGGTTAGGTGAGGCGTGGATATATGGGCAGGCAGACAGCTGGCATCAAAGCAGTGGGTGAGCAGGTATGATCATGGTGGTTACTACTTTGGGGTTTCATTCCCAGGGAGGAGGCTTGGTCAAAGGAAAGCAGGCCCCAGTTCTATAAGAAATCTGGAGTCTTAGGGAGCTAGAATAAGAAATAGAGAAGAGTAGCTAAGGGAGAAGCCCAGTTATAAGAAGTGGGGCACGCTGGGCAGGGACAGTATGCTTGGAACAAGATGGGAGACCATTTTAGCCAGAGCAGCAGCCCCAATCTGTGGTCAGGATTGGTCCTGGGTTTTGGGGGTGAGCTTCTTCTGAAGATGGGAAGTGGAGTAAAAGAGGTGTCTGGGAACCAGGATAATTTAACAGAATAAGTAATCAATCAAGTTCTACATCATGTGGTAAAGATCATATCAGTTAGAACAGTGCTACCCAAGCATGAGCCATGCACAGCAAGTAGCAGCATCACCTGGGATCTTGTTAGAAATGCAAATTTTTCGGTCCCACCCCAGACCCACTGAATCAGACCCTGGGTGGGGCTCAGGAACTAAAGTTGGAGAACTCTTGGTCTGGAGGGTATTAGAGTGTGAGCTCTCCTTGCCAGAGAAGGCTCAAGGAGGAGAGAGCATGGGTGAGCTTTGGATGAGAGTGGAATGCAGAAGAGGGAATATTGCATTTAGCACAACCTCTCATGCAGGAGCAGGATTTTTAGGTTGTGTGTTGTTTTTTGACTGTTTCTATTTGGTTATAGCTTTTTCTCTCTTTGTTAATTTTACCTCTATTTGTTAATCGACTAATACAGCATGGAAGAGGTGAGGTGTATTTCCTTTTTAGCCCTGGGTGTTATTTGGGAAAATTCCTTTAATACCTAGCCACAAATCTTTGAGTATCTCCAAAGTACTCCTTCATTTAGACTTCAGCTCCACAGAAAACCAGGCGGCATCAAATCATGTTCCAGTTTTATCACTCTCTAGTTATATAACTCTGGGACAAACTGTTTTGAACCCAGTGCACTCACTTGTACAATGGAGGTGATAATACTTGCCTTGAGTGTTTATTATAAGATTTAAATTAAATAAAATTATTCATGTGAAATCTCTCAGTAAGTCTGTAAAGTCTGATGCCATTCATCATTGGGGGCTATTATTATTTGAAAGCAGGAGCTGTACCAGCCATGGGATCTGGGGGGAAGTCTCTGAAATGAGATTTCAGGGACTCAGGGGCTTTTCTATTTGACTATGCAGATGTCCTGGTGAGTTTGCTTTATATGTGGCTGCACATGTATTTGTGGGTCTGTTGTGGGTTTGCTGTCTGCACAGGTGTGTGTGAGATGGGCACTTGCATGAGGTGTTTACAATGTTTGAGTATAAAGTGGTTGGGAGTATTATTGGCCAAATTCCAACAGCGCGGCATATTGTGAGAGGAGTTTCAGAGCAGAAAATCATGTGTTTGAGATCCTCAATGGGATAGTAGCCACAGAAGCAGCCCTCTATCAGTTGAGTTCAATAAGAATACAATTTAGAGAATAACATGAGTCTCTAAAAAAAACTTATGTACTAAGTGTCTAAAAAGTAACATTGTCAGAACTTTGAAGATAATATTATGTGAGTCTGAAATTTGTGTATCTGAAATTGTTGAGGGGAGTACCAAAACTAAGCTCTCCTAACTGTTGTAGCCCAGCTCTGTCTTTCAGGAAGGCTGCAGTCTCCAGTATTTACTATGACCAAATCCTCTGCTATTCCTGAAGTGAAAACACTCATCCCAAAGGAGGATACTGCAAGAAGGTTGGGGCATGGGGGAAGGGATGGGTGGGTCTAGGAAAAGGAGAAGAGCTGCTGCTAGGGTTGAAGGGGAGGTAGTGGAGGTGACATTCCTATACTGGGGAAAAGAGTGCTCCTTATTTTCACCTGATTGCCCATGGTGGCCATGGTGGAACTGGCTGTGGTCGTGGATTCTGCTCATTCTGTTACCAACTAAGAAGCACCAAGAATTGCAAGGAAATATGTTGGCCTTGAAGATAGCTTATAACCTACCAGTTGGGTGGGGCTCAAGCTCTGTCTGGCCTGAGCTGAGATCTTGGAAGCCAGGGCTGGGCATGAACACTGTTGGGACTAATCTGTAGCCAAAGCCATGGGAAAAGAGGGAACTTAAATGGTGACAAGGGAGGAGGTCTGGGAAGCAAGGTGAATCTGAAGTGCCAGGTCCATGTAATGAGCAGAAGGCAAGAAACACATCCAAAGTGAAGGTAAGGTAGAGTGAATAGGGTGACATGGAGAGGCCATGAAGAATGCCCAGGAAGTCAAATTTACTTGGTGATTGGCAGTGTTGGCTTCCAGGAGGAACCCTAGATTTCTTTGTTCTTTCTTCCGTGAATTCATGACTAAGAAAAAAAGTTTCATGAATTGATCATGCTTAAGGACGTTTTATTGGCCACTGTCTTAGTGATGGAGTTACCATGTGAAGTGAAAATGTCTGGGGCACATGGTAAGGTGGTTCTGGGAGTTGACCCCCTGCCCCACCTAGGCTTTTGGGCTAATGCTCTCTGCCTTTCTATGACATTTGACTCTAGTGTCAACTTGTCAAAGTAGGCATGGTTCTGGGTCATTCAAGCCTACCTAAATTATTTCTTTATGGAATTCAGCCTTGCTTGTTAGGGTTCCCTTGCTTCACTCCCCATACATGTATCTGCCTCAGGAACCTTCCATGGAGGGTTGGGATAGAATATAATTTAAACATTCTTAGGTTATTTAAAATTCAGCATTCCAAACAATGCTGTCTAATAGAACTTTCCATAATGACGGAAATGTACTATAAATATGTGCTGCCCATTATAGTGGTCATGACTCATTTGGCTATTAAGCACTTGAAATATGGGTAGTGTTACCACTGGACTGAATTCTAATTTTATTTAATTTTAATCAAGTTAAATTTGAATAGCCACTTGTGGCTAGTGGCTACCATATTGGATAGGACATTTCCAAACAAACAATCCATTATTTCATAATTATAACCTCTTGATTATGGCCACTCATACATTAAAAACAAACTTGATAGGCTATCTGTATTCCCTGACCATTTTCAGGGGAGTAGGAGTGCCCATTCCCTTGAATCACCCAGATTCTCGCTTGCCACTCTACACTTGGGCTTCCAGGAGCCCCAATCTCAGAGCTACCTGAGGTGCTAATAGCACTTGATCCGCTGATCTGTGCCCCGTGCAGGTGAAGAGAGGTGGGAGGAAAAGGGTCTTGCCACTTACCTGTGCCTACCCTGGGCCAAACTGTTGTGGGCTGAGTTTCTTGGGCAGCGGACTTTGAGACAGAATTTAATAGGAGGATGTTTATTGAGGAGTGCCCTTAGGACCCACACCTGTGGAAGGGAAGGAAGCAGGTTCTGTGGTAAAGGCCCCATGACAGCCTTGGCTGACCCTTGGAGGGCTCTGGGCCTGGAGTGGCTCTTTGGAGTTTCCTGAGTTGGGCTGAGATAGCCAGGCCTTTGTAGTTCCACACTGGTCATTTCTTGGATGTAGGCTACCTCTGGAAGGAGCGTGACCCTGGGTGGGTGATCCTCTGCATCTGAGCAGTCCTTGAAGGGGTTGACTGCTGGAGGCCAGGAGCCCTACCAGGACCTGGCAACATGTCCCTCCATGGAGGAGGATATGGGCAGCATGTTGCATCACGGTGTCTCCTGTGCAGGTGTTTGTCTCATGCAGTCATTTGAGGTGTCCGGAGAGGTAACCGAGGCTTAAAGAGGTAAGGTACCTCACCCAAAGCCACACAGCCAGTAAGAAATAGAAATGGAACTAGAACCCCAGCCCTTGTGACTGCAAAATTTGTGTTCTTCCCCCACCCACGGAGCCTCACCTATACCTGTGAGGTAATCCTACTCACCTTCTCTTCCCCCCTCCATGTTCTGTGTCTGTCTGTTTTCCCAATACGTCTTTTTTTTATTATCCTAAGGATTGCCCTTCTCCATTCTCCATCCCCCGTAGACCTACTCACCCTCCATCTCATTATCTAAAGTAAATGAAAAGCCTCGCTTCATAAGCACTCAGGCTAACCAACCTCTCCATCCAAGAGCTCTGGTGTTCAAAAGAAATGAAAGAAAACTATTTTCTACTTCTCTGTTTTTCTTTTTCATTTAATTACTGGTATCACAACAAGATTTTTTTTTCTGTTGCTTTTCATTGCAAATGTATAGTAGTATTTCATCTACATTATGAGTTAAATAGGCTTTTGTGGACCAGCCTAGAAACCCAATCATCATTTATAACAGACATGACTTGTCTGGGAAATGGGTTCTGAATTCTAAATAACTGACTTATAAATGAGGTTTTGGAATGAAAATTCATTTGAAAGCTGGAGACTTTACATCTTTATACAGTTTAGGCAATTTTGCCTCTGAATGGTCTTGTTTTCTTCTCTTTGATTACTTCTGTGCTTCCTGGGCTGGAGCCCCCAGATTGACATACCCTTAACCCTCGTGAGGAAAGCTCAGGTGCTGCCATCCCTTGTTCTAAGCCCATAAGCAGCTGCTGATACAAAATTAATGAATGCCTCCTGATATGTTCTGTGTTGGCTTATCTGAAATGCAGAAACCCAAACAATGAAAATGAAGCATTCTAGGGTGTATGGCCAGGTGCTAGGTGTAGTTCAGAATTGGGCTCCACTTCTGAGCTCACATCGGTAAAATGAGACTAATTGTGTAACATTTCCCTGAGGCTCTTTGCTTGGGCACCTTGTGCCAAATTAGAAATGAACAGTCAGAGGTGTGTATGGTGTAAGCCTCTGTGGCCAAGAGGCAGCTAAAAATGGGTCTGGAGGTGACACGTTTGACTGACACTGGCATTTTTATTCATATACCACACCATCCCACCGCCTCACTCCTGGAGCTTCTAGATGCTGCACAGTTTCCAGGGAAACTACGAAAAGGAACTGTACACAAGCTACTTCCTCCCTGCAGCTCATGGGCACTTTCTTTTGGGGGTCAGGGGAGAGGAGAAGGAGGAGGGATGTTGGTACTGGCAACTGGCAATTCGTCCCTCTGCCTCCAGACGGTCATCAGTGAGTGTGGGGGGGACATGCTGACACTGACCCCTGGGAGGTTAGCTCTCTGCCAGCCCCCCACCTACTCCCACCCAGTCTGGCACTGTCTGTGCTTCACACCAGTACTGCATATGTGCCCTCTCCCCTCTCACATTGTCATCCCCTAAGGGATCTTTTCATTTTGAGTAAGTAAAAATTAATTCTCTGCATCAAAAAGACAGGGGCCTCTGGTTTAGGATTAAAGTTTGAACTCCAGCTCATAATCAGCTTGGCAGAGTAACAGAAATGTGCAATTTAAAAATGGCTTTGTTTTCTCATTAAATTGAAGGAGAGGAACTGGGATCCTAAGTTTTAAAAATTCCTGGCCAGAGCTTTACAGATCTGGCTAATGTCTTTGGTTGTTTTGGGAATGGCCTTGCAGGTCTGATGTTTACTGAGGGTTCATTTCAGGGTAGGGGTTCAGATTCTGAGGAGTGTGAGCAGAAGTTGAAAAAGCTGCTGTGACTGTTTTCTAATCCACTTTGCACAGAAGCTCATGAATGTCCTTGTCTCCAAGAACAACATTTATTAGCACTAATAGTGGGCATAGAATATGGGATAAGTTCTGGAAAACAAACTTTCTTAATGTGTAGGGAAGAATGAAGTATATTTTTGTTGAGCCTACATTTCTCTTTTCATACATAGAAATAAGGTGCATTCATTACATTCAAAAGTTAATTCAATATAAGTCATTTTGGATAGTTTGAAGTTGTTATGTACCCCAGAAAAAGCCATGTTCTTTTAATCCATTCCTGTGGGTGCAGACCTACTATGGGTGGGAACTTTTTTTTTTTAATTTATTTTTTTGGGGGATGGGACCTTTTGATTAGGTTGTGACCCATCTCATTTGAGGTAGGTCTTAATCCTATTACTGGAGCCCTTGAGAAGAGAATAAAACACTTACAGAAGCTAAGAGAGATGAAACTAAGAGAAGCTCATAGAGAAAAGCCCTGGCAAAGCTAAAAGAGAACCCACAGGAAACAGAGAAGGAGCCACTAAAGCCAAAAGCTGAAAACAATGAAACCCAGGAAAGTTGGACCAGCAGACGCCAGCCATGAGCCTTCCCACATGACAGAGGTGTCCTGGATACCAGCAGCCTGTCTTCAGAGTCCAGATACCATCCTGTTGATGCCTTGAATTGGACATTTTCATGGCCTAGGAACTGTAAATTGTAAGTTAATAAATGCCCATTGTAAAAGCCAACCCGTTTCTGGTATATTGCATTTTGGCAGCTTTAGCAAACTAGAATCACATCTAATAAATATGTGAATCATATATCTATGTGGTCTTCGAGTGTCAAGCTAACAACCATTTTTATTCTGGTAGTAAACAAGACCACTTTGATTATGGCTGTTAATCCACAAAAATTAATTTTCATATCATATTTATATTTATTTAAATATACCAAGCTCATTGATTTTTTCCTTTTAATCAAGTTCAAGGTCTCAAAATTATTCTTGGGAACGTCAACTGAAACATAATTTGCACATTCACTAATTACGAACTCAGAGTTAAGAAGACAGATTTTCTATTTTTAAAAAATTTTTTTTATTTTTAAACTGGATTCTCACCTAGGGATCATGAAGAAGGGAAAAATCAATGAGTAGCTATCACTTACTCTCAGAAGAGGGGTTCCTCTGCCTTACCCGGCTGGAGCTGTGAATAATTCAACATGGACCCAGGCTTCTTTCTCCTTTCTTGAGGTCGAACTTATTAAAATTGCATGGCCAAAGGACTCTAGTAAGGAAATGGCTGGCATGCTCCATATCAGCTGTCAGAATCTCTCTAGCACAGTCTCACAACAACTTCAGCTGCTGCTTTGGGAACACTGAGCTGCCATCACCGGGGGATGACTCATGGGTGAATGAAGAAAATAAGGCGTGGATAGCCAAGTGTCTTCTCTAAGTGGTTTTTCTCTATTTCCTTGGTATCTGTCCTGTTAGTGCATGGAAATGGAATGCCATCTTCCTGTTCACTATTGATCAAGTTAGTCATCATTGTTGGCCTCATCATTAAGTATTTATAGTTTATTGTGTGCAAGCTAAGTGCTGAACCGACAGGCACCCCTTTTAGAATCTTCCCAAGACTAATTCATCTCCTTCAGTGGGATGGAATCTCCAGAGAAAGCATCTAAACTAAAGAGTCAATTGATTAAAGTCAGTACTTGTGTCTGTGTGTGTGTGAGATTATAGTATTAGGGACTTTTTGAAAAATGTTGTTTGTTGTCATTGAAAATTTTGTTTATAGGTCAATGTATAAAGTATCTAGGACCAGCCAGGATTCAACTTGGAGGCAAAAAATGGTGGGAACCAAATATAACTTTTTAAATCCCACAAACTCAGGTGGAGTTATATAGGAGTTGTCAGAAGATTAAAACCTAATGTTAAATCAGGTTACTCTTGAAAAGAAAGAGGAAATCTGAGAAGTGGACATTGTCACCAAGTGCACTCTGGACAGTAAGCATTTGTCCATCATCTGAATCCTTTAAGTCTCTGTTTGTAATCCTTTCCTGTAACCACCCCCCTCAACCCCAATCCCACAGGGCAGGGGGAGATATCCTTTTCAGTTCCCATTAGATTAACTTTTTTTCCCTCCATCTTTTTCCTCCTTTCTATTTTCTCTCTCTTTTTTCCCTCTCAGCTTATTTAATTTTTCCTGGTTATCAAAATAAAACAGGATTATTATAGAAAAATTTAACAGAAAAATGTAAAAGAGCAGGAAAATATCATCTAAAATTCCAACCACCAAGAGATAAATTACTTTTTTGGCTTGTATCTTTTGTGTTTTCCTATGCATTTCTTTACATAGTGTGAATTATACTTGGTATATAATTTTGAATCCTGAGTTTTGCTTGTAATTATGTCATGAACATTTTACCTTGTCATCAAAACTCTCCATAAACATAATTTTAATGGTTTCATAATATTCTACCATATGGGTATATATATATAATTTACTTAACCTTGTATTGATAATCCTATGCATAAGTTTTGGCCATATTTCTGATAATTTTTTCAGGATAAATGTTTAGAACAGGAATTGCTATCTTAAAAGATGTGAACATTTTTTAGTTTCCTGATGTATAATACCAAATTGGTCTCCAGAAAAGTTGAGCCAGTTTATAGTCTACCAGTACTTTTTGAGAACACGCAGTTTTACTGAATTTTACCCAAATTGAAAATTCTTTTTTCCCCAATATACATGCTAAATCGATTGATGAAAAGTACACAGTTTTGAAATTTTCATTTCCGTGATTATGAGAAGGGTTAAATTTGGAAAAATAAAGTTTACTAGACATTTGTATTCCTTCTTTTTAAAGTTCTCTGTTCATTGTTTTGCCTTTACTTTCCTATTACTTTACCTTTCCTGTTTCTGAATAAGCCAGAGGCTCCTTCTCTCGTTTCCCACCCTATTTTCCCCTTATTTAATCCTTTGCCTACTCTTTTAGGTTTCCTTCTCAGGGCTAAAGAGGTTGACAATTCCTAGACTAGAGATATCAAGCCCTAACTACTGTTCAGAAAATAAGCCCAGCAGCTACTTTAATGAGTTCAGGAACATTTGGGATTTTATGGCTCCTGAAATTAGTTAATACTTTGGGAAACTACAAAAACAATGAGACATTGTCTTTCGTGCCTCTGTATATCAGTGCCTAAAACAGGGCTAGCACATACAGAAGGAGCTCAGTGTATATTTGTTGAATGAATGAACAGAGCCTTTTTCAAGTTCCAGCTTCTTTGCAATGATTTGCATCTCCTGACCCAGAGCTCCATCATGGAGCTCAAGAAAAGAATGACAGGTCTGCCAAGAAAGTCTGAAATTAATCTACATTTTGCAATTTGTACAAAAATTTTAATTGGATTCTTTCTCCAGAGGTAATCCATTAATGTAATCAATGATTGCAGTTACTCAGAATGTAACTTTAAAAAATTGCTGATACCTCATGAAAATAAACACTTGCTTAGTAGAATAATTCAGTGTCCAGTACATGATATCTCCTCTGCAATGTTCCCATTCAGGGATAGAAGCAAGGCCTTCTCCCAGGAGGCTGGTAGAATCCTCTAGACACCATACCTGTAAGATGGGGAGTTGCTGCTGCCTGATGAAAGCTGGGGAGTGGCCTGACTTTCATGAGTAGGCGCTTCTTCCACAGCTGGTAGTTGATGTCTCAGACAATTGACCACATGATCTAGTCAGCATTGCTTTTTCCATACCATGTAACTCTTAGTTAAAATAAACATGTAAAGATTAATTAAGCACCAATTAACATATGTAAATCTGGGGGCAAAGGCTCAATGTTCCTACGTCTCCAACTTAGGTTTTTCCTTCTCCTCCCATGAAGTTTCCCCTAGCTGTATAGTTTCCATGGATCTCCAGCCATCCTGCTTTTGACAGCAGACAGGTCCATGCCCTATTGGAGGCCTTGATTCCCTGTGCCAAGGCCTTTGGGGATCCACTAATCAGGGCCTAAACCCGGGAGAGCAGGAGGCTGGTAGTGGAAACATCACACCCGGGTTGAGAAAATAAGGAGACCACCTGAGCACAGCTAGGGGCTGCCCTCCCCAATAGCCAGAGGGAAACAGATGATGTCAGATCCCTTGATCAGAAAGTTCTTCTCTAATTTGGAGCAGATGGAGGGAGAGTGCATTGTTTTGCATATGGTAATCCTGGAGGAGTCTGTCAATTCTGAGATATGGTCTCCATCTTACCTCCTCTCCCCAAGGCATCTTGGGTACAGCCTTTCCTGTGTATATCTCCATCAGTACACTTACTACTTTGTATTGCAATTACCTACTGCAATGCTTGTTTACCTTAGGTCAAGGAACAGGCATGCCTTAGTTATTGTTTTATTCCCATTGTCTACTATGACTACTGGTGTGATAGGCATGAAAAATATTTCTTTATTTAATTGAAAGAAGTTAACTAGCATGAGAATGGAGTTGTGTGTAGGACTAGCTCAAAGCATGGTATTGCTCATCCAGGAGGAATTGCTGAAGGTAGAATTTGTATTGCTCTCAGTTAGGTGGGCTCTGCTCTGAGGATGAATTTTCTTCATTTTCCATATTAACCCAAAAATCTTTCTCTAAGTGGTAGTCCACCATAAGCTCTTCCTCCATTTCAGGCTTGTCCTTCTTGGGGATTCCTATGAACATAGAGCACAGACAGGACTTAAGAGCTGGACTGGAGGTGTTATACCTTCCATATCCCACTGGCATATGTGTTCTGTTAAGGCAGGGTCTTATGTATCTTATAACACAGTTACTTCCAGGGGGCTAGGTATTTAGAAGGGCCTCAGCGCTTTGACCTTATTCTTCTTGCTGGTCAAAACAATGTTGAGAGCTCTAGGCATCCCCATTAGTTCTTCACCAAAAAGTACTTCTCCTTTTTGCAAAATTGGCAATACCTAGTCCAATCTCTTTGACTTTGTTTGGCATCTGCCTCTGTCATGTGAAACATTCACTAGGGCACAACTTTCAAATTGTGGTCCCAGGATCCACCAGCATCAGCATCATCTGAGTGGGCTTTCAAAAGAGCAGATTCTTGTCCTGCCAGTTCAGACTAACGAATCATAATCTTAAGCGGGAACTGGGAATCTACATTTTAACCAGCTCTGAAGATTATTCTTATATGCTAGTGTTCTGGTTTGCTAATGCTGCCAGAATGCAAAATACCAGAAATGGATTGGCTTTTGTAAAGGGGTTTATTTGGTTACACAGTTACAGTCTTAAGGTCATAAAGTGTCCAAGGTAAGACATCAACAGTAGGGTACCTTCACTGAAGGATGGCTGATGGTGTCCAAAAACCTCTGTTAGCTGGGAAGGCACATGGCTGGCATCTTCTTGCTCCCAGGTTGTGTTTCAAAATGGCGTTTTCCAAAATGTCTGTGTCAGCTTCCAATGGCCGTCTTCAAAATGTGTCTTACAGCTGCAGCTCTGCGCTCTCTCTGTTTGTGAGCCCTTTTATAAGACTCCAGTGAACTAATTAAGACCCACACTGAATAGGTGGGGCCACACCTCCATGGAAAGGTTCAATGAGAGGTCACACTCTAAACAAAGGTGTCACTCACAGTTGGGTAGGTCGCATCTCCATGGAAACAACCTAATTCCAGTATCCCTTGAGATTGGATTAAAAGATCATGGCTATTTCTGGGGGACATAATATATCCAAACTGGCATAACTAGCTAGTTTGATAACTCCTGCCCTAGAGCATGGGGAGATGGTCTCACTAGGAACAGTGGTCCTATTTGATACTCCCAAAAGATGATTGGTCCAGATGGCACCAAGTGGGGTAAGTGCTCTCTTTATAGATCCTGCCTCTTGCTGGTCTACAATTATATATAAAGCCTGTAATAGGCATTGTCGAGGATAAAATATGAATAAGCTACTGCCTTTGTCCTCTGTTGCTTAAAACTTAGTGTGTCTATACTCATGCATAAATCACTTAAATAAAGGGCACACTGGGGCAAGTCAAATGCCATAAAAGATAGGAAGAAGGAGAGATTATTTTACTCAGAATGGGATGATCTGGTGAGGATTTCATGGGAGGTGGTATTCAAATTGAGTCTTGAAGAATCTCTAGGACTTACCAGGCATACTTGAGAAACAAAGACATTTTAGACGTCTTGAACAAAGTCCTGGAGATGAGGAGGATGGAGGGATGTCTGAGCAGTAGGTAGGAGCCCCATGTAGCCGAATGGAAAATGACTAAGACTTTATGATGGCAAAACAGGCAGCGAAGTAGGGGTAAAACCCAGGCACATCAGGGCTTTCTTCTGTTTACAGAGAGTAGCCAGTAAACATTTTCTAGCAGGATCAGACATAATCACATCCTCTGGGTATGGAACCTGCCTTGGGGGTTTGCATGACCATCATATTTCTCCATACTTGGGTTAATAAAACTCTTATTCCCATTATGTCTTTTCATACCCAATGCCCTCAACACAGTTTTATGCCATCTGCACTCTTTTTTATGTGCCAGAGACAAGACTCAGTGAGGGAGCAGGGGACAAACAGAGAAGAGAAACTCTGGTCAATTCTGCATTGTCTGTGCTACAGGAGGGATGAGCGTGGGAGGGTGAATTATCCAAAACAGTCAGTGATACAAAAGGCAGTTATATTTGGCTTCGAAATGCACGACGTGATTACTGGCAGCAGGAGCAGCAGATTTACCTTCCTAATTAGGCAAATATTCAAATGAGTTGGCACTCCCTGAACACATGCCACCAGATTCCAAGGCCTTGTAAAAGAAATCTTATGATTGATTTTAATTTTAATATTAATTATTTACATTAATAAAAGTCAGCATTTTCTAGAGTATTAGTATTAACAGATTCCCGTCTCACTAGCTCCTTTGGCAAATGGACTTCATTTGTGATTGACTTTTCCTGAAGCTGAGAATAACCTGTACCAAATTTCAGAGTCATTGAATAAAGGCTTCTGATTTATTGTGGTAAGTACTATGTATTAATAGCAGTTTCCTGGTTGGTATAGAATGCTTGCTCGAAGAAATGTTTCTGTGCCTGTATTGCAATGGATATAGTAGGCTAGGAAAAGCCATTCATGGTATGAATTCCTTTTCAGAATTTTGGTTCCCTTTACTGAACTTTGGTTTCCAGTGAAGTACAGTCAGATGTGAATTATGGCATGTACTCTAAACCTATGTGTAGATAGCAGAATTTATAACCACCACTGAAATCATTCATCTTCAAATTATTAATCTAATCATGGAATTTTATAGCTAGAAGTGACATTTGAGATCATCTAATCAAACTTTATCATTTTAGTGATGAGACCCAGAGAAAGTTAAGGAACTTGAGGGTGTTGTACTAAAAATGTGTTTGTGGGACATGGGCTAGCCAAGGATAAAAAGAAATGGATAGCTCACCAAAATAAAGCAAAGCAAAACAGAACAAAACACCCTCTGAAGATAATCACCATACTTTGTAGGAATACATTATTTAAAATGTATTTCTAATCATTCATTAACAATTGTTTACTGAGCCCTAAGAAATTGCCAAGCGTTCCACTAGCCCTTGGGATGCACTGGTGAGTAAGACAGGCCTGGTGCTTGCCCTTTGGGTCTTATATTCCACTTCAGGCATATCATGCTTTTCTCCTGGCTTGAAGCCTATCCTGGCCCTGGCTCAGCCTTCCAGGTCCTGGGTGTGCAACATTCCTTACTCTTGTCTGTTGTTTAGTTGTCTGATGAGTGCAAATAGGAAAACACAAGAGGGATTTTCTTCTTTTCTCTGTTTGATCCCAGCTGAAGTAGAACTGGATGGGGGTGAGAGCGCCAGATCAAACCTGCTATGAGGTTTTGGATTCCAACTTTTTAAGGTTCTCTAGGATGCAAACCAAGCAAATGTCCCCAACCAGAGGTACCTGTGAATGTTGGGAGGTGCAGGCTTGCAGGGAGCTATGATCTCAAGCAGAGCTTGTATTGAGGGGGAAAGGAAGTGAAGCGTTTCCCCAGCATCTCTGACTAACCCGCTCCCAACTTTGAGAAGTTACGGAGATTAGATGAAGAGGAGTAGTAAAAAGGAAAGATGAGAAAAAGAGGGCAAACCAGGTTTCTGTGTATCTGTGTGGTGGGATGGTTCTTCAAAGCCCCTGAGAAGAGTCACAAAGCATTCTAGAGCATTATTTCTTTCTCCCCTGGGCACAGACACCCTCAGCCTGTGGGAGGTGACGCAGGACACCAGGTCACTGTCTCCGTGTCCTATGCATTAGGTAGGAAGAAGAAAACAATGGAGCCAAGCCAACTGCCTGTATCTTCCCCTGAATATGTATGGTCATTTAACAGTGATTGTGTCTATCCTCCTCAGAGAACAATTGCAGTGCATGGGATGGGTGAGGAGCTAGGATGAACTAATCCAGAGTAAGGGAAGGCCTGGGAAATAAACTGATTAGAAATGCCTGGGGAGCAGGGAGTGTGAATGGGAAAATAATTGCAGCAAATGAGAAAACTATAAACAAAGTATGAAAGAAATAGGTGAATATTTTTCTTATGCCTTGATGACGGATAGATTTTTTTAAGCATAAGAGAAATTCCAAAGGAGAGCAGCTGATCAGTTTGTCTACATTCAAAGTTAAAACTGTATGGGCTAAAAATTAAGAAAAAGGTAAAAGGCAGGGAAACTGGAAAAACACTTGCAGCAAACGTGATAGAAAAATATTAACTTTCTTAATACAGTAAGAGATCATGCAAATAGATTCAGAGCCCAATACATGCACAAGGGATGTGAACAGGTTGTACAAGAGAAATATTCATCTCTAACAAATGTGGAAGGTGTTCAGTTTCACCAAGCAATCTGAGATGCAAATTAATATAGTAACAACATATTATTTTTTTCCTACCCAAATTAGGAAACTCTTGTCCATTGTTTGTGTGTTGATATAACCTTACTTGAAATCAGTTTGGCTGTATTTATCAAGAGTTTCAGATGCTCATACCCCTTAACTAAGTAATTTCATTTAAAGGTTTCTATCCTAAGGAAACAATCTAAATACACATAAAGTTTTATATTCAAATTGTTCATCACTGAAAGTTGGTAATGATCTTAATGCTTAAAAATGGGGATAATAGTTAAACAAATTATGGCTCATATAGTAGATTATGCTATAACCATTTAATGTGATGTTTGTGCAGAATTTTTAAAGACATGAAGAAATGCTTATATAATCAATGTTAATTGAAAAAGCAGAATACAAAATTATATGTGGATTATCATTTCAATTAGAATGTTATAAGGAAATATGCACACATGTGCATGCAAAAAGGCTATAAGGAAATAAGCCAGAATGTTAACAGTGGTTATGGCTTGGTGGTGGGATTACAAATAATTTTTTAAAAAATTTATTCCTATAAGCATGTATGACTCATTGAAGTAAAACAAAAACAAAAGTGACAAGGAAGCCAAATACTGTTTTTGAAAGTTAGGATGGGAGGAGATAAATGGGGTGCAGTTATGGCAGAGCTGGGGAACACACGTTTCCAGTGGAGGCAGCAGCTTGGAGCGGAGATAGTAAGTCATATAGCTATCCCCAGAGTCAGAGCCGGGGCACAGGGTCACGCTGTTGAAAGATGGTAAGTCTGAACCTGAAGCCCAGGACTTAGATCTGAGTCCAGATTGAAAAGGTCCTTCTTTATGGAGGCAAAGGAAGCAGCTCAATAGGAGGGAGCGGTAAGTGTCCTAATAAGTGGTGGTGAGGGCCCTGAGGCCTGGGAACAGAGGCCATCAGGGGGTCCCTGGAAAACTGTTGCATGTCCTCACCTGGGTCTGACTTAGCATGTAATAAAATGCCAAACTTGTGATGCGTCTCAATTTTGTGTAATCTGCATCCCAAGATTCTCATATCCTTGCTGCTAAATTAAAGAATCGGGACCATTGTGGACCAAGTAGGGATGCCATACTCCAGAGAAAAAGAAAAAACATGGAAGGACCAGGTATCTAAAAGAGCCCTTTCTGGAAGAAAAATCACTTCTCTTTTAATCCTGAGGGATGGAAGCAGTGAATGAACTGGGCAATTGCAGCAGAAAGTGGCAAGGGCAGCCTCCTGCCTCAGTGTACCTTTGCCAGTTACCTGACTAGGTCATTGTTTTTTTGCCAATCTAGGCTGTGTTCCCAAACAGCCTCCCTGGGACCAACAGGAAGTGTGCTGCCAGGAGTTGGTGAGGTTAGGATTGCAGTTTGTGGTGAAGGAACAGAATGAAATTAATTGACCCCCTTGGGAGAGCTGAAGCCTACATCTTTGCACTTGTTAGTGAAGGGTTTTACCTAGGTGAGGTAGCCAGCTATATGGGCATGTTAGCTCTTGGGTGTCATTTTATTTTCTCTGTCAATGAAATGGGGACTGACAGATGTTTCACAAGAATTATCACAATACTGAGAGAGCCTGGCAGGAGCTGGCAGGAGCTAGGTTTCCTGTACAGCTGACGCCTGTATCCCAATTTTATTCCTGGGATCCAGTGCTGAGCTAATCAAGCTCCCCCTGTGAGTGTTCATGTGCATGTGTACTTGTGCACATGTGTACATGGCACATATAGTTTTGCTACTGTGTATTCTTCACATCTGGATTATCTTGGTAGGGTTCATCAGGAAGCAGTCCTTGAGACTGAGCCTTGCCTATAGGAAGCTTGTTGGTTTGTGCCCAGTGAAGGAGCGAGGGAAGCAGGATTGGACAGCAGGAATAGCTGAGCTGTGATAGAGTTGCAACAAAGGCCTCAGCCAATTCAACAGGGAGTTGTGGAGCTGGAATAGGCCTTCTGAGTTTCCTGAAGTGAGACAAGGGGCTGGGCCTCGTATGCCATCTTGCTCTGTCATTGGGTGCAGGCTGCTGCTTGGAAGGTGTGTAACCTTAGTGGAGGGAGCGGCTGAGGGCAATTCCTAGGGAAGGCGTCAGCTCTGAGCTTTAGCAGGTGAACTTCCCAGTAACTAGGGAATGGGGGCCTCATTTCTGAAGGGGATCCTGGCAGCATACCATGGCATCCACTGCAGGGGGTGATGAGAATCTCAGAATACCTATGTTCTGAAAACTGTACTCTTGGGCCCATTCTTGGTGGTTTCCATCAACAGAACAGTGACAGCCCTATCCATTGCATCAGGGAGGGTCTTGAAAACAGGGAGCAGGGGCTTGTCCACAGGGAAAGGGTACCATACCTCAACACCATCAGCCTCATCACTGCAGGAGTGAGCATGGGTCATTTCCCCCTGCTTATAGGAGGCTAAAGTTGGCTACTTTAAAACAGTGCCATCCACAAATGTGAGCCACATATATACTCTAAAATTTTCTAGTAGCCGCTTTTTAAAAAATAAAAAGAAACAGATGAAATTAATTTCAATAATATATTTATTTAAAATTATTTATCACTTTATTTAAAATAAAATATTTATTTAAACTAATTTCAATGCATAACCCATGTTTTAAAAATTAATGAGGTATTTTTACACTATTTTTTTCTGTCCTATGTCTTTGAAATCCTGTGCGGGTTTTATCCTTACAGCACATCTTGATTCAGAGTATCTGTGTTTCAGGTGCTCCATAGCCGTATGCGACTAGTGCCTACTGCATCGGACAGATTTAGAATGTAATTTCTTTTTGCTGTGAATTTCCCCCTCATTAAAAAAGCAAAAGTTTTTTTTTGGATTTTTTGTTGTTGTTAGGAGGCCAAGAGTTCAAATTCTGTGTTTCTGAAAACTGTGTGTGTGTGTGTGTGTGTGTGTGTGTGTGTGTGTGTCTCCATTAACTATCTTGCTGACTCTCCCTGACATTATGACTGCTGTTTCTGTATCTTTTAATTGCAGTGGATCTGTTTCCTGTCTTTTTGATATCATTTTCTACCTCACCCTCTCCCCAGGCTTTCTTCCTTCTCTTGCTTCCTTTCATATTTGGCTTTCTTCATGAACTAGCCACAAAGTCTATCTTTATCATTCCCTTTTCATACTGAATCATTTTGAATTCCCAGTAATAAAAAGAGAGAGACAGTTTAGATTTTTCACTCACTCTAAAATAAAACTTAAACAAACTGAAACAACCAAACGCAAGTGACGTTTGATTGATTCCCTTTTCCCGAGGGTCACCGACTAATGAAGGGGAAAACATCCCCGCTACTAAATTCATCTGAGGTCAGCCGGGAACACTGTGTTGGGTTTTGCCGAGAGGGCTGCTGGGATGGTCGCTTGTTTTTCAGTCTGACCCCAACAAGTAACTTCTGTTTTGTGATTAAAAAGGAGAACACAGAAGACTCTTGGCTCTTCTCTCCTTGCAACGGGTCAAGGGGAGGTCGCCTGGGCTTTCTGGGGATATGTTTGCCATGGAATTAATAAGAAAGCCTCTTAATCAAGGATCTGAGGTGTTTATGAAGCCCAGGGAAAAGTCAGGTGGGTCTGGGTGGTGTCATCCGTGAGGACTGGGCATGAGGGTGGGCGAGGTTAGGATGGACCAGTAGACGGGTGACCTTAAGCAAGCCAGTCCCCTCTGGAGCCTCAGCTTCCTTTGTCTTTGGCGAAATCGGCTGCTCTGTATGTGTTTCCTCTGCTGTACTGGACCTTGAGTCCAGATCCATTTTTCATAGCACTCTCACTCCATTGCTGGGCAGGGACCCTCTTCAAGGTGCCTTGAAGAGCCTTGATTAGGAAGAGAAGAGGTTAAAGCAAGCATTTATATTATAATAATGGGGAGAAGAAAGAAAATAGTAGCTAGTGTATTTCCACTTTCAATTTTCTCTTCCCAAATGCTTCAAGTCTGTATGAGTCTTTTGTTTGACCCTTCAAGACCCAAACATATGCCCTCTAGTAAATACCTGCATACATCAGGACCTCTAAAATGCCTGATCTGATTGTTGTCTGGCACTCTTGGCCATCCACTAAAACTGGCAGATGCAGCAAAATTTGGGCTTTGTATGTTTTGGGGAGCATTTCATGTAGTTCAATCTTATTTAACGTACCAAGTTATTGAGTTCCTATTATTTTTTTAAGCTCTTGTTATATGCCAGGCCCTGAGATAAGCATTTCACAAATATCAGCTCATTCGTTTATGTTTTGAGGTAGGTGGGCCCTTAAAAAATCTATAAACACAGTTCTTGTCATCCAGAATATTATAAAGACTTTGAGATATACAGCATATCTGCATGAAACAGATAACAGTCCAGGCAATGTTTTATTACGTGCCCAATATTGATGGTATTACAATAAATTCTTCAGACATTCAGAGAAGGGCGAGATGAGTTAGGACTGAAATTGAGCCTTGAAGAAACTTCATTGGGCTAATAGAGAGGAAGGAAGATGGAATTTTTAATAGGGATCATATGGGCTAAAATTTTGGTTATGGCTATAAAGGATATGAGAAATAAAAGACACACCGATAAGTAACTGTTGAATGGCTTAAGATTTTGGGGCCTGGGTGACTGAGCATACATAGGCAGTTAGAGGGAGTAATGGGAAGTGGTAATGGTCTCTGCTTGGGGCATGTAGAGTCTGTGATGATGGCATGTCCAGGTGGAGATGCTTGTGGGTACCTGCACTGGAGTGTAGATGAAAACTCAAGTGAGGAATATATATTTGAGCATCATGGAATAGAAGTGATAATGAAGTCATAAGATGGGATTTATTTTCTAAATGAAGGAGGACAGGAAGGGCCAGGGTTATGCAGAATGCAAATAGGTAGTAGTTGGGGGAAAAAGAAAAGTTAGCAAAGGGCACAAAGAAGGACTGACCAGAGAGGTAGAAGGTAAACGAAGCAGTTTCATGTCAAAAAGTTCAGGGAGTGAGAAGGTGTCCTGGTGTGGGCTGCCATCTCTATTACCTGGTTGAGAGAGGAAGCAATGAACCAAAGAAAGGCCAGAAGTTGGAGCTAGGTGTCATCCAGAGTAGGAAAAGGAAAGGACATTTGTGGACAGAAGTCTGTTCATTTTACACTTGCATATAATTTTGCTCAAAAAGTGGACACTAAACGTTTGCTGCAGAGGTTGAATCTTCTTTTGAGTACATTTTACAAATAGAAAAACAAAACAAAACAAATCTTTGAGAGCCTGTTGAGTTTTCAGTAAGTAGAAAAATTGAGGTCTCAGAGCCTCTTCCCCACCGTGCTGAGAATCCTCTTCTGCAAACTCTTTAGTTGCCACAGATAATGTTCATATGTTCTCACTTGTCCCAGAGCTCAGATGCAGCCACGCTGCACACATAAGCCAGCTCCCCTGACAGAGCTCCAGATTATTTGGGAATATCTATAGATTTTTCAACTGAAACGGAGGCAAGAGAATCAGCATGCTGTGAGTAGATTTGCTTCCAAACCTTTCCCAAAGTATTTGTTGTTTATCTGAAATTCAGATTTAATTGGGCATCTTGTAGTTTTATTTGCTCTATCGGGAAGCCCTAGCCCAGGCTCCTGCCCACTTTTGGGACAGGTTTCTGGCCTGCTTCCTTTTACCACCTGAATCCTGTCTGATAGCCAGATTAATAGAATGCCCAAGTCAGTTTTACAGCACTCATGTGAGTAGGCGCTATTATCACCATCCACAATTTTAAAAATGAGAAAATAGAAGTACAGAGAGGTTAAGTAACTTGTTCTAAGTCACACAGCTAGTGGGTGGCAAAGGAAGGGTTTGAACTGGGCAGTTTGACTTCAGAATCAGTACTCTTTTGCATTACATTATATTCTCTCTTGGGTGATTTGGACAGAATCAAAAGGAAATCTATTGCTAAGGAAAGAAAGCATGTTGGGATAGAGAAAACCACTCGACTCCTGTAGCTAAATAGAAAGAGCGTAGGATGTTCACATGGGGGCAGAAGCAGGTGCTCCCGTGCTTGGCTTCCTTTAATCCTCTTGAGGCTTCTTGACCTTTATCTTAATCAGCCTCTCCGCTTGAGAGACTCCTGTGAGCACCTGGTCACACGTGGCTCTTCTCTCAGACACTGCTCTCATCCCCTTCCCCAAGATGCACTAAATCAGTTTTTCTTTCCCCATTACATTTTAACAATTGCCTCCAAGTGGGGCTCTGACCAGCATGCCTCGTTCTGGCGAGCCTTTTCAACATAGGGCAGGACCAAACAGGTCTAATCTCAGTACAGTCTTTCTTTCTGAAAGGATTTAACTCCATTTATTGCTTTGCTCTGTTTCCACCTTGCAATGGGAATGCATTTCTCAGAACACCAGGCTGTGGGAAAGGACGATGCCCTTTGTCAGCCTCTGTTTACGTTCGACTTTTTATTTCCCTAAAATGGATCAGCTAGGCTCAAGTTTTCCTCAAAGCGCAGTTCCGTTTTTAACAAGTCTTCTGTAGGCATCTTCTGCAGGCCATGTCACCTTGCTGGGCCCTGAGGACACAGTGATGAGTAAGAGAAGTCCTTCATCTCAAGGGGCTCCCAGGCTAACTCGTACGGAGGTCCTTCAGTCACCAAGGAGCACACGGTCTCTTTGTCAGAAACCTCTGTGGCAGAGGTGAAAACAAATCTCAGAGGAATCCTAGAGATAACATTCAAAAATAACAGAGTGGGCTGGAAAATGCATTTGGACAAAAGTGCAGAGGAAACGTAATATATGCATCTGGTAATGGGGCAGAGGAAGGCACGGCAAGATGCTAGTAGACGGTGCAGGGGAGCTGGAGAGGCAGAAAAAAGATGGCACTTATGGCGTCAGAAGTTCTACAGCTGGAGACACTGCAATTAACATTCATTGACACAACCTACTAGGTGCATGATAAAGAATTCCCAGGTAACTACTTAGCCTGCAAGATTATCACATAAGTAAAAATTATTAACATGTTGAGCCATAATTATTAGGTAAAATAATGACAGTAATAACTCCAGAGCAAACTTTTAAAGCAAAATTCGAGCTTTCATTATCCCAGGTATAATTTAATTTACCTACCCTGAACTGTACTTAACTGTTTTGTTATAATGTTACAGCATCCTCTATTCAAGGTTGATAGGCTCTCATTTCTTTAACTTACTATTAGACTTGGCCTTAAAATTACATTTTCTCTCAAGCTGCTTGCCCCTGGATTTTTCATCTGAGGATCTCAGCAGCACCCTGGGACTCTCCTTTGGGTGCAAGGGAAGTCACTGCTCTCTGAAATTTCAATCAACTTGATGTCTCTTTTATCATTTAATTCTTTTCTCTCTCTCTTAAGAAAAAGGAATTTCTCCAAAATCTCTATTTGCTTAAGGCTTAAAAAAATGGGATCCTACTTCTTATTAGTATCCCTTTTCAAACTACTTTGCAATAACAAGTGGGAGATTTTACAGAATTGAAATCACAAGGAGTAGCTGCTGAGACAAGGGAAAGAGCGTGAGGTCTTTCACTAGAGGGCTCAGAGTGGGACGCTGTGACCCCTGGGACCGTTTCCCCACTATGCTCGCGGGGGTGGGGGGCAGGCACCAGTCCACATATGGGGAGGATGCTAAAGAGTGGGGAGCATTGCACAGGGAGCAAGGCTAGTTCACAGTGACTAGGATTGGACTTCCAGGCGCTGTCCTCTTGGGGGTGGGGTCCCCTCTTCTGTATGCACGGCCAGCTGGGAGGCCCTTGCCAGTCTCTCTGCATGCATGGCCTCAGCCTTAAGATGCCTTGTCTTCTAATACTGCCCAGATTGACTGTTCTCAAAAGGAACAGGCAGTCCTGTGAAATTCTGAACTCAACAGTCCAAAGGGAATCAGGCCAAGATGTAAGGGTAGCTGTAGTGATAAAGCCGTGGAGAAGCAAGAGATAAAAATTCCTTGGGGACAATATTTCTGTTCCCATGGATTTGATCTCTATCTGGATTTTGGAGGCAGTTAATAAACTGAGTGTCTCATAGATTTAAGGGCTCTGGTTTAATGCCTAATGGTAACTATAGTAGCTAATTTGTTATCTATAGAACTCCTGGATCAAATAGTTGCAGGATGGTAAAACTGAAAGAGACAGTAAAGACTGCTGAGTAGTCACTTCCCTAGAAGTCTAGCTATGTGAAGCATTGTCTGGAGACAGCAAGCTTGTTCGTGGCACAGGTGGAACCAGATTTCCGAGCCCACAGCCTAGGGCTCTTTGCTGGCTTTTCTCCATTGCCCATGCCCTCATCTGTTCCTTCAGCGGCTGGCTAGGGTCTTATGGACTGGGCTCTATGGACTGTGCTCCCTTGCTCTCTGCCTTCCTTTTGGGTTTGGTCAAATTGAGGCACCACCAGAACACCAGAAGCAAGAGGAAGGCGGTGGAAGTATTTCTCTGCAGGGCTTGGCTGCCCTCCATCTCCCATGGTTCACAGCGTGTGCTCCTTTGTGGCTCAGCCCCTGCCAGGAGGCGTCTCCCAGAACTGGGCTCTTGCCAGTCTCTCTGCACACAATTCCCTCCCTTGTCCTTCAGGCCTAGGGGTAGTAACAGCCCCCCATTGTTGCCAATCCCTGGGTGCTTCACCACCCCTTACTGGTTCTCTTAACTGCATAGAACTCTGTAGATAGTCCTTCCTTAAACTCTCCTTTGAGTGCTCCAATCCTACTCTGTTGGGTCCTGACTAATCCAAGCTTAGATCTGTACATCAGCAGCTTCGGCAACTCCATACTTGTGCTCTGTATGTAATCTCCTATAGCAGGAGTATCTTGGTTTACAAAGTAGCCGCACATTTGAAGCACTGCATGTAAGTTCCATACTTATTAGCTGAACTCCTGTTTTTCTAAACTATTTTAATTTCAGACACACATTTTCCCTTCATTTTTGAAGACTTTACAATGAGTACTGGCTTCTAAATCTAGGAAACCTATACTCCCACCCTGAGCTGAACAAAGGGCCTCCTCCTATAGCAAAACCTTTATTTGAATCATAGGCAAAGATACAAATCTTTTGGTAAAGGAAATTATGCCTCTCCATCCCCTTACTCTTTTTCCCCTTCCATCATTTTGTTTGTTTGTGAGTTTAGATTTTTGCTTTCCAAAAAGGTTTTAAAAGTGAGGCGCACCTGGACACCGCTAATCAAGTAGAAAAGAGCATTCTTGGTACAAAGGAGGGACATTTATTTGAATCTGCTTTGTTTCTTAAGAGGGAAATGACCAGTTCCTCTTTGAGGAATGGGGAAATCACATCAAAGTTGAGAGACGAGGGCATGGAAATGGTTTTTCAGAGCTAAGTCGTAACAGGTGAGGCTAAGGAAGCTCGCTGGGAGCTGGCTGCTGAGGTAGGTGTGGCTGCCCACAGGTGTTGTCTTGGAGGTTCCCAGGAGAGGAGGCTCAGCTCCCCTGGCTTGTTTCATGTGCTTTCCTTCTCTCCTGGAATTGGAAGCTCATTTATTGAAAGTGGAATAGAAAAGGGGTAATAATTGAGTTGTATAGTGATCTGTAGTATACACAATTATTAGATTTCAGAATCTAAGTAGAGGTGACCCCCAACTTTAAAAACAGCTGATAAATCAAAATCCTGACCCACAAAATATGAGTGAGGGTGCAGCATTTCCCAATATGAAATGCTTTTTCACTTCACAGTATGAAAAGCTCTTTATCACCCTTGATTAGTGGTATAAATCACTGACTTCTTGGTAGAGGTCTGAGGAACTTAAAGTGCATGTGTAAGGTAAGACCCACTGTTGTTTGAAAGGCAACCGTAAAAGAAGAAAGTAACTGTGCGGAAGATGGGAAGATAGGATTTAATATACAAAGGCTCTGCCTGTGTGTTCCGGTTTGCTAATGCTGCCGTTATGCAAAATATCAGAAATGGATTGACTTTTATAAGGGGGATTTATTAAGTTACAAATTTATGGTTCTAAGGCCATAAAAATGTCCAAACTGAGGCATCAACAGATGATACCTTCACTGAAGGATGGCTGATAGCGTCCAGAAAACCTCTTAGCTGGTAAGGCACAGGGCTGGTGTCTGCTGATTCTGGGTTGTGTTCCAGCTCCTCTCTCAGCTCCCTCCTGTGCATTCTTGGTTCTTTCTCCCAGGACATTTCTCTCTAGACACCTGGGGGTCTCCAAAATATCTCTTTCAGCTGCAGCAATCATCTGGTCCTGGAGCTCTCTTTTTAAAGGACTCCAGTAAATCAATCAAGATCCATCTTGAATGGGTGGGGCCAAATCTCCATGGAAACATTCAATCAAGTGGTCATACCCTAATAAAAAAAGATTAATAAATCTGCCTCCCACAAGATTGCCATTAAAGAATATGCCTTTTGGGGGGCATAATATATCCAAACCAGCACAATGTGTTTTTCTAATTTTCCTCTTCTCTTGTCAGAGTATCTGCCAGTGGTACCAGGGCTCCAGAGGCAGGGGTGGGGTACAGAGGCTGGATCCCTCTTCTGGGTGGGATGGGGATGAGGATGGGGTGAGAACTTCCAGGAGTTCCCGGAAGGAACTGGGGTACTTTGCTTCCTGTATTGACAAGACTTTGTGATTGTTTAAGAGTTTAGCCACAGGCAAAAAACAGAGCAGTTACCAGATCAGAGCAGTTTCCAAATCCATAATTTTGCAAACAAGTGAACATTCCCCCTAAAATAGTGGAGTGCAGCATTGGCTCACCAACCTGTTTTTATCTGCCCAGGAAGGAAACTGTAAAAACCTAACTACCACTGTCACTTGAGCTTAATAAAATAATTGGAATTTTAACACCAAAAATGATGAGGGAAATCTTAGAATAAAGTTTGGTTTCAAAAGTTAGCTCTTAAAAAGGCTAACACATTGTACTTATTTTTCTTCTTTTTTCCAGTATGAGTGAAAACTTCATCATACAACAGCATAGATCTGCAGACTGGCCTTTGGAGCCTTTTGCTAGAGCCAAAGGTCAGGACGGATCAGGCATAGAGGGGGCAGGGATCTCTGTTGAGAGGACTTATGTTTCCTCTGCCTGGGGATGAGATGGACCTGCCATTTACTCATTCATGTATTCACTTAATGAATATTTAATACGCATCTACCTATGGTAAGGACTGTTCTAGGTGCTGAGGAATTAGCAATGAACAAAACAGACATTGTTAACTCTCATAATCCAGTAGGAATAGAAGACCATAATCAAGTCGACAGTTCTATCAGAGGAGTAGTAAGGGTGAGGAAGAAAAATGAACCAAGAGAGCATATTTGAAATAGGGCAATCAGAAAAACCTCGTGAATGAGGTGACATTTCAGGAGGTGACATCAGGGAGAAAACCAAATGGATATTTAGGGAAAGAGCAGTCCATGTGGAACTAACAGCAAACACCAGTGCCCTAAGACAAGAGGTATTCGGGATGTGTATTAACTCCAAGGAGACTGGTGTGGCCGGACTGCAGAGACTTAGGGGAAGAGTGGTAAGGGGCTGGTCGGAGAGGTAGCCGGGGTCACATTCATGTAAGGCCTCATAACCAAGAGTCAGCTGCTGGATGTCTTCCAAGTGTGATGGGAAAGCTCTGGAGAGTTTTACACGGGGAACTGACATAATAAAATAGGGGTTTTTGAAAGGACTGCTCTTGCCCATCGGTGAAGAAATGTCTGAAGGAGGCGAGATGGCAGTAAGGGGCCCAATTGGGAGGATATTGTACTCAGCCAGGTGAGAGGTGATGGTAACTTAGACTAAAGTGGTAGTAGTGGAGGTGGTAAAAAGTATTTGGTTTGGAATATATTTTTAAGGAATTGCAAACAGGATTGGATATGGGGTATGGAAGAATAGAGTTATCCATTTCTGAGATGTGTAGCATTACAAATACCTATTTGACTGATATCCCAGTTGAGACACTGAGTTAAGCAGTAGGGTATAAGATTCTGGAGTTCAGGGGAGACTCACCAGTGTCTAGTGGCATTGACTGTCATGGTGCTGGATGAGATCCAGGAAGGGAGCATATAGTCAAGGTCTGAGATGTGGACATCCCAACATCTAGAATCATGGAGATGAGAAGGATTCAGGAAAGGAGACTAAGAAGGAGCATCCTAAGTGATGTAGGAGAAAAAACAGGAGATTGGTATTAAAGAAGCCAAGTAAAGAAGGTGCTTCAAGAAGGATTTGTGTTCAACTGTTAGAAATGGAGTTAAAGTTTGGGTAAGGTGAAAACTCAGAACCGGGGAAACCAGGCTGGTTGTTAGTGTTCCCCTAATAACTGAGGAAGTAAGTTCCACACTTTCTGAGTTCTCTGGTTCCACCTTCAGGTTTAGTCCAAATTATATTCCAAACAGCCATTAGTGTTCTGAACTTTACTTCCAAGCTGTTGACCCACAGAAATCTGTAGGATTAGTGTTTCTGAATACTTAGTTTCAAGTTATATAATGTTTTTCGATAATATGTTGCTTGAGATATGTGGGGGTTCTGGGTAACTTTATGTAATCACAGTTGGTTTCTTTATAACACTGAATGATCCTTGAAGCTTTAAGATCCTGTCCCAGATCACAGTTTGCTTTCCAGTTATTCTCATTCTGATAGCAAAAGCTCCTCTGTCACAGCCTCCTCTCTTAGCCTCTCATCTTTTAATGGGTGTGCTGTAAGAAAAGTGAGGCCAGAAGATAGAGGGGGAAAGGGAAGGCATCTCTGCAGTATGCTCTGACTAGGGCATGACAAAATTGGTGGGGGTGGGGTGGGGAAGGGTGGACTTGGTTTGCAGAGCTTCTTGTCCTAGGTTTGAGAGCCACTGCTGTTGGTATATCTTTCTCCATACTTTTACATTCAACCGCTGTGTGTCATTGACTATAAGACGTGTGTTTTATAAGGTAGCATATGGTTGGATCTTTAAAAAAAATCTAGTCTGACAGTCTCTGACTTTTGGTTGGAGTGTTCCATCCATTTGCATTTAATATAGTTACTAATATGGTTGGATTTATGGCTGACATTTTGCTATTTCTTTTCTATATGTCTCCTGTCTTTTTTTTTTTTTCTTTGTTCCTCCTTCTTTCATGTTAAAAAGTTATTTTTTAACTTTCCATTTAATTTCCTTTGCTTTGTTTTTTATTTTACTATATTTTATTGTGTTATTTTCTTACTGGTTTCTCCGGAGATTACAATATGATCTTGAATTTATTACAGTCTACTTCAGATTAATACTAATTTAATTGTGGTGAAATGTAGAAACTTTGCCCCAATATAGCTCCATTTCTTCCCCCTTCTTTGTGCTGTTATCGTCATAATATATTGCATCTTCGTATGTTATAAGCCCCTAAATACAGTTTTATGTTGTTGTTTAATGCAGTATTGTGCCTTTTATATCCATTAAGGAAGAAAAGAAAAAAAATGTATGCAGTTTTTTATATTTACCTACATATTTACGTTTTCTGTGCTCTTTATTTCTTCAAGTGGATTCAAGTTATTGTCTGATGTCACCTTTTGTCAACTTGAAGGACTTCCTATATTATTTCTTGTTAGGTGACTCTCTCAACCTTTAATTATCTGGGTATTTCTTTATTTTACCTTCATTTGTTGAGGATAGTTTTTCTGAATATAGAATTCTTGGTTGACAATTCTTTTTTTTTTTCTTTTGGTACTTGGAATATCTCATCCCACTGTCTTTTGGCCTTCACTGTTTCTAATGAGAAGTCACCTGTTAATCACTGTGAGTGATGAGTTGTTTTTCTGTTGCTGCTTTCAAGATCTTCTCTTTATTGTTGGCTTTCAACACAGACTATAATGTATCAGAATGTGGACTTCCTACTCTTTATCCTAGTTGGGGTCTATTGAGCTTATTGGATGTGATGACTAGTGTTTTTCATCAAATTTGGGAAGTCTTCAGGCATTAGTTCTTCAAATGTTGTTTTCTATTCCTTTCTCCTTTCCTTCAGGGAATCCCATTAGGCATAGGCTTAATTGTGTTGCTTTTTTCATTTATCCTCATTCTTTATTCTTTTGGTTCTTTAGATTGGATAATCTCTGCTGATCTATCTTCACATATTCTGGTTCTTTCTTACACCATCTCTGATCTGTGTTAAACCCCCTCTACAGAATTTTTTGTTATTGTAATTTTCAACTCCAGAATCTCCAATTTTTAAATAAAATTGTATTGATACTATTTAAGTCATTGTGATCATACTTTTAAAAAATTCTTTAAACATGGTTTCCTTTAGTTCTTTGATAATATTTATAATAGCTACTTTGGAGTCTATGTGCTATTTCCAACATCTGTGGCTCCTCAGAGATACTTTCTATTGACTGCTTTTTTTTCCTGAGTATGGGCCACACTTTCCTGTTTCTTCATGTGTCTTACAATTTTTTTGGGGTGGAAATTGGACATTTTAGATAATATATTACAGAAACACTAGATTCTAATTTCCTCCTGGGGGTAGTTGTTGTTGATTTTTATTTGTTTAGTGACTTGTCTGGAGTAAGTAGAGTCTGTCTCCTCCATGGTGTGTGGCTGAAGATGTCTCTGCTCAAATTTTTTCTTTGATTCTCGTTTTTGTTTTTAAGCGTGTCTACCTAGGAATTGACCCTGGGTCAGCATAGTGTAGTGGTTAGCCAGTAATTGGTCAAAGGTTGTGCTCAGATACTCAAAAGGTTATACTCAGATGGTATAGTTTCCATCCTTTCCTGAAGAATTTTTGTGTGGGTTGGGGCACGTTTTCAAAGCTCAGTCAGTTTACTAGTCTGCCCTAGCTTTTATTTTCCACTGGGCCTTTTTGTGCTTTCTTGTGTCTCCTCTGTATGTGCACAAGCCAGAGATGTGTGAATAGCTAGGATCCTCACTGATCTCTCCTGAGTATTCTCACAGCCTTGCACATGCAGGGAGCCTTCCAGATCACCAAGAATATGTGGGAGTTCTTAAGACCCACAATGGATTTCTTATTCCCTGGATCTCTTTGATACATTTCTGGTTTGTTTGTTAGTTGCTTGCTTGTTCTAACCAGGATTACAACCTCAGAATAGCTGTGACATGGATCTTCTTTTGTTTGTTTGCCGCTGAGATTACTACTGTTTCTGACAATGCCCAGGAATTTGTTGTTTTTTTTTTTCCCCCTCATTCTACTTCACATCAAGTCAGCCACTCACCACCAGCAAAGCTGCTGTCTTGTCCCACCCTGATAGAAATACTGCTGTATCAGAGCTGGAGGTGGGATGGAAGCAACCCCAGGCTAAAATGCTGCAGACTCCCACTGCCACTGAATAATGTTTTACAATTTGTTGCATGTTTTGGTTGATGTCCAAAGTCCTCATATGGTTGTTTTTGACAGTTTTGTCCAGTTTATCATTGTTTGTGGGAGAGAGGATTTGCTGAGCTCCTCACTCTTCCGTTCCAGAAGTTGCTCCCCCGCTTTTGTTCCCTTTTGACTCTGCCACACTTGTTATATCCATCCCCTTACCTTATCCTTAGGAACAGGCAAAAAACCAGTATTCTTGCGAATTATGCAGCAGAGGGAAACCCAGGTTGATGTGAGTGGGATAAGGGTGATGCATCTTCTGGAATTGTCCATTTTACTTGAAAATTTGTAGTGAAGAGTTAAGTAGGTGGTAAGTAATTTAAAAAAACATCATTTTCAAATTAATGAACACAGATATAATGTACAGTAGAAAACAAATTCACAAAAATTCCTTTTTTTTTTTTTTTTTTGAGATAAAACCACGTCAGAGGAATTTTACTGTGACCTCTTTGGGCTACATCTAGAGGTAAAACGTCATTCATAGGAATATTTCCAGAAAAATTATACAAATACTATAGAGGTTAGGCTTTAAAAAGTTAATAAAAGATAATATAGGTTTTATGGTTATAAAGGTTTAGGATTTATTAGACTTAAAAGAAGACATTTCGAAGTAATATAAAGGGTAAACCTAATTTAGCCTTAGTCATTGAAAAGAACAGTAATTCTCGATGTAGACATATTCCTATTCTTAAAGAGAAATCCAGATTTAATGAACAGATTGTTTGCAATCAAAAACTGGGGGTCTGATTTCTGCAAAATCATTTTGTGGGGGGTACAAAGTTTTAAAAAGACAATTTGCATGCCTTGTGAGAATAGAGGAGGACATGCTGCTTTCTGTTAAGCCACAGTTCTACTCTGTATTGCCTTAAGTTTGGCCTGTCCTACTTGTTTAGATTTCTTGATTGTCCCCCAAAGTCGTCTAAGTTTTCTACCCTTGAATTAATTGAACTCTAGGTGAGAGCTAGGGTGAAGCAGGGGCAGAAGTTAGAATCCTTTGCAGGAAAAAAAGGCACTGGGGCATGGGTAGCATGTGAATGGTTGGAAATGTGACAGACTAGACAAGTATAATGAATTATGAATGTGGAGGAGGTTCCCAAGTACAAGGATTGTTAGTCGGATATGATTCCATGGCTAGCAAAAATCAGGACAGGAAATCCAAAACTGAGCACAGAAGAACTGAGAGAACGTTTGAGAGCCGTGAGTGAATGTGAGCGTCATCATAATTCCCATATACAGAACGGAGCTCCTGCTCTATTCCATACCCTCTGCCAGGTGCCTTGGTCCTTACAACAACTCAAGAAAAAAGACTAAGGACGAAGTAATGGGAAAGTGGAGTCCAGTGTTGGAATTCCAGAAAAGGTAGAGTAGACAAGGAGTGTGCACTCGGTCCATTGCAGGTGTCTTCAACCCTTGCACATGGAAGTCTTTTCCTGCCAACAGACAATTGGGGAAATTATTCATTTTGTACCACAAGCTTTGCAGAATCTTTGCTCTTAGAATTGGAAGGAAACTTGCTAGGCCCAGATAAGGTATTGTGATCCTTAGTCCCACAGGCAGCTAAGGCCAGAAAAGAGCCCCAGTGTTGGAATGCTAGTGCCAAAAGGGACTTTAGAGGTCCTCCAGTTCACTCTCCTAGTTTACAGGGAACTGTTGGCAGCAGTAGGTTTTATCCAAGGAGAAAAGATAGCAGTGTCTAGAACTAATTTGCAAGCCAGGCTGTTTGTAGCATGCCAGGATTCCAGGGCCATCTTTTAAAAAGTGGACTCATCTAGTAAATCCATTTGGTTTGCATATTTCTCTTTTGGACTTAGCAAATGTCTATATGTTCAGGCTCTGATTTTGAGTGGAATCTATAGAAAAACAGAATTCGGTGCTCTCTTTCTCCCTCTGCTGACACTGAAGGCTGATTCCCTGAAACTGACACGTATTTGGGCAAAGAAATGACTTCAGATAAAATGGAGGCATGTATGTGGGTTGCTTTAGAAACAAGGAAGAAAGCTACAATTTTTCTCAAAGAGGCAAAACCAATCTGATGGTAGCTCAACGTGCACACACACACATGCCCCTCCCTTGGTTTCCCATGGCTACACACAATGGCAAGGCAAATATGGAAATTTGAAAAAAAAAAAGTTGACAGAAATTCTATGATTCAGTTGGCAATTTGCTACGGTATCCAGGGAGACAGCTTCTCACATACATTAGCATAATGTGAAATGGCAGCTAGAACCGGAATTTACTGTCTAAGCATCTCAGCCTGAACAGCCATTGACAACAATGCAATTTAAAGGAAATACAAATATTAGGCTTAAGTGACTGATACATCCCTGAAACTACTTGATTTTAAATAATGGGGTCCAGTTTGTTCCCTCCTTTTTACTCCCCATTCTTGGGGGCAGTTGGCTGGGAGCAAAAGTGTACAAAGAGAGATATTGTGGCTTGTTGAGATCCAATATAGCATTCAGCTATCCTCTGCTCACTTTAGGCCATATATAATCAGCATGCATTTTCTTTCCCTCTCAGTTTTTTGAGATTTTCCATTTTCATTGGTATCCAAATGCTGACATTTCTTCTTTCTGTATTTTTCCCACGAGCCTTGACATGAGAATACTCCTCCTTGTTTTCTGGTTATCTGGACACCAAACCAGTGCAGATAGCAGTACCGTCTTGAAAAGGAGCTTTGTATCTAGGCAGAGGAGGTCCAGTGAGCCTGGGGAAGCCATCCAAATAGGGGGGCGATTCCTGAGGATTCCAAGGTTGTGGACAGCACTGTTACAACCCTCAGGCCTCCTTGAGCATTCTTCTGGCTTCTCTATTCCCTTCTTTGTCTCTGTCAGAGGACCAGGCTCAGTGGAATTATGGCTGCGACACTTTCAAACCTAAGTGACACATGACCACAGGTGGCAGTTCCCCAGGTACAGCCTTCCAGATGATATCCCTTCCAATCTACTACCTACTGCAACCTGGAAATCCCAAATGATCCAGAGGCAGGAGCTCTCCCACATTATGTCTGGGGGTCAGAGGACAGAGAGTAGACTGGGGCTTCTTCTTGGATTAACTCAGGGAGTATGGGTCAATTAGACCCCAGTTTTAACCCACATTTGAAATAAACATTCACATTAAACACAACAAACCAGTAAACAACAAACCAGTAAACCAGTGGATGCAGCGTAGCATTTTTAGGCTTTGAGGTTAGCCTTATGATGATCAGGAATGGTCCAGGGGTGTGGGTGTTCAGTTTCTTAGTGTCTTCCAGGTGCACAATGAAACCCAGCTGCTCATCTTAAGAGATTTTCCTAATGGTCTCTCTCTACTTCTCTGTATCTTCCTTGGGGCTGCCTGAGCAAGCTGCAGAAATTGTGTTCAGTTAAGCCTGATGATCCAGAGCTGTATGAGACAATGAGCCATCATGGAGGTGGAAGTGAGAGACTGCAGATGAGGGAGTGGGGCAAGAAAAAACTAGTTTGAAAGGAAGGGGTCTTCTGTGTTATGTGCACTGCAATATCATGCATGAATAGTGTGGGAGACACAAAACCCCATTGATCTGTTGGTAAGTGAAACACTATTTTAGGTTGTGATTTATTCTCTCATTTCATTCATCAGGTGCATGTTAGACCCAGGACAAATATATCTTAACCTTGGCTGAGAGCTAGTTGTGCCAAAAGGGCAAGATGAATTGGGTTCCATGGTTAGAAATAATTTTCTCTGGAATCAATGGAAGCATTGCTTTCTCTGTAGATATGTACAGACAGTAGAGATCATCAAGCAGCATGGGGTGAAATAAACTGTGCTGTGAATGCATCAATAGTAATAACTATTATAATTATAAATAATAATGGCTATCATTTGTAGAGTGCTTCCACGTGCCAAGCACTGTTAAATTATTCACCAACATTAACACATTTAATTATTTGAATATCACTATGGGGTAGGTATTATTATCTGAGTTTTAGAAATGTGAAAATTGAGCCTCAGAGTGGTGAAAAAATTAGCTTAAAGTTCCACAGATGACAAAGCTTGGGCTTTCTGACTGACTGCTTTGTCTGTGTTTAACCTGCTATAAGTTGCATGATGTGCATGGTCAGCATGACCTAGAGCTTCTTGAAGCCAGGTTGGAGATGAACCTCTGGTTTACTGGTTTGTTGTTTAATGTGAATGTTTATTTCAAAGGTGGGTTAAAACTGCTAAAACTGAGGCTGAGTGGGCCCACCAGGACACTCAGGTTTTTGCATGAAAGGCTTTGAAAAGGTCATGGTGATAGGGTGGGATAGAAGAGCAATTTCATGGTTTCATGACAGGGATGCAGGACTTAACCTCAGGAGGCTCATTAGCTCACAAGGTGGGGTTGCACATTCAAGCCTGACAAGCCTGTTCATCTACGCCAGGAAAGAGATGGTTTATATTTGCTCCTGGGAGAAGGACTCTTGCTGGGAAGGGATTTGCAGATTAAGAATATCAATTGGAGGCAGGAGTAGGCGATATTGGAATTCTCTGGATATATGCTCCCTGAGGGCAGGAAAGGTGTCTTGTTTATTGCTCTCTCCAGAATCTAGCACAGTTCATGGCACCCTGGAGAAGTTTAATGAATGTTTGTTGAATAAATGAATGGGCGGATACATCAGGCAGTTAGGTGGGGTGTGTTTCTTCTGGGATTGGGATGGATGAAGAATGAAGAAGTAGGATCAGATTTCCCACCACTTTGTACACTTTCAAAAGGCCCACAAGTACTTTCAGAATAAGAATACTTGTTATTTTTGTGGCACTTCATAGTTTTAAAGTACTTATATGTAACTTATTTCATTTGATTTTCACAGCATCCTTGAAATAAGTTTTATCACATCCATTCTATAATAATAGATGGGGGTCTTGAAGTTCACAAATGTTAAGTAACTTGACTCTGGAGATTTTGAGGTAATCTCAACACATCCCAGTGTGGCTCCTCTGCAACCACTGATGCCTTTAATCTCAGGAAGACCCAGGACTACTGATGACTTGCATAGGATTAAGGCATTTAAAGGAGATTTTTATTTATAGGACATTTTTCAGATATATTGCACTTTTATTGATTGATGATTAAGAAGTTGTTAATTACATGGGAAAATTTGTCTATAAACTGAGATAAGATAGAAGGAGACCATGTTATGGATCATTTCAGTGTTCCTACTGTAGTTGGAGTTTCCTGAAGGTGTGGTCAGCCAAGACTCTTTTCTTTCCCTAAGCCTGCCTACGAGCCAATATGGCCCACTTCTCATTTGGCTGAAATTAGGTGGTGAGCCCAGGAGTTTTGGCCTTGGCCAGGGTAACAGCAGGAGATCCCAGGTGGGCCACCTGCCCTTTCCTGCTGCCCAAAGAGATGAGTCTAGAGGAACGCTGTGACAATAGAAAGAATCCCCCCATTATGGCTGATCTAGAGCTAAAAGAACAGTTGACCCAGGGCAAAGTAGGCAAGAAGTCAAGCTCTATACCTTTTCTTGCCCCTTTCCCCTTATTTCTGTGCTCATCACATAGCTCAAATTTCTATGCTTAAAAGATTTTTCATGTTTCTCCTAACAAAGAGTTAAATACTTTGGCAGATTCATTCACACTAAAGTAGTAGGGTATTCCTATTACAGTGCAGTTCTTGCTTTTGAGAATAAAACTGCAAAGAGAGGACATTGCCTAATTCAGAGCAAGTACTAGCCAATGGTGTTGCTTGAGGCAATGGTGATGGAGGTGTTTGGGGTTTACCCTCATTAGTTCAATGTATTGTTAACCACCCTTTGGTCCTTCTTCCTCCTCGTTAGATGAGCCCTGGCTTCGGGCCAACATTCTCCAAGGTGCAGGCCTAGGTACGGGCACCCCCAGTTATGCTGCTGACATCAACCATCAGGCTGAAAACCGAGCCGTGTCTGCAGAGATGCTGGAGTGGTTACAGAGCCTTGAAATGGGCCTTCTGTTTTGTAGGCTTTGCTTGGCATCAGTGACTGTAGAACCACACTGTTCTCTACGCTTTGCCAGTTTTTCTTGTTCCAGAATTTGGGATATCCTTATATTTAATTCATAGTTTATCCTTCCCTGGATCAAATTTATCATTAAGAGCCCCTTAATGCCTTTACTGGTGTGATTCTCTATTCCTTATCCTGTAACTGGGGGGCAAGGGAGGGGCCAGACTGATAATCTCCCCTTTATTCACAGAGTGAGGAGAGCAGAACTGCAAATATGTGAATGTTCGATGAAGAGAGATACTGTAGATGTCTTAACCACCATTTTATCCTTGAAGCCAAGTCAGTGCCTGCACTTAGTAGACATTTGATATATATGCTCAAAGTTCCCCCTGAAAGTCAATGTTGAAGCAAGTAAGAGAGCACAAAGCTTATTTAACCTAATTCGTGGCACTGTCTCCCATGCCACTCTCTTTATAAAGAGCTACAGAGTTACACTGAAGCTCTATTTTTCACCTGCCAACAAAATGAAATGCAGTGACTGTCTAGACATCCATGATCGACAGATTCTCCGACACTGAGGGTTTAACTTAGAGAACTATGATGCCTAAAGTACTGTAATAAGAATTGTGTGGCTCTAAAATCTAGTAGCAGAAGTAAAGACCTTTGGGGAACACTTGGTTCAACCCCTGATTGTTACAACATCACGCTGCAACTTTGGGAGCACCTGGTTCAGGCCCAGACACTCAGATGGTCAGTCCACAGCTTGGGGGTGTCTGGATTAAGCCCAGACCCTCAAGTGGTCAGTCCATACACTGACTGGTTCAAAGCCAGACACTCGGGTGGTCCGCAGCTTAAGGCACCTAGTTCAAGCCCAAGCCTCCGGTGGATGGTCCACAGCTCAAGGAGCACCTGGTTTAAGCCCAGACCCTCAGGTGGTTTGTCCACAGCCCAGGACACCTGGTTCAAGCCCAGACCCTTAGGTGGTCTGTCCACAGCCCAGGACACCTGGATCAAGCCCAGACACCCGGTTCTAGGAGGAGGAGTTCTAGGAAGAAGAGACCCCAGGACAGTAGTTAACTGTGACAGGAATTTTCTTTGAATAAATGCTCTTCTGATCCTGAACATTCATGTAGTTTAGCAACAGATATACTTAACTACCTTTTAACATCAACCCTCAGTTTGTCAAATGTGTTCACCATAATTATTTCACCACTTTAAAAAAAATCATTGTTATTACCAATCATACTCAAAGCATTACTTTTAATTAAAATATGAGCTTTTTTCTAAAACATTGTAGAATTTAGGTCAAAGCTTAATCAAAATGATGCAAAGAGAGATAAATTCAAGTGACAAGCCTCCTAAAATCCAAAGCCATAGCCCTGCTGGTCTTTGCTGCTAAGCATTACCATGTGCTTTTGTGACCGTGTTGTCACATCTCTAGTGTCAGAAAAAAAAGTGCTGCTACACTTTGGCCACTCAGCTAGACTGCCCAGCCCAGATGTGGAACAATGCGTTCATTGAGCAACCATATCAGGGCTTCCCCTGCCTTCCCGAGCTTCCTGGTTCTCTGTTTCTGAACATTTCTGCCATACCATCTTCATCACGTGGATCTCAGCATCAGCTGACAGGTAGCCAAGGCAGAGACTTTCTTGTTCCCATGTGTCCATTGCCAGGTACATGAGCTAGCAGTGCAAAAGTCTCCCCTGGGACTTTGAAGGGGATGGTTGATTGTCTGTGTCCTCCATGTATCTGTTGCCTCCAGTAACAAAGGAATCCTAGACCCTGCCATGGTTCCCGGATGGGGCAAGCTGCTGCATCCAGGTTCTGGTGAGCATTAATCCTGCATCCCCAGGGCCTTTCTGAGTGATGGGAGTAGGGGAGTGGGGATGTAGGCGTGCTTGGTGGAGGGCTCCTTCAAAATCTCTTCATGCTCCCCAGCCTTCCTGTAGTTCCTTCCAGTCAATTCTGTCTTCGATAGCTATTTTCCTGAGGTTTCCTGGGGGTTGGGGAGTGGGAAGGAAAATGAAGAGGTGGGGTGGGGGTGGAAATTGTGAGCCACCATTCCCAAGTATTTTCCTGGGTTGGTTTCCTTCTGATATTCCTTTTATGAGTTGAGTTAATTGGTTCAGGAACTAACAATGGTGAGTTGACTTCATTTATAGTAGTCATCACTAGGGGGGCCCCAATGCAGGGGAAGAGTCTGTTGGTATTGACTGTGACCCCTTTTTCCTATGTCCACTCTCTTACATTAATTTTTCTTGACAGGTACCATCGTGCTCTGTGACTCATTTTCTCTTTCAGCTACAAGTTGCCCTTGCAATCAAGGTCCTTTGTCACTGATCTTGGCTCCAGCATGGAGCTCACTCGAGGGTTGCCTGTACCAAGTTTAACAATAGTTTTCATTTACACTTAGTTACAGGTATGGGTCTTCTAAGTGTTTCACTTGCGTTTTCCCTTTTACTCTTCACAGCAATCTTATGAGCTAAGATTTTTTATTATCCCCTCACTGTAAAAGTGAGAAAATGGAGGTTCAGAGAGATCAAGCAACTTGTTGAAGGTCACACAGCACTTAAGTGTCAGGAATTAAATTTGTTTTCCCACCATGCAGGACTGCCCTATTCTGCCTCACCTGCATGCCTTTGTACATGTTGTCCCCCTGCTCAAGCTTCCTTCCCTCTATGCTTCCCTGCCCAGCTCAAATTTCATCTCCTCTGTGGACACCCCGGATGGAAGTGGGTTCTTTTATGGACTCCTGTAGCTTATGTAGCTCAAACTATTTACCATTCACTACCTTGTATTATAATTCATTTTCATGTTTCTGTTCCCCAACTGGGTGGCATATTTGCAGAGGGCAATTCCTAGTGCATTTTGCATCTCCTGCAGTGATTAGCATATATTCCCTCACAGTACCTGTTCAACAAGTGCTGGTTGTTGATTATGAGACTTTCAGTTTGGGCCATTACCTATGAAGCAGGAATGCATTTTACTGAATTGATGTTGTGCCAAGCAATTTCAGGATTTCACTAATATAATTCACGTTTCCAATCCCCTCTTATTTAATAGGTAATTTAGCTCTAAAACAAAGAAGGAATAATATGTGGATATTTCTCTGTAATGTTCTACCACAAACAAGAAAAATGGCTTAAACTTGCTAAAGTCAAACTACAAATTATGTTCAGTGACAACTTTGCTGCCTCAATAGAAAAAACAAAAATTCCCGTTTTGAAATCTAACTTTTGGGTCATCCCACTAGAAGGTCTGAAGAACCTTCCAGTGGCAGGGATTATGTCACTAGGCACAACCTGTTTTCTGCCCTAAGGCCAGGGTTTCTGAGAGCTTTTCTTACCCATCCGCCAGTAGGGTCCCCATGCCATCTCACTCTGAGCGAACATGCCATTTTTCTCTTTGCAAATTTTAAAAATAACTCACAGGCATGAGATTAGCAGCTTATATTTCAAAAATAAACTATAGAAACGAGCTTTTTCCATCTCTCAGGGTCCCTGGGATATAATAAGCGAATGGGAAATTGAGACTTTTTTTGTAGACGTATTCAAGGCACAAATAAGTTGATACAGACCTAAGACATAAACATTCACACACATATACACACACACAGTATTCTACAACTTGTAGAATGGTGATTCTTAGCTATCTAAACAGATACTATTTCAGCATATAGGCCAGAATTACTACTGGAAAGAGATCATGTATTTGTTTTCATTCACTCATTTGCATGCAAGGAGGTCTGCCAAAAGTTTCCTATGCTCAGTATGTTCCTAGGATGGGTGAAGGGGTCCCAGAAGTCCCTGTCCAAGTATAGTGCCTGTTTCAGTAGAAGATAAATTCAAAGCATTTGAATAAGTAGAGAGATATATATGGGGAATCCAGATTACTTAGTCATAATGGAAATTTGAAGAATTGGGTAGTTTGCCAGGAAACATTCCTTTTGTCTGCAGGAGCTTCAGATGAAAGGGGCTGATGTTCGGCCTCACCAATAAAATAGTTGTTGATAATCAGTGTTTTGAACCCAGTAGAGGAAGGAGGGGAGCATCATGTCCAGCTTCCAGAGGAGGTGTTCATGGGTGGGTTTCACTGAAGAATTGCTAATACTTGAAAATAGGATAAAGGAGTAGTAAACCTCTCTGCTTAGCTTGATTCTCCTTGCCCATTATGTAAGTAGCTCAATCAAGGTCCCTTCTACATGTAATACTCTTACGATTTCTTTAATTCCATCATAAGGTTCATGGATAAACTGAGATATGTAGAATCCGGAGAAAGCACATACATGCATAATTATTTGTTGTACAGAATTAATTATCACTCAATAGATGACAGGGTTTCTCGAGGCCTGTGGCTGGTTGTGGAAACAGCATTGCTGCAGAGAATAATTCTTTGTGAAGGTTCAGAGGCATCTCACTGTACAATGGATGTGTTCATGGAACATCACATGTAAACACATACTGACACATAAAATTGTATTTTATATACACTGAAAGGGTCTTTTATAAAAATAAATTCTAGGACAAACCTTTTGTAGAGAGAATCCTATTTTAAGGTAAATTATGATTCTTTCTCTGTTTTGTTTCATCTGACTGTTCACAGCTGTGCTCCAGATGTTTTTCCTGTGTGATGGACTGTACTGAAATGCTAAGGCAAGATGGGGGGAAATGCAATGGATCAGTTCTTAGGGATGCAGTGAGTTCTGTGAAGGCAGTGATAGAAACTGAGGGAGAGAAGGTTGGGTATGGAGAACAGAGTGTGTCTGGTGGTAAGCAGGCTGTCTTGGGTGCATCCAAGAGGTCCTATGGAGATAAGCAAGAGATGGAGCTGGAAAAATGTGGGTGAGAAGGAGGCAGTTAGTGGAAGTCTTCTGGTGCTAGCCCCTAGAGCCTTAAATGTCTTGACAAATATTTTATTTCTGCCCTTAGCAATCAAGTAAGATAATATGCTTAACTTTCATTAATAATTAATATGTACACATTTAATTGGAAATGCTGCTGCTGCTCTCCTTTTTGGCATTACTCTAAGTTGTTCTAGATGCAGCCACACTATCTTAGCATCCCCTTTCTACACACACACACCATGATCAGTAGCAAACCGCTGTGAAGTGGCTGGTTGTGGGAATGGAAACAATCCATTTCAGAAAGAGAGATCCCGGAGCAAAGTGATATTAGGATTAAAATGGAGCGTAATGAACCAACATGTATTTAGTGAATATCTGCTGAGTGTCACCAAGCTTAACGTTTATACTTATTCCTTATATAAAAGCATAAAAGATACCATGTCAGGAAACTAAAAACTAGTTGGAAAGATAAGCAATGGAGACACGAAGAGTCAAATAACAATAGAAGACTTTGACTTTGCAGAGTAACCAAAAGAAATACAATAGGGCTACATGTAAAAGAACTGTCCTTAGATTTAAAATACCAATTAAGAAATTCAGAATTAGGACTACCTAAGAATTTAAGTTGACTGCAATCTAAGAAGTCAGCAGTGTGAAATGGCTGCCAGAAAGCAATTTCAATCTCAAGCTTCATGAATAAAGGCCTTGTGCCCAGAGCAAGAGGGCCAGGGGGGTCCTCTGCACAGATAAACCATCTGGCACATGACATAGAGCCCTGGGCATGGCATTTTAGGAGGCACATTAAAAGATTGCAGTGCTTCTGGAGGGACGTGACCAGGGAAGTGAAGGGTCTAGAAATCATGTCAAATGAGGAACAGTTCATTCATTCATTTTTCAACCAACCTTTATTGAGTATCTACCATGTAACAGGCAGCATGGTATATGTTAGGGATTCAGGAAGAGCTATGGTCCTTGGATAAAACGAAACAAGATCTAGTTAGCCTGGAAAAGAAAGGGTCTTGTCTTGCATTCCACCTCAAATGTGAGACTAGACCTTCAAATTTAAAAACAGCTATTTAGAAGAAGGAAAGTTCCAAGGGATGAAATAAGGACTGAAGAGTCGTCAGTAGAGGGAGGCAGAATCAGGCACCACTTACGGGTAGACCTTTGTAACAAATAGGGTGGGGTAAGTGCTTCAGCTTCCTCATCTATATGATAGTATTGTGATGAGAATCATAGGAAATTAAAGGAGAGTAAAGGATATGTGAGCATTTTGTAACCTTCAAACATCTCCCTAAGGTTAAAGGTCTGTTGTTAGTGTTTGGAGTGAGGCCAAGCTGAGACCCGAGGCTCGTGGTTGAAGGACCCCTGCCCTGGGTTGGTTGGAACAGAGAACTTCCGAGGTGAATGCCTCTGAAATGCTTATCTGCAGACTGGGCTGCTGGTCTGTGAGGAAATTTCCCCTGGTCCAAAGCAAAATGAAAAACAAACAAACAAAGAAAAAACCAAAAAACCAAAAAACCAAAAAAAAAAAAAAAAGAAAGAAAGAAAAGCAGAGAAAAAAAACAAAAAAACCCCCAAACCCCACAAAAAAGGCAGATGATGAAAGAGAAAAAGGAGATGAGGAGGAGGTGGTAGCGGCAGTGGTAACAACACAGTAAAATTTTCATTTAGCTAAATTATTCTGAGATTATATCTTTCAGGTGGTTTTAATTTTCTTTTAATATGAAAATGTTCTTTCTTTTATGATAGAATGGTAATAGTAGATTGCACTGTTTTTTAAAAATGTTAGCAAAATAAACAGCCTGCACTCTTTTTTTTTTTTTTTTTAATGAGAGGATCTTATAGGTCTGTGAAATTAAAAAAATTGGGAAACACTGTCCAATTTTCTTTCTGCCTCAGAGCTGTCACGGACATCACAGATTGTGCATAATAAATGCCAAATGAGTGGTGGAGACAGCAAAGGCTATGGAAATTCATGGAAGGGAGAAATGGCCACTTCTGTCCTGGCAGTCAGGAAATGTTTCCTTACAAGGCAGTAGCTAAGTGGGCTTTGAGGGAGGAGGTGGACTGAGAAGTGGGGCTCCCCTAGCTGGGAAAGAGAGGGGTGCTTGGAGACCCTGAGGGGTAGGTGGGCAGGCCTCAGGGGGTGGGCTGACTGGAAAGGTGCCACTGGGGCAGGCCCCCCTCCCATATGGCTCCTGTGTCTGACCACAGCTTCCCAACTTACTGAAAAGAATTAGGTGTCTCTGGGGAAGCCGGCGGCGAGCAAATAGCATGGTTGCCTGCTCAGTAGCTGGTGGAGGCTTCCCATCACAAACCTCCATGGATTTGCAAGTTCTGGTCTACTTCACTTCTAGGAACCTGAAAGTGGAAACCCTCCAGATGACTCCATTTTAGCTTTAACGCCTTTGTGTTCACAGGACTCTTGGTTACAAGTGATGGAGACCCAATGTGGGTGAAATTACTTCCTCTGGCATTGGAGGGGCAGGTGTGGAACAACTGGACCTTGGCCTCTGGCCTTGAGGGGGGACACCAAGGGGCCAGCTAGACCCAGAAGCCCATCCTTCATCTGCAACTATGGCACGGGATGTGGTGTCGGCCATTCTCTCAGATTTGTGCTGTACATCTGGGTGGAACACTGACTAGTCAGATTGGGAGTCAGTGGTTTTCTGAGAACAAGGAGTGGGGCTGGGCTCACCAAACAATTAATGTCCCATATCCACGCTTAGGGAAGTTCCCTGTCTGGGCTGTATTACTATTGTGGACTCCCTGCTGGCTTAGGCCAATAATTAAAGCATGATTCTTTCATTAATGAGTTGAAAGAAACAACCCTGGCTCTTGCTGACACAAGCAGGTCAGAGGCAGGGCTCTGTCAGTGGGTACCATTCACAAAATCCCGTTCTTGGGGCAGCTTTCTTTAGGATGGAGTTGCTTTCCAGAAAACATGCATTCAAACTACACTTTTTTTTTCTTTTCCTAACAAAGACTCTGAGTCCATGGGTCTGGGGTGGGGCCTGGAACATGCATTTTTACTGAGAAACACCCCTGGGTCTCAGGTGACTGAAACAAGTATTCAGCTGACCACCCTTGGAGAAAGCTTCTCTAGTTTCTCGTTGTTCTAGTTTCCTGCCCAGAATTCAAGTCTTTGCTTCACACTGTTAATACTTCGAAAATGAATGGTTAAATGTACAAAGTGAGCTATTTCAGGGAATCTAGAGATGAATGCTTTTGCAAGTGAAACCCAATCCTTTGGTGATGGAGCCCTCTGATTTGTTAGTTCTCCACTTTTTCCTGGGGAAGGGATATTGTGGTTTGTCAAGACAGTGAAGGGCTTTTATTTTTACTTTTTGGATTCAAGGCACCTGGTTACTCAGGAGCCTGTGATAACTCTAGCTATTAATATTACTTTATTTTAAGTCTCAGTTTTAAAATAGCTGCAGGGCAGCACCTGGAATAAAAAATGAATTAAAAAGAAAATCACTGAGTGTGAATTTAAATGACGCCCCAGGGATAGGCTTGTTCTTCTGGTTCTATCACTTAGACCCACAAGATTTTTTTTCCTTCTGAAAGCCTTACAGAAGGCCACCATTCAGGGGAGCAGACTGAGGAATTTAGTCATCTTTTCTTCTTTGGAATTTAAAAATATTATTTTGAAGGAATACTGTCTGTCTTCTCTAGTCATTTACCAAGTCTGTAGCTCATTACAGAGCAGCTAACATGCACTGCCTGCCTGCTTGCCTGGGAGGCACCAGGGACCCCAGTGGGTGATGCTGGGAGCACAACGGCCAGTAAGACACGGTCCCTTCCCCAGGGGGCTTTCAGCCTAACATGAAGGCAGAAAAAGAAATAACCCCCAGTGATGTGAGGGTTCTGGTGTGTACTGTGTGCCATGGGAGGAGGACACAGATCTCTATGCTTGGGGAGTCGGTCACTTCACCAACGAAGAAGTGGGCTGAGTCTTCAACAATGAGTCAGACTCTGCCTGTGGATGAGGTGGGGAAGGATACTTTAGGCAGAGGGAAAAGCAGAGGTGCAAAGGGAAGGGCCTGGCCACGATATGAGGCAAGTGGGATGAGTTGAGAGTGGGGGCAAGGCTAATGGGGCAAAATCTCGCACGGACTGGTATGAAATTGTTTGGACAGCATTCTGTAAGTGAAAACAGTTGAGTAGGAGAGTGATATGATCAGATTTACTCTTTTGAAGGACCATTCTGTTGGTGGAGTAGAGATTGCATTGAAGGGTGGGAAGATGAATGGTGTTGACTCTGGAGACAAAGATATCTTCCTGGAGCTATTGCAGTGATCCATGTGAGCAAGGATAAAGGCTTGAACTAGGCTGGGCAACTGTGCATGGAGAAGCGCTGACAGAGAGGACAGATGCTTAGAAGGTACGACAGGGCAAGAGGCCTTCTAGACATAGGTATGGTTGGCCAGAGAAAGAGAGAGAAAACCAGGTCCCAAGGGAGAAGAGAATTTAAAGAAGGAAATGGTTGTATGGCCTGAAAAGTGTCCTTTGGGTATGATAGTTATGAGGCCTCTGTCACCCTGAGGGAAGTTTTAAAGCCTCAGTGGTGGTGGGAGGAATGGAGGGGGAGAAAAAGGGGTTAAAGAAAGGATGGAAGGGAAAAAGGAAGATATTATTTAATTGTGAAGAATAAATTATAGAATTAAACCACCTGCCCATAATCAATGGGTCTTTCCTGTTTTTCCCCTTTGCCCATTATTTCCACCCCGTATTCCTTCAGGTGAAAGGCAACTCTGAAGATGTAATGCCTGATAAATCTGGAACAGGGGAGAATAATTGGGAAATTAATTAATTATCACTCCACTTACAATTCTGTTACAGAGTCCAAATGGTAGTTTACGACACCAATTTAAGCCTTATCGGATAAGAAGTATTGACTTAGTACGACTCCCTGGAGAGGAATGATAGTGAAATTCAAACATACTTTTGAATGTAAATTCACACCATGTAGGACTGTAATCAAGGCACAGCCTATTGAAGATGTAAGAATGGTAGACATCAGGTGGTCTAAAAATTTTCTCGTTTTTCATTCTTGCCCCCCAACCCCATGGGGATGGGAAAGGAGGAAAGGAACTGACAATGAAGAACCCTAATAATAGGTAAAATTTACTGAATGCTGCACAGTGCCAGACACTGTGATAGGCATAGTCTACAAACTGTCTCATTTAAACCGTCTCTTAATGCTTCCCACAATTTATAAGGAAGGGACTCTTACTATCCCATTTGCCATTGAGAAACTGGAGGCTTGGAATTTAATTCTGTGAGAAGCTGTGGTCACACAGCTGTTTAAGGGGACTTCACGATCACCAGGCATGGTCAGAGATCTGAGTGTGCCAGAAGAGCCAGGTTTAGATTCAGTTCTTTCCCTAATGTGCTGGGCCTCAGTTTATTTATCAGCAAAGATGAAGGTTGGTTCAAAATAACCTCTAAAGTGCTCTTAGATTCTGAAATTGAACTTTCTTCCTTCTGTGCTTGATTTTGTCCCTGGCGGCAGGAATTGGGTAAATGTGACATAGCCCAAGGTGTGAGTGATCAGAGGGAGTGGAGATAATGACACGAGCCTCACACAATGGGGAAGCTGAAGGCGAACACCGGTGCAGAAATGTCTACTTCTGGGAACTTGGGTGCTCTCTGCCTGGCGCTGGGAGGTGCACCTGCGTGAGAGAGGAATCCTGGCTATGGTGTTCCCTCACCTTAGAGAGTTCCCATCCTGTCCCCTGCAGTGAGGGGTACCATTTCCCCTGGATGGCCTCTGAGCCGCTAGTCATTGAGCATCTGTCTAGAAATCTTCTTTTTTATCATTCAGTTTTAAATGTTTTATCATTGACTTCTGGCATGTCGTATTACAACGATGAATGTCCTGAACGTTTGTTGAAACCCCCCATGTCCTTCCTGACAAATGCTCTTTGACACTGTACTTTAAAGTACACAAGCTTTCTTACCAACTGCCACTGGGGTGAGGGGTTGCATGACCATCAATTAATGTGTATTTATTTTTTTACAAAAGATTTTTTTCTATGACCAGAATAATCTTGAATATTGGAATAATCTTGATATTGGAATAATGTTGATATTGGAAAATTTCTAGTGCTGGATCTTCTTTCTAAGTGTGAAAGGGCATATCTGGACCACCAAGAACAATCCCAAGTGTTGAGCTAGGAGGGACGTGACAACCAGGATGTGATTAAAAATGGCAGCTGTTGATCAGTTGAAGACAGAATTGTGACTCAGCAGATTTGTTACATTCAGTTGGATCCAACTTCATTCAGCCTAATTTTATAAGAATTGTCACTGTTATTTATTGAGTCTTGGTGTGTCAGGCACTGTGCTAAGCTCTTTTACATGGATTCAATCCTCACAATAAATAAACAACTGAGGCTTAAGGAAAATAAGAAATTCTTCCAAAGTCCTACAGCTGGCAGAGTTCTACTCTTGGTAGTCAACACGTCATGCAGTTTGGGAGTTGAGTTTGTCTCCAGAGCTTAGAGTTATTCAGTGTCCTCTTAATGCTCCTAGATAGATTTTTCCATGACTTTATCTAAAGCCTTCTAAAATTTATATTTTTAGTCTTTACTGCCTCTCGATGTTACCAGTTTCATTGTTATTGTTAGTAATTTCTTTTTAATTGTCCCAAATTTGTCTGCTTTAAGATTCGAGGGATGTTGCCTCAGTCTGGTATTCTGGGATTTGGTATATGAGTCTATATTTATCCTCTCCAGGCTTTTTGAAAACTTTAGCATTGTCTCCTCCTAACATTATTATTTGTCTTGCAGACTCCTAATTTCTTCAATTTATCCTTATGTAGGAGACTTTTCCATCTTTTGATGACTTTAGCTGCCCTTCTCTAGACCTTCTCTGATTCCATTATATCTTTACCAAGAATTGAAAGTGAAAGTGGTATTTATCATAGAATGCCATTTATTCCAAATTACCTTAGGGTGGAATGATACAGGGCATAATATGGGTTCAGTGAGGTTTATAAGACAAAGGAATGACCAGCAAGTACCAGTGTCTGTTGAAATTGAATATGAGGGGCGAAACAGACAAGCCACCAGCCATGAAGGTCTGAACTGGTTGGTATTATTTTAAGGATGTCGGGGGTGATTGGAAACTGTATAATCAAAGGGGCTAAAAATGACTATCAGTGAAGATTCAGTCAAGAGCCACGGGGTTTAGGAATAGTCAGAGAGCAGCAGAGTATAAGATCAATTAAGATTACAACAGAGTTAAGGACTTGGGGGCTCATTTTTCTTGGGAGCTGACCGTGAGATAAAAAGTTAAATCTGAAAAACCTCTTTCCTTAGAGATGGTATGATAATTTGGAAGAGCCTTCTGAAGATCATTATTGATGTGGTAGCAATGGCCTGGCTGCAGTATTGTCTGAAGATGGGGATTCTGGCTTCCCAGTCCCCTCCCGGCCTTGGGTCATTGGCCTGCCCAAACTCAGGAGAATCATATACACTTATCACTGATCCTCAGGATGAGCCACTCCTGGTTCTTCCCAAAGCAGTGTCCTGGACAGACCGGGACAGAGTATATCTGACACTGAGCTGCCACTCAGGAGAAACATGTGAAAAGTCCTCAAGAGTTCATTGTATTGGTACTTGGCTTGTCCTAGAATTAAGCTGTTTTTTATGTTACCTAAAATATTCAGGCCAACAGTGGGGCTGAGAATATCTGTACAGTATCAGGAATTTTGTTTTAACAAGATTTACTCTATTTTGAATTACAAATAATCATAGGATATCAATTAGAGGAGATGTAATATATCACATCTAACTGCAAGAGAAGTTTCTGTTTATTACAGTTACACACTGTACCCTTTATGAGGACCCCGGGGAGAAGTTTCTTTGGGGTTTATTCTCAGGAATAATTGTGCTTTTCCTTATTTCTTTCAGTCTTTCTGTTTGTCCTCCCTCCATCTGTCTATCCTCCCCTTCCCTTCCTGTCTTCTCTCTCCCTTCTTTTTTTTTTAATTTCATAGGTGGCGTGAAGTGAATAATTGATCAGGTTCCTCTTTTGTTGTTGCCTTCTGGAAAGCTTAGAGCCAATTTAGTGATCTTTTAGCAAGTGAATAGAATCCACTTTAATAAGCAGATAGGATTCTGTGCTGTACATTTTAATGTTAATCTTATGTATGACCATTTTTATGTTTCTTCTATCCTTGTTTTTCCCTTTTTCTCTCTATTTGTAATTTGTAGTGACTTGTTGAAGTTTTGGTGTTTTAATCAATCTTCAATCCTTTTTGGGATGAGACAGGACATAAATAAATAATAGGCTAGTTACTCTTTGCTCTCAAAATATGGAAATGAGGTTATGTAGCATAATTTATGAACCCCAATGGCTTTTAGTAATCAATCTATTCTTTTCTAAATACTCACAAACCACCAGTTTAATCGTTAGTTCCATTGTGGGGAGCAGCATGGTTTTTTTTTTAAGCAGTTTTATTGAGATATATTCACACACCATACAATCCATCCAAAGTGTACAATCAGTGGCTTTTAGTATCATTACAGAGTTGTGGATTCATCACCACAATCAATTTTAGAACATTTTCATTATCCAAAAAGAAAAACCCCATACTCCTTAGCAGTCACCTCTCAACCCTCTATCCTTGCCCGTCCCTATGTAACCACTAATCTAATTCTGTCTCTATAGCTGTTCTTATATTTACATTTTATACAAGTAGAGTCATACCATATATAGTACTTTGTGTCTTTTTTTTTTTTTTCACTTAGCCTAATGTTTGTTTTGGTAACCTATATTCTAGATTCTGACTTTATGAATTTGTTTATTATAATTAGTTCATATCAGTGAGATCATACAATATTTGTCCCTTTGTGTCTGGCTTATTTCACTCAACATAATGCCCTCAAGGTCCATCCATGTTGTCACTTACATGAGTACTTCATTCCTTCTTACAGCTGAATATAATTATGTCATGTGTGTCCCACATTCTGTTTTTCCATTCATCGGTTGATGGACACTTGGGTTGCTTCCATCTCTTGGCAATTGTGAATAATGCCACTATGAACATGGGTGTGCAAATGTCTGTTGAGTCCCTCCTTTCAGTTCTTCTGGGTATATACCTAGTAACAGGATTGCCAGATCATGTGTCAGTTCTATACTTAGCTTCCTGAGGAACCGTCCAACTGTCTTCTACAGCAGCTGCACCATTTTACATTCCCACCAGCAGTGAATATATGTTCCTGTTTCTCCACATCCTCTCCAACACTTGTAGTTTTCTGTTTGTTTCATAGTGGCCATTCTAGGAGGTGTGAAATGACATCTCATTGTGGTTTGGATTTGCATTTCCCTAATAGCTAGTGATATTCACCATCATTTCATGTGCTTTTTAGCCATTTGTATATCCTCTTTGGAAAAAATGTCTATTCAAGTCTTTTGCCCATTTTTAAAACTGGACGGTTTGTCTTTTTATTGTTGAGTTGTAGGATTTCTTTATATATTCTGGATATGTGTTTATGTGGATATATGGTTATATTCTGGATATGTGGATTCTTTATATATATTGGATATGTGGTTTCCAAATATTTTCTCCCATTGAGTAGACTGCCTTTTCTCTTTCTTCACAAAGTCCTTTGAAGCACAAAAGTTTCTAATTTTGAGGTGGTCCCATTTATCTATTCTGCCTTTTGTTGCTTGTGCTTTGGGTGTAAAGTCTAAGAAACCAATATCTACTACAAGTTCTTGAAGATGCTTCCCTGTATTTTCTTCTAGGAATTTTTTGGTCCTGGCTCTTATATTTAGGTCTTTGATCCATTTTGACTTAATTTTTGTATAAGGTATGATATAGGGTCCTTTTTCATTTGTTGCAAGACTATTCTGTCTCAGTTGAGTGAACTTGGCAGCCATAGATATGGAGAATTTCTGAATTCCCAGTTTGATTCCATAGGTCAATATTTCTATCTTTTTGCCAGTACCACGTTGTTTTGACCACTGGAGCTTTGTAGTATGCTTTAAAGTCTGGAAGTGTGAGTCCTCCAATTTTGCTCTTCTTTTTCAAGATGTTTTTGGCTATTTGGGGCCTCTTACCCTTCCAAATAAATTTGATACCTGGCTTTTCCAATTCTGCAAAGTAGACTGTTGGAAATTTGATTGGGATTATGTTGAATCAATTTGGTTAGAATTGACATCTTAACAATATTTAGTCTTCCAGTCCATGAATATGGTATGTCCCTCCACTTATTTAGGCCTTCTTTAAATTCTTTTAGCAATGTTTTGTAGTTTGCAGTATACAAGTCCTTTACATTCTTAGTCAAATTTATTCCTAGATATTTGATTCTTTTAGCTGCTATTGTGAATGGAATTTTTTTCTTGATGTCCTCCTTATATTGCTCATTACTATTACATAGAAATATTACTGATTTTTGTGGGTTGATCTTGTATCCTGCCACTTTGCTGAACTTTTGTTAGCTCTAGTAGCTTTGTCATTGACTTTTTAGGATTTTCTGTATATAGGATCATGTCAGCTGCAAATAGTGTAAGTTTTATTTCTTCCTTTCCAGTTTGGATGCCTTTTATTTCTATTTTTTGCCTAACTGCTCTAGCTAGAACTTTTAGCACAATATTGAATCACAGTGGTGACAGTGGTCATGCTTGTCTTGTTTCCGATCTTAGAGGGAAAGCTTTCAGTCTTTCGCCATTGAGTATAATGTTAGCCGTGGGTTTTTCATATATGCTCTTTGTCAAGTTGAGTAAGTTTCTTTCTGTTCCTATCTTTTGAAGTGTTTTTTATTTTTTATTTATTTATTTTTTATCAAGAAAGGATGCTGGATATTGTCAAATGCCTGTTCTGCATTAACTGAGATGATCATGTGTTTTTTTTCCCCTTTGATTTGTTAATGTGGTATATTACATTCATTGATTTCTTGTGTTGAACTAACTTTGCATACCTGGGATAAAACCCACTTGATCATGATGTGTAATTCTTTTAATGTGCTGTTGAATTTGATTTGCAAGTATTCTGTTGAGGATTTTTGCATGTATATTCATTAGACATATTGGTCTGTAATTTTATTTTCTTGTACTATCTTTATCTGGCTTTGGTATTAGGGTGATGTTGGTTTCATAGAATGGGTTAGGTAGTGTTCCTTCCTCTTCAATTTTCTGGAAGACTTTGAGCAGGATTGGTGTTAATTCATCAGGGAATAATTAGTAGACTCCCCTATGAAGCCATCTGGTTCTGGGCTTTTCTTTATTGGGAGGTTTTTGATGACTGATTCAATCTCTTTAATTGTAATTGGTCTGTTGAGGTCTTCTGTTTCTTTTAGAGTCAGTATTGGTTGTTTATATGTTTCTAAGAATTTGTTTGTTTCATCCAGGTGTTCTAATTTGTTGGCATGCCTTTGTTCATAGTATCTTCTTATGATTTCTTTTTATTTCTGTGAGGTTAGTAGTAATATATGCCCTTCTCAATTCTGATTTTATTCATTTGCATCTTCTCTCTTTTTTTCTTTGTCTGTCTAGCTAAGTGCTTGTCAATTTTGTTGCTCTTTTCAAAGAACAAACTTTTGGTTTTGTTGATTATCTCTATTGCTTTTTAATTCTGAATTTCATTTATTTCTGTTCTAATTTTTGTTATTTCTTTCCTTCTGTTTGCTCTGGGATTCATATGCTGTTATTTTTCTGATTCGTCCAGGTGTGCAGTTAGGTTTTTGATTTTAGCTCTTTATTCTTTTTTAATATAGGCACGTAGGGCTATAAATTTCCCTCTCAGCACTGCCTTCTCTGTATTCCATAAATTTTGATATGTTGTGTCCGTGTTTTCACTTGTCTTGAGATATTTATTGATTTCTCTTGCAATTCTTTTTTGACCCATTGATTGTTTAAGATTATGTTAACATCCATATATTTGTGAATTTTCCCATTCTCTACCTGTTATTGATTTCCAGCTTCATTCCATTATGGTCAAAGTAAGTGCTGTGTATATATAATTTCAGTTGTTTTAAATTTATTGAGACTTGTTTTGTGACCCAACATGTGATCTATTCTGGAGAATGATCCATGAGCATCTAAAAAGAATATGTATCCTGCTGTTTTGGAGTGCAGTGTTCTGTATATGTCTAATTCCTTTTTCACATTATTCAAGTTCTCTGTTTCCTTACTGATCTGCTGTCAAGATTTTCTATTGATGAGAGTCATGTGTCGAAATCTCCAGCTATTGTTGTAGAGGTGTCTATTTCTCCCTTCAGTTTTGCCAGTGTTTGCCTCATGTATTTTGGGCCACTGTGGTTAGTTGCATAAATATTTATGATTCTTCTTTCTCCTTGGTGGATTGCCCCTTTTATTAATATATAGTGTCCTTCTTTGTCTCATGTAATGGTTTTGCATTTAAAGTCTGTTTTGTCCAATATTAGTATAGCTACCCCAGCTGTTTTTTTGATTACTGTTTGTGTGGAATATCTTTGTCTAGCCTTTCACTTTGAAGCTATTTTTGTCCTTGTACCTAAGGTAAGTCTCTTCTAGACAGCATATAGATGAATCATGCTTTTTAAATCAATTCTGCCAATCTTTGTCTTATGATTGGGGAGTTTAGTCCATTAACATTCAGTGTTACCACTGTAGTGGTGGTACGTACTTAAAACATTTTATCCTTTGGCTTTTAAATGTCATATCTTACTTTTGTTTCTCTTTTTACTGTTTTACTTACTTTTACAAATAAACTTCATTTTTACACTTTCCTATAAGCCTCCCTTTCCTGTCTTTTCCTTTCAGCATGCAGAACTCCCTTTAGCATTCATTGTAGGGCTCATCTTTTGTTGACAGACTCTCTCAGTTTCTGCCTATCTGCAAATATTTTAAACTCTTCCTTATTTTTGAAGGACTGTTTTGCCAGACAAAGAATTCTTGGCTGGCAGTTTTTCTCTTTCAGTTTTATAAGTATATCATACCACTGCCTTCTCACCCCCATGATTTCTGAGTAGAAATCGACCCAACTTATTGTAATTCCCTTGTATGTGATGAATCGCTTTTTGCGATAAAGGATTCTCTCTTTACCTTTGGCATTTGACACTCTGATTAGTATGTGTCTCAGAGTAGGTCTGTTAGGATTTATTCTGTTTGGAATGTGCTTCTTGGACATGTATATTTATGTCTTTCATAAGAGTTGGGAAATTTTCAGCCATTATTTTCTCAAACATTCTTTCTGCCCCCTTTCCCTTGTCTTCTCCTTCTGGGACATCCACGATGCATATGTTTGTGCATACATGAACATACAGTATGTTCATGCTGTCATTCAATTCTCTAAAACCCTACTCAATGTTTTTCATTCTTTTCTCTACCTTATCTTCTGTCTGTAAGATTTTGATTATTCTATCTTCTAGTTCACTGATTCTTTCTTCTGCCTGTTCAAATATGCTGTTATATGCCTCTAGTGAATTTTTAATCCCTTCTATTGTGCCTTTCATTCCCATAATTCTGTTATGTTTCTTTTCATAATTCTTCAATTAGTGTCTTCTTAATATCCTTTATCTCTTTAGCTGTATTTTCCTTTATCTCCTTGAATTTATTTAAAAGATTTGTTTGAATGTCTTTGATTAGTTCTTCCAAGTTCTGTGTCTCCTTCAAAGTTTTAATTTATTCCTTTGGGCCACATCTCCCCATTTCTTATTATGGCTTGTAATTTTTTCTGATGTGTAGGTATCTGGTTATCTTGATGAGTTTACTCTGAAGGTCAGTGTCTCTCTTTTGCCTAGGACTTACTGTTGATTGGCTTTGTGTTAAGTCTCTTCTTTTGCACTTGTTTTGACTTGTTCTAGACCTTTAGAGTTGCCCCTCTTTAACTGATCAGATTTTTTCTGCTCTTCTTCATCTGATTCTTGCCATGGATTTGAGGTAACAGTTTTTAAGATTGCACCATTTGTGCAGTTGTTTTACCCTCAGGAGAAAGTTTCCTTTTCTCTGTTCCTTCTCTGGAAATCATGATCTGTTCTGTTTGTTTTTGTTTTTCCTCTTAGTTTTTTTTTTTTGACTCTCCTTTTGTTGCCTCCAGCTCCTTTTGCTTGGAGAGCAAATTGTGGGAGGAGGGTTACCCTGGAGAGTTCTTTCACAAGTCAGTATTTCCCAGCCAAAACAGGGCCAGGAACCCACAAAGGGGACATAGACCAGTTCCAGGGAGCCCTGGGGAGAGGGTCGGGAAAAACACCCAAAAGCCTTTTTGATGGCTTCCCAAAGGTGCGCTTTCCTGTCCTGCCCAGAAGATGGCGATCTTCAGCAAACTGTTCCCTGTAGCCCTAAGGTGGCCCTAGGTCTTTAAACCTCCACCACCTTTGTCCCTATTGGGGTCAGGGTTGAAACAACGGTTACAGTGGTCACTATCCAGGGCAGGCTAAAACAGTGGTTTAGAGCTGGGACCTAGTAGTCTAAAGTCATCAATGAAAAGCCATTCCACCTAGGGGACCAGAACCGAGGCTGCTTGCCTCCAGAGTGGGGGATGGGTGCCCCAGCTGCCATGGAGCGAGTTACTCACAATTCTTCATCACAGTTTCTCATCCTCTTCGTCCCACTTTCCCCTGGAGGCTGTACAATGCACCCCTGGCCTCCAGAAGAGTTGTTTCAGTTTCTGCCTGTCCACAGCTGTTTTTGGAGGAGGAGTGAGTCCTGAAGCTCCCTATTCTGCCATCTTCCCTGGAATTCCCCTCAGTATCAGCATGGAGTTTTGAGGGGGTGCCTCCCTCCTTCTCCACCCATCCAGTGTGGATAACATTCATTCCTCTCAGGCAGCTGGCATCTCCTCAAACACTTGCACCATGGGATGATGATGCCACACCTTCAGTGTTGGGCTGTGCTTCATTCAGGCCTGAAAGTTGATCTCACTGAAGGAAGCCAACTATTTTCATGTTCTTTTCACTGTCTTGTGCTTCAGTTACTTCTTTATGATGTTTACTTTACCTTTCTCACCCTCAGAATCATTTTCCTAAGGAAAGACAAACAAAGTAAGAGTTTTTCACTTCTTATAGCCATCTGTGAGCAGTAAATTACCTTCACCTTTTCTTGGTTGTTTTCTCCCCCAACATAGCTCAAAAGCCTTTACAAAACTGTCTTCAGCACTCTTTGAGCTCTCAGCCCTGCCCCCTGCTTGGAGGCTGAGTTCAGCTAGGCTCGAGGCCCCTCCTCCCTATGTTTGTACCTGTCTGTTGAACGCCCTGCACTGGAGTAGACAGCTGTCTGGGCGACTGTGTGGCTTTCTTTAGATGTCTCCCACTCTTTTTTCTCTGGGATTATTTGTGATAGTTCAGTCAAAATTTTACCTTTCATAATCTTTCTTGCACAAAGGGTACTCTGTTGGACTATCAGGTCATGGAATTCAACCTATTTTTCTCACCAGTAATGTTTTGAACTCATTTTTCTTGGAGTCCAGGTACCTACCCAGGACCCTACACCATCCTTTATTCCTTATGTGTTGCAGCTTCAGCTCCTTTCCTTCTGCCTACAAAGATAAGTAGAGAATCCCTGTCCAGAAAAAAAGAAGAAAACAGATTTAAAAAGAAATAAAAAGGAAAAAAAAGGTAAGAAAAAGAAAAGAAACCTTCTTTGATTGTATTATCTGCTCCAGCAGCTGTCTGTCTTCTCTCCTTCCTTTCAAATCCACTCCTAGATTTCTTGACTGCACTGCCCTCCCCATCATTTGCTTTCCCTCCACTCGTTCTTTGGTCCTATGCAGACTGACTTCTAGCCTCCTGATGCCTTTGAAGCCATAGACCCCAGTGTGATTCTTCCAAAGAGCTGCCCCTACCCAGACGGCAAACACCTGGCTCTACATAAAAGTGACATGCATTGCTTTCTGCTAGCAGACTTTGTTTCTTGGCTCAATCTGCCTCCTTTTATTCCTTACCTTCCTTTGCTTCCTGCTCCAGTGCCTTGTTTTACCTGGCTACTGACCTAGCTGCTCATCCAACCTTTCTATCCTCACTTCACTTCGTAAGATTGACAGGTTCTTGTCCCTCTGGACTAACAATCTTGGCTATCCTCCTGGCTTTGTTTTTGCTTCTTTTCCAATTAGGCTCAGTGCATCCACAGATAACCCAGTAAAATTCTTCTCCTGGCTGGCCTTGACCCCCAGAATCTTCCTTCCCATGTACTGTCTCCCTGCTTGCACATGACCTTTTTTTCCTCAAAAATCTTCAATGACTTTTATTATATAGAGAACTAAGTCCAAAAGTTTTTATTCATAAACTGGGCATAGAATACATGCCATGGGAAGAATTAGCAGCGTGGCTGAGAGCACAAGCTCCAGAGTAGGACTGCCTGGGCTCTAATCCTTCCCCTGCTGTTGTCCTAGGAGCCAGTCAGCCTTATGCAGGTGACTTAGAATCCACGGTATCTACCTACGGTTTATTGTAATATTTAAATGTACATGTTATGTGCTTAGCACAACATCTGACACATAGTAAAATGTTAATCATTATCATTACCATGGCCCTTGGGTCGCAATCACAGAACTCAGTCAATCTGGCTTGAGTTCAGAGGAGATTGTCTAAGGGCATGGGAGTTTTCACAGGAATTCCAACACAAGAAAGGCAGTCTGGCCTCAGGAGGCATCAGGACCAGAACTAGATAAGGCAGGGGATTGTTTGGTTCCTTTTGTATGGAGGTGAGTGGCCTTGCTTGCTTTTTCTCTGTTTGTTTGCTTCATCCTTCTCCCTTTACAAACTGACATTCTGGCTTCTTCTTGCTCTTAGGGCCAGATGGCCTCCCCAAAGCTCCTGAGTTCCTGTACCCATTGAACAGCTGGCCAGCAAAGTATCCAAATTCCAGATTCCTGAGAGAAAGCATCTGCTTGGTCCAGCTTTTGAGATGTGTTCACTCTGGTCTAAACAGCTGTGACAGAGTAGGGCCAGGTAATTGGTAATTTAGAACAAATATGGTTGCAGGAGCCCATCCTAAGGGCAGAGGCAGTTCTCTCAGAAGACAGGTGTGGCTTATCAAACACCTAAAATGTATGTACTACTTGTGTTGGTTTGTATATATTTTATGTCCCCCAGAAAAAGCCATGTCCTTTGATACAATCTTGTGGGGGCAGAGGTATTAGTGTTGATTAGGTTGGAATCTCTGGATTAGGTTGTTTCCATGGAGATGTGACCCTCCCAACTGTGGGTAATACGTTTGATTAGATTATTTCCATGGAGGTGTGGTTCCACCCATTCAGCATGGATCTTGATTGGTTTGCTGGAGCCCTATAAAAGCTCAGACAGAAGGAGCTCAGAGAGCTGCAGCTTAGAGGGACATTTTGAAGACAGCCATTGAAAGCTGATGCTGACAGTTTGGAGAATGCCATTTTGAAACACAATCTGGGGGCAAGCAGATGCCAGCCATGTGTCTTGTCAGCTAAAGAGGTTTTCCAGATGCCAATGGCTGTTCTCCAGTGAACGTACCCTATTGTTGAGGCCTTACCTTGGACACTTTGTGGCCTTAAGACTGTAACTTTGTAACCAAATAAAACCCCTTTATAAAAGCCAGTCCATTTCTGGTGTTTTCCAAAATGGCAGCATTAGCAAACCAGAACACTACCTTATGTCTTCAACTTCATTGCTTACTATATCCTTAAATGAACTCTCTCCTGGGCCAAATGCTATGCCCTCCAGGTGTACATTTACATTCTAATTCTCAAACCATCACCCAGGGTTGGAATGTACATTCCCCCTTCACGTGAACACACACTTACATCCTTGATCTAATTCATCACTTTCCCTAAGTCAGCGCAAGTTAAATTTTTGTAGCATACTTTTTCTGACCACTCCATTCCACCCCACAATATACTCTTCCTTCCTTAAACTTCTACAACCCTTGTCCTTTCTCTCTCTCCTTGTCCCTGATAATATGCTGTGATGTTGTTATTTATTTTCTATGTAGACTGTGAGCTCTTGGAAGGCAGGCACCATGCCTTGTTTATGTTCATAGAGGATGGCAGTGAATGATGATCATGTCCATCTGTATTCAATGTCCCCTTCCCAAGCCATTACAAATCTTGAGATAAAGGGGTCACTTAGGAGATTCCTGCCACTTACACATGGCCAGCCTGCTCTTCCTTGATGGTCAAAATTCTGTCAAGAATAGCAGTTTCCCTAATTGCTTTCTCAACTTTAGAGAGAGAGAAAATTGACAGTGGAACAAGTTAGGAATCTGTTTGATGTTCTGCATGTAATAGAGTCGGGCTTCAGGAAATAGCAGGATTCTTGATCTCAGTGCTCTAGCTAGATTCTGAGAACGTTTTGTCATCTATGTTGGGCAAGTGTCATTTATCTCCTGCAGCTGGAAGAGTGTCCTGTACTGAATTACCTTAACCAAAATGATTTCTGATCTTTCCTCCTATTTTAGGACACCTTCTAGGAAATCTTTGTATCATCCTGAGGTCTTCTGACACCAGCACATGACAGATTTTTCCTTTCTTATGAGAAACAGCTGGAATTAACAGGCTGTGCCTATTGTTACTCTTAAGTGGGTTAAATCAAGATGTGTGTCCCCCCTTACTAGAGGAAAAACTGGGTAGTATCACAAAAATGGGGAACTCATAATGACTGCAAAATTCCTTTAAAAAATCTCTTTGTCGAGCAATAATGCTGACTTGCTTTCTTTGTTTCTAATAGTAAACACACAGAGAGAAATGTACCATGCACTGTCTAGAATGAGGTAAGAAAAATGACATCAAGGGCCCACAATTCATGCCCCAATAGGGGGTAATAAAAGAACTCAGAGCATCTTATTCCTTTTGTCATCCTTCTCCCAGTCACCATGATAACAAAACAAACAAACAAACAAACAACAACAACAACAAAAGCCCTACCAGCACCCAGAATCTGTATAGATAATTGAAGAATTCCACCCTCAGGTAGTGGAGAATTTAGGATGGCAAAACCCTTTGGCCAAGCTCACTCCTTGGGGGTCCTGAAATTTCCTTCTCATTAAAATGAAAAAAAATCACTGTCTTGTCTAGCCTTTAGCAGGAGAGCCACTATTTTGTCAACTTGCCAATTCCCTTCATCCCCTCCCCCCTCACATAAACGTCCTCCCCTGGAGTTTTGCACCCTGGTTCATGTGTCTCATAGAGATAATTTTTTTCCAATATCAAAGCCCTGCTCTCTTCCCTTTCATTATTGGCTCTCTCTTATCTCATCTTGGATACATATTCCAGAAAGATGATGCTTTTCTGGTTGCTTCTCCACCCTGGGCCTCTTAGTAGGGAGACTCCAAATGCCATCTGTACCACCTCCTCCTTGAATCAGCCCCGGAGCACTAATGGGATTTCTTCCACCCAAAGAATTTATCTAAATATTCTGTGGAGCATGGAACACACTTTTTATTTAGAAGTTCCAGAACATTTGTGCATATGGAACATAGCTGCAAAGTTATTGGATTTCTCCTCCTTCTCTTGACCTACTGTGTCATATTCTTCAACATAATCCCTTTTATCTTTGGCTTTATTATAATTTCTCAGAAATAACTTTTTCACTGTCATCTTGCTATCTTATCTAGGAGCCTTTTATCTAGTCTCATAACCACACTGCAAAGAGTCATTCCTCAAGAACCTTTCATCTTTGGGAGCAGAGAAATGAGCATGCTCTTGTGACCTTATTTCCTTGGTCAGGAAAACAAGAGGGTAGACAGCATATGCCCTGAAAGTCATTGCCCGAGTGCCCATGTTCTTCTCAAATCACTAATGAACCGATATCCTTCCTGGCTTCTTCCACATATTTCACCTTTAAATACCCCCACCTCTCAAGTTTGCTTTCACTTCTTCTTGTTGTTTTGTTCTCTGGCTAGTATAATGAGGAAGAGTAGAGTCTACAGCACCGAGATTCCCAGGGGCATGGCAAAAGGGTCCTGTGAAGTAAAATATTACAGGGACCTGTAGGTCCACCTCAATCCTGGAGATGGTTCTGTTTTTGGAGGCAAGACTGGGGAGAGCCAAATCACTCTTATCTGAAGAGGAGGACTCATCTAGGGCCCAGAATAAATCACACTTGGGATGGCCTCAGACCTTGTTTTGGTCAGTCATATAGGAGTATCCCCTGCCCCAGAAGAGGACTGTCCTGGGACTCCTCTGCTTGTCCCAGGCATGGCCAGACCTGAGCACCTCTTTCCCTGGGAGCTACCCCTCCCTTGGTGTTATGGTCTTTGGCAACCCTTTCTTTTATTTAGATGAACCCACTTTGCTGTCAAGACTCCAGATGGTACCTTTTTTTATTTCTGGCCAAGAAAGCACTCGCAGGGTGGAAGCACTAAGGAGTTGAGGCAGCACAAGAGAATCTGAAGCTCCATAATTATGAGGATGAAGTGGGATGGTGGAAAAGAGTGGGATGCAGGCAGTGAAAATGGAAAGGAGGAAAAGGGGAGTCTGTGGGAGAGACAGATATGGCGGCTCTACCAGATTCACTGGCTAACTGAACACGTTCCAAGAACTGCTTGATGTTTTTTGCACAGTGGAAATGAAGGTTCTCTTTGCTTCTCTTTAATTTGTTATTGGAAGAGCAAAGGAAGGAATTTAATCTGATAACAGTGGAAGGCTTTTATGTATAATGCTTGTCAGGTTTGCATACCTGTGGCTAGCACTATGCTTGGCTCCTGGAGGGTGAATAGAAATTCTTCCTGACTCTCTAATAATGCATGGCATCTTGTCTTTCCATCACAAGTGTAGAAATCTGATAGGGTAGGAGGCTGTTACATTGTTATTTCCTTCTTGGTCTTTTGATTTGGAAAGCAGCAGGGGACAGTACCTCCAGTTCTTCTGTTTGAAACTTCTGTGCCCTGAACTAATGAGGCCAATAGAAGGGGCTGCGTGATGGTGGGAAGGGAAAGGAATTCGGACCAGGAGACTGGGTATGAGTTCTGAGTTTGTCACTTGGCAGCTGAGAGGTCTTGGGCCAGTTTGCTTCTCTATCTATAAACTGTGGGTGATGGTTCTTGCTAATCCCCCAGGATGTGTAGAGATAAAAGAAAATAGTTTGGTCAGAAGTCATCAGACAACTGCAAAAGTGGTTTACAAATATTAATCATAATGATTATAAATAATAAATCTGAGGTCAAAGGTGTAGTTTTGGGGTCTCTTAGTTCTTCCTTACTCTGCCCCTCTGTTCTCATGCTGCCACGTGACCATATCCATATAAAGATGCTTAACAGCAAGAAACAAAGAAGCCTGAGTTGAAAGAGACCAACTCAGGCTCAAGATGAGCCTTCTGACATGAAAAAAAAAAAAATGTTAACTAAATAAAGACTCACAATTCAATGCTTTGTAAGTAGAGAAGCAGCCAAGTCAGCATTCCCTTCTTTATAGAGCGAGTCCCCTTACCTCCTGGACTGACAAAGCAGAAACCAACTTGGTTTCAGAGGAGACAGAGGTTTCACACACCTCTCTCACTGGAGATCAGACTCCTTGAGGGAATACACAGAAGAGAACGGGAGAAAACAAATCCTGAATGTCGGTCACTGTATCCTTACTTCTACATAGAGAATTATAGAGAATCCCTTGTAGAAATCCTTGCTCTTTCTGCCTTTCAGTTATTCTAAATCCTGGTGGGATGTGCCCTCACTATGCTGCAGACCAATCGTCTATGAATGGGCATAAATCAAACATGGACCTTTTCAATCTATGAACGGACATAAATCAAACATGGGACCTTTTCAGCCTAATACAATTTGGTGGATCGCCACTGTACATGTAATTTTGCAGGTTTAATACCACCAGATAGAGGGTCTATTCGGATGCTACTGTCTGGGACACAAGACTGGGATGATAAGATGGGAAGATGACTCTTCTTTTGTGGTGTCCCAAGACCTGAAGGAGTTGCCTACCTGGGAGCCTCCTTTGGATATGATGAGCGTAGACATCTGTGCACTTGCTTTGCTATTTTCTGGAAGGCATTGGGCATGGATGAAGAAGGCATCCAGGTTACAGAAGTCTTGATACAGGGTATGAGGGAGAATGGGGGTTGGGGAGATCTTAATGCCTTTGTTGGCATGAATCTTGGATAGCTCCACACCATGGTTGGGGAATTAAAGTTAGAGATTCACCTTGGGAAGGAGTGCAGAGAAGTGAGGAAAGAGGACATGAAGAGCAGGCTCAGGCATGAGAAAAGGGCATGTCCAGTCCCTGAACCACTGAACCAGCGGGTGCCATCCATCGTGTCATTTCTCTTGTCCAGGCATTAACTATTGCTTGGCCTGCTGTGATGCTCCCCAAGAGGATGTCTGGTCTCCTTATTCATAAATACATTTAGCTCAGGGTCTGGTGGGTGGCAGATGCTAAAAGATTATTATGATGCAACAAGGAGAGGCGAAAAAGGAACATATCTGTCAAGCTGTGGTTGGTGAGCAGGGAGTGTTTTCTTAGCAAACAGACTTGGCCTTGCCTTTGGTTTCTGCAGGGGGCCAATTCCTCTGCTCATTCACTTTATCTTGTGTCAAGAGAGGCAATTCACAGAGCACATAGCCAAGAGCAGGGAATGAAATTAGATTGGTATTTGGGCTGCCAAATTGGAGGCAGGCAGAAGAGCAGAGAGGGAATACAAGCTAACCTTTGTCCCACATTTCCAGAATTCTGAAGATGGTCTAGCAGCAGCCCTGTATACCATTAACCTCCTGATGTTAACGGTAGTTGCTTTGCATTCCCGTTAACCTTTCCTGGCTTGGTGTCTGCAAGTGACAGCAGTGCAAACAGCTCTTCAGCTGGTTGAGGTTTCCAAAGACAGAAAAAAATTAAATGCAGCAAAACCCTAAATGTTTGCATTGCAGCCAAAGAGGAAAGAGTACTTTAGACTAGTCTTTGGGGGCAAAGGTTTGAGAAAGAGGATTAATCCTCTTAAGTATCGGTTTAACATTTGTTGTGCCTCTGCTGCATGCCAGGCACAGTGCTAGGCTGGGGATGCGGAGATGAAAAGTAACAGTGCCTTCTCTCAGGAACCCTGGTCTAGAGGGGAATGGTAAAGAGTGATCTGTCTGATGGCATGCAAATTCATTTTAGTAGACTCTTAGGAACCTGAGTTTCTGGCAGACTCTAAAAAAATTATTTTGAGTTAATTTTAGATTCACATGATGTTGTAAGAAATAACGCAGAGGGATCCTGTATAGCCTTCACTCAGTGTCCCCCAATGGCAATATCTTGCATAATTGTAATATTATCTGGAAGACTTTTGAGTGTTTGTGTGTTTCTCTGAGCTGCCTCTTACCTCCTATTTTCTTTTTTTTGCTTTAAGTAGATCTTCGTCTCACCCTTTCCACATTCTCATGCTACAGGATCTCTCCAGTCCTGAAAGAAAGTCATTTAATTAGTTTGACAAGTTCATATTATGTTGGTGACTGGTATGCTGAGAGCCTAGTCCTGGAGAGAGGAAACTTTCAGTGGTAGCTCTCAGCTCTAACTGCCTTGTCGCCATTTACATGTATATCACAGTTGCATCACTAGAGGAGATGAGAATGATGGGCTTAAAAGCAGTAACAGTCAATGATACTGTTTAATAGCAGTAACATGTCTGAGCTTTGCCATGTGCCAGGCTTTGTGCCTAGGCTTTGTATGTATTACCTTATCTTTTCCTGAAACAACTCTGGTGGGAGGCCCTGTGATCATCCCCAGCAGAGGTTGTGAGTTTAAGTGACAAAGCTACTGAGTAACAGAATCCAGGTTGTCTAATTCTAGAGTCTATGGATTTAATTTCTACTTGAGCAAGGTGTGAATTGATGGCAGTAAACTTGAGCCCAGGCAGTGTCTTGGGAGCAAGATCAGTAGGACAGGGGGTTTCCGATGGCTCCTCAAAGTACACCACACAGGCCTCTTCCCTCCGCCCAGCTCCTCCTTTGGAACCCAAGGCTGAGCCTGGCTATCTTTTTTGGTTTGCTAAAGCTGCCGGAATGCAATATTCCAGAAATGGGTTGGCTTTTACAATGGGGATTTATCAGCTTACAAATTTACAGTTCTAGGCCATGAAAATATCCAAATTAAGGCATCAACAGGATACCTTCTCTGGGACACCTCTGTCACATGAGAAGGCACATAGCTGGCATCTGTTGGTTTCGTTGCTTTCAGCTTCCGGCTTCAGTGGCTTCCTCTCTCAGCTTTTGTGGTTGTGTCCTTGTCTCTCAGCTTCTCTGGGGCTTCTCTGAGCTCTCTGGGTTTCATTTCTTTGCTTCTGAATGTGTTTTATCCTTTCATAAAGGACTCCAGGAAAAGGATTAAGACCCACCTCTAATAGGGTGAGTCACATCTCGATTGAAATAACCTAACCAAAAGGTCCCACCTGTAATAGGTCTGCATCCACAGGAATGGATAAAAGAACATGGCCTTTTCTGGGGTACATAACAGTTTCAAAGTACCACACTGTATTTATGAAATTTCACTTTAATAAGTATTCTAAAAGAGCAGCTAAGCAGCAAGGAAAGATCTAGGGTAATAATATGAACAAGGCTAAAATTGGTAGAATTTTCCAAAAGTTTATTTTTAAGCTTTTTAATTTTATATTTATAAATATTATATATAAGATATTTTATATATATATAAAAAATCTTTATTGAGTACCTAATAGTTCTTATCTTACTAATTTGTTATTTATAGTGATCAGAATAGGGGCTGGGATGAAATAAGCTTTTTGCATACCCATTGGAGGAAAAGGATGTAGCAAACAATATGGTGAAAAGTGAACCAACTCTTATAAGCACTTGAGCAGCATTCATTTACAGATACATAACTCATGTACCAGTTCAAGGGCCTTATTTTTTTTTCCCTTAAGAAGCTCAATGTGCCGGTTTTAAACTGTTATGGACACCGGAAGAGCAATGCTTTTTTAATCCAATTTTGTTGGCTAGAACCTTTTGATTGAGTGTTTCCATGGAGATGTGACTTACCCAACTGTGGGTGAGACCTTTGATTAAATTATTTCCATGGATATGTGGGCCCCACCCATTTGGTGTGGATCTTGATTAGTTTACTGGAGAACTAAAGAGAGCTCAAGAGCTGACACAGACGCTGGCGCTTGGAGACACTTGGAGATGCAGACAGAAAGACATTTGGAGATGCTGAGCTAAGAGATGAAGCCCAGAGTTTGTCCTGGAGAAGCTAAGAGAGGACTCTCAGATGCTTAGAGAGAAACACCTCAGGAGAACCAAGCAGAGAGTTGAGAGAAGCTAAGAGAGACAAAAACCCAGAGACATTTTGTAGAAAGCCATTTTGAATCACAACCCAGGAGCAAAGGACCCGCAGACACCAGCTACGTGACTTTCCAGCTGACAGAGGTGTTCCGGACGCCATTGGCCTTTCTTCAGTGAAGGCATCCTCTTGTTGATGCCTTGGTTTGGACACTTTTATGGTCTTAGAACTGTAAATTTGTAACCTAATAGATCCCCTTTATAAAAGCCAGTCCATTTCCGGTATTTTGCATTCTGTCAGTGCTAGCAGACTGGAACACTCAGAGCCCTCAGTGGCTCTGTGGCAAGAGTGGAGCTGAGAAAGAGGGATAAACCACCTCACTTTACAGGCCAGGACATTGATCACTGCCCTCACCCTTCTCCCATCTTGCCTTGTTTCCATGCATATATGAGTTTTGTAGGAGCATATGCATATTTTTTATGCAAGAGATGGGAGGGCCAGATGACAATCCTGTCACTGGAAAAGACCTATTTTCAGGAAAAGAGGAGATGTCCTGTGGTGGTGGGGATTGAATTATGTACTCCACAAAAGACATGTTTGAGGCTTAATCTGCATTCCAGTGGATGTGAACCCATTTGTGTATAGTATCTTTGAATATGTTAAGGCAAGTCATGGTGTGGACTCCTTTAATGAATAGGATTGTCAAAGATGCTAATTGGGTGTGACCAAATAGAATCACTGTGAACCTTAATCCCTGGGACTGGATGTCTTATAACTGAGGGAAGTCAGATTCAATCAGTGAGAGGAAGCCAGAGAGGAGAAAGAAATTGCCATGGCATGGAGAACTGTCATCACCAGAAAGCCACCTGCCCAGGGAGAAAGCATGGCTGTGCTGACTTCTTGCTTTTGGACTTCTAGCCTTCAAAACCATGAGACAATAAATGCCTGCTGTTTGTGTGGTGTATATCATGGCAGCCTTTGCAAACTAAGACATGGAGGAAGGGGCTAGGTGACTCTACAAATCAAGCCAGTTTCTTTACATTCCATAATACATGACTGTTAGTTCTTTTACATTTTCCATTCCACTGACACATTCCCAGAATGTTGATCTTGCACCAGAGGTCTCTCCTGAGCAGGGCTGAAGTGCGCTTTTCAGGAGTCTTCAGGGCTCCTCTTTCCCAGGGCTTCCTTAGCCAGGCCTGGCTCCTTCCTTTCTGGCTTCCTGGGTTCTTTCTCCCAGTGACTCCCTAGTTCCCCATTCTATGCAGACATAAAAAGACCCAAACTGGTGTTTTCCTTTGGTTTGCTGCAGAATTTCTATTGAGAGCAGGAGAGGAGAAGAGGAAGGCTGGTCTCTCTTCTGTCCCTTCTTCCTGGCCACAAAATTGCAGCTCAGAAAATCTGGAATTCTGGTTACAGTTCTGTGTGGGTCACATGGTAGCTTCTTTTGTTTTTCTAAATCCATTGTCAACATTTAACAAATTACACATGAAAATCATGGCCTACAATTCTTCATGGAGCAACTAGTTGGAGCCAAGGTATGGCTGCTCCCATTACAAGGCATTTTCTCTGGTTTACCAGAGTCCTGCCACTGGTGCTTTGGTTGCTGCTGCTGCCGTCTCACCTGGCAAGCATCCGAGGCTGCCACCTCTTTTCTAAATCAATGGGAAGGCAAATGGTCCCATTTGGTTCTGTCCTGCTACTCGTAGGGCATATCCTCAGGAGACTCATACATCCTTGATGGAGCAGTGGTCAGCCTCAGGAAGAAAGGCTGATAAAATGCTAGAGGAGAGTGAGAACCTTTGATCCTCCTCTGTGGAGACTGGGACACCTCCTTCTGCTTCTTTGTCTTCCATTTCTTTCTTGGATTCTCCCAGCCCTCACCATTTTTGGCTCATTCCAATGCCTGATGCTAAATGACATCCTGGAGGTGATGGGGAAAGCTTTTGTCCCTAATATTTACCAAGGTTGTTGACCGGCATGGGATGGAACAGGGGTCCACTGCACTGTCCCCCCAGCCTTCCCTGCACCACCCCACTGCTTCTGTCCCTTACCAGACCCTACTTCCAACTGTCTTTCTTCTTCTCTCTTTTTCTGCCCATCTCTATCTTTCTCGTTAATTTTAGTTTTCTAACCCACAACTCTTAGGCTTGTATTACATGTCTATATTTCTAAAGCATACCTCAGTTGTCCCCATTTCTTCCTCTTGATTACACCTATCTTCCCATTCCCTCTTTGGCTCCATTTCTACTTCCTCAGGCTGTGGAAAGTGCTTCCCAACTGCAGAGAAATGCTTAATTCACTCATAAAATGCTTTGTTCCAGATTCTTCAGTGTTCCGCAGCACCAGCTCTGAAATCTGGGCACATTAGAGTGAAAGCTCAGCACCCAGGAAGTGAGGTCATACCTGAAAGATCTGGCAGTATTTGGAAGAAATTGGGGTTTAATTAGCATTTCCTTTTATGCCACTGTCAGTATGCTTCTCTTACATTTATAGGTTGTGTGGTATCCTCTGGTGACTAATTACATAAAATTTCTTCTCTCTGTTAAACTCTAATAAACACTCACAATATATAAAGTTGAAACTGGCTCTGTTGCCAAAAGTGAGATTCTTAATTTGAATAGGGACTTATTTTTCTTCTCTTTAAGGAGATGGTGGTTTTATGTCAGTGTGTCTTAATGCTGGGTGGGTGATATTTATAATTTGTTTTGTAGGTGTGTATAAGGATTAAGAACAGCTCCACTCCTTGCGGTGAGAGAAACATTGACCTCTTTTGCCTTGGTATTTGGGACCTGTGTATGTTCCCAGATGTCTTTCAAATCCAGCTGCCACTGAGGCTGCTTTTAAGCACCAGCCCAGAACGAGAGAACGAGAGGGGCCCTCTGAGTTGGCTCTAGAGGTGTGAGTTGGGGAAAGGGCACGAAGGGGCATCACCCCACAGAGAAGGAAGGCCTGAGCAGAACGAGAGTGATCCACTTGGCACAAATGACTCCTGGGTCCCAAGCTCTGATTATAATGTCCATTTTCCAGATGAAGACATTGAGGCTGGGCACAGTTTCAATGTCTTGTCAGGCTGAAAGCCACGAATGAAGCTTGCCTACTGTCTGAGCACAGTGCTCCTTCCATCAGTGTTAACTACCTCCCTGGGAACACTGTGTACATAAGAATCAGAAGTTCTCTCTCTGTCGTGACGGATGCCCGCCATTACTGAATGCCAGAGAGCAAAAGGCAGCCTGGTAGAGACTTGACCTCTGGGCCCAGAAGACACAAACATAAATGCCAGTTTGGAAAAGGGATTAATGATTTAAATGGTCTGAGGGAAAGAAAATGCTATTAGTGCTAGCCTGGCTTACTGAGAAGGGTCCATTAATTCACATATAGGAGTTCCAGGGGGAGAAATGTTGCTCTAATTATGTCTTGGGTAATTTGGCCATTTAAATGGCTAACCAGTTTGCAACTAGGTTCTTCCTCGAGGTCCTCACATCCTTATTCAGTGCTGTTTCCTCCTGCCAGGAGCTAGGAGGCAAATTGAATGGTGTGTGATGTTGTGGAGATGTTAGCTTGTCTTGCAAAACTGTCACTGTACCTACTCCTCTTCAATCATGTGACCTTGTAGCTTTTCTGTGGGATTGGAAATGTGTCTAGCTGGAATTATCACCTCTGTTAGTGGGATTCTTATAGCCTCCAAAAGATACAAGGCCAAATACCGTATTTGCTGTGTCTTCCATGAATAGCTGTGATGCACAAAGATCAAGCAACTGTATTTCAATTAAGGGGAGATTCAGAACCCGTCCAGGTCCCATTCTTGTGACACACCTGCTGTGAGGGCTTGGTCCACAGTGATGACCAATGGCTCTGCTACCCAGATAGAACCTGCCCTCCAGAGATTGCCCCCCGTACCTGATGAGGTATGTATCTGGGCTCTGCCATGAGCATCACCTTCACTGACTCAATAATTCATAGATAAGCCCTATGTTGATCTTGCTAAGTTATTCTCCCTGGGCCATGCAAGATGTGCAGCCAGTCTTTGACAGGCAGAGAGAGAGAGATTTGGGGTCAATGATTTCTGCTTTTTGTCTCCGCCAATCCCCGTCACCTGATGGGGGCAAAGACATTGGAAGTCTTGGGGGTGAGAAAATGTGATGTTCCTCCCAAAGCAGGGGAAAAAAGGAATAAAGAGAATACTTATTGGCAAGGTCTTCTTTAATATTAATAACCAGATACTACTATTTATTATGTTCCAGGAACTATGTTAAATGCGTTGAGCAGATCCCTGCATTTCATTCTTACAATAACCCTATGAAATATGGATATCATTGTCCCCATTTCATAAATGAAAGAAATGAGGCCCAGAGAGGTTCAGTGCTTTGTTCCAGCTCACACAGCTGGTAGGTAGGAGAAAAAGATGCCAATCAGGAATTTAAATTTGAATTTTCAAAATTCTTTCTTCAGTGCCATAGCTTCTCATGGACTGGTGTTCATTGCAAGAGCTAAATATCCTGGCCTTAAATAATTACCTTAATCCAAAATACTAATGTACTACATGATGTTGGTGTTAATTGATTCAGTTTTTAAAAAGTCCTGCATATTTCTCCTCTTTATTTTGCCACCTATGCTGATCTTACACACTCCATGTATTGGTGATTAAAGATGCAGGTGGAGAATAGAAAGAGTGGCTGATTGGAGGGGTGGCTTGGCAGGGTAGCCACAGAATGGCAGGGCTCCATTCTTCTGAATCAGTTCTGTGCTCTTCGTAGACACTGGTGGTGAGTTTTCTCCACTGGCTTTGTGTATTGCCTCTCCCTCCCCTGCATCTCTCCTCCTACCTTCTGCCCACCACATGTAGACATTCTCAAAGCAAGGTTCTCTGAGCTTTCCTCTCTTCTCTGCACACTCTCTTCTCTGTCACTGTTACCATCACCATCACTACCAACATCCCAGTGGTTCTCAGTTCTGTATCACCAGTGCCAACCTCTTTTCTGAACTCCAGACCTGTTTCCTAACTCCCTATGAGACAGTTCCTCTTGGGATTGCTCCAGCATCTTGAATCATCATGCTCTCAAATCACATTATCTCCCTTTTCAACCCCACTCCAGCACGCCCCCGTCTGACCAGTCTGTGGCATCCCAATTCTCTAGTCACCTCTGAATCCCAGTCTTCCTGGACACCTTCATTTCTCTCATTTTCCATATCTAATGTGTTGTCAAGCTTTTGTAACTTCTACCTTTGCAATAAATCTAGCACCCACCCCTTCTTTTTCTTGATTCAATACCCCTTTACTGCATACTCACTAAGGGCCAAGCTTTGCATTCAGCACTTTGTACATCCCCTGGCACCATTCTGATCCTCATTCTCATGAACCTTTTCAACAGATGATAAGAATACTTCTTATTTGACCTTCTTACTTTCTATTGTTTTCCTCTCCACTCCATCCTATACTATTGCCAGATTAATGTTCCTAAAGTAAAACTCAGATCATCAGCTTTCTCAAAAAAATTTTATGGTCTATAGCATTTGGGCTCTCCAAATCCTAAATCACCTTTCCAGTCTCATGTCCTGCTTTCCCTTCTCTATACCTAAGGTGAAATAAAATGAGTAGGAGTAGCTGTAATAGTAATAATAACAGTAGTAATAAAGCAACAGCAATAAAAGTAGCAACTAATAGTCATAGAGCACTTCCTGTGTGCTAAGTACTGTTCTAAGTGCTTTATATATATTAGCTTATTTAATTCTCATAAACAGCTAAAGAGTAGGTACTATTATTATTGTAAATGCCATCACTTGCTATTGCAGATCATGCCCTGTGCTTTTTTTCTTATGTACCTTTTCTCATACTGTTACTCCTGCCAAGACTGTTCTCTGTCAACACCTCTCCCATCCTAAATCTTACCCTTTTCTTGAGGTTATCCTACATGTCCTGTCCTCCTTGCTGTTTTCCTCAATGGTCTCTCCCATTAGATGGCCACCCCCCCCCCCCTTTTTTTTGTTTTTGCTTCTTTCTTATTGCACTTCTCATTTTCTACCTGTTGTAGACATATACATACTTGGCTTATCCTGTCTGCTTTCCTAGGAGACTCTTAAGGGCATGGATCATCTCCTCCAGATTTGTATTCCCTGTAGCATCCAGCAAGTTCTTTACACACAGTAGGTGCTGGGTATATTTATTCAATTGAACTGAAGGTAATAGGGTTGAATTCATTCATGTTCTGTATTTCTTGGGTGTGATTCACATCATACAGCTAGTCCCTTCTAGCCAAAAGGCTAGATAAGCCAAGCCAAATCAGGAATAATGAAGCTGTTAAGGGTGAGTGAGAGATAAAATCCTCTTTCATCTTGCTCATCAGTATTCAGTAATTATCTGTGCTCTTTAAAAGAAGAGTGTGGGAAGGGACTTGGTGGAGGGATGCCCTTTGCTTGAGGGGAAGAGAGGATGGATGGATGCTTTAATAACACACATGGGACCTGCAGGTACAGATCATGCTGTAAGGAGCATGAAGCAAATTCTGTATCTGGTAAAGGTGTCCCAGTATTTGTCTTTCTTGTGCTATCCTTAATTAGCTTTTAAAAATCAAGCATTATTAGTAAAATTAATTTTCTCTGGGGTATTAGAATGGCCAAATTCTAGTAGGAAGTAGTTGGAGGCAGAAGTACATGGGGTGTCCTTTACCCTGAGGGCCAGTTTGTTTTTGGTCTCCCTAGTCTTCTTAATTCAGTCTGCTCCAGTCCACTTTGCATTCCAAGCCTTATCTTTGTTGTACTCTCCTTTCTTTGTGCCATCCCTCTGTTTAAAAAAAAAAACAAAAACACCCAGAGACTCCAGGTCCTTTGGAATCTCTGAATGTGGAAACCATATTCATTCCTGTGCTCAGCCTTTGAGCCATAGTTCGGCTCCCACCTCTTCCACGAAGCCTTCCTTAACTTCTTCAGTCTGCACTGGCACCACCTCCTTTGTTTCAAATTTCTCCAGAACGTATGGCCTATACCACCTCATTTGGCATTCTATTCTGCTATATTGTTACTCATTTTTTCTTGGGTATTATCTCCCCAAAGAATTGGGATCTCTTGAGGGCAGTGGCCTCATTTTATTGTGCTTCTCTGACAAAGAAGTCCTTAGGACCATGTTGGGCATACATAATACAGATTTGTTTCCTTTTAGATGTTGACTGATTGATTAAAGGGTGGAAACTTGGAGCTGTTGGTGCTATTTTAATATCTATTTTGTTCTGATCAGTGATGCTTGGGCTGTAGCCTGGTTTTGTCTAACTTTTGAAATCATGCTTTTTCTCCATTTAACAGTAATATTTTTGTAAAAACAAGAAGCTAGAATGAATTGATTTAGCGGTCATTAACTGTTATATGTGTAATAAATAATTCCTATAAAGGTGTATTTTAGCTATTTGTCAATTGTGCTAATCATGATTATTGGCCAGCGTCTGCAGGTAGCACAGGATGGTGTTCTGGCAGGGGATCCTGAATCTGGGGCTCTCCCTCACTCATGGGATCTCCCAGATTCCTTCCTCTTCAATAGGGCTCCCTCCTATAACCCTTGCCATCAGCCCCACAGGAGGCTCCCACCAGCCAGACCCTGTGTCTTAGTTCTCTAGGGTGGTCATAACAAGGGACCTCAAAGTTCCCTAGGGTGGCTTAAAACAAGAGTTATTTTTGTCATGTTATTCTGAAGGATAGACTTCTGAAATCAAGGTGACAACAGGGCCATGCTCTCGTAGGGGAGAATCCTTCCTTGCCTCTTTGAGCCTCTGGTGTTTGCCTGCAATCCTTGGTGTTGCCTGGCTTATAGATGCGTCTGCCTCCATCTACACACGGCCATCTTCCCTGGGTTTGTCTGTGTCCAGTTTCTCTCTTTATAAAGATACTGGTCATATTGGATGAGGGCCTACCCTAATCCAGTTTGACCTCATCTTAGCTAATCACATCTTCAAAGACCCTGTTTCCAAATAAAGTCACATTCAAGAGACCAGGGGTCAGGCCTTGGACATGTCTCTTTGGAGGACACAACTTAACCCATAACAGCTGGTCAGAGCATGTATGTGACTGGTTTTGGCCTTCCTGTGTTCTTCCTTGATCCTCCTCAGGTGGAACTAAAACACTTGTTCTCAGTCCCTTCTTTATTATCCAGAAGCCACTCCATTTCCAGTTCATGTTGGCAGTCAGGGACACTAACTTCCTATATTCCAGGCACTAGACTAAGGGCTTTATATCCATTGTCTCTTTTAACTCACATGTTGAATTTCTTCCATGTCCTGTGGGTAGCCTGTAAACCTAGCAAGGGTCTTAAAGTTTGGTCTTATTGATGCAGATATGAGAACTGCATATAGTGGATGATCGGTGAATATTTGATGGATTCACCCCATCCTCATTATTTTAAAGGGGACAAAATTGATCCCCAAAGGGGCTGCGTGACTTGCCCAAGCTTGTGTGGTAAGCTGGGGGCAAGTAGGGGGACATGAGTCTCCTGAATCCCCTGTCTCCAATTGTAATTGGTGGTCTCTGTCATATCTATGTTCCACAGTATATCACAAATCAATATGAAAGCAAAACCAACATGTTAGAAAGACATCCTGATACCAAAATGCACTGGGGGACCAAGAAAATGGATATGTTTCTAAATGAAATGGGCCCAGTATTTCAGCTTGAACTAGGAGGGGTGTTATTTTGCTGACAGTAAGAGTAAAGCAATTCGACTGACACATTTTATTATTTTTTTTATTATAACAATAATACTTTTCATTATAAAATAACTCAGAAATTACTGAAGAAATTAAAGAAGAAAATAAAAATCACCCCATATTCCCACAACCAAGAGATATCCACTCAAAGCTTTGCATGGTGAATCTCCTTCCACTATTTTTCCTGTACAAAATGCATATATAGTTAAGTGGGATCAAATTGTTTTTTATGTTGTCTGTATTCTGCTCTTTGACCTTTCACATTATAACATATGAATTTTCCTTTCTCACCAACATATTGTTGAAAGCATACCTTAAAACACCTCTTTCGTTGCAAAAGTAATGTTCATTGTAAAAATTTGGAAAGTATAGATAAGCACTAAGATGATAAAAATCATACCAATTACTACCATTTTGGTGACTCTCCTTCTAGCCTTTTCATTACATTTACTCATAGATAGACATTCTTAGTACATGTGAAATTATATTATGTATACTTATTTTCCAGTGTGATATATTAGGGATGATATATTAATTTCAACTTCTTTAATTACCTGATAAACTAAAAAAAAAAGTTTACTGATCCTTCATTATTATTCTGTGAATTGCCTGGTCATGTCTTTTGCCCACTTTAAAAAATAGATTTATTGTTGATTTATAAATGACTTTTATAGATTAAGTATATTTATCTTTTCTTCTTCTGCATTTGTGTGGGAAATATTAAGAATATAATTTTTAAGCAGTCCCTAATTTCTTTAATTAACTTCTATAGTGTATTTAAGCTACTTATAAGTTTTCACTATTATAAATAATGTTACACTTATATTTGCATATGGATCTTAACTGCATCATTTCTTTGGTGTTGATTCAGAGAAATCAGATTATTGGTTCACTCTCCACCATAAGTATATGCAAGTTCCCATTTCTCTAAATTCTTTGCATAACTGAATATTGTCTTTAAAAATTTGTCCAATTGAATAGGAAAAAAATCTTACTATAATTCTAACTTATTTATAGCTAAACAGGTTGTTTTTAAAAATATTTTATTATCTATTAGTATGTGAATGCTTTGTATATTAGCTGTCCTTGTTCTTTGCCCACTTTTCAGTTGGGTTGTTATTGGCTTTCTAATTGATTTAGTAGAGTTTGTGAAATATAAATTCAGGATATTAATATTGTAATATTTATTACAATTTTTTTCTCACTTTGTCCCATGCATTCGTATTTTAGTTCTTACTGAATTTTATTTGCTATTTATAATTTTATGGTTGAATCTCTGGATTCTTTTCTTTGTGGTTTTCCATTTGTTTTATGCTTACAAAACTTTTTCTTTTGATTATTTTTCTGACTTAATTTTGTTCATTTAGCTTTAAAACCTAACGGTGTATTTTCATGGTCAATTGTCTGAGGTGGGACAGTTTTGGAAAGATTTGGAGGAGGAGTGAGTGAGGACCAGGTTTGAGAAGTCACCAGAAGGTATGTTGAACTAGCAGAGATTCTGAATAGGAGTGAGTAAGGCAGAAGGATGAAGCCAGGGGTAAAAACAGGAAGTGAAGGGAACCAGGATTTGAGGGAGGTGAGAGGCTTGTGACAGCTGGATTTTCAGGGTTAAGTGATGAAATCTAAACGATATACTGATCTGCACAATCAAACTACAATCAGGAGACCAAGGCTTAGAAAGACAAATGACACAGAAAGGATGTGCTCACTCCTGATGTTGGAGATGGAATAGCTTTGATAAGAGATTAGTCAGTTGAAGGGTATCATTGTTCTACCCAAAATCACCAATGGCTTTCCACTTGTCAAATCTCATGGATTCTCTACATTTCTTATTTAACTTTTCTGCAGCTTTTGACTTTGAATTTCCTCTTTCTTGAGGCACCAACTTCCTTCAGTGTCCATGACACCATCCTTTCCTGATTTTCTCTCTCCCTTTTCAGGTGGAGGCTTCTCCAGCTCTTCTGCCTTCCCTCCTTGAGGTGGAGTCCCAGAGGTGGGGTCCTGGGTCCTCCTCTTACTTCATGAACTAATGGTAGAATGCCTCATCTCAAATTCAGCATTGTCCAAACCAAACACATCATCTTCCCTTCTCCCTGCAAAAATCCAACTTGCTTTTCTTCCAGGATTTCTTATCTTAGTGAGTTTTTTCACAGGGTGCTTTCAGAGAGGGTAGGATTTGAAGACATGGACTCATATCTCAGTGACTCAGTTACTTAGAGTAATCATAAAGAAGATGTTGCTGTGGCTAAGAATGAGTAACTGGAACAGATTCACAAGGAAATCTAATATAGGAGAGACAACATTCTTTCAGCAGGGAAATAAAGCCCTGCCCCTAGATATATTAACAACCCTGAGAGGTCATTTGGGACACAAGAGTTTATGGGTATCAGGATTCTGTAAATAACTTCCCCAGTCTTCAGCTTTCAAATTCAATCTCCAAAGGTCATACATTCCAAAACAGTTTCTAAATTTGCTAATATGATTTGCATTCATAAGAAGATGCACCTGCAGATCATGTAGGGTAACAACTAAACAGAAGAATTAAAATTCTCTTCTGGTGGTCCATATAGGGTGACAAGTGCAATTCCTAAAGCATCGAAACAGAAACTTCTCAAATATCTCAATTGAGCAGAATTCTTTTTCCTCTTTATTGTATTTTTTTTTTAACAAAAGGCATAGCAGATTGATCACAATAGAGCTAATTCCTTTTAGATAAGCATTTTAAAGCTTCAAGTATTAGACTCCAAGTTTGGGCTAGTTAAATCCTTGAGGGAGAAAACAAAGTAACAGAGTAAAGGAATGCTTTTCATCCATTTTGAGGTATTGGAATCATTTTTAAAAAAATCAGAACTGAGAGAGCATGATGTCTCGCTTTGTACTTGACCGAGTGGGAAAGAATGTTTACAGTCCCTAAGGAGTGTAATAGAACATTTTGCCATAATTTCTTCTTTTCCTGTCCTCACCATGCTCTTTCTGGCAAGCACTGAGCTCACCAGAAAGAGACAGTCCCCCTTTTCTGCTCTCCAGGCCCTTGGGTGGTGTGGTCATGCATGCTCAGGGCTCCCACTGGGAGTTGGGCTCTTTCTTGCCCATGTGCCTTCTGCCCTTCCCCATACAAATTCTCCTTTTACTTGATAACATTGAATGCTGCCTTGGATATTGTCTGTGCTGGTTTTGACCACCCCAGAAAAACATGATCTTAAACTTAATCCATTCCTGTGAGTGTGAATCCATTTTAAGTAGGGCCTTTTGATGTGGTTACTTCAGTTAAAGTGAGACCCACCTCAATCAGGATGAGTTTTAATCTTTAGAAGTGGAATGAAATTCAGACACAGAGAGAGCAAGTCATGGGAAACAAGAAGCAGAAATTCAACAGAACTGGAAGAGAAAGGGAGAGGCCAGGAGAGGACGCCATGTGCTTTGCCATGTGACAGAGGAGCCAAGGACCAAGGATTATTGGCACCCAGCCCCCAAACACCAGTCTTTGGGAAGAAAGCATTGCCTTGATGTCATCTAGATCTGGACTTTCTCTTAGCCTCAAACCATGAGCTAATAAATTCCCATTTTTAAGCCTACCCAATGCATGGCATTTGCTTGAGCAGCCAAGGAAACTAAAACAGTTATTCACAGCTTTTAATCTAAGTGCTTCCTGATAGTACCAAATTTGCCTTCTTCAAATTTGTGGAAACAAACCACAGACATTTCTTTCAAGGCAGCTTTACCGATCTTCAGTAGAACTAGTACATTAATTCATACACAACTGCTGAAGAAAGCTCTATGCCCAAAAGGAGATTTGGGCTCCAAATACTGTAGAACCTTGACTAAAGGGCGTTCCTACTCTGTGCTGCAGCTGCCCTGCAGAGTGAAAAATTTTGCTACCAAGTTTACTCTGAGAGTTGACAGCCTGAAAGCAGAATCTAACTCTGGCTTTCAGTGGACCAGTACAAGCACTCTGGAAATATTATTGTGCTTTATTGTTAAAGTCTGCACTTGCAGTTTGTGGGTTATTGATGTGTGTCTTTAGGAGGAGGGTCCTATCTCAGAAAGTAAAGACACACCTTGCTTAGGCTTCTCCTAATGAGACAAGAAAACACTAAGTGAAAAATCACTGATTTAAATCCAGGTCCTGATAGGGAGCAGACAGAAACTAGATCGAGCCTCCCGTAAATGATGCCAATGAGATCTGAGAGCAATGACGTGAAAACAAAATAAAACTTCTGGCTGCCTGGGGTGTAGCCATTTCAGCTTCTACCTTTATTGACTATTATCACTGCCACCTGACATCTCTTTCATTTGGTTGCAACAGCTGTAGCTTCTATGCCTGAAAACCCAGGAGATTCCTTCTCTCCTCTCTCATCTTCTTGGAAATGTTTAACTCCTGCCAGCTGGAGTCATCATGGCAAAGAAGAAAGAGCAGCCGTATGGCTCTAGGTCTCAGAATGGCAGATTTCAGGCCTCTTACACATTGTTGATACCATGGGATGTTTGCTCCTGCAAGATCCTGGGCCTTGCAAGAAAGAGAGAATGCAGGATTCTTGCTCCTAGGATGTTCATGCTGTGTTGGGGCAGAAAAGGGTTTCTTCTGATGGGGAGTGCTGGGCCTCTCAATTGGCCATGCTGTTGTTTGCTCTTAACAGTGGTCTCCCCTGCTCCCATCCTTCCTGTGATCTAGCTCTGTCCTCACCAGTCTGCTGGAGATGATGCTCTCTGAGGAACCAGTTGGCTTAGGTCCTGTGTCATTTTCTCAGGCATCCTCATTCATCTTTCATGCTCAGCAATGTTTGATGCTGCCCCTCTGACCATCTTGTTGCTCTCTGACCTTGCTTTCTCTCTTGCCTCTTTGCCTTTTCTTTCTCTATCTCCCATCATTGGCCCTTGTTTCTCTTCCTTTTCCCTAAATGCTTATTCTGTCCTTCTCTTCTTACACTTACCCTATGAGATCTCAATCACCCTAATGGCCAAGTTATCAGCTCTGCTTATATATTCCCATTCTGCGCTCTAGTCTCACCAAGTTCCCTCAGAATGTGGACCAAGAAATGCTGGCCATTTGTACTCAGGTGTCACATTATCATCTCAGGCTCTGTCTGCTTAAACTGATCAAATCATTCTCTACCCAAACCTGAGTTTTCTTCCAATGTTCCTCAACCTTGAAAGCTCATTTTTGACACTTGGTTTTGTTTGGGGGCATTATCCTATCAGTTGCTAAGGCCTGCCAATTTTTTTCTGAATGTCTCTTCCATTTGTTCTTTCCATTTTCCTTTCCACCAATGTCTCAGTCCAGTTACACCTAAAGTTTTGCTGTTTCCTCTGAGCTAAGCTCTTTGCTTATCACTTTGCTTCTCTCTCTGCCCAACTCCAGGTGATTCTGTAAACTTCTGCTAGATTAATTTTTTGAAAACACTACTTTTCTCCATTAGATGCTCTGTGCAAATGCTTTGTTGTTACGAATAGCCTAATGTCTACAATTTTTAGACTGTCATTAAGGAACTCCTCAATCTAGGCCAATGAGAATTTGTACCTCCAGCCAGGGAGAGAGACACAGTTTACCCAGAACAGGCTGAGGGTATTTCTGCCCCACTCCCGTGCTTGTGCTAGATTGCTGTCTAGCCCACCTTCTCACTCTCCTCTTCCCTTCTCAATTTTTACTTCTTCTTCAATTCTAGATTAGGATCTACTTTCTTCATTAAACTTTTTGTAAATATACAAGCCTTATAGACTCTCATTCCTCCATCTAAACGATAGTCTGCACTTATCTTACATTTAATCATGTACTTTTTGGTATCTTTTGTATTGTTTTCTTTTATTGATATTTAAATTTTATTTTTAGATTAAAAATTTTTTCATTTGCATGTTTATTGCTCTGACACTATTATGAGCTTCTTGAGGGCAAGAGATATATGTTTTTTTTTTTCTTTGTGTCCTGCTATTATCTGGAAAAATGCTTGAAAACATAGGAGTTACTCAGCACATGAGTACAGAGTGAGATTTAAGGTTGCCTAGGACTTTTACTTTATTTTATCAAGGAAGACCTATTTTTAAAATATTGTTTTTTCCTACAAAATTATTTATTAACCTGTTTATCCTTCTCATCTTGCCATCAATATGTAAAAATAAAATTTTACTCATCAACAAAAGTGTTCTGTTTATTGTTTGTGAGCTTGATTATGTATGATTGACAGCTGAGACATGCTAATATGATCCTTGTTTCTAAAGACATGTTGTTAGCTCATCTTTGCAGATGAGCGTGCGTGACTGATGCTCAGGGTAGCACCTTGGTCATGTTTGAACCCTCGAGAGGGAAGGAAGGATATAGCAATACTGCACTCAGCAGTGCCAAGCTCAATTCAGGCAAAACCCAGCCCCGATGACTTTTGCCATTAAAGAACAAGAAAGAAAAGAGACATTGGCTGGCTGGTGGTATGGGGTCTGGTTATCAGCTTGGTAAATCCAGAAACTTGATTTAATCATTTACCAGGATGATCAAGCTCTGAGGGAAAATTGATAGTAGCCAAACCTATAAATACTGGTTTTAAAATCAGCATTCTAATATACTAATTTATAATTAACTTATAAATTTTAGTGATTAATATATTTATATCTATCTCCTAGAGTGAAACTTGGAAGATATCAAAGCATCTGGGCAATCTAATTACAATGCAGAAAGTTGATTGATGATCATGGGCAATTCGGAGTAGTGGTCTTGGGAGAGTCTTTCAAACTCTGGTAGACCCTAGAGGACTGCTGTGTGAGTGTTTGTATGTGTGTATATATATATATATAAATATATACATATACACACACACATATATATACACATACATTTATACACTCATATAAATATATAGACACATGCACTTACACATATATACACACATATTTGCTTGCATATGTTTATACACATACATATATGCATGCATACATCTCATACATATATGCATGCATACATCTTATACATATATGCATATGCACATATATTCAAAATGCATATATACACACATATAGCTACAGATACACACATATACATGCATATACACATAGATATATACATACACATACATATACACATACACACATTTTTTCCACAGGCCTCCATATTCATCTTTGCCATTTGCAAGTATGTATTGAGCACCTGCGAAGTGCTGGGTGGCAGGTAGTGGATACAGGCACGATTTGTACTTTCATGGATTTCACAGACTGGTGTGTATCCTTTGGACAGTATTGAGTAAACAATAACAAACACTTATTCATCAGCTCTTTTTTTCTAACTCTCTGAAGATGACCATTTCCTTCATATCTTTAAAACCAAGATGGTGTGTTTATACAGAGCTGGTTGAGTTTATCAATTTTGTGTCACTTTATTTTCAGAAGTGACATTTCCTAACTTTTCCTTTAGTTCTGGACAGCGCTTAACTTGTGGTGGGTAGACATGTGCATGGAGAAACACTCCAAAACAGGAACAGGAAGATATGGTCAGGCATACATCACTAGTTTTCCATTCTGGCTTCTGTCCAGGTATCCTTTTTCATCTCAGGTATAGCAAAACTTCCCACACCAAGTATATCAAGACATTCCAAATCATATTTATTTCAGTTGATTCCCTTAGTTGAAGAGACATACACAATGTGATTGTAATAAGTTTGCCTTACACCTCTCTTGAAACTTTTCTCCATGTTCCATGGAAGGGGAGAGAAGCTATTGGAGAAATCAGTTCTGAGGGGCTCCTGCTAAAGCATTCTGTGGCCAAGGCAGGTGGTAAAAGTTTGTTAGCTACCTTGGCTGCTTCAGAAGTGCCATTGTATTTAAAAGCAGCATCTAGTAGCACAGCTATTACTGAAGGTGCCCAAAGGGAGGGGGATTTTCTTTCTGATTGAGGAGGAGAGCGGGAGGTTGCTTTCTTCTGAGTGAGAAAAAAGAGACAAATAGGTTTCACTCTGGAGCATTGAAAGGCCCTACATGGATAGAAGCCTACCTTTTCTGCTTTGCCCATTTGGCTGCAGATGAATCTAAGAACGGCAGACCTTTTCTGGTTGACAAGGAGGCCAGAAGGGCAGACTAAGGCTGTGTCTTTAATTAGTGTGAACAACTAAAGCAGGTAGTAAGATCACTGGAATTGGAGAAAATCTGCTGGTGCCTGTGAGACTCTTGGAGGACTTTTTAAGCCAATATAATCTTTAGTCCTGGAGCCGAAGTTCCCAGGATATCTGCCCAGAGATGATCTGCCAAGATAAAGAGTCTCACTGATTTAGGGAAATGTGTTCTGACCAGGCTATTGGCACAAAATTGATGGAAACTCCAGAGCTGTAACCCAAGCCTAAGAGTTATTTCATTCCAAGATATGATTCAGAGTGAGTTAAAAAAGAGTGTTTTACCACAGTCTAGGGATAAGACTAAAGTTCGACTATGTATGTTGACAGGTAAAGATTAGTGATAAAGTATCCAATTTCACTTGGTGTGTGTTGAGCAACTAAAAAAATAATAACTGTGATGGTTGAATAGGGTTGTCAAAAGCTGCAGCATATAGCTCTTGCCAGCATCCACAAGTAAAAAATGCCAAGAAGCAGCATTTTATCTATTTCCCAATTATTTTTAATTATTCTATTAGATTTTGGTTTTTAAGAAAAGATGGGTGTTTGGGAAGGAATTATGTATTTATTTTAACTTTAGTAAAACATCTTTTATTAAACAAGCTTTCTTTTCAGACATTGTGATTATGAATGCCTTATGATCACAACCCAGGGTGGTATGGGATGTCCATCCATCTGTCCGTCTGTCTAGCCATCCATCCATCCATCCATCTATCCAACAATCGAACCTACAACATGGCAGTCCCTGTATAAGTGATACACAAGTATATTGAAAGCTGAGTCTATAAATGTGATGATGGCTGGTCACTCATATTAGGGTGGGAATTGGACCAAAAAATCAATAATTAGGTATTTAAACACTAAACTTGGATGTCCACATACTCAAGCTGACTTGACTAAATTTTATTGCAGGGGAAGAACTCCAAATGTGTGGATTCAGAAAACTATTCAGGTTTTCTTTCGTTTTTGGCAGACATCACCTGTCATTCAGTAAGAAATGGAAATGTTTAGGGGACTAAAATATATTCCCTCCTCTCTTCAAACTTGTCCCATGTTGTCCAGTTGTTTTATAGCTACCCTTCAGAATCCTGTACAAGATATCTAGAACTTTGCTACTTTAAATCTGTCTTATTCATAGCTCATCTTGATCTTACAATATCTGTTACCTTATAGAGAGCAACACACAGTTCTACCACATGTGCTAAAAATAATACTGTCAAATATTGTTAAACTGCTAGAAATCAACTTTTGGAAATGGTCTAAATGAATGTGTATTTCCCATGCTGTCTTAATTCAGATAAAATGATCTTTTTAAAGCCATATGTGCCAGAAGTGCTTACCTTGGAACCAAGCTTGAATACAAGATATTTCTGCCAAAAAGAAATGAACAATTTTTACCAAGTTTTAAGCAATTGAAAAAAAGTGACTGTGATAGTTGGAGAGAATTGTCAAATATTGCAAAATGTGATTCTTTCTGATATCCACAAAATGCAAAGCAGAAGGCATAGTAGCAGTATAAAATCAAAAGATGTGGTAGTCCTTATGGACCACTGTATTTATTTTTTATACACCAAACTCAGAACTGGAAATTTGCACTTTTGAGTTTTCAATTTTCAGAAATATGTTTTTTTTAAACAAACTAGAACAGAGTGATTAAATATGAAAATGAGATCTGAAGAATTGACTGAGATATGGAAACCAATAGCATAGATAAATATCCTTTTCACTAACTTAGTAACACTGTCATATATGAAAGGTTTGTCTTTTTAAAGCAGTATAAAAATGGTTTAAAACTTCTTATTACATTTTCATACAGATTTTTGTATGATTGATTTGGTTAATACTTATTATATTAAAAACATGTATACTTTTTTATTACTCATTAAGTCCTGAGTTTTGTTATGTTTTATTCTGACCCAGGGTAATGGAAAACAAATGTAATAATTAAAGTATATATATAAAAAAAAGATATAGAAGAGTTGCTCTAGAAATAAATTGACTTTTGAGGATCTGTCCTGAAAAACAGAGGTTCACATTAGGTTTCCTTTAGGAAGAGAGTGACTTGTTGACACACTGGACAACCTTGCCCTTGAAGCTTCTGGTCATTTGTAGTATTGAGCTTTGGGCTCAAAGGTGTTCCCTCTAACCCTAGAAAGGTTTATGATTGACAGTTGCAATATTTGTGTCCATTTGGTTAGCTTTTGGTGTCCAAATTCGTTTGAACTCATTTGCTTAATATCTATATCATTATCAGGCACAAGGGAGAACTTAAGCATTTTTTGATGTGGAAAGAGATAATATAGAAGCCAACTTCTGAAATACAGGATTGAAGACTTGCCTTCCTATTGTATTAGTGTGTTTGTCTTCTTCTCACAGGGGTTAAGAACAGTGGACTCTAGAGCAAGCACACGTGGGTTAGGATCTCTGCGTTTCCACTTTTCCAGCTCTGTGACATTGGGCAAGAATCTTAATATCTTAGTGCATCAGTTTTCTCATCTGTAAAATAAACCTGACTTATAGGGTAAATATGAGGATTAATTGTGTTAAAAGTCTCAGCACATAGTATGTGTTCATTAAATGTTGATTATTATGTTGTTGATTAAGAGTTATTCACCAGGTGTGCATATTTGAGCTGTAAAAGTCAAGACGGCATCTATGACTGAAGTGAGCTTTGACAGAGGAAAATCATGACTCAGAATTTCTGAGCCTTGTGAGAATTCAGAGTTGTGCTTTTCTAAAGTTGTCAGTGGCAGACAGATCCTACCTTCTTTTCTCTGATTTCTGTCTCCTGCAGCCCAGAAAAGCCCTCAGACCTAGAGGCTCAAGCCCATTCTTGATCCAGAACTAATCCTGGAATCCTTTATTTATTGTTATTCATCCATTTATGTATTTATTCATTCATTTAACACATTGCTTCCATACCATTTATTAAATATTTTCAATATTGTCCTGTATTTAATCCCCAAACCACCCTATGAAACAGGTATTATCATTATTATCCCAACTTTACAGAGAAGGAAATGGAAGCATAGAGAGGTTAACTAACTTGCTCGTGGTTAGTAAGTAGCCTGGGATGTGGACTGGGGTGGTCTGAGTCCAACTCCTGTTCTTAATCTCTAATTGTAGCACCTCCTCTTGTGAGTTAACTAGAGGACTGGCCTTTTCTTTGGGGGGAAGCCTTCCAGAGATTGAAATCCTTTTTCAATTTGCTTCTCATCCTAGCTTACCTGGATCTTCTCTGAGAGTCTATGATTGACAATACTACCTCAGCCATGATCATTGGTGGTGTCTTGTCCCATGCACATACTTCTTAAGAAAGTGCAATCCTTTGGAGTACAACTCCTCCCCATAGAGAAAAGAGATTTGGCCATAAAGATCATGTTTAAAGCCTGATGCTATTACCTGGATGAGGCCCAACATTTGGAGGTAGCCAAGACCAAATTCCACAATCTTGAGTTTCTCCAGACTACCAAGGAAGCTCAACTGATAATAATATGGTGATTGCCATTTTTTAGTGATTTAACATCCTATAAAGTAGGTCATACACTCCCAAGAAACCAAGGACCTATCTCAAAGCAGTTTTCCCCATAGTCTTGGGCATCACTTCCCTCAAACATCAACACCCATGTGAACAGTGAAGCCTCACTGACCTCAGTGGCAAGTGATACCCTCAGTCATTTACTCAGCAAATGTTTGTTGGGTGCCTTTCATGACACACACTGAGCTGATTACTAGGGACCCAGACACAGAAAACTAGACATCCAACTAGAAGTCACAGGTTAGGGAGATGTGTGCAGTCAGGTAATGATTGTCATTATGTATGACCTGCAGCCACATGCCCATTCCCACTTTTTCTCTGCTACAATTTCTTGAAAGAGGCTTTAAGAGCTCAACACCCTCCTTTGAAAAATTTCCCACTGATAGTACTAGGCATGACTAGAACACCAAAGGATGAGGGAGGCTGCTGACACTTGCCATAAGAAAGAATGGTCTGGAAACTGGAGTAGTGGTTTTCAACCTTGGCTACATAATGGATTCACTTGGAGAGCTTTTTAAAAATTGCAGATGCCTTGACCCTATCTTGAGTTTCTGATATACTTGTCTGGGTCTCCGTTATCAGCATTTTAAAACACTCTGTAGGCAAGTCTCATGTGCAGCCAGAGATGGAAAATTGGGGCACAGGCCTCTTCCCCACTCTGGGATCCAGGGGCTTGGATTTAAACAGATTTAGAAGTCATTTACAACTCACTGAAGGCAGCTTGAGCTCATCACCATTATTGCCAACATACTTTTGTAGGGCTCTTAGCTTTTACCAAACACTCTGCTTTGTGTTGGGAAATAAGGAGGTAGAAATTAAATTAGAAGCTTATAGGCTGTCTAGGAGACTGAAACTATCTTTCTTATTCATCTTTTGTATCCTACCTGGTCATAGGAGCTCAATAAATGTAACCCATTATTATTTACATTGTTATTAAAACAGTGATAATGACAAACAATAATGGCTGGGAATATATCCTTGGTGTCAAGAAAGAGGCAAGGACAATTAGAACTGCTATAAGACTACAGACTTACGTTTGTCTGTGGGATCAAAAAATTTCCCATAGGAAGAGATTTTGAGCACACCTTAAAAGGACAGGAGACAGTCAAGGCAGGGACATGATGAGAGCAAAGGCTTGGAGGTGGCAACATGCATGGCATATTCAGCAAATATGTTTATACCAGAATGAAGGCAAAATAAGAGGCAGAGAGACAGTTAGGACGTTATTTAATTATTCCAGGCAGGAGAGATGGTGACAAGTGTTAGAATTTTGGATGTACTTTGACCTTGGAAGATTTCCTGACAGATTGGAGGTAGAGAGTGAGAGCAAGCGAGTAGTCAAGGAGATGAATTCATGGTGTTTTCTCTGAGAACTGAAGAGTTGAATTGCCATTAACTGAGGAGGGACAACTGTGACAACTGCAAGGGGACTGTTGGAGGATAGTCAGAAGCCCAATTTCAGGCATAATGAAGATTGAGATGCAGTATGTCTTTGAAAAATTTCTTTTTACAGCTGTATCTCATTTAATACACAGATTGACTCCAAGTTTTGAGAGTCTACATTGTTAGATTTTAGAGGTTTTCCTCATAGTATATAAAATCCCTTTAAATGATCATTAACCACCTTTTTGTGTGTAAATTTGGAAACATGTATCTTGTTTTAGCCATAAATCTGTTTATCATAGATTACATTTTTGGTCAGTTATCTCTGCAGATTCTGTATAACTATGGCCATTTGCATGAAAACAGGGCCTTTTGTTTCTGAAATGATGATTAGCTCTTAGCCTTACTCTCTGTTTGAAGCCATAATCTACTCTTTGTGACAGCATAGTGGTTGCTCTTGGAAATGATTAGAATGCCACAATAGGGATTAAGGCTTCAGGTGGAGAATAACTGGAAGGGGCAGATGAACATTTTCTCAGAGGCAAAAATTTCCTGCCTCCTACCACTGTTCTCAGTGATAAGAGAGGGAGGCTGGGAAAATGTATGATCTATAAATAGGACTGCTTTTTAGAAGCCTACTTTCATTAGGCATCAGAAAGCCTTTTACACTTAGCAGGTAATGGCACTGATTTGACTGTGCTATATTATGAAAATTCAGGAAAGAAACCTAAATTTGTGTCCTTGTGAAACAGATGCAGGTAAAATACCCGAGAGAACTCTAAATGAGTTTCTATAGATCTTAAGTCATTCTCCCCAGCCCCCATCCATACGTTATAAAAGTATCTTGAGAAAGGAAGTAAACATTCTCTGCATTTCTGAATTAACTTTTCATTGTTTACAATAGTCAACATGATGTTCTGCCCTTGTCTGTTATCTTGGTTACTGCCTACCCTCTAGGAGAGCATTCTTTCCAGGAATGTGGAATGGGCTTCATTCGTCTACCCACTGTCTCCAGGGATCAAAGACTTGGTTTGCTGCTTGACCTCAGACATACCAACTGTGGCACCTCAGTCTTAGCTGGTCTTTGCAGGACTTATGATCTGACTTCATTAACATCACACTCAAACCTGCTGAACTGACGGGTCCCAAAGAAGGTTAAACAAGCCTGAAACTTTTGGGAAAGCCACAGGAATTCTTTTTCTATATGTTGGATCTATTTTGTCAGACTTGGAGAAAGTACTTAGAAACCCCATCTCATTTTTCTTGGGTGAATTATGTTAAAGCCAAGCAGCTTTTCCACCTGGGATGATTTGGATTTAGATAGATGACTTTGGTTAGTCACATCAGACAGCCCTGGAAAAAAATGCCTGCTTCTTTTGGGACTTCAGTCATAGATGTACAGAAATGTAAAGGACCATGTAGGTTCAGCAGCGGGGATGACTAAATTGTTCTTCATCATTTTAGGTCACAAACACCTTTGATAATCCAATAAAAGCTGTTGATCTCTCTAGAAACAGTCACATAAATCCAGCATTATTAATTAATTAAGAAGGTTTTCAGAATTCCTGAAGTCCATCTATGAATATTCCCATTTTAGTAAAACTCAGACATTTTTTTCATCTGACAAATATTTATTCAACATCTATTATGTAGCAAGCACTGTTCTAGGCACTAGGAATATAAGAGTGAATAAAGGAAACTATATTTATATATTAACAGTAGTTAAAAATGAGAGCTAAAGAGCCCCACCCTGATCAAGATCTAAGACAGGACACATGTGCAAAGAGATCAGGGAGGCCCCTATGCTTTGGCTTGGAGCTAGTCTTTAAACTCATTGTATAGATAAGCCCTGAAGGAGAGAACTTATACAAAGTGAGGTGCTTAGAGCTCCGTCACTCATAGAAGCTTTGAACAACCTGCAAGAAAAGAGCTTTTCTTTCTCAAAGCTCTAGAAAACAGTTAAAGGTATGCAGTAACAGGGTAAGCACCAAGTCAAGAAAAAGGCTGTATGAAAGTGGTAGGATCTCATGGTACTCTGGCAAGCCCCTTCCTTACCCCTTACTGACTCAATGTGGAGCTGGCCCCATGCTCCCAGTACAGACCCCTGGTCCTGGTTCTGGAGGGAGCAGAGTAACGCTCATGTACATACGGGAGCATGTATGTCTGGCCCAATCTGTCTAGTAGTGGCCCGAGGGACTTGTCCCCAAACTTGCCCTGCATCTCCTACAGAATGCTGTGGGAAAGCAGTCAAGTTGTGCTGACTGGGGCAAGGGATTGCAGGCTGCAGGATGTACAGTGTGGTACCCAAACCATGAAGGAACTGTTTCCTAAGAAAGAGGGGGCATTCAGAATCAAGCAAACAGGGGAATTCTTAGAGCCACATGTGCATATCTAAGACAGGACACATGTGCAAAGAGATCAGGGAGGCCCCTATGCTTTGGCTAGGAGCTAGTCTTTAAACTCATTGTATAGATAAGCCCTGAAGGAGAAAACTTATACAAGCCAATCTGCAAAGACTGGGAAAGGTGTTTTCTTCTTTTTTTTTTTTTTTTTTTTTTTTCATTTTTATTGAGATTGTTCAGATACCATACAATTATCCAAAGATCCAAAGTGTATAATCACTTGCCCCTGGGTACCCTCATACAGCTGTGCATCCATCACACTTAATTTTTGTTCAATTTTTAGAAACTTTTCATTACTCCAGACAAGAAATAAAGTGGAAGATGAAAAAAGAAAAAAAGAAAAGGAAACTCTAAACCTCCCCTATCCCTAACCAATCCCCCTCAATTGTTGACTCCTAGTATTGATATAGTATGTTTTTTACTGTTTATGAAAAAATGTTGAAATACTACTAACTGTAGTATATAGTTTGTAATAGGTATATAGTTCTTCCCTATATGCCCCTCTATTATTAACTTCGAATTGTATTGTCATACATTTGTTCTGGTTCATGAAGTGATTTCTAGTATTTGTACAGTTGATCACGGACATTGCCCACCATAGGATTCAGTTTTATACATTTCCATCTTTTGACCTCCAACTTTCCTTCTGGTGACATATATGACTCTGAGCTTCCCCTTTCCACCTCATTCACACACCATTCGGTGCTGTTAGTTATTCTCACATCTTGCTACCAACACCCCTGTTCATTTCCAAACATTTAAGTTCATCCTAATTGAACATTCTGCTCATACTAAGCAAGAGCATCTACATTTCTTCCACAAGGCAGGAGGGAGAGTCAAAGAAGGTAGAGAGGCAAAAGAAAGAGGAAACAAAAAAAAATGACAGCTAGGAAGCAGCAAAAGGAAAAATAACCTTAAATCAAAGTAGAATAAAGAATCAGACAGTACCACCAATGTCAAGTGTCTAACATGCCTCCCCTATCCCCCCCCCCTTATCTGCATTCACCTTGGTATATCACCTTTGTTACATTAAAGGAAGCACAATACAATGATTCTATTAGTTACAGTCTCTAGTTTATGCTGATTGCATCCCTCCCCCAATGCCTCCCCATTTTTAACACCTTGCAAGGTTGACATTTGCTTGCTCTCCCTCGTAAAAGAACATATTTGTACATTTTATCACAATTGTTGAATACTCTAGATTTCACCAAGTTACACAGTCCCAGTCTTTATCTTTCCTCCTTTCTTGTAGTGTCTCACATGCTCCCCATCTTCCTCTCTCAACCGTATTCATAGTTAGCTTTGTTCAGTGTACTTACATTGTTGTGCTACCATCTCCCAAAATTGTTCCAAACCACACACTCCTGTCTTCTATCACCCTGTAGTGCTCCCTTTAGTATTTCCTGTAGGGCAGGTGTCTTGTTCACAAAGTCTGTCATTGTCTGTTTGTCAAAAAATATTTTGAGCTCTCCCTCATATTTGAAGGACAGCTTTGCTGGATACAGGATTCTTAGTTGGTGGTTTTTCTCTTTCAGTATCTTAAATATATCACACCACTTCCTTCTTGCCTCCATGGTTTCTGCTGAGAGATCCACACATAGTCTTATTAAGCTTCCTTTGTATGTAATGGATTGCTTTTCTCTTGCTGCTTTCAGGATTCTCTCTTTGTCTTTGACATGTGATAATCTGATTATTAAGTGTCTTGGCGTAGGCCTATTCATATCTCTTCTGTTTGGAGTACGCTGCGCTTCTTGGATCCGTAATTTTATGTCTTTCATAAGAGATGGGAAATTTTCATTAATTATTTCCTCTATTATTGCTTCTGCCCCCTTTCCCTTCTCTTCTCCTTCTGGGACACCAATGATACGTACATTATTATACTTTGTTTCATCCTTGAGTTCCCAGAGACGTTGCTCATATTTTTTCATTCTTTTCTCCATCTGCTCCTTTGCGTGTAGGCTTTCAGGTATTTTGTTCTCCAGTTCCTGAGTGTTTTCTTCTGCCTCTTGAGATCTGCTGCTGTATGTTTCCATTGTGTCTTTCATCTCTTGTGTTGTGCCTTTCATTTCCATAGTTTCTACTAGTAGGTTTTTTGAACTTTTGATTTCTGCCGTATACATGTCCAGTGCTTCCTTTACAGCCTCTATCTCTTTTGCAATATCTTCTCTAAACTTTTTGAATTGATTTAGCATTAGTTGTTTAAATTCCTGTATCTCAGTTGAAGTGTACGTTTGTTCCTTTGACTGGGCCATAACTTTGTTTTTCTTAGTGTAGGTTGTAATTTTCTGTTGTCTAGGCATGGTTTCCTTGGTTATCCAAATCAGGTTTTCCCAGACCAGAACAGGCTCAGGTCCCAGAGGGAAGAAATATTCAGTATCTGGTTTCCCTGCGGGTGTGTCTTAGAAAATTGCTCCACCCTTTGATGCCTCAGGTCACTGTGCTTTTCTGCCCAGCAGGTGACGCCTGTTAGCCTATAATTCTTGCCTGGTGTGAGGAGGTATGGCCGTGTTCCCCCAGGCTCTGGGGTCTGGTTCTGAATGGAAAGGGCCCCACCCCTTTCCTCCTAGAGAAGGCAGACCCTTCAGGTGGAGGTCATTAGCATTTCAATGGTCTCGCTCTGCTTGTGGTGTCTCCACCCTTCCCAGAGTCACAGCCCTGGAAATTAAAAATGACTGGGGCTTTCTCCACTGAGCCAAAAAAGAAACAGATAGTCCCCTTCAGACCCAGTCCAAGACAACCCTCCGGCTCTCCCAGGTCAGTCGTCACCCAAAGCCTCTGTCTGTTTTTTGGGGCTGCGTACCTGTAGTGAGCAGTTCACACTCGCTACTTAAAACCCCAGTTGGAGCTCAGCTGAGCTGTATTCGCTTGCTGGGAGAGAGCTTCTCTGTGGCACCACAAGGCTCCGCAGCTCGGGCTATGGGGGAGGGGGTCTCCCGACCTGGTTCTGCAGGTTTTACTTACAGATTTTATGCTGTGTTCTCAGGCATTCCTCCCAATTCAGGTTGGTGTATGATGAATGGATGGTCTCGTTTGTCCCCCCGCAGTTATTCTGGATTATTTACTAGTTGTTTCTGGTTTTTTGTAGTTGTTCCAGGGGGACTACTTAGCTTCCACTCCTCTCTATGCCGCCATCTTGCCCGAGTCCGGTGTTTTCTTCTTTTCTTTCTCCTTTTTTTGTTGGCTTGTGGCACTCAAGGAAAGCTCTGTCATAACCCTGGCTGAATATAGGCTTAAGGAACCCTAGCTGAATATAGGCTTAAGCTCAATATAGGCTTATAGGATACGTCAGAGTCCAAATTCCAGTGATAATATATTAAAATATCAAAATTTCCAGGTTTCAACAAAGGTTTACAAAACATAAAAGAAACCTGAAATGATGGCTGAGGCAAAGGAGAAGATGAAAGCATTAGAAACCATCAATGAGAATGACTAGACTTGGAATCTACCAGACAAAGACTGTTAAAAAATTGTCCTTCACCTGAAACTCAGCGCTAGAGCTTGGCAGATATGAATGTCAGTATTAGCTCATACAGCAACTGTTAAAAAACCTGAAAAAGAGTCCAGACTTCAATTAGAGATAGGAATGAAGCACATCTGGTTAGGACTAAGGCAAATTAAGCCAAAGGGTAAAGGATAATACTGACTGTGTTTTAAAACTTCAAATTTTGTGTGAGACCAAGGGAAGAGATGTTTATTTGGTGTGGGATATATATCTTCTACAGCAAACTAAATAATTTAACTTGTACAGCCAGTTTATTCAAATACCATAATTACATTGAACTTTGAGTAGGAAGTGAGATCTGGTAGGTTTGTACAGGTTAGCATGAAATAGTGATACATCCAAAGTAATTTGGGCAGAGAATAAAAATATATATGCAGAGCCCCCCTGAGCATCTGGGGGAAAATGTGGAAATGTTGGACATCCCCATCTGGGTTATTACTGATATTCTCACAAACACTGAGGACTGACAATTTGGTATGCTGAGCCCTCGATCTTGGGGCTTGCCCTCATGAAGCTTGTTACTGCAAAGGAGAGGCTAAGCCTAGTTATAATTGTGCTTAAGAGTCTCCCACTGAGTGCCTCTTTGTTGCTAAGTACCTCTTTCTCTAGCTAAGCCAACTCGGCAGGTGAATTCACTGCCCTACCCCCTATGTGGGACCTGACTCCCAGGGGTGTAAATCTCCCTGGCAGTGCAGGATATGACTCCTGGGGATGAGCCTGGACTCAGCATCATGGGATTGAGAACATCTTCTTGACCAAAAAAGGGAAGAGAAATGAAACAAAATAAAGTTTCAGTGGCTGAGAGATTTCAAATGGAGTTGAGAGGTCACTCTGGAGGGTATTCTTATACACTATATAGATACCTTTTTTAGGTTTTAGTGTATTGGAATAGCTAGAAGTAAATACCTGAAACTATCAAACTGCAACCAGTGGCCATGATTCTTGAAGACAATTGTATAACTATGTGGCTTACATAGGAGGATGGTGTGAGTGTGAAAACCTTGTGGCTCACAGTCCCTTTATCCACTGTATGGATGGATGAGTAGAAAAATGGGGACAAAAACTAAATGAAAAATAGGGTGGGATGGAGAGAATGTTTGGGTGTTCTTTTTTGCTTTTATTTTTTATTCTTATTTTTATTCTTTCTGATGTAAAAATTGATTGAGGTGATGAATGCAAAACTATATGATGGTACTGTGAACAGTTGATTGTACACCATGGATAACTGTATGATATGTGAATATATCTCAATATGTATGATATGTGAATATATCTCAATATGTATGATATGTGAATATATCTCAATAAAACTGAATTTTAAAAATGGTCCCAAATATGCTCAAAGAACTAAAGGAAAACATGGACAAAGAATGAAAGGAAATCAGAAAAATGATAGATGAATACAAAGAGAGTATCAATAGAGTGATGGAAATTATGAAAGGAACCAAACAGAGCTGAATACCACAGTAACGGAAATTAAAAATTCCCTAGAAGGGTTCAACAGTAGGTTGCAGCAGGCAGAAGAATCAGAAAACTTGATGATAAACCTATTGAAATCATCCAGTCTGAGGAGCAGAAAGAGAAAAGAATGAAGAAAAGTGAACAGAGCCTGAGGAACCCATGGGACACCATCAAGCATACCAATATATGTATTTTGGGATTCCCAGAAAGAGAAGAAAGAAATAATGATCAAGAACTTCCCAAGTTTAACTAAAGACATGAATAAATACATACAAGAAGCTTAATGAATTCCAAACAGGATAAATTCAAATAGACTCACACAGTGGAATATTATAAACAAATTGCCAAATGTCAAGATAAAGAGAGAATTCTGAAAACTGTGAGAGAAAAGCAACGTATTATGTACAAGTGAGCCTCAATAAGATTAAGTGCCAATTTCTCATCAGAAACTGTGGAGGAAAGAAGGTAGTGGGATGACATATTTAAAGTGCTGAAAGTAAAAAATTGTCAACCAAGAATTCTGCATCCAGCAAAAAATGTCTTTCAGAAATAAGAGAGGAATTAAGACATTGCCAGATAAACAAAAGCTGAGAGAGTTTGTCACCACTAGACTGGCCCTATAAGCAATGCTAAAGAGAGTTCTGCAGGTTGAAAGGGAAGGAAAAGATACAGGAGATTGAAGTTGCATGAAGAAATAAAGATCTCTGGTGAGACTAATGATGTCGGTAAATAAAAATATATAAATGCCTGTACTATTGTAGTTTTGGATTGTAACTCAACTTTTTACTTCCTACAGGATCTAAAAGGCAAATACATAAAGTGTAATGATAAATCAGTGGGTTTGGACTCATAATGTATAAACATGTAATTGGTGACAGAAACTACATATATGTGGGGGACAGAGAGGTATAGGAACATAGTTTGTGTCTACTATTGGAATTCAGTCATTATCAAAGCAAATGAGATTGTTACAGATTTAGGATGTTAAATTTAAGCCCCACAGTAACTGCAAAGAAAATATTGGAGAATATGCATGCTCATAGAGAACAGAAATTGACTAAAAGTTGCCAGGGGTAGGGGATTGGGGAGCTAATGCATAATGGGTGTAGGGTTCTGTTTGGGGAGATGGGAAAGTTTAGTAATGGAAGTTGGTGAGGGTACCACAATATTGTGAATGTGATCAATATCACTGAATGGTATGCTTGGGTGTTTTAGTTTCCTAGGCTGCTTAAAGCAGATACCATGAAATGGGTTGGCTTAAAAAATCAGAATTTATTAGCTTATAGTTTGAGGTAAAAAAAAAAAATGTCCAAATCAAGCCATCAACAAGGTGATGCTTTCTTCCCAGAGACTGGCTGCTGGCAATCTTTGACTCCTCTGTCACATGGCAAGGCACATAGAGGTATCTGCTGGTCTCTCCCTTCTCTTCCGGGTTTTGTTGCTTTCAGCTTCTTGCTTCTGTGGCTCTCCCTCTCTCTCTCTCCCTCTCCCTCTCCCTCTTCCTCCCCCTCCCCCACCTCCCTTCCCCTCCCTCTCTCTCTACCCCTTCCCTCCTCCCTGTATTCATTCTGTTTATAAAGGACCTCAGGAAGAGGATTTAGACTCACCCTGAGTGTGGTGTCACACCATAACTGAAGTAGCGTCATCAAAAGGTCCTACTTCAATGGATCCACACCAACATGTTTTTTTTAGAGTACATACAGCTTCAAATCACTACATTGGGAATGTTTGAAATGGGAAACCTTATGCTATATGTATGTTCCCACAATTTAAAAAGGAGAAAGAGCCAACCAAAGAGACAATGACAATTATATGCAATGCATGATTCTGGATGGAATCTAGCAAGGGAGAAGAAAAGACTCAAAGGGACATTACTGGGACATATGAAAAATCAGAATTTAGACTATAAACTTCATATCAATATTAAATTTCTTGAACTTGATAACTACACTTAAGGTAGTTACATAACTGAATATCCTTATTCTTAGGAAATATACATGTCAGTATTAAGAGTTCAAGGAGCATGATGTATACAACCTACACTCAAGTGCTCATAAAATGGATTGATAAATACATACATATATATATAGAGAGATGGATAGATAGAATGAGATGACAAATATGGCACAATGTTAAAATTGGGGAATCTGGGTATCTTGGGGTGGAGGGTAGCGGTGGGTTGGAATGGTGGAATTCCCTGTATGGGGTTTGTATTATTTTTGTAAGTTTGAAAGCATTTCAAAATAAAAAGTTTTTTTTTTTTAAAGAGAGGTAGGAACTCAGGTAATTTCCGTTTTCTTTTCATACACTGGTGTGCCGGTTTGAGTGTGTTGTGTCCCCCAAATGCCATTATCTTTGTGGTCTTGTGTGGGGCTGGCGTTTTGGTGATGGTTGGATTTGCTTGGAATGTGCCCCACCCAGCTGTGGGCAATGATTCTGATGAGATGTTCTCATGGAGGCGTGGCCCCGCCCATTCAGGGTGGGCCCTTATCTGTGGAGCTATATAAATGAGCTGACTCGGGGGGAAGAAAGAGAGTGCAGCTGGGAGTGATGTTTTGAAGAGAAGCAAGCTTGCTAGAAAGGAACGTCCTGGGAGAAAGCCGTTTTGAGGCCGGAGCTTTGGAGCAGACGCCAGCTGCCTTCCTAGCTAGCAGAGGTTTTCCGGACACCACTGGCTGTCCTCCGGTGAAGGTACTCGATTGCTGAGGTGTTACCTTGGACGCTTTGTGGCCTTAAGACTGTAACCGTGTAGTGAAATAAACCCCCGTTTTATAAAAGCCTGTCCATCTCTGGTGTTTTGCATTCTGCAGCATTAGCAAACTAAAACAACTGGGTAAAGGGAGTGTGAGCCACAAAGTTTTCACATCACACAGTCATGCTGTGTAAGCCATACAGTTATACAATCATCTTTAAGAATCAAGGCTACTGGGTTGCAGTTCAAAAAAGCTAAAAAGGGATATCTATATAGTGCATAAGAATACCCTCCAGAATGACCTCTCAACTCCATTTGAAATCTCTCAGACACTGAAACTTTATTTTATGTCTCTTCCCCTTCTGGTCAGGAAGGCTTTCACAATCCCACAATGCCAGGTCCAGGCTCATCCCTGGGAGTCATGTCCCATGTTGCCAGGGAGATTTACATCCCTGGGAGTCATGTGCCATGTAGTGGGGAGGAGAGTGAGTTTACCTGCCAACTTGGCTTAGAAAGAGAGGCCATATCTCAGCAACAAAAGATGTTCTCTGGCGGTGACTCTTAGGCACCAATATTAGTAGGCTTAGCCTCTCCTTTGCAGTAACAGGCTTCATAAGAGCAAACCCCAAGATCAAGGACTCGGCCTTCTAAATTGGTAGTCTCCAATGCTTGTGAGAATATCAATAATTCCCAAGTGGAGAAGTTTAATATTTCCACATTTTACCCCATCTGCTATAAACATCAGTTTACAAATGTCTGTTCGTGTCATAGCTTTCATTTCCTCTGCGTTTATACCTAGTAATGGAATTGCTGGATCATATGGCAATTCTATACTTAGCTTCCTGAGGAACCACCACATTGCCTTCCAGAGTGGCTGTACCATTCTGCATTCCCACCAACATTACTTTCAGATGTATTGGGGCTTCACACTAAGCTGTACAAACCCACCAGGTATCACTCCCTATTCAAAGTTCATGTAATTATGGTGTTTGAATAAACTGACTATGTAAGTTAAATTATATAGTGTGTTACAGAAAATATAGATTTTGCACCAAGTAAACATCTCTTCCTTTGGTCTCACACAGAAGTTGAAATTTTAAAACACTGTCAATACCATCCTTCACCCTTTAGTCTGATCTGCCTTAGTCCTAACCAGATGTGCTTCATTCATATCTCTAATTGAAGTCTGAACTCTTTTTCAGCTTTTTTGACATGCTGTATGGGGTAATACTGACATTCACAGCTGCTGAACTCTAGCTCTGAGTTCCAGGTGTCACACAGATACCTGAAGTCCCAGATACCAATCAGGTGATACACAAAGAGCTCAGGATCTCAGAATTTAGAGATAACCATTACAACTCAGGAATAGGTGTGACTGCTGTAAGAGCTTTCAAAATAGGGACCTTTAGAATAAGTCTTCACTTGATAACCTATGCTTTGAGATTCAATTCTCAGAGATTGCATATTATAGTTGGCCCTTATTAGTGAGGTGTTATAATGTTTGTCTTTTTGTTTCTGGCTTATTTCATTCCAAATGCTGTCTTCAAGGTCTGTTCATCCAGTTGCATACCTCACAACTTCATTGCTTCTTGCAGCTTCTTAGTATTCCATTGTATCCATACACTACAATTCACCATTCTGTTCATCAGTCGATGTACCCTTAGCCCACCTGCATCCATTGAAGATCATGAATACTGCTGCCATAAACACCAGTACACAAATGTCTGTTTGTATCCCTGCTCTCAGTTCTTCCAAGTATATACCTAATAATGAGGTTGCAGGACCTGATGGCAATCCCATACCCATCTTTCTGTGGAACCACAACACTGCCCTCCAGATGGGCTGCACCATTCTACTTCCCCACCAACAGTGAGTAGGTACATCCCTCTCTCTGCATTTTCTCCAGCACTTGTATCCCTCTGTTTATTTTTCCCCCTGAAATTTTGTAGAGCTATATTCACATACATAAAATCATCCACAGTGTGCAGTCAATTTTCACAGTATCATCATGTAGTTTTGCAGTCATCACCACAATCAGCCTTTGAACACATTCATTACTCCAAAAAATAAATAAATAAATAAATAAATAAATAAATAAAAATAATAAAAAATAAAATACAATAAAAAGGTCAGACAACAACACAACTACTAAGAATCCCATATCCCTCCCTTATAACCCTGTCTTATAGACATTTAGTTTGGTATATTGCCTTTGTTACAGTTAATGGAAGGATATTACAATGTTACTATTAACTATAGACCCTAGTTTGCATTGATTATATTTTTCCTCAATGCTATCCCATTTCAACACTTTGCAAAGTTGACATTCATTTGTTCTCCCTTATGTAAAAACATTTTTATATTTGTACATTTAATCACCATCATTAACCATTCTAGGTTTCCCTAAGTTATACAGTCCCAGTCTTTATCTTCTTCCTTTTCTTCTGGTGTCATACATCCCCTAGCCTTCCTCTTTCAACTGTACTCACAGTCATCTTTTTTCAGTGTAATTAGAATATTGTTCTACCATCACACAGTATTGTGCTATCCATTCCTGAATCTATACAATCAATCCTATTGAACATTCTATACTCTTTCAGCATCAAATGCCCAATTTCTACCATCTTTCTGTCTCCTGCATTCTTAGCTTTAACTCTCAAAGTTTGCTCATTAATGTTAGTTCATATTAGTGAGACCATACAGTATTTGTCCTTTTGTTTCTGGCTAATTTCACTCAACATAATGTCCTCAAGGTTCATCCATGTTGTTATATGCTCCATGACTTTATTCTGTCTTACAGCTGCATAATATTCCATTGTATGTATATACCACAGTTTGTTTATCCACTTGTCCACTGATGGACATTTGGGCTGTTTCTATCTCTTGGCAATCATGAATAATGCTGCTATAAACATCAGTTTACAAATGTCTGTTTGTGTCATAGCTTTCATTTTCTCTGAGTATATACCTAGTAATGGAATTGCTGGATCATATGGCAATTCTATACTTAGCTTTCTGAAGATCCACCGCACTGCCTTCCAGAGTGGCTGCACCATTCTGCATTCCCACCAACAATGAATAAGTATGCCTCTTTCTCCACATCCTCTCCACACTTGTAATTTTCTGTTTTTTTTTTTTTTTTTATAATGGCCATTCTAGTAGGTGTGAGATGATACCTCATTGTGGTTTTGATTTGCATTTCCCTTATAGCCAGTGAAGTTGAGCATCTTTTCATGTTTTTGAGCCATTTGTATGTCCTCTTCAGGAAAGTACCTGTCCATTTCTTTTGCCCATTTTTTAATTGGGTTGTTGTCTTTTTGTTGTTGAGTTATAGAGTCTCTTTATATATTCTGGATATTAAACCCTTATATAATATGTGGTTTCCAAATATTACCTCCTATTATGTAAGCTGCCTTTTTTTTACTTTTCTGACAAAGTCCTTTAAGGTACAAAAGTGTTCAATTCTGAAGAGATCCCATTTATCAATTTTCTTTCATTGCTCACGCTTTGGGTGTAAAGTCTAGGAAACCACCTCCTATCACAAAATCTTTAAGGTATTTCCCTCCAGTAGCTTCTAAAGTTTTATGGTCTTAGCTCTAATATTTAGGTCTTTGATCCATTTCGAGTTAATTTTTGTATAAGGTGTGAGACGGGTCCTCTTTCGTTGTTTTGGATATGGATCTGCAGTTCTCCACACGCCATTTATTGAAGAGGGTGCTCTGTCCCAGTTGCATTTGGCTTGACTGCCTCTAATCCCTTTCTGGTTTCTAGATAAAGCTCACAGTGGCCTCCAGGATCATAAATGAAGGCACAGCTTTGGGGATGGGGCAAAGAAGACAGGTTGAGGATGGTGGAGAAGGTGCCAAAAGGAGAGAGAGTATGATGAAGAAAAGCATTTATTTGCTTTACAATTTTGATACTTTCTCTTTCCCTGATAAAAGCTGGAGGTGGGTGGACACACATGAACATAAGCTTCATACCCTTACGCATCCTCCCCCATTGTGTGCCCATGATTGTAAAGGACAGGATCCTGGTTTCCTATTTTTTTTCAGGAGACACCCCCAGACCTGAAGGAGAATGATGTTGGCAAATTAAATGGCCTGCCTGATTTTCCTTGGAGGACACTTATTCTCAGGATGCTTACTGTTCCAGTTGTGCCTCACAGGTCTCTGAACTCCAGTTTGACTACACTTTCAGAGCCGTTGACCCTAAAAAAATCCCAAGTTCTTTGAATTTGGCCTCTTCTTGTTAGGCTGTGTATAGCCCAGGGTTGAGTTAGGATTTGCTGTTTTCCATGAAACCGTTTTAGGTAACATGCTTTAATATTTTGGCATTTTAAAGAAAGCCATGTTTATTTCATCCAAAGTCTCAGATTTTGGTGATGATCTAATGACCTGTATCCCTAACTACTCCTTCCCTTCTGATGTCTAATTGTTAATGCAACATACTGGAAGGAGTTTTAAGAATCTTAGTATCTTTCAGAGAATGATTTTAAATTATATTTTATCACCATTAGAGACCCTGGTCATTTATTGCTCAATGTCTTTAATGCACTTATAGCTGAAATGAGGTTGAGGGAATGAGACTGGCATAGGAGGTGTTTTGGTTTGCTAAAGCTGCAAGAATGCAATATACCAGAAATCGGTTGGCTTTTTCAATGGGGATTTATTAGTTTGCAGATGTACAGTTCTAAGGCCATGAAAATGTCCAAATTAAGGCATTAAGAGATAGATACCTTCTCTGAGGAAAGGCCAAAGGCATATGGGGTTCCTCTGTCACCTGGTAAGGCACATGGCGACTTCTGCTGGTCCTTCTTGTCCTGGGTTCTGGTTTCAAAATGGCTTTCTCCAAAATGTATCTCTCTTAAAGGACTCCAGTAAGGTGATTAAGACCCACTTTGAGTGGGCTGGGTTACATGTCCATGGAAACAACTTAATCAACATGTCCCACCCAACAATAGGCCTACCCCTTCAAGATTGGATTAAAAGGACATGACTTTCCTGGGGTACATAACAGCTTCAAACCAGCACAGGTGGTGTAAGATGTGGTTTGTAAATCTGGGCTAACTTAACTTGCCCTATCTAAGTTATGGAGTTTTTATGAGGCTTATACATCCTGGATTATGGACATAATTGAGGCAAAATGTTGATATCCCATTAGAAAGTACAACTGTATTTCTTGGGATACTTTCTATTAAAGTTGTTGTTCTAGTTGACAACAATTTCTAAACAAGCACCACCCCCATATAAAGTAGACTGTGTGTAATTCAGCAAGATCACTAAGTGAAAGTTAATAACATTTTAGAAAAACAGTGATTCAAACCATCTCTATCCAACTTCCTCATACATTCTGGGGCACAGACCCTGAGTACCACCTACCACTGGAAGTATTTAGGCATTTGCAAAGTGGAAGACTTCAAGGATGACCAAATACAAAATACAAAACTTTTGCATCTTAACTTTGGACTTCATATCATTGATTAGTAGGTCCTAAGACCTTGAGGGGGAAAAGAAGGGGTGAGGTTGGTTCCTGAGGGAGAATGTTTATTTTCCTTTCCAGTCATTACTTTTCTTCAGGAGTCACAAGCCCTGTTATTGTGGTGGTAGTGGAGGAGAGAAACACCAATGTGTGATTCTGTCCAAACTTCACACAAGTGTTATCTTCTATCCAATACCTTTTTTGACCAGAGGATCTGAGAAGGCACTGTGAAACACAATATCTGCTAATAGGAAGAGAAAAAAATCACTTCTTTGTTTTTGTTTTGCTTTATTTTCCCTCCTGGGGGGTGGTTAGGGCTGAGGGAGGGAGGTATAAGCCCATAAAAGCCACCATGATGTGGTAGGAAGAGATCTGGCCTAGGGGATGAGCACCTGGACTGGGGTCAGAGCTTCCAGGTGAAACCATGATGGGGCTTCTCAGGGTATCCAGGTCTAACCCAAGAATAACAGGAGAGAACTGAACCATGTGTGCTCAAATCCTCATGAGCCCTGAGATTCTGGTATATTAACTGCTCTGTCTTCACTCTTTGCTGTAATCCTGCTGCAATACCTGGCATATGGTTTTTGTTCTGTTCAGGAGAAGAGGTTGAAGCTGTTGTCTTGAATCTTCTCTGACATGGGCCAAGGAGCCCAGGTTAAACAATCCAGGCCAAAGATGCCTTTCATTTTCCTTTCCAATGAAGACTCCTAGGCCCATTGATCTGCAAACATTGTTGAGGGCCAGCTGATATAAGATCAGCTATATTTTCAACCCCTTCTTTCTATAGATGAGAAAATTGAGGCTCAGAGAGTTTCTATGCCTGGCTCAAGGTGACTTAGGAAATCAGTGGTTAGAATCAGATCTCATGACTCAGATCATTTTGGTATGCTATACTTCCTCCTTGATTCACCTTCCATGTAAGGTAACATGTACCCCCAGAATCTATGATGTCTTTAGGTTCATTGCCTTTTTGGCTGTGTGGTCAACTCCTGAGCATTGAAATAGGGAGACTGGGCACTTGAGAATTGACACTGAATATTCTCAAATTCCCCTGAGGGACTGCAGCACCTGTTACTCCCCTCCAACCACTCCAACCTGAAACATCTAGCAAGACATTCAGATTGTATGGATTTTGTTAAAATGTACCATGATAAAATGAGTTTAGTAATGGGAACCCTCAAACTCACTCTCTGTCCCTCACTTGGCGTTTAGATGTGTAGGTGTCTGAATGTAGGCAGAGTCTGTACCTACCTATGTAACACAAGAGGAGGAAAGCTGGGGCTCTGGTTCACCTTACTGTGCTCGTTGCCATCCTTATTACCAATTCTCTCCCATAACTGGATATAACAGATTCTACAAGCCAGGTACAGCCTGTTGAACTGCTGTATCAAATCATTATCTTTTTGTCCTGATACTTATCAGGTCAGCTGAGTGGCCTTTTATTCTTGTCCCAGGGGATAACACTTTTCTGTCATTGCAGCATATTCAGGTAAAGTCATTTGTTCTTGCTGTTTTTGTTCAAGGAATTGAAAAACTAGTTGTTTTGAACTGCTAGCTCATTGCCCGTTCTACAGAACATTTTATAATAGACACTGTGGATGTGTTGGGGGAAGAAAATCAACCCCTGGCCCAGAAATACTTACCAAACATCCCTTTACACAGGTTACACAGTCTGTTCTGCCCCATTAATTAAAGTATCAAGTGACTTGCTCTTACGAGGGAGCTGATAAAGAGACAGAAAATAAAATAAATGTGATCCCAACCCCTAAATAGCTGAAAACAACCTGGTTGGGGGATTAAATTCACACAAAGAGGGCCACTTATAAAAAGTATTCCATGATGAGTTAATTAATGTAGTATGGGCAGAATAAATGCCAGCTGAATGTCCACTAGGACTGCCGATGCACAGAGGAGGGGAGATCGACTGAGCTGAGGCCAAGAAGGCCAGGGGGGCCCTAGGAATTTAGACTTCATCCTGAGGGTGATGGGTTCCCATTGAGGGGCCTTTAATAGGTGAGTAACAAGATTAGATTTCTCTTTTAGAAAGATCACACTGGCTCTTGGGTGGAGAATGAAATGGGAGGATGTGGGTGATGTTGACATCAGAAGCAAGGACATCAGCAGGTGAACAAAGAAAGTGATGGATTTGAGAGAAACTACAATCGGAAGCCTTTGGAGGGTTTTGAGAAGAATGATGTGATCTGACTTACATTTTAACAGGATCAATCTAGCTCCTGCTTTGAGTATATACTGGTGGGGGTGGGGACAGTAGCAGAGGGAACAGTTAAGGGGTTATTGCAGTAATCTAGGTAAGAGGTAGTAGACTTTGACCAGGAAGGGAGTAGTAGAGATGGTGAGAAGTGGTCAAATTCTGTATATATTTTGAAAGTTGAACCAACAGGATTTTCTGAGAGACTAGATGTAAGGTATGAGAGGAGGAGGAGTCAAGCATGACTCCAAGGTTTTTTGGCCTGAGCAACTGGAAGGTTGGAATTGCCATCAACTGAGATGGGGAAGAAAGCAAAAGGAGTGCGCTTTATGGGGGAAGTGTTAGATGTATTAAGTTTGGGATGCCCATGAGATATCCAGGTGGATTATAAGTTGAGTGCAGGGGAGAGGTAGGAACTGGAGATATAAATTTGGGAGTCTCTTATATATAGCTGTATTTAAAGCAAAGAGACTAGATTAGATCTCCAAGGGAGTATGTGTAAGTAGAAAAGAAAAGAGTTAGACTGAATCCTGGGACACTCCAGTGTTAAGAAGTCAAGGAGATGAGGAGGAAGTGGCAAAGGAGAAGGAAAAGTTGTGGTCAGTGAGTTAGGAGGAAAACCTTACATGTGAATAAAGTGTTTCAAGGGAGGAAATGATGAACTGTCAAGTGCTGCTGACAGGCCAGGTGAAAAAGAGGACTGAAGAATTTTCATTGAATTGAGCAGCATGGAGTGCAACAGTGAGCTTGACAAGAACAGTTCTAGGGAAGCAGGGGGATCAAAAATCTGATTGTGCTGGTTTCAGGAGAGAATGGGAAAGAGAAATTGGAGATGATGATTATAGATATCTCTTTTGAAGAATTTTTCTGTAAAGGTAAGGCAAGAAATAGAGCACTTAGCTGGAAGTGACAGTGCGGTCAGGAAAGTCATTGTTAACTTTGATGAAAACAGTTTCCATGGGTGACGCTGTAGGGAGAAAGAGGTTGAAAACAGCTCAGCTTGAAGAAAGGGTGAGTCCTTTGGGCCAGTTATTGCATGGCCTCTTGGGCCAGTGGAAACCTTGGGATTTCCTTGGTGATCTCCTTGTTTGTAATTCTCTCTGTGCCTGTTCCCATTTCCTCAGTGTAATCCATTAGATTTCTTATTCAGAACCTTCGACTGCTTCTTTTAGAATATTCCATGAGGCTTGTGTACTCTGAATTGCCTTTTTCTTATGTTCTCAGCACATATACCTGTACCCCTTGAGTGAGATGACCTCTTGGCTGTGACCCTCCATCTTCACAAATCTGTCATCCCATCATTCTAACCAAGCTCTTGGTTCTGAATAATCCTGTGTTGCTGCCCAAGACAAGTTTTATTAGTTTTGTTAGTTAATATACCGCCATCCAGTTATCCAGATTCATGTTTCAAAATCATGTTGATGTGGGTTCATCTGAGAACCCCCATTCTTAATTACCCAAAAAAATGCAGTACATTGTTAAAAAATAGACATAAGCAAAAGGAAAAATAAACATCACCCATAGACTGACTGCCTTCCTCTAGCTGCTATGTTACCATTATATGGCTCATATTGACATCATATGGTTCTATATTAACCGATAGACACACATTCTGCAGAAGCTTCTGTTCATTAGACCAACCAGCGGTCTGGCGTGAATCCCATGACTTGTGTGAACTGTTACCCCTTTCCTTCCTGTGCTTTCATTCTCATCCACTCCTCTGCATACAAGCTCCCTTCAGTCTCCTGGCTACTCTCAGAGAAGTGTCATCGCTTTAGAGACATACGTGAATGTTTTCAAGCATCGCTTCTAGACATTCTTTTCAAATTATATAAGGCAACAGTGAATGTATGTGGGGGAGGAGGGTGACAGTTGAGTTTGTCCGGAGAAATAGAGGCGTGAAATGCAGATCAGTTTGTCTCCTGCCTACAGCTCTGCCCTTTCCCACAGAAATGTATCTATTGCCCATCTCACCTGGAATATGCAAAATGTGTCAGGTTTATTTAGTGTTTCCCTCCTGCAGTGACTGTTGCAAATTAAATTCTGTATTAACCAGCCCAAGTGCTTCATTCATCATTTTGAGAACTGATAGATTTTGATACTTTGCTGCTCATTTTTTCTTCCCCTTTGCAGGGTGATACAGTTTTAGTACATTGCAAAGGTCTCCTTTGTGAGTCCCAAAGAGCCCTTGGTTGAAGACTTGTGGGGCCCCAGACATTTTGAACCCAGCAATTGTATGAAATGTCCAAGTTTTGTAACCATTATATACTCTCTGCCTGTCCCTCTTCTGCTCCAGCAGTCCCTAGGGGTGGCCCAGAATTAACGTCTACTTTTTCCAGGTCCCCTTGGCATCTCAGTTAAATACATAATTCTAAAATTCTGTGGTGTTGAAAATAGCATTAGACATTAACATTCATATAGCTCAATTGCTTATTAGTTGGTGGGCCCTGGTCAGACTGGAACTACTCACAATTCATGGAGGTATTGAGGTTTCCATTTTCCACCCTCTCTGCTTCCCAGCATCAGCCCTTTGTCACACGAGGTACAGCTACTTTGGGTTAATAATTCCCTTTCTGGCCTCAGCAATCTCTTATTTGGCTTTTTTGCCTATGAACCAAAAGCACCCACACAATCATTAGCAAATATGGGAATTGTTAGCAGTTGAATATTTATTGTACACCCACAAATTTTTAGGTGCTATGCAGGATACAGTTGCCAGGGGATTGCTTTTGTTTAAGATGCCAAAGGAAGTTAATTAGCATTTGAGGGAAATGCTCATACTGCAGAGCAACACTGGGCCCTGACCATGTTGGGCAGGATGGGAGGAGTGCTGGAGCAGAAGGGTGGTTGTTCTAGTTTGCTAATGCTGCAGAATGCAAAACACCAGAGATGGATAGGCTTTTATAAAATGGGGGTTTATTTCACTACACAGTTACAGTCTTAAGGCCACAAAACGTCCAAGGTAACATATCAGTAATCGGGTACCTTCACTGGAGATGGCCAATGGCGTCCGGAAAACCTCTCTTAGCTGGGAAGGCACATGGCTGGCGTCTGCTCCAAAGTTCTGGTTTCAAAATGGCTTTCTCCCAGGACATTCCTCTCTAGCAAGCTTGCTCTTCTTCAAAACATCACTCACAGCTGCACTCCGTTCAGTCTCTTTGAGTCAGCATGTTTTATATGGCTCCACTGATCAAGGCCCACCCTGAATGGGTGGGGTCACACCTCCATAGGAGTATCCCACCGAAGTCACCACCCACAGCTGGGTGGGGCACATTCCAAGCAAATCTAACCAGCACCAAAACGTCTGTCCCACAAGACCACAATGATAATGGCATTTGGGGGACACAATACATTCAAACCGGCACAGTGGTGGAAGATGTCTCCTGCCGAGCTGAATGGGCCAGAGTGTGGGGGTGGGGCAGGGCACCTTTGGAGCCTAGGCCTTGTCCAGGGCCCCGGAAACAGGAGTGGATGGAGGAGGAGCCCAACTAGTGGGGAGGAATCCAAACGAGTTGAGAAAGCCAATCTCCAAAACTGCTGGGCATTTGTTCACTGTAACACCACACCACCCTAGGGCAGAAACTAGTATGGAGTTCTGGAGCTTTTCTGGGAATGTGTAGGACTCCTTCCGGATGCAAGAATGGAGGCCAGGAGCCCAGGGAACTTGAGATACAATACAGGCTTTCAGGCAGACTGGTCTGTGTTTGAGTCCTGACTCAGCCCTCATTAGTAGAGGACCTTACGTAACGTCTCTGAACCTCTGTTTTCTCATCAGAAAAATGGGCATAATAACACCTCCATGCAGGCTGATTTTGCAGTTAGAGGCTAGTGCCATGTTTGGTCCACAGAGGCTGTATATTATCATTGTGATCATATCTAGATAGCCCACTCTCAGTCATGGGTCCTCCAGGGTCTAAAGAAGGTGAATTCCTGGTAGCCAACTACCCCCACCAGAGTCCCAAAGGAGAGCTATTGAAGGGAGTAGGAGAAGAAAGTATTGTGAAGAAAGGGAGCAGTGGTTTGAAATTTCTGCTGGGAAAAATAATCACTGGCTACATCACTGGCTACCCTTGCTGCCACTCCCTGCTGTCCCACAAAGAAGCCACTATCCCACAGACTCTTCTCCTCTTCTTTACAAATCAGTAGTGAAAAGCTCTGGGAAATGCGTTGACATTCTGAGCCACATGTATGCCGTGTCCTATAGAAGGAGAGCACTTGATCTTGGTAATTAAAAGTGTCAGCTCCTTATCCAGGAGAGGATTCTATTAAATTATGTACAGTAAATATTTTTGCAAGTTGGAACTCTGAAGAAGACTTACTGATCTGTGGCAAGCTGCCAGGCAGCTGGTAAAAGATTTGGAAAATTGTTCTCAGTCCAGGGCAGGTCCTAGAAGGGGTGGGAACCAAACAGTCAGGAGGATCTTTTGTTTCACCTTTATCTTTGCCTCCTGTGAGGTGAGGTGCCTGCAATTCCTCCTAGGGCTGCTGAATCGATAGCAGACAATGACATAAACTGCTTGGTTAGTGCAGCCTTGGTGGTTCTGCTACAAGCCATATCAGGACGGCTGCTTCGGTGACAGTAACGCAGCCTGAATGGAGTCCTGGATAAGGGCTGGGAAATCGATGTCCGAAGACCAAGAGCGTCTGGCCCAGCTGGAGGGAACACGCGGCACTGTCGAGAGGCACATGGAGGGGATGAGGCTACACGAACCCTCAGCTCAGCCCCCAGCCTCCAAGAGCTCCTGACAGTGCACTGTGCTCCTCACCTGCCTCTAGCCTGGTTCCACAACTGCCCCTCCTCCTTTCTCCTGCCTCAGCACCTGATGCTGGGGCTCTCCCCCAGAGGATGCTCTGGAAATGGCATTAGCTGACTGGTATTTGTAGTTGGCTCAGTTTTGAGACTGGAGATGGAAGGTGGGGGGAAGGCCTGGCCGTGAGGGTTCCTTGTGGTTTTGGTTCTGCAGGAGGAGCCAAGAGTAATAGCTGAGAGGGCTGCCCCAGTGACTGGAGCTCCTAGAAATCCCATTAACTGAGATTTCCTATGTATGCTTATGGTTTCTCTCTTCCTCTAGAATGTAAGCTCCATGAAAGCAGAGACCATCTCTGTCTTGTTCACAGATGTGTTCCTACTTCTTAGAATACTTCCTGGAACATTAGTAGGTGCTAATAAATGTTTTTTGCATGCATGACTCCTGCCTTCTTTGTCTTGACTGAGTTATCCTGAGAAGGTGCTCAGGGCTGGAGCAGAGGGTGAGGTAGAGAAAGGGCTGCCTTAGTGCTTGGAACTCTCAGAGACTCTTCTTTCCCCCATGTGCTGAGGACTCTAGTGGGAGCTGCTCCAGGACCGGAGTCCAGGTACCTCTCATCATTTGGAAACTACTGGCAGCTGGCTGTAGGGCAGAGACAGCAACTAGAAACAAAGGGACAGGTGGACAAGGAGAGATGTGAACTTGGAAGCAGGTCCAGGGATAAGATCAGATGCTTGCACCTGACCCTTCCTCTCTCTCCCACTCCAAACTCTTATCCCCCCACATACCAGCTGATTCCTGGCCTCTTCCCTTTCTCTCTCTTCACTCTTCTAAGCAGTGGCCTTGGCATGTCTATGGGGGGTCTGCCTCTGAGGCAGATTCTTGGGCCCCCTTGACTACTCTTTCTTCCCACTGCCTGGCAATTTGCAGATTTGTACTCATTTGCACCTTCAGTGGTTATGGAAGAATGGAAGAAAGGAACCCACAAATAGACAATTTTGCTGCTCATTAGTAACTTCTGTTGAGTGAGAGAAGCTCAGGAATGCAGTGGTAACAGAGCACACGGTTTGGGATTGCTGCTTCCATCCCCCACCCACACCCCCCCTTTAAACTTATCAGTGCCTCACCTCTGCTCCATTAGCTCAACAGGAGGGAAACTTGGCTGCATTACAGATGCATTTGTAGCCCAGATGCATGGCTGTTGCTCTCGGGAGGTTTGGCATTTCAGATGAGCAGCCTGACGAATATGCTAGGGAGAAAGCAGAAAAAATGGCGTGCGTGTGCATGGGTGTGTGTCCTAGATGGTTCGGAGGCCACGTTCTTTTCTTCTCAAAGCTGGGGAAATGTGCTGATTTTCCTCCCAGTGTCTCTGGGAAAAGAGAGCCCCAGCTCTGTGTTTCAAGTTTAGTTCTCTACAGGGAGCCATTACTTTGCTGTTTAAAGAAGGCTTTGTGCTTTGCAGCTTTAGATCATTTCACATGATGAAACACCATTTCACTACTGACAATTGTCATTTAAAATATTTGATGGTCTTTTTCAACAGAAAAAGAGTAATCATCACTTGCCACGGGCAGGCTTGGTGAGTCACTGGTACCGACGTGGCTGGTGCCTCCCTGGTACTCACTAGAGCCCACACTCACCAGAACCTCGCGGCCACTTTATTTACTCCCACCGTCTTTCTTCCACCTCCCCTGTTCTGTAACTCCAGGCTCCACCTATTCTCACCCACACACATCTTGCTTTCCTATTCAAGCTCCATGGCTTCAGGGCTGTCTGCCTCCATTTCCTCATCTATTAAAGACTGGGAATCTGAATCCCTGCATGCCTCCTTCACTAGAAGGACCAGGCAGTGGAAGGTGTTGAGCTTTGGAGAGAGACCCGTCAGAGTAGATTGTTGAATGAAAGAAGCCTGGTTCCGACACTGTCCATCTGTGTGGCTTTGGGTACTTGCTCAATGGTTGCAAGTCTGTTTTCTCATCTGTAAAATGAGACTAATAATACCTATCTGCTTGTGCTGTTGTGATTTTTAGAGCCAGCGTTGCAAAGTTCTTAGCACAGTGATTTGATCAATTATCTGTTTTATCATGAGGAAGATATAAAAGGGATGGTGTATTTGAAAAATAGTGTAAATTGTGTAATTGTATGGTTTTATGCTATGTTCTAAACTAAAGTTTTAGTTATGTTCTAAAACTTACTGTCATTACTTCTACCATCACCACCATCAGTACCATCACTATCACCATCACCACCATCATCATTTTAATCTCCATCATCACCATCACCACCATAAACATCATCACCACTATTACCATCACCATCATAATCATTGTCACCACTATTACCATCACCACCATAATCATCATCACCATTACCACCATCATCACAGTCACCATCACCACCATCACTATCACCACCTCATCACTACCACCACCACCACTGCCATTAAAAACGGCAACAACAAACACTTATTGAACTTACTTTCCAGGCACTGTTGTAAATGCTTCCCATGTATCTACTCAGTTCTCACAACAACTCCATGATATCATTGACCTCATTTTTCAATATTATTAGCTTCATTTTATAGATAAGAAATCTAAGGTTCAGTGATGTTAAGTAATTTCCCCAAAGCCATGGAGTTAAAAAAAATTATGGTGGAGCGTATGTTGCTGTCTACTCTTTTGGGTACCTCTTTTTTTATGTGTGTGCTTTGTGTCTGTCTGTGTGTCCATGTATATATATGTTTCTATGTTCGTGCACTTTGTCATTTTGACAATGAGGAGGTCATGGTGGTCTTATTAAAGCTTTGTAGTCCATTGCAAACAACAGAGGTAGAAAATACTCAGGAGACAGTTAATAGACACCACAAGATGATTTGATATTTTGGAAAGCCAAATTATTTTTTGAAATTCTGTGATAGAAGCTGATTAGAGAAATAAAATTATAAGAAAAGGGAAGGAAAGTAAAATTTTGGTCATGATGCTGTTAAAACCATCACTAATAACCCTATTTTGTTTAAAAGTGATTATACTCAGTGGATAAATGCTGTCAATTAGTCAATTATAAACTCAAGCTTTCTCTTGAGCTTCCCTTTTATTTCATTCCCAAATTTGTTTTCTTCCCTGAAAGTCACAGAAACATATTAAAGCAATCTTTGGGGTTCAGGTTATAAGATACTCTTATTCTGATCAGAAACATCTCATTAAGATGGTTAATAATAAAAATACCTGGAACTCTAGATAGAGCTCCTGCCCTCTAGTTGACATTGGATGGCCATTGAAGGAAAACTGGAGTAGTGTCTGTTTTCTTGCATTATTTAGAAAAAAGAAAAATAAAGCTCTTTTTTTTCAGCGATTCCAGGTGCCAGTGCTACTTTGAACATGAAGTCTGAACTGCTTAGCTTTCTGAGTGAGTTCGTAAGGGATATAGCATTTGATACAAGTATGGAGTTGCAGGGAGAACAGTGACTCTAGCCATTGGCTGAACTCTCATCCTGGCCAGCTACTGGGCTGTTGTTCATTGTGTGACATGGAAGGTGTGCAGGGATTGAGAGGGCTGACAAAATGCATTCCAACATGCCCTGCTGTCAGAACCATTCCTAGTTTGTCAATGGGGACATCTCTGCATGAAAGAAGTCACAGTTTATTTTTTAGAAAACAGATTCTTGCATTTTATATTTTAGAAAACGGGTCCTTGGAAGCATGTTTGCTCTGGGTACTTTTTTCACCTATCACAGTAGTGCATTGGGGAGCTACTTCTGACCAGGTATCTGAAGCTATCTGTTAAAATGTAAAGAGTTATTTCAGAAAAATTGGGGGATTTCTGTTTTAGTTTCCTGGGCTGCTCAAGTGAATACCATGCAATAAGTTGACTTAAAACAGTTGACTAGGAAAAAGTCCAAATTAAGGCATCATCAAGGCAATTTATAGGTATTTCTTCCAGAAGACTGACATTTTGGGGCTGGCTGCCAGCGATCCTTGGTCCTTAGTTTGTCACACGGCAAGGCACATGGAAGCATCTCATGGTCTCTCCCTTCTCTTCCGGTTCCATTGATGTTCAGCTTTTAGCTGCTTCCTCTCTGTTTCTCTGTCTGAATTTCATTCTGCTTATAAAGGACTCCAGTAATAGGATTAAGACCCATCCTGATTGAGGTGGGCCACACCTTAATTGAAGTAACCTCATCAAAAGGTCCTCCTTACAGTGGGTTCACACCCACAGGAATGGATTAAGTTTAAGAACTTGTTTTTCTGTAGTACATACAACTTCAAACTACCACAACTTCTATGGCAGGTATCAGGCGACGGGACGGTGTGTGGTGAGAGGGGCGGTGTTGTGGCTTTGATGTGTATATGTGCATTGTAAATCCCTGAGTGGCACAGTTTCTCAATACTCAGGTTGGGGGAAGGCTATAGCAATGTCCCTTGGGGATGCTTTCCCTTTCTTTGGTTTTCTTCTTACTAGAAAGGGAAAGAGGATCCTTCCAAGGAATGGTTTGAAGCCTGTAAAAAATAACCAGCAGGACAGCTCCCACAGCCAGGATGTGTATGGCAGAAATGTCAGGTCAAAATCAGCAGCAGACGAGACTGGAAGAATGAGCTTTTGCAAGAGGGCCCAGTGTCATCACAATCCCTCCCATAAGAGAGGAGCGGAAGGGTCAGGGTCAGGGAAAGAGATGTGAAGACCAAAGCAGAGGATTAGAGTCAGAGAAAGATTTGAAGATGCTACATTGCTGGCTTTGAAGATGGAGGCAGGGGCTGTGAGTCAAGGAACGCAGGTGGCCTCAAGAAGCTGGAAAAGGGAAGGAAATGTATTCTCCCCTAGAGCCTTCACAGGGAACGTGGCCCTGCCAACACCTTGATTTCAGCCCAATGAAACCCATCTCAGACTCCTGTCCTAGAGAACTGTAAGATAATAAATTTGTGTTGTGGTTAAGCCACTACATCTGTGGTCATTTGTTACAGCAGCAATAGGAAACTAATACAGGCACCAATTTCTTCTGAGATGTTTATTTCTTTTAAAATTCCTTTTTTCTAGAAATACCTATGAATCATGCTATTATGATAATTTGATATGTATAGCTCTATTAATAACAGTATCAGTTAAATAAGGACTTACGTCTTTCAAAGGAGTAAAATCAAGCTTCATCAAAACTCACCTGTGTCAAAAGACAAAAGTGTACAGCCCTCAGGACCTACATACCACCACCTGTTGGCAGCACAGCTTCACTTCAAGAAAAGTATCTAAGGAAAACACAGAACATGTTGGGAGGATTGCAACCAAAAAACACTAAAGCAAACATCATACCTTGACATGCCTATGCCTAGTAGATTGATGGGTGATTAATGAGTTTTATAAGTATTGCATGAGGCTGAGTGCACTTTAGTAAAATAACCTCTCTCCTTTTCAGTTACATGCAGAAAACTGTATGCTATTACTTCTGCAAGATCATTTCCTCCTTATTTTTAAGATTATATGACATATGTACCCTTATGTTTCTCAAATATGTGACTAAATGTGGAAATCATTGCTCCCTTCTCCCTACATGAGAAACAAAGACAAGCACTAAAAAATCACTTGTAGCCAATAAGTATCAGATGAGATCAATACACAGAAACATATATACACCTTCGTAAAAAATCCACACAGAAATATAGAGGAGAAGGAATTTCATTGTCTACTTTCTTCCTCAACCCCTCTAGAGCTGTGTACAAGCTGGAGAGAGGGATGCAAACTGCTTGCTGGCTGTTGTTGCTATGGAAACTGGCAGAGACAAAAGGCCAAAAAAATGAAGGAATAAGATGACATCTAAGGATTAAAAAACAGCACAAAATGGGATTTTCTTTTCTTCCCTCCCCCATTTTGCTACATTAACTTAGTAAATGGTGAGGTTAGGAGGGCTTGGATGGAGCCGTGGGAAGGAAATAAGAAGGAAAAAGGACAAGGTTTTGCTTTCTGTATTGCCACTCATTTACCTGCATGATCCAATTAAGGGTTTTCTCCTTAGTTTCTCATCACCTCTCCACTTCTCCTTAAAGAAAAAGAAAAGAAAGAAAGAAAGGAAGGAAGAAATGAAAAGTATGTACAAATCTCTTACTTCTCTCTCTGTTAACAAACTTTGAGGAAGGAAATGAAAATCCTCAGCTCAATGTGAGGAATATCTTTCTAATCAGTGGACTGATGGCCTTGCAAATGGTGTACTTTTCATCCCTAGGGCTCAAGGAGTAGCTGGTACATGGCTGGGAGGCCGAGCAGGAGGACCACCAAGGTTGCTCACAAGTCTAGTGATTCTGTGATTAATTATTTCAGTCATTTGACTTGGGGCAAAAGGGAGTGAATTCCAGATGCAGCTCCTTTTTATTTGGAAAAAATAAGATTGTAAGTTTCCTATCCTGAGAAGCCCCAGAAATCTACTGCCTTTTCCTCCTCCCCTGTTAACCTTGACCTGGGAAACTTCCTGTACTTTGGAATTTCAGTGACTTTTTTCCACTTGACTTGAAATGTCTTAAGTGTCTTCCAATAGCAAATTGTAGATTACATCAGAAATATGACTTAAGAAAAAATGAGTTTGAATAGAAGAGGAATTATAGATCTTTTGGTATCATCAGTTTCAACCTTCCTGCTGTTGGATAAGTGAAACATTAAACCAATATTTCTTCACTGTCATCCAAGGACCATCTGAGTCAGGATAATGAGGAGTCTTTTGTTCAAAATTTGTATTTGAAAAAAATTCATATAGGTGGGGTCCTTTCTCAGATCTTCTGGGTGAGGAATCTCTTGGGATGGGCTAAGGAATCTGCGCATTTTGCAAATGCTCATTTTATCTTTAAGATAAAGCTCCCACTTGGAGCCCTGGTCTTTCTGATAACCTCCAAGGAGAGCCGAGTCCAGGACAATGCTCATTTAGCTGGTCAATTAGCCCCTTGGTTGAAAAGGAATCTCTTTTGGGTAAGTTTAAGCAAATTTTCCTCTCTTGGACAGAAATAAAAGCAAGTTCATTATCCACTTTAAACAAAACTCTTCTCATGTGTGGATGACTCAGTCATTCCTGCTTTTTTCTAGTTGTTTCCGCAGTCAGTGAGGTGTGAAAACTCCCTGACCTATCTGATGTCGTGTCAAACTTCAGTTCCTCTCAGTTTGATTGACTGTTCTGCCCACCGTTGGTAGGTTCTTCATGCTCCTATGGAGGTTTTGTTATACATGTTTCTGTCCTTGCCAACTTCCTGTCATGATTTTGTTTTTCATTGCTCATGTCTATCTGCTTCTCTTAAGCACAACCTATATCACTGGTTCTCAAACCAGCTGGAAGTTTGAGAATCACCTGAAAGGCTTTTTAAAAAGCCTACCTCCAGAGTTTCTGACTCAGTAGGTCTGAGAGGAGTCCTGAGAATGTGAATTTCTAACCTGTTCCCAGGTGATGCTGAAGTTGCTGACCCAGGGACCACACTTTAAGAACCACTGCTCTGTGCATTATCTACATCACTGGACCATATAGCCCCTTAAGGAGCCTGATTCATCACTGTACAATCACCTTGCATTGCATCTGATAAAGCTATGGACAACAAATGTGATGCAGACATGGACAAATGAGACAAGACACCTCCATGACCTCAGCGTAGTTCTTGGATTCTGACTAGGAGATTCCAAAGCCAGGTGGTCCCCCAGAGAGGTCTGTGGGTTGGCACTCCCCAAATACCGCTGTGTATGGCCTATTGTTGGACACATTTGCAACCACAGAATACAAAACCAGATTGGTGGCCAGGCCACTGACCTTCCTACAGCTGTCCAGTCCAGAATTGGGCTTGCTGTAGGCCACAGCTGTGACGGGAAAACTTGCTTAAGCCTCTGAACCTAGGCTTGTTATTCATAGCCAACTGTGGGGCCAGCTGCCCAAACCCAAGGTCTCTTGTACCCAGAGGGTCTGTAATCTTGGCTTGCAACCCCCCAAACCTCCTGGGGAGCAAAGTAAAATTTAAGTTATTCATATTGCAAAGGAATGGCAGTTCGAAAGGTAGCAAATTAGAGAAGACAGAGTATATTGGCCCCTCACTACAATGCTGATCTAAAATTCTGTTCTCTGGTATTAATAGCTAGGTGATATTGCCTAATTATGACCATCTCAACAGCAGAGGAGTTAATGTGGATTATCTCATTTGATCTTCTTTGGTGTGAAGTTTTATAAGCTGCATTTTATAGATTCAGGACCCTGATGGTTAAAGCAGTTCAGTAACTTGCCTGCAGTCCCAGAGTTCGAGTTGTTGGTCCCAGGTCTCTGTGACTTCAGATCCCATGCTCTGAACCACCAGTCCTTGACCTTCAGTCACTAAACCTCTTCAGATGGCGTTTGAGGGTTCCTCCTTTTAAGGAATTCCACTCTATAATGAAAAGGTATGTTTCTAGCATATTTTAGAAGTTATTTTCTTACCTTGATTTTTTTTGAAAGTGACTTAAAAGTTTTTTAAACCATGTGTTTTTGCCGCCCAAAAGAACTCCTAGAAAGAAGGTCTTTATTGGTATAAAACTAATGAGCCTGAAGAAGTTATATCCTAAAGAAGGTGAAAGATTATGAATACACTCTATTTTCAATTACTACTTTGCTTAGAACCACCACCACCACCACCACCACCACCACCACCACCACCACCCCTGTTTTCCCATTTATAAATAGAAGATGGCCAAATTTCAACCTAACCCTGGTCAAACTGGCATAAATTCATCGTCAGTAGTACCTGAATTATTAACAGGTTATTTATCAAAATCCTCCAGCCTTACAAATGAATTTAAAGAGGGAATTGATAGTTCTGTGATCAAATCTTGGAGATTTGATAGTAAAAATTTTTCAGAGGGATTTGGAAGAAGTAGGATGTCCCTTTCTACCTTGATTTTGTTTTCTATCTTCATTGTTTATAGTGCTTGTTCTTGTTTCTTACCAGGCTACAGTGAAGATGTCACTGTTACAGTGAAAGGATACTTATTGCAGAAAAAGCTGTGGTGTGTGCATCGGGGACGACATATAAGGTTGTTCTTTTTGTATTGAAGTTTTAGGTGATTTTTGACATTCTCACTAGGTGATGGGCTTGGTACAGAATAGCTAGTGTTTCATAGAATATGCAAAGGAAGATCTAAGATGGCTGGGAAGTTAGTATTTATCTGCAAAGAAAAACAAAATGAAGAGGTTAGTGTAATTACTAAATCAAATCACAAATGTTTACTGAAAATATCCTTACTGATCATTTACATTAACCACCACTTTTAACATTAGTTGGACTTTATAAACTTTAAACTTTATTTTTAAATTTTTGAACATTTTCATTACCAAAAAAAAAATAAATAAAAATAAGAATAAAAATACAAGTAAAGAACACCCCCATCTCTGCTAATATTCATTTAATTTTTCTTCCCATTTTTCTACTCATCTATCCGTACACTGGATAAAGGTACTGCAAGCCACAAGGTTTTCACAATCACGCAGTCACACAGCATAAGCTACATAGTTACACAATCGTTTTCAAGAATTGAGGATACTGGGTTGCAGTTCAACAGCTTCAGGTATTTCCTTCTAGCTATTCCAATGCACTAAAAACTAAAAAGGGATATCTATATAGTGCGTAAGAATACCTTCCAGAGTGACCTCTCAACTCCACTTGAAATCTCTCAGCCACTGAAACTTTGTTTTGTTTCAATTCTCTTCCCCCTTTTGGTCAAGAAGATGTTCTCAATCCCACGATGCTGGGTCCAGGCTCATCCCCGGGAGTCATGTCCCACGTTGCCAGGGAGACTTACACCCCTGGGTAAACTTTAAAGTTTAAGGGAGTTGTTAACCAAATGAGACTTGTAATTTGGTCTTTCTATCATCAGGTGGTGGAGGATGATAAGAAGCTCACTTTGTCTTATGGCATGTGATCCAGATCTTATCTTTGAGATTTATTGTCATTTATTTATTTTGATTAAAACTATTTACCAAAATAGATGAATATGGAAAACAACAAACCATGCTGTAGAAAATTAGGTAGAGAAGTATTTTAAAATAAAGACATAGGTACAGTTATAATCCTTGGGAGTTACCTGTCAACCCTATTATTATCAGCAGACTTCTTTCTTTCCTAATATATCTAATTCATTACCTGGAAGACCAGTCCCTCTTACGACAGTACACATCTCCAAGACTCGACTCATGACCAGCTTTGTGTAAGTCTGCAAGTGTATTAGTATCTTTAAAGTGAGAATCATGTTTCATTATCTAAATTTCTTCCTGTCCTTACTTCAGCTTCCCCAGAGATAGGCCGTGGTTTTCTGTGTATAGCGTGTGTGCATGCACGTGCGCACACACACACACCCTTCCAACCCTTTGCTTCCTTTGGATTCCCTGTGTTTTTCTTCCTCAAGGAAAAGAGCATGTATATACACATAGATATGTACATACTAGGAGCATGCACATACATACACACCCATACACTAATAGAAGTACATTTTCCTAGTAGAGAGTAAATTTCTTTTAGAAAATAAATTACTCATAAAGAAAGGAGTCATGTCCCTTGTCCCATATGGACAGGTGCTAGCTAGGGTTTCCATGAAACTTAAATATAATACAAAGGCTGCTGGGTGTAGATTTTCAAGTTAGGGTGTTAGATGAAAGTTGGGGTGTAGGATGATAATTGCTCCCTTGGAAATCCCTTAGGTCCATGCCATGTTGGCATACTGTCTCTCATGACATCCAACAGAGACTGTTTTTCCTTCAGTGTTAGAAGAAACCACTGTTTGTTCAGTTGGACAGCAGATGATGCAATTAGTTTGGGTTTTGGAGCCACATTGTGCAAAGATACTTATCTGTAAATACCAGTATTACTCTCGGTCAGCAAGTTGTCGTATTTAAGACAGGCGTGGTGACTGGGATGCCTTCCAGGCCAGGAGGTTGCTGGGTCCCCTCTTAGCTCACTCCCTCTCTGCTCATTACATGAAATCCTGGGCACCAGATATTTTTTGTATGTCGGTCTCTGTCTTATTAACTACTTCTTCTTCTCTCCTCTGCCTCTTCCTGCTCTCCCCTTTTCCACCTGCAAGGTCCCCCCACAACCAACAGGGGACATTCACTCCAGTGGTGTGTATAATGAATGCAACCCCATCACAGACTGTGACAAATCTTGCTTTGTTGCAGTGGTTACCTAGGAAAGATGATTTCACAAACAGCTTCTGTCATAAATCCTTTCAAAATTTAATTTCCAAAGGTCTACATCTATTACCACACAATTTAAAAAATAATATTCATACTGGGGGGAAAAAACCCAGATCCAACCATATTTAGCAATAATGCTGCATATTCTGTTCCTTCCTTGTGAGATTTTTGTTAGCTGGGTCTTTTTATTTTCATTTTTATTTTATTTTTGTCTTTTGACTTTTGCTAAAGACTTGACCTTTTCCCTTGTAAGTTGTTTTTTAAATTTTTGATTGTTTGTTTTTGTTTATTTGTTTTTAAATTTTACAGTTGTTTTGTTTTACTATAAAAGTCAAGAAGTTTCTTGTGTAATAAAGCCCAAATTAAAGGTTTCCTAATATCACATCTGTGCCAGTTTGGATATATTATGTCCCCCAAAAAGAGCCATGATCTTTTAATCCAATCTTGTGAGATATTTGGATTAGGTTGTTTCCATGGAGATTGGACTCACCCAACTGTAGGTGATAACTCTGATTGAATTATTTCCATGGAGGTGTGGACCCACCCATTCAGCATGGGAATTGATTGGTTTACTGGAGTCCTTTAAAAATCCATACAGGCCCAGACCTTGCTGATGCTGATGCTTAGAGATGCTTGGAGATTCAGACAGAAGGACATTTGGAGAGGCTTAGCAAAGAGATGCTAGCCCAGAGTTTGCTCTGGAGAAGCTGAGAGAGACAAGCCCAGAGACATTTTGGAGAAAGCCATTTTGAAACCAGAACCCTGGAGCAAAGAATCAGCAGACTCCAGCCACGTGCCTTCCCAGCTAACAGAGGTTTTCCAGACGCCATCGGCCATTCTTCAGTGAAGGTATCCTCTTGTTGATGCCTTAGTTTGGATGCTTTTATGGCCTTTGGACTGCAAATTTGTAACCAAATAAACTCCCTTTATAAAAGCCAATCCATTTCTGGTATTTTGCGTATCGGCAGCATTAGCAAACTGGAACAATATCTTAAGAAGTTATGTACTATATTGCATTTAACATGTAAGACGGATAGGAGCAATGCCTAAGGCTTTCTCAAGGGTGCTGGACTTTTCCTGGGAGAAGCACGGCAGTGGGGATGCTGTGAAGAAAATGCATTCTACTGGAGAGTTAAGTACTTAAAGAAAGATGGCTTTAGAGACCATCTCTGGACCATCTTGACAAATTGTAATTTAGGGGGCATGCAGTCTGAAATTAGTTAATCTAATTTAGACTGTGAGGAAAATGCAGCCATTTCAGGAAGAGTGTGGGTAATTTCAGGCTGAAAGCAAATTCTAACTGACAAGAATATCTCCAGCCTAGTTAAGCTAATGAAACCTTAACAGGGATTCAAAGAAATCAGAATGTGAGAGTTCAAAATGGACCTGTGAAGAAAGGGAGCAATTTTTGCATAATGTGTATTACTCTGGGCTGAAGGCTGATTTTGTTTGAAAAAAGAATATCTTTAGCCAAGTTAAGATAATTAAACCTTAACTAGGTTGCAAAGAAATCGGAGTATTTGTGAACAGAACTGACAAAGAGGAACCTATCAGATTCCTGATAGGAGAGTGACAGATTGACAGGACCAAGATTTCATACATATCTAAAATGACTGACACACAGGCAAAAGAAGAAGGTTAACAGATAATAATTTGAATATATTTTGTAGTTTTTCCTTCAGACTTTTCTTATTCACCTTATTTAATAGTTAATGATGTTGTTATTGGTTTGCAAATTAAAAATGTAGCTTTTATTTATAACCCGGAAGTGTTCTATACTTTTTAAGAATTCTATTTCTCATTTATGTTTTTTCAAATTCAAGACCTAGCTTTCTCAAATTTTTAGATGCCCAAAATACCTTGTATGTTTTTTAATGTGTATTACTCATGGAACCTGTCTCAGCTCCTCTTTGGTGAATCCATGATCTCTGGGTAGAATAAGTGCCTGATGGGTCCTGCTAAAAGCAGACATCTTGCGGGAGAAGATAAATAGGAAAGACACCTAGACACAGTTTAGGTCAGGCTCTAGAAAAACTGAGCTGAACAGGGTCACATTCCAATATTCAACAAATATATTTTGAGCTCTTACTATGTGCTGGGCTCTGTACGAAGTGCTTAGGTTACAACAGTGAGAAAAACAAACAAAGATCTCCCCCTATAGGGCTTACATCCCAGTGATGGGCAAAAGACAAGCAATGTCAATTATCTGGTATGCCAGAAGGTGATCTTTGCTATGGAACAAAGGTGATATAGAACTAAGAAAGGAGGATGGGGGTGCTGAGGATGGGGGTGGGGCTGAATGTGCTATTAAACAGGGTATTTGGGTAAGTCTCCATGAGAAGGCAGCCCCAGTCAGCATTTACTGAGTTCCCATTATTTGTAGACCCCTGAAAAGGAGTTCACCATCCACCCATCCACCCATGTGGTAAAGATCTGTCAAATGCCTCTATGTGCCCAGCATGATATTGGTGTTAAGATATGAAGGAGGGATAAGATATGATCCCCACCTTCAAGATGTCACAGTGAAGAAAACTCTTAGGCAAAGAAACCAGTAATTACACTACAGTGTTTGGCCTCCTGATGTTCCTTCATTCAGGCTTCCATTCAGATCTTCTTTCAGCAGTGAGGCTTCTTTGCCCATCCTTCTAAAACAGCTCCCGTGATGCCTTTCTATTCCCTGACCATGCTTTATTTCTCTTTATATACCATGAATCACTCCTGGCATTTTTACATGTTTATGTGACTATTATTCTTCTCTCCAGCTAGAATGTAAGCTCTATGAGAGCAGGGACTTTGTTTTATTCGTTACTGTATTTTCATCACCCATAACTATACCTGGTATAATGCAGATAATTAATATTTGTTGATTGAATGACTAAATAAACGAAGTGCTATAAAGGAGGGATGTAGTAAATATGGAGTTGCTGACCTTGGCTCTCTTAACATAGTAGTGAGTAGAAAAACAATGTCAGCATAATATGCCTTGGGAACAGTATAAGGGAGAGGATTAAAGTAATATGAAAGTAAGGAAAGGTAATATATATTTTACCAGGTTAAGTTTTTAATTTTAAATTGTGACATCTTTCAGACAAACAGAAAAGCACATAAAATGTCATATATACCTTTTGCATGGATTTTGTTTTATTTTTCTTACACACATGCACACACACAGACACTTCCCTGGATATTTTGTTGAACTTCAGACCCAAGGCTCAAAATAGCAATGCTTAATGACAAGCAGCCCCTAATCACTTGAAACCAGAGAGGTCCACCCTTCTAAAGCATTGCCCCTACTGCACAGCAATGGTGGAGCCATAGCTCAGCCTTACTGCAACCTATGACCTGCTTACTCTCTTGTGGTCTCTGGAGGCAAATCTTCCCACCATTTAGATGATGGGTAGAGTGGTATGTGGCTGGGAGTGCTATTAGCAATGTGACAGCCAGTGTGACAACCGGGACTTTTTGGCCCCTTGCCTCCAGGATATTTGTAAACAGTGTTTCTGGAAATGATCTCTTTCTGCAGCACTAATTGCCTTCAAAGAAGGGAGTCAAGGAAGAGCGTCTTACATATTCTCTTACAGAGCTAAAGTGCATCCTTCACTTTTGCTACAAACAGCCCCAGCCCTCTAGTGACTTAAAGCAACAATGATTTATTTAGCTTACAAGTCTCCAGTTGGCAATGTGGGCTGGGCTCAGCTGGGCAATTCTTCTGGTCTCTACAAGCCCACACTTGCATCTGCTGTCTGCTGTCTGGTTGGCTGAGGGCTGGCTGGTCTAGGAAGATCTCAGCTGGAATGGCTCATCTCTGCTGCATGTGGTCTCCCATCCTTCAGCAGGCTAAGCCAGACTTGTCACTTGGTTGGGCTGGGTTCTGAGAGAGAGAGAGAGCAGATGTGTGCAAGGCAGATGTGTGCAAGTTCAAGGTCACGTTTGCTGCATTCTTTTACTCAGAGTAAGTCACAAGGTCAGCCCAGACGGAAGGTTTGGAGAAGCAGATTCCATCCCTTGAATGTCACCTTTAAAGGAGTAGGGATACAGGGAGGAGAATGTGGCAGTTTTTGCAAAGAATCTGCCCAAAGTCCAATGGCATTTCACTTCAAGCCAAATTTCCTCTTTAATTTTCCTTCCCATGTTATATTTCTTAAAAATATGGAAATTTTCTTACTTTCAAGACCTTTTGGGGTACCCTCTAAGTACAGATCCCTGCAGCAGGTATTCCTGGAGATAAGAAACAAAGAAACCATCAGGTGACATGATCACTCCTTTGATGTGCTGCTGCAGATGACATAAGAAAGAGACTTGAAAACAACATGTTGAGCACCCAAAATGTGCCAGGCGTGGTATGAGAAAAGAGAGAACTAAAGATGAATATGATACAGTCTCTCTTCTTGAGTCTTCACAGGTATTTTGAAATTATTTAGCATTGTTCCATGTGCCTCTCTCTCTCTCTCTCACTCCTTCTCCAAACACAGTGTCCTGTGGATTTTCCTTATGAATGCCTTTTGGATGCAATCCGTTCACCGCTGCCTCTGTTCAGTGCAGCTCATCTGTTGCCATGGATCACAGTGCAATCTTCTGATGGTCCTCCTGCACCAGTCATCCCTCCTCTTCCATGCTAAGCCCATGTTGCTGCCAGAATGGTCTGTTTGCAGATTTGGTCATGTCACTCTCCTGTGAAAATTTCTTCCATAGACCCTTATATCCTAAAGGCTCACAGCTAAAGACCGTTCCATGCCATACAAGACCCTGTTTTTAGCTGGCATCCTCTCACCCCGCTATCTCTTCAGGCTTATCTTATATATTATTCTCCAGAAAAATTGAACCGTTGATGGATTCTTGAACACACCAGTCTTTCTCAAATCTTTTGCCTTATGCCTGCTGTTCCATTTGACAAGAACAACGCCTCTCCTCTCCTGCTTCTCTGCCTATATATTGTAACTTTCTTTGAGGACAGATTATTCTTAAAAAGATACCTACATTACTTAGAAGCATATTAGACTCAAAACACACTCTATTACTGTAATCTCTGATGACTTCAGATATCTATTCCTACTTCAATTGTAAGCCCCACTGCTCCTTTCCCATTAGAATCATATTGCACTATTATTGCCTCTTTGTTTTGTTCATTATCTGCGGCCTCCTTTAAGACAGGGATCATATCTTTTCAACCTGCTTTATCTAGCAACTAGCATTTAATCAATATTAATTGAATGAGCAAGAGAAGTGAAAAACATTAAATTCATTTTAGTTACACTGATGAACAGGCAGCAAGGCACTGTATAATGATCATTGTTCTTGATGCCAGAAGATGCTGCTTTGCCACTTGATAGCCATTTGACCTTGAGGAATTCCCATTCCCTCTTTGAGTTTCAGGTTCCTTATTAGCTAAAGAATAAAAATACCCTTTGTACCTCATAGCATCAGGAGGACCAAATGAGAGACTGAAATTGTGGGCATCTGATTATTTGCAAAGCAAAACTGAGAACTAGCCCAAATCCTGTGCTAGGTTTCAAGGTGTCTAGAAGTCACCTCCTTGCCTCTTTATTACCTGTGGTTTATAAAGTCTTTCTTTCATCTCCCAGGGGCTCTAGGTCTTTTGCCTTCTTCACCATTTCTGTGAACTGATTTTGAATATCCTTACAGGTTTAAGAGATCCTAGCTACTCTATACTTTAAAAACAACTCAAAAGGGAAAAAATTTAATCATAAGTTTTGCTCAGATGAAACAAAGGTTTTCATGTTAGTGAAAAAGTTCACCAAAGGCAGACAGACTGAAGTAAACAGCTTCCGCAACCAGGCTCTCTGCTACTTTGATGAAAAATGTGGAAGGGATGAAGGACTGTCCCTTTGGAAGGCAGAGAGAGAAGCAGGGTGAATAGTGATCATTTTTCAGGGCCATCTTCTGATTTATTGAAGGAATTAAATGTTCTTGCTAATATTGTCAGGGCTTTGGCTGCTGTTCAGACTTGGTGACTAACTCAGGAAATAAAGGGAATCAAAGGATGGAAAAACAGAACTATGGCCAGACAGGCTTTCCTCCTTGCCATGGAGTCTCAGAGAAGCAATGGGGCCCCCCGGACCCCAACAATGTATCGGTCATGCATCTGACATGAACCAAGATGGATCCAGAATAGCTAAAGATGACTGATTCACTTAAAGAAAGGAAGAAAATATGAGAACAGTATTAGAATCTTTTAATTCTTAAGTGAGGTGTGGTGGGATGTGCTAGATGGGGAGGGCAAGGTAGAGCCAGTGAGCCGAAGTGGACGTTCAACACAGATTTAAATATCTGCTAGAACAAAGGCTGTAGAGAGGAGCCCTGCCTCTGGCTGTGCTGTCCATGGTGCTAACTTGCTTCTGTTTTCAGGTGACCTTTTGGTCATTGATATTATTTCAGAGTTTCTACTGTAGACCTTAACTACCTTGAACCTTGCTACCCCTGGCACTTCGACTTCACCCCTTTCCTCCTTTCAACTTCTTCCCTGAACTTTACGATCACTTTCTACTTACTTCACTGCAAACGTGACATTTTATGGTCCATAAAAATACATCTTAAGCCAACAATAGGAGCACAAGATTTTTGTGCCCAGTAGTTGACACTGGGGTCTGTGGAGAAATACACATTATGCAATTATTGTGGATTGTTTTGTAATTTGTTTCAATGGCTAGAAGAGAAAAAAATCATATACAGAGCAATAGTGAATTCTTAAAGAAGGGGAGAGATGTTGCCATACAGTGTCAGACCATTGTCTCCAACTTTGTCTTCTGCTATAAATGATACCTTCAAAAGAGGTTTCCATTTGCCCTAATGTCAACATTAAAGGTTAACTACCTCCTGTTCTCCTCTCTTAGAAGGCTTTTTTGGCTAAATTAGCAAATTTGTCCAAGCCCTTTTTGAATCTTTAAAGATTTCCTGTTACTACCATCTACTGAAATAATGAGGGGTACATCTTTATAATGTATGTTGCAATATTGTCCTTTTGTGTCCTAAAATCATTTCACTCAAGTTTCTTATGCCATCTGTCCCACTTACATTCATATTTGTGGACTGAGGAAATACATATGTTTGTTTTACATACATTATTCATTATTTTATAAACATTGATCATAATCTTTCTCAGCTTTTTCTTTTTCAGCAAGAGGACTTAGCCTGGGTCTAGAAACCCCCAAGGAGTCTGTGGGAGGAATCCAAGGTGTTCATGACCTTGGATGGGAAAAATTACGTCTTTATTCTCACTAACATATGATTGAAATTTAGTATTATCTTCAGTTGTAAATAATACCAATAAACATCTTAAGATATTTTTTATCATGTAATTGTTATAGATACATTGAAATATCATTTATGCTCCTCACTACTTTGAAATTAGTGTAGTTATTAGACATGCCATCAGACCTTGTTATATACCATAATAAAGAAGTACATACATTACTAAATCATAAATTTGCTTTAAAGAATATTTTGTTAACTAGATAGCATTGTAGCTGGTTTTCTTTGTAATATGATGTATTCCATTTTATACATTTAAAAACATTGTCCTATGAAGGTATCTATAGGCTCACTAGACTTCCAAAGATGTCTATGGCACGAAAAGATTTTTTAGAAGTCCCTGTTTTACAGGTAAATATTCCCAACCTTTTTGAAATTCTGTCTTCATACAGCAGTTCGTGTATCTTGGAAACCATTTCAACTGCTCCTCTGGAACTCCAGTTCTGTTTTACTTTTTGAGGGCAGAATTGAACATAGCATGTAAGAAATTGAAATGCTATTTTATATATAAAGGAATAGTAAGGGTTTCTGCCTCATTTCAAATATACATTTTGATGATGAGCAACATTTTGTTGACCTTGGTCTTCAGCAGTGCATTGAGCTGGTATCCTCAGGAAATCACCCTTTCCCAGTTATTCATTCATCCTTACTCAGTATTTCCTTCTACATGTGAAGTTTGGATTATTTATATTGAAATGTATTACCTTGTTACTTAACTTCATTGAGATGCATCTTTCACATTTTTGCTGATTTTCACAAGTTTATATGAGTTTTTTGGGTCTTTTTAAAAAATAGGTTGGCCCTTTTCTCCCCACAAATGTTTAGAGTCATGTGAAACATCCCTGTGTCCTTTCCCTTCACCATCACATCATTTATAAAGTTGCTGTACAGCACTGACCTGGTGCTTGCTTCTGAGAAACCTCATTCTTCATTATTCTTCTTTATTCTTTTCTACTCTTTGTTGTCTAAACCAACTCTTTATATATGAATCCGCAAGCCCACCCTACATCCTCAATCCCATAACAGTCCCAGAAACTTATATTAGTGACTAAGAAATTCTATTTCTTTCTCAAAGTATTCTAATATGTAGACAGACATGGTTTTTCCCTTGTTGGAACCATGTTGCTTTTCCATTAATATGGAATGTTTAGATTTTATAATTGCCTATTAAAACGAATATTTTTATAAAAGATCTCAGGGAGATGGAGCTTGGAAAAATCATCAACGGATGCAGAATTCTGATTTTCAAGAGCTTTATTCATCACTAAGAGTCACTCACCCATGTTCAATTTTCACACACACATACACATTCACCTCCATATGTGCTGCTGAATGGACAGGTCATAGTTACTGTGACTGACTCAGAACAACCAGTTGCTTTTTGTAGAATAGTAGGAAATAGCTATATTTGGCATTCAAATGGAATGGTTTCAAAAAAATTCTATTGGGAGACCCTTTCATGCAAAATCCAGGAATCTTGCACTAGTATTTTTTTTTAAAAAATAATCTTTTCACTCAGTGTCTTATTGACAATCTGTTTTCTCCTATCTACTCTAGAGTACATCTGGTTTCAGTTAAATATAACTATCAATTCTGCCCCAGCGTGTAGCCTACCAGCTTGGTGCCCTCCTTGTAGTTGAGTCTTGCATAATTAAGACACTTGATGGTATTGTCAAAGTTCTGTATTGAATTTCTCTTTACCATTATTTTATAGTAACTGCCATGCTCTCATCCAACCTCTCAGACTCACTCTATCCCAACCTGCACTCCAGTCTCTCCTAATTGATCCATTATCATTAACTGAATTGTTAGCTTACTCTAACCATAATGGCTGTAAACAATTGTGATAATAACCTATTCTTACAAGGGTTACTGAAACAATTAGGCCCATAGTGGCTCATATCCTCTTATTATAAGTTGCATCAGCCAATTCTCTATGTCCACTGTGAGTACATCTTATGAATAGGTTATGCATTTTCAATAAACCGGTCTTTATAATTGGTGGCCATTTATAAGAGTAGGTTACATGCTTTGACCAATTTCATTTTTGAGTTCCTTCAGGATTCTGGAGTGCATGCTATCTCACTGTATGCTGTATGGTCACTCCTTCTCTGCTCAGAGAACCTTGATTCTGTTCACCTAAGGATAAGGAGGGGAAGGCCTTGGAGGGTGAGTCGTGACTGATATGAGCCAGGTGTTTTAGCTTCCTGGCTGCTAAAATGAATACCATAAAGTGGGTTGGCTTAACAACAAGAATTTAGTAGTTCATGATTTCAGAGGCTAGAAGGCCTGCTACTTCCTAGGGTCAGAACCTTCTGGCTGGTCTTCAATCTTTGGGATTCCTTGGCCTTTCTGTCATGTTGCAATGCACATGGCATCGTCTTCTCTGTTGTCTTCTGGGTTCCTGTTGACTTCCATCTTCTGGCTGCCCCCATGGCTTCTCTCTGTTACCTTCTCTATATGTTCTCCAGTAATAGGATTAAGACCCATCCTGATTCAGTTGGGCCACACCTTAACTGAGGTAACCTCATCAAGAGGTCCTGTTTACAATGAATTCACACTCACAGGAATGGATCAGGATTAAGGACTTGTTTTCCTGGGGTACATAACTCCAAGCCACCACATGGTAATCCCATTCTGCTAAGGCAGGTACTCATTTTCCCATCCTCCCTTGCATCTAGGGGTATCTGTGTGACTGTTCTAGCTAATAAGAGAAAAGGAGAAGTCTTCTGTGTGCTTCTGGAAAGGATTTTGATTCTAAATAAAAAGACAGATCTTCATGAGGAGAAAGCTTTATTTTCCCCTCTGACCCCTTCCCTCCTGCTTGGGATGCTACCATGCACACATAATGCCTGCAGTTGCTGCTGCCGTCTTGCAGGCATGATGGAATGCTCGAGAGAATCACAGAATGCTGACTTAGCATCCTGATATTTTTAAGCCCCTGCACTAACTCTGCCGCATCCCATCTCCAGACTTAGCATTATGTAAGATGACTAAACTACTTATCATAAGTCAGATTTTCTGTTATTTGTAGCCAAAAGCATCCTTAACTGATTTGGAATCTAAAGACACTGTTTTGATTACTTTTTCCATCTGGGATTTATATTAGCATCGAGTTCTAGCTCCCGGTTTTCAGATGTGGTTATAAGTCAGAATAAAACATTTTAGAGGACATTTTTGCAACAAATGATCGTCTAATCTTCCTTGATAGAGTGGAGGGGGTGGGGGTGAGGGGAGATGATTTGGTGAGGCTGTAGAGCTACAAAGGCAGCCAGCAAGGAGAACATTAATCACTATGGGCACTTCCACTAGAAAAGGATTCTAAAAAAGGGAGCGATCAACAAGTGGTGCTTCTCTAGTCAGACAGCAGAGTAATAAACCAGGAAGGGTGTGATGCCTTTCATGGATGATTTCCTGGGTTATGTGCCAGAGTATCAAATTATTTCAAGGGAGACAGTATGGTGTGGAGGTCCTGAACACTGGCTGGGGTCCGAGACACTGCCCGGCCACTGCCTGGCCAGCGAGCAGCTTCTGTTCCTGGAATGTGGCAGAATTGGGCAACGCAGGGTCACTTGTCTCTGTCTTCTAGGGTTTGGGGTCAGGAAAGCAGGGAGCGGATGAGCAACCCAGGCAGAGTGTCAGGCGACTCAAAAAATTCCTCAATTTTTTGTATGTCCATGGCACAGTTGAGGGACAGAGGAAGGAGAACAAATAGCTTGAGTAGAAGTTGCCAGGCAATTGCAGAGGTCCGATTTGGTAAGCTGTATGTTTTTTGACCCTCAGACTGCTTACATTTAAAAAAAATGGGAGCCAACATTTAGAAATTAAGAGATTTTAGAAAATTATCCACATTATTGGCTTCTCTTTAAAAAATCAGATGCCCTGGCAACATTAGGCCTGCATATATGCATGATGTTCTTTGGCTAGAGCAGAAGAACCATTGTCTCATTTTAGCTGATTTGTGCTTTCTAGTTCACCACTGTCTCCCTTTCTTTATTGTTTCCAAGACACTGAGGCTGAGTGTTAGTTTATCATCACTCTTGCAATGATGTTTTTCTCATAACAGAGATTGTCTCCATCAAGAGTGGGAAAACGAAAGAATAGATAGAGTAGGCTGCATGTTTCTTACACCTGGCCCACTTCGTCATTAAAATTAGCTGCCTCACAGCTTAGAATTTGCAAACCTAACTATAACTGTAGTGCAGACCACAAATGGAAATTCATCTTTGTGATGCTTTCAAACTCATCCTTCTTTGAATAAGGAAGGTGAGGAGGTTGATTCTTCTTACAGGGAAAAGCATCTTTAGTGCATGGCAATAGCTAAATTAATTCAGTTTTCTGACCTCTTTGCTGCAAGACAGCTAGTCTGACAAATGCTACTGCTAATTAGTGCACCGAGTCAGGGAAGGAAACTCACTATCTGGTGATCAAAATTAGTGCTTTTCAATAGGCTCCACACATTAAGACATGACGTGCAATCTTAGCCTGGCACTGAGGAATTCTTTAGTGTCAGCAGTAAGACCTTAAGTTTACAGTGGCAGGGCACACTCCTTACAGGGCCCATTTTCTGGGACAAAATCACTCAGTTCTGGTAGAAGGAAATAAATATATGGCACTGTAGTCATGAAGAATTGGACCTATTTTGGCTTTGAAATGTACCCGACAAGTTGTCTGAAGCCTGCTCATCTCTTGTACTTCAGAGTAAAATGCTATCCCCATGGCACCTATAAAACTGCTGGTTTCCTCTTCGATTCTCTTATAAGCATGAAAGCTTAACACGTGTACAATTTTTAAAAAGACCTGTTAATTAACTAGACTATTAATTTGTCCACTAAAAGAAAAGAGCTCTGTGAATCAGGGAGGCCTAGATAATTTTGTAATCTAAGTGTCAAATGTGGGAAAGCATCAGGACTAAGGGACATCACAGCTTGCTCCAGGGAAGGAGAAGCACCAGCTGGGCATATAGTGCTTGGAGTCAACACAGTAACTTCGCTGGCATTCTGG